>NC_046189.1:12437930-14837930 GCF_011004875.1 Balearica regulorum gibbericeps | reverse complement strand
TACTATTGGTGTCTCTTGGCATGCCGTATTGTAGACAAGCCAGGTGCATACACAAGCTACAATCATTGTTTAAGCAAAGATGCCTTTAACTGGTAATCTAAGAAATTCAGCTGCAAGATTATTCACTTACAATGACTTAAAATTCATTGGGACAGTGATATGTGAATTCATATTGCAGCTTTCTGTTGATATGTCATGGAGTCAAATGGCTTGTCTTGTATTGACTTGGAAGGTTTTAGCTGACTTTCTTCCATGTATCGTCATTAGGAATCCTCAAAATTGTCCTATCAACTTTTGAACACTGTAGAAGTATTGTCAAAAATATACAGGGATGCTTATGTGCCAAATTTGCATGATTTCAGCAGTTGTTAGTGTTCGTAAGATGAAGGTGCGTGGGTACACCAGTCTGCATTCAAATGGGGCTCTTTAGGAATGCTGAGGAGGCACATACACCTGTGCGTTGCACGTGCATTTGTGTTCATACTGTTTAAGAAATAGGGCTTAACATGGAACAGTAGTCAAAACACTGAATAATTAGGAGGGTGACTTCATCAACTCTCTTGTGTATCTTAAGCTTTATGTCTATTTTCATTCTTTTTAACTCTTTGGTGTGAAGAGGAGCGGAGTGACACAGAGGTCTGACGAAACCATAAGTATTCTGTTTCATGTATCACTGACAGATTCGAAGTTTGAAGTGCAAAGTCTTATGGGGGTGTGATGCCTGAGCCAGAAGGAACATGGGATGACATCAGAATCCAAAACAAGCAATTATAGTTGACAAAATATAATGATAATGATCAATATGCAAGGCTGGGAACAATAGGTTACCATTCTTAGTGATTCCATTTTTCAGAATGTATTTCACATTTTGGTTGTGCTCGAGCTTTATACATCTGTTCTTTTCATAAGCTTGCTTTTCATTTAGATTGATAGTCTTCCTAGCAGACAGTAATAGTTAATAATATTTATTTATCTGTATGGCAGCACAGAGTGGGAATTTCTATCCCACACCATTGAAAATCTCTACAAAGGTTATAATGAACAGAGGAGGAGTTGTTTTAAGAGCTACCAGTTCAGCTGGGAGGATTTTAGAGGTTCTGTGTCCTCATCAGTGTTTCTTCCTAGAATTTATAAAATTGTTCTTGAAAAGAAATTCCATCCTGAGAAGGCAAGAGTCCTAGGGAATCCCAGCCTAATAAATATCCCAGCCTGATAAAAGTGAAAGAAGGGTGATGACCTGTAAAGACTGAACAAGAGCAAACGGTGTGAGTTTACAGAAGAATTGGGGACCATATGTCCTGCTTAAGATAAGCAAAACCAGGCTCGTATTTTTTTCAGGGAGAAACTGCTGTGGATGACATGGAAAACAAATTTATCTGAATGTTTTAAAAAGAAGTAATAAGAAACTAATGGAGGAACTTTGCAAGGGTCAAATACTGACTAAATACTAGAATCGAGGCATTTTTCAAACTGGAGTTTTGCACTGATGTGAAGAGTGAGGAGTGAGTGTCAGGAGGGCTATGGAGGAGGAGACTGCAGTAAGAAGGTTTGAATGATCAAGTATTTTAGCAGCATGGATGGAAAGAAACAGCCAGATTTTATATGACATTGTGGAGATGAAACTGGCATGTGTTACTGGTAGAACATCTGTGGAAGGAAAGAGAGAAGCCGAAGACGACAAAGTTGTGAGCTTCTGCAGCAAGCAAGGTGACTACTAATTCTTCTTAGCTTAAGAGAAAGAAGGAGAGAGAAGTACTTAAAAACAGAGATGAGCTCTGTTTTTGACATGCTGAGTTTAAATTGGAAGAGGAACCTGCCATAGGAGGCTTTAGAAATGTAAACACCATAAGGGAGCAGAAAGCTGGATGGTAGAAGGAAATCTGTAGTGTGCCTTTTGTAGATATGGTGGTAGTTGTTCTGATCCCCCATGTGGGAGACCACCAAAATGAAGAACAACTAACAGAGCCCCTGCTAGACTGACAGGAGAGAAAGACCCAAGAGAAAAGAAGTTGAGAGCACCACTGTCAGGAGTGGCAAGAGGATGTATCTGCCTGGGACTGGGTGATGGCATGAATTTTTTTAACTAGTCCAGTGACTGCAGCCACATAACTAATTGATCCTACTGAGAGCTGGTACGTTCATACTGGTTGTATGGTACCCACACTGATAAATTCATACAAGTCGTCATATGTGGGCTGCTTTGTTCAGAGCTATTTCAGCTGTGCCTGCATAGTTCTGCTGTGCTGTGTAGATGCATCCAAACAGGAAAACAGACTTGCTGAACCCATGTCAAGACTCGGTTGAGATAAGTAGGAGATGCTTATCTGTGGTGAAAGCCTCAGGACCAGAAGGACAATGAAAATATTTCTGATATCTTGCCAGAAAGGTCAGTGCTAATAAAGACACGTGCGGATTCTGGCGAATGACTAGGAGTCAGGTGTAAAGGACAAAGGGAAGTAGAACTTCAGGCTACAGCAGCTGCTGGAAGTGTCACACTTGTCTACGGTGGGGGTTTTGTGCTATGCTTGCTGGGTCATGTATACAGCTATAACACTTTTATCTTGATTGTATGTCCATGTGTATTGACTTGTTTCTGCCTTATAATCAATAATAAAGCAATTCAAGATATTAAAACCAAACCCAAGTATTTATCTGTAGTACAAGAAGCATTGAGCTTTAGTCTTTTGCATCTGAGATTTTTGAACATATTGGAATTGCTACTGCATTGGTTTTTTACTTTTTTTTTTTAATTTAACAACAGAAAATAGCAAAGCTGTTAGCAGTTGCTAACAGATTTCACTTAGTGCCTCATCTGTTGCTCAGCTGCTATTTACTTGTAGTTCCTGGTCTTTTTTTACACATACAAAAAAAAAAAAAAAGATTGTTTTCCTGCTAAGCTTTTCCTGGATTGAAGCTTTATTTAGGTGACTCTGCTTCAGGGAGACCATCAAGAAATCATGCTTTTATTTTTGTAATCATTGCTTTTTAAAAAAGTCCTGTTGATTTACTCAGTATTAACTGGAACTCTTGACTTCAGCATTTTAATGACTGTGGCACTTGGAGCAAAGTAGGTTAATATACTGGAGATTTGAAATGCAGATCACACTGGTTATTACTGATTAGTTAAGTTTCTTTAATCCAAAGTTCTATTTTACTGTGGTGCGTACTGCATAGTGTTTGTGTTTTCTTGTTTGGTTGGTTCTGATGCATATATTGTCTGCCTGAGTACTGGATGTGCATTTTTGCTGTCGAAAGAATAACAGAAGTTGACTCTGTTAAGTGTATGTAACATCAGCTAAGTGAGCATTATATTTTACTTTTCGATGTTTTCTGGCACACTGCACTGTCATAGCTCACTAAATAACCCACTGCTAGACAACAGACGGCAAAGTAAATTGATATTGTATATCAGGAAACTACTACAATAAATACTTTCGTTATTGGAGCTGTGACGACATGTATCCTGCAGTCTCAGGAAAAAAAACAGTATCTAGCATCTATGCTGAAACTCATTTGGAACAGAAACAGTACCAAGTTCTATGCAGATACCTAACAGCAGCAAGATTATGCAATACCACATTCAATTCTTGGTTCATCCCTTTTTCTTATATTGAGCTGACTGATACTTTCAGGGCATGGTGAGTGTTGAGGAGACTGCTGGACCTCAAATGAGCTTCCCTGTACTTCTTTTTGAAGGCGTTTTGTATTTTCATGAGCAACGCTATAGAGAAACAGCATATTTGTGCCCTTGAATAAAGGTAGAGTGTAGGGTCATTGGTTTAGAACTGTCATAAGCCTTATGAGGTGGCACTGTTGGCTGTTTGAAAGGGTTAATTAACCCCTCGATGCAGAGCGTTAGAAATCCCTGATGCCGAGTGCTAATGCAAAATGCATTATCACTTAGCGCCAGGAATGCAAAGCTTATCTAACCAAGAGGTTAATTAAAAAAAAAAAATTATTTCTCAGTTTGCTAGGTGATGAACTCTAGATTTTAAATTTGTGATCTATAGTTATTTAATTGCCATGCTTTGAAATACTATCAAAATACTCTTTTCTAACAAAGGTGGACTTTGTGTTGGTTTCTAAATCAAGTTGCAGAAAGATTGAACCTTTAAATCACTAGGGAAATGTGACCTCCGCTGTGTGGTGCTGCTCTGTATCTTAATCCCATAGCAGTTGTTACAGTCCTGGCATATAATAAATATAAGTCTATGGCTCTCTCACTACCTTTTCCAGATAACGATTGTAAAAATTCTGGGCAGCACTTTCAACTTTACGGGTATGAAGGTAAGTTATCTAATGGACTGCAGCCACACCAATGGCGTTTTAATAGGTAGCTCCCCTAGGCAGACACTGGTAGTATAAAACTCTAAGAGCAAGTATGTAATTGGTGACTCAGAGTAAAGAAGTTTGCTGAACAGGATTGCAGTGGGAGAACACCTGCTCATTCAGTCTTTATTTCTAGGCTGGATTCAGGAAAAAAAACAGCCAGCCTTCTCTATATAAGGTAACTCTTGTCAACCTGATTTCACTAGTTCACTAGCAAATATCTTCAAAATTAGTATGGGTGAGGAAATGTGTATCTCACAATACTGCACATCAACCATGACTTGCATATTTGTGCGTGTATGCATGTAACTGCAAGTGCAGAAAGCAGGAATATATATGTGTGTATTAGTTACATTTGCTTTTTCCTCTTCAGGAATAGTGCACTTTCCCACATAACAGTTCATCTTAAATTATTTACCTTCCATTTCACAATATGAGCCATGAATATTTTATTTTTTGTCCCCTTAATTTGCAAATTTTCCTTTGAGCTAAGTGCCTTAGTGATTTTAATTTTTCATTCTAGTTGGAAGACAGAAATGACCCTTTTTTCATTATTACTGTTACAGGTCTTGTGCTTAGAATGATACTTTTTACAACCAGCACTGTTGAGCCTGTAATGGTATTGCAGAGTAGATGGCATAATATACAGATATTGACTTTCATTAAGTATAGCACTATGATAGCTTATGGAGAGATTTATTTTTTTTATGCTTTGTGTTGCCCTGAGAAGTTGAGTGCTGTAGAAGAAAAGTTATCAATATAATTGAAGAAAGAGCAAATAATAGAGGTGTGATTTTCTGGAGAGAGGCAGTGTATATAACTTTTTAATGTATTTATCTGTATGTACATATGATGCTGGAAATCAGTATGGATGTGGATAGATAAAAAAGACTAGATTAAATTGTAATTAGACTAAAGTTATTTTAGAATTTTTTTCCTCAATAGCAAAATGATCTGAGATGGATCATGCCTGTGTATTTGATAGACAGCAGCAGTTAATGAGGCAGATGAGTTTAGAGACCTTGATTTCCTTTTGCCTAATAAAATTCCCACTTTTCAAATAGGTAAATTGGTAAATAAAACTCCTGTTTCCTTTAAAGAGCACAAGAGCATGAGGGAGAGGAGATACCTAATCAATGTAATGTATCTTGAGTTTGTCAAGTATTCTTAACTAAAAAAAAGACAAACACTTCCATTTACATGTATTACTTTTTCTTTTCCTCCACCGTATTGATTCCTCCTTGTCTACATTCATAGTCAGACTAAAACAGAGAAAATAAGGGGGTTTTGTACTAAAAATGATCATGTGGACTGCCTACTATAAAGGCTTATTTGTTTAATTAAGCATCTGTTCTCCTCTTAATATGCATGCATAAATCTCATTATCGTTAGATGTATGCAAGTGCAGTGAAGAAGAATAGACCCCTTACTCTCATTACTGAACTTGGATGACAAGATTTATATTTACTTAACAGATCAGAGCAGAAAGTTCCCTCTGACTATTTAAAAGGACTTGAAATTACAAACTGTTTGCAAGGAGCATGCTTTTTGTTAAATAGTTGCATGTTCACTTCAAGCTGAAATATCATTATTCAAGCCATTACTAAGCAAAAAAAAAAAAGGGGGCAAAAAAAAGCAGTGTGCTTTGTCTGTAAGGATTAACTTTGTGCACTAAATTCTGTGACGTGTCTACTTAAATGTATTCTTGCCTATTCAATATTGACTTCTGTGTATGCCACACCTGCTAAAGAAAAAAGTAAACACCAGTCCTGTTGGAAATATGACCAGGTCTTTTCTGGAGGTGGCATATTTCTTCTAAGTGTCTGTCTCCTCCCAAGAAATGCCTTCTGCAAAAAAAAGTCCTAGAAAGTAGAGTGTATTCTTGATGAATACTAAACACTGTGGCAATGTGTTTATCCTTCATTCACTATACGTGGCTGTTACTTGTTCTAAAATCCATCTCTAATTGAGGATAAAACTTGAATTCTAGATTTTCCATATAAGTTATGGTGCATTGGGTATTTCTGTGTGTAGTGCGGATGCATTATAGTCAAAGATACTTGAGGATTTAAAGTCATGCCCACAAGAATTTGAATTAAGGCTTCCTGAGCTGCATGTTAACCAATAAATATGGATTTTGCTCAGGAATACAGCGTGGAGTAAGAGTTCTACTATGAGACACAACAAAGTGGCAGTTTTGCTGATTCTCTGATCAGTAGTCTTGTAACACGAACTTGGTAAATGGGGGGGGCTGAGGGGAGAGACAACAATTAACAGAGAAATTGTACAGAAGGGGGCTCCTGACAGATTCCTTAACTACAAAGTGCTGGCAGGTGCCAGTTTAATAGGTATTGCCATTAACAGCCATCTGTAGAGAAATTGAAATGTACTCATCTCACTGAATTATGATTTATGCCAGACAAAGCAGTCAAACCAAAGTAATATTTATATTATAATGCAGAGTCATTGATTAAATGCACATGACATCTCAAATCCAGTTGACATTTTAAGTTGAAATGATTGCAGACATGTAGCCATTTATTTAACTATTACTTTAAAAAATGTGTCTCTACTTGTTATTAATAGAAGAAAGTCAGACCTGACCAATATTTCAATAGGCTGACCTTTTGTTTTGCTGACATATAAAAGGAACAAAGCTCCTTTTGGGGTAGTCACAATTTCAGAGCATATGAAGTATGCTACCTTCAGAAAAAACTGACCCCTTTGAACCACTTTCTCTTTCTTCCCTCTTCTTTTCCACACAGGATTTCTGAAAGTGGACAAGAGGTGGTTTAGGAGATAGGAAAATAGCCAGAGAGGCTTTGTTCCATGTGCCTGCTCTGCTACTGATTTCTTGGGTGACAGTCATTCACTCAGCTGCTCGGAGCCACAGTTATCCTTATACAAAGGTTATCCTCTGTGCTTATGAAAAATAAAACCAGCAATTTCCCTGCTTCATATAATCATTGTTCAGATAAATATGTTAAAAAATAAATACATTTAAAAACTAGTTTGGCTACTCCTGTAGAAGTATAGCAGGCAAATAGGTTTTATTTTTAAGAAAATGAAAAAGTAGTAAGCTTTTGAGTGATTTTTCTCAAACTAATTTACCTCTGATCTCTAGAATTCTTCCCTCTGAGGACTTCTCTCTTTCACTTTTTTTCCAGTGATTCCAGTTTTTCTCATTTGTTAATCTGCTGTTGCCCAGTCTCTTATTTCCACATAGCATCTCTCCATTCTCTTTGTAACCTTGTGTCATAATTACTTATCTTCCTATCTATTTTTAGCAAACTTTGGTCTGTTCTCTCTTTGGAAAAAATACATGAAGCAAGCCTAGCCCAGTTTGCAAGCTTGACCCTCTTACCCCTTCTTGCTACTGCTAGTACGGGTGGTGCCAAGCTGAGGTTTCCTCGTCCCATCTGTACTACCTCCTAGCTACGGATACTTTTACCTTCAGAAGTGCGGTTTGGAATATAATGCCTCAGAATGATAGTTGACCTTCTATCTTTTACCCTGATTTTATGCCGCCTTGCTAGAAAAAATTGATTTGTCATTTCACATTTAACATGGACAAACTCATTTTTTCTCTGCAAATTGTTCCTCTTTATGTCCTTACTCTGTCATCATGGAAACTGGCAGCGTCTTCCCCCTTTGAGAAGCCCTTCTACGTGGGATGTCATCTTTCAGTGAACCTTAAGCCCACGCAGTGGGGCAGTGTCTAAAATTTGCTCTTTTCTTACACAACACGCTGAAGACCTAACCACACAAAAGAAGCTTCTTCCCTTTCTGCTTGGACTCCAGTTGCTTCCAGATTATGTCAGTCTCTGTTGTGGATCACATTGCTAGGTCATGTTTCTGACGACTCTGGCCTGCCCCTGTTAGCACAGCACCAACTGTGTCTGCTTCCCAGTTTGGTCTGTGTTAACAGACCGGCATGGTAACCATGAACGTTTACCAGCCAGCTTGTCTCAGCGCAGGCTTTCAGCTGCAGCATGTCTGGGCAGAAAGTATTTCATATAGCCCTCCGACTGCCCTAAGATTTGCCTCTGCTGGAAAACTTCGTGATGTGTGTGAACATTGGCAGGACTAAATGAGTGATGAAGTAAGGCTTTATATCCTTTCCTCTCCCCTCACAGAAATACTTACATTCAAAGAACCTTCCTCTGCTTGCTTCCTTCAGCGCGTGGCAATGATGTCTGTAGGGTCTTGGCTTGGACCTGGGGCATCTGAGAGAATTTGATCTTACTCTTTAGAAGTCTTAGAATAATTCTTAGTGGTGAAAATGAAGATGTCTTCTCCCTTTTCCCTTTCTGTTCTTGCAGCTTCCCGCTTCAGACCTTTTTTTCTTTTTTTATTGTTGAGGAGAAACAATAAAGAATGAATAAAAAGGAGCCTAGGCAAATATAAAATGTTAGCCCAATGCTGACAAAAAAATGTATCAGTCACCCTCTGTGTGTGTGTATATATATAGTTATATAAACTGAGATATATGTCACCACTAGTTTAGGAATTTAAAAAAAGGTAGTTTTCAAGTCTTAAAGATTAACTCACAAAATGATAGATTGTCTGTCTCTGTGTGCATATGTAGTACAAGATACGCAGGTGCTAAGTATCTGCTATAGTTCTTCAGCATTTAACTTCAGTATTGGGTTTGAAGTAATGAACTGTGTGCCTGTGCCATTCATTGTCCGTTATTTGAAAGTAGTGAATACCTGGCCTCACACTAACCCCAGATTATCAGGTTGGTTGGTAATAATGTGTAAATAGAATTGTAAAGCTATTTTCTGGTGACAAGAGGCCACTACTGTTGTCTGCTATTTTCTTTCTAGCTGAAGAACCCTAGTGGGTAATGAGTTGGGCACTGTTCATTCTACCTCTGTAGTCTTTTTTGTTTAGCTTTTTATCCTCTAATGTGGAAATCTGTATTACAGTAGCTTAGTGTAACAGACATCCTAATGTTCTGGTTTTAATTAAAATTAGATTGAGGAAATAAACAATTCAAAGAAGTTAGCTTTCCTTCCCCCCCCCCTCCCCCCACTATGCTTTCCATATCCTCTCCTGCATTTGGAAGTGCTTATTTCCATTCACGTGCTCTTGAATTGTTTAGCCTCCCTAACAGATAGTAAGGAAGGACTGTTAAGGAAACTTGCTTTTATTCATTTAGTCATCTTAGC
The DNA here is from genome assembly GCF_011004875.1 of Balearica regulorum gibbericeps. NCBI lineage: Eukaryota > Metazoa > Chordata > Aves > Gruiformes > Gruidae > Balearica > Balearica regulorum. Next base: position 14,828,427 of record NC_046189.1, on the reverse strand, counting down.
AATACATATTGTTAAATTACTGATTTTTGTTTGTTTGTTTTGATGCAGTCTGCACTGTAAAATACAATTCTTAATATAAAAACTTTGTCAAAATGTGAAGATTTCACAAAACCAAAAGTGCACTGCTCTTGACAAAAAAATTCCACTATACAGCTGCAGATCATTTTTACTATGACTAGAATATATATACACACACCCCCCAGAGAGTGACTTGATCAAAATTACTCAAAAAAAAACAAAACCCAAAACCAAAAACAAGCAAATATTTCTTTCTTTTAAAAAGGCAGATTGTTATGGGTGTGTAAGTGCTGGGTGTAAGTGCTGCAATAGGTTAATGTACCTCTTCATCTCTGAAGACCTCCGCCCCATCTTTTTCTTAATGAATTCGTATTTAGGCTATTTTAGCTTGGTTGTCATTTCTTGCTTCCCGAACCATCAGTCATCTGCAGCAATGGAGGGTGCTGTAGGCAGGCTCCGGCAGAGCTCCAGGAGCCCTGGGCTGAAACAGTTTGGGAAGACATGTAGAGAAATTTCTGGGTATAGATCTGCTTTGAATTCTTTCTGCCTGTAGCAGTAGTGTTAGCTGCTTTGTTCCTACATGCGAGATGTTTGCTAATTTTGGTAATTACAACGTGGAAGTTGTATTTATGAATCTGTAGTACGAATGCTGACGATGCTCTGTAAGACCACGATGAGACCTGTAAATCATATGGTGCTGGTTCTCTGTAAACTGCATAATTTGCTGATTTGCCTGTGAAGTATGTTGCACCCAGTGAGTGGTGAAAACTGATTTGGCATGCAAGCTTACTAATTTTGAGTGGATAACTGGCTTTAGTCCCCAGTGCTGTAATAAAGCGGATTTGGTTTTATTGTATCTCCTGCATGGAAATTACTATTAAAAATCTGTGTTGTAGAGATATTTCAGTGTTTTACAAAGACTTACATGTTTCTGCCTGGTTGGAGGGGAGGAAGGAAGCCACACTCATACAAAGTATGTGCTCTAGCGGTCTAATTAGAAGTGCACCAAGTTTTAGGCAGTCTAAAGTATGCTAACAAAAATATTCCAGTAGCAGTATATTTATTTTGTTCATCTTTAACATTTATTCTGGCTTAAATACCAACTTCCTCTATCTTGTGGGGGTATTCAGATTGGAGAGAATAAGTTTAATCTTTTTTTGTTTTAGGCTAGAGTTTAAAGAAATTGAAAGATGATGTTGCTGTCATAGTGGGAAGAAAGATCACTACTGGCCGTAGACCTGCTGCAGAAAACATACATTATACCATAAACTGCTGTCCATGCACTTGTATGCAGTTGAAAGCAGAGCACAGACAAGATGATCTTTCACTGGGGAAGATTTTAAAAAAAGGGAGAAAAGAGAAGTAACCAACAATACTAGAGTAGAGAAAAAAAGTGAGGATTGAGATTCAGAATAACTAAATAGTTAAGATTAACTATTTAGAGCAGTTTAATAACTTCTTGAGGCATCAGTCCAGCAAAGCAATAAACAACGGTGTACTATATACTCTTCTATCTTCTCTGCTCTAGATCTTTATTAAAACAATGCATTTGCACCATAGTAAAAGGCTACAGTGGAGCTAAAATTAAAACACATAGGTAACTCTTTTGAGAAGTGTGGTGATTATGTGTATAGATTGTGTATATGTGTGTATAATTCATGCATCACACATGAAAACTCCGATTTTTCTACCTTTGCTGTTTTAAGCTGTTACCTGTATTCTTGTATTTTTATGGAACTGGTGGATTAGCACATAAATCTTTTAAAATATTGTATAATTAATTTCAGAATATCAAGTAAGGGCTGGGCCTCTTTCTTTGACAGGCTATTTCTGTCTCTCTAATGAGAACAGCAAAAGGTTAGGAGAGGAGGTGGTAGATTTACGTGTTTGAGTACTGTAAATACTCTAGGGGATGGGAACAAGGAGGTGCTTAAGGGCTACATAAGCTAAAAGGAGCTTCTTTACAGTAGAATAGTCTCATCACATCACTATATGTCTCACTCATCTATTCAAGGACACAGAGGCACTCAAACATATTGAAACAGCCCATGTCTGGAGAAAAGCATGTTTAACAGTATTGTATTCATGGCTTCACAGGATACCAAGACCATTTGTTGATCTTGGCTGTCAGTTTATTGTCTTTCTCAGTCTTTGTTTATTTTGTGTACATCAGCCTTTCACTGAGTACCTTGGGACACAAATTGCCTATAATAGATCACATTTACTGGTCAAAGGTTAAGACACTCTCATGAGGCTGCTTGCCTGTCATAGCATTGGTTTCTGCTGGCTTTGATACCATATTTATTGCAGTAATACTGTAATGTCTTCACACAATCATTAAAGCTTGATAGAAAGGTCTAGTGTAGCTGTTCCAGGTAGATGACAGCTTGGTGACAACACCACAGCTTGTGTTGTCTCTAGAAAATGCCAATCTGATTGAAATTGGGACCACTCTCCTCTGTAAAGAGAAATCCTTGTCTAGAGGAGCTAACATTTTATGTTGTCCAGTGGTGTTTAGACCAGCTCCATCTCTAAGTTGCCACAAAGCTAAATGGAAAATTATGTTGAATATCTAGGTTTCTGTTTAATAACCACCATGCAAGGCAGATACAAACCTAAAATAAGCCTACAAATATAAAGGTTGATATGGAAATCTGTAATATAAATCAGAGGAGATTTCATATACAGCAGTGATCAGAGTAGGAGGAAAAATACAAAATTGGTTGCATAAAATATCATGCTAATTTATAAGCTAAAAGGAGAAGATTGTAAATGAAGCACTGAAGTATGAGGGGTTTGCTCTGTTTGTAAATATTGACTTAAAATGAGCTTTAAAAAGCAATAAAAAAATTTAAAAAAAAATTGTGGATGGTAGCCTTCTCAAGGACCCAGTTTCAAAGGCTGACCAAAAAGAAGAGAGGGAGACCAAAATAAAACATAAGGGAGGAGGAAAAAACCCAACCTAGAAAGCAACTTAAATTGATATGGTTTCTATCTACAGATAATTTAAGCCACGAGGTTTAATTAAAATCACCGAGTGGATGTTGCTATCAAGAATGAGACGGTGAGGCTTAAATGGAATTTCTCTGAATGCATATGGGGAATTTTAGGAGTGAGATAAGTAAAAAAAAAATTTTACTGTCAGCTATAGAGAAAGGTATTCACTGAAGAACAGCTCAAGCTGTGGGCATTTTCCAGGACCCCTGGGTACCAAATTTCAAGGATAACCAAATGCTCTATAAAAGCATCTTGTGATCAATTGTATTGAATGGCACAGATAAGTTGCATTGAGTCAACACAGATGACAATCCATTTGGCTGAGCGGAGAAAGATCGTTACAGACCTTTAATATGGTATCTGTCCATTTTGGAACTTAGACTTGTAATAATTGTGTTGGTCTCCTGAAAAAACAAAACTTTATTAAAGTCAGTATACTGTAGCAGTTCTGAAACACAGAACAAAGAAAGCTGGGAGAGTACTGTAACAAGCAGGTTTTATAACCTGTTTCTTTTGAAGCACAGCTAATGTTTGTGCATTTAAATGATAACAGAAAAAATCCAGAAACTCAGACTTAAATTTGCATGACCAGTGATGAGGTTGAGAGTAAAATGTTTATTTTTTCATGGCAAAAGTGGAAGGAATAGGGATCAGCTGCACAAGTGGTCAAACCTGTTTGCAGAAAATGAAGTAGAAATACCAACTGAGGCAGAGTAGAGTGATCATTAGGAAGGGTTTGGGGAACTTAAATAACCAGCAGTTATTTCAAAATAGTGGAGAGCATCCTGAAGGCCTTGTCAGTCTTCCTGAACTAAAAAATAGCAGATATTTCAGAGAGATATGGATTGGTCTTAAACCACAGAAATATAAACGTGTAGTGGCTTTGTGGCAAAATTTTCCAGGCCTGAGTCAAAGCTTGCTGAACTTCATGGAAGTCTTGTATTGGATGAGACCCACGGAGTGTTTCCAAGTACGTACAGCTCTGAGATTGAAGTGAGCCAGTATAAAGTTGTGACTAATGCTTTTTTTCTGTGGGTTGTAAGGGTGTTGGAGAATTAACTCCAGTCCCAGTTCTGTGTAGACTTCAGTGATGAATGTTTTTTCGGATTTGCTAGGGAGATCCTAGCTTGAAACTGAGAGCTCGTAAGGTCTGCTTCTTCCCGGAACAGTGAATCTACAAATGGTATATTGAGGTTCTGTATTTCTTTCAGTAACTCAGTATCAGATTTACTTTTTTTTCCTTCAGAAATACCTTTTAACTGATAATCCTGAAAACTGCAGTCTAAACTTAAAGGTATTTCTGCTCCTCATTTATTCACACTGGTATACAAAGATATCTGAGACCATATTCTTCCTTTAGCTACATCTTTGCAATCCCATTCTTTTGACTTGTTTCACAGGAATAATTCCAGATGGAATTTAGCCTTGTAATTCATGAAAAAGAATAAAATTCAGGGTTTTGTCTCTTAGCTTTGCTGGTTGTTCAGGGCTAAAAGGAGTAAAAAGTGGGAGAAACTCATTTTATTTCCTTAATAATATATAGCTGAATTCCCAGAGGAAGCAGATCTGTGAAGTACTATTTCTCCATGTAGCACTCAGTGTTGGGTAGGGGAGGAAACAGGCTTTTTGTCCATGAGAATTTTTAGGTTTTCATACAATATCTTGCCTAGCTTGAGAAAACAGTTCCAAAACTCAAGTATTCCTCATGGAATAATTCTGAAAAAGAAAAAGGTTAGGTCAGTTAACAATACTTATTTTTATTCTGGCTTTTCGTTTTTAGAGCCTTTTAATAAGGACTAAGATGGATATTAATCTGAAGAGTCACTTTGTTTAAAATCCCTAATAGCTCATTGTGAAAATAAAGAAAACTTGACGATTTAAAAAATGGATTTGTGACATTACTGAAAAACAATGAAAAATTGCTTACCAAACAAAAAACCTGATAACCTCTAAGTCTGCTTGCTTAGTAAAAATCTATCATTCTAGGAAAGAGAAATGGTCTTTTATAGTACTTTAGGAAAAGGACTACAGTGATTATTGAACCCAAGGTTTAGCGTCATCAAAAAGCGTGCATGATGCTACTGAAAAATGTAACCTTTTGTAAAGTTATTGCTGCTATTAATTCTAAAAATCTGGCCTGTGACATCAGTATAACATGGAGCAGAGAGAAAAAGAATGTTTAAGTGAAATCAACTCATGATCCAAAAATGCATGTAGTAGTAATAATAAACTTCTGATAAGGCACTGACTCACTGCTGTGAGGAGCAGAGGGTGATGGCCAGTCAAGTCCCTGCTGCAGCCCTAGTGTGGCACTGAAAGTGTGCTGAGGAAAGTAAGAAGTCTGCTCAAAGTAAAACCAAATATCGTGGGCTAATAGACAGACTCACAGGAAAGCTATTCAGCAGATTCAACTGAAAGGTTATAGGATGAAAATAAGTAATAAAGAATAACGGCAACTCTCCAGTAGTGGAGAGGGAACACTAAACGTGTGAAAATTGAGGCATATTGTTGCCCTCCTTTGTGCCCCTTACTTTGTTAAAAGGAGCTGAAACTGTCCTCATTTAAAGAGAAGAATACTAATTTAAGAGCTTCTCCAGTAGTGCTCTCCTCGCTGGATCCCCCTTGCCCCCATTCTGCGTTCAGAATGGCGACAGCGCCCCGTCCTCTTTAGTAAGGGGCAGCGAGAAAAGTGTGGCCATCCTCCAGTAGCCCTTCCCAGTCACTACAAAGGAGTCTGCCATATAATGGGAATGAATTAACAAAAGGAATACAGTTAGAGATAAAACAATCACTTTTCATTCCCTTTGAGCCCTGTAGCAGTAGCTTTCCAGATTTCCCATGCCAGCCAAGAATGCGCTTTCTCCACAGTCTGCCCCGTAGAAGTCCTGATGCAGGACTTCCTTTGTGCTAACCGGTTATGATTTGTGTCCATGTGCAGATGCCCTTCTCAGCTTGTTTCCAAAATGAAAGTTGGCATTATGCTTGTTATTGTTCAGCTATACATAAAGTGAAACAGACTTTCAAAAATCGTTTACAGAAGATTTGCTGTGACTACTGACGTTTTCTGACAACTTAATTTTTCTTGTAGACCTTCCCCTCTCCTCCCACCTCTCCCTCCCTCCCACTTCCTACCCTGCAAACAACAGAAATGTATTTGGGAAAGTGAAAAGGTTATGAATCAAACTTTTGAGGTATTTTTTAATTGACCCTGGGTAGACATTTAGGTGGAGCTGATAGAAAGGTTGCAGATGTTCTGTATTAAAAAGTCTGTTTATGTTAGATGATGCTGTGTCCTGCATCTAATGATTGAGTAGTCTCCTGTGGAAACATGCATTTATCCATAGTACATACAGAGCAGTTTCAGTTATGTACATATTTTATCTGTCACTGAAATAACCTGAAAAGTCTATGAGTAACCAGATCCCTTGGACAGAAGGGCTGGCTTGATGCTTGTTTGATAAAGAACTTTTTTTAGTACTAAAACGTAACAGGTTTGTTCTGAAATGAAGCCACTGATACCGAAACTTGGAACTGTAGGCTGCGTAGACTTAAAAGCCCAGCATGTAATGTATAGACACTGTTCCAGTTACGTTTTTCATAGTTTGCACCATGTAATGTGGACTGGTTTGGGGCAGGGGTGTTCCTGGGGGGGAGATTTGTTTGGTTTTTGTTTAAATCCTGACCAAGGGTGGTACTAAGTAGAATGGGCTATGGGCATTTGTAGTTTCATTTAAAATGAGTAATGCTGTCAGAGAAAAATAGCAAGAAATTCTAGAGACTCCTCTTAAATAATACTGATATTTTCAGCATTTGGGGTAAAACAGTATTAACTGGGATTGAGTTTCGGGCTAGAGAAGTGCTAACTTTAATTCAATTTGAGGGCTTTGTTACAAGCTGGCCCTTACAATATAGCTGGGAATCAATAATACTGTATACTGTTTCATTCACATTTTATGAAAACATGATCATTTGCCTTTAAAAAAAAAACCACACACAACACCAAACACCTTCATTTTTAATGTTGTAATCTTTTAATAATGAGTGGCTGAATTATCACTGTAATTCATTACCCTCTCAGATGTTAGATGAATGGGATATGTTATGGTTTCTCATTATTCTCTATGGTTGCAAGGAGAATAGACTGGGGATTTAAATCGCCTTCCACTGCATGGGCTATAGACGTGCTGATGACTTGCTGTGAGATTGCATTTAGTTCCAGGATCTCTGGTGCTTCAGAGTGTAATGCATTCAGTTGCCATGATGAACAAAAGCTTCTGATGGTCTGTGTAGGTACACTAGAAATAAAATGGAAGAGAAAGAACATAGAATGAAAGTAAAATGTTGCTTTCTTTTACAAGTGACTAGTTGAGTACAGAGGGGAAAGTGATAAATTTATGTCAGGAGGGAAACAAATATAATAGTTGAAATATTATATGGACATCTCTACATGAGTGCGTGTGTGCAGATATATAATGTGAAATACAGTATAATTTTAACATTGTTATGTACATACTTATGACTGCACTGGCTCATTACCCATTGCATCAAGGATGCTCAAGTGTTTATTATGCTATTTACCAAATTATAGCTATTTCCTGAACAGCCGGCCTCCGCTGAATATACTTATATTCTGTCCATCTTTAATAATGAAGCCTGCACTTTGGGGCAGAAACATAGTCTGGCAATGATCAGCAGGAAATAAGAGAGAAATTGGTAATCTCTTTAGCTTTACTGTTTTATGTTGTTTATTTGCCTCTCCCAAGTATGCGTTTAGGGAACTTGGACAGCATAGGTCAGGCAGCTGAATTTCTCCATAGATATTAGGAGGTGAGCTGTAGAGCAAACAAACCTTCTAGTTTAAAACAAAGTTTTGTTTAGTGTTTTGTTTTTCAGTCACATCTAGGGTTTAGCTAATCTATCTTGGGGAGACTTGTAATAATTTTAATAAAAAGTATCAGTAAAAATACATTCTGTAAACACTAGTTATTTATTGCAGCATCTGAGTAAGTACATAAAATAGATTATATATAAATAAAACAGTGCTGGGAAGTAGAGAGGGATTCAAAGAGTTTTTGGATACTTGGGCTGTTCTGTACATAGAGAACAGTTTTGGTCTGGTATCTGAGCAAGGCGATTCTCCCCCAGGGACAGGGATGTTACCTTTGGAGGACGGACTCTGCCATTGCCACCTCGTTGACCTAGAGGGTAGCTTGGATGATAGTGCGTGCCCAGGCTCTCATCTGGGACTAACATCATCTTTGTGTCAGGGCCAGGGCAGGTGGGGGGGCTGCCCATCTCTTGCCAAGGTAAAAGGCAAACCTGCCTAAGGTAGCGAGGGAGATGCAGTTGTGCAGTTCAGAAGAAGTCCACGAAGATTGCTGTTGCTGATTGCTAATTGAGTCTAGCTGTCCAGTGTTGTGGGATTTGGGGGTTTGTTTTGTTGTGTCATGGTGTTTTGGTGGGTTTTTTTGGTTTATTTTTGTTTGGTTTCTTTTTTGTTAACTTTCTCAGATCTTTATTGAACAGTGCAGGGAGGAAGAGCCAGTTGTGCTCCTTACCTCTGCGGTTGCTTTGCAAAAGCAGCTGGATAGAGATAAGAGCCTCATCTTAGCAACAGGATTTTATGGGTCAATGGATTAAGAGACCTTAATCTGTAGGAAGAGAGAGACTTTCAACCAAGTTAAGACGTATAGGTTCCTGGTTGTATGTTCAGTCACGGGTTCTTCTGTAGAGATAAGATTCTTGGTAAATAAGACTTGAGTAGCTGGTGAGATTTTAGAGTTCATGAAAAAAAATTGTTGTCATTGCATCTCTCCATGTCATTAATGTTTAAAAAATAATAAGAATTATCTGTGTTTCTAAAAATCTTCGAATAATATTCAAAAACTAAAAGTATTTTAAAAAATCAGTCTACTTTTTACCATTCATAATGGTGCCATTTTTACTTTTTCCAAATTCACAAGTCAGTTGCACATACTGTTCCTCTTTGTAGCATTGCTCTAAAGTTTAACTTGCTCAGTAAAGCAGTGCTTAATCATAAATCTGATTTTTATTTCATTTTAACATTCAGAAAAATATCCTCAATAAGGTTTAAGAAAACTGTTTGGAATATAAATGTTGGCATATAATCCCTTCAATTATTGAAAAAAATAGTCCAATCAATCTCTGCGTTGGCTTTGTAGCTCAAAATGCCTTAATGTGACAGGAATGCGCTATAATCTACGAAAGGAACGTCTTAATTTATCACAGAGCCCATTACTTTGGAGTTACATTTTGTGCTCTGGGTAGCTGTACTTAATTCTTCACAGATAACATAGAATGAAGTCTTGCCCATGATGTGTTCTAGAAAAAGGAGTTTATTGTTTTCTTTTCCAAAGAAAAGAGTGTTTTTTCTTAGTACGGAGCTAAATGTAACGCCTCCTAAGTTTTTGGAACATGCTTGTAATTCTACAAAGCAAATGTTCTCAAGATCTTAATAGTCAGCTGTAGAAGCTGGTCATTTCTTTGCAGGTAAAATACAGCTGGATCCTCTTCACTTCTTGCATTTCCCCCTCTACCACTAAGGTCAGTACTTCGTACTCATTTCTCATGTACTAGAGAGTACTAGTCTGGATTAGTTTATTAAATGTTTGAGTTAAAAGTACACTGAAGTCAAACATGTGTTCAGCATTATTCTATGTGTTTGGACTTTGAAGAACCTCCAAATCTATTTAGGATTTTGTGTGATGAAGAGTTGAATTCTGTTTTAAGGTACTTGAATCTACCCAAGACTTGCTGCCAATTTTTGTTGCCAACGGAGATGCTCTCCAGCCCCTAACTTTGTGCATCTGTATTTGATAAGGCTGGCAAATGTCTTTGATTAGGGGTTTTTTTTGGAGTGGTCATTCAGAGGCAACCTTCTTCTGTACTCTGCTGTGTCTCATAAAGAAAGGTTTTTCACATTAGTGAAGCACTTAATTACATTGGAGCAGCATAGTTGCTTTGGGTTTTAGACTTATTTGGACTGTAAAAGCAAAATGTAACAAATGTTACCATCTGGTGTTCTCATGCCCCCCCTTTCCGTCCCTGTGCCCCAACAGACTCTCTTCCTCCGTTTCATCCTTATTGTCTGATTCAAAATCTTGTCAGGGTACTTAAGGCATGTAGTAGCTTCAAGGCATGAAGCAAGAGATCAGCTTTTCCCAGACAAGATTCCACACTTGTTCTGTGAATTAAGGGTTTCTACAAAGGTTAGCAGAACTATAACAGCACCTTTTTTCTCCCTGAAAAGTAAACTTGACACATCTATCACGTCTGAGGACTGGAAATTTCTGGCTTCATAGAGGAAAATGTGTCACTGTGGTGTATGTCGTCTGACCTAACTATCCTAGAGATTTTTGTTCCATTTATCTCCTACACGCTTTATATAATGAAGGAAGTCTCCGTAGGCATGATGAACCACAGAGAGTGAGCGAAACATAATGGTTTCAATCAAGGTTTCTGCTAACCCAAGTTAGTTGTTACTCTTCAGTCAAAGGTGCTAGCTTTCACCTTGGAAACCAGTAATAATTATTCTATTCACTGACATTTTGTAGATTTTTCACTAGCCACTGGTCACAACCTTGTTCTTAAATTTCTAAGATGCTTTTTTAGTTTTGAATCCTAATGTTTTATCCCTTTCAGAAAAATAACCTCCCTGTGACCTGAATTTCTGGAGTTCTGTGATGATCTCTGATGTGAACACCTTGATAGGAAATGCTGCAAATTTCTTTGTACGAGCCAGACTCTATTTAAGCATGCGTGCAACACAATTCCAGCAAACTTGGGTTACTGCTTTTCCTGTACAAATCTGTCATGGCATGAAAGAGCTACCAAAAGAATTGAAGCAGAAAGCCTTAAAACTCATGTGTTGCCCAGTTTATTATTACTAAATTATGTTCAAGAGCCCCTCGTTTCATCTCCAGGCAGGATACAAAATTGGAAGCCAGCTAAAGATATTTCAGGGAGGGATGAGGGAAGGCAATGAAAATTAGTGATTTTTTGAAAACTCAATTTAGTTTCCCTGAGCACCCAACCTTGACATTGAGATTGTTTTCCAGAGAACCTGGCGTACTCAAAGAGGTCAGCTGTTGCAGAGTGAAGGACCCTGGAAGCCCTGGCTTCTCCCAGCAGGCTGCAGCTGCCACAGAGTAGCAGCGGTGCTGCAAACAGTGGAGCAGCGCGGGAGAGAAGATTTGTTGGGTTTCCTCCTGGCTCCTTTGGGCAGCTCCCCGGCGGGCTGCTCAGGGGCTACTCAGAACGGCTCCTTCCAAGGCTCTGGGACCCAGGAGAGCAGAAATGCTGGGCTGCCCTGGAGCTACAGACAGCGAGGTCAGACTTCTTCAGGGGAAGTTGGGTGAGGTGCCGAGGGGCAGAGTGGAGGCCTTTCTTATTTGATGTTAGATTGCTGTCAGACAGGATTTTTCACTACAAGGTGTTTAATCTCTTACAAAACTTTGTCAGAATTTTTCCTTCTAGGTCTACGTGGGGCTGCGTGCCCTATCTTCTTCATAGAAGCTGCTAAAACAAACAGCAACCGCGTCTTAAAAACTGATCATTTAAAGCATGTGTATAAAAAGAAAGGCATAGCAAAGCTTTCTTTGGCACTGCATAATGTTATGGATGGTCTTTGCCTACTAAACATTCATTGCAGACATTTTTGATTTTTAGTGTCCTGCATTTCTGTAAACAAGTTTCAAGTGGTCAAGGCATGACCCTGAAGGTAATTACCTTTGCAGTTTTAGTAGGATTGCAACTACTGACAGAAAAAAAAGAGATGCATTGTGTCTCATCTGAACAGATATAAATAGACACTTCGGCAGAGTTTTTTCTTCCTTTGCCTGCTTCTGGTAGTAGTAATCTGACAATTATCTGGACGGTCCAGGAGCAAAACAAGGGGAATGAAGAGAACCTAATTTTCTCTTGGGACTTTTCTTTTTCCACACTGCATCTACCTTTCTCACACTGGAATGTCGTTGTAGAAATGTGATGCATATGCACATTTAGCTGTATTTTTTTTAATCTAAGTGTAAACTAGAAGAGCCATTTTACCCTACCTCTGTGAGGAGAGCAAGTGAGAGGGTATGCTTTGTATGCTACATAATTGTTATTCTTTGGTAAAGAAGTAATAATAAACGCACTGCTTTTTAAAGAGGATTCACATCAGTGCAGCCCTACAGCATGGATCTGGTCAAAGACCCTTTACTTTGCAAACAAAACTTGTATAGCTGTCGCAGCATTACAAGCTGCTTTTGTAGCTACGTGTGGCAATGAAGTTCCTTTTTATTTGAATACTCTTAATTTCCTTTGCTCCTTCTGTGATGAAAGGGACTTGAAATCAGATAGTGTCACTCCTAGGGTTAAATACTTCATAATGGAAAATCTGACATGTCGGAGGTAAGAGCTACTAGCACAAAAGAGGATAAATAAGCAAAGGTAAAAATGTGCATTTATAAACCTAGAACAGCAAGGCCTACAAGCTGAGAGTTGAGAATACAATTACGAAAATGTCAACAAATACGCAGGTGTCTTATAATATGGCTCTTACTGAATGACTTTGTGCCCCAGCTGACTTTTTAGAGATGAACCATAATTTCTTCCATTCTTTCTCCTGCTTGGTCTGTTCCATCCCACACATGCAGGTGTTAAGAGTATTACTTTGAAACTAGCTTTAGAGCTGACCCTAGTTCATCTCCCTGGGGCTGTGTAAAGCCCATATAAGCAGAATGGGGGTGTCTTAGAGGCATTTGTAATCATTCTGAGAGAGGCCTAGGACTCAGTCTGGAGATGGAGAATATGTCTAAGGTATGGAAAGCTTAATTGACGGCCTTAAAAAAACCCAGCAACGAGTAACCTGATAAATGGCACAGACTGTTAATTAGATGTCTAAATTTACCAATTGTGTCAGGAAAATTAGGACGGGGGAACAATATGTCCCTAAGCTGCTCACTAAACAACTGCTGTGCTACTTATTTATATTTATCTGATGAAAAAGTACGTGCTGGAAGAAGCGCAGGAGGAAATCTCTCCTCTCTCACTAGCTTGAAGCTGCCAGACCACTCTTCTCACAAGGCCTCTGTGTCCTGATATTCCCTTGTCTGAACTGATCATTGTAACACGTCGCCTCAGGAAATATTAAGCTGTTAGAGAATTTTGATGGTAGTATGTACAGGAAGGAGCCATGGGGGACTTCTGAGGCCGAATCTAATGCTCATTGAAGACGATTTACAAATTCCTGTTTGTTTCGTCAAGAATTGGGTTGGGCCCACATTGATGAGAGAAAGAGGGAAGTTACTTGGGATTCTGATTTAAGTATGTACATATTTAAATAAGTGTGTATTGCAAAATGTGGGGTATTTACATATGGGTATGATTATGTGCATATTTAAATGTATTTATAGCTAAGTAGGCAAACATTTACATACATATGCGAGAAAAGTGCCAGTTTCTCTCTGTGTGGGACCCTGGTTCCAGGTGGCCGGCTGCCCTGTGCCGTGGTGGTGGCAGCCTGGCTGGAGAAGGTCAGGAGAGGCTTCCTGCAGCACCTCCAGCCAGTGAGTGGCTCCCAGCCACGGAGAACACCACGGCTCGCTTCCCGTTCCTCCTGCTTCTGTTGTCTGTGTTCTGCATCTGCCAGGGTCAGCGACGATTATCATTTCAGTACTCACTAACTGACTCTTAATTAGACAGGCAGAAGTGAGTAACTCTTCAAATTCTAAACCGGCCTTTATCATCCTTCCCTGTGTACCTGATACTAGGCAGGACTAACATAAGAGATAATAATGGTGGTTTTTTTTAAAGATAACCATTTTGTTTGTTTCTGACGCTTGTGAGCGATAACTTTCTAATTGTATTCTCCCCAGAGCCTACTTTGGGCTAGTTGGTTTTGGTTTTGATTCAGAAGGGAGTTGAGAAAGGATACATTTGGAGCTGGGCTGGATATGCACTACTTGGTTCAAGGTGCCTGGATGTGCACTGCCATTGGTTGGAGCCGATAGCACTGGCCACTGGCTGTAGCCACAGTGTGTGCTCGGCTGGCAGCCCCGCTCTCGTGTGCTTGCTTGTGCAAGTGCTGTTGTTCCAGTCCCAGTTCTTGGAATGCTGAGCAATGTATTGGCTGGAGCTGTGCAGAATGGCTGGAGATATGTGTCAGGCAGGTGGCCGTTTGAATTCTTTAAAGGCAAGGTCAAGTGTTAACGCAAGCCTCAGTATTAATAAGAGGAACTCACGAGTATTACTGGCTGCAGAGCTGAGATGCAGAAGGGGAGATACTGGGATTATAGGCATGGTGAAGGTCTGGATAGATTGTTTCACAGCTGTGGCTGTGGCAAAGGACAGTGATATCTGAGGCAGCTGGAAGGAATATGTTGCTGGGACAGAGATTCCCAGCAGTGGCTACTGCTGATCCCTTTTATCCAACTGCAGCTGATTCTCTGCAGCTATTGAAAGCCCTAAACTGCCAATGAGTTAATAACAGGAAAAAGTACTAGGTAGGCTAGATTTATGGAATCTAGTCAAGTGTGCCTGTTCTGCTTCATTATCAAACAAAGCATTATGGACTTCTAGTCTTGTATATGTGTATTTTTGGCATCGAGTGAAAGTGGAGTGATGGTGTTTCCACTGTGAACACATTCTGCCTAGAAGAGGGATGCTGAAAAAGAAAATTGGGCAGCAGACTTGCAACATCCTTTTTCAATGTGTTAACGTACAAGATGTGGTCTTGTATGTGTGGGGTTTTTTTTAAGAGTTCAGATGAGCAGTTCTAAGGATTTCTTCAAGTAGGTGGGAACAAAAAAGTTCTGACTACATTATATTCACCTTTCTTCAACATTGGCATGCACAATTTACTCATTGCACAAAACAAGCTCTACTATACAATTAATGTCAGAGCAAATAGTCTTGTTTATTCTGATTTTAGTTCCACTTGTTCCAATACTGATTTTTGTTGATAGAGGAAGGGAAATAACCTTTTATCAATATGCAGGCAGCTTAGCTGAAAATTTGTTAATCTCATAGTAGCTAATATAGCTTGTTACCTTTAATATTAGCTTTAGCCCAAGACCTCCAGCCTTTGCCCAGAAGAACAAGTTCTTAGGGAAGAATTCTGTTTGCAGCCTACTGATTCCTTGGCAGCCCCTTTGCTGCTACACTCCAACTGGAGTTCTAGGTTTTGTCTTTCTCCTAAACCTATGGGCTGTCACATTCTTCAGATGATCAGGAGGCGTGCTGAACCTTCTTGTGCACAGCAGCAGTGTTGAGTTTTCTTTTTTGTTTTTAATTTGGTCTGGGAAAGGGTGACAGAAGCAGGAAGAAGTCCGAGCCATGAGAATCCAGGCAGCTAAAGACATTTCTGCTATCCATTCTTGTCTTTTTAGTGCTTTGCTGATGAGGGTTCTTCCCAAGTACAGAAGAATCTGTTGCTACAGGGTCCTACCTATTCCAGTTCAGAAGTGCAACTGTTTTCTTAATAATTGCTTTTCTAAGGTGTTGCAGGAGAAAATTCATTCTTGCTTTGGTGCAAAAGCTTAAAAAGCACATGGGGCAGCAGAAGAGAACAGGCAGCTCCTGCAGCTTTGGTGAGGCCAAACTTTGTGCCTTTGGAAATCACCCTGTATAAACAAAATTAAGAAGGGATGGGGAGAGGGGCATGTTACACACCAGTGGCAAAAGCCTGTTGAAAGCATCAGTTTTTCTAGTTTTGCAGGCTTTTAATGAGCTTTAGAGAGTCATAGAAATTGATACATTAACTTATTCACATGGATTAAGCTTTTGCTCTGTGGGTAGAGTGGAGAGATCACACAGTTTACATAATGGTGAATTCATGAGAGAAGCCAAGCTAGTTCTTATTTAACACTGAGCTATCCCACTGAGTTCATCCTCCTTTTCTGTCTTAGTGTTTGATGACTTTCCAGGAAATAAGAGGACAGCCTGCACTTTTCAAATTAGTGCTGTTTTAAAGCACTTACCTTGCTATGTAGTTCATGTTATAAAATTTTAGAAATCTGTGAACCTCTTCATAGTCGTTATCATATGCTTTCTGACTGTAATATCAATCTGCATCAGCTCCTTCTTCTCTGTCCTCTTTGTCTTCTACTGCAAACAAAAAAATACAAATAAAAAATTTGAAGAAAATATTTTTCTTTGAACATCCCTGAACTCTGGACCTGACAGTTCTCCAAGTTCAGTACATTTCACAGATGTTGGTCCTCGAGTAAGTAAATGTTTCAGTCAGTCTCAAAGTGGAGGATCTCAGTTGATCTTAGCATGCTGAACAGGTATCAAGTGAAAAGCATTGTAGTGGACAGCCGTGCTCCCAGCCTGAAACAGTTGCTGATAGCCTGAAGGGCACATGTGAGAATAGGGGTGAGCAAATGAGATCAACTGTACGCCACCTGACTTCTATAGATGCTGTGCAAGGACAAGGGTGTGTCACAGTGACATGGCTTAGACATGGCAAAGGTTTAGGTAAGACAATTTTAAGAATAGATTATGGTTTGGATCTGAAAGGAGAACTCAAAGAAAGGAGCTTCTTGCTATAGAAGGGCCCAGAGGCTGATGGTGAAGGCCAATAATAAAGGGAATTTAAGTAGGGCTTATGATTCTTCATCTTGTGAATACGGGTCGCTGAGTTATTTTCGGGTCCTGATTTGGGGTTTGGTATAAGGTTCAGAAAAGGAGGTTTCTTGGAAAGGGTTGTAATTCAGGAGAGAAGCGGTCTAAGAGCTTGCTTTATTTCTGGAATATCAAGGGATATGGTAAAGATTGGTTCAAAAAATTAGGTCATTAATAGCATAAGTGATCTGGTTAAGTTTAATCCTGTGCTTAAGTTACTATTTAATGATGATGAGAGGCCTTTCCTGATTTATCTTAATGACTTTCCTTTTAGAAGGAATTTTCTCTTCCATGTCTTGATCAAGTCGCATTGAGATTATTTTCAATCAGTTTTCTCTCTGTGTTTGATATTTGGGAAAATAATGCATCTGAGAAATACCTTCTTTTGTTGAAAGGAGACACGGAGTTTCTCTGGTGTGGTAACTTGAATACCACAGGACAAACACAGTGTTTGCATTTGTTCAGAGCAGCTGTTCTGTAAAATGGTAAACACTGCATCTACTGGGAGAATTAAAAAGATGGGCTAGAATGAAATAGACCTTTCTCCTTTGGCCCTGCCTCAGGGAAATGAACTTTCCTTAGCACGCGCTGTGATTAGAACCACAAGGACATGGAAAGCCTGTGCTCTGTCTCCTAGGCCATGCTCAAATTCAGGAGAGTAATTACTGGGGGGGGCGTGCGTTCAGTCCTCTGTGTATATTTGGTTTGGACTAGTTGGGCTGATAAAACAAATTGGAATGTGTTGTCCACTAAAATGTTTTTTAGAAGTGTAGGTAACAGAAATAAAATTAACTTGCAGGTCAAGATATTTAATGCACAGACATTAGTGATACTGGGCATCTATCTCAATACTAGTGTTTTCTCTTCCCTAGCAATCCTCCTCTGCAGAAATCACACATGTATTTGATGTTGGTTCATCCCACGTCTATATTTTCCTTGTCTCTTTTTGCTTAAGCCTAAATGCCATGTCTGAGCTCTTTTGTATTCAAATCAACAAAAAGAAAACTTTTGCACCTTAGTGCAGTTAAATCTGTTGTTTACTTTCTTCCCTTGTCCGGGCATTTTGCTTCTCAGACTCTTCATTCTGCTTTCTGGATATTTTTTGAGCAAGAGGAGAACCTTTAAGTGTCTCCATTTCTTTACCTTTCCCTTTTCATTTCACTTTCAAACAGTACTAGCCACATTATATAAGACAACATTCTTACTGTCCTCTGCATAGTAATAAAGTCCCCTATTTGGAACCAAATTTCAACCAATCTGTTCAATGCTAGTGATTTTTGTTAAAGATTTCCAATAGCAGCACCAGGGCATTAACTGGCTCTTACTACTCTGCTTATTTAGAGAATATGCCAGCTAATTGCTAGAGGAAGTATGTCTAACAGCACAAAAGATGTAGTTGTTAATTCCAGCTATTGTGAGTGGACATGGGGGAATGTTTTTTCCAGGTGTACAGCCTTCCAGTTATTGAAATTCAGGACCTTGGATTTGACCATGATTTCTGCTCTACATTCCTATATCCTGTTGCTTCTTTTTTTCCAAGGATCACTGGACTGTATTTGTAGTGATACTTGTCTATTCAACAGCAGCTGGAAAAGAGACAGTGGTACAAGTGAACAGGTATGTACAAGTGAGACAGAAGATGGCAGGAAATTGTATGACTGGAGGGAAAGGGGTAAAAGGGTTTCATTTCCCCACATGAGAAGAAAAACAAAATTGAGGCCAGGCAACTGGGCTTCTTTGTTATAAGACCATGACAAAATAACAGCATTGTGGCACTATAAATCAATAATGCAGCTTCATGTAAAATTCTGTACATCTTTGGTGCAGTTGTCTAGATGCAGAAGAACAATAGGAGACTACAAAGGCAACTCAATTGTCATGAGGAAGAATCTGTTTTAAATGTTGTATCTAATAAATCGAAAGAAGTCATGATATAGAGACATCAAATAAGGAGTGGTCTATAGTTGATAAATTAGACACTCTTTTCACTCTTTCCCATGATAGAAGACCAAGGATACAGCCAAAGAAATGGAAATGCAGATGCTTAAGTTGTTTCACAGTCAGGTCTCTAGTTTGTTTTACAGATGAAATACTTTCAGCTAAACGTAATTCATCAACTGTGAGCACTCGTGTGGTGAAATTTGTGTTCATACAGTTGTGGGGATTTTTTTATGCAGTAAATTTTTGGGCTTGTGGCCAAAACATGTTTGTTCCAGAAGTGCAGAGTGGCTTCTCCTCCCCTCTGCTCTCGAAGGTAGTTTTTAAACAATGAGTTATCAAGAAGTAGAAACAATACATGTGATCAGTTGCAGTTAATGATGAATAAGCAGAATATTTATTGTAACGAATACTGATTGTGTTCAATTCATGGGTAACCTGTAATCCAGAGGGATTTTTTTCCCTACAAATTATTTGATGGACCTGATAGCAGTTAATAACTAATACATTCAGTAGAAATTGTGGTTGAGTCAGGCAGAGTTTGGAATCAAAATAGAGTTAAGTTCATTGACTACATACCCAGAGTAGGTTTTTTTTTAATCAACACCATTTATTCATGCAGTGATACTGTTTCCTCCTGGCATCTCCTGTGGCAGAAGTTTTACTGAAACAAGTGACAGACTTCATCTGTGTTCTGCAGCCTTCTATGCTGCTATGAGCTTTGAATTTAACTTTTGTTTTATAACCCTCATAATTAAGGGGTTTTTTTAGACTCACTTTTTTATGCTGAGATGATAATGGGCAGAATTTGTAGGGTATCTGTGCTCATTTTGGTCACTAGGTAAAATTAGTGCCAGTGGTTTAGTATTGTAAATAGTTGAATGAGTGAATATAACCTTAGGACTTGGAGCAGTGGGGGTAGGGAGAAAAGAAGTCAAAGCCTTTGTGTGGTGAACAAAGCGTCGTCATATCTGAACAAGAAAGCAGAGAGTTTTTTCCCTACATTGTCACACAAAAATTAACAGGCTGGCAGTGTATACACCAATCACAAATAATTCTTCTAAAAATAGTGTGTAAACATCTGTGGTGGGGAGTCAATGTGTGAAAGGCAAGAAATATGCAGGGAAGAAAAAGTTTTGGGAATCTGGGCTGTTTATGTTGTTTGTGCAACTTGAAGCTATGTGGTTGTAATAGCCAGCAAAATAAAAGTACTTCATGGTTTTAAGCACTATTCTAGCAATTTTCTTTGACCTTATCTAGTAAAACGTATTTCTCTATCTGATTGCTCCAGAATTACGGCTTTTAAGATTCAAGAAACAGAAGTGATTGCCAGGTCTTCACTGAAACCTTATAAAGAAAGTTTCTGGCACATAGTTCATGAGCAATACTTTTGAAAGCAGATATGACAGAGTGTGTAGTGCACGTAATTGACTAAAAATTTCAGTTACTTAGTTCTGATATTTATTCTTTATTTATAAAGTGGCACCAAGGAACAGTTTTTAATACGTTCAGTCTAGTTTCCCAGCCTGATGAGAGAGTCTATTTGTATAGAAACTGGATGAAACCTTCCCCATCCTGAACCCTTGTCCTTCAGCTGCCAGAGCCCCGTTTTGTGAGTGTGGTGGAGTCCTTTGCTTTTTCCTGTTTTGGTTAGTCACTCTCCTGGCATGAAATTAGCAGTGGAGTCCTAGAGGGTTAGCAGTCTTGCTGACTTGGTTTTTTGCATGCCATCTAGGATTACCTCTGCTGAAAATAACCAGTAACCAAAAGTCACAATGTATGAGAGTTGAAAATACTTTCTTAAATCGTTCTTAAAGCTTAAACTCAACTATTACGAATCAATTTGATTTCTAATAACTATTTTCAAAATTTTCAAAATCCACAAAAACCTAGTGGCAAAAGATCTTGGCAAAGGCAGGCTGAAGTTCATCTTCCCTGAACATCACCACTTCCCAGCTCCTGCTCCTGATGTTTTGCTTTGTGTCAGTTTTGCTGTACTGAAGACAACAGGGAAGAGCTTCCTCTTGAGATTTGTGGCAGAGGTTTTTGCTTAATTAACTGGCAGAGAGGCTGCCTGAGAGTGACAGACAGTGCCTCCTTCGGTCCCCAAGTGAGTGGTCTTAATTTCCTGCAAAATACAGGGGAACATATTCCCATCAGTATGTCCACACAGCTCTTATTGATGCTAATGAGAGCTGGGTGCTTGTATCAAAGAGGAAATTGCTATCTGTGTGCCAGGGCTGCATCCCGAATCAGTGAACAGCAGAATTGCATCGTTTCACTGGTCCTTTCTTGATGCATTGAGTCTTTCGGCAACTTCATTGTTTTTTCTTCTGTTGCTATAGCTATCCTAAGCCAAGTTTTCCGAAGAAAACCACAGAATGATCTAGTATCAGTTTTGTTAGTATGCCACATAAAATGCTCTAAAGCTGGGATTTCTGGGAAAATAGCAGAGAGAATTTTGGCAGGTCAGGCTGGTTCTTCTGGACTTGCTCAAAAATAGTGATGAATTTGTTTCATGTGGACAGCTGTTTGTCTGAAGGCTTCCTTTAGTCCAATTTGAAAGTGATTCAGCCCCCTAATTCATCACTGGAAATATCTGCTACCATCCAAGACACTTAAAGGAATCACATTTACAGTTCTAATTGATAGCCACTGTTTTGACAGGCAAACAGATTTCTCCTCCCAGTAGTGGCTTCATGCAATTGGCCTCCAGCAGACCTTACCATTAGCACAATTCTACTGAAAAGAATGTGCAAGCTAATAATAAATCTGTAGGGAAGGATGTTAACCACAAACTACTATGTCTAATTAGTAATGTACAATAGCCAAGGCCAGGGAGGGAAGGTATTATTTATCAGAAGGACCAATTTTGACAGTTTAAAAATGCAAAACCATCTATTATTTATTATGCTGAAACACATCTTTCAAAATACACTATATATAAACTCCGCTCTTATTTTGGCATTGTTTTGAATATTACTGCTTTTTTAAAATGTTGGCTATAGTAGACGCGCAGAGGTGGAATTTGTGATGCTTTAGCCTTAGAAGTTCATTGTGGAACCTAAAAACAAGTCATCCTAGGTTTTCTCTTTGCCTTTACAACCTCCCTTTCCTATTCAAGAATCATCTCTCTCCCTCTTACAAGTCTCCCTTCGAAAGAGTCTCTTGACTGTGTACTGTCTCTTAGTTCAGAGTTTCTCAAGCACTGTGAGCAGTGCAGAGCTCAAACACAGGCTAATGCATCCCGCTGAGAAAGAGCGGAGACCATTTTTGGTAGCTCAGCTACTGTATAGATCTCCACACGTCTCTACTGCATATTGCTGCTCAGTGTCTCAAAGGCAAGAGTGCTGGTTCCCAAGACACGTTCCTTTCGTGCGGTTTCCAGCAGAAATCTCCAGGAAGAGGTATTTCTGTAGCAGTGCAGCAGTAGAGCGTATGAAAGGAGCGTAGAGCAAGGAGGGGGAGAGTGAGTGTGTTGGGAGGGAAGAAGCACATGAATGAGGAGAGAACTTAAAGGAGATGGGGGGAAATAGTCAAGGAGAAAAAGCATCATAGCAAACTGGTTGGAAAATGGGGTGGGTAGATATGCACTGATAATGTAATCATAGCTCTGAGGTGAGAAAGAGGATAGGACCTTTTAAACTGGGCGAGTCATTTTTACCCTTCATGCCTCCGTGTCTTCGTTTGTAGAATGGATATGATAATATATACTCAACATAATTTGATCATTAGAGAGTCACTGCATTCGCATAGAGAACAGAGCTTTCATGAAGCTGGGGGTGTTGTCTCAGTTGAAACATAGGGGAGTCCTCTGTATTCCTGCCATTTTGCAAGGGTCCTGTTTTTCCTGGAGATCTCGCTGGAACCTGCAATGAGCAGTTTCACTTCATGGAAGTCAGATAAGTCCTAACAAATCCCCACTGTATAAGGAGAGGCAGGCACATGGTTTTGTTGAGAAGGTGAGTACTGCAGTGGTGAGATGATTAGCAAGTCTGACACCTCGAAGTATCATGGCTCTGAGTGCAGATCTAGCAAGTTTTCAGTTTTGTTTTGCAAATGTCATGTACTTAATTTGCTTTGTGAGTTTTTTATATGCAGTTCTGATAATGTCTCAGTTGCACATTGGTTTTCCATCGCCAGGAGGGCTGAGCAAAAAGTTTTGTGGTGCAAGCAAAGATTCTCATGTAGTGCCTCAGTAGCTGAAATGCTAAGAAAAGCACCAAATACCATGAGAGTTTTGATATAGGAAAAATGAAAAGTTCTTTCCCTTGTAAACATGCATAATACATATGTAGTTGAAACACTGGGGTCATGAGACTAGTAGTAGGGGAAAGAGACACACAACAGATGAGGAGAAAACATGAAATGGAAAAGAAGAAACTCAGCAGCCTGTTCTTGTCAAGTTTGGCACCCAAGGACTGATCTTTTAGCTCCTTTCAGTTTGTCTTTTCCCTGTCCCACCTTCAGGTGGCTCTCAGTTACCTGCAGAGGGCTGGGGGTGCTGGCGGGACACCGAGGCGTGCGCCTCTCGCTTGACTGCAGAATTTCCAAACACACATCTGAGAAAACCACAAAGTTAGCGAGTAGTTCCGGAGGGGCAGCTGGCAACGTTTGCAGACTGCACAGGGAGTCTCTGTCTCTTACTTTGTTTTACTGTTTTACTTAGAGGAATAGGTTCAGTCAGAAACTGTATTTATCTTTTTCCTGGATGACAGAGAATAACAAATTCCTGGAAAAACTAGTAACTACCCTAACTGCTTGCTTCACTTTTGTTTTAGTGGAGAGATGAGAAAATGGGTGACTATGAAAGGGGAATTAGGAAAGCAGTCAAGGCCTTAATACTCTGGTCCCTTTCCCTAGCTTAGAGTATAGAGTTGCCATGCCCAAGACATGGATCTTATTATCATGTTCCCCTGGACTTGGCAGGATGGCATTTGCAGACTCCATGCAGAGCAGGCATACCTATGTTTCTGTGTGCTGTCTGGGACAGAATTAGTATTCACTTCAGAAGAAATTACTTGTCTGTAGGGTAGAACCAAGAGGGGGAAATGGCTGATGCTCTATGAAAGTAGGGAAATATATGGGAATAATTTCTTCCTTTGGTGGAGGGTAATTCCCCAGTCTGGTGGACAAGCAGGCAGGGCTTGTTGCATGGGATAGACTATAAATCAATTTTTCCCTTCTTCTGATCAAGCTGTAAATCACAGTTGTGCACTATACTGTAGTTTTTTCCTTTCTTGATGTTTGTGATGTGGGATGCAGAATTCTTGTACTGGTGACCAAAAAGACCAGCAATGTGGTCATCAGATGATTGAAGCATCATTTCATGGAAACAGATGCATAGCTGCCATTCAACATCACAGTTTTCCTGGTCAGATAATAGTAGCGGTGACCCCTCTTCATAAACACTATCTCCAACACTCAGACTACCTTAGCATGTTTTCTAAAAATAAGTTCCTAGAAGTATGATGGATGACTCGTCACAGCTCCTTTCTGTTGTCTATATTTACATAGTAGCTGATGAGAGTTATTCCATGCCATTGGTTCAGTAGATGGACTTTGTGGTTTTGGAGCCACCGCTTCCAACTCAGGTGGCCCAAGTCTTAGAGCACCATCATGCTCCTTGGTTTTTGTCTTTGGTCATTTCATATGCTGTAGAAGTAAGATTTTATATATGGTACAGATGGACAGAACTGCCCCACTGGTAAGGATTTCCAAATACCTAATTACCAGAATGATTTACAGAAATTCGCTTCTATCCAAATTAAGAACAAGTTCCACACTTAAAAAATAGTGATATGGGGCTCAAAGACTTAGGGAAGATAATGGATGAAAAGATTTTGGGATGGTTATTTAGATTGCCTTTGTTCTGCAGTTTCTAGGCAGAAGAGCAACCACTTGCATTTCACATGGCAAACACTCTCTAGTCTTTTACCTCATACTGAAACACAGATAATAGCCGAGACGATACCAGCAATGAAGATTTTCTTTTATTGCTGTCCACATGGTTGATACTCTGAGTAAATTTCACTGTGTAATTTAGGGTTTCTGTTTGACATTTTGTTTCTGCGTGTGACCCTCTCCAGTCAAGATTATAGATTATTTACCTGTGAGGTGCTACAGCAAGCAGCTTCTCAGATTTGGTGCTAGCAATTCTTTCATTAGCCCTGAAGTCTGTGAACAATGTGATGATCCAAGCATTAATATAAATGTGATTAACTGTCTTTTCTCAGCTTTGTTTGCTTTGTTCTACTGATGCCTACAAGTTACATAATGAGTAGCATGTACAGGGTATGCATTAAAGGCAGTTCCTCATTGTAGCAGGCTTCATGGCAAATTTATTTTCCTTTTAGCAAAACTTCAGTGGGGAAAAAAATTGCACTGTTGATTTATTTTGAATGAACTCCTGGAAGACTTACTAAGTATGCCATGTGGAAAGCTCCTTGAAGTGCTGAGGGTTAATACTCTCTGCTCTTAATTTCAAATTCCAGCTAAATATGGTTTCAGCTTTGATCCTATCTGGACTAATTCTTTGTCACTGTACTAATTAATTCAGCATGCTGCAGAAAAGATGCTAATTTGGGCATCAAAGAAATAAACGGGTGGGGGGGAGGTTGTGTTTAATCAGACTTGTTAAAAAGATAAGTTTTACTCCCATTAGACTGGATCTGGAAGCTCAGTCATTTTAGTCTAGCTCTAGCAGCCTAATACAGTGCATTTAAAAAAAAAAATACAAAAAAGGCACTTGTTCACTTAATGTTGATATAACAGGAGCAACATATATTGGTGTTAATAATGTGGATTTCTTTATATTTGCATTTTCTACATAATCTTCTCTTTTCCTGCTGACCATAGCCAGTTTAACTCTGATCGCAGCATTAGAATAATGTAGATTGTCTCCCAAAATAATTTGAAGATGGCTAAACACGAGGATACTCTACGTTCATGAAGTTTAGCTACATTTGCGAAATACAAATAATTGTAGCACAGGACATTTTAACAAATTGTTGCGTGCCTCATTGATGTAAAAAATCAGAGGTTAAATCATTTTTCCCTTTTCACAGGAGCTACCTGTGATTGCCTGAGCTGCCCTGTTGTTCTCTACGGAACGCTGCTGCGCCTGGGGTTGCCCGGGAGTGAGCCCCGGCAGGTGGGGGAGCAGGGAGGCCCCAGGCTTGCCACGTAACTCTTCCCTGCAAGCAAACCTCACCAAATCTAGTTAAAAGTGGGGGTTTTTTCTTTACTCTTTCAAATCTCTTTCCAGCTTGCCAAACAGTATTGGTGGTGTACCCAGCACTGCCCAGCCCAGCAGTGGTGTTCCTGTTTTACCCATTCCTCTCCCTTTCCCCAGAGTTGGAGGTGCTACCCCACAGGGAGCAGAAGGGGCTGAAATGGCCCTCTCCTGTGTTCATCATCTTACAGGGCTTTACTCTCACCCTGCCAAAGCAGGGAGGCTGGGTCACAACCTGCTCCTGGGCAAGGCTTGTCATGAAGAGGTCTTGCTGCAGTAGGTCTCATACACTGGGGCATCTCGATGTCACTGGGGCTCAATCCTGCACAGAGGGAATGGGATCCCCTCACTGGGAGCAGGGGGCTGGCAGCGGGGCAAGGGAAAGAGATGCTCACCCCTCCTGGCTCGCAGATCTCCCCCAAAGAGCTGCCCTTTTACCAAAGTTTAACTCATGTCATGGAGGTACTTTCACTTTCTTGGATATTGGTGAAGATTTGAACAGTGTTGCCCAGCCCTTGCTGCGTGTGCTCTGTTCTCAAAATGTCAAAACATGTTTTATGAAAACACGTTCTCTTCCTTCCGTAGTTTTTTCAGCTGTTGCAAAGCTCTTGGTCCCACTGGTGTAATACTCGATAGCATACTTCTGCCCAATAAGTAAACATTTAATAACAAACCTTTTAGGTATTTAGAGAGCCACTAAAAATGTAAAAGATGTATTTCATTAATGCTGCTATTAACATAAATGTAAAATGAGTCTGGCCTGTAATCACCAACAAGTCTGACTCACTAAGGATCTTTACCGCAATGTTTAATACTCTGTAAAAGTGTATGTATGAAAGTGATTAATCAAAGCACAGCACTGCTTCTAGAGTATTTCTTCTGCTGTAAAGCTGAGTGATAAAATAACTTAAAACGCACGGCGGTAGTGGCAGTTAATAAGCTTTTTATAGTCCCTGTGTGGACCTGAAAATCATACCTTATTAGTATCTATATCTTTCTTGCTCACTCATTCATTCTTACTCACATTTAAATTTAATTTTAAGGGTTATTTCTAGTTTTTCATAAGGGAGCTGCTTTAATAATCTCGGCATTTTTCCCCATTTGCTGTGAAATGACTAGGAGTCAGAGCTTTTGTTATATGTACTTTACAAATCACTCTGGTTTTTTACAGATCATTTCTGGAGATGTCAAGATCTTATGATATTGTTAGGTTTTGTATCTTGCTTGACTGTGTCATAGGCCCTCTCGAATTATTTCCCTGCAGGTGTTTGCAATTCCATTGTGTACCCTGTTAGCTGTAGTGACACCTACCGATCTAGGGCAACTGAATTAACTAAGAAATCTAAATTGCCGCGTTTAGTCAGCAAGCTGCTTAGGGTTCCACCCACCAGATGTTTCTCCTGCTTAGAAGTCTGGGATTTTATAGACCTGCCTGCTTTTTAATCTTTGAAGCAAATATCAACACATTTGAGATCTGGAAGCTCACAGCTCCACACGGAAATGAAGTGTTGCCATGACCACAGCTTTAGGTTTTGCATATAAGACGTTTATCCCAAGTATAACAGAGCAGGTCTATAGGAGGTTTGTTTTAATTCTTACCTCTTGGAAGCCTTGAAAAGAAGCATACATATGCTTTAATGGTGTAGCCAATAGAATGGTAATAAATACTGCAAGAAGACGACACGCATTTGGTGCTCAGAGACTTCATTCATTTATATCAGAAGTCATGTGGCCAGCAGGAGCAGGGAAGTGGTCGTCCCCCTGTACTTGGCTCTGGTGAGGCCACACCTCAAGTACTGTGTTCAGTTTTGGACCCCTCACTACAAGACAGACATTGAGGTGCTGGAGCGTGTCCAGAGAAGGGCAAAGCTGGTGAAGGGTCTGGGGCACAAGTCTTATGAGGAGCAGCTGAGGGAACTGGGGTTGTTTAGTCTGGAGAAGAAGAGGCTGAGGGGAGACCTTATCACTCTCTACGACTACCTGAAAGGAGGTTGTGGTGAGGTGGGTGTTGGTCTTTTCTCCCAAGTAATAAGCAATAGGAAGAGAGGAAATGGCCTCAAATTGTTCCAGGGAAGCTTAGATTGGATATTAGGAAAAATTTCTTCATGACGGGTTGTCAAGTACAGGAACAGGCTCCCCAGAGAGGTGGTGGAGTCACCGTTCCTGGAGGTACTTAAAAGACATGTAGATGTGGTGTTTAGGGACATGGTTTAGTGGTGGACTTGGCAGTGGTAGGTTTACGGTTGGACTTGATGATCTGAAATGTCTTTTGCAACCTAAATGGTTCTATGGTTTAATACTTCTAGGGGGAAAAATTTTAGTTATTTGCAGGGCACCCTTTGAAATGACTAGAAACAGGATAGTCCCTCACTCTTGCACAGTATGCTTTCCGCTGTTGCTTAATGCGGTTTTCCCATAAGGACGAAGCGTTTGGAGATCTGATCACATAAAATCTCTTTATGCTTTTGTTTACAGGAGAACTATTCTCTGAGTAGTTGGAATATTAATTTTCTCAACTGAAAAGTATACTAAGGTTATTAGGGCTTTACCTTCTTTAACAGTATTTCCCAGGCATTTACAGTGGATAATCAGAGAACAGGGGCAGTCACTCAACCTGAGAAGATACAAATTTATTTCCTTACTGTCATTGTGATTACAAGTGGCTTCATTTGACATAAATTGATTATAGATGGGTATAGAATGAGAGGATACAGCTGATCCATTTGTCTTCAGGTCTTCTAGTTATTTTTCTCCATTTGCTACATAAGGTTTTCAGAGTAACAATTCCAGCAGATATGAAGTTGAAGAAAATTTTGCTGTGCACATTATAGCAGAACAGACCGTTTAAAAATTTGTGTGCCATACATTTTTTTTCATTAATGTTTTTATTTTTCTGGCAGTAGTATTAATACAGAAGGCAGATTTTACCACAATCCAATTATTTGTTGCCTGGAGAACTGGAAACTTAAAATCCTAAAGCCATTCAGTTTTCATAGAATTTTAACATGGATTTGATTAATTCCATAGTATAATTTTGACAATAGGTTTTATCCTGTCCTTGTTGAAATCAGTGGAAGACTTCACACTGATATCAGTGAGAACATGATCAAACCCAGCTGGGCAGCAAGTACTCTTACTTTTTTTTTTTTAATTCCTATAAGCAGTAGAGAACCATTAAGCCTGTAGTGCACAAACCCATGCAAAATTACAGTGGGTGAAAGTTAATTTTATCATCAGAAGCTCATGGAAATTAGAACGCATCAGTGAGCAGACCGTAAATTTTAGGACAGGGTGTATAAATTCAGACAGAGATGATACTGGGTTTTTTGTGGTTTAATGCTGTCTACTCTATATTGCTTTTACCAGTGTTAAATTTTTTGCTGATTTTATTTTTTAATGTTTGTGCAAGACTTTTGTTGAGCTGAAAAACATATTACAATAATAATAAAAGAGAATAGATTTTTATGGTATAGCAATGTGCAAGAGAGGCCAAAAATCTGAACATTTCCCTAGCCTTGAGCTATATGCTGTACACTAAGTGTAACAGGTAAAAATTGTAAGCCTGCACAAATCCCATCTGAAGCCAAAAATAGCAAAAAAGACAAAAGTTGTTTTCATCAAGACCAACTTGCTATTCCCAATTTATAATTACACTGGAACTTGCCAATTTTACGGCAAGAGCAGCTCTACCAGCAAACAACACTATTTTTGCTGAGAGTTGTCATGTTGGCAGTTATTACAATCAAAATTGTCACTTTATTTTATTTAAAATTTATTTCCCCGGTAAGCAAAAAATAATACCTAGACTTGAAAGGGGACGTATGTTAAAGATTTTTTTTTTTTTTACATTTCTCTTGAGTATGCAGCATATCCAGCTTCAACTCCCTGCAGCAATACATAAATGCCCAAGAAAAATGTTTTCAAAATCAATATATACTACAGTCAAATATGAGACTCTGCAAACCCGTAATTGAAACTGTGGGAGAAAAGCAGGCAGCCTGAATATAAACAAAGTACCAGAGCTGGATTATGACCAAGATGCAAGCGCTAATACAGCCTCTCTTAAGAGAACTGTCTGGAGACCTTCCCAGCATGTGCGAGTGTTAGAAAGCAGGGGTGTTTCAGGTGCAGCCTGCTGGTGCTCATCCCCAGGCGATTTATTGTTTGGCTGTCTGACATCTGTGTAGAGAGCAACACACGCCGGGTTTCATCTAGTTTTTCTTTTTCACCTGGGTCGTCTTGTATCTGTGGGCCCTTCTCACTTTGTATCTTCTCACTCTGCATGTACAACCTCAGTCTCTCTGGTGTTTCCCGACTGCTGCCTTCACTGCCGCCACCACCGCCCCCCTCTGACAGGGTTTGTGGCTCCACAGCCTCTTGGGACTGCCAGAACTCAGAAAGCAGCAGTGGAATCAGTGTGCTGCTCTATACTCAGGAAAAGCAAAAGCGTGGAAAGTATCTGCTGTCTTTCTGGAAGCACGGAAATGAGTAGGGACCACAAAAATAATTGAAGATTTTGTAGACAAGATGTATGTATGTTATGATCAAAGGATACCTCAAAGAGTATAAGACACCATCTATCTCTATTGACACACCTAAAAAAAGGGAAGAGAAAACCATGCACTGAGATATGACTCTTCGTACTCCCCAGCACAGTCCATGGCAGAGCCGCGATAAAGCATCCCATGTTATTACCTGTAGTATTTGCCTTTCTTCTCATTAGCACCACACGTTATGTGCCTGTCTCTCACGCCCATCGTTCCCTTTCTAACCAAGTTCTCATTGTCTGGAAGACTTGCTGCAGAGTACCTAAGAACATCATATGACTGCAAGCTCAGAATTATTGATTAAATTCACAAAAAATTTGGATCATTAGCTTATGAGCCTTACAGAATATTTGCAAGATTTCTGCTTTCATCAGAGGAGAAACCTCAAGTCAGTGATTTACAGCTGAAGTGTACGCACAGTAGTTCAGCTATTCCACTTGAGGCAGTTTGGGCTGATGTGAAAAATAAAAAGGGTAAAAGAAAGATCACCAAGGCAATGCTGCAGACTTTCACAGGAGAGTTAACAGTTTTGAGTCAGAGTAATTAGTTTGCAATATGGTATATGTAATGAAGAAATCCATTACTTTTCTTTACATTGTTGTTATGCATGCTAGGACACATTAATTTGCATGGGAAGACACAAATTAATCATTTACTTGTGGAACTGAGAATTTCAAACTGAGGAAGAGGAGGGGCAGGTTTTTATACTTTTTGGCCCATAATTCATGAGCACATTTGACATACTTGACCCCAGTATTCTGTCTAACTCCATCAGAAATGAAAGGTAGCTCCCCAGTTCAGTCACCTTTTATAGGCTGCATAAGCCAGACTAATGTTATGCATATTTGTACACTGTATAGCACAGTGGGACCCCCAAACTGATTGGGGTCTCTGGAGGACTTTCACAGCATACATATTACATGATAGTATATTACTAGGCAGAAAGAAAAACCCAGAAGTACTTTTAAAAAGAGCTGTTATGAACTGTCTAGTTTTGTACTCTCAGAATAAAGCAAGGTTTTATTCTTTCCAGTTGCATCCTCATTTAAACGAAGAACAAATCCATAGATTAAGGCCAGACGTGAATGAGAGACAATAGTTACTGATAAGAGCAGAACACGTGGTCCAGTCTGGGTGCTGACACTGCAGCAGCTGCATGTTACTTTGAGAGCTGTCCTGTGGCAAGAAGAACCTTCAGCCTCTTTAAAATGTGCCGTATTAATAGTCCAGCCCTGCAGTGCCTTGCATTTCAGGTTTGGTGGGGCTTTTTGACTTTGCTTCAGGCAATAGTTCTTGAAAGTACAGGGTCCAAATACATTTGTAACCGGTCCTTCCTATTGCAGATGGCCCGTTTAATACTGGTAACTTATTCTGCAGTGTGGGAAATTTATGATTGACTAAGATAAAAACTCAGTGTTTTGATTGCCTAAAATTTCTGTGGTTTATGATAGATAAGTACTGTTTTTTCTTCTAGTAATTATTTCCTCCTGACTCCTTCCTTGTTATCTTAAACAGGTTTGGAAAGAAAAAAGAAGATAAAAATGGGAAAACAGATCAGAAGGTGAATCCAAAGCAAGGCATGCTTAAAGAGGAGGAGCTGGAGAAAATGAAAGATGAACGTGAAAGGTGAGTAAATGGTGGCAGCATCTTTGTTCATCAGATGAAAAACTTCAAAGCAGGGGATTGGTTGAAGGGACAGACAGCCTGGCTGGAGGTGTCCCAGACTATGCCTGCTGGCAGGCAGGTCCAGGCAACGCAGAGCTTTAGGCAGATCTTCTGGCCGAGTTAGAGCTGCTGTATGACAGGAGCTTGTCTGTCTCCCGCAATTTCTGCGCACTTCACTCTAGTAGCTGCTATTCAGATCCCAACTTCTGCTAAGTTGGCAAAGATCAGTTCCTTCAAAACATGTTTCACCTCTGCCCATTCCCAAGACTGACTGACTTAGTAGTTTTTTCTCTGCTTCTCTAAAGTGAGAACCTCCTCCCTTCTCTCCTGACAGCCTCCGCTGTGTTTTCAAGCACTTCAGACCTCTTTGGCTTCAGCTGGCTGTGCCAAGTTTTTGTTACTTGGGTGTGGTTTTTTTCTGCACAGTATTTGCTGGTTAGCCACGTGTAGCAGAAATATCTACTCCACAAATGCTGACTATGCCAAGAGACACCAGAAAGCAAGCAGGTTGAAATGGTTAAAATCAGTCTGAAGAGGCAGGGCTCTGCAAGCAGTGGGGTGGGTGAGATGGGCAAGGCAAGAAGATGGGTGTGTCAGCTGTGAGTTTTCATGTTTCTGAGGTAAGGCTCTGAGACTGAAAGGAAAGGAACCACTGATGTGAATAAGCCCAGTTCTCTCTTTTGTTTGTAAAATACTCCTTTTCCATGCCTAATCTTAGCAACTTCATTATCTTTCCAGATAAAGAGAATTTATAGTTTTCTGCTTTCCCCCACGTCTGCCCTTCAGAAACTGGGGACAGTTTGTAAGTGCTGAGAAGGCTCAGCGAACTCCCCTTCTCCCTTTCCCAAACTCATCCAGATGTACTTCATGGTATGCTGAAGAAGGTCTTTGTTTCTTTAACTTCTCTTCTGTCACAGAAGTTAGAGAGCCATACACACTGGCTCTCAAGAGGTTCTGCAGTTGCTGTAAAACTTTCCAAGTTGTAGTCATATGGGTTGTCAGGGTATGGGGAAAGCTTTCAGAGCTCTCTTTCCTTCACTGGAGCATCCTGCTCCTGGGAGATGGAGTGGAAGCAGATACGGTTCCTTCTGGGCAGGCAGGGTCTTTCCACATGGGCCAGCCTATGTGGTGCTGCTCAGTGCCCAGGGGAAAGACACTGCGCTTTGGTAAGAGTCATGCAG
Source organism: Balearica regulorum gibbericeps (assembly GCF_011004875.1). NCBI lineage: Eukaryota > Metazoa > Chordata > Aves > Gruiformes > Gruidae > Balearica > Balearica regulorum. The sequence goes on along the minus strand of NC_046189.1, from coordinate 14,795,218 downwards.
TGCATGGTCAGTCGTCGTGTAGGTGGTAGCTAATGGGTTTGATGGGGAACATAAATAAATCCAAACCCCAACCCTTGGAAATCTGCTGCTGCTATGTACTGTTTTAACAGCTAATAAGGTATCTAGTTGCTGTAGTGCTGCTACTGGATATGCTTAGCCAGTGTTAAGTATTTAGTTCATCGAAGTTAAAGAGTGTCAGGAGAAACTTTGTACCATTTGTTTTAAAATTTCTGTGCCATGTCCTTGATTTTGCCAGATTGATGAGTGCCTTTATTTTAAACTGCTGACTCCCAATTTGGATACTGGCAATTTGAGAGGTATGTGTCCTTCATTTTAAAGAAGCCAGTGTCTTTTATTAGGATCCTGGCAAGCTAAGAAGCATGTATCCCATCTGTTAAAGGGCCAGTGTCATTTACTAAAATGTTGGCAGGCTGCAAGGAATGAACCCTTCTGTCTAGAGGTCTAACGTTCCAATTGGACAGAAGATAATTGTTCTTAATATTTCTTTAGCGTTGTATGCTTTTTCTTAAATTACAGTCACTGATTGACAGTAACTTGGTAAGGCTGCATTAGGAACTGGCAGCTCAATGTCTTCATCATTCTGGTTTCTCTAGTAATGATTTCAGTTTTGACCTGGAAGAGTTTGCGACTGAAATGGAGAACAGCAGGTGTGTTGAGAAGTGGATGAACCAAGACGATATTTTTAACTCACTTATTTAATTCTTCTATAATGCACGAGAATAGAAATATCACACTTTATTATCAGATAATACATCTTATATGTTTGGGGGATTAAAATTAAAAAATAAAAATAAAAAGCAGAAGAGGAGCAAAGAAATTTTCCCTTCGTTATCCTCAAAGCAATGCAACACATGCTGTAAAAACAAGCAATTTGCTTCAACTTTCTAAATTAAGTAGAACATGGCTGTATATTTGCCCACATAAGACTATCTACAGGGAGACTATTGAACCCTTCTCGAGCTGATCATAAAATAGAAGAGACTTTATCTTTCCTAGAGGAAAATTATATGAGGAAGCTGGTTCTCTTACGTGGGTAAGAACTGTTTGGGAAATTGATTAAAATCAGTGGAAGGAAACATTACCTGACTTGAAGCTAATTCAGTCCTGTTCTTAGTTGTTGACTGTTCACCTAGTGATGATGCTCAGTAAGACAGTAAAGACATGTTTTATAGCTCTGCCCCAAGATTTAGTAATTCTATAATGTAATTCAAGTCCAAGATTTTAATGCACACATTGGCAAAGAAAACCTTGTGGCACATCCACACCATAGATCTTCTGCTTCTATGATTTCACTAGCTGCAATCCTGCATACTTCGTCTCATATTTATAAAACCAAGCTTCACTGAAGCTTACTAGAAATAGGCATATTTTCAAATCTGTTTTTGTTGAGAGCGAAATGAGTATATGTTAAAACTACTAGGGATGTCATAGTAGAGCAGACTACAGAATTGTTGATAGAAATGTAGCATGTTTTGTCCCCTGATACCTGTGAACAAATCCTGTATTTAACAGCTTTAACAAAATATAAATTGCTTTTCTAACATTTAACCTTTCTAGAATTAACTCAAACATGTACCTAATTTTACCTTTCTAAGATTAGCTGTATAAGTAATTCTTGTTCAGATCCTCAATCCAATTATTACAATCTTAAAGTCAGGGTTTTGCTTAAACTTCAGTTTTCTTAAATGCTGGCTGCCTAAATATTTCAGGATCTGTCATACTAACTGATACTATGATTCTTCATCTGATGGTCAAGCTGTCCATTTTGGAAGCTAGTGGGAGAGGTCAGAGTACTTGATTTTTGGGCTGGGTGTGACAGGATTAATGATCAAGTGCATTTCAACATCTTAGCAGCTGTGGACCTCGCGTGGTTTTGGATGTTGGTTTTGCATGCAATATATGCTTGGCAGCTCTCCAAAACCAGAATACTGTTCCAAGATCTCAGCTGAGAAATATTTTTCAGTAGGAAGTGCATTTCCAGTTTACAGGAGTAGGCCATCTCTCAGAGTTTTGCAGAGTTTCTGAATTGGCATGGGATAGGTACACTAGTATTTCACAGAATTCCAGGGACAGGTTTTCTCTAAAGGATGCAGCCTTCTTCCAGAAATTCTGACAAGATTTACAGATGTGCAGAAATGTCAGATGTATTCACTGCACAATTACGGGTTGGCTGTGCAGTACAAACTCAGTGACTCTGGCTCTGACAGGAAACATCAGATCTTACGTAGGTGTGCTGCATGAGCATAAGTCCATCGTGCTCAGAATAGGTTGGATTTCCTGCCTGCACAGAGAAGGAATTGTACAGTGTATGTGCAACAAGTCTGGCACATCCAGAATGTGTTAGAGCTAGTAGGCGTATGCAGACAGAGTATACAGCACTCACTCTGTAGTGCAGATGCTTCCCAAGAGATTGGACTTGCTTGCACGTTGGTACTCGGCGTAGATTTGCCTGGCAACCCCTTTTATGGGCTGCCAAGTTTCAGATTTGAACCTCAAAAAGTGAAAATAAATTTAGTATTTCTCTAGCCTAGTAATTTCTATTTCCATTCCACATTGTCCTGTTCTCAGTTTTCAGTACAACTCTCTGTGCTGCCTTGTAGCTGCAGTTCTCTGAAGCAGCTCCACATCCTGCACTGAAATGCTGACATCATCATTTTTTTACTGCTTGTATTCCCTAGCAATCCCCACCAAGATCAAGGTCTCATTGTGCTCGTTGCTGTTAGGGAAGCTTGGGTCTGACCCCAAATGCTTAAACTTGAGGTAGAAGAGAGAAAATCTGGCGGGGGGGGGGGAACCCAAAACATCCTGTGGGTGGGAATCTGACATGCAGGCAGTGCAGCTGCTTGTCCAGGTTCCTAAAAAGTCCCTGTCAGGCCAGGAATTTGTTCCAGACCTCAGCCCCAGGCCTCCTTTTTTGTCAAAGCCAGTACTTTATTATATGACCACTACTCCTGCAAGCTTCAAGTGGTTAACAGGAACTTAGGATGTTAGGTGTTCCTTGCTTAGTAATAGCCTTATCTGTGTCCAATTGAATATGAATTTGGCACCTCTTCTAAATTTCACTATTTTTCTTCTTCTCCCCCTACCTCCCTTAGCTTTCCTTGTGCCACAGCAATGCGGTGTTGCTGAAACTTGACTGGAGAAAGGCAGAAGTTCATTACACAGTTCAGGAGGACTGACTTAACTGGTGATATAGTTCTCTGAGGTGGTGGTTTGTCCTTCCTGACACGAGCCAAGTGGTTCATTGGACTGAGGCCCTATTTTAAATAAACTCTTCATTTTGTTCATGCTTCAAAGAGTTTGGCTGCAATAAAGCATGTGCTCCAAAGGTCTAGAATCTGCCCATAAAAGGAAAAAGCAAATGCTATGTCTGAGGTTTATTTTGATCAAGCTGACTCAAATCTGTATTTTTAGTGTGTTCTGTGTAAATTACTCAGAATTTATCATTTTAACAACAAGATGTTCGCTACATTACTAAATCCTGGAAGAGATCCTCTTTTCTTTTCCTCAAAACAAGATTTCTTTTCCTCCATCTTTTTCCCGCTCGCTTGAGGTTGCCTTTTCATTTTCTAACGTTTGAAAATCATTGTAAAACAAACTGGATAAATATATTAGGCACTTGAGTTTTACACATAATAATTTGTTTGCCTTTCAAATGCAAATAGAGTGACTATCAATTGAAAGAAAACTATTTTTTCCTGTTTACTTAGGACTGTTTTACTGGAATATTCCTGCTGAGACCAAAGTCTCTCTTCCAGCAGAGTAGAACATTTCCTTGACGTTAGAATAAAATGTCACAAAATGAAGCGCCTTGTTGAAAATGGGGTGATTTTAAAAAGTAGCATATGAGTTGGTGAGTAAGGAGGCACTCTGTGTAAAAAATAATACTCTGCACTTGTTCATAGGAGTTGGACATTGTTGTTTTATTAAAACAGCCTTGATTTTGTAGTCCTCATTGGAATTAATTGAGGAATATTTTTTTTAATAGTATTAAGTTTTTGAGTATAGTGTTAGAGAGGCAGAAGGAACATCTGGCCCTTGCTTTCTGAACATCTGAACTGAATGCTTAAGTTACAGTGAATCTCAAGTTTGGGTCAAATTAAATGGTTTCAGTTTTTATATTAAAGACTGAATTTCCTTTACTTTTCAGAAGCCTTCCAGCAACTGAAGAGCGTTTTTCTCTTGTCTTATCATCTCTGATGCTTGTTGCCTGTTCCCATAGTTAAAAAAATCAATACATATGTTTTTGATATTTGGCAAACAGAGGTTTAATTTTGCAGCTGCAAGATCCCTGTATGAAGGGAATGCATCTTACAGAAATAAAAACATTTAGAGACCACTTATATATGAGAGAATACTTGTAAGTGAAACTCCATTCCATTTCTGTCAGCATTTGTTTCATTATACTTAATTACAAACAATTTGTATATTACTGGAAATTAAAATTAAAGCAAGAATAGCTGCACGCATGGCAGCGTGGTAGAAAAGCCAAATTGTTTTGAATCAAAAGTTGAAACTCAGACTGTTAGAAAAAGCAAAATATGATTTTTTAAAATGTGTAGTACATCTTAGAGCACGCTTATACACACACACATAGTTGCTGACCTCGTGTAGCTTTTGTGCCTGTGTTATCCACTTGCCAAGTGTAAAAGCATTATTATGGCTGTTTATAGTTCATGTTGATCTCTGATAAAATGTTGGTAATTGCTCTTCTCACTCTTAAGCTCTGTGCTAAAGCACTTGTTTTTGGGACTCCTGAGCTCGTGCGTGGTTATTTATTAAGAGTTAATCCAACATGGTATATCTGTTCATTGAGTATTCCTGACTTTGCAGCACAGCCAGGTCCTGTGATTTAGACAAAATAAAGCGTTGGATGTGATCCCAGTTTTAATACTCCCAATTTATTATAACCATTGAACCCTGATCAGATCACGGATTGGATTGGATCCCAGTTTTTTAAATGTCCCAATTTATTGCTGGCTTGCAACCCTGATAAGAATACATATTTGATTAAGGCTTCAGTTTTCAAAAATTCCAGTTAATTACTTTTAGATTCTTATTAGATCATAGCCATGTAGTATGGTATGTTGAAGTTATGAAAAAATTACTGGATGATGTTGCACAGGTCAAGGTCGTAGTTTCATTTTGTGCTGACAGTATGAAGTTATCAGATTTCTGTTTATTACTGTGGCAGCACTTGCACTGGACAGGAGGACAGATTAATCCCAACCCATTGATTCTGAGTGATTCTCATTTTAGATCTGCTGCTGCTCTGCATACCAGAACATGTAATAAAAGCCTACCGTGGAACACTGACAGATTGATGTTTGGTTATGAATAGCTGAGGTAGATGGGTCTCACCTACCTTTCACAGGTTGTGATGTGGCATTTAGAACCAAGTAGCAATTTTTGAGCTGCTTCTTGTGGCTAATCCACGGCTGGAGGACATTTTTAAGACAACATTAGGCTGAGAGTTGGCCCCAGATTGTCCTAGCTCAAGAACATTAAGAATTGAGGATAACAGACTGGCACATGGAATTGGCCTTTTTCTTTAACTATGACAGTACTATTCCAGGTATTGGAGCACTTTCCAGGTGTCAGAGCCGTGCCCTCTAAATTTCAGCACCCAAATTCTCATCCAAGCCATTTAGGGTCCTTGGTTTGCCCTTCACTGAAGCTCTGGTTTCACTTTGCTCTGGAGACCAGCTTTCACAAGCCGTGCCGCCTACCCACCTGAAGGGTCAGAGCAGCTCAGGGCCAACGGCCTGGCTCTTTCTGGCATAAATGGGCTAATGCGTTGTTCTTTTCTGTATATATAAGAGTTTTATTACTCGATGGTTGTTTTTTTAAAACAGAAATACTGCTGTTAGAAACTTTTTTACACACCAAACTAATGAAGTGAAACTGGCCAGAGTACTAGCCAACCCAGGTAATAGAGTGCTTTCTAGGAGACAGGCCTAGGGATTTCTGTGATGCAGTACTGAATGTAGGTCAGCTCTTGCCTACACCAAAATCAATAAGGGCGTAAGAATGACTTGGAAGCTGCATTTCATTCATTGCCCGTCCATATGTGATTTATGACAGTCTATCATAAAGCTTTGGCATGCACTTTGAAGTAGTGCCACAGCACAGAATTCCTGTTCTCAGACTCCTTTACCTACAGGATAAATACAGAATACAACCGTGGGGATAGACAGGCAGGTGGGAAACTGGTTTGCATGCGTAATTCTCCATAGTGATCTTAAACCAAAATACCTGAAAGTCTTAAGGCTTTGTCTGCTTAGTCAAAGCTGAGTTTTGCTTTCTAATCCAGGTTAATTAGAAACAACCTGTGAATCCCAGACTAACAGATGGAGACTGTTCCTGCTCTTGAACAGAGAGATTCCGTTCAATAGGTTCCAGGTTCAGTGTAGAATAAAGAAATGTGCATGGAATATTGTATCCCACAGAGCTAGACTTGCTCCTTCCACTACTAGGATTTCATTCAAGCGAAGGCATAATGTTTATGCAGTTGCAGAGATGGTTGTGTAAAGTCGTGAGATCTCACTAGCTAAGTGGAGCTCCAAATATCTGTGCAGGAGATGTTCCAGGAATACCCACTTACTGAAGGAGGTGGCCCCGGGGACTCAGTACGCGTCAGTCTTCCTGGGTCTGTTCTGAACTATGTTACGGCACCTGGTTGTGGATGTTGGGTTTTCGTGAGGTGTCAAATCAATGTTGTGTCTTCCCGTGGTCATTACAGTGTCTCTGCTGTTTTTCTTAAGACAGTGTTACAATCCTCAGTGGTTTCGACTGATATCTACTACAGCAATAGCTGGAAATGAAGCTGGTTGGTGGCAATGAATAAGTTCATAGACTGGTATCTCTCTCTTCCCATAGTTTTTCTGCAGGTATACTGCGGTTACTTTATACTTGTTCACTGTTTATTTGATAAGCTTCTCTGAAATAATTTGCTTGATGACTTGGTGGGTAGGGAATCTGTGGCTTTAACTGCAATCGGTATTGTTTCCATTCCTGACATTGTTCCCAATGATTAAAATATAAGCGAAGTTAAATCTTGCTTTCTAGGCTAGGCGTATTCTGTTATTTTGATTCTCTTTTCACAATTATTTGTTCCCAAATGAGTTCATGTTAGCAAAAGGGACTCAGGTATGATGTGCACATCACCGTACTTTTTTAACAGAAAAGTACAAATCACAGCAGCCTGAGAATTCCTTTAAATCAGTGTTGAGAACTAGGCCTGCAACTTACCTGTGGTCTGTAAAGTCCCTGCAGACTCAAAGCCATTTTGCAGGAGGAGCTTGGAGCTCTTAAAGGCATCAGAACATCTCAGGTGAAAGATGCCAAAGTAATTTTGACAAACCTGGAATAACTCTGCTGTCTAATCCACATTGTCACAAAACAAGGAACATCGTGTTGACAGGAGGCTGAGCAACCTGATCTGTGCAGTCAGCCTTGCTTTCGGCAGCAGATTGAGCAGAGTGACCTTCAGAGGGTTCCTTCCAACCTAAATTTTTTTATGATATTATCACTTCAAAAAATAACTCAGGATAGTTGTGAGTAAAAAAAAAAAATCACATAATGTAGTAAAATAAAGAATATATTTGACTTTTCTGATAGTTGGCTTTCCATAATCTGCTGCATTTCACCCAGTGTACAACTGATATGGACAAGAGAGAGACAGAAAAACTTCCTCAGAGTTAACAGCAAAGGTAAAATCCTGTTCTCATTGAAGTTTACAGAGTGGGGAAAAATGCACTGACCTCATTAGAGCCAGGATTTTCTTTACAGGGCAGGATCCTGTGTAAGTTGGTAATCACTCCCTGTCACCTCTGAAATAAATGGAAGAACATTAAGACCTCAGTCTTGTCTATCCAAAGCTCTCACTCCTCATTTTGTGGTATGAAAGGGTTATGTTTCATCTTCAGTTTGTCATAATCTTAAATTTTATGGTCAGTGTAGCTCTGTCTCCTTCCTAGGTTTTTCTTTCCTCCGTTTCTTTACTTACAACCCTCCAAAGGCAGCTCCTTTGGTCAGTTTAGCAGTATATGGGAGGTATGGGGTAGTTTTCTAGAACAGGCAATATTTTATGTTTAACCCTGGTGGTTTTGATCATTGGGCCGGTTAATGCTTGTTGTAAGATGTATCTTGTTTAGCTCCAGTTACAGTCTCTTACTCTCTTGAATTTGTGTCTTGCCTTTTTTATTTCTGAGACTGTTTCTGTTCTTGTTCACAATTACAAATACTAATTATGGGGGAGAAGATGTTCAAGTCCAGCACAATAGAATGAGCTGGAATGAAGAAACACTTGCATAGCTTATGGGGAAGATGTTTTCAACAAATATTCCTCCATTAGAATACCCTGAAAGATAATACTAAATTAGATATTGTCTGAGTCTTGATGAGTCCATATCAGATATCCTCCATTTACTGGCAAGAAGTGGATTTTTATTTTATTTTATTTTATTAAGCTCTGAGACGTGCCTGCCTCTAGAGTTTTCCTAGGTGATGGTTGAAAAAAATACAGATGAGTCTTTTCCTGATAAAAAATGCAGGTTTGAATAAGATCATTAATGTCATTATAGACCATGCCTGTCTGAAAAATTATTATGAAATAAAAAAAAAAAAATTAAAAGCACTGTACTGAAATTATCTCCTTGGATATTCAAGTGAAATATACCCATTCCCATCAGTGATTATGGCTTATGAATATCTGAGGGCAGGATGTATTCAGTTCACTATTATGTAAATGAATGAAAATACAAGATTTTAGTTACCAAAATATATTTTGCTAGCAGCTAGAAAGGAATTAAAACATTAAACCCAATGGAAATCTAAGTGACCTCCTGCAGAAATAGGCTGCTTTCCTCTAGACAACCTGTTTCTCAATATATGTATGAATTAGGTAAATGAGAGACAAAAGCAGAAATGTTATGTAAAATCACAGTTGAAGTATTAAGATACTAAATCAGATGTAAATTGAGTAATTGTTGCGGTATGTAGATCTCAGGGAGAGTCACATGAGTGGTGGAAAAAAAGCAATGCAGCAGCTTTTATTCTGCTGTTCACAAGGAAAACCAAATGAGTGGAAGCATGTTCAGCATCTCAATGATCTCAAAAGACTTAAAGGATCAGGTCCTTTTTCAGAGTTTAGGTATACCTCAAACTGATTGTATGCATGCTTGCTTACCTTCTCTTACTCTGCTCCTCTTACAGCAAACAGAATAGAAATTATTCTAAAAGACCTGTGGCCCTGTTTCTGTTACATGTTTTGTCTTTGCTTGTTACTTGTCCATTTCCCCTGGAAACATCTTTCGTTGACTTAGCCAGTATCTTACTCATTTATGTACCTGTTTGCGCTTGCACAAAGTCTATTGCTTTTCATCTACCATACAAGAAATGTTGCTGTATTCATCTGCAGTATAAAAAAAGGTCCCTTTGTGAAATATGCTGGTTTGGTCAGCAGCTGTATTTTCTGTCCTGTGTTTGACTACTTAGACAGGCACCTTGGGGCTCTGCTCAGTATTAAGCCCATGGTCAGTGCATGGCAAATTAAAAAATGTTGCATTACTTTTACACTTTCCCTGGAAAGTTAGAAGAAACGGGATGACCCGGAGCTCATGGCGAGTGCAAAGAAGGGAGAGTTCAGACACCTCAGGAAAGGTTGTGCTTTTTTGTTTTGAGTCTATTTTGGTCAGTTTTCCCCATCCAAAACTGTTCCGTTGTGAAGTGCAGCCTTGCGGCTCTCGAGTAAAGACAGCCTGCGGTCTCTCCTGGGCCAAGCTTCCCACCTGCAGTTTTTGCCCTGTGGTCAGATGTAGTAGCCGTTGATGCCACTGAGTTGGGCAGCAGGCGCCCTGTCCCTCGCTGGGGGCTGGCAGAGGACATGCTGCTTCATTTTTGTCCTGATCCAAGGGAATGGCTTGTTAGACTGACTTGCCGTGCAGAGCCCCTTTAGAGCTAGGGCTGGTGTTGGGTCTCCAGAACAGCAGGCTGGGCTGCATCCCAGTATCGTGCTGTCTCTTCCCCATTGAAGGCAGTCTTTGGATTCCACAGCTTTTAATGACCCTGGCCTTCTTTGGGCTACTGCGCTGGTAACATGAAGTCCTGCGTTTTAATTTTCACAGAGGCTTAGAGCACTGGTTTCAGAAGTTTCAGCATTTACTTGTTCCCCACTCACGACCCAGCCACCCACCCAGCTTCCACCTGGTGGGCCAGGAGATGAGGAGTATCTCTTACGGCTTTTCCTAGCCCTCTCATTCCATTCCCAAAAGCATTTCTGGGTCTGGTCCAAAAGTCCATTCTGCTCAGCTCTTCTGGAGTTTTCTTGAGGTGGTCCATATCCCTTCCTGCAGCTGACTCGCTCTGCGTGTGCTGCAGTCTTTTAAGCCAGCTTTTGCCTGTCAGTATCTCTGTCACTGGTGTCAGGCTAAAGCGTTTTACATTGTGTTTGTCACAGGCGGCGAATACATATGTGGTCATTGACAGTAGCTCAGCAGAAACACAATAACTTGTTAAGCCACAGTAACTCAATCGTGTGTCTGAGCTGCAGCTGGAAGGAGCTGTTTGGGCTGTTAACCCTTTCGTGGCTGCTGCCTTCTAGGTTTGCGCATCTTTTCATGTCTTAGTACATGAGAAATCGCCATATAGGATCCGTGTGGATATGTCAGATAGGAAGATTGTTTGAAGGATAAATGAGAGCGTTTCCTTGATTTATAGCCCTGGGGATATGCTACTGAACAGTATGTGAGGTGTAGAGAAGTGTTTTCAAAATACCACGTCCCACTTCCAGAAGTACATTAGGTGTATAGGATCCTGTCTTCGTTTGACATGTACAAATAGGATGCAACGTGTTTTGGAAATATACCTATAGTTCTACTGAGTTTATATATTTTATCAAACTATATTTTTTTGCTGAAATTATTTGTTGTAGAGAAAGGTTCTAGTGATAGCTAGCGGGTCTTGAAAGCAACAGAGAAGATTGGGGTAGGATATGTGTTTGGATGCTATTGAGAAAAAGGTGGGTCACAGGAACAAAAAAAAAAAACAAACCAGCATTGCTTGATAAAGCACTTCTGTTGCCTGTCCTCTGGCTCCTTGTGTGCAAAGGTTGTGTTTTTACAGAAACACAGCTAAGGGATGTAGTTGTCGTGCAGTGATTTAACTGGAGAGCATGGTGCTCAGGTGGCGGAAGAGAGCAAGCAGGGCTGATATGGGATACCCAAAAGGAAATATATCTAACTTCCCTTCATTCTGTGTGAGTTTTTCTTTTCCCTTTCCCTCATCAGGAAGTTTGTAGAAACTTTAGTGCTACGCTGAATTGTTCAGATGGTGACCTGTGCCTCTCCTCGTCTCTGGTTTCACTGCCAGCATCATGGTGCTGAGTGACATTTTATCTTTTGTCACAATTTTGCACCAGTAGTTTAACCAGACCCATCCTGTGCTGCGAGTTTCGGGCTCTCTTGTAGTAATTGTTTGTTCATAATAGCTGTAAGCTGTTTGCTGTGATAGTTGTGTTGATTTGGAAGATTTTATTTATTTATTTTGATTGGGAGTAAAGTTATTTCTGTTTCAGATAGGCAGAAATGCAGAGGGAGGTGCAGAAATGGTAAAGGACTGGAGTGGGGTATAGCAGAAGCAGCCTGCTTAGCGGGGTTGACAGAGCATTAGAGGAGCGATGGAAGGAACAGCACATTTTTTTGTACCTCAGTAAAGAATTCCTAGGCACCTACTGGTATGTGCTATAGAAAAGTTAGCTTTAAAACAGGGTGAAAACATGATGCTGAAATACAGTGAGGATATTTAAAACTTCACAGAAATGTGAAGAAAATTGAAAAATGAAAAACAGAAGAGAAGGCATGGAAGGACAGGAAAATAGAAGAAAAGAAAAACCAGCCATCTGATAGATTGTTTCCCTGTATTTGAACATTTGGATTGAAATGAAAAAGAGATCACTGAGCAAATTTTATAGATTTGTGTGGAAGAATAAAAAGGAAATAAGAAATATTAATGCAATTATAATAACCATATTGAAAAGATGAAATATTGATCATGAAGAATTTCACATAACCTGATATTGACTGGTCTGTATAATATAGAATGGAAATAATTGTTCTTGAGCAGGTTCGACATACAATAGTGGCAGCAATTGAAGATTGCATTCAGAAGGAGAAGTTGAAGAAGCTAGGCTTATTCACAGGAACAAAAGAAAATTGTGGTGACCTAATTCCAGCTTTTGTTGTGCAGAATATACCAGTATTGATAGCAGGACAAATTACTCGCACTGTCAGACATGAAAGGAAGTGTCACGTGATGCTGCTGTGCTTCGCTACTCTTGCTTTCAAATAGGTCTTAAATACCAAGGGGATAGGTGATGTATTGGTCCAAAGAACATTATGGCTCACCATTTTCTGAGAAACTGCTGTGACTCTTCTCGGGACTGTGCCCCATGCCTTCTGCACTGGTGTGTGGTAAGACCATTCCTTGAAATGCAGTGTCCTCCCAGTTTTCTGCCCGTATCATCCCACACGGACCTGTGCCATGAAACTTGTACCTCATAATATACATTCATGCACTGAAGTCTGTGTTTAGGCTTTTTTGGTCACTAATTGAGGGTGAAGTCCTCCACAGTTTTCCAGGTTTTTAAGAACATTCGGTGCTTTTTCAGAGTTAATCTGCAAGACAGCAGCAATCTCATAGTGCTTTATGCATTTTAGTAGAAGAAGAGCAGGATAATTGGGGGCAAGGACTACTACCAAACTGACAGTTACTGGGTGCAGCAGCTAGCAGTTACTTGTGTGATTTTTTTTTTATTTTTTTTTTTCAACAAGGAAGTGCCTTTGTTTTTACATTTCTGACATAACTCCATGTGGGACATGTAAAATATTAATCCTTCTGCAAGAGAGTTTCTCTTGAAGTGCCCATATGTATAATAGATGGAAAACAGCAGCATAGACCTCCCTCCCTGCCTCGCTGATGTCTGAGGCCTTATTTACAATCAAAATCCACCCCCGTCCTTGTAGCATGAGGAGTGCTCTCGGACGGTGAGCTACCTGAAAAGGCTGGTTTTTATGTGAATGGACCAAGCGAGAGCTTTGCCCCAGATTCCTCTCTGTGAACGATTAATGTGGTGTTTCACTCACAGACACAAGCAGACTGGCTCCCTCCACCACTCCCTGCTGCATAATCTCTCTTATCTTTATTCACAAACCCTTGGAGGATAAACGCTTTGCAGACTTTCAGCTGCTCTCTAATTATTACTCATTTGCTATCAATGGTTTGTGGTTTAGGTAGAAATGCAAGCTGACCACTGCTTTTTAGTTTTTCATATACAGCTCCTCAGTGTTGACTTTTTTTCCCATGCCATTGTCCGTTGCTTTATGAATAAAAGCATGACTTTTACCAAGGTCTATACCAGTGTCACCATTAGTTTTACAAAGAATGAGTTGTATGTCCCATCGTTCTGCAAATGCTATTAAACTCTCACTGTCCTGAGAAGCCATCAGCCAGCTAAGCCAGTGCAATCGGCAGTAAAATGAGAGAACATGTGCCTTACTAACTGAATTTATCACCTACTGACACCAGGCTATGCCCTCCATAAGATCCTCCAGTAAAATCTCCCATGTGGACAGAGTCAGAATTGTGCAGAATCAAAGGCTTATTTTGAAGTCTGCGACTTCTTCAAGACACTGCCTTACCCTGGGTGAGGTTACACTTGAGGATAGTGCCTGTCCTGACCCGGGCCACCATTTGAATTCGAAGTAGGGAGCGTGTGTGGCATGAAAACCTGAAGCAAAAGAGAAGTGGAATGATGGTTACAGGTGGAGGAGCTGATTGTACAGGGAAAGGAGCTTCAGGGAGAAAAAAGGAGAAATTCTTAGGAATTCCTAGGAAGCCTCAGTGTAGAAACCTGAGAGGTTTTAAGGATATAGATGGATTGCAGCTCATTTTTTCTTATTATCCTTTCATCTCTAAGAAGTACTAGAGTAGATTACATTAAGTCTTTGAGTATTTTTAATGATATCTGAAGAAAAACTAAAGAAAATGAACTAACTGGGCTGGGATCAGGAACTTGAGGAAAAGTAGAAGTGGTGTGTTAGGAAGATGATATTCTCTCACATGGTCTTTATATTAAAATATTTGATAGAATCATAGAATATCTCAAGTGGAAGGGACCCATAAGGATTATCAAGTCCAACTCCCTTCTCCTTGCAGGACTACCTAAAACTAAACCATATGACTAAGAGCATCGTCCAGACACTCCTTGAACTCTGACAGGCTTGGTGCCATAACCACTTCCCTGGGGAGCCTGTTCCAGTGACTGACCGTCCTCCCAGTGGTGAACCTATTCCTAATGTCCAGTCTGAACTTCCCTGATGCAGCTTCATTCCCTTTCCTCATGTCTGTCACTGGTTGCCAGAGAGAGATCAGCACCTCCCCTCCGCTGCCCCCCTGAGGAAGGTGTCGGCTGTGATGACGTCACCCCTCAGCCTTCTCTTCTCCAGGTGACCCAAGCTGCTCCTCATAAAGGCCTCGAGGGCCAGACTTTGCTATCTTGGTCACCCTCCTCTGGACACACTGACAGTTCGATGTCCTCCTTACATTGAGGTGCCCAAAACTGCACACAGTACTTGAGTGCTAGAGAGGAGAAAGGTCATCTGCTTCACTGAGAGAAGGCAGAGCCAGGTAGTGGGCACCCTCCCTGACTATCAAGGACTGTATCATACGTGGGCTCATCCCGCTGTAAAGTGTGACTACATTGTAAGTGTTAAAAACTAGCATCACCTCTAGATATGTCCTAGCACAGTTAATGGGGAGGTGTAACTGGAAAGCATGCCTGACAGACATTAAGGTACTCAAGTCAATGTGTAGAAAGGCGTGTTGTTCTCATTCGAATTATTTGTGAACCTTTTTAACTACAAATTATTTGAAAAGTATTAGCATTTATTTTGATGATACAATTCTAATGAAATAAAATAAATGGTATGAATTCCTTTCTGTACTTAATAGCTCCTGTGTGTCAGACTGGAAGCTCCCAATGTGCTCATCTGTTTCTTTAGGGAACCATTTTCTCCATGCCTTTTATTTAAAGACTTTCTCCAGAACATCTTCACTTTTCACTGTGCAGAGTCCTGAGGCCATTATGCTTTACTGGGGTAACCAAGTCTGGTAGACCCTTTTTACTTATTCCCCCATGGTACAAATTATACTGTTCTTTCAACGCTGTCGCTGTACCTCAGATACAGTCAACAGCAAATGTTGACTTCTGTCAGGCGCTGCAACTCTGTATCTGTCTTTCGTTCTTTGTGTTTTCCTCCATGCTCCGTTATTTTCTGTAAAAGCTATTTATTACGTACTGTGGTCAGCATTCTGCCAGATCCATCTCACTGCATTTAATTAAGCTGTGTTGAAGAGTAGCTGAGCAGTTAACAGAAGTTGCATGCTCACAAAGCCTTGCCATAGGTTATTTTTCTCCAGCATGAATGTTGAATCATTGAATATCAGCTGAGTTTGAAATTTACCTGAATATGTTTTACTATTCCAAAGAGATTAGACAATGGCCCTGATTAGCAGCAGCATTTTGTAATACCACTTAAGGCTTTATCACAGTGGAGTACTGCCAGTAATAGTCTTTAATTCACTTATATGTACCAATTCATCTCTGTCAGGTTTCTATTAATTTCTTTGCTCTTTTACTTTGTCCCTATCCCCTATATAATAAGGCATGATTTCCACATTTATGTAGCCAAAATAAAATTAAAAAAAAATTAAATCTTCAGCAAATTAACTGTGGTCCTTTGATTTGAGACAACTGTGCCATCTCTCCATTTATGTTCACGTTTAATCCACTTTTCACAAGTTAATGTGTTTAGGAGACTCTAGGTGGGTCAAGTGACCAAGAGGCAGTAACAATTTTACTATCTAATTTAGATAAAAAGTTTCAGGATTGGGTGAGGTATATTAACTGCAAAGTGGAGGGTAGCTGTAGAATTAAAACTGTGTGTTCATGCATACACACACGTGCATACACACTTGTGAAAAGCCACACTATATTCAACGTGAATTTTTTTCATCAGAATGATGACCAACTTCGGTTACAAAGGTGATTGCCAGAGATAAAGAACAAAATTGCTGCACACACCGTTTTGTTTTGTCTGGCACAGTGTACCTGAAGATCGTAAACGGTTGGGTTTGGGGTTGGTGCTCCAAATCTGTGTGATGAATCAGTGTCTGTGGTTGCTGTTGAAGCAGATCTAACTGTATATTTGTTCTTTCTTTTTCATTGTTAGGATTGGTGCAAAGCATCAGGAGTTACGGCAAAAGCAACTGAGAGGCCTGAGTGATTATTCCACTGGTCCTGGAGGACCTGACATCGATGATGATGAGGTGGATCCAAATTATGCCAGAGTAAACCACTTCCGAGAGGCTTACCCAGCAGCAAGCATCTACAGGCCATCATCGCCAGCAGTAGCAGAAACCTTTGTATATCCACGTGATTCTCCTTCAACACCAATGGAGAGGGAGCACTTGGAAGGACTGTATGCAAAAATAAACAAGCAGCACTACCCACAGACTCCTGGTGACAGGTAATATTGCCACCTGGCATTACAAACAATCATAACTTGGTGGGGAGGGAGCCTGGGGCTAAGCAGGGGAGCTGTTCAGATGCCCTAAACCTCTGTATTTACTGACTGGAAAGCCATGGATTTCCTTTTAACCAAAACCATGATTTGCTGCTGCAGTACCCCCAAAGCATCTGAGCAAGGCAGCAGTCAAGCAGAAATCATTAAAGAAAAGTCCATATTTCACAAACAGAATGAATGAACTGACTCCAGTCCAATTCCTGCACTGCTGAGAGAGTGTTTTTTCCCCTCTTTCAATTGGGAAAAGTTCTTACCTTGCAGCAAAAATAATCTCTGTTTTCAGATCCCTTTCGATCCTGCTGATCATCAAGTGCCTCTTAGTAACAGGGTTTGTATGAGAGCGTGATATACTGCGTATGTTTATGGTTTAGTTTTCCCCAGCTGTGTGATATTATGCACTTTCATTTAGGTTGGGGAGAGGACTGGGAATCGTGGCATTTTTATGCAGACTGTGAAGTGTGGCTTCACAAGACTGATTGCCTTTCACAGCCTTTCCAATAACCAAGTGGGAAGGAAAGAGCCATTTTTAATCCTTACTGTCAGGCTTCCAGGTTGATCGCATTAAAGAAAGATGGTCAAGTTTTTTCCTCAGGTTAAAAAGAAAACAGAAATTCCTTTTAGTTGACGATGTAGCCACCATTATGATGATTTTAAAACTGGTTGCTTCTGGAATTTGGGGCTAAAAACGTAAGACTTCATTACTATCACGGCATTAATATATCAATGTTGAGTTTTTCAAACTAATATATCAGTGTGTAGACAAGATATACAAGTCTATGTGAAAAGAAGAGCTGACTGACTAAGACAGGGAGGACTTAAGGAATTGTTCATGCTTTGAGTTCATATTACAATCTGTAGTGTCTCCCCATGGCCTCAGTTTGTGTTATGTGATACCAGACTTGTTAATTTTGGAGAAATATGTGAGCACAGATACAGGAGTTTTTTCAGTTTGCAGCATCATAGTACTTTAAAAATGTCTACTGAGTCATTGTTATAAATAGTAATAAAACACGTCTGACAAATCTAAGTGTGTAGCAGGGAATGGGCCAAGTATTTCTCTTTTTCACCTAAATTTAGTATGGTAGAGATCTTTCCAAACATAATGATGTTGCTAATCATCTTCTTCCATATTATTAACTCGTCCCCTACTGCATAAGGGTGAAGAGGGTGAAGTAAGAGGTAGTGACCACGGCTTTTTGCCATCTAGTGGGTTTTGCTTTACTAGAAAAGTCTTGAGGTGGTTGTTACTGAAGTTGCACAAACGTTTGTATATAGCAAAGGGATCAGAAACCGAGTTCATACTAACTCAGTAAACCAAGATCTGAGAATTCCTAGCGGGAGGGAGTCTAAATTTCAGGTTCACGTATTTTTCAAATATAAATATATACAGATGTAACTCAATTGGAGTAAGACATTGTCATAAAGGTTGCTTCATAATGCCAGTTTTAACAGGGAATTTATAGCTTTACATTTTAAAAAGGTCATCAGTATTAAAGTGTGGTCTATACATTGTTTTTCCATGCAGCAAAAAGAAATCCTCAAGTCTTTCCCTCTGGTCTCTTTTATTTGATTGCTTGTATCGTGGTTGTAACTACACTGAATGAACTCTTGACTTGCTGTGTGGACAAGATCGAAGTCCCAACCAGGTTTGGATTCAGTGTTGGGATCCTGGATTTTAGCATGGATTTAGCTGTAATTGCATGATAGCATGATAACTCAGGGAAAAACTAAAACCAGAACATCTAACAGGCGAGAAAGGTTACCTCATATCTGAGCCCGTGATCAGAAGTCATGCCGAGAGGCTGTTCCATCTGTGTTGACTCTGTACCAAAAGACAAACAGTCCACAACAAGTTCGCTTTGTTGAATTTCTCAGGCTTGTAGAGGCTGTTTAACCAGATTAGGAAAAAATAGGAAATGTGGGATTCTTATTAGGCTGCCTTTGTTCTTTTTTTAAATCTTTCTTTCCTTTGTCTCAGAGACAAAAAGGTTGTTGTTATTCGCCAGCAGAAATGTGCCAAACGTGAATAATTTTATGTGAATTTATGCAGTGGGTCGTGAGGTCTCAGCCAGCAGTTGTTGAATATAGTGGCAACTTCAGGCGAGGAAATCTTTCTGTGCTAGAGGGAGAGGATTGAAAGGAGAAAGAGATGTGGAAAGAAAAATCCCTGGATAACATGTTAATTACAAAAACAAATCTGCTTTCAAGGGTCAAGTATGAAAACTACCTTGTCTGCCTCAAAATGACGGGAAAAGGCTATAATGGATGCTTATTAGCCAAACCAAAGCTATTTTGTGTTTGCAGGGCTGAACATTTATCAACACATTTGTCATGTAATAGCTCATGCTTTGGTCTTGCTAACACATGCATGCGCTCTCAAAGTTTTGCTATTAATTTTACTTTAGATGGATGGCTTTTTCTCCCACCTCTGACTCTCAACTTGTAATATAGTGTGTGGAGACTTGATCAGTGACTAAAGTAAATGGGTTTTGGGGTAGAGGGGGGATTTGAACATACAGAGAGTAGATTATTTCATTTCGGTCTGGAAATTCCAGTTATGTGTCATTAGGATAGGGAATTCAAGCTCATCATTTGAAACAAGAAGTTCATTTTTATTTTATTTTATTTTTGCAGAAAAATGTATTAACATAATTAATGCCTTTTAAAATTTGGAGGCCATTTGTAAAGTAAGAAGCTTAGTGGCCAGATAAGCGCTGCTCACAGTTTGCGTACACTTACTCACCTTCCCTTTTCTCATTGCCAGAATCCATCGAGTGTTCCTGGTTCATTCTTCTCAGCAGATTTGCAGTTCAAACTGAGAATCTCCCTCAGTATGCAGCAAAGCAATAGGCTGCACATGTATGAAGTCTGTGGCTTTCATCCTTACGAAGTATGTTTGCTGCCTCCAAGCACTGCTCCTCAGAGCACACACAGACCTGCTTCATGTCGCTGTTTGCATACTAAGGTCCCCTTTCCCTATGCTCGCATCTGGCATCTCAGGGGTTTTTGGGGGGTTGCTTTGTGTCTTACTTTCAACTGTTGTGTAACGTTGTTCTGCACTGCTTCACAATTGTTGATTTTCATTCCGACAATGACTATATTCAGTGAAATAGATGTAATTTTTTGTGTATATTTTGCTGAAAGCTTTGGAATTCTTAACTAAGAGAGGTGCTATATAAATGTAAATTGTCCTTATTAATGAATATAGCGAAAGCATTAGCATGATCAGTGTATTCTGTGAATGTTAAGTTAAAGAGAGTGAAAAAAAAATTAGCTGGCAAAATCACACATTTCTTTGTAAATCAAGCATTTTTCTGTTTATTTCTAATTAGCCACAATTTTCTGTAATGCAAATGGCATCCCAAAGGATGGTGCAGCCTGCACAGCCACCTTGTGCAGCTGGGAAACTCGCAGGGTCTTTGCCTGAGACGCTGTACTTTTCCCCAGCCTGCGGCGGAGGCTGGGTGATCTGTGGCCCATATGTTCCTGAAACAAGTGGTAAGTCACATCTCTCTGAGTTTAGTCATCAAGGCTGTACCATGACAGTGCTAAGTTGCACTGTGGCAGAGCTTAGGTGTCAGACCAAAGCCAAAAGAGCATATGCACAACAGTATTATCACTTAAATGTCAGGCATGTCACATGGTGCAACCCTTTCTCACATTTTGAATAAGCAATTTCCTCTTTTTTCCTCCCTTGAACATGGTGCTGTCAAGTATACCCAAACACCCCGAGTACATCTCCGGAAAGGTTCTAGAGACTTTGCTCAACTTATTTCCTCAGCCCAGAACTATGAAACATTTAAAGTCTGATGCCAAACTCATTGCCAAGTATAATTCTTCATTTATTTATGTGTCTTATCTTGGGGAATTTTAAAGTGCTGGTCTGACAAAAATGAATACAGTTTTCCTTTGTTTAGTGAGAATAGATTAGCTGTATATAGCTGTATCTTGTTGCAGATTTAAAAAAATACTAATAAAAACCCCAACACTGTTTTATTACACAGGGGGAGGGTCCAAAGTCTCAGTCTGATCCAGCTTTCCGTCTTTGGAGATGCTATGTTGGGTCCCACTGTGCAAGATCTTATACTCCACAATGTTAATTAATTTAATTGAAAAATGGATCTTCCTTATTTCAGGGTGAAAGTTTCCTTATGGAAACTTGCAATCTTCCAGAATGTTCAATCTAGCAGCACACAAAGTTGAAAATGGGGAAATGAAACCAATACCTCTGCACAACCCTATCTCTGCTCCTTGCGTCCTACCCTCAGAGCTGGCCAGAGTCATGAGAGAGAGGGGCAAGACATGAAGCAGTCTGCCTCTCCCTGGAAAGGATCGAAGGAGAAAAATGCTTTATGTGTCCTGAGAGACCAAATGGCAAATGTAAGCTATGTGTAAGCCTGAGAGGAGAGTAAAAAGGATCTGGAGTTTTGAAATTCAGCGAAGGGAGCATTTTCTCCTAAAGAGCAGGCTAAATGCTTGTCTTCTGGGCAGGTATAGTTCGCTCCTATCCTGCTCAATCCAAGGCCATAGAAATCCAGAGCCGCACAGAAAAGGCTTTGTTCGAAAAGGGCAAGTTAGGGTTGCCCAGGTATGGTACTTAGCCCTGTATTTCTAGTCAGCCAGAAAACGACGTTTTCTTGTTCTCTGTACAAATTATAGTTGGCATTGCTTACTGCGCATCCATCTACAACATCTTTATCACTGCATAGCCAAGAAGCAATCCACTGCTCTAGGAGTGGATGGTCCTTTACTCAGGAATGGTTATTCTTTCAGATGGATAGTGTGGAGGCAAGGTCAAAATTGAATGAGGTTGTGTAATATCTACATACGCTTTGCCATTACACCTTGTGTTACACTGGAAAGAGAATTATGGTCATGCATTGAAATAATTTACAAAGCTTGGCAAATATGAGTGAGCCATGCACTTGCACCCCATAGCTGCTTCTGCTTGGTGTCCTAAAATCACCTGCGCTGTTTCCCTGGCTTTTACTACTCTATACCTCCTGAGGCTGTCCTCTGACTTCTTTACCTCTGGAATTTATTTTTTCTGAAACATACCGTGGGGTCTTCTGAGCCTTTGGCTGTGATCTGGTCACTGTTCCCTGTAATGTTAAAACCAGATACTTAATGTTTGGCAGCTTACTGTCCTTCCTGGCTAATAGATTTCTGGCAACAGTTGAATTCAAACTGGCATTGGCAAGTACAGCAGAGGTTCAGTGGTTCCTGGAGGCTCTCAGTAGAGGTGTCCTGCTTGTGGGAGCAGGGCAGTCCAGAAACCCTTTTGGCCACCAGGTCCACAGGAGTGTAGGTTGTGCCACTGGAGTTACCCTTGTACTGTGTTTTTTGCTATTTGTGGTTTTCTTCCTCAGAAAGGAGAAATGGGTCCTGCGTACTCACTGTGCTAACTAGGAAAAATGTTGAGTACCTGAACCTCCTGAGACACGTTCAAATGAGCCTTGGTATAGGGAGGGTGGGGGAAATCTACTGGTAGCATTCAGGAAAAACTACTTTTCAGACAGCGTTCTAAGTGCTGTTTCCCAGGAACTCCTCATCCATATCCTTCCAACTTTGGGACCCTAGCCCTATCATTCACTTCTCATGGACACCCCAGATTTCATGGAACTCAGGTGACCCTGAGCATTTTAGAGTGTGTCTAAACAGAAGGGAGTTGTCAGACTTTAACCAGAGCAGAGCTGCCACTGCTGTGTAATGTGTGCATGCTTGTTCAAGGCTATGCATTCTTCAGCAGAAATAATTTCTGTCAGGAATAGTCACAAATCTGCCTGCATGCATCCTGCCTGCTAGGGTTTGCATTTGGATCACCTCACTTATTGACAGATGTGTAAAATTTTATATACTGCACTCCCACAACTCCCTTGTGACTGGCCTGCTGCAGATGCTGGTGAGCCTGAGTTTTGGCAGCTGTGTTAAGCATTCATATGCATTCAGGTTTGGTTTGTTGGTTTGTTTTTTTTCCCCTCCAGCCCTGTCTTTTCTTATGTGATATATTACTGCGTGGAAATATTTTACGTTAATTCTGCCTGTTTATTGGTAATGTCCCATTCTTTCAGTCGTTTGGATGCAAATGCAAAAGATAGGTCCCTGG
The DNA here is from genome assembly GCF_011004875.1 of Balearica regulorum gibbericeps. Taxonomy (NCBI): domain Eukaryota; kingdom Metazoa; phylum Chordata; class Aves; order Gruiformes; family Gruidae; genus Balearica; species Balearica regulorum. Next base: position 14,772,448 of record NC_046189.1, on the reverse strand, counting down.
AGAAAGAGCAGGTCTGTTACTGGAAGATGAGACCATACCAGAGGATACAGAGTAAAATGCAGATGGTGGTGTCAGCCTCTTAAATGTACAAATAAAGACAAAATGAGATCGTCCATGCAGCTGGAATGAAATCATATGGCCTTGCATGTGTTCCTGCCATAGCGTATTTCCTAGTGTGAGCAAGAGAAGCTAAATTCTGTCTTATGCAGGATGTCGTTTGACCAAAAGCTCTTACTTTTTCCTTTAATCAGCAGCAGAATAATGTGTGTATGTATTAACTTTTCTCTGCATAATATTTTTTTAACAAAACACCATTTAATTTTACATGCTAATATGTGTGTGCGGTTAATTAAGAAGCCAGAGTTGACTATAAGGCTGGTAAGCTCCAAGGAAGAGAGAGGAAGATCATTACACTTCTGCTCATAGATGGCTATTTGTGAACCAACTGATAATGTGCAAAATTAAGATTTCGTAAGTGGCATTTTAAATGAATGGTTAATGGCTGAAGATTAATTAAACAGTCAGAGTTGTTCAGAAGAGAAGCTGTTAAAATCTTGTTTATAGGCCAGTCACTTCCATGCTTAAAGTGCAAACCCTAATAGCATGTGGTATTTCCATTTAGGAGGCAAGCAATGTAACTAGAATATTTTCCTTGAACAAGGAAATCTACCTTACTGGATACACAGGGTGGATGGATGGATGTAGCATTGTGTACTGTGTTTTCTTCTTCCTAATTAATACTTGTCTGGTAGCAGTACAGAGAAATGCATTTCCTCTGAGAATTTGGAAATCTTAAATAAAATTGTTAAATCTTATTTTAATTAAAGTGTAAGGGACATGGTTCCATCTGATGTGGTTCTATTTTCCCACTACTCTCCAGTAGTCTGTTCTACTTCATACTCTTCAGGGTTTTCAAAATGCCCAGCTTTTCATTGCTCCAGGTTGTCTTCTGTCAGAATAAGTCTCTTTGGCTCCATCATTAGCCTTGTAGAGTTGCTCAGCTAAGAAAAAAAAAAAAAGACCAAAAAAAAAAAAAAGGTATGTTTTCAGTCAGGTTTATTCTGTACTGCGATTCTGGTTAAATGATGAATGTTAACCCAGTCCCATTTCCCTGATTGAAGCAAAACAACAAGCAGAAGGTCATTATGCTGCTCACAGTTGTGAGGCTTGTCCTTCCAGCAAATCCTTTGCCAAAAAACTGTTTGTTTTTCTTTTGTTTTCCCTTTCTCTCAGCCCAATTCCCAATCTTTCTGTTAACTATCTGCTGGTTTTCCCCCAGCTTCCCGACACAGTCATTTTACCTTACCATCTCCTAGCTTCTGGATATGCGAGTAGTTCCAGAGAAAGGCCCGGTGACTTGGCCTTGTGCAAGGTTTGCTGTATAGCCCAATGTAAGATGAATATACATTGCTTTTGCATCTACTTTTAAGTCTGTATATACTAAGAATCTGTCTTTTTTGGAGGTGGAAGAGGTTGGACACAAGGAGCACAGACCAACTCGTGTATGTTTGCACTGCAGTTGATGACATGAGCTCACAGCAAGCTCTGTCCTGACTTTTCATTTTGTTGAGATAAATTAGTGGCTTCCGGTAAAAATATTTTTTAAAAATAGTGAAAATATTTAGTGGAAGACAGAGAATTCTTTCCCAGAAATCTTAAAGTAATGGACAAAGGGTTAAGTTTGGAGGAGAGGGGAAAAATGGCTATCACTGGACTAGTTCAAAATGCTGAGTAGTTCCAGTTAAGAGAGCAGTGATATCTGCTGAATAAGGATGAAGTAGTAACCCTTAGATGTGACAGGAAAAATGGACATAGACTGACTGGAGCCATGAGAAACATTTTCACAGTGTCTTCATTTCTGTTTGAGGTTATCCAGGGTCAGCAGGACCAATGCTAACAGGTTCCTCTGAGCTACACGTAAAGCAATCCCTGGCCCCTCTCCTCGTTAAGCAGTGAGGAGCATAAACGAGTCCTGAGAGTCTTCAAGCATCATCCCGCAATTTCTCATACATTCTCAAAATAAACAGTTGATTGGTTTTCTGTGATCACCAGGAAAAACTCTTACACCGGTTGAGGTGACTGCAGCAGAGGCAGCCATGGGGCACACCTCAGACCTACCAGCATTGCCAGGCTACGCTGCCACCGGGAGCAATGCAATAACTCTGGTACGGTTTTCCAGCATGACTGCTCATGTCCAGGCCAAGTGCTTAGATCTGTATCCTACTCGTACAGCTTAACGGTTGTCATCTCTATGTATCTATAAGATGTAGAGAATTCTTGCCATGTTCTAAGAAGATTATTTATACACTGATTTTTCGGCAGTCCCAGTTTACCTGGGGTTTACACTGACAGATCTTTAAGATTTTTCTGCTAATCTTATTTCTTCTGTTCCATTGAGTAACTTGGCTCTCAACATAATAAGATACAAAAGATCTAACGGGGCCACAGATCTGACCTCAGAATGAGTTGATAGGAACCTTCTCATGGAAGGTTCAAACATCTAATAGCAGGATAAAACAACTGCTCCTAAAAAGAGTCCAGGACCTTGCTCCCTGCTTGTGTCAAGATGCCAGTGGTGAAAGGTTACCCAAGCACTTTGTAAGGAGCATTGCTGACAGCAAGTGTAGGCAGAAGCATGAACCAGATCTTTTGGTCAGCAGAAAACTGTAAGAATTGATGTGGTTTGAAAAGCTGAAAATCACTCGATATTGTGCTAGCAGAAATATTGGGAGGACTGATGAGATGTGATGAAAATGGCTTAATAGGCAACAGGATGCTGAATAAAAAGAGAATAATTGTGATTATTGTCTGACAGCTGTGCAGAGCATACAGTCAATGTCAAGCTCTAAACCGTACTATTTTTCAATCCATGAACACAAGTCCACTAGCACAGACATTAATCCAAGGGGTCATAGTAAGCCAAGAAATAGTTTGTTTCATCAGCTCAGGTCTTCTGATGTAGTTCAGTTGGTATGTACTCTGAACCTCTGCGGCTGTCCTTACCTCCCTGCAAGGAAGGAGACCTGCCACCATATGGAGTCCATGTGTACTGTGGCTAAGCAGCAGTTTCTCTGGCAGGCCATGCAGCAGCAGAGCATTTGTTGACGTTGATCAAGGTATCGGTATTGGTCTTGGGATGGTCTAAAAGAATTGTGACTATTTTGTGGAGAGTGATATTAGACTGTCGTAGAAAATTAAATAACTTGTCTTAAACTACATTGTGGCCTGCATCTGAGAGAAAATGAGGTCTTTCATTAGGACAGAGGGACGTGAGAAAATGATGAGATAACCACGCTGGTTATCTTTTTTTATCATGAACTTGTCCTTGATGTCTGGAGGCCATTTTTAGAAAGCAGTGGAGAGTGATTGCATGAAAGATTTTATACGCTTCAGTTGCTTGCAGAACAGGTAGCTGCCTTCATTTTTTCACTACACCAAGCTGAAGTGGGCAAAACCAAAAAACAGGTCATGTTTAAAAAGATGCAAGAGGGGAGTGAGTGTGAGATACCTCTATAAAGTGCTAAAAATGGATTTAATTTAGCATACTAGTAGAGCAATAAATGTCCTCTTTATTTTTTCCCTTCTTGTTTCTCTCCAGTTTCCTACTTGTGTTACCAGTAAGTCAGTGTGAGAGTTTTGTGGTGTTACAGTCCTCTGTTGAATCTGCACTGTGGGAGGTCGCTAGCCCCTTCCCTCCAGTGACTTGGAAGCAGTGAGGAGAAATGAGAAAGAGCCAACTAATGTTTTAACATTTCAAACAACATCTTATCGTTCAGTCTTTGACCCATATTTGTGATTTAATTTCTTCATTCACTTTAAAATTTTAATCTTAAATAACATTTTTCAGCATAATAGTATCTTCAGGGCATTTCTTCTCAAACCAATATTAGCTAGAACATGTCCTTCAGCTGTGGCGTTTATCTGTTATAAACACTTCTGCCCTTGGGCTTTGATGCCTACTTAGTCCAGGATATGGTTATTGCCTTGTAAATGGGAATCAGCTGCAAATGATCATTACAGTATTTACATAAAATGCATAGAAAACAATTATTTTGAGACTGGCCTGTAAGGTAAAGCATAGAACATGTTTCTAATGCAAGTGTTGTACGTGGCCTGGCAATTGAAAAGTAAGCAACAGCGCACCTTCAGAGGGATGAAAACACGTTCAAAATGTGGTCTGTCTTGCGGCGAGAGGGCAACTATTTTCTGTGCCTGAGTCACCGTAATGCTCCATAACTGTCTGAAAGGACTGCTTTAATTCAGCACTTGTATGCCGTAAGCGTGCTGCTAACCAGGGGACCTGGACTGCTTCTGCTCTGCTCCTGGGTGATGGTGGAGGAGGCCTTCTGCAGCTGGAGTCCCTGCATTACATATCAGCGGATACTTCCATAATGTAACGAAGGGGTGTGAGGTTGTGGAGGAGGGTTGGGGAATAGTATCAGAGCGATAAACCTGTTCCTAATTGTTACTGATTGTTGGTACGCAGATTACAAGCAGTCAGTCTGCAGTTCTTCACCTGAATAAGGTGGTGTTTTCTTCCTTTAACGTCTTCTGCTGTCCCTGATTTGAAAAAAAACTAGGAGGCAATTATTTTGTGCCTCTGTATACAATGGCAATGTTTAAACAGCGACTGCTTCAGAGAGAGAGAGAGTAAAGGGGACTAGGGGGAAGGGATTGATCTTTTCCTCTTTTTCTCTGTAAATACCACTGTCTGCATCAGTGGTGATGCTTTGACCTCTTTGCTACAGAGCTTGAAAAGTCTCTTGCACTTAGTGACATGTTCTGGCTCCAAAACTGAATAGGTAGAAGTCTAATTCTCTTTCTTTGAGTGCTGCTACAAATAGATCATCAATCTAAATATGATAAGTGCTCAAGAATTCCTCCCAAAATTTAGACTCATTAGTCTGAGGACTGGTATTTTTGTACAGGTCTGTGTGGCTTCTGAAATGATTAACACTGTTCCTTCATACCTTTTTGCCTTTAATCTGCACTCTGCCCGCTATCTCATTGCTATTAGCTATGGCAAATATACCAGATGTCTGAGCAGCTTCATTGTTCTGTTGTTTTTCTTTTCATGACCCTAGTGCATAGATAGATGGTAATTTCTTTTTTGTGTTAAAACATGCCTCCGAGGAATAAGATTACCAGTGTTCAGTCTTTGGCCAGTAGAGATACTGAGGTCTTATATCTTCTGAATGCTTTGTCTCAGTTAGTGTTTCTACTCGCTCAGTGCATTTATAGTGGAGGTCTGTTCTTCTGTAATGCCCATGGAAGCTTAAATTAATGTCCCTTGACTTTAGGAAAGTGGTTTTAACATGTTTTCTAAATGTTTTCTTTATTCCCAGGGTTGAGAAATGATACATAAAGACACCTGCTCTTCCAAGTGGGTGGAAATCGAAAATCATGCCAAGAAAAATGTTGTTGCTCAGAAAAGATTCAAACTATGCATTGTTTAAAGTGTGGCATAAACAAACTAGATTATGTAAGGTTCCTGGGCCCTTCTTTGGGATGAGCTCACCCACTCCGTGGGTCTGTAGCTTCTCTACTAATGATACTTAGTGCTTACACCTAAAAAGCAATGTATGAACTGCTGGTTTCCCCATCGATTTTGAAAAAGATAGGAAGCTACAGGCACTGAATCAGCACAGCTCCCTTCAGTTCTACATGAGAGCCACTGTTGTGCTTGAGTAACACAGTGGTGCCTCCAGACCTTTAAGAAAACACGTTTCTTTAAAATGGGTCAGGAAACAACTGATTGATTCACAGGTAACAAATGCAGATGGGTTTTTACTGGGAAGAAAAATGACAGTTCACATCTGAATTTAGATAAATTTGGTAGCGGATGCTTCATTTCTGTAGATGTAGGTAGCAACATGTGATAGTCGCTGTATATGATAAGATCGCAGCAGTTGCCACGGTACATAAAAGGATACAAGAACAGATGAAATCATTAATGCTTTCATATTGTATCCTGTCTTATTTCCAGTAACATAGCATGCCTGGTACTTAATGGGGCATATCTTTGAAAGAATCAGCAGGTATGATGTTCTGGAAAACATGAAAATCTGCAACCTTGCATCAGAGGCCAAAGCAGTATCTTGGATCTGACATTTTTTTTCAAGTACAAATTGTGTCATTGGTACAGTTACATAAGCTAGAAATTGTAAATTTATGTTGCACGATCTGAAAAGCAAATGATAGCATGTGGTTTTGTATCTGCTGCTCAGAACGACGACTGATGTGCAGGTCCTGTTTCCATCAAAGTAAGTGGCAAAATTTCTGTTGATTGAGGTGGGAAATCAGAACTGATTCCCTTGCCTGGTTCTCCCTGAAAGAATGATGAAGTGATGTTTTCTTTTCTGTTTTATACTTATTAGTTTCACAGCCAGATTACTGTAACTTGAGCTTTTTTTGCCATACTTCTGCATGACTGCTTTTGTTAACCACTTTTATTACCTTTTGGCCTGTTCTTTGCATCATGCTATTGACAAAATGAGTTTTACGGTTTTTTACCCCAAAGTTTAGAGCATAAAACACAGAAGAAATCCATACAAAAAAAGTCTGAAACATTAATTGGACTAGACTACAGCATTTAAAGTAACCTATTCTATCGTCCATTTACCTCCCACGTGAAATGAAAACTCTATTTTGATCTGAACTGTCACAGATAATTTCTGCACATAAAACACATCCAGAGACAGCTTTCAAATGGAGTTGTCACTTCTTATTTAGCAAGCTGGGGACTCTCTATTGTTGTCAAACCCTCTTTGCAAAAGCATCACTAACACACTGATTTGCACAGTTGTATGTAAGAGGAGGAATGGTTGCACAGCCTCCATGAAACAAAAAATTGTATGTAGGTGCTGGAATCCTCTGCAGCTAAACTTACCTACTGCTTAGGAGAAAATTCCTTTTTTTTAAAATATTATTTTTAAACAGATTTTCATACTGTGTGCTGTTGTTTTTAGTGTAACCAGGTTTTAGTGCGAATAGTGATGATTAACATTTAAAAGCTAGCAACCAACATTCTGTTATTTTGCCTGACCTCTTATGGGAGCAGAAGTTTGGCCTTAATCTCTTCACAAATTTCAGGGATTCTTAAGCAAGTGCACTGGGAATATATCTGAACTGTGAGTACAGAAGAGTATTCTGTACTCAGAGTGTATTCCAGCTAAGGTGCTGAGGCAGGGCTGTTGGGCGCGTGTTTCCGGACTGCTATCCTGGTGGTGGCCAATGTAGCCATCTGGTGAGGCTGGCTGGAAGACCCAGCTATGGTATCGCAGAAGACGACAGCTTAAAAGTTGAGAACTACCATTCTTCAGACTTTTTTCTTTTTTTTTTTTTAATAACACTCAGTTTGCCCTCAAGCATGATGTATTTTCATAAAATAAATTTGCCTCCTGGCCTCAGTTGTATTCTCATAAGTTTATGCTATTGGAATATGCAGTTAAATAGTAGTAATGCATGAATTTTTTTTGCATTTTCCTCTCAAGGTGGGAAAATTGACCAGGATTAGGGGATGAAGAATTTGGTTAGTGTGATGAGTTGTCCTTCATTGCTGTCTCCACAACTACTCTATGCAGGATTAAACAGGAAGACACAAGCTGGCAGGGTGCTCTTCTGACCTAATTCTGCACCACAACACAGATAGCAGACTATCTGCTGATCTATCTGATAAGCGTGACTTTGTCAAATCCAGCTGTATGTTCAGGAGTGAAAGGAGTGAAGCCCAGATGAGGCCAGGGACTCGCATTTTCTCCAGCTGCCTGAATCCTTTAGATGTCTTCCCTGCTGCAGCTGGGGTTGGGGGGCAGGACTGGAGGGAGGGAAGCCGCCTGTTGCAGTGCGGAATCTACAGAAAAAACAAAACTAAAAGGTAGAGCCTAAAGCATTACTGGTCAAAGCCAATTGCCTATTTTAAGGGCCATATCTTCTGTAATGAAGCAAGAGATATAGACTGGAAATTGCATTCTGATTTCTAAGCTCTGTGCCAGAAGGTTTGAGGGTTCTTTGTTCAATGTGTCTCAGAATCCCTTCTGGAGAGGGACATGATGGGGAGGGGGTTTCTCCATTCCCACTTTTGCCTGTAAATGTAGTGTATTCATGAATCAATTTTAATGGCTATCCCATGGGGAGCAGTGAATTAGATGAGGGGGAAAAAGGTAATTTTGTGCATTAATGGAGAATATACTTGAATGGAGAAAAATGACAGAAGGAAAAATCTTATGGTCACTGTGCTTAAGTCAGTGATAATGCACATCCATGGGGTTTTAAACCTTGACCATTGCAGAAAAAATACAGCAGATGGAAGTGCTCTCTCCTCCTCCTTCTCCCAAATCTTGGTGGGCTGGCTTGCTTTGCTCCCTGCAGGTGGGACAAGTGTACAGAGCTGGACTGGATACAGCATATCCATCTCTCTCCTCCTCCAGGAACGGAGCCTGTGATCCACGTTTGTGCTCAGTTGGCAAGCTTATAAAGCTGAGGACTAGAGAAGTGGATAGACATTTATCTTGCACTGGAAGTAGTCGTTTTGGAGACTGCATTCTCACAGGTATTCTGTACGCACTTTACAGTTACCTGGCACCGAAGCAGCTTGGTCCTATTTGTCCAGTAGCTTTAGCAAGTTGTTAGTTCTTTTAAATCAAAAAAAAAATTGCATGCTGTCTGTCTGTAGTGACTTTAAACAGCAGTGAGGCTCTGAAATTGTCTTCGCAGCCCGTATAGACGTGTTACATTTGCCTCCTCCCTAAAGCACCAGGTATCACTGTCAGGCATCCTGTGCACCAGTATTGTTTCCATATTATCTTGCACTCCCCCACCTGTTTTTACTGTTGCCGTCGTTCTGCTGTGTGTGGGAACAGGACTGTCTTTTTATTACGCATCTGTGCAGACCCTATTGCAAGAGGAGTTGTATCTCTGATGGGAACGTTGCAGCAGTGGTTTGTCTGCAGGTGTTCCTGAGGCGATCTTGAAAGATTTGAAGGCCATCTCGAAACTATGTGGAGTTAAGGAACATACCTGTCAGAAGCTGGAGTGAGGCCACTCCAGCCTACATCGTTTAGCCTGGCCCTCGCTACAGGGTTTGGAGATGTCTGCACCCTCATGTGTTTCCTGACGTTTCAGAGGCAGCATACGCCTGTTCCTCCCCTGTGCTCCAAACCAGCTAGTAAATGGCCTGCTCCAACCCAAAGGTGGTGTGCTTAGGTTACTATTGGCGTGTCCTCCTGAGAGCACAGTACCCTCCAAAAAAAACTTTAAAGCTTGCTTTTCTGCAGGTCTGCCTTCAAAACACGAAGCAAACGTGTCCTGCGGCAACGCCAATTACCGACTCTTGAGAATATCCCTAAGTAATGGTCGTACCCTCATTTCAAAGGCAATATATGGGGCCTTTATCTGAGCAAACACAGTGCATGTCACTGAAAATGCATTGATGATGATGAATTCTGGTTACTGTTGATTGCGGCCAGATACGGGATGGTCAATAAGGGGTAAAACATTAGCCCTTGAGCTCTGTGGATTTTTCTCTGGAAACAGGTCAGAGTTCCGTAAGAGCTCAAGCAAAGTACAAAAAAAGAAAAGCTGGAGATGAGTCTCAGGGAAGAGATGGGGAAATAAGAGGCAAGGAAAGAAGGAGGACTAGCGAAACTAAAAAAGGATCCTTTGGGGGGAAGGGAGAAATCAGATCAAGAGATTTTTAAAAGAGGAAAAATTAAGGATTTGAACAGTGCCAGGAGCTTTCTTTGCAGACTGGCAAAAATATGTTTATTTATAGAAGAGTTACTTCTGGTTTGAAAAAGTCCGAGAGTTACAGGGAAAGCTGAATTGCTTGATTATTTTGAAACCTTCAAGGAGAAACGTATAGGAAAACTATGGAGAAAATATACTGCTAGAAACATTCTTGATCTGTTGTGGGATGACTGTGTGTATGTGAGAAAACACTATCATGTCAATATTATTTTAGTGTCCTGAATTTCGTTGTTAAATGGGGTAACCTGTATGAATCTGAAACATTTTTAGATTTTATTTAAGTAACTTATGCTCCTGTGATGTGATGCTAGTATATGCCTCCTTCCAGTAAAAAATGTAGAATTTCAGAGATGTGCTGTCTGTAGATCAAGGTTTGATAAAGTTACCCTTCATTACTACAAATACACCTTTGTGGAAATACAGGCAGTTTCAGTTCCTCTCATTTCGGTAAATTGATGTGGGCACAATGTATCTTTTATACTTACAGTGGAAACTTAGTGCTAGAAGCAGAACACATTTTGGTTTGCAGTGTGTGGACGGGTGGTATTTCCCCTACCTGGTCCCCTGCTTGATAATACCAAATGAGTGATTATCCCTTGCTAGTGCGTGCCACCGCTGACGGGGGAGCAGAGCCAGCTCCCCTCAGTAGTGGGAAGAGGAGCTGCAGTTGGGGTCCTGCCCTGCGCTGCCCGCTGCTCAGTGCCTGTGCCTCCTCCACTGACCCCAGCGGGGCTGGCACAGGAGCCTTGGCGAATGTCCTCCCAACAGGGTATTTCAGGAGTCATCTGAGGCTACGGTATATACAAGTTCTCAGCATTGCTGACAGATTCTTTTAATTATTCATCTTATTTGTGTTACAAAATAGAGGCAATGGAAGAAGAGATTTGTTTTCTTGTTCTTGACTCGTAATACATTTACCATTAACCACTCTCCCCAACCTTTTCTGTACTATTCACTTGTCATGTGTTTGTTTTGACTATGTTCTCCAGGGTGAGATTTCTCCTCGTTTTATAATGAGGAACAGGACTTTCAGGTTTTTCTGTGTGTTGCCACCAAACCCAGTGTTACAGCTGGACTCAGCAGCAACGATGGCAACACCAAATAATAACTATCCCACATGAGATTTAGATTAACTGCTCTTTTTTTTAGTTCACATTATGCCTCAACAGCATGATCTGATTTGCTGTTTTCACGTAATCCATCATTAATTGTCTGAGTGAGGAAACTAGGTTCTTCTGTAGCAGACGAAGAGAGATGGGCTCCCCCACGTTCAGAGTGGAGCTTCACCTCCTCCGGCTGCAGCTATGTCACTCTATTTATCAGGTTTTTATTTTAAACATGCTTTGCTTTTTCAAGCATGAGGATTTTGGGGAGCAGTAGTGCTGCTATTAGAAGTGTTACCTTTGAGGCTGCTTTTAAGCACAGGGGGAACTGAGAAGTAGTCACTGGCTGCAGACCTCCAGCTCTGGTGGTGAGGGAGGAGAGGAATCATAGAATCACAGAATGGTTAGGGTTGGAAGGCACCTCGAAGATCATCTAGTTCCAACCCCCCTGCCATGGGCAGGGACACCCTCCACTAGACCACGTTGCCCAAAGCCCCATCCAACCTGGTCTTAAGCACTTCCAGGGATGGGGCCTCCACAACCTCTCTGGGCAACCTGTTCCAGTGCCTCACCACCCTAAGAGTAAAGAATTTCTTTCTAACATCTAATCTAAATCGACCCTCCTTCAGCTTAAACCCATTACCCCTTGTCCTGTCACTACACTCCCTGATAAACAGTCCCTCACCATCTTTCCTGTAGGCCCCTTCAGGTACTGGTAAGCCGCAATTAGATCTCCCTGGAGCCTTCTTTTCTCCAGGCTGAACAATCCCAACTCTCTCAGCCTGTCCTCATAGGAGAGGTGCTCATGCACAGCAGCATGCACACACAATCTCCTCCATCTGAGGAAGCTGCTGCTGTGGCTGCCAGAGGAAGCTCTTGGGCTTGTAGGGGCCAGCTGTGGCACCCATATGGCTCCCATCGGTGGTCGCAGCAATAGGACTAGGAGCCATATTCTCGGCATTCTCCTTCCCCAGGGAGTGTAGGAGAGCAAGTAGGAGCAGCTTTTTGGGGAGGCAGAATTGTTTCCAGGGCTTGTGGAATGGCGTAGAGGTAGAGATCTGCACAGGGGCAAGGGAGACTGTCTTCCTCCCTCCCCATGCATTAGGGGTGCAGAAGCTCTGCACCCCCTCTTCCCCAGTCTCTCAGTCCTTTGCTAATTGTCTTCCCCTACCTAAAACTTTTTGGTCCTTTCCTGCCTCCCTCCTCTTTTTTTCCCAACAGCCTATTGAAATCTTCCCTGCCTCCCCCTGATACTTCCTCTGCCATTGCTGAATTGCATTTTACCACCCCACAAATGAGAACAAAATAAACTACTTTATCTCGATCATTTGGGCAGCAAAATGCAATTTGCTTGTGTTGCTGCAGATCTTTGAGCCAACTCTGGTCTGGAGACTTTTATCACTTTGCAATCTAATCTGCTGAATATCTCAGGTCCTGTTGCATTGGAAGAAAATGATTTTTTTAAGACAAAATTAAAAAAAAAAAGCCAGCTGTGTACTTAAGCATGCACAAATGCAGAGTGATATACATGTCCTCGTATATTTCTATATGTATGTATGTACATGTACAATAAATAAAAAATATATCTAGCACTTTGAAAGTCCACACCTAACTTGCTAATGTCAGCTACAGTTGATAGACAGCTAAGTCAGACTCTTTTTATAGTCCATTTCTAAAATGAAACCATAAATTTTAAAGCCAGGCTTCATCATTGCAGAGAAAAAAGCTTTTCCAGCCTATTGATGAAATATAACATTTGATAGGATTTATGAGGCCCAGATTCAGGAGGATCATTTGCAGAGCACTTAAAGCTGCTTTTTCCTGCCCTTTGCCTTCCCTCCTCCCAAATACACATACCAAAAAAAGCCATTAGTAATGAAAAATTATTAAGGAAGATTTTTCTTGATTCCATACAAATGTCAATTTGAGAGAGAGAAAGAGGAAGAAAGCAGTTGCAGGGGTGCTTACCAGTAAAGGGGTCTAAGTAGAGCCAGGCTGATTATGAGAGAAGAATACTGACTTTTACTAATAAATAGACAGTGTGATTATTTGCTGTAATACAGTCATTTGTAGTGTGTGTGTATGTATTTTTAATAGTACCAAATGGAATTTATTTTTTTATCACATTGAGATATTCACAAACCAGCCACATAAAGTTAAAAATAAAAACGATACCCAGCTTCTCAGTATCTTGATAAAGTTTCCTTCTGGCTTGTATTACCAGAGTGATAATTTCAGAGGAAAAACATCTTCTGTAACTTGTGATCACAGTATCTGTCAAATGGTAGGAAATGAAGAAAACTGCCAGACAGTGTCAGATTTATTAACAGCTCTAAGAAAACCAAAATTAATGCATTTTCTCATCTTTGATGGGTTGAAATGTCCATGTGCTGTACTTATCTTAATGGGCAAGCGAAGGAAGTAGCACTCGTCAATTAAGTCTCTCATTAAGCTGACTACAGCTTAATCTAGAGCACGTGCAGGAGTACTCTGTGCTTACCAGGCTGTACCTCAAAGGTGTTGCGGTTGTTGTTAAGGAGTGCTCATCCCGCAGATGCCAGGAGCAAACCAGTTTTATGCTGCCTTCAGGACCACGCAGCCAGGCACTGGACCAGGGAGCGTGCAGTCCTGTAGGGCAGGGAGGGGGACACCCGTACAAACCCGGACTGCGCCGGTTGTGTGAGAGCACTCGCTGGCCCATTGGAAATCTGTATTTCCACCTGTTAATAACCAGCCTTCAACCATTTGGGTTGAAAATGCCTACGTAGGCGGTGTGCTGAAGCTGAATTTTTATGGAACATGATGACAGCTGTTTTGGGGGGGCCTGGAGGGAGAAGACAAGGGGTTGTTTTGTATGTGTAAAAAGTAAGAATAAGGAGCATACGATTCTTTCAATAAGAAGCTGTAGTCTTCCCATACGCTGGAACAGGGGCTTTATATTTAGGAAAGGAACACAGCCTAGTCTTACACCAGACTGTGCCTTTTGCCACCCCTTGAACGTTGACAATTTGACTAAGTTATAAGATTTAGAGTACTTCCCACGCACATGATAGAAACTTGGCTGCTGACTTCACCAAAAGTGCTCGTCCAGAACTGCCAGAGCCTAGACATGCTTTTCCAGTAGCAGGTTCTCCTGCCTGCAGAGAGGTTCCTGGTACAGGAATGAAGGATGAGGTGAACGGGGACATGATCAGTGTCCCCTTGCCCTTACGCCCCACCTTGCAAGGAGGGAAAAGGTGAGCTGATTTGAGTGCAAAATCCTAAGAAATGCCAAGGGGAGATGGTGAGATTAAAGGAGAGGTGCTGGGCCAGGGCAGAGTTGCAGACAATAAGTGGGTTCTTCAGACTAGAGAGAAGTTTACTGGTACTGCAAGTTTAATGCTCTGTTAGCGTGTTAGACACGAGCACACTCATTTGAACCAGTGCAGAAAGAAAGAAGTGCAGTTGGGCGTCCCACGCCACCTGCAGCCTCATCATTACTGGCAAGCTGCTTTGTGAAATGCTTCTAGGAGATGGATCTGAAGGAGTGCTGGAAGGGGAGCTGCTGACCTAGGCGCATCAGGGGAGGGGTTTCTGTACTGGAGCAGCCTGCAGGGCAGGGATGTGCTGGTATGGGAAGCCAATAAATGGGTGGAGGAAATTGGCATCCTTGGCTGAACGAAAGGTATGAAGGGAAAGACTTCTGAACATCAGGATGAGAACAGGGAGTGAAGGGAGCAAGACAAAACCAGATGTGAAAGGATTTGTAAGGTGTGTTTCTAAACATGGCAGTTGAAACCATGTGAGTCTCATTCTGTAGAGATAGAGATGGGCCTGCACCAGAACACTTGCTTTAGCATTTCTGGGACTTCCCAGCCAAATGCAGAGACAGGCTTGCCCTTCCTCTTCCAGGTGAGATACGCCAGGAAATGATTGTGTGCAGTTTGAAGATTCCATTACTTCATTTTTTCCATTTTAATTAAACATTTTTCAAAACAATTACTGAAAAGGAGTAGTGTTCGCCTTCAATCTTAAACACCTGAAATTCAGCCCTGACTTCTCCAAGTGGAAAAGTAGGAGTAATTTCAGAGGTGCTGTGGAGCTGTAGCCGTAAGAAGGAGGAGCTAGAAAAGCTGTGCCTGTCTGGAAGTCCATGAGCTTCCATTGCCTGCATAATAAAAAGTAATAAGGTTACACTGCTAACTTTAGGCCCCTGAGTTCAGAAATATTTCTCCGAAATGCAGTTCAGCTTATAAAGTGTATAATGTTATTGATGTGGAGCTTGCAATGAAAGCTCGTGGAAGGAATGTGCGCTCCCCAGTCTTTGTGAATGCGAACAAACCAACTGTGCTCTGAGGAGCCTAGCTGCACGGGGAGAGGTGCCCGAGGAGGGAGGCTGCTGGAGGGGTGGGCAGGGTGGCCTTAAAGGCAGCAGAACTTTGCAAAATCCATCAACCGCTTCAGCATCTGGCAGGGTTTCTGTTGAGCAATAACCACAAGCTAAATTTGCCATCTATAATTCCTGAGAGAAGCTAGTGGTAACTGATGTTTTGACTTTTGAGCGTGTTCCTGTGAAACTGCTCAGATCTCAGTTGTAGTTTGGAAATACTGCCCTAGCTGAGAACTAAAATGAATTTACCTTCAGGTTTGTCCCCATGGTAAGATTGTCATAAAATTTTTAGCCCCTTGCACTACTGCAGTGTAGAAAACATGATTAAGCCTGTTTCTCTTGCACATCTGTTAAATGCTTCGTGTGTCATTTTAGTACATGTTCAGAAGTGAACTTTGGATCCTTGTATTGGAGTTAGGATGTTCCAAAGAGTGCGTATGGATTATACTCCCCTCTGTGAGAAGCCCCATGTGTTGTAAGAGTCATTCGAGCATGCTCAACGGTGCTTTCATTTTGCTGCGCATTGCACTCGGAGCTAGTAAAATACGTTAGAAATAATTTGTTGTCTTTGCTTTTCTTTAGCTTGTAGTTGGAACGTTGAATGCTTTCCTTATAAGGCTTACATGCTTCACCTTGCATGTGCCAGTGGCTTAATAAGAACATCTGCTGTCTTTCTGTAGCAAATCTGATGATTTTTCTACGCACGTATATTTAGTTGTACATATAAATAGAATCCAGGCACTGTTAGATGCGTATGAAAGCGTACGTCAGATTGAAATGGTAACATATGAGGTTTTCTGCAGTTCCATTTATGAAGTATCAAGTTAAAAACAAAGCTGTGAAGTAGCCAGAAAACTTTTTATTTCTGCAGCCAAAGGCATATGCTTGTACAGCCTAACTTAATTAGGTCTCTGATATGTTCTTAGAATGGTCAGTATTTCATGTGCTGTATCATTGTCTGCAAGTCGCTTTTTCATTATAGTTGAGCTTCTACACAGCAGAATGTAGGGGAGCATTGCTCCAGATGTCTGGCTCCTTTCACCGATTTTGTTGCTGTCTACAGCAAAATTTGAGTTTTAGCTTTACAGTGCAAATTCCCTTTGAATCTTTGGATGCCCTTAAACAGTATAGTACTGGAATATGTGTAAATGTCTACAAAGTACGGTGATTGGAGTGGCTGGTTTAAGAGGAGCTATAAAACAGTTCCAGCTGGAGTGCATTCTTGAGGTAAGCTCAAAATACACTCCAAATTGTCAGCACACTACTCAGGAAAAACACAAGAAACAAATCATCTTTAGTGTGCTTTGCTCCCTTTAATGCACATAAGGATAGTGTAAATGGAAGCTGGTCAATTTTCAACAGTTTGTGTAAAATTGTCCCTAGGTTTTGCTTCTGTACTTCAACCTTTGTGAATAAATGCAGCACACTGTTTTGTAAGTATACCTGTGTGTATTTCCATGGACGTAACGCCGTCTGTATTTCAATAAGTATTGTGTAGCTGTCCATTAATATTTATATGGAACCAAGAGCTTTGGTTCTTGCAATTTTTAATAAACATTGATGGTGTTACTAGTTTATACAGAGCATTCAATATGCTCCATCAAAATGGCAGCTCTAATTAGGTTCCTTGAATTAGCTAATGGATTTTGAGAAAGATAGCTTACAAAGCTCTTACAGCTGTCCAAGATATTCCTGCCATGGCAGAAAGACAAAAGGCCGCTGGAAGCTACAGACTTTAAAGCTTTAGAAATGCAGCTGACAGTTAAAAAAGATAAATTACATTTGTATTTTTTCCCGTAAAAGTACTAATGCTGGATTAATGTTATCCTCATAGTGACCATTCATTAAAAACACCCCAAAAAAGCCAACTTTATAGTAAGGATGCATTTTGGCTGTGAGGTCTCTGCTTTTGTCTGATGCTTTGCACATGGTATAAATTAATTCATTTTAAAAAAAAAAAAAAAAGTAAGCTATATCTGTAACAGGATTACGGGACTTTTTTTTTTTTTTAGATGAGGTTGAGATTTCTTCCTCATTTCTACCTAGGCCAGGTATTACAAAAACAAACCACAGAGAGGATTAGTTGCTGCCACTCTGCCAGTGGCATAGATTTGCACGTGTGTAACGAAGAGCAGGATGTCGCCTCTAGCGTGAAACTTGGTGAGGTAATTTCTGGGAGAAAACGGGTAGTTACTCTGGGCTTTGTAGTTTTCAACAAAATGTGTTTTAGAACATGGGCAGCAGCATCTACTGTGAGCGAATTTTTAGATCCTCAATTCTTCCCTCACAAGGGAGCACAGAAATTAAGACTGTACTGAATTGTCACCTTCTCTCCCTCCTGCCTTTGCTTTGTGTGCGCTAACGGGAATTCCTGAGGGACTCTTGAATGGCTAATTCATTGGAACTCTGTAAAGTACTTATTTCAGCTTTAGCGATAAGTTTAATAAACTGTAGTGCAAAAAGCAATAGTCTGCAAGTGAAAAAAAGCTAGCTGCCAGTTGCAGACAGGTGTGATAGCCATTAAGAAATAAAGCTACATTTCCGCACAAGAGTTTAGCATTCAGCATTCGCTTTGTTGAATTGTTAAAGCTGCTGTAAATGGAGTTTGGAGGGCTGAAAATCTGCTCTGTGTTGATGTGACCTATCTATTGTAAATATGCCAGCTGCTTTACATCAGTAAAGTAAAATACCCCCTCCCAAGCCATGTTGTAATACAAAGTGCCAAAAAAGGCGATTTAAGTACTTTGCTGTGTAAATCCAGAAGAAATTACCTTGGAGAGAAGGCCCTCAATTATGCCTCACACATGACTTCTGCATGATGGATAAAAGGCATAATTGATATCATCTTTAGTGGAGAAACCAGAAACTGCTGCATTGTCTAGAGGCTACTGAAAATACCAGGAAAATCTGTTTTTCATTATTTTCATTGTGTATTGTTTATAGAGAGTTTGGTTGTTGTCAGCAGCCGAGTCCCTAATCTCCCTGCTTTCCTAGCCCTTCGGAGACACGTGCACATCTCGGATCAACAAGACAGCAGTAAACTGGTCACATGCCAGAAACAGACATTGCCATTAAGCAGCCTGAACTGTAAGGCATCTTTTTGTATTATTAGTTAAAATCTCGTGATTGCCTTCCTTGATGAGGCACAATACATTGAGCAGAAGAAAAGAAAAAAATGTCTTGTATTTGAAGTAATGGTGACGAGCTGGCTACAAAACAAGAAAATACCCCTTTTTTATTTTCCTTCCTACTTGATTGCAGACAACCCGTTTCTGTTAGAGTGGCATATACCATATCTGCTGTAAGGGTGAAGTTAAACCTCAGTGTGCTAATTTGTTTCTGTAAAGCAACAAATTGGCTATACCTCCCATTATTTCTGGCCATCTGTAGTCAACCACAAGTTATAAAGGAGAGTAATGGAGATGAGAAGTAGCCTGGATTGAAAAGGCGATGCTCATCTGAAGGTCTAGGCCATCTGCCATGACAAACAGGAAAAGGTGTTGTATGTCACGTGAAAGGAGGGAAACATAAAAGGATGCTTTATGTCAAGCCACTGAGAGAGATTTTCTAAACAGTTTGGAAAAACTGAAAGTGATACAAATCTCTTGGTCTCAATCTTCAAATCATTCTTTTGAGGCTTCCGTAAACATATTATGAGCTATTTGGGGAAAGAAAAGGTTAATGACTGCTAATTCTTATCACGCAAGGTTCTCTTTCCTTCTTTCTTCCTAATGAGTCTGTAGGAACCTAAGAATATCATCTTCTTTCTTTCCCCTAAGCTCCTAATGTCAGGAGGTCAGTAGTGATGTTACAGGGTCAATAGGACTCAATTTACATCCAGACAAATGGTGGTCATGTGGTGCCCTAGGAGTCTTTGACCTTTTGGACAGAAGTGGTTGTACTGCTTTTATGTTAGCCTCAAGAATTGAAAGGTGACAGCGTATGTTCCACTGAAGCACAGTTACGACTTTTTTAAATATTGTAAAGCAGATTAAAACTCAGGGACTTTAGTATACAGGGTCAAATAAACTGCAATAAGTGTAAACAGCTTCTTCAGTGTAGTTTGTTTTGCTGCAGTTTATTTACGATTCTTGAGTTTATATGTATTTACATACATATGGGTAGAGAGAAACATATCCATCTAATGCTTCTCATATCAGCCCATCTATGCAGACCCTCTCAGGATAGTCCTGTCTAAATGGAATTGGGCTCCAGGTCTTCTTCCTGGTCACTTTGCACAGGTTTCCAAATCAAGTGTCCTACTGGGACCCCTCTGCATTGATAAGGATGGTGATTGTGTATACATAGGGTATATTCCGGTCCAGAGCAAGAAAGAAAGTGTTACGGAGACCAATAAAACCGTTTGTATGGTTCCAGTAGCTAGAAAGACATCAGTCTGAAGTTGGGTCCTCAGCGTGGGGTGTGTATAGCGAAAACCCAGGCTGGCTCTGAACATCAAAGATGATTCCTGAGCCTGCAAGGCAATAGCAGTGATGTCAGCAAGGTATTTCTGACAAGTCTTTCATTGCAATATCATTCATTCACTCAAGTGCATATGAAAACAACAAATGTTCGTTTCTTGCTAAACTCTCTTTCTCTTGCTGGTTGACAAAGATGAAAGCTGAAATATTGTAGAATTATGTTCTTATCATTGATTTTCTTCTTATCACTTCCCACCATTCTTTTTATTCCCTCTTACTATTAAGGTTGCAGAAATATCTTCATAAGCAATGAGTAGAAAGACAAGGGCTGGAAGTGAGAGAGTAATGTACTCAAATATTTATTTGTTATAACTTCAAAATGAAAGTTTTATCCTAAGTGAAAGATACTCTTACGTGCTTTGTTGAACTCTCTGATACTGTCTAACTTTGCAGACCACTATGTTCCTTTCAGTATATAAAATTAGTATTGTTTTATAGCAGATTGTGAATGGAAGATTGTCCATTCTCTTGAGTCTGTGAATCACATTTTGTCTTGGTTTTGTTTGTTAATGGAAAATTCACTCAAAGAATAACTTTTTTTTCTTTTTTTTTTTTTCTTTTTTTGTTTAACTTGGAAGCACTAGTTGTTTGTTTAGAGCCTGACAGTCAGCTGGGTGAAATCAGCGTTTGAAAGAAGTGGCTGACAAAAAAACCCCTGTGCAATATTAATGTGTTTAGGAAAGCCACTGGAAACAAAATGTTTATTTCCTCTTCAAATGTATGTTTATATACAGCTTTAAGTGGTTCATCTTACTCTGTACGTGCAACACTTGTTTTTAATTTTGTATTATCTAGAGAGCTGCAGTAAGAAGTCACTAATTTAAAAAAATTAAATTTTTAAACTGAATGATTGAAATCCAGACTAGCAACTGAGAGGAAGAGGAGAGAGGAGATTTTATTGTGCAAAACCTGAGCCATACGTATTAAATACTGGTGATGATGTTTTGATTCTTTGAAAAAAATAACTTGTCTGTCATATTGGGTATATAGTGTTATTTCTGTGGTGCTTGTTCATCTATCTCTTAGAGATGATGAGATGAAATTTCACAGTCATATTTTACGTAATGTTAGAGATAACTGGAAGCTAAATCTGTGCCAAATTATGGTTTCCTTTTTGTTTTGGGTTGCCTATTCCAACTGTACCGGTTGAGTGGCAGGTCCCTTTACGGTCACGGTGGGCAAGGTGGAACCTGTATAGTGCCTTTGAGAGATTCAGGCACAGGGCAGAAGATGGTGATTTCTGGCAGTGGTTTATCCAGTTGGTAGTACAGCCTCAGCAGCATGGGTTAGAATGATTGCTCAGACTTTATCTTTCTCCCAGACCAGAAGAAAGGTTTGGTTTGTAAGGAATTGTATTCAGCAAAACTACAGAATGGCTGACAGGAATGTTCATGTAAGATTATTATTCTTTTTTCTATTTCCCAAAAAAGTCCTCGCAGTGTGTGCAGCTTATTCGAAGAACTGCTGAACTTCTCATAAAATTGTTCGTGGCGTGGGGTTTTGAGAGGTTTTGTTACTGTTGTTTGAAATCAGTATCTGAGTCTTCACTAAACTCTTTGTAAAGTTTCTCAGAGATTTTTTCCCCCACCTAGACATTATTTAAAACTTCCCCCAAAAGGTTCAGGTTCTATCCCAGTATCGGCTGCTTCTGAATTGGTCTTCTTACGTGTAGCACAATTTTAGGAAATCCTTCTGAAATCAATTGCAAAATGCAGAGTAGACAGTTCTGTTACAGTCTTGTCATGACAACGGAGAAGTCCATGGATAGATGAAATGTTAGAGCCTGGGAACATGTGGTGGTGGAGGGGAATGGCTAAAGTGTGGTTGCACAGTTCTCTGAAGAACGTGTAGAGCAGGGAGCCATGTCAGGGAAGTGAGTTCTGCACAAAATTGAGATGAGGACTGTAATATTTATGTCTCCTCGAGGATGGAGCACTACATTAGATGTAAAGCTACTGTAAAAGGAATCTGTCTGCTGTACTTACTAGGATTGGTGAAAAGCTTCAGTAAGTCTCCTTAATATAAATTGACTTTGATTGGAGTATTGTTTTTATATGTCTTCTGTAAGTTCAGGTTCCTTTTCAGTATAAATAGTCATGCATCCGAAACATTTGAACTGGTATTCATCTGCTGTTTCCCTGTCTGAGAACTGTTATCTGATCAAACCAATATTTTTTAATTATGTATTTATAGGCAGATGGGAGAATAGTTTACAGTCAATGTATGATCTTCTCTGCAAATCTTGGAAAATTGTGTTGGTTTTTTTTTTTTAATATTGCCTTATCAGTTTCTTTTTTTTATTACTGATGACTTCATTCTGTTTGAATTCTATGCTTCAGTTTCTTTGGGGTAAACTAATAGATTATGTATGCGATATTTGCACAGTGCTGATTGAATTCATCTGGTGAGTTTGAATGTGGTTCATATATTCACATAATTGTCAGGAGCCAACTTTAAATTCAGAACTGTTTCATGAGCATTGCACAGGGCATCCTATTCATCTCACATTACTCAGGAGTGGGTAAAACTTTCATGGTAAGCTAGATATGCAGCTCTTTCAAAAGCCAATGTCTTTTCCATTTGTGCCTATAAACAGTGATGGAGGTAAAAAAAGAGCTGTGGAGCTTCAACTGTTTCCTGAAAAATTGAAGTTGATGTACCGACCCTCTTCCAACCTGTTCCCCCCCATCTTTCCAACAAATGCTGAACCTGCTGGCCATTTTTGACCAGACTTGACAGGTGAATCGATGTTCAAAAGATACCACATCCCTAAGTTTCATGAAAATAAGCAGCCTCCCAGAGAGGCCCAGGCAAATGCCCTCGCGGGGCAGAAACCATGCAGTGTGCGCTCAGTCCCATTATCAGACACCAGAGAACCCACAGGAGAGAAGCACAGGAAATCAGACTTCACGGAGCTGCTTGTTTCCACAGAGATTATCTTGTGTTTTCACACTAATCCAGATGGATAACTTTCCATGTGCTGCTATCTTTCATTCAAACATTCCTACTCATTCTCATGGTTAGGGTTTGTACTTTAATACGGTGTGGCAGAGGTTTGCCAAAGAAAAAGCTGTCAGGCCCAGTCTTTTAGTCTATATACATATATATAAAATCAGCTTGATCTGTGCAGCACCTACTTCCACTTGCTGGCTAGATGGGTTTAAGCAGAAGGAAGCTCACCTACAGGAGGTCTGCAGTAAATGGAGCACAGGCTGCTGTTACTGCCTCTTACAATATAAATCTCAGATTTCGTTTTTAAAATTAAAAAAAAGGAAGGAAAAAAAGGGGGGGGGGGGAACCCCTCACCTGTATGGTATTTTCAGATTACCTCTTCAGCCAAAATACCTGGAGGTAGAAAGGGGGTATGTGGCCACTAGGCCACTGGTGGCAGATGCTAATAGAGTTTGGAAGGAGCTGCAGAGAGCCGGGTCGGCTGGAATGAAACTAGACCCGCTGCCCGTATTGCAGTTTCCTTCTCTCAGCTAGTGCTGCTTTGGGTAATGATGTTGGCAAAGCAACAGGGACAACGCTTCGGGCTTTATCTGTATGTTAGCAGCCCTAATTAAATGCTTTATCTGTACTCACAAGTAAAGTCAGGGGATTTCACAGGTATTGTATTGCTCATGAGCTGTGAACCAAGCTTCGCTGTTCTAAGTGATAGCCCCCATTAGCTAGTCCTCAATTCCAGTGTTTTTCAAACTGGAAATGGTTCTCCACTATTTGACAAGAATTCATGCAAGGAACAGAGGCATTTATCTGTAGAAGGAGTCAAGGGGAAAAGGGAATGTACTTTTTTTTTTCTCAGTAGTCCACAGAGCTTGTGCAAGCTTTCTGCACTGTCTTGGCAGATCATGAGAAAAAATTCGTATGCTCTGGAAGAGTTCAGTAAGTCAGCCAGAGAAGCTTGAAAGCTCTGGGACTTCCTAGAGTAGAGGTGCTGGATAACTTAGGATCCAGGGTTTTTCATGGAAACATACTGATGCTGTAGATAAACATTTCCAATCCTGGCTGCATATTCAGTTGCATTTGCACCCTAGATGGAATTTCCCTTCATTGGTAATTAATTTCCAACCAATCTAGATTGCTGTCAGATATTAGAAACTACTTATTATTGAACTGATAGGTTTATGTCCAATCTTTTGAATGTGCTTTCCAAACTCAGTTTGCTATTCGAATCCTATAAAACACTTCCCTAGATTCTGACATATTCATAGAGGAGTGCAGCAGGACAAGATGCTCCGCAGAGTATGTGCTCGTGTGAATAAATCTGTATCTCTATAGGCCATTGTTGGTGAGGCAGAGTTAAGGTTGCAGATTAAGAGAATAGATGATGATGTGCTGCAATAACAATGGTCTGAGTTTAAGACCGGTCACAAATAAATTCTACGACAATTCCCTGTGAATGCAAGTAAATACTACTGAGCCATAAAGCCAGTATTCACCTCAGTGCTGACTAGAGCAGGGCTGGAAATAGCAGTGGGAAACTTTTAATTTATTCATTTTCAAGGTGACTATTTACTATTTTTCATTCTTAGACATTTTCAGGATTTTGTTGCTGTTGTTATCCTTCTAGGTATAGCTTGAGCTTTCACAGTTGTGCAAGTCCAGCTATATAAGGTTTTGGAAGGCTCACGAGGGTCAGCACCCACAAAGACAGGCATGTGTTTAACTTGACAAACTAAGCAACTCCACTAGCTTTACCATGGCAGTTTGCAGTCTATGCAGTTCAGCATACAAGTGAGTCTTTGTGGATTACTAGGTGTACTGCTGTTTAATTACCACTTAAAAAAAAAAAAATGGCATCACAATCTAGTAGTGTGCTTTCCCATCTCTCTTGCCTCCCTTGTATTGTCATGGCTGATGTTTTAGTTTTTTGTATAATTGAGAGGGAGGTTGTTTTTTTACAAGATAAAACTTCTTTCTGTGCTCCTGTGTGAATATAGTCTATTCTTTACCTTGAACAAATGTAATTTTAGGGAAATTCCACATTTAGCGTGGGAGCAAAAGGAAACATTTTTCTGGCAGTTTATCATCATCATCGTCATTATTATTATTAAAATATGATAGCCATTTATAGCTGCTCATAGGAATGTTAAAAGTTTCCTTGTGCTCCCCCATCTGTCTGCATCCATCTGTTGTCTCTTGTCTTGTACTGGAATTGTTAAGTTCTTTGGACAGGGACAGCCTTTTTTTAAAAAACGGGAATCGAGTTCACAATTAGCAGCTTTAAAAATACAAGACAGCAAAAATAAGGGTGATATAGACCAGTGGGCACCATGTGAGTCAGGAGAATCAAATGTTCACAATCCATTTGTCTCAGGTGTGGCAATTCTGTGTGGATGCTCATGTGGGTACCTGCTAAGTGTTATGTTTGTATGTACATATGAGTTTTATTTAGCATTTCTTATTTTTCTCAGTGGCTGCGCAGGTGGCGGGAATGCTGATCGTATCCAGAAGTTACGGAAGGAGTACCATCAGGCCAGGCGAGAAGGCTTACCTTTCTATGAGGATGATGAAGGAAGAACACAGCCGTCTGACTACGACCAGCGTTGGGTAGGTCCACAATGTGATGCAAAGTGGTTTTTGCGGCATTCAGGGTTAGCAGAAGGTGCTGATTTGTTTGTGTTTTCCAGAAATCCTGTGTCAGTTTAACATGAATTTGGAGGGTTTGTAGAAATGGAGAAATCCTTAATGCCAGCTCACCAAAGAAAAGAATAACATGAAAACCTGGCTAAAAATAACTTGTCTGTTCACTGTGTTTGATCTAGGCCCAGGTTTCCTCTCTTTAGGCCCAAGATATGCAGTCATTGCCAAACTTTGTCACATGTGGTAGCATCAGGGTTTTTCAGCAGAATTTATGGTAGTCTGGCAGTTAATCCAGTGATTCCCTGGGTTAACGAGAGTGTTAGAAGAGCAGACTCTCACTGTGCTTAGCTGCAAAGTGAGAGGGAGGAAATAGGGGTATATCTGCTCCTGCCCTTCCTTCTGCACACTGGACAGTAGCAATCTGGCCACGATACATCCTCAGTAACTTCTATAAAGTGAAAAATGGAATAATTTGCTCCTCTCCCATCAAAGGATCTTTACAGATGTGCTGTATTCCCTATTTCACATCTAGGAGTCACACTACACAGAGATGTATTATCTACCCACCTACTGAAGAGTAACCTATGGTAGAACCAGAGATAAATCAAGAGTGCCAGATTTTTGAATGCATTAACTAAATGCAACAGCTATAGTCTATGTGATCACAACTGTGGCACTCAAGCTCCACCTGAGCACGTTTCAGAGTTGGACTCTGTCACTTTAGAAGTAATTATAATCAACCAGCATTCAAAAATATAACTTAGATAAGATGCAATTTATGCTAAATTTGAAATTTTAGTTTAACAAGAGACAGAATTATGTTAAAATCCTAACAATCTAAATACACCTGAAGTTTGAACTAGCATTGTTGGTTTTAATGTCCTCCAAATGATCAGTGTGAATGCTGATGTGAAATCTTCAATGATTTGGGTTGTAGTAAAAAAAAAATCCTATGCAAGACTAGACTTCATTGCAATCACAGAGTTAAGAGGTATTTTTACATAAATTATCATATATATTTGTTCATTAACCCAAAAAAGGTTGTTGTATCTATTATTCTGATTGAGTTACCAAAAATGTCATCTTCAGCAAAATAATTCTTTCCTCAGAGCAGTTAACTTTAATCTGTTACCTTAAATTTTGTGACCCAAATTTGGGAATCTATGTAGCTGCCATTCTTCTGAATAGCTTTTGTAAACTTAAATGAGAATATGCATCAAATATGTCTTTCTGTTGAAATTGTATGGCATGTTAAGTGTCCTGAGAGAGGCCCCAGACTGGGCCAGTGGTACCTCTTCAGCAGCCTGAGGATTTCTACTTCTTATCTGAAACTGATAAAGCTTTATTAATCCTCAGAGGAGGCTGAGATTTATTGTCCAGTGTAGTTTTCTAGGATTCACAAAGGTTTCTTCTAGGTAATCCTTTTTAAGCTTTTCCTATTAGGTATAATGCCCAGAGATTACTGATTTCCAAAGCTTTGCTTTTCCTGTGAGGCAAGTTGTCCTTAATCAGAGCACCTGAAAGGGAGCTTTAAGTGTCTCAGTCTTGAACTGATTAATAATAGTGGCACCAGGATTGTTTCTTTTTGTCCTTCCAGTGCAGAATATTTTTAAATGTTTTTGTTGTGAGGAATGGCAGTCTGCTCAAAAATCAGAGTTTACCTTGAGGGCTTTAATGCTCTGAAGTTTGTTGCTGCAACAGTTACTCCCGTTGAAGCGGTTTACAAATTTCAAAGCCTTCTGGTCTCTTCACTGCAACAATATCATCCATTGATCCATCCAGCCCTGTTTTCATAGACAGTGTCTTTTAGTCTGGAAAATATTGTGGCCCCAGCTTGCTCTCTTTCAACTCCTGGCTGAAATTTCTACTCTGACATGTAGTTTTACCCTTTCGATACATATGTTACATCAGTCTATTCAGACAGAAAAGAAGAAACAAAAATAGAATCAAAATATTAAAAAGAAAACTAATGTCTCAAAGCATCTTGCCAGGACAGTCCTCAAGATATTTTATAAGCAGTGAGTCTTTCCCACCTTGGGCTGCTGACCCTCAGCAGTACTGTGGTAACACAGGTTGAACAACAGCTGATTTCTTCCACCTTTACTCATCAATGAAGAGACATGCTCATGACTAATTGCATAATTGTAAATAAATAAAAACTTACTCTAATCTTCAGGATGTCAGGTCTTTTTTTAAAGAGTTGACAGACAGCTGAGGAGGAGGACAACCTTCTGGTTTAAGTTGTTTTTCCTTCCCACAGGAGGTTATGGCACTGGGGAAGCTGCAGCTGGAAAGGAGATGCTGGGTCTCCCTATGTATTTTTAATACTTGATTAGGTCTTTCTATGTTTTTGTCAGTCAGCTGTTTTACCTTAGCCAGCTTTCCTATAAGCTGTCTTTCTAATGTCCAGCAGCTGCTGTGATCACTTCCCACCATCACATGGAACATGCAGATAAGTTGGAAAATAACAGGATAATTTGAAAAGACACTATCCTGTCACAAATCAACAGCCTCAGAAATGGACCCTGGGTCTTGTCCTCCAAAAAAGTATCTGAGAACTCATGAGGCAGATTTCTATCTGATAAAGCTGACATTGACAAGTGGCCTTTAGCTGACACTGTAATGGGACAGAATTTCTAATAGAAGGGGTATTTCTAACAATCTACTTTTTTTAAAATGGGATAAATCAAGTTAAAGTGCAGAGCCGGCTGAAAAGCTAGCATTGTAAGGGAAAATGATCTCATGACAGGCAATTGGGATCCATAAATGTTTTAAAAATAAGGTCAAAAATTCATTTTAAATAGGCCTGCTATTCTCTCATCATCCATTCCTCCCCCCTGCATCCTTTTTCCAATTCTCCTCTGTTCTTCTCATCTGTTGCTGGTTGAATTTTTTGCTCTCTTGCGCCTTCATTCTGCTCTCCCTCACAGTCTGTTCTTTCTCTTTTTGTAAGTAACTGAATAATTCAGTTGAGTGTGTCTCCATAAACAGACACACGTATATAGCACTGTCTGTGCTATAGAGCCAGATCCTTTGAAATTCTTTTCCAGTTCCTTTGTGATTTGGTTTGTTGTTGAGTTTTGCATCCTTTGGACTCCTCCCCACCCCTGCCACCCCCCCTTTCAGGTTTATAACTAGGATAAACGACAAGCCAAATTCTGCAGGGTGTATCACAAGGCTTAAAGTAAACCTCAGCTAGTTAACCAGAGGACAGGCTGATGATAAGTATAAATATTGTCTGGGAAAATGAATGCCTGTTGTTGGCAGTGTAATGTGAGACTACCCTAACCCTGAGAGCTAGGGTATATTGGGAAGTATCAGCTCAAGACAGAGCTTAGGCATGTGCGTACATACTCGTGTCTTAGTGGGACATCAGACAGTCGAAGCGATCATGAACGTATCCTATACAAACCTAATCCGGGTCTACAGAAAGAGGCATAATATGTCTATGTAGTATTATCATATACTGCAGGATCAGTCAGACCTTGAGAGAACTGTGTAAGCAGTAAGCTGCAAGAACTTAGTGTCCCTAGGAGTTGGAGGGCTTTTTCATGAGGCACTCTTTTTCGGGGCTTTAGAATCACAGACTAATAGCAGATCATGAGAAATAGCGAAGGACCTGTCAAGAAAAAGCCGTGAAGTTAGTATCTGCACCTGTATTTAAGGGCATTTAAATAATGAGGAATTAATCATCTATTTGAGGGATTTACTTGGATTGTCTTACAGACTTTGTACAAATGCAGTTACTTAAAACATCAATTCTTTCCTTCAGGGTGGCAGTAAATCCTGAAACTTTATCTTTTCAATGTACATTCAAGGACTGCATGTAATACCGGCCACACTGCAAATAGTTCTTCACCTGTTAGTGACCGCATCAGCTTCGCTGTACCGAACCTTTTGTTAAGTGGTTCTAAAAGCCCTTTTCTTATTTGCAGACCAGATTCGCAAGCTGATAAATAACCTAAAGATATAACAAAACCTGTCTCTGGATCCTAGCTGCGAACATTTCGATTGAAACAAATCGGTAATGTACTGAGTTTTGTTAGTTCCCAGTTGAGAGTATGAAAGAAGAATCATGCCTGTCTGTGCTAAAGGCCAAGTACTTTATTGTGTGCCTGGCAGGGATCCAACTTAAAAATCAACCAGAACAAAAAAAAAGGAGTGCTAAGAACTGCATTATTTTTCCATAATGTGTCAAAGGGTTCTACGCTTGCTTCAGGATGAATAAGGAGCTGTTTGTACTTTTCACAATCAATTAATTCCAGGTTCAGGATGTTGTATTTCAAATAGGTTAGGTTCCCAAAATGCACAGACGTTTGTGTTGGACCATGGTTAGAAACCAAAATTCCAACTTCTAGAATAATAACATTCCTGTCTTCCAGCGCAATGGAAGGAGCTGACAATTTTATGTACTATGTGAAACCATATAGCAGAAACTGCTGTGAATTCCAAATTTTCTGAGCCCACAGATTATCAGTAGAAAACATTGAATTTAAAAAAAAAAAAGGGGGGGGGACACACAATAACTTAAAGTATAGCTGCTTTGAAAACCATGGATCAGAAGTATTTGTGTATATGTTACTAAAATATTAAGAGAGTATGTAAAACATTTCATTAGGATGTATTATTAACTTAACAATCAAGAACTTTTTATGGTCACTACTTATCTCTGTATAACGAAGGTTTCAGATTGGGGTGTATTCTAAAGAGCTGTTCAAACTAAGCAGAAGGATCTTGAAATTTACAGGCTGGCTCTTGAGGGTAAGTTTGGGGGGAAATTATTTTGGAGAAATCCCTGCCAAACCTCATGTGAAAAATAAACTATTCCAAATGGCACATGCAAGGAGAGCCAAATTCAATTCCATTAATACTAGTAATAAAGAGTGACTCTTATAACTTGTTTGGAGTCAGTCCTACTTACACAAAGGTTGAATTTGGCATAGATTATCTGAACCAGAGGGGAGTCTGAAATGCTCGTGTCTTCATGTTAAGACTATGTACACACTCTTATTTACCAAGGGAAACAGTTCTGGTGCCATATGTTGTCCTATCAAATCCCACTGGGTTTATACCCTACAATATTATGTGAATTCCAGAAATATATCATGCCATCTATTCCACAAGGTACCTCATCACACAGCTGCTTTTTGTTGTATTTCACCGTAGAGGGGATGATTCTGAGGAGGACAAACACTAAGCATTTATCTTACTACTTACAAGTAGTTGAAGGAAATGAGACAAAAACACACAGCATTGCCAGGCTGCGGCCGTCCTTGCAGGCTCGCAGCACCGAGCGGTTCCACGTTAACACATGTGCCAGCAGTCGTGTCCCTTGCAATTAGGAGAGGTTCATCTGATGTTGCCCAAACGGAGAACATGAGTGGGGCATGACAGAGATCATGACAGCTGCCACAGATCATGTTGATATGATAGGAAGGTCCCTAGAGGTTTTCTGTTGTATATATTTTTCCTAATTTGCCAATATGTTTAGGGAGGTAAGAAACCAACTTCTGACTGGTAATTATATTGATGAGGGGAGTTCGTGAACAGGTAATCCATGCTCTATGGTATGCTGAACAGTTAGTGCATTTGTGCACACAGGCCACAGCTCTGCAGCTTTTGTCCTTTGGGGCACAGATGAATGGGCACAGAAATCGCCTTTCCAGAGCTAGGCTGTGATCTGGCATCCCTGCAGTTCTGAGTAGCCCAGTAGCTGAGTCTTTGCAATTTGCTTTGGTTTTGGCAAGCTTCTGCCAGTACAGGCTGTAACAGTTTTCCATCTACTTGTGGATCACTCCGTAGACAGGCGGCTGTGCGGCCACCTTCCCTGAGCACGTGTGCACACTCTGTCAAATCTCAGGCCAGCATCACGTGGGGAAGGTGGAAGAGGATTGAGATTTTAACGCCGAGCCTTCGCATGTTGGGTTGCTAAAGCTAATACTTTGCACTTTGAACCTTTCCTTACCCTCAGCGATACGTACTTCTCCATGACAGCTTGGTCCCGACCCCTAGCAAGTCAGTGCCCCACATACCATAGAATCAAATGCAGCTGCTCATGGGTCTGACTACAAGGGGGGGAATAAAAGTAGGTTTCCTTTTAAAATTGACCTCCTCTTCCTCAGGCCATTAGAAGGAGGCCTGCTTCAACTTCTGGAAAGGGGCCCCAGTTACAACAACGCTCATTTTTTAATCACAAGACAAGTCTGTAATGCCACTGCAATTCATGTCTGAAGCTAAGCATGCGCTTAGGCATTTATTAGATCAGGCCTGAAACTGGGCCTCAAACTTGACCCCTTCTTAGGCACAAGCTTTTGCCTTTACTATCAGGTATCTGGTGCATTTATCAAATAGATGCTGACACAGTTGACTTATTTTTGAATTCTCACAGCTTAATCTCCCTGGGTTATGTTCTTGTTCAGTGTGTTGCTGATTAAAAAGAAATCTCTTCCCTAAAAAATACTGATGATCCAAAGAGTTGCCTAGCTACTGTTGTCCCAGACAGCACCCCTTTTCCTAAAGATGCTGGTCACTGTCCAGCTCTGCCTGCTAGGGATAACACCCCACTAAAACAGATAGCAGGTTTGACAAAGGACTGCAAAATTTGTCTGTTTAACATAATGGCAAGCAGAATGACCTCAGTGAGGCAAACAGCAACGGTTGCCCAGCGTGTGCAGAACAGGGTCGAGCTTGAAAGAAGCTGGGTCAAGCAATACAACTATGTCATTGAGGCTGTTACAGAGTACAGATCTTTTATTTGTTATAGTTAAGTATGTGACAGAAGCCAACTGAAATAATGGACTTTTGATTACTTTTGATTTCTGGATTGAGTTCTTCTATTGTATATCTATGCAGCACTTCTCATTATTGCAGCACAAGATCTGAGGTGGAGGCCTCGGGTCCTCTTGAGTTTTGCTGAAGTTCCTCACTGCAAAATGCATTAGCAGAACTGCTTGTTAAATTTATCCTCAGCAGTTTCAGCAGTCAGGGTGTCAGTGCTCTGGCTACAGTGTTGTCTTGCAGTTAAAAAACACTAAAAAGTTCAAGATTATTTCACAGCCAAGGTGTGAAAAGTAATTAGAATGTATCACTGTGTGCTGGGTATAAGCAATTATCTATGAATACATAAAGGCTCTATTTTTCTCAACAAACAGGCGACATTGTTATAATTATTTAAAATGAAAAAGAAAGTCACTGACTCAGACATGAAGAGATTGGGTGGATAACTTTATTAGTTCCCAGTCTAAGGTCTGTAGTGCAGATGCTAATCTAATATCAAGATTGCATTAAAATAAAGCACAAAATATGGGGAAAGAGAACTCCATTTACCCTGTAAGGCTGGTGCTGTACATGAGTTTGGCTTTTCTGCTCGAGGCCAGCTCTTTTCAACTTTCAACCTCAACTCTGGCTGTTAAAGAACACTTGGAAAAAGGAGCACTAGCACTTTCTTTCTTGCTTAATGCGGGATCCGACTGGAACACTTTCCTCCTATCAAATGTGCTGAGTTTTGAGAAGTTCTGCAAAAGTTAGTAATCAATTCCATTTTTGTTTGCATTCGATTTTTTTTAAACATTCTTTAACGTTCTTGCTTTGTTGATTGAATTTGTAAGCAGGAATTTCCCAATGCAGAAAGGAATCTGATGAAATACCAGCACTGTGCAACCTAATCTGAAGGGTTGATTTTGATTGAATTTTTTTTAGTGCTTTTGAGACACTTGCTGTGCAACTGTATTTATTAGCAATAAGAAAGCAAGAGCGACAGATACTGCTGTCTGTGGTTTTGCTGCCTTTTCCTCATTGAATGGCCTGGCCACTGTGTTAAGTGTCATGTTGCTCAATATTAAGTAGAGCCATTGCAGCTGAACTGTGTGTCATAAGTCCTGTATGATAGGAGATATTGAGTCTTGTGTAATCTAGGTGATATTGGGATGTCTGCCTTCTGAGCAGAAATATGAGTTCCGGCCTTGCTGGCTCCAAGGGGGTCCGGCTCTTCAAGGCATAACGTGAATAATCCAGTGTCCTAGAGTAGCATAGATTTCATAAAGTAGTATATCAAATTCAGTGTGTATGGTGTGAATGCATACAACTGAGCAAGAGGACAAATACTGGTATCTCTTCTAAAATGCAGTCTGGTCACCAGTTGTGAGATTTGGGTTTAGTCCATTCATCATTTCTATTTAGGCTGGAAGTAATGATTGTCAAAATTACTATTGCAAATAATGCACTCCTGTGTTAGGAAGACCAGTGCCGCAGGTGACAAGAAGTAATGGCAGTGCCTCTCGAGGAACATGGACCCTGGGGAGGCATTACACCATCTGGTGTTCCAAGGAAAGTCAGAGTAGCGGATATCTAAGTTATGATATGACTCAAAGGGAGCAAACTGTGGTTCTGAGGAGATCCAAAAGTTTCTTGTATTGCAGTAAGCATGGTTATATCAAATTATATTCTATACTTCCTAACTTCTTCAAGACAAGATAAAAATTTATAATTTGAAATACATACCTGTACCTTCCATCCCTAGTCTGCCATCATCAAAACAAAGTCATTCTGACCATCTAAATTCAATCTTTCCTGTGGAATTATTGAGGGGAATTTAGCAAAATACTACCTAGTGGTACCCACGAGTGGATCAGTATTAACATTTACATTTGCATTTGAAGCTAATTTTCAAAGTATTTCTCTTAATTTGCTAGGAAGATACCTGTCAAGTTAGCAATTAAACTGTAATTTGGTCACTGAGGTGTTTACACCGATTAATAGATCTCTCTCTTAAGTGTATGCTCCTGGGTTTGAAATAATAGCTATACTGCGTGGTAGCATGACCCCACTTGAGTTTCACACACACATGCACAAAATCAAATTCCATCACATTTTAATGCAAATTTTACCTTTGCAAATGATGGCCTGAAAAGAATGAGTTTCCATGGTAACCTTAGGGAACACATAACCTGTTTATCATAACGTCTCCATGAAGCAAGACAGGGGGTGGGGAACATGCTTTGATGTCAGCTATATTTTTCTGTAGACAGCACTGCTGTAGCACATATAGAGAATTTACCAAAATGCTCCCGTACTGTCCTAAATAAACTTTTTTTCCCCTTTCTTAGACACAGAAGCAGTCATACGGAATAACATAGGAAGGAACTGCAGTAGGCAGGATTCAAAACCATTAACAGACCTTTCAGTTCCTGTCACTAGTTTGACAACTAGGTCAACATTTTGAAAGACCAATCACAAATTAATACTTAAAACAGATCTCTTCCATTGCTTTCTCCTTGCTTTTGCTCCATTCTTTACATTTGGCCCTCAGGTATCCTTGCTGCCTTTCGAAGGCACTTTTAAGTTTTTGTTTTATTGTTCTTCCACTTCACTGCTGAAAGTACTGTTTGAAAAATGCCTTGAAATACCTCTGAACTCCTACATAGTGGAGCTATCACAGAAGAGAATATATTGATTATACTTCACATTCAGTGCTGACTTTCAGAGATGAGGTGGTGGCTTCTGGAGCTGCCATTAGTGAGGAGTGAGTTTGATGGCTGTGAGCATCTGCAAGGTTGTATTTTTCCTGCAGATGCACAGTAACTCCTGGCTAAAGGAAAGTATGTCTGCAACATTTTTTTAAGGTCATTAGGAGTAAGGAACAGATGTTGAGGTTTTTCAGAATGCTGCTTTGAAGTGCCATTTAGGAGTCAACTGACAAGACTGACCCTATAGGCAGTGATTTTTGGGACTGGAACACAGAGGAACCATTGCCCACAGTTACCCATCTGGTATCCATCTGGTACCAGCAAACAACAGACAGTACCAAATCACAGAGAAACTGTACCAACTGCTAAATTGGTATCAGCAAGCAAAGAAGGTCACCACCCAACAGCAGTTGCAAGCAGGAGAAACAATGTCTGTAACATTTACAGACTGGTATCTGAAGATCCGGTGGAACCTGATGCCATAGCATATGGAAAGCAATTCCTCTCTCTAAGCCTGCTTATGCTGATGTTGTTTGCTCAGTATTAATCCAGGTTTGGGATTTTTTTTTTTTTTTTTTTTTTTTTTTTGTTAACCATATTGAATTTGCAGTCTGGAGAGCTTTTGTCATGATGCCATTGAGAGAGTGCCTCTCTTTAGTGGCATCTATGTTTAACAGGATTAAGGTGGATTTAATACTCTGTGCTATAGACTAACCATTCAAATTCTGGGAGTACTGTTCCAGAATGGTGTCAAATCACAATGGAAGGAGTTGAGGTTAACTTTTAACTCCGTGACGATTTACTCTTTGCTGTTTTTCTTTGATGTGAACTATTCTTGGGGAGAGCTGTGGTAGAGGGTTGTTTCCCAATTTTATTGCCATCTCCCTCTTCTTCCCTTTGTTCATTTTCCCCCTTCTTCCTCCTTTTCTTCCCTTGAAGCAGTGTGCTGGTTTGTACAGTAGCTAAGTGTTTAGAATGTAATAATACAACAGTGAGAGATTTACTGCCTCTAGGCGCTACCCCTTCTACTCTTGAGGACCTCCAGCAAGGCATGATTTTATAGACAATGAAAGGCTCGCTCTCCCCTGTGAAGCTGCCTGCCTGCAGGAAGCTTTTCACTGTCTATTTCCACTACTTGCTCTGCAATTTAGTTCCATGCCCTGCTATTTCCCCTTTCCCTCCCTCTTTCCTTCCCTGACATACACATGCATAAACCCTCCACGTACACATTCAGCAACAACACCAGATGTAGGTAGATATGGCAAAATAGCATTATCTGAATGCATGTGTTAAAAACCTCAAAAATACCCCAAACATTTTCATTTTGCCATCCTCATCATAAATGGAAATATTGATCTGTCCCCTGTTTGCTTTCCAGGTACTGACACTGTCATTTCATTTCCCTTAAAAAGAACACAAGCTCATAGCTGGGCTGCAAAGCGTGGCCATTACACCCTGGCATTGGTGCCAAGAACTCTGCTGACTTAGCTAGAGAAAGATGCTGAAAGCCCCTGACTTTGAGAGAAAATTCAATTCAATTTACTTCATACAGTGTCTCTCATGAAGTATTTCAAAATGCCTTATATCAGGAGATAACATAATGAGAAAATGCTTTAGAGAACTGGGTATTCAGATAGCAAGACAAAATGATACACAACAATGAACTGGAGTAAAAGAAAAGACGACTGTCATTTAAAAGCAGTAATCATCTGGATAAGTAGTCTTGTAAACTAATTACAGTGAGAAGAGAAGCAAAGAATGCAAGATGGGGAGGAACAAGAAGCAGCTTAGTTTCAAACAGGGTAAGGCAGAGGACTGGTTTCATGGGGGGAGGAATTGTGCACAGTATTGTAGAACAACTACAGGAGATCTGCTTTAGAAGTGTATTCACATGTATGTATCATGTATGCTGTATATTGCATCACAGGTGTATCTCAGTGACAAGTTAAGTTTTCTCTCTAGTGGCTGGGAAGAGCTTAATTCCATTGGCCTGGTTCAGCGGAAGAGCAATTGAAATGCCCCCCTGTAGCTGGAAAGAATCAATGCTGATGGGTGCCAAGGGTTTTTTGGTTTGCTGCTTCTAAGTTTTGCTCTCAGCTCAAGGGTCTCTGCCTCTACTCTGAGAATACGTTTGCAAGTGAGGGTGTTGCAAATCTGGTGCTCATTAAAGACAATTAAGAGGTAGAATTAACCAAAACATATTATACAACTAATGGAAAAAGAAGCCACCCACAGAGACGGACACAGGCCAGGAAATGATCTCATTTTGCATGGTCACAGGGAACTATAGTCCTCCAGCACCAGGGATTGCAGAGTTAGGGTTCAGAAAGCAGAATATTATCTTTGTGAGGCTGTGCAAAAACACTTTGCAGTTTTGGCTTCACCTCCATCTTTGCTGTTTTCTCTCTACTTAGTGTTGCAAGAGACAGCAAATGCAGAGAGCTTGTTTTCTTTCTACTAAGCTAAGGCAATTGCCATGTTTTTAAACTGTTATGGGAACAGCCTGCTTCCCTTTTAAAGTTCCCATCTGTGTTTGCATTTCCCGCAGTCTATTGCCTTTATAGAGAATTTTTCCCTCTCTCTAAATCTAAACTATTAGTTTCACCTCCTTGAACAAGAGGTAGGGCATTGCTGAGGAGGAAAAGTAAATTCTGAGATAATCAGCCCTGCTTAATTCCAGCATGGAGCACTGCTGTCATCAGTGTTCCTGGTGTTCATTGCATAGGGAGAAGGGACAATGACTGTAAGGATGTACATTTGTGTGTGCACGTGCATATATATGTGTACGTATGTGTATATATGTGGAGAGACACAGGCAGACAGAAGGGGAGCGTTTAATTGCCTAGCAATCTGACCGACCAAGTAGTGTTCTGATTGCATACAGCTGATTTTCTAAGTGAAAATTTTCAAAACTACTCACCAGCAAAACCAAGATCATCAGTGACTCTGGAGTGTGTGTCTGTGTTTCTTATGGGGAAGAGGAAGGATGGTTTGATTACTATCTGTTTTTCCTTTAGACAAGGATGTTTTTCTCACCCAAGGGAAATGCATTCTAGCAGCATGAACATAACTATTAATCAACACTTAAGCAATAATCAGTGAATGAAAAATGATGACCAGAAACTGAAAATGTACTTGCTTAGCTACTTTGGAGCTTTTCCTTTGAGATCATGCCCTTGCATTTTAACGTGAACAATTCTTATAAAATTAGTGCTGATATATTCCAAAAGGCAGTGATTTAAAAAGCCAGCACTTATTTTTCTCTTTAAAAAAACCACCCTAACAGTGATTGATACATTAAGTTCTGCATAAGTAATGTTACAAAGCTACCTCAGTAGTCTCTGAGATAGATCCTCAATTGATGTGAACCAGTAATACCTTATTGGGTTACTTCAGAGATGGAGATGCTGAGATCATCATCACTAGAATGCGGTGTTCAAATGTGTGAAGATGTGTTTGGGATACACAGGAAAAATATCTGTGTCTCTGTATTTTCACCCAAAAAGGAGATACAGCCACTGAGAGATGCAGGTGTATGTCAGCTTTGGGAATGCCTCCAAGAGGAATCAAATGCTATTGAAATTAAAACAAATCACCCTCATCAGTATTTAGCATGCTTTCCTGAATCAGGGCCAAGGTATGTAGTAGCACCCAGCAGAAACCAAGGGTGTGAGACTCTACTAGGAATGCAGCGGTACCTTCCTTTAGCTCTTCAAGATGCTTTTTGACAAACTTAGTCACAGTTCTAATAGCATCAAGTGGTTTTTGGAATGATCTCAAAACCAGACTCCTATAAAATGCTTAAAGTGAGCGTGTGCTTAAATAAAAAAGGTGGCTCAACATTCCCTGTGACTCAGCCCAGAAAACAGAACTTTTAAGAGTCTATGAGATCACGACTTGGTGATTGGACTGTGAACAGGCACGTATAGCCATCTGTTGGTTCACCCTCCCAAATTATTTACTCTGTTGACAAAATAAAAAGTTTAAATTAGTTGCCAGAGACTACCCAAAACAAACTTTGAAGGCAGAGACCATGATTTGAGAACCTCTAACAATTACACTCCCAAGATGTCTGTAAAATGGAATGGGAACAGAAACACAAGGTTTCTCAGGACGTGCTGGGAAGACACTGCTTGCTTCCTCGGTCCTGAAAACTGTCCCTTGAGCAAGTTTGTAACAGGGAAGTTGAAAGTGCTTTCTCTCCAGTGCTGGAGGTGGTTTTGAGAGTTCCCATGGAACATCATCTTGCTATTGCAAGCACTTAGCAAAGAAAAGCACCATGAAGAATAAAAAAAAAAAAGTAGTATTAAAGGTGCTGTCTTATATCCAAACAATGGTAAAGCAGTACTGATGGGCTCGTATAACATTAGACTCTTCTTTGAGGACTGCTTCTGTCATTAAAATCAATGCAACTTAATTAAAGCAAATTATAGATAGATACATCTATAAATAAGATATTAAAGTGTGCTGCTGAATATTATAATTGCTGCATATTTAGCAATCAGCGTGTGTGTTCTGCTTTTGCCAGGAGGGATTTCTTTCAGTGGAATCAATGGAGCTTTATTAAAAACCATCCAAATTAGAGGGAGAAATGATGAGTGTTATAATAACGCAAAATCACTGTTTCAACTTTCATTGCAAAACCAGGAAAGCAAAATACATCCCTCTTTGTGTTTGTAAGGAAAACATCAGGAAATTTCTTTTGAATTGTGGACACTGGTAGAATTTTTAATTTTTACCTTTTGATGGAAAACATAGAAAAGCTGGATGGAGGAAAATATGTTTTCTGTGGAAATGCTGGAGGTCTTGGAGGGTAGGATAATTAGGATATCACAGCAGTACAGAATTAAGACGACCCCTTGGAACAACTTCCTCCATTTCAAATGGAACATCCAGTTCACTGCCTTACATAACTCACCTCTGTTTTAACAGCTAAAGAAAGTGTTCGTGAGTCAAATAGTGCTCTTAAATTTCGCTTGCAGTCCCTAGAACCAGGCAGACTGTGGAAATGCAAAAAATAAAATGGGTGAATTTTGGTCCTTCACCTGTGTATGAAACATTGAGACCGGGGTGGGGAACAAAGCCACTTTTACCTCTCTCCGTTTTTCTTCAGTTTTCACTTAATTGAAAACAAAAACCAACTGTGTCTCAGCAGAGGGGAGACCTGAAGGTTAAAGGGCAAATTCCGTTATACCACAGCTCTTTTTGGCATGCTGAATCTCAACCCATGTGATTAGAAACGCTCACAGACAAAAGAAGAGCTTTGAGAAGAGAGGTCAAACCAGCATCTGAATCGAGTCCTTTAACAGATGATCACAAGACTATTGAAAAACGTACTAAGCGATGCAGCAGTTCTGTGTGCCATGTTTATACACAGACTTTCAGGCAAAAAGCGGCACTGGGTGGCATTTTCAAAGCGTTTGGGTGATGGCTGAGCACATGGCTCACTCTGCAGCCTTCCTGGGACGGCTCCTGGCTTTTAGTGCATGTCGGTTGTATAAAATACAACGGTAGTATCACGCCATTTTTTATAGGGAGAAAACCACAATGCACAAGCTCAAGTGACTTTCCTGAGCGTACACAGTGAATAAATGAAAAAGTTAGGAGTCCCAGGACTCTTATCTTCATAAGCTCTTCCTGATCTCCCATAAT
This sequence comes from Balearica regulorum gibbericeps, assembly GCF_011004875.1. NCBI lineage: Eukaryota > Metazoa > Chordata > Aves > Gruiformes > Gruidae > Balearica > Balearica regulorum. The sequence goes on along the minus strand of NC_046189.1, from coordinate 14,732,046 downwards.
TTTAAGTCAGGTATGACTCAAGTGGAGTCAGCAGTGTTTTGCACTGGGTTCACAAACCTGTTGCTAAAATCATCGGCCTTGATGAAGTTATGCTATTGCTACTTATCTAGTGGGCAGCACACACGCCTCATTTTCTTTCTGATCTTAATGATAATTGAAATGTTTGGAGGAGGCTTATTGTTCAGAAGTGGGGAAAACAAAGGGTTAAAAAGAAAAATTAAAAGCGTCTAAGTGAAAAATGAATAAGCCTGAATGCAACACCCACTGTGTATTATTCCTTTTTAAGAGTGTGAAATTTCTGACTCTGATCTATGGTTTTTCTATAGCTAGTTAAGTAGCTTTAAACGAAATTTTTAACAAACTGATGGTCCAAGTTTTCTGTATGCAGCTCTAAATAAAATAACCGCGGGAGAGGGAACGGTGACGGCAGCTTTCTGAGACAACCACCTGGAAAATGGCTCTGCATCGCTCTTTTCCTTATGAGCAGTACCCAAGGTCTTGGGTCTTCAGCGTGCCGGCTTCACTCGGGACGGACCTGGAGCAGGGAGCTCGGGTAGCTCAGGTGGGGATTTGCGAGAGGAGTTAGAGCCCCAGGTGAAAACACACTGTCCTGCCAAATGTGTCCCCACTGCCAGGTGCGAGGAGTTGCTGCTGGCTTCCATTTGCAGTGTGGTAGCTCCCACCTCGAGCTGCGTGCAAATACACGAGAAAAAGTTGATTCTGGCTTCGTGAAGCTTAAACTTTAAAAAAGATTGTTCTGGTTGTTATTGTTCATACCGCAATGGCTGTCCAACCCCAAACACCTTGATCCATATGAAAGGGGCAAGGGAGGCTTTCCTGCTAGCAGCTAGTCTTTTAGCCTTTAACAAATGCTCCAGGAGGAAGGCAGCGTAAGGCAGGCGAGGAGGAATGAAATGCAGCATCTCCCAGGAAAAAACATGGCCTCTTGCACTTTCCTGCGCAGTGTTCAAAGTAGTCTCAAGCTTCAGGATGAAGTAAATCCTTTCTCTGCTCTTAAAGAATTGTTCTCCTGCAGCCCCAGCATTTTCCTGTAGGCAAATCGTAGACTTATTTCAAGATACCTGCCTGCAGGTATACTCTACTTAGGCCTTACAATTTATTTACAAATATTTGAAAGCTGTAAGATGCTTGTTTCTGACTTGATCTACAAGTGCATGTTCACATCACCTTTTTTATTTTTTTTTCTGGGAAGTTTTCCTAGGGAGAATTTGCAGGTTAGAGAGATTTGCTGCTAGCTTATCAATTCTGTGTATTAGAAAACTCAAAGTGCCCCGCAGTTACCATGTTTGCCAGGGACGTAGCTTGCACTGACGCCTGGGCAGCTTTTGTTTTCACTTTTTCTTTCCAGTTGTTTTGCCTTTCTGTCTGTTTTGGATCTGCATGTGAAAGGTGAAATTATGACTCTTTCTACAGTGTTCTGTCTTGAAACAAACTTGGATTCCAGTTGTCCAGGGAAGTGGGGGGAGCCCCGGTCTGCACTCGTTCCTCTCTGCCCTTTTGGCCCTTCACGTTGGTCCTGCTGAAGGCTGTGGACTTAGGGAGAGGGGAGCAGCGTGCACTGCCCACATCACTCTTCGCTCTGCTTCTCCCCCAGCCTGGTTCCACCACTGGGGACGGGCAGGGGTTTAATTAAAGATGCAGAGGTGTCATAGGGGTTTTTCTGAAGTGACACATTTCTGTCGCAGAAATCTTGTTTGCTAATGGAAATTATTGTTTTTTAAAAAAAAGACTTGAACAACAAAAATGTTACTACTTATGTAGAAACAATGCCTTTCTGGCACAGGGAGAATCCAGACCATAAGAGCATTGAGCTGTATGGATGCAATGTCTTGCCCATTTGTCTGGCACCTTGTCTCGGAGTGTGGCCACTGCTATGAGCTTCAGAGAATTCATTGGGATTCCCAAAGGGGGGGCGATGAGGAGAAATACCTGCTGGTGCAGAGGTTTCTTCCTGCTCTCCCTTTCAGGGAATGGCTGACTCTTCAAGGCTTTACATCTCCTCAATTTGTCAAAGGCTTTACTGTCTTCTGCTAACCTGATGCTAGTTGTTCTGATTCATATGTGTATCCAGTTTATTAATTTTCCATTCTACAAAGGCCTTGGCCATACCAATACTTTGCGACAGTTAAGTTTCGTGAATTGTTTGTTGTTGTTGTTTGATAAAGATAGCATTTCCTTTCCTCAATTTAAGCATGCTGCTCTTTTAATTGCACTGATGGGATGATGGCTGTTTCTGTGTTTATCTCTACCCCGTTATTTTTGCATATTCATGTTTTGCTTGTTAGTTGAGGCTGCTCTAGACTAAGAGATGATCTTTTCATAATGATGGCTCTTATTTAACATGATGTTGTTAATTTAAACCCTAAAAATACAGGAGCATGTTTTGGACCGTTCTTTCTGTTGTGCATTACCATACATTCACGAAACGTGTATTTCAACTGCTGTCAGATTCTCTCTTTACTGATTGGGGTGTTGGTCTCAAAAGCTCTTCCAGCCGCCTCCAATACGGACTTGGCCAAGTAATGCACCTTCCATCGGCTCCCATGCCTCGCTGGTCATCTTGTGGTCAGCGTCCATTTGGCTTTGATAGGACTTAAAGTTTTTAATCCTTTTTTTATTAAGGTTACTGTTTGCTCGCCTAAATATTTTGTGATTATTAACTATGCAGTTAAAACTTCCGCACCTGGACTGTGGGCCAGCTGCACATGTCCCGTTTCTGGGAAGGAGCAGAAGCTGGAATATTTTGATCTTGCTAATTAGTACCTTTCATGCCGATTTTTAGCTTTGCTGTACAAGACAGGAAGGAACCCTTTGCTTTGACTCTCTCTGAAACATAAATAACTTCTACAAAGGAGGTGTTTCCTTTTTCGCAATTTCTCTTTTCTTTGGGGTAGTATTTTATTCCAGGCATTGTTTTGCTGGTGGCTGAATGATGATACGTTCTTACTGTCGCGTGGACAGATGGAGAAGGGAAGGGAGAAGAAATGGCTGAGTCTTTAATTAGCCATGCAGAGCCAGAGCATGCTTTTCCAGTGCGTCGGGGGTTTTATATAGGGTGTGAAGACTCAGCCGCTCAATGGATCCAAATTAGCAAAATTGTGTATCCATCGCCGGGGGGTTTCTATGGCAACTGTCTCTCAAATCATATATACAAACAGACCTGGTGGGGGGTATTGCCTTCTATTTGGTCTGTAGGAAACCATTGGAAAAGGGGTGGTTTCAGGCTGCAAAAAGGCATTGCAATGTAAATATTTTTTACTTTCTAGTGACTGATAGAAGTTTTGGGATTGCTGCTCAATGCTGGCACAATTCCAAATCTGTTGGTGTTTTTGCACGTTGGCTGGCTGTCGTTACTCCTGCTAGGTGTGAGAGTGATCACCAGGAAACTTGCACGAGGTTGCGAATGCACGGAGTTACCAGGTGCCTCCTTCAGCTCATAAACATCCTGCCGCTGCACATAATTAACAGTCTATCTATGGCTATGGAGGTAGACTGTATATTATGTGGCTTTTGTGTGGAGTCAACCAAATTATACATTCATTTCTTTTCCCCTCATTCTTTTTCGTAAAACAGCAGAAATCTGGAGGCTCTTCTCTCACCGGCATACCTGGTGAATTAAGGGAAATTATCAACCTGATCAAATTAGCAGTGCAAGAACAGCCAAAGTGTCTGTGACTCTCAGCCTAAGTGACTCTATCTTTAGAAATTCTCTCTACACGTTACTTTTTCTGGTGGAAAAAAATGAATGAATGATCCATTAACCTTCTGCCCTCTTTTTGAAATGTAGGGCAATTATTGTTATTTTTTGCTCGTCCAAAGTCAGACACTGCTAAAGCATGGGTCATTTCAAATCAGAGGTGGTTATTTCTTGTGGCTGTCGGTTCCGTGCGGACTCCTTTCTGTGTTGAGTCAGATAAAGGGGAGTTAGCAAGAGGCCTGTGCTAAATAATTTTTTTCACTTATGAGTATCTTGGATGTTCAGTGAGTGGCAAGGTGCATAACAGTATTTGTCTAGAATAATTCCTCAGCTTGCCTAGTAGTGCAAGGGATAGTGCCTCTCTTTGCATTGGATTTGGCTTAGGTAATGGGTCCACAAGAAATTGTATACAGAAATGCTATGTAAAGGTAGATAAGACTTACTACACCTGAGTGCACAACCTTTCCCATTGTAGGAGCTTATACATCTCTTCAGTGAAAATGGTGTATTGTGCATAAATTACAGGACTGACAGAAATGTACTTTAACCTGTAGAATGTGAAAAACATGTTAATTTTTGTTTGTTTTCTCTTTTTATGATCAGGCATTTGCCGAAAGCTTGGTGTGATTTATTCCTCTCTTTTTAATGAATTGTTAAAAATGTTTGAAAAGGCTTTAAATCTTCCTTTCTGCTATTAATCTGTAAAAAGGGAAGGGGATTTTAAATGGCCTCTTAGTATATTGCTTTATAAAACTGCTGATTCTAGCAGCACCGGAATAGGAATACATACTAATGTAGGAAACAGTGAAGGCAGGCAGAGCCTCCTGCATTTATGGAGGAAAAGACTAATAGCTCCATTTTAACAGGGCTCTTAACACTTTGGGCCATCAGCAGGCATTGAGTGAGTGAAATTGGGAGAGCTCCTGTGTGCTAAAAGCATTGAAGTTCACCATTTTGTACTCCAGTTGGAGCCTTCCTGATAGAACTGCGCTCTCCGGCCAGCTCCGGTTGCCATCTTGAAAACAAACCAAGTCGTGAGCTGGCATTTTGACTGAGTGCACTAATGCTTCACTTTTGAAATAGCACCAGAGCATGATAAATGCACTTAACTCCCAGCTGGATGCTTAGCTTTGCAGTGGCATTAGGGAAAGTTTCTGGATTTGTGTTAAGAATGAAAGCAAAGCCTGTTTATATCGTGGTTTATACTTGAACAAAACACACAAGTGGAGAAAAACCAGCAACCTCGGTACTAAGATGCTAGCTTTGGTTCAAGTAGTTGTGCCACTGGGATCAGAAGGGGTGTGCTTAATTAGATTACGTCCTTATGTTACTGAATTCTAGGAGGAAGACCAGCCAGGGAAGGAGAGAGAGTATTCTGACTAGCACGCAGACGAGGAAAAGGCTCTGAAGATTGTACCTGTTCTAAACAGTTCTTTGATACGGAAGCCTTTCTTGTTAGCAGTGATAAGATTATGTATGGGATTTGGAGCTTCTTTGAGCCCCTGCCTTTCTTTTGTTGATTTTGGCATGTTGCAGCATCATGTGTTCTCTGCTTATCGTTTTGAGATGCATTGTTAGTAGCTGGGCTGCATAATTGATCTTCATCTCTAATTACTGTCCTCTCCACAGGTGCCTGGAAAAGGTCCAGATGGGAGCTCATACAGTCTCCACTACGAGGGGATGGAAAGGCAGTATGCATCCCTACCCAGGTACAGCACCGAGCCTCGCACACACCCCCTCTGATTCACCCTCCCTCCGATGGGTAGCGAAATCAGCCCACAGCTGATGTCCGGCTCCAACATGGGAGATTATTTTGCAGTTCTGTCTTGTTCACCTTTTGCTGCTGATTTAGTGCCATCTTTATAACTGCACTATTAATTTGGACTTTTGAATTATTTTTTTTTTAAAAAAAAAGGGTCTGTCACTGAACGTGTCAGCAAGAGTCATGATCCACAGGTAGAGAACATGACATTGAGGAAGCGGGTTCTGCAAGAGTTATAATAGGTCGTAGCAGGGCATAAATGAGTGAGTTTATAGTGATATAATCCTGGCTGGCATTGACAGAGTACCGCTGTGGAAAGCCTCTGCTACAGCAGCCACAGCTGCTGAAGTCCCGCTGTTGCTGCAAAGACCGTCTGACTAGCAGTCCTATTCCAGCGGAACATCTCTGTGCTTTAACTGAACGTTGTGGAAATGAGTGTGAATTCTCTGAGGGCTTTTTTTAATTTTTAATCCTTATCAACTCAATGAAGAATAATTCTAGTCTGAAACCAGTGGGGCATGAAAAAAAAGGAAGCATTTCAGAGATTTCAGTCCCATTTCTATGGGATTTCTAATAGCAGAGTGTAAGATTTAGCAAGTCAGAAAGGGGAGTGAGAAGGATGCTAGAAGAGATAGTGGGAAGCATGGGAGGAAAGCAAAAATAGAAAAATATCCCCCCTTTAGAATCAGAGGGCTGGGAAAGACCTTAGAGGGGTTGCCCAGTCCACTTCTTGGATGTACAAGCAAGGTAAATCGTAAAGGCAATGCAAAAATAGCTATTTACAAGCAAGAAGAGATTCTTCGCTGTGAAGTAGAGCTGGCATTTAGGAAATCAGTGAATAGTTTCTTTTTGCTTCTTTTTCTTTTTCCACTGAGCTATTTACATTCAAAGATGTCACTGGAGAGATTGATTGATAAATATGTAATGCCGTGTCCAATTCCAGTTGAAAATACAAAGAATATATTACTTTTGGAAACCAATATATAAAGGCTGTCTCACAAGACATTGTTGGATGTTTGTAGGCATTTTTAAAGTACATGGTTTCTAAACCAAAGGGATGTGTCTGTAGTTAAGTTACTGCCTTTAAACGATATTTGTGTCGGCCATCGTTTTGGAAATTCGTCCTGTGCAATAACTGGCTTTTCTAAGAGAAGCCTGCTTTCCAGCAGTGTGTCCCGTATGTATTTCCTGACTGACTGTGGATATTCTTACTCTCCTGGGTAAATAGCCATCTTTTTGTAGTACTCCAACACTCCTGTCTCCTGTCATGTTTTTAGCAGTGATTTTTGCAGGTTAGTTAGGTGTAGTTTAATTATGCACACTCTTTTTTATCTATTTTAAACTTCAATTTTGTTGAGTACTTCCTTGTGAATTACAAGAATAAATTAGCAATTGGTGCCCAGCGTAATTCTCTACAGCAATTTTCATATTCCTGTATCATGTCTCCTTTTATTCGTTTTCCCCTCAAGTTAATCAACCTTATTTTTTCAATCTTTATAAAATGGAAATTTCCCAGAGAAGTAACTTCCATCACCCAGAATTCTTTTCATTTCACGGGTATTCCTCTCAAGCGAGGATGACCAGAAGTGAGCAGTGCAGTTGCAGATGTGCCCTTGCTTTATGCAGCAGTGTTCTCTGTATTCCTTCTATCCCGTTCCTTTTCAAACCCACTGCATCCTCGGCACGTCCCCTCGGTGTCTGCACTGCTTGCCTCTGCACCCTGCGTTTTTGTGGTGGTGGTGGTTGGGTTTTTTTAAAGTAGGTCTGTCTGAATCAGATCATGAAGCTCACAGCATTCTTCCCAAAACTTCCATTTAACTTGCTGGAAACATCACTCTCCAGCTCTTCTGACAGGTTTGAGTATTTGGCTGGCTGGGACGTGCCATTTAGGAAGTCATCCAAACATTCAATAAGCTTTTGAAGATTGGTGTGAGGAGTGTCATTTCTCTCCGTGCCTAAGAAGATTATGCTGGAGAGCGAGGGGTTGTGTGTTCCTGACCCGAACGCTGGCACTGCCGCACACAGGCCACGCCACCGCCGCGGCCCCAGAGGGTTCTTTCCCCCCCTGGCAGGAGCAGAGCTTTGGGACGGCGCACCCTTGGGTGTGCCTGCAGCCCAGCAATCGGCTGCTGCCTTATGTACTTCGGTTTTGTAAGTTTTGCAGTTTCATGTTACTGCAGTAATTAAGCCCTGGCAGTCACAAATGACTAGATTGCTGGAGTGAAGTCTAAATCCAAAAGAAGGGGATGCAGTCTCATTGCCAGCCACTAATGGAAATGAGTGATTTCTTTTGTTCTCATGGCTGACTGCCCAGGAGTATAGAGGAATACAGGTAAAAACCACTCATTTGCCAACCTATTCTCAGTGGAGGATCCATGACTACTACTGTAATGGGCAGCATTATTAAAAAAAAAAAAAAAAAAAACGAGAGAGAAACAGGAAGGTAGAAAGAAATACAGAGGTAGTATTTCCTCAGAGAGCAGCTTTCTTCTCCCCAGCATTCTGGTATTAGTTCATGGTTTCCTGCCCTCGTTTTGTCCCTGTCCTCACCTTGGTCAAACCACTGACCTGCATTTGGTATGGACGTGGCATGTAATTGTCTGCATACTTAGCCGTTTAAGTCCAGTGTAATAAGAGATACTTAAAGAGGCTTCAGATGAGGGTTGTAGATGCTGGGAAACAGATTCTTATTGCAATACCGCACTGAGTCCAGGAGGATACGGCCTTTGCCTGCCGCTCTGGTGTGGAACAACACAAGGAAAGAGAGGAAAGCACTCGGACTGCAGCCAGTTTCACTGGATGAGGAGAGAGGAGGGGATCTGTGCCATGCCAAGAGTAGCTGGGACCTACACAGGGAAACCGTTCCGCTTACCTGGAAGCCAGCAGGAGTCATGCCAGTGTGTGTGGGCATGGACAAATTGAGAGCTTTGGTTTTCTTCCCCACTGGGCAAGAAGGAAGAATGATCGCCTGCCAAATAGCTTTATGAATGTCGGGCATCCCTAAGGCACTAGCCCACTCCCATGCAGAGGCACGCATCCTGCATCCTGCCCAAAGGGGAAGTCGGATTGCCTGCAGCATCCCAACATACCTGCTGCTGGGTTGTAAAAATCTAAGCTTTGAAACATCATTGCTGCGTTGCCCTTTTGTTTTGTATTTTTCTGTCTTTCTCTGAAGCTGCTAATTTAAGCCTAGATATTATGGGCCAAATTCAGGTGATATAAGTCTGTATTAATCTGTATTTGAGGAATTCGGCTGTGTCAAGTGTGCTTGCCTTTTCAGTAGATGCAGCAGCAAATCCAGTGTCCCATTCTCACTGAGCTCAGTGATGCCCTTTTTGCCTTTGAGTGGAGGATCTGTTCCTGTGTAAGGTTACATTTTTAATTAAAAGCTGAAAAGAGGAGGCAGCAGCCTTAGGAGGAAGGCTTTGTATGTGACTGGCTTAATGAGTGGCCAGCTCAGTTATGTAGTTTAGTTTCTAGGTAAAATAATGCCAGTCTGTAGACTTGGTTTTGAAATGTCTACAGAGGCAAACATCTGATTTAGATGGTAAGTGGCTGTGGCAGGAGAGTTACAGGTCTTCATCTCACACTGCATTGTGCTGCTCTGTCTGCAGAAAAGCAGCAAAGTGGGAAAGACAGAATGGAAGGCTTTGCAAGAGAGATACAGTTCTTTGCACTCAATACTTACGTGTTGCCCTGGGGCTACGGCTAAGTAGTGCTGAGTAGTAGTATTAAGCAAAGTTAAATCCTCCTGCTTAGGAAAAGAATGGCTTGATTCTTGTATCTCTTAGCCTCTTCTTTGGGGAAGAGGAGCAGGGCAAGGGTGTGGGAGCCAGAAAAACATGTATTTCTAAACTATTTTTAATGCCTGTTTTCTTGGTGTAATCCAAAATATTTTCCTGATGGAGCTGTGGAACAGATATGAAGCTGAAGCTGCTCAGTTTGTTCATAGTTTTATTTTTGAGCTTGCTTTTATGGAAGTTTGTCTTAATGTAAATCAGAGTCTTGCCAACAGCAGCCTTGTTTGGAGAAATCTCATGTTCAAGGACACGTGCTTTTCTGTGTTGATGGAAAAGCTGGGCTGTGACCAAAAGCAGCCTGTCAGACACCGAGACGGGACCCCGGTGACATGATGAGCGTAGATCACAAAGCTCAGCCATCTTCCTGGTAAGAAATGCTGATTCCAAAGGAAAGCTAATACTCCGGACTTTCTCTGGAATCCTGGTGGTATTGAAAAACATGTATTTTTGTCAAGAAAAGGAGTGGGGCTGGAAAAGCAGTAAGAGTGTTAGAAAATAACTGCTAGCATGGAAAAATTAGTTTGGGCTGTGTAGATGAGTTCAGCTGTATTGCTGTGGCTGGGAGGAGGCCACCAAGCAAACTGGTAATTGGCTCACAGGAATATCTGTCTTAAATGTAACATACATCTTAAAACTGGGAAACTTGTAAATGCATGAAGGAACTAGCCTTGTAGTACAGTGGCAGCACGTAGACTTGCAGTGCTGGAAGCTTCCTTTCAGATTGGCCGTGCAACTTGCGCTTCTTAAGGCAGTAGTTAAAAGCAACACATCCTCCATTTCTAGGTATGAAGCCAGAAAGGACAATTTTGATCACCTTGCCTCCAAGACCACCTACATTCCTGCATCAAACTAAATTTCAGTGTTGATCCGTCGCGTTACTTTTATAAATGTATTTACAAAACCATCTAATCTACAATTAAAATGTCACATTGTGGAGAATTCATTACATTCTTCAGAAGTTAATTATTTTACTGTTTAAAAAGATTATACCTTTTTTTTCCCCTGAGTCTGAAATTACCCAATTTCTAGATAATATGGTAAATATTTTTTCTGCTAGATTTTAAGAGCTAGGTGTGCAAAATGCCTCCCCTTCAGTATTTCTGTGCAGTGATTGTTTATGTTATCTTTTAACCTCCCTTTCAATAAATTAAATAGATTGAGCACTTAGGTCTTACACTATAGAGCATGAAAACAGCGTTGACTCAAGGGGCCGGAGTCCCCATGCAGTCAGTTTGAGGTAGCCTCTAAAGTTGAGTCAAAAACATTTCCAAAAGCGAAGTTTCTGTAACACCTATGTCATGAAGAGATAAGGTTCCTCAAACAGAAGGAATAGATTACTTAGCAAGTTTCCTTAGCTATTTCTTGCACTTCAGTGTTTTTTGCCTTTATTTTACTAACCAATTTTATTTCAAAATGTAGGACTTCTGCAATTTAATTGAATCCCAAAAATGTCATCAGAAAGTGACTTGACACAAATCACAAGAAAAAATTAATTGTCTATTAAATAAGAGTCATCATTCACCATTGTCTAGCAGAATCTGAAATTAATATACTGACATTACTTAAATATGTATATAGTGTATTCTCCTGGTTAACAAAAAGAAATCACAATTTTAGTGCAGACTATAATTAGCTGCAAATCAACTTGTCAGAGCATTCCCGACCTATGGGAATTGACTAACCAAGAAGCACAGATGAAAATGCAAGGTTTAAAATCAATTATTTAAATCAAAATTCCCTGCTTGTTGGTTTAAATCACAATTAATTCTTTTGCTTTAAATCACATTGATTAAACGTATTCCATTCCACTTTGCAAAAAATCTGCCCCCTTTCTCAGTTTGTATCCTTGGTTTACATTCCTCCTTGACATCCGACCGTATGTTACACAGCATTGACCCAGCAGTGCAGTCGTGGTTAGAGCCGTCAGCTGAGGGATGGGACGGCCCGGTTGTTTTTTGATGTTGACCCGTCTGCACTGGCAAGTGCCATGCAGTGGCACAGTGGTTCTCCGTAACGGTGACAGTGGTGCTCTGTCCCATAATACTTCTGCTGTTCTGCCAAGGTATCTGCCAGGGTCCTTCTTGGTGCTCAGCCGCTTCTTAGTAACAGTCTGCCTCTCAGTTTTCCACTGTTCCTCTCTTCAGTTGACTTTGTTACATGGCTCTACTGAATTTGCTTTTGCCTTTTTTTTTTCCTTTTTTTTCTCTTTTTCATTTTTTTAGCCCAAAATTGTGCTTTATAGCAGGCAGAGGGTGGCAATGGTGATGCAAACTGCAGGTATCACAGGGAATGCCATTGCTGCCTTGTAGCACTGTTTAAATTGGAGCATCGTTCACCTGGTTAAAAAGAGCACCTGCAGATAGATTTTTGTAAATGGTGGGAGGGGGTGGGGAGGTTGTCAAAACTTTAGTGGCAGTGAAATAATTTATCGACCCAGTCCAGAATCACCAAACTCATAGTCTGTCAGTGAAACCACGTTCCTGGACATATATTACACAGTTACAAAGCAAACCTATTAACTTTGGGTGCATAATATAATACTCTATTTTTAGTAATATTCAGATTTTCCCTCCAAAGTCATAGAAAACAGTGAAGGGCAAGGTGATAGGAAAATATTTTATAGTTCTGGGTAACTGAAAAAAGTCTGTATCTCCCCTACTTCTCATATCGATTAAAATTAAGAGAAGAGGGTCAAGAAAAAGATTTCAGAACCAATTGTGAGTTGTCTTTTTTAATTTTCAATGTAAATCATATTTTTTTTAATATTCCCGTGACATAACTGCAAAACTAAGAAGACTTGGTAATCTGGAGTCTTAAATAGGATTAGAACTAAGCAGGGCGCAAAAATGAATGGCCCACCTAATTTCACCATCCTAGTCATGAGAAATATAAGTAATATTCAAACAGTGTATTCTACATTATACCTGATTATTAACTTTTGCTTCTGTTTTAATCATCTAAAGTAATATCAGTAACTCAGGGATTTTTTTTTTTAAAGATTTTTATCTGGACAGCTGTACTTTCATTGAAAAATGCAGCAAAATCTTATCTGCCTGTATCTTCCAATATGGTGATCTCATTATAAATGAAATATGTGTATGGTTTTAGTTGGGTTATAAGTCCTGGCAGATGAATTTAGAATCAGTTTTAATGGAAATACTGCTCCTACTCAAGGATCTCCAAGATATGTTGCAATAAACCAGCCAAGATGAAATACAGAGGCAGAAAAAAAAAAAAATCATTCTTACATGCTAGAGCACAAGCTTGGGAACCAAGCTGATGTGCTCATTAAAAGATTAGCTTAAATCCAATACCACACAATTCAAGGTTTGCTTAACTAACTATACGTAACTCCGCAAGATAATAAAACTGATTGCTGTGGAAACTGCCCAGTGTCTCTGAAATGTCAGACAAGTCATCACATTTCAAAAAGGACAGAGTCCAAAGCCATAGCGGGACACCGGACTCGTGATCCATACATGCAGAAGAAAGCTGGAAGCGCTCTGCTGCAACTTGCTCTGCTTTCTCTCTGTTTCAGTTACTCTGCTGCAGTGTGCCATGGTACTAATATTACCTCAGTGGCGTTTGTGAAGTCTGAAGGCTTTTCTTGTGCGTGGTGTCAAAACACATTTATCCAAAAACGTGCAGAGTTCATAAATAACCTGTGTGTACCTTCTGTGGGGAGAGTCTCAGCCATGAAAAGCAGAGCAGGTGGGAAAGGGTCAGTGTACTGTAGACATTTCAAAAAATGGTCTTGTGTCTTTCTCTAAGACTCGGCTGAAAGGAGGAAAGAAAACTGTAAATAGGATCACAATTACAGACATCTCTATGGTGAATTCAAAAGGAAGGAGATTTAGTTGTAAAACATACCTCCAGCTTTCTAATAAAACAGAAATATCACTTCAAATGACCAGGATGCCTCTTTCCAAGCCAAATTAAGTCTTAATACTGAAAAAGTATACTTTAGAAAGTCAGAAAGGTCAAGGTTCATGACAGCAAATCATGGATTGCGGCTCGCAGGCCACCTCTATAATTTCCATGGGAATAACTAAAGAAAATTGAGCAAAGAAAATGTCTGCAACAACTGGGACATAGCTTGAAAAACCCACTAAAAGCCAGATGTCCCAGAAGAATACTTTGGAAGTGTAGGAGGCGGCAGACAGGGATGGGTTTTGTCAATTTTTGTAATAAGTCAGTTAACTCTTCATAGCAAAAAGCCAGTTAATGCAATATGGAATAGTTTAAAAGTCAATTAATATTTTGAAACTCAACAGCCAGCCTTTTTGCAAGGAGATACTAGCTGAAGTAAATAAAACTAATTTCAAGTGTCACATTTACAAAAAAGCATGGATCTGGCATGGATTTTAGTGTATAACCAGGCATAAGGACCTCCCACTCAAACTAACGGCATCAAATTCAGCTTCAAAACACAGGAGATGGAAGTAAATATTGCCATTGAACAAAAGGGCTCGAATTAATGTTATAAAATTTAATGAAGTCATGGAGACATTGCCTCAGAAAAGCAAGCTGTATTAGCTATGCCTCCAGTGAGTAAAAGAACAAAACAAGTGTTAGGGAACAAAATATTAATGAAAGAAAGAAGTGTCAGTACAAAATGGTTAGGTTGAGAGGAAGGATCTGTGGAAAAAAGATAAGTGAATGCAAATTAAAAAGAAGAAGATCAAATTAAAAAACAAAAGCATATATCCCATAGAGTGCATCAACAGAGTGATGTGCTGAGTGAAACCTAGGGAATAAGATGCGTGCTACAAAATGCAAATACATCCGTGGCATTGTTGGGATGGATACTGAAAGCGCTCAGGAGACCAACAGGCTGGGAAGCTGCTGCTTTATAGGTGCAGATGTTTGGAATAAAAGCAGTGCTGCTTATGTTGGGTTATAATTCAGAACTGATCAAAAAGTGTGGACTCCAGGCTGCAAAGATGAGGAAATAAGTTTTTCCTTCTGTGAGAAAGCGCATTGTAAAATAAGACACCTCCACCACAGTTCTTGGCTTTGGTCTGGAGGTGTGGTTGTCAGTGAATGTGCTTTAAAAACAGCTAACAATGGAGAAATGTAGGAAGCCAACAGCATCAGGTGTAAATATATATGATTTTTGAGGGTGTTGGACCAGGATTTTTTGAGTGAGCTTCCTGCAGCTCTCACAGCGTTGTGTAGGAACCTCCTGTATGTTCTATCACGGCTCAGCTAGGTTCCTGTAAGCAAACAGCAGCTTTGTGATGGCATCCATCGCTCAAAGGCAGACTGCAGTTACTTCTCCATAATCCAGCCAATTCCTTTGTCTCCATCCAATCTTTGCCAAGCAGGCTCAGGGGAAAAAACAGGAAAGATGTTAAAAAGAACAAGGAAGTTGCACTGTCACGACAGCAAGTTTCAGGTTTCTAATAGCGAGCCAGTTAAAGCGAGTCAGTTATAGGTATTCTTATGTACATGTTTAGGAAAGAGGAAAGGAGATTATGATGATAAAGTAGGAAAGTGAATTGTATGTGGACAGTCTTAATTGCATGCTGCAAGGTAATGACAGGCTGTGAAATGTTAAGAACTCAAATATAGTTCTGGGTTCTTTTACAAACACACAGGGGACAGAGTCGTGAGCACTCTGCGTGCCACCCACCAAGAAAGAAGAAACAGGGTGGGGGAGATGCGAGCCACAGAGAAACACGAGGGCAGTGCTTTAAGCAGACCTGCAGTTGTTCGTTATCCTCGGCGAAACCCTGCCTTGTGAGGAGAGAGCTTTTATATAAACCGGTGATTAAAGGAAGGAGGTATCTAATTTGGGATTAAGAGAATCACTGAAGAATTTAATAGTAAAAACAGTTGTTAGAGCAGCTGTTTCAACACAGCTCATACAATTGGCAGCCAAACTGCTTCCATTTCTTAAGTAGGTGACATATTTAATTTCTCTGCACAGAAGTCTCTTAAAAAAAAAAATCAAGAGAATATTCTAAATTCTAGAGGTTTTTGTCTGACTTTCTTTGCCCATATATTCACCTAAGACTTCTGTGTTGCTCTTCAACTGTGACACTTTGGAAAATCATGCTTTGGATATTTTGATCCAGGTTGAGTAACACCTTATTGTGCCAGAAATGTTGTAGAAGCTAGTACGAGTCTGATCCAGAACCACTGCAATCCATGGATGTATTCCTACCGATTGCAGTCAGCCGTAAGTTTAGGCTGAAATGCGATCATTGTTAGAGCATATTCCTTCATTTCTTTGCTGTCTGGGTCAGTCTGGTAGTAATTTGATAAACGCTGATTAGGATATTTGTTTTTTCCCCAGGAACTCTGCCCACCAATGTTAGCAGTCTCTTTCCATATTTTGGAGATCCTAGAAAAAAGGAATATATCTTTGCCTGCTCTCTGCATTTTTCTCCACCCCATTCCATTTTACCACAGATACAAATGGAAGTAAAAGTAGGACTTAGAAATGAATGTAATTCAAGGTTGTTGAAGAATTGCAAACATTCAGATCACTAGCGGTTATGGACCAGTAACTTTGATAAGAGCAAGCATGGAGCTAAAACTCCTGTTGTACCCTGTTAGAGAAAATTAATTCCTGCTTTCTTAAGAATCTTTACCCTCCCCTCCAGGCTTGGAAAAGATTGCATTGTTCTAGCATTTAATAGTTATGTAAATTAGCACTAATTCTGTCACTTAGCACCTGTACAAAATTTTCTACTAGAACAGTTCTTTAAAATATGGCATAAACAAAGCACAAGATGCACAGTGATACTGTTCCTGTGTTGATGCTTATTTGGGAAAATCTGCAGAAGCTATTGAGCATCTTTACCACAGGTAAAGGTGTAGATATGCCAGAAACACGGCAGCACAGCTTTGTAGGCATGTGGTTGGTGTTAAATAGTACATAGGCTGCTAGTCAGACTTTCAGCAAGCTATATTTTGGAAATATATTAAATACAATAATACATATGCTAAAAACTTAACCACATCTTTATGGTAATGGTAGTGTCTTTGCTGTACTCGAAAAGTTTGTCTGCCAAACGTAACTTAATCTGTCTATGGAGCTATTGACAGAACTCATACCTTCTGCTGGCTTCTGCCGATATCGCTGTGGCCTCCACTAGTTCTGCGCTCTGTTTTGCACGAGCAGATGGGATCCTACAGCTGTTTGAATAAATATTAGTTTTAAGGAGTTATTCTGCTCTGATTAACTATTCGGTGCGGGGGAGAGAGTGCCTAAGGAATCTGTCTGCTTCAGGCCTCTTGCCCAACAGGGTTCATGTAAATGTTCGCGCAGTGATGAGGTGAGGAGTCATGTAAACTGGAAGCTGTTCCTCAAGTCACCATCTTCTCTCTGCACGCAGAGTAATTGATAGCTCATGCGCTTGCAACAGCTGAAAAAACAGAGCAGAACATGCAAACACGTCCACTGTATAACATACGTGGGAAGCAAGAGGAGGGGAGTGTTAACTTTTATAGAAAGTGAATTATCTGCCATTTTTGTTCCACTCCAGATGTAATTCAGCAAGGAGATTGGATCTGTGCATTAGATAGTCTGAGACAGCACCTTGGAAATTGGCAGCCAGTTCCAGCCAAGGGCGGCGAGAGAGGGCGGTAAATGTGTGAACAAAACCCAGCCCTGGTTATCAAGTAAAACCCTGAGCCAACGGGGGTCCGTGGATATTGACTAGCTGGCACTTTTCTTCATTTAAAGAAGAAAAATAGCCTTTGTTTTCCAGGCGAAGGGAAGTACTTTGAGAGCAGTCTGTTGTGGATCATGACAAAATCTGGCAAGCAAAACCAATCTCAGCAGGATTTCACAGTTGAAAATCCATGTGAATGGCTTTTTGCTTAGATCTAGGTGTTAGCGTACTGTTGTACGTATCCATGTGTCACCAGGTTTTGGTCCCTCATTTAGCGTTTTTGTTACGAGTTTTGGCTTGATCCGAGATGCTGTGCTGTAAAGAAAAGAAATGTTTGTTTACTGAGAACTGAGATGTCTTCAGTATAAAAAGAATGTATTTTTAGAAGCATGGTGTGGTGACAGTTTTTCCCTTTGTTTTGCTTTCTTAAAGAGGTAAAAGTGATATGCTCTTGAACTGAAATCCACCACCCAAAACAATAGCTGGGACAAAAGGAGTAGAGGAAAGGGCATACTAACAGTCTTGCTTCCAAAGATCCTCAAACAGCAAACATGCTTTACAACTGTACATTCGCAGATTAAAGATTTTCAAAATCGGTTAAAAGCGCTAAGGATCCCGGTAGCCGTGCTCAGAAAGCCTGTGCGACTTTGCTGTGCGTGCTGTTCCTTACTGCCTGACTCGACTTCTGGTAGTTCTCTAATTAGCTTCGCAGGGGTCTCAGAAGGCATCTGGGTTTCTCACTGACTGGGGAATTAGACTGAATTTAGGCTGCCTGAATATACCTGTGCTGGTTTTGAGCCTTTTCTGTAAGGATCCCTTTGCTGCGTGGTGTGCTGCAGCCCCCTCTGGAATGGCGAGTGGGAGCAGCTCGGTGGCACAGGCTGTGCTGCGGTACTGACTGCACCACGCTTTATGGCAGAAAGCACAAAGCAGATCGGTTTGAAATGAAAGGGAATTAAAAAAAAAAAAAAAAAAAAAGACTAATTCAATTAGTCGGTTGAAATTGAGTTGGGGTTTACAACTTGAATTTTCAGGCCCAGATCCATCAGAGCACTTAAGCACCTGCTTTACCTTGAATACATTTTGCTTTTCAATAGCAATCATTTGCCTAGCTATCAGAGGCCTCCAGGAAACCTGGACTTAAATGTGCATTGTAAAGTGTGAGGGAAGGATGGCAGACAGTCAGTGGCACTTAGAGACATTTCACTTTTTCACTCCCTGCACTTTCTGTGGTTTAAATAATGCCTCCTTAATGTTGCCTTAATGCAATGCTTTTTGTTAAATACCCTGTAAATAATATCAAGAAGGGTTATTTAATGAATAATCTGACTTTTTCTTTGAAGAGACTTGTTACTGATCTTAACTTGGAATCTCTTTAGTATTATTGAGGGGAATAACAACCTTAATGTAATTTTGGTTTGATTTCTTTGTGCGAAGGGCTGACAGCTCTCCCTTCTCTCTCGTCACCAAACATCTGAAGAAAGCTCTGTTATTGAGAGATTACTGCAGTGGTCCTTGGTCTTACAGAGATTTCATCAGAAACATTTGGTTTTTAATGGACAATGGGAAATGTTCAGCTGTCCATTATTACACTTCTTTGTACACAGTCTAAAAATATAAATGGAAATTATAATTACATCTGTAATGCTGGGTCCCAGCTGAAATCACTTTAATCCCAATGTGGGGAAAAAAATCAATACAGAACCCTTAACCCTGATCTTTTCCTCCTTAGACATTTCATTTTCAGTTGTACTAGTTTATACCACAAGTTTTATAAGTTTTTGAAGGCACTTCAATATACAGAGACCGTTTTGCATCCTTAGAATCATATTGCTGCTTTGTGCTTTTCTGACTTAGAAGTGTTCTTCTTGCGCAATGGTTTATATTATAGCTGCTTGATATGATAGGATATTTCTCCCTTTTACTTTTCGATCATTAAAAAAAAAGAGGCCTTTCAAATGTGGCAGAGTTCTTGCAAAGAAAATCCCATTTTACTGGAAATAGAATTACACATAGTTTTGTTAGAGAGGAACCCAACTCAGCATTAAAGATTTAACATTGAGGTTTGGAAAAGACGTCATTCTCAACTCACCACAGGCTCTCTACCATATTGTGCTTTTTTTCCTATGGGATTCAAATAGTAGGTCTGTCAAGGTTAAATATTATGGTTTAGGTTTTTTATATCAACATCTGTAAGTACAGACATGCCATCAAGTGTTTTGTGTTTCTGAAACCTGCATCTTTCTGCAAACCTGGACTTAGACTAACGGTTGTTTTGTTTTGAGTTAGCTTCTGGGGAGGAAAAGAGAGGTTACTTTTATGCCGTAAGGCCTATGGAAACTATTAAGTGCCGACTAACTGCAGCTTCCTCTAAAGCATCTGGTTCTGGTAACAGTCAAAGACATGATGCTGCAATTTAGGGCACACTCTGCTGCACTGCCCCAGTTGTCACATTATTAATAATCATAGGTGTAACATTCAGGTAGCAGAGGTGTGCTCTTCATCTGGTAGAATGTCTTGTTTCGTAGTAATTTTATATATGTACCCATGTCTGGATCGTGAGCACTCAAAAGGTAAAAAATAAATTAACTGCATTTTGGTCAGTCGTTTGTCTGAATACAATTGAAAAGGAATGTTTCCACATGGAGTGAGGCATTTCAGCAACCCACATAGAGTACGCTAGCTATTTATTTGCTGTCTAAGGCTGTCAGGCCTTAACTTCCTGACTTCGTTCCAGGATACAGATGTCTCATTCTCTCCCTGCCCTCTCCTCCCCTTTCAGATACCATTCCCCTATACGAGAGCCTAATCCAAAGCCCATTGAAATGCTTCCATTGACATCCAGAGGCTTTGGCTGAGGTGGGATGAGTCTGGGGCACAAAGCTCCTCATCGCATCGAGTTATTCCCTCCTCTCAGTCTGGTGTCTAGGCAGAGCACACACAGAGCTCTTTCCATCTCTACTTCCCTCTGCAAAGTATCATCTTGATGGTTTTTTTATGAACATGCCACTTCAAGTCTATCACACCACACAATCTGAGAATACTTACAATGATGTTGTAGTAGTGACCTTTATTGTTCATTAGTGAATCAGCAGCATAGCTTACTGTGGCTTTAAATGAGCCATATAAATTGGTTGTTATTTTCAGTGATGATTCCCTTGATTTGAACATACTAGAGCAAAGGTAATTGTTTGATTGATTCATTATGTAAAAGATTGTTTCAAGTTAGAGGGTGGTTTTATTTAATCCCCCCCCCCCCAGCCAAATTGAGACATGCTGTCTGGAATCTTTGCCAGGTTCTTACCAGGTTCAGATCAGGAAGTGCTGTTGCTTCACTTTTTCTCACTGATGGCATGTGGTGGCCTTCCTGGCTGGCATAGGGGTGCCTCTCCGATCGTGGTGGTGTTCATCATAATCTAAGCTGAAGCTACTGACAGCATCACATCCTGCACATAAGACTCTACTGCACGTGGTAGTCTTTGACACAACATATATATGTGTTCAAAAGAAATTAAAGTCTATACCTTGTGGTGCTGTCCAAAGCCTCTCTTTATCTCAGTATTGCCTTGCTCCTGTCTTCCAACTGCTGTGCTGTCACCTCTGTAAGTTATCACTAATTCCCAGCTGCTGGCATTGCTTCCCATTGCTCAGGGATGCAGTGTTTCGGTGTGTCTTTAAAGCACATTTTTTGTCTTCTGCAGTGTGCTCCCTCTTCCAGCTTCAGCAGCATGATGTCTTCTGTTCTAGGTACATGACTAAGCTGGTAACTGTGTTGCCGTAGACTGTGCTTGCTCTCTCTGGAAGGTTGCTGTGCTCCAAGAACTTTGCTGTTGCAGATTTTATCTTGTCATCTGGCATGCAGCATGGTGTGCAGATGGCAAAGAAGAAATTTGTTTAGAAGCTACGTATCTCCTCTATTACAAGCGTTGGGGGGGATGCACATAGATCTAGGATACTGATGATTGTGCCAGTTCCCAAGGAGCAAAGGATGCTGCATGCCCAAGAAACGTGCTAGTAAGTCATGCTGGATCCATGGTGCTGCCCCAGACCAGGAATGCATGGAAGAAAATGGCATAGATGTAATGATGTCTCATGTCATCTTGGAGTCCTTGCAGGCATTGCCAGGGCTGGTGCTGCTGCGGAAGAAAGCAGAGAACAGTAGCCAGTCCAGGAGGGGAAATGGGCAAAAAAAAGTGGTGTGAGCAGAGCCATGGTCTCCAGGAAACCAAACCTGGGCAGGAGGCAGAGAGAACAGCAGGGGATGTGGCATCTTGCCCTGTTGTCATGTCCTCCTGTCTCCAGCCTGTGGTCTAACATGATGTGCAGTGACTTCCAGATCTTCTTTTCTTAAAGAAACAAAGTCTACCAAATGAAAAGGGGAAGGGGAAGAACTGAGAGCAGAAGTGCATAAAAGTCAGCAGTTATGTTGTCTTTATCTGTGAATGGACCATGTAGCTTGTATATATGTATAGGCATTAAGGTTAGTGCCGTATATATGAGTAAAAACTCTACCTATGCCCGTAAAGCTGGGTTACAGTGATCGGGAGCTGCATTGTGCATTTCCTCCGTGCTGTGTGGTTCAGGTCTCAAAGCAACATTACAGTGATGTATTTGGTGGTGGCGAGCACATGTGTCTCATTCGCACATAGCTATTCTGCCGAGGGGGCGTTTGAGGAACTGAGCAGATTCACGGCAGTGTCTCACCTCTCCAGAATCTGGTGCGCTAAATGCTCCTCATCTGAGCAAGTCAACAGCCTGTCCCAGGCTGCCGCCTCAGAGAATGGCAGAGACTTTGTAAATACAGGAAACAATTGAATGATAAGTTCACACTTCAGCACACTGCTTAACAACCTGATAACAGTTAATTACATACAGTATTTTTAAATGCAGCAACAGGGAGATAACTCATGCAGTGATGGAGCACAGGCACTTGGGCCTCACGACCGAAGGTTAACCTCTTACTACCCACGTCCCTAAAGAGGCTGGCGGCCTGCAGCTCCGAATCTCACCAGCTTTGAACGTTTACCAGCTAGCAGTAACTCAGGGCCATCGCGTAGCGTGTCCTCAGCTGCAGGGAGGGGCAGGGGAAGCTGCGTTCAGCCCCGTGACTTGCAGGGCCCCACTTTGAAAGAGCAACCCGTGCGCTGGCGGGCAGGAAGTGCAGGGTGGTAAAACAAGGGCTGTCTCCACCGTGGGCAGCAGGTAGAGCATGTCCAGTCAGCAGTCGCTCCGCTCGCTGCAGCTGCGCCGATGTTCGTGTAACTGTAGAAGCCCTTAAGGAAGAAGCCAGCATAAACACAGCTGGAACGGGCTGCAGTCGCAGGGCGCTCGTGGCCGTCTGTAAGTCACAGCAGCTGCAGCCAGCGCTACTGCTCTCTGGGCACCGGGTGGGACGCTTCCGTCTCTCCCAGCCCGGTGGGATTTAGGGGTTTGACCCTTGTTATTTAAAGCTCAACTTCAGGACGTCTGCTGTCAGAGCACCCGCAAAGTTTGTGACTTAATACAAGTCTAATTAACTGATTTGCCTATCCAAATCTGGAGATTTACACACTTCTGTAGAGGCAGCTGTAAAGTTATAACTTCAGCTGTTTATCATGCCCTGAGCCTTTAAATCTCAATTATTAAAGGTGGTGTTTAATGGCTGGCTGGAAAAGGGGTGGTTACCAGAGTGTTAATGGAGTGCGGCAAGCCAGGAAATCTATAATCTAATGCCTGTATAGAAATGAATAGTTCTAACAAAAGAAAATATAGGGGGGGAGGATGTACTTACAGGCTGCTTATGCTGTTTAGGAGCAAAGCAGTACATGAGCAGTAGGGGTACAATGGGGACTGAAATAGTGCCTGAAGAAAGAAATAAGAGCCGCTTAGTTTTAAGGTATCCCTCACCCCCCAAAAGCAGCCATTGTTCTCCTCTGGATCTTGAGCTTTGCCTTTGCAACAAAGGGGAAAAAAGGGAATCGCACATCCCAAGGAGTTTAACAGAATGTCTGGACTCAGAAAGAAACAAAATGGAGGAAAAAAAAGCCAGCTACAATCAGTTTCAAAAATAATTTTCCTTTTTTATTGAAGCATGGTTTTACTACCCAGTTTGGGCCATCGGAGGCAGAATTGACAGCCATGCTTCATCATGGCAAAGGGAGAAAATGCTGCAAGGAATGCTTTAATTTAAATGAGAGATGCTTTAAAAAAAAAACCCAAACCTAAAAGCTTGGTAATAACATTAATAACCACTTCTTACAGGTTTTTACTAGCCCACTAAAGATCAGACAGCGTGTTAAGATCCCAGCGGCTGAACAGTAAAGACCGGGGCCCAGGTTGTTATTACTGAGGAAGATTCTTTTAATGACTTCTGTTATTTGTTGAAAATCATTTGAACAGCACAGCTGAATAATCACCACGCTTTAAATTCATTTCACGTGAAAAATGAGAACAGGATAGAATTTGGGTTTACGTGTCTTTGAAAGCACTTGATGAAACCGGCGTGGATGGCAGTAGTGCTGTGAATGGATGGGCGAAGGGAAGGCGCCCGAGCCGTTTGTTTGTTTCTTTCTGAAGAGGGATTTTGACTATGGCAACAGAATTTCTTTTACATCAAAAGAAAATCTCCTGAATCACCACAGGACCTTTAATTTCTACCCTGAGAGCCTCCAAAAAAGCAGAGATCTGCTGTAGAGGTTAGGGTGAGGCAAAGAGATCTGGACAGTGTTTCTGGCTTTTGTGCTGCTGCTGTGCTGGGGCAGCGTTGGGCTCTGACCCCTCTGCGTCTCTCTCCCTTCCCATTGCTTGCCAGCTCTTGAGGGAAGTATCTGGCGCTTCTCATGGAGGGGTAGCGGGGTTCCCATGTCCATTGGAGCTACTGCACAGTAATGCAGTAGCAGTACAAATAACGTTGCCGTAAGAGAGATTTCACTTTAGCATCCGGCCCCAGTGGTGGCAGTTCTGCGTGCGTTCAGTGCTTCTTTGTATTAGTTTGAGTGTGCATTGAAATGCAAAATTCAGCTGAGAAACTTAACCATTTGCTTCTCTTGCTGGCTTAAGATGCATACGTCCTTTAAAAAATTTTCTCCCCTCCAATGCAACTTGGCCGGCGTAGTCTCAGAAATGTGACGCAAGAGACCAAAGGCCAAGAGCTCTTTTAGTCTATAGGAAGAGCTTTCGGCCCCTGCTGATCTGCAAAACAAAAGACCAAAGGGACCTTAAAATCTCATCCAGGTCTCTCCCCGACAGAGCATGGGGGTTCCTGAGCAACAAGCATGACTGCTTAGCATTGAGAGTAGGTTACCAGTGCCAAGAGGTTAATGACTCACACAGTATTATGTTGTATTGAATAATGAGTAACATATGAAATGACACATGTTGTAATGACTCGCTACTTAAAGTACCAATCTACTTAAGATCCCTTTAAGCTTGGAGAGATCACAGTATAGCGATGTCTTGTTCAATAGGTGCTACTTTATTTTATGCCTCCTGGTAGAAGAGATGTACCATGCCTGAGAGCACATGAACGAAACAAGTGGGGAATTGAGTAGGAAGGATTATTGGACTAGTTGTTTTGAATGCGTATTGGGCATTTATAAAGCACTGGCAAGCATATTTGGGGGTTTGTTGCTGTTGATTTGCCGGTTTTAATCCTGATTATCACAGTTCCTATATTTATAGGTTGGATTTAGGGAAGGAAAGAAAGGGGAGCTTTGCCTGCAGGATGGGATTATCAGAAGCTGGTCTGAGATCTGCTGTGGAAAATAAACTACTGCTGGAGCAAAGGAGCAACACAATGTTTTATGGCTTTGTTGCTGATGGGAGGGGTTTAATTACATGGCACTCTAAATTCTGATGTTAACCAATCTGTGACATAGTTTGCTCCGTTAGGGATTGAGAACCATCAATTTGCTTTCATGCAAAATAGACTGTTCATGCTGTCATAAGAAATCTTACATAATCTGATAGTAAAGTTTTAAACCTGTCAGACTACTGTTTTCCTGTCTTACAGTTGTTTCTGCAGTCTGCTTATCTGCATGGAAAGTTAGTATCTGACTAAACTTTATGCCTGGTCCTGGATGTAAAAACAAGTGGGACACCTAAATGCCTCCAGTTGCTAAGAACTGCCCAGGGAGCTGCGTGGTCCTCTTCAAACAGGGACTTTGTTCTCCAGTCACTTAAAGGCTAGACTTAACTAGAGTAGTATAAACATGTCTATACACTTAACGTTCTGGGATTGTGGTGCTTTTGCTGTTTGTTTCTGAATTTCTAAGCTGTAATACCGTAGAGAGAGAAAAACTATGTATACAAGCTCTTATGTTCAGGCCAGTCAGGGCCACTGTTAAACTTTGAAAAACTGCATGCAAGGGAAGAGAATCAGGCTTGCCTGCATTGCATCTGAAATGTACTCTTGCTTGAATTTCAGACGAACTTGTATGGATCCCTCCTTCTCCAAATCTAAACAAAACATGAATTCTTTAAAAAGGGGAGAGAGAGATTTTTCCGCTCTCTCTCCCCCCCCCCCCCCCCCCAGTAACGCGGGTCATGAAATGATCATTATTTTTATGGGTCTGCAAAGCCTGTAGAAGTCAAAGCTATGTAATATGCATTGCAGAGTGTTCTGCTAATCCAGTCCAACCGCAGTCGTGCCTGGCCCAGGGATGAGGGTCTGGTAACTGGAAACCTGACACTGAAGGAATTCCAAACACAGTCCTCAAACTAAAAACAGCTCTCTCCACATGGCATATGCTACATGAGAGCCAGGGATTGTATTCATTTACGTTATCTGATTTTTTAGCCCTGCATTGTTGATAAAAGAACAGGAGAAGAAAGCACCTCCACAAGCTCAGCCCATAAATAATCTGTGTGGTGTGTTTGAGGTTAGTATGACATTGCTAGACATCTGCCTTCTTGCGAGAGGTACAAGCCTGTCTCTCAGACAGCAGCCACTGAGCACTTCCTTGTGCTGCAGATTCTTCCCAGTGCTAAGATACCAAATTTGATTTCCAGTGGCTTTTTAAATGCAAAACCCATCATTGACTATGGGAAGTATTGGTCTGGAACAGCAAAGAATATTTGTTGTAGGAGTATCTTGCCTGTTAAGATACAGAGACAGACTTTAATGAAGCTGAGTCATGCAGTGATTTTTTGAAACCTGCAGTGATTTTTTTAAAAAAAATTTTTTTTTACATTATATGCACATTGAATATTAAGCAACAGAAGTTTTTAGTGCCACTGAATACAAACAGCACCACTGTGTCTTTAATACTGTATCTGGAGAGAGAGGCTCTACGTGGTCTTTTCAGTCAGTTGTTTTTAGTGTGTGTTGAGAAGAGCTTTATAAAGACACAGTGTAATGTATTTGATACTGTAAGATTGTTTGTTTGCATAATTTAATTCTTACATCAGCTTCTCCTTTCTTCTTTAAAAGTAGATCCTCCTGGCTGAGAACAAACAGCATGCAATCACGATGCATACAATAGAGTTCTTCAGTGAGAATTTGGACACAGATAGGACCTTGTTGCTTTCTCCTGTTCTTTAATCACAGCCTGAGCTGCCTGATGCCATCACCCAGAGTCTCTCTTGTCTTGCTTAGACATGAAAGAGATTGCAGCCAAACGTGGGCTTTCCATTTGCCACTTAGTCTGTGCCTGTCTTTGAAGTTTATTTCAAGAAGTACTCCCTGACAAAGTAAGAAGGCAGGTTTTCATGTGAGATTATATCCCTTGCAAAATATTCCCTCAGCAGTGAGAAGGAGACATGATGTAAGAAGAGAGCATTCCCTTCCTTGCTTTTTACCAGGCACTAAGAGGGTGACCTCTGTGATTCTCCCGATAGAACAGAGGCAAGAAAAACCCTTTGTCATGATGAAATCCAAACCTCCAACATGACGGGGCACAGCATGAACAGCCAGACCGTCATTTTCCTTTCCTTTCAGATAACCCAAGCATGCATCTCGTGGCTGATGTTAAAGGTGATCTGCAAATGGGGGTTAGCAGTGAAACACAGTAAACCTGAAACTCTTAAAAATTCTGCAGCAAAGCCAGAAAATATTAGATTTTATATTCTTTGTGTTTGGAAGATAAATAAGGCAGTGATAGAAGAACAACTACTTCAGGCTTTACTTGTCATAGAGAAAATAACAACACATGTACTGTTAATTGAACATCAGTCACAAGTTACCTACTTTATTTGGACAAGGCAACTTTGTGCTCTTAAAGTTCAAAATGGATCACAGTTCTTACCTGGTGAGTCATTTAGGAGATAAACCAGTAGAGCTGCTAACCAGCATATGAAACGATATGGTGTGATAGGCTTGCAACTACCTGTGTGTGTGACCTATAATTTCTCTGCAGGGGAAGGTGAGATTGCACTTCCTCACAATAAAATGAACGTTTTAAGGGGCACCTTGCCCCTGAAATTTGAGGTGTGCCTTTTCACACTGCTCCACCAGTTTCACTCCCTTCTTCACCCTGGTGCTTCTGCCTTCCTTCCTTCCACTGCTGCTTCGGCAGCAGCCTCTGCTTTTAGCTAGACCTGCATCGGTGATGCATCTTCCAGTGGGAGCCAGCCGAGCTGAACTATCAGCAAAAACACTTTTTGAGCTCTGAGATCAGTTCCTTCCCAGGATGTTGTGTCAGCTTCCCTACCTTCTGCCTGCCATTAACTGCGGTGGACCCCCAGGTCAAACAACTGGCCAAAAATCTGGAAAGCAGCTGACGGTCAGAGCAGCTCCTACTCAGCATGTCCTCTCAGAGGGCACGCTCCTGGCCTGGTCCTTTTGAGTGGCTGGACCTGCTTGACCCAATTTGTGGATTTTTGATCACTCCCCTGGGTCACTGATTTTCCACTTGAGGTTATTGGTTTGACCCCCAAACCGTGGGTCACTTGGGAGGTGTGATATGGCCCTTTGAACTCTGAACTCATCAGGAGCCAACAAAAACAGTGAGGGGGGGAGAAGAATTTCATTAAGACCTCCTCAGAGGTGGCAATGTCTGCTGAGCAAAAAGGCAGGGATTGTTTTGCTTCTTGCAGAAACAAGCAGAACATCTACAAGGGCCTGCCAAGTAGAAAGTGTTTGGTTTGAGTTGTTACGGCAATTTAAGGATAAACAACAGCATATACTTTTACACCATGAGCTATCAAGTGAAAATGGTGTTGCTTCAGAGGAGCCCTGCTCTTCCTGCTGGGAGCTGCCCCCAGCATCCCAGACTTATTCCTAATGGTGACAGCATTTTTATAGCCAGAGCTTGATATCTGTAGGTGTTTCTTCTACCTCAGACAGACTTTCTGATGCTTAATTTGACACAATTGGGGAGGGAAGACTGGTTTTTCCTATATTTTCAGACTTGTCAGATGGAGGTTCGTGTCGGAGGTTCATGGAGACCCCAGGCTGTTGGTTTGCAGTGTGAGCAGCTTCCTAAGAGCAGGCTTCACCAGGCATGGCTGCTAGGCGGGGAAGAATGAATCCTCAGGAAATAACTCCGCTTCAACGTGCAGTGCTGGTCATAAAAGGGAAGAAAAGTGTCCTCATCGTAGCGTGTGTATCTGCACACATAACACCCACGGGGATCACCAGGGGAAGTGAGCTGGAGAGCGTGGTGCAGCCACGAGGTTATCTTTCATGAAATTTCCCAGTCCTGCTGCCGGGGGGCTGCCTTTCGAGCAGTTACTAGGGTTTCCCAAGGTTTTACTCATGCAAGAGTTCTGGTAATCGTTGGTTAGATCACTGCTTGTATTATTGCCAAAGCTGCTAAAAAACCTCACAAATCTTCTGTCTTCCTGGGGCTTTCCTAAAGGATCCATGTGAAGTGGATTCAAGCCTTGTCTGCATGTACAGCTTCTCCTCCCAGCTGCTAAGCCCTGACCGTGGGGAAGACGATTGAGAATGATACCACCCGTGGGTGTTTCACCCTCAGAGAAGGGAAACTGGTGCTGAGAGTGAACAGCTGGGATATTTCTTTATTTTTTAAAGAAAGATTTTTTCCTTCCCACATGTTCCTCTCTGCAGTTTCTCTACACATCCAGAGACTGTATTAGCTGTAAGTGAACCCGCGATGGATTTTGTTTTGTAGCATAGGTAACAGCAATGAAGACCTGATGGCACAAGCTCAAGCAGCTTGGGTACATGCCTCAGGTCTGGCACGCTTGCGCTTCGATTGCTCAAGCACATCTTCACTGCACAGTCCTGGGTCAAAGCTGGCTGAATGTGCTACGCTCTGCACAGCCACAGCTTGTGTGGCAATGGTGTCCCACTGTCTCCTAGAACTGGACCGGCTGAGCTTTCCCGGAAACAGCTCTTTGGGCTGGACGGCAAAACACATCCCCCTCTTTTCCTGTAACATCCAGACCTCGCGTGAGTTGAGGGATGAGCTGTGTGCTGAAGGCTCAGTAGATGATGCTGGTGGCTCAGTCCTGTTCTCCACAGTCATTTTGGTACCAATTCATCTTGAATTTGTTATTTTGGAGTAATTCAATTTTGCGGTTAGAGCTCTGTCCAAAAGCTACCCGACTCTTCAGTGAGTTCTGGATCAGGTTCCAAGCTCAGTCCCTTTTTAATGTGATCCACAAGAATTTGGTTGATTATAGCTGCCAATGAGAACATCTTACAAAATCTAATATACAGGATTTTGAGCATTATCCTTATATTAAAAGGTGATAGGTGTAGGTTTGACATTTGTTCCTGTTGGTTTGCTGCTTGACACAAAGCAGTTCCTACCATTGCAGAAGCCTTTTATGATTGGAAGTGCACAGAGGAATTGGAAGCTGAGTGTGATGGGACTCACTAGTGAACGAGTCTTCATATAGAAATACACGGAGCAACTCTTTGGCCTGTCGTGGAAATCAGGCTTTGTTGCAAGGTGTAGGTGTGTGAGCAGAGAGAGCAGTTGTCTCAATGCATGAAGTTAAGAGTCTTTTTAGTATCTCCGAGGGTGGCTTCAGGCCCTTCAGCACTTTGTCTGGACTGTCTCACCGGGAGGGGGTGGGGGGGAAGCCGGGAGTGCCTGTCTTTTATAATGTTCTGTTTTTAAAGCAAAAAGTCTCTGGGGAGCATAGGGTCCTAAAAGTCCAAGGCCTGGAATTCTTCCTTTTGCTCTTTCCATTTTAAACAGGAAACATTTGCACTAAGTTATTCCAGGGGGAGAACTGTAGGTTCATTTCAAGGCAGATAATGTTTGTTCATTGCCTGTGTCCGTGATTTACCCCATGGGCTTAAACGAGTGCAGCAGAAAACCACATGTTTTGTTTTACTTCATGCGAAACAAGTTCCAGTGGAGTCTGGGAGCCCAGATTAAGAAAGGGAGAGCATGCTTGTAAAATCTCTGTGTGAACAAAAGGGAGGCATTGACGAATTGTGAACACCTGATCTGCTGTACCAGAATGATGACTTTTTTAATAACTCTATGCAAAGAATATTTAAACAGTTGTTGAGTTCAGTCCCAAAGCCACAGAGCAGGTGTAACTGATTTATACTTTCAGCCCCTGTTTTGGGTCAAAACTCTGCCGTCTTCCTTCAGCTCTCACTCGGAGAGAAGCTTCCTCTGCAGTCAAGGGGAGGTTTTGCCCAAAGTACAAAGACATTTGCAATCAGACTGGCAAAAACTCCTAATTGAGTTGAACTTTTGGGGATGCTCTGGTGACATGTCTGTGAGAACATTTCAAAAGTATGACAAGTTAAGCTGTACTAGGAAAAAATATCAATGCTTCGTTAGTGCAAATCATGGAATTAAGATGCAGAAAGCTACAGAGAGGGCTCCACAGCACATCCTCAGGGATGACATGTTCACATGTTGCTTTTCATGTGAACTAGAGCTTGTCAGATCCATACTGATGCAGACAAGTTACAGGGCTGTTGTAATATCAGCCCTTCTAGATCACAGGAGTTTTTTTGAAACCCCATTGGCAGCTCCCCCATTAAACACAGGTATTGTAGCCTGACATCCCTTTTGTTTCTTCCAGGAGTTCCAGTTTTTCCAACTGTGGTGTTTGGAAAGTTTTACAGCCTGACATGTTAGGAGAAAAAATAGTGGGAAATGGCTTGGAAAGCGTGAATATTTGTGCACATAAAGCTTATGGGATTTGCAGACTTGCAGACCCAACTCATCTGTTTATCCTCAGGCTAGATAAGATTCAGTCAAACATGCATTGTTTAAAGGAGCTTTGTTTCCATTATGGCAAATGGATCACAGGAGGCTGACTTTGGGAGCTGAAGGGCTCCAGTGCTCCCCCATTGTAAAAGGGCTGTGATGTGCGCTGGACCTTTCCTCCAGTGTCCTGGGTGTTACAGACTTTTGTAGCGTGCAGGTGGGAGGCTTGTTATCCTTCAGAAGTTCTTTTGATTCATCTGGACCTGTCATGCTTGAGGTGGCATTTCCTTTCCCAAAGTAAACATAGATTGTGAGTACAATAATGTGTCGCTTGGCTAGTAGACTGCCTTTTTATGTGCTTTATTATGTTTTTCCTCCTCAGGCGTGGACCTGCAGAGCCATTGGAATATTTAACAGGGCCACGAGTAATATACAAAGAGAGAGATCTTCCCTACTACCAAGGAGGACAGCCTGTTGTCCACCCGTCTAAGGGGAACTACATCCGTGCTCCGGACACAAGAGTAGCAGAATTGAGGTACCCCCAGTACTACCCAGCCCAGCCCGTTACAAACCAGCACAAAGGACCCCTCCGGCAGGACGTCCCACCTTCCCCTCCTCAGTCTCACCGAGCACCAGCTTATAATGAAATTGTCCGACACCGTGGGACCAGTCCAGACCAGTACCAGTACAGGCAACAGGATCCCAGGCAGAAGAACCCCATGACTGCAGCTGTATAGCCACGCTTTGGACTTGCCAGCACAGCCTGGGGGGAATCCCGTCAGACATCATCTTTGTAGAGTTGTTCCCAAGCGTAGCTGCCTGTAAGAATGGCACACGAGACCTGGAGTCGTTCTTACTGAGCTGGGCTCAGCGTAGGTGCTTTCTAACAGGCGAACTAAAGCCACGTGAGGTACGATGTGTTTTGAGTACGTGAGGTACCAGACAGTTGAGTATTTTTTAATTCCTTTTAAAAATAGAAAGTGGCTGCTGGAAATGAAGCGCAACACTTAATACACCTCAGGGCTATTTACCGAATGCAGTTACACCTATACAGTATGTAGCTGTCTGTATAAGGGCAGTGGTGTCTCCAGAGTTTACTTCAGAGAGCTGTTGTAGAGCCTCTAAGTGAGAACACAGCGTGCAGTAGGGACTTCATGCAGAGCTGGGGATCTTGTGTAATCCAGTGTGTGATCGTGAGTTGACAAGGGACTGCCGTGGAGGTAGCGGCCACATTCCAGGCTCGTTCAGACCAGAGGCTCTGTCCTTTAAGGATGCTGCAGTTCCAGATTTGTAATCTGGCCTCTATCTTCCTCTTTCTGTTTGATGGTGGCAACATTTATCTTGTAGCCTTCATTCTTTTGCAAGATTCTCCTCTTATTGCACCTGCTGCATATGGAGTAAGGCAAAAAGCTTTATCCGCCATGCTAGGACAGGCTCGGAGAGGACAAGGCAGTCACCTACCTGAGAAGTGTGTGTCTGTAAATGTGTGTGTGTGCGCTTGCGAGTGTTTCCTAGTTATACGGTGTGCGCTCTTTAAATGTAAACCCTGGAGATCAGATCCTCAGCTGCTGTCAGTGTCGCTCATGGGGTTTCAGTGGAGCTGGCCTGTAAGGAGTGGCTGAGGAGGTGGCCATGGACATGGACTCCCTAACTCATATTAAGTTCCTGTGTCAGGTGCTGCCTTGGCTCCGGCTGGGCAGCCCCTTCGCGGCCCGCTCCAGCCAGGGTTACAGCCAGGTGCCTGCCAGCGGCGTGCCCTGCCCTCAGGAGCCCATAGCCACCTGAAGGCACCTCTCGGTGCAGGGCCCACCCCCAGTCCCCCAAGGGAAGCTCAGCCTCGGGCAGTGCCAAGTGCCAAACTACTCAAGTTCCTGCAGCTGGGGCCGTCAGGCCAGCAGGGAAAGGGGCTTTTCACAGCAAGGGGTGAGGGAAAAGACAAGGAAAGGGACAGAGAGGGCTTCAAGACCCTGGAGCCCGGGAGGAAGAGGAGAAGAATAGCTGTTTGCTGCAAGTTATTTGCAGCAGTGCATAGGAAAGGAGGAGGTGTGGGTGGGGAGAAGGGACCAGCAGCGCAGCAGAGCCGTGGGGGGACAGGGCGGTAGGGTACGTGCTTGGCTTTTTGCCCCGTGCAGCCTGAGGTTGCTCTGCAGCCAGCCAGCCTGGGAGGAGGTTGGAAATGCACATCCCCAGCCATGCACAGGGACCTGTGCTGCCCGGCCCAACAGGGCTGGGGCTGCTCAGAGATGTGTCTCAAGGATTTTGTCACAGGGAAACCATACAGTCTTGCCACCTAGAAATATATTTTGTGAAGTTTCCAAGTGTCCTTAATTCCTTGACTTCTGCCTTTTGAGAGTGTTATTAAACCATTTGGGCTCCTCTCCTCATCAGGGAGAGACTGTGACCTGGCCAAGGATTAAGCACAAGGATTTCTTTGATGTCTTTTTGACACCTTTGGTATGCAACAGATTAAATCGCATAGGTCACTTCCCAGGTATTAAATATCCCCAGGAAGGTTTCTCCTGCTAGGAGCATGTCCCTTTACTAGATATCCCTGGGAAAAGGGCTCGTTAGGCGCAGGGCAGGGTGGGTCTGTGCGCTGCTGCTTTCCAGGGGCCACCACCGGTAGGTAATGGCCCTGATGAGAAGCAGCGTTCAATCCCAGCCAACGTTTCTTCTGTGCTGCTGATGCTGGTGGGAGACTGGCGTATCCCTGAGGCACAGGGAGCGCTTGCAGCTGCCCGGCTGGCTGGCAGGCTTTAGCATTTGCATTCTCACCGATCTCTAACCACCAGCCAGGCTGGGAAGCAGGGGAGAGGAGAGAGCTTTGGGCTGGTGGGGGAACATCTCCGTGATTCAGATACTGGGCTGGACTCCCCAGGGCAGGGGCAGGCGCAGCTCTAAGTCCAGTCAGGAGGAAGCATTGGTGGGAGGGAGAGAGGGAGGGAGAGGAATGCAACCGATTATGAAGCAAGTGCGTACGGTTCTTGTTCCATTTCTTTCTGCCCTCTTCCCTAGTAATGTAGGAGGGGAAAAAACTCTGGAGGGAGGGTTGGATGTAAAGCTGGATGTCTCTCGGTACCATCCATAAATTAGGCGCATTCCCCAAGGAAACTCTGCCTGTCGTGTACGTGCTGTACACAGCCTTGTACTTCTCTCAAAGATTTTTAGATGCTGTAGGATACTCAGCCAGGACTTGGCAGCCACAGGGTAGCCGCTGGTATTATGAAGGCCTGCTGAAAGTGAAGCGAAAACAAATTAAAATACTTTCCTTTCCCTCCTTGAAATATAACCCCTGATACATTTGATCCAGCTGTAAAGAAACTAATATGTTTGTGACAGTGGCTTTATCAAGCCAGGCCACAATTAAGAACAGCTCTGAATATAAGCTACTGCCTTTATAAATCACTCTCAACTAACCCTTCGAATGACATCACAGCACAGTGAACAGAACTTATTTACAGTATTTCAAGAGCCAGGGCCAAATAAAATCTGGATGGAAACAGCTTCTGGGTTATTTATAGCCTTTGAAGGACCTGCACAATTGTCTCCCCGTAACCTGAATCTCTCCTTAAGAGCTCCCCTTAACTGCATCGGCTCCACTTGGGTGAGGCGGACAGATCAAACAAACATCTTCTGAGCTGTTAATCTTACCCAACAGGTTATTAAATGATGCTTCTGCTGTTAAATCAGTACAGAGCTTAAAAAAAAAAAAGTGTTACAGGTATAATATATGGATGCATCCTACAGGTGAGGAGCTAAGGAGGAAGAACAGTCTGACTTAGCTGGGGGAACAAGACCAAAAAGTATTACAGAGCATCTCATCAGTCTCTGGTGCCATCATTCTGGGAGAAAACTGCCATTTGCTGGTTTAATATCTGGTAGAGGTACGGTATTTTCAAAAGTATAATGTGTAACTACAGTATATATAGTCAGCTTCTCTGCAGTGTAAAATGTATGATTTTAGCACCATATTGTGGAAAAATATGTACCGTGCAGAATTCACGAGGTGCTATAACTGACGGTTGAAAATACACACTTGCAAAATCCAAAAGAGCCGTTAAGTAACAAGTTGTTCTTTTCCCCATATGTCCATATGTTTGGGAAAATTATGAGTCTGAAATGCTCTTGACACGTAATTGCCTCACACTCCCTCATCCAAAATGTGCCAGTCCAGCAGTAAAGTTACTGACGTAGCGGGTGTGAAGGGAGAGCTTGGGTTTGCCACAGGAGCAGCGTGCCATAAGTGTGCGTGTGAACAGGAGTCAAGACAAGAGGGAGAGAGGCCCGCTCCCACGCGAAGCTGGAAGCTTTGATTTCCTGAGCCGGTGGCGTGCAGCCTGTGTTTCTGGCTCTGGCGCGGGGCCAGCCAGGCCCAGCAGTTGAAAGATTAAGAGATAGAAAAAGAGCCTGTGGATTTTCTGAGTGACCACCCACTAGTGAGCCATGATCTTGGCCTGCGAGCAGACATTACCACTGTGATATATTATGATGCAGAAGTCTCTAGGCATCCTTCGAATGCATAAAGAAATATCAATTGCCCTTTGTGGGGGGGAAAAAAGGGGAACTAAGCATTTTTTTTAAAAAAAAAAAAAAGGCTCCTGCCTTGAAAAAGTGCATGCAGCCCTGAATTCCAATTCACTCCAGCTTCCTGATCTAGAAATAGCTTCACATGCTGCCTAATTTTTTTACAGATGAATTGTGCTACCTCCTCCTCCCAGCCATCACAGATTTGTTTATCAGAGAGTCAGTGCTGTGAGAATCCTACCAACTGCTCTGCCAGGGCCACATCCTGACACTGCTCTGAGCAGGGGCTGTTTTGCACTTCCAAAAGGCCCTACACCTGTGCTCTCCATCACAGTTGTTCTGCAGAGTCTCTAAGCCTTACGTGCAAAATCGGAAGCACTATTCGCTATCTCTGCATGGAAGAGAAGGCTTTGTAAGACACTGTTCTGTTATCGTGGGAGAGAGCGAGGTGTTTGTGATCCTGACAATACCTGTGTGCTTAAGTGAAACTGATTTAAAAATCATGCGTGATTG
This sequence comes from Balearica regulorum gibbericeps, assembly GCF_011004875.1. Taxonomy (NCBI): domain Eukaryota; kingdom Metazoa; phylum Chordata; class Aves; order Gruiformes; family Gruidae; genus Balearica; species Balearica regulorum. The sequence continues at coordinate 14,696,038 of NC_046189.1, read as the reverse complement.
TTTTGGGGGAGAAATTCAACACACAATTCGAGAGGTTTTTTCTAGTACCACATCAAAGATTTTGATCTTTTGTTACATATGGCTATATAAATTTTACCTGTTTTATTTTGCATTAAAATAAAGGCTTTAAGACTATATATGATTATGTATTTGTATGTAGACTCTTTCTCGTCTTTGTATCTACAAAGTTGTCCTCGCCCCTGGATGTGATTTGATATTAGAAGATCATGCATGATCAGGCCGGATCAGAATTGGTAAGGTGACTTTTTAAATAAAAAAAACCCAACACAACAGCTATGCATTGCCTTGTAGAAAAAAAACATCGCAGGGCTTAGCTTGATTCAAATCTGCATTGTCTTCAGTTGTAGAGCCGGAGTCCTGATCTCATAGCCCTGACTGAAAGAGGAAGCGAGAGAGAAGTCCCCTGCCATCTCTGCAAATTTCAGCTTAGGCAACTGCATGTTCCTTTCTAGGGTTCCCCAGACAGTTTCATCTCAACATCGAGCTCTTCTCTTGCTGTCGGTAACAACTGAGCTGTTCTGCGGCCGCATAGCAGGTATGAGGTCCAACCAGCCAAGGCTGTATTTCAGAGAGATGGCTGCAGCACTAGCTTGCCAGAGATTTAGGACTCCTTGAAAGTTTTACACAGGTACTTAACTTGAGGTACGTGGGTCATTTCACTGAAGCTGATGACACTACTTTTCATACTCCAGATTATGCGTAAGCATAAATCTTTGTAGGATCAGAGCTATGGGTTGCAAAGCACACTGAGATTCAGGCAAGAGTGTTATGTTAGATGAAGTAATTTTCAAAATAGCAGATATTTAAGTGAAAAGTCACTAGAAATCAGAGAAGGAAGAATGTAGCCTTTGAGGTGAAAATTTTGGTTTACTACAAAGGAAAAGGAAAGAGTAAAAGAACAAAACAGAAGGACAGAGAAGTGCAGGAGGTTGACGACACAAGATATAGCAGAAATTGCAGTAATGGTTCAGTAAAAATAAATGTGTACTGCACTCCAAAACATTTTGAATGCAGATCTTGGTATTTATGGCCAAGACAGTTCATGGGCAATTCTGAGTCAATTTTAGCATGTATTAAATTATAATTCACATAGATGCCCATTTTAAAAGTTACTGGGTTATAACTTGCACTCATAGCTAAAAACTGGACAAATAAACTGCTGATACCTCAGTTTCTCCTTCTGATGAAGTTGTACAAAGAGTGCAGAAGACAAACAAGGAGGTATTAAAAGCTGGAAAGTCGGTGACCACAGTTTCAGAAGGTCTTCTGCCTTGGCAGTGGTCTCCTGTGGTTTCCCCACAGCAGCACTCACTTCCCTGAGACCTGGGCTCAAGTTAAGATCTGTTTTGTAGTCACTGCTGAGTCTGTATAAAGAAGTACGTGGAGCCATTTGACTGTTAATGAACCGGACTACACTGTCATGAGACCTGTACTCGGCTGTAAGCAGCGAGGGATGCAGTGCCTTTCCCTCATGGAGGGTCTCAGAGCTGCGGTACCCTCCACAGCAGAAATGCAGTGACCTACTGCAACATGGCAGCAGCTGAGCATTACCCCGGAGGCAGACCATAGCAGCCTCTCAGGGGTGAGGACCATGGCAGCTGTGCTACTTGGGAGGCTTTTGGGAAGCAAAACGCCATTATCAAGATTGGAGCGGAGCTGGGCTGCTCCTGCAGCCTCCCAGAAAGCGTTCAGGGCTTTTAATAAGCCGCAGAGGCTTCTGGCTCAAAGGCTGTGGAGGCCTCCTGGGGAGGTTGTTCAGGCTCCCTACGCTTGGTGCACTCGTCCCCGCAGAGAAGGTGCGGAGGCGCTGAGGCATGGCTTGGGAAGGCGCGGAAGCAAATGAGACTGAGAAGGGATCCTCTTTCCCAAGTACGGGATCTGCTCCGGGGAGAGCAGCTTTGCCACTGTTTCTTCCCATGGGCTGGAAGGGAGTGCCTGACACAGGCAGCCGGAGAGACAGGATTGCTCTGGGAATCAGGAAGGAGAGGTGAGGGGGGAGAGTGGGAAATGACAGAAAGAGGTAACTGCAGCAAAGGAAAAGGGGTAAGAAATTAAAATAGGTTGTGAAGGGGAAGGTGGGGGGGTGTCAGGCCTGAGAAGGAAATAGGTGGTGGAGAGAAGAAGGGATTGTCCCTGATGTGCGAAGTTGACGTGCCAACAAGGAAGGTGGCACTTTCTGATACGCTGACCACTGTTCCCCAATTTCCATTTTGCATCCCAGGCTTGTGACACCCCACCACCGAGCCCAGAGTCAGGACCTGTTTGCAGCACAAAGGTACCCATGCCTGAGGGAGGAAGCAGAAGGGCAAGTAGAAATCATGAGGAAACCCATCAGCCAGCATGGGGAGAGACAGACACCCCTCATCCATCACTGCCCCCTCCCCTAGATCATATCTTGCCACCCAGATCTCGGCCTGCTCCCCACACGCGTCCCGTCACCTCCCTGGGTACCACTGACACAACAGCGCCCCCTTCCCTATCTGCCTCTTTCATCCCCGGTTCGCCCTGATCTCTGACGGCCCCAAAGCCACGTAGACCTTCAAACACAACTTTTGCCTTCGCTGCTGAGAAGCCTCGAGCCACCTGTGAGCACAGGTAACCAACACCAAGAGTTTTACTGGCACCTGAAAGCAATACGGAGTCAAAGCACGCGTCCCCCAGGGCCGGCGTTCCCGCAGTGCGGGCTGGGGTTGCGCCGTCATTACGGACAGGCACAAGTTGCAGTCACTCCTGAACCAGTTGCTTTGTGGGTATAGATTGCAAGAAAGACACAGATTTTATTTCCACCGTCTTTTTGCTTGTCTAGTACAAGCCTTTGACATGCGCAAAAGCTGTTTTATTGCTGGCCTGGCACAAAAATCCTGAACTAGTTTCAGAGGCCAAAAAGGTGATTATAGTCTTTAAAACAGAATTAATTCTCAAACTGTTCCCAAAATATGCCTGACAAACTAACCCAAGCCAGACGAGTTGGCTGTGCTAATGGCAAAAAAACCTCAGTGCAGAGGAAACAGCCCTGCTTCGCTTTTCCAGCAGAATATCTGCATCTGAAAGAAAATAATTTATTGGGAAATGTGTACAGTAGAGTAAAATTGCAAAGTAAGACATTCAATGAGGATTCTATATAAAACCGTGCCCTTTGCCTCCAGCAGGTAATGAATAAAAATGATATAAAGAAGCAATGAACATTCAATGTTTTATATTTAAAATACATTTTGTGAGGAAAACAATGTGGCATAGAAACAGGACTGAAAGGTTTTCCAAGATAATGCCAGAAGCTGCAAGATGTTAGCAGCATTGTCATATAAGTTTCAAGGTGTAGGTTTTTAATTTTCTCTTATGAATCACAGAAGCAGTTGTGAAAGCTGTCATTAAAATTCATTACAAGAAAAGTAAACTTACATTAAAACCTACCCCATTCTTCTCCAAATTCTTGGTACTGGTTAGGAAGCAGTGTCTGCTTCTCTGCCAAAACCTTACCTACGCAATGTGATTTAATCTCTAGGCTCTGTTAAATTTTCATACATTCTATCCTTCAATCCAGACTACAAAAAAAAAAGAAAAAGATAAAAAATTGCAGCCTAGATTTTCAAACCAGCAAGCTACGATTTTAAGAGGCTTCATCTGCCATAATTTTTCTAGGAATAAAAAGAGAATAAAAGATAGAGCAAATACGAAGAAACTAGTTTATAAGTAAATAAAGCGGCCCTCCCTTCCTCCTTCCTTCCCTTTTCCCTTCCTTCTAGGTATATATCTGCACATACGTACATGCATATATACTTAGGTATTGCTGCTATTCATCTAAAAGCCAGTTTACTTTTCCAACTTATTTCTAGCTATTCCCTCTCCCCGAAGGAGATTCAGTAGTTACAGTGATACATGTGCTTGAGAAAAGTGGTAAAAACAGTGACCTCCTAGCTTCGTGAGTGGATGGATGTACAGAACAGCTGGGACTGAGCCGCGCACAGCAAAGTGAGGAGGAAGTTTTCAGACAGAGCAGCATTTCCACGTGCTACACATCACTCCAACGGCTGCATCTCTGTAAGTGACAGTTTCAGAGGTGGGTTGAGTTTGCAGGGAGGTCCCTGCCCCGGCTGTTGGAAGGATTTGCCAGGGTTGCTGCCATGGGTGAGGGCTCCCGGACAGGCACCGGGACTGTGGCGCAGCGGCAGTGCACTCGGTGGCCTGGCCAGGATGGGAAGGGTAGGTGGCATGTCTAGGGACGTTGAAACCAGAGCATCAGTTAGAGCGATCGTGAGGCTGCTCTGATTATGTTAAGCAGCCTGACAGCCTGCTGGTTATTTCAGCAAGCAGAGGAAATCAAAGGCACTCTTAGCATGTCCATGTGCCAGCTCTGCGTTCAGGTTTGGCCAAATCAATCACAACTAGTTCAGTTACAGGAGTGTTGGGTACAAGAAGGGTGTTTCTGGGTCTGTTCAGAGAGGCACATGCACACATCCTCTTTACCATGGAGAATTTCTTTCCTTGCTTCCCTCTTTCCTTGTTCATCTCTTCCCTCCCTTGGAAGTAAGCCCTCCAGGCCAGTTATTTTTCTTTATATGTAAGAAAAGGACAGGGAGGCCTCAGTCCAACGTGCATTTAGCGCAGTTTTGCTGCCAGTCTCCCTCTCCTGCCCCATCCCTCCATCCTAGCACTTGGTCCCACCCCATCCCCCATGTCCTCTCTCCTTCCCCTGTAGGGATTTTCATTGCTGTGAAAGGACAAAGGCAACCGAGCTGCTATTGGGGGGGGGGGGGGGGGAAGACTGACTTATTTTTTCTTCTCTGAGCTGTTTGTAACATGGATCGTTTCCCAACTCAGTTCCCCAAATTGCTTTGATGGCACAACAGAGTGGATAGAGCAGTGATGGGAACAAGGCTGGGGGTGAGGATGGGTTGCAGAGTGGTTAGAATGCTGTTGCTACAAAACAGAAAAGGAAAAGAAAAGCAAGAATGCTAAATCACAGCCAAATCACAATGTATTTAGGGGCAATGTATTTGAAAAGCCAAGCACCATCTTCTGCAACGGTTACATTCCTCTGCACGTTTACTTCTGGCCAAGTTTCCTGAAAGCAGAGGCAGCATTCACCAAGTTTGAATTCCTGAGGCTCTCGCCTGTGGATTTTCTTCTGTGTTTAGCATTAGGAAAAGAGGGGAAATTGTGAGGCTTCACTTAGGCTGTGGCTTTTCCCCTTCCTGGGATGAGTTATGCATGGAGGCATCAGGGACCCCAGGGACCCCACTCCCCCTTGCAAACCAGGGGTAACACACATGTCACCTCAACGGCCTGGGGACACGGGACACAGGGGGAGACAGTGTAGTTGTGGGCCCAGCTGTGCAGGGCATGCTGAGGTTCCCACCTACTTGGGCATCCTCAGCTCAGGATGGCTGCTGCCCAAAGCCTCCTGCCTGAGGGGTACAGGGGACAGCAAGGTGTCGATCAGAGCAGCATGTCCCAAAGCATGGCTGGGGTGGTCACTGTCACAGCGAGGGCACTATCCTGGTGGGTTTTTTTGTAGGACTTTTTTGTTCCCCTGGCAGGAGCTGGCTAAGGGATGCCAGCAAATCCAGTCACCTTGCAATGTGGTTTGTATCAGTCACGGGTTTGGCCAGCAGCAGTGACGTTTGGCCGGTGCTCCCTGGGCCCGTCTGCCAGCTGAGCTTGGGGTCCCCCCAGCCCCGCAAGCTCTGGAGAACCATGGGAGCCCTTGGCCCAACACGGGCAGTGTTTGGGGCAGTGTTTCAAGGAGAGCAGCTTTTGTTTTGGCTGTTTGGTTACATGTCTCCTCCTGGACGTTTAAGCTGAACAAGAGGCAGTTCTTTGCTAACAGCCTCGCTGAAGCAGGGACTGGGTACCGAGCCTACAGGGCAGCTCTGAGGGCCCTCTGCTTTGGGGAATGCTGTGATGCTTTATGTACGCAGGACGTTCAGGTTTATCCTCTAGCTGCCAAGTAACCTGCTTGTCTGCCTTAATTTGCTAAGCCTTTTTTTATTTTTAAGAAATCCTTGCCCTTCTCCCCACACCTCCTAGAGCCAGAGCCTTGGCTCACAAAACATGGATCAGTGTGAAAACATAAAATAGGCCTAACAAACGTTGAGCGCAGGCAGGCGCATTGCACAGGTCCCGCTGCAAGGCAGGCAGGCTCCGGATGCGGTGATTCAGCCCAACGTGCCGTCCCCTGCCGCATCCCAGACAGTCTGTGTGCAGGGGAGGGTGGTGGGGCTGCCCGGGCGCTTTGGCCAGCACTGGCTGATGATTAAGCAGGGTGTGGGCTCAGTTTACTTTTACCCCTGCTGTGAGCCTTCTCAAGCTAAGATGTTTTAAGTTGTCCTTATCCTCAGATTAATAAATGCTGCACTGTGGGAGTGTAAACACAGGAAAAGAACCGGACAAAAAAAAAAAACCAAACACCCCCAAAAATTCAGGCTGGTGCTGTGCAGTCAGGACATTTCTTTTCCTAACAGGATATGGGATCAGAGGAAAAAAAATATGCATTATATAACATGTGTCCGGGGGACAGGGGGGTCAGCAGACAAATTAAGCACGTTGTTGGCTGAGCTGGAGAGCCCGAGAAATGAGACAGTTCAGCAGCAGGTCCCTGCAGCGGTGTGTCCCGGAGCTGGGGCTGCAGGCAGGTGAGGCGGCTCCACAGGGCCTGGCTGTGGTGCATGGCTGGGTTTGGGTCAGCACCCGCGGGGCTCACCGGCAGCGAAGGGGCGAGCAGCAGCAGAGGCGGCTGGTCGGGTGAGGGTACCAGACAGAGCTGCTGCCCCGCGGGCATGGGGCCAGCCTGCCTCGCTGGCAGCTCCACCGCAGCAGGTGAGATGGCTACGAGCGAGCGGAGCTCCTAGCCAGCTTCCCTCAGCATCAGGGGGAAACCCGGGTGGGATGGACTGGCACGTCATGCCCCATGGCCACTGTGGCTGGGCAAGGAGGGCCTCCAGGCTCTTCAGCCAGCTTCTGTAGAGGCAGGGGAAGCACCATGGTTGTGGCCATCCTCTTCCTCACTTGTGTGTCCCAGCGACACAGTATCTTTTCCAAATGCAAACCTCCTCTTGGGACATGGCCGATTTTCTCCCCTCACAAAGGTTGGTCGCGTAGAGAGAAACCCTGGTGTGGGTGCATTGTCACTGCTGTCAGCCAGGGTCCCCTCTGAGGTCCCCTCTGTGCAGGCGCAGCGCACGTGGGACCAGCCTGTGCCCCTGGCCACACCAGAGGAGAGGTGGGAGCCAGACCACTGCCGGCCGCAGACAAAGCCAGGAAGCTGTTGCTGGTCAGGCATTTCAGGGGAGGGCATGATTTCCACAACAATAAATGCATCTGATTATTTGATTAGAGGGAAGACAAGGTCCCCAAGAGGAGGGCCTCACACACAAAAGGGGAGTAGAATAACTCATGCCCCCAATGGCTTGACAGGGCAGGAGGATCAGGGCAACATCCTACTGAGGCTTTGATCAGCCGGGGTCAAGCATGCAGGCTGCTAACATGGCTGAAAACCAACTAGGAGAAGGAGGTTCCCGCTGCAGCGTCACGCCTGGCCCTTTCCCTGCCCTCCACTCCTCTTTTCTGCAGCCATTCACTGCCGTCTAGGGAGTGAGACGGGGACCTCGCTGGGCAGGTCCTGGCCCCCCCCACCCCGGCTTCCACTGGCTCTGGCAGGGCCCCGTCCGCTCTGAACCCTGCAGTGCTGGGCATCGCAGCACATCCCTCTGCTCCTGCCACTTACTCATCGTGTATCCTGTGACAAGCTGGGGAAAGAGGCTCCTCTGGTCCCTTTGTCACCCCTCTTGCCGTGGCGCAAGTGGAGAGATGCTGAAGTGCTGGCAGCAGCAGGGAGGCAGGGGAGGGATGGCAGTGCAGAGAGTATCATTTTCCAATTCCACCTCTCCTGTGCACTTGCATAGTCTGGTCATAGTCACGGGCATTTGGGGGTCTTCCTGTCCCCTGGAAGGTCGAGCTGTCCCCCTTCCCCTCCGCGATGAGAGGCCCTGGGAACTCGGCTGCATTTCAAGGGTTGTTTCTCCTTGGTGGTGCCAGCAGCTGGTGATACTGTGATTAACTGATGGTCCTGGATGGAGGCTGGACAAAGTGTTTAGCGTAGCTGTCTTACAGCTGTTCTGTGCCTTCCCAAGACAGGCAGCCCCAAAGCCTTGACACCCCAATAGCTTGACCTGTGTGAGTCCCTCCTGCAGAGAGCCCCAGGGCACAAAGGCACCATGGATGTACTGAAAGGGCTTGGAGATCTGAGCTGCACCTTTACTCTCCCTTGGACTGAACTACAGGACGTGTAAAAGTAATTTGTATTTGGCCCACAGATTCGTAGTACTTGGAAGTGAGAGCAAGAAACAGACGACTTGGCACTTGGAGATTGGAGCTCTCCAAGATCTTTCCAAACACAACACAATTAACCCTTTCAAGAGAGATAAACCCTTCTTGTCTCCTGGTCTCCTGTGTGAAGGGGAGCACTGGCTCCATACAGAAATCATTGGCACTACAAAAAGCAGGGTAAGAAAAAAAAAAAGCAGCTGTTATTTCAAATACAGGTCTCTATGCAGAGTTGTATTGCATAGGTGCAATATACAGATTAATGTGTGGGCAAGCCCTGAAATTTTGATCCCAGGTTACATCTAAGAGTTTACCTAATACCAAAAAAAACAAAAAAAAAAAAAAAAATCTTCTCCCTTCAATGCGTGTGTGCTCTGTGAGGGTTTCTGTGTGGACACAGAGTGGAATAGGCTGGGGCAGTGGAAGTTTGTGCTGTGCATGCTTCATAGCCTCTCTCACTCCCCAAGCTCTTTCCAAGCTGTCTGAGCAGCCAAGGCCACAAGGAAAGGTTTGCCACAGTCTGTCATCTCACACTCTCAGTAAATCATCCCAGTATCATCTGGCTCAGAGCTCCAAGGAATCTGGACAACTTTGACAGAAAGTATGGGTAATGGACTGGGAAATCCAGTGGAAGACTTTTGGGGAACATGAGACCGTAAGATATGACTCTTCCCTGATCTGCCTCGAGACCTTAGGTCTCTCTGCCTAAGAGAGCAGCTAGAAAGCAGCCCTTTAAATGGACACTACTTCAGAGATATTGACTTACCAGTGGCCTGGGTACAATTCCCCGTGAAACTTCAACCTGGGATATGCATGTCGCTAAGAGACAAACAATACCATCTGCAGCCTGCCCCTTTGAGATGTCATCTCTGTTTATAGAAAAGAAGGGGGTGGCGAGCGTCTGTTAAAATGTATTATTTCCCAGCGTCATCTATGAGGAGTCATATATTTTAGTGGGACTAGTCAGTCAAAGCTGTCTAATGGCACAATGGTCAGTGCTCCGTAGCTTCTTCCTTGCAGTGGCTGCTGCAGAGAGACAGGGATGCTAAAAATAACACTTCTGTCCCAAAATATCTTGACTTAATTTGAGGGTGTATGTGTAGAGGGAGTGGTAATATTTCACATGGCTGGTGCCCTGTGACCTGCGCATCCCTGGGGAAGCACAGCTCTTTGGAGACCTGTGGGGAGAGTGGAGGAGTGAAACCATAAGCTCAAGGAACAGAGAAAATTTTATCGAGCAAAAAGAGATGTTTGTGTCACCTTCCCATAACTACAGGCTCTGAGGCAATTACCAACAGAATCAATAGGTTCAGCTTAAGCTAATGAAAAAAACCAGGGAAGAAAGATGCCCTCCCCAACCTGCACCCACGTTCTCATTTACCTTGGACAAAAAGCAAAATAAAACACGCCTAGATATGAATTCTTCACCAGAAGCAGTATTGTATACCCACTCACAGAGGGTAAGTGACTGCATGTGGTATACAGCAGTGGGAATTCAGGCATGTAATGTAATAACAAGAAAGGTTTTTTAGATTTGTTCAGGAACCCTGCTAGCTCAGACATTATAAAAAAGAATCCCAAACCTTCATGTCCATCTAGGTCTCAAAAAAAGTGAAATATGTCCCCAGTTTGAGCATAGTTCTTTACTTTGAAAACTTGCTGCAGGAAATGTGGGCAAACAGCACCTCACATCTGAACTGCACATTACTTTCCCTCAGCTGTTTACTAGTGTAATTAAATGCCACAGAGCAACTACTTAACCAGCTTCTTTGCTTAGTAAACTTTTCACTAGTCATTTGCATGCGATGTGGCAGCACCGGGTCCAAGCCTGGACCAGGGCTTCCAAGCAAAACCCCAAGGCAAGTAATAAGGAAAAATCTTCTAGTACTGCCTCTGGGGGTGAAACAGCAACACAACACAGCAGACCAGGACAGGACATGAAAAATACAGCATGCGCTTAGAGCTGACAGCCATAATGTAATGTGACCCCAGTCACACTGGTATATGATTAGCAAACCCGAAGGGATTGGGAAACAGCCCTGCTCTTAGGCGAAAGAAATCTTTCATATCCCCTATAGTCAAGCCCTCAGCTTTGTTTTATCTGCGAGATGGTATCTGAATGCTTTAGGAGAACAGGCTGCTCTACCAGATCATGTTAGTCCCTGCGTGTTCCTGTGCACAGGACTTTCCCCCAGGAGTGCCAGCTGAAGGAGAAGTGGTTTGTGGTGGTCCCAGAGGAGATCTGTGGCAGACTCCGTGGTGGTTTGCAAGCCTCCCGTGTGGCTGTCACACCGCGGATAGGGAGAGCTTGAGAATTTGTGTGCAATGCTTTTAAGTTCAGTTACTGGGAGCTGGCGGGGCGGGGGGGGCTCGAGGGGGAGACCAACTTTGTATGCTGCAGTGCAAGTCAGAGCCTCAAGCTACCAGTGTCGTGCTCGCTCTTTCTCTGTGGGCTCTCACAAAGGGGCAACCAGCAAGCTCTCTTCTCCTCTACCTCTTCCTCCCAAGGCTGCAGGTGGCTGGGTTCAGCCTGCATGCGAGCTTGGGCAGCTGCTGGCCTCTCTGGAGAGGAGCTGAGCATAGCCAACCATCATGACAGAACCTTTTTAGGGGGCAAAATTAGAGGCTCCAGCTTTCTTCTTCCTCCTGCGCACCCCTCCCCACACCGCACTGCACATCTGTGATAGTTTATTTCAGTCAGCTCAGTTTTACTCCTGAAATCTGCCTCCTTCCCTCTGTCCCAACATTTCATTTCCCTTGGAGTGAGGTAAATAAGTAAGTAACGGTAGTCAAAACCGTGTGTGTGTACCGAAGCCTGGAGTGCCAGGAAGCAACTGGTGTGTCTGATTTTCCAGTGAAAGTCCAGGTGCAGTCTCGGCAGCGCGGCTACTGTCTGCCTTTCAAGCAGATGTCTTCATCTAAAGCTCCCGCCGCCACCCCGCTCCCTTTGTGTGTCAGCGCAGGGAGGACGGGAGCGGGAGACAATATAAATTAATATCCATTGGAATGACAGCAGCTGGTGCCTTGCATAGCTGCAAACACGTGTCTTAGAAGTAGAGTGATTAGTCGTAAAACTGTAGAGCTGAATGTTTATGCTTGATCAATTACAGGAAAACAATAGATGGGTTTTTTTCCAAGTGGGAGGAGTGAGGGGAGGGAGGCTTCAGCCATGAGATGATTTTCTTCTGGTTTTTTTGGTGATGATAGCTGCAAAGAACATGGGGCCTTGTTACCGGAGGGATGGGCAAACAGCAGCTTCTGGGAAACCCACTGGTTGCTGGCTCTCGGCAGCACTTTTGAAAAACAAGATCTATGTGCAGTTTAGACTGCAAACTTCTTAACATTGAAGAGGGATGGACTCAGCTGCCCAAAGCGAGGAGCATGAGGGAATGAATTAGGCAAAGCTTTCTAGTGAATGAGTGTACACACTTATGTGTAGAGGCCTTCAGCTGTAAGAAGCCATTTTGGTTTGTTTCATTATCTAGAACCTCTCCTACTCCCCTGGTTAAGCAGAAGTGGTCCTGTCAGAGGAGCATCCCGCTAGTGGCTGCAGTGTGGCACAAGTCTGTGCCTACGGCTTCAGTTCCAATTCCTCAGCAGCTCTAATTGCAAACACAGCCTGTGTCCCTCCCCACATCTGCCAAAAAAAGAGAAATTGAGTTACATTTTGCAATAATTCTAATGGAAATGCTAATGGGATGAACAGTGATACGAAGCCAGTGAATGACCCAGCAATTTCATCTGTGCTGGCAACGGATGACCATCTAAACCATGTTCGGGTAATTCTTCCTCTCATTAGCAGCACAATAACTCATACGCACAAATCCATAGGCATTTGCTATAATTTTTTAACATGGCTGGAAATAGAAGTAAGCGCATGCAGTATGCGAGCATTACAGCATGCGTTGGTTGTAAATCTGTCTGGAAGCGGCCTCATCCTGTTCCTGGTTAAATCAGTGGGAATTTTGCCATTGACTTCAATGGAAGCAGGATGGGATTTTTTTGGACTTATTTTAAAGTGGGACTTTGTTTCTTTGGAACAAAGCTTTCAGATTCACAGCTACATTTCAGTACTTGGCTTGAACTCTGGTCAATTCACCTTTCATGTGTTTAACAGATGGGGCTTCTTTGCTGCTCACCTTCTGTTTGGCATCAGCACTGTAACCGGTCTCCTCTGGGTGACGGCCACCCGGGACCTGGCGCACACGGGACCCATGGCTGTGCTGTGGGACCGAGCCAAGAGAAAGAGGGAGCTGACATTGCCTTTCCTGGGCACCTTCGGTCTGAACGTGTTGGAGCACTTTGAAGAGAAAGCCACTGCCTCCATATTTTTCAGCAGGTGCAAGGCCAAAATGTTTCTTAGAGCACAGAGGAGAGAGGTGAGTGGTAGTGAGCAGCGCGAGGGCTTCTGCTCTGCCCAGAATGGGTCTATTAACTCTGTGTTGTGTCATGTAAAATGCAGGTAATGGCAATCACTCTAGTTTTCCCAAACTACCTGTAGCCCTTTGGGATAGCACTGTATTGCAGATACTAGGATATACATATACACTTTTGGCTTAAGTTTGTAAAGAAAAGAAGAGGCTTATATATGGTATATGACTATGTGTTTCTCTGCTGCTGCCACAGTATCTTTTGAAACATTGGGCCATTTCATCAGAAATACAAATCTCCTGCCAGGTTTGTAAAAAGAGCTGGGGAGAAAGGACAGAGACCACATTAGTGCCATCACAACAGGAAAAACCTGAGCTCAACCTTTATTATACACCCATGGATCCAACTACATGCTAAGCACCTCTAGGAAAGCAGCATTCATTTGTCCCATTGCTCACGGAGCTAATTACTTCATTGATACTCATTTTTGGTGGCTACAGTATGACAAATCCAGCTTTTTCTTTCTCTTCAAAGAGTACGCTCTCGTGCTGCTCCTTTCTAGCATTGTCCCTGCTCCCACCTGGCTTCCTTGCTGAGTACTTTTGGCTCCCCCTTCCCAGCTCTGCCTCTGCCCTGCTCCCCCCAAAGAGCCCCAGGCTCCTCTGCCAATTGTGTTCTTGCTTTCCAGGGAGACATTTCTTCTCCTTTGCACTCTGCTAGCTGTGTCATCTAAGCCCCCTCTCTCATTACTCACCCAGGACACCCCCTCTCAGCTGTTGATGCTTTACAGCTCGTCCCTCCACACACACCCCCATCCAAAATTTCCACCACAACAAAAAAACTCAGGAATGAGGCAATTAATATGTATTATTTCAATAGGAGGCTTAAAAACAAAAAGCTTTTGCAACAACTTCCCAGTCAGAACCACGGAGACTATTGTAAGGCAGAAAAACCTAAGAAACGGCAGCTGTAAAATATATTTAAAAGCCTTTATTCTTTCCTATCACAATGTGGCAAAAGAGACTAAATACAGCTTTCCATTTGTTTAACTAAAAGCTGCCATTCCTCAGTCTCTTTGATGATAATGATACCCACAGTTACAATCAAACTCCAGCACACACATGGAAAACTTTGAGCTCTGTACCAACTTTGCACAATGTATTATTAATAGCAAGATTCGCGAACCCAAATGCTCCGAGGTGCTGAGAGCAAGGGAAAGCCTGACTGTGCTGGGCTTATGGTTGATGCTGATAAATGTAGCACACTGAGGAGGAAAAAGAAAAACCTGCAGCTGAGGATTGTTTGTATTACAGTAGCCACTGGACCCACTGTGCTGCACATGGGGAGAGACCATTCAGGAGTTCAAAACTGAGCAGACAAGTCAGACCAGGGATGGAAGAGAAAAGGTATTAGCAGTCCCATTTTGCTAACGTCGAAACAAAACACAGTGTGGTAAAGGTCCGGCACTGCTGACGGGCTTACACTGGGTTGGGTCCTGGGTCACTTGTCTGGCTCAGGAAGACCAAATGACCCTACTGGTTCTCCTAATCCGCAACTGCATGGCCACAAAACCACCCCTCATTTGAGAGTGCCTGATAGTCGTTACTCTAGTGCACCTCTTTACTTCAGCAAATTCTCAGTGTTAAGCCTGAAGTTTGAACTTCTGAGAAGCACAGCCTGAATTTATGGAGGGCCACATGTTCCTAATGTCCTGTGAAGGCAGCTGAGCACAAGAGTGAAAACACTGCCCTGCCGTACGAGCTGTCCAGAAAATGGGCAGCTTCCTGACTATTGTTCTGCAGGTCCCAGTTCCCTGGAGGACCATCCAGTGTAGTTATTTGAGGCATGTGCCTCAGTGCCATCCTATTGACTGTGAAGCAGCGTTAGCACCATTGATTTCCATGAGAAGTTACAATGAAAAATCAATGGGGTCTGTGTGCAGGATCCTGGGGAGAGAGGGAAGACACATCTTGGGAAAAAGATCTACTCTGCAATGATGAGGAAGCAGCCCCATCCCCAAAGGGAAAGGGTGATTACTGACTCAAAACGTTCACAGAAGGGGAAAGGAAGCAGGGTAGAGCTCCTCTGAGATTGTGGATTTCTTGTGTAGGAAGCGGCGTAAATGCAAGGTCTGTCTTGAGATGTGCACATATGTCGAAGGGAGGATTACAAAGACAATCTTCAGCCTGATATATCCAACAGCGCTGTCTCCAGCAAGATCATAGCACCACTATGAAATGTTTAGGAAGGTAAGCATGTACATGAGTTCTGTGCCAACCATGCTTTGAAATGTTCTCAAAACACAGGAGTGTTTGGCTATGATGAAAATACAGCTCAGCATTGCTTCCAGCTATCAGCTGGGATCCTCTAGATCTGTTCCCCTTCCTGTCCTCATCTGTCTTTTATTAGCAGAATATACATGGCTTTTTCTGTTATGAGATTGCTTTTTGGGGTCACTGACACATTCTTGGTGACGTCAGGGGAAAAGCAGTGGCTCCCTTAGGAATCGCTGACTTTCTGGGACATCCTTGCCTTGTTCAACATTGAAAACTCATCTCCAAACAGCTGGGTATCCAGCAGCATCAGAAGAAAGTTCCTACCTCTGATATTGCACAGGCATAGTCAAATGGCAGTCTCTCCCTCAACAGTTTACAACTTAACCAAATGCAAAAGTAATCCACAGGCTTGTCATCCACGTTGTATCTGGCTCTTGGTTTTTGTCTGCTTTGTCTCTTCGGATTGTAAACTGTTTGAGGCAAGAACTGTCTTTGTGTTTAGACAGAGAGGTCCCAGTCCTTGCAGAGCCAGGTACTGTAATACAAATAAGGCACAATAATTTATTTTAAAATGAACATCAAAGAAAATAAAAGATTAAAAGGGAAAGAAAACCTTTCATAGCTCGAGGTGCCTCCCATGACAGTGCTCCAGAAGAATGTGCTATCTGCTGGAGGGAGTGTCTAACCCCAGTTGCTGGGAGGGCTACGTGACGTACCACCATGGAAGCCAACGCCGGAATGCGCCTGGGCACGGGGGGAGAGTGGAGAGGTCAAAAGCTAAAGCATGATAAGCAAAGGAGAAAGCCGTTTAAAATACACACACACATTTTCTTGCCAGGATCTATCAAGCCAAGAGCCAAAGCATGGTAATGGCATTTTGTTTATAAGGAAAAAGAAATCGCTTCTGTCCTAAGAATTTGTTTGCCGAGTGTCAGGCGAGGGGGGGGTGTGTCTAAAAGACCTGTTGGTTTAAGAATGTGTGTATTTTTAAGGAGGTGTTTTAATAAGATTGCTGGCGTGGCCCTCTATAGCACGGAGCACACAGCTCTGTAAGTACTTACTACAGAGTATGACACTCACACCGTGGAAGCCAGCCCGGCGGAAGTCAATGGCAGCACTTACAGTTAAAGACGTCATGCTGGCTTTGCTGGGCTCAGCCACTTGGGTCACATCCAGACGTCAGTGAAGTTGATGAATGAACTCCCATCAGCTTCAGCAGACTTTAAATGAGGCCCTTGGTTTGTGACTGTAACTGGGTAGGGGGTCCACAGATGTGCCCCTCTAATTAAGTCTGGAAAATGTGCTGTTGACCCTACCCTGAAGTGTGGTCCAACTGGAGCATCTCCAGTGTGAAGCTGACCACATGCTGCTGCTCTGTGGGTAGGGATCTGCAGAGACAACGCTCAGTGGGCCATTTTGGGTGCTTTTAGAAGATGAATGCGCAGAGCTTGGGTCACCTCACAGTAGCAAGAGGTTATCTGATTTTTCAGGAGTCTTAACTGCACCCCACAGTTACAGCGGGGTAAGAAACTCAAGCCCAATTCAAAGCCCTCAGTAACAAAGCCAACAGAATTGCCAGGCTCTGTTGGAGTGACAGACCACATTTGCAGCTCTGTGGTATCCTCTTTGCAGGAAAAGCTGTGGGGGATTGGTGCCTTCCTCACAACCTGGGGGCCAGCACCAGTGGCTGTGTGGAGAAGGAGGATACCAAAGCAGGAACCAAGCAGGTTATTCGCAGAGGGATGCGAATAAGGACAGGAGGGATGTCTCCTCGCAGACTTGGGGGTTTGTTGCAGTAGCTTCTGCTGTCATTAGCAAAGGGCCATGCCCATTGGTGTGTTATGGTGGTTCAGGATCTGTCCTCTCCAGCCTGGGTTACTGTGTGACCCCCCTCCCCTCCTCCATTTCCCCTTGCAGGTCCATTCACTGTGCCAAACAACAGCATGCAATCATCTTGTGGGGGTTATTTCTGCCTAATGTACTCACCCAGTGGGATTTCAGTGAACATTAAAGCAGTAGATGGAGCCTTTAATGAAGTTAACCTGCTGAAACCAGGAGAGCGTTTGGTTGAAGTACACCTGAAAGCCCTGGATTACACAGCAGCTGCTTCAAAAGAAACCCATTGCCTCCTTTCATACTGCTGCCATATTGAGAAATAATACAGCACCTTTATATTCAGCCTAATTTAGTCAGCCTGTTGAAGTCTGAAAGCTTTTTTTTATTAACTCTGAAGATGCAGGGGCTTTCCTCCACTCAGCCGGCACCGCCGACCCCTCCCGCACAGGCTGCTGCTCGGAGCAGGCCCCCAGCAGCGTGTCTGTGCCCCTCCCGCGGCTGAGCACCTCCCAAGCCGCCAGGAATTGCTCTCCCTCTCTCCGCTAATCCGATGATGGATTTTAACTCCATTAATTTGCTTCCTCTGTTCTCTTCCCTGTTTTCTGCTGTTTATTCATTTTCCCCATCCCCTTGTTCTTTGTTTCTTTCACCACCTCCCTTCTCCGGTCTTCTCTCCTTTTTTTCCTCTGTTTTTTTCCCTCTCTTCTTTTAATTTCTGCTTTCCAGGCTGCCTCAGCACTCCTCTCGTTTCCCTTGCAGGGGTGTTGCTCCCCAGCTCTCCCCGCAGCCCTCCGCCAGCTCCTGGCACTACGGCAGGGCGGTGCTGGCCTGGGGCCTGCGGCAGCCGCCTGAGCTTCAGGCCACGCTGCAGCCAGGCAGCGTGAACGCCGGAGTAGCCTCTGCACGCCAGCAACTCTCCTCCTGTACAAAATATCTGTGAGCAGGAGAGGTGGGGGGAGAAAGCAGCTCCCTACCGCCCTGCAGTTGGGCTGGCAGCTTGGAAAAATGTGGAGGGGACGTGTTAGGAGGAGGCGAGCAGTAACGGGTGGGCAGGAGTGGGGTGGGTGGGCGAGCGCTGCCCTGCCACAGCACCCGCAGAGCCACAGGGGCAGCCTCCGGGCTCAGCCGGCAGCCGCTGCTTTCAGCCACAGATCGGCAGCCATGGTACTCCCCGGGAAAAATTAACTGGGCAGCTTGCTAATTAAGCCACCTCTACACTGGAAGTTTATGGACTTGAATGCAGCGTGCCAAACTGCTTTCTGCAAGTTGGGGTATCGGCCTGCTTTTTGAATACGGATGAATTCCCCAGCAAATAGTCTGGCTGAAGACTAGGGCTAATGGGATGCTAAGGTAATTATTGGCTATTTGTGGCTATAAAATGAGATCTCGTAATCATGCACCTGATAGACTAATAAAAACATTTTATATGATGCACTTAGAGGTTTTTAGCTGAGGATCTCAAAGCACTTCTGGAGGAGGAAAACTGCTGTGAGAAGTCTGTCTCCGCAAGGTGTCGCGGAGACAACTCACACCGTCTGCCCCCGTGCCCCGCACTCCTGCTCCTCGGGTATCCTGCCCAAAATGTTTGAGTCCCTGCTCTCCTGCTGACTGACAATACTTAGGGTTTTATCTAGGCTGGGTATCATTTTTCCCCACTCTCATTCCTAGCCCTGTTTCAGCTCTGCTGTTTTGTTTTCTCTGGAAGGCTGTCAAGTTCTGCCTTGGAAATAGTGTGTTTTGACATAAAACTGGAGGAGAGACCCTGTTTGTCCAGCTACTCTGGAGCCCAGAGAAGGTTACAGGAATACATGATGCCTTGGTTTTAATTTTATTTTCTTTTAAGTCAGGACTGAGAAAGGCTCTAAGGAAAAGCTGGGGGGGGGTTCCTGCTTTACAGACACCTCCTGACGGTCAGTTCATGGGGTGAGACGGACTCCTTTAGAAAGAGGAAGATGTGATTGAAAATAAATGAGGCTGTATGATCAATATTGAAAAGGAGCTGCAATTAGAGGGAAGAGCAGAGCTGAATAGTGCCAGGGAAAACCCTAGGTACATGGGCCCTCAGGTCGGCAGCAGGGAACTAGGCAGTGTTTGAGGAGGCAAAGGCTTTCTGCTGGAGGGGAGGAGAGAGATGGGGGAAATTTCGCTGCATAACAGCTCTGAGTAACGCTTGGGCTGCAAAATTCCTTCAACCAAATTTAATGCAGATGGTATGTTAAATATTACAGTACCATTAAATTGCATATTGTCTCTTTTTCAGTGAGGCTTTGTGGATGTTTTTGACATACGGATATGGAAAAATGCTGCAGTTCCCGGTGGGTTTGGCGAGTGCTTACTCTTGGGTTTTAAATACCCACAGGAGGACTGAACAGAGAGCAGAGCCCTGAGCTCTTTGGCAGAAGCAGGACTTCCCCAGCAGGGAGAGCTGATGAGGTCCGGCCTTGCTTAAGGCACGGAGGAACGCTCACAGCAGCAGCAGCTGCCCCTGGAAACAGGCAGAGGTAAGTTCAAGGTGTGTAGCATCACCTTGTGCTCAGTTCCTTCAAACCTCAGAGACAGTCTGAGTCTTAAATGCTCCCAAAAGATGTATTTTTTACTCTCCGGTACCCGAGCTGGACTAGCAGGTGTCACCAGCTTGGTTGTCATCCTGTCCTGAACACCTGCAGTGATAGAAACTGCAGTACTGCTGCCTGGTATTTTAGTTGTGCCTTTTCTTTCCTGACAGCAGCATGTTGTGGAGAGGAGACTTGAGATCTGACACTAAACACAGGGCTGGATTTGTGGAGAGCTATTGAAAGCAGCTGAGAGAAACCTCTGTGGAGCAGCAGGTAACTTCATTTCCCGTCACCATTTTCTTTCCTAGGGTTATCTTCTCTTCACTCAGTCACAGATCAGAGCTGTTATCAGTTCAAGGTCGTGTTTGCACTCTTCTATTGACCTTAACCAGGGGAAACTCTGACTGAACGTAATGGGAGGAAAATTGCCCCTGTGCTGTATGGTGTGTGAGATGGGGCCGTCTCTGATTAGGGTTTGGTAACCTCTTCCTTTTCCATGCACATCTCAAGAGAGGAATGATTCATGCTGTTGGTTTATATTACACTCCAATATCTGTGCTATGGTTTGCGAGGGTTATTTATACACACAAAAAATCACACTTTGCTAGCTTGATAGTAGTCTAACTATAAGCAAGTAGTAAATAATAGTTGCATAATTCCACATCAAAATACAATAAATAAGGCAGAAGGCTCAGTTGCCACTGGCTTTGCATTGACTTCAACAGGTGTTGGAGCACATTTGAGGCACAGAAGATGCAAAATCAGGTATCAAAACACACAGCAGGAAGAGGGATGCTACAGCCCTCAGGGTAACGGCTGAAATATCAGATCTATCTGTCAGGCCAAATCTGTTGCTGTCAGTGAACTTCCACTGGCCTCAGAGGAACTCGGTGCGTTCGTGTTGTGTGAATGTGCTTAAACAGGTTGGCATCGTGATTTCATTGACGTGAGCTGGTGATGCTACCCATAACTGATAGACAGCAGAGTACAAAATAATTAGTCTCATCACCCTAAACGAATACCAGTGAAACGTTCGTACTTTCCCTCTCACCCACACAATGATGTATCTCACTTCTGCCACATGCCAGTATCTCTTCAATAATTACCAACTTAAAAAAACTGAGGTAATGTAGTTTTAATCCTTTTGTCCGCTGTAAATTTGGAAGTTGGAATCTATAATCTAGATTCTGACAACATAAAAAATTTGGTTTTAAGTAGCTTTTTTGGTGTGGGGTTTTAGGGCTCATTTCACTTGTGTGCTTTGAAATTTCACCTCTCAAACAGGAGGGAGGTGTGAGCTAGCCCCGGTTTGCCAGGTACCGGCTTTGAAGCCCGTTGCGGTCTGTGAATTTAAGTGGCGAGTAAATGCGAGGTCCCGGCGGTTCTGACCCAGGCAGGGACTCCTCACCTTCTCAGGGGCGAAGGCGAACAAACTTTCCGAGCACTCTTAAAGCAACTATGTGAACGCTGCTGTCGGCTTGTGTTTTTAAAGAGCATCTTAGAGAAAACTGGTTGGGAGCGTGGAAGCCAACCGCGGTGCGGTCCCGGGGAGGTTTCGCATCAGTCGCTCGTAGCAGCCTTTATTTACACCGCAACGCGGGCGTCGGCAGCGAGGGAGCCCGCTCCGGCACGGCGGCTCTGGCCGAGACACGGCGCTTCTGGGTCTGGGCCGGCAGCGGCGGAAGCCCACGAGCAGGGACAATCCTTGTCCTGATGCTCCCCCATCTGACAATTTCTGGGTGTCTCCCTTTCGCACAGCCCCGCTCTCTTGCAATTATTTCAATCGGGTTTTTCGATCCCTGCCTGCGCGGCGAGGCCGTGAGCGCTCGGGGAAGGGGCGGACCGGCAGCCGCGGCACGGCGGCGCAGCCGGGGCTCGGGGATGCGCCCGGCCCCGCGCACCGCGCTGCCCCCCCCCCCCCCCCCGCTCCGCTCCAGCGCTGCGGGAGCCTCCGCGTTTCCCCGCGGCTGCGGGCGGGGCGGGGCGCGGGGCGGGGCGCGGGGGGGCGGGGGGGCGCGGGGGGCGGCGCCGCCGCTCGGCGCTGACAGCCACATGCCGCCCTGCCTGAAAAGGCTGCGAGGTGCCGGCGGGGAGGGAGAGGAGGCGCAGACGGCGCCCCAGCCCGCACTGCCGCCGCCGCCGCGCCCCGGGGGATGCCGAGGCGCCGGCCCCGCGGGTCGCCCTAGGGGAGAGGCGCTCCGCCGGCACCGCCCGCCCCGCAGTCCCGGCCCGGGGGAGGCCGCCGCCG
Organism: Balearica regulorum gibbericeps; assembly: GCF_011004875.1. Classification (NCBI taxonomy): domain Eukaryota; kingdom Metazoa; phylum Chordata; class Aves; order Gruiformes; family Gruidae; genus Balearica; species Balearica regulorum. The sequence goes on along the minus strand of NC_046189.1, from coordinate 14,674,409 downwards.
CCGCCCCCCGCTGAGCCCCGCCGGAGCCGCTCGCGAGTGGGGCGCCCACGCGAGGCGCGGCGCGTCCGAGGCAGGGAGGCGAAGCCCGGCCCCGCAGCCTCGGGTGGTTTGGTTTTGGGGTTTTTTTTTTAATTTATTTCGAAGGATGGATACGTTTCTTCTCGCGTGGGGATTTCTAGGGCTGTGCTTGCCCGGCTCCGGAGGCGCGGTGGAGACAGGTAAGGCGCCCCCCGGGGCGGGGGATGCCCCTGGCCGCGGGAGTCCTCCCCGCCCGCCCAACTTTCGGGTGCCCGGGCGCGGTCCCGGGCGCACGCACCGGGGCTTTTCCCGGTCTCGGGCATCGCATAGGGAATCAACGAAGGCTTGGCGCCGCCGCGCAGCTTTCGCGGTACGGGTTTTGGGGGTTTCCTGCGTGTGGCGGTGGTGGCGCAGCCCCCCCCCCCCCCCGGCAAGGCGCGCAGCGGGTGTAGCCGCTCAGCTCCCATCGCCCGGCGTGAAGGGGAGAGGGGACGGAACCGCACTGGAAAGTTGCGTGCTGGTTTTTGGGGGGGACACGGGGAAGGGAGGGGAAGAGGTAGGGACCAGCCGCATCCCGGACGCCCGCATCCGGATCCCCGCGGCCCCGTGCCCGGTTGCAACCTCGGGAAACTTTATGTGGGAAGCTAAAATCATGCGGCAGGGAGCGGGCAGCCGGGAGCCGGGCAGGGCGGCGCTGGGAGCAGGGGAGGCTTGCGGCGGCAGCGGCAGCCCCCCGGGAAAGCCCGTCCGCGCTCCGTGCGGCACCCGCGCTTACTTTGCAAACGCCGGAGTGTCCCGGGACCTGGCGGGTTCGTGGCGCATGGGGTTTGGGGGCGCGAGTGTGTTTTTTCTGGTCTTCGCTTAAGATAAGCTAGGCTGGACTGTCAGGAGGCGCTGGGATGAAGTCCCGATGCTGGAGTTCCTTCGGCTTGGGGACAGAAGAGGGGCAAGGGTGGGCTGAGACTGGGCCCCGTGCTCCCCGGCCACTGGCTTTGGGTCTGGCTAATGGGGGCAGCAGGGACCCCACCTGGAGCTGTCACTGGAGGAAAAGGATATGCCTCATGCAGCCGTCCACCGCTCTCTTGGGGCTCCTTCAGCGGTCAGCAGCCCAGGAGCTGCCTGGCAGGACAGTGGTGCCAAGCCAGCAGCTGCTGAGCTGTGGATTTCCTTTCCCGTTAACTGTGGCCTCGGGAATGTGTCTCAGCCCGTGGGGACGCGGGGTCCTGAGCCGCGGTCTGACCCAGGCAGCGTTAGATAGCAAGGCGTGATGTGCATGCGGCGGTCTCTGCCTTTCCCCCTTCCCCTGCCCCGGAGCGGCACGGCCACCAGCTCCCCTTTGGACAGGGAAGGGGGAGAGTCCCTGCCGCCTGAGAAAGTCCCTCTTTTTTGCAGCAGTGAAGCGCAGACGTTCCCGGCAAACATGCTCTGTGGTACATTCAGTTGCTGGTTAGCATCACCTCCTTCCTTACAGTTATAAAGGAAAGAAAAAAAATCCCATCTTTTGTTCAAATAGTAAAACAAATGAAAAGGCACTCGATGGGGTGAAGAGAAAGGGCAAAGTCCTGGGAGGCCCCTGCTGAGTGCAACAGTCCTTTCAGATGGTCCCTGCTGCAGAGGCAGTGTCTGGTCCCCTGGAGTGGGCATTGTGCTGAAGAAGAGCGGGCTGTAACCTGAGGCTCGCTCCTGAGGGTGCACTGACCAGCCTGGCTGCGATCCCTGTGGCTGCTGAGCCTGAATGTGTGCCTGTGTCTGTGTGCACATCCCCTTCTTATCCTCGAGTGGGCTCGGGATCAGGACTTCTACCTGGGAAGGGTTTTATGAGCCAACCGTGTCACTGAGGCCATTCAGTCACTGTAAGAAATGTTTATGTGAACGAGGGGTTTTCCCAGCGAAACAGCATCATCGCATGGTGTTGGAGCCAGCAAGGAAGTTGTCTCCCTGCAGCTGACACCAGCGGCTGTTTGCCGAGACGTTGTCGTGGTGCTGCAAACCCAGACAAATGACTTTATTGCTAGCCTAGTGTATGGGCTAACAGGATGCCAACCTCGATCAGGCTACGCTTAGCTCCAGTAAATTAGCCAGCCTAGTAAGAAAAACATGCCAGAGGTAGATGGATTTATGTTTCAGTCTGGTGTATCTGAAAGCCTTCCCCCATTATGAAAGTCCCTCTTAAGGTTCCCTAAGGGAGGTTAGTAGAGAGGGGAGATGTTTTTAATAGACAATAATATGATAATCCACATGGAAAAAACCCTTGTGCAATATTTCTACAGTAAGAGATAAACAGTGCAGCTGCCAATTTGTATGTAGCCAAGCAAACCCTGAGATAACCATGGAGGGGAGTGGGTGGGAGACCCTGGAAGATAAATCTGAAGGCTGGATGGCTGTGTGTTTTTCATCTTCCCGTAAAAAGCAATCAAGTAAGAAAGTTACAGATTTGAGTGACCCAAGTACTGAGCCGTTCAGATGATGTTTATGCAGCTCCGAGCAAAGCTCAGTCTTGAGTTCTTCCAAATAGTTTGCTTAAAAGCTGGTATTTTTAGTAATGACTTAGGAGATGTAGCAAGGTGGGGAGGGGGACCAAAACAAATTGCTGCCAAGCAGGCACACGGTCGCACACATACAAACATGCGCACATACACCCACGCAAGCTTGAGTGTAATGCTTGTGCTGTTAACTCGGCTCTCACTGGGAACAAAAGCTTTTTTAGCCTAGGAATCAGACAGTTGTCAGGAGCATCACTGAAAACGACTGATACGAGCTCAGTGGGGGGCTCTGACCCAGGTTAGGATGCTGCATTTTGTTTTCCTAACTTTCCTGCCACAGAAAATCATGATGGGTGGTGTCTGGAGTGATAGGCAGGCATACTGGTCCCAGGGGGCTCTACAGAGGCACTTCCCACCTCCCTGCCCTGCTCCTTCTCCCCCCTCACCCCTTTCCTAGTATTTACTCTGTGTTTGGTACTTTGTGCGTGGCGTAGAAGGTTAAAATGAGAAATAAACCTGCTTTGCTGGGCCAGACAAGGCAGTGCTCCCCATCCCAGCAGCGTGCCGCTCCAGCCAAGCAAGTAGGCTGGTTTCCTAGCAGAAACCTCCAGTGCTGCCAGACTCCAGGACATGGTGGCCTTGTAGCACAGATAGCCTGGGAGGAGAAAGCATCCTTCATGGGGTTTAGGAAGCTGTCAGGTTCAGATAAGGCTGGGATCCTATCCTGTGGGACCCCCAGTTGTATTAATAAGGAAAAATTAATTTTTAAGCACTGGGATTGCTGCCAAATTATATGACCTCTGACAGACCAGCTGTGCTAGGAAAATAAATTGTCTATATCTGAGACCTGTGATCCTATCTGAAATCGAAATAGAAGAAGTCGGCATTTAGCCACAATGGTGGGGGCAGATTGCAGCAGCCTGAGAGCAAACTGGAAGCTGCTAAACTTGCTCTCCATTGTGCGGTGAAGTCACCGCCACCACGTCCCCATGGGGTCTCAGGAATACAGTTGTCTAATCCGGGAAGTGTGGAGAGCTGATGTGCCTGCACGCACCCCACCCAAGCTGGGGCTGACAGTGTCGGCACAGAGGTGGGGGCAGAAGCGGGGTGTGAATGTTTCCAGCTCTACCCTCACTCTGTAACAGCCCTTTGACACATTTCTAATTATAATACACACACAGACAAAGAGGTAGCTGGGCTATTTTCGAAATCCTGTCTACACCCTGGTGGAAACTGCACTACTAGCAACAACATAAATCAGGGCTGTTGCTAGCAGCGTTGCACACGGCTTAGCGCTACAGTAGCATGGTTTTAATCATACTCGGAATCAAAGGGTCAGCCTTCTCCCTGCCTGAGCCAAATCGCAATCTCAGAAGGCCAGATCCTGAGCCAGGCTTGATGCCTGTGCAGTGAAAAGACACAAGCGCAGACACGGAGGAGAGGTTTGTCAGCACGAGGTCGGCAGGCACAGGGCCAAACACTCGAAATCACAACTTGGATCTGTAACCCTTTCTGCATGCAAGCAGTGCCTGTGGATCGCGTGCAGGAGGACAGCTAGGGTAATGCTGGGGGGCCGGGGCCCTGACCGCAGCCTTGGTGAGGCAGCCTCTTCCCAAACAGGCTGGGGAAAAAAGGGGTACTAGCAGTGAGTCGGCATGCAGAATAGCCCGAAGTATTACTTGCAGGGATGGATGGCTGCAGAGACTTTCTGTCTGAATGCTTCTCCCCCTCTCTTCATACTTGATGAGTCAAAGAAAATAGGCCCCAGAGATGAAGTGCTGGGCTCTGGGTCTTTCAAACCTGCCCTGATTTCTCCCTGTGCATTTGAGACAAAGGCAAGACATCTGCCCAGCTGTTCTGGTGGGTCACTCCTAGCTGTGAAGTGGGTCTGTGTGGGGCTTGAATGCCTGCCTTTCTCCACGTCCCTCCTAGGAACGTGGTGAAGCCAAAAGGACACTGTCCTTTCACTCTGCTTTACGATTTGTTGAAAGGCTCCTTTGGACCCTGTTTTTTAGGGGATGCCTGTGGGGAGAGGAGGGAGGAAAACCCCAATCCCTTGTGTACGTAGACACATATGCACACACTTACTATCTCCTTGGTTCCTTCTCTCTCTTCGCAAGCACACAAATCTCTACCTTTTCTCTTACGGACAGAGCCCTCCGGTCCCCACCACCTTGCTGCCTGCCACACACACGCTCCTGCATCTTTCCCTTTCCTGCACTCTCCCTCGTGCTCTCAGAGCCCCTCGGCAACTTTCTCCCCCATGCGCACCCCCAGGCTCGCTCCTGCTTTCCTCCCTGACCGCTGATTATGTGCTCAGCAGGAAACAATGTGTTTAAGATGCTCGCCAGAATGCGTAATAACTTCGTCGCTAGTAGTGAGGCTCAGCAGTAGTTGGATTTGAGCAAGCCGTCGTAAAGGCTGAAGCCACTGCTGCTCGGCAGCATGCGTGGAGGGAGCTGCGGCGGGGCCTCTCCCCAGGTGGCTCCGGAGGGGCTGCTTCCCCTCCTGTTCCATCCCATCCCATCCTATCCATGGGGCTGCCCACTGCCGAGGCACCGGGTTTTGCTCTGCAGCTCTAACAGGGCCCTTGGGAGGGAGGTCTGAGCCAGGGGTGGTGCGGGATTCAGAGAGGCTCTGCCAGCCGCTTTGGGAAGAGGCAGGAATAAACTGCCATTGCCCGGTGGGGAAAGCCAGGACTCAGTTTTTATGAAGAACGGACCCTGACAGATGGGCTCGAAAGGTGTGAGGGAGCTGGGAGGGCGCAGGGGGAGATGAGAGACAAGATAGGCTTTCTTTCTTCTTGGAATTGTTGTAATAACAATACTAATTAGTATTTCAGAGGCATCGAACACCTTTCATCAAGCCTGAAGCTCTTTAGAGAGGAATCCTAGGTGAATCCATGGCTCTTTCTTTAATGTGTGGAATTAGAAATGTCTCTCGCTTTTCCTCCGTGGCCCTCAAACCAGCCTGTTATTGATAGCATTCACGGGGCTGGCTCTGCAAATTGATTCATCCTCATATTATTTCCTAGTGTAGCCTACAGGTAGGGCGGCAGGCTGCCATGCAGGCAGACTCTGCTTTTTTTCTGCCTCTGCTCTGAGCTTTCAAGCCTCCCTGAGTCTCTGTTTCCCCACCTACGGTACTGGCGAGGTTTCCTCAGAAACTATCCGATCCGCAGCTTGAAGGTCTTCTGGAGCTGCCACCTATTCCTGGGAGATGGCAGTGTGTTTCCATGAGACTTCAAGAGCTTAACACAGAGGCAGGAGAAGCAGGCGTGATTCCTGCAAGTTCAAGATGCAATTATTCCCCCTCCCTTGCACATGCATGCACACATTCACGCACTCTTTCAAATAATTACTGGAGTAGCCAGGAGTTGTAATTCCAGTCCCACCGATTACATTTGCAGGCAAGCCGGGAGAATTGTGTGCACACGCATCTATATAAAGACTAACACTATTAGGCCGGTTGCCCTGTTGGAATTGCATTTGCCTGTGATATATGATGGCAAATAACAAAGTTAGCAGAGGTGCCACCATGTAAAACCAGGATATGAAATCTCATCAAAGATACAAGGCGGGGGGGGAGGAAGAGAACCACCAACACCCCAAAGTGGCAACTTTAAAGGTCAAGGTTGCCACTGACTAAAGTGGTACGAGGTGATGCCAGCCCCTGGAAGGCGGCTATCCAGAACCACAGGTGTGGAAATCAGCTGAACTCCAGTGATTTCAAAGCAAATTACCCAGATTTGCATGCAGGATTTGGCCCTCTCATTTTCCGTGGTGAAGCTTGAGTAGATCTCTATTTCAGGTTTCCACTTAATTCTTCTGTGGATTAACATGGCAAAGAAAGTGTAGGTATCGGAAATCTCCAAATCTCCTTCTCTCTTTTCCTGCCTCCAACGCTCCCTTCTTATTTAAAAATAATTTAAAATGATCTCTTTTTGCAAAGGCTCACAGCTAAAATGTTCCATTTGCTGAGCTTTCCAGCGTTCCCCTCTCACTGCTGTCCAGCGCTATAAAGTGAATATATTGCATCCCTCCACAGTTGCCTTAGGAAGTGGTCAAACGGCTGCATTCCTCAACTGACGGATTGGCGCGTTCCTTTCTTGCTTAAGCCCAGACAGTGTTTTTATGAGCCTGTCTCATGACAGGCTTGAAACTCTTTGAATCAAACAAAATCTTAGTTCCAATCACAAAAGCAGTCTTTAAATTCTGCTTTGCTGAATTCTGCTTTTCTCTACTTTTAAGTGAAATTGTAGTTAAACTGGAAAAGGCCTGTGATGAAATGTTATGGGGATTTTCCCCGGTTGTGTGAAGTCCCAGGATGTGGGTACCGTTCTGGGATGAAATGTGCATGTAAGTGCTTTGTGTTGTTTGGGTGTGTTTGTCTGTTAATTTGTTCAGGAAGCCTTTGAAGCTTTATCTCGCAATCCAAAGCAAACATGCTTCTGCTAAAATGATCTATGCTACTGGGATAAAATATCTAATCTTATTAGCTTCCTCTGCACTATGTCCCTCTCCTTGGCCAATGGTTAAGCTGTATCATTTAAATCTGAGATTCTCATTTGTGTTCCTGCCTGATGTGAAAGTTGTGCCGTAGGGTTTGGGGTGAGAGCCCCTGCCACGTTAGCTGTGCCCAGACTCTCCCCCAGGGCCAGAGCCTGGGGAATGAGGCAGGACAAATGTTAACAATAATGAACCCTCAGCAGAAGAGATTTGTTTCTCCTCTCCACGCCAGGATTTGGCAAAGTGCTTGGGTGCATGTGGACCTTAAAAAACTTTGCTTCTTGAGGAGCCGTTTGACTCTAACGGGACTGAAATGCAGGGTTTGCTGCACAAGGACTCCCGCCAAGTTCAGCAGCTTTGAGAGCCGTAGACTGTGCGTGCCAGGACCCATATTTTGCTGCGCTGTTGGAGGGTTGGCAGGGCAAATCTACTCTGCTCAGCACTGAATCCTGGGACGTAGAAATCTTCTGCGGTGGTTGGATGAGAGCATGGAGCTGGGCTGTGAGGGTCTCATGCGAGGAAGAGAAATAAGTGACGAGGCCAGGCGGTGCATCCCTTTGCTGTGGGACTCCAGGAATCTCTCTCCCTTGCTCCTTTGCTGCCCTCGAAGGCTGCTCTTTCCGAGCAGCACTGACTCTGCTGCTTGCCTCTAAGGCAACAAGAACATCTTAAATTTTGTGCGCAGCCCTGAATTACATCCCCAAAGTAAACTGAACCCGGCAGATCAAAACATGTGATAGTTTTCTGCTGGACGCTACAAGCTCTGAGAGGCTGTAGTATGTGTGTTTGTTGTGAAACGAGCCTCTCTGGTGATGATTATTTTTGTTACAGGCAGAGTTGGCTTCAGTTTCTGTGTTGAAGGTCCAACAATAACAGTGAGCCCTGCCCTCCTGGGGTGAGGGAAATCCAGAGAGGTTTAATCGGCAGGAAATTCAAGTAGGAGAACGCTCTGCTCCCAGCCTAAGGTTTCAGCATGCGCTGATGAGCTGCAGAGCTGAAAAACCCCAAGTGGGGGTGGAGGTTCCTGGGGCCTGGCTGTTATTTTTGGGTCCCCTGAGTGATGATTGCTCGTTGGAGGCAGGGGGAGACTTCATCAGCCTGGATGTCTCCAGCAGGTCAGGGCAGGGAAAGAGGGATCTGCCCCTTGCAAAGGGTGAGGACCTCAGCTGCTGATACCCATCTCTGTGGGAAACTTCGGAGCTGCCCACCATATGCTGTGGTGTTTGCAGGAGCCTACCCTCATGAGCTTCTCCAGGCCTTCCTTTACAATCCCTATGGCTTGGTTGTCATCCTCTGGTGTAGTTCCCTTGTTGGGGTGGTCCTGCAAGGAGAGGGTTGCTGGGATAATGCAAGTCATGTTGTGGGTCTTAATGAAGGAGGGGATCTGGGGATTTCCCATCCTGAACGCAGCCTGCTCCAGCACTGCCAAGGAGTCCCGACCTGCATAGCCTCTGTTGAGGAGCCTGGCTGCTCTCCCGTGGCCTTGCCATCAGCACAGCACTCCACTGGTCCCTCCACAGTGCGGGCTGGCAGGAGCCCCAGCAGTTTGCTTTCAATGCCTGCATTTTGCTTACTGAGCAACGGGATGTCCCACGCACCTGGCAGACTTGGCTTATACTTCAGAATTTAATTTTAATTTTATTAAGTGAATTCAGGTCTGGCAAAAGTTGCCAGAGCCCATTAGCTGTGGAGCGTGTCTTTCTTCCAAAGCATACAGCCTGGACAGTAGCCATGCCACTCACCTTTTTTTTTAATTATTATTTTTGCATGGATTAAATGCATCAGTTTGAAAGGACACATTTATGTAGAAGCTTGACCCTCTACTGTGTACAAAACAGGCCTGATTTTATATAGAAATCCAGTGCTTGGCATGTATGCTGAGGCAAACCATTTGCCCATCAGTGGGCCCAGTGATTATCTGCTAGATACCAGTGAATCAAAAGAGAAAAAGCCTGACAGAACAGTTACAAAGATATTAAAGTCATTTTGCCTCTTCAGATAACTCTAAGAAGTCCCGGTTTCCCTGGTACACTGTTGCCCACCACGTGGACTGGTGCTGTGCATGAACAAGGCAGCGCTGTACTGAAGTAGCCCCCTTCGTTTCTCTGGCCCTCCTTGGGGAGGGATGAATGAGAGGACAAAATCTATTCCTCTGAGAGACCTCACAGGGCAAGGGAGAGGTTTTGAGATCAGGGTAAACCTGGATTTCTGCTCCTAAGTTCATTTGTCACAGAAGAACCAGAGCAAGCTGGAGCCTGACACCCCTGTTCACATTGCAGTTCCCCTCCAGGTTGAGCTGCAACGGCTCACAGAGTATTGATAGTATCCGGCGCGAGTAAGGGGCTAGCAACTTCTGAGTGGTGGGTGATGTTGGTGGTATCAGCCTAGCGGGTAGCATGTGTGTGAAAGCTGGAGAGACGGGGAGGGGATGACGAGGTGTGGAAGGATTGACTGTATTTTCATTGCTTCGAGACTTTGCCCTTTCCAAGAAAAATAATCTGCAGCTTGAATATTTCTCTTTGCTGGAGGGGGTGGACATGTGTGCAAACGAGGTGTGAATTTTTATGAGAAGGTGTGAAAGCGCGTACATGAGTGAAGTGTGAATTACACGTCTATTTGTACGTTGATGTCAACAAGTCCGTGAATTTCTTCCTTCCACGTGAATGTCTCTCTTTCTCTCTCTTTCCCCCCCAAACCCACATAGACACGTGTGTGGGCAAATATGCCTTGCTGAGAGAAGAGATTTGTGCAAGAATGTAGGTTTGTAAATGTTTGTGTGTTGAGCAAGCTCTCCTGTGGAACAAAACCAGATGTTTTTTGGTATTCTCAGTTCTTCTGTGGCAGTGTTGTGATTTTTCCCCTCATATTTTTCAAGATACTTACAGGATTATTTTAAGAAAAAAGGGAATGCTGCAGAGATGCCTTTGGGTGTGTGAGAAGAAAGTTATTTTGAAGAATGAATGTGTTAGAGGGCATTAAAAATATGGGGGAATCTGAGACAGTGCTTTTTCATGGCGAAGGAAGCCTCACTCCCCCACGAAGGGCCCTCCTGTTGCCCTTGTTCCCGCACAGGGCACGTGCATTTTTCTGCAGGCAGCATGCAGGCAGCGTGCAGGCAGCAGGTTGTTTATTCAGAGTGTTTTTTTCCAGGAAGCATTGCCGCAGAGGGGTCTTGCCTCGCTCCTTGCATTGGCTCCGGCAAGAGGGCAGTTTGAAGGCGGGCTGGGATGTCCCCACTGAGAGCGGGCAGACTTGCGACAGCCTGGTAGGGGACACCCCTGGGGCCTGGCAGACCCCGTGGCAGAGGGACAGAGCCAGACCCACAGCGTGGGGTTGAGCCCACATGAGTCTGCACTGCTTTGCTTCCCCCAGGTGGTCCCAGGGCTTTGCAGCAAATGCTGCTGTAAGAGGGACAAAGACAACCCTCAGGGCAATGGGGAGCACTGCAGAGTCCCTCAGCTTGCAGAGCCCATGGGGTGCGAGACGTGTGGTTGCTCTCCTACACCGAGATGTTCCTCCTGTGCCTCAGCTCCCTCAGGGTATGGGATATGCCTCAGGCTCAATCCCAAGGTGTGCATATCTGGGCCCCGGGAAAGCCCACCCGCACCCTCCAGCAGGACCGAAGCCCTGGGGACAGCACTGCAGCAGGGAAAACTACGAGGATTTGCATCCCATGTTGTACACCGTTGCTTATTGGCAGGGAGGGGAGAGCCTTTCTGCAACGTGGGACCAGGGTCACCCTATATTCTTGCCACCCTCCCTGTGGAGGAGCTTAGGGTTTTGCTGGAGTTTGCCCATTTTGCTGGGGTTTTTTTGCCCATTTTGCCGGACATGAGGAGGCAATTGCTGTCTTCCAGGGGCAGCTGTGGCAGCCCATGGGGCCATGGTGCTGGGACAGGGCAGTGGCAGGGAAGAGTGGGCAGAGAGAGGCATGCAATAAGGGCCCCGTGGAGAAAGGGACTTTGTTGGGATTTGTAGTGTGTTATCAATTGACCCTGTGATGCAGATTTTCCTCCCAGCAAGTAATGCAATAATAAATTTGATTTGCAGCGTTCATGAGATTAAATGTTTTTTTGAAGATGAAATCACCCTCCAGGGCCTGTTCTAACCCAAAGCTGAGAGTGCTTCCTCTGCTCACCACGCAGCTGTTGCCAGCCATTTGTGGGCTAGCCCCACAAAACCACCACTGCTGATTATCCATGTCTGCAATTCCAACAGCTGGGTTAGCTTGAAAGGTTTCAGGGACAGGAGGTCAATCTGCCAAGATGGGGTGGTGGGGGCAGGCGGGTTGGGGAAGGGAGAGCACAGCAAGCAGAGAAGGGCTGTCGTGGGGCCGTGGGCTGGGGCCAGGAGGACTGGACGCTGCCCTCAGCTCTGCCGAGGCCACAAGGGTGGGCCTGGGTTTGCCATCAGCCCCGCAGTGCCTCAGTTTCCTTCCTTGGGAATGGCAAAGCTTTCTGCACTCCTGCAGCTGTATCGAGGGTCGTATATGTCCAAATTTTGGTGTCTCCCAAGGCATCTGTGGGAGACTGCCACAGCGCAGCTTGCAAAGAAGGTAAAAAAAAGAAAAGGGATAAAATGAGGCAGCTCCAGATGATCTGATATCAATCTGTCTCTTACTTTATGGCTCTGTAATGGGCTCAGCAAGAGCATTTATTTCTCTTTTCTGGTCTGTATGAAATGTGGTATGTAAGTGTGGCAGGAGGTGGAGGGGAAAAGGAGTAGGTTTGTTGTAGAACAATTGCCCTTGCCCAGAGATTAATATGAAATACTGGAGTACCAAGCGGATGTCAATGGCCTGAACAATGGCCTCTATCAGACCACCCCTAGCAGTGGCCCAGAGGGACTGGCTGTGCGCGGCCGATGCCCAGAACCCATTTCAATGCCTTGTTCTCTTGTGTCTCTGCAGCTCAGCCGTGCGGGGGCCGCCTGAACTCCAAGGATGCCGGCTACATCACCTCCCCGGGGTACCCCAATGACTACCCCTCCCACCAGAACTGCGAGTGGGTCATCTACGCCCCTGAATCCAACCAGAAGATTATCCTTAACTTCAACCCTCATTTTGAAATCGAAAAGCACGACTGCAAGTAAGAGCCTTCCTCTTCCTCTTTAGTACATAGTCGCCTCTTCTTGCCTAGCAGCATGGGCCTCATACTTGAAAACAAGCATTGTCCTGAGTCCTCGTAGCACTGCATCTCATTGCCTTTTGGGGCAAGTGTGCCTCTACCAACTGGGTGGTTATAAAATGCTGCTTTGGACACACAGGATGAGCCTACCTGCATTGAACTGGTGGTTCTTAACTCAGCCTGATACCACCTGAAAGCGAGAGCTAACTGGCTTTCAACCTGAGTTTGACTTTAGTTCAAAGGCAGCTTGTTTTTCTCGGTGTCAAAGTGGCCTCACTGTCCTTTTAAACCATGCTGGGAAAGCAGAGCAATTTCCTGGTGTGTGAGTCGGCCCAGGTATGGCACAGAGCACCCTAGGGCTGGAGACCCAGGGTCAGGCCATGTGAGGCTGGGGGGCTTGGGGGTCCAAGCTGTTTGGGCTGGATCTGACTCTCCACAGTGCTTATTCTGTTGCATTTGGTAAACTGGGGGTTTGTTTTTATCTGCTTTTTTAATTCTTTGCTTCTGAGAAGGTACTTGGAAACTAGATGTCCGGGAAAAACAATTAACAGCTAGTAAAGAATAATTAACGGCATCAAAGGGCACCATAAAAGGCTGAGTTAATAACATGGTCTCAGCAGACATATAAACCTGTGTGTTTAATCTGGAATCCACAGCCAGCTACAAGGATGCCTGAGCTGTGAAGGAGCTTGGGGTCTCCTAAAACGGGCCTGACACAGCAGTCTTGCCAGACACACTGGTCCTGTTGATTAAAAGAGGGTTATATATGGAGAGGGGAACTCTGTTTGCAAAAAGGACAGGGGGATGGGGAAAGCATTTATGGGGCTGTAGAATCAGTCCTGTGGAGAACAAAGAATTCAGCATGGATTTGATGATGTACTGAAGGTTATGAAGTGTAGAGCTGGATCCTCAGCTACCGTAAATCAGCATAGCTCCTCTAACTCTAATGAAGGTGTGCTGATTGATGTCATTGGGGATCTCATCACCCCCTACAGATAAAGCCTGGGCTAATAAGGCTTCGAGCACCATGAACTCTCCCTGAAGTCACTGTGTGCGAGGCGTTTAGCACTTTGCAGGATCAGGCCTGTGTTTAGAGAGGGGAGAAGGTGGAGAAAGGCTGGACGTGGGCATAGATGAACACAAGAAGGCCTTGGCAGTGCGTGTGAGAATGATGGTTGCTATCAGATTTTATTATTGCTTGTACAGGCTGAACTGTATAGCCTTCTCATAGCTAATGCATTTGCCCCAAATTCACAGTAGTAAAAGCTTTATAGGCCTATATTCACAGTCTGCAGAGTGTGCAGGGCAGTGTTGTGTGCAGGACGGGTTGAGCTGGGCAGGAGGGACTCCAGCATCTGCCTCTCCAACGTCTTGAGCAAGCAAAGCCAGCTTGGTCAGAGAGCCAAAGGAGATGAGTATTAACACTGTGTAACGCTTGGGCATTGAGCAGTACTAAGGTGATCATCTAGTAATAAATCTCATCCAAGTGTCAGAGGGTATTTTATGGAGAAGCAACGGCCTTATTGCAAATGCAGGTGGGAACCTTAACAAGAACAGGAGTTCAGCATCAAAGAAACATAGTCTCAGGGCAGAGCCCTTCTTTTGACATCTGATCATTAACATAGAGCACATTGACACAAAGGTGACAAACTAATGAACCCCATTGTGGCACTCTGGACAGACAAGGTTCCCTCTACTCTGGTGTTGCTACCTGGCAGCTATCGGCACAAGAGCGGGGCCGGTTTGTGCTTCCAGCTGCCAGAGGTAAACACTGTAACCCTTTCCTCTGTTGCTTCTTCCTTCAACATTTCGTTTTACCTTATTAGGCTAAAGTTTCTCCCTCATAAAGCATAACATTTACATTCCTAAAACCCATTCTAAGGCCTACAAAAATATCTGCAAAAGTCTTTTTAGTTTTACTGTGTCCTTTCTGGCCCTCCTTGTATCTGCTTTAGATTTCCCCTTGGGACGGGAGGCATTTCCTCCTGTGTTTTGCACAGTGCCTGGCACCCTGGGGACCTCTGCGGAAAGGTCAGTGATTTCCCCTTGCCGGGCAGCTGGCCGGAAAGGGCCTGCCTACCTGGTGCTGTCCCGACACCGGAGTGAGAGCTGGCTGCCAAGAGTTGCTTCAGCAGCCAGCCCTCCCTGCCTGGCGGCGGGAGCATCAGCCAGGGACAGACCCCAGAGGTGGCAGGCAGGAGTGGCTGCTCAGTTCTGATTGTTGCTATTGTTTTCCTGGATGCACATCTGGGCTTTTATTTTTTGGCTGTGTCCAGTTGCATTAAGAAGTAACTGCCCACCCCCTCCACACCATCATGAAAGGAGTAATTTGGTGTAATTGAAGCCCCAGAACATTTTTTTTTTTTTCTCGCTCTGTGCTTCATCCGTGCTCCAAGGAAGTGCCTTACTTTGGGAAGGTGCTTCAGGTTAAGAAAATTGGCAACCTCCTCCTGTTGTGGCTCTTCTGCAAGAGGGATCCCTATTGTGGGAGGATGGGCACGCTGTGATGGGAAGCATGGGACCCGGTTGTTCACACTGTCCTGCAGCCATGGGGCCACAGCGGTAATGGCAAAGCCAAAAGGGAAGTTTGATGCTCTGAAAAAAGACCTGCCAAACTATTCGGAAATCATTGTAATAGCCTGTCTGCTCGCCGTTTCTTCCTCTCCATGCTGCGAGCGCAGCTGTTGCTCGGGTACTGCGGCCCTGCACAGTCGGTATCTGCTCTCTGAACAGGGAAGTGGCATCCAGTGGAAAAGAGCACGCTGCTGCTGCTGTGGTGAAATGTTTCCACTCCCCGCATGGCATGGCGGTAGCTGGGCAGCCTTGTGCCTGGCAGGGTTTATTTTGTGATCCCAGGAGTGACCTGAACGGTTTGCAATAGGTGTGCAATAAGGGGTGGCTGTCCCCCGGCTCGCACAGTCACGTAGCTGAGCTGCCCACTCCTTCCTAATTGCCATGTCGCTGTTCTGTCTGCACCGCTTGCTCGGAAAATCCAAGTCAGAAGCCTCATCTGTTTGTGAATCACTGCATTTATAACCACCTTTTCCATGTGGGCCTCCCTCCCGCTGCTAGGTTTCTCTTTGGACCATTAAAAGCACCCTCCCGAGATTGGCTCCTGACCCTGCCATCCCCGGCCACACTCGGCTGACTCTGGCAGAGGATTAGGCTGGGCAGAGCTGCCGTTGAGTGCCGGGACGTTGCTGTACACTCACGGCAGAAGCACGCTCCCTCTAGACTGCAGCGGACAGGCTCGTGCTCCCTCTGCAAGCAGAAGATCTTTCAGCTGAGTCATGACATCTGCACCAGAGGAACATTATTTAAAAAAAGAAAAAAGCCCGACTGATAATCAGACCATGCCAGCGGGGTTTTTTGTAGCCCTTTCCAATAACGCACTGCAACTGGGTTGCAATCGGCGGGATCCCTGCTTGGGGAGGATTTTTTGGGGGGGCTGCTGCGGTGGCTCGTAGCCCCCTCTGGTGGCACATGCCAAATGCTGGCAAAGGTCTCTGGAGACAGGGGCCCGGGACTTCAAAAACAGGCAGGCGCTGGCAAATTGGAGACTGCCCATAGCTGCAGTCAGGCTCTTCTTCCTGACTTTGGCTCCCCATGTCAAGCCCTGGGGGTTTGCAGAAATGGGAACTGGGGCCACTGTAATGAGGAAATTTATGCGGTTGTCACTGTGACCTCGTAAGTGTCACGATGGTGCCAAGAGCTTTGAACCAAGTTCAGCATCCTGGTGTGTGCTGGATACCAGGCAGGCATGGCAGGAGATGCCCCTGCTCCCAGCCTGAAGGGTAGAGGGGACCAAGGTTTGGCAAGGGAAGATGCCACACTGCCAGCACCCGTCTCGCAGAGCACTGCCTGCCAGGGGACACTGGCAGTAACATGCTGGTGTTCCTGGGCCACAGTACAAAGGGTGAAGCACGCGGGCTTGCCTAGCCAGTGAAGGCCTCTTATGGCAGCATGGCCATCTCCTGTGCTTCCAGGAAGCTGGGCACTAGAACAAAAAAACTCTGCATCCTTCCTAGAGAGCAGCAGAGACACTGGCCCAAGTCCCTTGCTCAGGCGGCGGGGGGAGCTGCAGCCAGCCCCAGTGCGCGTGGACAGGCATAGCTGCTGGCTGCAGCATTCAGCCTGGCTCTCTTGACCATCTCCTTCAAACAAGAGCGTAATATTGCAAGAAGCTGTCCTTCCATCAGTGAAGGTTAAGAGTAGACAAGGCAGCAATTATGGACAGCTAATTAGCAAATGCTTTGGAAAGTATGCATAATTAGCTTATTAGTAAACATTTTAGAAACAATGCAGTTCATCTGGAGATTGGGAAAATGCTTAGAAAAGAGAAATACATTTGGCGCACTGCAGAATGCCGGGGCTTGGGGGGCTTCTTCTCTGGGATGCAAGGGGAAGTGACTGCATCTCCTGCGACAGTGTGGGAGTCAAGCCTTAACTTTACAGAGAGGGGAAGTCAAAGATGAGATGTTAAGGAAGGCATTTGCTTGCTCATATATTTGTGGCATGGGTAGCCAGAAGCAACATTTCATACGTACAGGAAATAATTCAGTCTGGGTAACATGACACTGCAGCTCAACTTGTCTTCAAATGAGCTTCTACTGTTTTTTAACTCTGTCCAGCATCCGCTGTATGGTTCACAATTCCCCTCAAGCCCAGATCATTTTCCAAAATGAAACATCAATGAATGGGTTAGCTGTGACAGCATTAGACCAGGACATGAGTTAACAGCTCAAGGTTGTTCACATCTCTCTTCTCTGCTGCCCATCCACAGAGCTGTGAAAGCTCAGCTCTGCCGTTGTGCTTCCCCACACCCCATAGCCTCTCCCTGGGGGAACAGGCCAAGTCCAGGCTCTGCAAAAGGTGATGGCCCCAAAGGCGCTCTCCTGGGGTCTCCTACATCCCGCCGGCTCACCAATATCCAGTGCGTAGGAGTCAGATCTGGTTTTGCACCTTGTTTCCTGCTGGCATGGTGACAAATTGAGGGCCAGCTGGTGACACTGGGAACAATAGCATTAGAGACAGAGACCTCTCCCCCTCCTTCCTGCTAGCGAGGAGGAGGAGGAGGAGGAGGTGGTAGTGAACTCTTACTCAGCCTCTCTTGCCAGCGAGGGAGGGAGGCACGTCCCCCGCAGCATCTGGGAAGGAAGCAAGCACAGGGCTGGCTGTGACAACTTCTCACTAACCGGGTTCAAGATCCAGCTAAAAGTGTCAGAAGCGTGTGTCCTTGGGGAGCGTGCAGTGCTAGCCATGCTCCAGCTCTAAGCCCCTTGCATGTTCGCTGACCCTGCTCAGCGCGGGCGCCACAGGACAGTAGCAGAGCAATCCCATTGAAACGGCCTGATGATAACCACAGTGTTGAGATGCTCGTGCTTTCAGCAAAGAGCCCGAGGCCCTTGGCTGTCCTTGCAACAGTGCTCCCGTTCACTGGGTGACACAAGGTGACGCCATTCACAGAGGCTCATCCCAAACAAGTGGGTCTTGGGAGCCTAAATGTCTGTGGGGATATGAGTCTCGGTCGCTTTTTTGCATCACACAGCAGGGTTAGCAGTGCTCTTCTGTGTCACGGGGTTGCTGTCTGGATGTGGGAGTTAGGTGGCTTAGTGAATGTAAGGAGAGTGCTAGAATGTTATTTTAAAAAATTACCCTTTTTTTTGTTAATGACCAGACATAAAGCCCAGCAAAGGCAGTGGGAGGTTTTACCTTGATTTCCATAAGAACTGGTTTAGGCTTTTAATGAGCAACTGTTTGCCTTAGCTACACACAGCCTTTTTAATGGATATCATCCCCATTGTCAGGCTGCAGCAGGGGAGTGGCAGACTCACCAGCAATATCAGGGCTGGGAGTTGTGAGATTTGGGTTCTTCCCCTTCCCTGGTATTGATATACTGTTGCTGCTCTGGCAAATCACTTTAAATTCCCCAGTCTATAAAGAAGACCTGGGCGTCTGCAGGCATAAAACCCAGTCTAGATAGCAACAGTGCATTGCACACTCCCCTCCAAAGGCTGCTGCGTAGCCGTATCACACAGGAGCAGGTCAGAGCGCTGCAGATGACGATTGGTTCGTTCCCAGCCTTTTCTGGCTGGGTGTGAATTCTGCAATTAAATATGAATGCGAAATAAAAAGAACAGACTGCAAAGAGCAGACTGAAAACAGAAGAAATTTCTGGTTGCTTTTGGCTAGAGCTTATTTGAAAGAATTGGGGGAGGTTAGTTTTTAGTCTGAGACTAGTTCTGAGTCTTTTTTTAAATTAAGCGGCTGCACACCACCATTGAATGGCAATGTAATAATATGTTGCAAACCACAGTCTGGTGATCCTGGAATTCCTTATAAGTTAATAGCAGTCATGGTCCACTAATCACAGCTAGGATGTTTTCAGGAACTGTCTTTGATAGATCAGTTCAAACACACCTTAGAAAGCCTTCCTTGTGCTGGCTTTGCAAGTAGATCAGTAGATCATTAGAAAGAGTGAATAACCTGGGGGTTTTTGTTGTGTTCTCCCCCTCCGAATCCCAAGGAGTTCCTGGGATCTACGTACAGCGTTGCTGAGAAATCACAGTCCGGTGGTGTGGTGGTGGTTTTAAGTAGCACTGGGTCCGATACGGAGATGTTAGTGTTTAATAAATTGCTAGAAGCAGAGCCTGAAGCAGTGAGGTCTGACAGCAGAAATCCTATGCCAAAGAGTCCTGTTAGAAATGGCACAGAAACTGTAGGGCAGCCCCTCTGTGTGTGTGCTGTGGCTGCCCCAAACATCACTTCTTGCAGAGGTACAGAAGACATTGCCGTCAGTGTGAGGAAGGGCACGCCTCTGATTTTTGAGGTGGGGTCCCCCTTTGCTGAGACAGGCAGCACTCACCGCTGGCAGTGGGAGAGCCCCTGTGCTCAGCTCCGTGCCTGCCGAGGCTGTGCCACGTACAGGGTGTTTGCAGGGGAAGTGCTCAGTGGATTAGAAACCTCCAGGGAACTCTCGGAGCTGGGGTTGTTGACGGATGTCCAACAAGGTGTAGGACTCCCCCCGCCTCCCCGGCCGGCAGCACGAGAGTTTGAGGCATGTGCTCAGCTTCCTTCCTCTTTTGTGAGTGTTGGTGTGAGGTTTCATTTACATTGTTATTTTGCAGTAAAAAGGGAAGGTGTAACGCATGGCTCTCGCACGTTATGCCTTTGGTAATGCTGATGTTTGGCTGATAATCAGGGGCAGGAACAAGGTCTGAGATCTCCATCAGCAGAGGGGACTGACTCACCATTGATCTATGTTCACTGCATCTTGTTGAAGTTTTTTGACCCATTTGATTTCTTAGGTTTTCTTTTGTGAAAACCCTCTGATTTTTCAGCTGTTCAGGAGCAAAACATCTCTCTGTCTCTTTAAATATGGCAGATGGGGATTTCTTCAGATGTCCAACAACTCAATTGAAGGAGACCTCAGGAGACCTCTCCCCTTCCCTGTCCCCCTTCTCAGCCTGTCTTTTCATCTGCAATCTGTAGATGTAAGGGCTATAGTAATAGAGTGTCAGAGGAAGTAATTGATTCATCACACACCGAGAGAGGAGTCTGTTGCCTTCGGTGTCAATGGAGCTGAACCACAGCCTGGAAGGGTGAGGGAGGCTTGTAAACACTCCATGGCTGAGCTGGCAGGACAAAGCAGACGCACTGCCGCTGCTGAGCAAGAGGGTGACACAAAGGGTTGCTTCAAAGAAAATCTTCTTGAAAAAAGCAGTGGCAGGGCCCTCATTTGTGGGAGAAACAGGGATGCTCCCATCCCCCTGTTCCTAGAGCGCATTAAGGAGAAAAGGCATCCACGAGCTTCATGCAGCAGTCTACTCCCTCGTCTCGGTCTCCCTCTTCCATCTCGGCATGGCTGCCTCTCCAGTCTGCTGTCCCAGGCAGGGCTGAGCTCTCGACCAGCCCCTACAAGCGGCTAATTCCTCCCACAGCCCCAGGCAGATACTGCTGCCTCCAAGACCTGGGTGGGAGGCCACCACTGCTGTGAACGCACAGCAGGGCATGATGTGTGCACGGCACAGCACTCGCCCTCGTCCAGGCATTGATGGTGCTCAGAGCCTTGGCGAGACTCAGTTCAGATGGCTGTTGAGCTGCGAGTGCCTGTGTTTTGGGGGCAGAAGGGAGTAGGAGATGCTGCATGCAAGGAGGGATCAGGCAGGTTTGGTGTGCTGTTTGCCCCAGAAACTGCTCTTACTACAAGCTGGCACGGTTGGGTTGTTGTGGAAGTGCCCAAACAGCGGAGGCTGAAGGCCAGCCTTGGCAGCAAAGCTTTGCTTACTAGTGCATCGGCTAAAGGCAGGAGCCGGGCTGTGAACAGGCTGTGTCTGAGAAACTGCGGGGTCAGAAAGCCGTCCCATGGTGGGCCGGTCCCGGGGTGACCATCCGTCATTAACAAGGGATGTAGGCAGCCAGGAGCACGAGGGTGGGCTGGTCAGGGCTCTGTCTTTGCAACCTCCTTTATACAACTGGTGCTTAATGAGGTGTTTGTTTCGGGTTTGTGCTGAAAAAGGCCAGTGCAAATGAATGATATGTGCAAAGCTGAGCTACAAAGCTCCCTTTCTGATCCCAGTTATTACCAGCTCTTTCGTTCCTCATGGCATGTTGTGTCTAAGGCCATGACTGGTACTGCACGAGGTGCGATGGGACGTCCCTTGCTACCGCTCCGTGGAGGGTGTTTTCCCCTGGGAAGAGGGCTGGCACAGCAGAGCATGTGAGGGTGCCCTAATCCTCATCAGCACCTGCCCGCCAGTCCCCAGACCTTGAGCCCCCAGGGCCAGCCTGGTCCAAACTGGTCTCCATCTATTGCCTGGGCTGTCGGGTGCTGGATCCCATCAGGAAATGGGAGCCTGTTCACCTGTTCCCCTCACTGCAAAGTGAGCATTCCCTCCCCACACACACCTTCTGCCTGCTTTGCTGCTTTTCAGCAGTAAATTCTCCTCATGTGGTTATTACCTTTTATTATATACTTTTTTTCTTTCTGTTAGTGATCAACTGCCTGTGAGTGGTGACAGTAAAATGACATAGAAACCAAACTCTAATTTTTTCCACAGATGGATTGTAGCAGAAGGAGGAAAGTGCAAATGCAGTTTCTCAAGTGTCCTGCATTTTGGGGTATGAAAGGGTTGTGAGTTGCTTCAGTTCCCTTAAAGCAGCAACAGAAGGCATAATGCCATGGGAAGGGTGGCTATTCTTAACATGCTTTATATATTTTATTCCTGGTTTCACCATGATTTCCCCCCCCCCCCCAAGAATACCAAAGACATCTTGCAACTAAAGACCCCTTTAGCTAAAGATAGAAGGGTGAGGAATTTATAGAGATGGTTTTGGAGGCAGAAATAAAATTAAACAGCCATGTGTAACTCCTGAACAACAGCCTGCAGAAAACCCCTAAAGTGCACATTAGCACATCTTGTTTTCTTATATAATGAACGGTTTTCCAGACATGCCCCAGATGAGAGCACTTCTCTACTCCAACGCGCCTTTCCGTAGCGATCTGGCAACACAGCTTGAAGAAGGCAGCCCGAGGATGAACAGCAAAGCGCGGGGGAGCCTTTTGCTCTCCCGTCTCAGGGGGGGCAGCAGCACGCAGCATGCTAGGAGCTGAAATTCCCTCCTGAATCAGAACTTGCCACAGGAGCAGTTTGCAGCTATGTTTTATTCTTCCCTTTGCAAGATGTATTTTGGCTACCTTTTTTTTTTTCTCCCCACATAAGTTAACAGTAACTACTGAAAGACTTTTCCCATCAGCGGTGCTTGTACAGGGGTGAAAACAACCCAAGGAGTATAAATAGAGGCTATTTGTAGTTTCCATTTTTTGTCTTCAAGGCATTTTTGAAGAAGTTTTGCAATCTGTTAGGGTTATTTTCTCTCCCTCTCTGTCTTTCTTTTTTTTTCTTTTTTTTTTTTTTTTTGACTGGATGACTGGATTTTTCTCATTTCTCAGAAATTCTGGTCAGATTTTTGAGGGGATAAGAAAATAATCCACAGTACAGTGGAATGATTACAAAACCCCACAATTCTGTGATTACACAAGATGTAATTGGATGGAACAAATTCAAAACAAGCTTCCGAGAAATCATAAGCAATTATGCCCCTCCGCCCCCCGGCCTGGCTCTTTCCCTGCTGCCATTCCGTTTTGGTCATTTTAGTCACTGAAATCCAGTGAGGTCCCTTCAGGTTCAGAGCAGTGATAGCCTATTTCTCTCTGCTGTCGCCAGGGGCAGTTATTTTCATCAGGGCAAAACAAGGGCAAGCTCTGCCTGCTCCGGGAGCATCTTTTGCCTTAGCGTGGGCAAACACGGCCCCACAAGCTGCACACTGAGACAAGATTCATCGCTTCTACATTCAGCCACCTAAAGGCCAGGTCCGGTCAGCAAGAGGGATTTAAACTACCTCTGTCGTCAGTGCAGAAGAACAATTAACCCCATCCTGAGATGGCTGTGAGTTGTTGTCTTCCACTGAGAGGAGAGGAGGTGTAGTTGGCTAAAGCTAGATATGATACAAGCTTAAGGCCTGTGCACAAATCTGTATCAGGATCTGTGTCTATGAGGACTGATTCTCTTCTCACCCTAGGATAAATTAGGAGTGATTACCCTTAAAATGATGAGTTACACATGTGTAAAACCAGTTCAAGTCAAAGGAGAATCCAATTCATCTGCTGTATTTATAATTAATTACTCTGATTAAGGGCTGGCAGCTAAGATCAAACTTCATTGCTCTTGTTTCATCAGACAGCAGAGGTGCTTGCCTCTGCTATCATGGCTATAAAAAAACCCTCACAACATTTAAAAATCCCCAGTAGCTTCTGCAGCAATTTAACCTTTGAAGCATATGTCCTGCAGTTGCTTAAGATTATATAAACATCACAGAAAAGTTCTCTTGTCTTTCACAATGTAACCACCCATGAAATAAGGATTTGGTTTGAAGGTGGCGTATGAAAGAGCATGAAGATGGGTGGTGACACAGAAAAATCGACTAAGCCAGCTAGCATGTAGCGGACATTAATTCTAGCCATCCCTTGATTGCAAAACAAGCACAGAGCTGCTGGTTCACCATTTCTTAACCATCTTTATACTGCAGCTGCCATTTAATTTCTAACAAACAGCTTTTTCTTAGAGCATGTTTAAAAAACCTTACACTTTATATAACAATTTATGAGAAACAAACCGCTCACCACCCTTTCAAAAGGAACAATTGCGTTTACCAGCTGCCATAGTGGCTAAGCAATTTCCCCATGCCTTCCCCCAGCTACCTGCAGAGTATTAACGCCTGCTGAATTTCACTAGAATCGCAGTTTCTCTTCCTATTCTCAGCAGATGCATTTGAGACACCATGACATATGGTTCAAGCAGACCAGAGGTCTCAAAGGCTCGAGTCAACACTGGGCATTCCCAAATTTGGGGCTGTTGGCATGCAGTCAGTACCTATTTGTCTCTCTGCCTATCTAGGCCAGACTCCTTCAATATAATATAATCTGTCTAATCAAGGCTGGCTTCTCTTCTCAGCTGTGCTGCAAACTTCCTGTGTGACCCTGGCCCAGCCACTGCTCCTCTCTGTCGTCTCATCTCCCAGGGTCTCGTGAGGATCCCATCATTACTGTTGGCCAGGTGCAGTCATGAGCCCCATGGAAATGCCTATAAATAACAGCTCCAAATTAAACATTGGGGAAGTTCAGGTTAGAGCCTTGCAACTCTCTGCAGCCCTGGCAAGCACTGGAAACCAGGCTTAGCTCTGCGCGAGCCCTCACCTACTCCAAATCATAACTCAGGGAAGAGATTGAGAAAGCTGCCAGCTAGGTCAGAGCTTGGTCGGGGGAGCCAGCTCTCCTCAGGCTTTGAAGCAAGGCTTGCACAAGTTTATGTCTTGGGAGGACTCATAATATGGCTGTGAGCGTATAAATACATATCATTTGTATTTCCATCCTAAGCTCATGTCCCCATAATGTCCTTGCAGCATGCTTCATTGGGGAAAGACTCAGCATCTCTTCGATGTGGGGCTGAGGGGCAATATGTTTGTTGATTATGTGTGGAGCAGTACAAGTCCCAAAACTGTGCTTTGTGCTGAGTTGTGTGCCTCAGGAAAGGAGCACCCAGAGGAATGGTGCAGGCTCTCTGGTGGGTCACAGCATTTCTGGAGCTCCCAGTGCCTGGGTGGGCACCTGGGAGGTCTGTGCTGGCCTCTGGGGATGGTGGAGCACAGCTGAATGGAATGGCCAGGGAGCAGATTAGCCATTTCACAACAGAAAAGGACTGAAAAGGTGGAGGTCGTCTTGTAATCACTGCGATTGGGGCTTGTTTGCCTTTATTGTGCCTTGCAGCCTTGTTTGGAGAGCCAGCAGCAAAGTGACTTAGGGAAAATAGACTGGGAAGCACAGAGGGTTGACTGGAGGAAAAAACAGGCAAGCACGAGTAATACAGGCATTAGAAGTGCTTTATAATTAGTTTATAAAAGCTCTCTTAACATCAGCAAAGCACTTTCTACTAGAAATCTTTAATAAAAATGCAGCAATATTTGTAAGCATTGTACGTTTTCTGTTTAATTCTGTTAAACAGCTCCAAGGAGAGTGTCTAAGCAATGCATTTCCCTCCTTTCTCACCCCTCCCCATTGTCTGGGCAGTTAAAAGCACTTCAGCTTTGCCTCCCTGCCTTAAAACTCCCTGGTGGAAGCCTCTGTTTGAGGTGGTTTCAAACCAACTGGCTGGCCTTTCCACTTAAGCAACAGCTGAAAATATCCTGCCGCTGGAGGAACAGCCAACTGCGGTCACCTTCCCTGCAAGAAGACTTGGTTAATCCATTGAGTATACTTGTGGGTTAGGGATGCTGCACCCTGCCCTCGCATATTTATGGTTGGCTCATTGGAGCAGTGCCTAGATGGGGAGAAATGGCCATGAAATGTGCTTGGAGATGGCAGCTTGCCCAGTGGAGGTAATACCAGAGAGGTCAGCCCACAAGGATGTTGGTGCACACTGACTGAAACAATGGATTTGGTTATATGAGTGAAATGCAAATTTCTGAGCACTGGTCAAGACAGTTTGAATGCTATCGCTGCTTAAATGTGTCCCACCCAGCTGTGCCCTACTCTGTAATTATCTGGAAATGAAATGGTTAGAGTCAAAAGCATCCCCAGGGTTGGGTTTTCTTCCTTCCAATTTTTCTTCTTGTTTTTCACACGGGAAGAACAAAGTCTGGAAACCATGCTTAAGCTCAACAGAAGCAAAGGTCTGGCCAAACCAGATTTTAACATGGCCAGTGACCCAACATGAGAAGAATAGGGTTTATCAGCTTGTTTTATTGTGGGCCAAAGCACGGATATGACTGAAGCACATGATGCCAAAAGACTCTGCAATGGGGATTAGCCGGTGTTCTTGCTGAAGTTCGAAAGTTTCACGGTTTGGACCGGACGTGTTTGGTGTTTCGTTTTGAAAGCCTAAAACTTAATTGCTGTGTTGGAGAGGAAGTAGGTGCTCCTGCTCATCTGGACAGGACTTATCTCCTGAGTGTAATAGTCTCCCAGTTCACACTCTGTTTATATGACCTGAAGACAAGAGAGTTTTGCCATATAAAGAGCACAGGGCTTGGGCCAAGATTTTTTAGCTAGGGAAGAAAACTCTTATGCATTTATATTCATTTTACATTTGGCAAAAATGATTCCCTGACCTTCTCCTAGGGGCTTTTTAAGTTGTTTGTAACATTTGATTTATTAAGGATTAGCTCCAGTAGGAGAAAGCTCAGTTAGATGCATGGATAAAGCAAAACAGGGTTTAATTCAGAGAGGCAAATATTTCCTGATGATTTACTTACTAGATACATTCTTTTAATTTTCCATTTGCAGATTGCCCATGAGCAGATTGCAATATTCCCAAATTGTATGTATTATTGGAAGTTATTCACCCATTCAATAACCAAACATTTCTTGGTCCAGAATTTGCTTCTGAAATTGCCAGGGCTCCCACAGCACTGGGTGGTTTGAGGAGCCATGTGGACAGCGCTGGTGGGATGTCTGGTGTGTTGGCTACAGCACAAGCTGTGATCATTACAGTCAAGTAGTTGGGGCCACGTACTGTGTTTACTGTGTTGGCGAGTTATAACCCCACGAGGAGACACACAGATGTGTTTCCCTGGGATGCAGCTAACCTCTGCCTGTGCCATGCAAATGGCAGCTTTTACAATCCGCTCCATGAAGTGTGTTTTGCCAACATTCATGTTTTTTGCCAAATTAATTTTTTGCCACATATTCACAATTTCACTAGTAGCCGGTAGTTCTGCAGCACAGATGTGTACTTCTGATGTGGAAGGGCTGCAAGCACACTGAGAGCAAGTAGTTATTTAGAGAACAAAACGTCCCTGCTGTTTGCTCAGTGCTACTTTAAACAAATAGACAAACAAGGAGGAAAAAATTCTACTTAAAAGAAGCAATAACACTGCCCTCTATGTTCCTCCTCCCTGGGGAAATGGTAGGATCAAGCCACACATGATGGACATTAGTGGGGTCATGCAGGGTGCTGCTGGACAGTGTCAGGGTAATAAGGGGTCACGAGGTGATAGCTACGCAGAGCTGAGGGGAGCAGAGGGAGCAGATCTTCATTTACATTGCTGTGTGTCTACCTACCAGCTAAGCCAAGTGCTCTCCCTGTGTGAGTGCCTCTTCTCAAGACTGTTGGATTTCACCTTGGCCAAGCCAATTGAGTCTGTAATGAAGTTAAAGGCTGGGTGATTGCAGCTAAGCTGAGTGCTTGGTCCAGCATAGACAGGATTTTATCTGCAGGCATTTTTGCTTCTGGCTCTCAGCCTGATTTAGTCCCAGAAAGGAGTGCAACCAAACCCGTCTGGGCCATCTTTCTCTGTGGAGGAGCACACTTAGTCCCTGTAAGTTTGTTTTGAGGTTGTTGCCTGCCGATGTGTGTTTTGCAGAACAGGAATGAGTCACATGAGGATCATTCTGTATCCAGCAAGCTACTTCTCCTTTCAACTCTCCATTCCCAAACAGGAGATCTTGTGACAGAGAAGAAAGGCAGATTTCTGGCAGCCTGGAAATGCTTTTTCCCTCCCTGGCCCCATGAGAGGAGCTGTAGCATGTTGTTCAAACAGGTTGATACAAAGCGAATAAACAGTGGGAAGAGAGATGGGCAGTTTCTGTAAATAGCAGCGTGCTGACCAGAGAGGAGAAGAGGGGCGGGAGAGCGCGGGTGTTAGAAAGCAGCTGAAGAACAAGATGTTCACATAAAAGCTGTTTGTGTCTTCACAGTACACAGAGCCCGATACTACCTTGCTATTAGTCATGGCCTAGAAAATATGAAGGAAACTGTGGGAGGTTCACCTTTCAGCCAGACTTTGCAACAAACTTTTGTCTCTGCACCAGGAGGCAACTCTTCCAACCCAACATATTCCTCCCCCAGACCATGCAGATGTCCAGGAGCCATGCCAGTGGGCAGGTGGGACATCTCCAGGTAGGGTTTAGCAAAGGCAGGTTGTTGTTACAGGGTGTACAAGGATCAGGCAATAGCGAATGTAGTTACCCAGCTCTTACACAGCACTTTGTCTCATTTGTTAGCACTTAATAGAAGAGGATCAGTATTACTCTCCAAGCGCTAAGTGTGTGTACTGGCCACGCTTGTTAAAGAACCAGTGTGCTGTCAGTGCACAAAATAGCTACCCTCTCACATGGATTGAACAGTGACTATTTGTTTAATGCTTGGTGCGTGCTTGGCCAAATCCCACCTGGGTGGTGGAATAAGCTGAGTGGATGGCACTTAAGGAGAGAGGTAAGGGAAGGAGAGCAGCCCCAGAAGAGTTGTCTCTGAGCCTCTCCCATGGCAAAGGAATCTTGTAGAAATGGAGGTAAATTGTGTCCTAAATTTTGCACAGTGGCTCCGAAGTTGATGTGGGTGCAATAAATTAATCATATGAGGAGTGACAGAGGAAGGGACTTAAATGTAGCCAGACAAAAGGGAAAAAAGATAGTGGGGGGGTGTGGTGTGGTTTGAGTGACAGAGTCCCAGGTACATGTCTGGAAGATGTTCTGTGAAATAAGCAGATATAAAGAAGTGTTTTGTGTTTGTTCCTGGCATCCTGAAGCGTCCCTCTGACAGATGGTTTTACTGCCTTTTCGCCTGCCTCCACAGGTACGACTACATCGAGATCCGAGATGGGGACAGTGAAGCGGCAGACCTGCTGGGCAAGCACTGTGGGAACATAGCACCTCCTACCATCATCTCTTCTGGCCCCTCTCTCTATATCAAGTTCACCTCGGACTACGCACGGCAAGGTGCCGGCTTTTCCCTGCGCTACGAGATCTATAAGACAGGTGAGTGTCTGAGTCAGTGCCTGTCTCCCAGGCTGTTTGCCACGATGATCTGCACAAGGTGATGTCTTTGGCCACCTTTTCAATGTGATTTTTAGCATTTTGTCCAGAGATAAAGAGCTCTTTTTTTTTTTTTTTTTTTTTAATTTAACCAAGTCTATTGCATCATATTTCCAAGAAGGTAAAGATAGTAGTGGTGCATGATAGTGCATTTTTGGATCACAGTGCAGCATCAAAAGCAGGGTTCCTTGTTAAATGCTCTCTTGTATTCAAGGACTAGAGACTTTTATCATTTCTCCCTGGCATGTGTGGAGCTTGTTAGGGCTAAGTGGGGATTGTCCCTCCGTTAGGAGCGCATGGAGCTCCCCCTCCTGTGGAGTTGTGATTCTGGGCTGATCAATGACACTGTATTTTCTCGCTCTTGAAGTGGGGTTTGTAACTGGGGAGCGCTGGTTTTCAAGGGACTGCTGTCAGCAGTGCTGTCAAGGGCTGAGACAGCGCCTTTCCAGGCAGATACAAGAGGAACTATTCATGATTCTGTTTAATACCGAACTATTATGGAGGAAAGGAAAACCTGCTCAAAGGCCTTTTAATAGTATTTCTGTCTAAATATTTGCCAGAATTGTGTGTCTGGGAAGAAGGAGGCTTGAGAAAATAAAACCCACTCCGTGCGTGCCGTGTGTGAGTGAGAGGTGTGCCGGCATGCTGAGGGAACAAGAGTGTGTTTTGCTTGGGGATGCAGGCACCTGCCCTGTCCCTGCATTCTTTCGGTGGTGCGTTGGAAGAAATCACAGATGTGGCTGTCACATCATTGCATCCAGCATGAAAAACATGCCCGTGCCTGGTGAAGAACCAGAAAGGAGCACGACAGGGTCACTTATCCAGCTTCTTCAAAGGGAAGGCAGGGAGCACAAGCACCAGGGGCTCCGGCCCACCTGTGCAGCAGGCAGAGGTGTGTAGGCAGCAAGTACATGTGAATGTGGAGGCTCTGCTGCAAAAGGATGGGAATGGGACTCCCCAAGTTCATTGTGAAATGGTGAGGACAGGAGATGTCTGGAGGTTCAGGTAGCTGAGGAAATGGCTGTTGCCAGTGGTTGCCTGGGCTGTGTAACCAGCCATTAAGCTGTGTGGTGCAACCAGCTCACCACCGCTATTTGTTAACGGTTAGGGTGCACATTAGTCCTGAAAGAGTTTAGTGGTTCATCTGGCTTTTGGGGTTTGCTGAGGCCAGTTGCCAGCATGGAGGATGGCAAAGAATGCCTGTGTTCAGGTGGAAGACTGCTGACCCACTTCAGCCTCCCTTGCCCCTCGCTCCCTGTGTACACCCCCTCTGAGCCCAGCAGACTGCGCTGGGCTGTGCTTGTCCTCACATCGGGTCCGTGCCTTGAGTCCCCGGGGCATGGGCGATGTGGGTGGCCCAGCTGGCTGAGGTGGCCAGGTCAGACTGAGTGTGGCAATGGGAAGGGACGGCAGGCAGGAACCACGTCTGCCTGGGTGGGAGCCAGCAAGGGGCCAAATTTATGGGAAAAGGAGGTTTTGTTGCTGCTGGCAGGGAGGGAGAGGAAGCAAAGGCTTCTCTGGAGGAGAGCAGATGTTGGATGGAGGCTGGAACTGAGTTTGTGTCCCTTGATGTAGGTCCATGCAGAGCTGCCCTCAGGTCTCAAGTGGTGTTGGGGCTTCTTTCACCACCACCACCCCCCGCAGGCAGCCATCCTCTCCAGAAATAACCATGCTTTCTTCCAGCCACAGCCCACAAAATCCAGCCTGGCAAGGCAGGTTTTGGCCTGGGAGCGGGGATGAGCTTGTGATCCAGGAGCACCCCCAGCCCACCTGCCCACCAGGGCTCCCAGGGAGGGCAGTGGGCAGCGCTGGCTGCCGCGCCACCGCAGTACCAGCAAACCCTGCCTTTTGTTTGCAGGCAGGCACGGGCAAAGTTTCCTTCTGAGCTGTCAGCATAGCCAGCAAGGGTGTCACCAGCTTTAAAGGTCATCAGATTGTCATCGTCCACATCAGTAAAGGCAGTATGGCTGCAGCGTCTTTCTTTCTTAAAGGTGACCTAAAAAACCAACTCGTTTCATCTGAGCATTTATTTCCACACCTTGTGCTAAATTTCCCTTATCGCGGTGTGAGAGAGGAGCAATCTGCATACAAACAACTGCATACCAGTCTTTGAATCCCCTGATGGGTATCAGTCAGCGGGCTTCGGGCTGACAAAAGAGCCGTGCCCTGGCTGGTCCAGCCTCCCTGCTGCTCACTTTATGAGTCAGTTTGGCAGAGCTAGCCTGAGCTCCCCATCGCTGGGCATCAAAGTCTCCTCTCAGACCAGTCCATGCAGCCGAAGCCAGCATGACTCCCGTTGATTATCTGCAGCTTCCTTATAAAAAACCTGATCGTCGTGTTTGCTGGTATCAGCCAAACTGTAGACAAAGATTCCAAATGCGATAAGAGCCCCCCATGAGGAGACTGCTGTTGTCTAATGCAGTGACATAGTTATGTCTCTCTCCTGTCTCTAGAGGACAGTCCCTGACTCTGGGTTTAGTCTTTGATTTTCTCCCTAGCTCAGAGCTTGCGTTATTTTCCCTATTTATCTATTTCTCTCTCAAGCTGTTTGGAACGAAGTACAACCTTATCCCTGTTTTCAGCGTTACACTGTGATTTGTGTTTGGCCTTATTTTTTGCCTCTGTGTTTTACCCCACAGGTTCACACCAGAAAAGCTGGCTGCTTCATTAGGAAGTCAATTAAGAGCCTCTCCTGAGTAGCTCTCCAGCTAGGCGCTGCATAATGCAGTGCCGGGATCCTGCTATTACTGCGGGCTGCTGGCCTGACTCCTGTAGGTTAATGCTGAATTGAATAACAAGTCTCCCATTAGTCCCAGGAAGGCTCATGCTGCCTGGAAGAGCTGGAGCAGAAGGGTTTATAGAGGAGAAGGAGAGTATCCCAGTAAAACCGAAGCAGAAACCTTTGTGAATGCTAATGCCGGGTTGCAGCGGTGGCCAGCAGCCTCTTGACATCCCCTTTTGCCTCTGATAGCTTCAGGCTGCAGATTTCTGTTGCCTATTGTCCTGTCTCCACAGCGCAGGGGTTTCAAAGTCACCGTGGTATGAATACGACACAAATTCCTCTTTCCCCGGCCACCCTGAGGCACCT
The DNA here is from genome assembly GCF_011004875.1 of Balearica regulorum gibbericeps. Taxonomy (NCBI): domain Eukaryota; kingdom Metazoa; phylum Chordata; class Aves; order Gruiformes; family Gruidae; genus Balearica; species Balearica regulorum. The sequence continues at coordinate 14,642,817 of NC_046189.1, read as the reverse complement.
TGGCTGTGTGAGAGGGGGCACGGAGCTGGCCCGGCTGCAGCTGAGGCCAGTGCTGAGGTCAGCAATAAATAAGAGGCAACATTGTCTGCTCTCCTCGCCACGCATAGATCTTCCTTAAGGATAGAAATAACTTGCATTTCTGGTGTGGATGGCTCAGTCTGTAAGAAAGAGGGCTCTGTTCCTCCTCTCAGCAGAGATCAGGGATGCCCCCCATTACCCCCCACTCTTGCCACAGCCGTGGAGCGGGAACATATGCTGGAGCTGCCCCTCATCCTTTGCGTGGGACTTGGGGCTCTGCAGGCTAACTGCACGCTTCCCGAGGGTTTCCAAAAGTTTCCAGCTAACAGTGGAGACATTGGCACCCTCCCCCGAGCCCTTTCACTGTGTAAATATTTGTGCTTCCAGATTCTCTCAAGAGGAAACTGAGGCACAGATGTCCATGCCAAAGAGGGAGACGTTGCAGGAGACAAGTCCCTCGGGACAAATTTTTCCAAAGGGATGGCATCCCCATTACTCCTCTCTGCCCCTTCCCAGGCAGCCCCCTCCCCAAACAGGGGCTCCTCCATCAGACCTGGAGCTGGGTGGCAGCCGCAGCAGTGAGGACCGTGGACGGCAGCCCCCTGCATGCTGGCCTGCCCCTCTGCAGGTCTGCTAGCAGGTCGCTGTTTGGGGAGCCCAGCAGACAGCAAGTAGGGCTGGCAGGGGAAGCCCAGCCCAGCTTGGCATGGCCTCCCTTCCCCAGCAGGGCCACCACCACTGGCGTGGGGGACACGGCAGGGTGCTGGCCTGCCAAATCGCAGCCGTGGCTTTGGATGGGATCACTTTCCTAGTCCTGTTTTTGGAGTAATTGGCACGGGGATGAGCAGTGGCATGTGGGTTACATTTGCAGGGCTGTCTGAGGGATTTAGACACATGCTGTCCACTCCAGTGAACACACAGACCTTGTCTCTCCACCTGTGGACAGCTTTGAAAATCACCCTCTTGGTCCTTGCAGGAATTCACACAGCTCTTGGGTTACAGGACGTTTCCAGAAGTGAATACGCAACCCCTCTAAGCTCAAAATGGGGTTTCCACAGTGTGTCGAGCTGTTGGTATTAAGCTGCATTGTTGCTAAGGCTGTGGGCTTTTTCCTGCCACTACAGGCTCTGAGGACTGCTCCAGAAACTTCACTGCTTCCAATGGCACTATTGAGTCTCCAGGTTTCCCTGACAAGTATCCACACAACCTAGACTGCGTCTTCACCATCATAGCCAAGCCGAAGACAGAAATCCTCCTCCACTTCCTGCTCTTCGACCTCGAGCATGACCCGCTGCAGGCAGGGGAAGGAGACTGCAAGTACGACTGGCTGGACATCTGGGATGGCATCCCTCAGGGTAAGCCACGGGGTGCTGCGCTGCTCTCCTCAGCTTCTCTTGGTGTCTCACGAAGCTCCAAACCTGTGCAATCTGTGCTTGAGCACCAAAGGTGCCTTACCTCAGACGTAGCTGCAGCATGCAGCCTGCCGTCAGGGTGCTCCATGGCCAGCTGTGGGGACGGTACACTTGCATGCATTAAACCCCTAACTTCTGCTCTATTGTAACCACTGATCTGAAAAGCCCCGTGGGACACTTCAAGATACCACCGGTGTTCCCTCGGGGAAGGGCAGTGGGTTCGTACAGTGCTGAGAGGACCTTCCTACCCCATACCAACACTGAAAAACAGAGCAGATTGGAGCATTTCCCAGGAATTGCAGAGCAGTGCCTGCTGCAGTGAATATTTCTGCGTGGTGCACTGCATGGCACCAGGCCAGCGGATATAAAAAATAGTCCATCCCTAAAGCCTTTCTTTTATCCCGATGGGTCCTGCTAAGGCATCTCTGGTGAGTGATGCCAGTCTGCTGGTGAACCAGGAGGCTGGTGGAAAAGCAGGCGTTACCTTTGCTGCTCTTTCTTTTGCAGTTGCCCCCTTGATAGGCAGGTACTGTGGCACTAAGATGCCGTCGGACATCCGCTCAACCACTGGCGTCCTCTCGCTCACCTTCCACACAGACCTGGCAGTGGCTAAAGACGGTTTCTCTGCTCAGTACTACTTGATCCAGCAGGAAGTCCCAGAAAGTAAGTTGGGAATGTGTGTGTATGACTTTAGGCAGTTGTGTCACCTGTTTTTCCCAAGTCTTTCACCTGGCACATGCAAGAGTGAGGCAGGCAGGAGTGTGTCCAGGGGCTGGTCCCCCACTGGCAATGCAGACAGCGGTTACACTAGGTGTGTTCTCTGTTTCTCTTAAAAGTGAGATTTCAGTAAGAATCACACTTTCTGACCTTTCTTTGACTTTTTCACTTGCTTGTGAAGTCTTCTCAATACCTTTTGGGATAGAATCCTTCATGTATCTGCTCAGCCCAAAGGATTTAGGGGAAGACTTTAGCCCAGCAGGTACAGTGGTTTCATTAAAGCATGGGGGAAAATACTCCCCTCTCTCTGTTTTTTCAAAAATTCACAGCCCCGAACTACAAATTGGAATTTCTTGTCTAATTAAAAAATGCCTAAAGCTCTAAGAATTTCAAACTAAAATTTGTTTTAGATCCCTTGTTAAGGGAGGTAAATTGATGTGGAGTGAGGAAGTTGTGTGTTTTGAGAATGAAGAGCATTTTGATTCTTTGTGATAATGCTTGCAGGCAAGGAAAGGTTCAGTTTGTTTTCCCACGGTTTTTTTCACATCAGAGCTACAGTTCTCAACCTCTGTTAGCAGCGAACCTGTGATACAACAGAAGCAGCCCTCAGGAAACTCCTCAGTCCCAGAGTAAGAGAGGGGGTCCCTGACCCAACACTGAAAGCCCATGACAGAGAGCACAGTAGGGTAGGGGTTGTGCAGCGCTAGGGCAACTGGGTTACAGCCTCTTGCTCTGTGATTGAGTTAGGGATGTTCTGCTGGGGCTGTGAGAGTTACAGACAAGCACGAGCTCTTCACCATTACCTATATCCACTCTCAGTTGATCTGTTCTTTAATCCCCTTTCTATTCTGTTCTTTAATAGGATTGGGAAATACAATGTTAATGACACACAAAGCTTGAGAAATCAAGCACAAGAGCTGTTAAAGGGCCAGGCCTTTTGATTTATGCTGGTGTAAAATCGTAACTTTAATATTACCACTGAGATCGTGGCCCATCATTTCCACCTGGGGTTGACTTGGCCACATTAAAAACACAGGCAGTTTGGTGGAGCCCCATTGGTTTACAGCACCGGCACGCTTTGGCCCATGTGGTATTTCCAATCAACGTTTTCTTTGCTATTGTTTTTACAGGACAGCTGCCATAAAATATATGAGACGTGCAATAAGATTGAGCTAATTGTGACTTTTAAAGCCTTAGAAGTGAGGAAACCCAAACGAAAGCATACCGGAGTCTTTCATACTCTTGGCTGGTTAATTCTTATGGGTCTGATACCACATATAGCAAATGCACGTATACACAGACACATACACACATGCATCCATACTCTCACACGCACACAAAACCTTTAGACTTCCCATTCCAGGCCTTGATGTTCCTGCCGGCAGCACAGCAGTAAGCACCCTCCCGTTGTGCCTGCCCGTACTTCCTTGCCTTCTCAGTGCTTAGATTTCACCTCCGGCCTTCAAGAAGACGGGGAACTTTGTGGCAAGGGGACTTGGGACATCTTGATGGAGATGGATGGAGGGAAGGGACAGAATTTTGTCAAAACTGCAAAGGTGAAGGAGATAGAGAAAGGGAGAAAGATCTGGACTGTGTTAGTTTTCAGAGGGGCATGCAAACATAAAGCTGCCCGTCTGTAATTTTTCATCTGTGCCATCTGTGAGCACACACAACCTGCAAGATGGTGCAGATCTGTTCATCGTTCCAGGCAGGCAGCTTTGCTTGGGGTTAGCTGGGGGGGATAGTTCAGGGCTGCCTTCCACTTGGGAGTGAAGTACAGAAACTGTAAGGTCATCTCTGTGCGTGTGTCCGCTCCAGACTTCCAGTGCAACGTGCCGCTGGGGATGGAGTCTGGCAGGATCTCCAACATGCAGATCAGTGCCTCCTCCACCTACTCAGATGGGCGATGGACTCCTCAACAGAGCCGGCTCAACAGTGATGATAACGGCTGGACCCCCAACGTAGACAGCAACAAAGAGTACCTCCAGGTACGCACGCTTTGCAGCCCCCTTGCCTCTTCCCCCACCAAATGGAGTGTTACGCTGTTGAACTGACCTTTGACCATAAGGCTTGTTGAATTTTTTATTGCCTCCGTGGTTCATGGGGAGCGAGCAGCAGGGGAGCTGCAGTGCCTCCATGAAATGCGACAGACTGGCTCTCCCATTAGCATGCCTGCACGAGGGCTGACTCGACCTGCTGTCCATCTCCCACCCCCTCCTTCCTGCCCAAAACCTTGATGGACTTCCCAGCATACCAACAGAGACTGAGGGACCTCTGCCACTTACAAGGGCCACTGACTTCACCACTAGCCTGAGGACCAAAGTCTCCAGGAGGCACATGGAAAAACAACTAGAATAATATTTATCTCATCAGTGATGCGGGGAGTGTGAGCGGGCTGACGTCAGGTAGGGGGCTGACAGAGCAAAGGCTTTCCCTGGGAGTTGGTTAGATCCACAGCATCTATCCACAGAGGGCTTCTGCCTGTGTCACGTCGCCATGAGACTCTGCTTGCTAAAGGGCACTAGGAACGGGAGGTGGTGGATGTCATTGCCTCTAGCAGACATCTCATTTTTCATTCATGGCAGTGCTACCAAGCCAGATCTGCTGACCTTTCTCAACCCACATTGTAAAAAAAAAAACCCAACAAAAAAACCCGAAAAAAACCCCCACAAAAAACCCCAACAAAACCCCCATGAGGGAAAACCAGGAACTGCAGCACTAATTGGACATCATGCTTTTATTTTATGTGGAAAAAGTCATCCTCTGTCCTAATTTAATGGACATGAACTTCTGTGCAGATCCTGTTGCTTGGTCTGAGGCAGGAAGAAGGGTTTGTGATGGTCCCATATGGACAGACATGAAGATTCTTAGTTACTCTTGTCCCATGGTCCTACCTGCAAGCATCCTGCTGAAGTCAGCCCAGGGGGTTTGTGCCTGTTGAAATGTGTGTCCACAGATGGAATGAGACAGATGGAATTCACACCTTTTCATGTTTCAGAGACAGAAGGAGGAACTAACTATGCCAGCGTGGGCTCTCAAGTGGTCACCGTTCTCTCTCTTATCCCTTTTTTCCTTGGTTAAGGTGGACCTCCACTTCTTGACAGTGCTCACAGCCATTGCTACACAGGGTGCCATCTCCAGAGAAACCCAGAATGGCTACTATGTCCGTACCTACAAGCTGGAGGTCAGCACCAATGGGGAGGACTGGATGATGTACCGACACGGGAAAAACCACAAGGTAAAGGCCTTTTTGTCTCTTTTGCATGCACCTTGGTGAGTCTTGCAGCAGACGGGAGAAAATAGAACAAAGATTTTACAGGCTCAGAGAGTTTAATCTGTGAGGGACCCTTTTTCTGATGAGGGCTAAATGACTGATGATACTCTGAGCAGAAATAGTCCTTTCTCCACTGCACAGCAATGAGGAAACACTATTCCTTGGAAAACCTGGCTGCTGTTGCATCTTTCGTGGTGGCGAGAGTATGTTCTTTGACTGCAAATGAAGGAGAAAATGCTTTCACAGCCTGTGTTTTGCCATACAAGATTCATTGAGCTTTTATGGTCATAGCCCCGTCTGCATGCTGGGTTAACAATCACAAAACCACATGAAACTGTAGTTCAGGAGTTATTGAGGCCTGGAAATGAAAGGGCACAAATCCCAAGAGGGGATCGCACCATCCCAGAGAACAAAATGAACAATAAATAATGAGGAGCAATTCAGGCTGCCAGAGCTTTGGGTCTGCACTAGCAGGCACGGTCGGCAAGGATGCGTTGAGCCCTGGGAGCCGCTGCACACTCTCATCGTGTTTCTGGGAGGCACACAGAGATGGGAGCGAGAGGCAGGGAGGGTAAATATGGGTGTTCAGCCCTTCCAAGCCTTGTGGGTGCTGCTGTATGGCCAGGCAAGGCAAGCTCGAGGTGGTCTGCATGGGAGCTTTGGTGTATGGGGAGAGGGGTTAAGGCAGCCGTGGTGCTGGGCTGATCCTGCCCTGTCACTTGCCTCAGTCATGTGGTTGTCCCCTGGTTAAGGGCACCACCGAAAGCCCTTCCCTGCTCCTCTGTGGTGCCCACCAGCGCTGCTGCCGCAGCTCAGGCCCTCCCCATGGACGTGCCGTAATCTGTCTGGGTGAACTCAGTGGCTGGGGTCCCACACGTCTTCCCCCGCATGCATGTCCCAGCAATTTCTGCTTGCTCAGCGCTTCTGTTAAATTAGCTTGTCCCCTCCCTCTTCTGGCACAGGCGCTGCTGGCATGAAATGCAGTAGCCTGCCCTGTCCAGGATTCATCCAGACATTTCCTTCCCTTCCGGGCCGTGTGATTTCCCCTTCCCCAGTGTGTCACACAGTTCAAATTCACTCTGCTTCCCAGAATGAGTCCTCTCTGTGCAGAGGCCCCTAGCAGGGTCTCATACCTGCAATATTTTGAGTACTTAACCTCCTCGCATGGCAGTAAGGTGGTGTTAGTCCTATTTTAGAGGTAGGGAGATGGAAACACAGGGCAGCCCAGCACCGCACAGGAGACGCAACAGCTGGGCTCCCCCAGACCACCCTGGTTCCAGAGCCGCAGCTCATGGCAGAGCTCACATATAACCCAAAGGTGGTGGTCCTGTGCTGGTGTGGAGGCTCTATGCTCTCCCAGGACCCACTGGCCACGGCAGACCTTCCTGTGAACCAGGGCCGTCTCTCCTCACCCGTGGAAATGGGTGAGTTTGAGGTCTCACTGGGGCTGTTTCTGCAAGCCGAGGCAGATGGGAGATTGGCAGCACGCCGGGCAAAGAGGTGGGCTAAATACACATTTCAGTGTTTCAAATAACCACTGGCAATAAATTCACCTTTTGGAGTCTAACTGGGGTTGGGAATCTGTCCTGGAGGGTGGGTTTAGTCACAGGGGAGAGTAGATACCCTGTACTTCCAGTCCTGGGTGTTGGACACTGGGTCCTCAGCCAGGGTGGAGCAGGACAGCACGGCTGGTTTCAGTGCGGCTGGGCCAATTTCCAGCCAGACCCTAAAACCTGGCTGGTGTCAACCCAAAGTAGTCCCATAGCCACGTGAATTGCCACCATTTCAGGATTTGGCCCTCGAGTCCTATCAGCTTTTTTCTACTCTGTTTTCTCTCTTCTTAAAAAAGAGGAAAAAATCAAACCTCCTTTTTCACTCCTTTATTCCAGTCTCGCTTCGTTCCCATGTTCTGGCCTCAATTTAGCAGACACTTCCCGAGGCTGGAGGATAAGTAATTGCTTTTTGGTGGCTTGCCTGCCCCTTGCATCCGGGTGACTGCTTTCCCTCCCCACCAAATGACTGGCTGCCAGCCCTGAGCCACAGCGGGGCCAGGGCAAAGCCCCTCGCTCACAGGCCCGGTGCTGGGGGGCTGCAGCCCTGCATTCCCCGCCCGCATTAATCCCTGCCATTCCTGCGTTAGGCAAGTTCCCAGATGTCTGTACTCAAGGTGCAGATTCCTCCCTGCGTTAGTGCGGCACTCCGCACAGTTCAGGCTGCAACGGTGGAGCGAACCGTGCCAAATAGATTTGTCAAGTCTGCCGCAGCTTGATTTGGTGCCATGAGGAGCGGGGAGGGGGAAGGGGGTGGACAGACAGGGACTCTCTATTCCTCTATATACATGCAGATATATACATATACATATATATATATACACACACACATACATATATATATATATGCGCACGCACAGATAGGCATATGGGGTGTATCAAACACTGCTCTCAATTTCTGTCGGCTGTGTGGGCCAAAAGCAAATCTCTGCCATGTTATAAGGCGGGTCAGCTAACATTTACATCTTCATCAGGCAACGAAAGCAAGAGAAAACCAGCGAGTGCAGGACAGGAGGGGACAGGGGTGCTCCCTGCAGAGGATGGGGAGCTCTGACCTCCTCTCTTACACCCTCTCCCCACTTCCCCTCCCTCTGGTGTTTTGGAGGAGAGTGGGGCCAGGGTGTTTCCCTGTGAAACATGATGGCTCACCTTTGAGTCCCCAGCTGCTGGCACTCACAGTGAGGGAAATGGGAAAGGCAGGATGAAGCAGAGGAAAACAAGATTAATATGTGCTCGCAGCAGACAGGGCTGGCTGGGCTGTTTCCGTGCCAAGCGCTGCTGCGTTTCTGGGGTGGGAAACCGGCAGGAGAGGAGGCCCACACTCACACCTTCCCCCTTCTGCCCCATCCCTGCCGGGATTTCCCCCTGCCTGGCAGCCCGCTCCTCCCAAAGCACAGCACACCCCAGATGTCGCCCTGTCGAGGGGGTGATGCTCTGTCCTTGCTTGGTACCGGGGGAGAGGCTAACCCAGCGATCTGGCCAAAGGTGCAGAGCTATCTTCCTGTGTGTCCCCTGAGACAGGCGATGGGGAGGAGAGCGGCCACTACCACATGTTGCCCCACACTCGCCCCTTACTACCCACCAGCACGTCCCCATGGGAGAGGGCCAAACAACCTCTGCCCCAGAACGGCTGCTCTGGCTCTGGCCTTCCCTGTTGCATCCCCCTCTGTGTCACCCAGGGTCAGTGGCCCCAGAGGTTATCTTCCAGGCACCGACCCTGGTGTGCGTGCCGAGATCTTATCTAGCAGGTTGCAAATGTCTTTAGAAAACAACAACTCATTCTTGAACCCAAGGAAGGAAAAGAGCACCTGGCAGGATTTGAACTTTTGGTTTTGGCTATTTTCTTCGGACAGATTCAACTATGAGGATTTTGTCAGAAAACAAAGCGCTCATCCATTCTGATCCACTTCCTTCTTTGTAAGGTCTCAGGTTCCAGCTCCTGTGTGGGCTGAGCTGCTCTCAGTAACTGCAGAGGTCAGCTCACAGGGATCATCTAGTGTGGTGAGGGACTGGGGGACAGGATGGGTGTCAGGATTCGGGGTGCATTGGGACTGTGATGTGTGCTTTCGCTGCCTCCATTGCCCTATGTGTGAAATAGGAGGACGCAACTGAAACATTTACTTTGACAATCTGTAGAAGTCAATGGAAATGGCAGCAAGATCCAGCTGATGCGCATTTTCCATTTCCTACGCATTTTGATGGCTTTGTGCTTGTCATCAGCTGACCTTCCTGGGTGGTATTTCAGGTGGATGCAAGAAGGCAGGTTGAATTGCTGCAGAGCCAAGTATCTCATCTGTGCATAGAGCTGGGGACATCAGAGGTGTTTGGTGCTGGCAGGAATATTGAGGATGACTTTTTGGAGACCCTTGTGCCTTCCCTTAGGAGCATTCCTCTGTCCTTTCCGTTCTTAATGCAGTCTTCTGTGTTCATCCACCTGGGGAGGGAGAGAAAAGCTTTCGGTCCTGTGGCTTCTTTGTCTGGACAACTCAGGAAAAGCTTGTGTGATCAACCAGAAGGCCACAGAGCCCAGAAGCATCCCCAGGTCCCAGCCGGCTTCTGCTGCTTTTGCAGGCAGGACAAAGACTTCAGGCTTCGGGACAGGCAGCCCCCCGCATTCACCCTTGGTGCAGTACCAGGGGAGAATTACAGCCCTCGCTTTCCTAGCAAGGCTGCAGCTTTGTCCTTCTGGGCCTGGTATCTCTTTGCAGGCTAACAGTGTGCCGCTCCTCGTGTCCCTGGTGACTCCTGGATCTGAGTGGAGCCTCTCAAAGACACAGCGCTGGCAAGCCCAGCCCAGCACACTGTGCCTTGCCCAGACGGCTGTGCTTCGTTGAGTGTTGCCAAGTATCATTTTTCTTTTACCTCCTTGTTCCTGGATTTAATAAATCCAGAACTATCCACCCTCCACTCGAGCCAGAATCCTCCCACCATCAAACATGCCCCATTTTATGCCTTCCCTATCTGACAAGGAAAATAATCATCTCCCCTACTTTTCTCCTTCATGCTTCTCTTTCTAAATCCTGAAGCCCTAATCCTGTTAGCATGCTCTGTTCCAGGGCTCTGTCTCCACGGGAGTAACATAATCCTGCAGTAAATCTAGTGGGTCCAGAGAGACACATACATACGGACGAAGGCAGGGCTGCTGCCATCCTTGGCCTTCTCCGCTGCCTCCCCCAGCCGCTTTCTTTAGCTCCCCAAGAAATTGCCTAGTGGCCAAGCAGCACAATAAATAAAGCGGGAGAGAGGTTACCTCCTGCCCCCTCCCTGACTCACTGCCTCTTCGACTTCGCAGCGCTTTTTGTCTCCCTGTCCTTCACTCTCTTCACTCCAAACTGCCATTGGCAAAATTCCCATACTCACTGGAACTAATGCAGCTTCAAAAATCCCCCCATCACCCTGTGGTGGTTCCAGCAAGTATTGGTGCGGAGCCTGCATGCATGTGCACATGGAAAACTTGCCCAATCCTCCTCTAGCCTAGACTTCATCTCCCACCACTTGCTTTCTGCAGCAAATTAATTAAGTAGGTCAGCTCTCATTGATTATCAATTTAATTTTACGTGTAGACCTGCCGACTGGACTAAGACGGAAGTAAATGTAAAGTATATGGGGAGGGGATAAGCAGCTTTTAGATGCAGCAGTGAAAATGAGTTCCCTTGACTGCTTCTTGGAAGGTGCTTTTAATTTGTTAATGGTTTTCCCATTCGTCTTCTGGCTCCGTCACCCTTCAGCGCGTGTGCGTGTGTATGTACGTGCGCATGTGTGCTCTCTGCTGAGTGTGTATCTATCTATCTCCCTAGATCACAGCCAGATTTTTTTTTTTCTGCTGGTGTAAATTACTGTGACTTCTTATACTTCGATGGCGATATGTTGATTTACACCATTCGAAGACTTGGCTCAAAATATGTGCTGAGTGGGATGAGAAGCAGATAGGATGGGAGGAATAGCAATGTTCTATTTTGGTAAGGGGGAAGAAATCTTTGCTTTCTTGGCGCTCCCAATTTCACACATTTTCCTGCTAGTTCTTCCCATGCCGTGAGTGCTAATTTGAGGCAGGATATAGAGCCTGTTTGAGTCAATGGGACTCTCTCCACATTGTGCTCGGGCTCCAGGGTCAGCATTTTCAGTGCGGAGAAACCGCATGCTCAGGGTCAGACCCTGGTCGGCAGCACTGGGACCTGCGGGCTCGCAATGCATTTCTGCTCGGGAAGGAGGCTGAAGGGCCCGGCACGTGGGAGGACCCCGCTTCTCTAACGGCACCCACCTCCTGCCCTCTGAAAATGGCCCCTTTCTGTTATGCTGAGCGGGGTGCGAAGCAATGGCTTGCTGTCATCAGTTGGGGCTTTTCAGAAACAAGATTCACGGGGGCAGATCCTGCCAGTGCGGCTGATACTAGAGCTGGAAGTCAGGTGCCATTTCTGCCCTCGTGAACTGGCAGTCCGGAGTGTCAAGGCCCCGTTCAGAGTTACGTAGCTTGTTGAATGTGATCTAGCCTGAGGAAATTACTGGGCCCCAAATCTAAAGCAGAATTGAGGTTGCTCTCCTTGGAAGCAGGTGGTTGGGACTAAGGTCATGTAAGAGATGCTTTCAGCAATGCATGTGGTAGTGATAAAGTTTTTGGGCTCAGTCCTGCTTCTGCTTTCTGTCAAGCTTGACTTTGCAGAAGTCAGCAACAAATTACGCTGGTGTAAATTTGGATTCTGGCCCCTGATGCTCGTATGTGCGAAGTGAGCTAAAAAAGAACAAAACTGGAAATATGTTAAACCAAAAAGAGCAGCAAACCTCATCAGTGACTGTTAAACATGCTGGTCCATATGCAACCTTTGGCTCATGGAGTCTTCAAACTGCTGATTGTGAGAAGCGAAGAGAGGTTGCCAGGAGAAGACTCCCCCAGGCTTGCTGCCCCTGGGCATCTGCTGGGCCACCATCAGGAGCTGCCCCCTGGGACAGAGGGACCTTTGGGCTGACCTGACGTGCTGCTCCTCGTGCTAAAATAGTTGCACTGGCTCAGATAAACATTTCCTGTCCTCTGGTGTTAGGTTCAGAGGTAAGGTGTTGTGTGTCAGCTTCTGTGTTGACATAAAGCTGGAGGCTTTGCTGCAGTGTGGAAATGTATCCTTTCAGCCTGTGTGTGTGTGTTCCCAGGTTTACAAGACACACACACACACACACTCGAATGCCTGGAGAGTGTTTCACAGTACCCACTCTTCTTATAGCCCTCCTGCTGGAAAAAAGGGTATTTGGTGTCTGCTGAGCAAGGAAAAGGATGGGAAGTGGGGTCAGACAGGATAAAATAGGATATTAAAAACACATAAACCATGCTGTGTTGCTAAACGGTAGCAGCATGATATATATTCTCCAGATTAGCATTTCTGCTCAAGTTCGCATCAGCCCCAAATCCCAATTACCAACCAGATTTGCAACCAAGACCCTCTGTAGGGCGGCCGCTCCCTGCCCTGGCAGGAGTCCCGCCATCCTGGGCTGGACGGTGACAGCAGGGGCAGCCCAGAGCTGGTTGTGGTGCTGCAAACAGCTGCTGTCCCTCGATGCAAACACCCTCCATGCACCCTGGCATGCTGGATCCTGGGAGAAGAGCAGTTGCATGTGCTGTCTGCAGGCCTAGAGTGCTGGGAGGCTTATAGAATGCTGCTTAACTGCTATTCAAGGAGAGAGGCCAGGATACAGCCTCACCCCTTTTTCTGTCCTGGGTCACAGGGATCTGCAGTTGAATTGTTTGACTCTTGCCTCCAACAGAAGTAGATCAGTGCCAGAGATTACACTCTCCTGCTTTGCTCTGAGATAAACTTAGCGGGAGCTCCTGTGCTTAGCACGGCATATGCAGGGTAGGAGCCTGCAGAAGAGCCCAGCCAACATCTCAGTGAGGATGCGGCTCTTGGCTGAGACCGGAGGATGCTCTAGCCCTGTCCTGAGAGCCTGCGTGCCTGGAGGGAAAGTGGGCAATGCCTGCAGCCTCAGTCTGTGAGCTTCAGTGCTTTATGCTGGGGGCAGAGAACGGGTTGAAAATTACCCTCAGGTTGGGTATTTCCTATTTTCCCCTCTTTGTTCCCCACTGTGGCTCTGCAACCTGAAACAGAAACACAAGTATCCAGTCCTGGTCCGGCCTATTAAAATAACAGGAAGGAGGGGTGGATCTAACGTCCATCTGGTAGTTATTGATTATGGCCATCTGGTAAGGCAGCAGCCTTTTCATACCATGTTGGATCATAAACCCTCCTGAAAAGCTGTCTCTGTGTGGCGGGCTGCATGTGCGCCCAAGAGGCAGGAGCGAGGGGCGGGCTGGGACGGTGGCTCATCGCCCCAGGCAGAGGCAGCATCCTCCCTGCTCCTGCCGCCGCTTGCACACAGTGTTTCCCAGTGGAGCTCGGTGCGAGGACATGTCAGGCTGTCAGCCCATGCACCCGCAGAGGGGAGGCAAGATGTCTCGCAGCATTCGAGGACATCGGGCCTTTTGCGTTGGAGTGGCTCTAGGTTTGGGGGTGAGCTTGAAGCAGCTGTGGCCTGATAGTCCAAGGTGCCTTTGGGTTGCCATGAGAGGCAGCAGGGCAGCAAGCTCCTGGGTCTCTGGCCTGATGGGTGAGTCCATCCACCATGCTGCCCTGCCACCGGCTCAGCTCTCCCTGCCGGCCCCGGGGGCTTGCCCTGGCCAGAGGCTGGCCCTACTCAGAAAGCCTCTCCTTGGATATCACTGCTAAGATTATTTCGACCGGTGATCATCATCTTTCTGCCTGGAGAAGATGTAACCATATTTGTGCCCTCTCTCCCTTACAGACGTTTCAGGCCAATGAGGACAGCACAGAGGTGGTTCTCAACAAAATCCACAGCCCGGTGCTCACACGCTTCGTGCGCATCCGTCCCCAGAGCTGGCACAACGGCATCGCCCTGAGGCTGGAGCTGTATGGCTGCCGCATCACCGGTGAGGGTCCCCTCCTCCCCTCGGCCTCAGCCCTCCTCTCTGTCTCTCCACAGCTGTCATGGCTGCTTGGAGTGGGAACAGCGACACTGTGAGCAGCATGGAGGCACCCATGCCAAGGGACGTGCTTGGGGAGACAGGCACCCAGGCCCCAGAGGCAAGGGGGAACGTGCCTAGTGCTGGTTTAGTGTCCAGAGTGTAAACCTGCTGGGAAAACCACGAGCACTCCCATCCACCGCCCCAGCTGTTCATGCCCTTTCCTTCCCTGCAGATTCACCCTGCTCCAACTTGCTGGGAATGCTTTCTGGCCTCATCCCTGACTCACAGATCTCGGCCTCTTCCATCAGAGGCTACGACTGGTCTCCCAGCATGGCCCGCCTGGTGAGCAGCCGCTCAGGCTGGTTTCCCCGCGTCCCCCAAGCCCAGCCTGGGGAGGAGTGGCTGCAGGTGGACCTTGGTGTACCGAAGAATATCAAAGGCGTCATAATCCAGGGGGCTCGCGGAGGGGACAGCGTGACCACCACTGAGTCCCGCTCTTTCGTGAAGAAGTTTAAGGTGGCCTACAGCATGAATGGAAAGGACTGGGACTTCATCCAGGACCCCAAAACAATGCAAGCCAAGGTAGGCACTGCCTCGAGCAGCTGCAAAATGAGATGTTTCTGGCTGTCTTCAGTCTGCCTCACTGGGTCTTGGGTAATTAGCTGTCTCTCCCCAAAGAGACCTTGGGAGTTTGGGTTGTCACCATGAAATCCCAGATTGCGTCCCCTGGTCCTGCTCCTAGGCTGTACTAGAGGGTGTAGGTTCCATTTTGCCCCAGAGATGGCAATTTCCATTCATTTCTTATTGTGGACATCACCTTCTGCTCCTCCCAGCTTCTGCAGGTCAGAGCCCACAAGATGGTGTGTTCAACTTTGTTTTACACAAACTAATTACATATTTTAAGGGGAAAGGTATTGCTGTTGAGGCTTGCACCTCTGGAAGAGGAAGATGAATTGCAGCTTCTCTTTGGAAGTCCCTTTTGCCTCACTGGTGTGACCCTGAAATTCCCTGTGTTTTTCCCTTATCATTGGAGTTCTCCATAATTTTTCTGCTTAGCAGTATGGGAGTGGCTGAGGGCTTGAGTAATAAATTCTGCTACTGCCTGTTCTGCTTTTATGCAAACTCATGTGCTTCTGAAAATTTGGGCAAGTTTTAATTTTCCCTGATCCTACAAATGAGTCTTAGGAGGCTTGATGCTATCTATAGCCCTCTGTTTATTCCCCACAGACTTGAGTTGGTGCACGTAAGCTGAAAAGCAGCAGTACTTGGACTGTAAGGAAAACTGAGCGCTTATCCTAGAATATGCAGTAGCTTCTTTATTTGCCAAAGCACAAATCTGATCTTATTTATGTGTGAAGCTAGTGGATGTTCCCCAGGCTTCCCCTGAATGGCTTGGATCAGAATCTGACCCCTGGATATAAAGCAGAGGCCAAGAGAGATTGTGCAAGTTTCTTAGAAACAGCCTGTCTGGTCCTCTCGAAACTGAGGAGGAACAGCCCAGTTCTGCTCAGCTGGACTCGACGGCCTGGAGTCGGACAGCTAAACTATTTCAAACTGCGGCTGTGTCCTGCCA
Source organism: Balearica regulorum gibbericeps (assembly GCF_011004875.1). NCBI lineage: Eukaryota > Metazoa > Chordata > Aves > Gruiformes > Gruidae > Balearica > Balearica regulorum. The sequence goes on along the minus strand of NC_046189.1, from coordinate 14,627,306 downwards.
GACCCAAATTGTCAAGTCTGATGGAGAGCATGCGGGATGCACACATCACTTGCCTCTTCTCTCTCTCTCTCTCTCTCTCTGTAGCTTTTTGAAGGCAACATCCACTACGATATTCCTGAAGTCCGGAGGTTTGACCCTGTTCCTGCCCAGTATGTCCGAGTGCACCCAGAGAGGTGGTCCCCAGCAGGAATAGGAATGCGCCTGGAGGTGCTGGGCTGCGACTGGACAGGTAGGAGCCCCTGTGCCTCTGTCTGCTGGCTCCATCAGGGCTGTGGCGGGCACTAAACCAGCAAGGTACAAATGTAAGGTTATTTCTCTCTGCTGTCCCACCTCAGGGCCAAACCGTGGTGGGGAGACTGCAGCCATGAAGGCAGGATCTGCAGTGTGGCCTGAGCCCATCTTTTTAATTCCACTTTAAAAGGAACTGGCCTGGATGCAGCATGTAGCAGCAATGTTTGGACCCCAATCCAAGCTTTCACACAGAGCCCCATGCAGGATTTGTTCCCACCTACCTTCTCCCTCCTTTCAGATCTTTTATCTGGATGTTGTGCAGACTTTCCCACTCTCTGTGTTAGATAACATTTGGGCTTTTTAGTCCAAATGGATAAGACAAAAAGTAGGAAGAGCAGCAGAGGTGCAGAAGAGGGGTGTATGACCAGTACAGGTATCTTGAGCTGCCTCAATAAGGTTTTGCTGTAAAAACAACTGTTCCTCTCTCATTAAAGCCCATGTGGAAATCCTTTTGCAGACATGGTTGGGGAGTTAACTCTACGACATCTCTACAGCATCTCTAGGGATCTCCAGGGAAGTTTGTTCATTTTTGCCCACCTGTTTTTCACAAGCGGTATGCATTGCAGCCACCATTACTTCTAATACAGAGGTGAAAATTGTCTAACATACTCACTGGGATCAGTAGAGGTTGTGCCTCTGACCCTTCTGAAGCTCCATGGTGATTGATTGCTCCATAGTTTCATCCCCAAAAGCCAAAAAGGCACCCAACAGCTCATCATGTCTGATGCTAGCTTTTCAGTGCCAGGGGCTAGTTGTCCCTTTTTTTAACCTATTTTATTTTTTAATAATCTGCTTAAATCTGAATCTGGTGTCCAGATGTCAGTGAATAAGAGATATGATTTCTGTTTTATAAACACATCTGTAGAAGGCATTTTCTTGTATGAATTCCCATTCTAGGAAGCTTAAAAGACACGGAGCTTTTTCCCACCCTTTTCTGGAGTCTTTATTAGTCTTTCCTCCTGTGATGTGCTGTGAGATGCATTACAAACACTTAACAGGAAATCACAGAACACACATACACAAAACTAATAATGACAATTTGTCACCTTTGAAGTCAATCACAACTCTCCCCTTGGACTCGGAATCCATTGTAAATCATCTAAACTTTAAATCAAGAATAGATATTAATTTAAATCTTACAACATCTTTGGGATGTTGTAGGAGAAGCAGGCGCTGTGGCTTTCATGCAAGCAGCAGAAGCTGAGACTCCGTGCAGAAGTGGTCAGGCAGCTCCCACATCGCTGCTTCCTGCAGCTCCCGGGAGTCTCCAGCTGCCAGATCTCTGCAGACCATTGCTGGCTGGTGCATCACAGCACTGCACCGCTGCCGCAAAGGCAGACAGTCGCACAAGGCCTCTGAGCGCGTACATGACAGCCCCTCCATTGCACTCCTCCAAATTAGAGAATAAGAGGGGTTTGGCATCCTCAACTTCTTGCGCTGGTTTTGGTCCAAATTTTCTTTTACAGCTACGTCCATGTTTTTTCCAGGTAGGGTGCTTTATGGTCATTTCCCGGTGTGGCTGTCTAATCATTTGCACATTGTAATGTTTAAAACTCAACTGCCAAGTCGTAAATATTCGTAACTTTATTGATCTGCAGGCATCCAGCTTTGTAATCAGAGCAGGGCTTGTAATCTGGTGGATTCACCATGTTACAAAAATCGTTTATATCCCTGATGCAACCTGGGGAACAGAGATAGCCTGTGGCATTATCTGCATGCTAAATCCAGGCTGGCTGCATGCAGCAGTCCTTGACAACGCCAAGATGCAGCCTTCCTTTGCTGGGAGGACCCAGACACGTTACAGAACTGGCTGTGAAAACTCAGGCAATTGCACTTGCTTGGGAACAAGATTAAGAGATGGATTAAAACAAGCTGAGGACTGAAAGTATTTTCAAGTGAGGGCCTAAGCCCATGTGTACCCTGCCAAGCTGTTTCTATTTCTTATCAGCAACGAGCATCTTAATTACTGAGTCGAACAGGTAACAGCAACTGGGCTCACAAGCTAGTTGGCTAGTAGCTCAAAAATTGGGAAGCAGGCAGTCAGCAATTGGCTTCTTTCAAAGACCTGCCAAAATTTTTCCTCTGAAGAGTAGAGATTGATGAATGTTCACTTGCAGCTGGTTTTCTCTCCTTTGAAGTTCCAGACATCTGGTTTCAATTGCTTAGTGACTTTGCATTTTGATCAGCAGTTACCACCAGTTGCACAGACACTTGCTGGGCCAGGGAGAGAGAAAGCGAGCGAGCAAGACCTCTCTTTTTCACTTTCCATTTCACACATCACGTTGTCCTCCCTGCTATTTTCATTATCTCTTGTAACCATCATGTTGCAGCTCTGCCATGGTAACTGATTTTTCAAGACATATTTCTGCGGCTTGTCCAGGGCAATGCAACACTGTTGATTTACATCCGCTCAGCATCTGTGTCCCGTATGGGACTTGGCTTTCAAGGTCCTTCCACATTGTCACATTTCAGCTATAAATCTCAATATAAAAGAACAACAACCTAAAAAAATGCACCGGCTCTAAATAACTTGCAGCTCTTGATATGTTGCCTTCACCTGCTGCTTTTTTTTTCCCCTTTTTTATGACATTTTTCTGTGCCTGGCTGCTTGCAATTTGCTTCTTGGTTGCGTTTGGAGTTTTATGGGGTTGTAACAAATTTGAACTTACAAATTAAAAGACTTTGAGGTTATTTGATATTTTATCCTGAACAAAAGATAGCCACTGGGGAAAAAAAAAAAAAAGGTAAAAAACCCCTGAGAGTTTATGTGCAACATGTTTAATAACAGGAAAATAAAAGGGCAGAAGGGAGCCTATGGAAAATATTCAATGTATTTAGCCATTTCCTCCTGCTTCTGGCTTTATTAAACGATATCCTGAAGGGTGCCAACAAAGAAACACAATCACACATAACTGAGCAAAGCAGCCTCTTTTTAAAAGTGGAAAGAATCAAACCTGCTGTACTCCAGTTAATGCACCCGTAAAAGGAGCGACTGCTGGAACCTAATGTCGTTTACTGTTGATCTTAATATCCTTCCCTTGCTTAAATTTCCCCTGACACCTGCTTGGAGGTTGTTTCACAGGGGCCATGTTGGAGAGAGGGAAATTGGACGGAGACCCTTTGAAAGTGTAGTCAGGAGCCTGGAGTGTGAAACCAGATGCTTTCTGCAGTGAGCCAGAGTGTGCTGGGGGATCCTCTGGGTCCCTTTGCAGTTACGTCATTTGTGGGTTTGAGTGACTTGTTTTATAAATTGACACAAATGGTGGGAATGTTGTGTGTGTTTTTAATGTGTCATATGCCTTTATGAAAGAGAGACATTCTGCCTGTGATCTTTCTTATCCAGTAATGACAGCTAAGTGAATTGCCAACACCAGTGTAGATTAAAAAATTAAGAGAAAAAGTAGCATGTCTGTCTAGAGGAGAGCCTTGTCCAACGGGAACTCTAAATCAAAGGAACTCCCATATGGAAACAGCCAGTTCACTTGAAGTTCAAACCATGCTGACATTTGTGGCACGTGGAAATTTCATGGTATTCTTGTTCTATCTCTTCCTGCCATTATAAGAACATGAGAAAAAAATTTTTGCTTTGTTTCCTCCTACCTGGGCTTTTTGTACTGTTTATTGCAAATAGCATCTCTACTCCTTTTTTTTTTTCCAGATGTAAAGCCCACTGCAGAGACGCTGGTGCCCACTTTGAAGAGTGAAGAAACCACCACCCCATACCCAACTGATGAAGAGGCAACCGAGTGTGGCGATAGTTGTGGAGAAGAGGAGGGTATGTATCAGAGCAGCACATCTTTATCTCAATAAGTGATGGGTTAAGACCTAAGCAAATACTCTTATCTTCCCATTAGCTCCTATACATGAGGCTGATTCCTGGAAAGCTTAGGGTAATATTATTAGTGATGGGCCAAGATTAAAAAAAAAACCAAACCAAATAAAATCTGGCAAAATCTGATAAGTTATATCAAGGAAGGATGCAAGAGCAAGAGACAGCAGCTAATTCAGTCCTTAGGGTACAAGACTTGAAGAGCTGCTCTTCCCGTTTCCTTATGCGACCTGAAGAAACTCACTTAGTGCCCTGTTTAGAGCCACCTCCATTCCAGGTCCCCTTGGCTGGATGTCATAAATTCAGAAAGTAATTCAGGGGAGAGATTCAGACTCTGGTATGCAAGGCTCCTTCTGCAGAGGTCACAACTGCAGGAGTAAATCATGACATGTAGAGAAGGCTGATGTCCTGAACACCTATCTGTTAAGGATCTTCCCAAATATCAGCTACTTAAAATTTAGGAGGACAGTCTGGCTCCTTGTGTAGGCAGCAGAGAGAGGGGAACACTAACTCTCCTGGCAGGAGTTCCTCCCCCCAGTCTTAGATGGCTGTCACATGCACAGGGAATGGTTTGGTATCTGTGGCACTTTGCCTTTTCTGACACAGAAGAGGCTGAACGTTAGTTTAGACTACATGCTGTGCTTGTTAAGAGCCAGTGCTGGGGGGACACACACACTAATCTTCTCTGCCTCAGATCCCAACCTGTAAAAGCAGACGTCATAATCTTCTGCTCCTTGCAAGGGGGATGTGAGCATCTAAAGCCTGTGAACTGTCCACATTAAGGGGAGAGGTCACAGCAGTACGGCAGAGCTGTGCAGGGTTAGTTGTGCAGTGCAGCGTGCGGGAGATGCACGCCCCTGGGAATGACAGCAGAGCCTGCGCCTCAGTGCTGGGGCATTTACACAAGGACTTCAACAAGAAATCTCACAAGGCAACGCTGTCCTTTGAGATAGCTCCTAGGACTTCTGTCACTTCAGCTTCCAGTCCCAGAGAAAAAATTAATAGGTTTTAAAATAAATAAATTAAAAAAAGAACATTAATTGGCTTTTTCACACCTCCCATCAGGATTCTGCTGTAGTTCAGTTCTGGAAATGCAAATTGCAGAAGTAGCTCAAAGGGCCTGATTCTCATTGCTTTGCCTCACTGATAAGCGTGTGCAACCCTGCTACCATCGAGGCACTTGGGAAACTGCCAAGAGGAAATTTGGGCCAGTAATAGTTTCTGCAACACCACCATTCCTGGGCACAGTCCAGGGCAAGAGAGAGAGCAGAGTATGCCGTGGAGCGTGGAACCAGCCTCCCCATCAGCTTCCCTCAGATTTAGCAACAATTTTCATTCTCATACTCCATAAACAATGAGTGTGTTTCTCTGGACAATTAGATTTATGACAGCCAAACAGAAACAATGCTGCTCTCCAGGGTATGAGATTAGATTGGAATAAAAGGATCCATGATCTGCATTGTTTTATTTCAAAGTGGGAGCATGTAAAGACAGCCCTCTGCCCCTCGCAGCAAAGTTCCCCTGATGCCTATCACTTGAGTCACTCACCTCCTCCTGGCTATCACTCACTTTGTGGGCACTGTGATTTAAAACTTCCTCTTTGCTCAGGAAAAACCCGGCCTATAATTGGGCTCTGACGTGCATGTCCGCTGAGAGCTTGGGATGGTCTCAGACCCTTTCTCCAGCCTCCCTGCCTGCTTCCCCAACCAAAGGAGCCAGCAGCTGCCGTGCTACTACATGCAGGCCCTGGCATGTGCCCTCCTGCTCACAGACCTCTCCCTGCAGGAAGGCTCTCCAGAGCTTTTAAAGCTGTTGACACAGGGGAATTAGCTCTGCTCCTGTTTCACAGATGAAAAGTTAAATGACTTGCCCAAAGACCATGTGGTGAGTCCATAGCAGAGCTAGAAATAGAGGCTGGCTCCTTTCGCTCAGAATCCAAAAGCTTGAGCTCATGGTGGCCCCACGTTTCCCCTGGTAGCATTTCCACGAGAAGGTAGGAAGCGGTGAGTGACAGCTCGCCACGTTGACAGACAGCTCCCGTCTGGTGCAAGTGGCTAGATCTGTCACTCAGGAGCTGGGTTTCTGGAGCACTTGAGATTCTCCTTTTGGAGCCAGAGCAGGAACTGATGAGCACAGGGCACTCAGGAAGCACTCTTCCCTGACATTTAAGAAGGCATTTAATATTTGACCACTCTAGGGGATGAAGAGAAGGTGCTGATTAGAGTCTGGAAGCATTTGGTACTTGCTTTTATATTTGCTTAGTTTGGTGGATTAGCCGCAGGACATGGTGTGAGCATTTTGATGATGCAGAACTTAAGGCTGATCCCTGGAACTGGTGAAATATGAGATAGGTTAAAAGCATCAGTGTGAGTGAGATTTCATGCTTTCTTCAATATTTATGGCTTGCCAGCTATTTTAGTTTTGGGTCATTTTTTAATAGCAACACTTTTTAATCCAACTTTATTTTGCTTCTATTTCTTTTTATAAGATTTCCATCTCCCTGCAAACTTCAACTGCAACTTTGATCCCCCTGAAGACCTCTGTGGTTGGTCACATGACTTGGCAACGGGTTATACGTGGTCTTTTCAGCCTACAAGCACCTGGATTGGCAACTCTGAAGCAAGCCCTGAGACTGTGCCTGGTAAGATGGTTAATACCGTACCAAAGCAGGGAAGAGGGAGCTGATGGGGCTTTCTCTGTGTGAACAGTATGACTGATCGTTGCACAGCTATCAAGAGTTGTGAAGACTGTGCAGAGCTGAACGTTTTCTTTTGTGGAAGCTTTCAGATGCTTTGCTTTATGGTTTCATGACTTATTTATAGGACTGTGACCGCTGACACTGAATTATACTAATTGTCCTCTTGAGATAGCCTTGAATCAGACATTGGGCTTTGAATCCCCTGTGACCACGTAGGTTAGTCCAGGCTTTGTTCCCCATCCTGATCCAAATGTCCTCCATAGAACCCAATGCTTTTCCCCCAGAATGCATTTCCTCTTTTTGTTAGAGATGCATTTCTTCCTCCCATATGTTGCTGAGATTGCCTATAGTCTTCAGCTATTCTGCACTCTGGGCTTACATAGGCTGGATTTCAGCCTCCTCCAAGTGAAGGATGAGCTAAGCCCAAAGAACACAGAAATATGCCAGCGTCTTGCTGTTTGACTTGTGCTCTTTTTCTCTTCTGTGCTTTAGAAGCAGAAGATTTACATGAGCATGGCAGAGCCTAATTTATGGAGGACCTCACTGAGATGTGCTGGCATGGGTTGGAAGGGAGCCTGCTTCTGGCAGTGTGGTTGATAGATCAAGTTCTTCAGCTTCACATCTTGGAACTCACCTCGGGACTAGTGCCCTTTCCTTACCCTCGTTGACTTTGTGGCACGGGTGGCACAAAGAACATTTGCCAGTTTCCTTATGACAGTAGATCGTGTCACCGTAACATCGCTTCTCTTCACTGTCAGTCATTGCTTATGAAACTCAAGGCTCCCCCAGGGAGAGCTGGCTGATCTTACCTGTCTTCAGCTCTGCCCTGACGCCCGGTGACTCCAGTGTCTGCATGCCATGCGCCCAGGGATCTGTGCATGTTGCGGGCTCCTCCCTGCCCTTCCCCCCAGTAAGGTTGAGTCTCGAGATGCAAACATTCGAGTGAACCTGTTAGCCACCTGGCAGAGGCACTGGCCAGATTGGCAGTGCCGTCAGCCAGTTGGAAAGCCGTGCAGCCAACACCTGGTAGGCAGTGCTAAAGAGGAAAATATGTATTCCAGAAACATATGGGAAGAGGAGAATCTGCTATATCTCCACACACAAATCACCCCCACACAAATGCACACATCATTTCTCTCTTCAGCTCCTGAGGTGCCCAGCATTTTTCTGAGACTGCTGTAGGTGCAGCCTATATGGACATCTGACAAATTCTTTGGCATGACATAGGGTCACAGTGTCTGCTATGGAGAAAAACATTTTCATATTTCAAGTGTTTATCTCTTCAGCATTTGAGTGCTTTAGAAGATTAATATCTGGAGCTCAGTGGAGCCTCAGGCAACAGGAGAGAACACTTACAGCCAGCCCCAGACTTAATAACCCTCCCCATCTCGTTCGCTGTAATAATGTTTAATTAATATAAGCCTCCTGCAAGTAGGATAAAAATTACTTATTTTTATAATTCAGACTCAATTTTTCATTTCATTTCCTCTCCCCCGAGTCTCCCTACAATTAGTTGGCCGTAGTTTCTTAGAAGACTCTGTCGTATGTGCGCACGCGTGTGTGCACGTGTGCACGGCCCAGGAGAGCCTGGTGCTGCCTCAGACAGCTCAGCACACAGTTGTGGTTTTTACCCTTCTTGCACCCTTTCTTCTCTTTCTTTAGTTAGTTATGAGTTGCAAAACCTCATTGCTGTGGCCGGGGGGACTGTTTCCTGCTGAGTTCAGTGATGCGGTTTCGTGCCAGCGCAGAGGGCTTTCCGTTACGGTGCAGTGCTGAGCCAGGCACCGAAGCCCCGTCGGGGTGCAGGCGGGCGCCTGGCAAGTTACGGGCTGTACAGGCAGAGGAAGAGGAGGAGGTAGCGGCTCCAGGGGGCTGAAGTGACTTGCCCACGGCGGTCGAGGAAGTCAGCAGCAGACACCGGGCACAGGCTGAGGGATGGCTGTTGGCACTGCCATGGGATCAGCCTCCCAGGGGGTCGGGCAGGGATGCGCCCTCCCAGCGGCTGTGCCCACGCAGCGCAGGGCTGCGGCGGGGCCGGCATGCAAAGGCGTCGCTGCCGTGCCTCACTTCGGTCCTGCTCTTAGAAATTAAGAAGACGTGACACAAAAGGAAACAACTATTTGCTTTTTTCCTCCCTGCACAGCTTTTAAAAGCAACTCAAGAAACATGAAAAAGAGGCGATGCCAGCCCCTCGGCAGGGACAGAATCGAAGCATTGTTTGGTTCACACTCCCCCATTCTTCCCGTGCCTTGCACTCCCTCCAGCACTTTGTTTCTACGTAGAAAAATTCATCCTCAGACTCCAGGGAGCAAGGAATGAAAAGCTCTTGTTTGGGGTGGTCTTTTCTTGTGAATTCCCCACGCCGGGGTGAGCAGTTTGGGTGAAGGAGAGCAGCTGTGCTTGGTTTAGGGGCAGGGCGAAAGCTAACGGGAACTCAAAGCCACCGGAGCGCGATTTACTCTGATTTAAAGGTGCTGGCCTGGGCTAGAGGCTGTGACTGCTCCACAGTAGCAAGGAAATGTGCTGTGCCTTTAAGAGCCATGTGGGAAGTGTTTCTGTTTCTTCTGAAAATGGCAAAACAAAAATTAAAAGGGAAAAAAATAATAATGAAAGGAGGAGCCCTGGCTCAGTCTGCATGAGAGAGAGGGGAAAGGAAATGACCATGGTGAAATATCCTCTGTGAAGCACTTGATTAGAAAAGTCTGCTGAGAGACAGGCCTGAATTCCTCAGATATCTCCCGATTTCATTTTATGCGCCACATGCAATTCCTCCTCGTCTTTGGCGCGGAGAACTTCTCGAGACTGACAAGACACCCACTGCTCTCATTCCACTATTTTTATTTCCAAGATACTCTTTCAGGCAGCTCTGCATTTCTTTTTTTAGCCCTGTGTTCCTTGGGCTCTTCGCACCATGGATTAGCTCCACGTCCTCTCCTGCAGGCTCCCGTTACATGTCTGAGGACCCTGTTGGTGAAAGTGGACCCAAAGTGCCCAACTCAGCAGAAACCCAGCATGGTTCCAGCTGTTACCCTGCCCTTTGCAAGCCTAAAAAATACTGTTGCTCCCTTTTCCATGCACCCAAGAGAGATTGCCAGGATTTTTCCCTCTATGGATTTTCAGATGCTTCCCATCTGTAGAAAGATTCCCCTTAGCTGCACCTAGCAAGCTTCAAGGAGCAACAAGTTCAGGTTTCAAAGAGGTTTCATCCCCGCTCCTGCTGCACGCAATGGCAATGTGCCATTGGTGGTGTCAAGATAGAGGTCTTAAGACCTCAAAATAAATCTGGGTTGGTAAGCTGGGCACCTCAACTCTTCACTGTCTTTGAATTTCACCGGGGTTTCAGTCCTGAAGGGTGTAAAGATCCTGGGTTGTATTCTTAGCTGGTAGGTGCGCTTTCGTTGCTTTCAGAGATGCTACGCTAATAAGCCAGCACTGAAAAGCTGGAATCAGTGTGTTTTGCCATTTTTTTCACCTCCTCTTTTCTTGCAGTCGTTAAGTAAATACCTTGTGGTCGTAGAAGAGCACTGTGGGGGTCTGCACCTCCACCACACGCTGCTTCTGATTTGGGTGAGCATGGCGTCGGGGTCAGAGCCCCGGCAGCATTGCGAACCCCACGTTGTTCGGATGTTGGCAGCTGTACATGCACGCAGAAAAGGAAGCGATTTTAACCTTGCAGCGCTCCTGCCCACATAGCTCTTGGGCTGGGCTGCAAAAACCCTCTGAGAGCTTCTGTTGCGGGCCGTGGCCTCGCTGGTTTTGAGGGTCGGGAATGTGGCTCATTTGGGTTGCAGGCGCTGCAGGGAAAGGTTTATTTGTTTCAAAGCCTTTCCAGCAGAGGAATGTTTGTAGTGCTCTGAAGTTTCGTAAGAGCTTATTTTTTAAGGAAAACAAATGTTGAGCTGGTTTTAAGCTGATGGTGACCCTTTACCATTCCTGTGTTTTTCCCATAGGATCTTTAAAAGGGAAAGTTTCATATTTTTCCTGTAATCCATGAGAAGTTCTGCCTGTAGGCCTTGATCCTCCTCTGTTCAAACCAGCAGAAAGGTTTTCATGGTGTTAATGGAGCAGGGCTGGACTGAACTGGGTCTGTGCCTACTCTCATGAGACTTAGTCTCAGGGCTTGTGCCTTTGGGATACATTTTGACCTTTAGGGTCAATCCTGTCCCCTTTGAAGCAGGAGGGAGTTTGGGGGGGGGGGGGGTGTGAAAGTCAAGCACTTCTGTGCAATGAGTGAGCAGCTGCACGCTGTGGGAAGGAGACCACATACCCAACTCTGTCCCTCCCTGTGTGTGGTGCAGATTGCCTCTCAGCAAAACTGTACGCGGCTCTCCTGACCCTCGTTTGCACAGTGAGGACAGCAAACCCTAAAAAGTCATTTGTGCCTTGGCTGCCCTCAGCATGGTGGAGCTGGGACGCCCCAGCAATGAGATCACGGGAGTTTTGCTGAGCATTGGCTGGTCTGTGCGAGTACTTTGAGCCTGTGGCTGTCCTCGAGCCTGTGCTGTCTTTCATGAGAGAAGGGACTGGGCCACGGTCCCTCCCTGCATTGCCAGCAAAACTCCGGCGCACTCGGGCTGTGCTGGAGGCAGAGGAGGAGAAACCATTCCTCTGAGGCTCATCCATTTCTTCGCTTCTCGCCTGAGTCCTTAGTCAGTTTTTGGACCCAAACACCAGTGACACACACTGCCTATAAAACCTGGCTGGAATGCTGTCTGCAAAGCAAGACAGTGTCTCTCAAATCTTAGCACATGCATCACTCCGTCAGTTCGCAGCAGTGACTTAGCAGCCTGTGAGTCACAGAGCCCGATTCGGGAAAGCATGCACGCGTGCAAGCAAGCTGCCGTGCCCAGCGTGTGCGGCAGAAGTGCCAGCTCGGTGGATTAATGCCTTTAATTGTGCATGCACGAACATCGGGTGCGGGTGGGTCTGCGCACACCCTTTCATGTGGGGGCATGCAGGGTGCCTGCCAGGCTGGTGGTGGACACGGCGCAGTGGCAAGCAGCTCACTTAGCATAAATGTCAGGCTCTAATTGGCATTTGGCTTGTCAGGGACACTGTGCCCTCCCTGCACTCCCGGGGGGAGACAGCGGGACTCACAATTGCGCAGCACTGTTGAGGATGCGAGGCTTAATTAAGAGAGAGGATGTAATGGCTCGTCCATTAGAAAGGCTCCAGAGAGCAGGCGGAGGGCTTGGTTCTGGGCAGGTGCGGGGTTTTATGCCTTTCACGGACTGATTTAGAGACTGAAATGGCAAGGACTTGGCAGGCTAATTAACACATAATCAAAATTGAGGGGATTTTCCAGCAGACGCAGTGATCTAGTTAATATAAATATTAGTTTTACGGAGGATTGATTTCCCTTCGTAAATGAAAGTCTGTCATTGAGGAGAGGCCTGTCACTGAAATTACGGCGGCAGCCTTTTGAGGTGAATTTGCATGATTTGCCAAAAAAATTAAAAATATAATAACTATCCAGTTTCAATCTGCATTTTCATGCAGCTGCTACCCCCCTGCTACCAGAGCACCCTGCAGACATGAGGGGATCTGAGCTGATGCACTCCCCAGTAAAGGCAAGGGCTGATGCATCCTCCAGCTCACATACCCCAGAAGAACGTCAGGATCTGGCCCCGCTGGGACGTCTCCCCAGCCCTGACACAGCACGGTCAGGGGTGGCATTTGGGGCTGTGCAGGCAGCAGGCAGGGCCCAGAGCAAAGAAGTCACCTACGGGACTTGGCAGACAAGAGGTGGCTGCTGGTGGCCTGCGGTGCTGCCAGTAAAACACTTGGTGAAACAAACTCTGCAATGAAGAGGAGTGTGGTGACCTTTGGAGGGACATAAGTGAAGGCATTTCAGCGTGGGTCTTCCATAGGAGCAGCACCTGTAACTCAACAATATTTAGCAAGGGGGAAACGCAGAGGGAATCTGAAATCTCAGTAATTGCTTGTGTACATCCTGCCCGACATGTTTTGCTGGAAAGCCTCCAGATGTGCCGAGGAGGGAAGGTGCTTTTCTTGGGGCGGGGTGAGATGTGCAGGACCTGAGCACAGGCAGGCTGACCTTGCGGAGGGAGCGGCTGCCGTGGCTTGTGGTTGCAGCCTGACCCAAACAGCCAGGCTTCACCCCCCGCCGCCCCTAATGTCCTCTCAGATGGCTTGCTAGCAGGAGAGGATGGGCGCGCCAAGAGGAAACCGTGTTGGCCAGATGGTTTGTTTGCAGGGCCCGGCTGGTGATTTATCCGGGACTCACTGCCATGCACGTACAAGCAACTCTACCATCGTCTGGCTGGGGACGGTTGCGTGTTCACGCTCCTCTGGCTCCCCTACATCCAGATGATCCCATAAATCTTCCATGAGATTTATGCTGTAGCATCAGTTGCAAAAACAGTGGTAGGTTAAAATGCCAGAGCAGGTTTGTCCTGCCTTCTTTGAGCCGGCGCTTTGAACTACCAGAGCCAGTTCGGTGGGGGATGTAGCTGCTGTGTTAGCTGGAATAGAGGCTGCAAAGCAAAGTTCTGGGAAAGAGATTAAAATGCATTTCTGATCCTGGAAGAATTGATCAGCTCATCATTGCAAGGCTCCCTTCAAGCATTTTTAGTAGGGGAAATCAGCCTTTCAGGTGCTTTCTGTGCCAAAGGCTTCCATTTACTGTATCAAACAGAGCGACTACTGGAACCACCGGGCTCCCACATGCTGTTCCAACAATTAGCTTCACAGTGCCCTCGTTCAATCAGTCTCAGCAAATTTGCAGGGCTTTTCAAAAGGTCCAGCTAGCCATTAGAGTGATCCAGCCATTTCATCTTCAAATGACACAGAAAGTCACGTCTGCTTGCAGTCCACTCTCGGTTGCAGAAGCTCCTGTTACCAGGAGCAGAGGTGTGTGGTACCCAAACCTACTGCAACTTGCAGGGGAGCAGCTGGGTTCATCACCCAAGGACTGAGCCTCTCCACAGCCCTTGGGATTGCCAGCAGGTCCTGGAGAGGTCTGTGGGCCCCAGCAAGCGCTGGGCAGGGAGCACAGAAGATGCAGGGTTTGGGAGGGTTCCCGTGACTCTGAAAGAGCCTGTGTGGTAGGGAGGGGCGTTGGTTTTGGCTGCGGTTCAGGAGTTTCTTTGATTTCACAGCCTGATAGGAACAGGAACAAATTGGGGGTCACTGTCATCCCTGGCAGGAGGGATGTGACTCAGAGGCACGCAGGCTCTTTTGCTGAAGTGGCGGAGGCAGCAACGCTGGGTACTGCTGGCTCCCAGTGAGGGGTGTGGATCGTGGGGGCCATCCAACTGCACAATTAACATAGTCCCCTGGGGTCAGCTGTGGGCTGTGTTGGATCCAAGAGGGGCTCGCATCCCTGCACTCAATCAGGCTGCCTAGATACTGGCACCGTAGGTTGGTCCTGAACTTTGAGGATCTGGATTTGATCATTCTTGAGCCTGGCTGGTGCTTTTATTAAGGATTTGCCTGTGAGACCATTTCAGCTGTGAGACAATTGTATGATCGCAGTCTGATTTGCTCTTCCATCTTGTTTGTTGTTGCTGTGTTTTTCTTGTTGTTGTTGCTTTTTTCTTTGAAGAGGCTTGTAGTGAATTACAAAAAGAGGATTTTAATTCAGGAGACCTTGATGACTTATTATGCCTTATCGCTCCTTAGGCATGGAGTACAGCTTGTTCTTTTTTTCATTCTTCCTCCACTTGTTTATCTCCCACATCTCCTCCTCCACCACTACCACTCCGAGGTAAATCACAAGAACACTCCTCCATTAGAGAACGGCATGGTACTTTTTCAAGTGATTCACTCAAGCAGGAGTGGGCAAACATGATTTCATCTTTTTTTCTGCTACTGTTTGTTGGCATAAAGTGCCAAGTGGCCCAAGTATGTTTCATAGGTGCTGGAAAATATTGTTGGAAAATGTTGCTCTTTGTGTGGCCGGTCAGGGACAGATTTGTCCTTCACGCAGCAAAATCAGTGAAAGTTCATATGGAGTGGATACGCTTTTGCAATATTTTGATCGTACATCCCAGGAGTAGAATGATGGCAAATCTTTCTGCTGTCTTGTCCTAAATTTATTTTAGAAAGCTGTGTAGCTCACGGTGGTTGGTTTCAGCCCAGCTCTCTGGCAGTGACAAACTTGCAGCAGGGCCAGCGGCTGTGCAACCACTGATACATCTCCCTTGGGCTGGGATGTCACCAGACTGCTGCAGGGCAGCACAGTCAGCTGCTGTTCGCTGGGTGGGACCTGTCTTGCAATGCTCGGGAACTGGGCTCTAAGTTCAGGTCTCTCTGGTTTAAGTTTTGGAGGTGTTTTGGGTAAACTTTGCAAACATTCTCAGTGCAGACGCTGATTTTTTGCCATTGCTGTGGGCACTGAAGCCACAGAGGGAGTAGGGCAAGCGAGAGGTGGGTTGCTGCTCCGAGTTTTGCCCATCAAGCGCAGCGGGCTAAAACGTGGGGAAAGGAAGCGACAGACCCTTAGGTGTGGTCCTGGGGCAGAGGTAACCCCCCTGGGCTGCAGGAGGGCTCACACCTGCTGGTGTGAAGCACCAGTGACGCTTGCCCAAGAGCAAGCACGTTCATCCCTCTGTTGAATGCAATGCGCAGTACAGCAGTATTTGTCATGGGCCTGCCTGTGTCACCTCGTACTGCGGGCACTGCAGTCACAGCAACCCAGGGGGCTCTGTCCCACCATTGGTCATGATGGGAGGGGGCAGGTAAGGATCTGATCAGTGACACGCTTGGCTTTCAGTCTGTGCTAAGGGACTTAAGGCATCCAAGCTGCAAATGGGAAACTCCTTGAGGAGGCTTCTCAAAAGAGAGGGCTGGCAACTACTGATTCCAGACCAAATCAGCTCTGCCCAGGGATTTGCATCCGTGGGCTTTTGCTGCTATTGGTATTCAGAGCAAGTATCTCCAATTCCAGTCTCAGCCTTGAACTTCTCCTGGGATATCAAATGTACTGAATCTCCTCCCTGAGGATCGACAAAAAGCATGGCACAATTGAAAATGTAATATTAAACAAGCGAATCCCCTGCTGTATGTATTTCAGCTACCTTCAAGTTTGCAGCTACCCAGTTGTCACCTGTGCATACTTCACTCACTGGGACCACATCCTTCCTCTGTGCTGTGCTTTAGGGGCTGTTTTGCTGCATTACAGAAAAAACGACAGCCAGGCTTTCATTTTGTCGTGTGTATCCTCGAAACAAAATTGTCAGCTAGACCCTGATTGTGCAGTATTTACCGCTGGGGATGAAAAGAAGCAGGATGAACACAGTTTGAGATCCCGATCCCGAGATGAGTTTTCAGCACCAGTAGTTAGGAAAACCCACCTCAGGCTTATTCATTGAGCAGAATAAACACACACCCCCCCCAGTGTCATTATCACGGCGTCACTTCTGACAATAACTGCTCTTTAACTTCTAATTATATCGATCTTCGGCTTACTGCTTTCTGGTTTTGCTGTTGGCCTCCTACCAGTGGTGGCTGGTGGGGGAGGCGTGCTCCTCGGTGCCCTGCCCGGGCTGCACAGGGCGCAGCAGTGGCACGGCTTGCCACGCGCACGGAGGGTGCTGGTGCAAGACCTCACTCCTGCAGGCGTGGGAGTGGGAGCCTGCCCAGCACTGCCACAGCCACCTGGCAGGAGGCGAGATGCTTGTTGCAAGTGGCTGCAGAAAATAACGTAATGGTGTTTTCTTCTTTGAACAGACAGCAAGAATTACCTGCAGCTCCAAAGCAACGGAAGGAGGGAAGGCCAGCGAGCCCGGCTCATCAGCCCCACCATCTATCTGCCCCGGAGTGCTGTCTGCATGGTCTTCCAGTACCAGGCGTGGGGCAGCAATGGGGTGATGCTGCGGGTCTGGCGGGAAGCCAGCCAGGAGCACAAGGCGCTGTGGGTCATCATGGAGGACCAAGGAGAGGAGTGGAGGGAAGGCCGCATCATCTTGCCAAGCTATGACATGGAGTACCGGGTAAGATGCTCGGGGAAGGTGTGCTGGACCCGGCAGGCATCTCCAGCATCTTTATTACAGTGTTTCAGAGCCAGGGTCCATTCATCATTAGGGAATGTGGCTGTTTTCATTGTGTTTCTCGAGTTACTATAGTAACTAAACGACACTGTTTGTTATTCAGAGAGTGCCTGTCTTCTGCACAGACTTGGGCCTTTGTTCAGCCTGTTGCCTTTTATATTCCTCAAATTTCCCACTTTGCAATTATTTTTTTTGTTGTTTTGTTTTGTGCATTCTCCCCACCCCCAACTGATGGTCATCAGATAGTCTGGCCAGGGGCAGGCACGCAGCTCCAGGGAGCAGACCCAAAGCCTGCAGCCAGGAGAGGGGGGAAGCTGGGAGGGGGCACAGCCGGCTCTTAAGGGTAGGCAGCAAACAGCCTGTCTCCAGCCTCAGCTGCAAGCACTGGCGTGGGAGAAGGAAGGGGGAATGCAGGTTCGTTTGTGAATCCACTTCTCAGATACCTGAGACCGGATCAGAGGGCTGGGTGCAGCGCTGTGGGATCAAGGCCCAGTCCCACTGTCAGGAGATCAGTGGAAGAGAAGGGATGAGCTGGAGGGATCTGCGCTGCTTTGCACGGCTGCCCAAGCCCCTCTGGCACGGCTGTGCCAGTGCCCCGTGGAGAGGCTGCTGCTTCCAGGAGTGCCCTTGGCGTGCTTAGCCCTTCTGGGCAGCACGCCGTGTGCTAGGGAGCCAGGGCTGCTGTTGTCACTTGTTAATGAGCATCAGCACGGCATCCAGCACCCTCCGAAGCAGAAGGAAACACTCACAGGCCAAGACAGCGCTTTGACGACCACCCCAGCAGGGAGCCGTGCTCCGGCTGGCTCCCAGCCCCAACCCTGACCCAGGGAGCTGCTGCTCTCAGGCTACTGACCCCTCCAAACTGCTGCCTCCCGCGTGGGTCAATGGCACGAGCTTGGGACCTGCAGCTCTGACACCCTGTCCCGTGTGCAGACAGACACCCGGCTCTCCAGGGAGGCCTTCTTGCAGGCAGGCATAGGATCGGGCTGCCCAGCCACCCCAGAGAAAGGGGGCACCTAAAATGGGGAGAGGAAGTTTGTGAAATACATAGCCCTAGGAAATTATTTGGACCCTTGAGAGTAGTCAGGGAGATAGAAGGCAAAAGCTTTGCACCAGAGCTGCACAACTAGTTTGCATGTGTGTGTTTGGCTTTTTAATAAAATACCAGTAAATGTAATATGCCTACAGATAAGAATGATGGGCACTGGCTGACTACTTTGTGCGTTAAACGTGAATGTACTGGCATTAGCTAAATAACAGCATCATTATGTAAATAATGCAAGTCTCTCCACTCAGCAGTTCTTAGAGCTAACAGCTCTATTTATTTTTGTAAATATATTTTGCCTGTGATTAAGTAGGAATAAATTGACCCTTCTCCTCTAACATTTCAATACTTCTTATGTAATGTGGATGGAAACAGCACTTTACAGTTAATGTAGCTGTGCATTTTGTGTCCTTCCTTTCCTTTTTCTGATCATAGCCCAGTTAATACCATGGGCCAAATCTGCTGCGGCTACAAGTCAGCGTTATGCCACTTGCATAATTTGTGCAAGGGCCGGAGGGTGGCCTGCGATGCTGAACATTGATACACTGAGTCTTCATCCCATGCGAGAGACATTTAATTGAATAAATTGCAGGCCCAGTGCTGCCAGGCCAGGTAACGATCTTTCTGCCAAACCTGTCCCTGCGGAGCAGCTTTCACCCCTGGGGAAGGGGTGGCAGAGGCAGGGCAAGGAAGCAGGACTAGTCTCAGGTCATCTGCAGGCGTGCAGGGAAAGCCAGGAGCAGATCTCCTGCCCTTTCCCTCGGGACCAGCAGCCGCTCTCTGCCTCCCAGCTTAACATTGACATTTCTGTCCTGATTTCTCACAGATTGTGTTTGAGGGATATATACGCAACGGACACTCGGGAGAGCTCGCCCTTGATGACATTCGGCTAGGCACCGACATCCCGCTGGAGAACTGCATGGGTACGTGCTGTGTGCGGCCGTGGAGTCGGGGATTGTGGTGTCGGCAGCCAGGGCTGGAGAGCCTTCACTTGCAGGCTGCTAGTTGGCCACCGCTTCTCCCCTGCTTGAGTTACTGGGAATTTCTGGATCTCAGCTGGGACTTTCCTCGCCCATGAAAGAAATGAGGGGGACTCAGTCTCTGGGGGACGGGGGCTCTGCGTTGGTGTGAGAGCAGGAAGCACATGTCTCTGCCGTGCAAAGCTGAAAGAGCAGCCGAGGGTTACTGAGGACTATTCTGTGTGATAAGGACATACACCAAATTTAAAAGGAAAGTGTTGGACAAAAGAAACCAGCTGTCAGTCAGTATTACATGCTTAGAGGGGCCAATGAGTTCAAAAGGAGTCTTCTCTAATAAGAAATAAAATAGCAGAGGGGTTTTACAGCAATGTTAACAGAATAACAAAAGAAATTTTTGTCCTAGAATTCACTGTTCCCCAAACCAGGCCAAAAGCCAGGTGGATTCATTCAGTGTGAAAGACAGAGAGGACTTTAAAAAAAAGAGAGAAAAGTGCGTTTTAGCAGTTTGCTGGCAGAGCCATTGCCCTGCCCTGTTCCTCTAGCTGGCGTATCCATGCACACATTCTGATGGCTCTGGTCGCCATCTAGCTTTGATGTGGATTTAGAGCCATCCCAGCTGAGGATGGGACCCGCAGTATTCAATTAGTTGGATATGTGCTGAGAGCTGCCCTGCTCTTCTGCATGACCCAAGGGAGGCATGTTTCACTATTAAACATCCGCAAAGTGGCCATGTCCAGCCCATCCTGAAGTCAGTGGAAAAAGTCAGGCGGAGCAGAGCCTCTCTCCCCTTTGGGCTTTGATAGGTGCTGTTCAGTGAAGTTGCTTTTCTCTCCTCTGCCGAGTGAGGGGAGGATCCCAGTGCCTCCTCACCCAAGCAGGACAGACGCTGCCTTGGAGGGGTTGTATCTCAGGGGTGAAGGCACAGGACACATTGTGCCTGGGAAGGGCTGGTGGTGTCTCATGCTGCCCTGTGCAGGCAGGCAATGGTGAAGATGGTGCAGGCACCAGCATTAATAATAGAACAGAGGGCCGGGACTGCCCCAGAGATGCTCTTGAGCGCCATCAGTCCCAGTTTCTTTGATGCTTTGAACTCTGCTGGTCTCCCATCTGTCAAAGGAGCTAATACTCCGTATGTCAAATTCCCTGTATTTAAGGCTTGACAGTGGTCTTTTAATCCCTTGCCTTCTATGGCATTAAAGAGAAGGAAGACTGATGATTAACACTAATGGCATTTCCTATCTAACTTCTTTTGAGCTCAGCAATTCACCTAGCTCCAGTGTTACTGTATCTTGGGCCTCATGAACCTAAAGCTTGACATTTCAAAACAAAAGCATTAATAAATTACGAAGTTTCAAGCATTGCCAGCCCTAAAAATAAAATCAAACTGCTGCACAAAATTATTTGTCCTATTCTAGGAGGTTTAATGGGAATCTTAAAACTGATAAGGATAGTTTGTTTCAGATCATTTCTAACAAAGGGCTCCCACTGCAAACTTTAACATAATTCATGGGTCATTTCTGATGTAACGAAAACAATAATGAAACAGTAGAGATACAGTGCTACTCTCTCTCTGTCAGAGCCATGAGAATAGCTGATTCCAGCACAGGCTACTATTTTTTCAAATGTAATCCTGGGAAGTAATCTGATTCCTTTTTAGCGTGAAAGAGAGCTAATAAGTCACAATAATTTTTTCCTTTGACATAAGTGTCATTCGCATTCTGAACTTGAGTGATGATTTCATAGCACTCAGTAGAGCCAGAGTCTGCTTCTGTGACTCACAGGCATAATGCAGAAGTAATCTAAAAATAATCAGAAGTCTATTACTTCTGCAAGAAAGTAAGCAGTAATAAGTACTGATTATTGCTTTTCAGATCCAGTAATTTGTAATAGATTACTTCTTCAAAGTATCTTGAAAGAAGAAAAAAAATCACTTGCCTTTGTTTCTTGGCACTGTGAGATGGAGAGGAGCATGGCATCGATGCCCAGAAGTCACGCAGTTCCCATGAGAATAATGATGCCAGAGTTGAGCCAGGAACCAAACTGCTCTTGGAAATTTTAGGGGGTTTCAGGGGTTCATCACTGGGCCAGGTCGGCCTTTGTCTTTGGATGATTCAGGCCAGCCAGCTGAATCCAAATGACCCTCAACCTAGGACATATTTTTCTCAGAAGTCTGTGTCTGAGTCAAGTTACTGCATCTGGTCAGTCCCCAGCTGAGACAGGGCTCGGCTAGCACCCCGCACTGTTCCCAGCGAGTGGCTTCTGTGGGGCACAGCCACATGCCTGCTTTGCTTGGGTGCCACAGATAGCGGAGACATGAACCATGGCCTTGTGTATAATATTGCCCTCTCTAATACTAGTTGTTTTTTCTTTTTTCCTTTGCAGAACCCATCACAGCTTTCCCAGGTGAGAACTTCTACTTTCCAGGTAAAACTGCACTTCTCTCAGTGGTTTCTTTCTGCTGGCATGGGCTTTTACATCGAAGGAAAGTGACGTGCGTGCTTGTACAAACAGCAAATGTTCTGAGCAGTGAAATGACAAGCGTGTGCTAAACCTCCCCCCGCTGCAGCAGCAGGAGGTGGCACCCTCTGACTCCTGCTAGGTGACAGTGAGCGGGCAAACAGACAAGTCCCGCTGTCTTGGGGCTGAACAGCATTAGGAAACTTGCCATCACGAGGCACCTGGCCTCATGAAAAGCAGCAGAGCCTAAAATGGGAAGGCTGATGAGTAAAGGGTCGTTGTCAACTGACTTAAAAGAAAAAGCAGTAGCCAATTAAAAGTGAAATGAGGTGGCAATGAGTTACATCAATGTGGGGGAAGGTTGTTCCCTGAGGATTCTCTGGCAGGGGTGGTGTTCAAACTGCTGATGCAGGACAGTGGGGCCGGTCTGCATGGAAGGGGAAGGGAGTTGGGAGGTAGAAGTGGGAGAGCACACTGCCATGAGGAGCTTTGAAGGTGACAGTCAATAAAAGGAAAACAAGGTGAAATGGTGCATTTAATAGCTTAATACTAGCCTGAAGGATAGAAACCAGCATTTCTCTGATCAGACCTACAGAGTGAGAGAAAAGGTGAGTAAGATAAACTGCCTCGTTCTTTGAGCAGTCAGTGGAGATGCTGTTTGTCTTGCTCTGGGGTGGGAAAAGCTATCTGCTTTTGTGGGGAAGATCAGTTTAGTCTGTTTGAGGTTTTTTTTCCCCCATGTTTTGATTTTGGATTTTGTTTGCCTGCCTGCCTCTTCAGGAATGCATCTGGGGGTTGTGTTGTGATGAAGAGCAGACTTGGGGCTCACCTTAACTTTGAAAGTTGTTTTGCCAGTTCAGTCAATGCACCCTTTGCTTTCACATGGTCATGATGTCTGTACTTTTTCCATTCCCTGCTCTGATGGTGGGCTGTTAAACGTGGCTGGGCTCTACTCTAGAAGCAGCTGTGTTTCTGTGTGGGGCAAAGCCGTCTCTGGTAGGTATGTGCATTGGGAGCTGTGGCAGTAAAGGCAAAGTAGACACCGAGACTGAAATCAAGCGTGCAACTCCGTCCCTGGGGTGTGAGGCAGGCTGTGGAGCGTTACCAATGGCAGGCACGCACGCAGCGTCTAACACCGTATTTTACAGCTTACCCATAGTGTAACAACTAGGAATTTGGGCTTGCTTGTTGGTAGGCTGCTTATTTATCTGCTACTCAGACTTGTGCTGTTACTGAAAAGCTGCTGCAGTATTCTCAGCTGACAGTTAAAGCCTCACGACCCTTCCTTACTTAAGCCATCTCTCTGTGTTCTCTTGGGCCTGGTCTGGTACCCATTTTGCAAACAGTATCCTTGTCTTTTGGGGCTTGTAGTATGTGTGTCATAGTTTAAACCTCATTCCGGGTTCCTGCATTGAGTCTATCCCAAAGTACTGCTAACTCATGTTGTTTCTTTTGCCCTTCACCCCCTGTCCTGCTGCCTGTGTGCCCCCATTTCCCCATCATATTCCCCAGGGCACGCTGGCTGGGTAGGGACAGCACCATGAGGTCCCTTGAGCACCCCAGGCAGATGCTGTTGCAGGCACACCTCCCCTTCACACAGGAGCTTGCCAGCTTGTGCCGGTGGGCTCCTGCCCATCGCTAGCTGCCTGGAGCACATCCTTGCATTGCTCACAACAGGGGAGCAATTGCAGCAAAAGGTTGAAAAGGTTTCCCTGGCTGACAGGCAGGAATAGATGGGGCAGAGGGATGGAGTGACCAGGGAAGGAGCAAATTGCAGAGGGAAAACATGAAGAAGTGAAGATGAAGATCGGAGAAAGCAAGATAGCAATTAAAATGAAAAGAAGACAGAGACACCCAACAGGACAGGGCAAAAGGAGGGGAAGAAGTCCCTGGCTGGAGAAAAAAGGGAGCTCGAGAGGAAAGACTGTGCAGGAAGTACTGATATGTTCTGTAGCCCCCACTCCTGCAGTTACACAATGAGCTGAAAAAGTCAGATGCCATTAAAAATAATAGCAAATCCTTCCTTTCTTGGCTTGGGAGCAAAGCTGAAAATATGCACCTTACAGGCTCCAGGATCACAAGGCAAATAAGAGAATTGTGTGGGTGGAATATCTTTCAGCTAGTGGGTCAGGATCTTACAAGACCAGTCAAGTGTGCTTAAACTGTGCTGCATTTGAGAGTTGATGCATCTCACCCATAAAGAAAAGGTGTTACAAGTGGCTGGAAGCAAGGAGTTAGACAAATACCAGGCTAAAAATAAGAGACATATTCCAAAGAACGTGGAGACAAACCACACAGAGAATTTGCCTTTGGGACTGGTGGATTCTCCCACACTGGGTGTCCTGAAATCAAGACAGGGATATCTTCCTGGAGAAATGACAGGCAGCAGTTAAGGGGTTGAGGCTGACACCGATTTTGTGGCATTCAGATTAGATGACTGTAATACTCACTTTCACCTGAACCATCTATGAAAAGTGCAGCTGTGTTGCTTGTCCATAGCAGTTAATGTCAGTGATTTCGGAGAGGAATATGAGCTGTGACACGGCAGTGGCAGAGCAAGGCAGGCAGCCCTCTAGGAGGCTCTCTGGAAAGGATTTTCTCCTTTTTTCCCCCCAATGACTTTTGCTCTTGCTTCTTTAAAGCTGGTCCCTGTAGAGTCTTCCCTGATGGGAAGAGGAGGGGGCTGTACCTGGCCAGGTTGGCGGTGTGAGCCCAGCAGCACACCACATGAAATTGTCCACCCTGTAGGGATTACACAAGGTTTCCACTGACCAGTGTCCCAAGCCATGCATAAACACAGCACCCACAAACCTGACAGCAACAGCAGGAGGCATTTCTTTATTAAGACAGGAGTGAATAAATGAGGAAGGCCAAGTGTGTGTGGCGGAAGGCAAAGCGGAGTGGAAAAATTATTAAGTTAAGAAGATGGATTTTTTTTTTTTTCCATCTCCCTGAGCAGAGAACTTTTCCACTGATACAAGAGAAAACTTCCAGAGAGCAGCAGAGCCAGTAAAAACAGAGCAGATAACATCAGCGCTGTGTGCTGAGTGGACGGGCAGCTATATTTAGTGGCTGGCAGTGTAAGGAAGAACAATCATTAATGTTGGGAATTGGCTTTGTTAGGGCTTAGAGACAACTGAGTGTGATTCCTTAATGACTTAAGTTGCTAATTGAACTCTCCAGACTTCTGCTATCTCCCCAGCAGGGCTGCGAGGTGCGGAAGTGCGGGCCGTGGAAGGGCTCTGCACCACCCCTCACGCCTGCGGCCCCCACTGTGGCACAGGGACATCTGGAGCGGGTCAGAGCCAAGCAGAGGTTGTCCTGAACTTGCAGCCACCTCCAGATCCCCTAGGGATCCTTCCCACAAGTGGGATCATCTGGGGTGCATCCTGCTGTCTCCCTCCATCCCCAGGCAGGCAGAGAGGGGAAAGGTGTGTGGGGAGGGGGCAGGGGTGCAGGCTGGGCACCACGCACGTGCTCCTCTCTGGCCAGACCCACACTTTGTACTCCCAGCCCTGCACCAGGCAACGTACAGCTATTTGGAGGCCACGGAAACCTTCCTCCCCTCTGTTTTTCAGACGGGAGCACTGCTCCCCCGCAGGCTCGGGAACCATCGGCATCCCTGATGCCTGCCCCCCTCTCCCCACCCCGGTTTCCACTAACGAGGCCCAGTGCTTATCGGTGGTGTGAGAGGCTGTTCGCCTGTAAATCTCTTGCTGGAGCAAGGCGCTATGTGAGTACAGACTGTCACCGAGTGTAAACACAAGTGGCCTCTGCAGAGCAAGCAGCCCTGCGGTGTTCATCGGGGTCAGCCCCGCACCCCAGTGCTGTCAGGCACAGGCAAGGTGTTGCCGATCCATCGGGGATGGTGGTGGGACACATGTGGGTCTGGGACGGCTCAGCCGGCTGGATCTGCGGTGGGAGATGGTGGCGGGCTGTGAGTTGAAGCGCAGGGCGGTGTTGGATACACTCACCCCAACGGGGGGCTGGCAGCAGCCCCCACGGGGTGTCCCACACTGCTACCCCCCATGCAGCTGGGCAAGGGGCAGCAGCTGCTTGGGGAGGTGCCGCTTTCGTTTCCCCGCACCAGGGTGGCCAATGGAGGTAGAGAAGGAGGTTGGAGGGCTGCCTCTTCCCTGCCTTCGCCACCCCCAACACACAGCCCAGCCTGGACCACCCTTCCCCAGGTGCCATCGGGGGCAGGAGGGACAGGGCCACCCCCATTCCTGGCAGCGAGGGCGGCTGGGGTGAGATGGGGTGAGGGCAGCATATCTGGCAGGTAGGCTTCTCCTGAGACATCCGAATTTCTTGCCTACAATGACAAATATGTGGGTGGTTCCCAGCCTCCTGCTCTGTAAAAGCAGGATTTGTCTTGCCTGCGGGTTGGTTTTTTTTTCTTGGTTTTGAGAGTTTTTTTGTTGTAGCTGTGCATCTGGGTGCGGTGTTCATTATTTTTACTCCCTGTGCCTGGGTTTTGGGGGATGGGGAGGGGAGGAAAGCCTTGTGACTGGCAGAGGAACCATTATTTTGCCTCATCTCCTGTGCCACCAGCAGAAAAGCCGTCGCCATCCCAAATTTGCCAGCTGGTGGCTCTGCTGGCAGGGCAGAGGGGAGGGCGGAGGCCGTGCCCCGAGATGCCCTTGCTGCTAGCAAAGCTGTGAGCATCCTGCACTGTTTTGTTTTTTCCCCTTGGCATCCTCCGAGCCTGCTCAGGAAACCAACCTGGAGTTTGGTTAGCACAGAGCTCAACAATATACTGACACGAAACCGCAGGAGCCCCCAGAATTCTGCTTGCCAGCACCCAGCCAGGGGGCTGCCCCCAGCGGGCCGGGGGCAAGAGGAGAGAGCAAGCAGAGCGGGGAGGGGTCAACGTGTCCAGCGGCAGAGCAAACCCTTTGGAGAGTTTCCCCGGGGACTTTTTCCCCCATGAAGTAGCCAGTAAATAAATGTGGTGCAAAAGTGCATCTCTCCCGAGTTATTTAGAGCTCGCCCCCACGAGCGGAGCTGGGGAGGTGGGAGCGGCATGTGCAGGAGGAAGAGCGCAGAGCCACTCTCGGGCCGTGGGTGTTAGCACAGACGCTGGCGCTCCTCTCCTCGGTGGCTGCCGGAGGCGCGTGTGCGTGCAAGCTTCTGCGGACTGGCAGTAAGGTCCTATGCCCGTCTGATCACCAGATGCGCGCCGCCGAGCTGTCCTGGGATGACCCAGGAAGCAGGAGCAGTGCCTTGCAGCCGTGCCCTGCAACGCGCTGCAGCTGCAGGAGTAGGAAGGGTTAAGCGTGACTGGGCTGAGCCTCCCTGGGCTGCCCTTGCCCTCCCTAGGTGTGTTTGCTTCATCAGCATGAATTCATAGTCCTGGCTTGCTTCAGCTGCAGAGAGCATGAGTTTCTTATGTGAGCATTGGGTTGAATTTTGCAGCCTGTGCCGTGTAAATAGTCATGACCATCCTTTCTCACTTTAAAAAATAATAAGGAAATCTGTAAGTCTGTGAGTGGGGCACCTAGTGAGACCAGATCTGCGTGCAGAGCACTTTCAGACAGAGAACTTCTTCCCTGTCTTTTCTGTAAGAACGACAAATGTTTCTCCCTGTAATTTCTTTCCCAGTCTCCTGCGGTAACTTCCTTGGCCATCTGAGATTACGCTCTTCCTCCAATTAGGAACGTGATGTGTTTTGTCACTGCTTGACAACATCTGCCATGTGGAGACAAAACCAGGCGGCTGATCTGGAGAAGGCCAAAAAGAAAGGGGAAAAAACCAGTTGTTGATGCCAGAAATAACAGTAATAATAGCGTGCATATGGAATTTGTATTGCAATCCAGGCAGGCTGATT
Source organism: Balearica regulorum gibbericeps (assembly GCF_011004875.1). Lineage (NCBI taxonomy): Eukaryota > Metazoa > Chordata > Aves > Gruiformes > Gruidae > Balearica > Balearica regulorum. Next base: position 14,600,166 of record NC_046189.1, on the reverse strand, counting down.
AATTAAAAGGAAGAAAAAGGCACTTGGCTATGCGGGCTCAGCAAACACCAAGCTGTGCTCCCTTCCAGGAGCACGCCCTGTATCCGGAGGCAGCCCCGGGACCTCATGTTACTCCGTGCTGTACTCTTGAAAGCATGTGTGTTTCTTTTTGTGCGTCTGCATGCCTCCCACCCAGCAACCCTGTTCTGTGTCTCCTCCCCAGGGGCAACCCTCCCGCCAGGGACCGAGCCCACAGTGGACACGGTGTCAGTGCAGCCCATCCCAGCCTACTGGTATTACGTTATTGCCGCCGGAGGTGCTGTTGTGGTGCTGGTCTCCGTCGCGCTGGCCCTTGTGCTCCACTATCACCGGTTCCGCTATGCGGCCAAGAAGAGCGATCACTCCATCACCTACAAAACCTCCCACTATGCCAACGGGGCCCCCGTGGCCGTGGAGCCCACCCTAACCATAAAACTAGAGCAAGACCCCAGCTCGCGCTGCTGAGAGCCGAACAGGAACGAGAGCAAACAAAACACAAAACAGACAGACAGACAGAAACTAAGACTTCAAATACGTTGCCTCAGTTTTGCACTTTTTTCCTTACCTAGCATACATGTGAACTCTTAGACATCTCCGTCCCTTCTTCATCCCCCCAGCCCTCCCCGAATCTTTTACAAACTCTAAACTAATGCTGCATCTTGGATCGCCAGAAGAGACACACCGCCCCTTCACTTCAGAAGTGAACGCTCCCTTTCGATTACTTTTCGAGGACTCTTGGGGTGTTGGGTGGGGTGTTTTTGTTTTGTTGTGTTTGTTTGTTTGGGGAGTATTTTTTTGTTGGTAGGCTTGATTGGTTTGGTTTTTTCTCCTCCCGGTAGGCAACCTGCAAGGAAACTTGATGGCGAGCCTGGAAGCTTGTGTGTGTGGCTCGTGCACGTGTGTGTTAAATCTGTGTATGCGAGTGTGCATGGGAGTGCGTGCGTCTGACTGACTGAATGTATCTTTAGAAACAGCCCCTTTTTAATTTGCTTGTTGTTGCTTCTACTTGCACAGGGAATGCTTTTTTTTTTTTTTTTTTTTTTTAATTTTTAAATTTTCCCCCCTTCCCACCTCCCCTCTGGAAGGTCCGGGACAAGTTTATGGTAAATACCCCGATTTGTTTACTTGGGAAAGAGAGCAATGCTTTTTTGTTGCCTTATCTAGCTTTGGCTGGGTTTCTTGTTTGATAGCGTTAATGTCTCGGGTGCAAAATGAGAAGAGGAGGCCAGGCTGGACAGTAGGAATGTCCACCTCAGATGGCTAGAAGAATCCAGAGAGGTTCATAGACGTCCAAAAAGTAAGATCTCTCTCCATCTTATTCTTTCTGCAGCCAATGTGATAACACAGCCATTGTTTGGAAGGGGAGGGGGGGAACCCTCCTCTTCCCCCACCCGCAAGTGAATCTATTTAAAGTTGCCTTATATCAGAGAAGCTCATAATGAATGTTTTATTTGTGTCTGTTAAAGCCAGCCTTAGGGTAACACATAGACTTCAGCAGGTCTAAGGTGGATGCTAAATACTGTAGTTTCTTGAGAATTGAAGGTTTATTTATTTTGTAAGTATCCTCACTCTGGGTGCTGATGGTTTTCCTTTTACACAGGGAAGGGGGAGAGGGCTCCTCCTTGTCTTTCTGCTAGAAATGTTCAAGGGACAAGTATAATTCCCCATTTTGGGTTTGATTTTACCTCTGCCCAATTCATAGCTGCTGAATCATAAAAATTGCCAGTTGACTTTCTAGAATGTCAATTAGTTTTGCGTTTGCTAATGTTCTGCTTCTTTAAAGCATCAGTAACATCTAGCAAGCAAAGCCTAGCGGGCGCGCATGGGGGGCCCGGCTATTGCTGCTGCTTTAACCGGGGAGGCGAGATGGAGCCTCCAATGCGCCTCCCACTGTTGAATGGCCCAGCATATTATAGTGGAAATGCCTTATATAAATTACTGAATGATGACATGCAAAAGTGGTTTGAATCATTAACTCTAATCTGTTTGCAGGCAAAAAAAAGTACCTCCAGTGAGCAAGGTTCTACATCTTGTTTGTGTTCATTTGTGATGAGTGATCAGCACTTGCTAGTGCTCCCCACCCCTCCTTTGCCCGTGAATATTGCGTAAAATGAATCGAGGCGAGCAGCTCTGTTAACTTCCCTGCAGTCTTGAGCTTCCTTTTGGTCTGGGGAAAAAGTGGAAACAGAAACGGTGCTGTGCGTACGTGGTATTGGCCCCTATGGCAGCAGAACCCTCTCCCCAGGGGATCTCTGTCGATGAGGGTGTCGCACTCCCCTCCCTCCCTGCCTTTATTCATGCAGCCTGTTTCAGCCCCTCATGCCTTTTATTCAGCTTTTATTCAGCTGCAGCAGCAAGTGTCTAAAACACGCAGGGAGTGCAGAAAAACCCCGGGTGATTTGGCATCGTGAGCATGTTAGGGGTGGTGGGTGCTTGGGGCAGCACCCCCCGGGCCCTGACTCCCACGGGCTTTGCAGCAGCCCCCTGCGAGGGCGGCAGGGTGTCCCTGTCCCAGCAGAGCGGGAGGGGACCCGGGGAGCTCCCGTCCCCTTGCAGGCGGTGCTGCTCTGAGGTCCCCGGACAGGGCTTCCACGGCCGGGGTGCTTTCTCCATGAGCCTCCTCATCACACAGCACTGGTGTGGCAGTGCGTGTGGTTTGTGATGTGAAATCCCACCCCCCTCAGCCAGCTGCAAATTAAAACAGAGGTGAAATACTGGCATGCGCTTGCTGCACTTTCAGGTCAGCCCAAGCCATGTCAGCAATGATACCGTCACGTTTCCAAAGTCAGTTCGATCTCCCTAGGTCAGATGATCCCCCCCGCTTCGACCAGGTTCACCCCCACGGACTTTAGCAAGCGCGCGTCGGTGTGTCAGAGAGGAGAATGTGGCACCCTGTCTTTCAAACCAAAATCACCAAAGACAAAACAGAAGGTCACTTCAAGATTTTTATTCCCAGTTCTGCCCTGCTCTGTGAGCCCTGACGTCCCCAGCATTGCCCAGTTGCCTGTGTGTGAAAAATATCTTGTGGAAATTTGAAACTCTTTGAAGATGTATTGTGTGGAATGTAATAAAATGATGATATTTTTATACAAATATCTGGGGTTTTTCTTCCTTCTTCTTTCTTTGCTAACAAGAACGCTGTCTGTCGGTTGAAGCAAAGTGGTGGTTGAGAACTCCCATGTTTCCCTTTGGAGCATCAAGGCTATATCCTTTAGGAAGGTGAAGTTCCCGTTCCTGCTGCCTGCAGACCCGCAGCTAAGCCCCAGCTCCCAGCAGCACAGCTGGTGTGCACACCCCGCCTCGCTGCACTCAGGATTGGGCCATTAGTAGTGGCTTTTAGATGCATTACATTTGTACCAGTCCTTAGTGGGAGCTTTGGGCGGCTGGACTGACACTTAGGTTTGTTTGGGGGTTTCGCTAACGTTGCTTAAGTGCTAAATTGCTCGATGTGATTATGCAGAATTTCTCCGTCCGGGGCCCCTCGAGACAGGACATCCGACTTCCCGGGGCCCCGGGGGCTTTCCTGCCAGCTCAGCTGAGCCATGCGCTCCGTCCCCAAGCACAACGAAAACCCAGTTAAGCCATAACCAAAATTAATAATGAAAATGGCAACACGTTCCTCTTGTGTAAAATCCTTGCCAGGCCTCTGCGTGTCTGACTGCAGAGGAGAGTTGTGTGGGAGTGGCGCGGGTGCCGTGGCACCCAGGGCTTGGAGAGGTGTGCGTCCTGCCTTCCCTCCACCCGAGTCCTCCCAGCTTGTTACAGGGACCTCTGCTGCAGCATTTGTCCTTCCATCTTCCTCAGGTGCGCCTTTTGCCCCTTTAGAGGAGTCGCTAGCAGCATCACATTTCATGTGAAATATATTTTGCTGCCAGTTTGAGAGGTTTTTCTCTCCCTCCTGCATTTATTTTGCTTCTATCATACTCTTTACCCTGGCACACAGCTCAGCTTTGCAATGAAACTTCCTGGTTTTACTAGGAATTGAGGCCATCAACGAAAAAATAATTCAAATGTGATCTCTCCCTTTGGCTGTTCAAACACAAGCAAAGCTGAGGACCCACACCACTTTTTTCTTTTTTTTTCCCTCTAATTGTACAGCAAAGCCCATACACTTGTAATTTGCATTTTGTACACTTCAGTGACTGTCCAAGCAAAATTCAAAACAAATATGCACATGCGAAAAACAGGGAGGGAGAGACTGGCTGATGGCTTCCCACCGAGTAAGAAAAAAATTCTGTTAAGTAAACAGACAAAAAGGGAGGAATCATTCAGGGTTTAATTATTCTGTATGTGCGCTTCACAGATTGACCGGAGAGTTGGGTGCTGCTCAGGCTGCAGCACATCATAGGGAAGAAAGCAGCTAAAATTAGCACGCTTTGTTTAAGAAAATAAATGCAACTTAGGGTGGTTTTGATGCAAACTCCTCTGCAGGTAACTTCAGGCATTTCAGATTCTACTTAAAAAAAGGGGGCAAACTTTTTGGGGTAGCAGTAGGGGCTCAGTATTTCAGGGCATGGTGTCAAGGGTGGAAGCCTGATGTGTCCGTGCCACGGGGAGGGTCTGGACGTGGCTCCCCCAGTTGTATGTGGGGTGATGGTGTTGGTCTTTTTGTCTCTGCAGTTGCTGCCGAGTTGCAGGGAAAGTGACTTGGTGCAGCTGGCGGAAGAGGGCCCACGGGCACTCTCTGTCAGCGATGGGGCAAAGCCGCTGGCAAACGGGGGTGTGAAAGGGAGCGATGGCCTGGCAAAGCAAAGAGCCCCGTGGGTAGGGCAGTGCTGGGCCTTGCCTGGGCAATGTCGGCATGCCCGCGATGGAAGACCGCTCTTTTGCAGGCTGCAAAGCGCAGCGCTCGTTCACCCAGCCTGCAGACTGGATGCGTAGCCGCGCCAGCCTCCTGCCCAGGGCAAGCGCCTGCAAGGTGACACATGGTGCAGGGAACCGAGGGCTGCTCTCCCCGGGCTGTGAGGGCGAGGTTGCAATGCCTCTGCTGGGAATGCAAGGGAATGAGGTGGAAAGTGGATCATCCACGGGGCTGTGTCGGGATTTTTGCCCCTCTAGAAACCCTGTGAAAACCTGCTGGCTCTGTCGGGGCCAGCCCCAGCTTACCCGTGTCAGGACAGCATGGCTTGGCAAGCAGACACCAGGCAAGAGCCCCGAGGCGTGCTTGGACAGCCTCTTGGCTTTCTGCCACAGCTCCTCCATCAATGGCTTTGGCGGCTCTTAGCAGCGATCGCAGGCGTGACTGCCAGTTTGAGGAATAGTGTCGTTAGCCATTGCCGCTGTAAAAACAAACAGCAACAATGGGGAGGGTGATAAACGTATCAGGATGCCGCAGAGCTGCCGGCTTCTCCCCCGTCTCGCCCTTATGCAGCAGTGGTGGGCTGGCAGCAATGCCCTCGCGCCGAGGAGCTGCTTGGTTTGGGACCAGTGAGCTCCGGCACAGAGTGCTGAACCTGAATGGCAGCTCCTTACCTGGGTAGTCCAGCACTAAGAGAGAGGGAGAGGAAAACCACGCTGTATAATGCCACTGTAATGCCGTATGCGTGCACACCGCTGCCATTTTTTTCCATGGCCTTGTGCTGGTGCCGACAAGAGGTGCAAAAGCAGGACGTGCCAGGGAGGTGCCGGGGAAAGGGTCAGGCTGCAACAGGGGATGTGACTGCTGCGAGGAGGGTTTGGCAGGGTCCCTGATTTGGGTGGCCAGCTTGGCCATCTGCCGTGCGTGTGGCGAGGGCAGGGTGCCACACATCAGAGGGCAGCACTGGAGGTGGAAGTAGCTGCCTGCTTGTGTTCGCCTGGGCACCAAGCACCCAGCGCAGCTTCAAGTCTCTGAGTGCTTTCAGTGGGGGTCTTCACCTGCCCAGCCACGCTTCCCCATCTTCTCTGCATATGGGAAGCCCAAGGACCGTGGGAGGCTTTTCTGTGCCACCCAGTTTGAAGATGGTGCCACAGTGTGCGCTGCCACCAGGGCAGCCCCGAGGCAATCTGAGGACAGGGTCCAGGGGTTCCCGCGCTGCGGAGGACAGCCAGGCCAAGGGAGAGGCTGCTTGTTTGCTTTCCTTAATGCTCAGCTGTAGCCAAAGCACTGTTTTAATTTGAAATTTGGCAGGGATTTAGCCCTTTTGTAAACTAAAATTGTTCTGTTTCTAGAGGAGTGGGGAAGAGAGAAGGGAGGCAAATTTTCGGCTGGAAATAGAGTGATGGGGGATTCAGAGGGAGTGTTTCTGCCTGGTGCCTGTGTTGCTGCTTTGAGAAGTGCTTCCCCATACAGCGAGGGTGGGCGGTGTCGCCCCTCCAGCCCCCCGGGGCTCCCAGCCGGAGGAGCAGCGCTGCGCCGCCGCCGCCAACAGAGCGATGTCAAGGCGAGGCCACAGCGGCTGCTCTGCTATGTCAAAACAAAATGATGTGTGTTGGAGTCACGCTATTGCTGCAGAGAGAAAAGGGCTGGGAATGAGCAGAGGGAGAAAAGCGAGGTTCAGAGCGGAGCTGGAGCTCTGCCTCTCTCTGCCAAGGCTGGGGAGCAGTAATTTCTGACCCTGTTTTCCTGGGCTTAGCTGGATTTAATGTTTCAGGCCCTTGTGGGCACTGTTTGGCAGCAGAGTGGCTGCACGCCTCTGACGCTCCTTGCGAGGTGGGATAGCACCGGCCGAAATGGCTGTTGTGGCAGCAGGAGAGAGGGGTGAGCGTGTAGGAGGACATTTGCTGTTTTCGGGGAAGTGAGCAGCACATGGTTGTTTCCCCGCTGTGGGAAGGAGCAGAGGGCAGTTGGCTGCCCCTCTTTTGTACCAGGAAGCACAGCTACAGATGTTACTGGGCAGTGAAGGACAGTAGGTAGCTCCCACAAGCTGCCATCACCTGGTGCGTCATTTCCTTCACCTAGAAAGAGCCTGAGAGGCACCACAGCCATCATCTGCAAATGCCTGTGTGTAGAGATCGAGGCATGGTGACAGACAGAGCTCTGCCCTGGGATGGAGGGACCCGGCAGGAGACAGCACCCGGTGCCCGAACTTAAACCAGACAAAGTCAGTCTAGAAATAAACAGCTTTTTTTTTTCTCAGTGGTGGTCATTTGCCTTGGAGGAATGTGCCTAGGCTCATAAATTGGGACTGGGTGTCCTCGCCAAGGCAATAGCTCTTGGCTTGGTGCAAAGGTCTCTGCCTAAGATGGCGGGCACTGCTGGTAGGCCCGTGCAGGCAGGCTGGCGTTGAGCATGCGTGGTGGCGGGAAATACATGCCAGTCCACCTCCAGTCACCTGCAAAGCAGAGGTGAGCTGCCTTGGGCAGGTTTAGAGAGGTTTCCTGCAAGAGGCACATGTATGTTTGTGGTGGGACGCCAGAGAACCTCATCTGCTCTTGTGCCTCCCCTGTCTGCTGTGGTGAGCACCCCCTCTTCCAGTAGCCCCCTCCCTGTCCCAATCCCTCCTGCCCCGCTGCTATTTTAAAACAGATGTACATTAAAGCTCCTTAATCTCTGCAAATACTAATTCCCTCCTGCTCTCCCTCCATGTGACGTCATACGAACATAGTACTTAAGTTGCTCCTTGTCTTTGATTAGAATCTCATCTTTCTTTTTTCAGGTCCCATAAATTAGCCTTTTGGCTGGCAGTGCTCTCAGATCCAACAGATAACAGCCTTTTCTCGGCATCCGGCCGTTTCCAACAGCATCGCTAACATCATCTTTTGGGCATGATGGGCCATGTGCTCACAGCCATCATTCAGCACATGTGCTTTAAAAAGGGCCTTTCACTCAGGAGCAAGCGCTCCTCCTGTTTAAATACAGTTCCCCCTAACTTTCTTGTCTATCCTTCTCCAGTATATTTTTTTCTTTTTAAAATGCAAAGTAAATTGTGCCTGAAAGCTGCCCTTTAAGGGAGCAGCTCTCCATGGCACAGGGCGATGCGTGTTTCTCCCATTCTGCCCAGCAGCTTGCAGGTCTTTTCTGAGGACCGCTTTCCAAAGGGGTCACTTTCCATGGCCTGCCTCACTTGTGACAATATTGCTCAGATTTGTCACAGAGGAGCCTAAATAATGACAAACAGCAAGCCAGTTTCTGTGATGGGAAATCATCTGCAATAGAAACTGAATTGAGACCACCAGCTTCAATTCCCACAGAGAGCCATGCAGCCAGAGCCGATTTTGTTAATGACTTGAGAAACCCCAGTATGGAAAAAGAAACATTCAGTTGTATTTTTCCAAAGCCAGCACAGAGCCCTGCGTGACAACACACAATCTGATAGCAATGAAATGGCATGCGGGGAACAGAAGAATAAGAGCCTACCACAGGCCTGAGGAGGAAGGAGAATGGGCGAGGAGGAAGATACCATTTAAGCAGGACTTGGAGTCATATTAGCATGGGGAATTGAGAAAATTGCTAAAAGAGTAAATAGATTTTGGGCTGGGTTTTTTGTATAAATGTTCTCTCTTTTCAGATTTTCCCAGCGCTCCTTCCTTTCAGGCTGGAAGAACTGGTGTTCTTTTGAAAGTGTTGATTAACCGATACTTTGTTTTTTTCTGGCTTTTCCCTCAAGGCTACCCTGGGAAATAAAAAAGCGCCAAATTGCTAGCTTGTTCTGACACAAAATTGAGAGGAGCTACAATATGGAAAGGCAAAAGATTTCCAACGGCCTTTCCTTGCACATGGGCTCCTTGGGCAGACCGTCAGCCAATTTCCACCTTTCCTCATGTTCCCGCAACCTGCGGTTTCCATAGGGTTGTGTGGGTGACATGGATGGCGAATTTCAGTGCTTGTCTTCTGATGGAAGACTAGCAAAGCAGACGTCTCCGCGTGTGAACTGCTTTGCAAGTTATTTTTCCACATGTTCAGCTCTAAATGTTTGCAAGAGGCCCTCAGGCAGTTCTCCCAGACCTAAGATGTTGCCATCTGGGGCTGTCAGTTCTGGAAGCGTTGAGAAATCATGTGAACTCACTGCTAAAGTGAGGATTTACAGAAGATGGTGTGCACCTATGTTTCTTCAACAAGCTAGCAGCAGCCTCGAGTTGGCTTAATTACCTGGCTCGCTAGATGCAGAGCTTATCGTCAGGAGGGGCAAATGTTGGGTTTTGTGTGCTCCTGTTGCCAGGTTCACTTGAAAATCCAAAGAAATCCCTTAATCCTTTGAGTGCAGAGGGCAAAAGATAATTCTGCCCAAAGAATGGGTACTGGGGAAGGTATCATCAGTACCGGCACAGAGGATCACTGCAGTCAGGTGTGAGGTGGTGTTGGGGCGGCATGGCATTCAGCAGAGCCCCCTGCTCTGCAAGCGAACCTTGAAATGTTGCTGGCAGGGATTACCTGGTACCATTGCCTGGGATTGCAAAAAAAAAAAAAAAAAAAAAAAAAGATGTGACAATTCAGAAGGCCTTTTCCAGTCCTAAATCTTCTGTGCAAATATGCACAAATATGCTTTTATAAGGTTTTGAAATATTTCTTTGTATGTGGCTTTTTAGGCAAAAGTTACATTCCCTGTTTTTTTTGCACAAGATGTGAAGTAGCCTTGGTTTTCAACCACAACTATTGCAAAGGTGTGACTTCTACCGCTTTCCAGTTGTCCCTGATTTTCTGCATTCCTGATCATTTCAAGGTGCCTTCTCAGTTGAGCACCCCGAGCTATAGTCAGCTCTGAAACCTCTAAGCAGATCAAAACGAAAGTGCATTTTCTTTTGTAAAAACTGAAAAGATGGTAACTATACCTAGAGATAATGCTAGGAAGACTGCACAGGAAAATAATTTTCTTCTGCTCAGATTACAGCATGTGCATTTGGTTACTAGTGCTTGATCTGTGCTGAACAATAAAAAGAAATGTCATGACTAAAAGGAATTTGGATCAGAGAAATGTTAACATAAATACCTAGATATGGGCACCCATTTGCCGCTCTCCCCATTTCAACCAGCTTTTGCATTAAAACATATAGTGATGATACATGACTTCCTCAAATTACTATGAATTTGTCTGAAACCCAAAGAAAAACTGGGTCATTGAAGCTCTGTGTCCAGTAAGGTGTATGGGAAAAGATGAAAAGTAGAGTGTGCTAAATGGATCTAGCGTTAGTGGCAAGTAATGATAGGCACTAAGATCCCATTCAGAGTTGTAAGGATAATACCCCTGAGCATGTTAATAGTGAATTATGGCCATTATGCAGGCACCAATGACAATATTGTCATGCTATTCAGGTTATCTGGTTTCTTTGCTTTTCGCTCGCTCTCTTTTCTTCTTAAAAGCTGGTCATTTGGTGGTCATGAAATGTGATGCAGCGGGCAGATCCTGTTCTCTTGAGTGTGCAAGAGTCTTCATTTACTTTGGCCAAAGGAAGAAGAGGAATTCTTCCTCCTTCCCTGAGGAAGAGCTTTGCAGTAGTTCAACTATTGCTTTCTTCTGGCCAGTCTCGCAATCCGGCAACCAGTGGCCATAATGCCCCCAAAAGGCCTCTTTAAACAACAGTGCTTCCCATTTTGTTGTTCTAGTGAACTTCCCAAGAATGGAGGATGACTTTCCAACCTCTGAGCAAGACTTTGAAGACAACGATGGTTCAGGTTGGTACCCAAATACCACATGGGCAAACTATCTGGGGGAGCTTGTGTTTCAGTATCAGACGCTACAATTACTCTCAAACCTCAGCTTTAGTGTGGGTTAGGAGCTAGAACACGCTTGAAAACATGCACTCAAGTGGTGGCTCAGTGCCTGGACAAAGACATTAGTTTTCTTTTCTTGTTTTCCTTTTTCAACAGCAAGCAACCTTGCAAAGTCAATATATTGTATTTGTGTTAGGACAAGTGGAACTGATCTTTCAAGCATTAATTGCTGCTTGTGTGGCATTTTGACTTGTAAATGGAGAAAATTAAGTCTGGGAGCTGTGACAGATTGTTTCCATAGTGTTGAACCCAATGGCACCGCATGAAGGGCCACAATTTCAGAGGGTGTAAAATGCTAGCATGCTATTTCCCTAGCCTGAGATGTAAAAATGAATTAGGGTGCCTAACTTTCCTGGTAGTTCAGTGTGTTGCATTACTTCTAGACCTGGGTTAGAGAATACTGCTAAGATGTACCTATGGAGGAGCTTATACTCTTGTAAGGCCATCACAACTCCAAGTTAGAAATGCATAAAGGTGATGCGGAAAAAAAAAGTTATCCCTGGATAATAAGTGCCCATTCCACTGCAGATTACTTTGGATTGGATAGGAACGACACACTATTCTCTACTAACTCTCCAGGAACCTCAAAGCTGGACAAAGAAAAAAGCTGGCTCTACACCCTGGATCCCATCTTGGTGACCATTATAGCGATGAGCTCCCTCGGTGTCCTTCTCGGGGCCATCTGTGCCGGTCTGCTCCTCTACTGCACGTGCTCGTATGCTGGGCTATCCTCACGGAGCTCCACCACGCTGGAGAACTACAACTTCGAGCTGTACGACGGCATCAAGCACAAGGTCAAGATGAACCACCAGAAGTGCTGCTCAGAGGCCTGATGGGTGCCCTGGGGTTCACCCTCGGTGTTGCACCCGGTGAGGTGGGCTGGCAGGGGGGTTACATTTTTTGCTGTTTTCTATGGGAACTGAATGCCATAACAGGGAGCGAGGGGCGCGGGAGGAGCGAGGGGAGGCGCTGCTCCTGCTGCCAGGTCCCGCCGGCGGGTTGCGCTCCACCAGGACCGAGCAGGCGTTCCTGCAAACTGGACTGTGCCGGGCGAGGGAGGACCGAGACCCTTGTTTGTTGGTTCATCTTCGTTTTCTGCGATGCGAATGGCTGGGACGTGGTGAGGGAGACTGGTTTACCTTTTGGATGTGAGAAACTAAATGTTGATCGTTATTTCCCACCTCCTTTCTCTAGTGAGTTGCTGAGAAGGCCGAGGGATTTCTTCAGCCACCCTCTCTTTAGAAATAACACACATACACAGAGACCCTGTCCATTTTAGACCCTGTCCAGATACCTTTTTGGCTGTAAGGATTTGTGTGCTTCACACTAAGTCCAGGAAGCTGCAATTTCCAGTCCTGAAAATGGAAGCATGTTGTTACCTTCAACTTTCCTTCTTCTGGAAGGGGAAAAGGTGGGATACTGGCTCGAGTGTTGATGGTAACAACAGCGCTTTCTGAAGTCATTGAGTGACAAAGTAGAAAGGAAACCCTATGTGTAGAAGCACCTCTTTGAGAGAAGCTGAAGAGCCTTAAAGTGATTTGTGAATAAGAGCCATTTATTAAATCCAGATCTTGGATTGCAACAGCTGAGACCTTCATCAGGAAGGCCTTTCTTTGAATCTCCCACCCCACTTGATCCTGTCCTTTTTCTTTTTTTTTTTTTCCTTTTTTTTGCTATAATGAGAAAATTGCAGCAAACAAAAGATAGGGCCTTTCAGGCGACAGCTTTGGGAAGGGGGCTTCACTCGGGCTGTGACTTGAGGCACAGTGCCGAAGCCTCTCTGAAGTGCCGGGGAGGGAGAGTGAACAGGGAAGGAGGCTGGAGCCGAGCCCGCAGCCCCGATGCCCACGGGCCCCCCTCCCCTTCTCTGTGCTCCCCTTCTCCCTGGAGCTGGGGGGCATGAGCTGGCGCTGTCAGCACCCATGGACCAAACGGCTGCCGTCACATCCCCTTTGGAGCAAAGCTGCGCTGCTCCTGATCAGTAGCAAATTCCCGAGGTTTTATTTATAAGCTGTGTTTTGTTTTACTTTGAACAAGTGCCTTAGAAGAAGTATTTTTCCTCCATCTGATGATCAGTGCTGTATCAAACAAGTGAGGCCTTCATCCTTCCCCAGCAAAACACTCTTCTTCACTGCTCTCTCTCCTTGGGTAGAGCTTGGCTGAAGAAGTCTGGTCCTTCTACTTTCAAGTGGTCTGGCTACACTGTCTGGCAGCTGATACCTCTCCATTTACCACTGTGCCGTGGGAGAGGAGTGTTATGAAAACAATTTAATGGAGAAAAGAATTCAAATGCTGGGCCCCAAACCAATGCCTTCATTTCCAATTCAGTACAGGCGGATCGCCTCTGTCAGCTTGCACATATCTAAGTGAGAAACCTTTCCAGCATGTTGACTTTGCTTTTCCAGGAGCAGTTTGGAAATAATTGACACGTCCTGATTTTACATTTTGCCTAGCAAATAGTTTGGGTTGTGGATGGATTTTTTTTTTTTCCTTACTAACCACAGAGCACCGAAGGTGTGATGTGCTGTGAAGCTCAGTTTGCACAGCCCCTGCAAACACATCCTGCAGGAGGCCAGGTGTTCGGGGAGACGAGCAACATCTGGAGAGGAGATGAGCACGGACAGTGCCACAGCTGCTCCTCGGTGCAGTGGGAGTAGGAACATTTGTCTAGTGTTTCATGAAGAGCTCCATCAGACAGTAAGTTTTTAGGGGAAAAAAAAAAAAAAAGACTTCTCCACTGTAAGAAAGACACATGTTTTACTGGGGAAGCAGATACCAGCAGCTGTGTCATCAAAACGTCCACGGTTCATACACGCACACAGAGACGCAGACACACAAAGGCCTTCGTCTTTTTAATTCACACTGTGCACCCAACAGAAACAGCAGTAAATGTATCTCAGATTCTCCTTTCAAATCACCTTATTTCTTTTGGCGTTCTTTGCGGACAAATTCCACAGGGGTGTTATTTTACTGTACAAAAGAAACGGAGGCAGTAAGAAGAAATGTACCAGACCATTTCAAAGCTGGATTGTTGCTGCTCGATGATTTTACCCCTTCAAACCACAGGAGAGGGGAAGGATGAATGGAAAAGGACCATACAGTAGAAAAGTCAACTTAGGCAAACAATAGATGAAAATATATAATTAAAAAGGTGACGTTATGGTGTCTAGTAGGCGTACAGAGAGAAGAGTTCGTATATACATATATTCAGAAATAGTGTGATTGCACACGCACGTGAATTCTCTGTATGTATCGTGTATGTGACTTATTCCGTGGGACTGACTCGTGTTAATATATCTCTTGATCTGGGGCAGGAGAGTACTGCTGATCTTGGCACTAACTTGGCACGGGCCCAGCGAAGCGTCCGCCCTGTGTGTGCCGCTTGCCCCTTCCAGACGGGGCTGGGCCCACGCGCGTGTGCTTGCTGGGCAGGAGCAGGCCAATAATGCTGCAAAGCCGATACCTCACTTACCTCTGCCGGGTGCTTTACTGTTCTTCTACAGAAAACTGTGTTTGATTGTAACTTCAACAGGGAAGAAAAAAAAAAAGTCGTCAGTGTATTCAATTCATTGCATCCTCCTCTGCAAATAGATTAGGTTTGCTGATTGCAATTCCCTCTGTGAAATTCAGAAAATTAAAAAAAAAAAAAAAAGAAATTGGTGTTAATGCCATTGCTGAAATGAGCAGTTGCCTCCACACCCTTCCCGTGGCGAAGACGTGTTGCTAACGGGCGGGCTGTAGTGCTGGGTGATTTCATTTTGTGGGAAGGTGCCGGGGGTGAGCATGGGAATTAAACCATTAAGAAATTATATGCAGAAATGGAACTTCTCCAAGGTTTGCAGTTCAAGGTATTTGACCGTTCACTGGCTGAGCCAGGACTTATGGACTTAAAGAGCTTTTACTGTGATTCTTCGGTGTAAAAAAAAAAAAAAAGAAAACAACAAAAAAAAAATCAAACTGTGTTTATATGATTTGTATAAAAACCTTTTAAAATTACTATTTAATAAACATTATGGTAGAGATTATGTTTCAGTGACTTTTTTATTTTTGGAGGAGCAACAAGAAGAAAATTGAACTGAGAAGACTATGGGCAGCCAGAAACTTGCAGGGAAACTGAGGCACGTCTGGAGGCATGCGGGGCCATGCCCACCACTCTCCTGTGCTCGCCATCTCCTGGTGAGGCGGGGCTGTAATGCAGACCCTGCGCACACACGTGCCCTCCCGCTCGGACACGGCCTCTGCTCCCGGAGCCAGGGATGGCTGGAAGCTGCTCTGGCCCAAGAGCAGCCCCAAGCAAGCACAAAGCCGAAAGCTGACACAGGTCCTGTGCCAGCACTGCCGGTGATCCTGGAGAGGAGTGCAGTTTTAGGCTAAGAAAAACATAATTTAGGACTAAGACGGTTTGGTGCTGAGCAGAAAGGTGCAGTGGAGGCTCTGCAGTGCCACAGCCAGCCGTGGGGGGGGATGAGGGTTGAGGGGGGCACCGTAGGGATGCCCTGGCTGGGTGCAGGACTGGGGGTGAATGAGATTGCGGCAGCACAGGCACCACACGGGGAAACAGCCTGCGCCCTCTCTGCCTCCTCTCAGCCAGCCCCCGGGACATGCCAGGGACCAGACTGTCCCAGCTCGGCCACCTCGGCAGGTTGCAGGTGCCAGCGTGCCCCTGTCCTGGTCCCGCGGCCCTGCAATGGCGGGCAGTGACCGGGATGGCACGGTCCTCTGAGGTTCGGCTTCAGCCCCACCTTTGGGCTTCGCAAGAGGTGTCCCGCAGCAGGGACTCCCAGCAAACCTCAAAGCCAAGCCTGACCCCACACGCTTGTCTTCTCCACCCTCTCTCCACTCTGTCCCACCGCCCTGATGGTGGCCCTGGCCCGGGGCAGCCTTGTGTCTCACAGGGGTCCCAGCACCCTGCCGCACTCCCTGCACCGTCTGGCCAGGAGCCAGCACGGGGCTGCAGGGAGCCAGCTGAAGAAGCAGTGGGGCTGAATCTACAGCATGGAAACTGGTGTTTATTTACGGGTGCCCTGACAAATGAAAGCCAATCCATCAAGCCCTGGGCACCTCCAGAGCAAATGAAATTTTGCTGCCATCTCCTTACCTCCAACGTGGTGGCCCCCTCCCAAAGCGCGCGTGTGTTAAAGAGGGTCTTTAAGTGATGAAGGGCAGCTGGCAGCTTAGATGAAGATGACAGTGTAGCTGCAACCTTGACAGCTCTTCCTTCACCCAGGAATAAAGAACTGATGTGCAGATTGATACCTGGGGGAGAGGCTGTCAGCGAGCAGGACGGAGACGGCAGATAAGCGACTCAATCAGTGTCAGACCTGTCCTGCCGTAACGCCGCCTGTAAATCACTGCGGTTAAAGAGGCGCCTCCGCTAAAGCGAGGAGCAGAAAGCAGGTAATAGAAAAATGGGCGGTGAAGCAGATGTGTGCACCGGCTGGGTTAAAAGCCTGATAGCTGCCGCCTGGGCACGCAGGGGAGGCAGGCACCCATTTCGTGATACTGAAATCTTTATGGGGATTTTTTAGCACAAACTGGGATTGCATTTTGGTGGGCTGCATCCCAGGCAGCAGGGTGGGGGTAGGACCGGGGGGTGCCCGCGTGCATTTGCCGTGCACAAGCGGGTACCCACCGCGGGGGTGCTTCATGTGGCACAAGACTCATCAGCGGCTGAGCGGGCTAATGAAATCGATTTCGCCATTCTCAGACTGCTCCAAGATGAGGATCCAGCCGCTTCAGCATGTCCTCGAGAGCTGATTGCAATCGTGCACGCACCCTTGCCGTCGCTCTCAGCCCTTCTTCTTTGAAATACTCCTTTGCTTTCAGGTTTAATGGGAAATCTTTTCAAATAATGACTTGCTCTCTGGACAGCTGGGGGCTTGGCAGTGAGGGGGAGCCATGGGGCTGAGCTAATGAGTGGATTCGTAATTAATTAATTGCAGGCAGGTGCAAGTGGAGCCTCCCGTCACCTCTCTCTCCTCTGTCTCTGAAGAGCTCCTGTGTCTCCCAGAGCCTGGCACTATCATCAGCCGTCCAAGGGGACTGAGTGAAACCTGGTGCCAGCTTCACCGTGGACAGTGACTTTGGCAGGCCGGACAGAGGCTGGTGCTCCATCCCCTCCCTGCGGGGACCACAGGGAGCCTGCCCGTTGCAGCACACTGCCTTTTCATCTCCATATCTGCCAGGCTCAGACCATGACGGCTGGCACCCACAAAGGCACCTTCCTTCCACCGGGCAGCTCCCCGCTGCCCCTCCCCAGGGAACGTTTTATTGCACTCCTTGCTGCAGCTGCACTGAACTAGTTCACACGTCCTGGCTTTACAGCCCAGATGGGCCAAAGCCACCTGAATGTGAGATGCGATGGTGGACCCCCACGTCCCGGCTCCGGGTGAGCTGAGTGCTGGGGACCCCAGTGCAGCCAGTGCCACCACTGCTGTGCCCACGCCATGTCCTCTCAGCCTTCCTGTGGCTGCTCCCGTGGGTGCTCAGCAGAGCCCTCTGGCTGTAAATACGGCGAGGAACCCGAGTTTTGGTCTGTACAGGTTCATGGCAAAATTTGCATTGAATTCAAGAGGTCCATATTGTCACTCACACTGATCAGACAGTGGTTTTCAGTGGCTGACAGAAAGCCATGGGCTTTCCTATCAATGCCTGTTACACACAGAGACCCATTTAAGGCAACAAACTCACCATGACTAAAGCAGTTTAATAGGAAAATAACTAATCCATAATGTGTTGAGAGGGAATGACTCCTCTCTAGGCTCCTGTATCATAACTCAGCTGCACCACTAATATCCAAAATGGAAAGCACTGAATTAAACACTCAGCAGCTCTACCCCCGCCTTGGCCCGGGTGCCAAAAATCAAGGGGAGAAATACAGCCCCGCTTCCTTGTGCTGCTGCGGTGGGTGGAGGGCTGCAGGATGAGCCAGCGTGGGCTGGCGGCTCAGGACTGTTTGCTGCAAAAGATTTTTTGCTAACATTTCCTTGGTTAAATGTTTACAAACCTGGAGGAAATAGCTGTCCCAGATGTTGCTGATAATTTCCTATCAGGCCGCTCCTGGCGTGGTGCAGGGCTGCTTTGTCACCCTTCAGATCAGCTGCCGAGCTCATGCTTAATAACGGAGTTGACATGGACTTCTTTACAAATGCCGTCAAAATTTCCAGCATCGTTTTTGCCCTCCTGGTCTCTCGGGTTTATACAGAGAGTAACTCTGCCCTGGCTTCAAGCCCAGGTTGCTTCGCAGCCCTGGAAGCACGCTCCCAAGCGGTGCGGCTTTCAGCAGAGGCACAGGGTGGCTCTTCCCTCTCCTGAGGCGGAGGCAGCCCTGCGCTGCGCTCACCCGTGGGAAGGGCTTCCCGGAGGTGGCCTGTGCTGCCGCACCGGCACGGCGGGAGAGCTCTTCCAGCAGCCTTCAGGGATGGCCGTTGCCAAATGACTTTCAACCTCATATTTTTAAGAAGACATTCAATGTGCTTACCAGAGCTGGGAAGCCCTTTACACAACAGCAATAATCCAGCGCTCGGCCATGAAATCCTCAGCACGGTGTCACATCCATCCCTTTCAGCAGAGAAGTTTTATTAACTTAGGGTGTGAAAAGTTTTGGCGAGCAAAAAGTCTCTCTCCCTCCAAGAGAAATAAGGATGATTTAAGCAGTCTGGGTGTATTTGAGATGGAGAGTGAGTCCCCCGGCTGACACATCAGAGGGAAAAACTGTAAGCCGAGGCTGCATTTATTAAAGAAGGAAGCTGGGGCTCCTTAAAGCCAACCTTTTTAAGCACTCCACGAGAGCATTTTAATAAAAAGCACAACAAGTCCACAACAAATCATGGCTTGGAAGCAAAAAAAAAAAAAAAAAGTCAATTCCTGTCAAGTTTTGAAGAATCGTCTGAGCTTAACGAAAAGCGAATTCCTGCGACGCTCCCCTCCCCTGCCCTGCACTCCTGTGCATGGAGCAAAGCCACCCCCAAACGCCGCCTGCAACACGCTGCAAATCACACCGGGGAGCGGCGGGGGGGGACAGCCACCGACCCAGCCCCGGGAAGGCCTGCGGAAGGATTGAAGCTTAAAGAAAATGAAATTTATAGTTGGAGCATTAAAATATTAAAGGGCCTTAAAGAACAGCCATGAATCTGATTTGGGGGGGAAAAGGCAAATCTGTCATCAGGCAGAGACAAACGGCTGTGGGACTTGACAACTCATATAAATCTGGCAAAGAAGAAGAAATAAAGCTCAATCAGACCAAAAAAAAAAAAAAAAAAAAGGACGATGAAAAGATTTTAGGGCATAAAGAGCAAAAAGGAGAGGGAAAGCTAAAGAAGATAAGGAGTTGAAAGCAGAGAAGCAATTACAAAAATAGCAGCAGAAGTACAGATGGAGGTAGAGGAGAGAAATTGTTAAAAATGGCCAAAAGTGCCTGCATGGCACAGGTATTTTTGACACCCTTGCCCGAGACAGCTTGTTTTTTCTTGAGCAGCAAGAATTCATTGGGTGGGCTTCAACAACTTTTAGCCCCTGCACGGACAGGGGAGGAGGAGCAGCCCCCACCACGCGGAGCACAAGCTGTAACCCCCCGATGAGGAGGGGTGGGCACGGGGAGCCCCGCACAGCCCCAGGCTCCTCAGGCGTGCCGCAGAGCGAACCCCCTCCCTTTCCAGAGGCAGAGCAGCGCTCGCCGGGCAAAGCCATGTGCGGCCATCCCTGCGAGCAGCACGACCCACTCCTCAGCTGGGGATGGCTCACATGAGATACGGCTTGGGGCCGGCCCCAGAGCTCCCTCGAGAGCCACGGCCGGTTGCAGAACGTGGCCGGGCTGCGGACGCTCTGTGGTGCGTGCACAGCGTTTGCCCCACCTCACCAGGGACCCCCGCCGCGGGGTCTGCCCTGGGTGGCAGCCGTGCCCTGCTGAGACCGGGACAGCTGGTGTGGGATGAGGGGTCGGCCCCGTGGCACCTGGGGGGCTGCTGCCGCGCTGTGCCTAGGACGGTCTGGAAATCCAGCCTGGAGCCGCAGCCGGGACCCGCCGTAAGTTGGGAAACAGGGCGCAGCCAGGGCTGGATTTACGAAATGCTGTCTGTAAGCCAGCCCTCCCTCCAAAACGCTAAACACAAAACAACATTCAGATACATTTCGGAGGAAAACACAAAGCATCTGGTTCCCTTCGCTGGTGTACATAGCAAGAGAAAAATTGGCAGTACATTTGATTACCATAAAAGAGAGAGCTATGCAGAAAAAAGCCACATTTGAGTAACACTGCCCAAAACAAAGTTAAATGTCTGCCTTGTTTTGAACGTGCTAGTGGTGGAAATGCAAGCAAAGGTCAGCCCAAATTAACGAGACTTGCAAATGAATTGGCTGGGCTGGGACTGGCGCCCTGCCACCACGTCTCGCCCGGCAATTCTTATTTATCGATTTATTTATTTTGCTGGAAGAGGAGACATCCTGCAAACACATAGAACAGGCCTGGCGCTTCCTACAGGTGATACGTTTGGTTTTGGCCAAGGTGACTGGGAGTCAGGGGCTCACACGCACCCATCCCCGCTGCAGCCCTCTCCTGCACCCGCACAGGGTGGCAGGGAGAGCTCTGCCCTCTGCCTGGGGCGGGGGGAGGGGGGGGGGCTTCCCCAGGGGCCCTGCCCAAACCCTGCCTGCCCTGCGCCGAGGCTGAGCCAAGCACCGTGCTGGAGGCACCCATCCCTCACAGCCCAGACGGGGATGGGGACAGGCAGGGGACAGGCAGGGGACAGGCAGGGGAGCCGTGCCACCTCTCACCGCAGGCTGCCCCATCACCGCCGCCTCTTGCTGTCACTGCAAAAAAAATCCCACTGCCTGGAAGGTGCCACTTCCCTGCCAACACTCGGCAGGACAGCTGCCTCGGCGAGGGTGATGGGTGTGTCTGCGTGGTTTTATGGAGCAAAGGGGGTTTTCCGTGGCTCTTTCTGACACTCAGGCAGTGATTAACTGCTGAAGCAGCTAAAAACTTGGTTTTTGTTTTATTTTAGGGCGAAGGAGGAGGAAGAAAAGCCCAGCCCTGGCTCTGGCTTCCCTCCTGGAAAGCAAAAGCCATCTCGGCAGCTCTCGCTTTTCTGAACTTCAAATACACAAAGCCCTCGGTGCTGACCAAGCAGCTCCTTCCCGCTCCGCACAGCAGCGCTCGCCGAAGGGCTGGGGGAAATGCCAGGGAAACATGCTGAAGCCACCAAAGGCGAAGGCGGCAGCGCTGTTACCCCTTCCCATGGGGAAGGCACCCCCGTGGGGCTGCGTGCCTCAGGGATTCGGGGGGGCGGGAGGGGGATGTGCATTGGCACATCTCCCTGGGACAGGGAGCCCCAGCCTTGGCCCCGCCAGCTCTGCAGAGACCCGATGCAGGCACGGGTGCAGCGAGGAGCATCCTCACCTGGGATGGATCACCTGGCGGCGTCATGCAGCAAGTCACTGCGTCCCACTTGGACTTTGTTTCAAAAAGAGTCCTTTTTCTTTTTTACAAAGGAAGGACTTAGTCCCCACCAACTTGATTAGAAACAGTGTTCGTCTCACTGTAAGGGCGAGTGCTGGGTGAGAGCAGGCTGCTTTAAGCACACGTCCCAGGGCAGTTTCACACCACGGCCGCAGCCCAGCCATGCTATCTGCGTCGCCCCAGCCAGGGCCGCCGGCAGGCGTGGGGCTCTGGGCGCACACCAGATTAATTAGCCCCGCTGACCGCGTCAAACAGCTGGGTCCATCTGCCGATGCGACCTCCAAAGCTCATTAAAACAGAGTAGTGCCATGCTTGGGAACGAGCTGGTGTAATGCTTTGGGTGTCGTGATAAAAACATTGAAACAGCGATCCGCAGCCCCTGCCAGACCGTGGCACGTGAGGAGGGGGCTGTAACGTGGCTGTGGCCGAGCTGCTCTGAACCAGGAGCTATTTCAAGGGCTAAGCAGGACGGGGAGGCTGGGCCAAATGGCGGCGGGTTCGGCAGTGATTCGGGAGGATGGAAAGAGCTGCCGTATCTTGTATTTTTGGGTATCCACAGTGTGACAAACAGGACATTGCTCAATGACTTCTTAAAAAATGAACACCTCTGCCTGAGGCTATCGGCCTCGGACAATGACAAGGTTGTGAACGCAGCAGTGTTGCTGGAATTGAAGAGATTCAGCATCCTGACCTGGGAATAAGCGATGCTGGTTCCCCCAGATCCTGGAGCTGAAGGGGAGATAATGCCAATGAAGCGCGTGCCGCACCGCGCCATGGCAGCCACGCAGTGCAAGCGTGACAAATTGCAGCACAGGCGTGTGGGCCGTGCCAGACTCACATGCGTGTTGTCTAACCCACAGCCTGGCCTTTCCCCTCCCCACGCCATCGCTGCAGAGCCTACCTTTGTCTCACGCCCACGGCAGCGGACCCCTGTGCTGGGTGTAATCCCACATAACCTCAGTGTGCAGAGAGCCCTCGGCCCCGCTGCGGCAGGCTGCAGCCCTGCTCGCCCCAGCCTGGCTCCTTCCCCTGACAGCCCGTGCCCGATTTTCCCGAGTGGCTCTTGCGGGACCCCCGCTTTCCAGCCTCGGCGGGCACTGTGGAGGCAGGATGCCATCTTTATACTGTTCCTTTGTTGCTCTGCTTTACAGTGGAGATTAATTTAGAAAAAAAAAAGCATTATTTAAAAAAAAAACCCTCACCCCTCTCTCTCCTCCTCCACCCTCCCCAAGCAGTGATGGGGGATAATGAACTGCTGGGACTGTCATCCAAAGAGCGCTTAATGACAGTATTCGCTCTGCGTGTATGTAGCATTGGCTGTTCTCAGAGCTCTCATTATGAATAGTTTTCAAGCTGTTTTGACTATTATCTGTTACAAAGAGGAACTCACTGTTAGCTGCCTATTTCCAGTGCTGAAGCTGGCCAACGTAATCCGCACGGAGCTGTGGCACCACGGCCGATGGCTAAAGCTCTCGCTTCCTCACCTCTGCCTTAATGGCAGTGGAGAAGGGCCAGGCTCCCCTTCCCTGCCCCTCACCCCCTGCTCACCACCAGCCTCCTTTTTCGGGCTCGTGCTCCGGTTTTGCAAGCAATGCCTCTCCAAACCGGCCGGCTGCAGTGGCATCCCCCCATGGTGGGGGGGCCCATGGGTGTTCGTGGCACTGCCAAGCCTGCACCTCCAACCATCCACTTTTGGGGGCTGGGACTCCCCACCGCAGGCTTGGCAAGGGGAAGGGGACCCAGCCTGAGCTTCATCTGTGCCGCAGAGACACCACAAAGATGCGCAAAAACAATCTGTTCTCCCATCTTTTCCCGGACCCTTTGCCGTGAGACACAGTATTTTGGAGGGGCAGCTGAAATCTTGCTGGTGTTAATTTAGTTTCGGTCTGCTCGCTGTTAACTTTGGGCTTGCTGCGCTTTTTGTGGCTCCTTCTCCTTAAAGAAAGCTTATTTTCTCTTAAAACAGGGCGAGAAGCAGCTTGGCACCACAGACACTTTAAAGATGTTTGAACATTTGCGAGAGGAAGCAAACACATTTTTTTAAATATTATGAAAAGCACCTTGAACAACAACTCCTCAGCAAGAGCCCCCCGCAGTCTCCATCCTTCGCTGAAGGAGCCGGTCGCTCAGCCCCGGGCTCTCTGAGGCGCAGCGCATCCCTCTGCGCTTTTCTGCTGCATCTCGAAATCCCGTTCCCGACGCACCATCCCGCAGGGCCGGGGCAGCGACTCCGGGCACCGAGGGGGAGATGAGCTCCGCCAAATCACAGCATTATTAAAAATGACAAGGGGCAACCCAAGGCCTCTCTGCAGCCGTGCTCCCCTGGCAGCCCTCAGGAGTGGCTCATAAACATAAAGAAGAAAATAAGTTCACAACGTACTTCAGCATCGTCAAGCGAGCAGTGAGCAGTTCCTGAGCCGCTCCTGGGTCTCACTGAGGTGTTCAGGTATCGTTCTACCATCCCTCCTTACCTGAAATTGGGATATCATTTGTCTTTTTCTTTCCCCAAATGAGGTTCTCCTACTAAAACCTTGATCTTCTGGTCAATAGAAAACTTGAGAGGTGGTTTTATTTTTAAGTAACTGTGAGAAAAATTAGGGGTGGCTATGCACAAAAAATTTACGTGTCTGCTAATTTCCACAGAGTTCATCTGTGGGGTTTTTTTTCTAAAAAGCCATTTTTTGGCTAAAAGCCTTGCCTTTCTACTATTTTGACTCTCCCCACACACCTGTCAGTATTTGCCTGTCTTCTTCTTGTCCTTGCTGACACAGTGCCACGTTCCCTGTGTTTCCCCACCGATTTTTCCTGGTAGAGCCGTGTCCCCGTCAGTCGGCCGGCCGCAGGCACACAAATCACAGCCGCCGGGCGCGGGAGGACCGACAGCCCGCAGAGACCATTAGATCATCTCGCCTGACCTCTCCCTGACACAGGGCCGAGCCTGGCATCCAATTACTCCTGTGCCGAGCCCGATAGCTCCTGCTTGGCTAAAGCGTATGGCGCAGAAACGCATCCTGTCTGGGTCTAAATATATCAAAGGCGAGGGAATGCGCCGCTCTCCTGGGTAGTTTAATCTTTATTAACACTCACTTTCTAAAAGGTCTGTTTGATTCCCAATTTGAATTTGTCTGGCTTCAGCTTCCAGGCGCGGGCTCATGTGATGCCTTTCTCCTCTAGATTAAACAGCCCTTTAATACCTGCCTTTCTCTCCCCGTGAAGGCACTTCACACAGCACAATTAAGTCACCTCTTGATCTTCTTTTTAATAAGCTAAACAGGCTGAGCTCCTCCAGTTTTGCACCATAAGACATGTCCCCCAGCACCTCCCAAGGATCAAGTCTCTAATACTGCCTGATCCCATGCGGGGGGACACGTGGCGGAGCAGCCCTCTGCAGCCGATGAAATTAAGCGGCTCGTCGGGAGCCGGCAGCCTTTCCCCACCTGACTCCCCCAGCCAGCCCATATTTTTGGGGAGGCTGCTTAGGGGTGTCCAACAAGGTTTCACACCTCTCCGGGCACCTCCGCGCCCCACGTCCGACGGGGAGGCAGTACCGCAGCTGTCCCCACCCAAGATGCTGGATAAGCGACGAAATTTAAGGCTGTTTCCTATTGCGGGGGGGCTTGGGTGTGCCGAGAGCGACCCCATCCTGCACAGCCAGGCCGGGAGAGGAAACACGGTGCCACACTGAGCCATCCCCATCAACTTCAGCCATCCCTAAAATTCACAGCTTCCTGTGGTTTTAAGTGGCATTGGTCCCGTCACTCACCCCACCTCTGGGCGGGGGGGGGTCAGGACATGTGGGTCCCAGCACCTCCCACCTGGGTTCCCGCTGCACTTACCAACCAAAACAAGCAACTGGACAAGACATTTCTTCATTCAGCGTTTACCTGGAGGAACAATAAATCTCAGCATCGGCCAAAGAACGGCAGTCGATGCTGCACACACCTTACGGGCAACAGTCGTCACTTTTGACTTGGTTTTTAATGCGTTTCCTTCTGAACTGGAGCCCGGGTGCCCCAGCCAACGTGTGCAGATGGGCATATTTTGGGTGATGCGGTTTTTACAGCCAATCAGCCCGTAAGCTGGATTTTAGCCATGGGCTTCAGCAAGACCATTTCACACACCATTATATCGGTTTAGCCAGGAGAGTACGCAGAGCCCCTCGCACTCTCCGCCGGGTATTTGTCCTGCCTGAGAATCAATTACAGCAGAGACACAGCGTGCATTAGGATTGCTGCTTGGCGCGTATTTCAGCCGTGATATATGTTGCTCTGCTCCGCAACAAACGACTTAGATAAACCTCCAGGAGGTCGTGTCTGTCAGCGAGGTTTTTATTAGGTGAGCTGTGCCCATTCTCACAACGGTAAGGGCTACCTGGCAGAAAATTGTAAGCCGTTTCCCTCGGAGGGGGCGAGCCCTAAATGAGTTTCCCAGTCTCACTTTGGGAACACGTTCGGATATTAAAAGGACCAGAGAGTATCATTACTGCCAGGTGATAAAAACAACCGCTATTTGGGAAGACTGATGGCCTTTGTAAAAGCTCCCAACAGAAGCTTCATTCTGCACAGTGGATAATAACAGCCGTCTTGGGCTGAAATCCCAGAGCAGCTGCATTTTCCAAGGCTACAAAAGTGACTTCAGGATTCCTGGCGCCACGTTGCTCAAGCATCACTTTTTTGGCAGTCACAAAGCCCGAGATCAGTTAATATTCTTCAACGATCACAGCTTAAAGATGTCGTCTGCTCTCTCCCCACTTGCAGTTCTGCTTTCTGGATTGCCTCGCTGGCTCAGCAAGGGTGAGGTGTCAGTGAGAGCAGAGGCTACTTCGGGCACAAAAGCCAGTGAGCAAAGCTCCTCCTTTTTATCTTCCCCCTTGCAATGGGGAGAAGAAGGTTTAAACCTCACTCTCTGCCACTAAAATAACTGCCAGCTTGCATTATGACATCATGAAGACATCATTGCATCAGACGTGCAGACACGATCTTGCACGAGAGCTCGCTGTGCTCCGGGAGCAGGCTGCACTTTACAGCACCATCTCCAGCCCATTTTCAGCGCCTCTGGCATCGCAGCCCCCTGACGGCACTGGGACTGGCCCCGGGAGAGGCAGGGGCTGGGACATCCTCGACTACCTGCTGCTTTCTCGACCACAGCGGCATCTACCTGTCCCAGCTGAGAAATGGCCACCCTGCTCAGGAGTCACTGGGACCTTTGCCAGGGCTTTGCCGGTCCCTGGGCCAGGGCTCCACAGCAAGCACAGAGCTGCCACCAGCTCACCTGGAAGCCGCTCAGATCCCCACTCATCTACTGACCAACTTTAAAAAATAGCTATTTTCTGTGCCCATTTCCTGCACCCCTCCCCATTCCCGTGTCACGCACCCAGTGGTGACCTTGTGAGAGCCCAGAGGGAAGGTGGGGCACCGTGGGGATGTGGCAAGCCGTGGTGTGCCATCAATCCACCCATGGGGCTGACCACCGTGGCGGACCCAGCAGCCCGGAGCAGGGTCTGAGCCCCGGCGCTGCCTCTCACCAGTGTCCCTGCCCCGGGGCAGAGGCTGAAATGGTGGCATATTCCCCAGAGGGCAAATAAAAAAACCAACAGAGCTCCTTTTTGCTTTAACACCGCCACTGTTTGCCATCCCCCCTCGCCAGCGCAGGGGTTTCGGGTGTGTGAGGGCAGCGGCGCCGGCCAGCCCTTTGCACGCCCCGTGCTGGGGACGAGGGCTGTGCCTGGCAGCCACCGCCTGGCTCCTGCACCAGAGCTACCCACGCAGGGCACCGGCTTCGGCTCGCTTTCACGGCACGGTGCCCCGCGGCCGGTGTCGCTCGCATTCAGCCCTGACACCTATTCAGCTCAAATGCTTTTTTCTACGCGGGTTTTTTGGCTGTTTTCTCTAGATTAAGATTTTCTGAAGACCACTGGTTCCCTTTGTAACCTTTCAAGAGTCCTCTCTGTATGAAGTTCTCTTCACATCATCTCCAACAGATGCAGGTAATAAAGTCGCAGCAGATTTACGACTTTGAGAATCTCATTATATCTATCCATCCATCAGGAAAAGGAGCTGTTTTTAAAAGAGAGAGGAGAGGGATTTTGCCATTATTTATTGCTTTAAAAGGGGAAGAAAAAGAAAACCTCTTCAGTCCTTCCCAGCCCCAGTTGTGTAAAAACATCCTCTGAACTCACCGGGCACAGTGCCGGCTCATGCCAACGTCAGGACACGGTGCCGTGGCCCTTTGGAGAGGCGAGAGCACCCAGCTCCACATCTGGGCACCTCGACCGAAGCGCCTCAGCTGGCACCAACTTCAGGCCCAGCCATGGTGCTGCTGGGGATGACGATCAGTCCGGGAGAGCTGTGCTCCTAGAGACAAATTAGAGGCAAGTTAGGACGGTTTGTGAAGGACTATGGCAGCTCACTGCTGCTGCCTGTCTGTGGAGGTGAATGTCGTCAGCAAGCAGCAGGGTGGGACAGAGAGCTCCCCAGGTGGTGTCCGTGCACTTGAGGGTCCCCAAAACCATGCTACCATGCCCAGAAAGCACGGGTTTTGGCAGTGGAGCCCAAGCAGGACCTCCAACCTACCTCCATCCATCCCAGCACAGACCCCACACCACAGCCCACCCACCCTGGCAATGGTTTTCCATGAAGGACAAAGGCTGCAAGCGAAGGATTGGGCAGCAGAAAAAGAGCCGGGGGACTGACAGCCTTCAGAAACCATCATGTGTCAGGAGAGAGGTGACAACCCCCCCACCCCATCCCAAGCAGCATCGGTGCCACGGCCCTGGTGAGCCCTCGTGCCAAACAGTCGTTCTCAGGCTCTCCATGGAAGCAGTGCAGCCAGCTCCTCGCCCGTTCCCATGCTCTCCACGCTGCTTTCCCAGCAGCTGGGCCAGCTCTCCTCCAGGGAGCTCCCATCTGCCCGTGCCTGCGGGGATGGGGGGCTTTGCACCAGGAAGGGTTGACGCTGGCGGCACTCAGAGGCAGAAGCTTCTGCGTGGTGTCAGAGAGGGTTAAACAAGCACATTAGCAGG
The DNA here is from genome assembly GCF_011004875.1 of Balearica regulorum gibbericeps. NCBI lineage: Eukaryota > Metazoa > Chordata > Aves > Gruiformes > Gruidae > Balearica > Balearica regulorum. The sequence goes on along the minus strand of NC_046189.1, from coordinate 14,572,041 downwards.
ATCCAGCTTAGTGGATGATGGTCACAGGTCATGTGTTTGCCATGTCCTTTGACCACATCAGTCAGGGAGTCATAACTGCTGAAGTCTCCACTTGGGAACTACATTTTTCCAGGCGTGGTTCCAGCCAAAAGGCATCTCTGCAAGCCTATTGTCAGCATGATTTTGCAGCTTGGTTGCAAATGGTTGGAGACTTGTCTAGCATCTCTCCCAGCCAGCTCATTCCCAAATTGGCCAGCCGCCCCTGCTCTGCTCAGCCTGGGGAGCAGGAGAAGCCCTTGGGCTCATCCCGCAGGAGAAGGACCCAGAGCTGTGCTAAGTTATGTTGTCCAAGGCAGGTCAGAGACTGGGACTGACAGGGGAGATTGGGATGTGACAGACACCTGGAATGAAATCATGGCTTCTGCAAGGTCAACAGGGCTTTGGCCACCGGCTTACAGCCACAATTTCAGCTCCAGAATGCCGGTGTCTGCGGGCTTCCGTCAGTGCCTGCTTTGTTTTGTGGATATGGAGCCTCTTTCTCTGCAAACATAACAAATCAGTTTTGATCTTTCCCGTCAGCCTCTTTTGCAAACACACATCCCGCGTGACATCTCTGCTCGTACATCAAAACACTTGGCGAAACAAAGCAGAAACCTGTTCTTCCTGTCAACTAAAAAATTAATTAGGACAGAACCCTGATTCTGAAGAAATAAACAAAAACCTCACCTCCCTCCAACTCTTTAAGCAAAATCTCCATGCAAGGATTAACTGCTGGTGAGCAGTCACAGCCATTTCATTTGAAAGGTGGCTGGTCTGTAGCTGAAACATCAGAGTTTACTTTGCAAACACTTTCTGTTTTTCACAAAAGAACAGGGAAAAAAACCTCCACCCTCAGCTTCTTGGTGCACTGCAGGAGTGAGTGGTTTGTCCAAATCCAAGTGCACGGCAGCCCAGGTGCTCCCACGCCACCGTGCCAGCAAAGGACCCGATGCCAGGGTGTGGGGGTCCACAATGTCCCCTTGGTCTCGGTGGGACGGGGTAGGAGTGACATCCATGGAGCATCTCGCTGGCTCCGAGCTGGAAGATGACAGGGAGCTCCGGCTCCACTGCAGGCTGGCAGTGACCACCACCAGCACACCAGCTCCTGTCTCCTCCCGTAGCACGGCATAAACCACAGCCGATTGAGGAATTTTGGTGCAAGCTACAGATAGATTTCAGTGCAAGAGTCAGCAAAAAAATCTCTTTTGCCTGAAAAAAAAAAGCCAATCAGAAGAAGAGACAAAGTCTCTTTTAGAAGGAAGGGGGGAACCAGTTCACTGAGAAGAGACAACAGTTTTGGCCAATACACCATGGTCTCCATTAAATAAAACAACCTGTCATTTGCATTCACTTGGCAAGTGACTAGAGCTGAGCTTGGCTGCACACTTGATGATCCACCATTACTTTCCAGGGAGGAGGTTGAAATATTCTTATTCCTATACATTAGGCCAAAGTAATTCTCTTAATGCCACCGAACCAGCCATGGACAAGATCCTGCACATAATGTCATTGGCAGCGCTGCTAAATGAAATCCCTCTGCAAGCAGCCGGGGGAATCAATACTTGCGGTAATTTGTCCTTCCAAGTTTTCCTCCCACGCCACCTTATTTGTGGCGCCAGTCTGCGCCAGCTCCATCTACCTCAGTCGTGCGTAGGGCAAGGAGGGTTCTGGGGCCGGGTAGGTGCCCTGCTGTGGTGATCTACCTCTGCTACCCTCCTCCCGGCCCCACGGGCAGCACCTCTGTACGGCCCGGCACGTTGCTGCGGGGCGGGCAGGCTCTGCTGCAGGACCGATTATGAGCTCAAAGAGAGGGATGAGGTGCTCTCCCCTGGCTCCGTGGAGTATGAAGGGTTGATTTTATAACACAAAGCAAAAAAGAATCATGGCTTTTTCCAGTAATTGGAAATACAGTGAAGTCTTCATTAAATTATTAGCCAGAAATTCAGCTTCTATTAGGCGAGGCTGCCACACCATGGCAAAGACATCAGGCCATCGGCTAGCACGGGGCCCAGGGACAACCCGGCCCCTGCACATTAGCTGGAGTAAATCTTTATTGCTTCCTGAGCCCTTGCTTTGGACCACATTAAACATCAATATCGCAGCACTCAACGTCGCCCAATATTATATCAAATCATTAGCAGAGGGTTAATCATTACAAAAAGAGGAGGTCTCGGCTGACAATTCACTCATTTCCTACGTGAAAGCTCTATTATTACCACAGCAGCGCAAAGATTAGGGCTCGGCTGCACCGTTCGCTACCTGAATGCGTCACTGCAACCAGCAGGTTCATTACAGCAGCGGGGCGGAGGGAGAAGGGGACCCCATCTGTCCGCAGCCAGAAGAAGGGACATGCCCAGGGGCCAGGCAAACTCCATCCAAATCTCCATCCCTCCCAGCCAGTGCGGGAGCTGGCTCAGTGACAGGACCAAGCCGCCGACACCGAGAGCCGCGTTTATGATGTCCCGCTGGGATTAGCCCTGAAATGGGGTCCCAGCCGCAGCTGCTGCCATCCCACGGTGCAGCGAGCCAGGCGTCCTGCAGACCCGGGGAGGTCTGTGCAGCAGGGGAGTGGTTCCCTTTAGTTTTCTGGCCTGTCATAAAAAAATATATATTACCAAGTTCAAATCCTTGTGTTTCTTTTCTGCTGGCATAATAACTTTGAAATGTATTATTGCTGAGAGACTCGCCTCTCTCTGCCAACAGCTCTCTGGAGAGAAGCGCTAGCAGAAGAAAAGAACTTTTTACAGCTTCTTCATAAAAGAAGTCAGCAATCCACTGGACCTAATCAACTTTTCCTAGAGATGACAGGGACAGAGCCTCAACTGCAGAAAACTGGTGTAACCTCATTGGTATGCCATTGAGGTCAGTTTTTTTACACCAGCGGACAATTTGGTCCACTAATGCAGGAGCAATGCACAGGAGACGGCTCCAGATGTGCTCTGTACCTTTGCCGTTCTCTTCCACTGAGGCAAAAATTTGTGTTGCTTCCTCCTCTGCCAGCTGTGCTAGGAAAGGGTGGAGGACTGATACTGCAGCCTGGGAAGAACTAATAGAAAAAGAGAAGCATTTAGGTAAAACCACTCACTACCACTATAGATCTCCTTACCGGGTCGGCTTGCCAATGTATCAGCACAGCTAGATGGTGTGCATAAAGAGAATCCACAGCTGATTTAGGATAACAGCCTAAATCAGGTGGCTTTTAGGCTGCTCTTTTCACTCAGCCGCAGAACACCAGTGCCAGAAATTTCAGTGAGAGTCACATTAGTGGCTGGTCTTTCCACCGCCAGGAGCTGTGCTGTCTGCAGGAGAAGACTTCCATTTCAGAAAGCACCTCACGGCCTCCAAGTTAATTTTCCCTGCTCCCAAAGATAAAGGAAGCCACAGATGTGGTTACCACTTTGATTATTTTTTTTTAAATCATTTGAGAAAGCATCTTGCCAGAGAATACTTGGAAATGCTAGTCCTAAGCAGAGGCAGCTCAGCTGGCAGTCTTCAAAATAAGGCCATTGTACTAAGCATTTAAACTGGAAAAGTTAATGGTTTGGCAACGAGGCAGTAGATCAAAAACTGATGCTGTCCTGGGGTTTTGACAGTAGGCAAGGACCAAGGGCACAAGGTGGGGCTGAGCTGGCCCAGCACGCTGCTCAGCTCTGTAGGACGAGGGCTGACCCAGGCAGGGTGCCCCCGTGGCAGGCAGCTCTGACCCCGGCCAGCAGCACCCCCATATCACTTTGCCTCGCTGCGCCCCGGTTCCCTCCACCCATCACCAGGGACATTGGCACCTCTCTCACCCAGCAGTATGTTCGGACACGGAGTGGGAGAGCATGCTGGTCGGCAGGTCACAGATCATAAACCACGCTGCAAAAACTGGATCCTGACACCGTTGTTTCTGGGGCACGGGCAGCTGCAGGCACCTGAGGAACCAAGCGGTGTGGGGCAGTGGTTTGGGGCAGACGTCGGGGGACTACTTCTTCCCTTCCTTCAGTTCCTAGTGGAGAAAGAAAGGCGAGGGCAATCAATTTGGCATGTATCTATTTACTATGAGCACATACAAAAGACTCACAACAGATCTCCTCCCCCACCTTTGGCAGCCAGCCGACATGTTGGCAAGCAAAAGATGTTATCTTAAGGATACACTGCAATACCCTGAGTCATGCTGGAAGTCTGAATCCACCAGGAAGCCTGCTGAAGTCGAGGACCTAGCGCAGGGACGCTGCCTTCTTACGTATTGCTGATGGTGATGTTCACTGGGGCAAGTCCCCCGCATGCCAGCATTGAGGGGGTTGACAGACAGCAACGCTTCACCTGCCTGTTCCAGAGAGTGGGAGATAGGAGAGCCCAGTCCCAGCTCCAGGACTGAGATGACAAGAGCACTGGTCCTCCAGAGCTCTGTCCCAGCCGACTGGGCTTTAATTGGCATCTCCAGCTGAACCTCACCTTCCTACGCAGGGCCCGCGGGGGCAAGCAAGGTTGCTGCAGCGGCTGCCTCAGGGCGCAGGGCTGCGGGGAGGCGGTGTGAGCCAGGGTACGTGACAGAGGAGCGAAGGCAGCAGAGCTAAACTGATTTACATCAGCTGAGGAACTACCGCATGGTTGGGCAACAGAGCATAGCAAGTCAAGGGAGGAATAGCAAATTCAAAGCCCAGCATTAACACAATGCTCAGCTGAGCAACTCAAGGACTCTGAGGAGAGGAAATTCAAACCATGCAGCAGCCTTAAATTAGGAGGATTTAGCAGCCGGGAGCTTTAGGTTCATGCTCCCATCAGGCAAATTTGGACTTGGCCAGCAGAAACCTGAACATTTCCTGGGGGCAAAAGAGGACTCCTTATCCCAAACTGTAAAGTCTTCTATAAAAGCAGGTATTGGCTCCCACTATCACAGCCACCGTCACGTTTCAGAGTAGCCAGAGATCAGCACAAGTAAAGCCATAAAGCCTCTGCAGAGGATGCCATACACTTCAGTAGTCCTTGGCAAACAGCAGAGCCCAGCCCACAAAACACAATTTCAGCCAATTGTGCAGCAGCAAGTCTTCATCCATCCCTGGACAGAAAATTCGCATGGGGAAAATGCTGCACCACTGAAACGTGTTTGATGGAAGAGGGCTGAAGGGAGCCCTGCTGTGTGCAATGGCACAGCAGTGTGGGCTCTAGATCAGGACCATGTTTTGGGATGAGGTGGACACAAAGTGTATCACATCATGGTCATCTACAAACTGCCAGATGGATTTAGCGGGTTTGCGGCAGCTGCTAGCTATTGCAAGGAGATGTATAGATCTTAAGGCCAAAGGATCAGATAAAATCATTTAATATGAACTCCTGCAAGACACAGGCCACAGATTCACAAGACCATAATTTCTGTCTGACCCCAGGCATATCTTTTAGAAATGTTCAATTTGGATTTAAAGATATTGAAGGATGGAAAGTCTACCATCCACTAGGACATTAGTAGATAACCTTAAGCATTAACAAGGGAGACGCCCCTTTTTTTTTGCCTGTCTTCATCTTTCAGGCATTGTATGTTGTTATGCCTTTGTTCTCCAAATTAAACAACCCTCTGCTCCCAGAAGTCTCATTGCTAAATAAGCACTTGGAGATGATGATCCAGTCACCTTTTAACCTTTCCTTTGTTATGGTAAATTAGTTTAAACTTCCCTCACGGCTCCCTCCAGGGAAAGTTTTCCAGCCTCTGAACCTTCTTCTTTGCAAAGCTCCTCCCTGGGCAGCCCCGCAGCCCCCCTGTCCTGCCGGAGGAGCCGGCTGATTGAGCAGGAAGCCAAGGCTGATTAAGCAAATCACTCTGGTAGTAAGGAAACACGCTCCTGGTCACACCACTGGTGTCCAGAGGCCTCCACAAAACCTCCTTGTCCCAGCCTGGACATACCAACGCCCAACCGTCCATCGGTCCCTCTGCAAGTGTCCTGCCGAAGGCAAGGCTTCCCTGCCCGCTGCCGCCTCCGTTACCCAGCCCCATCACCCTGGCTTTCCGAGCACGGAGGGCACTGGGCGGTGCTGTGCACAACCGAATCTGCAAAGCAAGTAATTAATAGTGATAATTAACCTCTTTGGTTGCTTTTATGTGGTCCCATCAAAACTCTGGAGCGCATTTGTTTACTTGCTGTGTGACAACAGCTTGATGGATTTATATGAAGAAAATTAATAAATAGGCAGTACCCGTGGCAAGAAATAATTGGGAGGACTTAATGCCACTGATTAAATTATCCACTCAAAAAAATAAGGGTTCTAGCAAAGCTTTTCTCTTTTCTCCTACGTCTACACAACAGTTCAGTGCGTGCCAGACCACCGCTCCATGTGCCTGCGCATCTCTCCTTAAAAACTCATCTCCGCCACAGCGCTTCCGAGACACGTGGCAGTGGCTGACAGCGAGGACGACATTTTTCACGCTAACCTTCACCACTGCATCATTTCCCTCTGCTGTCCCAACACCCATTTTCTCCCCGCTCCTTGGCAGCTGCCACCCAAACCCCACCCTTCCATTTTTAGCCCCTCAGAGCCAGGACTATCTGCGTTCGGTGGAGAGTTCAGGTTGAGCCTGACTCCCGTAGGTGCCTGCCCGCCTTGGCTGGGTCCGGACACGGGGCCAGCCTGGCCACCGCCATCCCCAGCCTCCCGCAGGCTCGGGTGCCAGCCGCAGGCGCGGCACAGCGCCCGGCCGGGGTGCCAGCAGGCCATGCCGGGGCGAGGGCCAGCCTGGCGGCACCGGCACGTCGGCCGGGGTAGCACCCGCGCCGGCTCCATCCTCCCCTGCAGGGCCGCACACCGGGCGGGGGGGAGGGGGGGCGGGCAGGCGCTGCCCGCAGCCCCCTCTCCCCCACGGCTCTGCTCTGGGGGCCGTAGCACGGCCGGGAACCCCGGGGAAGTGCGAGCAGCGGAGGGGAAGCCGGGCCGGGCGATCCCCGGCGGCGGCGGGCGCAGCGCGGAGCCCCGGGCCGGTGCGTGAGCCCCGAGCTCCACCTAGCGGGGCCCGGCCCGGCGCCCGGCGGGGGCGGCCCTCGCCCCCTCGCAAAGCAACAGGACGTTGCTGCTGCCGGGAGCTGTCAGCGCTCACCCGGATCTCCCCGACACCGCTGTACATCGGGGCCACCGCTCGGCTGCCCGCAGGACCTGTGTCTGTGAAGATGAGACCGGAACCAGGCAGAAAGTTTGGGGGTTTAATCTTTAAGCTGATCCCGTAAATACAGGTGCGAGAGCCCACGCTGTCAAAAAGGGACCTGCGGGAGATTTATCTGAGCTGCCAATGGACCCCGCACGCCCAGCCAGAGAAGGAACAGCCTCTAAAAGACCATCCACAAACATCACACTACCCGCTGGGTGCACAGACACGATGAACACTGCACCCCACAGGCCTTTGCAGGGCAGAGCTGACATCAGGGCTGGGGTGATAAAGTATGAGGAGACCAGCCCGGGTACCTCCTGCGCCTTGGGCAGAGTGGGCCGATCCCCGGGTCAGAGTTTGGCCAAGGAATCCAGCAGGTGAGGAACATCCTGGGGCTTCAGTGACATAAAGCCAACATCAATACCAGGTGTAGCCTTGGTAAATCACTCTCTGCTTCTCTTCTCCCTAGCTCCTATCTTTCTTTCAAAGATTCCTCACTTAAACACAGATGGAGATGTTCACAGATTGCTTTCATGAGTTCATAGGTTACTTATCCACTGGCTGGGCAAGTATAGTTCCCTAAACTTCTTTAGATTTTATTTTCTCTGTAAATGTGGAGAAGGGACACAGACTGAAAATGTCACCTAGGCCTTAAGTCTGATGCTGGTCTGCTCTGGAAATCACAAGGTTTGAGCTTTGCACCCCAGTCCCCAAGGAGAATTAACAGGTCCCTCCCACCAGAGAGGGAACATTAGGTAGTTACTTCTGGCATTACTCGCACTGTCTAGTGTTCCGATGGGATCCTGAGTGCACACTTTGTATTTACCCCCAAGGGGCAAGAGGATCTGCTGCTCAAACCTAGTGCGCACGTGATGCTCCAAGTCCAGGTGGCCAATGAAGGAGGTGGGTTGGCTCTCCTTCTGGTTGGGTCTCCTACCCCCACCATCTCCCAGAGCTTCAAGAAAATGTTCTAACCCAGAACATCACAAGATTTGCCTTAAAAAGTTAAAGGAACAAAACTCGTCTTTACTTACCCTCTTTGTTGGAGTCTATGGGGCAAGAGCTTTGTTTTTTCTCGGCAGCTGGGAGATCAGCCACTTTTCTCCTTTCTAAGAGAGAGCAGAGCTTCTTGCTGAGACTTGAGGGAGAATAGCTGCTGGAAGGGCTGGCAGCAGAGGGGCCCTGCTTCTTGCAGGATGGAGAGGAGATGCAACCAGCCTCCGTGTTTCTCCAGTTTTGTGTTGACATTTTTATTCTGCATTGCTCCTTATCAGCTCAGGGCCAGCCTGGCCCACAGGCAGCTGATGACATTTCCAGTCATCGGCATTTTTCCAGTTGAGCTGAGATTAAGCCAGAGTCTTCTAATAAGAGCTTGTACATTAAGATGACTGAAAGAGTGCTAACAGCCTCATCAGCAACCCAGACTTTCCCGTGGTTTCACAGCGCTCGTGCCGCTGTGTGCGGTGTGTTTCAGAGCCGGTGCCGCACGCCGTGCCTGCACCTGGAAAAGGCCCAGGGAGGGCTGACGGCCGAGCTAGTGGGGTGCTGCACCAGCACACAGACCTCAAGCACTGCAGAGATCTTGTCTGGCTGCTTCCATCTTGTGAATCAGCTGAACCCAGACATCACCCACCTTCTCCGTGCACCTTTGTGCTAGAAAAGGCAGCAGCAAGCATAAATCTGGGTCTACAAGAGCTTTGCCAACGGTGCTCCCACCTGCTCCCCGGCTGCCCACCTGCTGCAGCAGCGATGGCTTTGACCTTGTTTTATGGAGGCTGCATCATGGATCCCTCCACCTGCACATCTCTCCTGGCCTGAGGCTCAACCCCATGCCAGCAATGCACTGCAGTGTCTTGCCTTGCTTCCAAGGGAGCCTGACCCCACTTACCCTGGGGTGGATGTAAGTGTACATTGACACTCCCTGTGAAGAGCCTGATTCCCAAATTGCCTTTGAAACTCCAGAGGGGCAGGAGTCCTGTGCAGAGGATGCCAAATGATCTTAGTCAGTTTTTCCGCACCTGAAAACATCATCACTTTAAGATCTTTTATCTGACTTTCCATAGATGTATCAGGAACTTGACACAAATGCACCCAGCCCACAGCCCTGTGAGACACCAAGGCTTGAACATCCAAAAGGGTATGGAGAAACACATTTCTCCATGTACTGGAACTGGATTTTGCCTGCTCTGCACATGGCAGTATGGAGGAAAGAGCAAGAAGGTTAAGAAATGACAGTCTGTCTTCCAGATGTGCACACCCCCCACACACATACCTGGCCCAGTTCACACCGAGGAGCCCCCTGTGAATGCCCCCACATCTGCACGCAAGCACGGTAGGCTGTGACTTGCCCAGATACTTGCCCACAGATTCACAGCTAACAAAATATGTGCTGGTATTTAAGAAGGCAGAAAAAATGGCCTGTGTGTCTTGGCAGGTGTCCGTAATAACAAATAATAGTAATCACAACAATTACAATAATAATAAGAAACAGCAATAAAGGACTTTGCGTGCTGCCAGCTGGACTGGAGTGCCCGTGCAGAGCAGCCCATCAGCTCTCCCCACTCGGGTGGCAGAGATGCTGCAACATCAAACGGTTCCTTATCTGGAGAGAGCCGATGAGCGTGGGCTGCTCCCCCTGGTCTCCTCACCCTCAACAAAATCTTCCGCCAGCAGCGAACAAATCGCTCACATTGTGGGCATTCACCAGAAATCAAAGCCCAGGCAAGTTATTATTGCCCTGACGGTCTTCCCAAGAGGAGGCTAATGCTGAGCTCTTTATCCCGTCTGTGTTCCCACGTTCCCCGACACGCTTTGATTTTTTGCATTTGCAGGTAATTCTGCTCCGTTTGATCACGGCTCGCTCGCCTGTCTAATGATTTCACATTGTCTGTCTGTCCTGCAGGGCAGCCGCCTCCACAGCGGCTCACTCTGCACATCCCACCCGCACACCCAGAGCGTCGTCATCTTAGCAATCCAGCTTTGGAAACGTGTCTTCTCCCTTATCCAGCACAAGGGCCAGGCCGTGAGGCTGTGAACACCAGCCTTGCACGGCACTGCCCATGGCCAGAGTACGGAGGAGGCAGCAGCCTCAGCCCTTCCTGAGAGGTGAGGAAGCTGGGGCAGGAGGAGGAGGGCAGCTGGCATCCCCCGGCCAAGCACGGGGCTGCTCTGTGCGCCACCGGCCAGCAAAGCTGCCCCATGAACACTGGGGAGCATCACCAGCCTCAGCTGCAGGAGGAAGCGCGGGCAGCCCCTCGGCCATACCCTACAGGACGGAGGGTGGAGGGCTTGGGGGTCAAGCAGCTGCTCCGGTAAACAAAAGTTAGAATTAAAATTAGGATTTGCCATGGATCACACTCCACGTGTTCATAACACTGAAGAGGCGGCAATGTTGATCCCACACCCTGCCGGCCCCCGCACTGAGCCCTGGGGACAGACATGTCCCTGGGGCTTCCAGCTCCCGGCTGGGCAGCAGAGAGCCTGAGGGACTGCCATCAGCCCTCGACTTTCCAGGCACCTGCAAAACAACCTGGCAGACGAGGTGCCTAAAACGTCATTTTGGAATCAAAGAACAGAGTTTCCATTTCCCCAGGACGTCCCCGTGCGCCCTTGCCCCAACAACCCCATGGGCGAGGGCTCGGGGCTGCCACAGCCATGGCTGGACCAAGCTGCGATGCAGCCCCCTCCTCATCCCACCGCTGAGCTTCCCTCTCCCTGTTGGAGGAGGCAGCTGTCCTCAACAGCTGCAAGGGGGTTGGAGCTGCCTGAGCCCCTGCCAGCCTGGGGGCATCACAGGAGAGCTCTGCCCGCTGCCCCAAGCTCCAGGACACGACAGAAAACCGTGTGTGCTGATGGTGAGGGCAGCAATGGCATTCCCGTGTGCTGCCGGGATGAGGGTTTGGAGCTGTTATAGTTTCTGTATATAGCGAGCTCAAAATATGAGCTTTCAAAATGACTTGAGATTAGCTGGAGGGAAACAACAGAGAGAGAGGAAGAGTGGTGCATCCCTGCTCAATTTAACCGCTTGCACACCATGCGCACACTGCCCTTCTGCAAAGCCGAGGCAGTGTAGAGGGACTGGTGGGCTCTGGAAAACTGCACCCTTGGCTGAGGGCATGTGGGTTCTCTTCTTAAGCGGCCAAGGCTGTGCTGGGCTCAGTGAGAGCCGGGCAGCTCTCCTGGACCTGAATCTCACCTTCTGGCTGTGGTGCAGGATCTCACCTGGGCTGGGGTACCCTGGTGTGAGGTCCAAGGAGAGCCAGCCTCGGGTCCCCAGCAACAATCAGCTGTGCTGAAGGGAAATGCAGGGAGCCACTGGAGGACAGGAGCTGCCTTTTTGGCAGGGATCCCCAGCATCACATGCACAACGCTGGACGCGCAGAGGAGTTGTCTCCACTGCGCTGTGCACAGTCTCACCAGCGTGCCTGCTTTCAAACCAAGCAGGTCTGAAGAGCAAATTCCAGCTGTTTACATGCTTAAGATATGCAGATGCATGAGGCGCAGGCCTCAGATACCAAAATACCTGCTTGTACTTGCAAATGAAGCAGCTCCGTATTTAAGTGCACATAATTTGCAGGTGCCATTAATTTTCCCCACAGTTTGGTGTCTGGTTTTAACTGCAGGCAAAAGAGTTGCCAACAGGAGAGCACACCTGCAGGTTTAAAGCTGCCTTAAAAGCAGCAACAAAACAGCTACAAAGCCCAGGACCAAACCAAGGCATGCTGGTGAAGCCAAAAGAAGAGCCACACCAGCAGGACAAAGCAGCTGGTGCCACTTGCAGAGCCGGGCAGGCACAGTTGCCATGTCCCTAAAAAGGGCCACGAGACCCACTCACGTGACAGCCCGTTGATGCTGAAGCTGCCGCTGGCCAGTCTGTCTTCTCTCCTGGGGAAGAGCCCAGGTGATGAATACCCAACTGGAGCTTTTTCATCACAAAAGGAGGAAAAAATCCAATCAGCAAGTGGTACACTCAACTAGCAAAGCTTCTTTCCCATCAAACTGTCATGGGAAACTGCCAAAAAATCTTCAGAGACAAAGATGAGACAAGGAGAAGCTCCATTACACCTGAAAATGAGATACATGTTCAGAGCAGCGGTTAGGAGGGCAGTAACCTCTACATATGCCTGCAGGTCTTCAGCAAATAAACGCATCTTGCCTGGTGTCACGAGTGGAGGACTGGTTAGAGAAGGGGGGATATGAAACTTTGCCCTAAAACGTGTAATTCTTGGTGGGGTGTGAAGAAAAGGAAGAGCTAGGAGCCTTTCACTTCCTAAGAGAGGTGGGGGGAGCAGTGAGCTGCCATTCTCCAACTTGTCACCTACAGCTGATGGAAACTAAAACCAAAGAGAATCACTCTGCTTGCAAAGGGGATTTCTGCAGCAGGCTGACGAGTGACTGGGTCAGGACAGCCCCTAGGAGAGGTGAGGCAGTTTGCAGTCATGACCTTCATGCCTGTGGAGTAAAGCAGTTATGAAGAAAAAAATGGGCTTACTAAGGTCTAGGATTCAAATGCAGGATTCTCATTAAGTATAAATAGTTCCTCGCCTGGGTACAGTGTTTTCTTCTGATGAACTGGTCTAGATTTCCATCTGTGCTGCCTCCTCCCTCGTATGGCCTGGGAGCTCCTCACAGTCACATACTTTCTCTTCACTATGTCCCTGAGAGGTAGGAAGGTGCTATTAGCAGCCCACGGCATGAAGCAGCACGTGCAGGAGCACAGGGTGTTTCTGGTTTAGCCATGCTATGTCACACACCAGGTGTCTCAGCACAGGGCCACCTTCCTTCTGGATCTGAGGCAACATCAGAGGATGCCACAAAGCTCTGGGGAAGGAGCAGCAAGAAATTACCTGAGTTACTGGGCAGATCAGCAAAGCGAAGGCCAGGGAGGGGGCTCAGGGGCCATGGAGGCCACGAGGCGTGGGGAGGGGGAGCCCATCTTCCTACGTGCACAAGCAATAGCAGAGGAAGGAGAGCAACGTTCAGGCCTTCGAGGTTTGGGCTTATCTGTATTTGGTTATAAGTGAAAGCTCTTGTGACAGCTCCCTGCAAGATAATCTGTGGTTTTTCCTCCGGATAGGTTAAGTGGCTCTTGGATTAGAAAGTGCTGAGGAGTGCTCCCTGTAGTTTATCTTTGCTAATGCTTTCTTTAAGATCCTGTTCCAGACAACGCAAGTGATGGCTCTTTTTATAAAACTTGGCCATAAAAGTTACATTAGCACAGGAATGGGTAATACAAGTTCACCCATGGAGATCTCCGTGAGCCTGCAAAGCAATACACTACCTTTTCAGAGAGGGGACAGTAAACCGCCTTTTTTACAAACCTTCAGGATCAGCATTGTAAATTGTGTCCTGACACCCAGCTTCCATTGGCAGAGGTAAGAAAAGTCCCAAATAAAAGCTCCTTTTTAGGAAGGACATGATGGATGACAGACAGAGAGGTCTCAAGGAAAAGAAGTGTTTGCAGAGACTGCAGGAGCTTCAGCCAGCGAGTCTGGAGCTGTCAAAATCCACGTTGTCAGGATAATTGAAGAAAAGCAATTTCCTAGAGAGTAATGAGCTAAAGTGAAGGAAATGGATTTCCTCAGCTCTGGAAACAGGATATACTGAATTATCACATAGTGGAAAGGCCTAGCAAGACATTTTGACGTACGTCACTCAGGCATTAAAGAGCTGCAGCCTCTTTAGGAAATTAAGTAATGAGGGTGAATAGGAATAAAGGAAAGTGCCTGTTTGGAGTGGATGAAAGGACTCCAGATGTGTACGCGGCTGTGACTGCTTCATATTGTTTGGGACTTTCAGCCCTGAAAACAAAAGAGACAATCCTGATGAAATATGTGTAAGCCTTCACTTGAATGCTATCGAGACAGAATCAAACCTAATGTTAGAGCACAAATACAGAAAGGAAACACAAGAGGAAATGAAAAGTGAAAGAGAATCTCCCCTTGAAAAAAGTAATAAAGATATTCCACTTCCCCATGCTTTCCCTTATCTTGTGCTGCTTGGGGAGCATCAGTTCTGCACGTGTGAGGCAGTGCACAGACTATACCACATATTGCAGGATGTCATTTCTGGGTTTAAAAGGAACAATTGGAACTGAGGGCCCCGTCCTGCTCCCCAGCACCTCCTGCCAGCCCCAGCCCCGGCCACCCCCAGCACGGTTGCTCTGGAATAAACCCAGTGCAGGTCAGGAACAACTTTGGGTTGATTATTAAAAATTCAGGCAATACTTATATTGCAAAAAAACCTCTTACAATGGCCTGCTGCTCCTTGCAGACTTTGGGCAATGAAATAAAACCAGGAATGCAAAACTAAACTAAACAGGTGAGCTGTGTCGCACTGCCAGGAAGTTTTCATTGGTGAAGAAAAAAGAAAATTCAAACCTTTTGATTTGAAGCTTTCTGATCCAACAGAGAGGTCTCACCATCAGGGAGTGAGTTTAACAGACGGCTGTTCTGTTGTGGTGCTGAGACACAACGTGGACTACAGCTGTAAAGTTAAAATGATTCAAAAACATGGCTTTCAGGTCCTGGTCTTGGGTTGCAGAAAATAGCCTGAATCTCAAGCAAGAATATACTGCAGTCCTGCCTTAGCCATACTAAAATCTGCCATGACGACGCTCTTCCACCATTGCATGTTTGCGTGGGTACAAGCAGACCGCTTCCACCCGGACAGCGACCCAGCAGGCATCCACCCGGGTCCTGCTCTGCAGCTAGGGCAAACGGACCCTCGTAGTTAGGGGCGTTGACGTTAGTTTACGTCCTTTGAGAAATTGGGTCTCTGCTGACCATTGCATGCTGTGGGCATCCACCAGCGAGGCAGCCGGGGTGACTGCAGAGGAGAGTGGGGCAGCTCTCAGACCACTGCCCTCCTTCTCCACTTCCAACCCGGGAACAGCGTTTTGCTCCTGCGTAGATCATGACAGCAGGATTATTATAAGTATGCCATGGACTCAGATAGGCCATTACCCAGGAATGATCCCTAGGTAAATAATTAGCAAATTACCTGTTTGAAAATAGAAGTAGAAAACTTAATTCTCGATAGTTAACAGTCTGGCATCTTTCACATAAAAATTACAGCCATAAACCAATTTCACAATGCAAGCCTTGCACAGTAATACTTTCCTTTGCCAAGCCATTTTCCCAGAGTAAACAAAAACCTCTGAGAACGCTTATCTTGGTATAAAACCTTGCAAGAAAAATAAACAAAATGGTGTCCAAAATGAAAAAGAAAATAGGATGTGTTGATTTTATAGCACTGGGAAAGCCATAAAACTTAATAATCCGAGTGCAAGAGGTTGAAGCCGCTTGCTCTCATCAGTGTATTCCTTCCGTCAAACACTACCTTCCACTGCAAATCAAGTTCCAAATAACTAGGGGAAAAACAGGAGGCAGAGGGAAAACAAGGCTGAATTATGAATTATATAAATGAGTGGATATATTTTTATGACATTAGAGATGACCAAAGTAAGAAGAGGATTTTCTTTTACAGTTTTGATGTTCTTAAGAATTATGCACCACAGGCTGCGTTTCAATTACAGGACCAGAGGGCACATGATGATTAAACCCCACCAGTTTTCCAGCCAGGGAAAGCAGACCAGAGAAAGCTGTTAGCAAGAGCTTGGATCCACTGCAGCCCGTTGGGGTGTAAGGCAACAAAATCTGCGGGGTGTCCACCAGAGGAGACAGCCACTGGGCAGCACATGGACAAGGAGGAAGATGTGGAGCAGAGAGTACGCAAGGCGATGGTGAAGCCAGCTGTGCTGCCAGGTGCCACAGGGACGGTGAGGCGCATGGGACAACAGAGAGCCGGTGAGATGGGCTTCCAAAACGCATGCAGACACCAGAACTGAAGGATAAGGACAATGTCTTTTTGTGTCACCTGCTGACGCTGAACACATTCAGTCAGATTGAGTCACTTGCTCTTTTCTGCTGATATCCTCCATCATTTTCTGAACAGTTTAGATCACTTTTAGAGCCACTAGAAGATCCACGCGTTGTTTGTCTGCTACAGACTCACCTTAGAGCAGCCCGATACAGATTCTGGCATTGGTTAAGAGCACCAGTCTTAAAATCTAGGAAGAAGCAGGAAGAGAGAGGTCGAAATCTTGTGGATAAGTATCCTTTGTTACTGGGAGGAAACTAAGGAAAAAAGAGTGCCTGCAAGTGTTCAATTAATTAAGAGTTTAGCTGCCACCCACCAGCCCCGCTCCCTGTCACCTGGCAGAGCAGACGGCAGCGGTGCTGCCTGTGGGCAAAGTCTGCCCCGAAGCAGGGACATGCTCGGAGAGACACAGCACGGTCGGCATGAAACACTCTGCTCCCCATAGCACAGGGCTGCGCGAAGGCAGCTGACATCACAGCAAACCGGGAACCGAGGGGAGCAGGACCGCTAGCTTTTTAAGCATTTTTAATGGGAAACCATGTCTGATAAAGACATCATCTTTTTGGCATGTCATCACAGGAAATTTGCTACAGGCAGCCCGCTTTGCAAGGCACGCAAAGTGCCGCAGCAGCTTTGAATTTTTCTGAGAGATTATGTGTCAAGATCCTCATCTCCATCATCTTAGAAAGAGCCTACCTCAGACAACATATATATTTGTACGAGACTCTGACTGATTCTAATTTCTCAATTAGGGGTATTAGGAGTAGCTCTGCCAAGCAAGGCCTTCTACCTGGGCAGCGCTGGTAGAGATAAAGGAGCCGAGTGAAGAGGATAAGGTCTGACAAGGAACAATTCTGAGTTCTAGGAATCTAATTTTGCTTACCAGAATCTCTTCAGCAACAATTTCAGTTGCAGTCTGAGGGCAAAGGAGATGAAGAAGACAAGACAAAAACATTGTATGGAATGGGCAAAACATTGGGCAGAAAAAGAGGAGAGAAAAAAAAAAAAACAACAACCAACCCCAAAAGCTATATTAAACAGTAGGACCCAAGGGAGAGCAGAAAAAATGAGGTTAATAACAGAGGAAACTGGCTGGCTCCACTGAGCAAATACTGGTTAACAGAAAAATTAAATTCTGCAGGATTAAACAAGGTATTAAACTGGTTGGGGCAAAACAACCCAACCCAACAACTAAGAGCTCTTAGATATACCTCAAGTGACTTCACTGATTTTGAACATTCAGCTGGCCTGGAAAAACTCTTTACTAAAGCAAGCGTAGCAAATGCATACAAATTGCTGAGAGCACAAATTATAGAAGACTACACACTTAGGGAAATATCCTCTGCTGATGCTAACACGTGTCTCTCAATTCAGGCAGCAAGTTTAAACATCTGCACCAACAGGCAGCAGGAATGTGCAGAGAAGAACCCCAGATGCCTCACGTGTCTTGGATTCAACCCATTCATATGCTTCTAGGCACTTAAAGAATCACCCCTTAAACCTCTCTGCCCATCCCACTTGGGTTCATCCTAATGGGGTGATGACAAAGAATATTTTTCATTAGCAAATGGAAAATAAAATCTGACAGAGGCATTAATTTGAAGACCTGCCCCAAACTGGTAACAGCTTTAAGGTCCCTGGACTCAGCCAGCTCTCCCAGCACTGGAGGGGACCAGCACCACCACGCTGTGGAGAAACACAGGGAAGTTGTAACTGGGGACCACGCACCCCGTGTAGAAATGGTGACAATAGTCACTTTGGGAGATATTTGTGAACGCTTCCAGGGGCCAGTTCCGCACAAATTCCACTGGCACAAACGTACACCAACTCTGCTGACGCTGCATATCGTAATTGAGACTTACAGCTCGAAATTGAACTTTGGCAGAGTACAGGCCCAAACCTGACATTAATCAGGCTCTTTATTCTTGCTGATGCTTTGGCACCAGCTGGGTGAGGCAAGGTTGGTGCTACCACTTCAGCTGGAGTTTGGGCCCATGCATTTCTTCACAAGCACTGCTGCTCTCAGCACATGCAAAGCCTCAGTGCAAACAAGTCACAGCCTGAAGAGAAATGCTCCAACACATTTAGAAACCAAGAGACATCAAGATTTTTTTGCATCTGTGAAATTCTTTTTAGCATGAGCCATACCCTGTTTTACCAGGTACCACGGATACGCTATAATAAAACTATACACACCAAGGGAGGGTGCCGCATCAGATGCCAGCCGTGCTCCTCACAAGCCTTACTGCCCTCCCTGGGGTCACAGTGCTGGCTCACAGCACCGGTTTGCAGCTTGGAAGTCCCTCTCACCTCAGTGCTCTCTCCTGCTGTGAGGACCATTACGTCCAACGCAGCTGCAAGGGGGAAGCTGGAAGAGGCTGAAGCTCACGACACCCTCCCGGGAACCGTGGGTTTGCAAAACACAAGGGAGCTGTAGAGAAAATACTGGTCAGCATTTACATCTGTATTAGCAGCCTAACCAGTATCAGCGTTCTGGTAGGCACCAGAGTACAGAGGGCCCCGCAGACCAGACTCACGAGAGGCCCCTGGGACAGCTGCAGGCTGGTTACAGGGAGGTTCTTCCACCAGGAGTTGCACAGCATGAAAGCAAAGGCTTTATATTTTAAAATTTAACAATCAACAACCTGAAGCTGCTGCACCAGGTGAGCAGAAACAGGCAGCAGAGCCAGAGTGAGTTCACATTACAGGACCCCCCGTCCACGCTGGTGGCTACGTCAGCCACTGCAAGGGAGACGTGAGGGCTCAACAGGACACGCAAGCTCTTGGTCCTAAGGATATCTGTCAAAGGAGTTTTTGGATGCGGGCGTAGAAAGTTTGTATCACTATTACCCTGCAGAAGCACAAGAATACGTCTGAATATGAAAGCTACTTTTCTTTCAGGGACATTCTTAGCACACCTCTTCAACTTTCTTACTAGATTCAGTGGTACTACGACTCCTCATTGGCACCTTCCACGAGTCATACATTAGTAACAGCAGTAAAACAAGGCAGTCATTCCTGGGCTGAACCTCATGCCAGTAAACACAACCACCACCTCTTGGCCCCTTAAAACAAGCATCGCGTATCTTCAATTCAGACCTGGCAGCTGCAGAGTACAGCCCTGGGCCTGGGGTGAAGGCTCCAGGGGGAAAGTGTGGAAGATGGCCCCCATTATGTCCTGCAGATGGGACAATTGCCTGTGAGTATGCGTGGAGAGAGAGAGAGAGAGGTTGTCTTCACCTCTGCAGGAAGCCATCTCCCAAATTTAATAAAGGTTTCTCCTTCCAATATCTTCACCGAATATGAGAGCAGCACTTGCTCTTGTAACAAAATGTCACCTGCTTTTAAAGTACAAACTAAATGAGCTTTCCTGAGAAAATAATTGCCAACTATTAAAAGGCTACTGTTGGAGCTCAAGAGGACTGTCAAAATACAAAGAGACATGTACCACATTCTTCCTGAAGTGATACTTCAAACAAAACATATTTGTGTTTTGAAATGTGGCACCAGAACAATGACTGGTTGTTTTTGTAAAGTTTCAGACCGAGAGCCATGCAATCGTTTTCTAAGAGCAGCATCTCTCTCTTGTTCATGGAAATGCTGGGAAAAAACCCCAGGTGATTCAGTTGGTCTCTGCCTTTGTCGACAGAGGAGTCTCAGCCCATCTCTCATCGAGCCCATGGCTGGAGAACGTCTAGCTCAGGAGCAGACCAGGCAACTCTGCTTCTGAGAGAGTCATCCCCTGGGAAAAGGCCCCATTTTCCTAACTTCCACCTTCTCACTCCTCATTGCAGCCTTAAATCCTACAACAACTAGTAACTTATTTTTGCTGTTCCGTTAAAAGCAGATTTTTAACAATTATTTTCTCCGTAAGAATAAATTCTTCCATCTCTCACCATTCTGACTTTGAGTGCTACTTCAGAAGGAGCACTCTGAAGGATCAGCTTTACAACATCCACATGCACGGCCAGAAGTGGTCAGTACCAGCACAGAACTGCCTCCTCACTATTCCCCTGCAGTGTCCAAATGCCTCAGGCCCACAACCTTGAAAATTCCCTACAATGGACAAGTTCAGGGTAGATTTTCTCCAGCCATATAGGACCAAACTTATGCTGCTGGACTATCCTGTTGTTTACTCTGTCTGATCTCTTCTGCCATCGCTCTGTCTTGACAAACATCTGGATGTGGCACTTTCAGTATACTCCCATCTCCCAGAAAGGCAAGGTGTTAAAGCACAAACCAGTTCCATCCTTTGCTGCAAAACCTTTGCAGTGTGTTAGCATGGAAGACTACATCATTCACTGTCACTGCTTATCCCTCGGCCTGAATGGCAATCAGGCACTGTGAAACGCAGCTCTAATTATGTTGTCTAGAATGGCTGGGCCACTGTTCATTAAAAAGAAAAGTCAAATTACTGAATCCCCTTCTCATCCATCTCTGCTGATAATTACTCTAATGATCAGGGCAGCATTAAGCGAGACTGCTTATGAAAAACAGAACTTGGAAGATGGTTTCACCTAGGACACAACTGCTTTTCCCTTGCAAGTCACAACTTCAAACACATTGGACAAGCAAAGCAAACACGAGTTGTAGCACGTACCCTCACGACAGAAAGCAAAGGGGAAGACTTCACAAAACAAATGGTGAGAGGGAGATGCAGCAGCCATCTACTTACTGTGAAGCATCCAAGGCATAGTTCTGTCTAAAGAGAGGACATCCTTCAAGCTACCATGGAAAAGCTGATCTCAGAAGGCAAACGTGGCACTGGCACATTAGTGCCAGCCGAGGCAGTCTCGTTCGCACCAGCCGCAGCAGAGCGGCGGGAACAGCAGCTTTTCCCCAGCGCGCAGCGATCTGTGTCGGAACAAGGCAGCGGTGATTCCCAGCGTCTGACCGATCCAGGTAGTCACCACATGCATGCCCTGGCTTCACAATCCTGCCTGAGAGCTGACCGGAGCCCTGTGGCACCTCAACAACCATCATTTCTCATCCACATGCTAATCCTCAACGCCAAACTCCAGCTTACAGGTTTCAGTGATGAAGTGGGTATGTATTTTTTTAAATTTCAGAAAACAACATGTAAACCAAAATTCTGTTCTACACCCCTTAAATTATATTTCAAGTACAGTTCTGCAACTCAAAACAAGATGAAGAGGATCTGGTCTCCAGGCCAGTGATCCAGAGCCAGAAAGCACTATAATTAGAATCGGGAACTGAGATTGAAGACCCCAGTTTGTTTGCAAAACTAATTAGCTAATGTTATTAGAAAGCAATAGAGAATAAGCAAGAGCAGAATCAGACTCTACAGCTACCTAAGCAAAGGACAGTACAATAACGGTACTTAGGATATGTTTAAAAACAAAATAAATCACTTCACGGATTAGGTTTCAGCCTGAGCAGTATTCATACATCTTGGACTTAGCAAAATGGCTTGAAGAAGAGGGTTTCATCATAGTAAACACGGCTACTTCACAGCAAGATTTATTAATACATCCAAAAGAAAGAAAGAAAATCATTTTGTCACACTATATACAGATAATACATACAGTGTTTTATACACATATTACATCAGTTTTTACACAAGAAAAATATACATAAAAATGTAAACTTTTGTATACAAAAACCCTTAAACAAATTAAACAAGGACCAGATAACAAAAGGAGACCAATCTATTATCATTTCATCGATTTTTTTTTTTTTAAATGGTAATACAGTACATTCATTGAGAAGTATGAGGAACATGTGAGCCAACCTTTCCTATTTAAAGGGAAAGTACAAACGCAAGCTTTCCTACCCATCCCTGGAATGCTGTCCGTGAGCCTCCAGCACTAGAAGCAGTAGTGTGAGTTGCTATCGCTGCTGGGGACCACGTAGGCAGGGAACCTTCTTCTCGGGCATCCCCCATGCACCGCACTCTCCAAAAGCGAGACATCTGCAGAAGCAACCTGGACCGGGCTTTTTGTGCGTATTAGCTAGTTTTCCAGCTAATACCATGAGACGGGATGCGGCAATACAAGTTTGTATGTTCCCTTTAAGCAGTCATTAAGTGGATTTAACTTTGCTGAAGTCATTTATTTTTCCCAATGTATGGTATGCTGAACACGTGTCGGGGATGAGAGGGAAGAAGGAAGGGGTGTAAGAGACTGCTAATCCTTGCTACCATGCAGTTACTTCAAAATCAGGTACGTTTGCAAGCTACAATTCACTGGTTCAAAATACACCGCCTCACCTTTGCTTTCCCACTGCAACTTGTTTACATTTTAAACTCTAGTGGCCAAACAACTGTACGAGGCTCTTTGTTACAAGGCTGTTTCTGATATCAAAGCATGATCAAGCTACCTTTAAAATGACACCAAACACAAACTTCTCTGAGACAGCCTTAAAAAGAGTGAGCATTCCCTCTAAGCACTTTGGATTGTCCATTTGCCACCTTCTCTTTTATTGAATCTAGGATATTTACCCTTAATTGCAAAAAGGAGATTGGTTGAGATGCTGACATCTGTTTTGCTCCACTTGAAGATAAACATTTTGGGGAATTGAAGGGGGAAAAAACCCCAGACCCACAACAATAAACCCAAACCCTAAAAACCGCAGGCATCAAAATAAGGGAACTACTTAAAACAGTTGCAGAAACTCGTTGGAAACAAACAAATGATAGATTCCAATGAAGGCTTCTCACATTAAGTTAAAGACTTGTTACAGACATCTTCAATAAAAACATCCATCCTCCACAAAGTATGTTAAAATGTAACACAATAGTGATGCACTGGTATTTCTCCTGAAAAGGACAGAAGGACATGAAATCTCCTTAGTGATATCAGTACTATTGAATGTAGGAGGTGAACAATGATTTACAAAAGTAATGAGGGGAAAAAGCTATGTAAAAGAAACCATGAATCATTAATTGTAATTGGACAAAAGGGGGGATGGGGCAGAATGTGATTACAGTATGCCTCAGAAACCCCTGAAGGAAATAAATAGTTAGAAACTTGTGTTTCCATTTGTTTCTTACGTCCATTTAAGTGATGGTGGGAGTAAGGGCTTGTCTGCTTGCTTTTGGTTTTCTGTTTTTTTTTTTTTTCTTTTTTCTTTTTTTTTTAAATAACAACCCTTCTAGTAAAAATTCAAAAGACAGTTACAAATGGCTTTAGATAATTAAAAGTCTCCTTTTTAAAATAAAACTTTGATAACACATTTCTCCATTTCTTCTATATAACGCAGCTTCAGTGAAAATATGTCATAAGGGACAGCAATTTGCAAAAAGTGGGGAAAAAATTGCCAACCAAGGTTCATAACATATACACATGTATATGCAGGACATCTACACTCTATATACATATTTAATATACGTATGCATGAGTATATATCAGGAGAGAACCAACAAGTATGTTCTCCACATACATAAACTAAAATACCGTAATATGTGTGTGCATATAAATATATATTATATGCACACAGTACACAGACATACCCATACACACGCCCGAACATATGTATTCTAGAAATCATCATGTATGATTGCATGAAAGCTCAGGTGGAACAGTACACCAGTTACCTTTTTCTAACAGAAATGCAAGGAAGACAAAATTCCATGGCTGAATTGTGGCCAAGAAAAACCGTGCCATATCCGTACTGAAAATGTGGAATGCAGTAAGGCTCGATGACAGAATTGGAGCAGCATTCTCCATTGAAACTGAAGCCTAAGTTAGCCAGGAGTTTCAATAGTGCTTAAATGTGACTGAGCAGGTTTCTGACAGCTGCTTTCTGCTAAAAGGATACAGAAGCTCCACTTAGCCAGAAAACAGAAAATAAAATACTTAAAACCACAATTTACTTGCATAAGTGAAGTCATTCAATACACAAGTAGATGCAAAGTGCTAGCATGTTAATGGTCAACTCTGCAGCTTGTTTTAAAATCTATTTAATGGTAAAATGTAACGAGCAGTGTTTCTCTTGGTATGTTTGATGACAACCCCGCTGCTCAGAACAGAGCACAGGGCTGCCTTCTGTTTACTGCCTGCATTACGGGAAACACAAACCAAACTCCCTTTTC
Organism: Balearica regulorum gibbericeps; assembly: GCF_011004875.1. Classification (NCBI taxonomy): domain Eukaryota; kingdom Metazoa; phylum Chordata; class Aves; order Gruiformes; family Gruidae; genus Balearica; species Balearica regulorum. The sequence continues at coordinate 14,547,976 of NC_046189.1, read as the reverse complement.
CTCTCTGGGGCTGAAAATTGCAGGTAATTTTCAGTGGGTGCGTTTCATTTTGAACATTTACCTCTAAAGTACGATGCTGGGTTAACTTTTTAACCTGCTAGGAAGTCTTGCATCAGGTTCTAAGAAAAGTTTGTGTTCATCTGCAAATCAATCACAGTTGTACTCAAGCACAATTGAATAGCTGGGAAATTCTGGTAAGTTCAAGCAAGTGCTTAGGGCCCAATTCAGCTGCCACTATCGTCACCAAGAGAATTTCCCCAATGCGTAAGCAGAGCTGGATTGGGCCATTAAAGCTGACTGCTGCTAGCACAGAAACTCTAGAGACTGGGGGCAAAGGGGAGCTGGAATGGAAGCAATGGAGCAGAGAAGCAGAAGAGGTCAGCACTGCAAGAGGCCTCAACAAGTATTAATATAGAATGAACAAAAGCAGAAACGTACCAAGGAAATTCCACTGTGAGGGCTGAGGTAACACAAATCAATGGTGACCGAGCTCAGATCAGTCGCTGATGTCATCCAAATCCCTCAGAATTAAAAACAACCTTGTTTGGCACAAGTGCTTACCTGCTACACGTTACGTGGATAGTCTCTCTCTTTAGCTCACACACTCATGTTACAACTAATGCACATGTGTGTGATACAACGTAAATTGCATCTATACATCTGTATGCATGTATTTATAGATTTAGATCGATTGCATTCATGCGTATTTATTGTACATCATGAGGGCAAGTCCACATTCAGCAAAGTGCTACCAACATCTCATATACAGATATATCTCTCTGTACAGGTATACACAAAAGTGGGTCTACTCTTTCCCATAAAGGCATAAAGATTTATGCTGCTAACTCCCATTAACCACCTAATAAGCAGAAGGAAAGTCCTCTGACAACTTCCACCTCCCTGCCCTTTCACTTGTATGCATATGTGCCAGAAACAAATTGTGGGGAGGGGGAAAGGGGAAGGAATGCCAGGGGGGTATCAACATACTGATAGGGAGGGGGATTAAAAAAAAAAAAAAAAATATTGAAAATTAAGATTTGATTTGCAACTGCTTAAGAAAAGCCTTCAAAAAATTCAAATGTCTGTGCAATACTGTAAGGTCTGTTTTTCTAAACAGATTTTTAAAGTCACCAGGATCATCATCATTAAAAGTGATACTGTATGAATAAATAACAATTAGGTTACTTTCTCCAGCCAAAACAGAACAGTATGAAGAGTAAGCCAATCTGTAAGAATGTTTCAGACTTCTCACAGTTTCAAGTGAGAACTCCCATAAAGAAATCTTCCTTCTGCAATTATGAAAAAAAAAGTTAAGTGGCCATAATTAAATTCAGAATTTCACAGCACAAGTGAAACTCCCTGGATTGAAATTGTATTTTGTTCTGCAATCCCACAACAGCAATTTTGGGGAAAAATGAATACACACCAAGACCCTCAGGAAAGAAAAGAATCTACTTTGAAGACAAGATCCTTTTGCAGAATGGAGATGACCCCACAAACACTGCCCCTTACAACCTAATTTGAAAACACAAGGACACTGATTGACAACATTTTCCAAGTCAGACCACAGGAGATTTGAGTATTAATTTGCAAAGATACAGCAATTCCCATGCCTCCCCATCCCACCGAATGCAGACCTTCCCATTTCAATTTCTCCTGAAAAATATCATTCATTTCTCTTGTCCCTCCTCCTCTCCCACTTGTTTTATTTAAAGGCTGTCTTTGGCAGCTTGGTATTTTCATGGCATTTTAAACAGGGCTCAATGCAACTCATTTAAAAAACAGTAAAATTGACATGATATCAGAGTTAGCCTTATAACAGCAGATTATGTAGTAGAGAGTTTCAGTTATTTATACAACAGTGAGGACATAACAACCCCCTACTAAATAATCACATTTCTACAATACATTCCATCACCTCTCAACTACTTTTCTCTTTACAAAACTATGACCTACATACAATATACACATTCGTATGGCACATACATCCCCCCCAATGCATATTTTTTGTGTGTATATATAATACATACATGCACACAAGCAGTCTAATTCTATTTATAAGTCACAGTGGGAATTCCTTTGTGAGGAAAGGAGGGGAAAAATTCCTGAATAAGACACTGTAGATTCCTAATGTTCTGACTTTTCAAATTCCAACTCACAGAGCTAACTGGAAATAAATACATTTAAAAAAAAAGAAAAGATCTTACAAACTTGTTTCACAACTTCCAGCTACAGTAGTTGGATTTTTTTAATTTGATCTATTTACCCTGTAACTAAATTTCTAATCATAGGTACAAACCACGGATAAATTATTGCAGAATGTAACATCAAAATAAAATTTAAAAAGAGTTATAGGAACAGTAATATAAGGGTTAAAAAGAGTTCTATGCTTTGTTGATACAGGATACCATTTTATTTTATTTATATATATATCTATATATAGATATAGATATCTGCAAGGTAGCAAAGAATAGCTGTACACCTTGACACGGCAAAGATCCAGTGTAAAAAGGTGCTTCACTAGTTTGTTTTTCCAAAAAAGCTTGTATATAATTTTATAGCTATTAAAAACACATATGCAACATAATTCATTACACTCAATACAGCTTTAGTATAAAACTTATAATTTATGAGGTGATGTTAATAGCATAAATTAATATACCATTTCTCTTAAAATCTACAATAAGTATTCTGAAAGCTCATTGGGGAAGGGTATCTTTAAATAAAAAGTTTAAAGCTGAGCGTGATGAAGAAGATTCTGTATGTTGAACTTGAGATGAGAGCCCCGAGAAGAGAAAGAGTCCCTAAGCCAGACACTGTGGACTATAAAACTGAACAAAGATTTCTACTTCTTGCGCTCTCACTTAGGTGACGCTCTACCTTAAATTATTATTTACTTTTAAAACTATTTACTTTTTTTTTTTTTTGTTAACTGCCCTTATTTCCACAAGGAATCCCTGAGACATACCCAAAACTGTACAGTGAAGGTCATCACTGTTCAGAGAAACTGGTTCAACCCCTTCTGGTAGGATGTAGCTATTTTGCATGAGAATTGACCGTCCATCACTTCAGAATGAATCTATTTGCACTGGAACCAGCTACACTGTTTAAGATGCAGGTTAGAGAGTCATTTCAGGGTAAATCAGTCCACTCCAAGGTAGAAGCCAATGCCATCACAGTCAGCTACGTCAGAGCAATCTGCACCAAAGTTTTCCAGAGGATATCTGGGAAAGTTACCTATCCAGAGTTTATCTCCGTGGGCACTGACTGACTATGACAGAAAGCAGGTAAAACATTAGCATTACTGGACCAAGTTCAACATGCGTATGCGGTCGATACACGGGTACTCTGGACATCTCACTGCGTTTGGGGGACTAGCAAGGGGAAGGAGTAGGAAGAATGCATTTTTCTACATCGAGTAAGTACAGTTTTAAGGTCAAAAGCCCAAGTTTCTTCCTGTTCACTTCCAAACCAAATTCTATGAGCCAGAGTAGACTGAAAAGGTGCCAACACTTACTTCAAGGAGACAGAAAAAGAAAGCCTTCTCCAACTATTGCTGTCAATCTAGGGCCAAGCCCACTTTCTTCTTTTATGCTTCCACTACCTTATTCCATTGTAGCCAGAGGAGGAGTATGTGAAAGCAGAGTAAAACAGGGGAAAGCAAAGAACTCAACAACCACGAGAAGTAGCAGAACAGCAAAGGGAAAAGCTCCCAAAACAGTCACTGTGGGGGTTTTTTTTGTTTTTTAAATGGCTGAAGACACGAGTGAGAAGTGTTCTAAGACACGTCTTTTGTAACTCCTCTCCACCAAACTTTTCTTTCCCTACAACAGTGGTTTTTTCTAGTTTTAAAGACAAAACAAAAACTTTACCTGATAGAGCTAAGATCTCTCATGACTAGACCTCTCCTGAAGTCCAAGTTTAAGTTTAGTAAACGCAAACGTAGATTTTTCCAGCAAACCTCCTTACTTTTATTTGGGCTTGTGGGCATTAGAAAGAGTAAGTTAAATTTTTATTCATGACTTTCTACTGATGCACTTCTCCAAGAAGAGGAACCTGTGAGAAGGTAAACTTGCCAAAAACACCTGCACATTCACTGCTAGCGTGTGCACTCCATTGATCAAAGTTGTACCCTCAGCATCTAGTTCATGACATATTAGCATGCTGCGAAACATCATCTTACTCACTGATCTGAAAAATACTTTGATCTATTGCACTGCTGTTCTAGCATCCAAAATGTACGTTATGAATTGCAGGAATCTCTCCTCCTTTTCGTTTTACAGTCAGATTCACTCAGGACCACGGAAGACTTACCAGTTGGCATTACTTACATTGGAGAAGTATCTGAGAATGGGAGAATAAAAGAAAGAATGATGAAGAACGTAGAGAGTATGGAAATAAAGGAGATATGAGAAGCAGCCCACAACACCCCATCATTAAATGTCACCTAAGAGATCAGAAAGACCTCGTGACTAAAGATCTGGTCAGCACATTAGCCCAAAACTAGTCCTTCAGTTAATCTTTCCACTACCACCAGATCTTGCAACAGGTCTGCACAGGAGACTCCTTCACATGTGACAGTAAAAACACAAAAGCAAAAGGAAACATCCCAACAGGGAAGCTGCCCAGACAACCACACAAACCCCTCTCTGCAGAAGATCGCTGCAGGTTGTTTGTCTGCTGAAAGCACCTCCTGCCACCGTTCCTGTACCCTACAGGTCTTGAAAGATTCAACTGCAGGTAGCTAGCTCTTCTAAAAATTTTTCCCTCCTCCCTTCACCAAAGGCTCATACTGTTGGAGAATTCACCAGTGGATTCTGCTCACTGTTGGGGTTCAGAAGCAGAACACCACCACGTGTGTGTAACCATCAGGGCCAGCTTCTCAGGGAAGACACCTGTCCACCGTTTATCGTACTCCTTTGTGAGACTCTCCTGGCAAACGGATTCAATCCCAGACCGTATTTAGATGTAGTTACAGCAAAATGAAGCTTCAAATTGAATTGGGCTACTGGTTTGCAGGTTCAATCCTAGGCCCTTCACCTTGGCCATGCCCCTGAAGCCAGTGGCATCACACTGTGCATAACAGCTCACAACAGAACTTCCCAATTTTTCAACTAATATCCATTTCCCTCTAAAAAAACCAAAACAACAATGCCCTCGCCCGAGAAAAAAACCCAAATCACTTCCATTGGCTTCTCTTTGCTATTATGGATGACCCTCCTTTGACATTTTTTCCTTGCGTTTGTACTTCCAATACCATCTCTGATTTTTGCCTAGCAGACGATAAGCTTCTTGGGGCCTTCCAATGCTTTCAAAATGAGAACTACAAATCCTCATTTCACTAACCTGCTGAATGAAGTGGGAAATGTAGCTGTTGTCACCTTCTCCACAATAGCTGAGGCAGACCTGCAAGTGTGCTACCTCTAAGCATTATCGACTTAAAGCTCTTATGGCCAACCATAGAGAGAAGCATGCTACTGATGAGAAGAGAACTAATCAAGAACCTGGAGGAACTGGAAGGAGTAGACAAAAAGATGCATCTTTTCCATCTTCTTGCATCATAGTAGTTATGAGGCCAAAGAACAGATCAACTTCAAGTGCATATGGTTCCCCCCCAAAGCTGGTGTAAAGTCTTCCTAAGTGAAAGGAAACATCAAAGTATGTCTTACAGGGTGTCTTACACATCAGCCCAGCACAAGGATGTTTCTGATGAGCCTCTGTACACTATCAAAGTTCATCTTGTGTTAAGTACTTTTGTACAAAGACTAATTGAGGTGCTATTACTATCAAAAATGATGTTACTGGTATTTTATTCTAATTTTTTTTCAATTCTTTAAAACTCAAATCATATGTAAAGAAATTAACTTTTAGGTTCAACTAGCTTTATTCCATTTGTTAACACGTAAAGGGCATGACAGGTATCGACCATCTCAAATCAATGGACTGAAATTGCTACACTGGGTCTTTGATGAAAGGGTGATTAGAGTGCTAATTGCTATACAAGGAGATGATACTCAAAAACCTTTGCAAGAGAGCATGGATTCTACTCAGGAACCATATAATTAACAGCCTCGAGGACTACCTTAACCAGACCTGCAGTATTTCTGAGAGGAAGAGGTGTGAAACATCTCTGGCTGCACGTACCTCTCAGATTGGATCTCTCACATCCAACAGTAAGACACTGATTCACTGAAGTCAACAGGTTGATGTGGGTGTAGAAGCCCACCTGGAATGATCCACCTTGTAAAGCTAAGATCAAGACCCGTAACTGCTCGGTAGGCTGTAACCATGAAATCAGCGGCAGTGAAAAAGCAGGAGGTGAACCAGGAAAAGGCAAGAGTGGTGGCCCATTTCAGAACTCAGTGTCAGACAGGACAGAGGGATTCCTGTTTCAAACGTATACAAACTGAAGTTTATTTTTAAAAGTGCAGCTTTATTGCAAACTTAGTTTGCTCATTGAAAAGTGTTACGTAGTCACTTTCCAGGGAAGAGTCATCAAGGGATATACAAAAATTGAAGTCTAAGCAGGGGAAGAGAGTTGATATCCTAGGCTGCCTTAAAGGAATGCAGGTACATAATGGCCATTGATTTTAAATGGGAATTATGGACCTGCACAGCTTTGACAGCTTTCGAAATTCCTGTCTAAATCAATGCTCAGATTAGGAGCTGGGTTCTGTTCTGAGTTAGACCAGTAAAAACTCACAGTGACCTTAGACCAAAGAGCTCCTCTGTAATTTATACCAAAGTGAGCAAGCAGAACTTGGCTCTCAGTTCCTCTCCTCCCTTCCCCGATGGCATTTACTAAGAAAGAGAAATGTGATGTGGGGCAAATATACTCTGCACTAGCTGCAGCTTCATTAAAGAGCTTGATGGGCACAAGAATGATTTCAAGACCAAGGTCTTGAAACCAATTTATAGAAATTAACATCCTCTAAAATGACATGAATACACAAGCAGATTAAAGAATTAACCATTTGGTATACTAGTTCTCCACTCTTTTTTCAGCCAATCATTCAAACACATTGAAGAAGGTATACGGACACAACGAAAATCATTTGCAAATCAAACAGTTGTCTCCTCAACAAAGTATGGGGAACATAATACAAAAATAAATAAATGCCTTGTCAGATTTGCCTCATTTCACAATACCACTGGGCATTCCTCAATCAGCAGGACAATCACAAGCAGGATTTCATAGGCTTCAATTCAACTTTTTACATGATTTAAAAACATTTAAATGTTACAAACATATTTAAATCACCACTTAAAAATATTCGGCTTATATTATTAAGATCTATTTTACCAAGTATGAAATAAGGACTTCATAACAACAGAAGCATGAAAATCATTTTTGTTTCCTCCACCCACATACACTTGCAATTTCAGAAAAGGACATATGCATCATCCATACTCCTTTGTATTTAAGGAGAACAAATCTTTCAAGAAAAGAGGGTAGTATGATTGCTACGATAGTAAGAAGACACAAGACCTATCCCATTTAAATTCTTCCTTAGCAAGATGGAAGGAGAGGTTTGGGTCAGAGATTTTGGTGTGGGCCCGACTGCTAACAAAATGAAATTTCTACAGCAACTAAACTTCATTCAGTGATCCCTTGCTCAAACAATTTATTAGGCCTCCCTACTACATGTGCTTGGTATCTCTTAACTTCCTGAATTAGACTGGAATATGTGCAGGTAGGATGTTTTACTGTAAGGTAGAATGAAATCTGTCTTCTACAGTAAGAGATTGAAATGTGGGATTTTCTATTCTCTCTCATCTGCATCTCAGAAACAAACCAAGAAGAGTAAAGATTTGTTATATTAAGAAGGAGCTATTTTTACAGTCAGAGTATAGTAGCAAGTTTGAGCCTTAAAAAAGTCACAAGCAAATTCCTTTTTTCCCTTCCTGATAATGAGATGCAAGTAAACACCTCAGAATTTCTGCTGCTGTTATCTGTTGGATTAAAAAACATGAAATAAAATAAAATAAAATAAAATCTAAAAGCTAGTGGACTCATTTCTTTAAGAACTGAAATTACTACCAAAAAGTCTGAATACTTTCTTTAGCAGGTGGGCAGTAAAAGCAAAACTGTCCTGCAAACAGAAGGAATTCTTATCTATTTTCCTTTAGTGATTTCTCTCTTGGTTAGCCATGACTGCTGATAGGTACCTGCTAGTTCCTTACATACATTCAGCATCCCATACAGACCATCAAACCCTGCAAGTGTTGAAAAAAACTATATGGCTCCCAGGGGGAAAAAAACCATCCAAGAAATTCTCAGTAGCTAGCCATAATTTGCATCCATTTGAAACTTACCAAAGGGTCTGACCTAGACTTGTGTGGATGGGCAGAATACCAAAAAATTCTTCCAGTTTCAGCTGGGAAATACCTGTCAGACACGGAGTTCTGGACAAAGCCACACTTGAAAAGGCAAATCATCAATGCTACAAGGCCACAGTAATTCAGCAAGGGAGGGAATTTCTGCACAGGAATCTTCACTAATCCATGATCTATTTCAATCTTTTCTGGTTTTCTTTCTTTTTTTCCCTGGGCTAATTTCATATCAGCCTTTGGATTTCCGGGCAACCAGTCAACTGATCCCCTTGCTGCTCAATGAATTAAAAATCATCATAATAAAAAAACAAAAATCAGCATGCAGTAAGAACAGTGACCAGTTCTAGAAGGGGACAACTCCCACTTCTTCACCAAAAGAAGAAAAGGAACTGCTGCTCCCTGCACCCCAAACACACACATGCACAAAGAGGAGGTCAAGAGACTGTTTTAAGAAACTGCCAAACTCATCCTTGAACCATGATCTTGATTTAGGACTTCAGTGCACCATTCTTAAATCAATGTGTGCAGCCAAGTTTTCCATGCCAGATGCTACCTTTGGGAAAAAAGGTAAATAAAAAAAAATATTCAAGATACTTCTGCCCACTGGAAAACTTTCCACCAGATGCTAATGGGATGGCAAGCACTGATCCGAACCCTAGGAAACAGTAACATGCATCAGTAATCTGAGGTATCTTCCCATTTCTAGGTCTTACTGCTAAGATCAATTACATCCAGTAACTGTGCTGTATCCTTAAGGAATTATTGGGGAACGGTGAACCTGCCTGCAATAAATGAGCACCGGTGCATAACAAGCACATGTGAACGCTACAGCAAGGTTCACAGAGGGCTAACCCTGGTCAGTACTGAAGCAGGGGTTTTCTTCTCAACCCCCTCTTAAAAAAAAAAAGGGAAGGGAGGACAGAAAAAAAATAAAGAAGAAGGAAAAAAGGAAAGATAGAAAACACAGGTCCCCCATCTACCTGCACAGAGCCAGGCAGACAAGCTCAGTTGGAGGTGGTGAAGGGCGCAGATGCGTTATTGGTACTGGTAGCGGTGGCACCGGTCACTGCGAAGCCCGTGGGAGGAGCTATGGAGCTGTGGCTGGGCTGCAGGTCCTTGGGGATGCCACTGTGGGAGCTCAGCTGGTGCCCAAAGGCTGCGCTGAACTGAGGGAGCTGTTGTTTAGGGGAGGTGGAGGCCATGAGTTCAGCGGAGGCAGGACCCATGCCACTAAAACTGGTCTGCGGTAACCCCGGAAGCACACTGGAGCTGTTGGGGGTCACAGTGGCGAAGGCAGGCTGTGTGGTCTCTGAGTGCGAGGTGGTAGGTGGTGTGGACAGGGAGGTGGACAGGAGGTGTCCATCTGCACCAAGAAGGTTGCTAAACGGAGAGGGGTCCCCAAGATTGACAGGAAGATTTCCCCAGTGAGTTCTGGGGTTGACCACCCCGCTAAGTGGCACATCCAGCTGAGTTGGGAGCAAGTGCTGTGCCATCATGGGCATCTCTGCTGAGAAGGTAGCTGCCAAGTTATCACCGGAAAAGGATGCGGTGTGAGGGGATGTGATATGGTCACTGTAGGGAGACGGCACATGCTCACTATCATAATGGCTTCCATGGGGTGAGGAGTGTGAATGGTCACTGCTGTATTGCTGTCGTGAGGTGATCAGGTCATCTGCCTTGCTCAGCAGCTGGGCAGGGTGGGGCCTCTGGGAGGCATGGCTGCCATCATGAAGTCCATGAAACTGTCCTGGGAAGGCTCTCTCCCCAAGGCCACTCTGGCTTATCAGAGTGGCAGAAGTAAGGCCGACGTTGGCTGGGGCTGAGAATTGCCCCTGGATCTGCCCTGCCAGGGGCGTTGGTGGGTTGGACAAGGTAGCAGAACGGAGCAAGTTCTCATCCAGCTCCAGACCGGAGAAATTATCATGTACCATACGCCCATTCAACAGCTCCCCCAGATCCGTGTTAACCTCTCGACTCAAGGACTGCATTCCTGGAGCTCCAGCACCTGTAGAGAACACCCCTATCCCTCTATCTGACAGCTCCTGAACTGGCACACCATCTGTCTGTGTAAGTACTCCAATGGTACTCAGGCACTCAAGAGAAGTTACAGCCTGTAGGGCCCGTTCCAGTTCTTCAGCCTCTTCTGTAGTCGGAAGGAGATCTCCATTTTTACCTGCAGAAACAGGGACACCAAAAGTTAGCGCCCTCCTCTCAGGTGAGGCCAGCACTGGAACTCTAAGGATGCAGGTGTACAGACAATTCAGTACAGAGCTGCAGTGCACGATAACCAGAATGGCTTGTGGTACACAGAAATTTTCCTTCATCAGTGTTCACTAGGTAAGCAAGGTAAGAAAAATGAGATATTACACCTTCCTCTTCAATGGAATTCCCTCTCTCCACCCTCCACTTCCACATATTTCAACACAAGATGCCTCCCAAACTCACTAGACAAAGTAAAAAGGCTTAAATAAGATTTTCTTCAATGCTACAATAACACTAACAGTCCACAAACTCCCTTCTACTTACCACATTACAGTCTGGGCCTGAAATTTACAGTGTCAGTGTAATTTAGGTTAATTTGAACTCAAACACAGTGTGATGTCATGTGATATCAGAAAATCACCAAAAAAATAACAAAGCCCAACTCTGGACTGTTCTAATTTCTTTGTTACCTGTGATAGGTACTGAGCTTTAGAATCTAGCAATTCAGGAACAATTCTGATCAAAAGCTAGTTTCAAAAATGTATTTAAAGATTTTATTCTCACTCTCTTCTCCTTTTATCAAAGGCCAACATTGACTGTGATTCCAGCCCCACTCGATGGCAGAAAGATGCCATTACTGAAAATATTCTTGATTAAACTGCAACACTGACAGGCAGTAAAAACATAAAATGAATTATTAAAATACTAAACCAATTAGGATTTTCAGAGCAGTAATTATAAGAGCAAGCAGAGAACCACATACACCAGTCTTAAGTCTGTTTTACTTCAGAGCTAACAAACAACAGAGCAAATGCACACTTCATTGTCTAGAAGGTATTACCTCTGTAGGAAAGCAAGCAACCCCTCAAAATGCATTTTAGAAACACTCACTTCTTCGGTTCACTGACTGTGTTCACGTTAGCATAAAATAAGATGGTACCTTCAAAGAAATCAAAATCTTGCAAGTCGTCGGGCAGCCGCGGCAGGACATCAGAGAAGTCCTCCTGATTCAATTCCAAGTCATGTGGAATGTCTGTGATTTCATTGGCGATATCATCAGGCAGCTCATCGGCACTCAGCTCTGGTGTGGAGGGGCTCCTGGACAGAAAGTATTCACAGTATTCAACTCTGATTCCTCCAAATGACAACTACAAATGCATATCCACCTATAATGAGTGGTTCCCCACACTTTTTTTTTCCTCCACCCATCATCTAGGAAAAAAATACTTTTAGAAAGCTTCTTTAGGAAGCTTACACTTAGCCTATTGATTAAATACATAAGATGGGGCATCAGGAGCAAGGTATTTTATCCATCAAACCCAGTAATTGCTCAAATCTGAAATGACCCACTCTAAGGTTTTTTCCAACAACCACGTGGAGATGGAATTTCTAGCCCCACTCCAGATGCCGATCAGCACAGCAACATCACACCTGTCTACAGTGGTCATTGACAAGGTTCAAGCTAGCAGTGGGCAAACTGGGGCAAGGCTACCACTGACCGTATGTGGGGCATCTCTACTGGCAGTGAGACACTGGCAGGCATGGTGAGGTTCCCTTGGGGCACTGCAGGAGGAATGGGTTTCTGGGGCCGGCGTGGGCCTCGCCTTCTCTTCTTCTTGTGTTTTTTGGTAAGTGCAGGTGGCTTCGTTTTTTTCCTGGGTTTCCTCTGCTGCTGGTGCTGAACTTTACGGGAACTGTCCCCTCTCAAGAAATTGTCCTTTGGGAATAAAACAATAGCATGTTAAGAGCTAGTAGTATTTTCCTTGGGTTTTTTCCCCCCTTTCATGTAATGCAAGAGACTGCTAACTTACACCCAGGCAAGGTTATGAAAATTAAGCTGTTTCCTTCCTCATTGATCCCAATGGCAAAAATCACACAGACAAAATTATGAGGTATGCTAAATAGGAGATCATGCAGTGACATTTTAAAAATCATCATAGTAAACCCTAACTAAATCAGTGCAAAACTGTATCCTTTGGCATCGTTCCTGTACGTATTAAAGACAGAACACTGTTGTGAAGTGGCAATAATGGGGATAGTGTGCAACAGCTGAAGCCAGCATCCTCAAGTGTCCACTACCATAAAAGAGGGACAGCACTGAGGAAATGGAATTAATACTGTAAGATTAGGGTAAGGATGCAGGTAAACAACTAAGGCCTCATTGTTTTTGAAAAGCAATCATTGATCAATTAAAAAAATAAACCATCATCAGTTTGCAGTTGCCATCATACTGGGAATGGCAGAGGGTTCTATGAGCTACAGAAGTAAACCTTGATAGACACATTGAAGATTGCCTGGGAGAAGGGGAAAATCCCACAGAAATCTGAGCAGACCCTCGCATTTTAATCCAGAAGACTCCTTAATTCAAAAGTATTGGAGAGGTTGGACAAAAACAGTAAGAAAAGAACGACAACAATCCAACAACAGAACAAAAAAAGGGCAGTTTTACACCTAATGCCTTGAAGGAGGGGCAAGACAGAAGTGGGTTTGTGAATTATCCTACAAGTTTTGTTCTGGAAGATGGGAGGCATAAAAGGAGAGCAGAGGACATCACCTTAATTTCTGCATTCTCTCAACTTGTAGTAGGCCACTGCTTTTCCTCTGGGATCCACAGATCCCTGAAGGAGGTTAAAGATAAACTCTAATAGTCACCAAAAGGTAAATAAAGTAGCAAACCCATTATTTTTATGCTTGTAATTGCTATCTACACTTCCTCTAGAAAATACTTTGGGCCCCATGTACTAAGACTGTTTGAGATGCAGTGTTCTTACCATACCACACTCATGCTATATTCAGAGCTAAGGGCCAGGAGTGAGCCCAAATAAAATGACCACAGGATCTCTTGCAATGATTTTCTATTTCTTGATTCAAGAGAGGAATCAAATTTCTTCCAGTGAAGGAAATTCTCATACACACATTATTATATCCTCAAAATTATGTAAAATATTTTCACAACAAACTTTATACTAAGTGGGAATGTTTGGCATGTTTTACCCTCTTAAAAAAATAAAAGGAAATAAACTTTTAAGTTTGTAAACTTGTTAGTTGCCACACAAGAGTTCATAGAAAGACTGGGGTTAAAACTCCTGATCATCCCAACACACAGATCACTACAGTTTTGGCTTTGTACTTACCATTTTTTTGGCATGTTCTTCGCACAGAGGTGTCTGATGTGTAATGTCAAAAACTGGCACAGAGCACTGTTGACCATCCGCAAACTTGGCTGTGCAACTTGAGAAGAGCTGCTGAGAACGGTTCAATAAGATATCTGTACATTTCTGCATCAGGAATAACACACAAGGCAACGATGGAGGAACGCCCTTTGATTTATCAATCTGATGAAGATCAGAGCCTTCAACTCTAGCTGTCCATAGATGCTATTTTTAATGAATACCTTAACTTTGTTAGTCAAGTTCAAAGCTAGGTAAGGCTCAAACCCAACTTTTAAAGTGAAAAACTGCATTCATGCAGAATCTCTAATGATTTTATTATATATTGAGATAGTTTTATGGAAGCAGCCATTTCACTAATGAGTTCTTAGCAAAAAGAAGCCTCTTCCTGGAGTCTTAATCAATAGATCAATAGTAGCAGTTGGAACAGTGTAGTCAACAGGACTATTTCCTTACAGACTAATGACAATCCATACCGAAACATTAAAGAAAAAGTATTTCTTAATTCAATCTTTTAAGGTACATTCTTGGCATTTATCTTTAGAGCACAGACAAAGAAGTTTCAAGATCCTTCCTGCTCCTCTGAAAAAAAGATGTGCAATCAGACAGAAAGGTCAAGTAAATCCAAACGTAAGCTTGCTGAGATTTCCTTCAGAAAAATCCCCTGCAGGAGTGAAAATGTTTCCAAACTTAGAGCAAATCAAACAGATATTTCATTGTATTTTTTCAAACAACATTAGAAGCACTCCTTCCATCTTGAACAGTTCTCAGACCTCAAAATCACTATGTATGTTCAGAAAATGTTAAAACACAAAAGAAAGGACAAAGGAAATGGAAAACCTGCAGAACAATCCAGATGGCAGACTTGGACGGATAGGTCAGAACCAAGATCCTGCTCATTTTAGGAGAGACTGTTTCCATTGAGAAGAAAGTGCAGAGGGAAAAAATGGGCACAAATGCAAAATCCCTAGTTTTGACTTCTCTGCTCTATGGCACACCAACAAGCAAGACCACTTAAACTTTAAAAAAAATAATAAAAAAAACTCCAAACAAACAGAATCATGAGGCAAATCCCAAACACAGCTGCACACCCTGGTGAAGTTTTGAACTGCCCTGCAGCTTTAAGGGCCCTGCAAAAATCAACAAAGAAAAACAAGGCATCTGCAAACCAAAAAGATTGAAAAGGTGCTGCAGTCTGATAGTAACTGGAACAGATAAGCTCTAGCCACTTAAAATACCAAAACCAAAAGCTCCAACAAAAGAAGTCACTCCAACAAAAGCGCCAACAGTTGCTCAGCTAAAACCACAAAAGACAAAGTCTGCAGGATTCTCAAGTATTCCAGGTCAAAAGTCTGCCTGTTTATAGTCTTCAGATCTAACCTCACATCTAATGTGCTCCTTCCTTTCTGTGACCTTCATGCATTGACTCTTAACATCCTTTTCAGGTTTTGATTGAAATCCCCAGCACTGGGAATTCTTCCTCATCCAGAATTTGAATTCTGTGACCCCTTTTATTCTGCTTCTTTAAACAATGCAAAGTACCAGATTTCCATCTTTCTAGCCACTGTAAGCCATCTGTAAAAACTTGTTCCTGTAAACCCTTTATAGGTAGTTAGTCTATTGGAACCTACCAAGAACTGTATGAAAGCCATGAGGCTGAAAGCCACGTTGTTCGTACCAAGTCATTGGTGAGAGATGAACAGTTTTGTAAAGCCTTCGTGCACCCATTAAATACGGCTTACAAAGTAAAATGACGTGATTATGACAGATACCAGTGGCAAACTACTTATCTTCACTGCCTGCAGACCCAAATCACACAGACAAATTAAAAGCAAAGTAGTTGATGATAGGCTAACAAATAGGTATTTCTTTGTGAAAACATATATGTCAATGCAAAAAGCCTAATAAACAAACAAAAAACCCTAAACCAGAACAGCTTCCATGCATGAATGCAACTCCCAGAGTTAAGAGGATACGCTGAAAACAATGCCTGGTGTATGGAAGGGCCTGGTTAGTGCACTGTTCTCCCTTTGAAGTCCCACTACAGGTTGTTGGCTCTGCATCTCTCTGCCTCGCTTGGCTTGTGCTGAAAAAAAAACAAAACATAAAAGAGTTTAGAGGCAAAACCCCAGTCTCAGGTGGTTACTTAGCACAACTCTTGCACTGAATGCAGCACAGTAGGATGAAAAATTCTAACACACGTGTGTGTGTCATGATCCAGACGGGTGCACACTACTACCACACTCTACACAGGGATACAGAATAGATGTCAATGACAGGTGAAGGTGTGACTGCAGTAACAGGATTATTGTTTATTTCACAGGGCCTTAATTGTAATGAAAGGTGCTGTGTGCTACTACCATGTAAATATTACAACACCCTGCAACAGAGCCAAGGACAGCAGTAGGTGAGTGTCAACACAGGTGACCCTTAAAATGAGGTCAATCTTTAGAATCCAATACATTGTACATGCCTACATGGGCAGTCCAGTGCACTTCCAAGCCTGTTCGTAAATCAAAACATGCCGAGCATCCCCAGAGCTTACATGCAAGCATGTGCTCAGACAAACTTAGACTGAGCTCTGGAGTGGCAGAGCCTGAGCGTGCTCAACATGGGTAAAAGCTCTCCTTCATTAACGTGCTACAGCCCAATCCACCAGCAGGTGCCCAGAGCAGAGCACTTCCTCAGCACAGCCTCAATGCTTTGAGCCTGAGCTTCAAGCAGGCGACCAGACAGCAGTGTGGATGAGTACTGCAAGCATTACACAGCTCGCTTGGTGTTAGCCTGCTCTCGAGGCACTTGTCACCTTCACGTAGATAAAGCTGGCGATTCCAGGGCTCAATTTCACCTCTGTACACGTTGTTTTCTAGGTTGACAAAAAGCTGGCTGTAGCCTGACTGTTTTCCTTCAGCCATTTCTGTCATCAACTGCACTTTGACTGAGTAAAGTTTTAGTGAGCAATATTACTCCTGTGAAAAATTTTGTAACTGAAAGGACTCTGTGGCTACTTAAATTAACCAGAGCAGCGATGACAGGCATACCTGGCTTTACCAGTGTACCCAAAACAACGTAATCTTTTTTTGCATAATAAAAGGCAAAAATAATGGGGAAAAAACCCAACAAAAACAGCAAGAGCTTGCCAGTTCTGGCAAGGTTTTGCTGTAGTTTAACTTTGGAGACATTTACACAAGTTTATAAACTAGTAATGTACTTCCATACTGCATCTCGGAGCACCTTTTCAGCATCACTCCACCTCCTCAACAATAAACCCTCCAACTGTCATGAACCACAGCCCGCTGTCCAGGAACAAAAGCATCCCATAACCAGAATATACCCTCAGTACCCTGCTCCAGCCTGCCTCTCATGTTAGCCTCTCCTAACTCCCACAGTCACACACCCTGTAAAGCAAAACCACAAGAGCAAAAGGATGCTGCTGGTACCCCAGACATAACACCAGGGTTCAGACTTACTCTGTTTCTGCACAAATATGAATCGACCAACTCTCAGTATGCCGAGAGCTGGAGGGATGTTGACATTATCTAGAAAGTATTCCCACAGAAGGTAACCTTCAGAGTTGTTAGAAGATATTTATTTTGTTGCCAAGTTTCATTTAATGTTAGATTGAGTTAAATCTAACAAAAAGTGTGAGCTTAAGTTTGATTTGCTGGGAAGAGAATTAAGAGGAGTACAGACTTTTCAAAAAATGTTGTCTGAAAAACGAAATCTGAATTGAAGCAGTGAACTGCAGACCAGACAGCACAGCTTCTAAAGAACTGGGCTTAGTAAAGTACCAGATATTTGAAGGCAGCCAAAATACACAGATTAATTAACAAGAATAAATTTTAGCAGGCCACTAACTTCTTTTGTGACATTTAAGAAACTGGCCCAGACACTGCTAAATAAACAATCCACATTTTAAAAGACAAGGCTGGAGAATGCTTGTCTTCATGGAAAACACTGTATGCCATGTTTACTCTACTCCATGGACAGGCATTTATGTGTCATGGGTTTTCTGCCTTGTGCATGCCTACCAGTTTCAGAGTTCAGCATTTCAGCTGCTGGATACTCTGCCCACCTCCTCCCTGTTCAGACCCCATGTTACTGCAGTCACAGGGGAAGGTCTAACCTGGTACGAGCACACGTAGCTCTTCGGAGTTCTTGTATCAGTTGCCCAGCACGCTCCGGCTCTCTGCTGGCCGCCTGCAGCAAGGCTTTCCGGAGTGTATGCCGGCATTTCTTCTGACGAGATTCTGCCCGCTCCAGGCGGCAGAGGTGCTTGTATTTCTGCTGAAAGTAAGTGCAAAGTCTGGTCACCCTGGAACTCCTGTCATCTGCATTGTCATCATCGGACCTGAAGGAGGGAAAGTAAAAACAAATGGCCTTTAAGTATTTTTTTTTTCCAATAAAGCTAATTTGTCATTTTAATAGAGGTCTTAAGTTGGTGTCCATCTTCTGGCCCCACCAACATGCAAAGGCTGAAATCAGGCAGGGATGCTTGAAAAATGGTAAAAGCAGGATCCCTTTTGAATTCTAAAGGTACTTACCCTTCTTAGTATGTCATTATTAGAGATTACATCAATGTATCATCAAGTCTGACACATTTAAATGTCTGGAGCCTGCTGTTCAAAAAAAAAATCTATACTGTTAACCTTTATTTACTGTAAATGTCTCAGCAAATGAGACAAACTCTTAAATCAAAGTGCAATTAATGCAGAGGAGAAGGGTGGGGAACTGTGTAGTGGAAATTTATTGAAGAAAGGTCATGCTGGAGAAGATGGTCAAATTCTAACAAGTACCAAAACTGCTGACCTTTTCCAATTCCTCTTACTTTGCCAGGTGGTGTTTTCCTTCCTAAACCAAAACGCAGTTGATACTGCTTTCCCCTTGCTGCAGAGTTAAAAGTTGAGTTACAGTTCAGCCATAGAGAAGAAATTCACATTTTACTCCAAAGGTACTGAGGGAAAAATCAGACCAGGGCTAAGCAATGACCAGATGGAGGACTGATCCAATTCTTTGGTTGCTTAAGAAAGCCTTTTCCCATTTGTCTTGGCTTTCAGAATGTCCAGGCACATACCAACAAAACCATCAAACCATGTCAACACATTCAGTTAAATGAAGTAAAAATCATGAAACATAATAAAATCATCACTGGGACTTGTTAAAATAACAAGGTTCGTGAAGCTACCCAGAAGTTCTTCACAACAAGCACTAGTTTGCAGAATGATTTTTTTGTTCATGGACTAAAGAGTATGCACTCAACATAAGCAAAGCAGACTTTGTTCAGTTTTTCCTTATAGAACAGAGAAACTTTTTGCTAACTTTCCTATCTGTAAAATAAAGGAAGGGCAAGGGGAAGAAAACAAGTCCAAACAGATGAAGCAAACCAAAAGCTCCCAAGGTTCGGACTGCAGGGGCTGGCCAGTGAGACTGAGTAAGCTGACATCCAAACCTGCGCAGAGCAAAGTGGATCACAACTAGCTGATGATAGAAGAGATGCAAAATACTGGCCATGATATTTACTAAATAAAGTAAGATCCAGAAATCCAGAATAGCTGTCGCTAAAAGGCAATATGACTAAGACCTACTTTTCTTGCTGGAAAATCTTATTCCCTTCACATTCAAGCTAAATTTAAGAGACTGCATCCATCTCCACTAAGGCTGCCCACGAAAACTCCACAGGAGCAAACACTGCCTTGATACAAATACACATTTTAGTAAAGTTTTATGTGAAGTCAACCATCCTACGTAGTTTGTTTGTTAAAACAGATTACAGATTATTTTTGAAAAGCATAAATTACAAGTGATTAACCTCTGCAATTAAATGCTTAGCAGTAAATACAACCTGTTAAAATATTTAACGTATGTAATGTTTAAAATATTTTCACACTGAAGATGGAAGAAAATACGCTTTTAAGATCTCTTAGGAAAGAATGCCTACTGGGAACATCAACTTGTTTAGAAAAATTTAATTGTGTGCTATTTAATATAGATATTCCTTTTTCCACTTTATTAATAGAAAACAGGAATACATGGATGGGATCAGTTACATATAGCTAGGTCTAAGGTCTTAGATATTTCATTACTGCTCTGGGCCAAGATTTTTAAACAAAGTTGCAGACATACTGGTTGAATTTTAAATATGATTACAAATTAACTTTAAGATGGCAATATTCCTTAAGGGAAAAAAGTGTTTATTTTGGGTGGAAAGAGTGTTTTTTAATGCAAATGCCTCTACATTTCAGACTTTTTACTTCCTTCCCATTGCAACAGACAGAAACAAGTCATCGTACATTAAAATATTTTGAACTGCAGTTTACGAGATAATTTAAAAAAAGCAGATGCAGACATATAAACAAGACATAGAAGGAAATCATGTCTGCAGTGGCAAGGGCTTATTTTGAGGCAAACAGTTTCTAAAAGTCTATTCAGAATTTTGCTTCCAGGCCAGTAAGATTAACCAAAACAAATTCATATGTTGAAAGAAACCTAAAAATATCACACTACCACCTCCTTTTTAATTTTTTTTTTTTTTTTGCTAGGCAAGTACTGAAACTGAAAGCTACTTTTATTGTTGTCCTTTCATAAACAAGTTTACCAACTTCTATTTAGTTTATTCTCTTAAGCTGCATGTATATAACTTCTGAAGTTCAACTTAATGTGTGCCATTTCATTTTTTAAAAGATTTCTGAAAGTGCACGCAAACCATTTGATAATCCAAAATGCTTCTTCCCAACCCTTCCCTTTGAGATTGTCATGTGTAAACATCAGGGGAATTATTGCTGAGTGTTCATGAAGAAAACAAAGGCAGCACGATGTAGCAGAAAGGAAGAGCAAAAGGGTAGCACAAGCAGTCAGGCACCATCAGGGAACCAGGAGAACATGCTCTCTACTCTGAGACACACCAGCAACTGTTCAAAACCCTCTGTAAGGAGGGATTTGAAGAACCTCTTCCTTTTAGTTCTTACAGTTATTGGGAGTTATTAAATCGAACTTTGACAATACGGTGTTGATATTTGCTCCTTTGGGTGAGCTGGTATGAGGAGGGACTCCAATCCTCACACTTCCCTTTCAAACTCGCTACTTGAAATGCTCATTTATCTATAGTTCAGCATAGGAAGTGAAAAACTACTTTGTTTCAGTGTCATTTGTTTTGCGGTGCTTTCTAAGCTACAACACCCAGCACTCAAATCATCTCGGGGGAGAGCCTCACTAATCTGTGGCAGGGCACAGCCCCGGCTCTCCCTCCGAATCGCTGCTCTGTGGAGGAATTCCTCCCACCCCAGCAGCCTGCCCTGCCAGCCACCCTGCCTGCACCGTGCCCGATGCCAACTCCTGCACTGCTGTTTGAACTCAAACACTGGTGCCTGCCTCGAAGCACTGCATCCTGGAATCCTGAGACCACAGGAATCTGATTTTTCAGAATTAGAAGACAGAATAATAAAAGCAAACATTTGGCCGGTGTTTCCACAGAAGACTGCCACAATATGAATTTTACAGATTAAAAGGCCAGAAGGCAAGTGAACTCAAAAATGTATTACTGTTATGACATTAATTTTAAACCAATCTGGTGAATTTTTGAGAGTTTAAGAGCAACTAGAGTACCACATGAGAAGTTCAACAGAAAGTTTGAGGATTCCCCCCACAATCACACAACCAGAAATGCTGAGAACAAGCTGTCCAGTAATGCAGAAATTAACTGTTCACTTTCTTTTATTAATCTGTTCTGAGAAGCATCCCTCCTGCTGTCTTCCATGGAGTCAAAGGAAAAAGGACAGAATGCAGCTAGCTGGTGGAGAGTTACCCCTTTCACACAGGGACCGCAAGCTCAGACACAAATGTACAGAGAAAAAAAAATAGCTTTAATTTTACTATGAAAAACAGTAAGTAAATTGCCATAGGTTTAGGTATATGATTTCAGAATCTAAAGGTTTGGGGAAATAATCTCCATTCGTTTTCTGGTAAAATTAGCCCCCGAACTTCAGAGTCGTAACAAGTCATTGGCTGACTAAGTTAGGAGCCACCAGCCTGCACTGCCAGATTAGCAAGACAGAGTCATTTTGACAAATCAAATTGTTCAAGAAATAGTCTGAACTAATTCATCTTCACCAGCAGACAGACCACATTGCAAAAGTGTTGAAGAGAAACATTTCAGGTAATAAAAACCTCTACAGAAGCTTGCAGAGTAATAATAAAAGGTTTAGAAGGCTGACATCGCATGAATGTATCAATGTTTATCCATAAACAAAATTAGGAAAGTTGCTGAAGAGCTAACACTGGGCAGGCTGATGGAAGTACAAGAGCAGCCAGTAACATATAAAAATTTATCCATCATGATTTAGTTAAGAGAGTGTTTAATAGAAGTGTATAAAATGCTAGAATGGAACAGAAAATGTCAAGACCAGGTATTATTTTCTCTTAATATGCGAAGAGTAGGAAGAATCCAAAGGAAGTTAAAACAAATAGAAGACAAAACACACTGAGATGACCTTTATAAGTTGACAAAAAAAGTAGGGATCTATGGAAGAACCAGATCAAATGTCAAAGGGAGAAGAGTGTAAGGGAAGTTATTTAATAGATATATCTGCTTTGAAAATTATGTATGATTTAAAAGTCTGAAAGTCTGTTCATGTTTTCCCAAAACAATTTATCTAAAAGCTGCCTTTTAAATTAAAATTAACATTTGTGAAAGCTTACTCTATCTCTAACTGCTGATGCCTTAAAAAACAAGGGTCATTCATAACAGAAAAAAACATTTCTTTTAAAAAGGAAAAATCTACTTCTACTAAGCTTTGATTCACTGAATTTAGTGTCCTGGTGTCTGTCCTGATGACAGAGATAGAGATTTGTTGTTCACATTGTGGACAATCTTGAGAGATGTTAAGAAGTTCTGGTAAGTTTCCAAATTTCCATGTAAGAACAAAATAAAGTTTCATTAATATCATTACTCTAACTGTGATATTTAAAAATTAAACAAAAGGAGAGAGCTGTGGTATCAAAAAGACCAGTTGCATAGTGAACGAGAATCATGTGATAGAAACTACAATCAAACTTTATTGAGACCCCAATTCCCTTTTGTTATCAACATGCTTCAGTTTCATTACAATACTATGCTTGGGATGCTTTGCTTTAACTTTCCACCTTAAAATTTACATTAATAGACATATGTCATCATATCCTGCTGCAAGTTCAGATTTATGACTTCACAGTATATGGAGCCTTTCTGCTTCAGCAGCTAATACCTGCTCTGTTTATCCCTTCAATCACATCACTTCCTTTCAATGCTCCCAACTACATGATGGAGGTTTATTCAACACTTAATTATGAAAAGAAGTGCCATGCCCTTTAAAAAAACAGATTAGAACAACATCCTGCACAATTACCGTAAGAATTAATGAGTAAAACATAGCAAGTTTACAAACAAAGTTATTCACAAATAGTAGGAAAGACAAGAAACCAATAGCAACTCCCTTCATTTGGTTCTAATTCAGGAAATACCTCTACTCAGCAAGGCACACAAGTTCATGAATAAATCCCACTAAATTCAATTAAATTTAGGCAAATGAGCTTAAATTCCTTCCTGATGCATCCTTCTGATAGCAGGCTGCACAAAGGTCTCCTAAGTTACGTGGAAACTGGGACAGAAGGTGACAAGCTGTTTCATAGCTCTTACAAACAAATGAGTTCAAACAATCCTTTGTTTCAGCAAAACACTCGAACAAGAGCTTAGGTTCCACTGACTCCACTTGAAGTGAAGCTCACATTTACATGATTTATTCCATCAAGGCCAGTATGAATACTAAAGAATCATACTCACTCATGTCTCTCATAGCCGAGGGTTTCTCGGATAGACCACGCAACCTGGTAAGGGGAGGTTTGCTCTGAATCCTCCAACTCTTCTCCACTGTCTTCAGACCAATCCAGCCCTAAGGGAATAGAAAACATGAAAGGTGGATGAAAAGTGTATCCACCTCATAGAAGTCTCTGAGCAACCTATGGCACAAAAGATGAATGCATAGTATAGTTACAAGCATAATTATGTTTGATTAAATCATAGAATATTCTCAATTATACAGGAAAAGTTACAGTAACAGCTGCATTATAGTGTGCAAATAGCAAGCACTGATTTTTGTCAAATTTGAGTTTTCCTTTTAAAATCCTTATCGGTTTCTTTATCCATAAGCAGTGCAAGAAAAATCACCGGCTTTCTTACCCACAGAAAAATACCACAAGCTTTCGTACCAAGCACACGGAATCTTTAGAGACAAGGTAAGAGAGAAGTCCCTGCCACAAAGAACTGACTGCCTGGCAATTTTTAATACTAGGTGATCTAAATAGGCCACTTTCATTTCTGTTTATATTCTGATCCTTGCTCTCTGCCAAAACATGGGGAGAATAGGAAAACTGTAAGACAGAGCAGCATGGACAGGGATAGATACACCAGCTACACAGGATGTTCCTTTGCTCAGTCTCTGTAATTGCCTGCCAAATGCAGACATTAGCATGAAAAGAGAGCTAAAGAGAGAGATGCAAATACTCCTGCACTTCTACTAAGCAGCATGCTTTCACTTGATGATGATGCAGTAGAATCAACTGATTATATGCACCAGTAGCCTCAGTTAGTCAAGCTAAACACAATCGTTGAATAGGACAGACAGAAACAAAGTCCAGTAAGTTCTCAGGTGGAACATTTTATCTGGAGTTTCATCTTTTGCAGTTTGTTTTTTGGTTTGGTGGTGTTTGGTTTTTTTCAGTTTTTCCTACTCTTCCATATCCCATGGAATTCTTGCTAATTCAGGTGAGAGAAAATCCCGTAGCTGCATTTACAAGCAAGCATTATTACTTTTTCACTTTCTTGTGTGCTCCTTGAAAATGGAGCAGCAGTTGGGATAGAGTTAAGGAGCACTTTATTTTTGCTAAATATAAACTAAATGACTATATCTGAGATTATTCTGAAGTCAGATGCTTTGAATTTGGGAAATGTTATCAGTACTTGGTTACCTGCTTTCAGAGTTAGACACACACACACTTGGAATACAATTGTCAGGAGCACCTTCATCATTTAGAAACAACACTTTAACATAAACCAGAAATATCAGAAACCCTATTTTCCAGGAACTTCAGCATCCTGAAAATTCTATTGTTCATTCCTATTTTTAAGATATACATTTGAACTAAATTCATAGAATCATAGAATTAAGATATCTTAAGACATTTGATAAAGTGCCAGAATCATACTTTAAACTTAAATGTTTTTTCACTCTCACCCTTTCCATAAAGGAATGAAAAAACAACTTAATCATTGGATAAAGATGTCCACAACTGATACCACGGAACAAATTATTTACTCAAATTTTACAAATAAAATCAGAGGGTGTGTTGTTTTGCTTTTAATGGGCACTGCAGAAATGAAGGAATAAAATCTAATCCAGATTCAGCTACACTCACACTGAAGACTGCAGTTACATTAACATCCAATTACATAGCTTTGATGTAAGTACACATAAAACTTGCTGCATCTTTTTTAGGATTCTGTGCAGTCATCTCTAGTGCTACTCTATCATAAAAACAAAATCCTGAAACTCTCTGAACCAGCATAACTAGTCTTTAATATTAAGGCATATTATGAATAAATAACAAATACATTTTCTACTCTCACATAATTGATGTGAATGCTGTTACTTTGAAAAATATAAAATGTTGTAATTGCATACACATACAGTTATGCATCTGCCTAACTGTACATTTATAGGCCTAATCAGTTTTTTTTACTATGCCTCTTCTTCAGGAAAATGTATTCTCTTCACCACTTGAGAATGTAAAACATTAAACACAGAAAGCATCCTTCTACAATCTTTCAAAACACAGGTCACTTTCAACGCTACTGGGGTCTGTGACACTCAAAAATGCCTCTGGAGTTGTCATTCCTCAAAAGACCTACATTATAGGTAGGACCATCAAAGCGGTTTTCTGAAGAACAATGTCCTTTGGAGACATGCTATGGGATGCTAATTATCTTCTGAACAAACAGTCAGGCTATCCCATTAGTGCCAAAGGACAGATCTTAATAGCAAATTTAAAAAAAGGTTAATTGAAAAATAGCAAAAATTACAGATGTTTGCAATTAAATAAGATATTATATGAAGAACATTCAGATTTAAGTCTTTTTTTTTTTTTTAAACATCATAAATGGCATTCCTGCTCTAATATCACACAGTCAAGTCAAGTGGAAATTTGGATCTGCACAGAATGATGGGCCAGATCTCCAAACTTTGACTTGCACTCAACTTTGTAAATACGCACTTGTCACATATTTAACGTTCAATCTAACCTTGTCCACTCATGTAGGTACAGCTGTGCCATCTTTACTACTCAAGTTGCAAAACTTCTGTAGGATGTCTGTATCATCCAAATAATACTTTCTACACTTCAGTTTGATTTCCCAAATGGTTAACAGGACATTAAGAAGAATAAACAGCCAAAATACCATAAACTATCTGCGAAGGGTCCAGGCATTCCCTTCATAGAGAACAGGGCTAAAGAAAACACCAAGAGATTACCCAGTTCAGGGTTATTTTGCAAGGATGACACACAAATGCAGGACAGGGCTAGGAAGACATTCCCCTGTTGTCTTTTGGTTTCAGGTTAAAAAATAAGCACGCAGCACATCATATTATCTACCCACCTAAATGTGGAAACAGATCAGTGTCCAGCTGCTGTTTTCGAGTGCACAGTTTCACCAGTCTCTGTAGCCGGCTCATGCAGGACGAGTGCGGAGAGAAGGCTGTGGCTTTCATGAGGACCCGATCAGTCCTTGGAGGGTCCGTGACAGGAGCCCTAGCGGGTGGCAGGAGAGGCAGAGGTCTCTTGTTAGACAACTGCCGGGCTTGTGCTATAGTGTGTGTGGTGGGTGCCACTCCCTGCATTGGTAGGCTGGTGTTCGGAGGTTGAGGTGACTTGCAGACTACGCCCTGCGGTAGCCCTGTCGGCTTTAACGAAGCTGATGAAGGTGGCAGATGGGAGTGCTGCTGCTGCAGAGGCTGCTGCTGCAAAGGTGCAGGAAGGGGGCTAAAGTGCTCTTGGCGAACTTTTAAAATCTCTGTCTCTCTCTGGCGCTGCCGGTTTTGAGCCAACTTGCTCTGCAACTTTTTCCTCACTGTTGCCCCTTTCTTTAGGTCATCATCCTCCTCGTTGAAAGCAAAGGGGTCTTCTAATTCTGCCTCCAGGTAGTGGAGAGGAAGCCTAGCCCCTGGAGGGGAGAGGGACATCCCATCCAGTCCGTTGGGCATCTTCAAGGCCAGGGTGGGCACTGTCAGACTGAAGGCCATAGCATCCATCTGATGCCTGACCTTTACCTCCTCTATGGGATCATTCTTTTTCTTCCTCTCCTTTTTCGGTATAAAGCCAAGTACCTGCAGGTGGCTGTTGCAGTACCTTTGAAAAGTAATAGCAGTCAGTTATTAACTCAACTCTTGTAAGTAAAATCTGAAGAAAACAGACATCACTAAAGGGAAATCCACACACACCCATCTCATGTGAATTTAGATTGAAACGTAAGAAGTTTTATAAGAAGTGTACACAACTGCTTCTAATACAACAGAACCTGTAACAGAAAGCAAAAACTTACACAATTTTGTGATCTTAAGATATAAAAATCTTCAGTCATTATTCATAAGAGAATCACACACAACCATTCAAAATATTTACCCTCAAATAGGGTAAATACAAAGCAAAGCAAACAAAACAAATGGACTGATATATAAACCAGTAAGAACTCAAGCCATTAACTCTGATCATTTCAAAAGCTCCCACTGAAAACTACTTCCTTTCATTTGGCTGTTCTTTCACTGGAAGTAGTTAACATTTTCATCAATGCACACATTATTGTTATGAATTCCACTGTAGTAGAGAGCAGTTTCTTATACGGACAATCTCACTAGAGATATCTGCTGAGAAAGGT
The DNA here is from genome assembly GCF_011004875.1 of Balearica regulorum gibbericeps. Taxonomy (NCBI): domain Eukaryota; kingdom Metazoa; phylum Chordata; class Aves; order Gruiformes; family Gruidae; genus Balearica; species Balearica regulorum. The sequence continues at coordinate 14,520,313 of NC_046189.1, read as the reverse complement.
CCCTATTTGCACTTAATGAACAAGTAGCATAAATATTTAAGTTCTGTTTTAGTAGTTTAACATGATGAATTTTGTAGCCAGCAGATTAGCTGCATGTTCTTCAAACAAAAAAAATCTAGTTTAAAAGCAATTCTCTGCTGCTAGAAAACATTTACACAATGCCAGGAATATGTATACATACAATCCACAAATACGGACTTTAAGGTCTTCTAATATAAAAAAAGCTTTTAAAGTAATGTTATTTAAAAATAAAAAAAAAAGGAAAAAATCTTTGAAAGTTTGTCATGAAAATTAAAAGGAGAAGGGTAACAATTTATGGCCACAGATAACATACTAAGAAGTAAACAACTAATTTTGTCTGATTAAAACAAGCAGGTCATAGAAATGTAGGAACCAGTCCGATCCTTTTACTGTTTCACACAGGCAGGCCCTCCTGCCTCTGTAGAATGCCACCAGCAATCAGACTTCTGCCCTTGCAGGATTCCATCTATAACCTGCAGCTCATAGATGAAAACAAAGATATGAGGAAAAAGTGATGCCTACATCAAGGTATTAATGAACAAGCTAAGGACATATCCATGAAGGTATTAATGGAAATGAATAAGGACAAGATAAGGAAATATACCACTAAAGTATAAAATCTGATCAGTATGAATCTGAGAAAAGTAAATTTTGTTGAATAAACAGGTTAAAATTAAATTATTCCTGGTCTTCATGGAGAAAAAAATAAACAGAAAAGCCTAAACCAAGCCCCCAAACAAGTTTAACACTTCAGTTTAGTGACTTTCAACTTGCTCTTCCACCTCTCAAGAAGCAATGTGTGAACTGCTTCTAAAGGGTCCATAAAAGGTAAAAAAGAAAAAGCAAATTCATATATACTCCTTAACAATCTCCATACATGTAGTTTCTCAAGGGATCCACACCCATAAGGATTCACAAATCAGAAAAGGATGAGAAGTACTGCTACTTATTACTGTCTAAATAATTTATTACATTAAATTGTAATAATAAATAAATCCAAATGAGGCAAGCTGAAAGCCAGCAACGTGTGGAGTCCTTGTTAGAATACACTGGAATACTGTAAATTCATATTGACAAATGCACTTCTAAAAATAAAATTACGTAATGAGAGCTCAATAAAGTTTCCCTTAAAGTCAACAGCATTATTCCCATAATTAAAATTAAGCACTTTTAAAAAATATTTTGGTTGAACAAGACTGATGAGATTAGTTAGAACAGCACTTTTAGTATGACAGAAGAATAAAACAATAAACAGACAAGACAAACACAATGGAATTTTTCCCCTCTTAATTCCAATAAAAAGAGAGTTTTGCTCAATGTGAATGCTTCCTTTATATTGTTCAGAACTTAAATATTGCCACCTTGTGCTTGTGCAGAAGCGAGGAGGTAAAACTGGCTAGTCTGTTTTCATTGTGAAAACCAGAGAGAAAGCAAAAAAAATAGAAAATGTGAATAAACCTATGAAAAGGTAATTAGCTTGCTAACATTCTCTGAGTTTTAGGCTATTAAGGGTTTTGCTTCCTCTAACAGCATCATTTTTATATGGCAGAGAATAAAGCCTTGGCCCTTAGAACTGACCGTAGTGCATCACTGAAAGCCACCAATATCTTACAGGGGCATCACCTCTAGACACAAACCCATAGATGCCAGGCTACAACACAATGAAAACAGAGATCGCATGCACTTGCAGACTCCAGTACACGCTGACTTGGCTCTGTGCTTTAGGCTCTATCAACTCTCTGTCTTTCAGCGTAACCAAGGCTGATACACCTTGCCTGCTGGACTAAAAGGAGCAAGAAGCTAGGAAGAGCATTTAAGTCTTCTCTGGGTAGAGGAGACTACACACAGGCAGTTTTGGCTAGGCATAATTTATTAGCACCAACTAAACCTTGGCCTTGCCAGGGTCTAGCTGGTCCCATGCGGAGCCAGGCAGGCACACACACCCACTCCCCCATTCTTCAGGTTCCAGGATGGCTTTTTAGTTGGCCCTGACCCAAACTGGATCTGACTTTACATGGTGCTGCAGAGCCTGGTGCAGGTATTAACTGACTCTGCTGGAACCGGTCTATAACCAGCTGAGTTAAGGCAATAAACTCTTTGGATCAGATGTAATGCCAGGGGAGGTGTTAGTAGTTCGTGCTCCATGGAAGACAGATTACTGGGAAGACTGGAATAGTACCTGCAAGTAGCACAGTCCCTTTCACACAGCTCTCAGCATGAAACCTGTTGGGGTTAAGCTGTCTCCACAAGAGCTAATTCTTACGTGGCTGTCTCAGTGGCACAATTTGTCACTTCTATAACCTGCCTGGGAGTTATTCTCAGTTGGCATCAGAAAGTATCACATTGAGTATCTAATACAGTTTTTCCCCCTTCGTTACTCAGTGCCAAAGGCACTTACTCTGTGCAGGTGAGGTTGAATGCAGTCAGCACATATGGTAAGAGCGGTGGGTTGATATCTATTAAAACTATCCTAACATGAAGCACACAAAATGTGACAGGCTCTGAAGGCTTCAGGTGGACCTTCCCATACCATTGGGAAGGTAAGACTTCAGACAGCGAGCTTTTCCACCTACAACTGCATTCTCCTTCCCAGTACATCCCAGACTGGTATCAAGTTCTGTCACTTATTTAAAGGAAGATCCAAATAAACCAGACAGCATCTTGCATATTAACAAAATATTTAAAGATTTTCTTGAAAAAGAATTAGAGACTAAATGGTATTTAACCCAGCTAAATTGTAAAAAAACCACACACTTAAAAATTAAGCTGAACTTCATTATTGCCTGTGTATTTGGATAAGAAAGAATTAGGAGATACGTATTCAGAGGAAATACAGAACCCACGTCTGTGTATCATCCCATATATATTCTTTAAAAAAAACCAACATAGGGAATAGAGAAACTAGACTTCAAATAAGGCAATGAAGTCATGCACTATTAATAGATTTAATCTGTAGAATGTTAACGGTTAGTAAGAAATCTAATAGTATAGCAGCATATTACACATCTTCGTGGCTGGTAGCATCTCATTTGTCTAGGGTCAAGTGATAATTTTTTTTAATTATCTATGGACAGACTATGAAACTTCTGGCATATAATGCATGCATCCTGTTAAGACATTTTATTTTTTATAATCTTTAAAAGTATATAAGAAGATAGCTGTCAGAGCATCATACGGCCTGCTTCTGATCATGTACAGTTACATGTCTAAAACTGTGACAAAATGACCATCTGACAGTGATTTTGTACACAGAAAATTAGAAGCTACGAGTGAAGAACTCAGACATAGCAAAGATCTTTATATCGAACAGAGTGTGAAAAAAGTCTCCTAAGAAACAGATACAGGTTTGCCTGCCAAAAAAAAAAAAAGTTTAGAGCAGGCACAGTCTTATCACTAACATTCATTACATTTTATTGTTAAAATTAAACTCTGCCCTGAGAAGCAGTCTTTTAAAATATTCTTTCAAACTATCACATCCTCTCATTTGAAATTAAAAGTTTATTTTCTCCTTCAGACACCTGCTGTCCTCTTCAAGTACTGTAATGTGACACTCGACATGCAATTGAATTATTCTAATATAACATACACCAGATGTCATGACCACACTTCACTTTAACTTGAGAAAAATCAAAAAGAACAAAGTGTGAACTCAATTCAAGGTGTAAAGAAAAATCTCAAATTCCACGGGAACGTATGAGACGTAAAGAAGTGTCAGTAAGTACTATTACTTCTATTGTTTTTAAGTATGACCCCTGGTAAACAGCAACTCTGGCTCAGTCAGCTCTTGCATCTGAAATTACAGCATACCATTTGCGCTGACAATTTCCATGATCCTTTCTGCGAGCTTATTTCCAAAGAGCCTCAATTGTACAGTAGCAAAGAAACAGTCACTTACTGTCAAATTACAGCTAAAGTTATTCATCTTGTGCCATTTGAGCATTTGCCCTACAGCTTTTGACAAACATTCATGTTTTTTTCTCACTTCATCAGTCTCCTCAACTGAAATGGCAGGTGAAGTGCAAGTTAATTTAGAGCACAGTCCAACTGTTGTTTCAGACAAGAGAGGGAGCTGTGAGCTGAGAAGGAAGTTATATGTAGGGCACAGTGGGAACACTGCTAATAATGCAAAAGGTTAGTGAATGGCAGCTAATAATGTGAAAGGTCAGGGGATAGTGGTTTGATTCTTTTTTGGCATATTTTGTTTATACTTTAGGTTAAAAAAAAACGTTTCTAACAGAACAAGCCTCAGATAGTTAACACATGCATTAATACTGTGATAGTCGCAAAACCTGCAACAACGACTCTGAAAAATTAAAGTCATATATACCTGGCAGCCAAGACTAGACAAATTCTGCTATTTCAGCCCAAGCAACACCAACGAGACTGGTGCTCAGGAAGCCTTAAAGAGCAAGGAAGAATGTCCTTGTGGTTACAGTATGGGCTGCAATTCAGTAAATCTGGTTTGAATTCCCAGCTCTCCAATAAGTGCAAGTTCTCTCTCTTGTAAGGTATTTAATACCTGAGCACCTTGGGCATCTTCATTTGAGCAGGGAGGGGGAAAAAAGGAGGGAAGCAAAGAAGAAAGGGGGTGAACGGCACTCTCCCAGCTGGCTCATCTGTTATCAAGTAGTATTTATTTTATTCCTAACACAACACTACAGATCAGTAGCAAATCACAAACACTGAATTGTAATTCTGGATTCATCCCTATGTGCCGCTGCTCCCTAAGCCCAGAAGTAATGCATTTCCAACTGTTTGTCCTGAAAAAGTAGAGGGAAGCGGGCTTTTGGCACAGCTGGCCAAACAAGCAGGCCTTTTTAAGAGCATTTACTGTGAGTGACAAAGCAAATTAATTGAACAGCAGGTATTGTGTGGCAGGTTTGATCCACAGTTTACAGTGAATTTGAGAAAAGCAATGAAATCTCCTGAAAACTTCCTTGGGAGTAAGTTACTGGCCCCTTTCTGAGTATTTGATTCCCACAGAAAATAAAATAAAGTTTACTGGTCCTAAAACAAAACCCTCAAAGGAACATCCTGGAATTCAATCCACTCGGGCCGGTTCCTCCCTCATCCTGAAACCAGGCAGCATCTTAAAAGAAAACTCATGCCGACCTCCCCGCCACTTCCCACTTTGCAGATGCGTGATCCCAACTCACCTACGATCCTCAGATTTGGGGATGGGGTTGGTGCAGCGTTGGCTGTTATACTTGGCCACATATTCACATTGCTTGAAGGGGGCAGTCTTGTCCTCCAGAACGTGTCTGATACAGAAGGCGTAGCCGTTAAGTCGCCTCTGCTTGCACAGTTTGGGGCTATATGAGCACAAGGGCTTATTGTCAACCTCAGAGAAGTGTATGTGTTTGCCTTCATACATCACGTGACTCTATTCCTTGTGAACATCAGCTGAAAGAACCAAAATATTAAGACAAATCACATAAGGAAAAAAAATACATTCAGTTCTAAAGTGTGTGTTTCATTTTGGCAGGAAAGAGGGACCCAAAACAATACCTGATTTTAAATCTTCTGTACCATATCAATGTTAAGAGAGAGCCCCAAGGACACCACTATCCTGGAATGATGATGAATCAAGATGAAGCAGATTGTCTATGGAAAATACGAAAAAGGTCAAAGTCAGTCAGAATAAAATAGTTATTATTACTGCTTAATAAATAAGTTGCCAGATGTAGCCACTAAACCTGTGGTTCAGCTAGCATCCAATAAGCCAAATCCACTAGCATAATAGTTTTCAATCAGTAATCACAGATCTTTGGAAACCATGAAAGGAAATTATTGGGGGAAATAAAATTCTACTGTCGCTGCACTTAAACCTGTTAAACGAAACTCCACTCATCTATCAGAAAGTGATTAGGAGCTACAAGTTGAAAAAGGTTAAGTGTCAGATTAGATCACTTGCTTTCAGGGATCAAGTTGAATGATGATTAACCCATCTGATTGCAGAGGTTTTACTTCAAGTATCTTTGCTTACAAAAATGCTGGCGACTATCCTTGCTCTGCAAAATTTTAATTTCAGCCGCCAGTGCAAGAAAGCTTTTTTTATTTTAAAAACAGCTTTCTTTACCACACCTGATGAACAATCTTCAGATCTTGCAGCTGCCCACAGCTTCTGCAAGCAACAATATGCAGACCTTACTGAGGTCATCATGGTTCTTCAGAGCTTTTCCTACCTTATTGTACTTATTTTAGGTAAATGTGGGCATTAATAATGTCAGAAGCAGTACTCCCATCAATGCCAGGAAGGCTGAAATGTCATTTCAGCAAGAGGTTGGGGGTTTTTTCCCCATAGACTCCTACAGTGCAAATCCATGCAATCATAAGGTACTTTTTCCATCTTCCAACACTATGGAGTCTTTGGCAATCATCTTTATTAAAAACCAAACCAAAACAAAAACACCCAACCAAAAAACCCAACAAGACACCACCCCAAAGCAGCTTCAAGTAAAATTAACAGTACACGTATTCTGCAGCTACTCTGCTACACTCAGCTTAGCCTGCAAAAGGCAGCTTTTATTCAGAAAGGCCATCCTGAAGCACTGGAATAAACTCTTTTGAACATGGTTTATTCAGTACTCAGTTCAGTTTCACGTGTGTTATACACCAAGCAAAGGACTGTACAGAGAGGTGATATTCAGGAAATACGTAATAAATTAGAGGCATGTGACAATGTACAGATTATCACCTCAATCAACTTGTTCCCAAGGCCTGAAATGGCCAGAACACAATTGCAAGGAGGGAGCCTACACAGACTTTGCAGGAAAGATGCAGTTTCCTCTTGTGAAGGTACAAGCCTTCACTTGCTGCTGTATAAAAGCGCCTTGAGAAAATGACAACCACTATGACACTGGGGGATCTAGAAAAGCAACTTTACGTCACTAGGGCAAAACAAAACACCCTATCACACCTCTAACAGTGAACTGCATAAACCAGGCCTTTCATTAGCATATATCTAGCTGTAGAAGCAGAAGGACAGAAGACTACTAAAAATATAAAAGCACACTTAAAATGCTTGAAACAGTTGTATATGCACATGTATGGCATATACACAACATACAGAATAGAGACACATGCTACAAAATGTAACTAGCATAAGTGACCTGATTAATCATTTGACAATAATAAGGATAATTTCTTATTTCCTCTTTATACACATAGTTCCCTTTCCATGCACACATGCAAGCAGCCATCCCCAGGGGCAGGGGCCTTGTGCTTTGCTTATGCAGGATAGCCACAGCACCAAGCATGGACATCTAATCCAGTTCCAACCACTTTTCCTAACTTCTCTCAATGCATGGAAGCACATGAGAGTACAGAGCACATACTATTTATATTTGAAACTACTCATTGGGAGTATGACCCTTCACAATGCATCTGTCCTAAGAACAGAAAAGTTCATTGTTGGCTGTGCCCTTAAAAAACACAGAATGGGAAGAGGGAACTATCTATTCTTTAGCATGCTGAGAACCAAGTAATCCTTTCAGATACCTTTGTTAAGGCAGATACTGACATACATTTCACTATTATCCAGCAACATGAAAGAAAAAGATAAATCCAAAGGTGACATGCCCAATACAGGAGTTGTGATCTGGGTTTGGGTCCCCTATGTTTGAGAGACAGCCTCCTCCATTACTATGGCAGCAAAAGTAATCAAATGAGTCTTAATTGCATCTCATACACACAATGAAGCTGGCAGAAAGCCTTTTGCTCCGCAGTTTGCTTCTCTCAACAGTTAACCAAAGCTTGTATTTGGTAGCATACTGGACAGGATGAAAAACTTGAAAGAACAAGTGCATCTTGCAGTTGGGTGACTCGCATGGTGCTCTCTCTCTCTCTTTCTTTCTATTTACCACATTCTTTTAAGCTACTATATCATGCTTTGTAGTTTTTGACAGATCAATGATCTTCTCCTCTTTTGCACAACCCAGCAACATTTCTTTTCTGAAGGTTATCATACAACAGACCAAAGAAAAAGAGTTCCTCAGAACGGTTCCAAAGTAAACAGCAAGAAACACATAGCTGGTGTGCCTCTGCTAAGCTTCTGTAAAGAAACTGCTTCACAGTCCCCAGCCACTACAATCCTGGATTTATTCTTGTGCCCCCAGTCTTATTTTTGGATTTAACTCACAATTAAATCTTATTTTTGCATTTAACTTGACCGTCTGATGGCAGGCATAGTATTTTACTTCTCGCTTGTCTGAAAGATACAGGCCACAAGTACAATGGCATATGAAACATTTAAGCAAAAATACAGACAATAATCCTCAGGGAAACCAATGAGCTTGGACATGAATTTTTGGGTCTATATATATATATATACTGAGAAGCTCATGCAAATATAACCATGTTAAAAATCCTAATAGGAATCGATTAGTGCAACAGACAAAAAGAAAGTTAATATACCTAGCAGCCAATGTTATATTAAAAAAACCCTACAGTAATTCTCTCAAACTTGCAATTATATCTTTATTGGTAGACTCCTACACAGACTTCCCAAAAGGCAGTGGCACTATGTGGTTATACTGCCAGGATCAGAGAATGAAGTTGTACTTAACCTAAAAAGAGCTTTTTCTTTTTACTTCCATAGCATAGTGTGTATATATATAAGATAACAAAGGCATTTAAATCTATTGATTCTGATTTTATCTGATGTGGTATTTTATTTTGAACAAAATATACAGAAGTTCTTAGCAGGGCTTTTTGCTGCTACATAAAAAGTAGCACAAGCATGGAACAGGCACATGTCACTTAACTGAAGAGAACTGAAACTACACTTAGCTAAATAGTGGGTGGGGGAGAAATTATTTTTGTCCCACAGGATTCAGTAAGAGATGATGAAAACATGGACTTCCCCTGGAAAAATCAAATGCTTAAGCAGCTGTACTTCACTGCAAAAAACAGGGTACAAAACTTTATGGAAGTTGTTTTGGGTTTTGCATTTATATTCTACATTGAAGTTGTAGAAAAGTTCAACAGAAACATAATTTATGCCAGCATATGTTCAAACTGGCTTTAGTCACAACCCATGAATGAGAAACCAAAGGCTGCTTCTTGAGGAATCTAGATTTTCCTTAAACAATTGCTTCTAAATAAAAGATTTTGGGCTAGTCAGAAGCAATGGGGCAAAGAACAGAAGAAAATAAAAAAATGTGTGCCATTGCCAAATGATGCAAGACATGACTGATGTTTAAAAAACCATGGTAGGGGATAAGGTGAATACAGAACGGTCATATACCATATCACACAGTATTAGAACTAGGGGTACATGATGAAGCTAGTAAGAGCTTGACTCAAAAAACATATTAAAGAAGTACTACTTCATTTTTACTACTCACAGGTAGTGAACTGCTGGAACTTGTGTCACAGAAGGCTATGGAAGCAGACAGTCTCATCAGGTTCAAAAAGACAATAGAAAAGTTCATAGACAATGGGGAGCTAAGTGATGTACCTGCTAGCATGCCTAATTTAACAAATACAGATGTTGGAGGAGTAAGAGAAGAAAACACTAAAACGTGGCTTGGCTTTCATGCTCTTCCTAAATAGCATCACTTACTCCTATTGCCCAAGAAAGAACACTAGGTTGGATCAACCCCTGATCTGACCCAGCAGGGTATTTCTTACATTCTTATGAGGTTATCACTAACATTTGTAATTTAATAACATATTTATTTCTCCCCTTCTCCCATTTTTTATTCCTGAGCAGCTGACTGGATGAAAATTTCCTTCCTCTGGCAAAAGCCCTATCTGTACATGCGAAGCGTAACAAACTTAGCATCCCAGCAAGGCTTTATAGCAAGGATAGGCAGGACACAGAGCAAACTACGCTGTGCAACATCATCATTTAGAGCAGAGCTACTTGTCCTGCTGAGTGTGGCCACTAGTAGTCTGTAAGGCTACTTTGGTAGTGGTTTCAAAGTGACTGTAAAAGGAGACATGAAAGACTTAAATACACACAGGTACACACCTGTGCAACCAACAGTACCTGCTGTCAGGCATAGGAAGAAGCCAGCTCCCAACTGCTTTCAGTACTCACAAGCAGGCATAATCAGTTCCCTTGCAGCGCACATTAGCTCCAAGATAACAAAGCTGTAACTCTGCACTCTGCGTACCCTCTCCCAAAACAGAGCCCTTCAGAGAGGCTGGGAAACAGTGTAGCAGCAAACTTTGTGGGGGGAATCCTTGCTAGACCATACTGCGTATCAGCATTATGTCATACAGAAATTTGGTACCTGACATCATCTGTAGTCTACAGAGAAGTTAATGGCCTAGTCACTATTAGAAAACCCAAAGCATTATAGCCCCAAAACTCAATCAGTAATTTCACCATGCCGAAAATACTAGAATATTTTCAAACATGTGGGTTAGATACATTCTTAAACTTATGCTCAGAATTTGACATTCAACATATGTAAGACCATTTTAGGCAATAGAATCCCCAAATGCATTGTAAATTGCAAGGCAATTATGTGTCGGTGGTTAAAAGATGTATAATTAAGAGGACTGAACTCAGAGCTTCACACATTGCATCCAAACAAAAGCAACGATTAAAGAGGTCTTAACTGTGTTGTTTTGCATTTGGTAATACTAGCACAGTTTTCATGTTAAATTGCTTGGTGTGATCATCACATCTCACAAACAAGGTATAATCATCTATCTACATATGCTTTCAAAACCATCAGCTTGGGGCAAAGTGGAACATGGATCTCCAAGAACCTTGGCTTTTCCACAAATAGCATAAATAGTAGTTTTGTTGATTCCTCAACTTGACCAAGGAAGAAAATTCTCTGCGTTGCCACTGTCTGATCCTATTGCTGAGACTACCAGTAAATACAAAGATTTTAAGATGCTTAGGCAACATGGAATTTCATCCACTCAGAGATGAACAGAGATCATAAAAATCATTACAAAAAAGACATGCATTTAAAGCTACCTTACAGTAAAACCTTTTGGTCAGTATTAGTAAAAACTGTATTATTAGAGAAAAAGCAAAAACATTCCTTTTTTCTGTTTCATACCAAGAGACTTTAGGCAACTAGTACCTCTCTGGGAAATGCTCTCTTCTATCAAGAGAAGCTGCACCACATCTAATTGTGGTCGACATCAACACCACAAAGCTGTAACTTCTGTTCCAATTCTGTGATCTAACCATAACTTTGGCTTAGTTCTGGTCATTTAACAGCTCAATTCTCTACTACGCTCAGCTACCAAACCAAGCCTGCTGTAGTTGTGGAAACAAGAGTCTTTTTGTTAGTAAAAGCATCGAAATTGAGACAGAAAACACTGGGAAGCAACCAAAGTCAACTACAACAGCTCCTGTAGGAAACACTTTAATTAACTAGACAATAATCCTTTCTCAAGAAGACCTCCAAAGAGCCCTGCACAAGTCAAGGTACTGCGTACACATGCAAGTACCCTGACACTTAACATGTTAAGACCTTACTAGACATTTTTAGTTACCACCTGGAATCATATTTTGGACTCCTTTTTTTCATATGTTAAAATCTACCTATGAGAAGCAGCAACATTGTCCTCATTCCGCCTTTTAGAAAGCTTGCTACTTCAACTCTGCAAAAGGGCAGTTTATACTGCATAAGGATGTCTGATATATTAACAGAAAAGCAGCAGTATGCTTTAGGCAATACTTTATGTAATGTAGATTATGCTTCAGAATATAATGCAATAAATAGAGAATTAAATTTAAGTATTATTCCTAATAATGGCTAGAGAACTTAAAGACTTGTAACAAGTTTCAATCTACAGCAAAAAACATAATTAAGAGGAGAGAAAATAAATTTCAAAACTGAGCAGGTTCTTCTTTTTGAGCCTAAGCAGGAATTCAATTTCAGCTGATTCACTTGTCTGATAAATAGTACCTTGAAGAAAAAACTGACAAAGACAGCCCAAAGCCTAAAAAACCCCCAAACATTTTAGACTCTAGGAATTTTGAAACGTCAAAGGATTTCTAAAGAGAAAAGATGTTAAGTAGGAAGATTCATAACTGTTGCTAAGAGCACATTCCTATAAATGCCAATAAAATAATTTCCTAAACATGGCTGGCTATTCCTGACCTGAGGTTCAAGACAGGCTCCATATCTTTGGAAGTCTTTTGAACAAGGATTTCTCTATTTGAGGAGGTCTCAGGCCTCAGTCCTGCAATCACATCCTTACAGGCAGATTCTCATGCTTGCACAGAAGCAGACTTATTTCAATGTGGCTACAAACAGGCCCAGGTTTTGCAGGGCAAGTGGGGCTGCAGAAAGGCAGCCTTCAGATGCAGCAACAAATGGAACATTTAGGCCACTGCAACATCGCAGAAATGCATTTTAAAACGTTATCTCAAAATATCAAAGCCATGATCCTGAGACAAAGCAGAGACTAAACATACTACAGCATACCTTGCAACTGTACTTGAATGAAAAAAAGGCTTTAAGTCCAAGTTTTTTATTTAGTCAAATAACAGATAGCCTGCACTTGCATATGAGGTTCAACAAAATACCTTAGTCTTATTTTTAGTCCCAGTGCCATGAAGACAAAGAAGCTTATTTTCACACAATACAGGAATATCATTCTTGCTTCAATGGGAATAATAAATAAAATAAAGCAGTAGAGCTCCTCACAGAGCAGCCTTTTAGCAGTTAGAAGCTATCAAAGTTTCAGTATGGTATTACAATAAATTTGTACCTCCTGAGGATTCACCATACTGTGAGAACACGGTACATGCAACTCTGTAGGACCAGGCCCTATGTACAAATTCATTCACTCATCACAAAAATATTGAAACATCAAAACAACTCCCATTAAGTAAATTTTGGGTTGCTTTCTGTAGATAATTTAGCTTTACAATTAATAAAAGTTGTCTGATGTACGTACGTGTTACAAACAAATCACATAAAAGGCTGAAGATGGCTGCGAAAATGTCACCAGGTTGTGACAATTTCATACAAAACACGAGCGCTCCAGTTCATGGGTCAGGAGCTGTACCTGGGGGTGGAACACTGCCAGTACACGGGTGCCCATAGCATAGGGGAGGGCTCTCGGCTACAGGGGAACAAACCATTGCCTTAAATTTGCCAATTTTCTTATTTAAGTCTACCAATGCTCAAAAATTGAGAACAGTCTTAAAATAAACCTTCATCGTATGTTGTTAAGTAACAAAGTTAGAACTAACTATAGATCTACATATTTTAATCAGATGGCATAATATAAGACTTTAAGGTAAGTGTTACTGTCATTTTTCAAAATTCATTTGAGGTTACCTGTACACAGCCATTAACGTTTTGAGCTAAACAACATATTAAGGAACATTTGACCAAAACTAGACACCTCCCACATGAGAAACCAGAGCTATTTCACCTGTGCGGGGTGAAGTACGTTGGTGGGTTTTCCAGTGGACTCACTTCACAACTACCAGACGTTCTTGTCCCTGAAAAAAAGGATCCTTTCATTTTCAGTCCTGGCGGGGCAGCAGCAGCTGACAGGGACCCCCCACCCTAGAGGTACCCCGGCCCACGGGGACAGCTAGGGTACCCCGGCAGGGACGTGAGAGGGGTCCAGAGCCAAAGTCCAGCCGCGGCCCCTGCCATGTAGGGCCCGCTGAGGCAATCGGTTCCCCTGCGGCAGGGCCAGCGGGCTGTTCCCCCCGTCCCGGGCCCCGGCGGGGCTGAGGTGGCTGCCAGCCCCGGCACGTGGCGGGGCGCAAAGCCGAGGCCGAGGCCGCCCCTCACTCCTCTCCCTCGCGCCCAGCTTCGGGGGCCGGTCCGGGGCCCCCGTGTGCCGGCAGCTTACGGGGGGGTGGGGGGCAACACTCAGACAGCCTCCCCACACCCCCTCCCAAAAAGTTGTGAGGCGACTCACCTCGCCGCCGGCCCGGTCGAGGGGGAACACCGGAGGGGTGGGGGGGGGGGGGGGGGCGAGGGGGGGACGGGACGGGCGGGGAGGGCCGCGGCCGCGTCTCGGGGCGCCCCCACCCCGCCAGCCCCGTCCCCACGGCCGTGGGCGCGGGGCGGGCGGCAGCGGAGAAGGGGGGAAGCACCCTAAAAACGCCGCGAAACTTTCCAGGCCGCGGCCGGCGCGGCCCCGCACGCCCCGCGGGACCGGCACCGCCTCCGCCGCGGCGGCCCCGGACGGGGCTGGGGGAGGGGGTGCACCCCCCCACCCCCCCCCCCCGGCCACCGCCACAGCCGTTCGTTAAAAGTCATTTCGGCAAATTAATGCCGCCCCCAGTCCCCCTGTCCCGCGGCCCCCCTCGCCCCGCCGTCCCGCGGAGGGGGGGGGGGCGGGGGAGAAGCGGCCCCGGCCGTGGCGCCCCCGCCGCCTCACCCCCAGCCGCCAAGCTCCGGCGGCGGCGGGGCTCGGCCCGCTTTGGGCCCGGGGCCCGGCGCGGGGGGCCCGGCGGGGCGGGGAACGGAGCTGCCGGGCCGCGCCGCGCTGAGGCCTAGCGCCCCCCCGCCCCCGTTCTCCCCCCGCCGCCCTTCACCTCCCGGGCAAAGGCGCCGTGGCGCCGTACCCCGACCCTCCCGCTGGGCTCCGGCGACCGTCTCACCCCCTTTCGGCGCTTCTCTCGGCGCTCGAAAGCCTCAAAAACCCCCCCGGCTCCCCTCACCCCCCGCTGCGGCCTACAGCGCCCCGGCCGATCCTCGGCCTCGCGTAGCCCGCCTCCCCGCCCGCCCTGCACCCCTCGCACCGCCTGCCGCGCTACGCGAGCCCGGGGATGCAGGCCGGGCCTGGCTTACCTTTCCAGCTGCTTTTTTTTTCTCCTCTCTCTCCTCTCCCCCCTTTCCCTCTGTTGGGCTGACAGATCAGAGTTTCCTCCCCAGCAGAGGGACTGGGAATGGGCTCGGGCTCTGTGCTGAGGAGCTGCTGCCCCCCTGGCTCTGAGAAGATCCTGCTTTTTGTGGGGAGGAAGCTTTGGGGGCTCTTTATTATTTTAAAACTACAAAGTGCTCAGAGGGTAGGTGATTATTAAGGGGAATCCCTGAATATATTCTCCAGCAAAGAAGGCAGGGCTGCTGGGGCTGCTCAAGAAGAGAGCCAGCAGCCTCCTACAGCACCACTACAGGCACTGAGAGGACATAACATCAGAGCGCGGCTCCTCTGCCCTCCAAAACAACAACTTTCCTACCATCTTGGAGGTAGTAGAGAGGGAGAGAGGGAGGGGGAAAAAAAGTACAGAAGGTTTTTATAAAGTGTCAATTTGGGGGAGGGAGCCAAATGGCCAAAATATTTTTTTTTTATCATTTATGTGACTTTTTATTTTAAATAAAAATAAAATACAAAGGCATGTGACTGAAGAAATGATTTTCTTTATAACCTGTTAAGATCAGCTTTCTGGAAAAAAAATTAAAATGAGGTACGGTAAAAAATACATTTTTAGCAACTTTGTTTTTCTTTAAAAATTAAAAATACATAATTTTTTCCTGTAATTTATAGAGTTGATAACTTCGTTGTTGTTGTGTGATAGTTGTAAAAATTAATGTGTAACTGTGGAAGTTAGTGTAACTTTGTTTTGGTACTCGTACTGTCAGTAGAACAGCTGAGATTGATGTGGGATATTTTGGCGTAACTGTACCATTACATCTTTTTCTCTCTCAAGGCATTGTAAATAAAACTGAATGTACAGGTAGGAAAAAACAGCTATTTTTTTATTGTAATTTTTTTTTTTTTCTAGAGTAGGCCATGTAGAGAAGCTACAGGGGATTTAATGCAAGTGAGTGAAACCTGTAATATATGAGAAATTCTGTTAATCTGTCATAAATTCAGCATTGTCTGCCTTTCAGGATGGGATGTGAAAAAATAAAGCTCATAGCAAGAAATTTGGAGGCAATAGTTGAGTTTTGGTTTTAATGTTTTCAAAGCACTTTGCAGCCTTCTAAAATCTGTTTTGTGTCTTTTTAAGTTACAGTTTTGATTTGGGGGCTTCATTCCTGATATTTATGAGTACTATTATTCCTGACGTCTTTACAGAGTTGAGAAATGCTATTAATTTATACTGCAATATCTTGCAATATAAAATAGTCGTATTTTTCTGTTGCAGATGTTTTTATTAGATTGTAAAAAGTATATGAAATGCTGTCAAAACAATGTGAGATGCTACGCTGTATCTATAGGTGAAGACACTGATCACTGTATTTAGTAGACCTATGATAATGTTTCTTGCAATAGAATTATGCACAGCCCTGTTCAGAGATGAACTGCAAAGACGCCTTTTTATTTGTCCTGAAAGAAGAGGAAATAATTAGGAAACTAATGAGCGATACATTAAAAAAATGTATTTAAGTTTTTTCCATTGTAAAAATTATTCAGGTAGTATAGGTTAATTGAACTGCAGTCACACTAAGGTCATGTGAATGAAGCTATTGAATTACTTAGTATGTTATCAACCTCTCCCCCTCTTCTGTAAAACTTGAAATATGTTGGTTTAGCTCAGTTACTGTAATTTAAAAAAAAAATAATTCTGAATTTACATACATTCCCTTTTCAAAACATACTTTGTGAGTTTGCCTAGCTGGTATAGTGAGCGTGGTTTCTGTGTTTATAGTGGGTATTTCATTTTAGTTTGACTTCAAGTATAATTAAAAGTCAGCTGTTCTTTATGTCAAACCGTGCATTTCTTGTTTAGCAGAAATTTTTTTAAATTATGGCTAGTCTACCTAGCACATTTTAATAATCCAGAGTGTTGTGCTCTATGGAGTTATTGCATAGGAGGTGTTTATCAGATTATTAATCCATTAAATGCATTATTCTGCTCTGACATTAGAAAAGCAAAAAATAATCAAATATGTTGCTCCTATATTGTATTTTAAAAGATTTTATATAGAAGTAATGTGATAATTAGGGTACTTCATAATCTTACCAGTCATTATTGGGTGCTTTGGAGCATGAAGTATAATGATTCTTTTTGTAAGCTATTTAAACAAAAAATACTTTTATATTCCAAATCTCAAATTCATTCCAGGAATGACAGGGATTTCAAATATTGGTCATATATGGGATGATTAAGAAAAAAAATTTGAAATATTAGGAATAAATTATCTCAATGGGTTCAGAAATTCAACAAATGCAGCGTAAACTAATGTTTCCTTTTCTTTTATTCTAAATAAATAAAGGACCAAATTCTCAGACCCCAGTTTTGCAAGTGCTTGCGGACTTGATTAATAATTCAGAAGTGTTTGAAGAATCACTCAATACTTACTTGCATAAAACTCTTACCAAGTCGGTAGGGTTTTGCTAGAGTACCAAATTCAAGTTCCTGCACTAAGTGATTTCTTGTATCTCGCATTATGTTATAATGAGAGAACTGCTACCGTTAACTGTAATTCAGTAGATAGTATAATTCAAGTCAGTTCTCTTTATTGGACTATTAAGACATTCTTAGTGTTTTAGGAAGAGAGGCAGATGACTGGTCTATACTGAGTCTTTCTGTGGTACTCCTGGGAATATCTGTACAGCACGCTGAGGGCAATCTTAGGTTTGGTTTTTTTTTTAATGGGATGCAGATGATATAACATGCTAGAGAAATGGCTCTGAAAGCACTTGAGAACCTGAACACAGAAACAATATTAAACCCTTTCTTTGGCTTATGTGCTTGACTTCGCAGATACTGACTTTAATCGGATTACTTGCATGCCTAAATTTAAACAGGCATCATAGTAGCATTACACATTTTGGTGACATCCTGAGATCTATTTGGTGTGTGGTAATTGCAAAGCCAAAAGCTTAATGTTAAAGGAAAAGAGAAACATTTTGAATCTAGTTTGGAATAGGAAAACAAAATGGGATTTTTCTTTTTAGTGTCTTGTACAAAAAAAAAAAAATTGAATCTTTTTAAGGAGGACAAAATAAAGAGGAAAAATACATTAGATCTTACCTACATGGACTATTGTATAATCATTCAACAGAGAAGTTCAAATCTGTATGTTATGGATGGAGGAATTTATTTAACAAAACTTAATTTACCTGAGAGGATTAAAAGGATTTGCTTTTCAGTAACTTACTAAAAATTGCAAATATTATTTTAATTGTTTTGCTGACAACAAAATGTTACACAGTAACACTCTGAAGGAGCAAAGTCTGCTAGCTTTAGTAAGACTGAATTAAAAGAAAATTTTAAAAAATATTTATCTTTATTGACAAGACTCTTAAGTTGGGAGATGCATCATTTTGATACAGTAGAGCAGTGCTCTGAAATAATGTTGGAGAAAAAATTGGACTCTGAGACTCCTGTACAAGGACAGTGTGTAAACCCAAAGCAAGAAACATCCCCTGTACAACATGAATTGTATTCTGGAAATTCCATTTCTTCATTATAGAATAGGTCTGTCTGCCTTGACTTAAAGCGGCTGCCTCCCTGGACCAGCCACTCCAGCCAGTAAACGTATGCTTGAGCACAGAGTGGTCAAAGAACATTCATGTTCCCTAAATCGCTAGTTTCTGGCTAATGAGGCATGCTTCACTGATGCGTCTCGCTGGTGTTAATGGTGAGACAGAGGGCAGTGACGTAGTGAATAAGCTTTGTGAGTGTAATAAAAATAATGGAATAGATGCTTTAGGTTACTGGAGGAGGCTGCACCAAGGAATGAACCTTGACTCTCTCCCAAGGTCATATGCACCCCAAACGCAGACCTCAGGAATTTATGGAGGGTGACTTAGGCTCTGTGTGTGGTCAAGTGTCTGGGGTTTTCAGTTAAATAGTGTTAGAACGTCAGAATCGTGGTATTATTCCTTGAAAGACACATACATTCGGAGGACAGTTCCAATGTCTTCAAATGCTTGTGAAAAGGATAAGCAATTTATTTAAAATGCAGGTGAATATTGTGAAGGGGAGGAGCCACACTTGAGAGTGTAGGTGTTCATTAGAGACTTTCATATATAGAGCCGCATTTGTATAGAAGGTCTTGTCTTTAGGTGTTTAAACACTGAAAAAGGTGACAAATTAAATAAACCCCAAAATGATGATTAGACACATTTTTCTAAGCAATGTCTTGAGCAGCAGTTTTATGTGGTATTGGTTTGTTTAACTGTGGTAAGCTCTGGGGTCAAGCTAACCATTAAAGCCCAGCATAATAGTATTATTGAAAAATGCTTATTCTTATTTTTCAACAATTCTTTAATATGGAAATTTTATTGCCGTGGTTGTCTCTAGCATATCTGAATTTCAGTTACTCTATCTGCTGCAGTAGAATGTATTTGATAACCAGCATGCTTTTTGCCACTTTTCCAAACATCAAAGAGTCTGTATGCTAAAAACATTGTCTACAGTCTGAGGATTTTTCTCAAGCAAATACACCCAAGTTATGACATAAATTCAGCTGCTAAACTCCTTCAAAGCCATGTTTTAGTGCACTCCTACGTGGCAGATAGCACAGCTGAAAGTATAGGCCAAACCATATGTAGAACAGAGTTTAAAGTTGTAAACGCTAGCAAAGCAACACAAAGTACGGCTGACTGCCCTTGTTTTCCTGAGTCTTAGGGGCTTCATTAAAGCTTATTGGCGCAATGGGAATTTTGCTGTGGATTTCAGTAGGAGTACAGTTGCAGAGGTATTTAACCAACTGGGAGCAGATGTACGCTAGCTATGGCATGATAATATAATTAATTGATAGTGAACTGTACTGAAAATAGTAATTAACTAAGACTTAACTAATCTCTTCTTCATTATCAATGTATATTTTAATCTGCATTAAATAAATGGTATTGTCTTCCTAAAGCTCATAAAAGACAAAATAGTAAGACCTATTAATTGTGGGAAGGTTGTCCAGAGTATGTGATGGGCAGGAGACTTCTTTAAATAAAAGACAAATGAATGGAATAAACTGTCGAGCAGAATGCTCTAATACAGTCCCATTTTACTGGGCAGCCCACTGTTAATTCAAAGTATGCTGTTGTATTTTTACTATCTGCTTCTGTCTATTGATATTTCATTAACTGTAATTGTAGCAGTTAAGAAGCTTGATCACCAGTCCTTCTTTCTGCTGTTAGTTCAGTTACTGATTTACGTTAAGGTTAGAGTGGGTTTTGGTCATCGTTGCAAATTGGAAAGATCTGAATTCCCACTCTGGACCAAATCAGCAATCTCTTTGTCTTCTGAGAGTAGCCAGTACAAGATGCTTCAGACAAAGGTGTGGAATATCCTGTGATGGATAATTCAGAAATGAAAAGCATGCAGGACAGGATTTTTCAAAAATAGTTGGAGCTGAGCTAACATCAAAGCATAAGGCTTAATTAGCGTCTAGGGTCATGAGATCCCAGTGGGGTTTGAAAGTTATTTTTTATACATGAAGCTTTTTGCTCTTAGTATGTTTCTTTTTGATGCATGGTTCTCATCTCTGATCCATTTCAAACATGACACAGGTGTACAGAAGGTGACGAGAAGAAATAAATTTTTTTCTTTTAAATATTAGTTAAGTATATTCAAAATTCAGTATTAGCATCAGAGCGAGATGTCTCTACCAGCTATTATGTTGTGCTCTCTCAGTACACTTCTCAGCGTTAGGCACTGCGAATGGATGCTTGTGTGTAGCTGGAGGAAAACATTTATTAACAGTGTTTAGCATAGCAGGCTTTGCTGATTATGGCATCACTCAGAGTTTGAATTGCAAGGGTTTATATACGTCATTTATGGCTGTGCCATTCCTCTCTTGTGCTCAGCTGTGGGGAGTTGGGGATACCCACGTACTTGGGGACACACTGCTGACATCATTCCATCAGCTAATACGTGTTACTGTGAAGCATCCTTTGGATAAAACCTTAACACAACAGAGAGGACCATGACTTGTGTAAGCCCCCACACACAGCAAAGGATTCAGCCTCTGTTTCTGAACAAAGTTTTCCTTGTGAATCTCTGTAAACTTCAGTATTTCATTCCCAAAGGTGCCTGTAGCCATTTGACATTTTATAAGTAATAATAAATAAGTATCTGTTAATAAATTAATAATAGGTTGGGGTTTTGGAGTTTTTACAGGGTTTTTGTTTGGTTGGGTTTTGTTTTTTTTTTTTTTTAAATAGGGATTTAAAAACTGCTTCTTTGGTAACTTCTCAGGTAACTCTGTGAGAACTTACCCCAGAAAACATGGCCTGATAAAAAACTTACTTCAGTTGTCAGTGAAGTCCTTAACTTTGAGGTGCTCTCCATTATTTCCCTGCTTACTTACTGCTATTTTTTTTTCCATGATGGTAGTCTCAATTAAGTCCTCTTCTTTCAGTTTGCTTGTTAGCACTTTCTCTGTTCATGTCCTGTCAAGTGCCTTGAAAGAGTCAGTCTTTCAACCCTTCATCACTGAAGGCAATTTCATCTAATTGCATATTTGAAGGACAACACAACAAATCATTATTACGAGACTCTTGTTTTGGGAGAGGATGTTTTGGCTTAGCCATTGTTTGGAGTATTTTATGAGGAGCAGGCTCGTGGGACAGGGATGGAGATGAGGTTTTATTACCTTTTCCCTTTGCATTAAGGCTGATGCCAGTCTGCTGCTCTGTGACTCTGAGCTGCTTTTCTGTCGGCTTTAACAGTAATATACAGCACATCCCCCAACCAAGCAGATAGCAGCCACTGTCTTGCAAGACTCTATCAGCCTCAGAAGACATATTGAGCCCAAATCTTTTACTTCCTGGGGAAATGCTACAGACACTTCCTTTTCTGCCTTGAGCTATGCTTCAAAATAAATTAAAAAAAATGAGTCAGTTACAACTGTTTTTATGAATGGCCTAGTCTTCTTGGCTGTTTCAGAGTCTTGCTGAGACCATACCTCAGTTTGACTTGACTTCCATTTGGGACCACATTGTCTGGTTTCTTTTTATTGAAGCAGCTCACTAAATTGCCCAGCTTTAAAGCTTCTTTCCTCTGGAACTGTAGGGATATACCCATGGGATGCTGGTGCTTCCAGAAAGGTGGCTATTGAACAAGTTTTTTTTTAAAAAAAAGTTTTTGCTTGTTTTTAAATGACAGCTTTAGACTTAGATGCTTAAACCTGCCTACAGTATTTTGACAAAGTTTGTTTTTCTTGAATCTGACTGCTGGTGTTAACTTGGCCTAAACTTGCTTGAAAAATATAAGTGCTTAGTAGGGTCTTACCTTGAATTAACACACCCTTTTCCTTCTCCACTCCCCACAAC
Organism: Balearica regulorum gibbericeps; assembly: GCF_011004875.1. Taxonomy (NCBI): domain Eukaryota; kingdom Metazoa; phylum Chordata; class Aves; order Gruiformes; family Gruidae; genus Balearica; species Balearica regulorum. Next base: position 14,498,167 of record NC_046189.1, on the reverse strand, counting down.
CTTGTGCTGAAGACAAGATTACATAAAGGCAAGGCTTAATCTAAGCCATGTTTGAGGTTAATTGCTTATATGTAAGAGCTATCTTCACACAGTGTTGTGTTGAGAGAGGAGGATACTTAATGCCTAAACCCATCCATCTCTCTCTCACAGACGCATACCTGGTCTTTCTCATGCTGTCTGCACAGGCAGAAGTGAGAGGAAGGTTACTGGACCATAACTGGCCATGCAACCCGTGAGAAATTCTGCCAGTTCGCCACCAGGTGGTACTACAGCCGCTTTTGGGGAATTAAATCCTCAGTTCTGGTCTTAGCTTTAAAACAAAGTACAATAACCCCCCTGCCTGCTCCCCAACAGAGTCTGGATAAATGCACCCGCCAACATTGCATTTGGAGGCCAGCTGCATCAGCAGAACTGACTGTTGAGGCAATGTACCACCTAGCTAGTAAGCCCTTACTTTAACAGTTAAGAACAATACTTTGAGTATGTTCATCTCCTATCATCCCAGCTCTTCATTGCCACCTTCTCATAATGCTCTGCTTTAATCTGAGGTTGCAGCTTCAGAACCAGCAAGTAGTAGCACTGTTAACTTTTTTTTTTTTTAAATAAACAGAACTAACTTGCACGAATAGCCCTGTCTCTGTAGATTTCTGTTCCAATACTCTGCCTAGGCTACATCACCTCCATTCCTTTGCAGACCCCTACTATCCTTTTATTGCTAGCTGGGTGAAAGTCCACATGTGCACTGACTGTCCAGCCACCAGAACAAACAGAAGAGATAAGGGCTACACTGTGAACTCGGTTGATAAGAATGCTAATTTAGATTTCTCTTTACTGTCTAGTTTCCAACAGTCAAACTTGTAGAGAGCCTTGTTGCTATTATCAGTTGGGCTGAAAAGTTCTACACTCGGTGACTAGTTAGGTAGGGAAGAGGGTAGAAGCAGGACAGCCACCACCACATGTACTTCTTAACCTTTTTGTCTTTCAAGATAAGGGCTGGACACTTTTTGAATAGAAATAAGGATCTCCTATATATACTAACTGAAGGACACAAAGCCTTCAAAAAAAACCCAGAATAATGCATGCCAGAGTTAAATAATGCTGTAACATTTAAGGAAAAAAAATAAAGTTCTCTAAAGCTTTTGAACCTTTATAAATTTTGAAGTGAAGTGATAACTGACTTGTTGCACAGCTGAAGTTACTCCTCTGTTTTTGTACAACATGGATTTTCAGGAAAAAAAATAAGGTTTTCATCCTAGGAACCTGAGAACTGTTTTACTGAATATAGGATTCAGCTATACTCTCTCCTCTTAAACCTACCATCTGTGTGAAGAGCCAACTGCCTTGCTTTTGGCATATGTTCTCACACACATTTTTGTTTTGCTATGTCCCTGCCATAAACCTCTCTTCCTCCTGAAGTAACATTCCGCAAGGACAACAGGAAGGTTTTATGCGGTACTTGGTCACACATGCAGACACATACACCATGAGGTCCTGTGAACTGCCACATTAAAAATAAACTACAGTATTTCTAAATGTCTCATTAACATACATAGTAGTATCTTTGAATAAAGTGAATAGTTGTCTTTATTTTGTACCACCAAAAGGACTGACCCTGTTGGTAACTGGACTATGGCAGGCTGAGTCCAACAATGTCCAATGTTTAAGACTTAGTCAGCTAGGTTAAGGTCACTGGGCTATACCAGGATAACCAGAAGAGTTTTCTTCCTGGGCAGAAGGAAAACAATTTTTTAAAAAAATTACTTCCTTGTTACTGAAAAATTTTAAGCACAGAAGAAAAAAAGCATTTTTGTAAAGCTAGAAAGCTATGGCTTCTATAGCAGCATTCTCATGCACTCAGTATTCTTCGCCACATTTTCCTGTGTATTTTCCTCATGCAAAATTAACTCCCCCCCGCCAATAAAGTTGGAAGTGATGGCTTGATGATACTGTTCCCATTTGCATGATTCCTGGAAGGATTACTCTAAACCCTGTTACTCTAGCAGCCTCTTGGAGAGGGAACTATCCTTCTTCCAAACTTACATTAACCAACATAGAGGAGAGAGTTGCTGTTCAGAAGTAATTCTAAAGCTCAAAAAAACCACCAAAAACCCAACACAACCAACACATCAACCCCTTCACCCACTTTGCTATAAAAAGATCAGCACACAGAGAAACTATTCTCAGGTCTTTTGTGTATTTGAACTGGTGTAGCTAAAGGCCTTTATCTTTCTGCTAAATTTTTAAAGCAGTTCAGTATGAGCGCGCTGTGTGAAAACTGCTTTTCTTTTTCATGACAAAAATTTTTTTATTTCTTCCATGAGTAGTTTCTCAACTGAAACAAAATGGAGAAACAGAGAGAGATCTAGAGCAGTGGTAGGTCTGAACACTGACATAAATCTGGTATATTTGACTCAAAAGAGGGACAACTTGCTCTGAAGGTGCATTACAAAACCAGCATGTTCACACTCTCACCAGTGCTTAAAATGAAGATACCTGGATACCCTGGAAAAAGGTTACATCTAGTATTTTTGCCATGTAGACTTGTTCCTAGCAAATCAAGACTTAGCAAGTCTGAGTTGCTTACTGAGTTTTTTTCATGCAAGAAGCATAAGCTATTTGAATTACACATGTAATGGATGGTTTAGTATTATAATTTATTTGTATACAATCACCATGTACTCTGCCTCTGGGTACAGTAAGTTCAGTGCTGCATGTTCTCTCAGACACAACAACAGTCCTATAATATTATAGGACTATTTCAAATGGTGAAAATGTGAACAAAGAAAAGAGAAATACAACAGCCTAGCAAATAGATTTTGAAAAAAAATATCAGTCACAGCTGTTAACTGCAACAAATACTTGGATGGAGGTGGTAGCAGTCCGCTTAGTCTCTAGCAGCTGGCTGGCTCTTCTACTGCATGAGCACCTTCAACAACAGCTTTCACACACTTGGCCATTGTCTGGGATGCTCTGCTGATTGAATCTGGAAAAAACCCCCCAAAAAACCACTTGTCAGTATGTTAACTGTTTGTTTTCAAAATTATACACAGATACAACATAAAAGATTTAGCACAGGAGTGCATAAAAACAGGATAAAAAAAAGTGCTTAGTTGAAAATATAGTTGAATGGTCTGTGCTTTATGCAAATTCCAATAATTTTACTGGAAAATTTTGTTTCTTCAGAAGACTCAAATCTGACATATCTTGGTGGAAAGCTTTAAATGCCTCGTAAGAATCTTACTGTAAAGCCACATAAAATGTATTGCTGATTTCAGAATGGAAAGGCCATACTACACATACCTGTCATATAGAAGTCTTTTATTGTGAGCTGAGGTGGAACAAGAGGATCAGCAAGAAGCTGTTGCTTCACTAACTGTGGCAGGGGAAAAAAAAAAAAAGTCAGCTTTATGATAGGAACTCATTAGCAAAGCATTTGTTCAGTGAATTCTGCATTCAGCACAGGTCCAAGTATGCTTGTATTGCTTACGTATGAAGCCGGCCCATTTCTTTAAAAAGCATCAAGCTATGTAACAGCACTAAATCACGCCTAGATGCTTCATGTTTGGTTACCTTTGACAATTCATTTGCCTGGTTGAAGTAGTTCGCTTCTTCCACATCATCGTATCGGACCAGATTAGGAGATACTTCTTCTAAACGCTTCCGTATTTGATCAAGGTTCTCATAAGGCAAGGTCATACCAGCCAACTAAGAGATTCACAGAAAGAAATGCAATCAAGTCTAAGGTTTTAATACATAGTGGTTTAGATTACCAATCCATTAACATACCTAAAGTAAAATCAGGAAAAATCTACACTCCTGAAAACACAGGCAGTGATAATGTACAAATTAAAGCAAAGTCACAATATTCTGTTGGACTTCTGATGCCTACAGTTAAGACTTCCCCATGTTAAAACTAGGCTGTCCTGTTTGCTATACAAAGGAAAAAAAACAGACAAGAAGTACTCTTCTCCTTCCATACAGATGTCGCTTGTAGTTTCCCTAGCTTACCACCAAATGAGATAAAACCATCAATGCATCTTGTTCCCAGTGACTAGTAAGCACATATTTGACCTTATCTAATGATACCAGATCTTGTCCTCAGAGTTCATGTTGTTTTCTTTATAAAAAGCAACAAACTGCCTCCTCCCACCCCTTTCCTCTGAAGCACTTCATTAAGACCAGCAGAATTTGCAGACAAAGCTTCATCCATTATGCATTCCAATAGCATACAGCAGCTACAATATTAGTGCTATCCTCAGAAAGAAACAATATGATTTAATTCACAGAATTAACAAAGGATTCAATACAAAACATTACTTCTTAGGACTATAGTCATGTACTTCCCTGAGAATGTACCTCTTTTTTGGGAACACTTTTCAATACAAGAGGAACTTAACCTCTCAGTATACTTTTATTAGAAGCAATTTATAAAAGCAACAGTACCTCAGAGACAGCTCTAATAATTTTCCAGTCTTCCCTTGCCATCCCAGGTGGTGTTACTGCTACTCTTGTCTGCTGGGCCCTGCCCTCAGTATTCACGTACGTGGCTGCCTTCTCTGTATACGCTGCTCCTGGAAGAATAACATCAGCCATAGGAGCTCCCACGTCCCCGTGATGTCCTACATACATGGAAAGAGGAAACAGTACACGACCATATAAGACATAAGTAAGTCAAAATAAAAAGAAATCCTTTACTAACACAATACAGAATTTCTGTGTTCCCAGGGAGAAAAAAAAAGTTTCTAAGGTTCACTTAAGCAGTCACATAAAGGCTACTAGGCTGACTGCTCTGAGGTCTTACTTGCCTAATACTTTGGGGAGAATGAACAGACTACAAGCAGTAGTAAATGGTAGTTCAGTCTCTATAGCCACTCTGCTTTGGAGGGCTCCTGGAACAAGGATGCCTAGTGAATTAAGACCATGTTTTGGTACGATACAACAGCTGGGAACAAATGCCATTTTGTCTGCCAGGTTTGAAGCTATGCTCCACAAGACCAAACTGATTTATATTCTATTACTCATCAACTCTCATTTTTACCTAAGAAATAGGTAACCAGTATCTCAGTTATATGCTGGAAGTTCCACACTCCTTGACAGAAATTAAAGGCTAGAATTTATCAAAGGGTCAGATACGTTTGTAAGAGTATGCTACTGTTCAGGCTTTCTCTCCAGCTGCTAGATAGCAACATTTCTTAATTTACATCTACTAATTACCTTGATAGATGATAAAACAATCCTTTGGCAAATCCTGACGTGTTACACAACCCGAATCTGCTCCCAAGAGATACAATACTTTGGGAGGATTTTTCCTAATTGCCTCCACTCCTGGTTTGAAACCCAGATCCAAAGCAGCTACCTGGCTTGCAACCCTGTAGGAACAAACACATTATGACTAAGTGATTTCAGAATTCTCCCTCTCCCATCAGAACAGACCTAACTTCTTTTTTTGACTAAATATTTAAAAGGGACATAAAGGTCTCTAACAGTAACAGGACAAAACTGACGCATAAAGGCAGCTGAAAATTTTGACAGAGTATTTGACAGAATACCAGGCTGGGTTTGTGTTTTGATAAACTGATGCCATTTGAAGTTCTCCTGGGGAATCTCACCTATTTAAGATGGGATAGCAAAATAAAGGCAGACATTCCAGGTCAGGGCCTAGTGGCAGGCAGCTCACTTATCTGGAACATCAAGGTTCACATTTCAGCTATGAATTGAACCCAACGGACCTTTAATTTAGGGCACTCACATGGAAGACAAAAGACCAACTACTGGACCATCTGCTACTTTGAAGCATCTAAGACTTAAACCCACTATTTCATCACTATTCATGTATTCACACATAAAAATACTTTTAGAAGAATGAAATAATAATTTTTGTTTTCTGGCAGTCTTTTTCTTTTCCAAAGAAAGTTTTGCATAATCCTGCATAATCCGGTACCAGACTTACAATTATATGTAAAAGAAAAAAGATTCTCTCTGTAGAATACAGATCTTTCAATGTTACTCAAGTTTGTCTGACACAGTCAGACATATAGGTTCCAATAAGTTAAGTTGCATTTTACACTTAAGGTAGAGCGGATGGTGCACCAAAACCATGAAAGTCAATCATATGAAAGACTGCCAAACCACATGTAAAAAAAGGTATCATGAGTGTTCTTTAACTCATCACCGTTTTGGTATTAAATATTTCAGTTTTAACAGCAGGATTTTATATGCAAGTTTCTTTCAGAGGACCAAGCCCTGCTCTTGCTATACCAGTTTTACATCAATGCCTTTTGGCAGAAGGACTTTGTTGAGTCTCCGAATCTGAGCACCACTACATTTGCTGAAATAATTTTTCCTTTACAGAGGTTGTCAATTTGACAGAATTTTAGAAAGAGAGTGGGGAAGGACTGTCCCAAAAGAAGCTTGCCTATTAAAAGGAATAATATCGCAATAAACTGAATAACTAAGATCAAAAGCCCTAAAATGAAAAGCTTTGAAGCTTTTCTATTAACTGTTCAGTTAAGAAACTGCACAGTAAAAGGAATAATATAAGAAACTGTATTATTTAAATACTCTTACCATTTTGTTTGTTTTTCTTCCTCTAGATAAAAAGCAATCATTTAAGGTCTGCTGTGCATTCTACTGAGCACTGTGGTATGTTATTAAGCTCTCTTGATTTCTATACGTCTAAATTTAAACTTTAAATTCTGTATTTAAAATATAATAGATTAATAAAAATCTCATGGAGAGCCTGAAAAGTTTTCCAGGTCAAGTAACTATTTTTTATTAAAAAGTTTCTGCTAGTTTGTACTTTTTTTTTTATACTCCCTACAGGTTCTAACCTGACAAGCCGCTTGCGCGCGCACAAAGAAATCCGCACACATACATCGTGGTAACTTTTGTAGGCCTAGCATGAATGAAAGTGGCTCCCAAAGAAAGCTTTAAAGCAAACCTGTGGAGGATGTTCATGACTTTCCAATCAGAACCAACGCCGCTCTTAGTCCTGGCATTCTGTGCAATGGTGGAAACAGCAGCATGGATAGCTGCTCCATCACTGCGCTGCAGTGCTGCGCTACCTACCACCACCATTGGCTTTTTGGCCTGGTCAAGGACCTGTGCAAGTGAAGAATCAAGAAATTCATTCCAAGGCTCTGAAGACAATTCTTGGTGCAGATAATGTAACAAATCCCACAATTTCTACATAAGTCTTGCATGCAAAGCTACGGTTCTGAAACACTCATTGTTTCATTTAGAGATAAAGCCAAGAGAAACTGCTATAAAGCAGTACGCTACCCTGTCAATGCAGAACTATACTCTTGATAACCAGACATTTAAGTGGAAACAGCAGTGGCTGAAACAGCCTGTTTTATATGAAGAAATATTTCAGGAGTTTCCTGCACTGCAAAGTTTTACACACCTGAATATATTAAACAGTTCACACATACTTGGTGCATGCTAGTTATTCCCTCATCTCTCCATTTGATTAAAAGCAAATAACCCCATATACAACATGGTACTTCTCTTCAAATCTATGTGGAGAAATTAGATTATTATTCAATACATTTGAAATTTAAGTGTCACACTCTTAAGTTGTATGTACCTTAGAGAATGCATGTTTTCCAGAAGCAATGTCCTGAAGTATCTGCGGGGACTCTCCTAGATGATCATATGTGTAGGTCAAATTCACAGGAGAGCCAACAAGGGCCACTTGCAAGTCATTGTGAAGCCAGCTGGAAACACAGCAAACATTAAAAAAAAAAAAAATAATCAAAGAAATGCAGAGTTTTACTCAACCAAAGCCACTAATTATAATTTTAGCAATAATTTGAAATAGGATGCAAATTCTTTCAAAGGAATTTAAATGATATTGGTTTTGGTAACATGCAGTTTAGCATTATTCTGACTGTTAAACAAGCCTAAGTTTTTTTTAGAAGGACTATTTGTACATTCTGGGACCAGTGCTGCAGCACACCTTGCATGATAAGTTCGAAACTCAATTCCTTGCAATTCCCTCCTCCCCTTAAACTTTTGCCAGTTCAGTGGGAAAAAAAACGTTCCACAAAATGAGGTGCTACAACTTTAAATCATCTTTTCCAGTGTTAGGGAAAAACAAACAAAACAAAAAAACCCACACCTACAGCCGTTATTAAGTTTATTTAGCTTGACTTAACTCTTAGTTACTTCAAAATTGAAGTTAAAGTCATTTGTAGGCAGAAAGAATTCTGAATTTCACAGTGCTCATTGTTTTAGAAATCCACTTATTTCTCAGATAAGCAGAGAAAAATTTAGCTGGTTAGAAATTTTTTCCTTTTTTTGCAGCTTCTCATAGCACAGACTTATAAAAATATATGAATCATTCATAAATTTCATTGCATTTTTTCATCTCAAAATTTTAAGGCTACTATTGTTTAAAATTATGTATTTTGGAAGATCCCAGTACTGGGAAGGATAGGGCTTTTACAAACCGGTTGTCTCCTGCTGACATATCTTGTTAAAGTTGAATCAGCTATGTTCAAAAGTTTGGGAAAACCACATTACTTGCCGAAGAAAGTGATAAACTTGAATGACTGCTTCTAAAAATCAGCAAGTCTGATTTGTTACAACAACAATACAAAACCCAACAAACTGATGCTGAAAATACTTCTTTAAAGGAATATGCTTTAACAAGCTTCTGTAAGCCAGAAAATCTGAGGGGTCTGTGTAATGTAACAAAGGAGTAGATGTCCGAGTATACGAACTTACACAAAATGTCAAAGTGAGAATGAACAAAACATAGCTATACGCTACAGTGAAAAGAGACCCCCTTTTTCTACACATGTATCACCACTCCCTTTACTAAAAGGTGAACCAAATCCAGTGAGTCTGTCTGGATGAACGCTCTCAACTTACTGCCTGCTGCTCCACCTAAGCATTGTATCAAATCCAGATGGATTTGCTTGCTTATTCACCAAGGAATACAAACCTCTTTCGAATTCTAGCATTAAAAAGCGGTGCCTCGAAGCGTGGATTGGTGCCAACCAGAAGCAGGACATCTGCTTCCTCCACTCCGGCAATCTTGGTATTAAGCAGGTAGTTAGAGCGCAAATCTGTGCTATTAACAAAAAGATTTAAGCAGATGAAGATCCTTTTTCTATTACACAGTTTACAAGGTCATAACTGTATTATAGTTTTCACAACACAAATAGAAATAGACTAAATTATCCAAATTACAACAGAGTGTAACTGGCTTTCAGTACCCTACTGTTAAACTGCAGCAGCCTTGACATACAGTAAAGTTTGCAACCCTTGCCATAGTAGAGACTCTGTATGTACTCACAATCCATAAATACTCTCTATAAATGAATATTGTAAATTCACACAAAATCTGCTAATGCATCAGCAATCGCTATCCTTGGTCATTTCAGAATCTTACCATGAGATGATCTGCAGACTGGAAAGTTTATTAACATGCTAATTACAAACTTTGCCTGAACTCTTACCCAGCTCCAGCAGTAGGAAAGACCTCTTCAGTGCAGAGTGTATCACAATTTACTCTATTCAGTAAGTCTTTCAGAGCTATTAATGCTTCTGCATCCACCAGTCCTCCTACAATTGCTGCTACTTCCTTACCTTGGACAGCCTGTAGCTGGAGAGCAAGAGAAAGCATAAACACAAGCCAAAGAAACCACTGAAATACATTCCCATTTGGCCCAAGTAAATGTTTGTTCCATTAGGATGTGCCAAAGCCAGCAGTGCAACCACTGGCCTGGAGTAGCACAAACTGATCAGCAGGGTCTGACTTCTGCAAGGCAGCAACTCCAGCTCCCTCGGAACGCGTGACAAGCAAAGAACAGCTCTCTAATCTGTGCAGGTGTCTCCCACTTGAGTTATTCCTCAGGTGTGGCTAATTTTCATTCAGTGTGGTGAGGAGAGGAAGACTAGTGAATGCTTTTGTTTTAATGACACTACAGTGCAGACAGAACGCAAACTTCCGTAACAAAAGCTCAGGCAGTAAACTCAACACAAAGGTATTATCTGAGGAGCAATAGCTTCCGTAGCAGACCCTGCTACTGTACCATGGGCAAAAACATCCTTGTGGAAAGTTCAATTACAGTTACTCAATTCTACTCTGTCCCACATAAAAATTTTAATCAAAACCCAGAGCAGTCATGCAGCACTTCATTTGAACAGCAGAATCAATCACCACACAGAGAAAGCACTGAGGCAAGCACAATTCAGATACAAGTAATACAGAATTAATGGGTTTGATGGCAAAAGTGGTGATAACATAGTTTAAATGAATTTAAAGAAGTCTTCAGATAGATTAATTCAGTAAAGTTGCTTCCTCCTAGATTTCTGAAGGAAATTTAGTTTCCTATTTAAATAAAAGTATTTTCTCTCCCAATGCCCCAAATGAAATCGTGATAAGACAAAGTTATTCAGTCTAATCCATGAAACAGGAAATAATATTCAAAAGAAGAAATTTAAGTGGAAATACAATGTATTAGAAGTCCCTCTAACCTTAAAGAAAAAAGCCCTTTTCTGTATGACTGTTTTCATATTAATCATTTTAACATGTCCAGCTTTAGAAATTAATTTTATGCTTCATATATTGAAAATTTTTCTTACCACACCAGCAACACGAGTTAAGACGTCCTCCCACGAGGCATAAACAAATAGTCCTTTCTCATTTTTGATCATTGGCTGAGTAAGTCTCTGGCGCTTCAGACCATCATAAGCAAACCTACATGAACATCACTAATATTATGAAAGAGCAAAGACTAGGGTAATTGTGTTTACTAAGTATTTTCTAAGGCTGAGATTTCTAACAGCTTCCAAGGATTAGAAGAGAGAAGCACAAGAGATATTTCCTCTGAAAGTTTAGCTTTTCCTTCTCAAAAACAAGCAAAAAAGTCTGATACAAATTAAAGTTACTGTAAAAAAGCTACAAAAATGAAAATTTTAGAAAACTCAGTAACTTCAATTATAGTATTAAAAACATGTTTTACCAGTTATTCTTCACTATAGCTTTACAATATTAACACTGGAATCCAGAAGTCTGTGCTACTCTCCACATTTCTGGTTCTGCGACACGTGCCTTTAACGTGTGCACAAACACGCACGTGGGTGCAAAAACCTCCCACACACCTTGTTTTGTCAGATATCCATTCCTCGTTGATATCTTCATGCAGCCTTGGCAAAATTCTCATCACTTCTCCAGTCCTTGTGCTGACTACGATGTTGCTTCCAACTGCATCAAGAACATCAATTGACTCTACCTTCCTGTTGAGAAGAATATACAAACTGTCTGCAGTTTTCTATATACAAGCAGCAACAGACTGCATAGCAACCAAAACAACAACAAAAAATAAAGTACTGTAGGTTTAGCTTTAGATATACATATAAGAGCTTAGTTTCACAAGATATTTTAAATAATATCCTCAACAATTACTGAGTTAATGAATTTGAATTTTCCTTTATACACATTCTTTTTACTGTGCAATCAGCACATCCTACAAGTCCAAAACATTTTAGAGTAAAAATAAGGGAAGAATAGTCTACAAACAGTAACATTCTTCCTTTTCTTGAATGAGCTGTGAGTAAATAACAGAATTTGTGTTAGATTCAATCTATGGACAGTCTACAACAAAAACACAGAGAATACAAATCAGAGAAAACCCTTGGTACCATAGATGGACGTATTCTAAGACAAAGTGTACTACAAAGACAGAGAAAGTTGCATCTTCAGGATGAGTTAAGATACATACCTGGTCTCCCATGGGCGTGCAGTAAAGGCATATGGCTTGGAGGTAAGAGCACCAACTGGGCAGATATCAATAATATTTCCTGATAACTCAGACATGAACATTTTTTCAACATAAGTACCAACTTGCATATCGTTTCCTCTTCCGGTTGTTCCCAAGTCATCGACCCCTGCAACCTCACTAGCAAACCTGGTAGATGCAAAAAGAATGAAAAACAAATCCGGAATGTAGAACAGCAACATAGCACATTTTTCACCCTTATCTCCTTTTCTTAAGGGAAAATGTTAGCCTTAGTTCATGCACTTGAAAGAAGAAAACAATTAGACACACTAGTCAGCGCCATCACATGCAGGACTACACAGCTGCAGAATTTCCTTCGGATGGGGCTACAAAAACTAGGTGGAGTTAAATCAAAAAACAGACTAGTTTGGGGCTCACAATTTTACAGTATGAGTCCAACATTAGTCTTAACAAGTTCTTTCTAGAACTAGGCAAGTACGTTGTATTCTTTTCAATCTGGCTCAAGTTAGCTGGTACTGAATCTCAAGACTAAAGAACAGCATAAATATCGCTACCAGAGGCTATAACAAATCTTGCTGCTGTGGCTGAGGAAGCCACTTAATGTTTTAAAATCCATTCTGGCACTAACACCGTAAGACCTGCCCTGTAGAATTCTGATTTAACTTTCATGTTTTGGCTGTTTCTACTTCCTGCATGACAGCTGTCTGGTATCTCTGGGAAACCAGCTATCAGTCCCTACCAGAAAAAAAAAAAAAACAACCAAATTTGACTGCCCCTCATGGTGTTTCTTTCACAAGTAACAAACTGATAGAAATATGCTTGCTCAGTACTCTCTGCAGTGAAAAATAAAGGACATTACCTGATACATCGAGTGCACTGTATACACCGAGTCATGATTGTTTTGACTAATGGGCCAATGTTCTTGTCCTCCACAGCACGTTTTCCCTCTCTAAATCTACTCCTATCACTGCCAAACATCATCGATTGATCCTAGAACAGACAACAGAAAATAGACGTATCCAGGCTGCAGGAAAGCACAATTTCACCTAAGACAATAGTATTAATAAGTAAGTCTACACAATTTATTCAGATGCTGTACCTGTAGATCACATTCTCCACCCTGATCACAGATGGGACAGTCCAATGGGTGATTTGCCAGCAGGAACTCCATTACACCCTCTCTGTTGGGTTCAGGAATTAAAGTTAATGTCAACTTTACGTCATTTAGCAGTACAACTAATCAGCTGTAGGAGGCTAAAAGAAAGGTACCTAGCTTTCCTGGACTTCTCAGAGTTTGTCAGTATGTTCCAGCCCTTCATAACTGGCATGGCACAAGCTGCAACTGGCTGCAATCATCATAAAAAGCAAGCATGAACACATCAGATTTCTTCTCAACATGGCCACAACCCCCAAACTCCCCCTCCTCCCAAATTCTAACATAGACATCTGTTATTAATTTAACATGTTGCAAAAATTAAAAGGTATTTGCAAGGAAAAAAAAAAAAAAAGAAAATCTAACCAATAAAGTCACTGGAAGCCACATTTATTATTAATCTGCTATATAAAAAGGTTAAATTAGTTATTTATTTTTAAAGTTGAAAATTTTACACTTTCAAGTTGCAAATCAAGTAGTTATAGCAAGAAGTCAGTTGTAACAGATATAAGGCAAACCAAAAAGGTCCAGCAGAGATCTGAAAAACCTCTAGAACTGAAGTTCAGAGTATGCATCATTTTACAAGACATTTATTTGGACAAAGCCTATACAAAGAGTCTTGGAGTAAAATTCTTCACAAGATTACTGCAAGATTAACAAGAACTGTTCAGAAAACGAATATCCCCTACTTTTCAATCACATCATGAGATAGACCATCATGACTTCCATCTTTATTGATAACCCAACACTTCCAGAGACACAAAGCTCAAACTACGGAATTCAAGTTGAAGCGAGCTTTTATATGTGAATATAAATGTGTAATCCAAGACTGAACTCCAAAAGAATACCTCAACTATCTGCATAGATTTCTTAATACTTCAGCTGCTGAAGACGGCGTTCAATCCTGAGTCAACTACTATTTTACAACAGAAATCAATGGTACATTAGTTTATATTTTAACGCATTATAACTAATTGTAATCTCTACTTAGCTTAAACAAACCTGCAGAGACTAATCCTACAGCCAAATTCATACAGTATCTGAACTTTACATTTGTGTAATATGAGCTGAAAATGTGCGGCTGAAGCCTGAAATAGAGAACATAAAATTATATCTGACTGAAAATACTCAGCTACCAAATGCTCATGTCCAGGAGCAAGATAATCCATAAGAGCTTGAGAACTGGTTTTGATCCATAGGCAATCACTGTGGACCAGTGGGGAGAAGGGAAAAAACCTGCTTCAAGCAGCTGAATGACAACGATTTGTGTGCTAATGACAGTACAAACAATTATTTACAAGATTGAAACTAGGCCCTAAGCACAGCAGAAAATTGCAATTCCTGTGAAACACATACAATACCTTTGGAGCTTTTTCTATTTCCACAAGACACATCCTACAGTTTCCAGCCACAGAGAGACGATCATGGTAACAAAACCGAGGTATCTGAATTCCAGCCTTTTCACAGGCCTATAAGGAATAAGAAACAAAGGGAAATCAAATTTTAGTTAGACCTTTCAGTTCCACCTCATTAAACATTACTCAGATTTTTCAAAGAATAATAGTGTTAGTGCTCAGGAATACAATGCATTTGATCTTTCAACTTAAGAAGTGACCGTAAATAAAAATTGTGATCAAGCAGGAACATGTCAGGTCATCAATTACAAATATATTTTTTCCTAAATTTGTAACTGATTGAGGAAATGAGAACTGACGTCTCCTTCATTCTTTCCTCCAAGAATATAGAGGATTCTTTCTAATAGATAGGACACTACCAATAGAAATAAGTTTTTAAAGAGTACATGAACTATTTAAAGGAAACTGCATAAGAGGAAAATTTGAAAAATACAAATGAAACAACAATGGGAATAATGACTTCTAATAATTCAACAACATGAATACTCTCTATAAAGGTACTGGCGCATAGTTAATCTTCAACTTCAGCAGAACCCCAAACTCAAATATTTTTCCATGACATGTCTGAAGAAGAGAGAGGACGACAGAGAGAACAAATTTCCAGAGAACAGATAAAGATAGCCTTTCCTGCCTAAAATCCCCTGCTGATGGGGTCTATGCTATAGTGCTAGCTATGCCTGCCAGAAGAAATACCACTGAGTTCAATAAAAAAAGAACTAACAAGACTGATTTCTGATGATTTCTACTAAAAATTATCACATGTAAGCAAAACTAAAATGTTAATAAAAACAACACTTAAGAAAATTTTACACTAGACTCCTGCTGGGGGCATTCTAATAAATCAGTAACTTATATTCAAAGAATAAGGGATGTATTTTTAAATAAACACTATGTATTTTAATGTTCTAACTCACTATATCACATGCCCATTTAATAGCTTCTTAAAACAAAGTCAGACTGGAAAAAGATCTACTTGAAATTTTGGTCTAAAAAGCAACAATGCTGAGTACGGGCTTGGAGAGCCAGGTTCCATTTCTTCTCGCACCAAGAATAATAAAAGCAGCGAAGGATCAGCATTCTGAATCATAAGAACTAGTAACGAAAAGGAGTCAATCCCTCATTTACCTGAGGCATCACTTTAATAAGATACAAAATTAACGGGTTCTGAGAGACTACTGGGTTACACAGAGCTAGAATTTCAACCAGAATTTATTAAAGTCTGTGATTGCATTGCATAATTTTTTGCAGATGGGATTCATGTAACATGCATCTTCTTTCAGACAATCACGGCAGATGCTTCTTTTTCAAATACTGAACTCCCCAAAGGATTTCTGCCGCATGAAATTGATCACAGTCAGTGAAAACACTCCTAAAGAACTGCAAGAAACATGGCAAAGGTTTGTTTGGGGTTTTTTTGCTACATAGAATAGAACATGCTGGCAAGAAGCCAGATGAGGAGTCCAAGAAAAATTCAGCATGCCGTCCCCACACCTGAAGTACTGTGGTTCCTGGGTTCACCAATACAGGATGACCATCCACAAACACCTCTATTTGGTTGCTGGCTGCTGTTGTAGTGGTACGTCCTAAGAGACACGGAAAAAGAAAACAAAAACTTTCAGTTACTGCTAGATACAAACCATCAGACCCCATGCTCCTTATCTTACGGTTATACAGAATCGATACAATCCCAGTTCTATGAACAGCAGAACACAGAATTCCAGAGCTGCAAACGATGTATACATGCCCTTCAATAAGTCAATTACACGTACAGGAATTTTATCACCATACACACGTGCATAAACTAGAGGCACTTACCACGCACTTTGGAGGACGGGGCCACCCCAGCTAAGGCCCTGCGGACAGCAGGCAGTCGAAGCATGGTGCTTTGGTAAGAGAGAAAACAGCACTGAGTTTTTATCACTTCTAATGTTTGCTGACAGGTTTTAAACAGGCAGAGTAAAAACTTCTATACCAGTTGCAAGCAAGTATGCACACATACGTGCGGAGGAGTAAGACGTTCCTTTCTTACGCTACAAGACACGGCTCTCTTCTATCTACGCTTCGCATGTACGTACGCCACCTCACAGTAAAACCGGTGAGCGCCAGGATGAGCAGCTGGCAGCCGACCTCAAGCCACTGACTCTGCAAGAGCTGCCGGAGCACGGACGAAGGGAGAGCAGCCGTGGAGAACGGGCGGCAGCTTCCCCGCCACCGGGGCGTGTTTACAAACACACGCGAGGGCCCGAGGGGCGGCTGCGGCCCGGAACCAAGCATGCTCCCGGGGCGCCTGCCCGCCCCGTCTCCCCGGGCCCCGCTCCCCCGGGGACCGCGCCGGGGCCTTGCCAGACGTCCCCATCCCTGCCGGCAGGGCTCCCAGGCGGGCCCCGGGGCGCTCCGCCACAGCGCCGGGGCCGAGGGCACGGCCGGCGGCAGTGCTGCCCGGTGCGGGGGGTCACCTTGGAGGCGCCTCCGCCGCTGCCCGCCAGGCAGCCCCCGGCCCGCCGCCGAGCCCGTCAAGGGCACCGGGACGGGCGACAGGAGGAGGACGCCCGTAACGGCGCCGCCGCAGCCCGCCGTCCCCACGCTACGGAGCCGCCGCTCCTGCCGCGGCGTCCGCCGTTACCTGGCGCGGGACGGGCGGCCGAGGCGCCTCGGCTTTCCCCGCCACTGGTCGGGCTGCCCTCTGCCTCGGCCTTTATGGCGGCGGCCTCGGCCCTTTCCGCTGCTCCCCGGAGCCTCCTTCGGCAATCTCCGGAGCGGGCAGCCTCAGCGACGTGTACAGCCTTCTGACGCGCGCGTTCGGCAATTTTCGGAACTAGCCACTTCGGGGATTTCCGTCAGATTATCGGCGAACGACAGAACTCGACAATTTCCGCCGCTCTCCCAGAGCCTTCTCGGCCACCGTCAGACAGCCCACACTCGGCAATTTGTGTCTCCTTACGCCTCTTTCTTCGTTCAACTCCAGCAACTTCCGCTGGTGCCCGCGGAGCGGGGGGGGGGGGCACAGTAAAGAAATGTTACAGTACCTTCGTAACGCTGGAAAGTTTCCTGGCCTTTATCGTTAGCTTCACATCTATTATTCTGATCCTTCTCCGCACCTCTGATGTTCTGTCCGCTTGCGGTGAAGCAGCCAACGCGCGAGGAACTACTTCGCTATTCAGTCTTGCGGAAGGATATGCGTGCGTGCCTGCTTGTGGGGAGACCGCCGACCTATATAAGCGCTGCGCAGGGGCTGCTGGGTCTCTTTGCGTGGCGGTCGGGCTCGGGGTGCGGGCGGGAGCGTATCCGCCGCGCCGCTGCCGTCATGGGCTTCGGGGACCTTAAGTCCGCCGCTGGCCTCCGGGTCCTCAATGATTTCCTGGCTGACAGGAGCTATATCGAGGGGTGAGAGGCGGCTGGGGGAGCGCTGGGGCTCGGGGGAGGCGAGCCTGGCCAGGCCCGCTGGCCTGACGGGAAGCAGCGGTGGGGGCGGGGGGCCGCGCCGCGCGGGGGGCCCTCAGGCAGCCCTCAGGCAGCCGTGCGTTTGGCTGCCCGGCAGCTGCTGCTGCGCCAGGCCGCTGTGGGAGGCGCAGCGCCGGGGCTGGCCGAGCTCCTGGGCCGCTACAACGCGCCCGCGGTGCCGAGCCCTCCCGGCCTGTCGCACTTGGTGCGGTGCCCGCCGCCGGGCCGAGCAGCAGCCTGGTCGTGTCTGTGCTCAGCGGCTGCCGCTTCGCATCTTCCTGCGCGCACCGAGGAAGGGGGTTAACTTCGGCTTGTTCTCCGCAGGTACGTCCCTTCTCAGGCTGATATAGCAGTCTTTGAAGCAATCGCTGCCCCACCTCCTGCAGACTTGTTTCATGCTCTTCGGTGGTACAATCATATTAAGTCGTACGAAAAGCAAAAGGCAAGGTATGGTTTAACTGCAAAGGTGCAATCCATGTGTGCGCTGGCCTACAAAGTGTTGCGTTTGTTTCTTCGAGTTTGGATGAAACTTTTTCACTGGTACCATGTGGCTTCTTGTGTTCCTATTGGAACAGGAACAGCTGTAGAAGCAGAGCAGACCTCTTCTGTCAGTACATTACACCTCTCACTCAGAACTTGGGCAACCTGATTCTGGCAGTGTTCAGTTGCTGAGATTTCTGCTAAAGCTTAGAAGAAAGGCTTGAGATTTGTTGCTGCCATTTACACGGAAAACTATGCTGAAAGCTGGAAATTACATGCCAGTAATCGACCCCTAAAGGCAACATCAGAATGGATTAGAAAGTATTACAGGAGTCTTTAAAGATAAACATACAGTACGTTGATGACAAATAAGGAAAGTGGTTCATTCAGGTTTTTAGTCCTGGAAGATAAAACAAAAGCAATGATTTGCAATGCAGAAGCACATACAAAGAAGGGGAAATATGAAAGCAAATGTTATTTTCTTTCTTTTTTAGTGATTTTAGTGTTCATGAAAGGTGCTGTATTGACATCCATGGAGACTGCAGGCCCCTCTAAAAAGGTACAGCATAGGTAGTGTCAGTATTGCTACACTGCCTCCTCTACGTGCCTCAGTCCTGTTTAGACAGAACTCTTGTAAAAAGTTGGGTGGCTCAGTCGCCAGTCCATTTCCAAAGCTCTTACAATACTAAATGGGACTGAGATAAAATTGCTTCACAGAGTCCACACTGTGGAAACTACTTCTAGTTCCTGAAAAATAAAGTTAGTTTTATGACTCTTATAACAGCAGTTCAAGTAAAAATAGAACTATGAGCTTATTTTAAGACTATAGAACTATATGAGCGATAGGTGAAAAGTCACAGGATCAGTTACCTTGCAACAATGTGTTTTCTGTCACTATTAGTTTTTAAACAAATGAAAACATTTTTAGGGAAGCATGAATGTGAAACTGGTAACTCTTCCTGCACAGATTACAGATGAATGATTCTAATAAGAAAACTTTCTATCCATCTGTGTAGGTGGAGCAGCAATGTTGGGCAGGATCATGTCAGCTTAGATGAATGCTCTTTGAATATGGGATTTGCTGTAGTCTCAACTAGCATGTCAGGAGCACTGGGGATTGTCTTTGGGGAGGTTCTGTTTTTGAGTAGCAGAGTTAGATACTTATTTTTTTTAGCACAACATTTACTATGAATGCATTTGTAGGGTCATTGACAAATTGGCAGTAATTGTATTGACATTTGAGTAGGTTCCTAATATCTGCTTGTTTCTTTCAGCTTGCCAGGAGTAAAGAAGGCTTTGGGGAAATATGGTCCTGCTGATGTTGAGGACACAACAGGTGCAGCCACAGATAGCAAAGATGATGATGACATTGATCTTTTTGGATCTGATGATGAGGAGGTACTTGCAACCTTTTTGTATTATATTTGGGGTTTTTAGAAATACCCAGGTATGCAGATTTTTGCCTTTGACTAGTTGAAGTTACTTAAATTTGTGACTTTGGTACCAGACTCTACTTGGAATTCTCAAATTCGCTGTCTTTGCAGAACAAAAAAAACTTGGAAGGTAAAAATTCACAAGTTAGAAAGGAATGTGTTGCAATGGGGAGAACTGTCTACTTCAACTTTGACTGGTTACATGATGAGTAAAACAAAAAATCACCATCTTTCGGCTGACAGTTGTGATGATTTGTTTTTGCCTGAGTAGATGCCAGTCAATTTGGTTATCCTTTAAGGATGTGGGGGTTTGGTGCTTTTCTGAAACTAGATTTCTCTTTCAGGAAAGTGAAGAAGCAAAGAAACTGAGGGAAGAACGTCTGGCCCAATATGAATCTAAGAAGTCCAAAAGTACGTCTACCAAGAACTTACTAATCTTCTTATACTTGGGTTAATTTTGATGCATTTGAAGAGGATGGCTAGAAACACTAATTAACTGAAATAGACAAACTTGAATGAGACAGGAGTAATTAGCTTCACTTGAATTGCCCATCAGCTTAGCCTTTCCCATAGCAAATGGGAACCTTAACGTAGTTTTTGTCCTGCTTAATACACTCTGGTTTGTCTTAGCCAGAGGCTATATAAAAAGAATGAACCACAGGATTTTCTTTAAAAGTTTAGAGAAAAAGCTGCAATAGGCAAGTCCCTCCACAGTTACTGGTCTGGAACTGTTGAGAACTGTAGCAGTTGCAGTATTCCCTCTGTGGAAAATAAACTGTTACACAGCATTAAGCTCCTTCTCAGATCCTCTGAAAAGGACTTCCTATGTAACAAACAATGTTAGCTGCCTCAACTGAGTTTCCTTGTGAGAGCATTTATCAAGAACAGGTGTGTCTGTATCTTGGACATTGGCATATGGGTAGCTTAAATACTTTTGAAATGTGTTGGTGCATGAGGTCTGTCACAGCTGTGTGAGGAGATTCTTCTTGAAATTGGACAAGTTGTTCTTGTTAAGCTAGTTTGCAAGTATGAGTTTTTGAAGATTTCCTTGACTTTCTTTCCCCAGAACCAGCTGTTGTTGCCAAATCATCAATCTTGCTTGATGTGAAGCCTTGGGATGATGAGACAGACATGGCCAAACTAGAGGAGTGTGTTCGAAGCATTCAGGCAGATGGCTTGGTGTGGGGATCTTGTAAGTAGGAGAAAACCTCAAAGCAGGGAGGGGAGACAGTGTGGGCTCTGAAGAGCGCGTATGAATAGGTGGTTTTGTGGTTGCCGTTTGCTGGTCTGTGAAAATGTGGGTAACTAAACCAGTTTAGGAATTGCAACGCTGCAGTACTTCAGTATCTTGAAATAGTCAACAATGTGTATTAGTGCAGTGGCCAGGCTGAGATTCAAATACAGGTTTTGAAAGCTTTACAACTTTGGCCCTGCTACCCTGCGTCTCCCGGTACGGTTCCTGAAGCAGCAGGCATGCACTTGTACATCCACGCCGCTGGTTTGGAGGGGCGGGGGAACCACAAAACCAAACCCTTTTTACCACCTTGTAATGAGTGCTGCGTGGTTGATTAGGCAGGCTATAATACAGAACAAATTACGGGGTTTTTTATGTATTCCTGCAGACTACTTTGGCCAATTCAATCTTAGATTTGAATTTTTAAGGGATTCTACCAATCAAGGAGTACTAAATAACTTTTTTCTTTTTCTTTTTAGCCAAGCTAGTACCGGTAGGCTATGGTATCAAAAAGCTTCAGATCCAGTGCGTTGTTGAAGATGATAAAGTTGGAACAGATATGCTGGAAGAGAGAATAACAGCTTTTGAAGACTATGTACAATCAATGGATGTAGCTGCTTTCAATAAGATTTAAAGTCTTGATATATCTATAATAAATGTAATTGCAAAAATTGGGCTGTGTCTGTGCTTAATTCAAAATCATGGTGTAATCCAACTCATAAATGTAAAATTTGGTTGAAGGGTAAGGCAAAAGCTAAAACTGAATTTCAGGGTTGCTCCAACACCTCACTGTAGTACCCAAGAGCTTGAGCAGAAGAAATAGATTTACATTTACCATTAATCCAGGTTTACATGGCTTTAAAAATGCCCATTTTGGGGGAAGCTGCACTATCTGTAACTCCTCTGGAAGGAGGCCTGGCTTTAAGGGAAAAAGCACAAACCGCTGTTTTCAGCACTTAAACAGTAGTACAGATTCCTGTTGCTTAATAAGGGTGGTGACTAACCCCCTCTACTGTGGCTTTTATTGAAAGCTGAAACTTGGCTTCCCTGAGGGAGCAGAGAGAAGTGCAGCGGGAGGATCTCTGCAGGGAAGTTACCCGCATTCCCGTCCCTTCCGGCGCCGCTTACTGAGCGCAGCACACGCGGGCGTGGGTCAAAGCTCCCGTGGGGTGTGCGGTACCCCGCACCGTGAGCGGCTGGGCGCGGCGCTGTGCCCTCCCGGCCACCAGGGGGCAGCGCGCACCTTCCGCCAGGCCGCGGCCTGTGCTGAGGCCGGCCGTGATTCACCCGGGTCGTTAACTCGCTGCGGGCTAAAGGCAACAAAAAATAGGTGTTCAATTAAAGGGCAGAGATAAAGTAGCATAATTAACACCGGTTTGAGCTGCTTGTGTGGCTCCTGATTTGCGTCTAGGTTGATTGTGACCTTTTTTTAAAGATTGAAGAACCTATCAGAACTAAATTGTTTTCCAAAAACTATCCGCAGGACTGATACAAATGTAAAAGCTGTCGAAGTTGTAAAGCTCCTAGACAAACTCACGTTTCTAGGCCTGCTGTTGGGCTGAGATGATAGAGAATTTATTGTGACCATGAAACAGGAGCCTTTTACGTGCCACGTTGGTCACCCTGAGATGAAGATGCTCTGTGCCGAAGCCTGACAGCAGCCGCTAAAGTAACTCTTGTTCTTTTTTTCCAGAGAGCATCTGTATGTGGTTATCTGGCACAGCACGTCCTGTTTCTCTTTGTTTAAAGGTGTGCCAACTTCAGATTATGTAAGAGCTTTGTTTTATAATTTGTCTAAGAAAAAAAATCTGCCTGCCAGAGGTTTAAAGCATGACTAAAGAATTGAAAGTAAGCATAATTACAGGCTTCATTCCCACCTTCCATAAACTTAACTCTTAAAGGACTAGCTTCATCCTGTCTGTAATTAAAGCACAGTACCATCTCTGTGCACTTCTCTAGCTGTCATTTCTGCTAAATCACGTAGCTTAGTTTTAGCAGTTCTGTCATGGTGCTGTTAAAAGCAAGAAATCAGCAACTGCCACATCAGTAAAATAAAAAAAAAAAAAAAGTGATGCCACAAAAATGTAATTTTTATTATCCTTGGCCATCACTGTTTCTGACCTCCCATTCAATGTGCTTCTTACCTTTAAACTCTTTCCTCAACCTTGAAATTAAAGCTCTAAGTGGATAAAATGGTTTGATTTATAGACTAACTTTGCTAAAATACAACACTATGAGCTGTCCATCTGACCTGCCAGCCTGGATTTTTCTGTGTGTTTCACTTATGCCAAGCACACAAGTACAAACTCTTCAGCTGTTGGAATTTCTTTTGTGGTTGTTTTTTTTTTTTCCCCTGATGTTAGAAGGAAACTTGCTGCACAGGAACAAAACAAAAAAAGCTCGAGAACACAGTTTCCCCAGTTACAAGAGACAGGCATGTGGACAAAAAGATTCCACAGAATCCACATATATCAGCTTAAGGGGGTTTTGTGTAGTATTTGGGTATGTGCTGGTACATTACTGTGTCATTGTGCCTGTGAAAAATCAGCATCTTAGGGTAAATGAGACACTTCTATCCCAAGCGCACCCCATAACAGAAAGATCAGCAGAAAGTTCCGTAACTTAAATGTGATATATAGGAATACTGGGAAAACAGTTTCAAGGAAAGTATTGGTTACAAACCAATCTAGGTAACAATCTTCAGAAGAACAAACTGTTCAGAAAGCAGGTAAAAGTAACCAGAACCTGTCTATTACAAAATGTGTCAATGGCTATTATTCTTGAATGAATGGTTGATCATGGAGCTATTCCCTGTGAAGTGTTCTTCTATAGTATGCTTTAGCATGACAAGATAGATTCCCTTTGCCTGGCTCTTCTTCCATTGTGGTGGGTTGAATGAGCACTCCTCAGTTCAAGCAGCATAGAACTGTTGGTATTGTTCTGGATACTCTTTGCGAGCAGAACCTTAGAGTATTATCTGTTTTGCTTAGGTATCTTCAGAAATGATTTGGAGATAATTCTGTAACTGATCTTGGTGTGAATGAGGTAGTAGTTGCATTGCAAAATTATTAGTCCACTTAATTCTGTAGACCAGGGCTGACTTTGGCCTTATTCAATTCTATATCTCTGTTGTCTGCTGCAGGGGAGGCTTTCTGATAATTTATGCAAGGCAGTATATGTATGTGCCCCTATTTGAAAAATCAATCTCTCTGCTGTATATAGCAATAGGTATGCTCACATAGCTGACATGCAAGAAGAAAGCTGACATAAACCTTAATTCCTGTCATAGAAAGGGTCAGGGCTTGCTTTCATCTTCCAAAAGCTTTGGGAAGGAGCTGCTTGAAGAACGGACAGTCACTGCACACTGCTGCTGAGAAAAACAAACGAACACATTCTTTGGAAACAACAAAGTTTTATTGCTTCACTTGGAGTACAGTCAGGAGAGTAGTACTAATACATCATTCTTAGAAAGATGTCAGGGAATGTGTGAAGAAAAACTGCAAAATGTTTGATTTAGGCACATTCAGCAGCACGGTGCCAAAATATTATGATGAGTCACTGTGTACCAGGCAGCAAATGACTCAAAGGAAGAGTGCTGCTCACCAACTTTCCAGCCTAAAGTGAAATACATTGAAATTCCACTGATCCTGCCCGACTCTTCCAAACTCTGAAACCAGAGCCCAGAGAAACAGTTACAGACCGCAGTCAGACAGTTTCTATTTGTACAGCTACCAATACTGGATGTGCTCATGCATGCATATATATATTTTACAAAAGCAAATATATTTACATATAAGGCCTCATTTACAGTATAAATGCTACTTATGTGTGTTGTCAGGCCATAGAAACTAGGCAGATTATTTGAAGGGCAGTTTTATTCTATATATCTAGGTCAGTAACAATGAAAAAACAGTTCAAATTTACCCAAAGCTTTATGCTTTCACTTTTAATGGAGTTTTATCCCACATTCAACTTTTTAATTAAGTGGTATTGTGTCAGAAATTGGTCCCCTCCACTTAGCATACATATTTGTATTGGTGCACATGTGTTTCTACAGCAAGCAATAAGTTGGAACAGAATACAGCATAACTAGGACTACTTCATCTTTCTTGTGCGAACGGACTCCCTTTCCTGGACATACTGTCTTGCTTCTCATTTGGCAAAGAAGTCCGGACTTGTAACAGAATATTGTTGAATTCACTCTGCCCACTTTTAGAAGATTGGCATTAAGGCAAACAAAATGCTATATTATTTCTTAACTTTTCTTTGACAGAGCAATAAAGAGAAACTGATAGGTGTAGTAAACCTCTTTAAGGCTGTGTGTGGCAGGGGGCCTTTAATCTTAGCTTCTGTAAGAAACATTTTCACTGATTTTTTTGTACATTTCAAATAAGCCTAATACTTACATGAAATATCTGATCAGTATTTTGCACCCAACTGGTGCTAAAAGCAAAAGAATAAGTGACCAGAAAACACAGGATCTTCTGTCTTAGTTTTGAGTATAAGGTAAAGAGCACTGGGGGAAAACAGATTTTATTTCCGTATTTTTCTTTTTTGACAAGAGAAGGCAGCAATTCAGTGTTCTCTGTCTTGGGATTCTTCTCCAGCTGCAGAGTGGAGCCAGCGATAGCTTCACTTAGCTGTGAGGTGGCCAAGTGATTCCTACTTAAGGCAATACTAGACAATCAGGAGACTCATGATGTATGGCCACTGATGTATGGCCATGGCCTCTTGGATGAGAATGCCTAGATGAAGAGTGTTATCAGTGACGGCAAGCAGGAATATTTTTATTATGTGCTCTTTTGATATCACTGAGGTATGGAACCACAACAAAACAACAGGATTACAACAACATTCCTGATCAAAAACCCAGTTAGAGCAATTCCACTTATGCTGACAGCTTTCAGGCCGTGTGCCTTGCAAGCACACCACACCCAAATGATGTGTCCTTTAAAAACCTTTCAAGGAAAGCAGCAAGTGCAATTAAGCCAGCTGTTTACATAAAACTGTATATGCAAAGATGTACATCTGACTGGCAGATGCGAAGTCAAGAACACCTCCAAATCTCCTGTCAGCGGTTTTGAAGATGGATGGTGACAAGAGCAGTCACTGAACAGTTTCACAACAGTGCACAGGCGCATGGGTGTTGTCCGAGCTCCACAGCTGCTCGCTGACAGTTCCTGAGCGGCTCACCTCCCACAGTGCCAATTTTAGCACCTCAGAGACTGTTGTCTTGACCTGGGCCTGGAACTTTTTGCTAATCAGAACATAGAGGATCGGATTGAGGCAACTGTTGATGAAACCAAGTCCAGTGGAGAGGGGAATGCCATCCTGCAGTAAGTCATGCAAGTTCTCATCATGGTGAGCAGACAGCTCCACAATGCTGAATATGTGATAAGGTGTCCAGCAAACAAAAAAAGCTACAACTACAGCAATGATGGTCCAGAAAAGCCTGCTGGAAGTCAATACTGTTCTCCTCTTCACTTTGACAATCAGCAATGAGTAGCAAATGACCATGGTCACTAGAGGAAAGAGGTAACCAAATGCAAGCCTCACCCAAATGAGGATGTGATGTGTCAGCAAAATAAGTTCTCTGTCATGCACATGGAAGTTATTGTAGCAAATGGTGACATTGTTGAGAACTGTAGCTGTGTCTCTAAAGTATAAGGCAGGGCCACCAATAATTGCAGCTGACATCCAAATGATCCCGCTAAGAATGAGGGTGTTCCTTACAGTCCGATACTTGTAGGAAAAGACTGGGTGGACCAGGCGGATGTAGCGGTCAAGACTGATGAATGTCAGGAAGAAAACACTGGCAAACATATTAAGTAGTGCAATGAATGAGTTAATTTTGCAGAGCCACTTCCCAAAAGGCCAGTGGAAGCCCATTGCCACGTATGTAATATAGAGCGGCAGGAAGAGAACAAAAATCAAATCTGCAATGGCCAGATTGAGGAACCAGAGTGTAGAAACAGATTTATCCCACTTAAAGCCCATAAACCAGATGACGATGGCATTACCTGGCACTCCCAGCAGAAATGCCACACTGTAAAAGGAAAGGGAAATCATATGGGCAATGCTGAGGGAAGACTGGGGTGATTCATCTTCCTCAGACAGGTCGTAGAAATAAGAGTAGTTCTCAAAATCTTCAAATGTCATGTTGCACAGTTGTTTTCTGTGGAAGAAAAGAAATGAAACAGTCAAAGGAGAAATGTTTTACTGCACTGCAAATAGTAACGTGCAATTCCTTTAAGTTCCTTTTCATTAAAAAAACCCCAAAACATTGGCTTAGTTCCACATATCTATCACTTTTTAGCTGTCAATTGCTAGCACAAAGCTTGTGGAGTATTTTGGTCACAGGCATTTCAAGAAATGTTCAAATCAAGACAACATTTGAAATCTTCAGGAACTGTTTTCCTTGCATTTATTTTTTAACAGAGAACACTGAGCACACTATCACTGATAAATTTCTAGAGGCCAGCTGCTAAGTTTTACTGAAGTGTGATTTTTCTATTCTTTTCTAGTCAGGTTTCATATTTTACTGCTCTGTTCCTATTTGAGGCAAGTTGTATGGATTATATCTGGCAGAAACCAGAGAAGCACCAGGCATCTATGTAGCCCAAGAAGTGCAGTTAAAATGCCAGGAAGCCATTCTTTATAAAATTACCACACACACACACCCCCCCCCTTCAAATTATAGTTAACAAAATCATAGACAGTGATTTCTCCAGCAACTGAAAGTTGATGGGTTTATTCCTCTCTATCATGTGTCTATCTTTGTATCAAGGAATGTTGATTTTCAGACACATTCAATGTATTTGATTTCCTTAACGCAGCAACATTAAGGATGTAGAGAAAGAAACATACAGAACATATTTCAAGGACAATACATACAACTGTGGTATTCCTCCACTAGTGAGCTGAGAAACAGGTAATGGATGAAAGAAAAGAAAGCTTCCCAGGAGAATAAGACACACTGCAAGAGCTATAGATAAAAATATGTGTGTCTCCATTTTTATTTTTTTTAAGACAGAACAACTGTCTCTGTTTTCTTCAAAAAAAGCTTCTGGAACTTACAAGTACAACATGATTTTTCACATAGGAATTTTCTTCTAATACTCCAAAGGACAAGTGTGGGAGGGAGAGAAGGGGTGGGAAGGAAAATATAAATCAGAAGAAAAACACAGGGAAAAAAAAAAAGAAATTAATGGCAAAACAGATAGCAAACAGAGGTTAAACAGGAAAAAGTACTCAGAAGTTATGTGTTCGTTCCACAGTACAGACACAGCTGCAGCACAGCACAATGGCCACAGTCTGACAAAAGCATCTGCCATGCTCAAAACAAATATTCCGCTAAATTCTACTATCATTTAAAGCTATATTGTCTGGCTGGACTCAGCTGCGCTAAAAACCTGTCCCTGAGAGCAGGATACAACCAGCCCATTAGCTGTACTATGGATGAGCTCACTGGTACACTTCTGAGCGCTAGCTCCATTCAGAAACTGAAATTCAGCCCATGTTTTTGGAACCCAGCCCTGCATTCCTGTAATTCCATTAATTTTAGCATGCTAAGGACAACAGGAGCAGGGTCTTCAGAGTACACTGCCTGTAGAACCACATCTGCAAGCCTGCATTCATGTACGTACCCTTCCTTCAAAAAAGTAGTTCGCTTATTTTGAAAGGATTACTCACGCAAGTGAAGCTATGCATGTGCACACACATTGGCAGGATTAGATTTCTCATTCGTAGATGAATAGACATGGGGAAAAAAGTGTGATTTTATATCTCGTGATTAAAAAAAGTGTAATAAGGTCAATACAGCCTGTTCTGTCAAGAGGCTACGATAACATTTGCCCTTTGTAATTTACATCAGGCTAAAGGAATGTTATTTAGTTTGCTGTCCTGATAAAATTGTACTTATTGGGCTGCATTTATGCAATTACATCCCCTGTGGGGGTAGATTCTGCATCAAATACCAGTACCACCCATCTGAGTCATTTTTTCAAACAGCTTAACAGCTGCTGAGAAAAAGTGTAAACAAGGAGCAGTACCACTAACATCTGGAACAACATTACATTTGACAGTTTTAGAGGACAGTCAGGTTAATAATTGGATTTTTTAAGTGTCTTTGCCAATACGGCCAACTACAACTTCAGACTGAATTTGTGCAATTAAACAAAGAAAAACCCCAAAATTTTCAGAGTGTCACTGATTAACATGCTATATTTCAGCCACTAATTAATTCTGCTTTTAAGTTTCTGAAGAGCTAGCACAACACAACAATACTTGGATTCAAACATTTCCTCCCAAACATTTTTTTCATAATGGTGCTAAAATAACATGAGAATAACAAACATTTGCCTACTACCCAACAATGTTAATTTTATGTTTAGAATTTCAAAGATGATGTATAGCAGGAGAAAAAAACCATACCTAAATAAATGCCAAACATTTACCAAGCCTCCTGTAGTTTAAGACTCCTCCATTGAAAGAGCACACCTTTAGAATGCAGTTATTTTTCCAGGTTTGTATTTTTCCTTATCTCTAACTCCTAGTCTTCCAATGCAATAACACTTCAGTAGTGGAGGCAAAAAAGCAGGAGGAACATCACTTACCATTGGTCCCAGTGCACACTGAAACTAGACTCTATGGCTAGGGCTCAGCAAAGACTGACAACTATATTTGCAAAGCTCAGAAACTTTTACCTCTGACATCCACATATATGAAGCACTTCTATAACAGGACTCAGGGTGTTAAGCTCTGCCCTGTAGGGGAGTTGTCAGTGGAGCTATGCTGGTTTACATCAATAAGGATATCCCAGATTTTTTTCTTCTGGGATAACTGTTAACCATCATTCAGCAGGGATGTTTCCCTGTGTTCTTGAAACACACATAGTCTCAAATACCTGAGTTTGGGTTTAATTTATTAATAAACTTTCAAAGTCAGAACTGTCTCGCAGTTCAAGTTTAGGTCTGGAAAATTAAGAAATCTAATTCTATTCCTTATTCGTCACTGATTTTCTGCATGATCTTTGACAAATGGCCTAATTTCCAGGCTGGAAAGACTTTCATGAACCTGTCTGCAAACAGAGGCTCAGTAGAGAAAACAAGACTCTTTGCCAGCAGTTTCCGCTTGGCTTTCAGGCCTGCTGCTAGAAGGGGTAAGGGAGGTTTGGTACAGTTCACTGCCTCAGTCCCTGCCAGTCCAAGGTTACAAAAAGGAGCCAGAGCAAGGAAACTATTTTTCAATAAACAGGAAAGTGTGGTCAGAAGTCTGGCAATAGGACTGGGGGGCAGCCACAGGTTACAGAACAGTGTTGTATTGCATATGGATGAATAAAACCAAGTTTAGAAGTTTAGACTTCATCCTGTCTTTTTTTTTTTTTTGTTAATAGTAAACAGTCTGTGTAAAGTAAACGCTCAGCAGTTGTTTGACTGGAGTCTGTTCCTGTTTGTTGAGGTCACAAGCAGCTCTGAAAACTGAGCCTCCTTGATTCAGTTGCTTAATTATGAATATAGTTGCTTAATTTTAAGCAAAAAGGTTTCAGAACGTTTGACCAGGATGTTTCACTTCCTGTCCCCTTCTGTAAGACAGAAGGTAATTACTAAGTGACTTCATAGGAATATCACAGGCTGGCACTTGGTGCTAGTACCTTTTAGATCCTGGGACAGAAAACATTATTACCAAGAAATACAGATTGAAACATTTCTAAAATACACAGCCACAGGACTGCTGGGAAGAGTGGTACATCATGTGGTACATGAACTGTCTTTCTCTGAATTTCAGCAGATCTTAATCGACATATTCATAACCTTTTACTAGAGTTCATTTTCTCTGCCACCACTATGGTATTTCATAAAATTGAGCCATAATGACAACTTGGACAAATTATTGCATCTGCTTAAAATAGAACAGCTTTTGTGTCACACTAAGAACTGCGTTACGGTTATGACATGAGACATATATATTTTGGACTCTATTCATGGCTATGCCACATGCATCCTGTTTGACCAGGGGAAGTCGTTTGACCTCTCCATGTCTCAGCCCTAAGGTCAGTGGAATGGCTTTGGAATTAAATTACATTGGGTTTTCAGTCTAAAATAGGAGAAAACCAAACAAAACAGTTGCAATTTCCACTCACTTCACTTGATGCAAAGTCTTCCTTGCAGTTCAAAGTTCTCTGGGCACCACGCAAGTCAGGGACCAACTTAATTACATGGGTAGTTTATGTCACATGTTTGAGCTACAGCCTGCACAACCTCTCTCTCACATTTGGTCCTCATTACTTTTGAAATTTACATAGAGCTTATTCATTGTCTATGTTAGTTAAAAGTTAACACAAATATTTGAGTGGTAGTCCCAAAATCTATTTGTTCATTGTGATAAACAGTGCTCAGAGCCTCTGGCCAGCTAAATTGATTTCAGAGGTCACAATAGTGGGTCCTGAAATAACAGGAAAATTATGGTTTGCAGAGCTGGCTGTCTCAACAGTTAACTTCATAGAGGGAATATATTACACAAACCCTCTTTTTAATGTCTTTATCAATAATTCTGAGCATAGCACATTCTATGTGTATGATCTATGACTAAAGGAAAGCTTATTTGATTGATTTACTTCAGCTTTTGTCATTTGCAAGAGCCAAATGTTGAACAACTAGTTTCTCAAAAGGTCACCTAAAGCTTGCTTGACATACTGTGTCTCAGCAAGTTTGCATACTGAATTCATTTGAGGGCTCAAAAAAATTCTTGGAACTTTTGAGATGCTAAATTTTGGTTTTATCTACCTTCAGAAACAGAAACATTAAATTCACCCAGTAGTTTATCTGTAAAGTTCGAAACACGGAAGGCTGAGCAAGTTTGTTAGAGGTATATACATATTTCTGGCAAGTCTTTTACAAAGACATAAGAAAAGATCCTAAAACTCACAAGGAATACTGATGAGATTACAAACTGTCATAGATTCATATTTCTCTCTCAAAAGAACAAAGCCAAGATGACCACTTGCCTCCATGTAGAAATATTCCTATAGCAGGAAGCGCCTGATACACCCATACTACAAAATTAAATCATAGCTATGCTATAATTTAGGCCTGCAGACAAAGCTACTCGGAAATGAGCATTCTAAGCTAGTATACACAAAAGCAGAAATCAAGGCTTGTGTGTATGTTTTCTTTTTCAGACACATACACAAACGCCTATCTCTTGACTATCATTTTAACAGCCACTAGACATATGGTAACAAAATGGCTTTTTAAGCCATCCTGAATTTAACAACTAGAATAGGTCATAATAGATATGATATGTGACTGGAAATCTTTTCAAGCCATAATATAGATTATTTTTCCTAGCAGACAAGACAAGAATGCAAATAACCGTCATTCTCCATTACATCTCTCAGTGAAGCGGTGTTAGAAATCTATACGCAATGTACTAGCTAGACATCTCCTAAAATTTATGCCAAAAACAACTTTAAGCAAGGCCAAACATGACATTGTTAGTCATAACACACCACTTCATCTGTGGTATTGAAGTCATTTAACCAGATAATAGCCTTGTAATATTTTACACAAAGTGAGTGTTACAGTGGGATCAACAAACCCTTACAGAGCAGACTCCATTAATACTGGTAAAGCAATGATTTCAGACCAGCACTTTTGCCACCACAGAAATGTCAAACAAGAAATGGAAACCCCAACTTTTTATCTAAATAATGCTGCTGTAATAGGAAAATTATCTACAGTAGGTCTGGCCTGAATATAACAAATCATCCAGGCAACTGCTGCAATTGAGCAATGTACCATTTCCACAATCATGTAACTCATAAATGTCTGCAACCAGCAACTGTGTATCACAAAAAGCGATTTATTTTCATGCTGATACTAAGCACCAAGACTTCCATCCCCAAAGAAGACAAAGAAATTCAGGTGTCTTCAGGATATGCAGTGGGGGGACACACTTGGTAACTGTAGTCAATGCGTGCTCCTGCTCTTATTCCCTATACAGCTAAAAGTAGAAATATCTTTTTTAACATTCCTTTTGAACGTAAAGAGTTGCCGTAACCACTTCAAGTCTATCATGTGTCCACAAACATATTACAGCAGAGTCAAGAAAATGATAGATGATATCTGTGAAACATTTAAAGTGGCCCCATTCTGGGGGGGGGGGGCGGGAAATCTAAGCATTCTTACAAGTAGGTAAAAATAGAAGTTCAAGTAAACAGTGCCACTTGAGATTTAAAATATGGTCTTATATTGAATGTGTCAGCACTGCCAAAGTATTTACACAATCAATCCTAGCACCTCAGTATTCACAACCCTTAGTGAAAGTAGACTTAAGTGAGAAGTGTCGTCAGTGTGGTTTACAGATGAGAAGGCTGAGAATGACCTACAGGAAGTCTCTGATCAAGCCAGATGCTAAACCTAGAGTCCCTACCTAGTGGTTTAACCACAGTCCTATCCTCCTTTCTTAAACATAACACTGTTCCATCACTCATGATGGAGCACAGAAACCACAGCTTCACCTCTGGGAGACTTCCCCTTCCTGAAGGGAGGCTCTCCCCTGTGCCATCACGCCCACTGTGCAGGAGGGAGCCAGCACCTACCTCGGCAGCCCTTGCAAATTCTGGTCTGTTTTCTCTGCACTGAAAAGAAAAGGAACCTGATCTCCACCATTTGCTTGTCATATACATTAATTGGTTTCTGCAGGCCCAGGACATACCTCAGAGCCATTAAGCACACCTCTCAGATGACAAAGCCCAGCAGGTACACATATCAGCTGTGTCCTCAGCATGCAAGATATGCACACTAATGAAGTATTGTTCCAGGGAAGTTTCAGTGTTTTCTACGCCTCCACAAATAGCACCAGTATTTTCTTTGGCTATAAACCACCATAACAACTACATACCTAGAGTAATGGAGATACCTGATTTAAAATTTTTAAAGTGCCTCAGCTTCACAGTGACTTGATTGAAAGATAACGAACACTTGTATTTCTAAGCAAGCATGGCTTTTTATGTTTTCCATGCAAAAATTATATGGAAATTAAAAAATTATATTTTTGCCTTGCAACTGTTTCATATATTTGTGATGAAGGAAGATTTTGACTAGTGTTCATACGATCATTACATGATCGTGCAGCTCTGAGCATGTTTTTTAAATTGTTGTGTAGTCCTTCAGCAAACACATGCTTTAACCACAACTCCCTCCTAACAGGAAGTAGCAAAGTAAGAGCAGAGAATAGAGTGAATGCAGCAATTTCTTTAAGACTATCAACTGTTGTCTCAGCAGACCCACTAAGGCCAATTAAACATATGTTAAACAACAGCCATTCTAAAGTTACTGCAGGGTAACAACAGGTCATTATGGAAAAAATAAAATAATCCTCTCCAGCAAGATACAAAATCTGTATTGAATAACGGATAAAAAATAGCTTACAATCTGTTACACGTACAGTCCTTTTAACAAGATGAGTTAAGAGCTAATCCCAGAATAAATTAGCAACACAACTCATTCCTCAAATATGCCTTCTTATATCCTATTCTATTTCACATACTAATTCTCAGTCACTTCTAACAGTATGTTTGGTTATGTACTGCCCTCTCAATTGATCGCTGTTCTTCTAGGTTTATTCTACTGCTCATTAAATCTACATCAGCAGTTTCTTCTAGCATGATTGTAATATTGCTATATTTTTATTACTCTTGACACATACTTTTGCATGGGTATATCAGAACATCCAATTCCAAGATAGTGCTAGTACATAACCAAAACATTCCAGCTGATAACATACTTTATTTTGTCCTCACAGTTAATACACTAGGATCACTGTGTCCAGTAGATTAAGGGTGTCTACTTCTGTATCAGTGTTCTAACATTCCTACTCAAAGCTAATTCTTTTATTTACTTTAAGTTCAGTCTAAAATAAGCACTGCCTGTATTCCCGCAAAACTGAAAAAAAAAATCATATAGTTAGTACAATTTCACGAGGGCTGGATATTTATCTATCTCCCTTATACAGCACTGGGAACACTGATAAGAATAGATGGCACTTATGATTAAGGTGTTAAACTAGGAGCTTGGAAATACTGGTTTTACTGGCTTCCTATATTAGCAGATCACTTCTATGTCATGTTAAATTTGACTCCACTACATGTGGTACAACACCCTCAGTTAAGAGTTTAGGACTTCAACAACACGTTACTCAGTTTTCTTAAATGGACAATTGTTCTCCATATTTCTGAAACATCTCATTAAAAATTATGTGGGGCTGAGCTCATTAAAATAGGATCCCTAAAAAGAAGAAATAGGAGCGTAGAAAGTGATATTACATTGATGGTACAGGACTTAACTACTCACCATTTTCTCTCTCTCACCTAGAAGGCTTCAAAAGAGAATAAAACTGTGCCAGGCTCACCCTTGCTGCAAAAGGCAAGTATTTCATGTTGGGAAAGTACCTGAAGGCCCTAGCTTTTGAGATCAAAGCCTCACTGGATCTAGGTACTAAAGCGCATAATGAGAGACAACTCCTGCCTTGTTTGTAATTAAACAGGATAAACAGACACAAGAAGAGTAGGGAAGGGAACAGAAGTATCTCGCCCAAAGCCAAACAGTAGATTCAAAGGTAGAGTTGGAAGCAGAATTCAGACCTTGCCAAAAGAACGAAGAGGCAAATATCTTTTCTGGATAGTGGGAAAAGGTGCTGGTTCTTCATACTTGTGCCTTGTGATTCTTGAAATTCATCCTTCGAAATGTATCAAAAAGGGACAAGAGAGCCTGGGCTGGGGAGAAGTAGGAGAAAGCTGCAAACTCTTTGCTAGCTTACACCCCTGGCAAAGGCTGGAGACTTCTAGAATGCTGGCCTTTGCAGGTAACTCTTGCAAACAAACCTGACTTGTGGCAATGGGGTGTGTTAGTTTCCCTTTGAGCCCACTAATGAAAAAGTATTATATCTGCAGTAGGTTTGTTCAGTTCATCTAAAGAATTGTAATGCAGTAAAATGGCAGGCCAGGTATAGGAGAGCTGCAACAAGCTGGCAAAAATCCTCTCTGGTAAAGAGCAGCCATGGGCTGATACAGGGCTTTTTGCTCCTGTTTCCAGGCCCTCAGCCTCTGGAACATATTGAAGATACAAAGAGCACAGAATTAGCTGAGGTCCCCTAGAAGCACTGTATGCTTCTTTTGAGGACACAATTTTTCTTTTTGTCTCAGGAGCCTCAAGCACGCTGTAAAAGTAGCAGCAAGTGTAGGAGAGTTGATTGTGCACGATGGCATCTTGCCTTCTAAAACTGAATGTCTCTTGGACACCACCCACCCCAGTCACAGTAATCCCTTCTTCTGGTAACAGGCCATGAGAAACTGTTCCTCCCACTCAGCTTGCTTTTGCAAAGCCAGCAACAGCAGAGCCCTGCATTGTTGTGAAACTGCTAGCTTCAGACTGTATGCACACAAATCAAACCATTATCAGAAATAATGAGTGAAAATGAGCCAGACAACCAGCCACCACAGTAAGAGAGACAGCTGAACTGTTGGCACATTCCATAAGACAAAATTAATAAATAAGCAAACAACCAGACCATTCAACAGACTACAATATTCTGCAAAACTAGCTCTGTACTGTTTGGACTAGCAGAGTTATTAATAAAAAAATTAATATCTAAGAACAGATCACAAACTTCAAGTGGCTTTTAAAAAACATAAGGAGAAGGAAATTCTATAAGGCAACTGGCTTTATTAGGAAACATACACAAAATTACATCTTGAATTAATCTAATAGAAATAAACACAATCCCAACAGCATTTCAGAAGGTGTTCATTAGGTTATCAGCAGAGAAGGAAATTCTTAAAATTAAAAGGATGAATTTATAATATATACTACATACTGTCATCAACAGTTTTCCTCTGCCCCCACGAGTGCAGTAAAAGTCTCTGATCAGATCCTGTCTAGGAATACAGAGTTTTCCTGACTTACGATCCCTCTCCACAAAAGCAATTAGAGAATCCTAACCATAAATTAATTCTCCAGAGTCAAATAACTTCCACTATGCCACACAGAAAGAGATTCTAAGAACAACAAAAGTGGACTCAAATATCACTCATAGCACATATAAAAACCCCAGGATTAAATTAAACTTGGTAGGACCTCTATCCTGTCTGCCTGGCATAAGTGGCTACTAATGTTTTAAATTTGAGCAGAAGCTGCAGTGACATTAAACAAAAGTAAATTGGGTTATCAAAACATTTGCATTTCCTAGTTCAGCTGAGACAAAACAACAATATGATGCTAGTGAAAGTAAGCCATCATAAGCAAGTTAATCCTGAATCAGTTTCTACAAACCTGGTCTGACGAATTTCTTTACTCTGATGTACCCTCAACTCACTCTCTTCTCCTTAGCTATGAATTAACAAATATTTAAAGTTATTCAGCTAGAAAGCAAACATGTTTTAATTTACAGACAATCTATACACCCTCTGTAAATCTACAAAAACAGTTCTGGGATAGTGCTTGGCTCTGCAAGATTGCATTTAGAAAGGCTACCAGTGACAAGGACATGGTTATCACTAAGTCTAAACAGGAGGTGGAATCTAGCCCTGTCTCATTTTGCGGTACCGTATAAGGCTTCAGATCTTCTTGTCACTTCCTAGGAAACACACTCTCATGCACTTAATGACAGCTAGATCCACATCCTACTGTATTCCACAATGGTTAGGGAACGCACACATACACACCTCCAGCTCAGATCACAGAAGCCCTTTTTTAATTCTGCACGACTGTAATTCAGAATTATTTTGTTAATCTGCTACTTAAATTATTTCCAGTTTCTGTTCTAGAATCTGTTCAGATTAGAACTGATGTACTTATTTCTAATAATACTGGGAATTCCTATAGGAGACATACTATCCCTAAGCAAATCAAACAAATCAGAACCAGCACACAAGGGCAGAGAATGTGGGAGGGAGAGAGATTTTTATTTAAGCCAGAGCCACTTAACATTCTCTGACAGGATAAAAGACTCCTTGAAGTGTGTGTAAACACATTCAAAAGTAATTAAAAATTAAATTCACACCTACTTTTGTATATTTTCTTGCTGCAGGGGTGGTTCAAAATAATCTTTGAAATAAATACCACATTCTTTCTTCTAAGAAGCTCTTTTAGCCAGTATATGCTACGCTACCTTACAGGATTTGCCTGCAAGTGTTGTAGCTGTAGAAACACATTATCTGGAAGGGAGGGAGAAAAAGACTTAAAACATAACAGAGAAATTGACCTACCTTGTTTAGTTCTTTGGAACAAAATGCACTGTAAATCAGGGCTGTGAGCTCTGTAGCAGAAGGAACAACGAAGTGATCTGCAGAGTTCAGAGTGACTTCTGTGTGATTCCAGCTGCTTCACTTGGCTACTGCCTTCCTTCTAATAAAGCTGCAGAATGATATAACGCCGTGTTTGTTTTCAGCTGAGGAAGTTGCTTCCAACTTCCCTTGGTTTTCTAGACCCAGTTTTGAAATATTGCCTTTCTGTATAATCCCAGTATTTCACCAAAAATAAATGTTAGACATGGGAATGAATCATTTTGGTCAGTGTCCAGGCAAGCAACAGATGTGGTGGCTGATGAATGGAAAGGGACCTTACAGTTGTAGGCTGCTTTTTGTTATGCAGAGAAGAGGTTGAACAGTATTTCTTTGTAAGCAGTCTGGTTTATAGAAAATAATGTTGAATGAGCAGAAAGATGCTTAAAAAGTCACACTGAAAGCATCATTTTTTAAGTGTACAGTGAGATACATACAAAAAGAGATTAATCTACTAACCATAAATACGAAATGAATGTAAGAAAGAAGTGAGCTCCTCAAAACATCACTAATTAGTGCCTCTGTCTGTCTGTCAGTGCAACACTGGTCAGAAATTTGAACTGGGTTTTAGGAGACTTGTCTTAATTCCCAGTTGTGTAAAGAGCCTGCCGAGTTTTTGTGGCCAGGCCTCATGATCTCCATGTAGCTTAGTTTCTCACTTAGTGGAATATTATTCCACTAGTATCTACATAGCATAGCTTCACTTGACTCTGATGGTACTGCACTCATCACATAATTTTAAATCAGCTGAGGGTCTGTCAGTCTACCCTTACCAAAAATTGAATCTTCTAGTGGAAGCAATAATGTAACAGTGGTACTCCTCTGTCTTTAATGCAAAACACGTAAAATGTTCAACACTGACTGATTCTAGTCAATTCCAAATTCTCCAGATAACAACTCTACTGATTCCAGTGAAAGAAAGAGAGAAACAAATAAAAAACCAGAAGAGGGAAGTCCTTAGAGAGAAGCAGTAAAACTGGCATTTCAGCATCTAGTTAGCAAGGCTATCAGTTTTAAG
This sequence comes from Balearica regulorum gibbericeps, assembly GCF_011004875.1. Taxonomy (NCBI): domain Eukaryota; kingdom Metazoa; phylum Chordata; class Aves; order Gruiformes; family Gruidae; genus Balearica; species Balearica regulorum. The sequence goes on along the minus strand of NC_046189.1, from coordinate 14,458,899 downwards.
CACCTCTCTCACAGACCACAGATCATGGGTTCTCTTAACAGGAACCAAAAACTCCTTCCAGCAAAACCATCTGGCTTTGTCATTCCTCCATGACAGCTCTTCCCGTTCTGCCAATATAACTTAAAATGCCAATAGCTTGTACATGAGGGGAAAAAGCTATGAATGAAAGGAGGGTGGAGATTATGCTACAGTGGGACACAGAGTCCCTGGACGAGGAGAAAAAGACAGGGAGGCATGATTCCTGATATGACATAGGAGACAAACAGGGGGATAGCCTAAGGAAGGAGCATGGAAAGACTCAAAGACCTCATCATTAGGCACCTCACTTGTTTATTTCTTGCATTTTAAAGATTTCTTGTTTTCTCTAGGTAACTGATTGGTGAACCTTCACTGATAAAAGCTCTTTTAATAGTAGTTCTCTTCTTTTGTAAATATTGGGACAGGGTAAATATAGGCACCGTTTAATGGCAGATCTGCCAAGGTGTTTTAGCTTGTAATGGCATGAGTCTGTCTGTCTCTAGGTACTTTGGCCAATCCAGCTATTGTAAGGCAGTTCATTCAAGGGCTCACTCACTACTATTTCAGTAGGACAAAAGAGGAAATTCCTGGCTAGATAACCCTCACACATAATCTATAGTAAAAGAAAAAAACCCTCAGCAAGCAAAGTAGAATCACACATTTGCCAAATGCTCTCCACCTTCTTGGTGCAGGGAGCATTCCAGAGAGTGCAATGGATTCTAGCAGTTTTGGGGTAGTGAGGAATTGTCCTTAAGGGGCTGTTTCCTTCACGATAAGCTAAAGCAGACTTGGGACTACTCTAACATGTACTGTGGATGATAGTTCAGCTCCTTCATCCTTCAGAAGCAAGGGAGGATTAAACCTCACACAGCAATTTTCCTCACCCTTCCTATCACTGTACCAATATGAAATCACAACTGCTAAGGACCCAGAAGACATTTTGTGGAGACAAGTTTTCATAGAAAATGAGATAATTTTTTTCAAGAACAGCAAACTACTGCATTTAAAAGAATTTTTCTACCAATCTGTCCTACCTACATTAGCTCCTTTTCAATCGAAAGGGGCTTTCGCTCTGATTAGAATTTACCAATTTTGCACAGTATAACCAGCATATGTAATATATCTGAAAGAAAAGAGAACAGAATTTTACAAACAAAATTGCATTTAATCTGAAAGGATTTTGTTCTGCTTGTTTTCTGTTCAGAGCTAAATACATTTTATTCTTCTACAGTTTTGATTAACCACAGTGGGAATCTTAAGTCCCTGAAGAATGTAAGCTTGGGCTGTAAACCTTTCCTTGTTTTAGTTCCTTCTATGCTCAGACACAGTAAAACTGGAATGGTGAGTCCCAAATTAGATGGCTTTTTAATATACACTTTCATGCAAGCCATTAACCATTGACATCATTTTATGACCCTTTCAGATAATTTTGTGAAAGTTATATGCCTGCAAGAAAATTACGGGGGGGGGGGGGGGGGGGGGGGAGTACCTTACTTGCTTTCATGCCTTCTCCTTTTTCTACTTGGAAGTTGTATTTTATTTTGCCATGTCATTTGTGCTTTTTCAACAGAGTAAGCTGATGAAATCTTGAAGGTTTTACTCTACGTTAAATATGGCAATATGCCAAAGATATATTGAAGAGAGACACGCATTCATGAATGTACAGTGCACGTGGGACTTGCAGAGCAGAGAAATACTACTTTATACCTGATAGAAAAAGAACAAAGGAGAGCAATTTCATACAAATAATAAATATTGGTTGTTCAGCAGTGAATAAACTAGGTCTATTGAAAAGCAAATGAGTTTTAAAAGCACTTCTGACTGGGTTTGTTGTTTGGTTTTTTCTTTTCAAACCCTATAAACCAAAAGAAAGGCAGAGGATGTATGGAAAAAGATATAGGGGAAAAGCCTTCAGAAATGCTTTACCAGTATTAACCAAAGCACAAATTACAAAGCAATAAACAAAGCAAAGTAGCTTTAATTTACCTGGATTATCAACAATTGCCTGATAGTTCTGATAATTATTTCGCACTGCTGGGATCACCGGATTTTGTCAAACTGCCTATTAGTATGTGCAGATAATCTCAGCACTAACAAACACCCCAGACCAAATTCAATGTACTATAATTCAATTAAGTTGTACCAACCATGAGTTTGCAAATTAGGTCAAACAAAAGATATTTAGTTTTTCCTCATGGTTAATTTAAGCTGAACAACACAAGAAAGAAATTACTTACCTTTTGAGGATTCAGCTGTTTACAGTTCTGTTCTTTTTTTTTTTTTTTTTAAAAAGATCTTCACTGTTCCTTTGTCCTCACTGTTTAAATTAACATTCATCGATGAAAATCCACTCTGAAGAGAGTTTAACTATCTGACAAATCAGGAAAAGGGTAATTTCCTCCCTTCCTGTGAAACTAATGCCTATTCATGCCTATCCTTTCGGTAAAGTTGTAATGTTTACTTGTGGTTCAACTGCCCACTATATACCATAGTCAGAAATACGACAAAATTCTCCAGCGACACATTTAAACCAAACCACCTGATGAAGGGAGGTTTGGCTCATTTAGGCAGGTCCACATCCTCTTTCTACACTGATAGTAGAAATCTGAAGATTTTCGTGTATGTGTTGAAGAAATTCAGTAATTCTACAGAAGGCAAAATCCTTCATCTAACTATTACTTTAGTTAGGTCAAACCACACAAGCATATAAATGAATTGCTATACATGTATGCATGTGTGTGTATATATATATGCATATACATACAAGTTTCAGCAGGTCTTCAACAGCACCACTTCATGTAACTCCTACAAACAAAGTGAGCAGGGTGTTACATTCTATGAAATCATGAATATTGGAGAATAATTTACAAGGAATGGAAAGAAAAAGATCTATTTTTATTATGAAGAACAATATCTGGAAAAATAATATTAAAAATAGCCTTTTTTTCCAGAGTTTGCTTTTATACTTGTGGTTTTTCCTCATTTTTCACAAATAAGTAGGAATAATTTTCTACATAACTTTCAGACCACAGCTATTAAAATTTTGTATTCATATGACAATAAAATAAGAGATTATACCTGTCATTCAGATAACCCTTGAAATCCATCAAATTTTTCAGAGGGTGTCTTAACAAACCTTCTGATACGTCACTGAGTGCTAAAGATTATAGTCACTGAATAGCTAAATAGCCAACTTGACAACAGTATTTTTCCATTTTTAGCCGAAGTGCTGTCTCCTCCCATACAAAGGAATGCCAGTGTTTGGAAAAATAATTTCAGAGAACTACAGAGATTACAAAAAGAAAAATAAGGCTACACAAACTATAGTTATTTCACTACGTATTTCACAATCTTCAGTACTGCTAGGGATTAACCAACTTGCATTTTTTCACCTCATATAAATTAGCACAAACTACAGTCACTTAGAGAGGTCTTAGAAGCTCTCAAAAGGGAAGCCAGAATCTACTGTTACGCATCTAACTGACAACATATTGATTGAGTCAGATGTCTCAAAAACTGCCCAAAGTCTAACCAGCCTAGGTTCAAAGAAACCCAAAGCACAGAGATGAACCTGAGCCACACCTCTTAAGGATTTTAGCTGCCTCCATCCACTCAGGATCCAAGTCATCAACATAGCTGCCTACACCTATTCTTCTGAAGAACTGAGATCTTATTTTCCATTTAAAGTATAAACTCTGGAGATTCAGTCATCCATCTTTTACGTAATAGGTCTTTTGATTAAAACCTCAAATCCACAGTTCAAATAGGATTATATTATAGTGTTACATACAATGGACATGACTCAGTGACCCAAGAAGTATTTAAGTTTCACGTTATGCATTCATCTATTAACAAATCACAGCTAAGTTGCTGAAGCCTGTCATGATGAATAACAATGCACAAAACAAGCAGATCTGCAGGGAGGAGACAATTACAAGTTCCAGTCCCTCACTATTCCACAGCTAGACTATTGCTCTCAGCTACTGTGCTAGAGCTGGGCTTAAACACTAACAAACTGCAAACAGGAAAATTGAAAAGGCATTCAAACCCCCTGCAAAAGACACAGAGCAAAGCTGAGAGTCGATGCAAAATTAAGGACAGCTCCCTGAAAATACATGCTAATAGGCGGGGTGCCTATACAGAACTCATGGGTGATCAAGCAAGGTTGTTGTTTTGCAGCATTACTACTTGGAATCTTAACTAAGAGAAACACCTATGCACATGTGGAATCATGGAGCCTACTGGTTACTCTTTATAATACTGACCACCCATTGACATTCCTTAGGATTTATAAATTGGACAGTAGCTCCTTGCAATGGAGAATGGCTCCTGAACATCATTGCAAAGCCGGTACAAATCAAATCCAAATCAAACTCAATCAACTATGGATGCTCTGAGAAGCTGTGGTCAGTGGTTTCACCATATATTTGTATTTTTAAAGTTGCTTTTTATAGTCAGCTACATTTGTCAGATTGTTTTTCTGCTTAGTGGATGTAAACACATTTTGTGCAAGGTGCCAGGCGACCTTGACTCCACAGGGATTTAAGTTATTTACCCACAGAAATTAATGTGAAACAAGGAGAACCAATGCAAACTTCTCCCTACTGCTCTGCGTTTGCCCTCTCTGATCACTCTCAGGGAAGAGAGTATAATTTTGCTTCTAAATCCTACCCAGCCCTCAGCCTCTCTAATGAGATGGGAGCTGATAAATCCCAATAAACCTGCTGCTCGTGAGATAAGCAGAGCAAATTATTAGAAGCTCTGAAAAATGCTTTGCTAGTTAAGGGCTCAGTCTACACAGTCAATATTAACTCCTCCATTGCCTTCAAGGAAAGCAAAACTAGCACTATCTCTAATAAATCGACAGTGGGCTCAGGGAAGGAAATCAGTCTAAGCAAAGAGGCAGCTAAAACCCCCCCAATATGTAGTTGTCCATTCTTGTTCTACTCCTTAAGCTGCATCAAGACACACAAAGGTTAATTTTAAATCCTTCTTACTTTGCAATTTTATTTTTTTTTAAGAAGACTAAAAAGACTATTCAGCACTTAGTGTGAACCTGAACATGGAATTTACATGAAGGCAGACTCTAGAATTGCAGTATTTTCTGTAAAGGCTATTTAAGTAGCTACTTGTCTTTTCAAGACAAGTATGCCCCCTTCTTTTCAAGGGAAGAGAAGGGAACAGTCACTTCTCCATTTCAAGATGAGAAACAAAGCAAAGGGGAACTTCACTGATTTTATTGTGGCTTGAGTGCAAACCAGAAACTGAACTCTGATTACTATTAGAAATATAGAACATCCAACAATGTGGAAGAGACTTGTGGTTTTACTGATGGACCAGAAAGCAAAGAGACTAAACTCTGATCCAAAGAACTTCTGCAGTTCCAGCAATAGTACATGAAATGCTGAAGAAATACAAATCAAATCAAAGGCTTTTTGTTCAAAAGTTCTTTTTCTCTCAATTTTTTCCATGAAAAAGTCCCACATGTTCAAACTATGAGAGATTTCTTTCAAAGGTTGATGGTTTTGCTTATCAGCATTCCTAGCCTAAAATTGAGTTTTGTCCTTGGGAAAAAAACCCCAGAACTTCTCTTGTTTAACTTTCTGCTTTTTTTCCCTGAATAGGATAAAGAAATCTTTCTTTAAATTATTCCCAGGGTAAGCAAGGGAGAGAGTCTGCTTGCTCTTAGCTGTAAGAAAATATCTTGTGTGGTTTATTGGGGGAACATTAAAAAAAATTAACATGATTTAGAACATCCAGTGCAGAGGAAAAGAACACTTACTTAACTACCTTGAAAATACATTTTGACCCCACCTTAAATTGACTGCAGAACATCCAGTGACTCAACATAATACTGTATATATTTGGAACTCTGACTCCTGTAAATTACACTACAGACAAGGAAGCTGCAGAGGTATTTTACATCCAGGATCATCTTACATTCATCTGCATCTATTTAAAACCAGAACAGTTGCATTAAAATTGATGGATATAAACATTTAATTCAGAATATTCCAAGGGGTCAAGGCAGGTTCTCAACTTCTGGGAGCTTGAAAATTCTTGAAAAACAGAATTAATAACTCTCCAAGAAGCTTTGAGAAAATTACCTCTTTGTGTCAGAAATATATTATTCCCTGCTTGAGTAATGGGAATTAATATTTACTTTTGCAAAAATGCCTTGGAATTCCTACTATAGTAGAATGTGAGGTAGGCTAGAAGGGAGTAATAGTCATCTTCTATACTTATTTAAAATATTTCAAGATTCTCACAATAGCATCTGATTAAAAAATCCACATTCATTTTGTACCTTATCTATAGTAATAAAAAGAAGGATTTAAAACATGCTGATCAAAACATTTTGCCATGCAGATGAGAATAATTCTAAGTATTTCAGTCATGTTATCTGACTGTGGCTAATGCAAGAACCTATTTGTCTTTCTGGTCTCTTCATAGTGGAAGGCTCTCGGGTTGTAGAGCTCCCTTCAGCATGGGGAAATGGAATCACTTTACGACTTTCCACTGCATTTTCCAGCATGTATATGTCAGAAATTATCATATATTTACAAGTAATTTGGTAATGAACAATTACACTTGAAAACTTTGCCAATCATTGACTGTATCAATGAGACAATCTTAAAATCAGTGTTATTTTTGAAAATAAATATGAAACAATGGCCAGTAGAATTGAGAAAGTCTAAGGGACTGTTATTTTTGAAGCTAAAAAAAAATTCCATGCACAACATGAAGGTCAAAGAATATCCTGCAATTCATGAGCAGTCACCTATAGGCAACCCCCAAGCTACTTCCTGACCCAGTCCTTCCTTTCTGTCACTTCCCTAAAACAACAGGCACAGTTATTTCAGAGAGATGAACTGACTGGATGATCATCAACAGAAAACAGAAATGACTGTGAATGTAACAGTAAACTATTCAGCGTTTTATGATGAAAGACGTGTTCTCTGAAAGCAGAATGCTCTTTCAGGTTACAAATGGGGAAAGGATCTGGATACGAGTTTCCCCCATTACTTTAACTTGAGCAAATTTTGCTGTGCTCCACAAGAGGGCTGTCTGGACACCCAGACCTCATTTTTTCCATGTTGTCTTATGTACAGTGTGGTCAGTCGCCATCCAGTAAAGAAAAATTTCATGCAGTGTTAGAGTCGTGGCATACAAACCTCTCAACTGCTCATTTAATTTCTTTGCATTTTCTTTTAGAACAGAAAGTCCTAAAACCATGTTAATTTAAGCTGATGGACAGATTCAAACCAATTGCAGCAGTGCTAGGGTATGGATTTGAAATGTAATTTAAGAACATTAGGAGCCCATCATGCAGAAACTTTCTGAAAACACTGAATTTGGATAAATTTTGTAGCCATGCTGTTTAAAGTCACATTTAGAGTTGTCTCATCAGCTGTTCCTTCTGGATGACCTGCCAGCAAACAAACAGCAACAGGAGCTGGAACTACAGTAATAATACACTCTGGGATCTGCATGAATATCTCAGAATTTTACTCAGCACTATTATAATAAAAATCTCTGTATTCTCCAAACTACAAGTATACAGAAATATATTCTTCAGAGCAATTTTAGTGCAAAAAAGGAAGTGTAAAACCCACACAACTCTGAAAAATCAAGCCTGTGAAAACAGCAGCATGGCCTTCAAATAATAGTTACAAAAGAGACTTAGGGAGGATTTGCTTCTAATAAGATATGCAAAAAATATTCAAACTGCAAAGTACTTCAAATAACATTTTAAAAATAAAAATTCAGATTACATGAAAGTAAAATAATATATTTTGGAAAAGTTATTGGTCCACACATTTAGAAAAATGCTTTTTATAACCCTCCCCATTTTAAAAGGTATCTTAAAATTCTTCCTTGGTCCCTATCCGATCATGATTCAATTATAACACTACTGCTAAGCTTTTTGGTTGTTTTAATAATTAAGCAATTGAAATGGTAATTTCAGTTGCAATTTTTTAATCTTAAGAAGGTAGTTCTGGCAAGAGAATGAAAAATGGAAAGAAAAACCTTTAAATTAGACTATCCCTTAAGTTTGGTGGTTAAGATAATATCCCATATATTGGGGATGTTTTTATTGTTAACTTAGGTGAAGTTCTTATTTTAAAATTTACAAAACCTTGAGTACAACACAAAAAAAAAGCTCAGGTTTAGATAATGAGAAAGTGAGCAGAATGCCCATAATAAATGAAAAAGGAAAATGTATAAGAATGTGTTTTTTCTTTCTGGCTTGCATTTAAGTGTCATACTAAAGTAAATAAAAGATGATTATTTTTTAAAAAAAGACTCAACATATTTTTAATTTTATATTTTTCATGTTTATAATAGAGAAAAATGTGTAACAGCAATCTGTCAGCCCCAGCAACAGTCTAAGGAAAGCACACCAAAGAAAACAAGAAGCTCTGTTTTGAGAGGAGATTATACATGCCTTTTATACAGATGAATAATTCTTTTCTTTTACTTTGAAAGCCCTTATTATTAAATATAACTGAATTTATATTAAAGGGAAAAAAATGAAATACCATAGAAGAACAGATCATTGCTCCATTTAGTCTGGTATCTGATATTAGACAGTGACCAGTATCAGATTGTTCAGAGAAAGGCAAGAAAATTCTTTTAAGAGATTTTTATACTTTTTTAGTAATTAAAGGTTTTAATTTAACACCAGGCATTATGGAACATCCATTCCGCTATAAAGTTGAAAAGATCCTCCTTTTCCAAGGTTACTCAAAATTTGAAGTGCTGTAAAATCTACAGATGTACTTGGACTGTCTTAAAAGTTGTGGCACTTGTTAGATTCCAGGCTGGATCTAACAATCCATCTTTGTGGACGTTTGGTAAAATGGCTCAAACCCCAGCCCTCAACTGCTGTCAGCTGGTCAATCAACACTTAGCTCAGATCCTTTGAGGAATTTTACCAGAACAAGAATTTAAGAAAAAATTAGGCTTTTAAAAATAGAATGTACAAAGCACGTATGTAACAAACTAAAAATCTAGGCAAGAGTTTCCTGCCAGCTAGTTATACCAATCCTGACTTTCTTTCTTTACAATCTGAACCCAACTGTTGGAAGAAATTTGACTCTTTTTAAGAAAATAGCTATTGTTCATCTTTGTCAATTTTTCTTAATGCTTTTTGTAGGTATAACCTTGACATATATTTTGCTCATGGGAGTGGAGAAACATAGCAAATCAAAGCAAAAGTAGAAAGCAAAGCAGTGAAAGCTGTATGGGACAGTTTATGGAAATTAAATAGATGAGTACATGTATCAGCAGAGAAAAAAGTCAGATGCTTAGACGAGGAGAGAGAGAAATTTTTAAAAGAGAAAAGGAAGTTTGTCAGCCCTACTCAGTGTTCATGCACATGTGAGTAGGTCGGCTGTTCCTAGGGGAGAGGAGGAGACTGAGGGAAAGGGATATCTCTCAATACCTTACCTAAGCTTGAATCAAGGTGCAACCTCAAGTTCGTAAACACACAAAGAGTTGAAAGTAAAGAAATATTTGGCAACACAACCTTAAATTCTGCTATCTTTGAATGATAGCCCAAAAGATAGACTATTACATTCTATCCTTGCAAAAATATTCCGAGGACAAACTTACTTCGTTTCAACAAGTTATGAAGGGTCAGCTGAGCCCCACTAACTCATTAAGCCTGCTATAAACTGTTATAAAGGTAAACTATTTTAGGCTAAGATAGCATGTTTCGAAGCATGTTTGCCACAGATGGAGTACACACATTTAAACAATGTAGCTCTGCTGACATGCAATAATTTGGGCACGTGCCTGAGTTTTCACGCATGTAGATCCTCTCCACAAAAATACTGCAAAATTTTATGACTGCTTCTTACAAATCTCCACTCCTACCCATAAGATTCTATCTAAAACTAGGTTTTCATTTGTCCATCACTGAATTAAAAAAAATCCTTGCCCTGTTATCAAAGTGATTGATTCTCCCACATATATTTGTATTGAAATCTTTTATCTGCCAAGATGCCTCAACTACATTGTTACCATATTCATTTATCTCCAACAAAATAAATGTAGCTAAAATGAGCACAGAATGATTGGGGATCCTGTCAGCCTTAAAAGGCAGAAACATTAAGCTATACATAACTAAACAACTAAAAAGTTGTATTCTTCCCTCCCCCTTTATTTTTGAAAATCAGCTCTGGTTTTGCTAAATTCTGTATTATACCAGGCAACAAAATATCACCAGGCAACTTTGGTTCTGTATTAAGTACTTATTTTTCAGCAATAAAAATATATTCATAGCTATGCACATTTCAAAAGCATTCCACAGCCATTAAGGTAATCCCTCCTAAAGAAAAGCCTTCTCCTGCTGTTCTTGCACTTAAGATTTGTGTTCAATTACTTGTTCAGCGCGGGTGGACATTTCTAAGCTATGGTTTCATAATCACACAACAGCGTCTTTTTACAACAGCCTCTGTTTAAATTTTCTGTATTATGGTGCATTCAAGATTTTTTTTCTCCCCATTGCACAATCCAAGCCTGTATCTACACCTGTCTTCACACATAAGGGTGTTGATTATCTTTGTGTCTGCCCAGATTGCTTAAAAAAATCCTGCTGCTTCAGCATAATGAGAGAATTATGCAATAGCCAGTTTCCCATGGGAGAGCAGATAAATGTTAAAAACCTACAATTGAAAACAAGAGAACCTGAACTAAGGTTGTATTATTAAACCCATTTCTGAGGAAAAAAAAAAAAACAAACCCAAACAGATCTAGCATTAACTCAAACCAAAAGTCAAACTAAGACCTTTCTCTGTCTGATAAAATCTACCTGAACAACGTACACCATGAAAAGCAAGCTATTTTTAATGACAGAAAATGGGAAAAGTATAAACCTTATAGCCCACTCTCAAGCATATGAAATAATGTGTTTTGAAGGAGAAAGTAACTATCACAGTTGTTGAAATAAAACTTAGCAAAGACGCTACCTCCCAAACCAGAAAAATCCCGACCGGAGCTGACAAAAAGACGCAAACCCCCGGTTTGTTGGAGCACGTTTCCAGCGCCTTGGCTGAACAAACCAAGGCTTTTCGGGCTCCCTTCAAGCTACCTTCGCACAGCTACAGGGGGAGGAAACCGCCCGGGCCGAGGGGGCGGCTGGCCGCGCCGGGCAGCTCGCCGCTTTACCCGGGCGGCCTCACTACAGACAGCTGCCGCCCTGTACAGGGCCGAGGGCACCGGGAGCTGGGAAACGGCGGCGCAGGGGCGGGAGGCTCCCGCGGGGGCGGCAGAACGCCTCGTCCGGCGGCATGGGCTCGCCTCTGGCGGCGCGTCCGCGGCTGGCCCCGGACAAGGGAACGCAGGGGCCTGAGCAGGCGCGGAGAGACCCTGAAAGGAAAGAAGTGCGCGGAGGCGGGCAGGGCCTGGGCGGGAAACAGCCGACCCCTCCTTTCCCCTCCCACAGCGCAGCCATCTGTCCCACCCCCGCCATGCCGACCCGACCCGGAGCAGGAAGCAGAGGATGACGCCCCTTGACCCCAGCGTGGCACGGAAGAGCTCACGGGGAAGCGATGGAGGTGAGGCGGCCGGGGAGGGAGCCGGGCGGCGGGAACGCGCGTTGCCGTTAAGGGCGGGGGGAGAGGAGCCGGCTGGCAGCGGGGGGGGACCGTTAAGGGCGGGGGGAGAGGAGCCGGCTGGCAGCGGGGGGGGACCGTTAAGGGCGGGGGGAGAGGAGCCGGCTGGCAGCGGGGGGGACCGTTAAGGGCGGGGGGAGAGGAGCCGGCTGGCAGCGGGGGGGGACCGTTAAGGGCGGGGGGAGAGGAGCCGGCTGGCAGCGGGGGGGGACCGTTAAGGGCGGGGGGAGAGGAGCCGGCTGGCAGCGGGGGGGGACCGTTAAGGGCGGGGGGAGAGGAGCCGGCTGGCAGCGGGGGGGGACCGTTAAGGGCGGGGGGAGAGGAGCCGGCTGGCAGCGGGGGGGACCGTTAAGGGCGGGGGCCGCGCGCTGCTTAGTGAATCTCCGCGCGGGCGTTAACGCTCGTGGGTGCCGGCAGCCCCTCGGCAGCGGGGCCCGGGCCCGGGCCGTGCCTGGCGGAGCTCCCCTCAAACAGAGCGGGGCCTTGCCGCGCCCCGCCCCGCTCAGCTAACGGCCGGCCCGGGGAGCCGCCCGCGGCTCCGTCCCGAGTGGCGGCTGGGCGGTGAAACGGGGCGAGGGGGGAACCGTGGACACGCCGCCCGCCGTGGTCACGGCGCAGCAGGGGACGGGACCCGACCCGGAGCCCGAGCTGGTGCTGTGTGGCGATGGGACAAAAGCTGTCGTAACTTATTCACGTAACTGAACTGAGTTGTCGCTTCCCTTATTTGTGCTAGTGCTGTGGAAAACAGATAACTTTGTTCAAGGGAGAAGTTTTCCCGTTGTTTTACCTTTGTCTACCCAGCACAGACCTTCTGAGGTGCAGCGGCGGTAGAGGTTTTCCTGAGGTGCTTTTGAAGGAGCAAATTTGGTGGGGTGTTTTACCCCTTTGTATTTTACTTCTTGCAAGGCAACAGTGACTGTGTCTGGAGAGTTTCTGTGATGCCTTTGACACTTTTATGTACTATCAGAATGCACCACTGATTTTTTTGACGTGTGCATTTCATGCCTTTTGATCGTCTCTTTATGAATTTCTCATGTTAAATGGGATTGTCTAAGGCTTTTCATCTTCTGGCTGCCGTACACAGAGTAATTTGATAAAACCAGAAAGAAGCATCGGTGTTAGAGACAGCGAAAGTAGCCTTCTTAGAAATTTACCACATCAAACATTTCTGTATGTAGCCAGTTGTTTTTATGTTTGTTACACTTTACAGGATTTTTCAGTGATAAAATGTTTAAGCTAAAGCTTTTACAGATATAATTTACTTTTTGAATCCAACAGTTTAAGATATTTACAGTTGGAAGTATCTTAACTAAGCTAGAATTTTGCAGGCTTTGCATGGACATCTGAAAAATCCTTTGTGGATTCATAGCTGTAGTTTCTGTTTTGATAAAGTAAGGATTGCAGTTAGGCTCTTCAGATTTTGGCAACCTAAATAAGGTATCTACAGAGCAGATTTCTTTTACATGACTAGCCAGATAGTAAGCAAGCTGTGTGTAGTTTGAGTTCAGATTTTTTTCTTTGTCCTGTACACTGGTGGTCTCATAAAACACTGAGATAAAGAGGCTAGGTTTTCCTCTCTTGTCAGCTTTGTACATAAGTATCTCTGAAGGATCTTCCTCTGATGTTTAGTAAGTGATGGAAAAACAATACCCAGGCTTTTACAAATTTTACCTAGCACACCTCTCCTCCAGTGAGAAAATCTTGTCCGTTGAATCTCCTTGAACTGTAGAAAGATGACAAGGAGATCCAGACTGGAGTAATTCGGTGTACTTATTTTCATAGTCCTGCGCTGTTTAAAGTTACTGCGCTCCTAGCTCAGTTTAAACGTGCATAGGTCTGTGTCTTAGCCTAGGGATGTAACCTACAGAATTGTGCTTGCAGATGAGTGGACTCTCAGTACCACACCACCATTGAAATTATTCCTTGAAATAAGGAAGTAATGAACCGTTGTAGTAGCTATCCTCCAACATATTGCAGTTGCCACTGCCTCGCGTCTCTGAGATGAAACTAGATATTTGTACATCGAGGTGGTTTCATCCAGTTTTGGAGCAGTGTACTGGGACGAATGGTCATGATGCCCCCTGCTGCTGAGTGACCGCCCTGTCAATGGCGATCGTTCTTGCTGCACTCTGCATTTGTAGCTTTATCTTAAGTGTGTGTCTGTGTGTATATATATAGTAAGACCTTAAAAAATCGGTAAGTTGACTTTGGGCACGTGGAACAAGTTATTTTCCATAAAGCATCATTCATGACAGATAGTCTTGTGGATTTTTCCTTCACATTCTTTTGGGTTCCAGCTGTGTATACGACATAGAACAGGGTGACTGAGATCAGCTGATCTATCAAGAAAGCTTTTCTTAGTTGCCTGATGAGAAGATTTGTAAGAACAGCTGGGGGGTCGTGTGTTGTGTTTTTTTAAAAAAAAAATTATTGCATGAATTGATACATTATAAGAAGGAGAATGAATCTGGTGGTTTCAGTGGGTGGTTTGATTTGGTGGGGTTTTTTTGGGGTTTTGTTTTGAGTTGAGATATTAAGATATTCCTTCTGACCATAACTGCTATAACAGCCCTGCTATTTTATAATGAGCAGTGCACAGTCGGGGAAAGGACAAAACAAGTTTAAGGAAAACAAACAACAAACCACACATCTGTCAACCCTGATGGTATGTAGCCTCATATAGGAGGATCTTTTCTACATATGTGAGAACAGGAAAGGAGAACTCTAAAAACAGTTTATAAAGGATAAAAAGTAAAAGTGGTTGATTCAAAACTTCAAGTTTGTCATCCCACAATTATGTAAATGGTAAGCCAAGAGCAGATCTAAGAATTGCTAAGTCCTGAGTTTTGAGACAGGATATGGTGCTTTCACTGTAACACTGTGACAGTGATTGTGCAAATCATTGTGGCCTTTTAGTCTTCCTGTCTATAATGCTAATGATAATACTTCCTTGAGTATATAATGATTAATTTATAAAATGCTTTGAAGATCCAACCTACTGTGAAATTTCCAGTTAGTGTATTACTGCAATATCGAACTAGTTTATGAAACGTAAGCAAAATGAAACATTGTTTTTCTGAGCGGGTTCATGAATGATGCTTAAAATAGATTCATTTCAATTCGGTTAATATTGAGGAATTTGTTTTCTGTTATTGTAGAAGTACACTTAATTTCATGAGTGCTACCATCCAAAATGACAACAGTATTTAATACATAGGGACTATGGAGTTATTCCAGAAGGAATGGTTACGTTTATGTAGGAAAGACTGTCAAAACAACTTCCATAATAAAAAAGAGGGATGTACTGCAGACTTCAAAAAGAGATTTATTCATTTTATCGAGTGATGTGTTTGCAAAGTGGTACAGAAAAATTTATGTGCCTTAGGGCATGGAAAACATGCTTTATTAACTCTGTTTTAAAAGACTCTTTAACTTTATTGTTGCCAGATGGGATGAGAAGAGAGAAGTGTCCTGCACTGCAAATGGCCTCCTGCTCGACATTTATTGTTTGGTAGTCTGGAGTCACCTTTGGTGGATGAAGAAGGTTGATGACTCTAAGGTTTGTACTAGAAAGCTGATTGTATGTTTGCATTCAAAAACGTGAATGGACTGTGTGAAACTCAGAAGTCCTTTGTGTTTGGGCACCCTAAAGCATGTTAACTGCATGTTCCTGCAGTCATATTTTAATTAAAAATTGTGAGATTCAATATTGATTTTCAGATCTTTTGAGCAATAAGGATTACTTTTTCAGCCTGGGTAATTATTTTTTGTGGCCTAGGTCTTGTATGGTTTTTATTAGCATACATCTTTCATCTTTATTGTAAAGGCAACTTAGGAAATTAAGTAATTAATTTGACAAGGTTATTGCTTAATAACTTAACAAAGCCTAAGTTCTATTCATTTGTTAATTAGATCAGAACTTAGCCTCTTCTATCAAAGTTAACATGCATTGTTAAATATAATACTAGGGTAACTTAGTAAGCAGAAATTTATTTGTAAAATGCAGCTTCATTTATGTCAAGTCTTGGTCTGTAGCTGAAACAATATAGTGCTTCTGAATGGCTTGGAGCTTGGACTGAAGGCTGAACTTGACGATGGGCTTTACTGTGGGTTTTTTATTTTTTATTCTCAGTTATTTTATTTTTTACTTACAGATGTTTGACAGAATCAAACCATCTGATGAAGCTTCTGCTTCTTCAGCACAAGGTGAGAAGTTTGAAGTAGATGTTTTTGTTACATTTTTTTAATGTAATAATTATAGAAGCATTAGTTCACCTTGTAGTTTCAATTGCATACTTTGATTTCCTAAATTTCATTGCAGAACGTTAGATGGAAGAAGTGACTTCTGAATTGTCCACAGAGTTTCCATGTAGATGTAATTTTCTTGTCCTGCAATAAGCTGTTTAAGACATGCTGCATTTTATCTCAGTGATCACGAATGTAGCAGTATAAATGTAGATTGCCTAGTCTTAATCCAGACAAATCAGTAGCAAAATTCCCACTCACCTCAATCATGAAAGAGTAAAGCTTATTTTATGAAGCTCTTAGAGGAACTTTGAGGACAAAAAGATATCTCTATATGCTTTATTTAACTTACTAAACTTTTTCTCTTCCTTTAAAATAGCAGTTTTGACAAATGCAATGTAAGAGAAGTAACTAATTGTAGGTAAAACTCTATTCCATCTCTTTGATATTCTGTTTTGTTTTTTTCTTTAGGAATTGAAAGACATGGTGTCGAAGGCTCTCTACAACAGGACAGCAATAGCAGGTAAGTAAGGTGATGATCTAACTGGCATCTAGCTTACTACTTACACAAAGTAAACCAAGAAGAATCTGTTTGTCAACTTTTTCTGTTATCTTGTGTAATGGATGACGGTGATGCAGTAGATCAGGTGTATGATGGAGGTCCTTTTTGTACCTACATAGTATTAAAAACTTTGGAGAAGGCGCATTGTAGTGCCCAAAACTAATGTGTGGGTGTTGGGATTTCTTTGTCTTCAGTCTATTTTTTAAAAAAACAGAGAAATGAGAATATGACTCTGCCTTTTTCTGGAGAGACAGTTCTCTTTGGATTTCAGCCAACTGAAATTAGCGCTTGTGTTAGCTGTGCCTTCAACCTTTTATCCTCTGTTCTTCATTTAAGAAAAATTTTCTTTAGTGATATTTGCTTAGTAATACCTTAAAATATGTAGTCCTACTTGCCATTACAATGCTGAAATATAAACATTTATCTTGCAAGTTTATTCCAGTTCTATGGTAAGATAGATATTTAGAATTTCCATGTTAAGAACATGAATTAAACAACCTAACACTTCTCATTTTTTTACTGAAATGTCTTGGTAATATTACCCACTTCTTTCAGTGTTCACACAAGAGGGCGAGAGCATCCTCGGCCTGGAGTATCCACAGTGCAAAATAGACGAGGATACTGCAACTGTTGCCATGTACACTACAGTAATCTGGAACAGGTGAGAAGGCTTCTGCGTGATTCAGCAACAGATAGCAAGGAGTACCAAAAGGCTTTATCAGCTTATAAAATATCAGTCTCTAAACTGAACAACCATTACTGAATGAAAAAATAATCAGTTTGTGAATTGCACAATGTATGCACTGAGTAGAAGATACCCTTCTTATCTGTTACCTGTTAAAAAGATGCTGGTGAAGTGGCATGGCTACCGCAGTCTGCTTTTCTGAAGTGGCACACTGCTGTGCATTGCATCCATTAGATTTATTTCTGTGGCTTTCATCTTGAGATCTGTATATATTGTAAAGTTTTAGGGTTAATATGTTAGATATCAAGGCTGAAGATATTTGATCAACTATTTACTTTTTTGTTCTTTAACTCTGTCAGTCTCCTATCTTTTAGACTTTTTTAATTAGAAAGTAGAAGTCTGTTTAATCTTCTGTGCTTATGAAAATTCTCCTTAATTCGACTGAATTACAGGATGTTTACTCATACGAAGTTCAAGAATATTTTAGTGTCATTTATAGGTACATTTAGAGTATTTGTACTAGTTACGAGAGATTTGTGAGCAGCTGTCAGAGCTGCTAATTTAGGTTCCAACTCAGAAAGATGTTTCAATACATTTTAGTATTATTTGTGACTCCCTTAAGCTTGCTTTAAAATCTCATTGAATCAAGGCCTGAAAGTAGAAAAGGCTGAAGATTTTTCTTTTTAAATACTTTAACAGCAACAGTGTAATGTTTAATCTGGGAAACAGCATAATGTTTAACTTGGGAAGTAATTTTTAGGAACAGGCCAGTGTGTTATCAGTAGTATTAAACAGTCATCTGTTTTATCTTTCACCAGCATGTTTTCAGCTCCCAGCACAGACATTTTACCACTTACTGTAGGAATCGTATGGGTACGAGTAGCCTGATGGAGCGCTTCCTTCAAGATGTTTTACACCATCATCCCCACAGATACCATGACAACAGGTATAATACAGCTGCTTTTTTTTTTTTTTTTTTTTTTTTTTCTCTCCCAAAAAGTGTTGGTAGAATCCATGTATTACAAGTTCTTATCTTTAAGAAGGCCTTTATCGTCTAACCTCTGGAAAGTACGCAAAGGTAAAATTTTGCCACATGAATTTTTCAACATTTAGTATTTGGACTCAACTTTACCTATGGAGCCACGTAGTGAGTCTGTAATAACAAACATCCTTTTTTTTAAGGGTGTGTTAATACAATTTGCACCATTAGTTCAAAGCCAAAGTAAAATATAAGCTACTTCATTATGACTAGCATGCAGTGCTTTATCACTTTTTATGCAGCCATTTTGCTCCTCGTTTTGTTATGTGTTGCAATGATTTAGGGGACTTTGATCTACAGGATGTTCATGTGACTGCCCTTGTGTTTCCTTGAAAGGCTTTTTTTGTTTGATGGATGGTGCTCCAGTCCCTGCACTGTGAAATACCTTCTAGGTCTTGGTCTTCTGATAACTTTCATTTCCATGCTACTTTGCATAAAAAGTTGTTTCATTTATGACTGTTAGTGGCTCTGTAGTTCTTCTCGTGTGACGTCAGTAAATAGGGTTTTCAGCACTCGTGATACTTAGTACTCTGAGAAGTAGTCTGGGAGCTGTTAGTAATTATTTTTGAGAGGCCATGGAGAATGTGTGATGTTTCAGAAGGACTAGGAAAAAACAAATGTAGCAATTGTCAATTATCAGTAGGGGCAGAGAGAGGATCTGCTTACAAACTTCTTTGCTTACATTACAGTATTTCCCTGAGAACTGAATAACCAAACTGTTCATAAGAATCTAGAAGACAATGAAATGATGAGTAATGTTTACTGCTGATTTAGTCAAAAATCACATCAGGCCATCCTAATTTCCTTTTTTGACAGGATAACAGAACTTGTGAATAGAAGAGAATCATCCCTCTTTGTTCCATCTGTCATGTCACATCTATCATGCCATCTCTCAAAAGCCCAGCTTTTGGCATGTCCTTGTATGAGGTTTATAAATAAACAGGAAAATGTGGTTGGAGATTAATTGGTGATTAAATTAATATGTAGCTGGCTGGAAAACTGTTTTCTAAATTGTCAGTGGCTCAGAGAGAGAACAAAATCTAAAGGGGGAAGATGGGCCCTATCACAGAGTCATATCCTGAGGTTTGAAGTAGGTGCTTTCAAGTATGAGTTATTGGGGGTGGGGTGTTGGGGAGTTTTCTTTGTTTTGGTGGTGATCCTATGAGGTATGTGTTTCTGGACTAAATCCTCTTAACTCTGTAGAGGTCAAATGTCAGTTTTGGGGTTTTTTTAAACATTGGCCAAACCTATCATTTTTTTCAACTATAAACCAGTTCTTTCAAGCTGAGAATTCTTCCTTTATCTGACATCTCTCAGTAAAAGGCTGAGACATAGCTATGTTCAGATAAGTTCTCTTGTGATTGTTTTTCACTGTGAAGTAGCTAGTTAGAAATACTTGCTACAAGTTTGCTTGGTATCAGCTGGCTTTATTAATAACTGATGTCTGAGCCTTTCAAGGACCTCTGCACGTGTTGACTATTAAGCATTGCTAATTGTATTGGTTCTTGATTGATTTTTAACTTTCAGTAAATGCGGAAGCCGAATTGTTATAACCAAGGAAATTACTGTACAATAAAATTTATTCACAATACTTCTGTTAGCAGATGAATGCACCATAAGAGGTGCATGGCTGTCTTCTATGCATTAAAGTAACCATCCATTTGGGTTTCACAAGGTTTGGTTATAACTTTCAAATGAAACATAATATTCTCTTTTCCGTTGTGTTTACTTTTTTAAAAAATATTTTTGTAGGATTTTCCCAGCTGTTACACATTGAAGCCTTGTGGGTTCCTGTGCTGCATAAGAGAAATAGTCCGTATTTCTCTGTTCTGTTAATTCTGCAACACATAAACACTTGTATTTGAGGCAGTCCTAAAGACAGAACTGCCAGTTACAGAATATATAAAAATCTGCTGTTGTCACTGTAAGGCTGAACAATCATCACTTGGCTTCTTACAGAAGTGAGTCAAAGCTGTGGTATGTCTGTGAGAAACAGTAAGCATGGAATTCCTTGGCAACACACGCAGAGTTCCTATCAGGCAGCTTTTGTAGGGAAAGGGGCATTTATACTCAATAGTATTTTTATACTGTACCATATTGTAATGTTCCACTTCTCTACAAAAGCTCAATATTAATTGATAGTTTTACCAGTGAAATAATCTCTTTATAAGCTCACAACTTCAAACAAAGGCAATATCTTTAATTTTTTTTTACTTTGCTATATTTACAAAGCGATCATAATGTGTGTTTGGCCGTTCTTAGTGGTTAGTTGCATGAAGATGGTAACCAACTAATGCCCGAATTTTTACCTTTAGCTTTGTGGAACATTCCCCCCTCACCCTCTGCCCTTTTTTAAAATGGAATACCTTTGCTAAAGTAGCAGAGCTAGTAAGTTGAGTTTGTTCATTAGGTGTGATTACTCTAGGTAATTACTCTTTAAAAAAAAAAAAAAATTTGAAAAATCTTAAGCATGTTTACAGTATTTATATAAGGTGGGGTTTTTCCTCTTCTCTTTAGACCAACCTATGATGACATGCCACTCCCTGTCACTCCAGAGGCTGCTAGGATTGCTTGCCAGTCCCCAGAAGAGATGAAGAAAAAGAGGAACACAGACAGACAGGAGATTTCCGGCAAAGACCAGGAGTCCATTGGTGAAATATGCTCTTCTGCTCCCTGCCTGTCTCATGAGGGCACAAAGAAAACTTCTGTAACACAAGCATTTATTCAAAAGCTAGAAAGAGGGCAGGAACATGCTGTAAGAATACCGCAGCAGTCTGTGGGCATTTGTAGCAATGAGAAATGGGATGCCCTGAAAGATGCTCAAATTGCAAATCAGAGCCACGAAGGCCAGTTTACAGCTGTGAGCCCTGTACCTCAGCCTTTTTCTGTCAGTCCTATAATCCATAGGTCTTCTGTTAATCCGAAAACAGGAAAAAACGTTAGGAATTTGGCAGCATCAAGTCCGATTCCACGTAGAGGATGTGATAAAACAGGAGTGGAGGTATGCAATAGTGATGTGTTACTGAACCCATGCTTGAATCCTGCTCCGGCACTGGTTCACCAAAAACGCCCTTCAGTTTCTCATCAGAATCCTATGTGCAGCTACAGCAGTTCTTTACCTATTACCTCAGGTCAATCTCTCTCAAAACGAGATGGTTTACGAACTCAGGATGAAACTTTGGTGTCTGATTTCCATCTCAGGGATACTGTGGGTATCAGCAGCTCCCTACATCTTGGGACGTCCCCACAACTAGCAAGATGCAAAAACATGACAACGAACAAAGGTGATGAAAGTTCAGTGGATGAAACCATTGAAGATGTTATCTTGAAATACTGCCATGGAACTACGTCTGAAGAAATTTATTTCAAAGAAGAGAATAAACCCTATTTAACTTTTTCATCACTTCTGGACCATACTTATTTAGAGAGTTCTGAAATGAGTTTTGACTGTGATGCACCTATTCAGGCACGAACAGACTTACCCAAGGCAGCTATAAAAGATATAGAATTCTTAAAAGAGGTCCAAATAAGTTTGCAGGATAAAGACTATGGAACACAGCTCTCTTCTGTTTTAAAAAGTGAGTCAGTGGAGAAAATAGTGAAACAGGATGTCGTAGTTAATACTGAAGAACCAGTTCTTCCAGCTCTGCCACATGTGCCTCCTTCTTTTGTGGGAAAGACTTGGTCTCAAATTATGTATGAAGATGATATAAAAATTGAAGAACTTGTGCGTGATTTCAGGGAGGGTCGTTTTCGCTGCTACTTTGACAGTGAATCCTCAGCCAACTGTATAGGGAAGAGAGTGAAGAAAAAAAAGCAGAAGGATGAAAAAAAGAATGTGGTTGAGGGTAATAGAACAGAAGGAGCATCAGTTAAAGCGTTGCCAGAATTTAATGATGCTTTAAGTGGTGGCTCTGATTTTGATAACCCATCTTTAGCCTCAGATACACTATGCAACCCACAAATTCTTAAAATGCCTAGGAAAAGGACATGGCGCCTGGCTTCAAGGTGCCAGGTGGTTAAAGTCAGCCATGGCACCCAAACAAGTCTATTGAACTACCCTGTAGCAAAAAGAAAAATGTCTAGAAGGCAATCTGATCCAGCTGATCAGAAAGCAAGCATCATGTGGCCAGAGAATGAAAAAACTCCAAACATGAAAACTAGACTATGTGCCCTTAAACTTCCTGAGTCCTATAGCAAGATTATGAGTCCTGTACAGCCCAAGACAGTGGTGTATGTACTTTCGTGCCCAGAGATAAAACAATGTAAAGGTAAACCTATAGATATTCCCAAAATGAGGAAAAATCGTAACTCCACAGATAGCAAGGACTCTGTAAGGTATAAATACAAACAGTGTTCTTTGAAGTATTATGACCCACTGACAAATCGAATTCTGAAAACGCCTCCAAAGAGTACAGTTGGAGAAAAAGCCAAAAAGCCCTCCCACGTTCGACAGCTTTTCAGAAGTCTCAGCTTCGATGCAAACATGAGGAAACTAGCTGATGCACAGAGAGAAAGCACGCCATCAAAGTCACTCAATTGGTCGGACTTCTATAGTTCATCTTCAGCGTCTTTCTTGCCAGATCCAGGTAAAGGGAATGATGCAGCCTTGAGTCAAAAGGCAGATGGATCTTCTGTTTCCACTGAAAGAACAGATTGTCTGGTATCTGGTCACTCTGAGAACTCTTTTAAACACCTCATCATTTCACCTTTGAACTCTCACCAGTCTGCAGTAGAAGGAGATGGTAGATTAACTCCATTTAACAGAGTTACCAAAACTCCTCTGACCTCCATCAGGAGTGAGCGTTTAGAGAGGGAGAATCCAAAGGCAATATGGAAGAAAAAAGAAGGCACCAATAAAGAACCAGTTTTTTCCAGAAAGGCTGCAGGACCTCTGTCTGTCAGATGTGCTGTTGGGATGAGAGGAAGCAGAGTAACCACAGGCAAACAAACTTCTAGAACTAAAAAACAGCAAAAAGAGGGGATGAGGAGAAATCTTCGTCCTCGTGCCCAGAAGTCTTCTGCTTTCTCCATCCATAGGTGCCAGACAAGAAAAACTACAGTGGGAAAGCACCTTAAGAAAGAAAAGCCTGATGCTAAAAAATTAAATATGAGGAGGAAACCAAAAAGGACCTTTCTGAACTCAACAGTTGTCACAGGGATTCCTGAAAAGAGGCAGAAAGTCACATCAGAATCTTTTCCCAAGAAGCCAGAGCGAGCTTCATCCAAAGTCAGGAACTGGGAAGTAAGTGGAGATCGGGGTCACCCTAGCACTGTGAACCAACCCTCTAAAAGAACTTCTGCTGTACCGTTACTTCGAAACTGTCTTGTTCTACCAGGTGAGAGCTAGTTACCAAAAGAATATTTTTTTTATAGCCAGCACCTGGAAAAAGATTGTGGAAAAGGAAAGGGAACAAAAGGAGGTCACAGATGAAGCAGTTGAAGTGCTAGAGCTGCAAAAGTGCAAAGCCAGTCTAATGTGAAACACGTACACTTGTCAGCTCAGCTCTTGTTCCTGGAATATGGGGACATAATGTATTGCACTGTTCTACTGTGTAAAGCTGCAGAAGTTGTGCATTTGAGTTAAAGAGCACTTAGAATCCTATTTACTAGACTTTACCTGTACATCAGAACAATGAGCTTGAATGGTATCATATTGGGTTTATGGTATTATCAGTGCGTAATAGTGCACTATAATAAGGTAACATAGAAGCTGTATTAATTAATTGTGCCTATTCTCATTTTTCCACATAATTCTAAAGTACAAAAAAATTACTCGGTGGTTATGCTAGAAATTAAATGAAGATACATTAATCTGGGCTGAATTCTGTGTATGTATTTTGTGTTTGTGTATATGCACATCTCCTTCAACACGTAATATATACTTGCCTATGGAGTGGCATTAAAATTAATACAGTATGATACAATTCAGATCAATTCAGTGCTTTCTTGAAATGAAACATAATTGTACGTGGTTTTATATTGAGTTTTTTTCCTCAAACCTTGTCCAAAGCAGTTATTTTGGACAAAAAGTCACTGTGGGCTCTCATCAAGCAATAATGGACCATGCTGGGAAGGAAATATGTCTCTCTAGGGTACTGTTCAAATGGTGGTGGCTAAAATGAAATCTCAAATTCCAAAAGAAATATAGGCTTAGGGTTTGGGGTTTGGTTTGTTTGTTTGTTTTTTCTTTTTAAATAGCTTATTGATTAAGTTTATAGGTGAATTTCACATTCCTTAGTGGGGAGATGGAGAAGTTATAATACAAACAAATAGAAGTGAGTTGTTCTAGAATTTCAACCTTAAATTTGAGTTTCTGTGCTTTTTTAATTTTAATTGGGTGTACTGTTGGTTACATTTTTATGTACTATAGTTGAAACATTCTTTTTAAACTTTCAGTAAAATATTTAAATAAACCTAAAGCAGCATCCATCTAAATGTATTAGGGTTCAAATAGCTGTTTAAACAGATATTTAAATATCTGTTTAAAAATCTTTAGTTGAATTAAAATTATATTCCGTAGTGATTCATGTTTGGGTGCTGATGCTCTAATTACTGTGATTTTATGTCAAAAAGGACCATAGTGTTCTGGTTTAGTGTTTTGGGTTTTTTTTCTTTTCTTTTTTTAAATAGGTATTATGATGACAGCTTATTTAATGTCTTTGAGAGACATAAACCCCAGATGTTTCTATGCTTTAAAATCCAAGATTAATTGTTCATTTCTATTAAGTTAAGCATATAGTTAAACATCATCACAATCGGGGCTCTGGTTTGTAAATCTGTAGTTTGGTATATTATATTATCTGTCTTACTTTAAAGGTCTTTCTAAATGCTATAGTTGTATAATACATCTTTCAGAACATGACAAACATAGAAAAGACCAGACCCTGCTCCCTCTGCTATTGAATATAATATCTGTGCATTTTCCCCTGAAAAAAACAGAATAATTCTTGATTCATTTTCTGAAGTGTCAAGAGTCACTGGTTTGGATTGAGGTAAAGGTGGACTTTGAAATGTTTTATTTTAATATACAGTATATGAAGTTAATACAAATGCTGTCATCATAAACCACTTACTAAAAAATTATTTTGGGGATTTTTTTTTAATGTATGCAAATGTTTCCCAGGATAAATAAAAGATGTGCATGTACTTAAGCCAGCTGGAAACTAAGTTTCTTTACAAGTCAAATATGGTCTGACAGCTTTTTTTATTTTATTATTTATTTATTTTATTTTTAAAATAAAAGTTGATTTCTATGGATAAATTTTCCTATGGTTGTCCGTAGACACAGAATCTTATGACTGTATTGCAAGTCACTGGAAAATGAAGGGTTATAATATGAGTTCTTATAGCCCTCTTAACTAATTGTGCCTGTATAATTTAATATTTTGTCTAATATAAAACTGATTTTTTTAAAGCAAAGTTTTAAAAGAATGGTTTTTATAGAAAGGCTAATTTTTAGATAAAGCAAAAAGAGATTTTTAAATAAAGTTTCTTTTAAAGCAAAACTTTAAATTAATTCTATAGATAAGTCCCATTCTAACATATTTTTATGATACAAGAATGTTTTCCTATCTAACTTCTACCATCTTGTTTTTCACAATATTTTACACATGAAGAGCATGAATTGTGTTGTCGGTGAATAAGGTTTAATGAACATTGTATTTTAAGATCACTAGTGTTTGTTTACAGCCAAAAATGCTGTTCTCTATGCTCATCCATTGCAAACTTGTGTTTCTCCACCACACAACTTTTCCTTGAAACTTTGAGTAATAAAAATATCTTGACTATAATATTTATAGCCTGTAATAGCTTTTTTTTTTTGTAAGTAATAGATTCCCTTGTTAGGGTGGGGTTTTTTTAAAAGAGAAATGTATTTAAATAAAAGTGTAAGTACTTCTATATTTTCCTTAAAAGAGAAAAAGAACAAGTATGAAACATAACATTTTTTGGAAAAAAAAAAAAAAAAAGACTTGGGTTACAAGTCTGGAAACATTTCTGTGGTTGACAGTGTCAAAATAAGATTTGCTGTAAGCTTGGATGTTATTCTATGCCTCACTGTTTAGAAACCTCTTCTGTGCATGCTCAATGACTATTGGGGAAAAGAGGGGCGGTGTGACAGGAGAAGTAAATGTAGAAACTGCTTTGAAAAAAGAATTGATGAAGATATGTGCAAAACAAAAAAAATGCAGACAAATGCTCAAAATATCATGTGCATGAAGGAGAAAAGAGAAGGTTTCTGGGATCTTGAGGAATTAGTCAAACACTTCCCTGCTAGATAAATTATATAATTTCCACTGCCATTATTGAATAGCACGCTCTTTTGTTAGCAGCATGGCTGAAACTTCAAAATGTGATTGTGAAGTCTACACTGATGGAAAACTTCAGAGCTGAAATACTTTCTCACTGAAATTGATGGGAGGGTTGGTTGGTGGGGGGGGTTAATTTGGGTTTTGTTTTGGTTTTTTAATGTTAGTGAACAAAGACGTTTGTCAGTATGTTTGCATGTCTTAATCTAGAGAAGCGAGAAAAGATAACTGGATTGAAGAGGAATAAATCTGAATCTAAATTTGAACCTAATTGGCAGCAGTTAGATGCAACTTACAATAGTTGTGAAAAGTGTTTTCTTCTTCTATGCATATGTAATTTTGACCTTCTGCAAGTTCATACTTCTTTTTATACAATTCATAATTTAAAATGTCTCCCCTCACGAAGTACTCATTCAGCCTGTTAAAACAATCTCATTCTAAGCAGCTTGATTTTTATTATTTACTTGTATTGTGAACCTGGAGTGTGGCACAGACTCATACTGTGCCAGGTGCTAACCAAACATAGACTAGCAAGTTCCCAAAACTACATGTCTGGCGCTTGCACCTAGCAGTTCTTCAGTTCCTTTTCTGATAGAATTTTTTGCTTTCTAGTTTTTTCTGACAAGTTTGCATCCAATGTTCTCGTAACTGTCATTTGAAAGTGCTTCTTTCTGGGACTCAGCTAAAACGAGGTACTTAGTTGTATTTATAATGAGAATATGACTTAATCTGAAGTTGTGTTTAAGTTTCATGCTAAATTTGTGCCCAGATGAGAATACATGTTTTCGTGGTTTTCATGTTCTTGTAATTGGCAATGTATTTTGCAATACATCTTGCTTGATCCTGTAATGTTTTATCTGTTTCTCTGTCTCTACTGTCTGTGGTCGTTTGACACAATGTGAGTTTGTAAGAATACAGTGATACTACAAACTGGTCCAGTGCTGTTGCTGGATGTTCTTTCTTCGTATATTCAGCTTGTTTAATTTCAGATTTATTGTTTCCATTTTTTTCCTCAGTCATACCTTCGGATTTTTTTTTTTTTTTTTTGGTGGTGCAGAGGTCTAAATTACAGGACAGGATATTCTGTTTGGAAGTAAATCAGTGACAGGTAACAGAAATGGTTGGTGTCCTGATCTGAAGTGTAGAGGACAAGCTGGTATGTATGCTCCTGTGCTTGGGAGTCACTTACTTCACTGAGTAGTGCAATACAGGAGTGGGATGATGATTCTTGATTTCTTTGTTTTCCTTTCTCTGTCCCCTAGGGTAGCTGCCTGTGAATGGAGTAATCTGAATTCATACTTATTCTGCAAATAGAACTGTTTCAACTGTTGATGTTTTGGGAACAGATAAGACAAGTGAAATGTATCTCACTTGCTAATGCAATTAAAATCCCAGAATTTTTTGTCTTTAATGATTTATCTGCTATGAATTACAAGATTCCCAATAATCTTTTTCGGAAAATTTAGTGGTATAGATCTGAGCATGCCCAGAAGCAAAGGTTTTGTTACCTGTTTGTTTATGTTTTGCAGCTATGCATTTATTCATTCCTTCAGCAGAACAAATCTTGTTTTAATAAAATAAAGACTGAATTTGCTTTTTTTTGGTAGTTTCTTTATTCTTGAAGTGGAATTGAAACTATTTGCTAGAATTTGTTGTAGAAAGAACACCACAGAATGCTATGGGATAAGGTACTACTTTGAAGAAGGGCAGTCGTAATTTAATCAGCTGTTCACAACTGCATCATATCTTGACCCAGTGAAGTAGTCTGTTGACGTCAGTGAAGCCAAGATTCATCCCGTCCTGTGGCAACTGAAGCAATGACATCCTAGGGTGGCATTGAAAAAGCCTTGTGTGTGTTTTAGATGTCTAATTGCATTTTGGCAGCAGGAAACCAAGAAGCACCAACCACATGGCAAGCCAGATTCCTGTAGAATTTACTCATGACCAAGTTTCTTCACAATGTGCACTTAATAAGTGAGGGCAGTGGCTGGAAGCATCATAGTGTTAAATAGCTTTCTACTTTATGCAAAATGGATTGGCTTCTCTGTAATCGTAGACCAAATCAATTCTGTTTATGATCTTACAGTGCATGCAGAACTGTCTTCAAAACTGCACACAAAAATACTTTTAAGAGATTTTTCTGATAAATAGAATACCAGAATAACTTGAACAATAGAATGTCCTGTGTAGAATACCTTGTTCTATAAATTTGGTAGTAATTTGCTGTTTCCAACAGTGCCTGTTTAAGCCAGCATGGTATTTTGCAGGAGCAATGCACACAGATGTGGGAGTTTGGATCAATAAATGGCTGAACAGCATAGGCATATTGTTTCCTGGGGCTTCAATACGTCATAAAATTGCAGATGTGCTTTGGGGTTTTCAACCCATCCTTGAAGATAGCTGTGTATTGTGTAGTTGGCTGAATGAAGTTACTACTTTGCTGTCTAATAATAATCCGTTAAAGACATATTCAACTATCTAAACCTGGAGTTACAAATGTGATACTGGAACCAAATTTTAAGTCTGGTGATTGCATCTTTCATGGGAAATATAAGCAATTACTGATACGCTTATAGAGTGTCAAGTACAATGGAGCTCCAGTTCAAGTTGGAATATTTGAGAGTTATGATTAAATTAATAGCACATTTTTAGTTGCTTTTGGATTCATTGGAGTCATTAGTGCTTTGATGCACAAAATTACTGTGTTTCTGTGGTCCTGGCAGTCAGAATGATTTTCCTGAAGTGCAGAAGTGTTGGTTTTGATGAAACTTATGAACACCGGTCATTGTTACAGCTTATGGGATTTAAGTGTGTCAGCGATTCTAAAACTAGCCTTTTTCTTTGTCAGTGTTCCTTCCTTAAGGAGAACTGAAAAAAGAATTCTTCCCAAGTATTAGCTTTCGTAAACAGGTTTTTAAATTTCATCCTCAAATAAAAATGTACTTTAGCGTACTAAAGCTGGTCAGCTTTTCCTATTTGCTGTATTGTACTGCGTTAATGTTGGTACTAGTGCAACTGAAAATGTTGGTTACAGCTTAGTTAGTCATTATTAATATTATACAAACAAGTTACAGAATCAAAATATACCCTTGCTAGCTCACGCAGAGAGCTTAGACACTGCTGGCCTGGAGACTGTGCTGTGAGAATTAACAGTGAAGGGGGTAGGTGTAGTCCTCAGCATCCATGTTCCAGCCCTGGTGGATGCAATGCATGTGAGTGACTTGCTTTTTATTACACTAAAGTTTCAAAATGAAGAGGGAGGTAGAAGTGAGGAGTAAGACTTAAAGATGTAGTATAGATTTGAGCTAGACCGATGGATATTTGGGTTTGATGTTTTGTTGGTTTTTTTTTTTTAAGTATTTATTTCTCTTTTCTCTGAACTTTTGCAAACAACAATCCATCTACTTCCTGTGGTGGTTCAGCTCAGATGCCATCATTCTTTCTCCTAGTAGGTTACTGTTATTTGCTTAATACATTAATAATATTTCTTTTTACTACTGCTCATTTTGATCCTTTCAGCTACTTCTAAGAGGGGAAAAATTATTGTAACAAAGATTGTGCACCTGCTTCTTTTTGCAGGCTAATGAGAAAGTTTACAAGGCAGTATGTGGCTACCAGCAGACTTTTCTAAACACTGAAAAGAGCTCTGTTAAAATTCTGATTTAATGATGACTAATCAATCAGTTGTCCAAATGATGACAGAAACACTTGTGCTTTTCTTTTTAATGGTGTTAGACTCAATCAAAAATTTATTTAAAAATAAACAGACTGACTTTTTGGTAACAGATTTTTTATGGATTTCTAAATGTGTCTAACACTTCAATTTTCCAGTTTGTTCTAGCAAATTGTCATTTGCTGAGTTATTGCCAACACACCGTAGTTTTGATTGAATCTGGGGTCAGGATAATGTTGGAGTCAAAGTCAGCATATTTTCACCTACCACAATTAGTTAATGTTCGTACAGCACTTTTGTGGATGTAAAGAACTCTTAAGTGTTCAATATTATCAAGAATTATCTTCTATGTTCTTCTTGGTTGAGATGTCAGTGTTGAATGGTTTTTGTGAAATGCATTGGTAGGCACAATATTTTTTTCCTTTTAGAGCTTAAAAGAGAACACAGTAATGAAATTGGTTTTTACATATTTTTATTTTGAACTTTACGGAGACTTTTCACTTTTTCTGTGCTTAGCAAATTGCTTTTTTTCTCCCTCACACTCCTCCATTTTAAAATAGGAATTAATCTGCAATGCAGAGTTGTCCATCTTCATTTTCTCTGTGTGGGGTGTGATGAGTGTCATTTGGCTGTATCATGAATGTAGTTTTAGGTAATTATGTGGTTATTGTCTATGCCTTCATAGGCATCTCTGCCTTCTCCTGGAAACTAAAGGAGAGCCAAGCATCCACACCTGTCTGTCTCTAGTCCTTGGGTTGTATTGCCTACAGCATCCTTTTCAAGCTTCCTAGTACAGCCAGTGGGTCAAGTCTGTTTTCCTTTAGTTCATTTAACTCTAGTATGTTGGAAAACAAATTTATTTTTAATTCACAGAAAAAAATTAGTTCAAAGTCCATTTTCAATCAATTTTTCCTATAAGAGACTCACATTTTAGTGCATATGTGTAGAAACAACAAAAACCTGACAGTTGTATTTTGGCAAGCCTTGTGTTCCCACCATCTCCTCTGAGCTTGCAGAACCTCGGTAAGGGCTGAGGTTGGCAGGCACCTCTGGAGACCGTCCGGTCCAGCCCTGGGCTCGGAGCAGGCTCAGCTGGAGCAGGCTGCTCAGGGCCACATCCCATGGGATTTCGAGCATCTCCAAGCATGGACGGACACTCCACAGCCTCTTGGGGCAACCTGTTCCAGCATCTGACCACCCTCACAGTTAAAAAGGTTTTTATCTCTATGTTTAAACGCAGTTTCCTGTGTTTCAGTTCGTGCTCGGTACCCCTCGTCCTGTCACCGTGCACTGCTGAGAAGAGCCGGTTTGCGGGGCGGGGGCCGGAGCGCTGCCTGGGCCGCCTGGACCCGGGGGGCTGTGCGGAGCAGCCGGCACCAACACCTCCTCCAGCTGCACCAGGGGAGACTTTCCTCTGGCGGGGAGCGCAGCCCCTAAGGGAGAAAGTGGCTGTGACAAACAGGGACCTGCACAGGCTTTGGTTTTCATGTGCTTTACCTGGCTGCTGTGGCAAAACAAGCCCTCTGAACCAACTTCCAAAGGCCTAACCCTCCCTTCTTTTTATCCTTGAGAAGTTAAGGGGGTTTTGCCCCAACTGAAGATTTTTCCTTCTGTTGGTGTTGTTTTTTTTTTAAACTAGTTCAAGTTATATAGGTTTGCTGACTGTAAATCTGAAACTTTGTAGTTGTTTGCTACAATTATGAATTTGTTACACATCTATACAGTTCTTGCTTATGTTCTTTTCATATATTTTTTTTCCTGTTTGCTTTTACCTCCCTTTGTTGCTCATTGAGATTTTTGGGTTGGTTTACTTTGCTTTGTGTCCAATCGTTTGTTCTAACTAGCTTAGTATTAATTTGATTTCATAATTATTTTACAAGTGCAATATTCAGGTAACTTCTTGTAGCTTTTTTCATTTGGGCTGTGAGTTTTTTATTGCTGTTTTTGCTTGTTTCTTTTGTATGTTCTCTTGCCTGTGTTTGTAGGGAGATTGTGTTTGGTTTGCCCTTACGGATAAATAATAGCTTTTGGTGGGAAGGGCTGGGGGGAGCAGGAGCTAAACCAGCCCTCCTTTGCTGACTTTGCTGCCATTGTTTTCTCCAAAGCAGGCCAGTGGCATTGTGCAAAAACCCAGGCTGCATTAAGTGGGCTTTTTGTACTTTATGACTTTATCTCCTTTCTTAAGCATCGGTGATGCCTACTCTGTAAAACATAGGTATGTAGATTAAAAATATTATAGAACAGCTAAATCAGTAATATTAGACAAATTGGCACATTTTGCCATTGCGGTCTCTTCTGAATCTGCTATGAACAAAAGCTTCATAAATTTATATTAGAGAGCTGAAGTTACAAACGTTCTCAATGTGTGAGCTTGCATTTTTTGTCTCCTTTTATACTTAGATTTATCTTTAAGATGGCATTTTGCTTTAACTTTCTTTTTGTTTGAATCTTGTGGCACATCTGTATCAACAGTTTAAGTTCTTTCTCCTAGTCCATCTTAGATAGGATGATAGTGCTGTATTTTTTTTCTTTGTAAATGTACTCATTTCTATCAAGTTTACAAGGGCAAAGAATTAACGTTTGCCAAAAGGCGACAGGTGAATCTGAGCTCCACTGTCATCGGTTTGTATGAACCTGACTAAATTCTTGAATTGCATCTGAAGTGGCGGGGGGGACATGAGCTTGCAAGTCACTCAGACTCCTCTGGAAATTTTATGTAAAGTATTTCAGTTGTGGTGTGTCTGGGTTTCTTTCTCTCTTTTTCTTCGGCACTGTTTCAAAGAGCTACATTGCGCTTTTATCAATGTCTTGACAGTCAAAATGCTCAGGCTATAAGTGGATTTGAAAGGACCGAGTGGTGAAATTCAAGCACAAGTTGACTCTTGTTTTTTAACTTTCATTTTCATGTTTCTAACACTTAGAAGTGAAGAGGACTATCACTTATATCAGTCTCAGGTTTGTACTTCCAAGGAAAGAAAATTTTGTTTCTAAATGATGAATTCTGATGGTGTTTGTATGCTAAGTATGGAGGTCTCTGTGAGGAAAGGTTGTGGTGGTTTTTATTTTTATTTACAGTAAATGTTCAAACTTAATGCACTTGATGTAAGTGAAGGTCACATAGCATCTCAGATTTCCAGAGATCATTTTGTAGCAGCGTGGGGGAGGATACCCGTTCTTTTTCAGCCTCTTGGTATTATGTCACTTAACCCACATAGAATTTTTCTCTTGTGATTGCAGAATACATATGTCTACTATGCTGAAAATTAACGTTGGAAGAAGTATTAAGTAAAGGGGCAGCAAACACTGTTCTTGATTAAAAAAAAAAAAAAAGTTGCATATAGCATGAAAGGCCTTCATGGCATTCACTGTGTGATATCAAGGTTTTATCCATTCATATTTGTGCATGCGCTGGGCTTATTTGTCAGCTAGAAAGTGTTTCATTGGAAGATGGATATGAAACAAATTATTATGTTAAAGTAACCGAGATTTTGGAAAGTTTGGATGTGGATCCTAATTTTGCAGTTTGAATACATGAATTTAATAAATATGAAATAAACTTTCAAATTGCTGTATCTGCTCCACTCAGGGGAGGGCAATAAGGCACAAATTCAGTAAGTTAGAGCTCAAATCATCTAAGAGAAAACCAGCAAGCTTCCATCAGTTCAAGGGGACCTACTTCTGAGCTTCAGCTGAAATCTTTAACATGTTGTGCTGCTTCAGAGCCAGAATGCTGCAGGTATAGCAGAATATTCATCTGCGTGGTTGGGCTGAAATCGGCTGGTGTCAGTGCAAACCCCCCAGTGACAGACACGAGCCTGGATCGGGCCCCAGACAGGATGTGCCATTCTGTGGGGCATCCATCCCACTATTCATGCCCCGAGAATATTCGTGCTGTTCATTTGACTTAAAGATATCAATTATTTTGCCATGCAGTTATCAATAGTGAAAAAAGCTTTACAACTACAGGAACCAGTAATTTTCCCATGAGTGCACCTGCCTTGTACCAGAAGAAGGTTAGTTGCATTAGAGTTTCTTACCTGCTGCTTCCAATTAGGAATCTATTTAGCTTGCTTCTCATCAATGGCTTACATGTTGGATAACATAAAATCAAAGACCGCTTCCTATCACTCTGCCTCAAGCCAAAATGCTAATTCTAATTCTCCCTGTGCTCTTAACTGGTGTTTTGATAGCAAGGATCACAACGCAGGCGAGTGCACAGCTAGGCTGCCAGCGTACGTTCTTCTCCCAGCTGCACAGCTGCCTCAGGCAAGCTAACTATAGCTTTGGTTTTGTGAATGGTATGTCAAAGCCATCTATTTATAAACCAAATTAGAAAATGCCTTGGAACTGTAATTTTTCTTTCAGACTTCACTTTCAGCTATCCAGAAGCTTCATATTCCATATTCATAAATTTGGTTATAACATTTACGTGTCTGAAGAATAAAAATAATATATTAAACAAAATAAAAAGAACCCTGCTAAATTATTAAAATTTTGAAATATAGATATCAGTCATAAAACATTTTAAAATATTTTTATACCTTTACCTGCAAGAAGAAATGTGAAGGATGTGGGAATGCACTAACCAAGTAAAGAAAATGCATACTTATTTTTTCCATTTTCCATATTTTCAAGAGTAACAACTAATTGGAAATTATTTCTTAATGATAAACTCCTATTATGCTTGTTTTAGAGGTTGGAAAAGTGAGGTAAGAAGCTTAAGAGAAACATTTTAAATGTGTTCATTAGTTTTGACCTTCTTCAGTTTCAAATAAAGATGTGCACTGACTGACTTTTAGAGGCTTGAATGGCCTGGATGCTGGTCCGAGTCTTTGCTAGTTATTTATGAGGATCAGGCCCTAGGTAACCTGAAACGAACATCGATAAAAATGGGATTCAACATAAATGGAGATCCTTGCTGAGGCGGGGATAAGCAACCTTCCATAATCCACAAAAGAAACACGAACCCTCCAATTCTTTCTGTTTTTCAGATCAATAAATTGTATTGCAGAGGCCCAACTCTCCTTATGACTTTGTTGGGCCCTGGCTGAAGTGGAGTTTAGATCTTGATTATGTGGGCCGAACTGCATTAACCTCCTGTGGAGCAGTGTTTTAGTCGGTAAGTAGCTGGCCTTTTCTCCGTGGAGCCATTCTCTAAACATGAGAGCAGGTAACATGAGGAACGGGTTAGCCTATAGTTACCCATAGGCAGGTGATGTTAGGGGTCTATGCAAATGATTTTGGAAGTGTTTTCTTTATTAAATAATAGTCCTCTCTCACAGATTAATCTCCTATAACTAAGCACTTTGTTTAAATATAAACGGCTCTGTGCCACTTTTAGAACACTCAGATTACTCTGTTAAATTATTAACCAGTTTTTATCATCAGTAGGGGAGTTTTTATAGAAATGAGAACAGGATCTTACTCACTGGTTATTTTTAAAATGTGCCAACATGAAGGCTTGTACTTGTGACAAGGCTCATGAAGTGTAACAGAGCTGTTGTATGGATTTTAAAGGAATTACAAAAATTAGAGATAGAAAAAATTCTTTTTAGGCATAAAGCTCCATCCAGGTTTGGACCTTACAGCATATTTTATGTTCTGCTTCTACAATCAGTGGATGCTGAGGCTGCTCAGCAGCTCTTGGTAAGTTTTTATCATATTTCAGGATCCAGCTAGTAGGCCATGAATATTGGAGCAAGGGGAAAGCTGGTATTTAAGGCTTAATTTACTGGTAAGCATTTTCTGCCTTGACATAAGACATGGGTTGGC
The DNA here is from genome assembly GCF_011004875.1 of Balearica regulorum gibbericeps. Classification (NCBI taxonomy): domain Eukaryota; kingdom Metazoa; phylum Chordata; class Aves; order Gruiformes; family Gruidae; genus Balearica; species Balearica regulorum. Next base: position 14,422,975 of record NC_046189.1, on the reverse strand, counting down.
AGTAGGCTATATGGCATCTTCTTTCTCTTCTCCTGCTGCTTCTATTGTTTGCATTAGGGGCTGCAGGTAGAGAAGCAGTTGGGTCCTATTTTGCTTGAAGGCCTGACAGGAGGAAGGTCCACCTGTAGGGCTATAACTGGTGGATTGGTGTGGATAAAATATTTGGAAGTCGTTAGTCCCAACCTCTCCGTGATTTGCCTGTAGGATATCAATGTACTTGCTACCCAGCAATTCCAGATCCTGGGCAAGTGGAAGGGGGTCGGGCATGGAGAAGTCTCTGTAATGATGTCTGCCAGCTGCTGAGCAGCAAAGCTTCTGGAGAAGGGAGACATACGCTCTTCCGGAGCTGGAGCTCCATCCTCCTTGGTAGGCAACTGAAAACAAAACAAGTCTGTTTTACTCCAGACTGCAATGAAACATAATGCATGAATATATCAAAATACACTAGAAAATTGAATTACCTTTCTGCGGAGTAGAACGTATCTGGTGGTGTAACTGAAAATACTTTGGTGAAGAATGGTGTAACAAATGAGAGAACATGGGTGTCTCTTCCTCCTAGGTCCTACAGCATTACTTTCTCCAAATAAATTTCGAAGGTCTCTGTTTTAAGTCATAGAATGGTTTGGGTTGGAAGGGACCTCAAAGATCATGTAGTTCCAACCCCCCTGCTGCAGGCAGGGACACCCTCCACTAGAATCTCACGTGCCTGCTCTAATTTTCCTATTCAGCCAGTTAATCACATAAGTATTTGCTGAGTAAGTATGGATGTCATGAAGGTGATTTGTGAAAACTCTGAGAACTTGCATTACATGGCCATTTTTTCCTACTAGTGTCACTGTGCCCAAAGTTAAAATTTAAGATTCAATAACATCACTCCCTGTGTCTTGTTATGCTGCGGTGCATTTCCACTTCTCCTTTTTATACTACACAAAACCAGATTTTATTTTCAATGGAAAATTACTAAATTTCAAAATTGTATATGGATATATGCTTTGTGCAGTTTATGTAGCAAAATGCTCTTCTGACATTGGCAAGGCATATTCAGCAGATGGCTGGGGAGAGTCTAATCCTCTCCCACCTGGCACAAAGTATGCTAATTGCTATGCGCCTTGAGCAAAGAGCCTTCTAGATATTCAGCCACCTTTCATATTGGGGCAGAAATGTCTGCTGGGGAAGGTAATGGAAAGATCCCTATGTAAATTCCTTGAGGACATCTTTCCTGCAAAAAGTGTGTGTGGGGGGGAGATATCTCTACTATCTTCAAATGTCAATTGGAAAAGTAACAGGGCTTTCCGTCAGCCTAATTCAGATCCCACCAGGGATTTGTGCTGGGTGGAGGTTGGGTTTGACAGGATAAGTGGGAAGAGATTGCAGCTGCTCCCATCAAAACAGAGTCAATTTTCAGGGGAGGCAGCAAAGGATCTCTCTGTGTCTCCTCCTGACACAGCCACCTGAGACCTGTGCAAGATGTGGTATGAGGGTCACCGGATGAGCATTTGGCACTTCTTGTCTCATTATTTGCAGTTCCATTGAAGTGACAATGTAGCATCGCAGCAGAGGAGCCAGAAGGAGGGCAGGATTGCCTGGCACGGGAAAATCGCTCAATGAAACTTGAGACACTCCACTGTGAAAGTGACCCGGAGAGCTCCCGTACTTCCAGAGCTGTTCAAAGAGGGGAGGCACCCCTAATGCTGACCCAAAGACTTCATTCGCAGGCGCCTCAATTCCAACAGCGACATGACGGGAAGCCAAGGGATGGGAAAGACAAAAGGATGCAGCACTTGCCCTGGCACCCGCAGAGACCTGGCTGCCCTTACCCAGTTGTTACGGCCACCGAGCCCTTCTCTGTCCCTGCCCCACCACTCAGCGGGGCAGTGAGCGTGAAAGGTGACCTGGCTGCAGCAGCAAGTCTGCTGTGGGGTCGGCTGGTGCCCCATCTGGCCAGCAGCAGGGAGCCAGGCAATTTGGAGAGATGCTGACCAGTGTCTTCACCTGGCAGTGAGGTTTCCTCCAAAGAAGAGCCTGGAGATGGCAGTGGGGATGGAGAAGGAGCTCGGTGTCTGACCCACATACCTACCTATAAGTGTGTGGTGGGGGCCCTCCTGGGCTGCTGGGAGGGAGCCAGTCACCTAGGGCCTCCTTGTCTTTGTATTTCCAGCAAAGGCCATCAGGCCCAAACGCTGCAGGTCTTGGGGATGATGCTTAGCCCTTGTCCCTGCACACTTGGAGCCTTTTACCCAGGGACTTACTATACCAAGATGATGCCCATGAAACAAGCCCCCCTATCCCTGCCCAAGCCCGTCCCCAGAAGGTGGATGCCACGTGGCAACCCATCCTCTGGAGAGACAGCAGTCCTGTGCTCCGCGGCAGTAAGCCAGCTGGGAGGATCTCCCTTGCCCACAGGCTATGTGGGCAATACTGACCCGTTCTGGCTGATACGGTGGCATCAGCAAAAAACAAATCCCAAAGGGAAGATTATTATTTACCCAATGTCTGTGTTTTTTAGAAGTTAAAGTTGTTGGCACCTGCTATTTGCCATACTAACATAGCAGCTGCTAAAGCTTCTGCGCTGACTCTTTTCACTTGCCACTAGAAGGTCCCGTTTGCACTCACGGCGATACTGGTGGAGAATCTCTCGGGGTCCATCGCTGCTGCTGGGGGCCCCGCGAGGTCCAGCGCCAGAACCGTGGTGGAAGCAGCAGAGAGGCAAATGGGACAGTCCAAGCCACGGCAGCAAGCTAGGAAATATGCTATCTGCACGCTCAGAGAGCATTCCCCTTCTGTGCAAGCACGTTGTTTCCACAGCGACCTAGTTTTATGAATAATAAAAGTCTTCCCTCTTCATAACTACAGCAACAGAGAATTTTATTAATGTTTGCCATTATAAAGTAAAGGTTACTGTGCCTTAATTTTACTAGGTTGCCTTAAAACCTGTAAGATCTTTATGGAAGTTAGGACATAGCTTGTGATCAGCTGTCAGCCCTATGTGCACGCTGCTTCTAGAAATGAGTCTGTAGGGATGACTCAGGCTTGGCAGCCCAACAAAAGATGTTCCCTCTGTAAAACAAATAGTTACATCTGAAAATGTAAGATTTTTTTCTTCATTGCTCTCTTGGAGGGGGGAGGGGAAAGATTGCTAGGATGATCATGAATATTTTAAATTTGAGTTCTGCAGTTCAGCTGCATGGCAGCTCATATAAGCCAAATAACATTTTATAGCCTGACTGGATAAGCACATTAGTGCTTCCAGTATTGATTCTAGTTTTGGCTCTGCAACTCGTTGCCTTTACACATATGCCTGGGACCAAAAAGGGTTCCAGAAACCAGTATTTAAATGTCATTTTAAACCTATTCATGTGGTTATCTAAGCCTAGACGGAGGACTGTTACCATATGGCCACATCTCTAAGGGCTGCTCTGGCAGTAGGGATTCCTAAATGCAAGGCATCTTTCCCTGTCGCCCAGCAGCAAAGAGGAGGTACCATGCGAGCTCTGCCCAGCAATTTGCCTCTCTAAAAGGAACCCTCCAAAAAGCAATGAAGGCAGATATAGGGTCACCGTACTGCTAAAGATAAGGCTGTGGAGAATCCAGGGTGATGTGAAAAGTCTGAAAGCCTTAGTCCATATCCTCTTGTGGAAAACAGGGAGCTGGTAGCTCCGGGTGGTAACCAGTGATATTTTACGTTGGTCTGGGTGCTGCGCTGCAGTGTAGAGTGGCAAAGTTGAGTTTAAAACAATTGGGGTCAAGAACATAGAGCGATTCTTTAGCTATCGTAAAACAGGCTGACTGAGCGGCCAACCTTCCTGAAGCAGAAATAGAATTGCATGGGTTTCTTGTGGCTGTTATTTGGCACAGTAGTGCAAAAGAGATGATATAATGCTGCTTGCATTGCTTTCATTCTAAGCATAATTATTTTTTTTTTTTTTTATTACAGTGATGCTCCTTGTCCGTATCAATTCAGCTATTGTCATTTCCCCCATAAAGGCTGTAGGTGGTATAATGTTGTGAAAGACTGCTGTATTGCTTAAACAGTCGCTGAACCAATGGATGGTTGTGGCTGGTTAGAAGCAGTTTTCACTTCTGGAAGGAAAGTCAATTTATCTATAGGCAGAGTGAGGAAAAAGAGACATTTTGTGCTCAGCAGGAACTCTTTAGTAAATGGAAGTTTCATTGATCATGCAACTCTGTTGGAGTGCAACGTAAATTTTGGGATGGGGTTAAAATAATATATTAAAAAAAAAAAAGGCAGGAAAACACTGTCTGGTAGGGAGGGCCTTTAACTGCCTTTGGCCTGCAGAGGTCAGATTGTCTTTTGGACTGTGCAGTTAATCTGCTTGGTACCTTTGGGCATGCTCCCCTGCTGTTTAATGCTATAGTCCACCAAGCTCTACCAGTTGAAGCATATTTATTTATTTATTTAAGAAATTCTTTTGCATTCCAAGCTCCACATGCAGTATCAGCACATGAGAACAGTAATAAAAATTAAGAATAATTCAGGTTTCTGTAACTAAATTCTTTATTTTACAGCCACATGATCCAAGTTTTGTGTATGCATTTGTTATGGGAAGAAGGTTTGGTCTGAAACCCAATTTAATCGGAGGTAAGATTTCTTTTGATTTAGATTCTTGTTCAGGCACTTGATGCATTGCTTTAATTATCAGCAAAGTGGTCCCTTTCAGCTACCGTAGGAGCAGCTAATTTTCTGGAGTTGCCTACAGTAAGCAAATATTTTCTGCTGCAAGTGAATGCATTCCTACAGTTTTCTTAATATTTATGTGAAATTCTTTAACTGTGATAGTGTAGTTGGTGCAACTAAACCTTAATTGGAGGTGTGAACTGCTTTTGGCAATGTCTCACTTCAAGCAGTAGCTGGCACTTGTATGCATACAGACAACTTTGCCATGCCACTTTAGCTTGTCTGCAGCAAGAAATTCTTCTGGCATCATTATGCATTGAAGCCTTTGGTTTCTCGAAGCAACAGTCTTGAGAAAGAAAGTGACCTTCTTTAATTCTGGGGTTTCTGGTGCCCACGTGAAAACAGGATGAAGAGCTGACAAGCTGAAAGCTTGTTAAAGTTAGAGCATTTCTTAGCCATAAGATATAGATGGAATTTAAGAGAGAGAAACAAATTAATAAATTCCCTGTGAGAAGTAGTTTTATAAGTAATAATAGAAAAAAGCTATTTTTGAACTACGGGTTTTGAATATTAAACATGTTCTTGGTGGGGTTAGTATAGGAAAACTTGTGCTTTTTCAATCATGCATGCTGCAAAGATATTCCATGCAGGATAAAATAATGCTGCTTTAATTTCCAAGGAAGTCTTAAAAAAATTTGCTACATTTCCACAGTAACAACAAATAATAACAACGTGTGCTTAAACTTAACCAGTGGGGTAAGCAACTCTAGAAAATCATGGGGAGCATATACATATAGAGAAATAATATGATCTTTGAAGGGTGAGTAAGTGTGAGTTTGTGTAGGCGAGAGGAAGAATGGAAGCAGCGGGGTAAAGGGCCTGATTTCACACCCCCCAAGTGGGGCTCTCGACGTGACGATCCACACGGTCAGGCTGCGTGCGGCTCCTGTGGGTGTGAGAGAGGAGTATCCACTTCCGTAGTTCTGAGGACTTGGGGGTTTTTTGTGCTCTAGAGATTTGTGGCTGAAATTTTTTGTCCAGAAAATTAGCAAGAAGGCTGAGGGGTGTGTACTACATCAGGAAAGACTGTTTGGGTCTTGTTTGCCTCTGTACCAAGCTGACAAAGCAGAAGTAGTAATCCCCTGAAGTATCGGCTGCATTATGGCACTGGCAGTTCGAGTCTAGTAAACTAGTAAAATACTATTGGGCTGTGATTCTTTCTGTGCTTTGGGAGATTTAAAATTTACTGGAGCTTCCTTAGGGAGCAAGAATATTCTCAAGGAATTAGCAGCAGAAATTATGCAAAGCATTCACTGGGCTCTGTGCATAACTTCCATGCTGTGTTACAAAACAGCTATGTTGACATTACCAGATGCTGCCCTTGTCAGATGGGTCATGAGAATCACCAAATCTGTGGCTGATCTATTTAAAATTTGGGAACCCATATGTCCAGACTGATTGGTGGGGAGAAGCTGAAAGAGGGCTTTGGTTGTATATCAAGCTTGTAAGGAAACTAGTTTGGAAGGTCTTGGGGGGGGGGGGGGGTATGATAACACACCAATCTGTTATCCACATACAACACTGAAAGTTATTTATGTGACAAAAAAATATGTTTCAGTAACTCAAATGTGTAGGGGTAGGACTCCAGCACAACACTGATATTACTTTGCACTGATTTTTCTTAAACATTCACACCATCTCGCTAGAGAAATGATGGTTAGCTGTTTTAGGCTCTCTAGAGGAATCAGTGCCAAATCTTAGATACATCCTCAAATAGGAATCTTTCAGGATAGTGTGCTTCATGTCTGATTTATCCCTATTCCTAATTAGGGAAGGAGCAGGGAAACTGGTCCAAGTTTGTCTATGGAGAAAGGCAGGATGCCTAACTGGATAGAGCAGTTTCTTTTTTTTTCTTTCTTTTGTTTTTTAATTTCCTATTTCATAGAGCTGCATTTTATGAAAATGTCAGGATTTTCCCCATCTGGCTAGCATTGTTGCTTCTCAGCATTTTTACCTACCTTTTATAGCATAGAATGACAGCAGCGATGGCAGCAGCAGCAGCACAGGCCTCTCTGCTGAATGCAAGTCTGTGTAGAAGTCTCTTACCTGAGCAGCAGCCTCAGCACCTGCAAATTATTGGAGAAAGATTTTTTTTTTAATTGTTATTTTTGGGTGAACATAAGAAAAGCAGCTATAACACCTTTAAATGCTGCGTGTCCCTGCCCAGCAAACTAGCTTCCAAGTAGCAGCAGCTGCAGCTAGGGAAGTTCCTTTCCTCAGTAAGATTTAGTAGCTCAAGCCTGCGTTGTACTGGCATGGCCGTATTCCTTCCGCTTCTCAAGCTAATGCAGTCCTTGCTATTCTGGGCACCTCTGTGCTGAAGATAATATCCTTAATGTTTTCAACTACAGTCTCATGAAATTTTCACCCATCTCTTCTTGGGCATAGATGCTGTAAGCATCAAGAGTCTGGTCATTTCTACCAGCAGGGGGAATGAGCTATTAATGCTAGCGTTGGCACAAGAACAAATGGGTTTCTGTTAGGCATGAATAAATTTAGGCTGGGAAGTAGGAGGATTTACATAGTGATTCTAAGAATGAGCTTCTGGAACTGCCTTCCAGTGGTAGTAGGAGGGCAAAACCCCCAATTACTTTTAAATGCAATGTATGAAAGGAACTGTGCGATGGAATAGCCAGTGGTAGCTGGGGGCTGGACTTCATGACTCGAGAGATCCCTTGCAGCCCTTTTCTCCTCTGTGCATGTGCAAGTGGGTCGACAAAAGAGTGATGCTATCTTCCCTCCCCTTTGTAAAGTCACACTGGAATAGCTGCAATCTGGCTTTTTTAGAACCTACCACTTGGAAGTATTTGATCAGCTGTGGCAAGTCCCTGGGATGTGAACTCCACGTATTTAGTTTGAAGGAAATATCAATCAAAGTAGGATTTCCCCTGCTGCCCCATCTTCCTTTCTTGACCCTGTTTTTACATTTTAACTCACAAGAGTGGAACGAGTGAGCAAGGAGCAGGCTGATGTCACAGCCACAGTTAGAAGTGCTTGCTTATTAGAAGAGCAGCATTTTTTTTTCCTGCCGGTGGCATATGTTTTACTTGCTAAGTATATCTGTATCAGAAAGCTGGCAAATGTGTTCTAGATAGCATCACTGACCAGCATGTTTCTGCTGCTGCTCTGTCTCTTATTAATAAATTGGACAATGTGGTGAATAATTGGAGCCTTTAGTATCATAATATTTCCACTGATGGCAAAAATACCTCACTGCAGTATCTTGTATACAGTGACTTACATGCAGTTGTTTAAACATTGCTGAGGAATCCTACCAAACAACTTGTAAAATCCTTTGGCTATGAATGCTTACCTAATTACACAAGAGTACACAGTGAGTTAATAATGAAATTAGAGTCTGGTGTGGCTTATTCAAAATCACTTTTTCCTGCAGTCAGAAGTAGATTACTGATGCTATGTTTCACCTGGATACAAATTGAATGGCAATTAATAAAACCCCTGACTAGTTTGCTATTAGCAGCACAGCCATGTTCACATCACTTTCTTGCTGAATGTTGGTAAGATATGTTCTTTTCATCATCTTATTTCTTCACTTGACCTTACCATTAATATTTCGTAGTGTTGAGGGGAGGGGGCTGGCATGTATATCCTAATTACTGTGTATATTCTAACCTGGAGTGCTGGAACATATGGTACTCATAAGAGTTCATTTGTGTAGTACTGTTGGTGAGAGGAGTAGCTAGCAATTATGTTGTGCGTGCAGAGCTTGGTAAATGAGTGATGTCTCTGATGGCAAAGTGGCGTTTTTACTGCATTCTATTTTATAGTGTTACAGTGTTCAAAACTGTGTTGTGCCCGATGCTGTACATTGCTCTGCTATTCCATGTGGAGGGGAAAGCTGGTTTTAGGCCTCTGCTGAACTCTGAGTTAAGTAGCAGGAGAAAGCTCTTCCTCTGAAGAGTAGGGAGTTGAAATAAACATGGAAAGATCTGTTAGATCTACAGTTTGGAAAGCGATGCTTGCTTCAGAAGAATCTAGAGCCAGTGCTCTGTTTCCAGAATCAGTCTTATGTGTTTGTATCATTACTGCAACACCTATGTTGGTTTTTTTTTTCTTCCCAGTTGTTAAAAAGTATTTAAAGAACCTAAAGGAAACAGAAAAATAAGTACTTTTCATTTATTCTAAATGCTGGGTTGCTGCTGCACTGTTAAGTGGTGGGATGTGTAGCAAGAGAAGGTTACATTATGAAAAAAATTTTGTAACAGCCCTTCATATAGAAATACTCTCTTTGACACTAATGATTGAGGAGCTCTTTGAGAATAGCTGAACATGGAGAATCAGTGAGTATTCAAACACATATAATTAAAAAACCCATTTATACTAATGCAACGCATTGTTCATTGCAATTATCAGGTTTCTTCTAAGCATAAATTATCCATACTCACTGCATGTGATATAAAGTAAGGAAATAAGAGTGGCATGAAGTTTCAGTATGGTTTTGTCTTAGCTGTTAACCCCATTAAGAAACAGAGAATGGCTACCACCTTCTTTTGCACACAAATGACAGGTTGCGTAGATTAGTTATGTGCCAGCTAATGAGGTTCTATCGTTGTTCAGTGTCCCCTGTGTAATTACCGTTTTTTAGACCTGCGGTGTGCTTGGTACCCCTTCTAGAGCTGTTATATTTCTTCTGTTATTTACAGTACTGGCTGGGTTATTTGCTATTGCAAATCAAAAGGAAATTTCTCTCACAGGTCTGTCATTTTGTCCCGTGTCTGTACTGCACGGAGCACAGCGGGACCCTGGCCTACAGCTGAGCCTGCTAGTGCTACAGAAATATGAATAAATCCTACTCACGCTTGACGGCCGCACTTGATAGCGGAGTTCAGCAAGGGCTGCTTCTGCTCTGCTGTTTGTGCCGCCTGTTCCCTATGGTGTTATAGCCTTCATCACCCAAAGCCAGCCTTGAGCTTCCCAATGGGTATTGCCTGTTGTTATTACCAAAGTCACGATGCTGGTCTTCCCACGCTTAACCTCCTGTTAAACTGAATATTTGATATTGCGGGTTTGCTCTTCTGTAATGGTCATTGCTATTGTAAACACGATGGCCAGTGTTCTTATGGCATCCTTGCAAAGAGTCTTTGATAAATTAGTCATTCATGTTTGTATCTCCTGAACTTGTCTCCTTTGTATTCCATGTGCAATGGAAATATTCCTCTTTCTGTTAAAACAGTCAACAGTTTGTGAGGAATATCGAGGAATACCCCACCTGCTTATTTGTTACAGGACGTAACTGGATTCTTATTATAAGTGTTAGATAAAAGACTACTGTTGAAATCCAGAAACTTTATTTCCTAGTAAGACACAGTTTTATTGTGCTCACTCAGCAAGATTGATACTACTTATGCCTTGGTGAGGAGCAAGTTCTTTAAAAACGTATTCTACATAGAGACTTTCTCAAGTCAAGTGATACACTGACTTTTTTTTCTGTGATATCAGAGAAGGCATTTGATCGTGTTGGAAGGCTGACTTTACCACTGGGTTAACAGAGCCTGGACTAACATTTCCTGACTGGCTGTCAATATGAACAGCCACAACTACAATCAGCAGTTTTGCATCTGAAGCTTTTTTGATTTGAATTCTAGCATTACAAAATTTCATCCCCTGTGCTTCCCTATCCTGACAAAGGAGGAAGTAAGTTAAAAGCTCTGGGCAGTCATCTGGAGATGTGATGTAGTTTATTTATCACCCAGATTGAAAGTACGTATATACCTTGCATAGTATGCGTTTGCTCCCTAGCCAATCTTGAAGAACTGGCTATCAGCGGTTTCCTGTGTGCCTCTGACATCGATGTTACAATTTCTTTCATTTGGTACATATGCTGCTATGATAATCCACACTTCTGGTATTGTGTTTTCAGACATCTGCAGTGCAATCTATCTGGGATTATTTCATAATGTCTTTCAAAGATGAAAGCAGGTTTTATTAAAAAAAAAAAAAAAAGCAGCTGTCATTCCTAGTGAGGTATTTCATCTTGAGCTGATAAATCTGGACAGCAGAAGTAAGAACTGATAGTACCAGAGAGCAGCTGTTTCTGGCACTCGTTGCTAGACTTGTGTTTTTGTTGTGTGGTGAAAGTTAGTTGCTGGATTTTATTTTTTTTAAATTGAATAGTCATTTTACTTTTTTGTTCTTTGCTTCTAAAATACTTTAAATTGTATTTATTTTAGATTTAGATGCACTGTCATAACTGGTCCTTTGTTTATATGTTTGTGAGGAGAAACAGGAGCTGCTGTTGGTTAAAATGTTCTAGTGATCTAATGATCATCTAATGATGAGGAACAGCTGGGCTAGATGGGCTGCATGAAAGGGTCTGGGGGTGTCAGCCTCAAGGAAGACCATTTTATATAGAAAACTGGTACAGCTTTTCCCCTAGACAATAGAGAAATCCCAAGGCATGTTTTCTGTTGTTTTTCACACCTGGTCATCCTGTGGGTCTGTATCTTGTATTTGTTTGTCTGCTGTTTACACACTTAGATTTTGAGCTTTCACAGTAGTGCCTACTTGACCAGTATGAGAATTCAGAATTTTTTTCAAAAGTAATAACACTATTGCTATGACATAATCTGCATAGTAGTGATTTGTAAAACTGCTTATACTTTCTAAATTAACAATGATAATGAATTCAGACTGGAATTTAAAGAAAACTATGTGAAGCAAAGAAAATCCCTCTTTCCTTTCTGGAAATCCATGTGGTACCCAGACAAGGACTGGAAGGAATAAGCTGGCAAAGAAAAGATATCCAGACCAAAAGGAGAAACATCTTTATTTCCTCAGCAGTGAGACCTGCACCAAAATAAAACATATATTCTTGGGTATTAGAAGTCTGCTGGGCAAAATGTGCACTAAGAACTCAATATCTAAACTTGTTTCTGAACTCAGCTTCCAGGTTTTTCTGACTCCTGAAGCCACGAAATGAATACAAAGCAGCAGGTTAATCTTCTCGTATCTCTTTGAATTTATTTTTATCTTTGCAAATATTCTTCATGGTGGTGGTTCACCCCAGGCGTGCTGGTCTGAAGTATGAGAGATGCTACTCGCTGTACAGAAATGCACTAATACTTCTTTCTGTTTGTGGTCCAGACTGTCTGCTGCCGGTATAGATCCGCAGCACGCCAGAGCAGGTTTATACCGGGTCCCAGTCTGACCGTGCCCCTTCCTGCAGTGCTCCTCTCTGTTTATTGTACGCACTTCCCTTTCCTTTGTCAATGTACTCTTTTGGTAACGTTTGTTCTCACCTCCACAACCACTTCGTTGCACGTGGGCTGCAGTCAATAAGGATGAGCGGGTCACAGGGACTAAAGACGAGAACAAGGGGGGAGATGCAAAGAAGGAATTTGGCTGGAGGCGTTGGGAGGGAGCTGAGGGGGCCTGAAGCTCCACACAACACTTGGTGCAGGAGGAGAGGAGGGTTCGTGGGAAGGGCCCCTTGCAGCCCTCTGCAGCGTATTACTGCAAGTTATGAGGTGGTTCATTTGCCTTATCTGTGCTGGTGCAGAGCTGCCCTGGGAGCAAACTGACCCGTGGCTTCCTTTCCTGTCCCCCAAAGCCTCTTCCAAGCCTGGCTCTGGGCTGCCAGTTTTCAAAGACTTTTTACAAGGAGTCACAGGGAAAAGACGAGGGGAAGCGGGTGCAAGTTACTCCCGGGGAGATTCCGATTGGACTCTAGGGGAAAACTTTTCACAATGAGAACAATAGGCTGTTGGAATAACCTCCCCAGCGGAGTGGCAGATTCCCCAACACTGGGCACTTTTAGGATTTGGCTGGATGGGGTGCTGGGCCATCTTGTCTAAATAGTGCTTTTGTCTGGACGGAGCTTTTGCCAAGAAAGGTTGGACTCGGATGGTCCTGGAGGTCTCTTCCAACCTGGTGTTCTATGTTTCTGTGAAAGTAATTTCACTATTTCACTCTGCGTGAAGTTCTTAAATGAATTTGAGTATTTCCAAACTCGGCTTCTTGCAATTGTGCACACTGCAAGCGTGGGTTTCTGTGTGCTGCCGATGAGGCAATCGTGTACTCGCGCTCTGCCTGCCCTAGGTGTTGCCGCTTCTTAGGGCAGTCCCAGGGGCCGCCTGTCCCTGCCGCCCGCCCCGGGCAGCGCGGAGGCCGTGTCGCTGCTGCTGCAGCTCAGCTGTTCGCCGCCGCCTTTCCCCGGGGCCGGCCGGCAGCCGTGTGCGCACCTGGCGGCGGTCACACACACACCCCCTCCCACAAACACTCCCCCCCCCCCCCACACACACACACACCCGCCGGAGGGCAGCAACCCCCCGGGCCGCTCAGCGCGCGCCGTGGCACGAGGAGGACGCGAGGTGCCCTGCCCGGGTGCGGGGGTGGGTGCGGGTCGTGTCTGTGTCCCGGCGCGCGCCCGGCGGCAGCACAACGGACAGCGGCCGCGCGGTCCCGCCCATCGCACGCGCCCGCCGTGGGACGAGGTCGGCGCGCGTGCGCCTGCTGTGGGGCTGGCGGTTGGAAGAGGCGGGGGCTGAAGGGGAGGGTGCGCGCGCGCTGCTGCCCGCCCGCCCTCGCGCTGAGGTAACAGCCTCCCGTAACTGTGGAGAGAAGAGCCAGACGGGCGGGTGCTGCCGCGGGGAGCCGCCCGCCTCGCCCCGCCCGCTGCCCTCCACCGGCTCCGCGGGCACAGCCCGTCGGGGGTGAGGGCGCCGCGCTGCCCCCTGGCCGGCCGCCCCCCGCGCCGCCCCGAGGCGCTATGAGCCATGAAGCCGCCCGGCAGCATCTCCCTGCGGCAGCCTCGCTGCGGCCGTCGCCTCCCCGCCGCCTGCCGCCTCACTCTCCTGCAGCTCCTCAGCCGCCTCGTTTCGCTGCTCTTGCTTCTCCATGGCTCTTCTTGCCCCCGAGCCCACGCGGCTGCAGGGGCCGCCGGTGGGTATGACGGGTTGTGTGTTCGTGTGCGTGAGGCGCCTGCTGCTCCTCGGTCCCCGTCCTCCCCCTCCCCTGCCCCCCCTGCCTGCGCCCTGGGTGATAAACCTCGATAACATCCATTTTCCCCTGAACGATTTCTTCCTCCGCCCCTTCCAGCTTTATGTACGTGTCTGTTTCGGCGTATAGATAAGTGGGCTCAGAAAATGTTTCCTTGCCTTGCTTCCTTACAAAAAAGAAACGTGATGTTTTCCCCTGTGATCTTCCGAATCCAGTGCTGCAGTATTTTAGATAGAGGATGGTGTGCATAGAAATACACTGGTGAGGTATGCGACAAAAAAGCCTTAGGTGGTTTTTGTATGTGTTAGGATGCATGTGTACGGGGATCTGACTGGGAAGCTAATTTGTTGGTTTGGGGTTGGATTTTTGTTTATTTGCTTTTTGAATGCATAGAGATGGCGTGTGGAATACCGTATGTAGTCTGTTTGTGCATCATGTTCTTATTGTTATGTTGCTTGTTGATTGACTGTATCTTGAAATTTCAATGAGGAAGGATACAGGATTTCATCTCTAAAGCCGCTTTTGAAGAAAAGGGCTTTTGTCAAAGTTAAGAGAGAGGTAGAAAACTTCCGTTATGTAAAAGGGATTGATTAGCATTCAGTGCGCACGGACTTTGAATTCAGTTTGTCTTAGGAATATGGGTAGTATTCTTAGCCTTTTGTAGATGTATATTTGGGGTTTTTTTTGTGTGTGTGTATCTTGGAGAGAGAACTTAGCTATCAAAGAGTGTGTAAGGTGTAACTACATATCCAGTAAGATTTTTTTTTTTTTCCTTTTAGAGGTTGAGAGGCATTAAAATATTTATAATCTATGACTGCATATGAAAATGTATATGCATTTAAATAAATAATGTTATTTCTGAAACCATTTTACATGTGAAAAATGAATCAGATGTAGCTCAGTGAGTAAGCTATCTTTTTGTTTGCTTGAATGATTAATAAAATATTATAATATTGCAAGCTAAATATGTAGCTTTTTCATGGAAATAAACACATTCTGCCATATAATTTATGGCTAGCATATCTTTCTTCTTCAGATCTGCATTGGAATGAAACAGCAGGCGGTATAGAGGGAGTACTGGCAGATGAAGAGAACACATTTCAACAGAATAAAAGCAGTGACAGTAAAAATAACAGCAATACAATCCAGAAAGAAATTACACTGCCTTCAAGACTAATCTATTATATCAACAAAGACTCTGAAACCCCTTATCATGTCTTGGATACCAGGGCAAGGCACCAGCACAAACACGACAAGGTAGGGTAAAAGGATGCTCATCTGCAGGATTTTCAAAGTGGTAATATGTGATGTGGAACAGTATTTGAATGTTTTATTCTGTAGATCTTCAAGACTTAATGGTGGTCCTTGCTACCATCCTTAGGAATTAAAAGAGGACGTATAATTAACAAGAATGTAATTTCCCTTGTGTTAATTCAAAAATAATTATTTTGAATTTCAGGAAGGTTCAGAAGCTGAACTGTAGATAAAACAAATGGGAATTATGCAAAGTTAATTTGTCTGATCAACATAGATTCCAGTGTCTTGACTTATAGTATATACCATCATCAACAAAATGCTTTTTCCAAAATAGCTGTAGGCTGCAGGAATGTCTGCATAGGGACTTCCTTTAGAATCCTGAACTTACACTCAAAGCCAAGTAACTCAGGCTGTATCATGCACTACTTAATAAATGCAGTATTGGCTTCCTGCCAGCATATGACCAATGAAGACCACTGTAAAGTGTTACCTGTTTTTGTCAAAAACTGAATACCTGCATTTTTCAATATTTCATTTTGTATAGATGCAGATAGTATTTTTTTTTCTCTGAAATTGCATGGGATTGAACAAACTTTGGTTTTGTGGAATAGCTTGGTAATGAAGTAAACCTATTCTAAACTATATCACTTAAAGACTCCTTAAAAATTATTCCATCCTATTTTTATTACAAAAAGTAATTTCTTCCCATAGGTTAAAAAGGTCAGGTGAAGATAAAGATGGTTTTTATAGGAAGAGATTGACATGGTAGAGAAGAGAGACAGCAAAATAGATTAGTGTGTATGATATTACTGATGGACTTGGCTGTAATGGAGTTTCTACCTATTGAATTGTATTTCTTTTGAAACTTTAGAAAGTGAATTTATTATGTATATATATGCTTTTGTTGATATTGATTATGTGCTATTTCAGATTTGGAATTAATATGGAGTCACTGCATAATCTTTGAAAAAAAAACAAACCTAACAAGATAGTTTTGATGATTTAATGGGAAGAAGGGTTGCTTCCTAGCTTATTGAACTTGGATACCACTATGTGCCTTTGGATGCATCCAAATACACCAATAGATTATGGATGCCACAGAAAAACTGTTTGATTGTTGGCAACTGGAGCTACTTCAGAGACTACTCCATTCAAAACTAATACCCCTTTAAAGTGAGACCACTCTTAAACACTAGGGACTTTCTGCTTCCCTCTTTGGAGAGGAGTGTGGGAAGAAAGGGATTTGTACGTCCTTGCAGACCTGCCTTTGGGAATAGTGCTTCCTCCATGTTTCTACGTGGGGCTCTTCTTGGGAATATACAGAGGAGAATGTCTGCCAATCCCTTTACTTACCCAGCATTCCCACAAGAACATTGCTGCCTTTGCCTATCCTTTCTATGCCCTACCTTCTCTCTACCTGTTGGGGTAAAGCTCTGCAGAAATCTGTGCTGACAGAATTGGTATTGATTTCCTTGGGTATGCTTGCTGCTGAGTGTTGTGTAAAGTGGATCTCCTTTCTACTCACCGTGTCCCTTTTAAGCATAGGGAAAGCTTAACACTGCAGTTCTTCCAACAGAAGGGTTCTTTAAGCTTGGGGCTTCATGGAGAGTGACATTATGTTGATTTCATTCTTCTGGCATGAAACGTCTATTGCTTTGATCCCTTTAATTGAAGGAAAGGGTTGATTATGTTTCTTCTCTGAATTGATTTTGCATGTCTTGTTTCCAGAGCACCATAGAGGGCTTTCCTTCCTCCCCAACTTGCATCTTGTGTCTTTCCTTGCATGAAGTAATTTCTTTGCCCTTCCATCTATAACCAATATTTTGGTTATTTTGTTCTGTCTAACATTTATTATTATCATCTTTGTAGAGCAATAATTTGGCATGGGAGAAGTCTGCCTAGAATGTAAAAGGAAACAATGCAATTGGACTGTGAAAAATATGCATAAGGGCTTTTTTTGTTTGTTTTTGGTGGGGCTGGATTCTTTAGTACTTGCTTTTATCCCTTCCCAGAATTAAAAAAAATGCTATATTGTAATAAGTCTTACTTGTGAGATTTTGCTGTCTTCCACATTGGTAATAAAAAGAAATAACCAAAATACCTTTATAGTTAGGTAAAGAAAAAGAGATCTGTATTTAAATTTGGTTTTTAGCATGTGAAAAAAAGTAAAGACAAATATAATGACCTTATACGTAGGCAGTGGACAGCTGAGGAAGAAAAATACCTTTTTTGGTTTTTTTTTTTACTGTTCTTAGAACCATACATCCTTTAACTGGTATTTTCTTGTCAGCCTTACTATACCATTTATAGGCATATGATGTTGATGTACTCCCTACAGATATTATTCAGTAGACACCTTTCTGTGGAACTTCATTATAGTGGCCAGAAGAATACAAGCCATAAGGGTAGTTTGTGGGATAAGGCCTGAATACCTCAGAAATGCTGAGTCACTATAAGGAGAGGGGAAGAGTAGAGGAAATTGTTTGCATGTGGGAAGATAGATAAAGCTAGAGAAATATAATTATGTAAAATAATTTGAAATATTTTATTTTTTAAAATGTCTTCCTAGAAGTAAGGGTCTGCAACATTCTTTGTGAAGTGTAAGTAGAAATGAAGGGCTAGAGGAGAAAAGAGTGTACCAGAGAATCAAAAACTTAAATTGCTTTCTTAGCACTGATTCTCTTTATCCCCTCTTCAACTTGCTGAAACACCATCATAGTGAGAGGGAGTATGTGATCTAAACTGTTTGTAGAAACTCTCTCATTCCTTCTTCTAAGAAGCCTTTTTTGTTGGGGAAAAAAAAAAACAGGAATGTTCACCATAATTTTGACTAAGTGAAATGGTCTGTCTCCAAGGTGGACAGAGTTCCAGTGTATAATCTATTTTCTCTTTGTGGTCTAAAAAACCACCGTATTTTAAATACTTGGTGCTTGAAGACTCTAAAATCTGTATACCAGTTTCCTCATAGTCAAATTAAGGCTGGCTGTTTTTGAGTTCTTCTGAAGTTATTTTTAGTGCGAAATGCTCAAAAATGAGCATCTGTTTATAGAAACACACTGAAGAAGCTCATAAGAATCCTTAAACTTGCTGAAGAGATCTGAGTCTGTGTTCTGTGGCTCTGTCTTTCTAAACTTCTGCAGATGGAGGTAGCATTTTGAATGAACTGGTAATCTCTTTATTAAACCAGATTACTGCTTTGATTCATTTTGGTGGACTGCATATACAAGATTGTTAGGATGTAGCAGGAAGACTGCATGGGATACAACTTGTCACAAAAAATCTAGGACTGAGTCCTTATGGTGGCTGGTAGAGGAAAAAAATCTCACAATACGAGATGTGATCTCAAGATAATAGGATTGCCAGAGAAACACAGCTCAGGGCAACCTTACCAAATTTTGAGTGGAGAATAGTTTCAACTAGGTACCTATGAAGGAAGGCTGTATCTGCTGGACGGTTTCTAGCATTTTTAGGTCACTGAATTGGAAGTTCTCAAGTTGTAAAGAAGCAATGTCTTCATGCATAATTCTAAGCTGTTAGTGTAATTTTGGGGGGGGAGGGAGGTGTTAAGAAAACTTTTTTGCATACCCTAACAACTGGAAAAAAAAAAGTGATAGTAGTTCTGACTGTGAAGACAGTTCCAAACCTCCTCCTCCCCCCCCCCCCCCCCCCCCCCCCCCCCCCCCATTCATTTTGTGCTCTTTTTCTTGGGGTAAACACTCCAGGTGCTTCTGTTCAGCTCAGCTGTTTGTTATTTAAATTAAAAAAATGTTCCTGCCAGGCCAATGTTATGTTTGCTGCTGCATTGCCCTATTTTAAAGGTTGAGATACAGCGCTGTCTCAGCCCCTTATGCAACTTTGCCATGTAACATACCCAAGTTGAGAGGGAAAGCATCCTTAAGATGAAAGGAAAACAACTGTATTTCAGCCACTGCAAAGGAGGTGGTACTGAAGAAAAACCAGGCCTGTTTTGTAAAAGTGAAAAATTATGGCTAATAATCACTGAAGCAGTGGCATCACATGAATTCTTACTAAAATCCAGAGAAAAGTCCTATGCATTAATTACTGCCTTCCCTTGCCTATCTTAGGCCAGGTCTTTGCTTTTAATTCCCACATAATAAAAACTGATTAAAATAATGAATTAACTCAATGTGGTTTATGTGTATGAGTTTAAGACTGTTAGAGAATCTTTCTCTTTCAACTGGCTTTGCTTTTTTTTCCAGAATTTTCTGTGGTGCAGCTTTAATTTACACTACTTGCATGTTTTCATGTACACTTGACTCTTTTTCTATTCTACATTGAATTTATTAATGCAAAAGGCTTATTTGGACTCCGTATCTTCAGTAGTTACTAACAGGAGGGTTGAAATTGGTCTTCCTATCTTCTTTGGTTTCTGGGAGTAGAGGAACATCTTCCCTATGCCATCTTCCACTAAATAGATCTACATCTTGGTTTCTTAGCTGAAATGTGGGTCGTGGTATTTCTAAAACTTTTCAAATTCTTTTTTTTTTTTTTTAGTATTTCTGGGTCCTCTCATGAGCTTCAAGCAATAACCTATAAAATGTTTCAGTTTCTAAATGTTAGGTAGTGCAACATTTGCACTTGTTAGGCCTTGTTCTGAAATAAAATCATAAAAAAAAAAAGTTTATAGATTGCCTAGCATTTGTGGGAAGCTGGGTACTGCAGGAAAGTGATCCAAAATATAGATGCACTAGTCTGTAGAGTCTTGTGCACAAAACCCTGAGAGGGATATGATTTTAGAGGCCAGTATCAGCACTACAGACAGGTATCTAAGTATTGTCATGTTGGGAGAGAATGGTGGGTTCTGGCCCCGGGGTTAAAAGAGGAACAGCAGGATTGCTTTCGGAGGTAGGCCTGAGCATTTGTTCACATGCTGACAACCGCTCTGTCGAAGAACAGTTTTCAAGGCTTGAGATTCAAGTGCATCAAAGTAACCTCTCTAATTGTTAATCATTGAACACCAGAAACAAATACTCAACAGGAACTTAGCTGAAATCCTGTATGTTTTAAGCATGAGTTTTTACATTCTGCTGTGTCACTTATGTATGCTGTTTTGGTATGAAATGCTTAATTTTCAGTGAATGGTGGGAGGTTATCTCAGCAAGGTGCCATATAGTAGATGTTTTCCAAACACTAAAGGAGGATGGTTTCTGTTTGAAATCTGAGGATAGGCAAACAGGCCAAAAGAAGAGTAAGGAACTAATATATAGTAAGTTATATTGATTTGTGACAAAACTTGTACTATTATCAGAAGGAAGTTCTAGATCAAAAAATGTTTTAATGATGTAAAATCTATCTAAATATGACTTAGGTTTCTAATTCCAAAACAGGAGTGAGGAAAGCCTTTGCTTGGCTACTGAAATGAGAGAGGAAGCTTTTGGCTATTATTTTAGTCAGCAGAACTACATGCAAAAATAGATTTCTAAAAGCAATAAGCTTGTCACTTGGGGGTCATATCTGTATGAATATAGCAAAAGACCCATAGATATCATCAGTCAGTTAAATAATGCTGTGAATTTTGTTTAAAGATTTGTGACGGAACTTTAGTATTTTTGAAAGGATAACACACTACTGCATTTGGCATAGTTTTACTATGAAGAAAGTAAAAACAATATAGTACTTTACTTTTGGTGACAATGGTTGTAAAATTTCTGAAAAAGTGAATTATGGACAAACAATGCCCAAGCATAGTAATGAAAGCATTTGAGCTGTGACATGGATCAGTAAAAATCAGAATCCTATTACAGCATTCTAGTCCAGTTTTATCTTGAAACTTACAGTAAGCTAATGACTAATTTGAAAGAAAGTGGAATTCTTTATGTATATGGATTTTTAGCTTGGAAAAAAAGCCTGAGAGCTACTGCTATGCACAAACAGCTACAGCACTCTTGGAATGTCCCTAGTATGAAGAATCTGTTATTATAGTGACTACACTAGTAATTTGAGCTTTCAGAACAGTGAAAAAGGAAAAATTTTAACGATTCAGACCCTCCTTTAACCCGTTCCTCTATCATCAGTAAGTCCTTGCTGCAGAAAAACTTAATGTAATTTTGCTGCTTTGCCAGTGGAGTAGCTTATAGCTGTCAAAGCGTAAAGGTTTTTAAATGCTAAATAAACGTGCACAAAGGAACTTGTCTCCTGTTCATGTAAGTAAAGAATACTCATGCAGAACATATGCAAGTGATGCAAGAAGGTGATGTTTAATATTTTTCCTGTGAAAAGACAAGGTAACATATTTAGTTCATATGTGTTCTTCAAAATACATGCTAATCTAAATTATATTCTTGTTTGAATTTGTATTTCTATGCCAATCTGAAGAAGAGTATCTTTCAGATTATACTTTAGGCATTGTATTACACAGTAGCTGACAAGAGGACACTGCAAAATGAGAAGCTGAATGACAGAATTCCACAGATACTTTTCTACATACTTCCTCCCATCATGGTGGTATGTGATGATTGTAATGGCTAAAACATCTGGTGACAACTCACTGGTAGCTTTCTGTGGTAACGTGTTACAGAACAAAAGTCAGTTTCAGGATTAAATACTTTAGTCTCATTACCTTCACCTGATTTCTGGTTTATGCCTTTCACAGGTGGTTATTAAGCTGGCTTAACAAAAATCTGTATTTTGCTGCAGCGGTGGTATATCACATTCACCTGAATTCAAAACAGTGTTTTTGCAAAACTGCAGGGATTTAACATCCAATGTTCTTGTAACCAATGGTTTGAGTGGAGTTTGGTGGAGAAAATGCCCTACTGCAGGGTAGCAAATTAGTGTCAGCTGTTTTGCAGCAGTTGCTTCCGAGTACAGGCTACATCTGTTAAGTGAGGCACAGTAACAGATAGCAAGTGGTGTTTTTATATACAGAAGTAATTGTTTCCAGAAATAGCAATGATACTATATCTAATCCTACTGATGAACTTTTTCTTATAATATTGTAGGCCAAGAATATAAGTTACTCTATATAATTCTAAATTGCAGAAAGATAATACATCATTGATTGCTTAGAAACTTAAAGGATGATATACATGTATCATCAAATGGGCTTGACTGGACAAAAGAAAAGCTATAGCATATCAGACTAGATGTCCCTCTATCTGTCCCTGAGACCAGTCAGTAGGTCTGGTGGTGTGTATGTGGAATATTAGGAGCAGAACAGTCATGGGGTGTTACTTCCTAGACTGGTCTCCCAGACCCCAGCAATTTGTGACTTAGGGTCTTCTGGGAACCAGAACTTGTCTTCTGGATTTAATAGCCCTTGATGAGAGCTCCCGATCTTGAGGTTATCCAGGCTTTTTTTTATACACATAAGTTTTTTGGTATCTGTGATGTCCTGAACTGAAGTTTCAGGATTTTGACATGTTTCAAAAGCTGAAGACATTTACCAGTACACCAGGATTTCTTTTGAGGTGTGTTTTATTATTCAAGGTGGTATGTTATATTTAAACATTTTCAACCAGTTAAGTAGCTTGAATCTTCTTGAAAGATATTAAAGAGTTTGGCTTATTCAGTTGGTTTGGAATTGGCAGTCCGAACAACAGTAGTGACAAAACCCCCAAAAAATTAAGTGGGAAACAAAATACTTGGGTATCTCTCTCTTGCAGGTGATTATTTAGCCTTGATGCTGATCTTGTTCTAAAAAGTGTTTCAAAGAATACACACTTTAAGTAATGCGTAGTCTGTTAGGAGAAGTGAAAGCAATGCTGCACTTGTATCAGACTGGAAAGAGTGTACTCTTATTTCTAAACTAACCCTGGAAAAAGTATATAGTCACTTTTGATGTTACTTTTTTGCTCAACTTAGCTAAGTATAGTGTTTGGGATCACTGGTAGTTAGTATTGCTTCTAAAATGACTTGTAAACATCATTAATGGTATTAAATCCTGGCTGGCAGGCACTTTTTGCCATGCTACATGTTGCAGGAATGTTATGTCGTACATCTGTAAATGATAATCTTATTTTAAATGAAAGACTTAATCTTCATGGTTTGTATGTAAAAATGCAATATACTCAAAATCACCATGTTTATCTTCAAGCAGGAGATATTTTGAAAAACTTCCAAACTGATTTTATATATATATAAAAAACATAATCAAAACTAGGTACTTTAAGAAATTCTCTAGTTCTCATTTCTCATGTTTCAGAATGATCTTAACGGAATAGTACATGTTCTTTAAACTTTCCAGATAGTTAATATTGGAGTCTTGTTTGTGGCATATGTAGGAAGACATGTAATTTTAGGTAAATTTTACATATGAAGGAGACTCAAAGCAGTAGGTCCTGTAACTCTAAGTGGAATCTTTACTCCTAATTGCAACCCTTTTCCTGAATTTTTTTTTTTAAATTAAATTAATATGTGTGTGTGTTGAAAACATCATGAGGTTTTTGTCATGTACAGGTGCTTGCAAATCTCCTTGTTGCGCTTGTTCCTTGGTTTCACTATGCAAAAAAGTGGAGCATGGTCTGAAAAGCCTTTTCTACTAGGCATGCATTTAAACTGAGATTCTGTGCTTTATATATATGCACTAGCTTTCATCCTTGCAGATTCTCTCCATCAAGTCACTTGTTTGTCTTTATATTTAAACTGTTTCACTCTGGTTATTCAGAGCAGCTGTAAACTCAGTAACTCAGTTTGCCAGGCCAGTGTTATCTCAGTGGATTGGTGAACTGGTGAGACAACTGTTAATTTACCAAAAAATGTAGCAGAGAGAAAGCTTGGTAGTGGTTTGCTTCCATATTATTTTAGATATCACCTAGGAATATTATTTTTAAAATTCTTGTGTAAAGTTGTTATATTGTTTTAATAAACAAGAAACAGGCTTTAAGTAAGAGATTGTTTAATGATATTAGAGATCTTTAAAATATTTTGTAACTAGACACTTTTTTTTTTTAAAGAAGCTTGATAATGAAGTTCTGTGACCCTGTTGAAAGGGAAATGATAATTCTAGGGGCAAAGAAAACATCACAGCTGATTTTTAGTCACTATAGCAACTTTTAGAAATGTTTTTTAAATATTATATTGAAGGGTTTTATGAAAGATGGATGCCTTTGAGAAATAAGATGAAAATCAGTGCTGCTCTGTGTGGTGCAAGAATGGAAGAACACCACAAATAACTTATCCTTTGTGGAAAAATTTCCAAAGAACAAAATTGTAGGCCTTGTGGGCTGTAAAATCTAACCTTCATATCATTTAAGTTATGCCATAAACTAGCTAGAACTTCATATAGTTTCTTTGACATACTGAAGATTCATTGTGGTGTTAAATAAAAAAAATAGTATTTCTTTGTCTTTTGATTAAAGGACTTAGTCATAATATTCCAATTTTTTGTAGTTATTAATGCTGTATCAAATCAGTGTATAAGTAAGCATGATTTGATTAGGATGTTATCAGGGAAGAGGTTCTATAAAATTCAGATCTAATCTCTTCCACTCTATTGGAACAGCATCTTCACAAAAAGAAATTCTTGGATCATCTCTTATATTCTCCTTATTTATCTAGAAAACAGATGAGCATGTTTTAAATGTCTTTGGCTTCAGTTACAACAGTATAGAAAATAATAAAGAATACAATTTTTATTTCTGACAAAAATTGAATATCCTGAAAGTTAAAGTTAACTCCCTATGCAAGATGAGCTTATGGGGGTTTTTTTTTGTTTTTTTTTCTTTTGTTGTATGTTGAGCAGCATCAGTCTTCTGTATGCTGATTTGGCGACAATGCCAAGTACAAAGCCTTTAATTGTGAAGGGATTATTTTGAAGGAGTCTTTTTCATAACATGTAATACAAGCTTTGCCATGATTTTCTTATTTGAAGGTGTGTGTTACAAATGCTTTAATTATTTCAGGCCTTTTAAAGTGAATAAATGCAGTAACATAATTAAAAGAACAGTATACTATGTTATTTGTGCTTTTGTTACATAGCCATCTGGTTATGGCAAAATATAGACATTTATATGAATCTTCTTTTTTCTTGTTTTTGTGAGGAATAAGTATGTATATGAGAGCATGCTCTTCAGTTACCATTTGCTTCTCTCTCTTCCTTTACACTCTGAAAAGGCTTTACACATCTGAATTTGGTGTAAGGACAAAGCTTTTCATATGCCTATGAGATTAATGACAATAAGAGTGTTTTCCATAACTTTGTTTTACACAGGTGTTTGTCACACATTTGTTGCCTATAAAGCTCAGTGATTCTTTTGACAACTTTAAGTGTTCTGCAAAACTGTACTCTTGTGTGTTCATGTTTACAGGCTGTACATTTGGCCCAGGCAAGTTTCCAGATTGAGGCTTTTGGCTCCAAATTCATCCTTGACCTCACATTGAATAAGTAAGTGCACAACTTGAGGTTTCTTTCTTGCTTGCTCTAATTGTCTTTAACTTGTAGTACAAGGTCAGGGCACATGAAATCCCCAGATCTGTGGGAAAATATGCTGTTATCCAAGTTCATTAATACAAAATAATATTTAGCCTTTTTTAAGTGAGGTAACTGTTACACTTGCTGAGGCCAGTAACATACGTACCTTTAAAATTTTATCATTCATGATAAAATAAATGATAAATAGAGAGACTCCAGTACCAGTAGTGCTTGAAAGGTGTGGATTTTCTTGTGCATTTTTTTTTTTTTTTACTTATTGATGAGCTGTCATGGAGATGTTGTTTTAGCTGCTCTAGTTGGTGTGTAGGAGTATTGTAAATATTTGTACGGATTGCTCATCTTTAATGATCTGGAAAACATGCTATTGTCACTATAATCATGAAGTTCCTAATAAGATGGGAATCCTAATGGTTTGCCTATCTTACTGGTAAACAGACTCTAGCTGCACCTTTCAGTACAGCCAATTTTATGTAATCGTCTAGAAGATCTGACTTGTAATGCAGGTCGATGGTGGTTTCGTTGTTTGTATCACATCTATTTATATCCCCAGCTGAAGGTATGGAACTGAAAGTTTACACTGAGAAAAAGTTTAAGAATAAGGTAAAGTATAAAATCAGTACTAAATACTGGACAGGTAAATTATGTACAGTATTGCCTAAAAGTGCATTTGTCCCTTCTGCTCCCTTTGAGCCTTTCAACACAAAGGAGAAAAAAATTTACAGAAACAATTGCATATTGGTTTAAAAAAAACCCAACGTGTTCCTCTGGTCTTGAGGTCCATATGAGGTCTTATTTTGGTCTTAACTGTCATGTAATGAAAGTTTTCTTAGGGAGAAAAAATACAAGCTTATTAAATCTAATAGCTTTTCAAAGCAGCAAACTATGGCTTTTTAAAATTTGCTGAAATGTTATATTCACATATGTCCTGGTTTCAGGACATATTTTGCTCCTTGGCTACTAGTGATCAGATGTTTTGCTGTAAAAGTGAACTGGAAACATTTTCCTTCATCCATGCATGATTTTGAAGTTAGGTTGCTCTTGCAGCTCCATCTTTTAAAGTGTGACACACAGTCCTGAGTGGCTGGCAAGAGATGAGTGAGTACAAAGGCAGGGAATGGCACACAGAATGGGAGGAGAAAGAAGGCTTGAAGATAACTGGGTGTTCTCTAGCCTCTGAAAGAACTATAATGTAGCACAAGACTGTGGTGTTTTATGAGAGTTGGACCAGTGCAGAGTAATTCCAGTGGGATAATCATGACTTATTTGTGAAGGGAATCTGTATCTAGTGGCCTCTAAGCTACAGGGAATTTCTCTTCTTGATCTACTTGTATGTCCAGACAGTAGCGAAACTGAGCACACGTTCCTAAGATGGCACTGTACCTAGGATATGGTTGGTCCCACAGACTATCAACAGAGAAAGAAAACATTGCCTTTACTGGCACCACATATAAATGCAAACAGCACTCAGGTGAATGAGAATACAAACAGCCTGATACAATTCTTATCCAGCTGATGGGAATTGGAAGTTTGCTAGTGAAACACACTCACCAGCCCTCTCCTGATTCACAAGCATGCCTACATTCATAGACTCAACTGTTAACACAGGCTTTAAGTTCATCAAACATTCATGTCTAGGCCTGAGATCTCTTCCTTGCTCACCGGGTTAGACTTTGGGCCTTTCTGGATATAGGTTTCCTCATAGTTGTTGACTGATTCTGAGGTTTGCTTACAAATCACATCTATGCAGAATAGAGAGCGAAGTCCATAGAAAATTTTACAAGTAGGACTCAATAAAAACACAGGACAGATTGCAGTGATCAGGTGCAGGGCTGGGCCAAACAAACACTACTGACTTGCAATTTACATTGATTCCTTTTTATGCCGTTTCCTCTACGTTTTCCCCACACTTACTCCATCCCGATTCACTTCTCTACCTTTGGCACTTGCCCTGAGCATCCCATAAAAATGTCTGTGTATTTCTTCAAGCCCTGCACACATTCTGTAATAAGTTTGTTCTTTCCCAGGAGACCTATGATGACACTGTTTACCACTTCTATCTGTTCTAAAGTTCTGGTTGAACCTCTTCAAGGCCATGCCTGAGTGGCTTCTTCCATGGCCCGTCAGTCGGTGACATAACAGAAATAATAACAAAGACCAGAACTCTTATTTCATGTTAAGTAAGGTTTGTGTGTCTGGTGTTGGTTGCTTTTCCTGTGCTAGTTTCTCATGCTGAATGGCTGTTAACCAAATATCATCACAAACCCATTAGCCTTACGTTCCATGTATCCTTGCAATGTTACCAATTGTCCAGTCCTGCTGTTTGTCCTTGCTTATTTACAGCAACAAATAGTCCATAAAGAAAGTAAATGTACATATTTTTTCCAGCTGTGGTAGCTATATCAGCAATCAAGAAATGCAATGTCTTCAAAAAGAGAGGGAGATCACTTGCTGTGCACCTTAAGCAAATGAGTTCTTGCTCAAGAATTTTCTTACTGGCTATATGTAAGGTGCTGCAGGGTGTTCAGGCCTTACTGGTATCCCTACCATTTGCCTCTTTATATATTAGGTCTTTTCCTAGCTTCCTAAGTGTTTTTGACTCAAACATTTGACTTTTTATCTGATTTTGCTCCAGAAAATAATGACTTCAAAAACATGTCCTACTTTTTGACCTGAGACTCTAAACCAGGAAGTCATAAAACTCGTAACGTTATAACTTGTAAATACCCATAGACTGATTTGAAAAAGACACATTTTACTGTTACATTTATGTGTTCAGCAAAATGCTGCCTTTTGCTACCAAGTTGGAATACAATGAATTTTAGTTGGCATACTAGTTGGAAGGAAAGGCAGAACAACAACAGGGCCACAGACTTGAGCTGTTATGCGCTATTATGGCCAAAACAATCCACTCACATGTGGAATATGTATTCAAAACACCCTTGAATATGTTGAATATATATTTGTATCACTCTAAGGTGAGTTCGTGTCACCCACTCTGTGTCTGTAGTCTGGTTTTGTCCCTGCCTTTTTTTCAGGAAAGTCCTTCAAGTATATAAGGCTAAAATCAGAGGATGGTTGTTCCCTACAAGCAGGTTCTAGTTTTAAGTTTTCTTTATCTTTGTTGGAATCTGTGCAGTTGGCTACCTTTTCTGTTCCAGGTGCTCTCTTTTTTTCACAGCAAGTATTATAACCAGGAGATGAATAAAATTGGATATTCACTTGCATTAATAACTGTCAAGATTTTGTAAGAAGAACAGGTGGCAATCTGAAAGTTTCTGGAGCATGTTAATATAAATTTTTACTTGATGTTTTCTATCTTGCTATAGTGCAACAGCACAAACAGCTTGAAGGAAATATAAGCCCCTTAAACCTCTTGAATCCAGTGTGCAGAGACAATTGAAATGTAATATCTGTAGGGAGTTTGAATGGGTAATCAACTTTTCAGTTACACAGGGCCTACAGGTGTTAAAACAGATGAAATATAATTTGTTAGTCTGAAGGTCATTGTTGGCAGCTTTTTCTGACAGGAAGACTTGGGGAAAAAAGATTAGTTGTGAACCCTTTAAGAAGGTGAGCTACTCTGAAGTTTCAGACATCTTGCCCATTATTACACTTAAATGTTTGACCAATTTCAGGCTGTCAGTTTGACATCATTTATGATGATGCGTAATAATTGCAGATATGGGGATTATGGAAATAATGCAAAAAGTAATACTTTTTCTAATCTATAGTGGATTAAATAATGTTTTTAGTTAATGCTCTTAGTACAAAAATGAAAGATTATAGGGTACTAGTGGGGTAATGATTAATCCCATTTTAAAAGTTAGATTTTTTTTTATAATTTAGCTACGATTGCCCAAACTCGATAAATTCCATATGCAACAAGTAATATGTCTTAAAACCCAATTTATATGAAAAGTCTTTAAGTGTCCATTAATTTCAGTAAATTCATATTTTTGTTCTCAAACAATACTGTCAATTCATTTGTTGTAACAGTGTGTTTGAGTAATCAATGATCCTAGTATATCTGAACAATTTATTATTTTTTCACTTAAGTATTATATACATAAACAAATGTCTGTGAGGTGCTAACAAATTAATTTTTAATGGTATCTTCTCCACCAACATGTAAAAGGCTTTTAAGTTACTAGTCTTCTGTTGTAGGACAAGTGTTTCTGCAGGTAACTCTTATGTTCTGTTTAAAGCTAGCAATCTTTATGTTCCAGTATAGTACTAAAATGTATTAGAGAGTAATGCTACCAAAAGCAGTGAATTAAAAATGTCTGCTTGCTGGGTTTTTTTAGTGATGAGGGAAGTTGGCTATATCGTCTGGCAGTTTTTAGCCAGTGGACTAGCACCAGTCTCTAAATAAAGGAGTCTCCTCCAGCACTGCAGGCTGGGGCCATGCTAGAGCCTTCCTCCCCCTGGGACTGTGGTGGCTGAGGCCCATACAAGGAATAGGGAATTAGGTACCTGAGCTGGACAGAAACAGAGGATAAAAAGCAAAGACACAAACTTTTCTCCCTTTGTACTGAAAACTTCCTTCAGAATTTAGGATTTTGGGGGGAAGGGGAAAAAAAAAATCACCAAAACCAGCCTGCATTTTTCAGCTTTCTTTTTCCTGTAGATGTCCATCTTTCCAGGAAAAACCATTTCCAGAAAAATGGATTTTCTTTTCAATAAAGAGATAATATGAAAAAATCTGGCATCTTTGGCATGATCTGAAAAAAACCCACCACCACATTTGACTGTAACATGACTTAAATATTTGAGACATTAAAACATGATAACCGTTGTGAGTTGTCAGTCTTTCATGTGAAGTGCAGCATTACAGCTAATTTTATCCGTTAGTTTAAAGCTTATAATTGTTGTGTAGTCTTTGTATGTTTCTGTAGGGCTGAATTTAACTTGAGAGTAGTCCTAGAGGAGATTACATTGTTAGCATAATTTAAAAAAACAGTAGGGCAGTAACTGAATTATTTGAGAATCTATTTGATTATTGTTTTTTCTCAAAATTCTTTTTTAATGGAAGTGGGAAAACTGGTCATAGTTTTCCAGAAGCAAATTTCAAATATTTATAACATTTTCTTAAATAAAAGCCTAAATATTTTGGGTTCTAAATGGATCCTATAAGATACACAAGCTGCATAAATTAAATATGATAATATTACTGTGGCAAGTTTAACTCTAGTCTCCTTTTAAAAATTTGTTACAGATGAGATGCAAAGAACTCAGGGTTAGGCTTTTACAACACTGTGTTGTTTTTTATCATAAATTAAATATGATAATATTACTGTGGCAAGTTTAACTCTAGTCTCCTTTTAAAAATTTGTTACAGATGAGATGCAAAGAACTCAGGGTTAGGCTTTTACAACACTGTGTGTGTACTCCTGTGAGTGTCTCAGCTGTAGATAGCAGAGCTTACTGCCTCATTTGCCACTCCCAGAACTGGAGGCAACCTATTAAAAGTTATCATTTGCCTCAGTGGACATTTCATGTGCAAAAAGATTTAGAGACAGATACTAAAACCTGTCCATATTTTTCAAGACATATTAATGTGTGACAAAAGCTTTCTTTTGTCATTTTAAAAATTATAAAACCCTGATGGTGTGAAGAAGCTTCCTTCTCAATTACTGTGTTCAGCTGTAAATTAGAAGCATTAATTATAAGCAATATTTCAGTTATTCTGTCTTCTCCTGGTATTTTGTTTCTGTAATTCTAAGTGTTTAGTACAATTCAGGTATTCTCTTCCATCCTGTCACTAAGCTTCTGATAAAAATGTGTATTGTATAATATTATGTATGCATGCACATTTGTTCACTAATATGTGCTGTCTAGTGTCTCACAAAAAAATTCAAATGTAGATCATCTTGTCACATGATATTGTGCATATTAAACTACTTACTGGAGTTAAAGGATTGGAAGAACTTACAGAAAAGAAATGGCCCTATGGAGGGCCATTGAAAACAAATATACTAATTCTGGTTTATTAAATCCTGGTGTCACAAATCACTAGATGCTGAGAAAACTCCCTGAAAATTGCTACGTGTGTATTTGCTGTCAAACAACATACTGAGCAGTTGTCTGACTTGATGTATCCTTTTTATAGCTTACCTTCTTGTACTCTTTGCTCACATGTAACCACTGCAATGTGGCAGTGGTGAAGAACTGTTATTTTCTAATCTAGTAGAATTTTCACTGTGTTTCTGAGATGGTCCAGTCTTGTCAATAACGACATCTTTATGCAGAAGTGCATTACTGGGATCTCAGATTCTGTTATAGTCAGGCTGAAATCTTTGCACTTGGAGCTAGTACAAAGCCTGCTTGACACAAAATCTTTGTTTTTCCCATTGCTTTTCTAGGAAAATTCTATCATAGCAAATTACATTGAAGTATCTTCCATGACACAGTCCTCACATCTCCTGTAATATTGTCTAGCTGTTCATTTCTTCATATCCTTTTACATAACACTTCTTGAAGTGGTATCATCTTCAGTGGTATGGTAAAGGAAAATATGGCGGAAACTGAGCAAGATATTATTCTTAATACTCTGAAGAACTCTTCAAGCTCCTACTTTCAAAATGCTTGCTGACATAGCTGTTAAAATATAGCATGCTCCATTCTCAGATGGAGGGCTTCAGGACATAACTAGAGAAAGGATTGTTAAGAATTTGTTGTCTGAACTCACTTGAACTGACTCAGGGCTTCTTGCGCTGAGGTAGACTGATCCAGGAAAGAATCTGGAGTGTTTTCTGCACCATTCTATAAGACTTCAAAACATGGTTTCACATCAGTGGGACCTTTCTCTTTTTAAGGACCTCTATAAAAATACCTAAAATATCACCTAGGTACTTTCAGTTTAATACATTTTTTTTTTCTCAGGTTGTCCTTTTCTCTACCTGAAAGACAAGCCAGACAAAAACAAACAGCAAGAGCTGGACCATGCAAGAAGTGATTTCTTTTTATTTTTTTTAAGTAACTGACTGTTTACCATTATTGAATCATTATGGTATTAATAGCAGAAGTGAGCGGGGACTTTCTTTGATTCCATAGTTATGAAGTAGTTAACCTATATACCTGCATCATCGGTTGTTTCTTTTAATTGCTTTTAAAACACAGATGCTTGATTCACAGTATCACGTTTTGATTTTTAAGTTCCTTCAAGATAATATAAGAAAAAATAGTGAAATTTTGTTGTGTTTTAAAAAAACAACAACAAATATTTGCGGTATATTTATTCCTTAGAGACACTCTTGTCAGAGCAGCTTCAAAGACAACAGCCAAGTAAAGACTACTGTAAATACATACAATAAACTTAATAATAAATTCCAATAAGAACAGTTGATTCAACTAAGCTCGTAGATAAAATTGAAACTGATAATAGAAACAAGGTTATAGACGGCCATTTCATTAGATGATAGTTTCTTCATGATCTAACAAAATGCTGGAGTTGAGGTTTCAATTTGGTTTTCACATCTTTATGTGCTACTAAACTATATCTGTCAAATGGACAAAGACATCTGATGGGTGTTCTGTTAAGTAATTCAACTAAACTAGGTTGCTCAGACACTGGTACTGAGCTTGAATTATTTCAGAATACTTAAAAAATATCGTCTGGTGGGAGGTTAGTTTAAAGATAATTTAAGAAGTATGCAAGAAAAATAATTTGGCTCTAGTCTGATTTTCCGCAAGTTGTATACTAGCTGCTTGGAAGCTAACTTGGTTATTTGTGTATGAGATTATCTTTTAGTCATTTTATAGCTTTTACCTACCCAAATAAACTCTCTTCATCAGGATAGTTAGAGGCCAGATGAGGTAAGCCACTTTTCACACTGCAGCTCTCCTGCTAATGAAAGCAGCAGCAGTGAAATATGTGCCAGGGAAGTGGATGCGAGTTCTTCAGAAAGCATCTGCTGCTTGCTTTAACAGCTGGCCTGTGTCTTCAAAGGTAACAACTACTGGGAATGGCATATCTCTTTGCTGTTTATTTTGCATCTCTCAGTGTAACTCTCATAGAAGAGCTGGTGATGCAGGACAGCTTAATAAAAATGTGGGAGGAGCTATAGACAAGGACACAGCAAACTAAAAAAATTTTTTTCATGACTTCATTCAGCATGTTGCAATTGTGTGCAAATGTGTTCATTGTAAGGTATCATGCTAATGCGTCACTAGCTTAAATATGTTTTTGTCTGATGACATCATGACTTGCACAATTGTTTCAATTGCATTGTTTCTGATGCTCAGAATATTGAAAAAAAAATAATTTGTTCTGGATGCATTTCAGGTCAATCAAAATGTAAATGGATCAATGGAAAGGTGACAAAACACAGTCCAGTGTAGATGAGTCACAAATGTATCTTCTAAATTTCAGGGCTGGCTTTCAGAGGTAAATTTAGGCATTCTGTAAATTACAATGAAGGAAGAAGAGTTATTTTGTGATGTGGAGGCTCCTACTTCATGCATGAGTTCTCAATCTCATTCCTCAGGTACTTGTACTTCTACATGAGCTCTTAATCAGTGTATTCCAGGCCTTTCTTTTTGATGCCACTTGCATAAAGGATCCCATCACACTTACTGGTGAAATTACAGTGCTCTTCTTTGTATCTGTCTTTCATGTTGGAAAAAATGTTTGAAAGTTATTTTGGTTAAGTGTTTTTTGGTTTGTTTTTTTCCTTAAATAATTTCTCCTCTCCTTTGTCAGATCTGTCAGCATTAATAACAGGTAAAAGCTTTGGTAGGGAAAATTTGCAGTAACAGTTTTATGCTTCTTTTTACAGCTGTTGTTATTCCTGGAGCTTTAGCAAAATACAGAACAAATTCTGTCTTTTTTTCTTTGCAGCAGTAGTAGAAAATTTTTGCTGAATTTTTCAATCCTAGACTACTCTCTGCAGTATCAGATTTCGATAATAAACATTTATAAGCACAGTTACGAATGCGTTTGTACTGATTTTTCTATGAGTATAGAGTACAGGACTGAGATCAGCTTTATTATAGAAGCAACTGGTTGTGTACTGGCAGAGCCATATTGGAAAATGCCTGCAAACATACTGTCCCCCTCCTGTCCCCCACCCTTCCCCTGAATAAGATCGTGGTTGTCTCAGATTAGCCGTATATATTGAGGGATTTCTGGATAGTTGGAAGTAAGGCATTTAGGATGTTTGCTGGCGTAAATATATACTTGAAATAGGAATAAGTGATACAAGGTACCTGGCAAAAATCAGGTACCTACCAAGGTAGAGGCATACAGTTTAAGGAGAAGCTGACTGACTTTTTTTTTTTTTTTTTTTTCCCAATGGAAAATTCAAAATTCTTGCTGCCCTGTGGGGAATGTTAAGAGAAAAATGCCGTTGCAGCATGTTGGTGGTTATTTGGAACAAGCTTAAGAACATCATAATAATCAGATACTAGTGTTAAATACCCTGTTACATAGCATGAGAACAGGTTTGTGAAAGACAATAGCCTTATAATAGATTTTTCTACTCTTAACTTCTGGGTAGTAGATACCATGTTACATTTGACAAAAGGATGGTTCACAAATTAAAGATGAGTTTTGTTTACAGGATGACATTTGGGAAGTATATAATGAATAGCAGGCTTCAATTGTCTTCAGAGGGTATTTGTTCAGTATGGAGAAGCTCATCAATGTGCCTTCTATCTAGCAGATCCTACAGGACAGTAGCATTGGAAAGTTAGTGATGAGAAGAGTGTAGAGTCTGCAGAAAAGCTGCTGTGTGCTGCATCCTTGCTTTATACTTGTAACATATAAATAGTATTCTATTATAAGCGTGCAGGACACTATTTATTACCTGAATCAGGAATCCCTTTGCAGTTGGAAGTAATGAGAAGCTAAAGAATGGAAAAGGTTGGCAGATGAAGGAAACAACTGAGTTACATCAGAAGCTCAACCAAAATCCAAAAGTCTACTGAATTCTGGAAAGCTTTTGCAAAGAGTGGATTAAAGTAATTTTGAGCAGCTCTTATGTCACATGAAATGGGATAAATCTAAGAGACAAATACTGTAATTAAACTACAGTTAGTTGTGAGTCAGAAGACACAGTGGGAAATCACCTACTTCAAGTCTTATGAGATGCCAAAAGCACTAGATAGCACTGAAAGTAGTTCTGAGATCAATCAAGGTTACTAGAAGGGCAGGGGGTGTGTGTGGAGTGGAAACAGGGTGTGAGAGTGTGAGCTTGATTTGGAAATGAGTAGATAAATGCTGATCCTGGAACTGCTTTGAGGAAACCAAATGTTCTATGTGAATTCAAGCAGAAGTGCCTGTAAAAATCTGAATCTGGTCAAGGGTCTTTCAAAGTGAGCATAGTTCCAGTGTTTAACCATCTTCAGTGATTTCTTTTTAAACTTTTATCTAACCAGAATTTTCCATTTTCCTACTTGTCTCAGTTACCTCTAGGCTTGTCTGTACTATCCCATTAAGTACTGAGGACAGCAGTCCCTATACGTCATAATAAGTATGAAAAATGTAAAGAAGAAAAGGACATTATTGACACTAAAGTTTAATTGCTTTGTATATGTAATCCTCTTTAGAAGCTTCAAACCGTGCCACGTTGAAGTGGTGAATGTTTGCATTGTAAGTCAAGCACTTAGACTATTTAAAAAGCATTTGTATTCTCTTGCAGAAAATTTATAGCTTACTATGATACAAATAGAGAAAGTTAAAATTATTTTATATAACTGAATTTATTTTTAATTCTGCATTTTAAAAGTATATCTGTTAAATATTGCTATCAAAATGAAGGTTAAGACAAATTATGAGACTTCAGTAATTATTCATGGCTATTAGTATTGGTTTTGCAGGCACGGAGTGCCCATAATGTGGTTTCTTCAGTTCCATGAAGAAAGGACTTTTAAGAGAGCTCACTGGTAACTGGCTTCTGCAGGACCTTCTTTGATAGGTGTAGTGCCTGATAAATACAGCATGAAGAATTGATTTTATGAGCCAGTAGTCCCAGAGTTAAAGTGTTATCAGGATTGCTAATAGCATAATCTGAGTTGGAGATACCCATTATCAAAAGTGGTTGTTAGTTGTGAATTCCTATCAGAGCTCTTTTGTAAGACCAGGCTTCCATAATGATGGTGGTTTTTATCAAAACAAAAATATTATTCCTATGAATATCTGTACCACTATCAGACCCTTTAATGTTTGTTTGGGTGTTTTGTTTTGGTTTGTTTTTTTAATCCAGAAGGGTACAGTGTCTTAGAAGTTTAAAAAATGCTGAGAATTCTGAATCACATTAACTAAAATGCTTGTCTTGCATGTATGATGGGGCCAGTTAACATATTTAATTGCTTTGCTCTTCCTGGGCCACTGTGCTGCAACCAGGATTATAACTGGGTGAGAAGTGAATGGGGCATTGAAGTTATCCCAGGATACGTACTAGCTAGTCTTATTTAAAAAAATAAAATAAACGTGAACTGTAAATTATATGGTATGAGGAATTTTTATGCTTCAGAAATTTGTTTTGCCAGAGTTAGGAAAAAATAAAAGTAAGAAAAGAATCTGAGAAGAAAAAGTCAAAGGAAGAAAAGGGGTAGTATTTTTTTTTCTTCTTAAGAACATTATTGTTTATGAAAAAAACATGTGAGTATTTGCAGTTGTGCAAGTGAGATACAGGTAAGCTCTACACGCTTGTCTTCAGATCAATTGTATATGTATTCAGCCTTACATACACTCTGTCTGATTTTTAGATAAAATATAAAACTTACTTGCAAATAATAATGAACTAAACATACATTTTGTCAGTACCAGTTATGGCAGTAAACAAAGTTCTAAAGCCATGGGGTATTTTTCTTTTCTTTCTTTTTTTTTTTTTTTTCATATTTGAAAGGTTGATAATATAATTGTAAAGATAAAATACAGGGGATGAGATTGCAGAATGAAATTCCCCTTCTGTAACACACTCTGACTTCTGGTGCACCAGCAAACCATTTAATGGACGCAAGCTGCTTGACTGTTTTAGACTAATTTAGAAAGAAAGAAAAAGTGGTTTGAAAATTCTGACAAAACCCCAACCCTACCTATAGCAGTAGAAATAATATTCAGTTTTTCCTCATTTTGATTTTTCCTTTCTTTGACAGTGACTTACTATCTTCCAATTATGTGGAGATTCACTATGAAGATGGAAAACCGAAGTTTTCTAAGGTATTGTGCTCTTAAAATGTGTCAGAATGGTCTTTCTGAGGGAATAATACCAATAAAATGTTAAAAAAAGAAAAAAGTTTTGCAAGACTTTTAAAAACACCAGAAGCCTTTTTCCATGCAAACGAGGTAACTGTGATCTTATCTTATAAGGGTACCTCAGTAATACAAGAGGAATTGTACAAAAAAGGAAAGCTGTGTGTCAGGGTGAGGGGCAGGCAGTGGTAGGTGGTAGTAGTGAAGATGATCCAGATACTGCCATAACAATTACATCTTGTAAAATGTAAGGGGGTTGGAGGGGTTGAGGTCACCATCAGTATAGTCTTCACTAATTATTTGTATGTCCTTAGCACAAAGTGTAAGGAGAAGGGATAATGGTAATAAGACATTCAAACAAACTTGCAGTGACTTTTCTTTGCAAGAATGATACGGTTGTGAAACAGAAAATGAAGGATTTAACTCCAGAGGTTAAGGTTTCAGTTATTACAAAACCAGCATATTGCTTGATGTCCAATTAATTACATTTGTCAAACAAACTCCCAACTTAAATTCAGTGCCATAGGCTACTGATCCAAAGAGAAAGAGATTAAAGTTACGCAAGATGGTTCAGCCCTGACTAAGGGAAACAGATAATTTTTTTTATTTGTTGTAGTAACAAAATGAGGACTGTTAGGTTCCCAGGAAGGTTCTAAACTATATTTTCATGGAATTACTTTCTTCCTATTTGGTATGAATACTGGAATATTTGTTGTGAGCTTATTACATGTGAAATATATCTCTATTTAGAGTGGAGGAAAGTAAGCATTCAAGTTGCATTTATGCCTCCAGCAAGTCAGGACTGTTGTTTGTCCAAGTATTAGATGTCTAGTTTATTATTTTTCCCTTGTTACAGATAATTAAAATAATATATTGCAGGTTAGGGCAAAATTAAACAATTACATTGCAATATAATTATTGCAAAATACTGTTTTGTTTTCTTCTACTGAAGAAGAAAAATAGTTTCATGTAACATACTAAGGAAGTTGTTTCACTTCGTTAAGACTCAGTACTCTGCAGAATAGGCAAAAATGCTAAATGATGCAGGAAAACAATTCCCTCTGGCATTTAGACAAGCTCATGCAATTGTGAGCTGCAGCACTAGCATTGAGCACTGCGGTTGCTGAATCATGAATCTGACTGGAAAATTATATTAGAACTTTAGACTCAGCAAATGGACTACCTTTTCATGCTGCAGTAACTTGATCCAAACTTCCTAGGGGATGTTTTCTGAATTGATTTATTTAGAAACAGTAATAGAGCTCCTGAGGTCACATTAATCTGTAAAAGGCTTCATTATAAGTTCAGAAAATACACAGACAGTGTAGGAGATCAAATAAGGACTGTATCCTGGTCTTTTGCAGTAGTTTATAATCGTTCTTAGACCCGACTAAGTAAAAGATTCTTTTGTTTCCTTCTGTGGTGAGATCTTGATGAAAAGTATTGTATTTTCTAGGAAGAGGTAGGTTTATTACAAGAGTGAAAACACTGAAGAACAAACAGCAATTTCTTTACTGAGATGACTGTCTTTTTAAAAAAAAACAAACAAATTCTTAAAAAGGTACTTGATGATGAAAACCAGGCAGGTCCAGGGAACCTGCATTTTTAATTTGGAGGAAAGCATGTAGCATTCACTGGAGTTTAGTGGGCATCTGAGCAAGGCTTTTCTGGATCAGAACCTTAAGATTTTAAGTATTTTGGTCTCCTGCTTTTCCCTGCTTTCATCCCCATATATACACATGTTGCAACTTCCCTTATGCTCTTGTGGAGAAGTGGAAGACTACACACAGAGCTTCATTATACACCCATTTGGTAGCACATTTTGCACTAATTCTATTCAGCCTAATCCCTGCATCAGCTGACTGTTCATGTTTGCATTACAGCATTCAGCAGGGTCTCACTCACTTCATGTCATTGGGGCCTTTGAGAACTGAGGTTTGGGATCACAGTTTTGGATGTAGTTTGCCTAATTTTGGTTGGGGTTTTTTTTTAAGTCTCTAAAATTAAAACATGCTTACAGGTAATTTAAATGTTATTTTTAAAATAAAAGGCAGGACCTTTTCTGAAACATGATTGCTAACTTGCTTAGAGAAACACAAATATCCTACCATTTTTTTAATAATTTGGGTTTTGCTTCTATTCGGAACTTTATGCACATAAAATCAAGAGTTGACTTTTAGTGCCCTTTTGATATGTACAGTAACAATGCAACTGTGTACTTCAGCATTGCTAAACGGAATTCACTTTCTGACTCATTCATCGTTAGTGATATTGGTACCTACAGTCTAACGATGTAACATTTTACCTGATAAATTTTTAGTGAGACAAAATTGGTAGAATCCAGATCTAAGCCGAATACGTGCCAGGTGATTGAACACTGTGTTACTTCTGATTTTAACAGACCTGGAAGGCACCAAGAAGAAATTCAATGCTCATGTAACTTGCATGACATAATGTTTTTACAGAATCAATTTACAGCCAAGAAATGCACTTAAACATCAACAATGCTGTGACTTCAACAAAAGAATAAGCCATATTATGGCTTGAAAACTTATATAAATTAGTATTTATTGGGCACAGTTTTTCTCTTATAAGCAATTAGAGCTAGTCATTGATATTTACTTTAGCAATCACTGCTTTCTGTGAAATTTTACCTAATGCAAGGTGTTAGATTTTTTTTTTTACCTTGGTTTTAAGCAACAGACATTAAATCAGGGTAATTTTGTGTGTGTGTGACTGTTTATTTGTAAACATTATTAGGGTGGAGAGCATTGTTACTACCATGGAAATATCAGAGGTATCAAGGATTCCAAAGTTGCTCTTTCAACTTGTAATGGACTTCAGTAAGTGCACATTCTCATTTTTCAAACAAGGCTATTAACTAATTATTACTCTTGAATATTAATTCTTAATATGTGAGGGACTGAAACTCTACAGGCCCAAAGATTTTTCATGTTTTGAAATGCCAGTACCAGCTATGCCAAACTGCTAGCATTTTCTTTTAGTGTCATTGGTATTAAAGTTTTTTTGATGCTGTCTCATGGAACCTTTGAATATGGTAAGTACAAATAAATATTTCAGCATATCACTTATTAGGGTAAAGGATAAACACGAATCGTACTTTAGCAGTTTGCATGCTCAGTATTCATGTATGATTCTGTCAGCCAATAGAAAAATTGATCTTTTTTGTTAGATTGTGCAAGGAAAAAATGGAAGAAATTAGTCCTTAATAGGATTAGTTACTGTTAAGTGCAACTCACCTGTTGATTATATTCTGCATGCTAATACATGTCTTAGGACTTCCTCTTTCCAAGGTCAAATCTTTACTCTTTGGTGGTTTATCATTACATTGCTGTTACTTTCAGTGTTAGTTTGTTAAAATGCACCTGATCTCTTAAAATTAAAAAAAATAATAAAAAAAAAATCTTAGCTTTAGCCATATGCGGTAGTAATGAACGTATATGGAATTTATTTTAATACTGATCAGTTTTTCCACCCTAAGTTTGGTTTTGTCTTGTCAAAAAAATCATATCCTGGAGTCAAATTAATTGTCATGTAATCCTAAATATCACTTCTTTTTCTTCATGTTCTAGTGGCATGTTTGAAGATAATACTTACTTGTATGTGATAGAACCAATGGATTTGACTCACAGTGCAGTAAGTTTATTTTTATCTGGTTTATTTGGTTTGGCAAATAAAAGTATTAGGATAAATCAATGAGTGACCTCTCTCATTCATTCATATGAAAAACAAGAGTATTTTAAAACACTTGATTGGAATTTATTTAAGGCAACAAATGTGTAAGTATGAATTACCTAACTTTTTTCTCTGCTTTTCTTTAATCTTTACTTTCCTAGTTATTGTTGATCATTTAGATGTTGAGAGTAGACTACTAAGACTGTTTTCATAGCAAATGGTTATGGACTGTCAAAAAGTGTTTATCAATTTGCTCTAGTACTTGAACTACATGATTTATAAATTCATAGAAGGGATCTCTGGAAGTCATGGATAGTTGGATCAGATTGCTCTTTGACCTACCATGTTTCCACAGAAAGCTTAAAGTAGTAGATAATTATATCTGGGTATCTTACACTTTATATATGTTAAGCCAGTGGTCACAGTATAGCTTAAATGATTCTGATCCAGCATATTCAAATATATAACTATGCTAGATCAGCATGTAGGACTCCATTTATGCAAATACCTTGCTAACTATTATTATTTTTGTAGTTCATGTTAAGTATTACAATACAGCTGTTTCT
Organism: Balearica regulorum gibbericeps; assembly: GCF_011004875.1. Lineage (NCBI taxonomy): Eukaryota > Metazoa > Chordata > Aves > Gruiformes > Gruidae > Balearica > Balearica regulorum. The sequence continues at coordinate 14,381,213 of NC_046189.1, read as the reverse complement.
AAAACTTTAGCTGTTAATAGAACTGACTCAATTTCATAAACAGTAGTAAAACCAGGTAAATTTCTACCTCTTGAATGGCTTAAAGATTTGAGTGATTTTCGGTGAAATGATTCTGCAACATTGAGATAGAGAATTCTTAAGGTTTGTATCCTGCTTGGTCTGTAGGATATATTCTAGATGTGGTATCGCAGCTATCAAGCTTGTCTCACTCTAGTACTTACCAGTATATGATAAATAACGTAATGCTGCAGAACTGAAATGTTTTAGTGACTTTAAAGCTGAATTTACAGTCCAAACAAAGATCTGCAAAATCTTTGACTCCTGACACTTTCAAGGAAACTAGGATCAACATTCAGAGGAATCAGTATCATTTGGATGGTCAATTATTGGGCTGTAAATAAACTAGAGAGGCATGGAAAAATGTTACATCCAGAAAGACTTCTCAGTCTCCTGAGGAACAATATTACATGCCATGTCTTAAGCTATGTAATGCATTTTGATGTAGCACACATTCATAAAGGTTGTAAGGCTGAAAACTGACAGCACAGATAAAATAAATTAATGGAGATTATGTTTATACAGTGGTATCCATATAGTAGGCAGAGGAGAATTTGACTAAACTTTTTCTTGCTTGGGTGGACAGGAAATCAGGATATCTCTCTCTGTGATATTTCAGTAAAACTTGGAAGTAGAGCAAAAGTTCTAGTTATAAAAGTGAGATACCATCTGCCAACTCTGAGGATTTAAGTGGAATTCTAAATGATAAGAAGACAGATGAAATATTTTCCTTAAAACTACTGAAGATCAAAATAATACAGCTACAGAGAGCTTCAGATGCTCATTTTTTGATTGTACTACATGAGAGAAGTATCTTGGACACAGCCTTCAGCATGTAGTTCATTCAGCCTGATTAATCTCAACTATAGTAGATACTATGTGAGATGTTTTTTTTTCTCCCACATACCTCTCCTTAGCTCCCCAGCAAAAATAGGTGGTATTTTCTTTCAATGTGTTATGTATTTCTTATGGAAGTTACAAAACAGTAGCATCCTACCCTTTGAAAAGAATTGCTTGTTTTGGCAGGCAGAGGAGGTGTTACGGAAGAAAAGATAGTTGTTTTCTAGAGCAGATAAAATGTGGTAATTTGGGGCATGTCAGACTTCTAAAGAAAATGTGTATTAAAAGTCATCTGCTTTTTAAGTGTTTGAATACACCAATAAAACAGGGTGAAATAATCCTCTTAAAGATGGCATATTGATTAGTTTCTTGAATTTTACTGCAATTAGAAAGACACATTTTTGTTACAAATAGCAATAGTTGCTTTTCATCTGTTGAAGGAAGATTTCAACTAGATATATACACTCTAATTTGATTTATTGGAATAAATGGTCTGTGTTCTCTAACATTAAGGCTTTTAAAGGACTTTTTTCATGTAATCTCAAAGACATCTGTGCTACTTCAGTTTTGTAAGCCAGTAAACGTGGTGAAGCAGAGAAGCTTCATGATTTGCTCAGGATTGCAAATAGATTACTTCAAGTTAGTACTACAACAAATTGGTACTATGGTTGCTTGCATTTTATGGAAGAAGAATAATAAGAAAGATAAATACTGAAAGAAGTGCATCACTTTTCACTTGACATTATTAATTAGAAGAAAATGTCACATATTTTTCTTATCAGGAAAGTAAAAGTAGGCCACATACCATCCAAAGAACTTATGGAACACAAGCCTCCAAGCAGTTGCAGGAGCTTGGTATGTTTTTTGCTTATAAGTTTTTCAATATTGGAAATAATTGTATATATAACTTGAAAAATTTGAATATTAGGCTAATGGTCTATGTAAAATTGCTGATTATTTAGAAACACTTGAAAAATAAATATTAACCTGATGTTTTTCACCATTATTGCAATGGAATTTAGAGTTGTCAAAAAGCAACTGAAGGATTTCCATCCATGAAGACCTGTATTTAGCTTTCTTCTGCAAATAATTTAATTTAATCTTGATATTAATGCTATTGAGGCCATGAGATGGAAGAAAATATGTATTCTAAGCCCAGGTTATGATCTCTACCTCCCCTTGTATGCTTTAATTCTAACTTGAGATATTTAAATGACTTGAGTTTTGATATGAGATATTTTGTGTATTTTTAAAAATGAACTTCTTGATATCAAATGTTCTTCTAATTTTGGTGATCTTAATCTATTTTTGCTTTGGACAGTGTACGTAAGTAGTTTAAAATAATGCCATGAAATTCTTAAATTGTAATTTGTACAGAGACTGAATCTAGTTCTGAATGGCCCCTTCTGTCTGAACTACAGTGGCTGAGGAGAAAGAGAAGAAAGAGAGCAGTGAGTAGAAGTGTGACCCTGAGTTAAGACCATTTATAAAAACAAAATTAAACCCACTATTTCTGGATTTTTTTAACATTTTAACATAGGCTTTAGAAAAAAAAATATTTTTGGTAGTTTAATATTGCCACATAATACAATTATGAAATTGTCAAACAGGAAGATTATTCTTTACAAATAGAATATTTGGAGAAAAGTGGATAGGCTTTCTAAAGTAACAGCAATACTATACATCAATTGAATGGAAGTTTTTGTAGTGAAAAGGAGTTTAGAATCTTAAGTTTTTGAGTTTGCTTGAGGATAAAGAATAATTTTGAATGAAGTTTTGCTACTTTGTAGATAGCTGACTTTATTTTCATTTGGCTCGTTAAGTATCATGATTAAATCAAAATTCTGAATGAGGTCACCCAGAACTGGGTTATTGAGAGAACAGAAGTAGACAGTCCTCATGATCTGCACATGCATGTGTCAGAGTTAGGGGAGGAATAATTGAGTTAAAGGAGATTAACCTGTATTCCTTCACTGAGTTGCACAATCCACAGCATCTCTTTTGCGGGTGCATCTATTTTTAGTAAATTCCTTTCTCTTTATATCTGTGATGAACAGTGCAGTAGACTAAGAGGTTTTTAGTGTTTGAGATTTTTCTCCATTGTGAAAATGAGAGAGGAGGGAAGCAGTGGTGGCTTCTGCGCTGAACCAAAAAGAATAGACTCTAAACAGTCTTAATGATGTGACTCAGATTCTCATCCAGTGTCTATCATAAGTCACTAAGTTACTGGAGCTATGACTGTTTACCCTAGTTGAACATCCGACCCAGTTTTTACCAGTTTACATATCCTACATAATATTTTTGGGTAATCCTATTAAATCAGCTGCAGTTATTTTTGAAAATCACTACATCTTCATTATTTCTCAAAGAATTTCTTTAATCCATCAGGTATCTCGTGGTATCTTTGAAGAAATGAAATATCTGGAGCTCATGATAGTCAATGACCATAAAATGGTAAGTTATCAATTCAGTGGTAATCTTCCTTTTGATTATAATTTGTAGGTTGTTGTACAGCAGTGTGCATCAGCAACGTTTGGGTCAAATATTTAATTTATCAAGAGCTGTAAGAGACAGTATATGCCATAATACCTAATAATGTTTAATGTTACCTAAGATTTTCTACAGCAATTATATATTCAAAATATGTCTGAATCACTTTGGTATTGTATGGATAACTTAAGTGTTTTGTTTGTTATGGGCATATTATGTACAGAACAAACACACTAAACATTCTAAAATTACATCCTATCCTTAAAATCATAAAAAGGTTAGAACTTGTTACTTTGAATTTATTTTACTAACTTAAACTTTAATGCAGCAGAGTATATAGACAAAACTATCTGATTATTCTTCCTGGCTATTCCACACTTATAAACAGGATTCATAATGAAGTGCAAGATACGGTTTTTGTTTGATTCAGAAAGTGTTTGTCATTTTAAAAAAAAAAAGGGGGGGGAGGGGGGAAAACCTACAATTTTTTTTCCTTTTTGTCTTGAGGGGTGACTGGAAAAAATCAAACCAAGTGACATGTGTTATTTAAATGTTACTGCTTTCACTAATTATGCCGAGTAAGGCTATCAAAGTGTCCATGTGTTACCCCTGTGAAAAATCAGGACAGGGGCCTGGGTAGTAACAGATTTGAGTCCAATAGCTACATTTTAACTAGAGTATATATGTTATGGAAGAATACTCAGTGTAGGTTTAAAAGTTTTCTAGTAACAAAGAATATTCTGCAACTGACAGCAAGTTAATGTAAAAGCAACTTGCTGGTGCCTTGTTCTGAGCCCTTGTCTTGCTTAGCTTTATCAGCTGTTCTTTGACTAAGAGGCAAATAAGGATCATCAGCTCTTAGTATGACTTTGCTTCTGTGTGAGCAAGACTTTTTTTTTTTTTAATTAAATTCTGTTGATTAAACAGTTTGTTTATTTTATGTGCAGGTAAAATAAACTTTTAAGTTTCTGTAAGAGCTCCTTGCATCTCTTGCTGTACTGCATGTTTTCCCAACGCTTTATGTTGTTGTGGGCCCTTTTGTCAACACTGAAGGATGATTTTAAAGAGCCAGAAATAACATATATCAGAACAGTATTTTGTACTTGTTCCAGTGCTGAATAGACAGATAATACAACCTTCCCTCATCTGCTCAATAAATCATAGAAATAGTCTGGGCAAAAATATCCTATATTTCATCTGTGTCAATTCAGCAATGTGGGGGGAATTTGAATGGCTGGAAAGAGTAGGACAGAAATTTCTTCAATTGTTTTCACTTGTAAGGCCACCTGGTAGGAAACTATTCTAAGAGTGCTCACATGTTAGCTGTTTAGGGGTAGGGCACAGTTAGGGACATTTAGTTAGGGACATTTAGTTAGGGACATTTCATTGTCTTGTTTGAGGTCTGTGGTTGGTCTTCCTTATGAAGAGGTAATATTTCTATGTCTGTCTGTTTCTTCTGGCCTCTCATATTACAGACATGCTTAAAGGCCAACCATCCTGTTCACTATACTTGTTACAGACACTGACTCTTGTCTCCTCTGAGGCTTTATTTGTTAGAACTTTAGACCACAAGCATTCAAGATTTTTTGCTTCATAGTTGTCAGTGACTCAGAAGCAGATAAGAATTCTTTTCAAGGAATAAAATGGATATACTTAAGGAAGTATTCACAATTACGAGTTAAAGCCTGCTTATGCAGGAGCTCACTAAACATACTTTCAAGGTTTTCTGCTTACCAATAGAGGGCAGATTTCTCCTGCAGCAAGGTTCTGTGTTGGAAGAAGTATCTTAAACCTCTTTGGCCATTGTGATGTTAATTTATTAATACTATGTATTTTCACTAAATTTTCCTTTCCTGTAATACTAAAGCCATAGTTAAACAATTTAACTAGGCTGTTGCACTTTTTACTGGACTTAGCTTAATTTCTGTTTTAGGATCTGTATTTAAACACATTATGTTTTATATTGCTATTGATTTTGGCATTTAAATACTTTCATGAAAACCAAGTACATTTTCCAAAACACATTATTTTACCTTCCCACTTCTGTGAAAGTTTGGGATTGGCTCAAAACAAACAAACAAAAAACCCCCCAAAAAACACAAAGCCACCCCCCCACCCCACCCCCCTTATTTTGTCCTAGTATCATGCTTCCCTAGGGAGCAAACAGTCCCATGATATGGATAGTCTTAGTGTACATCCCAAGTGGCTGCTAGCACTGTAGCCAAAACTGCTTTGTTTGAGAATAGTTATAGGGGAAGAGGGTCTCTGCAAACCTATGTTGTAGGATTTTTGGGTATTAAAACCTGCTGTGGATGTGTTGAAACTTTGTGGAACTTAACAGTGAATAACTGGATATGTAAAAAACTTATCTTCCTGCAGTCAAATGAAAGTCATCATGAAGTTTGATGAACTTTGTTATCTCTGTGGCATTTCATCCATATAAAACTAGATTGCTTGTGCAAGAATAACAACGTTTCCATCTCTTTAAATTCTAGTTATCTAATATAATGTGTGTGTCACTCTTCTGACTTTCAACTTGAGAAACAGATTCTTCTATTTTAAAAGCATATATGTCTTCCAGTTTTACTTTCACCTTCACACCAAGCATAATTCTGGAAAATGGGATTTGTCTGTTTTGTTATTCTAATTTGGGAAGGTAGTTAATCATCTAACTTATTTGATGAGAGTAGCTACTCAGTTGCTCAGAGAAGAGTCAGACCCTCTTGTTTAAATGCCTCTTTTTGGGTACTGTGTTTCAGTGTGGGAATAGCTGACACTTTCATGGAACTTGATAATGTTTGCTCATGAGGTGATGAGATTTGTTAACCAGTAGTTGAAATTAGTAAGAGTTTTTTAATGAAGACTTTTAGCCCTCTTTGTGCTATGCAGGTTTTTGTTCCTTTTCTGTGAAATTTTGAAGGCTTATTTTTCCTGCCTGAAAATCATATTGTGTAATGCAATTTTGGTTTGAAATTTCAAAAAAATTCAGAGTTTCATGAAAGTCATGGATTCATGTTCAGATACCGTAGCAGCATCTTTGGAAAATTTGACTTGGAACACTTGTGGGGCAGGATGAGGAAAGACGTGAAACAATTGTAATGACACGCACAGAAATTAGGAAGCAGAACTTGTAATACAGCTCATCTAAGTCTACAGAAATGGAAAAAAGTTGAAGTGAAAACTTAAGATATTCAGCTTAACTCTTTTTCGCATTCAAACACACATTTACTTTTACCATACGCTCTCTCTTCCTTTTTGCCTTTCGGTATAACTAATTCTACTCGTCATAAAAGTCTGATGCTATAGTAGAGAAAGGATGCCTTTGCAAAGAGCTGCACACAGGACAAGTGGTAAATGCTTTATCTTCATGTCTCATAATTAGAGTCATGGAATGTGGCTAGTACAGTCTGATATTTAACTAATCAGGCTAAGCACAGCTTTAATGGTTACAGTATTCTCTCAATTTTGACTTCATGTTTATGTTATACTTGTAATTTTCTCAAACTCTGATTCTAAATAGGGTATTTCTTGTGGCTAAATGCTCCCTTTATAGATGTGGAAGGCTGTCTGGTATACATGGCTTCCTTTATCTTCTAGAGATTCTTGAATATGAGATACAGGCTGTGATCTGAAAAGCTTTTGAGTTTTTCCCTTACTCTTTCTCAAAATATGAATTTTCCTTTCTTGCTGTAAAAATAATTAGTAATAAATATTTAAGTTCTCATGGCATTCTACTTTTTCTTCTCCTTTTAGTTCAAAAAGCACCGTTCTTCAAATGCATACACAAACAATTTTGCAAAGTCTGTGGTAAACCTTGTAGATGCTGTAAGTATCAATGTTTCTTCTGAAAACTATATCACTGATTTGTTAGTTCAGCACTGTATTTAAAAGGTTAACATTAGTAGTTACCAGGATAAAAAAACCTGAGCAGCTATAAAAATTACATTTTAAAACTAACTTCCACTTCCTCTGCAGAAGAATAGCCTGGAGTGAATTTATAGGAAACCACCAAATTATCCTTGGCATTTTTCTCAAAGCTTGCAACTGCCAGAATTTGCCCTTGGCAGGGAGATTTCAAACTTGAAGGAGCTTTCAGTATCTTTCACTGCCTAAGAATGAGATTTAATCAAGTTTAGATTTGTTATACAAATCTAACCACAAGTGGTTGAAGCCATAAGTATAGTTCACAAAAGGTGCATATATATATATATAGGGAGAAAAAGAAAGCGTGAATGAAAATTCTCCTTATTAAATGTGTATTTATAGCTTAAAACCAAACAAAATCCCATTGTAGTACACTGTAAGTGGGTGGCACTGACGTGGATATCATACTTCTATCTGTGACTAAATTTAGACCAATTTCACATAAAGCGTATAAACTAAAAATAAGATTTGTGGTAACATTTGATTTTTTTTTTTTTTCCTGATATACATGTAATGACACATTTTGGAGCTATCTTTGTAGTGAAAACGGAATAGATTTTCTAGTAGTGGTGAATACAAAGGCTAGCAAAATTCTGACTCTAAGTCTGCTTTCCATGTGATGTTATTGATACCAACAGAACTGTGTGATATGATTCAGTGCAAAACATCGTCAACAGTTTATTTAGTTTGGAGGAAGCAATACAGTATTTGTTTTTAGTATCTTACATATGAGGATTATGTATCCTGTATGTGTATTGAAAATTTAGGTGAATATATTTATAATATATGAAATACTGGAAATGTTTTGGAATATTCTTGTGTAATGGTCTGAAAATGCTAGTAGTCTGAAGAAAAGTTACTAGAGCAGATAAAAATACAAATAATTGAAATAACATTTCTGCATTTTATATTGGACATTCCCAAAGGATGACATCATTTTTTTTCTCATCTGATCATTAATTCTTGGTACTACTTCTGCATTTTTAATAAAAGTTATTTATTCTATCTTTCCTTTCTCTGACTATTCCTGCTGTTTTTCCATTTTTATTTGCTGTATGTGTGTATACAGAAACATTCAGCTTCTCTCCAATTTAGAATTCAGTCACCTCATAGAGATCTTGCAAAATGACATCTTAATGGTCTTTTCTTTAAACAAAGTATGAAAAGGAGCAGGAATTTCTGCCTTTTTATCCCCTTGTGAACAGGGAGTGGGCTATTATTTCTTACTGATATATTACTGGGAAAAGGACAGTGGCTTTCAGAGGCTTCCAGGTTCTCTGCCCCCTCCTCCATTCTTTCCTTCCTGTTGGCTTCAGGAAATAGAGTTTTCCTCTCAGCAAATGCAAGTAAAGTCTTTATTGATCCACCCATATGAATCATAGAATGGTTTGGGTTGGAAGGGACCTCAAAGATAGTCTAGTTCCAACGCCCTGCCATGGCCAGGGACACCCTCCAGTAGACCAGGTTGTGATTTCTAGGGTTTAATTTTATTGATTTTTCTCCTGTCACTAACCATTTTCTGCGTATGTCCTCAGCCTGTCCCCCTCAGATTTAAGCATATTAATATTCTTTTTTCCTTCAAAGTTCTTGAATAAAATTGAGCTTAGCTGGTTGCTCTATCTTACCCTTAGAAAAAAGGCAATAAATATAAGCTGAGTATTGTACATTGACTTTTTTATAAGGATAATGCAGCCTTGATACGAAAGGCTGGCATGCTAGTCAGTACTAGTGTATTCAATATAAATATCTATCATAACTGCAGGAGGATATTTGCAATTCATGTTGTGTATTGTAGGTATAATTTGGCAAAAAAATAATAAAACCATATGTTTAATATGGTGCCTCATGGAAGTGACAAATAACTTTTTGTGTATTTATGCATAAGGCAGCGGATGAATTAATTATCCAGTGCTTTTTAGATCATAACTAAGTATGATCAGTAAGTGTTCTTCGTGTCGCATGTAGGACTTTTGATGGGCAGGTTCTCTATTGCGGGTAAGGAATGCATCTTTTGTAGATCTCCAAGTTCTGAATAACTTTAGTTAATAAAATTTGGTATTTTATGACATGAACCTAAAGAGAACAGCAGTTTTATTTCAGAATCAAGTATCACGCACAAAGTTAAAATGGATATTTCAAAGCTGTTTTGTAATTATTAGGGCCTGATTGCCATTTCCTTGTCCATTGCTACAGCAACATTAAAATTAATAGAAAAAAATTAATATTCTTAATGCTACTCAAGTAAGGTGAGAATTAAGTGATCATACTGTAAATGAAAATCAAGCATTATGTGAATTAAATTTTGGATATATTGGAGAACTGAAAAAATTAAATAATTTTGACTTAAGAATTGACTTTGGCTGTTCTTTGTCTTTGAGATCTTTCTTGTTGTCTTCTGTGAGATCACCCAGTGTACCTTTACATTTCTTTTTTTGCTGATTTTTGTACAGGTTTTCTGCAAAACTCAGTGGTGAAATTATTTGACATGAGAATCTTAAAAAAAAAAAAAAAAAAAAAAAGGGAGTGACTCAAAAAAAGAGCAGCAAATGTTTTTTGTCCTCTAAAATTTAAGTTGATCAGAATATTAACTTTTAGGAAATCCAAGGCATTACCAGCTAACTGTTTCCCCATGTTTTCCTCCTCTTTTATCCCTCTTGTCCTTCCGCTTTACTCTTACTGGCTAATTGTGCATGTTTGACCCAGTGTTCTACTCCTGTGCCTGTCCTGTCTCTGCCCTCAGATATACAAGGAACAACTGAACACCAGGGTGGTTCTTGTTGCTGTGGAAACTTGGACAGACAGAGATCGTATTAATATTCACCCTGACCCTCTGCAGATGCTTCATGATTTCTCCAAATATCGACAGCATTACATCAAACAGCATGCTGATGCTGTGCACCTGCTCTCGTATGTACCATTATACAATGGTTTAGGCTATTACAGTTTTATATACTTTTTTTGTCTACTTGTCTACCTGTCTCTTCTTGCTTACTTTTGCTTGGTAGTCACTACATCAATCAAATCTGCCTTCCTTAGGAAGCTTACTCTATTTTTTAACATGTTGGTCTATTTTTAATAGGTGTAATATATATTATAGTCATGTTGATAGATATCTATAATGACGTTTTAATGTCTTTGCAACCTAGAGACAGTGTCATATATTTGAAGTGTCTTCTGATGAGCCCTTAAGGACATCTAGTTTTGCTAATCAGGTGTGTAATGTACTGCTTTCCCAGTAAAGAGCAGGAGAGGGCAGAGCTGACAGTATTATGTGTTGCCACAAGAGCATTCCAGTTATTATATTCACACATGTAGCTGCAGTAATGATTTGTTAATGGAAGGTCTCCTCCTTTAGAGCAGTGATAGAGTGTTTTCTGAGACACAATGCATTTTGAGGGGAAATTCCATTTGCATCATTAGGCACAACATGAACCTTGAGCAACAGTATTTTTTTACCTCACGGCATTGTAAGCAAAGAGGAGGAAGTGTGTGTTCCCCTGCATGAAGATCTTAAGCCTTCTCCCAGCAGCATGACATACCATGAGGATGGAGTAACAAATGTCTTCCATGTGATTCTCCTATCATTCATCATCTTCATCCCCTATTATATCTTCCTCTGCAGAATTTTTTCCAGCCTCTGTCATGGCTGTACTGCCTTAATACAGGCACAATGCTAATTGTGTTTTTTATAACATATGCAAAGTGGTGATGATGTGCACTTTTAATTACTCTTATGCATGTGTTGTGTCACTTGCTGAAGAGTTTGCTGGCAGGCAAACAGGCTGTTCTCAGTAGTGCACAGTGAAAGGTACCAAATACAAACTGAAATACAGGAAATTCCATTTAAACATAGGGGAAAAACCTTTCACTGTGAAGGGGGTCAGATGCTGGAACAGGTTGCCCAGAGAGGCTGCAGAGTGTCCATGCTTAGAGATACTCAATAGCCAATGGAATGTGGCCCTGAGCAGTCTGCTCCAGCTGAGTGTCCTTGGAGCAAGGGCATGGAACTCTACCATCTCCAGAAGTGCCTCCCAACCTCAGCCTTTACTGCAGTTCTGTCTATTGTAAAGCATCTAGCTTTAAGCATTTAGTATAGTTAAGCTGCAGTTTGAAAGTTGGCTGTCAGAATGTTCTGAAAAAATAAATACATACCTGTCTGGAGTATCCTATCATTTAAAAAACAAAATTCTGCTATTGTAAAAGGATTTAATTTTCAAAGATTAGGGTCATTTGCTATGCATGTCCAAGGCTGCATAAATTTATTATGCCTATGAAGTTAAAATAGGTATAATTCATAATCATTTATAGACATTTTATAGAAAAATTTATGTCTTCCAGATGACATTAACTTAACTAAACTATTTGGAGCTTAGCTCCTCTTCAAAAAAAAAAAAAAAAAAAAAAAAGAAAAAAAAGGTAGTATTTAAATAAAATTAACATGTGGTATATCAGTTGTTCAGAACCGTGCCCCCCCCCCCCCCCAGTGATTAACAATAAATGAAAGGAGGCAGGTTTAAAAAGCAGTATTAAATTACTTTCCCTTGAGTATGCTTCTCAGTCTTTTCATTTGAGTTGAAACTAGAACCTGAATTGGTCTGGATTAAGAGCGTAATTAAAAAAACTCTCAACACTGATACATTTCAGTATAGAATTCCTTCCTGACAGATTATAAATTGGAATATATTGTTATCTTCTTATAGGAAATGTTATCATTGTATTTTCTTAGGAATCTGGTACTCTAGCTTTCTCTGCCTGTTTTGGGTTTTTTTTGTGGGTTGGGACTGATTCTGACTCTACAAGATAAAAATAGGTTGTACCTAATTGACTGTTTTGATGTCGGTGTTCTGTTTGTAAACTTGCAGTTGTTTTTGCTAGATGAGGATTAATGTGAGTGCAATGTATCATAGTACGTGTGAAAGTGTGATCTTTTAATAAGTTTTTGGTGCCCAATGTCAATGTGTTACATTTTCTTTATTTTTATTTCTTTGTAAGGAATGTGACATTTCATTACAAAAGGAGCAGCTTAAGTTACTTTGGAGGTGTTTGCTCTGTGACCAGAGGAGTAGGAGTGAATGAGGTAATTTTTTTTCATGACTAAACTGAAATAAAATAGAAACTATACACTATAACTTCAGCATTTGCATGTTTCAGTGTTCACAGATTTAAAGATAACTTACATAATAAAAACTTAGGATTTTCACAGCCAGCCTTCTTGTATAGTCATTAAACTACTGCTCACTGTCCTTTACATTTTAAAAAGCATTCCTCCCATCTGCATTATTCTCTTAATAGGATCTTAAACTGACTTTTAGTATATTTAACAGAAATTTAGACCCAAAAAACTGAGACAGAAGTATTTGAAATATAGCACTGAACATCCTTTTGGGTCTTCTCTCTATAAGAGGCTTGATCTTATGAGGTGCTGATGATGTGTAATTCTTACTGATTTTTTTTAAACATTAAAACTAGAAAAATTTCGTCCCTCTGTGGTGGTAGTGATGATGATTATTAATTTTCATCAGTGTAGTGTTAAATTGATAATGAAAATCTCCTGTTTGAACATGGGTTAATCATACTATGCAAAACTATATTTTTTTTTTATATATATATATATATCAACCAGATTCCTTTCTGAAGGTTAACCAGCAGACAGGGATTCCCTCAGGTTAAGAGAAAAAAAATGTTTCCATTATGTACTTCATTGTGTTTATTTTCCTTATATGCAATTGTTACTGGCTGTACAGAATTACTGAAGTAGTAGGTATGTGGCAAGTCAGAATGGGCCAGTGTAGTGTTCATTTCAATAACTTTTTGTTTTGTTTTTTGTTTTTAATTGCACTTCTCTTGAAATGCAGTATGGCCTCCCTTTGGCCATGGCACAGGAACTAGCACAAAGTCTTGCTCAGAATCTTGGAATACAGTGGGAGCCAGCTGCCAGGAAACCGAGTATGTACATAGATATGGAGTCTTCTTTTGTCCTCCTTAGCTAAATACGTAAATCCTTCCTTTGTAGTATTTGAAACAAATACCAAACTTGCTGTAACTGTAGAACAAGAATTGGTGCTTTTGGAAATATGTGCACCAAAAGTTGTAACCAAAATAAGAGCCACTAGTTTAGCACTCATTTTGCCATGACCTCAGTGATGTCCTGTGTCAGGAGGTTGGATTCATAACCAACATTCAAATGTATAATGGTAAAAACACCATTAATTTAATTCAGAACTCCTTATATATTATAATGACATCTGTAATTCCAATAGAACTATCATTAAATTATTAAAATACAGCAATACACAATTTGTGATTGAAGGACTAGTAAGAATCTGCAACCTAGTTCAGGGTGACATTTGCTCAACTTGTTATCTTGCTGTTTCACAGCTAGACGATTAGACTGACATGGCCTTAACACATGTAGAGTGTAGGTATAAAAGCAGCTGCAAAATCCCTTTTTGAGGCTAAAGAAAACTGTTGGGTTTTTCCATTCACATTTTGTAAGCAATTTGGCTACTTTCTCTCTTTGATTCTTCTTTAAAAATGTGAATGATAATGCTGACTTTACTTTAGAATCACTTCAGAAATCTGTGAATTACTAAACAATGTGGAAAAGTTTAGGGAATGTCATTATGTAAAGCATCACTTTTGAATTGTGTAAACTTGGAAATTGCTAAAATATTTTCTATATTGTTGGGGTTTGATTACAGGTAAAACAGTCTTCATATAATTTGGAAATCAGTACTTTTTTTAACTAAGATAGGGGTTTTTAAAATTATAGCTTAGTTTCCTTATTTGGATATCCTTTATAGAGAAAGATTAATGAAAGACCTGAATAGAGCAGTAATAACTATATCAATAATCTGTGAATATTTTCTGTGGAAAACCAGTATGGATTTGCTGTAGTGACTAGAATACGGAACCCTTCTTGAAAATATTACTACTTTGGTAGATAATTTTTATGAGTAGTTTATAACTTCTGTTTTACGGCCATAAGATGTTTATAATTTTTTTATTTTTTAATTTATTTTATGAATTTGGTCACTGTGAACTTACATGCTATAGCTGTAAGTAAACTGTAAATCCATTTTCACTCAACTACTTTTTCTAATGAATATTTGATTGGATGATTCATGTATTACTATTGGCTGATTCACATATTACTATTAATAATTCTACGCTAAAAGGCCTGTCTAGTAACAATTCTCCTTCAAGGTGTTCTGTACACATTTTAGGAAGGTGGAAATGTGAACATTCTTAATCATTAGTATCATGTGTACTGCATGTACCCTTGTGCTGCCTGTTTTGAGAGCAGGTAGGGAGGAACATTGCCAGCTGTTTTTAGCTTTCTATATTGCCTGAAACTTTGTGTTGAGTCTAAGAACATGAACATATGGTAATTTGAAAGTACCACCTTTATATTAAGTATATTAGTATCTCTTCAAGTGGGCTGGTTTCTTTTTTAGGGTTAGAATCTGTACAGCCAAGCAACCATCTAATCTTTGCATAATTAGTCAAGGTCCATTTTTATAGTAAGTACTTTATTGTAAGCATGTTTATAACTGCTTTCCTTTTCTGTTGTATTTTGGTCTTGTCTGAGAAGAGTGTGACTGCACTGAATCCTGGGGTGGTTGCATCATGGAGGAAACGGGGTATGTCATAACTATCAGTAATTGAGGGCTCTGGAATGAGTTCATAGTTTACATTATGACATAAATATTTATGTAATGTGTTTTGTCTGTGTGTTTTAGTACTAATAAATTAAAAACTAGAAGCAGTTGGAACAACCCAAACATTACAGATCAATGATTTCTATTTTCAGCAATTCATTCCCTTTGCTATTCACGTTTTAGGAAGTTACTAATAAATCTTATATTTTGAATGCTTTGCTATACTTACAATGATTGAAAATTAAAGAATATATATTTTTCATTAAATAAATTCAGGTATACTTTTTACATGCAGCTGCAAAAGTGTTATAATACCATTTTGATAAACGATATTTTTCTTTTTCTCCTAAATTTTAGGTTTTTTTTCCCCCAGTTGCTTCAAAATTCTAATTTTGAGTGAACAGATATCTCTGCTTCTGTTCAGTGAATAAAAGTTGAAACCTGAAGCTTTCAGCAAGTGCTCTCAATCCTTAGCTAAATGGGTCAGTGAAGTTTGAGGGGGAAGCCCATCTCTATGGGAGGAAACTAGGTTTCATTGCCCTCTACCCTCACACACTGCCAAAGATTCTTTTCTCTATATTGTAAGCAATTGATTAGAAAAGGATAGCATCTGAAACATAGGGGTTTGAGTCTTATAAATCACTTCCTGTCAGAATTCTTGCTCACTGTGGAAGCTTGATTGCAAACATCATGGAGAAAATTAGTTATAAATAAGACAGAAGGAGGTTAGTTTCTTCATGTGGTATTTGGAAATTGGTTCTTCAGTCAAAGTGCAGCTTTCCTGTAGGCTTGTAATTGCCAGCCACTGTATGAATGCAACAGAAAATTATTCACTAAGTTTGCTTCTGGAATCTGAAGTAAGGCATTGATCAGAATAGATACTTGCTTCCTCATCAAAGCATCAGTCTTGGATGGAAACATTAGTACAAGAGGTTGTGCAACAAACCTCTTCTGTAGATAAAGTAACAGTAAAAAAAAAAAATGCCAGGAGCAGATGATTGTCACCCAGAAGCTGAAAACCAACTGACTAATGCAATGAGTGAATAATTAGCTGCAGTGTAAAGCCTTTTCATGTAACTCCATCAGTGCCAGAAGACATTTTTTATATATAGAATAATAATTGGGAAATGTCAGCTCAGGAGCAGTGAGCTGCTAGGAAAGGAATGGAGAACCTCCTTATGGCATGGTTACCCCCATCTTTAATAGTGTGAATAGTTCTTGTTCCCAGATCTCAAAACATGGCTCATAAAAATATCAGACAGTTTCTGTGTGAGAAATGACGAATAAAGTATGCTTTCATCAGGCTGGGGAAAAGATGGAGATGAGGAAATATGAGAGAGTTCTTACACTGTTTCTTCCAGTGTAAGAGCTAGGGAGATATGAAATGAGACTAGCAAACACGTGACAAAAAACGGGATGAAATTGTTCTTTTACCAGTCTGTAATTAAGCTATGAAATATCTTGCTATAGCATCTTCTAGATGCTAAAAGATTTGGGGCAAATTCATGGGAGAAAATACAATGAAGATTATTTAATAAGACAAAAGAAGGCTTCCTGAGAAAGTAATTGAGCTGAAAATTGTTGGAAGTTGGATAAATATTCTGCAAGTAATAGTACAGTGCTCTGTTCTCTACTCTTCCCTGGGCATATTCTCATGGCCAAAATCAGAGATGGGATTTGGGTAAAGTGAATTTTTTGTCTGACCCTATACAGCTGTTCTTACAGCTGCAGTTACTTTTATTTTTAAAATTAACCAGGATCAGATTGAACATTTTTAAAACCCTGGCATGAAATCAGGTATCTGGGATCTAATCTATCTTTTAAACTGAAACTGCAGGGAAAACAAACCCACGAGAACACTGGATTATGCATGCAATCGAGAGGGTCCGTAGCAGCTATTATGATAATGTGGTTTCACATTATTAAGAATATTGGAGGACTACAGCTTCATATACTGTAGATCGATATAATAGAAATATAAAAATGCAAAATATTTAAAAACTTTTTCTTTTGTTCTGATTTTATTGTTTGAGAGTAAGACTGAGCTGACAAACTGTTGTACGCAGTGGTTGTAAGAAAGTGGGATTTACAGTATTAAAAAAAACGTTGTGACTCCTTCACCCCCTTCCAGTAACTGTTGGTGTTTCAAGGCATTTACTCAGCTAATTTTTTGCTATTTTAGGGTATACCATTCCAGGAAATTCTCCAAATGCAGCATTGCAGAATACAAAGAATTTTTACTTCGTGGGGGAGGTGCCTGTCTTTTCAACAGGCCAACAAAGGTAATAAATATGTTGATAGTCAGCACCTCTGCTAAACATTGCAATGAAAATGTAATAATTTCACTAACAGCCATCAGTTCTCAAATTTATTCAAATGTCTGTGTGGGTATTTTCTTGAGGCTGCTTGTAATTAGCTGGCTGTTCATTCTCATAACATTTAAAAATAATCTTAAAAGGAATGCAACTTGTTTTCCATCAATTCTTCATGCTCAAATAATGACAAATATTGCAGTTG
Source organism: Balearica regulorum gibbericeps (assembly GCF_011004875.1). Lineage (NCBI taxonomy): Eukaryota > Metazoa > Chordata > Aves > Gruiformes > Gruidae > Balearica > Balearica regulorum. Next base: position 14,363,724 of record NC_046189.1, on the reverse strand, counting down.
ATTTTTCACAGCTACATACATCTCCGTTCAGCATAAATGCACTTCTTATTAAGCTGGAAGTAGTGCAGAATAAATCTAGAAGTGAGGTTGTAGTGCCTGCTCCACATATATACATTCGATTCTTGGACTTTTTGTCTGAGGTTGAGAAGAATGCCGATTACCACACTAGGAACTGGAAATCAGCAGCTTGCATCATATAGACAGTAGCAGCTTGTGGTTGTTCTCAAAGTTAACTTCATTTCATAGAATCATAGAATCTTTAAGGTTGGAAAAGACCTCTAGGATAATCAAGTCCAACCGTCAACCCAACACCACCATGTCGTCTACACCATGTCCCGAAGTGCCATGTCTACATGCTTTTTGAACAACTCCAGGGACGGTGACTCCACCACCTCTCTGGGGAGCCTGTTCCAATGTCTGACCACCCTTTCATTGAAGAAATTTTTCCTAATATCCAACCTGAACCTCCCCTGGAGCAATTTGAGGCCTTTTCCTCTTGTCCTATCACTTCTTGCTTGGGAGAAGAGACCAACACCCACCTCACCACAACCTCCTTTCAGGTAGTCGTAGAGAGTGATAAGGTCTCCCCTCAGCCTCTTCTTCTCCAGACTAAACAACCCCAGTTCCCTCAGCTGCTTCTCATAAGACTTGTGCCCCAGACCCTTCACCAGCTTTGCCCTTCTCTGGACACGCTCCAGCACCTCAATGTCTTTCTTGTAGTGAGGGGTCCAAAACCGAACACAGTACTTGAGGTGTGGCCTCACCAGAGCCAAGTACAGGGGGACGACCACTTCCCTACTCCTGCTGGCCACACTATTCCTGATGCAAGCCAGGATGCTGTTGGCTGCCTTGGCCACCTGAGTATGCTGCTGCCTCATGTTCAGATGCAAACTCTGTAATTTATAACTGTTTCCTTGTACCATCCATTGCTTTTTTTTGCCTAAAATCTTACCAAGGTCCTATTTTTTTCTAAGGCAATATTAGCATGACATCCTTCTAAAGCTGAGTAGTATAAAAATATTCCATTTGGCTGTTTTTGCAAAGTAAGATCAATCCAAAGTGTTAATATTCTATTTAATCATGGTGTCAAATTTGCTGTCCTTGTAGAACTTAATACCACATGAGACTATTAGGCTGTTCTGTTTACTGTGCTCTATCTTTGGTAGGCCACCACCTTGCACAATTAACCGAAAAAAAATTTGCTTTGTTAGAATGTTTTTTAATCTTTTCCCAGGGTAGCAATCTTTGCTTATAGAAAAGCATGTAAGAATTCATACAGAAAAGAGTAAGTAGGGAGAAAGAAAAACACAGCTTCATTTTTTGATGATGGTTGTCTAGCAAGGTAATGTGAACAAATTGTCAAATTGACTGTATAAAGAATAAAAATCTGATTTACTTTGTGAAAATGCTACCAGGAGAAGGGTTGAATTATCTTTATATGTTATCTGTGACAGTGTTTCACAACTTTGAAGTTAAAGTACTTGGGGGGGGGGAATCATACAATGTTTTGAATCCTATTATTTGGAGGTTGGAAGGTAAGGTAGAAAATGATGTGTTTAATCTTTAGGTGATATTTAATATATTGTAGATGCTATTGATTACCTATGTGGTTTATGCAACGAAAGTAAAATGTTTTCTTTCTTTTTGATTAGGCATTATGATTCCTTCCCCCCACCTCCAAAGTACTGAAGAAGAATTCCATCCAAGTTTATAAATAATTTGTATTGTATTCTGTTATGTTTCATATCTTGATGATCCTTAACAGCTGTACTGCCACTAAGCCCATGCAGAAAGAATGTGTTTACTCACATCTTTCACCCTCATCTAGCTGTAGATTTATCTGTTCTCATTTTAACTTGTTAACTTTTAACTTCTCATTTCAACCATGTTCTAGTGATGAACGTGTTTCTGTTGCTGTTATCCCAGTTAAATTTGGAGATTCTTGGTATTCTTATAGCATTTAAAAGCAGAATTATTATATCAAAAACAGACAAGGCTTTTGCAAAATTATTTTTGTGACAAGACTGAAAAATATCTTAAATCACCTTTAATCAAAATTATGATATGTGAAACCAGTATAGAATCTATATAATCCCGAAGTGTAGAATTTACCTGTATTGTATATATCTGGTCCTAGGAGTAACTGTGTAGCACTATCTACATGTGGTTGTGTCACTCTAACTTACTAATAATGTATGTAGAACTTCCTTTTGGCAGTGCTTCTTAATGTTTATTATTTCCATGCACAAACATGTTACATTGGAACTGTTAGACAGTAGCTAATTTCATGAGCAAGTATGGGTACCTGAGTAGATCCTAGAGGTTATATTTGTGACTGGTTTGTTGAAGAAATTGTCAGAGAAACGGGAGTCCATAGAATTGGAATGAAGTTCAGATGTTTTCCCCTTCAGTATTATTTTATTGTCTATCTGTTTATCATAATTTCTGAATCAGTATTCTCCTAAAAGGGCTAGCAATCAAGTGATTTAGCTGTACATCTTTTATGCCTGAATAACTCTGACTAGCAGCACTTGAAAAACATGCTGCCTTCACCATTGCAGTAGCAAGGCATATATACTCTCTGTGAGAGCGTGTTTCTGTAGCATTGTAGAAATGGGCTATGTGTGACAAGAAAAGTAATTTGATACTAGTTTTATTCTTATTTTGAGGTTTGGGATTTTTTGTTTGTTTGCTTTCAGCTCTTTGAAACCACTGAGTGTGGAAATGGATATGTAGAAGCAGGAGAAGAATGTGATTGTGGTTTCCGAATGGCAAGTAGAGTTATATATTACTCCACAAGTCTTTCTTACAAAACATATTAAGATAAATTATGTGATTGGTAAGGGAAATGAATTTGTTTTGCTTATTGTTAGGGAGCAATGTAATTCAAGGAGTGTTCTAAAATATTTTTTCAAGTGTGAATGAGTGCAAAGACAGTGAGAGTCCTCAGAACAGTCTTCCTGTTATACTAATGACAAGATGTGGCTGTTTCCCAGCAATTTCTGAATTGCACTGCAGAAGTGCTTACCCCTTTGCTTTTCCTGGATAGCGTGCCTGGAGCGATACACTGCTTATCTATGCTGTGGAGATAGGTGCCTGTGTCTGGAGAAAATAAGCAAACTGTTGTTTCCTTCTCTATTGTTGAAATATTCCAATAAAGTTTTTGCAAAAATCTGTCCTGTGGATTTGAGTGCTAGTTCTAGTATTTAAATATAGTTGTACCCATAATTACTTTCCTTAATCTTTTTTTTCTTCATTGAATGCAATTTGAGCATGCATTTGGCACAGGCTATTCCACACCTGTAAAGAGGCTTCAGAAGGTGTGAATCCCCTTGTTGCTATAGAATATATGTCACTGTTTTCCCTTTACTTTAGCATTTGAGCATTGCAAAGGATTCTTCCAGCTGATAATTTCAAGTCATCAGTACGGAACTGAATCTTTTGTCTGCTGGTACATAATAGTTTGTTGGCAACATTGTGAAGAAAAAAACTTATTTAAAATGCAAAACTAAAAATGTCGCTTAATATTGTCTAATGTAGCGTAATGTTTTCTTCAGGAATGCTATGCAGACTGTTGTAAGAAGTGCTCTCTTTCTAATGGAGCTCATTGTAGTGATGGACCCTGCTGTAATACATCATGTCTTGTGAGTGTTCCTGCAGTGTATCTATTGTTCTTTGGAGTTGTCTGTGGAAGTCATGTGCCACCTGTTATAGTTCAAAGTTTGTTTTTGTGTAGAATGAAAAGGAACAGCTTATGTAGAGTAAGACTTATTCCAGACAATAATGTGGTTAGTGCCCCAAATATAAAGGGAGTAGATTGCATTGGATATGTATTCATGTAAAAATGCCTTTTATTTGCATTTATATATCAGATATGAAAAAAAGCTAAATTTTTTAAAGTATTATATAATTCAGTTTAGCCTTTAAAAGATCAAGGAACTGAAATATTTTTCAACACTTTGAGATAACTACTGAGACTGTGGTGTTCCATTATTAGCCAAGCAAAAAATGACAAATATGTGTGAGATAGTGTTTACAGAGTGTTAAAATGAGGAGTAATTCCAATTTTGCTTTTACATAATCTTAGTCCTGAACTGTATTCTTAATTTTCTAGTTTTTCCCACGAGGCTATGACTGTCGATATGCAGTGAATGAGTGTGATATTGCAGAGTTCTGCACTGGAGATTCTGGCCAGGTATGCATGCAGATGCTTTCTCTGCTTACGCTATTGATGTTTGTTTCCATTCATTTTATAACAATTTAAGAAGAAAAACCAGATTAACAAACTGCACTCTCACATACCCACAAATAACTGTGGGGGTTATTTTTTAGTCCTAACAAAAGTTTTTAAACATAAGAATAAACTCTTATAAGCTAAAAAAAATAAATTAATTAATCTAAGTGGACTTGAAATACGACTTCTGTATGTTTGTTTGTTTTTTAAAACTCGTGGGGTTTTGTGTATCTGTATAGTATTTGTCTGACATCATCTACTCTTTGCCTGGCCTATAGCATCGGTACTAAGAATATACTGCAAATGTGAATGGATTCAAAGGAAATAACAGTAAGATTTTATGAAATAAAATGGTTTAAAATATAAATGTAGACAATTACAACTAATTGAGTATAGAATCATAGAATTGTTTTGGTTGGAAAAGACTCTTAAGATCATTGAGTCCAACCGTTACCTAGCACTGCCAAGTCCACCACTAGACCATGTCCCTAAGCACCACATCTACACGTCTTTTAAATACCTCCAAGGATGGTGACTCAATCGCTTCCCTGGGCAGCCTGTTCCAATGATTGACAACCCTTTCAGTGAAGAAATTTTTCCTAATATCTAATCTAAATCTCCTATGGCGCAACTTGAGGCCATTTCCTCTTGTCCTATTGCTTGTCACTTGGGAGAAGAGACTGACACCCACCTGGCTACAACCTCCTTTCAGGTAGTTGTAGAGAGCGATAGCGTTTCCTCTCAGCCTCTTTTTTTCTAGCCTAAACAACCCCAGTTCCCTCAGCTGCTCCTCATAAGACTTGTATAAAATGTTATGATTTTTAAGAGCGTGCACATGTATGATAATTTTAAAAGTTGTGGCTCTTATGCATTTCTCTTGAAAACGTTTGGCTAATACTCAAAAGCGTAGGAACAAATAGCAACCAAAAGGTTGTGTTAACTTGAGTTCTTCTAAATATTCAACATTGTGTACATCTTCCGTTTTCACAGCAACTTTGACGTTTTACGTGATATACGCTCCTTTTCAATACCGAGTATTTAGCTTCAAGGTTATGCAAGAACTTCACATCTCTGCTGCAGTCGTCTACTACATCAAGTTCTTAGCTTTGAAGAAAAAAATATTCAGGATAGATCACATGTCTCTCGGCATTGGCTGTAATTATAGATGCCAATACATTAACCGTAACCTCTTTTTATATTATATTTATATTTTTATATGAGATATCCACACTTACAGATATGTAGCTATTGCTGAGATTTTATTGTAAATCTTTTATTCTGTAGATGGAGCATCCTTAATGGGAGGGAGAAGAAGGGCTTTCTTAAGCTGGAAAGGCTGCCTTCAAAATATTGACTAATATGGTACATTGCAGCAGCATACCCTTTCCAAATCTTCACAGGTCCCTTTTTGATGAGGAAAAGCTTTGAGAATGGTCTGCTCCTAGCTTTAGTAATCAGAGGTTTCTGGACCTAATGACTTGTTCATACCAAAAAAGTTTCCCATGCCAACAAAACATGACAACTAACATCACAAAAAACCACAGCTCTGTAAGCAATGGACTGGTAGGCTACAACTAGATGCTTGCTTATTTTCTTAGTGGAATTTGAAATGAATGCAGAAGCAATGTTGCAAGCATGCCCCCAGTATTAGTTACCAAATACCCTGTTACTGAACAGGTTTGGTTTGCTTTTTATTTTGCCTCACCTCCTTAATTTCTACTTGGAATATGCAGAAAGTTAGAAGCAAAACTTGTATTTCATGGCTCAAGATATGCATTTTTTCATTTGTATTTGTAGCTATAAAGATTCCTGCACTAATTATGCTATCTATACCCTTTATATGTTGTGCAATTGTGTTTTAAAACCAGGAAAATTCCATAGGTGATCTTTTGATGTATTATTACACTATGCATGGTAAAAAAAAAAAAAAAAAAGTCTTAATTTTTTTCAGTGTCCACCAAATCTTCATAAACAAGATGGGTATGCTTGTGATTCTAATCAGGTATGCAATGTTTTAAAATCTCTGCACACCAGCAAATTGAAAACTTGTATTTGGTTGATTTATTTTTTTTTAATCCTGTTTTCTCTATTGCTTCATAAATTTTGTCTTTTGGACATCAATGTTGCTTGCGCTTTATGCACTCTGTATAGTAAAAATTTCTAGTTTGAGTAAAATGTGCTTGGCATCTTTACAATTTACATGTAGATATTTTATTATGCTCCATGTTAATATGTTCTTTATAACTATTTAAATGAGAAGTATAAAGCAGCTGCTGAAATGCCAGTACATGTTAGACACCAACTGACTGAGAATCTAGGCCTACACGTGTACTCCATCTATCCAAATCCATGAAAACTGTTATACATCCCAATATATGTGTGAAGACTCAAAATGAGACATTTGTTGAATGAGGGGAAGGAAATGAAATAATGTTCCATTTTCATTGCTAACACATTGTGTTTTGTTTAGGGTCGTTGCTATAATGGTGAATGCAAGACAAGAGATAATCAGTGCAAATATATCTGGGGATCTAGTAGGTTGACTCTACTTTAACTGTATTTTATTTCTGGTTCATTCTTGCCTTTGTTTTATACTTTTAGGTTTTTTTTTTATTCTTTGTTCTTCCACTGTAAGTTAAAGTTTTCTGCTCAGTAGAGTAGGCTGCAGTGAGAAACTATGGCTTGATTGGCAAGTGAAATTTTGAGTTGTATGCTTGTTTGGGAGTGATGACAGTGAGATTGTTCTGACGTGCTGTGGTTGCAGGCATAGGTTGGGCAGAAAATGCTGGACTCTGATGGAATTAGGTGCTAAAACACACAGAATATTAGCAACTTTGAGTTACTCTTACTGGAGGGGAAAAAATTGGTTCAAGGATTTTTTTTTTTTGTATAGTTCAAAACAGATGTGTTTGGGTTTTTTAATGACAGTCATCAGTTCCATTATCTCAGCAGTGGTTCATGCTAAAGCTGCTCCACCTTGCCTCTTTTTGCTATATCATCCTATAGTCAGGAAAATTAGTGCATCAGTGTGAATTTAAATATGCATAGTATGAATTTAAGCCCAGAGGTGTTGTGTAAAATAGAATTGCAGTTGCAATGGATATTGCTCGCAGCTGAGAGGGGTTAAATGCTCTTTGTAATAACTTGGAGCCAGTTCAGCAGAGCAGAACTATCGGAATGTCCTATCCTCTGGCACTTAATGTTTTTTTCTGCATTTTGTCTAATCATAACTGCTACTGCTGATATTGCCACTTTGAAGCTGAACAATCATTCCGTTTTAGGGAAGATAGGAAGGGAGGGATATAGTTTTACCATTTACTGTTTGTGTTGTACAATAGAAAAGACATTATGTAAGTGTAAAATTTGATAGACACAACATTTTCTTTGTCTTCTGATGCCTTTTTGAGCTTCATGTTGCCACTTCACATTTATTGATATTAAAGGCAATAGATGTTTTTGTGAACTAATTTCTTTGTATCTTATATTTTAAAATATTTGGTTTGTCTTCTGTACAAGTGATTTTACTGAAACTATTGTGTCTTATTTACCTTTAATATTTTATCTTCCTAATAACAATTATTGTATAATTGTTGTGCTTTTTTTTAATTGATTTTTAGAAAAAAACAAATGGGCTTGTTAGTAAATAATTGTGGTTTTAAACATTTTATTCAAGATTTCTACTCCTAAAAAGCAGTAGAAATTACACTCTCACTGTTCAATATTTTATTTTTTAGGAGTTCACAGAGAAATCAACAAATGTTGAGTTGATGTCAGAGCATATGCTTATGGTATATGTCACATATAGAATCTTTGATCTCCTGAAATACAGATCAGGAATAATTACAGTGAAAACAACTTGATTAAGTCTATGTACAACTGTTATGAAGTGAACAAAATTAGACTACAGAAAAATTCAAATGCAGAAGACAATACAGACACTGTGGAGATTGCTTTTTTAAAAAGTTCAGAGCAAATTTTGAACATTGAGCATCATTTTAGAAAAGCTATCTATAGGTATTGCAGTTTAGTATGCTAGCTTCCCATGGTAGTCACTGGAAAATACCATCTGTGTACATATACATGTGGTTAGATTTATATTTTGTATTAAAAAAATACAGATAACTGCTGCAATAAATTATGCAGATTTTCAAAGTGCTCATGTTGCCAGTGCATTCTTTTTTCCTTTCTTCATCAACAGAGTCTTCAGGATCTGACAAATTTTGTTATGAAAAGCTTAATACAGAAGGCACAAAAAAAGGAAACTGTGGAAAGGATGGAGACCGATGGATTCAGTGTAGCAAACAGTAAGTTCAACTTGGTAGAGGTGACTTGTATTTTAAATAGATAAGTACTGTCTACTTTTTCATGTCTGTTTCAGCAGTTCGTTTTGCGTTATTTTGAATCTTCTTTCCCTCACAAGGTTTTTATCTTGAAAAAGTTCCATTGCTCGTTCTGACAAAATCCATGGGTGACTGAGCAGTACACTTGCAAAGAATTCCAAATTTTCAGAAAAATGTACTGTGACTTTAATTCTTTCAGAGGAGCCGGGGGGACAAGGCAGCAAAAAGTCACAAGTTCATAATATACAAACACCTCAGACTTGGTAGGGATAAATTAGGCTGCAAATACACGCACTATTTTCCCTTGCTCTGGGATTAATACCAGATCATGCTATTTCAAGTTTGTTCCAACCTTTATTTTGACCAGAGGGGACCATTAAACATTTGGATACTATAGAGAAAATGGCCGATTCATTTGCATGTGATCATTACTAGATGGATATTTGATTAAATTTACTTTTCAAGTTAATGATCATTAGTGGATAGACTTAAATTTCTCCTGATGTACTTAGTGTTTTGTAATTTTTAAGTATGCATGTAAAAATTTCAGTCTTGGAATGGTGTTTTCCTTCTTTGACTATTTGATGTTTTTCAAGTGGCATTAATGTTTTTTTTGTTTTGGATTACATGATTCACATTTCAGATAGGATCATAAGGAAAGGAGTTTAATGGATTTTTATTTTTTATTTAGATGAGAACAGTGTTGTTCTGATATGTATATTAAAAACCTCATTTGTATAAAAGCTTTTCTAGGTCAGTAGAGAGATGCAGAAAAATGGTCTAGCTGAAGGGCCATTTAAATTTTTTGCAATTTTAACAAATACAATTTCCAGCATTCATCCAGCTGCTTCTATGACTTAGGACGATTCAAGTAGGAGATGGAAATTTTAAGCTGATATTCTTCTGTTGAAGATTGCACATATAACATCAAATAAAGCAGATTCTTTACCAAAATTCAGGTACACACACTGCATGCTGAATGATGGTTCTGTTGTCCTGCAAAGGGAAATAAAATTAAATTAAAAATTCAAACTTCACACTAACATATGGTGTCCAAGCTGCTAGAGAGAGGGAAATGTAGTTTAGCCTGATATGACAAAGCTTTGTGCAACTTGGCTCCTCTTAATTGTACTGTATTGTATTTAGAGCACAGATAATTTTGTGTGTGTGTTCATGTGAACACTCACATTCACTGGTGCATTAGAATGAATGATTACTTGTTTCTGCCTCTTGTCATTTATATCAAATAACACTTTATTTCCAGATTTGTACTCTGGAAGTCTAACATGTGGCTTATAGTAATATATTATTTAATGTCAGCAGCAGCATTGCCAGTCTTTCTTTTTTGTAAGTTTACTTTATATTATTCCAGTAACTTTTTGATTTATGTTTTCATTTTACAGTGATGTTTTCTGTGGCTTTTTGCTCTGTACTAATCTTACTAAAGTTCCACGAGTTGGTCAAGTTCAAGGAGAAATTATCCCAAATTCTTTTTACCATCAAGGACGAATAGTGGACTGCAGGTAAAAGATAATGCAGTGTTCCAACATGATTTTCCTCTGTCAAACCTAATTGAATTAAGATAAACATAAATGTACAATTGTATGATTTTTAAGTAATTAATATCTTAGAGCAAAATCATTATTCTGAGTGGTATTTATTTTGACAAACACAAAACCCCCCTTATATTCCACATTTAAAGTGAAATGTGGGTTATCCTGACTACTCTGTCTGATCTCTCCAGTAGCAGAATTCACAGTCAGACTTTAATGCTCAGCATTATGTTTTTCAGTGTGGGAGGGAAGTCTGTAATTGCCAAAGACCCATATATTAAACAATGTTTTTGAGCATTTTAGCCTCAGATAAATAGCCGTAGGGAAGTGAGGGCTGAGATGGAGGAAACTGAAGAATTGTGGCAGGGTAAGATGTTAAGCTACAGTTCAGTTAAAGGGCAGGTAAATGGGTTTTAGTCTACTGTGTACAATACCACATTTGTATTCTAAAGACATTGGCAACACTGCTGTCATGCTAAGAATTTTTTCTTACATAGTTAGATCTTGGTTGAGTAATGATTCTTAACTCTTCTATTATTCCACTGGTATTTTTATTTAAATGTCATCACATGGGAAGTTAGGTTTTCGTCATTTTTCTAGCAATAGTATTACACAACATTTGAAAAAAAGAAAAAAGCACAGCCCATCTAAGACTACTGAAAACCCCCCAAAGCCCAAGATGCCCTTTTTGAGTATTTAAGTCGTTATCTAGACTTCTTTCTAGTCTGACAACTGCAACATCTTGTGAATGCTGTGGACAGACAGAAAAACTTTGTAATTTTGTTCCATTTGTCTTTATGCTTGAATGAGAGAAAGATATGAGGCTTTTAGTTTAATATTTTCAAAAGACTCCAGTCATAAGACTAATAGTATCTTAAAACTTATTTCTCCTAGTGGTGCTCATGTTCTTTTAGATGATGATACAGATTTAGGTTATGTGGAGGATGGAGCTCCATGTGGACCTCACATGATGTGTCTGGACAAAAAGTGCCTGCCAATTCAATCCTTGAATATAAGCAGCTGTCCCATCGGTTCTAATGGAAAAGTCTGTTCTGGTCATGGGGTGAGTCTGTACTGGGAGTTAGCAGCTAGGCTTCTCCAGGTATCTCTGATCTTAATGTACCCTGGGGAGTCCTCTACCTGAAAGTGTTCCTAACAACTGTTGATCTGAAAACACAAATGTTACATTCAGGGGAAGACTGCCATTCTGTGAAGCATAAATAAAACTTTTAGAAAGCAAAGTTGTCAAATTAGTTCTGCAATTATATCCAAAGTGGTGGTTTTGTTACTAGGAAGAAAGAGCTTTGACATCAGTTATTGTAAAGACTTCTGTAATGTACTACCCATGTTTCAAGCTACTTGCCATCTTCACTTAAAACTTTTTTTTCCCTGCATACTAACACCTTTATAAAGTTGATCCTGTGCTCATGGATTTATACCTCATGACTTAATTAAAATTCTAAACTGTTGGACCTCAACAGAGATGATGTATTCTTCTTGAACAGATGCAAAGTGTATCACTTGCATTCAGGCACATGATATTCTGTTATTCTACCCATAAGTCCCGTTGTCTAAGGTGTTAGGTATGTTCTGATTAACAGATTCACCGTTCCGTGTTTTAACTCTAATACTGATAAAACCTTTCCACTGTGGAATTCAGTGGACAGATACTTGCCTAAGGGGCTAGACTTTATACAAGATTTTTTTTCCTTATGTGTAATGAAAGATGAATTTGAGTGCTTCAAAGAGGGTTAGGTTCAAAATCAAGAGGAAAAATTTTAAAATTGGAAAGTAAAGGATCTAGGAGACCTAGAAATCATCTTGGTACTTTTGGATAGTGGCATGAGTGGTAAGAGAACTATGTTATCTTTTTTTTGTTTTGCTTTAGTTGATCAAACCTGCCATAAGATGTATTTATCTTCAGCTTCCTAGATAAGATTCTTTAGTGAATGCTTTAAGAAGCAGAGTGAGATAAAAGTTGAATTAAAATAATCGCATGTGCAACTTACTTGTAATCATTAGTGTATAGGTTATTTTCTGGGTTTTTTTGACATTATGTTCCAGTGTCCACAAGACATTATTAGCTGATGCCTAATGACTGACTTCACTTGTAGTCCCATAATCAAAACTTCATTCTTTGGTTTATGTCTATTTCTTATGTCACACCTTTTCTAGCAACACATTCCATGTTCTTCTTCATATGGAAAGTTTATAGCTATTAACTCTCACTTTTGATTGCTATTTTAGGCTTTGTCAGTTAGCGAGGTTTTCCTGTATCTGATAAATGTACTGCCAATTTTAGTGAGACCTAAGTCCTTTTTTTAGAGTTCATTCAACTAGATGTAGACTTAGGAAGAACTATTTCCTCTCTTTCTAGAAGATAAGCAAGCACTCCTCATTGCTGCTTAGAAAAAAAGGCAAACAAAACCAATGAAAATCTTACTATTTTTCCTACATGGGAGCAAGCTGTAAATAAGAGGTGGTAAAGCATAACCATGTCTTGATCCGTTTAAATGCAAATGCTTGTATTCCTTCTAGACATCCAGGCTCAAAGTCTAGTCTAGATAGGGGTTTTTTGGATGCAAATTTCTGTTATGTTTTACATCCTATGCAGGTGTGTAGTGCAAGTGATGATGGAAACCACTAGGAACCCTTTGGCTTTTCCTAGCATCTGAGTGTTTTTAGAGGGTTAAAGCAAACTTTCGGGTTATTGATGTATTATAGTCATTCTAAAGTCTCAGTACTATTGTTACACTATATAAATGGATAAGTTTTATACTGTGAATTAAATACTGAATTACATGTTAAATAAACTTAATAAAATGTACAACAGCTGCTGTCATTTATTTTCTTTTCCAGGTTTGTAGTAATGAAGCTACTTGCATTTGTAATTTCTCCTGGGCTGGGACAGACTGCAGTATTGATGATCCTATCAGGGATACGGGTAGCAAGAAGGATGAAGGACCCAAGGGTTTGTGTGATTTCAGTTTTTATGTTCTTTCAAGTATTTATGATATCTTTCTGTTGATACATGGTGGTAGAGTTAGCGTATAGAAAGAGAATACTACTGTGGAGTCCTGTTTAGACCCAGACAGTAAAATTCTGCTTTGTGTAGATGAAGTAGGTCTTTCTGCTTTGAGAATTGATGAAACTTGTATTTTTCTAACCTAAATTTGGGGAAGATTTCAATAAGTAGTGATATGTACTTCTGGTATTTCCTTCATCCCTAATTCTCTATTTTTTACGATGTTTTTCTTTATGATTGGAATTTGACTAAGTGTAGCTCTTATTATTTATGATATTTGAGTATTTATGTTTTACTAGAAATTCCAGTTCCCTTAGTCGTTCTCACCTTAATTCAGAGAGCTGTGGCATAAGAAAGGGAAAAGTGGAATGTCCCTAGTGAACAAAAGCTTTGGTTTCCTGAAATCAGATTTCAATGGGAGGAAAAATAAATAAATTAAGATTTTAAGGACTTTAATTATTCTTACAATCATTATTACTTACTCTTATGTATTTAGTAGGTATTTCAACTGTATATTAAGTATAAATACAAAGAGGAGCTACTGAGGAAGTAATTCATCAAAAAGTTTTTTCAAAGAGGAAGAAAAGCACTTGAGATTCTCTCTGACTTCTCTTCAAAGAATGTCTTTGGATTGTGCTGTCCAATTTTTTCATGTCTTTCCTGTCATCAGGACATTGTCCAATATAAAAAAAGTTCCCAATAAACAACTAAGAAACCCAAACAAAATTTTTTTCTGCTGTGTCCCAGTTCCAGGTTCTTCTGTCCCTTATACATGGCTGATGAAAAGAAGATAGAGTTCTTAAAAAAAAAGAAAAAAAAAAAAAAAAGAAAAAAAAAAAAAAAGTAGTCCTTAGAGCTCAGACTCTAAGTGATTACTTTTTAAAATATCCAAGGTTTCAAGGGAGGACAGGATTTTGGTATGTCCCTCCAGAATGGCTCTACTTCTGTCTTTGTGTGCCTTATTCTTTTGCTCCTTAGCAGAATGGTTCCAGTAGACCTTGACCAAGAACTGTTGAAGAGATTGTCTTAAAACAAGTTGCCAGTGTGAAGGAGGCTCTCTAGAACAGTGTAGAGTTGTATTAGGGAACTGATGCAGGTGCTTCTGGATTCCTACACCCCCCCCCCCACTGCTGAGTGTAGAGCTGCCTGGTTTGTATTTGTCATTCCATTTCCCATAAAAACCTCCCTAACTGTGGAACGCTGCTTACAGAGTCTTAAAAAAAAATAGTGGAGAAAAACAGTATAGAGCTGGTTACTTCTCTTTGTGTGTGGATGAGGAGTACAGTTGTGACACTGAGAGTGCATTAATTTTACAGTGCTCATTTCCAAATCCTGTAGGTAAGAAATCATTGCCTCCTCTGTAAAAAGGTCTTATAAGAAAGACAACACAGAAGGAAGGTATGCCTATCTTGGTTAGATTTTTGTAATTCAGATTAACTCATCTAATTCAGAATGGAAATACCTTTATGAAAATTAATATGTCAATGCTGAAATGTTCTGGGAAAAAGTCTTAAATTAATAGTATGTGCATGGATTTCTGCCAGTAGGTACAGACATAAAGTTTAGATGGCATTTTTCAATAGAGTCCTCTGCAAAAAGGGAGAGTATGTTTTTGTACAAGGTGGCTCAATGATTTCAAAAGATGGTTTATTTTTACTTACATTGTTACAGTAATTTATTGATGTTGAATCACCTAGAAATGAATTCAGGAGTCTGAACACTGACAGCTATTGTAATCTCTTTGTGCTAGTAGAGGAATTCCTTTGTGAGAGGATGTCAGAAGAACACAGAAGTAGTTTTCTGTACTGTAAAGATCCAGCGTACTCAAGTAGTTTCCATTATTTTTTCCACTTATTACTAGTAGTACTTCCTGTGTCATATGCCAGTTTACAAGTCTGAGACAGAAACCAAAATACTTGTTTTTTTCTTAGCCCTAAATTTGAGTTTTGTTATGTTTCAGAAACAGAGCACTTGTGATGTGAAAATTCACTTAATAGGTTTAAGATTTTTCATGCTATAAAGCCAAGCATTTTTCTTACTACATTAGAGCGCGTGTAGCTAGGAATTACTGCTATTTATTTATATATTGTCATGATAATTGACAACTGACTGGTACTTCTGCTGCACTTTTCAGACCTTTCCATCATCTATCAATTGCTTTTGGCTACATACTGTTTTTCTGGATTTAAAAAATCAGTGGTCCTTAATTATGTTGGTATTCATACCCGAGTCTTGAATTACTCTAAACTCGGCAACCTGCTGTATCGTGTACTAGCAGACCACCACAGCATGCTACCAGTTTTGGGAAGACAGAGAGTTCTTGCTGTTAGTTTTTGGCTACTGCAGAAACTTTGAATTACTTTAGAACGTTGGCTAGTAGTTTTGAAATCAGTAGGACTCCATATGCACACAAGATTCTTCCTGTGCAATTTCATTTGCAGAATTAGGCCTTTGTTTGACTAGTGGAATAGTGTTTGTTTGGCTTTTTTAGTATAAAGCTTATGTCAAGTGTGTGCGTGCTTGTGTGTGTATATTTATGAAACGGGAAAATATTATGAAACCATTTCAAAACAGACTTTATTCAGCATGAAGACTATAAAGCTTTTGTGTCCCTTGGGAAAGTTCCCATTAGACAGGAATTCAGCTGCTTGGTTGTGGTCTATTATGACTCAACCTATCAAGCTTTTAATCTTTAACAATAGGAAATGTATAAATGTTTTTCTCTCCAAAAGAGTTCCCTTAAAAAAATGAAAAATAAGGCCTCAATGTCTTGAGAGACTATCTGAACATACTGGCATTTCCAGGAAGCTCTTACTAACTAGAAGAGGAATGAATTAAAAGTTGTGTTTGTTTTCTTTCTGTGTGATGGAACTGTTTCCAAACAGTTTTAATTTGCTTAGTTATATTATGGATAGTTTCTGGTGATCAAAAGGAAGTTTTCTTATTGGCAATTTATTTACATTTTGGCTGTTTTAAGTAAGCAGTGGGTTAAGGGTGTAAATAATAGTTTTAAAGTAAATAATAGAGCGATGAGCTAAAAGAAATAGTGTTTCATTTACAGGAAAAGTTCTCACTGAAATATGTGCAAGCAAGCATTCAAAGAAAACCAAACATATAGCTCATTTCAGAATTTTTAAAGCTATAGTATTTGGTAAATAAAGGTTTGTTAGGAGGCTTGAATTGTTTATCCAACAATGGGTTATAGTGTAAAATATTCCTTTGAGGAATTATGTCATGTTTTCATTTCAGACATATATGTGATAATTTCCTGAAAAAATCTTCCCTTTTCCCTCCACACAGTGAGCATGGCCACTAACAGGCTAATAGGTGCAGTGGCAGGGACCATTCTGGCCTTGGGGGTGATTTTTGGAGGCACAGGGTGGGGAATAGAGTAAGCATTTTTCTTAGTCTGAGTTTTATGTTTGGTGCCTAGTGTGTGAGGTAACCGTATGCACCCGAGCCCTCTGTGTATTACCCCATTAGCTTTGTCATGTGGTGACCGTATTTGTCATGTGATTTGACTGTGTCCGTGTCATGTGGTTTGCTCATGCAGTGTTGAACCTTCTCCTGTCTGGGATAATGTGGGGCATAAAACAATAAGTTTGTGAATTTTTACATTGTCACAGTAAAATTAACTGTCTGAATGTTTCCATTACACCAAATTATAAAAATAAAGGGAAAAAATGGAAGTTTGATTATTTTTCAAAATAGACTGAGTATCGTGGACTATTTCATAAACGATTTCTGCATTTTATTACAATCTATGGGGTTTTCAGTCTAATAATAGGTCACATGATTTAGCTAGGCAGCTGAAAGCTGATGATAATAGTATAGACAGCTAGTTTTACAGTAAAGCTTCTGAACGTTCCATTGCTAGGATTTTGTTACCTCAAGGAGTAAAATGCTGAAGTATAGAATACATATATAAAGAATATCTATGAGCAATTATTATTGTCTTTTCATAGTTTTAGGGAACTGTAATTTTGTGTTAGCCCACTACCTCAGTTTTAACAGGGCTATGGTTTACATACCTCTGTGTGTGTATTTGTGTGTGTATATATACACAAAAATGCCTAAGAACTCTCTTAATTCTGCATTTACTGTGCAAACTACAGAATAAATTGCTGTTATTCTGCTCTTCTGAGATTTCCAACTTCACTGTGTTTCTAATACTGTATATCACCTCTGTTGTGTGACAGTGCTGTCTCTCTGAAGGGGGAATCATAACAAGACAGTTTGTGATTTCTAATCAGGCTGTGTGAAAAAGCATTCATATACAGGTCTAATTAAGACTGCATAGGTAGCCTTCTGGTAGGCAGCACTTTGCATGTCTGAGTTTGCAGCCCTAGATACACTGTTTTAGCTTTTGCTGAACTGAACTGTTCCGTGAAACCCATCTGAGATTCTCAGAAGAGGGGAAACCTTTGCACTCACAGAGGACAACTAAATGAAAAACAAATAGAAGGAAGAAGGTACTAAATCATCTGCTTGAGAAAGATCAGATTGGTGTTTTACTGGTGGCTTTTACAGCTGTTTGCTAAAATTGAAGACTGAAGATTGTAGAGGTTTGGGACTCATATTCCACAGCAGAGAATTTACCTGCAGGTTGAGGACCGTTTGCCTCTTGCTTACGTTCTGCCTTGTGCCCTTCTGTTTTTATCTTCCCTCACCAGCTGTCTCAATCCACTTGGCTCTGACCGAAGTCCCTGACCATTTGTTCTTGCTCCTGTATCCTTCTGCTCTAATTCCAGCTTTTCTTCATCTTTCCTCTCCTCCTATCTCTACCTGACTCATTCTTCATTTTGTTTCTATCTGTTCTTCCTTCCTGGATCCCATCAGTCTTTTCTCTGTCCTCTGGTTCCTTCAGATACAAACGTACATTCAAGGAAAGCCACTACTACTTTTTGTTACTTGGTTTAAAGAAAGCACAGGGGGAATACAAATGCCTCTCTGGCTGTTACCATCAATGGCTGCATCATAACCTGATGCCAGGTCCTGCCCTTCTTCCTCTTCCACTTCACTTGTAAATTACAAACTTTTCTTCAAAGTGCTGAAATAACTTTAGTTTCTCAATGCTTTATGAATTTGTTTTAGTAATCATGAGGGACAAAATGGCAGAGTTTTTTTCCAGATTTCATCCTAAAAGGGATACTTAGCTTTTATAACTTAAACCAGAGGATTTGGCTGGCAAAGTGACAGGTAAGAAAACATCACCATGATGTAGTGTTACCTGCAAGACAGTCTGCAGTAAGCTTGCCTTGTCTACAACTAGCAGAGTTTCCAAGTAATGTATATTAATTCTTCTAGAATCTACCTAATGATGATAAAGATTTAGGGAATAGTCTGAAGCCCAGTGAAATTAAAGGTGTGTTCTGTTTTAACACCTTCAGTAGGATCTGCATCAGAGTCATAAAAGATGACTAGAGATGATACGAAAGCTGTGCCGAAGCAGATAACACCTTGCAGCAGAGGGTGGTGTGCCAGGCAGTTACGGTGCAGTTAGCTGCAGGGACTTTCTCCTGATAAATCTGTGCCCACAGGTTATAGCAGTAGTGTGGCAGAAAGAACAAGTGTACCAGTAGTGTTGCCTCTTGGGATAGTCTGGGTGGAAAATTTTCTGTATTGAAAGAACAAACTGCTGTTTGTTAAATGGATGTGCACTATGAAATAGATTCCCTCCCTGCCCCCCCCCCCCCCCCAAACATTTAACAACCAGGGAACGTAGTAAGAAGAGGGATGTAGAAAAGTGGTCATTTGGTACTTCCTTATCTAAGTTATGACTATATTACTATCAGTTAATCATTGTACCTTTTTTGTGGGAAGATAGCAATCTATGGCTAGAAAGAAATCAGCTTTAAGATTTTTCAAGGCTTCTGAAATTTATTATAGATAAATTACTTGCTGTGTTTTCAGTCTTTTGTGTGCAATCATTTGATAAAATCCAGTGTGAGCTGTAAATCTGAGTTGTCAGATACATTAGCTCATTAGGCTGCTGTTGAAAGCAAGCCTTAATTGGGAATATAATGCCAGTGGAATGGCATTCATTTATCTTCCACTGTGCTCACTCCTGTTGATTTGAGCCAGGTGTGACTTTAAAGGTAAGTCCAAGTAAGATATGTTCTTCCAAATTGTGAAAAATTACCTTTTAATTATTGTCAAATCTGTGCACTGCTCATATCTGTAAAACTCACTATATTTCTTTCCTGTCTAAGTCTTTATTAATATTCTTGAATACCCTTTGTGTAGGAATCACAGAAAGCAGTTTTTAAAGCTTGGCTTTTGTTTAGCTAAACTGATCTCCAGAAGCCCTGATATGGGAAACATGTAATAGATGCAATGAAGTTAGGTCACTGCAGGAAATCTTAAAACTTAGGGCATGTACTTATTGTAGGGTCTGGGACTGGGCAGGTGGTTTTGTGATACTGACCTACCAGCTTAAAACTTTCAGTTGTTTTAGCTGCCCTTGCTCTTTCCTTTGCTGATCTCTGGCTGCTCCTCTCCTTTTTGTTCCTTATGTTAGCTGTCTGACAAGTTTTTTCAAACTCAGTTTCAGAACATTTAAAATAGGAAAATTTCAATTGCTTGGTTTGGGGAAACTGGAATGGGAGGTAAGAAAGGTTTTTGAAGGCTATTCCTGGTTATGTAAATGCTTAAACCAAGTGTGCAATATGCTGCAAAAGAACTGTTGGGTTGGTTTCATTTTGCTGTGAGCTCAGGTGCAATTAGCTTGACATCAAAGGCTGCTCAATAGGAAATTTTTGTACAGAGCAATTAAAGTTACTCAAGCCTATTGTCAGTTTTCCTCCACCCTGTGTAAATAAAGCACTTATGGGTCAATTATGAATATCTTATTTGGGTTTTATCTTGCCCTCTTAAGAAAATTGCACAAACATTTTGTGCTGCTGCTTTTTGTTGCTATTTTTTCCTGTTCCACCATTCCCCACTTTATTATTAAGTAGCTTCTTGAGGATGTTGAAGAGATGCTTTGATGTTTGGAAAGCTTAATGGGAGTACAGCTTTTATTTCAACTTATGTTCCTTATTATATAATCCTTTGGGGTTTTGTCAGAGTTGTTTGTAAATTTAGCGCTGGCATAATTGTAGGGAATCTGGATTAGCAAATAGTGCTATGTGCTTTCAGCTCAAATTTAAAATCTACCGCTTTTCAGGCTGTCCATGACAAAAGTTAGGTTTTTTGATTTTTTTTTCCTTCTCATTTACTGTAGTCATAAAACATACAGTATTCAGAGTCTTTCCTTTAAGCTAAGGAATTATTCACAAATATCTTGGTGTCCTCAGTTGACAGTTCATTCACTAGATAATGGAGTAAGTCACAGTGGAATTTACTGTCTAACACTAGATTTTTATTTACGTTAGAAGTCAACATAGCACAATGCAGAGACCAACAGCTTTGTTCAGTCTGATTATTAGAGTAAGTTGGGCTTGCTGAAGTTGTCTAGAGACATCACCTTGTGTGCTGTCTATATTCCCTGAATTGTTTGATGACCCTTCAGTTGCTTCACTTAATGTGAATAAAGTGGTTGGTTCTTATGTCTGTCTTACCATAATCCTTTATCACAGGTCCTAGTGCCACCAATCTTATAATAGGCTCCATCGCTGGTGCCATCCTGGTAGCAGCTATTGTCCTTGGGGGGACAGGATGGGGCTTTAAGTAAGCAATGCCGCATGTCTTCTCTTCAGTGGCTATGGCATTTCTATTTCTTGCTTACATCACTAAATTTTGAGTTCCTGCTACAAGATGTCTAAGTTACCCCCCCCCCCCCAAACTATAACTGCTTTAAAGAGAAAGAATTCCACATGCACTGAACAAGAGGAGGAAATGGATTTGAAGCTAGCAGATGTCATCAGGGTGCAAAGTTGAACAATAAAAGAATGAATTTAACTGTTATGAGTTCACCCTAACACTTAGGGAGCAAGGTCTTTTTTTTTTTCCACCTCCAGTTAGTAGCATTGCTCTCAGAGGCCAGCTACAGTGGTTAAAACCCCCAAAAGATACATATCTTGAAGAGTGTTTAGTTTGAATGCAGTAGTCCTTTCAAATGGATAAACTTTTTTATAATTGAAGATTTCATATGTAAATGGTAAGTGGTGGCAGTAGCTGAGTAGCTTTCAATAACAAATGTGTTGACACAGTTGACTCAGAAGCACCAGAGCTAACTTTTGTTTGTGGTTACTGATTTTTTTTAAAAATTTATCATCAATTCACAATTATTTTAAAAAATTCAGGTTTCAAGAGAACATTTTGAAATCCTGAACTGTCTCCTGAAAGATAAAAACACTTCTCACCCAATTCTAGTTCAATGTGTTTTATAACTGTGAAGAGTAACGTACTAGTCATTCTGCTGGTGCCCGTTAAAGCAAAGAGAGAGTCTTGTACAAAGGTATTTAATTTTTGCCTTTTTTTTGTGTGATGTCAAGTCTACCTACGTGCACAGTCAATGTCTATAACCTTATTTCAATAACATGAATCAAGATTAAACCTCAATACAATGATAAGCCATAATTCTTCAATCAGGTTTTTATAATAATTCAAAGAATATTTTATATGGCCTAGATTCACATTCCATGTCTGAGCTGAGAAGAAAAACAAAATTCCTTAATTGATTAAGAAGGCTATCAAAGTAGAATATAGTGATCAGGTCATATTTATCTGTTAATGCACTTTCAAAGGTCACCTGAAAATGTCTGTTTACTTCTGGTTTAGACTGTTATATTTTCATAGTGTCCTTAATTACACGTGCATATAAGCAAAAATATTTCTAAATCTCAGCCCTGCTAAAAACAGAAAACAACTTTGCCCTTTCTTCTGGACAAGGCCATTACTACTTCCTGTTGCACTGCCTGCCACTATTGCTGTTTTCACGAAGACTTGGCTCCTGCCAAATTCATTTTTCTCTAAGTGCTTGTTCTGAGGGAAGTAAAGACTCCCTGCGCTTTCCCTTGACACTGAGCTGCAGGCACCAGCGCTCCTCAGTTGCTTTAGCAAGAAAAGATTAAATACAAAATGCATCAAAACATCTGTCTTTAAGCATGAGTGTATGGTCTTCATAAGCCTTTTTAATTCCTGCTGATAGACTTACCTTGAGCTTCTGTACTTTCTTACAGCAGCTTCTCAGTTAAATAAATTAAATCCACTTATTTGTACAATAAATACCTCTAGGTCAGCCTCCAGTATTTATAAGTTACTACAGGGCAATAGTAAACAACATAGTTTTAATTCAGTCCTGTATCTTTTGCATTGTGTCTCTCATGGCTGAGACTTGTACTTTACATATTTATAAACAGTAATTTATATTTATGCATTTTTGATTTGTTGTTTCATCAAACCTATGTTCAAAGGCAGAAATCCAAATGAGGTGTGTGTACTTTAGAATACACAGTGCCAGACCTGGATTTGCACATGGTGGTAACACAAGAAGGAACTGGGATTCTTTTCATTTGATGGATTGAAAGATTTCTTCTCTGTAAAGGCCTAGTCTGGAAAGAATGCTTTTTTACAGACTCTCTGTAATACTTGCACATATTCTATAGCATTAACTAATACAAGTGCACCTACAGTTTTTCTCCTGTTTCTTACTAGGTGCAGATTTATGGGAGAGTTGTCTTTGAACCTAAGTAAAGCATATAAACAATACATAAAGATTTCAGTTAGTTGCAGAACTGAGAGGGTTTTTTCCCTCCACTGCAATTAGCTTTTTAAATAAATACAGCCAAATTTTCTGCAAGGCTTGCATTAACATTTTTGTTAAAATTTTTCATTTACTGAGAACAATAATGCACGCACATTTAAAGTGATAATATTAGAAACATTGATATTGCAAGTTCCCATAGGAATTGACCAAGCTACATTTTGTTAGAAAAAATGCCAGATTATACTTTTGGATCAGTTTTCAGCTATCAGAGAGGTGTGTCTGTTCCTTAGCAATTCACTTACTTTCCAGACACAGAGTGCTCATCCTAAATAATACATTTGTATTGCAGAAGGTAGGTTGTTGAAAACACAGTACATGTCATTGAAATATAAAGAACTTCAGGCAGTTTCTTCCTCTTCACCTCTTTAAAAGCTGCCTTGTGCCTCAGCAGCCTTTGCTGTCTTGCATCTGCACGGCAGCACTTGCCTAGCAGCTGTGCAGGCAGTCTGGCTGCTGACACCTACACTCGGTAACATGCATGAACGCAGACCTTTAGAAGAATCCTTCCCTGTCTGAAACAATACAGTGTTTAATGGATTGTTTCATTTCTTGTCTTCCATATCTCTGACTACTCTCACAAGTGTTCAGCTTTGCACCCTGATGTCATTTGTTTTCCCAAATGTAGAACTTGTTATCCCTCTAGAGGATCCATATTGGAAATGTCTCTCAAAGCTCTTCTCCTCATAAGAGCAAGATACAAACGTTTATTCTGTAGCAGAACCTCAAATACACTGGCCTGGCCTAGCTCACAGCTTGAAGTGCATGCTTCTTCTGGGGGGTCAGAGGGGAACTGGAAAGGCTTTTTGGCTTGTATACAAAAGGGGGTAGCACATGTAGACCCTCTGATACTTTGCTTAGATGTATCTGGAGGGAGAGATGAGGATAATAAAGAGGATGTTAACTTTTCCTTTTTAAGCAAGTGATGTGTTTAGTCTCTGCAAATACGAGAGAAGGTAGCTGATGCTTTACAAACTGGGAGATGTGATTTCTGTTTCACAGGTTATCAGATGTTCATATGAACATACGGTACTGTGGTGTCAAGTCCATGTCAAACGTAAGCTGCAACTAAGCAAACTTTGTTCATGAACTGAGGTGGGGGGTGGGGGTTGGAGGGAAGCATAAAAGAAGGCTTGATGCAAGTTTGGAGAAACAAAGTTAAAAAAAAAAAACAAACAACAAAAAACCCCACAATACAAACAACTTCAAGTTTCAAGAATGAATCCTATGTTAATTTTTCTAATCATGTTAATGTGTGGATAGAACAGGAAAGAAAAAAGTTAACTGACAATTTTAGGGGGCATAGAGCCTTGTTACACATTTCAGGTGGCTTAAAAGTTGTGGGTGGAAACCTTGTTCAGAAGTAGATTTTACTTCAGTTGAGCCATGCGTAGTACTTCTAAAGCTATTTGTGTAGACTCTAGTAAGGGAGTTCTGCATATTTCTACCTGAACTCTGCTGGGTAATGGATGGAAGTACAGCTTTCAAGAATGTGAAGTTTGTTTTGATGTAGCAAGTCTGCGCAAGATTTCAATATACAGCATTTAATGTAGGACTGGTATAGGAAGGACACTTTTACCATTAGAGGAGTAGTTCTGTGCGTTGGCTGCAATCGCAGTCTCAGGACCTATGCTCACTTTTTTTTCTAGTATACGTTCACTTAGTTTTGCAAAACTACTACAGTAATAAAAGACAATTAAATGCTTTTGTTGCTGACTTTTCACAGTATTAAAGCAGTTTTTGGTAATAAAGCAAGACTGCTAAGAGGCAATGCTAGTAAAAGTGATGTGGAAATGCATATGAAAAGCTGTTTCTCATTATATCAGAATGCCAAGTGGCTGACAGAGAAGGGTTGATTCTATGTAGGCACAATTCTATTTCCAGCAGTTGTTCCTTAGCTGAAGAGCTGCAGGGTTTTCTGTCCCTGTAATAGAAGGTTAATGGACAGACCAAAGACTGACCCAGTCCTTACAGATGCCAAGGTCTTAACTGGTCTGTGCAGATGCATTTAGGCCCCAAAAGTTTCTGCTAATGGTGACTTTGTGAGGAAGGAGGTTTCAGTCCCTTACCAGCTTTTCCAGAAAGCAGGTATTGTGACCTAAATACAATAATCACTACACAAACATCAGCATTAGAATCAAACATCAGATATTTTCTCACTTTTCCCAAACTACTAAAATAAATGGTAGGTTAATGTCTTAAATTAGCAGCTTAAACTTAGTCCCTCACTTTGTTAATTTCAGTCAGCTTTGTAGCAATAGGTCATTTATTTAATCTCTACTTCAGCATTTGAACTATGCTTTAAGAATGCCTATGAAAACATTAGCTATTTGAAGTGGTTAAAATACTGGGTTTGGATAAATCTTTAAATGCTTAAGTAAAAAAAAGTATTTAAGTAAAGCTTTGTATTTGTCTGTGATCACATAAAGGCACAGGTTTGCAAGTAATGTACTGTGTAACCACATTCCTAATTATTTGGGGAAAAAAAAAATAACGTAGAGGATTGCAGCAAGGTATTTCTTATATACACCCAGCCTTTTCTGAAACCAGTTTTCTTTTCTGAAGTATTTTTCATTTGTAAAGATGACCATGTTAGAGGCAGTGATGTGCTGTAGCATGGTATGCTCTTTTGATTCAGAATCATCTATAATTTTGGTTTTGTTAGAGACGCTTTTTCTGGTTGGATTACAGACTGGAAGGCTGACCCTCATTATTTGAAGAGGCATTAAAACATTAAATGCAAAAAAGAAGTTAATGTGCTAAGATCTTCCACATAAGACAAAGAACTAAGAAACAGCATCATTCTCCTCTGTGTCCTTCCGTAGAGGACTCCTCTGCCCCTGCCTTATTATTTTACTGAAGCATCTTGAAAGGAACCTTGTACTTCTGTGATAGCTATAACAAGGTGCAGATACCCAGGACCTGATACTCACCTAGTTGCCTGCCTTTTTATTTTGAGAGAGACTTGTTCTATTTGCCTATTTAAGTAAGACTACTGTCTTCATTTCAGTATTAAAATGGTTGGTAATTGGGGATGAAGTTGTTAAAAGCAGGTCAGGGAATCCAAATAGAATTCTGATTCCTGCAGGGTAACACCTGCCTGTGTTTCTCTGTGCAGTGCTGTGACCACAGCAGAGAGGTGTGGCAGGCTGTTAATGCTTTGCACCTGTGTACTGTGTTCCCTTATTGACACTGTACCTGATGTTCCATATTTCAGAGACTGTTTCAGGCTCTTACGTTAAATGTTTAGTTCTTCACATTTCTTTCTCATGCAATGCTGTTAGCAGAAGATCCTAAGTGAAGAAAGGCAGTGGTTTGGCTAGTATCCTATTCCTTGAAGTGTCTGTTTCTGCTGGATTAAACTAGGAAATGAGTAAATACATGGTTTGGACAGATGACAAATGCATGGCAGGGGCACAGCAGACTAGCAGACTTTGCTTTGTTGCCCTATAGCACAGGTGCTGCCTGAACTGTAGTACAGCCAAATGGTCCTCACTGGAATACTACGCTGGTGGAGATCAGGTTAGAAAAGACTGAACAGGCTAAAAAGTTAAAAGAGTTTTGTTGTAAGAGCTGACCTGGGAAGCCAGCATAGCATCTGCCCTCTGTACCTTGTTCTAAGGCTTATAAAGCCCATTTCTGTAACTAAAATAATCTCAGAACATAATTCAGTGTATGTTTTAAGACTTGTCCTCTTCAAGGGAATTGGAATATGGTACTTTCCCTAGAGTAGGAGGACAAGTTACATCATCTGGATTTTTTTACATGCATTGATGATTTGTTTTAAAGGGACTGACTAATTAGTTGCTCATCACTAGGGTTTGAATTTAAGTACACTAGACAGTATTTAAGGGGGGGGGGGGGGGTGGAGGGGGAAGAGAAGCCTGGCAGGACAAGCCGACACAAAGCAGGTTTTAACTCGCATTTAATCAAGTTCTGTTATATTCATACTTCCTATCATGCAGTTCTGCAAGTTAGCCTGAAGAAATAATTTGCTTATCTCAAATTTACCTGTAGCACAGAGGAGGATGGATTGAGATATTGAAGTAATGTCAGCCTAGCTCAGAAGTAGTGCTAGTACAGTACTCCTAGAGCAGAAGTGATTGAAGGGGGAATATAGTGATCTTTCAGAAACCAGCAATTCTTAAGCATTCACTTAAGACAATTCCTGAAAAAACAAAGAATGCATAAGAATTACCAGTCTCTGGAAGTCTTCTCAAAAAGAAGTTGCCTTTGGATACATCCATTAATCTCTTAAAACACCAGGTGAACCTTGTGTATAGTATATTTATAAATACTGTAGCAGTGGTAGTAGTTAGCAGGGCTTCAGAAAACAGGAAATCCTGGGGTTGGTATGTAGCTTTAGGCAATTTATGAATTCCTGTTCTGTACTTCTTGCATGTCAGTTTGGTGGCGGTAGTGGTGCATATGCCCAATGTTAAAACTAAATGCATGAGCCCCTTGCTTGATGCCCCACATAAAGCCAGATACCGGGGAGGTTGCACCCAACTTTTGTTGTTGCTTCCTAATGTCTTGCTGTTTGACATAGGATATTGGTATCGCAGGAGACCGGATGTCACTGACTAGCTTACTATCTGCTGTTAACACTAAATTCTAATCAGTTTACAAAACAGTCCAGTCTCCTTCGAATGCGATGTCTTTGCTATATTTTGCACCTTACTAAGATTCACAGCGGTTATGATCAATAGTATGGTAAGAGCTCACAGAGGCACTCACTTTTTGTCACACTGGAATATGTAAGCTAAATTCTAGTATAGCCTGAGATGAGTACTTCCTCTGAGAACTCAAGTGTCCGTATGCCTGTGTATTTCCAGTACTGGCACTTCTGACTCGTTCCCCTTTAGGTATATGCATATATGCCAGTGGGCACACATGTTACTGTGGGCTGAAAGTTTCTACAAATTCAGAGCACCACTCCAAGTACTGCAGAAATAATTGAATTCTGTATGCCAGCTTGATCTTCAAACTGCATATGGAAACCAATACTTGGTCCTATGCTACCAAAAGCATTCAACGAACTTCCTTAAATTGTTACCCCTTGGAAAAGTTACATGGTAAACCGTCTCAGTGTGAGCCTTTTACTTTACTATGACCTTGGCAATGACTTTGTTCCTGTTATATCTAACTAATGTCTTGCATTTTTCTCTTTTTATCTCCTTTTGATGCAACTTGGAAGAAATGTCAAAAAACGAAGGTTCGATCCAAGTCAACAAGGCCCTATCTGAAGAAATGTGATTCAAAAAGCTTCTTCTTGCACTACTGGATTTTGGGTATGATGTCTTTGCTGTAGTGGCACAGGAACTAAATCAGGAAGGAAGAACATGAGAAACAGTAACTATACACAAAATGGTGGGATGTTAGGATTTGAGGTGGTAGAAGACTGTCCTTTTTGGAGATAAGTTTGAAATTCTTCCTTCATTCACCTTTCTCTTGTTAAAATTAACTGACAAGTGTTACAAGCAAACTGTTTCAAAATCAGGTGGGTTTTTTTCTTTCCTCAAACAAAGGAGGAGACACACAGACCAAGTGCAATAAGAAAACTGTTCCAAACCAACAAAATAGCAGAAGATTTTTTCCCAGCCTGCTGGCACTCTACCTTCACTTGAGTTCGCATGACATCCTTTTTCTTATCAAACTCCAGTGGCATGAGGAGCTAATTTTGAAAGGGTAACCTGCATGGCTCACATACAACCAACCAAGCTAGCGAGCTGACCCCAAGCAGAATCTGCAGCCCAATAAATACAAGCCACCAGGAAGCTGATACCAGGCTCTGATAGCTTTTCCAACCATGCAGTGCATTCTGCCGCTGGACTTCAAAGTTCCCTGCTCTGTGAGCTCACTGTCCACCTTGTTTTGGTTTCCTAGGCCAGGAGTCTGTTGGGTATGGAAGCTATCAAGTGATGGATGTAATTCTTCCAAGAAGGAAAAAAGTGTAAATATGGAAATAAGATTTTGACATATCATTTTCACAGATTATATATAAATATATATGTATGAGAGAAAAGGATTTCCGTAGAAAAAGGTTCTATTCTTCATGTAAATCTATTTTTGATGTTGGGTTTGGTTTTGGGTTTTTTTTGCTCCCCCTTTTTTTTCCCCTGTAGCATGTTGTACAGCAGATGTTCTGGGCTTGCTCAAAAAAGGCAGGTAATAGCATGCAGATGCAGGGAGTTCTGACACCAAACAGATGTGATCTGACGTTTGTATGCTTGAAACCAAAAACAATTAAAATGTATAAATGCATATCTATCTATTGACTATAAGTCTGGATTACTTACTTGGCTGTTACACAGATTTTCCGTACTATAATGTAAGATAAGTGACACCCTCTCAAACTAATCACAGAAGTGCCAAGCTTTTATTTATTTTTTTTAAACTATAGCTACTTTTTTTCCTGTCTAGATCCTGTAATAAAAACTTAAATAAGCCTTAAAATGCTCACAAAATGTTAAAAGCTTGGAACGAGTTATTCTTCTCTTGCCTTCAGTCCAGTCCCCAAACCAGCTTGCAAAGGTGACTGACATTTCTAACACAGTCCCTGTATCTCTTTGGTGCATCTCACTCTTCAAAGCATAATGCAAGATTAATACTTTGACCCTTGGCTACTGATAGCTAGTTACCATCACAAAGTGTGCAAAACCCTATGTAATTTCAGGGGGTTGTGTGTGGTAATTACTTTCAGATGCACTTTGTGCACAAACATAGATTTTTGCAGCAGTACTGTTCCCCTGGGAACCAGGCTGGCCTGGGTGCATCTGGCTTGAGAAAGGTGTGCAGATGTCTGCTTTAGGCCTCCCTTGAAGTATAGAGGGCTGTATGGTCTGGCTCATCCTTTCCATCTCAATTTAAAACTTGGGTAATTCAGTTTATGTAAGTGAAGTGACCTGAAAATTTCATTGCTGCATCTGATAATCAGAATTATAAACTTTTGTAATTTTGAATTTCATTTGAAGGTTGGATATTAGTAACAAGGGCAGTCCAGTTACACTACTTACTCCATCTCAGTTCATTGGAAAGCCATTTCCCAAGTTAGCTTTAAGAGCCAAAATGTTAAGAAAATGCTGCAGCTTTCCTGTGACTTGCAAAAATCTCATTTCAGTTCTATTTCTTATTATGATAACGTTCAATCCAACATTCTCATGAGAGAACTACAATATATTGTTTTGGTTGACAGTTATTATTAAATGTTTTTAAATAGCTTTAACAACATAATCACATTAACACTTACTACGTTATGAGTTAAAGGTGCTGCACACAGGTAGTTGACATTGATTTATATTATAAATCTTATTCTGAAAAATTTCCTGCCTCACTTAAAGCACAATTAAGTTAGTGACAATACTTCTATGGCAAACCAAAAATACTTGCAACTGTATTATTGTCCTCTAGAATTACTTTGCTTGGGAACATAATTCCCAACATTTTTTAAGCGTTCTGCTTCCAAAGCAAGTGTAACCCACAAGAGAACCACTAGTGGTTACCAAAAATTAAAATAAGTAAAATCACCTGGAGAGAGAGAGATAAACTACCTGTGTAATAAACCTTTGAAAAGCATTTCACAAACAACATTGTTAGTGTGTGATGTGATGTTTTAAATCAGACCACAGTGGTCCCCAACTACTATGTACATATGTTCAGTGCTGGAGTAACTTTTTTATTTACACCAGCAGTTTCATAGGAATTACGATTTCTTGGCTGAATTTATGCTCTGCTTGTCAGCCACTGTGTGTATGTGGAAGAGCACATTTGCTTTCTGCCCTGTGTGTACAGAACGCAAGTGACAACACAGCTCAGAGCAGGTACAGGCTGAAGTGCTTTCTGGGGTGGTGGACAATTAAAAAACTGGTTTTGGTAGGTGTTGATTTTCTACATCCCGCCTTTGCTGTGCTTTGGGAAGTACGTATCCATTTGGTGTTAATTTGTTCATCACAAAGCATTATCAAAAGAGGACCTGGTCAGCACTGCCTCCATTTCATCCACTGTACATTTGCTCCATTATTTATCTATTCATCTGGACAAGAAACTGTGGTAACTGTATAGCTCGTTCCAGTTTGCTGCATGATCTCACTGATTTGATCTGATCCTCCTAAAAGAAGTCTGCTAGGCAAATTAACAGCTGTATAGGTGCATGTTAAAAGAAACAGATTACTTAAGGCTGGAGTTTAACCAATTTTTCTTTACTATGCAAAGATGGCTATTGCACAAACAAATTTAAGACAAATGTCTGAAGAGATGCCATAGAATACTTGAAATTATGTTTTAAGCCTAATCAGTCATGTTTTATATTCATTATTGCTTCCACTGTTACTCTTCCTTTTAAAAATGATTTGTAATTATTATTTTAAGTGCACAACTTGATGTTATAAATCAGTTTTTGTTTGAAGTTAATACTCATTCATATTTTGTTGGCTTCTAATGAATGGAAATTCAATAGTCCTTGTTCTGCATCTTAGCAAGATGAGTATTAAAAACCATCATGAACATGGAATGGAGTAGTTCTTAGTTTTCAATAATTTTTTCCTTATTTATTCTCTCCATTTTATTTAATGTCTGTGTTCAAGATATCACTACCTTTATAGTGGTGGAAGTTGACTGGAGTTTTCTTTTCTTGAAGATCTTTAAGACCGAGTCCCATCTCACAGTGAGGTTCTGCCTGTGAGAGGCTTTCTGGTGTGCGTGGTGGACGCACAGAAGGAGGGGTGCTAGGCCTGCCTTAGTCCCTGCTGCTGGCTTCACTGAGTAAGTCCCGTATGCATTAGTGGAGGGAAGCCTTTTGCAGGTCAAGAGTCTGAATTACATCATTTTAGACTTTTTGTAATTATTTTAAAAAATATTTTGAAGGCCTCATAACCACCAAATAATATGGTCACCATTTTAATGGATTACTGAATGAAACTGTTTCCCTTTGGTTTTTTGCCAGACTAACTCCAGTGAAGCCAGCCTGGGAAAACTAATGCATGCGTGACACAGACACCAAATAGCTACTGGTATATTCTTTTGCTTTCGCCAGCTCCAGGCAGGGAAACAAAATACACTTTTGTTTTAGTATCTCCCAAGGTTATGTACGAAAGCATGTTTCTCATTTAGAGCTATGGAGCGTCACTAACAGATCGACTGTCATCCACTTTTATTTCCTGTCATTTGACTATAGGAGGATTTATCTGTAAACTCAATATGAACAATGCAACGTTTTGGCTATAATAGTAGACAGTCATTCCTAAAATAGGAGCTAAGCCTTTTGCAGTATATAAATACAAAAGCAATATATAGATAAATGCATATCTGCTTTTGATTTTACAAGAAAAATTCTTAAAATTGTTTTTGAAAACTTTCACAATTAGGACATGAAATACTGAAGAGTGATCCTGCTGGGGCACTCACTATTAAGAACAAAACCAACACAACAGCAAGTCATGTTGTACAAACCTGAGAAACTCTCTTTGGTTCTAAATGTACTTACTACAGATTCCTACCCACAAGAGCTGAAAAATTAATTTAACATGAATCACCCACCAGAAGTACAAAAGAGACTGTGTAAGTGCCCTCAGAAAGCTTGAAGGGAAAAAAAAATGAAATAAATAACTAGGAAATTTAGTAGTAGTGATGCTCAAACCAATACTATTGAAAGCTAAAGGTCACAAAACCATTATCTTAAAGCTGCACATACTATCATTCAGTTCAGTGATTTATTGTTCAGAACTCGGCAAGCACAGCAGCACACCTTCACATTGTTGTAGGGTTGTTGAATAAGTTATTTAGTGGAAGCGTGTAACGCAAGAGGATGTACAGCCTCTAGGTAAGTACGAGGACTCCACGTCAGACCAGCATAGACATCCACTTAACACATGTTATTTCTGAGCAACCACAAACTGCTGAAGGCAGCATAATTCAGAATACTCCACTTTGTAAAAACCCAGTAAACAAGTGTCAGTCTATTCTTGTTAAGATTTTCTTTTGAAAAAGAGCTTGGTTTTGTAATTAAGTGACTGGACACTCCTCATCTTTACCACTAATAGTATAATTAGGCCATGCTTTAGTGTGGCACTTTCTGAGCCCATACAAAACTTTCCCCACCAGAGCTGGTAACTCAAAGCACAAAGGAACTAACAAAGTTTTTTACCTGCTCTTGCATGCAGGACACAGCTCTGCCTAGCACCCATCCTACTGCTGACTCTCAGCATTGATGTAACCACTGCCTCAGTCTCCCAGCAGTCCCCCTGCAAAGGCTGGGTTCAGTCTGAAGCACTGACCCAGGAGTTGGTTCTCTTTAAGATACATACCATTATGCAGCACCTAGATGTGGAGAGGCAGAAACCACAACAAATCTCCCAGTCCAAGTCCAGTTCTCAGACTTCATAAGCACAACAATGCACCACTTCAAAAAAATTCTCTAACTGTTCATATAACATACATTGACAGATTTTTTTCCTCAGCCATCAGATGAAATATTACAAGTGTTGAATTTGCTTTTGGGACCATGAAGCAACAAGTTTTCATTTGCACTATCTACAGCTTTGTCTATTGCTTGAAGTCCTGCAGACACACAGACAAGTTCAGAGAGAAGTGCAGGTCATTAAAGCTATGCCTTACTGATGAGCAAGGCATGAGCATGTAACACACATTACATGACAGACTGGTAACATACCATGGTTCCATAACATCAGTTTTGCCTCTTCTGCAGAAAGGAAGCATCCCCACACATAAACATACGCTGCTTCTCTGCAGTCTGACCTGGACAGCATCCAGCTAAATACCAGCAAACAGTACTTTTGACTGGTTTACTATCTCCAGCTAAGATGATGACCAGTTCTTTCTCAAGAATGAAAAGGATCTAGATACCTCAAACCTAGTGCTATTTGCATAAGCTTTAATTTAAGAGAAATTAAAAAAAATTGGTTAACTTCACAGCAGCTGTGCTAAACTTGCTTCCATATCAATTGCAAGAAGCACTAGGCTAACAACCAAGAGCTCCAAGTTTCCCCATTTGACTCCTTTGAGAGTATTTTGTGCATATTCATGGCTATATGGAAACAAGAATCAATATCCTTATGCATGTTGCCCTCACCCATTAGATCCGAGATATAAATTTGACAATTTGCCTTGGAACAGAATAAGTACTGACCTTACTAATTCAAGACAGTTTTCCATTGATTGGATCTTTAGACTGTAAAGGTTGAGGTTTTAAATATCTACTATGTATCCACTCTTTAGGAGACTCTTCAATACATGTATTACTTAGGATGCTATGGATTCACAGAACAGTGAAACACTCCTAATCAGTGCAAGAAAGCTTTGCTGTTGCCAGAAAGGAACATTTAGTATTGCAGAGAACTGAGTAGATCTACCCCTAGTATCTAATCCAGGCAATGGGGCACCTGGATGCCTTGCAGAGCTGCAGCACAACCAAATGCCTCTGCTGTTACAAGCACTGGGAGTTATTTTCTTACCTGAGAGAAACAACCCATTCCAGCTAGCTACCGAGCTACAGACCAGCTTAAGTGAAGTCCCCTCACCCAGAGGGTTACAGAAGAAAATGGCACTAGCAGTAGCAACTGATTTTCCTGTGACCCTGCAGCTTTGACCCACCACAGACAATGTCCTAATTAATGACCCTTGCACAAACGTGAAGGGAGCTGTGCTGAACGGCAGCTTCTGCTGTCCAGCCAAAGCCCAGATCACATTGGCACAACACCCACCCTACTTTCCACTGGTCAGCATGCTGAGCTGCATGGCAACAGCATTAGGGACACTTAAAGCTCCAACTGTCTGTAGCACTTAAGTTTGGCAAAGCCTGAATATCAGCCTTAGCACAGGCACACAAAGTGTGCTTCTACTCATCTCTTCAGCTCACATAAACAGAGATGTTTATCTTCCTAACAAGGACCTCTTCCCAAAACACAATTTATAGCAGTCTAGTTTGCTCCAGAACACACCAATAACTACACAATTAGAGAATGTATACACTTACAGAATACAGAAGTTGCTGTAGCAGTGCTCATGGTCATGTTAAGCAGTCTCAATCAGTGCTTTCAAAGAGAAAGCTCAAGTTACATTCAAAATACAAAGACCACAGTCCAAGCCTCTGTACTCCATTCATATATTTATGTAGGCATTTGACATATTCTGACCATCCATTTCCTCCCCAGACCTATTCCCTTGTCAACATGCCCCACACTTACTTAGAGTGGCACAACAATGAAATCAGATGGATGCAAAGTGCACAAGCAAGCCTGTTTGCTTTGGAGTCCGTCATTTCTCCCCTATTTCCTTCCTGGCACATCTGAACTCTGTATTGCCATTGCAAGACTTGCTCCATTATGAAGTTACTCTTACAGATATTGTTAACAATAACACAGTTTACAGACAATGGGTGCTCAACTAGGATTTCTGTGTAATGAGAAAGCAGTTCCAAGAAACTGGAACTATTATAGCGTCCTTCAGCATTCAATAAAAAGCTTCAGGAAATTAAAGATTTTAAGTTCGCTTTCATTTAATAGAGACCCTGAACTCAAGACAAAGCTGTCTCATTTGCAGGAAAAAACAAACAATTCCCTTACATAGCAGGATCCTGACTGCGTGCTCTTGGACCAGAGGGCTGGACAGGTAGGTAAGAGATTCGGGTCCCATTACATTTTGCTTCAGTTTTCCTCCCTCTGATTTAGCTGGGTATTTTTAACTTCAAACATAAGATCTCTAGGACAGGAACAGTCTTACTCAAAGGTGACCTTTAGCACCTAGCTCATGGAGCTTGGATTTTAGGCAGAGTTGGTTGGCCAATACATTTATGACAACCCCACACATAGGCATTCAAAAAAATTATAATTCTTCATTAAATATGCTGCTCTTAAGGCATGCCTAATTAAGAATAGAACAGGAGAGAAAGGATCTTGTTCAAGTACAGTGTCTTCAGGAGCTCTGATTTACAGATAAACTTACTACATAGAATTTCCACTCTAGTATCATCTTTGTAGCATCTCCTTTGAGAACTGGTTTCAAAGGGTACGTTTGTGAAAGAAAAATGGGGGTTTCAAAGGCTGAGTGATCTAAGCTGTTAAAAAAATACAGAATAAAAATAAGATAAATTTTTTAAAAAAATAATAAAAATGTCAATGCTCTATCTGCCTCTATCACACTGTTCCTTACTGAAAGTGTATGGGTTTTGTCTGGTCTAAGTATACTAAATAACAGAGCTTGTACTACTTCACTTGGAAAAATCATTCAAGAAGGCAGATTTCCCTCCAATAAGTTACACGTGACAACACATCCACACTTCTAATCAGATTTTGCACAGAAACAACCATTTTCCTCTGACAACAGCAGTACCGTTAGCGTATGTATAAGGCATCATGTCTGGTTTAGCGAGATGTAAGTACTTATGAGCACCAAGGAGCCCTAGGCCAGAACTAGTAGCAGAACATATAATAAAGCAGATCATTTGCTGGACTCTGAGAATCAGCAGGTAACTAGCAAAAGCTGAAGATCCCACAAAACTATGTCCCTTTTACAGGGGACAGAATATCCTGTTACTCTCCAGAACCCCCTGTGACCCATTTCTCAGCCCTAAATAATTTGTTGCCATCCCTCTGATTTCTTCCTGCAGACTAGTGTCCCCAAACATCTCCAGATCTGAACGTGCAGGCTCCCAGCGTCAGGTCCTGGTTCCTGGGGCAGTGCTGGTGCTGCAGGGTGAGCGTGGCAGTGGCAGGGCTAGCATACTTCCCTGGCTGGCACACCTGCAGGGCACAGAGGTTGCCCTAGGGCAAGCACGCTCAAACAGCCTTTTCTCCCAACAGCTGCAGGGAAGAAACACACTTAGAGTGAGAAAAGGTAGAAGACACCACATTGCAATCCTACTCACCTTCAAGAAAGAACACACTGTGAAAGGGTTTTTCTTCCCCAGAAGATTTGGCTGTAACACACTAGGAGAAACTGACCCCATAATAGGCTTGCTTTCCTAGATGTTAATAGCGGTTTTATGAAAGCATGTTTCACTGAACTGCTCTTCTGACTGTGAGATACCCAGGGTGACTCTCACTTCTGCCTGGAGTGCCTGAAGGTGAGAAGGGTTTCTGTATTGCCTGTGAATACTTAAGGAAGGAGTCAGGGCAGGGCAGAAATCAGGAATAACCAATTACTTTATTGTCGGGCATGGAGATATCAATGCAGCACCCAAATGGCAATGAATTCCTTCATTCAAAAAGTTGTCTGGATATAAATATCTTGGATGCCATTGAAATTAATCAAAAGCTCTCTAAAAACTGCACTGAATTGTTAAAGTGAGACAGCCTGCTCACAGGACATGAACAGTTAACTTTTAATGTACTATATTTGTCACTTTGTTTTTTTTTTTTAATTATTTTCTTGGAAATTTTCAGTCTAGATAGGAATATGGAAAGTTCATGGTCATTTGCATTTATAGTGTCACATGTCACCAAATTACATTTTAAAATAATTCATTTTCTAACATTGCTTAGTTTGCCCTTGTAAAATACCTGCTCCAAATGTCTTTTCAAAGGTTGTGTTAGATACATTTGCCACAAGAAATGTTACCTCTTTCACAAATTAATTTATATTAGTGTCAATGATGAAGCCACTTCAAACTTCTAACTAATGGCATCTAAATTTACTCTTGGGAAAACACTCTAAATACGCCCCAGTGACAGAATTGCTTGCATACAACAGCTAGTAGACAGGGAGAGATAGGAAAACTTTAATAAAGACAAATATCTTCTAATAAGGAACTGCAGTTCCTCACACCTTCTAGTAGAAACAGAAACCTGTGGAGATAAAAAACCCCCTCATACTCAACCCATTTACACTAAGGCCAAAATATACCAGTGACTCTAAGGCCTTAATAAACAAGATCCCTACACACTGCTGAAACAGGCTGAGGAGATCTAGCACTAAGAATTAAACCTCTAAGTGCTAAGATCTAGACATCTGCCACACAGTAGAAAAAACAGAACAGGAATACGACCCATTGATGACAAGTGGGGAAACAAACAAAACACAATGCGTGGCTTGCATGCCACACAAATAATTGCCTAACATCAGATTTACCAAGAAGAGTAAGAACTAGAAATCCTGTAAAAAATTAGATGGGCTTTGGCCTGTTTGTTTTTGGGGTTTTTTTTATATGAAAACTAACTGCAGCACCAGCTCAGCATGAAGATCTGTATATGCATTTCTCTGAGTATACAAGCAATTACCAGCTAGTAGCAACTGGCAAAACCTAATAGCATTCCAGACAAATACCACAAACTCTTCATCATAACCCAAGCAGTGTTCTAAACTTAGGCATCACAAAAATCTATGCATTCAAATTGTCTAGAAATTAAACAAGAAATTAGACTTTACATTCTAGGCAGGTTTCAAGGTAGGACTCAACAGCAGGGAGATCACCTTTTAAAGTTACAGGCAAGGAGAACAGCTAGATACAGCATGCATCAGGAAATACATACCAGAATATTGCAACTTATAACTGACTAAGGTTTAGCCAAAGAAGGTGACAAGTCAGAGGTACTAACAAACAGGTGAGATACTGAAGTCCTTTGACAATGGTTGTATTATATGTTCTCTCAGAGGCAAACAACAGACAGCAACCAAGACAGGCTCCTGCTACCTCAAGAGGACAGGCTGGGGTAACTTGGATTGTTGGGCCTGGTAAAGAGGCAGCTAAGGGATGATTTAAAAAAAAAAAAATCTATAAATTCCCTTCAAATAATTGCAAGGATAATAGCAGCAAATTCTCCTTGGTAGACACATACAGGGGGCAATAACCACAAACTAGAAAACACAAGCTAAATAGGAAAAAAATTTCCACCAGGAGTCCAGCCACAGCTGACTTGATCTAGTGTTGCTTCAAGCAGAAGTTTGAACTACAGACCTCCAAAGGACTGTTTTCACCAACACCTCTCAAACTCCATGAAACGCAGAATGCGGAAGTATGTCCCAGAGGAAAATAGCAGAAGCAGAGCACCACAAAGCTTGTGTAAGTCATCAGGGGCTTAATTTCACTTCCCAGGCACAGGCCAGAGACATCCTAGGATGTCCCGCAGGGTTCCACCTGGCTCAGAAATACACTGATCTCCTGCCTTCCCACGTTTTGTCTGCTAGCTCCATGGAGATGTGTCAGGTCATCACCAATACTGTATAGCGCTGAAGACTTCTATGTTTAAGTAACTACACCAGTTAGAACTGGTTAAGCGTCACATCACATCCACTGACTTTCCTGCTGGCTATTTCAACAGAGAATAGATCCAGAGGATTGTTTAGAGCAATGTGGGCTCATCAAACACTTTGTGACTACAGATTCAATCCACCAGAAAAAAAAAAAAATTGGAAGACTTGACATCAAAAGTGTAAACCACCCATGTTTTGATACCAGTACTTTGATATAGACTACTTTTTGAGGGTTACACAAGCCATCCTGAATGGGGGGGGACAGGTGTTGTTAAATCATTTGTTCAATTTTGCCCCTCTTTCTACTTACAAAACATCGGTCTCCTGCTAATAGAATACAGATTGCTCACTATCCTACATGATTTCCTAGCTAAAATTAATTTTTTTTGAAACAGATACTCTACTTTTCAAACAAGGTATGCAGAGGCTTTCATTGTTCTTTACTAGGCAGTACCATCCAGAGTCCTGATACAAAGCCCTCTAAATATCATTTTAAAAATTAATAAAAAATATCCACAAACAGACTTTGGATCAAGCATAAGTATTTCATTTCCAAGAAGCTCTTAGGTATATTTGTCAGGGAGCCAATTTTAAGCACAGTTTAATCTCCTCCTTAAAAGGGAATTTGCAAAGGTATAAATGGAAGTTAGATTCCCCACTTTGTAGATTTTGAAGAAAAATCAAGTCTCTGTCATATACTATGAATTTAAAAACTAACAGACCTTTGGCTTTTCCCCTGAGAACTACAAGTTTTGCCTTTGCTGTCGCGTAGCCAGGTTTCACCCAAACTGGGATAATTTGGAACCCAATTCAGCAAAACACAAACTTTCAGCTAAGAATATGTCTTTAAAGCATTTTTTGGATTAAGGCTTAAACAGATCTCTTTCACTACGTAGATCATTTTACAAAGCTTAATACTGGGTCCAGGTGTGGCTGCTTATGGAAGTAACAGGCAAGCAGTATATACCACCAGACATCACTGTCTCCCAGTCTCAGTGTTCAACTTTTTTTTTTTTAAATTTGTAAATGCTTACTTAGCTCAAGCAACCATAAGCCATTGCCCACTAACTGTTAACATTAAGCCACATTGGAGGGTTTGCAGGGAGCAAATGCAGGGAGGAAGCAACTCTGCACATAGTTGTTTATGCCTTTATTCAAAATACAAATACCAATGAGATGGCCTCCTAGTTTTCTCTCTTCCCATCTCCTACTCCTATAGCCTGATCATTTTAACATTTGTTTATATTTTGATATTTTTCTTGTAGAAATAACATCATTTCTGTAGCATTACATGATCTGAAATCTCTCTCATAGATGAGTTAAAAAATCAATTTTTCTTGATAAAAATCTCCTTTTGCAAATGACTCTGGATATGACCTACAGCCCACCTCAAATTAATTCAAAAGATATGGAGACCCACTGAAGACATGAACACTGGCTGTCAGGGGAATACATCATGCAGTGCAATGAAAGAAAGATTATTGATAGCCTAAAAAGGGCACAGAAAGCTTTACTGAGGGAGAGTACGTGGAACTGAATGATATGGCCAATGCTGCTATGTTTCTTCTCCACTAGGAGGTTGAGGTGATGAATCCAATTATCAAAGATCTCCTTCCCAGAAATAGAATATGAGTGCTCTGGTTCAGAGGGAACAGAGTGTAGCAGGCTCAGGAAGTATTTGGAGCTGAGTATTTTATCTGTAGTAGTATTTCCCTTGAGCAGGGACTCTCATTTCTCCAAGGACCCCTGGTTCAGCACCCTTGGGTCTACCAGAGGGATCTGAGTGGAACAAAACCAGTATCGTTCTTGATACAAAATCAGATAAAGTGCTCCCCAGAAGGGGACTCAATTAAATAAACTCACTTCTTAACAATGAATCCAAAAAGGTTCCAGCTTAGAAGAAGTTTATCAACTTACAAGAAGTGTTTTGACTTTTCCTTTCCATTTGCAGCCTTTTGCTTTACCCTTAACAGCATGGGGCAGATCCTTAGAGCAATGCACTACAGACCCAGCAACATCAGCAAAAACACTCCCACACCTTAGTTCTGCTCTGATCTGGCCTCCTGCACCCAGGCCAAATGATAAACACAAGCAGCCTCAGAGCCTTTTCTACCCAGGAAGCTGCCCTTCAGTTACATCACAACACTCGTACCTTATGAGAGCACTTTCTTCCCCTCCCTCACCCAGTGCAACCCCCAAACATGGGGGCTAGGAGAAGCATTCCAGTTACTCACTTGCCAAGGGGGGCACCAGATAGCACACAGGCCCAGAATCAGCTCTTATAGAGCAGACTTTAAAAAAAAAATGCTTAAGGATCATTTTAGCCCTAGGACCAGGGAGAAGGAAGTCTACTGCAATAGCCTGTATTTGATAGCACAGAGAAGAAATGTTGGAGATCCTACATGCAATGAGAGGCTTCCCCCTGCCATGTTACATGGGCTCCTTGCAAGGCATTGCACTCTTCAGTTCCTCCTGAAGTCTGTTTCAGCAGTTGGTGCTCACTATTCCCCCATTCCCAAGCCCACACTTCCTGAGAAATAAATGGAACATGTGCAAATTTGTGAAAATCCTACAATATAGTTATCTACATTGGTTCTAGCCAGATGTTCTCTCACCCCTAAAAAGTTCCTTCCACTTTTGTTAAAAAGTAACATTACTTACACAAAATAGACTTTCACATGGATTGCTCACAGGAAATAAAGCACCAGGAGAAAAGAACAATAGCATTTATTGTTGCAGGCGCATC
Source organism: Balearica regulorum gibbericeps (assembly GCF_011004875.1). Lineage (NCBI taxonomy): Eukaryota > Metazoa > Chordata > Aves > Gruiformes > Gruidae > Balearica > Balearica regulorum. The sequence goes on along the minus strand of NC_046189.1, from coordinate 14,321,914 downwards.
ATAAGATCATGGGTTAGGAAAGGAACATGCATCTCCATTTACATGGACTGGATGCACAGAAAGATAAAAATTATAAGAATATAGATGACTAACAGAAAAATCAGTGTTTCAAGCCAACTTTCCAGTTGGTATAAAGTAATGTGGCCCTACTGACTTCAACAAAGATAAGCCTGATGCTACTGAAGCACAGTTGCTTCATGGAGAAAGGATTATTGTTCAAAATGCAAAGACAGAGGGAGCTGCCAGTAAAAGTCTTGAGAAAAACTGGCTACTGCCCATTTGGTATGGACTGGTGCAGCTGCACTGACTTTAGTCAGCAGAGTGCTATGTGATTTGGCCTATAGACTACACAAAGTTATGAAAAAAGAATGGTCTCACCCACCCTACTGCTTCAAGTAGCTAGTGTTAAAAAAGTTATGCCCAACACTGGTTAGCAGCCTGTTCCCAGAGCCCCAGCTCTTTGGGCTTTATGTTTTATGCATGCCAGGGGGTGGCTACAGCAGCAGAGTGAACATAGGCAGAGTTGACACTTGCAGAACTGAGCCCCAGGCTTTCCTCTCTGCACTGCACGTACCAGAACGTAGCGCTTTCACCAATGGCTTCCTTCCACTTCCCTACTAGCTTGGCCTGTTTCCCTCATGTGTACAGAGGGTTTGCAGCTGTTCAAAGGGGGTGGCAGTGGAGAAGGGTTGCATCAGAGAACTTCACAGAGAGGAAGTACAACAATGATAGACCACATCATTATATTTTTCCAGAGGGAAAATGCAGCCATAGCCCTCTCCTTTTGGAGGGTGCAGCTCTCTTTTACCTTAAGTTGTGTGAACTGAGCTGCAGTGAGCAGTTTAGCCTCATTACTACAGTTAATGCCTTTACTGGCTTTCTTCTGGGTCTCTGATCTTCTCTGGGTCTCTGCTTCAATTCCCAGGACAGCTGGACCTGCTGCTGTATGGGCTGAGCCCAGAGCCAGCAAACAGCTCTAGCTGTGCCACAGAGACTCCTGCTCTGGGGTGGCAGGACGTCCAGCAGCCAAGCACAGCAAGGAAGATGCCTAGGGGCTGAGCCAGGTCTGGACAACTTGAGCTCCAAGGTGGGGACTTGCTTTTTACCCTTGGGTCTCCCAAGGCAGGACCGCTAGGAGAGGGGGAAGGGGAGTGCCGCGGCTTCTCTAAGTGCCCGGGTACGTTACTCTTTCATGGCCTCTGCACACAGCTTCCCCTCGGCCAGAGGCAACGCCGCTGCCAAGCTGGCCCCCAGGAGGGTCGGGGTCCGTAGGGAGAGGACGACAGACGGAGTAGCAGAGCACGCCTTGCAGCAGGGGCACCTCCACAAAGGGAAGGAGGGAGCGGCGGATACCCGGGAGCAGCAGCTGGGCCCGCGGGGGTGGGGGCTTCTCCCCGAGCCCTGACGTAAAAACTAAGCGGGGCTGCCCGCTCCGGCTTCTTAAGGAGCGCGGCGGCAGCGGCGGGCGCGGAGAGTCCTGCCCGGCCCGCCCCGCACGCCGGAGCGCCGAGGTAAGGGCTGCGGCGGGGCCGGGGGTGCCGGAGCGGACGGGACGGGAGCGGGGTCGGGTGGGCCGGGAACCCGCGGCAGAGTGGCGGCGCTGCCCGGCTCCTCGGGGCGAAGCCGCGCGGAACTCCCACGGACGCTCCTCTCGGCAGAGGCTTCGCAAGTACCGCTCGCCGCCAAGGCGGACAGCCGCCCCTGCTCCGGGGGACCGGCTTGGGCGTCTTTAAGTTCTAGGATCGAGTGACTAGTCATAACTGATAGCTCCAACTAAGTAAAATGGGGATAACAAATGAGCTAATTAACTTTTTTATTATTGTTGTTGTAAGGCACTACACATTACGGGGAGTGGAATGGGGGGTTAAATTGCTGGGGGGGGTGGGGAGTCAGAGCCAGAAGGTGTAAATAGCATGCACGCACAAACTTCAATTTATGGACAGAAAAACCCTAAAAGATTGGAGGGCAAGGGAAGGAGTTCGATAGAAACGTTCACCACAAGCACAGGTAAGACATTAATGAAAACTGACATTTCCAATATCGTGAACCTTTTAAGACTACTGACAGCAAAATGCTGTCCGAGTTTGACTAGACCATAAGGACTAGTGGTCTTGGCTACTGGCTCTGACGAGTGCCGTTCACACCACACCTTAAATAGCACCCACCCTGCCAGCTCCCTGCTCACACCTCTGACAAATCCAGAAACTTTGTCCTTGTCTTACCCAGTACTGTAACTTTGAAAGTTTCCAAAGGGGCTGGGGGGCAGAGAAAGCAAATCAACCAGTTCAATTGTTAAACAGTGCAAACCAGATGACCACTGTCCAAGTGACAGAACCATCCTGAAAAGCCAGTTTCAGTATTACTCCTTTGCTTGAACTATTTGTTGTTGGTGGGGTGTTTTTTTTGTGCTTGGTTTTTTCTTCCCCCCTCTCCATGGTCATATCTGAGATTGCCAAGTTGTTTTGAGAACTAGAAGCTTGATAAACAAAGTTAATTATGTCCCTTGGAAAAGTCTTGGTAAACAGATAGATATGTGCATATTGTATAGCATATACGCAGAGGTGTCTGCTGCCCAATGGAAAGGCTCTGATGCACAAACAAGTAAGAATGGAGTAGTAACTCACAGGATGTCTTTGGTTTTGCTTCTGAGAAAGCAATCAAAACCTGCCTTGTGCAGTGGGTACAGAAGAATGATGCTTCTGGAGATCTTGGGAGCAGCATGAGGACAACCCCACCACTGTCATAAGTGACATCCCACTAGGCAGAGCAGTGCGAGAAGAGAGTGCTGTCCCTCTTCTGTTTATTAAAAGTGAGGTTCAGATCCAAGGCTGTCAAGCCAATCTCATAATGAGATCCCAACTCAGATTGAAAAGTGACTGTAAGCAGTTGGAGAGTAAAGCCTGAATACCTCCAATCTGCTCCCAGAACCTGACCAGGTAGCCCGATAGGAGACTAGGTAAGAACATCACTGCCAGGACTGAAATCTCTGAAGAGTCCTTTAGCTCTGCAATGAAAGATGTTCCACAAAGCAGCCTACCCTTCCCTGGTCTTACCCACTGGCTATGGCTGGGCTACCTTCCACATACAATCTGTCTGCACACACTATCCCACCTTTGACATTTTTCTTCACATAGCAGAGAAATATTGCTTGTGCAATCTCTCATGGAAGAAGCTTTCTACGCAATAAGCCAGCTGACTAAGTTAAGCTGATTAAGAAAGGTAGCTTCTCTCCCCTCCAACAATCAAACTGAAAACATAAAAGCACAATACTTAACAGATCAGCACACACGTTAAACAGAATTGTTTGTCCGAAAAGCTAATCTTAGATGTTGATTTCCACAAATGGGAGGTTCTCCATACACCATGGGGTACACTATAAACAACCCCCAAACCCGTTACACATTAGAAATGTGTATCAGAAATATAATACTAGAAAGATAAAAAATATGTTAGAAAATGCACAGTAGAAGCACATACTAGAAATGAAGTCTGATAGAGACGGGTGGGCCCTCCTGTCCCCAAAAGGTTATCATTCTCAGGATTTCTCCCACTGTAGCTGCTACTTATCAAGTTTCACAATTTTAACATAGCAGACAATTATTACAGTGATCTGCAATAAACATCTGTACTTATATATATATCAGTACAGGAAAGACATGGACCTGTTGGAGCAGGTCCAGAGGAGTGCCACAAAGATAATCAGAGGGCTGAAGCACCTGTCCTATGAGGACAGGCTGAGAGAGTTGGGGTTGTTCAGCCTGGAGAAAAGAAGGTTCTGGGGAGACCTTATAGCAGCCTTCATGTACCTAAAGGGGGCTTTAAGAAAGATGGAGACAGACATTTTAGTATGACCTGTTACAATAGGACAAGGGGTAATGGTTTTAGACTAAGAAAGGTTAGATTTAGACTAGATATAAGGAAGAAGTTTTTTACAATGAAGGTGGTGAAACACCAGCACAGGTTGCCCAGAGAGGTGGTAGATACCTCATCCCTCGAAACATTCAGGGTCAGGTTGGGTGGGGCCCCGAGCAACCTGAAGATGTCCCTGCTCATTGCAGAGGGGTTTGACTAGATGACCTTTAAAGATCCCTTCCAACCCAAATTATTCTATATGCATGCATACATGCTGTACAATGTAGCTGCTATGCTGTGGCTTTGCTATACCCTCTTTTCAGGGCTGTTGTGTGTTTTAGCAGGTAAAACACTCCTGTTCAATGGATGATTTTGCAACCTACCATTAATTCACTAGAACACACTTTCAACAAATAGTTTTCCACCTGCTCTCCACAGATCCCTGCAAGTCTGCAGACTATTTTAAAGGGCTCATAAAATTTTGTGGAAAGCAAGACTGCCTAAAGGCTTAAATTCTCTGTAAAAAGGAACAGATTTTTACTGAAAAAGGTTAGGGATCTGTAAATCAAGAAAGACAAAAACCTTTCAATATGAACAAGTTCGAGATAAGAGTGTTCATCATATGGATTTGAGGATTATTAACAAATTTTAACACACACTTTTGCTGCACAGAGTAATGCAACTCCACTATTATTTATATTTGTACATGCAAAAAAGCATACACAGATTTTTAAAGAGCAGAAAAGCAATTATCAACATCTGAAGTGCCTTCTATATCTATCTATATGTAAGGTACCATCTTTATTCCTGCATCTAACAGTGAGAAGTTTTTCAGCTTCTTTTGGTTTTGTAACATTTCAGTGACACAACAGACCTTGGGAGCAGAGGAAGAATCATCTGCAACATGAGACTCACCTGCTCTCTGCTAATCATGGGAGCATTCTGTGTGGCACCTTTCCTCTGCCATAGCCAAATTGATCCACTAGCTCTTGGGCGAGCAGACCCCCAGTGTTGGGAATCCTCCTCAGCTGTCTTACTGGAGATGAGGAAGCCTCGCATTTCTGACTCTGTCAGTGGCTTTTGGGACTTCATGATCTTCCTGAAATCATCAGAGAACTTGAAACATGGGGCTCTGTTCTGGGACCTGGCTCAGCTCTTCTGGGATATCTATGTGGACTGCGTGCTCTCAAGAACCCACGGCCTAGGGAGAAGGCAGCTAGCAGAAGCTAAACAGATCGCTCCTCTGCGTTCTCAGTTCACAGGGAGAAACAAAGGTTACTACTCCTTTAATACTTGTCTCACAGGCAATAACTAGAGTCTAGTAGGAAAGACATACAGGCTTATTGTGTTATGTAGTAATAGTACAGAAAGAGGACAGTGCTGCACAACCGCTCCCTCTGATCCAGTAGAGCCATGTTCATGTTCAAAACGATTTCAGTAACAATTTGACCTCCAAATAACCTGAACTCTAATGATAGCTTTTAAGTTTCATTTTGGTAGGGGAGGAGGGACAGCAGAAAGTGAAACAAAGGATTCAAACAAAGGCGGCAGCTCAGCAACTGAACATACAAAGATATTGTTCCACATCAGCATTTTTACCACTACTGTGCCATAGACAGGCTAGTTCTGAATTCCTCATTCTGAGAGGTGCGTCACCCCAGGAGTTGCATCGCGCTGGTGCTGCTGGGAAGAGCAGCAATCTTTCAGCAGAAGAGTAAGGATATGTTTACTTGCCATATAGTAGTCAACCACTAGATATTTCCTAGTTCCATACTGGTAACTTTGCCCAACGCACAACAGAAACAGACCTAGAATTCTGATGTGTGCAGGCTTTCAGACACAGCTACAGCTTCAGGAGGAAGAATGCTACCTCTGACATTAAGTGCTGCAATTCCTAATCTCTAGGTTCCCAGCCCCAGAGCAGAATCCCCAGAACAGGCTTAAAGTAGGCGTCTCCATATGCGGTAAGGTGAGCGCTGGCACCTCACAGCAGGATCTGTAAAAGGTAACATGTCACTTAGCCTCCTTGTTCCCAGCAGGAATATACAGCATAGCTTTTCCTAAATCTCAAGCCCTTCCAAGGCTTCAGTTCTGATCCTGCTGCCAACAACTGCATCCTTCTCTTGAGAATGTCCACTGTCAGAAAGGGGCAGGTGCTATAATTTGATGGAAGGGTAGAAGTGCTGCTGCCATCACCAACAATATAGCACATAAGCAGAACTGCCTTTCCACTTGAATGGATTCAGACCCTTATCTCCACCTCCTAGATCAGTGTCTTAGTTATTAAGATGGTTTGGCGGGGGTCGGGGGTGGGAGCAAAATGTCCATGGAATAATGAAGAACCTCTCTGGGTAGTTATCCATTAGAGTGCCTCTAAAAAAAGAGATTTGAACTCAGGATTCTTCCACTCCAGGGACACTGTATCACTGGACAGGCCACCTCTTGCCCATAAACCTTAAAATGTTTTGTGTATTGAAAGACAGGATTTCAGATAGGCAGAATAGAGAGGTCCTTACCCCCATTACCTACAGAGAGTATCCTAGCCATTAAGCTAGGAGATAGGTTCAAATACAACTTCTGTCCCCTCAGACTGAAGAATTCCACATATACACAGAGCCAGTCTCTAAACTCTGAGCCAAACAACCACTATCTGCATTTTAAAAACAAGGAGTGGATCCTATCCTGCTCTGCAAAGAATCTGAGCTATCACATAGCTCTGAGATGATCTTTGCTGTAGAGATATGCTGATGGAAGGCAGCACAGAACACCCTTCTGGTTCCCAAGTGGCCTTAGACATCACAAAGGCAACAAGTCGCTCAGTCCTGACCAGACTGATGCACTTTTGACTTAGACACATGAAGCAGTAGTACTATCAAAAACTGAGATGCCCACCAGGCTAAAGCACCAGATGAATTTTTGTTTTCAGGATTGCAGCTTTGAATGCCACTATCTAAATTCCCCTTTAGCCTTTCCTTTTGTTTACATCTGGCTCTTCATGTCTATCATGCTGTAATTTTTCCTAAACAAAGAGGTTTTGTTCCAGTCAAGATTAAGAGTAACAGTCTGATGTATTTTGAAGAATCAGATTATGGGTTTCATGATTAATGCTGACTTTTGCTTACTCCTGTACAGAGAGATTTTAAGACATTACTAAGTATTCACACTTTAAGACAAACAAGGATTCCTCCATTTCTCTATTACCTCTCTGTTTTGTGGATTGTAATCAGTTAATCTAGTTTCTCTCTACAATTGATTAACATCAGTCAGTAGCAGGCAGCTTATAGCAGTGACAGTCTAAATTTTATTTTTTGGAGGAGCTATCTATCCTCTCATCCAAGTCTCCCAGTTTCTTAACAAAGCCAGCTGTTTTAATCTTTTTAACCCTTAGCCCTACTGCCTTGTTTCATAAGTGAAAGCAGAAATCAATTGTTAATAATTGCAGATAGAAATCACATCCTAGCAAATGACAGGGAACAGAATTACTGCTTCTTATGCGTAGAGAGATGTACAAGCCTGTTTTCTTAGCCCAAAGAGCAGCACTAACGGCTTTTGAATGACCTTGTGTACTTCACATCTACATGGGTGGGTATGAATAGCTTTCAATAGGCTTATTTTAGAAGTCAAACAATAAAGCAAGATTTTTTGCTTTATACTGTTACTTTTGCAACTGTTGATAACATCTTTATTGCTTCATACTGAAGTTTTTCATCTTATTCCTCTTAAACATTCACAATTTCAAATTATTATTTTTAATTGCAATCAGGATCATAAGTCAGGAGCAATCTGTAAGCCGCATTTACTGTAGTTCCTTAAACATATCATTGAATTGGAAAAGCAAGACAGAGATCTGAACTTAGCACAGAAACACTGATGGGAAGGTGTTATTATTCTAGTATCAGATTTCAGAACTAAAATCTAAATCCCATGAGGTCATTGTAAAAATTGAGTATCAGGAATTGAGCTTTTCTAAGAAAAAACAGAAGAGTCCTCCAAGCAAAAAAACCTAGTGAAGTCTTTGGTAAAGCTTCTCAACAGTACTGAGCAAAACTACTTCATCACACCTAAGAAGCACTTCCACAGTTCCCCATACCTTGCTATCCTAGGCAACAAGTCTGCTTGAGTGTACACCAAGACAGCGGCAGAACTAGCCCAGGTCCAGACTTATGGGTTCAAACATCATTTTCTGAACCAATCTAGTCCTGCCAGGCTCCTGATTGTAGTTACAAACAAGCTTGAAGAAACTCTTCAAACTCTACACAATCCATGAAAAACAACAAAATCAGAACAGCTGTATACAAGTTATCTGACAAACTACCTCCATCCAGTTAACATCCTACTTAAGCCAGCAGCATTACAACTTCCCTAGATATTCTGCAGAGAAGCATTAGTCAGCTTTAAACTGAGACAAGTAGGAAGAGTCCTTTACAGTTACCTGGCTGAGGCATCTTTAGTAACTCAGCCCTTTCCCCTAACAAAAGCCAAACACCGTGAAAAAGCAGGTTACTTAAAAACATTTCCAATACATTGCAACACTGAAGTGAGATACATTATAGTTGTAACAACTCTTACTGAGCCAAATTAAGACTTAAACCCACAAGAAAAAGGTATCATCTGCACTCACAGATCTTCCTGAAGAGCGGCTGTACAAGAAGACCTTCCTCAAAAAGCCACATAGCACATCCCCAACATAAACATCTGAAGAGTACAAACACAAAAACCTCTTTTCTGCCTCTTTTCTCCTTACCCAGCAGCCCCCTTGCTACCTCGCCACTCAGAGTGGCCACAGCTGTGCACACCTCCCTCACAGGTGCAGGCAATTGGGCTCAGGTCAGCCCTTGCTGACCCAGCTCTGCTAGGCTGCAAGGTGCCAGGGAGGGTAGCAGGGCAAAGGCTGCTGTATTTTGCATTTGAGGTCTGGTAAATAAACAGATACTGTGTTAATCAGTTACTTTTTCAGATGACAAATGTGTCTAAAAGAAATAAAGCTAATCTGTTGGCTTTTGGAGATCATTACAAAGAAAATGCCCATTGTTCATCAAGGAAATAACAAATGTCCTACTAAACAGTGTGAGATCTCATCTACCGTGCAAGAAGGTTGATGACAAGCTGGTGAGTCAGTAAGACTGTGAGCAGACTTGAGTGCTTTGACTCTGCTAATGAGAAGTGGAAAAGTTTTATAGGAAGACTGGAGGAAAAGGTCCATGCTAAGGGGAAAGATCAAAGTAACTTGTCACTGAAAGGCAATTTGCAAATGTAGGGATGTGGTTATTGCCAAAACAAGAGGTTTGGGGGCAATGCTGATAGAATGGGGACTGGTAGCAGCTGAAGGTGGAGAAAGCATGGATGTGGGGTACTGAGTATTCAGCTGCTCTTTGCTGTTTGGAAATTGATTACTTATATACATTTTCATGTCACTTTTCAGGGATACTTTCTCATATTCAGCGGTTGCCAGCTCTGAAGAAGAAAGACTCGTTTGAGGATATAACAAGTATCCACATGCATAAGAGTAAATCTACAGTACTTGGAAGAATCATCAGAGAGCTAGGGAAAAAGAGGAAATGACATATTTAGTCCAAGATCTTGACTTGTAGATTTTTTTTTTAACCACTTCTCTTTAATTTTTGCATTTTAATCCTCATTGATGTTAATTTACATGGTGGAAGAAGGCCTATAACAATGAGCACTGTATCTCTGATTAACTTGGACTTGTGGTTTTTTTCATTATCTATGAATTCAGTCTCCTTAATAAACTGCATGATTTATAAGCAGTTGCCTACTTTAATCTGTGCATACATCAGGCTTTTTATAATGCATGTGACCTATTCAAACTATTGTCTTTTGGGTGCCAAAACAGGAAACAACTAATCCTTCAATAAGAGATAGACAAGCAGAGCAGGAAGTTGCCAAAAACCTCCACTGGCTCCAAGACAGGATTAGAGTTGAGGTGGTGATGTTTATTGTATGTATAGTTGTACACTGGTGCAAAGCAACCACTGCTGAAAGACATCATCCTACTAAAGAAAAGTAGTATGTGTTTTTATATCAAAAATACTTCCCAAAATGTTTTCAGTTTTCCAGCAAAAGTAAAAAGTTCAACAGGTTTTACTAGCTCCTCTGTTTGCTTTCACAGTATTTTCCCTAAATCTTTAGTTATAAAAAAAGCCACTTAAAATGTTACACATTCTCACTTCAGTGTTCAATCAAAAGAATTCTCATACATAAACTGAATTTGCTTCTTTTTCAGTTTGCAAGTTCTTTGTAGACAAATCACTTTCCTCTGACTGTTATTGATAACACTAATAGGCAATTTGATATTAAACTAAGGCAACATAACTTTGGGCAGGTAACATTTCATGCTTTGATGAGATGAAATATTTCCATTGCCTGGCTGGCTGAATGCAACTACAAAATTCAGTTTTTCAGGGCAACTACATTTAGTTCTCATTCAAAGTTTTTCTCTTTGAATATGTGGCAATATCTGGTTGCCCTTTTTTTTTTTTTTTTTCCAAATGCCCAAAGAAAAACCTATTTGCTGGGTGTTCATCAACTTGCAGAAATAGGTTCAAGTAGCAAAATGTGTAAATGAAATCCTAGAACAGTTACTGGGCCTGAACAAAATAATACTTAAACAGAGTCCCATCAGGTAAAATCCTGATCTTATGGAAGCAGACAAAAAACTGTAAGAGGGCTATCAGCTTCAATGGCACTGAATTTGTGCTTAAAGTTTAAGCATTTAAATGTTCAAGAGAGGAGGGAACACTAAAGCAGGATGAGCACAGGAACACACAGTTTAGTGTACTCAGCAACACTCCCCCAGCTGCCTCTGCCTGCAGCCACAGTCTATGAGTGCCGTGCTACCTGTGTGGGAGGGTGATGAGCGTTGTTACAACAGATCTGCTTGCTCCTGTACTACTGTTAATTATCTAAATTATATTCATACATCTATAAGCCCCATTGTGCACAGTTTTGTTTTAACATAAGAGACACAGTCTTCCCCCATGGTGCCTACAGCTATTAAGACCAGCAACTGACAAAGAGCATGTTAAGGGCTGGATGCCTCAGCCAAGCAGGTATTGTAGTAGACCAGAAGTTACCTGTTCTCATATGCTCTCAAGCTCTAGAAAATGTAAACTCAGGCAGATTATCTGAATAGGTACTGTTTCTCTTGGATGCTCTTCCACAGGGCCCTTTGGGAAGAGGCTGGTGTTTCCACTTTAGATACATTCTGCCTGTAACAACAGGGTTGCCTAGAAAAGGGCTGCTGGCAGCTTTCTTCTCTCTTCAGATAGCAACAGAAATGGTGAAATACCACTATGGGCCAAGCTGATGTTTAACTTAAACAAATCTGCAATATTTCTTTGCTTCACCAAGCTTCTTAATTAACAGGCTGTGGCATCATTTGGTCTTTGAGGAAAAGGGCAGGAAAGGACTAGTATGTGGAAGAAAAACTGAGAAAACAGATGAATCTCTAGCATAGGTCACATTATGGAGAACATTAGGAAATTGCTGATATAAAAGAGATAATCTCTGTTACTAATTGTGCTGAAATAAAAAAGGGGATGCAATTAATTACATCTTCTTCTAAGAATGATCTAAATTCTTTCTAAGGCTTTCAGTCACCCATCAATATAAGAAATGAAGCTGGACTGTAGTATGAATGGATCAAAGAAGTATGCAATGTTTCTTTTGTGTGATATCTTCAAACCCCAGCCTGTTTCCCTGCTGATGCCTAATAGATGCTTTGTAATCACCTTCAGCAAGAACAATCTTCTACCTACAGCCAATCATCTATCTGTTTACAAACTTCTGTGCAGCTTGTATGTTTACTTATATGCATATATATGTATGTGTGTGTATAGGCTTGACAAGTATTTTTAATACTCTCGAAGTTTTAGATATGTTCCACAACGTACTAGTAAACAAGGAAAAAAATACTTTCCTCACATTTTAGATCCTGCAGGTAAAATTACATTCTTACTAACCATTCCACACTAAACATAATATTCTTATTAACTCTTCTATACTAATATAAGTTAATCAATAATGGAAAAGCTCTTCTAAAGCAATCAAATTCCTTTAAATGTTCAAAGCATCTTTTCCTTTAAATATGAATTCAGTAGTTCAGTAAAAAATTAATATGTAAATATCAAGTATTGAAAAGTCTGACAAGAACTTATTCCTTCTTCTAGTCGAAGAAACAATGATATGATAAAAATACATCACTGAAACAAGTTGACTCAAGCCAATTCTCATATTAAAAGAAAAATGTTCCTGAAACAGAAGCCATTACTGATTATACAGCAGTAAGAAGAGAGGACAGGGCAGGACAGTTGTGAAAGCCAGTGTAACATTAACGAAGACATGCTGATTTTTTTATCAGCTGGGCCAACATCTACTACACAGGAGTTGGAAACCACCAAAAGAAAAGGAACGTCTAACACTATTTATAGTTCCTGGTGAAGTCAGTAAATGCAAAAATCTGTTATGCTGGGTTATTACAATGCAGCATCTGAGACACTTTAAAGAGTCTGACATGGCATCAATTACCTTCAATAGTTCAGTAAAGCTGTAAGGTGAATGGTAGCTTCCATCATTTACAAGCTGATGAAGTTACTTGGTTGATGAGGTCAGAAAAGGATCTGCAAACATGTTCAGCTGTGGTGAAGAACTCCTGCTGCAAAGCAGACTGTTGAGCTGAAAAGCAGAACAGATTTTTCAGTCTTTCTGAGCATTTGGATGCTGCTAGAGACCTGAAAAACTCTTTATAAATCTCTAATTTAAGGTAACTCTCTGTAGGAACAGCAGCTTTTTCCATGTACTTCTTTTTGTGTACTTCTAGGATGGCAAAGGCAAGATTCTGAGTTTCCTCTGAGGGTTAAATGATTATGAACAATATTATAGAGTAAACTGGATGCAGGTGAGAAGATAGTGTCAAGATAAGTGGGAGAACTAACTTGTACCTGGTTGGGCCTGGAGAGATAATGCATCCTTCAGTTTCATCACTATATGCTGCAGTTCTACTTCCTCACTGACTTCCTTCTCATCAGGTAGTATCTGCACTGTAGTGGGAATAAGAACTGTGTTTCTCATGATGCTACTGAGGGAGTTTTCTTTCAATTCAGGCAGATATGTTTGAGTCTCTTTTGCTTTTTTATACTGTCCCATAACAGGTCTGTTGCTCTGCAGGGATGCTAACTCCAGTGGGTCTTCAGAGAATGTCAAGTCCACTGTAGTGGGAACCTCAGGTGTCTGTAAAAGCTGCATTCTATTTGCAGAGTTAGGAGGATTCAAAGATTTCCAGTCTGCACATGTTCTGGAAGTAGGCCTTATTTGGGCAGGATTTAATCCACCCTGCATTCTCCTTTCCATCAGGACATGTGGATTTCTTGGCATCGTATTCTGACACTGTGCAAAAGGATGCTTTGATGACAGCAGCATTGTCTACAATGGACAAAACACAGAAACTACATTGTGAAAATAATTAATATTTTAGTTTGCTGGTAGTGCTAGCATAGGAAAATAATTTAGGGTCAGAATTTTTTTTTTTTTCATTTCTGGTTAACTAAACCAATTCTTTGCATAAATAAAATATGTTCCTGCAATAAAATAAAACTTTGTGTTTGAGTTTGGACAAATCTACCTGGCTATATTTTCTACAATTCCAATCTGAAGTCATGATATGCTTTAATGCTATTGAAAAGTGGGAATAATAATGTTCCAATAGTAAATTTTCAGGAAAATTGTTCTAAAATAATTAAACTAAGGGAAAAATATATGTGTATATTAAACACATATCAAACACCTCATACCTGTTAATATTTGAAATTCCAAAACTAAGTTGGTTGTCAGTGCCACAGTTGTGCTTGCAATTTTCTAGACAGGACTATGATGGCAAATACCATCCACTGCATGAATGCCGAGTCTGACGTAACTGGGATTCCCTGAGCTGACACTTAAGTGTGTCTGTGTAGCCACTCCTGCATGTTGTGGGCAAGCCAGTGTCACAGCACACACAGAGGATGGTTTGACATGCCAGGTCCTACTGGCCTCCATGTGCAAGTAATACAAAGCTGACCAAGTGTGCACTGCAGATGTGTCTGGCTTTTCTCTATGTTTGACCATCCCCGGAAAACACTCTAAAAACAGCATTGCAGAAAATGCTACAAAAATGGTGTAGGTGGCAAATATGTGTGCGTTACCTGTGAAAAAAGGGGCCGATTAGAATCTCAGAGATACTTTAAATGAATAAGCAGAAGGTGCATGAAATAATATCAAGACTGCTGGTCTGCAGAAAAAGGAGTAGTGTTCAGTAATTGCCCATAGCTGTGAAGATTCTTGGTATATTTATCACTATACCTTTACTTCTTGCTTCACTTGCTGTAGCTTCATTTGCAGGTTTTCATGGCTTGCTCTCAGGCTTTGGAGCTTTGCCTCTATTTTGCAGCTTTTGTCTTCCTGGCAGTTGTAAAGAAATTGCATTTTGTCCTTCCATTTGTTGAACTGCTTCTTCATGTACCTGTCAGGGACATAGGAGGGTGGGAATTTTGCTAGATCACACACACACAAATATATGCAGTCATGGAAAAGAGCAAACACTGCAGCACAAACTTTCTCCTCCTCAGTTCAGGGAATTTTTGTCAGCTTTGGGGTTAGAGGCCAGTATTTCAGGAACTGGGCTGTATTCATGGAATTAGCAAGAGCAGGAGTGTTCTAGATGAGGAAAGATGTGAGCTGAGTGGAATTGTGGCCGGGACTGAGCCTTGCATCTTGGGAGTTACCTTTCCCACAAAGGTGGCTGCAACAGGAGAGACATTATAGCAGTCCCTCTGTCTAGAAGCAAACTACTTATGGCAACTCCCTGACCTGCAAAAGATTCCCATCATTTCTCCCTTGGGCAACAAAGGAGTAAAAGGAGACTTTACCCCTTTGATTGAGTTCCTTCTTGCTCCTGGTATTCTATGCAGCTTTTTTTGATTATACTAATAGTTTCTACACAGGCCACTTGTCCTTGAAAAGATACTGTGATTTTTGCAATGAGAAGTGCCACCTTCCCATGCACACCAGATTTAGAAATTACCTACACAGAGTACAGTATGACAAAAATACCATCCATATCTGTTCAATTGGGATTTCTCTAAGAAGTCAGGGTAGAAATACAGTTTTGTCTTCTCCACAGCTGAGGTGGAGAGAGACAGAAAAGCTTGTTAACACTACAGTAATAAACCAACCGCTTCATATCACGCAGCTGAAATAGCTATCTCCCTTGCTTAGTTAAATCCAGAAGTTCATCTGATTCACTTTCTTTTGGGTATGCATTGGCTCACAGACAACATTCCCATCAGTTTCACTGGAATTATGCAAGATTTGTCTGAATGGGACAGCAAGTCAGACCATTTAAAATTAATATTACAGTGGTCCCTTATAACAGCATTTAATGGGTCTTTATTGTAAAATCCTGACTACCTTCAACTAACTCAGAGCCCGTTTCTGTGAACAGGCACATAAATGCTGGAAGTTGGTCCACAAATAAGAAAAAAAGAGCTTCCTATGAGAAATGCAATTCATTCACCCAGGTATATGACAAGCTCTGTGTCAGCAAGTGATACAATATTTCAGGAGCAGGCTTCTCAGATATCCTCTCAACTATTGCTAATGTAAACAAAAGCTGAAGATCTTTGCCGTATTACTTTATTTTCCCAGGTGAGAACAGAGAATGAGGTAAGGACACAGACTTACAATGAAACTGCAATAGCTTTGCTCTAGTCTTGGAGTGCCCTTGTGTGAATTTGGAGCAGCAATTGTACATTGACTTATTAGAATGAGACAAAACAGGAACAGAGGGAGCAGAACATACTGAAGGAAATAAAGAGAGTAGATTCAGGATCAAATTCTACACTTCACTGTAATTCCATTGGTTTCAGTGGTCACAGACATGATTATATCTACAGCACATTCGTATACAACTACAAAAATGAAGGAGGGGAAAGCAAAAGTGAAAGAAAAAGGTAAGCATGGTTGCCCATACACCAACCCCCTCCCCCAAACAAACAAACCACCCAAGAAATTTGTAGTTTAGGAATTAATATTTTATTGTGTCAAAGGTTTGAATATCAGAAGGGACTTCTGTGATAATCTAAGTTGTGGAATTTTTACCAATAGTTACTGTATTAAGCCTGTAGTCTCTATTTGACTTATTGACCATATTTTTTAGAAAGATATCCTATCTTGATTTTAAAACTGCATGTGAATTATGAAATATGTTTTGATTAAGCCTTATTCAGAGAAAAATTTGAAGTATGCTATTCTGATATTTTTATGAACATTCTTTCCCTTAAAAATGACTTTTAGAAATGTAAACTAACAATTGCAGAAATGCTGATGAAAGCAAAAGAAAATGTTTTGCTTTGCCAGAAATTGTTTTTCCAGTGATCTTCATTTACAATTTTTGTTGCTGAGTTTTTATCATTCATCCCCATTTGATAGGATTTTTTTTTACATCTCAAAATATCTAAAGTATGGAAAAATCATTTGTCTTCTAGCTCTTCACTCAAGCAGCATTGTCCACCAGACTTCAGTCATTGTATTACTGCATTTACCTACCTGCTCTCACTGCGAATGCTTTTGATGGATTCGTGTATTTTCAACACATCTGCTTCAAAAGAGGCTATTGCCTATAATAAAAAAAGATAAAAGTATCTGTTCATAACTTTATCAGCAATAACATTTCATTTTCTATGCAAATTTTGCTATAAGAGGGCACGGCAAATTTGGGATTCGGTCTGTTTTACAGATTTACTAATTAACTTATTTTATTTAACTGATTGCAAGCAACTGATGTATTAAAGTATTTCTAATGGCTATTAGAATGGACTGGAAAATTTACTCTATAGAACAAATTCTTTGTCCTATGACAAATTCTAAGTGTATAAGAATTTGTTTTGTTTTAAATTAGAACAAAAACCTCATTCCCTGGAATTTCTGCAAAATTGAATATACTGATTTGGGAATAGTCTCTCCCAAGTCACACAGCTGCTTTGGAACAAGGAGATGGAGGGAGACAGACTGGATGTAGAAGAGAGAAGAGAAACTCCTGGTCTTTAGATGCAAGTAGCAGTCTCTGGGCCATGCAGGGGAGAGTAGTCCAGAAGTCAGGGAGACAAACACTTTCCAGATAAGCTGCATTAGAGGTATGGTATAAGCTGGGCTGGAATTAGGGCTGCCAGGAAATTAAGAGACTAAGAGCTGGGTCCCCAGGACCTCTAAACTCATGGATTCTATTAAAAGCTATCATTTCACTTACAGTCTGCATCTTTTTAAGCAACATTTAAATAATCTGCACTATTAGATGTTGGAAATCAGTATTAAACTCTCAAAAAGAATTCTCCGCCCAGAGAGAAAATGAACAATAGAGCAATGCATGTGACAGAATCTACTACAGGGATGCAAGTCCTGTCTCACTGTCTTCTAAAACAACAAATGCCAGCCATCAAAATTATATGCTTAAGCGATGTCTGCCCACAACCTCTCCTGCAGATATGTGCTGGCTGGCACTATACCTCAAGCTGGGCAGCAGAGTCATAAAAGACAGGTCTTCCAAAGGGCAGCACAGGAGCAGTAGCCAAAGGAGCGACCTCACACGCACAGGCTAGTTCTCAGCTACTGCACCCTTGGCTTCTGGGAAGAACAAGAAGAGTGGATGACACAAACTGGTTTGAACACAACCCAGTGTTCCCTATATTCTGAGTATGTACAGAGCTACAAACCTCTCAAATAAATATAGAAGAAAAAACTGCTATGTACTTATTTTTGTCTACATTGTCCTACCCACTCCTCTAGCAGTGTTTCTATGCAGGGAACCTGGAAATGAATTAGTGGAGAGCTTTTATGCATGAGCTATTTTAGTTGGAGTGGACACTACTCTGGGTTTATCCTTAAGAAGGGCCCATTCTGTCCTCTTGCTATTGCCATGGTGACAAAACTGTCCTGAGCCTAATAAGAATTAAGGCATCCTTCCTTGACATTTGCTTTCAGTAGGAGGACATGGTGGCATTTTTTACTGTCAGAATAAAGGGAGGACTCCAGTCTTAGCTAGTCTTTAATGTGGTACTCCAAGACAAGTTGGAAAAAAAAGTAGCAGAACAAATATTCCTACAAAGGCTTCTGAAGGTCATGGAAGTCAAGGAGTTAGTCACTAATCTTGGGAGGGTATCAAATTTAAGCTTCACTAAATTTTCAGATTCCACATTTTTTTCCATAAGTGAGAAATTAACAGAAAGGTGAAGTTGCCCATTACATTTCTTTTTCATTGGTAATTTGAAGGCAATTAGATAGTTAACTTGGCAGGTCTTCTTCACAGCTTTTGCACTATTATAGCTTCATGTTTTGCTCACCTGAGCTTTTGTCTTGCCTTGCTCTGGTGTCTTGCTGATATTCTCACTCTTCTGCATTACAGTTCTATTTTCAGATACAAGCTTGGGTGAATCCAGGACAGGTCTGTCCACTGGGAAAGACAGGTTTTCAGGGCCAGGTAGTGGTGAAGCACTGAGTTCTGCAGGGGGACTGTATACCAACAGAGAAATACTAAGAGAAAGGATCAAGCCTTATATGGTTTTGATACCCAGAAAGATCAAAATAAAACTAGTGCCCTGTGCTGTGCTACTGACTAAGTAAGAAGCATGGTTTAGCTATGCCTGCTGGTGTACTTTGGGTGAAAGAATGAAATTTGTGAAAACAAATTCCACTCTTTCAACAGAATCCCAACAACAGGGTCTTTTTTCCACCCATTTAGTATCAGTGCAATTTGCTGCTCCTCTTTTTTTCTTCCGTTAGCCAGCTAAATATATTGTGAAATTCAACTACAAAAAGAAAGTAAAGGGACAGATACCCTGCTGTTCAGTCCATTCTGTGCTAGGAAAAGACCAGATACCTATTAACTCCTACAGTGACAACTGTAACGGCAACCCCACATTCTTCTTTCACTCGATGCTACCCAAGCATTAGGTAAGCAAAACCCCACAGAATTACAGAGAAATCTTGATTTCTCACAGAAGGATTAAATTACATTCAAAATGAAGAAATATTTTTTGTTGCTGAATACAAGTGGGGAAATATTAGCAATGGAAAATGTTTTGCATTTCACCACATTCTAAAAAACAAACACTGAAATAATATTCTCCATGACAATCACTGTAACTGTCATCAATTGGTCTTACTGTGTATAAAAAATTGGTTTTTAATAGCAATGTACTTAACTAGCAGTGTAGCACAATCAAGTTTTATAAACAGACTTTTCTCCTTCCTGCAAGGATGAAATTAATTCTTTTAGAGAAGCAACCATTTCTTCCCTATTTCAGTCTCACCGAAGGCTCATTTGGAGAATGAGCATCACATGTGAGATGCAAGAGAGCTGCTAGATCTTTATACAACTAGGAAGAAATCTTACCCTTTGTACATTTGTAGTGTTTATCTCATATAATCATTCCCTTCATTTTCTACACTTAAATATCAACCAAAATCTCAGAGCAAGGAGGGTGAAACTTTAGGGAAAATCACAACACAACCTCCAATGCTCATTATTAACCACTGTGATCAGTGGAAATACAGTAATGAATTTACACATTAACTAAAAGCACACAGAACTGATCTGAAAGAACGGGAAAGGTGAAATCAGCTATTCACTATTGTGAGTAACCCCACAGGACTGCAGTTCAATGGGACTTGAGTAGAATGACTGCCAGTGAACGTACTGTGGGTCACATGTGGAAAGTATTCATAGTTAATTTCCAATGAATTTGTCACAGAGGAGGTGCCTAAAAAGCCATGCAATTGTGACAGGTACTAAATATTTGCAATGCTTGACCCTAGACTGAGCACAAGAAATGTCATGGAGAGAAAGAGATGACATAAGGAAGGAGGGAGGAAGACACAAGCATGTTATATTTTATAAGACAACTGGTCATTAGATTGTCAGCATGGTAATCATGGTTAAGCTATAGAACAATGTGCAGCAACTTCCCATTTATGCTTTCCCTTTTAAATGGAAAAATCATGACACTCTGTCTGTCATAACAAAATCACTTACTCAAAGGACATAATCAAGCAATATCCCACAGCCTGACATATTATATTATTCAAAGATTATAAACTCAGCAGAAACAGAAACTCACAAAGTCTTTTTGTGAGCAGGGAAGTGCCTCTCCTTCACTATCTCCAGATCCCTCCTTCTATGAGCCTCCTTTCTTCTGCAGTGCTCTTGAAACAGGTTGTTCCTGATGGTGCGGAGAAAGTGCTTTGCATTCGCCTTTGCTGACATCTATTGGAATTAGGGATAATAAAGAATGGAGTGAATTTTCAAACAGGTGCTGCCCAGAAGTAGACAGTGCAAGGCAAGGCAAGACATAAGAAAGCAAAGGTCCCACCTGTTCCACAATTGAAGAGGTTCATAGCTGCTGTCTGAGGCCTAGAAGAGGAGCTGAGGTGGATGAGGATGCAGGACCACAGGCAAGAGTGGCTCCAATTCTGTTAGGTAAGCAAAACACTCTGCCTGGGCCAAATTCAGGCAGCCTGGAAATGCCTAATGCAGGATTTTGGCAGTTACGATGATTAAGCTCACAGTCACAATGACAACTCTACCTGACTAGAATCCTAAGTTCCCTCTTGATCAATAGGAAGAAGTACTTTTTTACTTGTATGACATGTTAATACATAGAGCCTTCTGTGCCTCACTTCCTCCTCTTGCACCATACAGTAAACACACTTCCATTTGTCACAGCAGTGCCAGGCTCAGGTACAACAACTAAGCTCAGTAGCTGTATTATAGAAGGACACAAACCAATTCTGGAAGTGACTGCTGCAGAACATGGGGTGAGCCCTGACAGACTGAACAGGAAAACACAAAGAAAATATACAGCATGCCTCCTAGTCATTTCTCAACGTGGTAATAGCATTACCACAAGGTGTCAGCACGATAAGGAAAAACAGTGCTGATATTTCAAATCCCCACTCAGCAGCCCACTGCCTGATAAAGACAATGTGAAAACTTACCCAGCCAAGGATCTGCTAGGAGTGGAAGGTATGGGAAACGTGGCTTACTACTGATTCTTTTATGTCCCACACAAAGAATATGAAAATGGTATCTGGCATAGTGAGTAGCTTATCTTTTTAATATTGATATAGATTTTGGCCACAAAAGTAATATTTACAGGGTTAATGTTAGAGCAGGGCTTCATAAAGGAAACCTAAGTTCAGTGATCCAGCTGCAATATTGCAGCAACAATGTGGGAAATCTCAATGTCAGACAGTATAAGAAGGAAGGGGATTTCATTTTAAAACAACTGATTTCACTCACTCATACTCACTTACTCACAGGCACTAATATACATGTGTTCAAGTAGCCTTTCCAGCATTCACACACCAAGGTGTCTGTATATACATGGCATGATGACTAAGAGTGACCTGGAGGACAAGAGATGCCAGTTCTCCTTAAGCCTCCTGGGTTCCTTTTAGTGGGACCATGTGCTGGTTTTTGGATGTGCCTTTAGCTCCTTTAGGAGCTGGCAGTGACTGTGATCTTTTGTCTCCCTATTTGGGTGTCTTATAGGTATAGGTCTTGTTCTTTACCTTCACATCATCATCTCTTGTGATGGCATCTTCAAATGGCAGTTTATCCCTTGTTTCAGGCTACCTTTTGTTTTCCTGATTTGATTGTCCTGAGAAGCTGTGTGTGGAAGTGCTGTGATCTTGCTGACCAGCTAATCTAGGTTGCATCATTTCCTGCCTTGTAATATCCCTCCTGCCCTTCCTTCTGGTGCTTCCACATCCATACACTCCCATTCACACTGATTTTAATTTCTCTGTTAGAAACTTCTTCATGAGGAGATCAGTTGCCATTTGATTCTCCTACTCTCTCATGGAGGATGAAGAATAATATTTGGAGGAATAAACATGTTATTTTCAAGGCAGATATTAAGCATCCAGATATAGTTTCTCAGTGTTAGCAATAGGGTTTGGTTTTCAGAAAGAAAGCAATGAAGTGGCTACCATGTAATGTTCCCCCAAAGAGTGACTTCAAGAGCAGTCTAACTAACATTCTTTAGGTTTGGTGCAGACACTGGCTGCTCAGATATCTTTCATGTTAAGTAAGTGCAGGGTTTCAGGAAGCAGACCATGAAGTAGAGCTTACTAGGGAAACTTTCATGGGTGCTTTTCAGTTCATTTACTGGAACAGAAGAAGATATTGTTATATAGATCCACAAAAATACCTTGTCTGCTGCTGTGTGCGAGATCTGGGATCTCCTGCTCAAAGGTGTAGCTGATCTTCCAAACACAAATTCCCAATGTTGAACTTCATCGCTAGTGTGATGAAAGCACAGGTTGCCCCTGTGATGGACCCCAAGCAGGTGAGCTTAGTTAGGGCCATGGTGCCTCTTTGTGCTGCCTCTTTATCCCTAACTGACAGAGACAGATGAGTCCAAATGGTTTATGATAAAGTGGAAAAGCTGTGGAATAAAGGACATTCCTTGCAGGAGTTTGTACAACTTTAGGATGAGTTAATTTTTGAATAAGTCCACGTTGGCATCAGGAGGAAGAATTGCTGGGACACACTGAGGGCCCTTTCCACAGGTTTAAGGATGATCTGCAAATGGCAAATTTGCCATAAAACTCCTTGGGAAGAGGACTTGCACTATGACATTTCATGGCTCTATTCAGTTATTTCAGAACAAAACACTCCTTCTAAAGTTTTTTCCTTTCCATTGCTCACTGTTCCGAGATTAATAGTGCTGATATGTCATGGCCATTATGGCTAATACACATATAATTTCATAATCAATGTAGTTCAAGGGTCTACTGCCTACTTGCCTACAGGAAGAACTTGAACAGGGAAATGAATCAGTATAATGGGACTCTACCTGCACACAGTGTTCCACAACAGGATGTGACCTCTTATGTGGTTTGCTGAGACGGCCAGTGAAAAAGCACACTTGGCAAAGGTCAAAATTGAAGCACTTCAGACACCGATACCTGTAAGGGAAAACAGAAGGATTAAGTTACTTCCCCACAAGTAAGAACTTGGTATAAGTGAGCTTGATTACGGAGAAATCCAGATCCCTGGGTTCTGAAATGCAGAGAAGGACCTTTGTTAGAATAATGACTTTCCTCAGCATTCTCTGAATGTCAGGAGTTATTTTGTCCAAATGAAAGTGGACTATTCTCCAGAACCCACTAATGACTTTGATATTATTTATTTGCTACATTGAAATTCAGTCCAAGGAAGAAAGAGTTGTTCTAGTACCATTTTTGAAAATGCAGTTACATCTTCATACGCTTCTTATGCATCAGCTTATCTCTATTTGCTGCTCGCATGGAACTATAATAACACTGCATTATTGATATAGGATTTGCAACTTTGCAAAAAACAAAAAATGCAAAAAACCTAAACCTGCAAGGTTACTATTAGTGAGAAGAGAATAATGGTAAAATGCTTTTATGAGCATTCTGGTCAGTAGGTAATGGATAGGGTTCTTTTTATACCATTAGGCCATTTTATACCATCACTTACATGAATAAGATGCTAAGATGGGTAACAACTAGCCAGTTAATACACCTGATTATGGGACAAAGAACTAAGAAATGAGATACACAGGTTTAATTGGCTTTACCACTGAACTGCCAGTTTACTTTCAGTAAGTCTCCATAATCATGTCTGTGCTAGTGAACTAAACAGAAACAGGATGCAGGTTTGAGCACCAGCCTGTGACGGTTCTCTCCCTATCTTACGTGTTAAATTAGATTATGTCTGAAGTTTGTTGCTTAATACAGCAGTTGTATTAAGGTATGCAAACAATAGTAAGAACTATTTATGTGGATGCTATAGACTACAGTAATTACTGACGCACCTGAGGCCTGTAATAGGGAAAATTTTGCAGACTCTACATCTAGCTTGGTGAGAAACCATTTCTGTGGCTGATAATCTGTAACATGTAGGGAGCCATAGGAGAACAACAGGCTCTGATCTCAGCCATGACAGGAATTTTTCTTCAACAATTGCTGAATTCAGAACCTGGAAAAAATACGTCTCAAGTTTAGCCATTTACTTGAAAAGAACTTATCTACAATTCCTAATAAAAGCTCTGATATTGGACTCTGCTAGCATAGATTTTCCATTCATGTAAGATGTTACTGGGTTCCAAAGGTTTTGGAATAAATGCAAGAGTCTTCAGTAGTATCTTACTGAGCATCTTTTGTATAGATACAAATCCTCCTGTACTGTGAGACTGTCAAACAGTCCTGCCCCTTAAAAGCTCTCAATTTAGAGCTTTAGGTGGATGTTATATGGTGATATACTTGCAATTTTAATCAACCAGCAACATTCAGAGTAACTTCCCAGGACATCAGAATTTCACTCACCCCTTGGAAACAGCTGTGAGTCGCAATTTCCACACAAGACAGAGTGCAGCTTTCTCCCACAATGGCTGGGATCTGCATCAAGAAGAAAGGCTCAGAAATACCTCAATAAAAAACAGATGTTCCTATCATGCTCTGCTGAGATGGTGACAGCACACAGATGGTGAAGCATCTATAGAAATGCCATTTTACATACTGTTCTGAAGAAAACCTGTTCATATTCATACCATCAGCATGCAATTTCATAGTTCAGTATGTGTCAGAATGATTTGTTTCCAGCTCACTTACTGAAATGGATCAACATACTATGTTGCCATAATAGAATACCAAAGGACACTGTGTTTGAACCTCAGGGGTCATTTTCAGATCCCATTTTCAGCACCAGTTCAGCTGGAAATACCTGTATGCTAAGGCACTTTTCTGCAACTGCAAGCTATTCTAGTGAGTACAGACATCTGAAGTTTGGCATCATTTTAGCAGCAGCTGTATGCAGCTGTTCCCAGGACCTGTAAGCTCAGGCAAAATCAATGCATAGAGGCACTGATGCGAGTGGTTACTCTGAGAAAAGCTGCAGAATTTAATTCTTTTACCTACTTTGCATGGTAGTTCCCTGTCGACAGAGTGCCCTACTGACTTCAGTCCCATAATGTAATCAAACATCCAATGTATCAATGACGTATTTTTTCTCCTATTCCTACAAGATCTGTTGTGTAACAGCACTGCAGTGGCATTACCTGATTTAAATCTGTTAGTAGGCTTCTCAGGGCACTACGGGTAATCAAGGTCACCTTCCCATCAGGGACAGCATAAAACTGGAAGAAAGCTGAAAACAAACAGAGGAAAGAAACTGGAATCCTGGCAGAGCCTGAAGTGTCTTCTAGCTACTTATTCTCAAACTATCTACATGATGACTGCAGCCTATCAAATAAACCCCTTAAGAAAGTTCCCCTTTATTGTCTGACAGGCACTCAGTGACTGCTGCGACAATACTTTCTTCCTACAGGCATGGGAAAGAGAGGGAAAGCAAGAAAACAAGCAATTCCTTATTTCTGGCAGTTAAGACATGTAAGGATGAAGGAAACAATGAGCTCATTCTCATGGCTGTAAGAAAAATATTTAAATATGTTTATACAGGATATTCCCTATTTAAATTGTGAATTGCTAATTCCAAATTGTAATTTGGAAGGCATTACACAATATGCAATGGGAGAATATGAGGTCAATATGCCACTTGTGGTCCATTTGTTCTCCATTTTGAGCTTTTAATACAGGCAGAAATCTTTGTGCTGCACATTGCACTGGGCTACCTTTATCTGTTATACCTATTTCTTTCAGCATTTTTGCCTAGTGTTAGAAGTGCTCTAAAAGCTTCCTGGATCAAATACATAAAATTGTTTTCTAATCCAATGAAATTTAAAACTAGGGGTTTTCTGGTCTTTTCTGCTAGACAAATAGAACTTGTCCTTAATTTTTAAGCTCTACTTATCTTAAACTTTACTATGACTTGCTCTGAGACTCTTTATGCAAAGATGGCTATGGACATTGATGGAAAAGTGTTCTGCGTCAGCCTTTCTCTACAATTAAACAGTCAATTTAATTTACTTTTTGCATGGCAGAACTGTATTCTTTTTTAAAGTAAAAAAATTTACAATGTAGGTTTTTTTCAATGCTCAGTATTTTAGGCAGTGTATAAAATCATATATTTCCCACCTCTGTATTTAGCCAGTAGAGTGTCTCCCGAAAGCGCAATTAGGGCAGCTGCAGCAGATCTAGTTTTGATATAACCTGTTCCAGATCTAGGAAAATAAAATGTTACACTACATTCACCGAGAAGGTAAAAACTGAAACCTCTAAAGAAAAAAATATTGCTATGTTGGAAGACAACCTCAAAACTCATATCCTTTTATATGTGTATAACTGATGTTGCATTTTAGTGATATTTTATGTCTGGGACCCTTTGTCACTGAACATAACTACAGTTAACTGTTCAAGATACCATGCAATCATAAACCAAAAAGACAGCATCGCCTTCAAAGACCTAACGTTCCAAGTAAAATATAATTTTACATTTACAATACATATCCTAAAAAAATTCTGCTCTTCATTTGTGGAAAACCTTCCCAAATACAAAAGAGAAAGCAGGATTACAATCTAGTGTTTGTATTATATCATTAGACAGCTTCACTGTGGCCCCAGATCTGTACTGAGCTCCTCTTGGGCAGATTTACTTTAATTTCACTGCAACTCAATTTAACTGTAAGGATATATGTAGGAGGAGGACTTTAGTTTTGACTGTTGAAGAATGAAGAATGTAGCTCAATTTAGAACTCAAGTTTGCAACATAGGCACCTAATGAAAAAAAATGTTTATTTATGTGAAGACAAAGCAGACATGAATTGGAAACCATAAATCAGGAAATTTTGGAATTCTGTATTTAAGATATCATTTTTGCAAAGCAGTATTGCACTTCAGAATATCATTTCATAAAATGTCTTCAAGAGTCTTTAGATAAACTGCATTTTTACAGGGCATACTGCATAAAGCTGCAATATAGTCTCTAAAGTATGAGCTGCATGGGAAATCCTTGGTCAAAAGTTTCTAGATTTTGAATTTATATATTTAGTTTTTCCAGAACTTTCATAGAAAAAAGGCCAAGATTAAAGCTAAAGTATACTATCAAAAACCCTTATGATGGTTTATGTAAGCTTATTAAGTAAGCTACCACATAAACATGGAAAAGCCCTTTTCTGCTCTTGCCATGAAATACTTTCCCATGTTGATAGTGGAGAACAGCACTCTACAGAGAAAACATGATTAGAAGAAAATTATAAGAAGCTTTTTTTTTTATCCTACATACATGGCAAGAAACTTATAAAAAAAGGAAATTACACACTGTCCTAAGAAAACAGAAAAAAACTCAAGACCAAGATAGTCCTGTTAACAATATTCTTCTAAATTATTTCTCTACAGTACACAAAAATTACAAAATATTCCTGATATTTCTAGTTTTGTTTTGTAATATACATTTATTCTTAGCCTTAATTGATTTTTTTTAAGTACAAAAAATTCATAACATGGGACCTTAAGCAGTAGTGATCATATTATTAATTAACAATGATTCAAGAAAAAATCCTGCAGACCACTTACATCTCACTCACTTTCAGTAAAAACTTTGCTCTGATGTAGAAGGGAATAAATTTCACCTGTGGGGAATAAATTCTACAATGAACTTAGCCCTTGTCTTTTAAATCTGATACAATTACAAACCAATCCTGCCTTTAGTAAATTAATTCATTATTCATAAACAATAGATGACAAAAGTACACTCTGCAAGCTGCTTCCTTATTATTACCAGAAACTTTTTGCTATTCACAGGAGCTAGCTGATCAGCTTAGTTATGACACAGTAGTTTTGTTTCATAATTGGTTGATGAACATTTTAAGCTGGAGAAAAATGAATAATGAAAAGTGACTGGCAAATTCTTGACCTGTGCATGGATACTGTCATTCAAAGGCCAATATGGATTCTTTTTCAGGAGTGTATCAAAATACCTTGTCAGTGAAAAGAAGAGCTGTTCTCTGTAAAGCTGTTCACAGAAAAAGTTAGCATGGACTGGCTAACTTTTTTTTTTTTTTTTTAAATTATCTGGACTTCCAGATAAATTGGGAAACATTTGACCACTGTTTCTCCGATAAAGCTTTGTGCCTCATATTCCTATAGCTGAACTACTCCCATTGTGATACCAAGCAAAATACTGTCAAAATGGGAGAGTTTCATACAGGAATGGTGTAAGAGTGGTAGAAACGGACTTGGTCTAGCAGTACTTTGCAATGGATCTATATTTGTGCTTCCTCTCACCTGTCATACATGGCAGCTAGCAGGCTCAATGTGAATTCAGCAGCTCTTGGATCTACCTGGCCTGGTTTTTCCAATCTCGCCCTTTGGAATAGTTCTGTCAGCATTCTAGAGATCTGCTGCACTTTCAGAGAAATCTGCTTTTCCCTCTGGCTCTGTTCATTTGATAGGATGTGCTGAATCAAAGAAACATCAATCAAATCCACTGTGGGAAAATTAAGGGAGAAATGAGTGAGGATCCCTGCCTTTTCATGAATGGAAGCTCAACATCTTTTTTTTTTTTTAGAAGTGCCTAGCTAAGACAAGTCTATAAAATGAAGTCTAAAACATTATGCAACATAAAAAGGAGATAATCTGGGAATGGATGTAGCAAAATTTGTGAGGCTACAGAGATAGAACAGCTCAACTAAAATTCCCTAGATGTGACTTTGGGATAGATAGGAAGAGAAGGAAAATAGCACAATTAACCGTAAGCAAATTATAGACCTAAATTTCGCTCTATGTATAGATAGTATAAATCTACACACTATTCCGTACTTCCAAATAACACTCGCCTGGAACTGTGGGAACAATTTGTGCTTTGATGTAGGCTTTCTCCTCATGCACAAATACAAAGAGAAGGGGGGGGCGCTATGGCCAAGAAAGGGGCAAACAGGCTGTGTTATAAATGTGCTATGGAATAACTAATATCTGCTGGGAAGAGAGAGCTATGGCTTCTTAAAAGTCACATTCAGTACTGAAGAGGCATGATCAATTAGAATTAGCATCAGAAGAGAAAGATTGTAGTAGACTGAAAGTCTGTAGATTGCTGAAGAAGCAGAGAACCTAGAGTATGTCACCTATGGTCTTTCCAGCAGCGATGAGAAAATATCAGTGTGAGACATTGGTGAATCTCAGTCTGGAAACCCATGTGCAATTCTGGTCACCAGTGTTCAAGGATGAGTAGAGCAACAGGGATAGATGCTATGAGGGCCTAGAGGAGACACTGAGGAGACATAGAGGAGACATAGAGGAGACATCCTCATGGAGGACTAGGTAACAGAGCAAATGAAAAACACTACCTGTGTGAATTGGTTCTTTCGTGCTGTGACACATAGCACCACGCAGATTTACCGTACTGGGGCTCAGATCAGACTAAATACATTCATAGAACAGCATGCCCATGCCCAAAGGAATAAATGGCCAAGGCCAACAAACCAGTCATCTTTTCTGGGCTACCCTGAAGACCTCACTTGCAACGTTGTGCATTTTCAGAAACAGAGTGTTTCAGGTGGAAAATTCAAGATTTCCACACATTTTCGCTCAATATGGAATTTACATCTAGTAATTTCAAAGCAAGTTAGGTGACCAGGGCTTTGTTCCACAATTCTTTGCTTGCACAGAATTCTCACTCACTTCAAAGACAGGGAGAATGAGTGCTAGCCAGGGGTTTTCCAGTCTATCTTATTTTGTTCTCATTAATACTTATAGTATTAATAATCCCTGTCAATTTTCGATGATGCACGATTATTTCCAACAAACTCCTAAGAAACACATGAGAACACATGACATTTAACAAGAATAACATACAGATAAAGATTCATAATTGCCAGTGATGTCTACATAGCAGTGTTGCAGATTGTAATAATAATTTGATTCTCCCATGCCTTTAGAATTTTACTAATGTATTTCCACTGGCATTCAAAAGAGGAAAAAAAAAATCAATTTGTATATGAAGTACTATCTAGCTCTTAAGTGTTCATAATGCATTCTGAGATTCTCAGGTGGAAAATGAGAGAGCAAAGTAGCATAATAACTCATGGTGACAGCAACACAAATTTTTTACAGATTCTTCTCCCTGTCAAAGCACAGGATTCTCTTCATCTACTAACACTGGCACAGACTTTGTACTGAGCGTAGTTTTAGGGCTGTTCTGTAGACGGAGCTCTGAACATCATTGAAAGCCTCTGTGAAAGAAAACAAACACACATTACAATACAGTGGTTCATTAAAAAAAAGAAAGGAAGAAAGGAAGAAAAACAAATTATTTAATTAAAAATCAGAATAACCAAATTTGGACTTAATCAAAACCCACAATACTTTGAAGGAAAATTTTGAAAAAATGAAGAAAAAAAATTAAAACATTTTCTTTTTTTCTAATAGCATTGTGGGGGAAATGGTCTTCTTACGACCAGTGACACAATAAGTCATAAAACCAGTATTTAACATTGAGAGCACACCTGCTTCTTTGGGAATCAAGTCTATTCATGGACCAGAAGAAAGGATCTGCACTGTGCATACTTTTAGCCAAGATCACAATGAAATAATATTTCTTCAGTCAAAACAGTTTCTTGATCAGAGATGCTCTTCTACAAGGAACAATTTGTCAGTCTGCACAGCAGGGTTATTGTTTTGGATGCATATTGTTTCAAGCATTAAACAAATTTTCTGTCAAGACCAACATCTGGAACTCCCTGAGAAGAAAATAAGCAATTTACCAGAGCAACTGGTTTTTGATATCTCTTCTTAGTAATCCCACTCAAGCTGCTCAACTAAATCTCATACCCTTACCTGATTTCAGCTCATTCCTTTCACAACACTAAAGGGTGTTTTCCTGAGTGGGAAGTAAGGGCTTCTGAACATGACCTATACCTGGTACTTTACACACATACCTAGAACTTCAAGACAAAAAAAAAAAAGGCTTGTTCACAATAGCTTAGAAACCAGATAGGAATTTAGCAGTTATCCTCCTGTCCTCAGAGACTCTTCCTCCCTGTACTTCAGAGAGGAAGAGTTACTCACAGTTGATTAAGGTCAAAGATAAGCAACAAATATGCGTAACTGAGTAGAAATAACTTATGAAACTCTCTACCTGTTTGGTCTTGAAATGAGCCAATCTGTGTGCAATGGTTTCCCACAAATATACCAGACTAATGTTAATAGTCAGCAAATTACGGGCTCTGCTGGTTCCCAGATGCTGCCTAAGATATAGAAATAAGCCAATATCTGCTATACCATCTGTTTCGTCCTGCTCTTGTCATATTATGTTTTGTGATATTATTTGGAGATGTAGTGTAGCATGTCATACAATGTGAAAAATGAGTTTTGACTTCCGTGAATCATCAGTTCTCTTTCTCCAGTAAACTGATCCAAACCTCTTGAAAGTAATGGAAAGACTCCCACAGTTTTCAGTAGGCTATGGATTAAATTCCAAATGCTTATTTTCAAATACAAATGTTAGAAACATACGCATGATCCAACTCAAACACCTTCCATGTGCAAGATGACTTAGTAATTGGAAGGAATCTGGTTTAGTAGCCATCTGCTACTCACTTCAAGTCCATCCTTACAGACAAAATGTGGTTTCAAAGTAGGGCATTCTGTGCCTGTCAAGCAATAGTTCCATAATTAAGTTTTAATAGCACACAAGTAAAACAAAAGACACAGAAAAAAAAAACAAACCCTGAATTAAATGCAAACTATTTTAGGATTATTATTTATGAGAGGCTATTTGGGGGCACTAAACTCTTTCATTTCTCATAGGAATGGAGCTTCCCCTTTGGACAGAAAACCAGCATGTCATCATTCTGCAGTGGGTCAAATTTCACCTCAAGACTCATAAATGCCCTTTGTTGAGAAGCTGACAAAGGAATTCCTACACATATAGAAAAGAATGCATTGTTTCCTGACATCTCCAGCCAGTTACCTGCTAGTTCTGCATTTTGCACACTTGTTACATAACAGATGAAGTATCTGCTAAGATTTTGCACTGACAAAGGGAGTGTATGGCCATCCTTCATGCCTATTCTAGAATACATGAAAAAACCTTATCCTATGTTATAAATTAGGGAACATGGACCCTGTGTGCCTGACCTTCCATGAGCCAACATGACAGTGGCAGGGAAGGTGCCAGGACAGATCCAAAAATAAAGGTAAGACAGCACAGCAGTGTAATTTGTCATTAATGTGTTACAGCACAGAGATTCTGAAAGTGGCATGGCTTCACTACAATTCATTAGTTTCTGTCGAAACAGACACAGAAATGTCTCTTGAGAAAAGTTGGAAAAAAAATGAGAAAAATCCTTACCCTGCAAGTCTGGATCCATTTGAAATGAACAGATGACATTAGGCATTCTATAATGAAACAAACAGAAGTGTAAAACCACATTTTCTAGACAGAGACATATCGAACCATTCAAATAATAAACTTTTTAATCTGAACAATTTACTGGATGCATTTCAGAGATGAAATTAAACAGAATTACATAAACCAACATAATAGTTTTGGTGCGAATTGCAGAGAAACTCCAGAAAATTGCATGCTCTCTGCTCAGGACAAAGTAGGAGTAACTCTAGTAACTGCAAAACTGCATCAGGGAGAAAACAGTCCACCAAACAGTTTCAAGTACAGGAAATGAGATCTTACACTATTGAAGAGTCCAGTGTTTACATACAGGATTACTACACAGCCCATAGTGTATAGTTTCAGGTCAGAGAGGGCATACCTTCACACCAGACTCTTTCCAAAATTCATTGATTGCAATTGCTCACAAGTCTATTTTCTAAAATTTTCAAACTGAACTGAAGTTTTCATCTGAGCTGATACTATTTCTTTTTGAGCTGAGAAGGAAGGGAAAAAGGAAGCATAACTATGAATCTACTTCTTTACACAACCCTGAAAGCAAATGTAATTTTGTCCCTGATAATAACTGAAACTGAGTGTCTCCCCTCGGGATTTATTTCATTAGTGCTCTAAACTACATTATATTTTTAAACATAAAAATATAAATACAAATTCAGTATAGTAACTGTCTTTCAGTTAATATTACACTTGAAAAACACTAGGTATAACAGATCTAAGTTACATGAGACTCCAAAGGACACATATATGGCTTTTAGTGGGGAAAAAAAGGAAATTTGCTAGAATAAATAAAAAATTAAATAGTTGGAAACTATCTAAAACTTAAACAATAAATTTGATATTAAATCTGAACTTACCCAAACTTTCACTTTATTACATTTTTCCAGTGAGAGCCATTGATCATAAACATGACAGAATACTGGCCAATTATGAAGTATAAATATTCAATGATCTATAATTATTGAGTCTGCCATAAATATGCTTCTTACCATGTTAATTGGTGAAAGCTGCAACTTTGTGTTTCAGCCTCTGAATAACCTATAAATATTTAAAATTATGGAATACAGATTTGCTTGAATAACTTCTTCATTAAAGACTACAATGCCACAGTTTTAATTGAAGTCCTTCTTTGAAAGAAATACCACTATGTTTCTTTTTCCCTATTCTTCTATTTTCTTCTTTACTAAAGTTTAGAGCTTGGACTCAGCATTGGGTTCTGCAAGACTGCAGTTCTGTCCAACATTTACATAGGCATGTAACTTTGCTTATACAATTACTCTTAAAATGCGTGCAGCAGTATATGCCCCCGTATAGTTTAACAGAAAAGTCAATGTAGGGAAATCAATGAAATCAGAAGATTCTAAGCAATGAATTCATCATAAGTGTTTAGTGAAAGCTACATGCAGCAACCTAAAAGATAGACTTACAAACACAGAGCTTGCCTCATGTTTTCCTCCTTTTTTTCTCTCCGCCAAAGGTATACAAAATAAAGCAGGAGGATGAATGTAAAAATACACAGGTTAAACTCACTTAAATTAGAACTCACCCATTAGAATTTGCTCACTCAAACAAGGAGAGATCCAGTGGTGTCACTGAGTTATACAGCATGCATAATATATTAGCACTTGATACTTACTGTAAGATGACAAGCTCTCTATCCAGTACAGTGCAATGTCTAACCTTTAAATTATCCATATGGATAAGCACATACTTTTGTACTAGGGTATTCATGGTCCCAAAGTTAAGCAAGCGTTTATGTGTTTTACCAAACTGGCTGGCATTGTGCAACATTATAACACCATACCCAGGAAGCCTCCCTCTAAAAAGTTATGAAAGGCATTATTATGATATGTACAGTCTACATTTTTATATACAAAACTATATGGAAAGTCCAGATCTCTACTGCAGTAGGAATGCTTAAGTGAAATGAAGATCTCTCTCAGTGTTAACACATCTACTTTATAATGAACATCATATAAAAGTAGAAGCAGAATCTGTCTGCCAAAACATCAAATCTGAACTAATGCTGCTCATTGACACACTATTTCAGTCAGTGTGTTGTATTTCAGCTACATGTGCCCTTAATTAATAACTAAAAACACTTTCACAAAACAAAAAAGAATTTTAAAATTAATTACAAATGTACAGGAAATAAATTTTTACAATTATAAACCCCAATCCCCTTACCACAAACACTCTTATGTGCAGAACAAGAGTAGCCTTATTCTTGAATACTACTGGAATGTGCAAGAAAAGTAACATGTTTGGTTACTTGTATGTATTTCATTTGCCTATACAGGTTCTCAGAATATGTACTTTAGCAAATAAAATGCATTTTTAAACGTGCTACATAATTATGTTAAAGTACAGAGAAAGACAAACCAGATCAAGTGAGGCAGAAACCTCCCAATAGATCAAGTGACTTGATCACAGAGGACTTCCCTCTTTTGAAATCAGACAACGTATGATTTTAATTATGCAGAAAATAAACTATAATTACTTTTGTTTCTTGTGAAGGGCGAAAACATTCTATGTTGTGTTCAAAGGCTGAAATTATCATCTTCTCTTAAATACAGTAATGGAGCTTACCTTTCTCTCAGCTACTTACTAAAGGCCCAGAAGTCAGACGACACTGCCAGAGAAGTCCAATAGCTTTATAGCACTTAAAAGTTGACTTCAAGACAGTTCTAAAGGTTTTGCTTTTAAATGAATGCTGTTCACAACAAATGCCTGGCAAAGGCCCAGATCAAAGTATCAGGTAATTGTCTAAGCAGTCAAAACAGAGAACACTAATTAATTAGTAATAAATATCCTGAATTATTAAAGATAAAACTTCTTTGATCTTTGTTTCAAAGCAATTTTTTTCTTATGGTTGGAGTGCAATATTTCTAAATTGAGGGGCCTTTACTAAGCATCTCCCAGTTACTGAGAAAGTGTTGCTATAGAGACTAAAAATGAGGTGGAAGCTGGCACAGTAATGCAGAAAGCACAGTGTGCAGTAACAAACAGTTGGTGCAACTACACAAGAGGAAAAATAGTAAGTCCTAGTGGTAACGTCCTAGAATAAGAACTATTCAGACCAACCAGAAAGCTTACACACTCTTCAGTACACCCAAATGCTATGATTCATGCAGAATATATGTAACATTTGTAAGACACATACATTTATCTTAAGGCCTTTCTTCATAAATTTTTCCACAGTTACTCTAACACCCAGGTAGTAGGATGCTATGAATATCCTGCACACACAGCATTACTCAGGAACTTGTGAGAAAACGTGTACCAAAAATTACTTGTTACTTATAGTCATCACTAAGTTTGGGTTTTCTAAGTCTATCACTGTGTTACAAATGTAACCAAATTTGAATATGTTACCATATTTTAGCTTTCCTGTTATTTTTATTCTTTCTTTCTCTCCTAAGTAAAAGCTAGGAAAAGAAACTTCCATTCTATTATGCTTCCATGAGGAAAGACCTGATTTTCCCTGCAGGCCACTAGGCAAATATAATTAGAATCATTTAGGATAAAAGAGATATCCAAGAAAATTGTTTTGACTTTCTCCTCTCAACCTCTGAGAAGAAATTTCTTGCCTGTGGTTTTCAGGTAGTGACTCAGGAGTCTGGTAAGCTTGTTTATATATTGCAGAAACAGTTAATTTCCTTCTCATTAAGAGCTGTGCAGTGTTGGTGCTTGAATTCCAGTCTGAACTACTATCTCCACAGGTAGAATAAAAGAATTCAAAGAGTAAAAGACTGCCAAATCATATTCCATATAGAAAAAAACAAATGTAAATACACATTAGAGAAGCTAACTTTTCCTCTCCTGTCTTGGAGGAGCAAACCAGGTAGTTTGTAAAGACTACTGGTAGCATCCTTCCCTGCTATACTCTCCTGAGACATCTGCCTCAGAGACTCAATTTTCTGTGCATACACTACTAGAAACTAATTCCCTGGAGACCACTTGCTCATGAAATGAATGATTGCTAACCACTTTCTTCAAGACTTACACCTGCCCCTCCAACTCCCATGTGAACCCTTCCATGAAGATACTTGTAACAATGATATCTCAGTTCCTGTAAATGTTGCTTCTCCCACATGCATTTTACCTATGAAACTACACTCTTCCAACTCCCTTGTGATACCCCCTTCTAAGCTCCTCTTTCTAAGACCAGTGAGACATCCCTCCTCATTCTGTCCACATCAGCTGACAAATAACAAATAAACTCCTCTTGGTTTCCTCAAGAAGTCTAGCCTGTTCAGAGTTTAAACCTCCACTTGAACAGAAATAATGAATTTATTCCAACTGTATGTATCTGATTGAAAGAAGAGAAAAATTTTTATTTTGCTTTAAACACTCACATCTGATAAAAAATTAGCAAGTACAATAATATTTCATTTAACACAGTCTCCATCTTTTAAGACGCCAAAGACATGCAAGTGAAAGTGGTTCCTCAACAATCCTGGTTAGATAAGGACTTAATTAATTGCATATTTGACTTAAAACATATGAGTAGTCCCTATAAAATTAATGAAATAAATTAAAAAACACAGAGACAAAAACGATCTTGTCACTAAGATGTACATAGTTAATTTTTTGTGTTAAAAATCAATTTTGCCTAGCCATATACATTCTTACACAACTACTGTGTTGTAGTTGTCTGAGCTGGGAGCTTGGAGTTATAAAACTGCTACTCTATGTGTGAGAATCTTGCTCAAAATGGTCTTAATATGAACTTTTTATACATTAAGCAATGTTTTTGAAACAGTTTATTGGTCTGAAGAAATAAGTTGTTGGATGTAAATGAAATCCTAGATTAAGAATGCTGTATTCACACTGTTTTTGAAATATTTTTCTGCCTACAGATTTCCAGGTTTTTTGATGAGGAAGATACAGTAAAAGCTATTCCAATGTTTAGCCTTTCTTTGTAGTTTGCTCTTCTGAGCAATGGAAACATTGTTTTAGCATGGGAATTTTCAGCATTTTCTCCTCCAGACAACTCTGGCTAAAGTGAACCAGCAGGCAAGGTTTCCATCTCTGTAAAAAAAGCAAAAATGGTACATATTTTTTCCAACCTCCAAAATGCAAGGAGATAAGCAGGGCACTTAGGTAATCCTAGAATAGTATGGCACTTGATACTAATGTCACAAGAGTAGGGCAAAACTAAGCTGTTAGCTGCTAGCAGTGGAAAGGTTCTCTGCTTAGTGTTTAAAGCAGGCACAAGAAGCATGGGATAGCTCTACAGAAAAGTAGTGCCATACGAGTAGAGAGCAGATAGGGAAGGACACTCATGTCTAACTGGGAATCTCTTGTCTGGGTTAATCAAGCTCATGATTAGTGGAATAATTAAACTCTGCATTGAATAAGAAAATCTTATTGCGTCTGTAGTCCTCTCCTGAGAAAGAAGCATGGATAACCACAAGGCTTATGTGGTTGCTAAAGGCTCTGGGCATCAAGCTCCAAATAGTTTCACCATTCTTCAGCCTGCCTTTAATGCAAAAGAACAACTCATACTATGATATAAAAGTACTGGAAAGTACTTTTTGTATTGAGAGTACAAGAAAATTTGAAGGAAGGGAGAAAGAGGACTAACTAGGGAAAAGGCCCGTAGGACCTAAAAGTAGAAAATGGCTAGAACACTGGGAAAGTGCAGGGATTTGGGAACCTGAGAATAGGGAAAAAGTGAGAAAACAAAAATAAAACACACTTTAAAGTTCATCTGTTCTTATTTTGATGAATGATTCTTCTTTTCTTTATGTAATCTTAAGAGGACAGAGAACTTGAAAAGCAAAATAGGTAGGAAAAGCAGCACAGAAAGACAGGAGAAGATGTGGGGTTTTGTATTCTGCATGGGAAAAGTAGACCGTGGATTCAGGGAAGTTTTGCCATGGTAGTATAATGGAGCTTATAGTCTTCCCACATGCTCCTAAATATTAGGAAGCGATATTGAAATTGTTCTATAGATTTTTAGTTGAAATTTCTCATATCATTATGTATTAAATAAAAATAAGGCATGATGAACTTGGTGTGTCATTAACAAAGTGAAATGTCTTAATAATTTATAACGTAGGGATCTCTAAAAGATCTTTTATCTGTTGTAATTGGAAGAAGTGGCAGATGTGGCTGCCACTTACCAAGATTGCCTTCTCTATAGAAAGTAGGAATATCTCTTTTTTTAGCCTACTGTCTTTAGGTGTCTCAACCTTTTGTTCTTCTGACTGGCTTACAGACTAAAGATATTGAATGAACTGTTTGGTACTGTAACAAACAGAAAAATGAAAAGTTTGAGTTCCAATTTACAGTATTTTTTTCTCTGTTAGGAAATTCAACTCAATATTTCTAGATAGTAAAGAATAGTAAAGTATAGTAAAGAATATCTTCAAAAACATATAGTAGGATATAAGGTGAAAGTGCTTTTTTAATAACAGTTACTTGGGTTGAAAAGATTTTATATTTACTAATAACCTAAGACAAAATGTGTCATGCTAAATGTATTATTTATTCTCAGCTTTTATATTAATGATTTGTGAATGACACAATAGAAACTTATCAAAACAAGGCTGCTACCACGCAGGCTTGTCCTTACTATCACCACGCCCCAGGCATGGTCAGGATACATTGGACAAGCACTTGTTATTTATATTCCTTCCTGAAGAATTTTATATCTATTTAAGTGGAAGGGATATAAAATAAGAATCCATTACTTAAATTCTCACTTAAAACTTGATCTCATCTTTTATGGGGACAAAAACCCACCTTGACGCAAATATTTTTTACTAGTGATTTTTATCAGCTCCATTCAGATGTATTTCTTTTATTTCCTTTAGTGCAATGAGCTTTTCCTGATTGGGAAAAAAAAACCCAAACCAGGTTTAGTGTCACTCATTCTTTTCATCCACTGTAATTTCTAGCACAAACTTAAAATGTTAAATTAAAATAATCCTTACACGTTACTAGTATGACTGAAGATCACAAAATCTGATTGAAGCTAGAATGTAAAGTTTGGGACCAGTCTTCTTAGTATTTTAATATTTAGCCAAATTATATTTATCACTAAGTGACAAAAAGTTCATGATACAATTACTGCTCACTGATTTTGTGTTTTCTGAAAAATCCCTAATTCTAGTAAAATCATAGAATCATAGAATCATAGAATGGTTTGGGTTGGAAGGGACCTCAAAGATCATCTAGTTTCAACCCCCCTGCTGCAGTCAGGGACACCCTCCACTAGACCACGTTGCCCAAAGCCTCATCCAACCTGGTCTTAAATACTTCCAGGGATGGGGCCTCCACAACCTCTCTGGGCAACCTGTTCCAGTGCCTCACCACCCTAACAGTAAAGAATTTCTTTCTAACATTTCAGCTAAATCGACCCTCCTTCAGCTTGAACCCATTACCCCTTGTCCTGTCACTACACTCCTTGTATCTGGCCTTCATTCATGCAGAGTCACAGCCATAAGGATACCAAAAGATATGTCTTCTGGCATAGAACTACCCTGAATACCACAAAAGCAAAATCAATCAGCAGTATAGAACGTAGAAACATTAAATTAAAGCTAATATTTCTGTTTTGCACAAAGCCTGCAGAACTTGTGGGTACAAATTCTACACTTACATAGGTAAACTTATTTTATCATCTCCTTTTTGAGCAACAGAGCAGTCGTCTGTTCATTTCCATATATAAATACTACCTTACCTTATAAATATTTATCATGGATAAATGCATGTGTGCCATTTGTATGTCTAACATTTCGAGTAAAGGTCTTGGTATTCAAAGTTATATTGCAATGTACCCACAGGTGGCAGAATGGGCATACTCTTAGATACAAGAAATTATCACCTGAATCAGCTCATGGGCTAAGCGTCCCAGAACTTCTTGGGTTGTTTCATTAATTTCTAATTCTGTCATGACTTCCCAGTTACCGTTCTGGAACTTCACTGGCATAGAGAAGACAATTCCTTCAGGAATGCAAAATTGACCTGAAGAAGAAAAAGTGACCCAAACATATTATTTCTGATTAAAAACCATCACCTCACCAGTGTCAAGATTAAGTCCTACACACTTGCAAAAAGCTTGTGCAAAACACATACACCAGAAAAGCATTTAAACTGAAAGACTAAGAGACAATGTGCAACAAGACAATATTAACCTAAGAGATGCTTATAAGAAGTTATTACCAAATCACAAGCTCTGGAGAGCAAAACTGCTCAGATTTGGAGGTCCTTATGCTGAAAAAACCTCTCAACCTCCCATTATATCATGATTTGTTTTACAAGTTTTTATTAAATTAAAAATCTTCATTAAAAAATACCATTATACATACTGGGGAAAGGTACAAGAGAATATGTGCAGCAAAAATAGATTTACCTTTAGTAAGTATTCCCACAGAAACGATTTCCTCAGGAGGAGAGCCATGATACCAGTATCTCAGTACAGTGGCTACTGCATGAGCAGGTAACATTCCCATACAATGACAGATCCGGGAACTCAGTGAACTCTGTGCAGACAGAAATTCTGAATGGATCCATTCGCTACCAAGAAAAAAAAGGGGCGGGGGGGGGGGAGAAGGAAGAAAAAACTAAGATGACTGCAGGAAGAGTAATTTTCTAGAGGAAAAAAGAACTAAACTTGAGGGAAGAAAATTGTCGAAACTTATTAAAACTTCACTGCTGAAGGCAAGGCACTTAAAGCAGAAAACATAGCGTCTAGCAAAAAGTGGTTCAAAAGGTAACAACAAGCACTACTTATCTATGAAAGTGAGGTCATTTACTCAAGTCATCATCATCATCATTTTAAAAAGGTAGTTGTTGTTGTTGTTCTTCTTATTATTATTGTTATTATTTACCATCTTACATAAGAACCCAGCCATGAACCATACCCTGTGCTAGGCACAGTACAAGTATAGAACAAACGAACTGTCTGCCATCCAGTAAACACCAGGTTTAGACCAGAGTGGAAGCTCCATATATCTGGATCTGAGTGCATGTCACATCTGCTGCCCCTCGCTCCACTCATCCTTTCTCTGCTGTTTCTCTTTCCACAAGAAGCTATCTAGCTGCCAGGTATCCTTTTTACACGTTAACAAATTGTCTGTTTTGGGAAACTGACAACATTGGTGTGCTCAGGCCATATGTTCAAGGGAATTCAGATACTTCAAGATGCAGATATATGTTTAGTATTATTTCAAAGTTTCTTCATGCATACTAGACATCTAAGTCACTATCTGGACTTCTATTACTTCTTACAAGCTGCTCAGGATATAAAAGAAACACACTTAATATGTAGGAAAATACAAACAAAGTTGGCAGGAGAGTCAGAACTATGTGCAGCACTAGGAACTATGCCTTTTGCAGACTAAGTACTTCAACTTGAGTTTTCCTTTATATACAGTGCTAATCAGTAAAGACAAGTCTTGAAAACAAAAACATTTCTTGATGTTTATTAAACAGTTCAGATAAACATGGATTAAAAGCAGTTATTTAGTTTTACTTTAAAAAAACAAATCTGTACAGTACCTATCATAAATCATATTCAACAAAGGATGTGGAAAATTAGCTGGGCCCCAAATAGCACAGTCATATCCATAAAGTTTTGCATGCGACAAATCGATGTAGTTACAGCCAGTAATATTGCCCCAAACAATCACATCTTTAACTCCTGTAACAGAGGAAAATACATAGATGAATGAAGAGACAGACAAATACTTTCACAATGTATGCTGGACTAGATGACCATCAGAAGTCCCTTTCAAGATGAATTATTCTTC
Organism: Balearica regulorum gibbericeps; assembly: GCF_011004875.1. Classification (NCBI taxonomy): domain Eukaryota; kingdom Metazoa; phylum Chordata; class Aves; order Gruiformes; family Gruidae; genus Balearica; species Balearica regulorum. Next base: position 14,279,920 of record NC_046189.1, on the reverse strand, counting down.
AATTCAATGTCCTGCCTTGACAGCTGAAATGATTTGATCTGAAAAATAAAACAAGGTTCTCCAAAACATATGAAACCTCATCACAAGATGAAAAAGGAACTTTGATTTATATTATGTTATTGTACATAATAGACAAAACCTAGTAAATACTTAGCTGTTAAAACCAAAACAAATCATACTGCAAACATACAGCAATGTTCCTTCTAAAATTCTGTACACGCAAATATAGACTCCCTAACAGTAGAAAATAATTTAAAAAAAAATCTACCTGCTTTGGTGCAAAAATAATTTATCTAGCCTAGCTGATAGTCTATTCAGTCTATTAACATACTTTTCTATTTTATTAGGCTCCAAAATATCTAGATTTGTCATTGATGACCAGTTCCTAGCCCTGCAACATTGAAAGAATCCTGATGCTGAGCAGGCTGTTGGAGCACACCTTTGCTATGCAGTGCAGAACCATGCAAATATAACCAAGCAATAACAATTGACCTGAGAAAGCAAGTTAATTAACGTAGAAATAATACTACATCACAGTTCTACTATACTCTCATTATCTGCACAGCAGTATGTTGTTGTGTTTATTCACAGCTAGCTTGCATGTCTCCAAAATAACAATGTGCTGCAGAGTGCAAATGCAATCTTGAAGTCCTAGTTCCTGTTCCACAACATAGCTCGGTCCCTCTTAGTATATTTCCAGCATGAAATACATGCCAGAATGGCAGGGCTGCATCCAAAAGTTAGCAAGAGAATTGACATTCATGGGATCAGGCACAGATCCATACAGCAGTAAGCACAGAAAATGGTAGCACCTGCTAGTCACACCCTGGCATTCCATACAGCCATGCAGTTCAGTGGGTGCACGGCTGTGCTTGCATTTCTGCGCACACATCAACAGTGTTCTGCAGTGAAATATGTACTCTCAAAGGTGTCCAGCCACTGAATTCCCCAAATGCTACCAGAACACATAAATATATTCACCTGCTGCATTCATATTCAGCTTCCTGGCCAGCATGGCTTTAGCTGCACTTTCCCAGGATGTTGCAACGGCAATGACATTTTCAGGCTTAATGGATGGGCCATATGTCATAATCATCACCGCCTTAAGGTTTACAAAGGTTTTTCCTGATGAAATTACTTTGACCTCACTCTTGGCATTCTTCTCAATCAGGGGAGCATACACTTGACAGATCTCACTCACTTCTCTGATGCAGTTCTCAAGGGATTGGACTTCATGGTTTAAGAGGACATCATCAAGAACAATGACAATATCAGCTTGAATAAAAGCCTCTTCTAGTTCAGTGTGCTCTGAAATACCGCAGAGGAGTGGGAATGCCATGTCTTCAGCTTCCATTACAATACCACAAAGAACTTCCTTAAACTGGTCACTGTCAAGCAAATGGATACTGATTTCTGTGGTTGCCCCGAACACTTCTCCATTTGCCAAGAGAGGGATCAGCTGATAACAGATTGGAGCTGATGCACTGATAAAAGAAGGATATAGAAAAATTATAGTTTACCACTAACCACTGCTTGTTTGGAAGTACCACATAAATAAACACAAAGATCTTTCTTTTGTATTTGTTTATGTGATGTTTAAATAGACCATTAGCTTGGATCCTTTACTGCTCTTTCTGTCATTTCAACAGGTTAAAAATTTAAAGAGTTGGGTCCTGCTTTCATTTGAAGGTTTTTCCATCCTATACGCTTCAGGTGATATTGTCACTTAAAAATGAGCATCTTTAAAGAATCACAATTTTTTGAGGTGCTGTTAGGACCACTAGAAATACAGAAATTTCTAAAGTTAGAACTGGAAGAGACTCTCTATTTGTTTAAATATTTCCAAAAGCATTTAATGCAAGATAGTTGAACTACAAAATTCCTAGATTATTTTGTAAATACTTGCTTTTCCCTAAGGTGATCTGGGCTCTAAACGTTGCCTGTTCACATCCCTCACTTAAACTGGTGCAAAATGTAACAAAAGTAGAAATAATTTCTAAATTATATATTGAATGGTCATAGTGAGGTGCACAGAACCTAATTCAAATCAGCAAATTACAGGGATTCATATATAACTTCAGATGGTTACACTTGGTATATGTGATAGGAAAACATGCATTCTTCTGAAGCTGAATGAAACTTCACAGATATTCTTTGTACTCTCACCTGGTGATCCAGATCTGCAAAGGCTTGATAAGACTTTTAATCTCTTCCTTCTCTTTTTCAATTTCAATATGCGCCTGCAGGTTCTCCTCAGCAATGTCTAACATTTCCTCACTCAACATCATCGAGGTGATGCCATAATAGTACTAAGAAAAAAAAAGGGTGATCTCTAATCAAATGACAACCCAAACACAGCAAGCTAACATTTGAAAGGATAGCTTTATTTTAGATTTGAAGGAGGAATAAAGAAAAACAATGTTATAAGAAAATGTAAAATATGGGTTTACAGTATTAAAGGCATCTCCTTACCTGAGCATAGTCCAGAAAATCATTAATTCCTCCCAGAAGCAGACCCTTCCCTCCACGGTCCAACAGTTCTCTCCAAATGATAGGAGATCCTCTGTGTTCCCATCCATTCATTTCACAAATGTCATGAAGCCACTGCTAATGTAAACATCGCCGCAAAAAGGTTTTAATACTTCTTCACATTTGATAACACTTAAATGTTACAGCTGTTAACATTATTTCCTCTCCATATATAATTTCAAGGTTCTTCACAACTTACGTACCAGTGTGTGCAAAATGTGGGAATAACAGAAAGCAATGCACAGTGATACACTGTGATACCTCAGCAAAAGGTCTTACTTCTGATTGATTTTTCTGCTGTAATTTTGCTCAATTATCTTAGCGGTACTAAAGATAGCAATGTTGTGAAGCAGCAAGCAATCTGAGGATCCCTATTTAGCTGCAGAAGGTAAGCAAGCTGCAGAGGTTAATTGCTGTTCACTTAACTGTTTGAATTCCTTGGCTGAGGTGTCAAGCAAAAGATAAGTAATAACCATCATACTACTGTCTCTCATGAAGTAATACTGCAATTTTTTTCAGTTCCTTATAGGAACTACAGTGTAGACATGGCAACATGTCTACAGCAAAAGTACTCAGAAAGGCCCATGCACATTGTAAACAAATATGTGAGATTTAATTTCATACTTCTATTGTAATTCAAAGCCCTTGAATGCCAGAAATGTTCTTGACAAGTAACAAGTCTGAAGGCATATGCAATCACAGTGTGCAAAAGATTTACAGGCTGAGCCGCCATTTATACATAATAAAAAACCAATAAACTTGAATTTCTTACTGACAAAGTACAGCTTTAGGCTAGCCCTCATTTTGTGCCCATGTTCTGTGGTAAGACTCACAGAAATACCAGTCTCTCATAACATTCAAACTTTTCCTCTGGCTGGCTCTCACAGCTAAAGCTGCTTCTGCAGCACCTCTACCCACATATCAAAATGCTAACAAGAAGAGGCATACTACAGATAAGCACATTCTGTAGTTTGTAGAGCACTGGGACATCTACCAACAACTTGACTTACAATCCCTTACCTCCCATTTGTCAGGGTGCTGAGTGATCTTGTGAACTCTGAAGTCTGGCAAGTTAGCCTGGAGATAGTCAGCCAGGAGTTCAGCTTTGGCATAGTAAGGGCAGTTTGCCTTACCTGTGAACACAGCGACACCACCACAAATGGAAGATTTTGTGACATTAACTGTAACAGACCAAACGTTTTTTAATTGTTCCAATTCAACGAGTCTTATGTAACCAACATCCTGTGATGCTCCCAGAAAGTAAGAGGACAAGCACATGATCCAGCAAAGAAAGGATATTTTGGAAGTGAAACACTCTCTTCAGCCAGCGGTTAAGGGGCTGAGGAGGGCAGCCCGAGGAGGGGGGTTAGCAGCAGAGAGAGGCAGAAACCCGACAGGATGAGAAAGCTGACTCGGCAACGGCTGAGGCAGGGTGTCGTAGACACCGCTCTCTTAAAAGAGGGACTAAAAGAACAAGTCACGAAACCGGCAGAGAAGAGCGGCCGCTACGAGCACAGGCAGGCTGCCGGCCGCGCCCTCTCTCCGTTCGGTGCCCCGGGGCCGCCGCGCCGCCTCACCTGCCAGCACTAACTTGGCCATGCGCGCGGCACCCTCCAACGGTCGCTTCGGCGTTGCGCAGCAACGAGCCGCGCGCCACGGCGGTTTGTCCCTCGGCCCGCGCCGTCCCTCTCGCGAGACCCGCCGAGAGCGCGCGGAGACGGGGGTCCGGGTGTTATGGCGCCGCCGCGTGCAAGGTAATGGCTACCGGCGGCGAGGGTCTGGTGTGTCCCCCGCCCGTCCTTCCCGGCGCGGCTGAAGCGGGCGGCACGGCTCGGCTCGGCCCGGCCCGGCCTGACCCGGCCCGGCCTGACCTGGCCCGGCCCGGCGGGTTCCCCCGCCGTTGCGACCGGGTGTTCCGAGCCGGTGCGGAGCCGCCGAAAGGCCTTTGTCCCCTTGGCGCCGGGCCGCGGGCTTACGCCACTGGTACCGTACTCCCCGGGGCCCAGCACCTGCAGAAAGCGAGGCCGAAAGCGGGCTTTGCCCCGCCCGCTGTCCCCGGCCCTGGGAGTGTGCCCGCGGGTGTGCCACGGCCGCAGGGAGGCTGGGACAGGCTGTTGGCCGGGCCGGGCTGCTGGTGGCCGCAGGCGGGCAGGGTTCTGTTAAGCGGAGCTGAAGGCTGGCGGTGACTCGGCAGAGCCCTGTCAGGAGGCGCATCTGCTTGGAGAAACGGCAGTTAGGAAAAGACTCTCCCTCCCAGCATAGTTTTTGGTTAAAACAACGAAGAGGGAAAAGAGTTGACACCGAGAATGAGTTAGCCTTGTGTTGAATGTTTGACTAAAACGTAGAGGACCCAATAAAAGTCTCTCTGCAAATAATTTTCCAGGGATCCTTTTCCAAATCTTTTTTCTTGTAAAACATATGCATACATTTGGCATTTTACTTCAGGAATTGAAAGTCTGGTAACTAATCTATAGTTTTCAATTGTCTTTACAGATAAGTGATCTTACACAGTTTCTCCAGGACTGTTTCTACTTGTAGAATTTCATCGGATCCCTTACTTTGAGTTGGCATTCCAAATCTATTAATGAGACATTAGCTAAAATGAATAATAAAATAAGTTACTTGTTAAATACTGTTAGATGTATGCCTAGGTGCAATTCTGTGCTCACTCCCAAATCTTCAGCCACGACAAGAAAACACATTTTATGGATTGGCAGATACAGGGATCCCCTGGAAAATGTGAACTTCAGGAAATTGTTTGTAAATATTTTTCCTTCTCTGCATGGATCATCTCTTCGATTTCTATCTCAAAAGACAGATGTTTTTAACACAGGTGCTAAAATACAACCAGAGAAGAGTATGGAGGCTTTGGTGAGCGACCAGGCTCCCCACAGCTCCTTGGAACTTGAAAAGTTGGATGATTCTGGGAGCTTTAAAGTGAAGCATGTAATGGATCATAGTGAACCATTTTTTAATAGTCTCCAGAAATGTACCTGCCCTTGCGATGTACTGGACTTGGCTTCAGAGTCTGCTGTTTCCATTAAGCACTTCACAAACTGTTTAACTACAGTATGGAGGCTCCTCAAAAACCTGTCTGAAGACCAGCAGCGTTACGAGAAGCAGCTGATCTTTGAGCACCCCGCTTTTGTCAAGCTTTGTCAGCAGCTGCTGCGGGACTCCAGAAGGATGACGCGGGGTGACCTGGTGTTCAGTCTGCATGCTGCAGTGAACATAGGCGTTCCTCAGAATACTCTCCTAGTCCAGACTTTGGTGAGGGTGTGCCAAGTAAGTATCAAAATCCCTCTTCTCCTAAGCTTGGGCTGAAACCTCGGGCCTTGTTGTGGGAGGCTGTGCAACATCAGAGAGAGCCGGGTTACGTCCCTGGTTTAATGGAATGTTCCATGGAAACAGGGCCCCCATAGTTAATTTGTGCATACTTCTAATTTCCTTCATTTTGGGAATGACTACCTGATTTCAGACAGATTTAACAGACAGTCTCAAAAACTGTTAGCCTTTTCAAAACAACTAAATTTGATGGCTGTGAGACCTTGTGGGTCACTGCAGAATTAAAGCTTATGAATTGACTTTTGGGGGGATGAGAAGATGACAGGTACAGATTAAGAGTGGTCAGTTGTTCTTTTCTGAAACTTACTGGTCTTAAGTAATCTGACATTGTGAAAACTGTTTAACAGGAGAAGCTCAATCAACTTGATAACCGATGTATCTCAGTTTTGGCAACTACTTTAGCAGGGCTGGATAAGGACAAGAATGTGAGCGCTCTTCAAGCTGGACTACAGTGAGAAAAATCTTTCATATGTTCTTCATATTTACATGTTGTTTGAATATATGTGTTTTAGAAATCATGGAGGGAACGTCTGCACATAAAAGATACATTGTGCTTTTAGGACTTAAATGATTACAAAAGACAGCAGCTGTAGAAGACAGTGATTTTTGTCATTGTCTTTGCAGTTTTGAGCAGAAGGGCTTCTGATGGCATAGATTGCTTTCCAGGGGATTCATATTCTGACTGCAGCTCCTTCACTGTGGGATTTTTGTGGTGTTGATGAAGTCACTTCACGTATCTGTGCCTCTGTATTACCCTTGTGTAGACAGGAGGTAATGAGACTAGCTTACTTTGTGAAGTATTTTGATTTGGCATGATGAAAAATGTGTTTAAACAGCCAGGGAATATTTTCTTTTAATTTAATAAGTAAAAATTAAGATGAAGACACGCTTAGACTTTGTGCATCCAGCAAACCCTTCTGTGTAGTGCTTTATCAGAATCACTTCTTTGGCTGTAGTGATTTTTTGCTGGGCCAATGACATTTATGTGGGTAACCAATCTGCTCACTCCCATGAGATTGTTTTTACTGAGGCTGTCACAAAACTTGCCATGGATTAGAACTTTTTGGTCCCGTGTCAGGTCCTGCTTTGAGAAGGTGGATGTGTTACTGATATACAGAAACAGGTTCTCCTGGAAGCTCAGGTACACAGTTCTTGTCAGAGATCCATCTACATCTCTTTCTGTGTCTTGATGTCTGAAGCTCCTGCTCATTTGCAGGGAGCCGCATCTGCAGGGATGAATTTCAGAGCAGTGCACTGCCTTAGAAAGCGACACTTCATATTTTTGTAGCTGTGCAGGTATATTTAAGGGTGATTCAGACATAACAATTACAGTACCTTCCTCTGAGACAGAAAAGGAGGTGCTGGGAAAGCAGAACTCCTTCATCTTGATATCCCCTTCCATTCCTGCAGCCCACAGCACTGCTTATTTGGGTTTTTTCCCTCACTTGCACCACGGGGTTGTCAGTGTCTATCCCTGAGTTTCCTGGCTGTTTCAAAACTTGCCTGCACATAGATGATTCTATGATAAAAATGTGATTTTTTTTTTTTTTTTCCTTTTTTTTTTTTGAGGAAGAGTGGTAATTCCTTGAGGCTTAACAGCCCTCATGTCTGCACAATCACATGTGCAGTCTGGGCAGATGCCTTGCTGTTAACGTATCAGCAACAACACTCATATCATCATATCAGGATAATATTAAGAAAGGATATATAATTATTTCCACGTGGGAAAATATCTGTGCTGCAGCTACCTCATGTAGAGTTATGCCAGCCTTGCAAAAATGGAGGTGGGAGAGGAGCAGGGAATTAACAGCTTTAACTTGGGAGTACATCAGTGAGGGAGAAAGAGGGTACCTACCTGTTCCTGCTGAAATTAGGAAAGCTGTATTAAACAGTTTCTCTAGCTCAAGGCCTTGTGTGTGTTTCTTCATCAGATTACTAGTGGAGCAGCGCATTCCAAGTATCAGAGACATCTTTATACTGCAAAACCTGATGAAATGCCTGGGAAAAGATGCTCCAGTCTTTCTGAAAAAGAAATTAGAGGTAAATTTAGTTGGAGACTCATTTTTACTTCCACAAAGCCTGTGCTCTTGCTTGTTTATAAATTGTGTATGGTTCTTTCCAGACACTCAAAGAGAAAATATAATAGAAAGGTTAACTGCATTTGCTATATGAATCATAGTCCAGTTATATCTGCAGGAGGAACGTAAATTTGAAGGTTAGGAATATCCTACCATAAAAGGGGACAGAAAGCAATGGAGATAGTACAAAAGGAATTGAGGCAGTAAAATAGCAGCGCCCTCATCTCTTGTTTGGGTTGGCCACATGATATTTCACAGAAGTACTTACAGGCTGTTTCCTGATTACCTCACCCAGCTTGTGGCTGGAAGACCAGAAGACAGAAAACTAGTCAGTGATGGGGCTGTGTCCAATAATGGTACAGAGCTAGAGGACCAATGGGAGTGAGATGCTAGGAGAACTCACCTAGCTTGTGATCTTATCTTTCCCTGTATCTGAAACCCCCCCTGGGAAATACAGTGGTTGGGAGCAGGCTGCAGGTTTTATGGCAGGATGTACTGGGTTTCGTCCCCTGATTTAAACATGCTTTTTGAAACCTTCTTTCAAACAGGGCCTGCTAGTGTTTTCATCACATGGCTGAAGGGCTCTGAGGTCAGAGTTTGTAACAGCATTCATGAGGAAGTGAGGGAAGATACCACTGATGGGAAACTGGGCAAGAATAGAGCAGTGCAGGGGGCTCATGCAATGTGTTAGATGGAAGTAAATCATAAAACCTTGGACAAGTTATCACTTTTTATAAGATGGTGAGAAACTGGCCGAAGATGTGGTGGAATATGGAATTGAGAGGAAAGTATCCTTTCTGCTTGTTAACTGAAGGGAGATCTTAATTTTCTGAGTCTACAGGGTGCTATTTTTAATACTGTGTAATTTCTATTGTAAATGCATTTTGTATTTAACCTTTATATTTTATTTTAATAGCCAATATACTTTGTAGTCTCATTTTTAGTGACATTTATATTAATCTAATAACTGCTTCAATAAATGAAGTCTCTTATGTGGCATCAGAGCTGTCCTTCTGTGCCTCAATCCACATTTGTAGCTGGGTGTTTGTCTTAAAGATAAGCCACTCGGTGTGCTGTTGGATCACTTTGAAGGCTTACAGCTTTCACACACATCCAAAACAGTAATTGGAGTACCATTAAATCAACTGTGCCAATTAAATTTCTGCCACTTTTTAAAGAGTTGTTAGAAGATATATATTCACAGTATTTGGAAATAAGTTTTACTGAGACGGCTTCTAAAAAATTCCATATGAAGGCAAATTGCTGGGAACTTGCATAGTGACAGGGCTGTGGAACACTTGATCTGCTATAATTGTGTATTAAGAAATTGTGAGTTGTTACCCTATGCTTTTGCTGTTTGTTGCTCATTTTTCTTTCGTATAAGTCTGAACAGGCTAAGGAGTTTGGGAAAGTTTTGGTGAAAATGCCTTCACCAGAAAGCAGTGATAATACACGTGAAGAATGAAGGACTTAATAAACTCTAATTCACTTTAGATGGCAGTTTTGAAAGAGATTGACCATCTGACTTTCCCGAATGCTCTGCGTGTGTTTTTGGCTCTTGTTGCAATGAATTATTGTTCCATTCCAATACTGAATGCCTGCAGTAAAAAGATCCAGGGTAAGAAAAAAATATGTTTATTGAATTTCCCTTCCTAATACCAAATTCTTCCTAATTATTGTCTCATCTCCCTTTTCTGATTTCCTTTAAAACTCAGGAAACATCTTTGTTTTACAGCATATTACAGTAATGTGGAGCCATTTGACAAGCAGCAAGACAGAAAATTACTGATAGATAGCAAAAGCAAATAGTTCTTGTAGTCTCTGCCCTTCTTAACACTTACCCGAATTACATATTTTTCTGTATGTAGAATTTAGGAAAAAGAATTGAATTCTAGCAAGAAAAAAATAGATTTCAGATAAACTTTTAAAACAAATCTGAATTGGAAATGGGCATCTAACAGGATGTATTGGTGGCTTAGTGCAATTAGTTGAACTAAAGGGAACATAGTGTTTCCCTGATTAACTAGATTTAATTATTGAATGCTGCTTAATAACTGACCTCATGCTGCAGCCCAGAAAAAATTTACATGAAAACCTAATGCTTTCACCTCTCCATACCTTTACAGTACATTTCTTAAGTATATGTGGTTGGTATGTATTGATTCACACTTAAAATACATATGAATTTGCGTCTAAAAAACATTAAGATAACAAAATACCATTCTTAACATAAATGAACCAGGAGTGTTTGGGATGCTTGTACAGCCTTTATTTGTCCTGGTTGATGTATGTGCTAGGACACGATCTTTAATAACACATACTGGCTTCTCCCATAGAACTTTCACCACACACTATGTGGGCTAGATGGCATACACAGAGTGAGCAGCTACTCCATACTTTTTTCTGCATATTTTTAGTGCATATTCCCAGGACTTACATGCTGCACATTGTGAAAATGATGCGCTGGGGACAGAGTAATTTATTTCTGGACAGACATGACCTCTATCAGAGGCTGGAGATGGAATGGGAAGAGGAGGGAGGGGCATGCTTTGGGGCCTGTGGGGCGAAGGAATTCTCCAGCAGGTTATTCAGGTTCTGTGCTGTTGCTGGGGCTCTCAAGAAAGTAATCCCCTCTCCCATATCTGGGGACTTGACCAGAGTTAAAATAACTGTGTACTTCACAGGTAGTTACTGAGTTAGTTTTTGCAGCAGCAAGGGAGTGACCCAGTGGTGATACTCGTTTTCTAATTGTGCAGAAGAGCGACATTGAGGTCAAAGTGTCTAGTAATATGAGATTACATTAGCCTGTTTTCTTTAAGAATACCTGGCATTACAAATCACTTTATTTGATGCACAGCTCTCACTGGCTTCAGTCACAGTTGTCGGCACTCGGCACTTCAAGAAATGAGGTAACAGTGGTTTATGCTGAGCCTGGAAAATCACTGAGCACAACTCAGAGGAGTTAAATTCAGTTATTTTCCTGCTATCCTCTTGAGTCATCTGGCAGAGGAAAGGACAAAGTCTAGTTTTGATGGCTGCTGATCCTCCTACTGTAACTGTGTTCTTTTCTCTTGCAGTCACTGTCTTTTATGACATGTATGCCCCTCACTGCAGCAGACAAAGTGGGATGTTCAAGAGAGCATTGTTCTTCAGTACTTAATCTTTTTCATCTCAGGAATAGGTCCATCTTGTGTGGCAAATGAGGCAGCAGTCCTGTGCACAACTCTGTTGTCATCTGGCACTCAATCTGTGTCATCATGCATATATGCCAGAAGATTATGTTATGGTTCCACGTTTTCCAGTTTGGCATACACTAATGCTTTAGTGCTTTTTAGACATAGATTTATATCTGTGGTTTCTTGCAGTTTTGTAAAACCAAATTGGAAAAAATGTAAATTTCATCATGTGCTAATATCTGATTAATCAGCAGCTTTAGATCCACCTCTTTGTTACTCCCTCAGCTGACATGGTGAAGTGGACAACCCAATGGCTCAGTCAGTACTAAAAGGGCTAGCCTGAGGGTTTCCAGGCTGAGTGCAGGGAGGTGCTGAAAATCAAGACTCCTGAAACAGATCATGTTATAGGAACACAATCTTCTTGCTTCTTTTGTTAACTTGTCCCCTTCTGCTGATTTATCCCCTCTAGCTTGATCCTGACTCAGTTTGGTTTTTTCTGCCTCTCAGTTTCTTCCATGTGTTTTAGCTTTGCTAGCTAGTCTTGATCTGTTCTGCAGTTCCTTACCTGATGGTGGGGTTTTTTTTGTTTCCCCTCCTCCATCCCTTAGCCAAACTGTTCCCACAATGTCTCGAACCTACAGCTCCCATTGCTTTGTATCATTTGTCCTTTTTTGCTCTTCTGTTACAGAGAATGTCCACGATGCTCCATTTCGGCAGTTAATTCTCATTCTGGAAGGTTGTTACAATCTTCAGTACCGTAATGTAAAATTGTTTTCAGCATTAGCAGACTATGTTAGTTCTACTGCCTGCCTTTGGGATAAAAGACAGGTGAGTTTGAGACCACATAATTTATAGTGGTACTAGTAGAATAAGCAGTTTCTAGTGCTTTCCATCTTAGTTCATGTTTGTGTTTGATCTTTGGAGAACAGATTTTTTTTTAGGAATATCAGTCTGATGAAATTGATGCAGTTACATTTTTAAAATGGTTTTCTATTTATTGATGAATAAAGAAATAAGAAATAAAAGAGGTGTAATAGTTTGAAAATTTTGCTTTCATTAAAAATGTCTTTTATGAAATCAAGAGGTGGGAGCCACTTTACCGGCTGTCTTGACCTTATAAAACTGTCTTTTCTTTTAGGTTGTCCTTTTTCTTTCTGCCTTCGAGACACTTTCCTTTCAGCCTAGTGAGCTGATGGGTACTTTTGCTGAGAAGGTGACAGAAGACCCTGAATTCCTCAACTTGAAAAACCTTTTGATTGTTCTCCGAGTATATTCACGACTCAACTATGTTCCCAGAAGCCAAAAGCATCTGTAGGTTTTCATTTAGAATGCCTAATAATACATTATGTAGTCAATATAGAGTAATGTATGGCAACTAGTATTTGATTTCAGTTGCGAAAGAGTTCATGATCCTGTTTTATTAATCTGTAAGGTAACTCTGCTGTGTCTTTTCACATTTTTTCTACATAGGAATTTTTCTCTATAATAGAAAATGGAGACCTTGGTTCTAGACTGACCAGGCTACTAAACCTGTTGATACGTAGCTGTGTCCTCAAAGAAGAGTCAAAAGCTAATGTTAGATTACACACGATATAATTATACAAGATAATAGAGATTTCTAACTTGTATTTTTGTTTGAAGTCTGTATTTTATATAGCCTTATTTGTGTATTTAGATACTTTTCTTCTACTTTTGGAAAAGGTTTTTTGAGACTCTTCATAGCTGCTTGAATAAGTACCTCCCTCAGATTTCCAACACAGAACTGCTGAAGGCAGTGTATTCACTTAGCGTCTTGGGATATCTTCCTCATCGTGCACTTGATGAGCTGCTGCAAAAGGACAGCAGGGATGAACTACTACTGCCAGGTCAGCCCTTACTTTGTCATGTTCTCGTTTTAAAAGGCATAATGCCTCTGTACATAATTTATTTTAATTGTATTCAAAGTTTAGAAATTAAAGAATGCAAATGTGATTAATATTAAAAGTGAAGTCCTCAAGACAAAGCTAATGTAGTGATGGTGGCAGCAGTTTACTAGTAGGTGTGCACATGCAGAGAGGTGAATGTGAGATTTGTGGAAATGGTAGAAATGGGTAAGAGCCAGAGGTTCTATCTTTGACAGATGTTCAGGCATTTTTAAAAACAAAGGAAGTCTTAACCTTTGCAAACAAACCTTAGTGCCTGGAATCATGAGTAAAAGTTTTTTTGACTGCTCCCATGAGGAACTTGGAATGGTTTATAGTAGAATTTAATTTCCACATTACAATTCTCTACGGCCAGTAGAGTAGTTCAGCAGAGTAGAAATTCAGTGTAGAGTAAAACACTGAGCCTGCTGTGGCTGAACCTGAAAGCTGTAAAGCTGTAACTGCTTAGAGTTTGTGCAGCTTAGTACTCTTAAAGTATAGTTCCAAAATTACAGCTAAGTCTGATGTCCCTTCTTTGTTTTATAAATAGCCTTCTAGTTGTCTGGATTTCATAAATGGCTTTTATGCATGCTTTCTCATTCCATGTTCTCCTTAAGTCTCCTGTAATAACTGGTAGCATGCACGGAGCTGTGTACAGAAGAGGGGAAGGACTGGATAAACGGGCAGGTCCTAGCCATAGGCTTTATAATTAGTAAATTGATGGTATATATTTAACGATATATTGAAGATACTCAATAATCAGTGTAAAACCAATTGGGTGTTGATTCCTATATTGAAATTCATTTGCTCTGCCAGACCAGACTATAAATGATAATAAAATGAAAAATTCTGCAAGATGATACATTGGATGTAACTTTTTTTTGTATCCTTTTTCAGATGATCTTTACAAAGAACAAAAGGAAATGATGCTTTGCTGTGTGAAAGCGTGTATGGAACTTGATAGCCCTTCCTTCACAAAGCCTGCATTTGTGCTGACTGAGAATTTCTCTTCATTAGTATCTTTTAATCTCAGAAAGGCTCGGGAGGCACTGATAGAACTTCTGGGAGATGAGAACATGTTTCGGCAAAATGTTCAGCTGCCATATAAATATCGTATTGGTATGAAGCCAAATTACTGTCATATTCTTTTTAATGTAGATTTATAATCCCCAAAATAATAAGGTGGTAACAAATTTGGGTAGGGCGCAAGCGATTAAAAGTGCAACACTTTGAAGTCACAATCTTTTAACAAATGATGTCCTTGATTGGTGAATCTTCTTTCTAGGATGCTTCTGTTAAGGTATTTAAGTCAATTTACTAAAACTTTATGATTGCTCTTAATTACAAAACTGCTTTGGACTTTTTGTTAAGCATCAGCAAGCAGATGTTAATTGTACATAAATGCAATATGGCCAACTGTTTCAGAGAGTTGACATGTTAGTACTAAATCACATTAGAAACAACGCCAAACAGCAGCCACCTTTTGTTCTCCGACTTGTTTCTTCTCTGAAGCTCTGGCTGAGGTTTGGGTTCTATTTTCATTTATGAAATGGTATATGACCTTCTTTGACAGGTGATTATTTCATAACATTTGGGGTTCTTTATATTTTGATATTGCTAATTTTTTTTGCCAGCCACCCAGCTTACCAATTTTTCTGTATTTGTAATAATTTTTGTTCCCAAATATTTCTAATGAGGAATGGGATTATAGGAAAATCTGAGTAGGTATGACAGACTGTGATCAAGACTAGTTTCTTTAAAATATGATTTCACTCCCATAAAGTTATATCTACAGTTTCCAAAAACAAACGTGTTTGTTTTTCTGGAGATGTGCAAGCTATAGCTGTTCATATTGGTTGCAGGGAGGGAAAAGCTATCAGTAATATGTAAATTATTAGAGAACAGCAATTAGAAACAGAGCAGTGACGGTGTCTGTTAACTTTTTCAAATGACCTGTTCATTTGAAAACAGTGTGAACCATTATTGTTCAAGTGAGAACATAAGTGTAACCTCTTGCAGTGTTAAAATACTTTGTTGTTTTGTTTTCAGATTTTGAAATCAGAATGGATTCAGACAGAAAGAAAGTGCTCCCAATACTTGCAACAGATGATCACACTGACTCAAGTGTTCAAAGGTGTCTTTTTTGATTGCGTATTTTTTCTAGCAGGCTAGTTTTATTTATATGTATTCCATCCAGTTATTTCTTTGGTTCCCTGATTTGCAAAAGCAAAGTAGATAACTAACTTGTTATTTGTGCTCACTGAAATATACAAAATTTGCCATGCCAGTTCAGAGCAACAACTCATCCAGCTCACTACCTTCTTCTAACAGAGGCTAAAACTTAACATTTCAGAGAAAGAGGCAGGAAACATCACAGTAATCTGACATTTTTGTAATGGATATAGGTTTTGAAGTATGACTGAAATCCCTTCCAAAAAATTGCCGTTACGGTTTTAATATTCCAAATATTTGTGTGTCCAGTTATTAAGTCTCTAAAATGTGCATGTCAATGGTATGTTATGGCAATTAATTCAGCTACTGAAATATAATTTGAATAAAAAGGATCATCATATCCACATTTTAGGTGATTAATTTAATCTTGTGTAGAAAAATGACCTCTCAGTAACTGAACCGGGACATACATCATTTAAGTAAGGCTTAAGTATAATTGAATAATACTTAATGTTTGGGTGCTGGATCACTGCACAGAAATGTATTTTGTATAGTTCACTTTTTGGGAAAAGGAGAGCTAGTGTCTAGAGTGACAGAAACTCACTGTCAGGCTTCCAAGGCATTCAGCTTTCCTACCCTTCCTAGTAGGTTTTTATCGCAGGAAGTAACTGATTCTGAATATTAGCAAAGGATCAAAGTAAATGCAGAAGCTGTCAAAATAATGTAGAATTTTGAATGATCTATTTCCTTCTCATTGTGGAAGAAGTGGAGATCTAAGGACTTACTTCTGCTGTAGGAATTTGGGTAGATGCTGATAGTTGTGTGAAGCTCATAGAAGAAGTCTGGAGAAGGAAAAGGATAATGAAATTTGTGCAGTCCTGATATTTTTGCCTACTAGAAAGCTATATATTCTGCAGTGTTAAAGGACATCATTGAATAATTGTCTTAAAAATGCTTATTCTGCATTTGTACAATGAAGTCTTCCCTACTCTTCTTGGTTGTAGATTGGCTATTCTCTTTGTTCCTCTGTCTGCCTTCTGTGTGGGCACAACGCACCCCCAAGGAAAGCTGGCAATGAAGAAGCGGCATCTAAATAAACTGGGCTATCATGTGATTCTGGTAAGAGTCCTGTTACCAGCACAGTGATGAGTACAGTTTTTTTAGTAGAACAGGCCTTGTAGGGAATGGTGAGCCATCTCCAGAGTGGTAATTGTACATCATTGCTACTTAGAAGGTGGTAGAGAAAGGACAGAGGAACTCTAAAGACAAGCTACCACTTACTATTATCAGTGAAATAAATATGGTCATAGTTCAGAAAAAAAAAAAAAATCCAGCCACTGAATTGGTTTGTACCTAAAAACCTACATGACTGGCTTATTTCCCTGATTTTTATAGAATGAATGATTCAAGTCAACTTGTTTTCAAAATACAATGACTCCCTATGGCCTTCCCATCACTGAGTGCTTGACTTACGGGACAGGGTAGTTTGCTAAAGACAATAGAACTAATGTACCCTTTCCTTTTCCTTTCTTCCAGGTCCTGAACAAGAAGTTTCAGGAAATGACAAATGAAGATGCAGTTGAGTTTTTGAAAGGAAAAATTTATTTAGAAAATACTTTCCCTTCTTCTGAAGTGACTGTGCAGGATAATAATTAAAATAAACTAAAAATTTTGGGTCTCCTGATCTCTCTTTTTCCTATGTAATTAATGTAAGGTTTTAACGGAAGAGATAAGCAATTTTATACACAGCTGCCTACTCCACAGTATTACATACTGAGAAAAGTTTATAAAATGAACAATGTCTGCTGATAGTGGGGGTTTTCTTTTGTGAAGGGGAAATGGATTTTGTTTAGTGGAAGGAACTACTTAATTAATCCAAAAAGCCTGCTGGCATCTATTGCTGTTGAAATTTCTTAATTTTGTCTTCACTTTGCTTCCCTTCTTCCATGCCCCAAGTCAAATTTCTCTCCTGAGGTGGGTCAGGGAAAGTGACCATTTCAAGTTCTATTGGAATCAGACCTACAAATACGCACTAGAAGGATGCCCCCCAACATCCCACCCCCACCATCCATTGTGTTCTTTATGCAGAGCTGTAAATAGTAAAGCAGTATATAACTCAGCCTAAGGAGTATATTAAAAAATCCAAAGTTGTGTGAAAAATTTCTGGAGAAACCAATCTTACCCAGTTTTCAGAGGTTCAACCCAATAATGGTTCTGTTAGCTGTATGCTTTTGAACCTTTTGCTTTACTGTTACTGTAATAGATTTTGAGACTTCTTGCTACAAGAACACAGGTCTGGCACCTCTTTATAAACTGACTCTTGCTCTCTGTTTCTGATACAGTGTCTCCACGACTATTTAAAGAGGTGCTGCAATACTCAGATTTGTTAATTACGTGCTGTGGTGCACCTCCACTGGCCTGTTATGTAGTGGTGGAATTGAATATGTTGGCAGAATCCTAGAAGCAGTTTTGGGCCTTTGAGCTGAAGGAGCAGAGAGGACTGGTACATCTTTTCTGTTCTTGGTAACATTTACTGGTATAATCCATTTGTGCTGGAGTTGCTGAAATACTTAGTAAGAGCATTGGAATGCTCAAAATTCATACATTTGCCAACAAGAGCTTGCTTGTTTCTGCGGTGTAATCGGATCTTCAGTCATAATTTTGCCATAGCATAGCCACAGCCCAATCAGCATGAAGGGAAACAGCAATACTTTCTACAGTGACTGTGTGCTACCTAACGGTGGTGCCCTTGCTTCACTTGATAAGCTACAAGAACGATGTTCTTTGTCTTTCTGGAATAGCGTGGACACATGGATAAGGTAGTACAATGATGAGATAAAAAGGTATCATGGTGATGAGATAAGGTGAAAAGAAACAATGTGCTTAAAAAAATCCACTGCCCAACTTCTTGCAGAACATATAGATAGAATATGGTGCCCATTTATGAAGGAAACTGCAACCAAAGCACCATTGTCACAGTAACCTGGCACAAAAACTAGCATGAGCTGTTCAGCATTTCAGTCTCTGAAATGCAGCACATGCAGAAAACCAGATTTGATGCAGTTGTGAAAAACAACCAAAGCGGAGTTCATCTGCTTGACTTGATGAGAAGTTTGTTGTGTCTCCTTTTTGGATCTTCTACTTAAAGCAAGCATTGTCTGTACAAATTCCTCTGTGAAGCAGACTGGTCAGAGCCACTCGGACGTTCTGAGCTGGCTGACTGACTCATGGTCTGGGCCTGCACTGGAGGAGGTCTGAAATACTCAGTGCTGGAGTGTTGAGTAGTGCTCAGAGCTGTGTTTGAGAAAGCATTTGGTGCTCTTCAGACTTGAAGCCCTGCAAACCAAGCTAATGCACTGTCAGCTGTGGCTCTCTCCTGGGCTGGGGAACTGCTTCCTCTGCTTTGAGCTTTTCAGTCAGGTCCTCAGTAGCACATGCATAGCTCCCATCTCTTCAGGGATAAAACACCAGGCAGGGAAGTATGCTGTCCTCTGGGGTGCCAGCAGCCTGGACAGAATTAGCCACCAGTGGGCACAAAATGGCATAGCACATTAACATTAAATTAGCCAATCACCATCCTTTCTTTTTTTAAATACCTTATGAGTAGATGGAAACTCATACGAGCAGTATGGAAGTGTAGTAGTCTGCCATAATGATCACCTTGCTTATTAGAATACCTTGATTTATGCTACCTCAATAATTTAAGCCATTACGATGTCACCTACACCGATTTCATAGTTCCAAGCAGTATGTAGCTGCTGCCAGAGAGACTTCAGAGCTCAGGGTTTCTTGAATCTTTATATCTGCTAAAAAAGCTACTCTACTGCTATATCTGAAGCAAACCCAGGTTTCTCAGGTGTCCAATTCATGTAGTAAGGGAGATGTAATCCCCTGTTTTGTGCGTTACAATCTGTATTTAGAATACCATTCTCCTCTCTCTCCTGAATCATGCTTATTAGCATTAGTGGGAGATTCACAATGAAGATCAACAATCATTATTTTGCTCCTGTACCTGTGGGTTTTGTAACTGCATGGATTGCTTGGTGCGAAAGGTGCAAAATCCCTTTTTCTTAAGTGAAACAGATACTAAACAGATGTTTTTAGCTGACCTGCCAGTGAGGCTAACAGGGGATGCAAGCTGCACCTTTCTCTACCATTTTCACAGTCTGCCTGCAGACTCAGGAACGTGTGTTTCTAACCTTTATTCACACTCGGAACACTTTGTAAGTGCAGTGGCTGGAAATTTTTTCTGAACAAGGAGTGAGGAACCAGGAAGCTGAATATGGCTTTAGTTCATAAAGCCCATAGGTGTTTCTTATTAACAGATGGAATCCAGACATTTGCTGTGGTGTTTGACTCACTAAAGGTATTTCAAGGGTGTATCCAATCTGTAGCAAGGCCAAGGTTCTCCACCCCATGTAAAGTGAAAATAGGTAATTTATTAAGTAAAGTAAATTGCTGAGGGAGGATCTTCAATGAATTGAAGGCTTGTTAAAGAAGATAAAGCAAGGACAGGGCTTAAAGTAATTATGTAGCTATGACTTAAAGACAGTGGACTCAGCTGCACAGAGCGACCATATATTTGACCAGATTCTTGTAAGAAGGCAGCATATTTCATTCCTGGGCTATAAAGAAGTCTGAAAAGTAGATCCATACAAATCTTTCCTTCATTCTGAGCTATGAAATACTGGACTTAAGTATTTGTCCTGCTAATCTCAAAGAAAGAGATTGCCTTGTATGGTTCCTGTTGTTTACGCGCTGCTTGCTATTAGACATTTTTTGATTCATAAATCTTGTCTTATTAAAAAACAGTAAAGTGCCATGATAAAGCTGGCTTATTTGGTATTTTTCTCCTTGAGAATAATGCATATACTGTTCATCCTTTGGATTCTCCAGGTCATTTGAAGGATATCCACATACAAAAGGGTGACAAGCTCAGATCATTGTCATGTATCACACAATCAATAACACACTGTGAGTAGGATTTACAAATGTAAGTTATATAGGAAAGTTCGCTGGCCCAAGGATGATGTTAAACATTGCAGGATGTGTGAACAGATCTAAAATGAGAGCAAGAAACAGGAAGGCAGAAGATGTGGGCTGCAAGGGTCAAGAAGGCTCTTGCATGAACAGAAAATAAACTAGTACCATCTGAGCAAAAATGAAACAAAGTTTGTGAAGTAATGCAGAATGAGAACAGTGAGGGCTTGGAAAAACTATTTGTTTCCATAAGCAGCTGAATTTGCAGACCCTGACGACCTGTAGTTATCTCCTGCCTGGATTTGCTTATGTCTAAAAACACTTTTGAGCCCTAACTCCAGCCTTCTCAGGGTATGAAATATTCCAGCCACTCATTCAGAAGAAACATCCAGGAACTCTTTAAAACTTCCACCTTGCTCTCAAATTGTCCAAGATGTTCAAAAGTGACTGGGAAAGAGGGACTAAAAGAACATTGCAAGGGTTTGATTTTTTGTTAAGAAATCAGAATCTAAATAAACTGGAGCTTGGAATTAGAGAACGAAAATCTGTTTCGCAAGTATTGCAACTGTTTCTGCATAGACAAGAGGTTGAATAATGCTTTGTACGCAGAGACCTAAAGATGTGGCTCTGGTCAATTGCTAAAGTGAAGAAAATACTAAAACTTCCCTCTAATGCTTTTTCTTTATTTTTTCCTGGCTCTTGCAGTAGGTATTATTTTATATTGTCATTTATTAATGTTAAGCTATTATCTTTGCACACAAATCTCAGAGCACATAAGCTTGCATGAATGAAGTTCCAGTTTAAATACCTCTTTACTGATGCTAGAATATCTGAATTAAAAAAGAATTGCAGGTGTTTTGTAGATCTCAAGAAAGGTGGACACTCCTAGGTGAAATGTGCTGAAATTAGTTATTTCAGAACAAAAACAGAGCCATGATTAGCTGTTGTTCTCTACATGCATACTTTTAAAGCAATTATGGTACTTAAGCATATGTTTTACTGAACATGTAATCCTGTGGTTTTGTTCTTTTCTAGCAACCATATTGGTTTTAGTAGTTCTGCATTATTCTTTTAAAGTGATGCAAATGTAATGGATCTCTGAACTATGTTTAAGATCTGTCTTTCTAGTTGTAGCAGGTTTTTCCCTTCTTTCATTATTTCTGGACAACTGCAGTATAAGGTGGCATAAGAATGAATGTGGTGGCAACTGTAAATAGCCACCCAGGAATAAGAAGAAAGAGAATCTGTCTTTGGTCTGCAGCAAAAGTCCTTGTGTCCACAGATAACCAGTGAGCTTTTTGTTTCATCCTGTTCCCTCTCTCTGAAAATGCTCCTATGCTGTACTCCAGTAACATTGTTGCCATGGCACCCATCAAAACCCAGATATGCTGTTGCTCTATGTAGCAAGATGCAAATTTTTATAAACAGGAGAATTTCTTTTCACTTTTCACTGCTATAGGTAAGGGATTCTATCCATGCCTCCAGACAGACACAATTTACTGAACAATCTTTGACATTCCTGAGTACACACCATAGTTTACTCTTATGGAATTGCTAAATTTTCTGTATTTTTCTGTTTGATTTTCATGGTACAGATTCTGCTGCACATGAGATGTCATCTGTACTCTACCACCATTTAGAAAGGTGGGGAAGTGTGTGGGGAGTGTGGGGAATGGAGGAGTGGCTCATCAGCCAGTTTAAATTAAAGTCAGGGCACTACAGCAATACACACCAGCTGAAGTTGTGGCTGTACAACTTCAAAGGAGAAAACTTGAACTGTTATGCAAACTCAGTTTTCTCCTTCTGCAATAGGGAACAGCTGGTGAATCGGACTTTGCACAGAGGCTGGTGTAAATGGAGACAGTTGTCACTGAAGTCTTGGTGTGTACTGACACAGATGAGATTCAGGAAATATACAATGGCTTGTTCTGGAAGAGGTTATATATCTGTATGTTAAGACATTATTGCACACAATAGCTAGGGAGGGAGAAAAGACCAAGCATGGAGCCCACATTTGAAATAATGTCAGTCATGTAATGAAAGACTATTTAATCTTTTTAAATCATAGACTCATAGAATCATAGAATCATAGAATAGGTTGAGTTGGAAGGGACCTTTAAAGGTCATCTTGGTAGCAGAGGCACAGTTCCAGAGCAGCCAAGTGTCTGTGTTCCCCGTCTGTATAATGGGGATGTCCCCATCTCAAGTTGCTTGGATTTGTAAGCTCTGCCAGGCAGAGCTGGCTGATGTTTCAGATCCACTCCTTGTACAAAGAGTAGTAACAGTTCAGCCATGGAGAGTGGAGAAAGTCTTAGCTAGTTGTAAAAGAAAGTTCCTTTCACTGAAGAACCCCCAAACTTGTGACTAGTGCAACCAAGTCAATAGCCTTACTGCAAACCTACCCAGCCCTGTCACAAGCAGCACTTCAAAGTTACACTACCCAGTCCCTTCCCCAGATACTATTAACAGCAATGATTTTTTACAAAATCAGACACCAAAATACAAACTGTTTCTAGTGCATGTCACACCCATACATACACAGCACACTTCAAACCCAGCTTATAAATTCTTTAAGGCTCATTTGCAAAAATACACCAGAAATTCTACTGAGTATAAGTTACATAGAATGGATTTGTTTGGCTCAAACAAGATCCACTTTGAGATCTTTTGTCAGGTACTATTGGTTTCATTAATAATCACCAAGATTCCTCAGGGACCTCATAACCATTTTTAACAGATCCTCATGCTGGTTGAGGGATTTGGAGTATTACTTCCCTTGCATGGATGTACACACATAACTGCATGCATGCAAGCAATACTGTTATGGTCAGGGGTGCTGCTATTAAACAGAAAGCTAAGTATGTGTATCATTGCCGACAGAACGGAGACCAAAGGTTAATACGAACAAGTTTTATAGCTGCAAAAGCTAATTACTTAAGTTAAAGTGAATATAGTGTATATTGTTTGGGTCTAAGAAATCGTATGCAAGCATATTTGCATCTAATCATAAAGTATTTTAGTGCTTGTAATAGAACTCATTAAAAATAATGTTGGTTATTCTAGAATACAGCACAGTAAGCTTGTTTTTTAACCATTAAGCAATAATAGAGATTTACATGCCATCCTTTACAGTTCTGCTAGTAGCAAAAAAATAATACTAGTTTATTTACTTACAAAGGTAATTATTTTATTTAAAAATACAAGATAGACTTTTTAATTTTATGTGACATCATCTTTAAACAGGCCTAATTAAAACATACAACATATTGCTTTGACAGCTAAAGGTTTACGAGAAGTTTTGTTTCTTCACAAAATCAAGGATTCTTGCCCACTCAGAACATCAATATAGGATCAAACACTTCTGAAAATCCTTTTCCCCCAGAGCAATACCTTTGAAATCATAAGTTCTAATCAGAAGGTATTCTTATGAGGGAAAGTTTTCAGGACTGGAGAAGGTGAATGCGAAAATCTAACCGATGTTTCTGACCGTGGATTCAGGCACATTAGAAACTGTCAGCAAATTGAGTATTTCCTTTGATCAAACTACAAGGGCAATATTTTGCAGCCAGCTTGTATGTGTGGACTTTGGGTTCAGCAATTTACCATTGCATCTGAAATATACTACCAGTATTTTTTTGTAAGTTAAATTGCACAACCCTTACACAGACAAATTTCCCACAGGAATTGTGTTTACATAAGGAATGTACGATTTTGTGCATAGCTCCTCAAAAAGGTGATCACCCTTAACTAGGTCACCTCCTAGAACTGAATCAATAGTGTTTGCTACCTTTTAGTAACAGGTGGTAAATATCATCTTGAATTCAGACTGTATGTTAAAGGACTAGCTCAAGGTTCCTTAGCAGTGACATTTTGCTGTCCAAAGGATGAAGGAAAAATAACCACCCAGGCCACCTGTTATTAAGGAAAGACAATTCACTAATAACAGTCTCCTTTCCTGGTTAAAGAAAATGGTGTCTGAGGAAGCTGCTCTGCCAGCCTTATTAAACCAATACAGATTCTGCCAGCCTGCTTCAGCCCCCTTTCATAAGGAACTGCTTACCGAACAGGTTCGAGTTATCAGCTCCTCTCTGATAACAAAGCTGTCTAAAAACTGCATCATGAGACTTGTGGAGAAAAGGCAGGTGTTATTTCCTATACTGACACAACACACCGATATTTCCAGTTTTGGCTCAAAATATGTGAGTGTGCATATGTATAAATGCTATAAAAACTATGGAGAAATCTTTGAAAGTATCTGTAAATGTGTATCTCTTGAAATTACTAGATCATGTACCAACCATCAAATCAGTTCCACTAAGCTAAAGCTTAAGTCTCCCATGCCACTTGATGATCTGCAGGACACTTAAGATTGGCTGAATGGAACTAATTTTAAGATTTGCTAGTAATGTCATTCTAATCTAGTGTATGTTGGCTAGAATTCTTTCTGGTTTAAGATTATTTTAAAATCCCAAATGTAAGGTTAATGGGATGTTTTCAGTATAATCTCAGAGAAAGAGAGAGAGAGGAAAACTCAGCAAGATGATTCTAGAAAAGAATTGTCGTAACTCAGCATAGCTTCCAGTATATTCCCACTTATGCTAGGATTGCTGCTGGAGCTAATGAGGCTGAGAACAGTTAGCACTGTCAAATCACAATGGAGTCCAGAGAATTTCAGAAAAACCTTTCTCTAAGCAAGCTGTGAAAGCTGAAGACTTGGCATACTGAGAGGAACAATGATTCACGTTGCAGACCACACAACGTATTGCTGAATATTCATATGCTGCAGAATTAAGACCATACACTTCATATTGTAGAATGAATTGGAATATTCTGAACATTGCTCAGAAAGATAGAAATATCATTTAGTACTCATAGAAAAAGACAATACCAGTGGAATAAGCTATCTCCTATGACAAGTCAATGGGAAACAGAATGTCAATTCATTGTGTGCTTCCTCCAAGTGAAGCTATAGCGATAACCAGAGGATATTTTAGTAAATCAGCCAAATTATCCACCCTTCTTCTTCAGTAGAGCAAAAGACTAGGATTTAAGACACATTAGTCAGCATGCTACTGTATTGACCCTACTGAGTGATGATTCTGTCTTGGACACATACCATGAGTTTTCTGCAGCAATGAGAGAAGGAGATTTATTGGACGATGATTTTCTCAGAATCAAGGTGATGATTTACAAAAATGTTGATCGTGTTGAATTCCATCTAGTTCTAGTTTGGTTTTTAGTTCAGATGGAGTCAGAGCAGGATTTAGCTGTAGAACTGGGAAAGCTTAACATGATGAAGTGATGTTTGTGGAGACACACAAATGTGTAAGTTTTTTGTCTTTTTAGTAAGCTTTGTCCTTGAAAGTCACATGCAGCTCAGTAGGAAATCTGGGTGCAGGCAGGATCAAACTCACTGCTATATGATAGCTGTTTAAAACATGGTATGCTTCAGTATGGAATCTTTAAACAAAACAGTTCTAGCTTGCGGCTGTTCCTACACAGACTGTATGCAGATAAGTCACAAATAGCTGAGCATATGTGTGGTGCAAGGTTAAAACAATAACAAGCAGGTCGAATCATTCAAACACTGGAAATCACTTTGACTCCAGGCCAAAAGCTTAGCTTGAGATGGTATCAGTATGGGATAAAAAGAGGATAAACTAACAGGCTTAGCAGCCAGCTTGTTGGAGTCAGCATATAGTATCTATACCTCCAGCAGGAGAGCAGATGGTCATATATTTAAGGAAGCACCAGACAGAGAGTCAGGAGATCTGAATTCTATTCATGGCTCTGCAGCAGTGTTCCTATGTCACCTTGGGGAGTCACTTTTTTCCCCTTTTTTCTTAATCTTTTAAGTAGTGGAAATAATATTTGCTTGTTTCACAGGGCAGTTGAGAGGCTAAACTGATGCTAAAAAATGCTCTGAAGCTCTAAGAAGAATGTATGGAAGAACTGCAAAGAAAACTTGTTTGGAAGAAAGGACACCACATGGTTTCATATGGCATGTTTGTGCCATATGTTTATGACCTTTCTTCTCCCTAGAATGTCCCATGCCTTTCCGAACACAGTTTTCAAGGACGAAATAAATGGATTAAGCTGCCTTCCACATTTGCTAGAAAGATAAGCAGCTGCCAGTAAGAGCCTGACCAAAGAACAGACTTTATTACTGAGAGAGATATTATTTATGCCCAAGAGGGCAATAGGCTTGTTGAAGTCAACTGTTTGTCCCAAGATATTTTTGCATTGGTGGCAGAATAATATCTCTAATGGCTTTTACTCTGAATTCAGCAGCGCTGCTTGCAAGCTGAATGCTAAGTACATACTTAAGTATTGTCTTTTATGAACAAATCTTCTGCTGAAGTCCCAAAACAAGTCCATTTTTTTAAATCAGTGAGAAATGTCCATGATTATTTTCACAGGACTTTAATCTAAAGCCCATTAAAATCAACTAGACTTCAAAGGAATTTGAATCAAAGACCTAGCAAGCAACTGTCATTTCTTCTGAATCCTATGCCCATTAAGCAAAATGACCCTATATATCTTCATAACTATTTGGCATCATAGGAGTAATGTTTTCACCACAGAATAAATAGTTTCTGCTTTCAGTGTGCAGGTGTAAGCTTTGGGCTGGAGTTGAATTTTAGCATGTATCATGATTTGCTCCATTCGTGCATATCTTTTTAATAAGAGAAAAGGGAAAAAAAAAAAAAAGATGAAGCCTTTTGGTTTTTTCTTTTTTACCTCCATTTTTCTTGTTTCTAGATTCTGAGCCCCTGTCAAGGGATTGAACGCCAGTTCAAAGACAGCTCTGGTAAAAGGGCACAGACAACACTGCAGAAGATTTCAAAACATTAGTCCACCTCATAGCAGTGGTGGAGACAAAGGAAGCAAAATCAAAGGTTATCTGAGCAGATGTCCTGAGTGTCAATATGGAACACAGTCTTCCAACATGAGTCTGTTTTTCTGATTCCTCACAAATAGAGTTGTCTCTAATCCTGTAAAATGGACTTCCTTCAGCTCTTCTGGAAGTCACTGTGGGAGGGAAATATTCGTCATTTCCAGGTTCAGGCTGTTGAGCAGATTACAGTGTGTGGCAACAAGATGGGAAGGTTCTGATGTGATTTATGAAGAAGAACATATTCTTCTTTTGCATGCAGCCTGGTTTTGTGAGAATACTTCTGAGTTAAGTTGGTCCTCTTTTACACTGGCACAGTTCTGCTGCCTATGTTCTTGATGACAGCCTTGGTAGTAATGTAAGAGGACTTCACACTTTGCTGAGAAAGATTTACAAAGATACCGTAATTACAGTTAATGTCCATTGCAGGTGTACACAAACAAACTGACTTACTGGACTCTCTTCACACAAAATTCATGCAGCTTTTCGCATGAAATCACCATGGGATAGCCTGAATCCAAGAGAGAAGCTGAATGAAAAAAAATATTTCTGAAGAACTGTGCTATATGTCTAACTGTAGTCTATTAAAGAAGGAATTCCACTGTTGACTCTTGATATATGAGCTAAGCAAGAAATGAAATATTTCAGATAGTAACCAGCCCACTGTTTTGACTGTATAACAAAAAACACTCTTTATGACAGCATAAAGTTGATTGTGGCCAGAGACTGATCTGGTGCAACTGGAAGTGGTTTAGATGAGACTCTGACATCCCCATCCTTCCCTTTTACAGGAATGTTGCTTGTTTCTTTCATGTTCTCTTTTTGGCTAGGCAAGTGACAGAATTGCACTTAAGAGGTCAAAGAAGTGCTCCACAAAGACACAAACACAGGAAGGGAGCAATGATAGAGCTTGTTTTACCAGTGTTCACTTGTTCTTCCCATCCCTATGATTTTGTAAGCTAATCTTCACTAGTTGCCATGGACCTTGCAGGTAACACTTTCTCCAATATCTACCAACTTTGTCACATAACATTTTCAAAGATTTGAAGGTGTCATATAGAAAAATCTTCTTACTTCTTAGAAAAAGTGCTTCAGTGAGAAGTTGCAATTTGCATGTGTTTGTGTTTTGGGGGTGTGGAACAGAGAGCTTGGAGAATTAAGAAAAAATAGAACTATTTAAAAGTAAAGTTAATGATTCAACAAGGGCAGGTTCCCTTCCAGGATAAGTCTGGTTATATATTATAATTGTACAAATGAAGTGTTCGGTTCAGATCTATCCTCCTCCTCTCTAGTCCTGCACTGTCAAGGCTGGGCTCTTTGCACAAAGATGTGGCTTTTTCTTGGGATCACCTTTTCTTTGGGGATGCTATTTCCTGGAAAACTCAGCTTGAAATTGCAATATGATGGGTGAGTGTGAATGGGGTATCATGAAGAATTGTGTGTACAGTGAAATTCCCAGGAACTGTGTAAGAAAAACAATAACAATTACGAACTGAAAGTCTGGAGATAGGGTTACTAAGCTGTAAGCTTTGTAAGATTTGGAAAGAAAACCTAAAGATAGGAAATGAAGAAAGAGTGAACTGAATCCAAGCCAACAAAGATATGGCTGCAGCCGTAGGAGACACAGAATGCGCCTCAAATGGTCCTCAGGATGCTCTCCTTCCATTAGCTGAAATTCATTTGGCTTAGCTTCTTTCATAATGAACTTTGAAATCAGATGCTGTAGGAATAAAATGCCTTTTCTAAGTATAAAGTGGGAGGGATGACTGAGCAAAATTATATCTGTTAAACAGCTAAAGTTATGTGAAAAAGACAGTGTCTCAAAAGCAGTTCAGATACTGAACCTCCGTTGGAAATCTGTAACAATAACAAAAAAGAAAGGTAATGGAGTTGGTGCAGACAATCATCACCCCAAGGTGTTCAGAGAATGAGATTATCACATTTTTTATTACTGATTAATGTTTTTGAAAAGTATGGAAAGTCTAGTTTTATTGTATTCTCCATTCTCAGTTCTGCTTTGTAAGAAAATGAGTGATATAATATTATTCTGTTTGCCTATCATCTAAACTATTTTGTTTCATTCATCCTCAAATTTACAAGGAATGATAGGTCACTCTGCCTTTACAGCAGCTGGGATTTGCAGGAGGGGCACAAATATAGTGTGGAGGCCAGCTATCTGCAGATAACTTTATACATGGAATTTTCTAAAGTAAACAGAGAAAGTAGCCCAGTACTGGATGCCTCTAGACTAATTATATCCCCTGAATATAGTTTTAAAAAGGAGAGAAAACCATGCAATACCTACTGCAAGTAAGGTTCCTTCATAGTATACCTGTTCAACAACTCTCCTGGCAAAGCTTCTGGCAGAGCATACAGAGTCATCACTTCTCTTTTTAAAATGTGTTATTTGCCTTGGATAATATTTAGTCTTTAGATTTGTATCAGGGATGCAGTCAGAGCCTGTCAGTTTCACTGGATAGAATTCAACAGACCCTTGGTAATGTAGCATTTGTTTTTGTTGCTAATTGCTGTCCAGGACTGAACCTGTCGCGTACATGCATGGGATTTAAAAACACACTTAACAGAATGGTCAGTTTGACTTTGGGTGGGCAGCACTCGCACAAAGATGAAAAGACTAGTAAAGCCCATTTCTGTTGTCACTGCTCTGTTCAACAACTTAAATGAAATATCTGATCTATGAGCATCCAAGGAAATGTGCTGAGAAAGTCCTTTAATTTGGTAAGAAAGCTTAACTGTAGCATTTTAAAAACTGTTGTTCTCACGTGGTCACATGGGCTGACTTTGCACTTCTCCACTGAGAATCCTAGTCCATAATCATAAATGAGTGTGTGCTTTCTAATCTTAGTTTACTATTAAAAATGATTTGTCTCCACACTGGCTATTGTAAAAGGTTTATCAGTAAATAAGAGCTGGCCATCTGGCAGCAATCTGACTGTCTGGCATTTCTTTCATTTGGTGTAATTAAGACATAATGTCAATGACGATAGAAAGATATTACAGGATATTGTTTCCCTTCCTGATAGACAAAGAGCAAAGCAAGCCCAGGCATTTAGAGAGAAAAAACTGTGAACTGCAGCTGAGATGTTTATTCTCCTAGTAAAGATGTTTATCCTGCATCTACAAGGTTCTGTTACAAAGATATTGTGGCTGTTGTACCAAATTGTTAGCAATGCAAATGTAATCATTTTGCCCCATAGATAAGGGTGCTATATGCTAACAGCATCTCCTGAACCAGTAGTAAACAGCCCATTTTAACTATCAAGTTCTACATTTCTCTGTCAGCAAAGGTGATATTTTCAAGAGAGATGTAAAAAAACCCAAATCCCCCTATTTTTCAGTGGATGATGTGAATGAATAGTGAATTCTATTTGCATGTATATTAAGCTGATAATAGTACATCTGTGTATGGAAGCGCAAATGACAGCAGTTGCAGTTCAGATGATGAGAGCATATTATATTGATGACGAC
Organism: Balearica regulorum gibbericeps; assembly: GCF_011004875.1. NCBI lineage: Eukaryota > Metazoa > Chordata > Aves > Gruiformes > Gruidae > Balearica > Balearica regulorum. Next base: position 14,249,355 of record NC_046189.1, on the reverse strand, counting down.
AAAGATTCACCATGTAAGACTTTTGCAACAAGAATTTCTGTTACCAAAGCTTTAAAATGTAAAATGTTCTTGCTTTGTATTTGTCCTGTAAAGGCTCCAAAGCCCATTGAAGTCATGAAGGGGACTGTGAAGCAGTGATTATTGGTTACTAATATGAACATTTCTCAGGTTCCTCATTCTATCACATTAGTAGTGGATAACTGCTATCTCACCTTAGAGTAATGTAATGCAGTCATCAAAATCCACTCCTGATTATGAAGCCCTTTCATTAGAGATGTCATACTTGCTATCAGTCCTGGAAAGCTGATTGGAGCGAACACTGAAAAAAAATTAGAAAAATAATTACAAAGGGGTTTTTTTAATAGAACATACAGATTTGCTTTTTCTGCATTTCCAAACATTTAAATCATTCTTTGTAAACTTTCAATATTTTTTTCAGGTTAAGCCTGCAGTAAATGAAAGTTTCATGGGGCCTCATGAAAATATATGCTCAGACACTGGATCTATGCATCTTTTCTAGAAATATAAAATGACAGCTCCTGTACTAGAAATGTTTATTTCCTGCAAATTGATTAAGAATATGCAGTTCTGGAGACCACACTCTTCACTATTTGTGGAATAAATTGTCTATTCTCTTGGCAAGTAGTTTGTGAATATCTCAAGCTCTTAGCAATGTTCATTTATCACGGCTATCTAATGTTTTTGCATGCTGAAGTATATCAGCAAAGCACCGAGTCTATCTGGAATAATTGAATAATTCCCAAAGAGAAGGAAAAAAAGTGACATCTTATCAAATAAATAGTTTCTTATATATTATCAATGATCTTGGTTTGGCCCTGGTCCTTGCAAAGGCAGAAACAAACACCAGGGTTCATGTGAGCAGTTGGCTTCAGTGAAGCTGGTATGGTGAATAAAGAATTGCCACTGGCAAGGAAGCAGAGTTAACCTAATGCAACAGAACCACATCACTTAGTTCTATTTGTAGCTAAAACATTCCAGGAATTCATCACTCAGACATGCTTTTGTTGGAACAGCATTCAGTTACATGCTCTGTCTTCCTTCTACATAACAAAATATCTCCTTTTGACTTATGAAATCATGGATACTTTAACAGACATTAAAACTGATCTTATTTCTCTGCTGAATTTCCAGGGATCAGGTTTTGCATATTGTGCCAGAAACATTTCAGCAAGTCCAGCATCTTCAGCAACTTTGCAGCACTTTACTGGTGAGTAAGAATAACCATATGTGCCCAAAAGCAGAGTGGGGTCTTGGGCTGTAAAAGAGATTTCCATGTAACTTTAGACAAGAATGAAGGTTAAAGTAAACTTGAAAAACCTTTACCTAACTTTTTTTTCTTAGTGTAAGGTGGAATTGCCCTTCCACTACCTGAAGGAATTTATGGGAATAAGTTAGTTTGCTTGCATGGCTCTGTGAAGGTCCTGCTCCTTATCAGTGGTGCCTGAGTCAATGGCAACACTAAAACTGTGCTGCATGCTCTATGAACAGAGCTGGAGAATAGTTAAGGGGAGAATTTGAAGGAAAACTTCTTCCATTTATTGATATACAGCTAATCTATTTGAAATATATTTTTTTATTGTCAATAGAGTTTGATTTGTGCATTTCTTTCTTCTCTGCACAGCTGGATTTGTGGAAGCCCCAGCTGTCTGAAGACATCTGGGCTGGAGAAGACCTGCACATAAGGGTCCCAGCCCCTCTGGTGCAGGAGGTGAAAGACAGCTTAGATCAGCACATGATCTCTTACAAGTATGACCTCTAATTTCCTGATGGGAAAGGCTGGCTCTGATAATCTTCCTGTCACAAAAGGACCTAGCCCTTTCCAATGAACAGACAACAAATACTGATGATAGGACCCAACCTTTGTTCCAAGTGCCTCCAGCTTACCTTGACCTGCCCAATGCACAGATGCTATATATACCTTTGAGTTTTAAGAGCACATGCCCCTATGCCCTGTTTATTCACCTTCCAACTAGCCTGGACTGTGAATTTGGAGCTGGGATCTGAGACAGCCCAATCTGTCTTGTTTCCTGCTGTTGCCTTCTCAGTGGAAGAGGATGGTACTCAGATGTATGACTCAGTATTATAGTCTAAAGTCAGGAAGCCAAGCTTGGTACAACCACTACTTACAGGAGCATGCTTTGCTCTTGGAAAGTATGGATACTTGAACACAGGGTCCTCCCTATTTTGGAAAGCCCAAAGGTTTAATCAGTGTCACTGCAGAGAAGCAGTCTCTGCAGCTCTCCTTTTCCTTTTCCTGTCTTTTGTTGCTCCTCTGGTTTGGAGAAGAGCCCTTTCAAAATGTATATTCAACGAGTTTCTTCAAAGCTGCAGTCTCCTACCCCTATCCCCCCCCACCCTCCACCAGGCTGGTGAGAATTCAGCCAGAGGCATCCCACATCCCAGCCTGGGACAAAGGACACAACTGGGAGCCAGGAGCTGCAAATGGCCCATGACTCTTTACACACCTACACAGCCACATACCTTCACTAACTGCCGCATCTACTTCCAACCAGAAGATCTAATCCAGGTACAAAGAGTGTTTATAAAGCCAAATGAGATTAAATAAAATCTCCTCCTCACACTGACCCATTCCCATTTGGACCTGACTTTTTCAGGTAACCAGTAGCTTGCTATATTTCATATAAACAATCCTGTAGTCATTCAGGGCTGGTGACAAATGGCCTATGGACATACACTGACATTTACTAATCAAAGATAAGTTAAAGGATGATTGGTGCCACTTCAAAGCTGTTTAGAGTTAAAGCTGATCTTGACATCCTGCATCCTGCCTGCCAAATTCTTTTTAGTAAGTGTGATGCCCTGACAACCAGAGATGGAAAGACACGAGGTGAGAGCCAGTATGAATGATCTAGCAACAGGTTTAGGTATTCAGGACTTAGACAACGTTCCAGAAGATATTTAACCTCTTATTTATATCAAGACTCTTCATTTTCTAATGGTTTCAACTGATTGTAGTAGAAATTTAAAGACTAAACTGAAGTTAGCAGCTTAATCTTTTCTTTTTTTTTTTCCTTGGATTGGAGCCAGAACTGTATCTACCTTGTGTAGGGTCCTAAAGAAAGAGGTGGGAAATTTAATAGTCAAGCTGAAATTTTGGCTTCGTATTGCAAAGGAGTTGAGTATGGCAATGTTAGAGTTAAAGTTCCTATAACAGACTCAAAGCAGGAACCACGTTTTAGAAGGCAGTTGACATGCAAGGAATGTAACATGACAGTTAGATATATAATGATAGAGACATAAATGACAAATTATAATCAGGACATCAATATTCTGACTGTGTCAGACTCTGGGATTTCAATTCTCCAGAGCTCTGATAAGGCATTTTGCGTGTATGGTTTCAGTTCATGGGAATTTGCACTGCCTAAATTTTAGTTTGAAGTTCAGATGTGAATAAACATCAAAGCTCAGAGTGAAAGTCAGCTGTAACTACTCTTAAAAGTTTCTTATGTGCAGCTTGCAGAAATGCCAATCAGTTCTACTGTCAGCAGAACAGCCTATTAGTGCTTAGAGTGTTTGAAATCAACAATATTTAAGCTACCTTTGCAATTGTCTTATCGCAAGCATTTACAATGAGCACAGATTTGTAACAGTGTTACAAGGGGCTGATTGCAGTGAGAAAGCACCGTGTATGATCCAAGGTCCTCTGAAGCCAAGGAAAAGGTTTATTGACTCCCTTGATCATGGAATCATGCCTGCACTAAACTCATTCCTGAATTAATTTGTAACTAAAAATCAAGAAGACCTTTTTGAAGGAAAGAGGGGTTTTGTTCTGATTTTTGCAAATTGCAATGGATACTTCTGTGAAGTCTTTGCAAATTGAAAATGTCTCCATAAATACAATGAAACACTAATCTTAAATTTTTCACTTCTCCCTCCTTTTCCCAAAAGGTGGTATTTTAGAGTTTTGCCCAGAAGTAGAAGCAGTGAAGAAAAGAAAGATATTGAACATTTTTTGTAGAACATTGTCAATCTTTAAAAAAAAACCCCAATCTGGTAAAATTATTACTTCATGGTTAAAACCCAGTGAAAATCTCAGTACTTTGAACTTTCTCTTACATGAAAGTAACCATTATACTGATGGTGATGAATTTGCCAGGCAGTCCACAACAGAAGAGGCTAAATCCTTTAATTTGTTGATGTAAGCAATGTACCCCCCATGATAGTTCTGCAGTAATTCTTAAGGATTATTTTCTTTTCTATCATCTCCCTCCTTCCCCTCCCCTCAGAGTCCTAATACCTGACGTACAGAAGCTTGTGGATCAGAGCATGCCAAGGGAGAGGAGCAGCCACAGGCAGGTCCCAGAAGGTTATGTCTACACCCAATATCATCCAATGGAAGCGGTAAAGAGGAACCCAAGTCTTCTTGCTTTCTTTGTTGCTGTTATTTTGTAAATGCCACAGCAAGCAACTCTGTGCTTGCAGAAAGCTGAAGTCAGCAGAGCTCTTTCTGGCTTGCTTCTTTGCAAAATCAGTCCTTACTCTACCAACTAGAATCTTGACCTGGTTGAACTGAACATGACTTTGCCATTGATTTTGATTAAATCCTCAATTCCTCCCTGACCAAAAAGTAAATGCTCTGCGTGAAGCAGCCATATTGTTTTACAAATAATATTCTGGGGTTCAGTTGATTGGCTTGCTACCTTTCCACCCTATTATGCTTTATCATTATCTCTAGTATTTATTTATTTAAGCCCCAGTAGGTTTGATGCTGAGCCACATGCAAAGTGCAATGACTATTGCAGTCTCTGGAATCTCAGTGAGGAAGAAGAGCTGAACAGTGGGAGATCTGTAGAAAAGTCATTTAAGGACAGGTTTTTAACACTTCAGGAGAGAATAATGTCATGAGGGTGGGTAGTGAAGACTTCTTGGTGCTATGTTTCATAGACCAGTGGGTAAGCGTGGACAAAGGCAGAGCATGGTGGTATTCTTCTTCCTTGCAACATAGTAAGAGTGGGAGAGCAGAGCCAATCCTCACGTATATGTTGTTTGAGCTACCCATTGGGGATGACTGCTGCTGAACTCAGATGTAGAAAATCAGTACTGACAGGGAAGAGACTGTAATATTGTTTTGAAGATTTGATGGTGTGGCTCCATTTCTGGTGAAGTCAACAGAAAGATGCCCAAAAGGATGGGCATGTTGAATGAGATCCAGAATAGAGTATCAGTGTCATATTGCAGTGATGTTATCTTTTAACACCCACTAAGATATGACCATGTCTTTGCTTAGAGGCAAGTGAAAGGCCTTCCATGAGTGTTATGTGATATCACAGATTGAAATAAGCTCTGAGGAAAACGTTGCTTAACTAAGTAAAAGAAAATGCTTTAATCTGGAAATGGAGGTGGGAAAGAAAAGGAAACTCTCATTTTGGACCAAGAATTCTCTGTGACTATTTCAGATTTATCAATGGATGACTCAGATCCAGAAGAACAACAGTGAGCTGGTGACTCAGCACTACCTGGGCAAGACAATCGAGAATCGAACAATGTATTATCTGCAGGTAAGGGAGGAACTTTCTTAAAATGAATGAAAGGTATCCTCACAAAAAAGTACACAAGCGAAGACAGGATTCGGATCTTCCCTAAGACAGTGCTCATCCCGCTTCATTGAAATAACAGGAGATGGTTTTACTCCTCTACAGTGAGATTTACCAACTTTCATATACACTATCACCATAACCTTGCTATTGCTATTATGCAGTGAAAACAACAAATTTAACTGAAGTCTTGTTTAGAAATACAAATCCAGCTGAAACTAGCTTGACAACAGCTGTATGTGAGGATAAAGACTTTTGTTTTGTTGTTTTTATTACTTTTTACAACATATACCTTTCTGCTAGGAGTATTCCATGACATTTTTTATTGGACACTCTAGAAAAAAAATAGTCTTAATAATTGGGTTAGTTATTGTCTAATCTGTTTCTGAGTAAAATTAGATTCCCTGCCTTTTTTTGCTTCCTCTTTAGAGAGAAAGAAAAAGAATCTCAAAGTCAGAACAACCAGTCCTGTGAATGACTAATACAGACGAAAAAGAAACTGTTTTATTGATATTCCTGCTCAACAGACACTTTAAGACTCTTGCCCTGAGATACTACAGAGATGGGGTTATTAGGAAGGAGAGCTTGTCATAATGATGTCTGTAATAATAATAATAATCTCAGATGGCTCAACAGCATATCAAGACACATCCTTTTCTTTCTGTATTACGTTAGGCTATTTTATTGTAATGTAAAAGTTTTCCAAACGATCATTTTTACACTCTCTCAGATCAGTCAACCATCAGATAAAACAAAAAAGATCATTTGGATGGACTGTGGGATTCATGCCAGAGAATGGATCTCTCCAGCCTTCTGCCAGTGGTTTGTGAAAGAAGTGAGTCCTCACTTTTCCACTTAGATAATAAAAAACCCATATCACTTTGGATACTTCAGTTCTCCTCTCTATCATAGTACCAAACATTATGTTTTTTCTGTTAAAATATGATTTTCAAAATTAGTACATAGTACAGATACCTGTGGAGACCTAAGTTCACATCAGAGTTTGAGATGAGATATGGGACAATATTTGTTTCCTCCACCTGAACTGATTCCAAAGCCACTGAACTTGATAGCAATCTCTCCATTTCCTACAGTGGCTTTTGGATCAAGCCTCTCTACATCACAAAGTCACAATCCCCCTGGAATAAAGGAACCGTAAGATATGGTACAGCAATGTTCCATGTCTACTGAAAGTACCTGGCACACAGGTTCGCTATCATGCAGCTTTCATACCTGCAAGACTGTATCCATATGAAGTACACTATAACTGGATATACTGTCACTTTGTTAATGGCAAGAAGTAGTTATCTCAACATATCTGGGGATCAAGTAGGTCTTGGATAACATGGTGATATCCAGAAGTGAGTGATTCTCTGATGGTAGTTCTAAACTAGCTCTTTCAAGTGATTACCACTAGATTCTCTGCTCAGTCCTCTGTATTTTTTCTTTTCAGATTCTTCAGAATTACAAATCTGACCCAAAGATAAGCAGATTTCTGCAGAATTTGGACCTCTACATCTTGCCAGTCCTCAATATTGATGGCTACATCTATTCCTGGGAAAAAGTATGTAGTGAAAATCCAGGAACTGGATTGGAACTTAGATGTGCACAGCATGTTTTGTTAATTTTAGATACAATCATAGCAATTATATTTAAATAGAGAACAGTGACAGAATCATTACTCACACAAATCCCCTCATAGCAGAGAGGTTTTGTTTCTTCTGGTAAATCAGCAGTCGTTTGAGATCACAGGGCTAAAAATTCCTAGCAAATGTCATGAGCCTTGGGAAGAGAGAAGGACAAAACCACATGATCAATTGCTTTTGAGTTTCTGGGGATGGACTTACTTCCCTGCTAACAGCTCAGGGCTTGGTTGATGGAGGAGTCAGTCATTCTTTGCAAGAGATCTCAACTAGCAGATGGGTCTAGGCAACTTTGCAGCATGAGACAGGAGGAGATTTGGTCAAGTATTGGGCTATTTGGTTTTGAAATAGGTGTGCCCTCGCAAATAATCTTCCTTTTCTGATATGGAGGATGATGCAAAATGTTAGTCTTCTGCAACTCTCATGATGTTTCCAGGCTCCTGAGCCCAGTAGAAACACTTTTTAATGCAGAACCTCAGCATTGCCCAACAGGCTCAGCTTACCACCATGTGGATCCTGCTGTGTCCCAGCTCACTCCAACGCAGGTTTGGGGCATACTACCCATTGTACTTGGATGCACAGGTAATTCAGCCAGGAAGCTCAGACAGGCAGTGCAGTGAGGTCTGCAGAGAACCAAGTATAGCAGTGAGTATGGCAGGGAACCAAGGAGCAGCAGCAAGATTAGCTGACAAAAAAGCATTCATCTTCTTGAATCTGAAACAGACATAGGTTCAGCTATCATCGCTTGGACACAGAGGTATCCCTCACAATGCCAAGTCTTTCTTAGGAGTGCAACACTGCATGGAAGCACATGAGTACTACAGAAATAGCTTATTACTTTTTTTTAAAGCTCCAGAAGCTCATTTCAAGGTGCATGCAGACTTCTGGAAGATGACAGCCTGGCTATAGTGGATAAAATGTTCTATCACCAAGCTTTATCACCCTTGCAGATAGAGTTGCACTATTACACTGCAAGAGTTACTCAGAATGCAGAGGTCTAAAATAAAGGAGTCTTTACACCATATTATCTCTAGGACCTATAGATCATTGAGTTGTTATTATGTAACTGAAGTAACTTTTATTTAGGATCGTTTGTGGAGGAAAAACCGTTCTCCACATATGAATGGCACCTGCTATGGGACAGATCTGAACCGAAACTTCAATTCTTCCTGGGGCAGTAAGTTCCAAGTATTTCAGATCAGCAACACAAATGTAAACCAAGAGTAATAACTAGTCTCTGAAATAAGATGAAGTCCTATAAGAAAGGAATGCTCATCTTGTTGTCATCAAGACATGTGTAAAAATAAAAACCTGGTTTGTAAAAATATTAAGTCATTGACTTTCAACTGGCATTTATTTTTGTGAGCAGAAAATTGCTGCTTATATGACTATACCTCTAATTCACTGCAGGAGCAAGCATCAGCTCTAGGCAGCAATGTTAGGAGTTAGTCACTTAACAGCCAGTATTTGCGTTTGCCGTGAATTTCAAGGAGCCTCCATAGCTTCCGTGGCAGGTGGTACACTCTCATGGTGTCAGAGTGTTTTCATGGCAGCCAGTCTGTAAATGTGCGTTAAATATTTCAGTCTTGTAGCAAATTTTAGTTGCTACCAACAGAGTAAAATGTTAAAGTCCCACTGAGCTGACTAGTCTCCCTATCCACATAAACACATACCTTAACACTACAAGGTAAATTCCCCTATTCCCTCTGAACTGATTTTTATATGTCTCTCCTTTGACTGACTTTTTGTATTCCTCTCTAGGTATTGGTGTTTCTTATAACTGCAGCAGTGAAATCTTCTGTGGATCTGGACCAGAATCAGAGCCTGAGACAAGAGCTGTGGCTCAGCTTATCGAAAGGAAGAAGAGTGACATTTTGTGCTATTTAACAATTCACTCATATGGACAGTACATCCTCACTCCTTATGGTTCCACAACTAAACCTCCAAGTAACAGTGAAGAACTGGTAGGGCAAAACATTCATCTTCTACACTTGTAGAGAGCAAGTACAGGCAGTAGCATACGGCACAACTGTATTTGCCCTCTTGCCTTTCCTTCAGAGGAGCTGGGCTTATTCAGGGTCCTGGCTCCCAGACTTACTGCTGCTCCTCACATTGCTCACACAGCGAGGAAAGGTTATGGGCTGACATTGGCTCCCTCCCTTGCTCAGCTAAGAAAATTGGAACCATCCTGCACAGACTTTAATATCTGCATTAGCTCTGTGTATTTAAAATATCTTCTCTGGGTTTACAACTACTCTCATGTCTATCTAAAAATGTCAGAGCTCTTGGCTTCTATTTAACACTGCTTTCCTGTCCTCTAAACAGAACCTTTTGTGACAGTGATTTAGTTTTTCTATGGAGGAAAGGTGAAGTAACAAGGGAAAGAAGTTACAAGTAACTTTTCTTTAAAGAAATCTTCCTTGGAGGCAGATTTCCAGGGCTTTAGCTGCTCATTTCCCTCACGTAGGGCTGTGGTCTCTTAATCTTTCTTGGTTGCCTGTTGTATATGCAGTATCAACAAGGTTTATTTGCCTCAGAATTAATACTAATCCTTCATCTTAAATCAGGAAATTTGAATTATTACAGATAGAGTTACTGCAATGCAAGGTAAGTGGAGTAGAGCACCAAGAGCAGCATTCTTGCTGCATACAAGAATGCATTTGCACTTTAGGATGCCAGCACATTATACACACACAATTGTCATGATTGTGTCCAGAAAAGGGTATTCCACACGTGTCCGCTAGGAGAATGGGAGCAAAGTAGGCATCTCCTTCTTGGTTACTTCTCCCCTCAGTTTCTGAGTGTTCTAATTTGAGTTTATTAACATGTGTATTTATGAATGTTCCAGAAGCTGGAGCACTAGTCAAGAGCATGAGGGCCTTTGGTTCAGACACCACATGAGTCATTGGAGAAGTCATTTAGTCTGTGTATGGCTCACTTTCTAAAGATGGTGGAATACAGTGTCTATGGCAATATAACAAGTGTAAGAGATCAATCACTGCTGTAGTTAGTACCAGTATGCTATACAGCATAGACTTGGATTCTCCAAAATACAGCCTTCTAGCTTTACAACAAAGCAAATACCTTCTCTACCTAATAGCAGGGTCATTTTAAAAATTTCAGCAGAATTTATATTAAAAAATCAAGAACAATTTGCCCAAATGTTTGTAATAGGTCTCTTGAAAGTCCTGAACTAATAATATCAAAACTTAAAGCTGATCATATGTAAATGTAAAGCTGAAAGAGACAAAAATTTTGGTCCACTCAAAATAATTGCCAAATGTACTGGTACTGATGACAATGCTGTTCCTATTTTGAACTTACAGATGCATGTTGCAAAGCAAGCAGCTGCTGCCCTGATGGGAAAGTATGGGACCAGTTATGAAGTAGGATCAACCTCTTTAATTTTATGTAAGTTTCTTCATATTTCCCTTTGATTGCTCTGTTTTTCAAAGAAGAGAGTCATTCTTGTGTCACAGGCATCAGTAAGTACTGTTTTGCTGAGTTTCCTCTTTGAGTAATATTTAATGAGCTGGTTCAGTGTAACATCTGAGCAGCAGTCATTTGAATACTACAAGATAACACTGCACGTTATAAAGCTGACTGAGGGAAGGAAGGAAGCATTTTTCAGAAGCTAGTTCTTACATTAATTCCTCACAGATACATCACAGGGGACAGAATGAGATTGGTGATAGATCATCCTGACTCAGCTGAAGTCAGCACCAAAACTCCTATTTGTCTTCACTGGAGTCAAGCAAAAATTAAAATCCCAATCAGGTCTATAGTTACTCCATCAGACATTATCACACGGCAGCTGCTTGCAGGTCTGTGTGAAATATGTTGGTTTCAGCCTCATTCCTAATAGACTGGATAGCCACATCACGAACACCGCATGACAACTGATACTAATTGACAGCCTTTGCATAGAGGACTAGAGGGCCCTGGAGTCTGCCTGGTAAACCCACTCTTTTCCCAGAAAGCAGTAAGTCATGCCAGTCACTCAGAACAGTAAGTAGCTGACTTCAGTACCCACATGGTTTTGCATATTCACAGCATCTGTCTAAGTCCCCGAGTCACACAAGTCACCTACTGCATGAGCAATGCAGTATAAATATAAGGTAACCTGTCCATGCCTAGGACTGCATTTTGCCAGAGTTTGGGCTTATACTCAATAGGTGAAAAAAAATATCCATGAGTGTCCTGGCAGATGAACAGTGATACAGCGAGTAACCTGAAATTTAACAGATTTGATGAAAATTATGCTTTGAAACAAATATACAAAGAAATTCCAGGCAGTGCCAATGTAGGAAACAAAGTACCAGAACAGATAAATGGCCAATCCATCTTGTACCCCACACTAACCACAGTAAAATACTAAAATCACAGAATCCCTGGAACTCATCTCCTGTTATTGTACAATACCATCTTATGGAGGATTGTTTCACTTAGGAAACTCCATGGAAGACTTTTAGAATTGCAGCACCTAGAAACTCTGCTCTCCATGTCACAGTGATATACTATTACTGCTTGGTTCAGGGATTCTGGTATAGTCTTGCATTAACTATAGCAAGAAGTATTTTCAAAGAACTATGCTTAATACATGTATCTCCCCCCTATTTTTAAATTCACAGACAGTAACTCAGGCTCCTCACGGGACTGGGCTCACACAATTGGCATTCCTTTCTCCTATACATTTGAACTGCGAGACAAGGGTACTCATGGATTTGTTCTACCCCCTGACCAGATCCAACCCACATGTGAGGAGACTATGTTGGCTGTGACAACTATCATAGACTATGTTGATCAGAAGTACTTCCCCGGTGGGGCTGTGACGCTGACCTCAGGCAGCCTGGGGCTGAGCCTTTGCCTGAGTATTGTACTTACATGGACTGTTTCTTAAAAACAGCTTAGAGAACCCAGCAAGAGACTCCCATGCAAGGTACAATGTTCCTCTGAAAAGACAAAATTACATGAGCAGAGGAACTAAATGTCAAGTATTTCAATAAAGGCTCATCCCACAAAATACAAGCATCCACTTGTGGTTTTGATAGCTGTGTTTTAGGGAAGGAGGAAAGGATGAAGAGCTGTGGCAATTTCTCAAGCTTCACTCGTTAGCTCTGCAAGAAGCCAGCTTGAGTACTCACGGGGACGGAGCAGTATTACTCCCTGGTTCTTGAGCATGTTTTCAGGGGCCCACCTGGGCCTGCGTGGCCCTTCTGTCAGCCACAGTCCTGCCCCATCACAATTCTCACCACCACCTGACACCTCTGACTGCTGGGTCTTGCTGGCATTAGCAGGATGCCTATGAGACTTAAATGTACCCAATTCCCACTCCAGAAAATTGGACAGCTTCCTTGACATCCACCTTCCGTTCTTAAACTGGGACATCGGGATTTACCAGAAAATACGCAGCCTCAAAAGCTGGTGAAAGGTCATAATCAGGCAACCATCAACAGCAGCCTGAAACAAGCTGAAGAGTTGAGCTGATGCAAGTGTGTGGGGACAGACAGGACATGTGGCCTCGTCACTTAGATGCAGTCAGATTAGTGAAGATAGGAACTGCCAAAATCCTTCAAAATTACAAAAGAGAAAGGGAAAGGCTGGAAGGTCAGTGAAGTGCCAGAGGAAAGGAAATGTTTCATCCCATTGAGAAGGCACCCTCCACCTGAGCCACTCAAAAGGAAACACCAAGGAAAGAGCTTCTGTATTGTTACAGCCAACACCAGAGGGTGCAGGGCATTCACTGAAATAGAGAGGACAGATTTTAACCTGTACTCTGCTTTTGAATCCAGGAGTCCTGCATCCCAGAAATATATCCACCAGGCTTGGCTATTACAGATAATAGCATAGATTATTTTTCTTCCTGATAGAAAATGAGGGGGGGGGGGGGGGGGGGGAGGGGCTGGAGGAAAAAAAAAATTTATATGAAATGTCTGATTTTCTTAGCAAATTCCAAGATTCCATTTGAAAATTGAAAGTGTTCTAACCATGGATTTTCAACAAAATATTTTCAACTTTGGGGAATAGAATTTTTTTCCCCTTGACTGCTTGAAGGCTAGTGATGGCAAATGCAGATCAAGAGCTTCTGCCAAAAACTCACTAATAAAGGACATTGAGAGCACTGAAGTATTACTGCCCTCAAGTTATAAAGTACAGCAAGACTCAGTGACTTGACTAAGATCTCATAGAGGGTCTGTGGCAGAATCTGGAAAAATCTTTTGTCCATTTCTTTTCCAGCGCTGCCAAGAGAAGGATGCATGTCACTTGACCATGGTACTGTTAAAAAAATAATAATAATTTAAAAAAAAGACAAAACCTTGCAGTCATTTTTCCAACGCACATCTTATTGTCATTTTGTCTGTAATGTTAGTTGACAAATCCTAGCTCCTGTGTTCATTGTCCACAGATTATTACCAATTGGTGTAGCTAAATCTGTCTAACTCCTGCAGGTTCCCCAGAGCATAGTACTTCCAGACCAACCACTCATTTACAGTAAGACCCGTCTGTTGCTGGGTTCTGTAGCAGAAGGCGTCACTAATTAGCACTTGTCCCCATAGGAGCATCACTCCCCAAACTTATGTTTAGTTCAGGATGTGACTTGTAAGTCTTTATATTTGTACTTGTATATTGTGTCTGTGGAACTGTAAGAAACAAGATAAGTCCATCTGGCCCATGACTGTGAACTGTCTTTAAGCAAGTGGGGTTTCACCACAAGTGTTTCGTAGCCATTTGCTGGCAAATGGCAGTGAAGCTCCCCAGTGCCACCAGCAGCAGATGGCAGTGCCCTCTGGGGACCTATGCTCACATGCTCACTTTGCCAAAGCCAACCTAAGCTTGGGCTTCCACCAAGAGCTTTCCAGAACTCTTCCATGACTTTCCATGACTACAATGGTACAAAAATGCTGCCAATCAGGTCTTCATTACTGGATTTAGAGATATGGCGCAGCCTGGACACCTAAAGCCAGAGAAGAAGAGAGGTGGTATTGCTGATCTTGGGTATCTTTTGATAAAATTGTTTACCACTGCAAGATACAACTAGGTGTGTCCTGAAGTTAATTAGCAAGTTTCTGTGGACTGGCTCAGTCCCTCATTAGCTCTTCTTGTAATAACCACCATCAGGCAGAGGATGATGCCCCTGCACATGGCGCCTATGCAGGGGGATGAGGGGAGATTTTGCCTCCAGCATTCCCAGCATTCAAGAATCATAGAAACAGAGAGGAAGACTTCATCAGGAAAAAAAAAAAAAAAAAAAAAAGAAAAGATATTTGGCAATAATCATTATCTAGAAGAATGTCTGCTGCTGTCAGCACACTGATCATACCTGGGTCTACAGCGCCTTGGATCTGTCAGCAATGACTCACCCACTTTGCATAGTGAAACCACAAATGAAGGTTGTGTGGAAACAGCATCTTGCCCGCACCGCCATTGCAGAACAGATGTCCTGCAATGAGTGCTTACAGCCCCTCTTAGGAACTATCATTGCACAAGCAAACCACAACCGCTAAAAGGCCAAGGCTGCAGTGAATTGATCTTTACAAACATTACATGGGCTCTATATTTCACACACCCTGCCAGTTTGCTGACTTCTCTGTGTACCTTTTGTGCTTGTAGAAGAGTGATATGTATGGCTCACAAAAATCACTGCAGAGAGGGTGTATTTTATCAACCATGTTTGCAAAGGAAAATTTTAAAGAAAAACATAGTATGGATGTCTCTATTGAAACTCTCTCATGAATCCATTGCCTGGCTTTCTCTCTCCTGCATTCCTTTGTTGCTTTCTCTGACCCTTGCCAGGTTTTGCTTTATGACTAAGTATGGAAAGAGCCGCATTCTGATTTCTTGCGTGTTAGCAGAAGCACAGCATTATTCTACTGAGACAACAGTATGACTTTCGATTTACTCATGTGTAAACATGCAAAACTAAAAGATTCTTTCATTCATTGTTGTTTCTCCCCAATAATTTTACCAAGACCCGTGCCCCTTCCCTTTCTTTCTCACAGTTAAACACCCAAATCATGCTTGCTTTATTACATAATTAGTATTGTGAAGGATTAATTACTTCTGGTCATTCAGGTTATTGAACAAAAACAAGGGCATCCCAGTTCTGCATAACAGTGTTCTATATTATCCTTGTTAACATTTTGTCTGTAATACAAAAATAAAGATTGAAGGAAGGGCCATCAGTGATCTCATTCCATTTCATGCAAGGAGCTCCTCTCTCTGTTAATTTGTCCTCCATGCTATGTTAATTTGACACAGTCCTCAGGCTCCTAACAAGTTAGCAACACTGCCCTCATTAAGGAAAGTGAAGATACCACAAGGGAACTATAATATTAAATGAATGTGTGTAGCCTCATTTCTTAGAGCATCACATGATGGCAGAGCAAAAACCTACATTTTGAGGAGAGTGTGGAAAACACCTCTGTCAGTTGACCTTTCTGGGGAAACACTTGCAATGGAAGTTGTTACTTCCTGGTAAACTGCTTATGCTCCAGAAATCCACTCAAATATTATTCTTTTATGCAGGTTCTACTCCAAGCAAAAACATCTTAGACTTGAACAGCTTAGACTGTGTATGAAAATTTGAAGCAGTCTTAACTGGAACAAACTTGCTCAGAAACACAGAAAGAGGTTCTCAGTGTGCTCCAGACATTATCATAGATGGAAATGTACTGGTTTATGACAGCTGAAGACCTAGTCATTTGTATCCCAAGCCTCTCTAGCCAAAACCCCCCTTTTTCCAAAGTAGCCTGGGACCTACTTCAGATAGAAGGGTCAGGCTTTGAATGGAAATCAAAGTATCCTGAGCTGGTCTTGGGTTCCTTCAGCCTACAACCTGTAGGTATTCATGGTCCTGGTAAGCTTTGTCTCATTCCCTGTGTCTTCTTTTGCCTTCATCCAAAGCTGGGTTTTCTCGGCTAGATGGGATGTCCAGTTATACCATACACAAAAAACAGAGCAGAGACCATTGCTTTGATGAGACATCCTATGTTCACAATTTCCTTCCACATAAATGGCTGGCCAAGGCTGCCTTGTTTCATTACCACTAAGCTGAGAGGGTACCAATAATAAAAAGTAAACAGAGGTTATGATTGGACATGAGAATTAGCAAACTTGGGTACTCTTAACAAAAATCTTGTCTAAAATGCATTTTATATTTTCTGCATCCTCCTTCCAACAAATCCAGATGATCCTTGTTGGTATAAAATATAAAGGAATAATTTGATGACAACCTGTCATCACTTGCTCCTGTCTGCCAAATCTCATGGTGTCTGTTTATGTGCATGGTAGGCATTCATAAAACCACTTCTTTTCTGAAAGCTGGCAAACAATATGAGTGTGCTATTCACAAGGCAGCCAGTGGTAAGCAGAAAGAGCATACGCACTGTCATGGTCACACCTTTTAATTCACATCGGTATACTGACCCAAGGTATGTCCCATCACAGCTGTGCTCTGTTATGTGGGAATGCCTCAAATGAATGCAATGTAATTTAGGGACAGGTGGTTGGGATTGCATAGTACCAACTGCAATGTAAAATCCCTAGAGGAGGGAGAGCATTTGCAAAAATGATAGAAATGTATTGTGCTGACAAAGATGTAAGTAACGCTGGCTTTGGCAGTGGGAAAGAGGAAATGGGGAGGTCACAGGCAGACTAATAATGCCATTTTTCCTAGCTTTAGCTTCTTCTGCAGGAGTGTCTAAAAGAGACAGCCCTTGTTTCGAAAATACAAACTCTTCTTGCTCTCAAACACCCATACAGCTTTACCTGGGAGAGGGCTGAGGAGGAAAAGGATTACCGATGAATGTTGCTTAGCTCTGATTAGTGAGGCACAAGGCGGAAGGACTAAAACTAATGAGGGAGATACTGAGCACAAGCATAACCAGGCAGCAAGGAACAGACAAGTAGGCAGTGCTCTGTGATAACTAGGTGTAAAATTCTGTTTGCCAGAGTCACATGACAAAAGTCTCCATCCTGAGACTGTAGTACAGGCTTTTATGTCATTTACTGCTAGTGCCAGGGCAGGTCAATCACTGATTGTAGCAAGGATGCTCTATCCACTGCCATCATCTAACACAAAAACTAAGTCTGTATTTAATGTCTGTGTTCCTAGTTCCTAAACACAAAGCAGAAACATGTAAATCTGTGAGAAAGGTCACTTTACTCCACATTCTCTCCTCTCATTTCAGTCATTGTTTTTGCATATTCTTTAGATTTGCACGTTGTGACTTTTATTTCCAAGCTACCTAGATAGAAACAAATGAAGGGGGGTTTTTGTTTGATTTTGGGGGGCTTATGCTTTAGCTTCTACTTGAAAAATGCGTCTTTCTTGGGATAAGCAATGTCCCTTGTGGCAGAACTGTCTCTGAATTTGCTGTTGTTTGCTTCACCAATTACCTGTGACATTGACCTGAACCAATTACAGCGTGATTTTGAAAACACTTAATGGGTTCATTACCTAGAGGTAGAAATCTGGGAAAGCCAGCTCTGTGTCAAACAGTTGACTAGGAAATATTATGCTCAGGGGTGACAAACCATTCCACACCAGGAGAATCTAATTCTATAAGGAAAATGATTGCACAAGAGTTTCACAGCCAAAATGCATTACTTGGCATTGTTCCCATCTCAGAGGCAGGTATCAAGCTACTCATGCAAGGATAAATCTATCCAGCCGTCTTTTGTCTGCTACATACAGAATCCCATTAATTTCATAAACTTCTTAGTGCCTTAAATCCCCAAAACATTATCCAAGGATATTGTTAGCATACGAGCAACTGGGAATCAATAATAGTCTTGGGAAGGGGCAAGAAGGGGAATAAGGGTTAATAGCAATTATTCATAGAAAGCAATCTAAACCATTTTTTAATTTAATTTGGAGTGCCAAATTTAAAGGATTGTTGAATGCTAAGACCATTTTCATCATGCTGATCCTGTGTCTTATTGAGTGGGACCAGAGTATTACTCATTTTTTGTGACCCTGACTTATCAAGGACATGCTGGGCAAACAGCCAAGGTAATACAAGCTCAATAATAATAATCTATACTTAAAGTTAACATGATGGCTATTATATGACGGCTGTGCCGATTGGAGGAAGGTTAGCTCTTCCAGCTCTGGTAACTGCTTGACTTAGCACTTTTTTTAGTGCATGAGAAATGTTATAAAATAAAGCATATATCTTACAAGTGGGAGAAAAGTCATGCAGTGTAAGCAGCAAAGAAATAGGAAGAGGTAGCAGAATGATGGGGGTGGAGAAGTAGCGAATCCAAAAGCAGTTTGGACATGGTTTTTAGAAAAAAAAGCAGTAAAACTCCCCTGGCTCCGTCTGCACATAGGACTGTCATTGTGTGTGCCAGGAGAACAGATCAAGAGATTGATAGGAGCCTTGTTCTATTTAAAGGACATGGAAATGTGCGGAATCAAAGAAGTTAGAAATGACAAAAAAGGCCAATGAAAGACTATCTGTCTCCTTGGATTGCTCTCTGGGGTACGTTTCTGGGGGTGGTTGTCTAGTTGAGTCATTAAAGTCTCAAGCTCTCCTCTTCTGTGTCCCCCTTCAAACTGTGGAGTTGTACTTTTACCTTCAGTTTTCAAACTTCTCCCATATGCATGAGTCTATGCAGCACAGGGAATATATATTTCAAATATATTTGTATTTTTATATATATACTTGTTTTGTTTAACAAGTCTTACTTGTCTTAGTTACTTCTATGGATCCCATGAACCCTGAAGGATTCAGAGACAGTGACTGGTTTCACCCATTAATTATCTATCTTGTGCCCCACAGTGTCCCAGGGACTGAAAAAGTAAGTTCCAGGAATTGTCACTTCCTTTAGACTGTATGGATAAGATGGTTGTGAAGCTTTTTTTCAGCTGTAACATGTGGATTTTGTCCAGGTTACCAGGAATCTGATGTTGTATCTATTGCATGCTTTCTTTGTAGTATCAACACAAGACTGAGCTCTTTGACTATCTTCCAAGGAAAATGAGGAACTCCAGGTGAGTTCTCTAGCCTGAGATAGCTGTTGAGACAAAGCTCGTTCTAACCCTACATCTACTCCATGCTCAGGATCACTTAAATTAGGCGGGCTGGTCTGTCCCACTGATCTAGCTATGTTATTCTTCAGTCCTCTGCCAGGTAAAGGTCCTCTCAGAGGGGCTATATTGATGTAAAAGTGACCAGGAAAGAATAAGCTATTTATTTTCTGAATAGGCTAAAATGGCACTTTCCCATGCTGTAAACTTTCAAGGATAAACATGATTAATTTCACCTCCTTGAACAATCAAATACAACAACACCTACTGCAGAACTATTTTGGAGTTCTATGTTTTTGAACAGCAAAAATATTACCTTTTTTGTGACTATAGTATTTCCCATGAGGCCAACAGAGCGAGGCCCACATGGCTATTGAATGGCTTACTCTCAGTAGCAAGAGAAACTACTCAGCAAAACACATGTGAACTGAGGGGAAAGAAAACCAGCTTGCATAAGGGTACCTAGCAAGATGGACTGCAAAACACAGAATGGGCCCAGATCTTTGCAGTCTCAGTTGGTGACCTACTCACTACCCTGTAGCATTCAAACTGAGCCACAGAGCTTTAAAATTAAAAATGGCTTCAAAGGAAAACAAATTGTTTCTAAGCACAGGTACACTTTAAAGACACATAGCATCCCAGAGCTAACCAATATTTTTTGCCTATCACATTTCTCTTACACGATATTTTTAGTAATGTAGTGCAGATTTGTCATTTTGCTTTTCTACACAAAACCCATGAAACACATTTGATATAGTATGTTTAACAGGTATTCTAGTGAAATATACCCTGCTTAAAGGACACATTTTTTTAAGAGGGACCTTAGATTTCTACATGAAGTGCAGCAGGTTTTACTTAGAGGACTAAAACCAAATGTTGACATGGTGCGATAGTACTCTGTGAAATTCCTGACTCCACCTCTTCCTCAGCTTCAAAACACTCAGACACTTTAGAGAAACCCACCAGGAACATTAATATGATGATGTGTCAGGAGCAGACTGCAGTGAGTGGGTGAGGAGTTCTGACCTCACAGAAAGCCAGAGTGTCTCAGAGGGCTCTTCACTAAAGAACAACAGTGTTTTCCAAACATGAGAGTGGAAACAGAAGCTGCTTAAAGGGAAATAATCCTCTTTGTTGAGCAATCATTTTTTCTAGATGAAAAGAAAGAGAATTTGCAAAACCACAATGTAACTCCAAGATGTAAATATATATATTATTTAATACATTTTAGGACAAAAGATAGTTGACTATAATTGAAATGGCGATGTTAAACTTGCTGAACAGACTATTCCAAATTTAAGCTTGAAATTAGTCCAGCACAACAGCAATGTCTGAGAAATTTCTAAGGTTTCTGCCACCATGGTAGCTAAGTGGCAATGGGCTTAATCCTGCACTCACTCTGTCCATAGTCAAACTTCTCCTGGTCTTAGCAATGCTGGATCTAACCCTGTAAATGCTAACATGCTTGAGATCAGAGCTTGATTTCTAAAATCTTTTTATCCAGTTTCCCACGGCAACTTGGGTTGGGAATTCTGTGGAGACCATTCACTTGAAAGATGTCTGGGGGAGATTTCTTTCATTCAGCAACAAATCCCTGACTCATTTGAAGAACTGTGTTGACAGCCCGACAGGAAGCCATGCCATCCACTCCTTGGGCAACAGGCACTTTTGGCAACGTGTGCCAATTTAGAAGACAGGGAACAGTAAAGGAGGGGAATCGGGAGTCAGACAAGGTCCCTGGAAACTTCCAAGCTGTTTAAAAGAGAAAGGAATTGTTGCCTTGGTTAAATGCAGTTCCCAGTCTCTCACAGGCAACTAGACAAATTAACCATTATACTTAAAAAATTCTATTGTCCTCAGTGGATGATGGTAAAATGTAATGATTAGATAATATGCAGAGTATACACAATAACTCCTCAACAAAATCACCAGCTCTGTGGATAAAGATGCCTCTAAAAACCCAGGTTCATAGACATAAAGACTTGGGCTCTAATCACCTTGTGGGGTTTATTCTCTTTTCCTGAAGAAATAAGGCCGGAGAGATCATACTGCCTATATCTCAGCCTCTCCTTAATAACTTGTGAACCAGCTGGCTGCCTTCAGCCAAACTGGCAATGTGAAAGAGGTCACAAAAGTAAGAAGTTCCTACAACCTCTGTAAGAAAAGGTGGCTGCGTGGAATACAGACCCCATATTACTGCCATTAAGAGGGAAAGGTCAGTAATTAGGTCTTTTTTTGAAAAGAGCAGGGGGGGCCTCTCCAAGAGGAGAGCAGAGGAAATTGAGGGTGTTTCTTGGCACGCTTATGATGGAAACTGAGGAGAAATGGATTACAGACTGTGTGTGGGCGGGGACACAATTTCAGAGGAAACTAGACTTTGTTAATTCTGCTGCTTGGTTGTATTATTGTTTTCTGTGAAAATGAGGAGGATTATTAGACATAGCTGACTCAATTGCATTATCAACATGAAAAGGCCTGATCCAAACCACAAGAGGATGATGAGAAAAGAAGCTTGAATGCTGAGAAGCCATGTAATATATAGTCATATACAATATCAACATATAAATTACACTGCATGTTAATTAACGTACGTGCTGAAAGCCCTCGAAAATAGGAAAACCTGCAGGGCATTTAGAGCAAGGATGGCACCTACATAAATTTGTGTGTATTTTTGGACATACCTGAGTCCAGGCAAAGGTTGTTCTGAAAGTTCTTTGATCCTCTGGGAAGTTGGACAAACCAAAACACCTTATTATTGCACTGTAGCTTCCTGGGGAAGTAAGTGTTAACTCAGAATTGACCATTGCACTCTCTAGAAGCACACCTGAACAACTTTCTGTTTTGTAGGAATATACTTAGAGCATCAGCATAAATGCTTAGAGATAAAGCAAGTGTCAGCGCTAAAAAACGCATTCTTCAGATAGAAGAGATCTCAGACGAGGCCTGTGTAAAGAAATGACAAAGCTATAAGCTATGCAGGAGCTGCCTTTATGAAAGTGACTAAAGAGTCAGATTCTGCTCCCATTTGTGGCTTGAAAAGCAAGAGCAAGCCTGTAGAAATGCCACGCATTTTTTCCCCATTTAAAGCCAATCTGGGAACAAAATCTGCTTTCCATGTGACTTTAGCTCCTGCTGAAAAGAGGACTGTCTCACTCTTCAATTGTTAAAATACTGCTTTTTTAAAAAGCAAGCAGAAGGCAAGGCAAGGAGGGAGTTTTGCTCTACAAATAGGAAGATCTGTTAAGCACATACCCCACATCTTCATCAGGTGACAGGATGATAATCTTGAACAACTTTTTCTGTTGACTAAGTGTCACATGGCTCAAGGGGACTGCTAATTCCCTTTCCTACAATGACTCAGACTGGGATTTCCCCTAGTTTTGTTATTAGCCTAGTTGCTATTTTTCCTCCTACTCATTTTGTTGCTTAGGAGACTGCTAGTTATGAAAAAAAAAGCCCACAAACAAAACAAAATAAAAAACTCAAGACCTAGTCCTGCCACTGTAATTCCAAGTTATGGAATGCTAAATGCTCTTGCCTCCTGGGATCTGCCTGCACAGAAGGAACATGCTTTGTCAGTATAAAGAGTTGCCAGGGAAGTAATTTTCCAGGCACAGCCACTGTTTGGTCTCCCAAAGTCAGGTAGTATAGATTTATTTTTCATGTTTTCAGAGCAGTAACAGAAGTTTCTCCAGCAGAACAACGTAACTGGGCAATGATTTAAGGGGCAGAAGGTTGGTGACATGACAGAGTCGTAGAACAGAGCAGCAATTTCTCTGTTATTACATCAGGACCGTGCAATCCTATAACAATTATACTGACATCTCTGTGTAAATACAGGAACAAATTCAGGGACTCCTTTTCTGGGGGAGGCTCTGCCAAGCCTATTTGTACATGCTGTAGTCCAGTATGAACATGGTGCTCCATAATAACTGCTGGCTCTTCTGTCCCATTTTCATCAGGACATCTCAATCTGCTTCATAAATCTGGTCACCGTAACTTCCTCTTCTCCCTTCACATTTCTATCCTCCCTCCTCACCTTTCATTGTATAGAGGGTGAAACTGCAGCCAAGAGAACAGGTCAACAATAACAGGTGCTGAAAATTCCTGGTCCAGTCCTCTAATGGAAGGATAGGACTCTAAAGAGAAACCAGTGTAAAATGCTGTAAAAAGGCTAGAAAATGAGTCCTGCATTACAAGCCCTGTCTCTTTTCATTTTCTGGCTTTTCAAAAGGACCAAATACATCATTTCTTGATGTGGGGTTGAAGTTCTTTAGATTTAATCCCTCTTGAAAATTCTGGTGCTTATTTTTAGGATCTCAGCCACAGGTTTAAGATTTAATGTCAGGCTCCTGTGCCTGACATGCTGAATGTGTGGGTTTCTGGCACATGTATTTAAAAAAAAGATGTGTTATAAATTGGTTTCCTAGGGCCTGAGGACTTTGGAAAAAGACTTATTAAAAGATATGTGGCATTAGAAAGCAGAACACCTTCAAAAACTACTGCTGTACAAGATGACTCATAAGGTGATACCACCAATTTTGCTAGTAACACCAGAGGAAAATTATGTCCTAAATCAAAAACATTCAGATGTTGCAGACTTGTTCTTGGGGAAGACATACAACACATTTTATCAGGCTTGTTTCCTCAGCTGAATAAAGTGACTGAGAAAGTAGATAATGCCAGCATATTCAATGCAAGTGGTAGGCAAGGAGGGGACAAGTTCTCGTGTCTTGATCTTGCTGTTATTTGTAGATGCTGACACATCTCCCTTGGACTTTAAGGACACCAATATAGCTGTCTTTAATTTCCTGCTTTCTCCTCCAATCTGTTGTTCCTATCTCTTGATCCCTGTGTCTGGTCTTTTTAGAGTCTCTCTCCAGGAACCTTGTTCAAGTCTTCTTACCTGTTTGCCTAAGCCAGTAGAACAGTCTATGTAACTCTTCACCTTTACATAACATTTGCTTACTGTCCAGCAGTATCTTTGGAAGAGCTGGCACTTTCATTGATCTATCTGAAGCATGCACAAAATGATAGACCGTTAATACCCTTTCAAAATTACTGCCCTCCCACTAGCAGAGGTGAGGACATAAGATGGCTTGTATGTGAACCAAAATATATGATCAAGAAAGAACAAAAAGACAGAGGCACTTTCCCACAAGGAGAAAGCTGGTCAGGTTACATTCAAGAAATGGTAATATGTGTTCCATCATGGAATGACAACCTAGGGTTGAAGACTCCTAGGGAGGGTGAGAATATGCATCACGGGGTCATGACCAGCCCACCCTTCCTTTATTGTTAAGGTGGGAGGATTTATGTATTAATTTCTATTTCTGTAGCTCTTAAGACCAATACCAAGAGGTCAGGGCCATGCTGGACAAGGTATGATAGTGACATTTAAAAAAAAGACAGTGCCTCTTTTACAGTGCACATACCTTGCTACCTAGACTGTACACAGCACAAGGAGAGAGTGACATGTAATGGGGAGACAAACAGGGGGCAAAGCAAGAGCCAAGCCAGGGGCACTAGAGCAGGCTTGCTGCTCAGTCACAGGCAGAGGCAAACATCCTGACTGATGTCTGCTGCAAGCTAACTGGGTGATGCTGGCTGGGGGTGTGAAGAGGATCTCATTTTCAGTGCCATCCTGCTTCTGCTGCAGACATCAGTAATAGCACAATTCAGCCTATGTGAGTTCAGGAGCCCCCAGATAACTTCTGAAACTCCCAGTACAATGCCCAACTTCCATCAAGTATGGGTGCTTTAATCCCCCATCATTTCAACATGAGTGAGAACAGCTGAGTCAGATTTGGAAGTCAGGTCTTCTGGCTCCAGTTCCTGGACTTTCAGGTCTGGTCTGTCACCTCCCTCAGTTGGGAACTGCTCAGCTCAGCTGTGAACACTTCACATTCATTTTCTCCACTGATTTCCTTTGTAAACCTGTTGTGCCTCATCTCTTTAGGTAAAAAGATCTTCAGTATCCTCATTATAGTCTATATGTATGGTGCCAGGCATAACATGGCACCAGATCCCTTCTTGGAATGTCCATACTTTACTAAAATCCAAACGGAGCCATAGGAAGGGCAGAGTAAAGAAAAACAACTCCAAGAGGTTATGGGGAGCATAAAAAGGGCCAAATTTGACAGTCCCATTAGTTTCTGCCACAAGGAAAGGGGCAAGAGCATCTGTGGCAGCAGCTACCAGAGATGTCCTCGGGGAGATGGTAATTGTGGTTGTTGGTAAACTACAGGGACCAGTATATCTCAAACCAACATTCCTTTTCTATTTGCTTTAGCTTTTCTTTTGACAGCTTCTAGCTTTTCTCCTTTTATTTTAATCAAATAGAAGTAGTCAGAATTTGGGCCACTTCTGAGTGCCTGATGCTTTATTTTGGAAAGCTAGGGAAATACAGTGTCACCTCCATCTTGTCTGAAAGGGATAAAAGACATCACGGACCTTACATAGGCTCCTACATCCTTGTGGACTGTTATTTCAGGGATAAGCCTTGTGTTTTAAAAATGGAGGAAAACTTGTATTAAAAGTGCCTGGGGGCTTTTGAACTGGTTTATAAAAATAGCTGCCTGAAGAACAAAAAGAAGTGAAAAAGAAATCTGAAAAACAAATTCAACACCAAATAGTTTCTAGTGTGCCCATCTATTTCAACTACTGTGATATTAATAGAACACACAACAGCAGGGAGTGGGAAAATAAACGTATTTTCACTCACATAAAGGGACTGCCTAAATGACTCACAAATGCAAAAATAAATAAATGGCTCCCCATGATAATCTGAAACTATATTATATCCACAGAAACAACTCAGCTTCTTAACTGTAACCTAACATGTTAAATTCACTCAGTTTTATTTGAGGCCATGGACAGATTGAGTGATCAATCTCTATTACCCTGAGCTTTTTTTTAATCCCATCCTTACAGTGCCATTTTTCTTCTCACTAGACATTTCAGTTCATTTCCCTGAGCCTTTTTCAGCTTAATAGCTGAATTTCAGACTTACAGGGGGGAAAAAAAAAAAGGCTCTCAAACTTCCAGAGGGAAGTGAGCAAGTAAGTGTGCTGTGCATGGGAGGGGGAAATATAGCAAAAAGGAAAAGGAAAGAAAAACAAAACAAAACAAGCAATTGTTAGCACTGCATGTGCTGCACTTAGTGGATAAAAGTTATGTATTCTAGTTTGATAATGGAGATGGTCAGGGTCAAACAGGTGCTGGCTTCAGAAGCTGGTAACATCAAGAGGCGGGTTGTTTTGATTTTTTTTGTATTGTAGAATTGGCAAACAGGTATTCCCCTAGAGAAATTGAATGAGGACATAGCAATTAACTCTCCTGTTCCTGCAATTGGAGTGCTAATCACATCCTTAGCAACTGCATGGTCACTATGGTACCGACACCATCTTTTGCTCAAATCCTTTCTGATTCATTCTCCTGGTAACTTTGGTGATGTTCAGAGCAGAGGTTACGTACACTTGCTGACACTCTGCTGAATGGTTCCATCAATCTCCATTCTGCAATACTGGACTCTGTTGCAAATGAAAATCAGCTGGGAGGCTAGAAAGGAAGCCAGTGTCTGGAGAATCTATGCTGTTTGCTTTTCAGAAACACTGTGCAAATGACAAACACAACGCTTCACTACAGCCTCTCTGCTCTAATAGTCTTAAATGTGAGGCTAATGAACTTTAGCTTTCAACTCCATTGAACCTCATTATACTGTAAATACCCTTTGTGTAACATCTTCTTGTGACTCAGCTGCCAAAAACAATAATGAAGCTATCAGAAAAGAAGGAAAAGAAAAAGCTACGGTCTAAAACCAAGCAAATCAGATTCATCTTTCCACAGCAAATATTTGTCCTGGGAGAAGCAGTGACAAATTATAGAGACTGTAATGGAAAAATGCTAGATGTTGAGACATTTGTGAATGCTAACAGAATCAGAAAACAGCATACAGGAAACAGATTAATGATCTCTCCCTGATGAAGTCGCTCAGAGTGCTCGCTGAATCTCTCCTGTAAGAAGTTCTATCCCATGCACTGCAGACACAAACAACTGGAACCAGCTTTTATTCACTGAACATTTCAGGTTTGAGTCACTAATCTCCTCTAACTGCTTTGAGTGCTCCAGTGACACAGAAGAGCTGGAGCTCCAGTACTCACTGTGAAGAGGGACTGCTGACTCCCTTCCCTCACTGGTGGTATGAAGTGGTGAAGGAGAACTTACGATCCCAGCCCTTTATTTTCAAAATCTCAATGTTTTGGTAGACAGGAAGGCTACCCTTAGCATCAGTCAAGCAGAGAGAAGGAAAAAAAGCATTTGCAGGAAGATGACGGATGTCATGTACTCAAAGTGTATGAAGTCTATGTTAGGACACCATGCAGTTTATGGGAATAGGAGGAAACATTCCCTGGGAGCATATTTTCAGTATCTTCTCAGCTGCAGGATTACATCCTCTGATAGAGCTGGTACTGATCTTTTTTTAAGGCAGAACAGGTGGATGCTGTGTGGATCTAGACTGACAAACATCTATTTTCACATGTGGGAGATGATAACATTAAAATGGAAGGTATGGATACTGGGAGGTAGTCAGCTAGAGTGGGACTTTCAAGTGGTACCAACTGAGAAGGAGATAAATGCATAGCTTCAGAAAGATTCACAGAGTGGACATTTTAAAAAATGTCAGCATTTACTGGAGGACCTCTAATTGGAGGACCTCAGTTCTCCATTTTCCTAATTGATTCCTGTAACAAAGATGCCCTGAGTGCTGTATACTGCTCACTGATTGCTGGGCAAACATTACTGGAGTGTCAATATTTGCTTTTTCCTAGAGCTATCATTGTTTGAGAGGCTATAAGTCATTTGGGATAATGGTCTACTAGTGCTGTATTAAACACACATGAAAATCATCTGGTATGTTCACTCTGTTGGTTGTGCTTTTTTTTTTTCACTTTGTGGTGAAAACAACTGCTAGTCAGTTGATAAAGCCAGAAGACAAGACAAGGTATTTCAAAGGAACACAATTTTACCTATTCTATCGGTATCCTGTTACTGGGGCCTTAGGTTCAGAAAGGGCAAGAATTCAAAATCTTTACACATTTTACATTCTCAAAGCTGGTCTCTACAACTATGCGTTCCCCTAACTCCCCACCTCCTACTACCCTAGGTGCTGATGCTTTGTCTTAAACTAGAAGTCAACATCTTTATCACAGATAGCTTCCTTCAGAAACTTCCTTCAGCACCTAGCATAATGGGTACCCTGCTCCTAATTAGTTCTTCTTGGTGCTACCATGACACAAACCTACGTTTTCATGTTAGAGGTGAAGGTTCTCTTTCTTGAATGGGTAAAATAAAGCCTGACTGTGTATCTGGACAGAATTAAGAGAAAACTAGATGGTGGTTTCTTGTTAAACAAGAAGAAGGAATTATTTTCTGCTCTAGCCAACACATAATGAGGCCTTCCAGTTTTTCCACGGGCTCATCTTTTTGAATACCAGATAGATTTTCTCTGTAGCCCAAGAACTTGAGCAATAATCAGTATAGTGGAGCTGGAGATAACCCCATAATTGCAAGTTTGGCCAGCTTACCCAAAGCTTTCACCACAAACTTTATGAAAATACTGCTCACTACGTGAAAGTTGCAGTACACAGGGTATGGTACTTTTGACAGGCTGACTGAGCTGCATAGCTGTGGAGTAATGCTTCAGATGATCCTATTGGTCCTTTGGTCATTCAATATATAGGTAAGTGCACTTCATATGACACTGTCCCAAGATAGACAGAAGATCACTATGATTTCTGGCAAGGAAACACCTGGGGAGTCTGCTGTGCTTGGAAAGAAGACAGAAGAAAAGTGGATTGCAAAATCCAAATGCTATTATGGTCTTGACTCCCTGACATGGGTCAAGAAGAGGTTGGTTGGAGGTTGACTGCATATTTTAGATCTAGAAATCCACACCACAAGACCAGAAGTTTTGAAAGGACAGCTTTGTTTCGCTAACTTCAATGTTTTTCCTTCATCCTGCTCTATAATCAGGTTAGAATTTGACCTTGTATATAAAAAATGTGCCTTTCAGTGGGTGTTTAAATTAGCAGATTATTCTTGTGCAAGTCAATTGGGAAGGTGTTTAAATCCACTATACCTGTCTTTTTACGTGTGCAGAAATTTGGTTTCATGAATAGGAACTCCAGGCATCCAGAATAGATAAAAGTCTATGCTAAGGATCTGAGAAGAAACTTTTGCCTATTCTGCACTAGAACTTATATTTATATGAAACATTACCAAGATCCTGCTGAATAAGAATTTGTCTTATCATTAAACTGACTGTTTGGTAACTCCTGGTCAGTGTAAATCATGTTTTTCCTTTCCGCATAATCTGAAGAAAGCAAGAGCCTCTCACAGCTCCAGTTGCAGAGGACAAGTTCAAATACAAAAGCTCATGTCTTCAGCTCTGTGTACATTCTTCGGACATTCCCCAATGGATCTGCTATTTCAATGGCCATCATAACACCACAAAGCTCCTTGCTTCCTCTTTTTTCACTTCTGATGAAACTTCCTCTATCACAGAGCAGAGCTAACAGTCCAGATTTAATCAACAAAAGAATTTACATTTCAAAATAATGAGACCCACTCAGCTGGTAACTTGTTAATTAGTTCTCAAGCATTCTCCCTTTATCCTCTTGTGCTGCAACTCCAAATAGACCTGGCTGCAGCACACAATGTTTCCAATAATAAGGGAAGTAACTCGGAGCAAATGTTATCTCGGAGTCCTGTCTTGCTCCAGGCTCAATTTAAACCAATCTGTGGATTTCAGGAGAACTACTCCTGATTTACCTAGGGGTAAATGTCTTAATGTATCACACTATCTTACTTTTCCTAACAAGTTTTTGCCTTCTATTTTTGCATGATGAATGTCAGCAAAGCAATTACATGCCTGAACTTAAGCCTCTCTGCCCCTTTATTTTTTAACAATGCTATTCTTTCACTCTGGAGCTCTTAATACTTTTGAGGTCAGATTCACATCACAGAAAAGCTATTTATACTGCTTTACAATTCAGTGTAATTTTTTTCTTGATTCTAACATTAAGGGCTTTCTAGCCAGCTATACAAAGGTACCAGAATATAAATAAGAATCCATCCTTTTTTTTTTCCTAACACCCAGATACTTGCAAGTGAGGATGAATGTAAAGAATGAGGATCTGTTCCCAATTTCTGTCCCTGTACTAACAAAATCAGAAATACATATGCTGGGTTTCACAATCTTCCCCAGCAGATTCCCTAACAAATGGAGTACTCCACCAATTAGTCCTCAGCGCAGGACATGCTTCAGCTGACCTACTGGCAATCAGTTGCTCCAGAGCCTAGATTGATTTTGTCCTGTGATTATCAATTCTCTGGCCAGACAGAACAGACAAGATCTTAAAGACAAGAACACGGTTTAGGAAATAAAATCAGGATGTTCTACTCGGCACACAATTTCCTCCTATATCCCATTTTTGCAAGGCACATAAGTGTGTGCTTAACTTCAAGCACATGATTAATCACCTCTTTGGGAACAGGAAGTCTTTCCTGAACTGAAGGCAGCTCTATAGATGAATGCCTTCTTTTTTTCTGTTTTTCTTTCTTCTCTCCCTCCCCCCCCCCCCTTTTTCCCATTTCTTCCTTTTTTTTTTTTTTTTTTTTACCTTTCCCCTTTTCTTTTTTTTTTTCCTCTATCATATATAATGCCTCTGTGCAAAGTTCTTCTCTTTCCTAAATATGGTGGGTGGGTGAGGGACTGTAGGAGGCAATTATTTAAATAATAAGGTGGGGAAATAGGTTATAAAAATAGCAGTACATTCCCAACTTTTTAACAGGAATTTGTACTTCTTAATCACTTCAATTTCTCTGGAAGCCTCAGGACTAAGTATACATAAGACTGAACCTGGCGTTTTTATTGATGTTTATCTTCTACAAATGAACTACTTAACTATGTTTTTGAAAACCATAAATTAGCACCAAGGAGCCTTGCAAACAGCAAGTAAAACAAAACAAAACAAAGGAGGAAGAAATAAAACTGCCATGCAAAACTTTATCCTTCCTAAGTTGCCAGGACATCTTATGAATACCCATCTAATTTTATGTGTTTGTCATCATGGTAAAAAATGTTCCTACCTGTTGCAAATGTGGAAAAATGTTCCCAATACTTTTAAAATATTTTAATAATGAGATCTTATGCTTTAATCAGACATTTAGAGCCTGCATTTGTTGCCTGTAAAGCCAATGCAATGATTCTGATTTTCACAGAAATATGACCAAGCCCTAGGATTGGCTGCAGTGATGATTTCGGATCTGAGCTCCAGGGAATAAAATTCTAGAAATGCGATTCATGAATTGGAGGATCTCAGTTTGGGTGTATTTCACTTGAAATATTTGAAAGGAGTCTAATGACTTCCTTAATCTCATGTGTTTATAAGGGTTATTCATGAAGGTTCATTCTATTGCAAGGTTTTCAGCTTGATAATGCATAGGAGGCATAAATGCTGAAGAGTATCACTTGATAGCCAAATTTGTGACAGGCAGTGTACTAATTGCCTGTATCTGCAAAAAACAGTCATCTTATTAAAACTCCCTGATTAAATAGATGGTTCCCTAGAACAAAGAAAAGAAGTAAGAATGGGGGAGGGGGAGTTAATTAATTAAATATTTTTTGGTGCTACTACTATTTCTTTTCTTCCTGACTCCTTTTTCTGTACTTTAAAAAAATATTCATCCTCCTAGAATCAATAGCACAAGCATTCACAACAGATTAGCCCAGAGAGGACTCTGATCCACTTTCACTGCTAAGACAAAGCTTCCATTGATACCAATGATTTTGGCCCTGGAGTATGCATTTGTAGTTGACTTGTCAGAGCTCAGCTTTGCTGCCCACTTGCTGTGATGCACACCATGCACCTATTTACTTAGGACCCAGAATGAGAAGTGAGAGTTACAGAAAATCTGTTCTGAACTCCTTTAGTTTAATTTGAATATTTGTGGAATTCAGTAGAGAGCCAGCAAGGCTAACCTAGTTATGGAATATGAATTTTAGCCATTGCAAGTCAGGTTCTGGCCAAATTATTTTTCAAATACACATCATCTTTGTTGTAACTATGACTATACAGGTTTGGTTGGGGTTTTTTCCACTTTTGCATGAGATTTGGAGGCTCTGTCTGTACAAAGACTTGCACATATGTTTGACCTAAACCTCCATGGAGTAGCCCACTCCCTCCCTCCCGCATCCCAATTTTAATTAGATTCCTTGATTTCAGGATGTGCAAGG
Source organism: Balearica regulorum gibbericeps (assembly GCF_011004875.1). Taxonomy (NCBI): domain Eukaryota; kingdom Metazoa; phylum Chordata; class Aves; order Gruiformes; family Gruidae; genus Balearica; species Balearica regulorum. The sequence continues at coordinate 14,216,802 of NC_046189.1, read as the reverse complement.
TATAAGGTTAGGCAGCTCAGGGATACTTTGAGGCATTCTGGTCTGTCATCTGTACAATGGTGTGGGAGTCCTCTGCATATATCCACAGCAGCAAGAAAACAGCTGGACTATTGCTGTAACAGTTTTGTGGGAAGGAGATATAAAGGGGAACAGCAGAAGGAAGAGTATCTTGGAAAATATCTCAGTGTAATGTGAGGGTGTGAGGTGGGAAGGTAGAGAAGCAGGCATTAATCTACTGTTTAAAATCTGCTGTATGTGCTTTGTAATCACTGTGAGTTACTCAGAAAAAAAACCTCCTTGCTTGGCCTAAGGCTCTGAATATCCTCACTCACAGTTCTATGGCTTGTTCACTAGCTTCTCTGTTTGATTCTGTATTTTTAATAAGAAAATTAATCCTTTCCAAATTTTAATATTGGCAAGCTACTCTTTGGTATGCTTCTTACCCAGAGGAGGTTGCTCAGAGTTATGCTGCGGTCTCTTTTATTTACTCCTAATATGTAGTTGCTTCTTGTCAACCATTAATAAACATTTTACTGTCTGGTTTTCTTCACCTACTAAAATCTTACCTATATAGATCCAAAGGTGTCTTGCAGCTGCAGAGTCCCCTTCCTCCCCCTCACTCTGTGACCTAACCTGTCCTTGCTCTAGAGATTATAGTAAGTATTACAATATCCCATTGATTTTTGACACTCCCTCATTCTTCAGAAATACCCATTACGTCAAGTTCTCCACTGTCATACATTCTGCTTTCACCTGTTATTATTTTTAAGCTTGTGGTATGTAGACATTGACAGCATTTATTTTTGGCCATCTACCTATTTTTAAACAACTCCTCTGCCTAGCTCCCTACTTCAGAATATACCACTATGAGTTCAGGTTAGTTATCCTTCAAGGTCATCCATCATCCCGGTTCCTATCTTTTAGACCTGGATACACAGTCAACCTGCTGATGGGGGAAAAATAAGGTATATGGAAATGCAGGCAGTCTTTTACCCAAAGACCTGACTACCCACATCCTACGCAGTGCAGACAATGCGCTGCCTGATCCTGCACGGTGTGATGAGGTCAGAGCTGTGTGGCTGCAAACCCCTTTCCATAATTAGATCAGGGCTGCATTTTCCCTTGGAAATGCCTCTTCTTTATCATCAAGACATTTCAAAGCTCACTTCTATTTTTTTCTTTTCTTTTTTTTAAAGCAGCGGGACAGCTGATTTTTCCTAGCAATTTTTTCTCTGTCACGAAAATGATAATGAAAAACAATTTCTACTTTGAATTTTTTTCAGCTGTTCCATTACTGATCTTTCCATTGGCTCATTGGAAACTGTGACAGAGGGTTTGATTCTTTTCTGTGAAAAGAACATGGGAAAACCTTGTTAGGCTTTTTGCAGAAAAAGAACAATTTTTCTTTTATCCAGCATTTTGCTTGCAATTTTGTATAACATTTCTTTGAAAATACAGTCCCAGTTTCCTTTCAAATTTCTTTATTCTGTTCTGCTACTGAAAAGGCTGCAGATGGAAGGGAGGAACTAGGAACTCCCCATGTCAATCAGCTCTATTCATTCAATGGCTGTATTTATTAGTTTCATTAAAAACATATTGAGCAGTCCTGGTTCCTCAGTTCTGCACGCCTACACAATCCTGACTGCCTTGCCGTCCCCCTGTCAGTTAGTGCTCTATCCTGAGGCCTCTCTCAGCTTGAGATTCCACATGAAATATGAATCCTAGACGATATCATATGTTTTTATGTCTTGGTGGAAAGATTTCACACAGCTTGATGGGTGGGAAGGGGGCTGGGGGTGGTTAGATGAGAAAAAAGAAGTGCTCGAGGTAGACTGATAATTAACTTTTTTTTTTTAAGAGAAACAGAAAGTAAAGGTCTGTGTAAAGCTTGGAAAATATCATCTCCATTGTTACTGTCATTTGGTAATCTGTGTCATGAATGTATGTGTAACATCTGACCAGTGTATTAGTCATAAACTATGGTTTTGTAGGAAATATGGTACACTGGGCTCTCATCCTACAATGGAGCAGTTCTTAGAGAAGACTGTTAATTTGCTACATTATTAATACCAAGGCATGTATTGGTCCCTTGCAGAAAGTGTTACGCTCTCTATATGTCTCCTCCTGTTCTTATTAAAATCAGAACTATGTGGAAGAGCAGAAACATGGCAGGGGTCTGCTCCTTTTGGGGCCAAAAGAATGGGTGCTGACAGAAATATTATAATTAGATTGGCTGTCTTTTAGCATTTCTGTTGGTGGGGGGTTTTTTTGGTTTGGTTTTTTTTTTTTAAAATCTATTTTATTGTATGACAAAATAAAAAAGTTTGGCATGAATCAAAAAATCTCCATACTCAGGACTGAGAATTAAGGTTGCAGTCAAACTCTATTTAAGTTGAAAACCTGCCTAGTAGCTTTAATTGTCTTTAGGTCAGATATCAGGCTAGGGTTAACTTTTAAGAAAAAGGAATTTTTTTCTGTATTCAGCCCTGAAGAGTGATCCATAAAAATCTATCTGCTCTTTGGAGCTTAATATCTTCCTCTCTTTCGAGATGATCTCTCTTTCCAAAAACATTAGATTGAATAACAGCTACCTAAATACCCTAATTTCCTTTTTCCTCCCCTATATATCTATGGACCATGAACTTCAACACCTGCACCCTACAATTCTCCAAGAAAGGAAGAGACTGGAGTATGCACTGACGCTCTCAAGAACTCGCAAGGATATAAAGCATACAACCTCTTCCATACGTATCTTTTTTTTTTTTCCTAAGCAGGTCACAGCATATTAGAACTGGTCTCAGGGTTTCTTACAGAACCGTGGTACATTTTGCAGTAGAGATTCAGGGATACAGCAAAATAAAAAATCTGCTTACTACCAAACAAAAAATATTCTTAGCAGTTACTTCCCCCCCTCAAAACATTTGATCCTCACAGTCACCCTTGACAAGGAATTCTTAGTATTGCTTCCAGTTTCCAGATGAGAGAGTAAAGGTGCGCTGGCATCAGAAAATATGTATCATCAGTATCACACAGCATACACCAGTATGGCCTCAGCCAAGACCCAAATACATATGCTCCCTTAAATTTACATGTCTGTGTGTGAAAAGAAACAGGTCCTACTGAGATGGAGAACTCATCCAGTGCATGCCTGGCCCTTCCCAGAATACACACAGCCACTGCATGATGCATCACACAAACCAATAAAGAATACAATAGAGAACACAAGGCGGGGAAGCAGGAGAACCATGGTAACGCAGTATTTTAACCTACTGTATTTGAACATCATGGTATTGCCACTGAAGCTATCACTTCATGGTTTGGCAGTCAACAAGGAGAAGTTGGTGTTTAACAGGTTATAACTTGATTGAAGGCAATATTAACCAGGAACAACATAGTGTTATAAACAGATTAGCAGACAGGTGAGACTAGAGAAGTTAGTTTGGGGCCTCTGTCTCTTGGGAATCTTATAATCATCTCATTAATGCAGGCACCTCTGTCCGGTAGAGGAATGCGATCATTCAGTAAAGATATTTAGGCATTGAATTCCCCTATGATTTGGACCAAAGTGACAGGTTTATAGTGTCACAGGAGCATCTGGTCTGGCAGACAAGGTCTCTTAACACCATACTAATATTACATTCAGAAGAGCTTTGTTCCTCTCCTCCTCTCCCATCATCGAAGTATAGGGGTGAGGGTAGCAGAATGTTCTTAAGGATTGTGTTACAGTACCACCAGGAAGTTCAGGAGGGAACAGGAGAACTTGAATATGCCTAACTACATGTGTGTATACACATGTATAAACACATACACATGTGTGTGGGACAACACATAAACCTGTAATCATGCTGATGGTGATTACCTGCTCACTCTGACAGTTGCCAGCACACAAAATAGATGTTAGTCTGGTTCTTAATAGATGTGTATCCACCTCCACAGCTGGCAATGCTTGGCACAGCTAAAGGCAGTTAGGCTCAATAAGCCTTGAATTTAAGTGGTGCAAAGACTGTTTTAGTCCTCCATTTCAAATAGTTCTTTTGGGTCAGGTGTGAGGCACATGGCATGTGAAAGAAGAATCATAAACTTCCTTGATTTATCTAGTATTTTCACCAGCTGTAATTTTTCCCCAAACAAAGCAAAACCAAAACCATCATGAGCAGAAAGTGGTTTTGGCATCAAACTGTTCTTTTTTTCAGTCCTATCACACTGTAAGATAACTGGCACCATAATCAGACAAATAAAAATTATGGAGTTGTCTGAGGGTCATATCCTTCTACTGGAATCATGGATTTTTCTGAAACTATTTAGAAATTATTTTCAGAAAAATAAACACACAGAGTAATGAAGTCAATTCGTGCCTTAGAGAAACTGGTTGCTGTACTTATAACAAAGGGTATTGTAACCAACAGCTACAGTTACATGGATTTGGTTTTGGTCGAGGAGAGATGCTTCTCCCAGCTTAGTGTCAAAGTCAACTCAAATCCTCTGCAGACTAGGCTGTAAATTCCTAGAGTCTGGACTTGGCACAGAATTCAGTATTAACAAATGATAGTTCAAACCATCTTCCTCGGGCTTGGCTACTGTCAGTATAAAACCCTCTCCCCACTGCTTATTGTTAATGTTTGAACTTCTATTAAGTGGACCATCTCTACTCTCATGGAAAAAGGTAAACCAGCATCAGCCTTTCATAGCAGAATCACCCAGGCAAAATGTGTTACGCAGATATTAACACCTGGCTGTGTGTGTGCTAAAGCCACGGAGCAAGGGAATTCCGTAGGCATACTATACTTGTGCTATATAGGAACATACAGAGGAAAAAGGGGTGAACATCACTAAAACTGAGCCAATATGAGATGATTATATTTAGTTAAATTTACCTAAAAAACCTGCTGTAGTATAGGCACAATCTGGCACTTCCAAATCCTAGTACAGTTCCTCGCCATACAGCTCCACTAACATCTTGGTCTATTAAAAACCACCCTTGAGTTGAGGTTTTCTTTTCATGTTTTGTCTTTAGTGTCCTTTTTCATCTTTTTCTCTTCTGTAAAAAAATAAATCAAGAAGGCATTTAAATCTGAGTGTATATTTCTCTATTAAATTGACACAAACATACAGGCAATTTTCTCAGAGTTTTTGGGTATTTTTCATCTGTTCAAGCCAATTCCAAGCAAGTCGTTCCCTGTGTGGAAATGGGGCCCTTCTGAAGAGTGAGGCATGAGTGGCCAAAACCCTTTTGACACAGTGACTTGCTCCCAGTGATTTCTGATTAATTAGGGGCACATTCTCCCCTTGGTATGTGTACAGTGTAATTCCCACTAGCACCAAAGGCAAAACTGCCCTCTCTAAGTTTTTCAGGCAGCAACTACTCAGGGGCTGGTCTTTTGTTCAGGGGCTGAACAAAATTGCTCAGCCTGTGGGTGTTTTTTTCTCCTGCCCACTGTGGTAGGCTAGCTTCCTTCCAGAACACATCCTCACCTCCCACTGCCCAGTACCACCAAGCACATGCAGCAGCAGGGAAAGGAGGATGCCTGCCCAGCCTGGCAGCCATCCTGGCTACTGCTGGCACAGCCGCCATCTTGAAGCTTCTGTGCCACAGCGGACATCTCAGGCACCAAGCCGGAGCAGCCTGGCTGCCAGGGACTGTGTGCAGAGAGCAGCACAGCTACCTTCTCACCCCACAGATCAATTAATTGATCAATTAATTCATCTGTGTTGGGAGCTGTGTCACCACAATCAGTGACACAGCTCCCATGAGCCCTCACAGAGAGCTGAAAGAGCCCAACAGCAGCTGTTGGAGGGAATGGCGCTGTGTGGGAGTGCTGGCGGCGTTCTACAGACAAGTAAACGCACTTGGGGCTTTCTCTGGCCCTGAGGCTGCCTGGCTCAGCATGGCTCATGTCTTATACCACCAAAATCTCTTACCTTTCCCCACATGATCTCTCAAACCAGTGCCCATGTCTGGGCTGCCTTTGGGTACGTAGTAGCCCTGAGCCATACCCAGGGAGTGTTGTGGGGGTGTCTGACGTGGCCATACCAGCAATTTAACCGTACGGACAACTGGGCTGTGGCCTTGTTGGGTTTACTAGTGAAAATGCGACCTGGGGATGCCTAAGTGGCTGGTTTTCATCTGTGCCATGGCCCAGGAGGGCAGACATTACAAATGCTGAGAGAAAAGCACATGAGGGGTTAATAGCAATTCCCACCATGACAAACATTTCAAATGGCAGTATTTTAATAATTGTTTGGTAACCAGCACTGTGAAGAGAAAACCCTCATGGCTCAGCAGAAAGCCTGGCCAGCTTTGCCAGTGAAAGGGACCCCTAAACAGTGAAGTATGGGGAGGGGACAGAAAGGTGACAGAATTGCTGTACAGGGAGAGGACAGCATGGCTTCCACCTGCTGGAAAGGACCCACCTGATGGGAAGAGAACATTTCCTCCTGTGCTTCCCTTCAACCTTAATGCTCCTGCTGCCGCTGCTGCCATTTCCAGTTACTCAGGGACATGCCTAACTTTCCTTGTCCTGCTCCTCCATGGCTGGACAGGGTGCACTGAGCAGGGCTGGCACCTGCAGTTGATGCTAAAAGGTGCCTAAAGGGACAGGCTGGCTGCTGCCAGGAGACCTGAGGGGAGAGAGGCGCCATTTTGAGGACCCCTGTCCCTCTCCTCAGGGCCTCAGCCATATAGTAGCCTGAGAGGCTCCCGCCTCAGCCCCTGCCCCTCTGAGGAGCAGCAGACTGTCCTCCAGTGGGCAGGGAACAGCACTTCTCCCCCTCTCTCCTGACTCCTTGGGCTCTGCTGTGCTGTGCTGCAGCCCAGGCACAGCACCTAAACAACTTTTTAGGAATGATGTCTTTGAGCAAGGGGAGGAGTATACTTGACAAGTACATATGTTCCTTGGATGTCCTACCATTGACTTACCACTACATAGTTATATTCTCTGAGGTACACAGTGACCCAGGATCATTGTATTTATTTTTCAGCTGTCAAAAGGGTAAGAGGCTTTTGTTGAAGAGCAGGAAAGTTCCTATTTCTCAAAGATCCTTCCTGAATATACCAAAATACTTTTTAAATGCTATCACTCAACCATATTTCTCTTTACTTAGGGGATTACTACTGGTCCTAGGTTTGCTAACACCAGATAGATTGGATCCTGAGGGGAAGAGTGCCTTCTGATTACTTCAGTAAATAAGAAATAGTAGATAGGGGCCTTGGACCAGAAGGTGTTTGCCTGGATTGGGACTCTGGCTTCTAGTTCACACTCCATATTATCTGGGGAACTCAAGTTGAATTTGAGGTACACCTATGCTGTTCCACCTGTTTGGGATGACGCTTTTGTTCAGTCTGCACCTCCAAAAAGTCCAGCTGAAATCCAGCAGATAGAGGTAAATTTCACTGAGTTTGGAAGAGCCTCCAAAGCCCTGAGGAATTTTAAACTCGAGACTAATTAGGTACAGCACAGCTTCATCTTGCTCGGTATTATTGCCTCTCCATCACTGAACATTAACCGGCCAGAACATAAGCAGATAATGAATCTGAAACCATGTGCAGGGGTACATGAGGAAGGGTCTCTGAAAATAGGATGTGTCCCTCATGGTTTCAGACAGAAGATATCCAGAAAACTGAAGCCAATGGACAAACCAAGGACACAGAAGGCCCCTAGAAGCAATAATTCCAATAACCCTCGCCAGCTCTCAGCACCACAGAGGTACATGAGGAGGCACATGAGCTCTCAGTCAGGAGACATGGCTTGCGACTGGGCTTCTGGAAAGACTTCCAGCCAGGTTGTCAGAAATTGTTCATGAAAAACTGTTTATTTCATATCAAAACTGATTGACATATTTAAAAAATAATTAAACCCAGAATATTACAAATATTTGTAAAAAAAAAGCACTAAAATTGCATAATTCTGGTGGCAAACCCTCACTTTCATTCACTTTTAATTCTGCTCTCATTATTTACTCTCACCAGGAAAAGGTGAGGTAAAGCCAAAAATAAAAAAAAAAGGGGGGGGAGAAAAATCTACATTTTTAAGTTTCATAGGAATCTTTTTTCTTTTTTTTCAGCTCAGATAGATAGCTTGGAAAACAAGATACTTGAGGAACCAAATGTATCTAGCAACCTCCTCTGTTAGAGTAAGCTGACCACCAGACAGACACACATTGCAGAGTCATGCCTAGACAGTGCTGAGCTCACTCAGCCTCCTTCAGCCTGAGAAAGGGGTAGAGACTCTTTGACCCCTCTGTGTTTCAGCTGAGATGCATTTGAAGGAGAGAACTATGTCTGAAAAGTCATGCAAAGTTTGTGCACAATGAGTTTGCATCAGAGGAGCTTAATAATAGGATGGTAATATGCAATCTAACCCTAGAAGTGAATAAATAATTTTCTTTCCTTAGAGAACTCCACACCCTGGCAGTAGGAGTTGCCCAAGGTGCGTGACTCTGTGCTACCTGAACAATTTCAGAGGGAAGGAGTTCTTTCACAGTATCTCTCTTCCCTGGCCTCCAGCCTGCAGAAGTGTCTGACAGCAATTCCTGCAGACTAATAACCTGCTTGCTTCTAAGAGGAAGCGTACCATAGTAAAGCATTGTATTTTCTGTAAGTTCCTGGAAAACAAACTAGTTATATGTTTACCTGTAATTGATAATCCTCTGTCCAATTCATGACCGCTGAATACAGGCCAAAGAACCAGCTGTGCTGCCCCAAAGTTTCCTTCAAAAAGGTTGCTCCAGAGCTCTCTGAAGTCCCTCTCACAGTTGGAGAGCAGAGGACTAATTTACACTAGAAGTATCTTTGTCTAAGTATACAGGCATATAACTGTCAGAAAGATCAAGGTAGGTGAGATGCTAAAAGCTTCCAGAGGTTTTCAAGGAAGAGAGAAAGTGAAGGAACCTGGACCTTGTCTTTAGGAAAAAGCTATGAAGTCAAAATTCTATTTGCAGAAAGAATTCGGTGTCATACATAACTCCATTCATACCTACATCATACAAATACTTCAATCTACAACAAAGAGACCGGTGTTTTTCAGCCTGTATTTTCACGGTAGGATGTCAAAAACTCTATGAGAATCGCCTGCCTCACTCACTCACGCTCTGCAAGAGTGACACCAAGATACCGCCGCCACATTGAAGCACCCAGAGCACTGCGCGGTTTTGACCATTTGCAACACAAGCCCAAAAATTTGACCTGCACTGAGCCCTTTTCCGGTGCTCAAGAGCTGTTTGTTAACATATACCCAGACACTACAAATTATGTTCATTATGACCAAAGCAGCCATGGACATCACTAGAACTATTGTCTTCCAACTTACCATGTGGCTTCCCAGAAATACTTGACATCACCTCAGCTCCTTTTGCATTCAACTCATGCCTTGGAGAGAGCCACCTCTGGATATGCCTCTCTTCATTAACTACAGAGGGATTATAAATGAGTAGGTTAGAATGGTCATCTGTCGTCTAGATGCAGATGTCGGGAGGGGAATCCTACCTAATGACATAAACAGTCCTAGCAGGTTTCCCAACATGGCAAGTGAGGCATGTCGTCCCAGAAATGAAAGCTAGCAAGCTTGCATCAGGTGAGCCCTACAGGATGTTCCTATGCAGTGGCCACTGAGGTTGCTGCAGTGTGTGGGCAAAAGACAGCAGAAACCTAACAGGATACCAGCCTAACTTGAAAAAGTAATTTCATTTTATGCCATGACACTGCAAAGTAATTGTGCTCAGAATGACTGTTTTTACTGCCTAAATACATTTTTAGTACTCGAGCATCCAGGTGGATTCAATTGTGCTTGCAAATTTGCAGACATTAAAGTGGGAGACTAAATGACTGAGGCGGGGGGAAAGAGAATACTGCACTCCTGCAAGACAGCCTGATCCACAGACGAGAGCATAGCACTAGCGCTCAGGAGCCTCAAAGTCTAGTCCTATTTTGACCACTGACTGATTAATGTTTTAAAGCTAGGCATGGAAAATGCAATGCAAGTATTCTCTGTGTCTTTTACAAAAATAATACTGGATGAAATCTTCAACCAGTATACAATGTCAAATAACAGAAGTCACTGACTCCAACAGAAGCAACAAGCCAGATGGAAATCTGGTCAGCTTTTAAGAATAAGAACTTACTTCTTGAGCATCTTTCCCAAAAGCAACATGTGATACAGCATGAATATAAGCAACACTTGAACTGTTATAAAATACATTAAAAAAAAAAGAAATTATTTAAATCAAAAAATGTGATTCTGATAAGCTAAAGCATACTTAGAAGTTATATATTTTATGTCAGTAACTGTTTACAGACCCACAGCCTTAACTGATATTCAAAAGCCATTTCACTGTTCACAGAAGTTTTCATAAAGAAATAATATACAAGGCACACTAAACACTGTCGGGCCAAACACATTCTACTGTTTATTACACATATTACATTCTTAAATAAAAATGCGTCACATAACATTTTTGCATAGATATCTTACAATATACCAATTTAAAAAAGAATTATGAAACAGACCAGTAACAAAAATAAATTTTTTCTTCATTAATAATTTTGTAACATTAACATACCACCATCATATAATACAAATAATATTTTTAAATCTTAAGACTTTTTGTACAGCAAAAAAACTGACAAAGTAATATATTTATATATATATATATAAAAAGCTTAAAAAAAATAAAATGTCAAAAAAAGGCAGAACTGAGGGCTACAAGATTGGGTACTTCTGTGATACATTAGAAATACCAGAGTAGGCCTGAGAGAACGTGACCGAGGGCATCTCCAAAATGCACTTGTCAGACACATCTGGTAAAAGAAAAATTATAGTGCAAAATGAAAGTCCTTCAAGCAATGTTGTTGGTTTTTTGTTTTTTTGTTTTTTTTTTTAAATAGGGAGCATTCATACTTCTTTTTGTTGTTGCTAAAAAAAAAAAAATTCCCCAAACAAAAATCTAATGTGTAGTAGAGAGCAAGAAAGGTTTCAAAGGACAAGAAAGAAAACAGGCCACTTTTTGCAAAGCAAGAAAAAAAATCTCAGCCTGCATTATTATTTTTTTCAGCTAGATGAGCAGACATGCTAAACTAAGGCCTTGTTTCTAAGAGAAAAGCTGTCACGGTTTATATGCAGTGATTTCAAACCCAGGTACTTAAATTGGTGCAAAAACCTTCCTGTAGAGGTATCTTAATTGGTTGAAGCATTTCTTACACTTCAGCTTAACTGCAAAGGACGCCAACGCAAACTCAGTCCAGGCAATCAAGTAATAGGTGCAGCTACAAAGTGATTTTAACTAAACCAGTATTTTAACGCAGGGCAACTTCCCTGGTAGAGACATGGCCTTGGTAACAAAATAGTGTTTAAACCAGTGTTCTGATCTACTTCCAGAATCTGACAGGCCTGGGGTTTAAAATACAGAGCGACAGATAAAATGTATGTTGCAAAACATAAAGATCAGCCCTTCAGCCATCAGGCCTTCCAGGGACTGGGTGCTAGCTTTTCATTTCCCCGAGAGCCCAACAATAAAGGCTAAAATGGTCACCTTTCTGTCCATTCTAGTTCACTTTTAGTGTGTACATGCTAAGCCCTTGTCCCCCTCCCTTCCCACCTCCCCTCCCAATTCCTAAATTTGCAGCCTACTCATTCACAGTACACAGCAACATGTATTTCCCAGCATTGTTGAAAACTTTCCTACAGAAGCTGACATGATTCCTAAAATGCAGTGGCAACAGCAAGTGCCCTCCCTAAATCAAAGCAATAGGCACGGTTGGCTACTACAAACTATAAGTCAGTAGCTCAGCTTCCTCTTCTGTGTAGGTATATAAGGTATACTGTTGTACATCCATACCCACACAGAGACAGGGTGGAGAACCTGTTTTCTGGCAGTATATAGAAGTTAGGACCAAAGCACTTTAAAAAAATTATCAAAGCTTTCACTTTGAAAATCGCTAAGAGTTCCAATTTTAATTATTACACCAAAAATGCCATTAAGAAGCATTAAGGAAAACTATAAAACCCTGTTTGAAAAATGACACCTGCATTTGAAAGTTTTCAGGTAGGGAAACCCATTCTTGAGGTGATAAAGGCAGCCTACCCCCTCATCTCCACATTTTTATGTATATAATTTATATATACAACTAGATCATTATATATATAACTTATATAGCACATGCATGTCTTGGACTTCTTCCTCTAAGGGAGAAGGAAAGTCTCAGCTTTACAAGGCAGAACTTAGTACCTGGTGGGCCAGATCCTACTGTTCTTACGATGCTAAATCTTGCCACTGAAGCCAGTGTAGAGCTGTGGAGGAGAAAGACTGCAGTAGTCATCCCTAAACTATTAACAGAAAGAGACACAAATGTCACAAAAGGAAGAATACCCAAGCTTGATCTGGAAATGATCATTCAGGAAGATGTGGATTTAATGCTAATGAAAGAATGGCAATACTTGTCAATGAGTAGTTGTAAAATCTTGGGAGGAAATAATTTTCATTTTTCAAGACAGAGCTAAATAAAGTTATTGTCAAGTGTTGTTTTTGTTCTTGGTATGAAGGGATCTTTGCAAGTGCAATTCTATCTGAAATCAGAAAAAGTACTTTAAAAGAATGCTGGGTTAGAGGCGTCACCCAGGATATGAAAGCTTAAAAACTGTCTTACTGGATGGAATGACAGGAGGTGCCAAGTCCTGAATGAAATCAAGAATAAAAGCCCTTGATCCACTGGGTGCTGGCCTAGTAACATTAAATTATTTACAAAATTTTCCTCCTTTTTATTTTTTAAATTTAAAGATTTTGACACACATTAAGGGAATAGGCAGAGAAAAGGAAACACTTAAGCAAGTTGGATTTTCATCAGTTCTGTCAAAAGCACCAATTACGACCTCTTTTGTACACAGAAAAACAAACTACGTTAAATAGGAGGAATAACCTTTGTGTTAGAGACTGCTAAAAAGCCCAAATTGTCCAGGGCCAGGTAAAAATGAGGGAGAAAGCCTGATTCTGTAGATATCACAAAGATCATAGATAAGATACACTCAATCACTGCAACTATCATGTTGATCAACTCCATTTTAGCCGTAGACCCTAGTGATTCGTTATCTTTTTACTCCTGAAGTTAAAGCAGTTCCAAAAGCAAGGACCTCAGGGCTCCTCTTGCATTCAGGTTCTTCTTCCCCATCTGTGTTTGGTCAGTGCTTTCAATGTATTACGTGAAAATGTGCTAGCCTAAAAAAGCTGTAAACCCAATTCCATAAATTCAGGAAAACAAGAATGAATGAAAAGAAAAAAAAATTTCAATGTTCACCTTTGTAGAAATATATGTTGTCTTAGATTTCAGGTCCTGGAAACCATTTTTGAGACATCGCATGGGTCTTCCAGGCTAGCAAACTTGTTTCCATAATATTTGGTTGGTCCCTGCGGCTGTGACACATGTCATGGTATGATACTGCATCAAACTGGTTTGTTAAGGGTTTCAGTTTTTTTAAGATTTCTTCCTCTCTAAGCCTCCCTCATGAAGAAGCTTTATAAAGTTTAATAATGATGAAACTATCAGAGCTTGAGAGAAACCCTACAGATCTGTCCTACAGTCTGTTCCACCAGGACAAGACCAGGAAGAACCAGAACCAGTACATTTAATCAGTGAGAGCTCTGAAATGAATCATAAAAACGCAGAAAAATTAATGTTGGAAGGTACCTCTGGAGGTCACCTAATTCAACCCTCTGTTTAAAAAACAGTTTTGTTAAATCAGACTGCTCAGGGCCTTGTCCAAGACATTGAAAGAATCTAGGATTTCAGTCCTTTGTTTCTTTTCTTCATTTGCCAATTTATCCAGGTAATATAATTTTCTAGACTGAGTACTGGCTGTTGAAAAATAACAACTCTGGGATAATGAAAAATACTCTGGACTCTGGAATCCCTTTTTCTGTTAGACCAATCTTTATAAAATACATGTGATATTTTAGGTTGCTCTTTATCTCCTAAGGGAAAAACCAAACAGAACAAAGATACACCGAAGTGTTGTTTTGGTCTAAAAAGTGACTAAAATACAGGATCATGTTTCTTCATATTTGATATAGTATGAGTGAAACTATAATTTTTTTTTAATTTAAGGTCAAACAGCAATGATTATGTTGGAAAAACAGAATTTTATTTGCCAGGCTTCAAGCTGGCAGTATAAAAAGTGTATTTCTATAAGCATATTTTTATACATAGATTCAGCAAATCTGATTAGAAAAATCTTTATACTGGTGCTTCCTAAATGATTTTTCATAAGTCAGTTTTCAAAGTAGAATCTCATAATAGAGTATAGCTTGTCTCAATTAGATAATGGAAAAATCCAGAATAAATAAATTTTATCAACACTGTAACATGAAGTACGTCTTGATTGGAATATTCTGTCTGGTTTTGGTCTCCCCATTACAAGAAAATTATTGACATACTGGAATGAGTCTAGCAGAGACCCACCAAGGAGATCAGGTTCTGGAACACAACATGGATGAAGAGAGGCTGAGAGACATGGTTCAACCTTAGGAAGAAAAGAGTGAGGGTTGATCTTGCCATCTACAAATACCTAACTGAGAGTGTAGAGAAGAAGCCAGATTCTCCTTGGAGGTGCATAAAATGAAAACAAGTTCAAAAACAGAAAATTCCTACTTGACACATGGATTTTTTTTGTTTTGTTTTCCTTTTTACCATAAAGGTGGTCAAATATTGGACCAGCTTGCACAGAGAGGCTGTAGAATTTCCATCCTTGGGGATACTTAAAACTTAGCTGGACATGGTCCTGAGCAACCAGCTCTAGTTGAAATTGGCCAAAACAGCCTCTGGAGGACCCCTTCCCACCTGCATGATTCTATGATTGACTGCTCTGCTTCAAAATATTATTTAGCTATTCACAAAAACTCTATTTGCTTCAGTTGCTTCCTCTAGGTATGCTATTTTATGAGAATTTTGTTTCAATTTGTTCTCATCCTATAGTTCCATGGCCTTGGAAACCACAATCTGACTTTCTTATAATGGCTTCTATTTGCAAATAGGCATAAATCTAGCATGAAGGAAACAAGGTTAAGCTTCTCCTTTCTACAGCTGGGTAACTCAGTCCTCAACTGTTACCAAATCATCTATTTATAGGTTTGCTTTCAAGAACCCTTACAGAGAGGATTAGCCTTTTCTCATTAGTCTGTTTCTACTCATAGTTTACAAATAGAGGACAACTGTACAACTTTAGCAAGGAGACACAGGCCTAAAAAGGATCTAGCTATAACAGATTACACAAGTTTGAAGTGCACAGCTTAAAGTATCTGTGAAGAAACAAAACTTGTCATTCTAAAAAATGAATCCTGGAATGTGTCATTAATTAAGCCTTTCCAAAATGGAGACTCCTACAAAATACCAGCTATGGTTCAAAATTTTAGTAATGACTAAGACACTTGCATATGAGCACCCAAAAACTGAAGTCCACAGATAGACTGAGTACACCATGTATACAGGTGAAAAATATCTCCCTTTGCAAACAGAAGAGATGGTCCCAAAGCCCAAAATTTGGCATCAGAATTCAAGACCTGCTACAAAGAGAGCCTGACGAATCTGAAATCTGGTTAAGTCTCTTAGTCCCTTTTCTCTCTGTTTTTTAGGCTTTTGGATCCATGATTTAGATGTAGGCCTGCGTCTAGAACAAAATAATCAGGCATTTCAGCATGTTTTTTACCATGGGGCCCTTGTTCTGCCATATTTAAATCAGATGTCAACAAGACCATAAATGACAACTGGAAGTAAATAAACAGTCTTGCTTGATTTTTTCCATTTTAAATAGAGTCTGGTACTTAAACTGTCAGTTAATAATTAAGGTTTGTAGACTACTGATAGCACGTCTAAAGGCAGATGTGTTCAGAGGTGAAAAGAGGACATTTATACAGGTTCACAGCCAATGAATATCATAGTGGTGGAGTTGAGAGCACACACTTCAGGACACTACAGTAATGAAATTCTAGGATTCTCTTGTCTTTTTTTAATCTAATGCACTGACTGGATGCTCTACAGTTTCACACAGCTGAGGTTTCAGTTCCCATTAGACATCTGGCAGGATGCTCTATATATTCCAATACAAATTGGATTCTAGGGCCCTCAGTCCCAGTGGAACAGCTGGGTGGAATGGCCATAAAAAGTATGCAAATACAGAAGTAGAGAAATGCAAGATTGTCAGCAAGCAGTGCTCCGCAATTTTTAGATGTATACATATATATATAAAAGCATATATATATACACACATGTAGAGTACGGTTAGTTTTAAATCTTTGGAATAAACTCAATTTTCGTTCTCTCTCTCTTTCTCTCTATCTTTCCATCTTTTCTTTCTTTCACTCTCTCTTGCTCTCTCTCATGCTCTTACCACAAATGTTACATCATTGTCCCTAAAAGATGGTTAGATTTTGGTCCATATTTCATGCCATACGGGCCAGACATCGTATTTCCCACCCTGTCCCCAAAGTGTTCAGTTGACAGTCACAGTGTTTTGTGAAAACTGTGAGGAACAACAGCATCTTTCTAGTAAATCCAATCTCTCACTGGAACCAAAGGTTGCAAAATGCTGAGAATTCAAGTGCCAAGGATCCCGGTGACGGCTCTTAAACATATATAGAGTTTCTTGTTTGTTCTTTTTTCCCCTAAGAGTTCAGTTTTACCTCTCAAAACATAAATTAAGGGAAATATTTAACAGTCAATGAGTCAAAACAGTCAAAGAAGGGCAGTTGGCTAATACAGTATAAAAGAGCAGCAACCATTTGTGGACCACACGCCATTTTGTTTCACTTCTAGACACATCTTGTAGGGATGGTCCCAGAATATACAAAATATACAACCTAATGACCACCTGCCTGCTTGCATAGGCCATTTTTATGGTCCTAAATGCAGTCTTTGGAGTCAGGGCCAGTGCCAAATAGTTTCAAATGCAAGTTATGGTAAGATACATTTTTTGTTTTTCTTTAGTAATGAAGACTTTAATCCACTTTGATAATCAAATTATCAATACGACTGAAGGGTGAGCATGAGACCTCCACTTCTTGACAGTTCACACAGTAGGCCAAAATGGACCTCTAGATTAGTAATACTTTAGACCAATCATTTGGAAAAGCCTCACTGCTGTATGTAAAATCCAGCCCTTCCTTTACCGTTCACACTGTTACATTTTTTCATATAGGAGTGGGCTACAGCATCAACTTGATGAATGAAAAAGGAGGACTTTGATAATTTCTTTAAAAAGGCTAATGCTGAATGAAGCCATTGTACTTGGAAGAGGTTCTCAATTTCCCACTCAGAGACTGGAGTAGGATTTTTGGCTTGGTTTGTTTTTGTGTGTAAGATGCTCAACGAACATTAGCTTTAAATTAAAACATCTGCAGGTGCTCTTTACACAAACAAAAGTCTAATGTTTTAAATTGGTTAATAGAAGAACAGCAAGAAAAAGCAACATAATTCATCTCTAAGTCACTGTGGGTTGTGGCTAACATGCTCACATGATGTGGAAGGAATCCTGTAGTCATGCCTGTGTGGCCAGTCCCAGACCGATATCCAGGTGAAGACAAGGAGTTCTGAAGATCACTTGTTCGTGGAGAAAAGAGAAAAAAATGTTTAAGCTTCCAAATAAGCTTTTAAAGTTTTGTTCAACAAATAATCAAGAAGTCCTAGCTATGGCAATAAGGTGAGGCCTACAGAGATATTAGGTGCTGTTTCTCAGGGGTTTATCCCTTGGCCACTTAGCCATCATGGCAGCAGCTTCCAGAGTCCCTAGTGCATATGTTGTGCAATAGCCAAACCAAAAATTAAAATAAAAACAACCAACAAAAATATAGTCCTCCATGAAGTCTACATAAACTCAGGCCAAAAAGAGGGTATTTGTGTCACAAGCGTCACTCCACAGTCTACTGCCATTAAGGCCACTGGTATTGACTTAAAAGGATCTCAATAGCTCAGTTCTAGGAAGAAGAACCAAAACCAAGACGGGTCAAAGTGTCTGTGAGAAGTCTGACGCACTGAACATTAGGAATTCTCAGACAAAGAACAAATGAACCAAGAGGTTAATTTTGGCTACCAAACTGGGATTTGGTTTTCTAGGTCATTGTTTCCCCCCATCTATTTAAAAAGAAAGTTAGTGCTACAAATATGCAACTTCAAGACGACATATTCTCCTATTGAGTTGCACTGAGAAGCAAGTTAAATAAGCCCCTCCTACTGCCGTCCACCTGCAGGGAAGTCTCCTCCATTTTCTTTGATTTCAAGAACAGGAAACAAATCCAAGAGGGACGAAGTACTGTAAGCAATCGTTCCTTCTCATTGACTTCACCTCTATACCATTTCCTCGCCTGCATCTTCTCCCATCCAGCTGGGGCAAGGCATAAAGAATCAATGTACGTGACGTACATGTATTTGAAGTATAATTGGGTGTATGACAGTGTGAGCGTGTGGTCTCTGTACAGAGGATTACACGTGATCAAGTTCTCTTCTCCTGCAAGGCAGCGTGTTGTAACTTGAGTTCCACCTTCATCTCACAACACTTAGCTCGGGTGACATCCATGCCAAGCTGACTGATATTTAGATGTGTCTCTTCATGTGGAGGGCGAGGTGATCAGACCTGGAAAAACACCTGCAAAATAAAGCAAGTGGGAAATGAAATAAATACAGGATTTGGGAATACAGGGTTCCTGCTCCTTCTTCCTTATGTACAGGAGGAAATATACATCCAGGCTTAGAGACATTCCTTAGATTATCCATGGATCATCACCAAACCCTGTGTAATTGACCTCTGTGACCACAGATGGCCAACTATCCTGGCTCTTCGGCAGCTAAATAGACTACTCTTCTCCTTTCTCTGTTCCTCTCCCTCCCTCTTCTTTCACTGAGTCAAACATCAGGGAAGAGTGCTCACCTATGTACCTGTAATGTAAAATCAAATATTAATGTAAGTGTGTGTGCATATAAAAAAAATGAAATAAAACAAGTCAGTTTTGCTCAAGTACTTAGCAATACCAGTTTAAAAAAAAACACCAGCTTTCTCAAGTGCCCAGTACCCGCAACAAGCACTGAAGTATGATGCCAGTTTTGAAAGCTGAATTCCCATTTCTAACTCCAAACTGGAAGGAAAGCTGTTTCAGAGTTTGGAAGCTGAAAATCCATCAGGCTACATATCTCTCCCTTTCTTTCTGTTGGGAATCCAGGTAGTAATATGTGGATGTTGATGAATGCTATGTCCCTGAAGGATGTTGACAGGAGATAAGGTATTGTGCCTATTTTGTGAAAATTGAGAGACAGAGAAAGCAAGGAAATTGTAAATCACACAAGAAGTGTGGTAAAACCAGAAAAACAATGCCAGGACTTCAGCTTTCAACTTCTGTTCTTTATCCACAAAACAATTTTTCTGCATCTCATAAGAAAACATAATGTTTTGACATTCTCAATATGTAGATGGATGCTGATGAGACGGACTTAGAGTGGCAACCCTAGAGAACTAGTTGAGTTTTAGGGCTGGTCTAAACATGCAGTTAATTGAGAATAAGGTAGGGCATGAATTTGAAATGAAGCATCAATTCTTGATTAGTTCCTTCTCTAAAGGCTTATGACTGCCACCTTCTGAAATGACTTAATCCACTTGGGAAGTGGGTTAAGATAGAGCAAAACACACTTACTCCAGGAGAAGAGCAACCCCACTAAGAGTTAATCAGGAATTACTATTCTAGAACAGCTGCCTTGTAGCAGACATGCTGCAGGGCACTCAGCAGCAGGAACAGCAGCCCAAATTCAGACACTTCACACCACAAAGATATTGTCAGAGTGATCAGGGGAATATGTTCTCAGGAGGACAAGTGCTCTTCTTCCCTGTCATTCACTATATACCCCATTTTATCAAGACTGCCAGTAAGCAAGAATATTTTTTCGACCTCATACCCATTAGAAATGGGATTGAAAGCACTAACATTTCACATCACCATCACAGTGTCATTAAAGATAGGTATGGCAGCAGAGAGCAAACTGCAGGAGAAGCGGGCAGTGGTTCTGGCTGCCTACCCCAAAGCCCTAAAATTGAGCCTGATTGTCAGAGTGGCAGGACTCAGGCACTCTCGGAAATTAACCTTCTACTAGATACTTCAAGATGAGCACTAAAAAATGGGAGGTTTCCAAGTACCCTGCAAATCTTGGCTTGCCTTCTTTCCACACTAGGCCATAAGACATTGGCTTATATATTTTTACTAATAGCAAAACCCATCTATTATAAATATCATACAAAAGCCCATATATCTGTGGCTTTTGACTAAACTGGTTTTGTAGACTCTGAGGGCACCATAAAAAAATACTTCCAGAACTGACTTGCCTGGAATGTCTTTTCACTGCCCCACAGATTTAGAGTATAAAAGAGCTACCGATACTGGTCTGAGGAATATCCAAATGACTTACTGTGAGAATCTGGATAGCTCATAAAGGGGCACTGAATGTATTTCTGAAAAAGCAGCAGTTGAGAATTTCATATTTTTCAGAAAGAAGTAGGTAAAAGAACGAATTTAACTACTCAGAGTCAAAAAGAGTCAAAAACCAAAGATAAAAAAAAAGAACACTCAATCTAAAGGCAAACAACCAGAGGATGAACACCCTAAAGGCGAGACAGGCTCAGAAAGAGAAGAACTACAAAAATGAAGACATTTTAAATAGTTAGGAGATCTCTTCTGTCCTGCTGGCAGTGCTCCCCTGCACAAGCAATCTATCTGCATCTACATGCAGAGATGAGTGATCCAGAGATGCATTTTTAAGACAAAGAAACTTCATAAGAAGGCAACTTTGGCAAGAAAAGCTAGATACTCATCTTCTGTGGATGAGCATAGCTCTGCTCAAGTCAGCTGTTCTCTATTGATTTATAGCAGCTTACATGGGGGGTTAATACCTTCAGAGTGGCAAAAATTAAAAAGAAAGATTTCAAAATAGGATGGAGGCTGCATTCCTCCAAGCTCCTACATGAAGCACAGCAAGACAGACGCAAATCTGACAATGGACACTTGGCTTTCAACTCAGCAGGCTCAGCACAGCTAGAATTTTCTAGCCCTAGGGTGCCAAAATATACCCTTGGACCAACATCTCTCTCGTCAGTCTAAACTGAGAAAGCAGCATGCTCTGGCTACAAGGGCTGCCAAAACAAAACAACAACTTGAGTGGCTGCCAAAAAGACATGCACCAGCTGGCACTTCAGTCTAGGACTAGTTATAAGACCACCACCCAAGCATGGCTTTTCCTCTCCGATTGTCTGTATTCTAGATGCAACCCAGGAAGAAGTATGCTGAGTCACAGCACAGCAAGATCTGTTAAAAATATGGATTCAATACATTGTTTCACATCAATAACCACAGTATTAGCATCGAGTATATTTTTCAGCCCTAGAATATATTTATAGCTAATAAAATGGTACCATATTTGCTAATTTATAGCTAATAAAATGGTACAATACCAATTCTTCACATTCTCCTGCTGACTAATTTGGTTAGTTCTATCTCTTGGTAAGGCTGGTGGATGCGGACATTTATTTTCAACAGTAAACAGTCTCTACAAAATTTTGCAGCTAAATCACACTGTCAAAACAAGCTATTGATCAGTGGACACATTTTTTTTTCCTTCTGGAACTAGAGGCAGCAGTGGAAGAGGCTTCACACGATAAGCTGTCTAAGGAAATTCCTTTCTTCATAAATTAAGGAACAGCAGCTTGCTGGTCTCTAGTCCTGCCCATGAGACAAGACCTTGCTCCACACCTCTGGCTCTACACCTCTTCCAGTTCCAGACCAGCTCTGCACATTGTATGGGGGCCCATCACAATCTTCCCCATCATCCCTCCCTCAGTCCAGCTCTTCCTAGAAAGGACAGTTTATGCTAGAGTAAGATACTCTAACTCTGAAAGTCATACAGTGATGCGTGATGCATAAATTCCCCGCTCCAAACATGAATCCTTCCTTTCTCTTTTTGCTCTATCTCCTTAGCAACACAGTACTGCTCGGCACTGAAACCTCTGCAGGAGAAAGAGGGAAGGTAACTATGATGAGAAGATAATATATTGCTCAGCCATCTTCCTTACCAGCTGTGGATTCTCCACTGTGGGATGTGGAGGAGTGTGCTCTTAGCTCGCTGTCAAAAAGGAAACCACGTGCGTATGCACACACATAGAGGAATATACCCCAACAGTATGGCACTAAGCTGCTATCTCCTAAACACATGCAGAACAAGTGAGTGCCAGTACCCTGTTGCCCTCTTCTGCTTGGAGTGCTGAGGGCTTGCACTGTGTGAGGAACATAACCCTAGCCTTTGTTTCTGAAGAGCATAATTCCTGGGGAATGCTAATAACCAGCATATCCCTGCTGTCTGGAAGGCACTCAGGGCTTGTATGCTGCTTTCTGCACCCCTTTAGCTGATTCTCCTTTCTCCCCTGCTGCCACCAAACCACACACCATTTGCAGTACATATGGTGCTCCTCAAACCAGTGGTAGTTTGCCAGCTATAAGTAACAATGTGATCTGTGGGCTGCGTGGTGTTGGGATACGGCTGGGACAGCAGGAGAAGAATCACATCTTCTTATCTCTTTTGTTTTAAAATTGGCCTGTACATAGAGGACTTTAATAACCCTTTGATGTCAGCCAGAAGGTCAGAGACACAAACGCATCTGAAAACAGCTTGGGAAGAGAATTGTAGCCAGACTGTGTGCACAACATTCCCTTTCTTTGATGCTGTGATTGCCAAGGCATGGCCTTCACCTCAGAACAACAACAGGCATATGTTTTGTGCTACATCAGTGTTGTTAAAAGTATCACCAAAAGGCTCCGTAAAGTTTAGCAAGCCAGGATGTCTGAGGGAGTGACCACAACTCCTGTCAATAACGGTGGGTGCAATAAAGGGCAGCAGTTCAAATAATACAGAAAAACTGTTCTCCAGCTGGGAACCTCTCCTGGTTTCAGCTGAGAGGGTTCGTTTTCTTCACAGTAGCTAGTATGGGGCTATGTTTTGGATTTGTGCTGGAAACAGTGTTGATAATATAGAGATGTTTTTGTTATATGGACCTGTTGTTGTTGACCAGTGCTTACACAAAGCCAAGGCCTTTTCTGCTTCTCGCACCACCTTGCCAGTGGGACGGCTGGGGGTGCACAAGGAGTTGGGAGGGGACATAGACAAGACAGGTGACCCAAACTAGCCAAAGGGGGTATTCCATACCATGTGACATCATGCTCAATATAAAAGGGGGGCTAGTTGGGGAGGGGCGGCACCAGCTCCAGGACACGTGGCTTGGGGACAGTCCGGTTTTGGGACAAGTCTGAGCATGTGGTCTGAGTTGTACGGTCCTTGGGTGAGAAACTGCATTCTGTATCACCAGTTTTGTATACTCTGTTAAGTACTGTTTTGTCTTGTTTTCCCCTCTCCCTTTGCTATCCCAGTAAACTGTCCTTATACCAACCCACCAGGTCTTGCCTTTTCCTTCCCATTCTCCTCCCCATTCCACGGGGGGGGGGGGGGGGGGGCGTGAGCAAGCGGCTGCGTGGTGTTCAGCTGCCAGCTGGGGCTAAACGACGACAGAACCCGGGCTCAGGAAAGAGCATCTTTAACATTAAAAGTCTGCCTAAATAGCTAAGGACAGATTTAGGCACATGTTTCAGTGCTTGCTTGAGGTGACATCTGCAATAGGTGGTAGTTGAGATCTGTGAATGAGGAAAGAAGGAAAAATAGCGGTATGGCAGAGTAGATCAAAAGAAGAACAGGCACCGTCACTCTACAAGCTTGCAACAACTGACTGGGAGAGTAAAGAGAAATCTGTCTCCTACCACCACACACAGATGGTATGTGCATGGAGTTTAACAGTGCACAATCCCCAGCACTATTAACTTATTAATAAATAGTTTTCCTTCATCTACCAATTCAGCCAAAGAGCAGAAAATGCATCAGATGATTGCAGGAATATATCTCTTGACTGCAGTGACTGAGTTGGCTGCCAAAGAAAAAACCTAGGTAGGAAGGGATAAAATGCAGAGGGAGAAGAATGAGTACTTAACAAAGGGCTGAAAGAGACTGAGGAGCTGAAAATACTGACTGTATTTCTTTAGATCTCTGCTAAAAATATTGTCTGTCCTGACACAGAAACCCTGGGGCTTTGTGTGTGTGCGCACGCGTGTGTGTTTGTGGGGCCAGGATGGTTAGTTTGTTCTTCAGAGGAAAGAAAAGAGAAAGGGAATGCCTTACATTTAAAACAGAGAACATAACTGTTCTCCTTCACAGAGGTGCTTATACAAAAGCAGAACTCCAGAGGTCCCTACTTGGCTTATCCTGTCCCTCACTCTGAGCAAACAGAAGATAATCCAGGGATAAAACAAAAGATAATCCAAGAGGAAGCCCTCTATGGGGGAAGGGGGACGGGAAGAGGGGAGACAAGGGGAGAAGAGCACTTAAGGAGATGAAGCTCTTGGAAAGGCAGGATGTGAAAATGATCAAATTTCCTTCCCATAAAAGGATGGGGTCCCTTGTTTATGTCCCACACATCCTCTCTCCATGCATGTTCTCTGCTGGTCTGGTGTACCCAGAGGCCTCCTAGAGCCTTTATTGTATTACAAAATGTTTCCTTATCAGAGCAGAGAACCTTAGTGCTGCATTAAAAAGATGGGTAATTTCTTAAGCCTCTTTTAAAAATATATATAAATAGGATTAGCTGGATAACATGTTCAGATGCAAGCACGTTATTTGATTACTCAATAGTGGATCCAGGTTTCACCCAGGGCACTGCCAATCTCCATCTGGGGGGCTGCGAGGGGGAGAAGTGCTCATTGTTCGATCCTGTCAGTGCTGTCAAGAGTCATTACAAGGGTAATTGCTTTGCTCCACCCTAATTTTGTATCAATTGGGATTGGAGATAGAGAGTTTTCTTCTGGGTATGTTTCTAAATTCAAAGAACCTAGCTTTCAAAAATGCTCAACACCAAGCAAGGATGACCAGATTTTTCAGACGAGCTCACCATTCATTCAAGCAGCTAAAGTGGGTGAGGACTGCAAAAAGGAACCGGCAGTGAGCAGCAGCAACCATGGCTCTTGCTGGGAGCCGCTGGGTGCTCAGCTCACTAGGCAAAACTGGCCCCTCATTTCTGAGTGCCCAGAGGGGAACTGTTGCATGACAGGCTCTTCAGGAACCCTGGCTCTGGGCACCTCTCAGGCTTTTAAATCTGGGCCCACACAGAATGAAGGTGCACAGTATTTCCCACATCAAATAGATGTCAAGGGTGAGATTTAAAACTGTAGGAGAAGATTCACTAATTAGCAGGAATGTGCAGAGATCACTGATTCTACACAAAACAACCCCATGAACTATGAATTGTCAGATGTGCCTAAATCACTCCTGTGCTTTTGAAAATGAAGCCCTTTGCTGTCTTTCATTGACTCTCCTGTTTCATCTGAAGCATGGAGCCCTGGACTCAGCAGTAAGAGAAGACAATGATCGTACAGAAATTAAGTGCTTTTCTCCTAGACATTTCCTATAGATGTGCGGCACAACAGCCACACAGGTTCCCCATCCCCTCCGTCACACACCCAAGTATTTGTGAGGCCCATCATTTTTGTGAGGCCCACTCTGCCAAAATGTGGGCAGCCAGCAACAGTGCTTGGGGTGGTCCTTGAAGCACAGCAAATAGAGGGAGCTTTGCCTTTGTGAGGGCACCAGGCTCATAGGACCAGGAGACAGAAAGCTGAGGAGATGCTTTGTCGAGAGGTCCATCACTGAAGAGGTCTAGGGCCCTCTGGATGTCTTCTCTGCTTTAAGAGTATTAAAAAGAGCTGCCCTCTGGACTGAATTCTGTGCCCACAACAGACATCAGCAGATTTCAGTCAGATCTACACATCTCTTTGTGCTGTGGGATGGAAACTTTTTAGGCTGCTTAGAAGTATTCCCCCTCTGCCAGCCTGCCTGGCCACTGCAGCAGGGAGGACAGGGGCAGAGCGGAGGGTCCCTCTTTGGCTCGGGGATGGAGGCAGTGGGACAGGAGGACAGAAGGACCCCCTCTGCTGGGAGCCAGGTCTCTTGTCTCGGGGAGCTGGCGGCTCTGCACCGCTCACAACGTCTGCATGTTGCTTGAACACCGTGTTAGGAGGCTGCATTACCTGTCACAATGGTTGCATTTAAAGGGCTTTGCACCCGTGTGCTTTCTGTAATGCCTCGTGAGCTCGTCGCTCCGTGCAAAACGCCACTCGCACCCTTCCCACGAGCACTTGTAAGGCTTCTCACCTGCAGAGGGGAGGAGAGAACAGTCAGCGTGGCAGCAGGATTACTGAGCACTCAACTTGCAAGCCCTGTGTCCTCCCACCTCGCCTCTGTCCCAGTCGGGCAGGTTAGCCCATCACGCAATTCATGGCCAGCGTGGGATGGAAACAATTTAGGGCTTACAACGCATTGTACTGAGGATAGATAAATAGCCCAAATTTTACCGCTGCTAAAATTCTTATTTCCCATTTCTAACAAAACCAGCCAATTACTCTTCAAAGAAGCCCTCAGAATGTCCCCAAATGCCTGTCCTGCTGTGTGGCTGCAGCATGATTTTCAGTGAGCTTTTCAGCTCACTCTGCCCTTGTCAGATGAATTACTATGGTACCTTTGAGTGGCTGTACTAACTCCTGAACACACTGCAGGTCTGCACCACTCCAGAGTGACCACCACCACTGCATCACATGCTTTACCCTGGCTGCCATTTACCCCTTGCATGGCCAGACTCACATCTGTTCCCCTCCAGCTTTCATGCCCACTGCCCCCTAGGACTGCATCTTCTTTAGTTGCTTCTGACAACAAAAACTGTTCCTTGGTCCAAGAAATTATGTGTCAGGACAGTGAGTGTGAGAGGAGAAATGTTTTCTTCTTTAAATCAGCTGGTCCTTCAGGCTTTTTGTACTACACCTTTATCAGCTGTAATTCCACCCCAAAATATTAACCATACCACTGAAGGCAGTGAAATGGTACGGTGATAAGACAGGAGAGATTCTGGTCTGCTGTGTTCACATTTACCTATCTTCTAATGCAAACCAGTCTCTGTGGATCAAAGTCTGCCATGGTGTAACATCCGTGGAGTCATTAACAACTTCTGATGAAGAATTCCAAGGTCTCTTGCCTCCCCTTTGCTTATTCAGTGCATATGTATTCATGTGCGTGCAAATTTAGCATCTCCCCCCAGAACAAATGCTCCAGCGCACCTCCTCCTATATAAACTCCATGTCACTATTCCCCATGCAGTCGGCACTGTATGGATGTATTAGAAGGGGAGGGAGTTGAGATAAAATGCAGACAAGAAGTCACTTTCACTACCAAGCTTCTAAGCTGGGAATTATAAACAGAGAAAGGATTATTACTTAATTATTTGTTCTTAAAATTGCTAAGAAGGTGATCTTAAAAAACCCATCACTGATCAAACTGAAGTTGTAGTCTGTATGACCTCTCTATGCCAGTCACGTGAAACAATCACTTGGCCACAGCAGAGAAATTTCTCAGTGCAGAGACGCAGATTTCTATATTTAGCATGTCTATTCAGCAAGAAAAGGAGTAAGATCTGATTATGGGAGACCTATGTATTTCAAGGTGACAAATTGGAGAGGCCAAAAAAGCAAGAAAAGTGAAGAGGGCAAGAGAATTGCATCAAAATACATAAAAAAAAGCTGTTCTCTGGTGAGTGAGTTTCTGCAGACTTTTTATTGCACAGGCAGCTCTGCTGCACACTGGTCATCTGCCCCAGAGAGAACAGCAGAGTGGGCTGAGACATTAACTGGACTTGAGCCATTTTACTGGCCTCTGAGAAGTTTTTTTGGCTCAGTAGCTCAATTAAAGGATTCATTGGGGTGAAGCAATAAAGAGGGGGCAGCAGCCAGCAAGATTTCGCCAAAATATCCATTTGTCCATTGGCCCCTGAATGCAGAAAGGCCAGCCTGGATGTCTCTCTTGTGTGCCGCAGTCCACCATGGGGAAATGCCCAACAGGACAATGGACTGAGCCAACAATAACACCATCCCACTTAGATTGTGCCTGCCTGGTCATCTCTGCAGACTTGCCTTTTGTTCTTTTTTTCTTTTAATAGAATTTCTTTGGCGGGGGGGAAGCAAGAAACTTCTTGTTAGTGAGCCAAGTGCTGGTATCTTGTTTCTGGGCTGGTTACTCAACTGTAATTCAAACACTGTCACCAGTGCTGGTCCCAGACACTAGAGCTGCAGCTGTAGTGCTCTCCCCCTCCTGGCCCTTGACATCGTACCTGGCATACCGCATCTGCTCTCCCCTTCTCAGAGAAAAGGGATTTTCCCAGCCCTGGTCATGTCTATGATCGCGCACCATTTTTGTCTGAACAGTTCATGCATTATTTTTAAAAGCTGTCAGTAAACAAGCCTTGATGATAATTCAGCTTCCTCGGTTCTCTGACGCTCTCTAGTGCCTACCTTAGAGTGGAGACAGCAAGGCAGACAAACCGCCTTGCAGTGTATGTTTGCAACAGACACTGCAAAGCAAATGCAGAACATGACTGCTCAGCCAAATCTGGCAAGTAGAACCAGTCTGAAGGATACAGTCGCCTACAGAGCAGAAGGGTGAATGAAAAACATCCTGGGCTTTCTGTGAAACAAGGGCTATTAGGACTGAAGCTGAGTTTGGCTTGTTAACATTTGTCAAGAGCTTTAAAAATGTACAGTGCTATATATAGGTTATGAGAGACAGAAATGCCAAGCATGATTATGGGTAAACCCATGGGATGCCACATATCTCTGTTACTTGCTGCAGGGGCTCCTCTCTCAAGTGTTCCTGGTCTGGCCTTGCACAGTCCTGAGCTGAGTTTTGTTTTCAGATGCTTTTGCTCTACAACTCAAACCCCGTTCCACAAAATGTCAGACAGTACCTCTTTGTGCTCCAGACAGCAACAGCACGCTGGCATACAGTGCTCCACGTGGCACAAGATAAATGCAAAGGAACATGGTGACCTTTAAAGGCATGTCAGATGGCTCCTTGACCCAGAGACCTCAAAGAGGTTAGATTTCCTGCCCTCCTGCAGCTACTCAAAACCATAAGAGGGCAGGAGGAGAGACACCTCCATATCTCTGCATGTGAAGACTAAGAACAAACTGCTGCTTTAATGGCTGCTTTCACCTTACCCCAAGATGAAATGAAAGTGTATCTTGCTGAGGTGCACGTATGTAGGAAGCATGGGAATGGAGAAGGAGGGAGGGCCCTCCTACCTCACTATTGGCAATGGCAGGGAGAAGAAATGAGAAGGATCCTCCTTTCCACGTGCCAGGCTGCTCTTCTGTTGTTGCAGAGGATTAGCAAGAATAAAAAGATAGATAGTGAAATCCTCCTCTGCTGAAAGCAATGGCAAAACTCCCACTCAATTCTACAGGGCCAGGATCTCCCCCTTTTTAACAAATTAATTATGAGCTTCAAAATCCAATTAAAAATAGGAACATCACAGAGCTGTGCCACACTGACTTTTTTCAGGCTCTAATTCCTCAAAATTAATAACCACACTTAAAACTCATGCCTGCGAGCCAATCCCAGGAAGGAGGCTCTACTCCTTAAGTCACCTTTACTCAACACAAGGATCTGCGCAGTGCTTAAACAAATCCATAAATCCACATTTATACAAATGCACTCAACAGAGGAGCCAATCCACATCCAAAAAGAAGCTGATACCCAGATATGCAGCTGTTAAATACTCAGCTGTTTCAATTCAGAACGTGCTCCACATCGTGGGGCCGGTTCAGCTTTCACACATCCACAAAAACACCTGGAAAGGGCAGGCAGCCAGCAATGCAGACATAGGTTCCAGCACTGTGTTAGACAATTTTCTGAGATGAGCACTAGTTTTAAAACAATGTACCATTTGCTCATGGAAAATCTTCTAGAACCAACTCAGCAGAATAGTGGCTTTCAGCCTTTTCTGATTTTTTCCCTAGGATGTGAAGACTGCTACCTAGCGATTTCAAGCCCACTCACCACACTCCCGTTTCCTTGGGTAGCATGTGCATCAGAGAGCAGTGCAGTGCACTAAAGGCAGGCTGCTGAGTGAAACAGTATGCAGGACCCAGCATCCACACCGCATGCATTTGAAGGGTGTTATTTCTGGCTAGCCGCAGCCTAGTCCTGTGGCCTGAACCCGTCCGTAGGTGAAGCGTGCCAGCTGTGCACTTGCAGAGCACCTCCCGGGACAGGCCATCCAAAACCACGTGTGTGCTCTGGCCAGGCTGAACCAAAGCACAGTGAATGGGGGCAACCAGATGACTCACGTCAAAAGGGGATGCTTGATCACCAGAAAACACTCACATAGACCCATCCTTAGTTGCCTGCTGAGGATCCCCCAGCAGCAGCCTGTGCGTGCCTGCAAGTGCACAGAGCACTGTGCTGAAACCTACTGATCTAGAAGGACCTTACAATCAGAAAAGCTAGTGGTACAGAAACACTATTAGCCCTTCAGATACACTTTAAGGTTTCAGTCCATTGTGACTGTGTACTTCTGTGAAGCAGCCTTTCTTCACTGTGGCTCTGTACTGTGGTCCACAGCCCATTTTAATATTTTCATCTTCCTGGAGCATATTTTCATACCCTGAGACTGGGATACTTGGGGGATAGGCTCTCTGTTCCACTTCTTTTTATGGCATCTCATACAACCTAGCTCTTCTTATAAAAGTACCTCCAAAACACACTTCAGTACAGCCTAGCCCTCCATCCTCCTTATTTCATCCAGGCAGGTCCAACCTGGTAACTGGAGGACAAAGACCTTTGCAAATTTATGGGAAACATGCAATAGTGAAGCTAGAATTTATGAGTCATAACAAAAATCCATTAGACTTTGGCAGCCCTGAAATTGGGTCACTATTCCTTTGGCGACTAAGATAAATGCAAGACCCTAAATATTAGGCATCTAGTTACAAAATAAAACAAATGATTGGTATAGCTTTCTCTTGAAAGCCAAAAATTCATCATTTGAAAATACAAAAGAGCCAAGCACACAATCCCAGCAACAATACCATGGTAAACACATACCAGGTTCCCAGCAAAACATGACTGATAGAGCTGGGCTGGTTCTATGATGGAGACACCGCACAGGTCCTTGGGATTTCTCCCTCCATTTTCCAGCCTTGAGCAGCCTTGGGGAGTTTCCTCTCATGCAACTTTAGATATCAAAAGCCATAATCTGAAACAGTCACCTATGGGTCTTTTTAAAGTTATCAGAGAGGCAAAGGCATGTGCGGAGTCTGACTCATCAGACCCGAGTCAGACTGAATCGGAGCTGAATTTCTCTCCTTTGATGGCACAGGAGGCCCTAGCTCAACTGCAGGTGGCTGTATCTTCACTCTCCAGGCACAGAGAACATCAAGTTTTCTCTCCAACACACACTTAGATTGTAAACGCTATACAAGCCTTTGCAATAAAACACAAAACACAGCTGTGGAGATGTTGTCTCTTCTCAAATTCCAGAGACCCCCTGTCTTTGCCACCTACATCCTGCAGGCATCCTCTAGGTCCCAGAGATATTTCTTTTGGTACGAGGAGTAAGGCAGCGTTCGCTACAGACCTCACAGTGGCTATTTCAACAGGGAGTGATCACTAGAAACACTAGGTTACAGGATGCAGAGGTACATAACCAAGATAAGCTGAGGACACTGTCATGACCACAAAACTACAGCACACAATGGAGGCTGGGCATATTATACATTTTAATGTGTATCTGAAGTATTCATTGCCAGTTCCAAGGGTTAAAAAGTCACAAGTCCAGTCTCCCATAGAAATAATGAGATTTTAAAGAAGAAAACAATTATAGACATCATTTGCCTTCTGCTTTGCAGATAACCCAAGGCCATGATTTTAAACTTCTCTTTGCAGCCCTGCAGGTTAGAAACATTTATTACAAAATACAGAGAAAGGAGTTTGCTCTCTATTCCCTGGATACCAAGAGCAGAGACTTTAAGAAGAAAACCCGCCAGATTTTGGGATGTGCATGGTAAGATCACATGAGTTGGCAGTGCTCCGGGGTGAAATCCTGGCTCCATCAAAGTCATTGGAAAAATGCCCATTAAGGCTTGAGTTTCATCCTCTATCTTCACAGAATTAAAAGTAAACAAATATATTATGATGATCCATCCATATCTATTTCCTTATCCCTCCCCTGCACCCCACCTTAAACACCACAGCACAAACACATGTTGCTTACAGTAAGTAAAACACCTAAGTTTACACTTAGTAAAACAATCAAGTAGTTTAAGCCCCTTCCTGCAACGAACTTCAGTAAGACAGACCAACCCTAGAAAGTACAGTGGACAATCACAGTCAAAATCCTTGCTGGTCTCTCTCTGTGCTAAAATGTGGTACAGTCACAGGAGTCCTTTTGTCAGTATGACTGAGTCAGCCAAAAATGCTTAAAGAAACCGAGGGAAAAAACCTCAAATCCTGTCTGTATGCACATTTTGAAGGCCATTCAAATAAGACATTTGTTGTACTATGTTTTAATAGCTCCTTAATATCATGTTACGTAACTACACAAAACTAGCATGCTAAAGCGTCTTTAAGAAAACAACAGAAACATCCCCTGAAAAACCCCCACATGTTCTAATCCACCATAAATTATTTACATATAGTTTCAGGATCCAAAAAAAAGTTTTATGAAAGAAACACAAAACATTTCCTTCCTTTTTAAAATCTGTGATTTAAAAACTATTCAAAATGAAACTAGTTCTAAAAGCCTAAATGTCTAAAAATATGTACTGAAAGACAGCTTTAGCTACGCTTGCTCCAAGACTGGCGTTCCTGGAGAACCAGACAAACTGCAAATTACAACTGAAAAAAGAATTAAATCCAAGATTTTCCCCTGGATTTCTCCCATAAAGAAGCTCTGGGGGACCAAGCCGTGCAAAGAAATGTGTGAAGAATCAAGTAGAGCCACTAGCTTTTCTAGAGAGTGTTTTAATAACTTTCCTCGTCATCCTTTCTGAGAAATCCTTTTGGGACCTGCTGTTCCTAGGCTGGTGGCTGGGACCTTACTGTTGCAGCGAGACAACCCAAGGCATCATTCAGAGGCCAGTGCCCACAGGGACGTCGTCGGTGTAGACGCTAGTTGCTCAGAAATGCCAGAAGCCAGCATGGTTTTCAGTGAGAAGCAGCCCCCCAGATTGCTATGCAGAGAAATGCCAGGCAGGCATTCGTGTTTGCTTTGCAGTTTATTACGAAAGCCTGCCACAGCACAATGGGATGCCTAATGTGGAACATCACATTAACAATATTTTATATTTATGTAGCACTCTTCATCTCCAAGGGTCCCTGAGAGCTTTACAAGCTACATACATGGCATACCAATGAAGCCGAGCCATAATTCTTCTAATTAGCTGAACATCAGCACACAGCACCCGGCACAACAGAAAATGTTGTGCGTCACTCCTCTCTTCCTATGGAAAGAATGACGTTGTATTTAATAGAAGCACGTTGCAGAAGGACATGCAGTTTTAAGGACTCTTGAAAAAATTAAATTAAACCAGACAGGTCTCCTTAACACCCGTACCTGTCCTCCCTCATTACATACGCACACTTTGTCAAATACGAGACACAGGAGTAGCCCAAGACCTGCTGCTTGTTAAGTATCCCCACTTTCACACT
Organism: Balearica regulorum gibbericeps; assembly: GCF_011004875.1. NCBI lineage: Eukaryota > Metazoa > Chordata > Aves > Gruiformes > Gruidae > Balearica > Balearica regulorum. The sequence continues at coordinate 14,183,171 of NC_046189.1, read as the reverse complement.
AGATTCAGCAAGTTACCATCACATGGCTCAGACAGCTGCTGTGCTGGTGAGGTTACAGAAAAGCCAGTGAGCAGCTGCAGTTCAGCACATAACATCATCGCCCTCTTTTTAAGATTAGTAAGTTCATTTCTTTAGAAAAAAGGAAGAGCAGGCTATTTAATACACACATCCTCTGGAGATCAATGCTAACATCTAAGTGTATGTGCGTGCAACCCATCAACCAGTAAAACTAATTACAAAAATCAATTTCAGATACTTTTCTGAGCCTTTCATTCCTCAATATACTCCTAATTGATTTTTGCTGGAGAATAGAAAGCCTAATTATTATTTTTATTATTACAGAGGAATGCAAGGGGGGGCAGTGGTCAGTGCTTAAGTGGCTCACCAATGCTTTCTACCCAAAAAGAGAAAAAAGAAAAAAAAAGGCATTTTATTCACAGTTTTGCCACCTGCTGGAAAGATGGAAAAGCCTTTGAAAGGGTGACAAAGCACAAGAGAAAAACTGGCAGGAGACAGTACGGGGCAGAAGAGGAATGTGACAGAATTGTGAAATACACAATGTGAGAAGGTTGTACCTATTTTTAGATGGGCAGGGATGATCAAGTGTAAAAGCAGTACATTTCCATGAATGATGTACAGTTCCTTTCATCCAAAAAGGTCAGCAGTGCCCTCATAGAGAGATGGCTCTGATCATGTCTATATTAGAGATGGGGGAAAAGAGGTTAAGAACCAGACCCAATGTCCAATCAGTCTTTCTACAAACTTCAAAGCTCCGGATTAGTCCCTAAGGGCCTTGCCAAAGCTTGTCTACTGAGCCAGCAGCAGTCTTCGGCATGTAGCCATTCAGGACACAAAAAGAAATGAATTTTTGCAGCATTATGTCTTAAACACACACAAGCACCTAACACATGTCCACAAAGCCCACTTGCTTAGCTGAAAAGCAGAGAAAAGAAAATCATGTAGCAACATTCAAAGAAATGGTAATTTTCCATTTTCTACTCTACTTAAGAGCATGCATTTAACGAATGCCTGTTGCCATACATGCCGAGCACTGAACGCCACGCTTTATCTCCCTGGGTCTATGCAAGACTCTCATCGAGAGTGGTAGAGCCTTTGAAACGCCGCTTCCCTTTCAAATCCCTTCTCCCCATCTCCCCTCTGACGGAAACTCCCGGCTGACGGGGAGCGGGGCTGGGGAATGGACACCGGCACCAGCCCGGGCGTGCAACCCGTGCTTATGCCCCATTAATTGCCGGCACATCCTCCCGCAACCCCGGGGCCCTGGGGACAGCAGCAGAGCAGCAGGCCCAGGCGGGCACCCAGCAGCACCACCAGCAGCAAAACTACCCAATTAAGCCTCCAGAACAAGGAGGGGGGGGAGGGGGGAGGAAAATTAAAGGGGGAAAAAAAAAAAAGAGAAGAAAAAAATAAGGATGGAGTTGCTTGGCAACGGAGGGCAGAAGCAGCTGTGCAGCAGGTCGGGCTGGTACCCAGGCGGCGGGCTGGCCCATTAGCACCCTGCATCTCATGCATTTCGTACGGGGTCTCCTAGTAACAGCCTGTGCACGCCAGGCTGTTGCGCGCTTCCCCTCCTCTCCTCCTGTTTCTCCCCATCATGCAAGGCATCGCTGTTTGCCCTAATTACACATTCTCTGCTGCTTCAAGCTGCCATTACTTCAGTCCCCAGAGGAGCGGCAAGAACTTTAAAAAAAATCTCCTCTAATAAGGGCTTTTAGTTTCAGATTCAGTGGAGCTCTGTAAGCTCAAAGGTGTAAGGCAAGGCAGCAGCGGCAGAAGGAACAGATGAAAAAGGAGAAAAATTCAGCAGTTCAGTGGGTCAGATTTTTCCAGGACCCTGAAATATATTCTCTCCCTTTGTTTTTTGTAAGTTATCCTGGAGGCTGAACAATGAAGACAGCCATACAAGGAGTATATTTACATAATCCAGAGCAGCGCATATCAAAGACGTGCTCTTTGGACACCCACGTTTTAGGCCAAGAATTTCTGAGAAATTCCAGGCAAAATACAAAGGCAAATATTCCAGGCAAAATACAAGAAACATGTATCAGGTACTAGAACAGATGAAAAAAAATTAAGAGGAATAGACACCCCCTTTTCCTAATGCTATCATTTTAAATGGTTTTGGTCCATATTTTTGCTAATGAATGTGGTTTTCTGCTTCTTCAAACTATTACAGCACTGATGTTTTTCACCATTTATGTGTCACTTCATTTTCTCCCTTTTGCCACTGAAAAAACAGATAAAGATGACAAAAAAAAAAAGAAAAAAAGAAAAGTGCAGACTGGCATAGACAACACAGGAATAAAACACAAGGGGAAAATAAAATACATTCCTTTCTGTTTCCCAGTTTTGTCAACAACAAAAAGAAAAACAGAAGAAGACTCAGGATGCTTCCATTCATTCAGATATTGGATTTGATTTGGGGGTGGAGGTGGAAGGGAAACTGTGTGCTTGGGCTTAAAAAAATACAGTGGCAAGTTCCCCCAGTGAAGGCTGCCCTGCTGTCAGGGCAGAGCTACCTACATGGTGGCAGGTGCGCAGTGTTTCTGAGGGAGATCCCATCCTCCCTGGTGCTTTCTCCCTCTCCTGGGGGTGGAGGTGGCAGGCTGGGCATGGCGGTGTGGCAGCTCCTTGCTGCTTCACGCTGAGCGGGGCTCGGTAAAAAGGTCTTGGCAATGCTGCTGCGCAAACATCGGTGAACAAAGCAGCCTGGTCTCAAGCGCACAAGGCAACGGGTAAAGATAATTAATTTTACCAGCTAGAAAGTTTCCTCATCTGCATTTTGGAAAAAGTACATTTTATTATCTGTCCTTAGCTCTAAGAGAGGTACAAGCACCCAGTTGGAAACCACCCAGGTCATTCATGCCAGATGAGTGTAACTGAAGGAGGACACAAATGTACTATGAAATTCTATGATTGCTGGGTGATGCTGCAACTTCAGGGAGAAAATTTAAAAACATAAAGAGGTTTTCTGTATGAAACACATTTCCTAACACACATTCAAAGCAAACAAAGCCCAGTAAAAGAATCACCTTTGGGATTCTGTGGGTTTTGCAAAGAACTAATGATAAAATTGTAGCCTATGTACCACACTCATATGAAAGTCAGTTTACAACAGATCACAGCTTAGTCTGTTCAAGTTAATTTTTACCCAGATATTCACAGATAGAAGTCTTCTACTCAAAGACTATTTTCCATTACATAGGCCAAGTTTTTAGCTAAACTTGTTACACTGAGGGCAGCTCTTTTCTCCCTACCCCTCCCCAACACACATGCCACATTCTCCTAAAAAACAAATACTTTTCCTCCATGCTCTAAAATAACAAACAGTAACCACATTGGAAAAAGACCAAATGGAAAATCTCTACTCTGAAGAAGGAAAACCTTTGCAAAGTTACAGGTGACCAACAAGACGTCCAAATGGAAATCTATGCAAAATTAACCATAGTACAGTTCCATACAGTTACATATTGAACAAAAATACATGCAGATGTGCAGGCCTGTATTTTTATAACATTCATTTCCAAGAACTAATACAAGCTTGTAGTGCACTAATGATCACTTATGGTCATCATAAAAAGCTAGAATGACATTGCAAAATTGTCCAACTAATCTATTAAGTTCTTTCTGTCAGTGGTAAGAGTCCAGACGTACATGAGGGAGGAATAAATCCCCACTAAGCCTCTGAATGTGCACTGCCGTACGGGGAGGACGCCGCTCTTTTAGAACTCAGCTGGGGATCAGCTTTTATCTTGAACCACATGCTTGTCATTGTTAGCTTTGCTAGCATGCCTGCAAGTGTTTTTTCAGCATTCAGTTCTTGCAGCCCCAGCTTTCAGTCCCAAGTTTTGAAGGCCAGATACCTTCAGGAACAAATCTGCCCAACCCAACATTTGGGTCCCTAATCTACAAATGGAGACTGCTGGGATTGTGAACTGGCCTGCAACGTTTTAAAGACTTTTAATTCTTAGTAAGCCTTCTTATCATGTATAAAGCTGACCTACGGAAAGATTTTGGTTCTGCAGTGACGCAAAGGTTGTGGACACTCTCAGAGACCTGTGGATAAAGCAGGTCCCATGCAGTATTCTGTCGCCCTCATTCTGAAATGGCTGCACTAGTCTTTAAACTGCCCACACTTGATGTCCTTGTCTCTCATTCATTTCAATCCACTGCAGCACATCACCGTTCACTGCTTGACATGTGTTAATCACCTGGCTTTTCAGAGTAGTGTTGGACAGTTGTTTTCTGAAGACACAAACACATGTTCTCCTAAACTCCAGCAAAACAGAAAGAGGCAATTTTATTCATGAACTCCACCCTGCATTCTCTGCATCATAAGCTTGCCCTTTTGCTATCTTTAAGTACGTTTTTTCAGCCATTATTCCTAGCACTAATGCAGGCCTGGCTGATCTACCTACCCACAGCTGGTCTGTGCTATACGGTGGGCACCACCTACACCATGGTGCCCATGGTTTTATTTGGGACCCCACCACCCTTGGCAGAAGCTTGGATGCGGTATTTAGGTCTGTTATGCTTAGGTCAGCTTCCACAAAGCCTTGCAGTTCATCCACTCCTGCTTGCGAGGTGCTGCTGCTGGTATGTAGGTATGCGGGACCGTGTCCGCATCGGGTGTGAAAGGCAAGCTCTGGATTAGGAGAGGTCCATCCAGGCTCCTGGCTGCTTGCCCAGATGCAACCCAGACTCAACTGCCCATTAGGAAGAGCTTAAGCCGACACCTGCTTTTGAGATGAGAGGTAGCGCACTTGGCTTTTCCTGTCCACAGCGCTTCAGCTCTCCCAGCCTGCTCAAGCTCTTCTCGTCCAGCAAGCCCACCCTAGCCTAGAACAGCACCTCTGAGCACACATCTCTGATTCGGGCCTGGTGTGACCTCAAATACTTCTGAAGTGCCAATGCTTTGGACAAATGGACAAGAAAATCACGGCTTCTCATCATTAACCTGCCATTTGTATCCAGTGTAGGACAGAAGCAACACTAAGGAAAATGGGCAGAAGACAAGTTGATGTTTTTTTCTTTGAGTCTTTCTCTGCGATCCCTTTCATTTGCCCTTTACTGGGTGCCTCACAGGGTCTCAGAGGTGGATGGGTATAAAGAAAACACTAGATGACAAGCTAGAAGTGGCTCCTCCCTGCCTTACTAAGGCAGCCTGCCATAACACTTGGAGGTGTCTGCCTCCTGCGGCTGCAGAAAACATCACTTTCTAGGTCTTCTTTGTGCCAAAAATCATCTCACGTGGCAAACAAACAAGCAAGCAAGCAAACAATACCTATTTATATTTTCAAACTCAAACAGTAAGACTGTCCCGTGCTATTGATTTAGCAAATGATGGAGCAGAAAAATGGGACTAAGAATTCAGGTATTGGCAACTAAGCAATGGATGAACACCACTGGAGTGTTAAATGGCAAGGGCTGCTTTTGGCAGGGCCCGTCCTCCTGCCGCCTGGAAGGTTCACAAAGTTTGTTTCCTCACCCTAAGCTCTCACTGTAATAATGAAGTGAGGCTCTGGCCCTCCACAGTGAAATCACAACACTCCCCTCCCGACTTGCCAAATGGCTAAAAGGCTTCAAAACCAGAAAGTTTCAAAGAGCACAGGATCACGTTGGGTTTGTTTTAATCAGTTTTGATAAATTCTTGTTACATTTTTACCTGAAAAACTCAACCCCACAAAACCCCACATCTTTCCAATTTGGCAATGCAACTGTACCCCAAGACAAATCCAGCCCTAAGTGAAGGTCTTCCTCACAAACCCATCCTCCTCAATTCCCTTGCTCTCATATCCAGTGGCAAATTCACCTGTTGCTTCAGCATCCTCTGTGTCCCCTTGCTGGGTTTGCAGCCGTGCACAGAGAGCTGGGGACTTCCCTTGAAGCCATGTGTCTCTGTACAACAAAAAATCTTTGTCTTTCATTTCTTCTATGCTACCTATACTGTTCTCCCAAATGCTTTTCCCTAAGTCATTATTCAAAATCTTGCATCCTGTATAATTGGTGCTGTGCCTGGCTACTTGCGTCTTCTTTCTCTTCGTTGGCTTTCTGTTCACGGGTGCTACCACACTAACATAGTACAGCAATGCAGCTTCCCATTCATGTGGTATCACTGACACAGATAGTCTTATTTTCTTTATTGTTCCTTTACTTTGTATTAATCCCCTTTATCTATCATCCAGCCTACTCTCCTCAATTTGGTATTTCCAATAATTTCCAAATTCTCAATGTTTCCTCTTCTATCTCCAGCACTTTGGGAAAGCTTTCTGTTATTTTAAATCCCATCTCAAAAACCTTCCTGTTCATTAATGCTCTTTCTATTACTCTTGTGTGTCTCGTCTTTTTCTTGCAAATGTAGTAATTTGTTTTCCTGCAGGGTGGATTTGTTTGTTTTAGTTACTCTCACCCAGCACTTTGGATCAAAGTACTATATAATTTAAAATAAGATGTCCTGACAATGTGAAACAAACTCCACTTAAATAAGTGCTATCTTAAGATCACATGTAGACTCATAACATCTATTTACATGGGTATTTCCCACTTGTTTTAGGTTTTAGAAAGCTAAATATAGATGTGAGGTGCCCAACTACTGTTTCTCAGACTTGTGCTTAGGTCGTATCAGATCCTGGTTTCAGATGGATAAAGAAAAAAAACCAAACAAAACCTTCTGATACTCATAAAATGCAAACCCCAGCAGAACCCCTTAAGGGTCATTTTGAATCACCATCCCAATCTTAAGGATGTCCTGTCAGTTTATATGTGATGCTTTATCTCGTCCAGAAAGCACCCATGCCATCTCGTACCTTCCCCTGCACATTACTGCAAGGAAGGCCGATGTGAACAGTTTTGTCAGGAGATAAAAATCTCCTCCAGAGGTCTTTGATCTGGGAGACACAGCAATGTCCCATGACTAATCTTTCCACAGGTCACAGGCCAGCTCACCCTTATACTTCTTTGCATCCAGACACTCACCACCAATATCCTGTTTTCTAATTTAGGAAGTACTGATGACTACACATGGGGTTTGGCTCATTCTAATTCCTTCCCTCTCCACTCTCCATTACATTAGCAATTCATCTCCATGCATGTATGAAGGCTGGACAAGAATTTCTGTCTCTCAAAAGAGACAAAATGTCATTGTTTGCACTGATGTCTGCTCCATGAATCAGTGTGAGAGAATGTGCTAGGGCTGGATTACCGTGCCAGTTCTGGTGGCTCCTTCTTTAGATGTTTTTACCTCACCCTCACATTGGCAGCATGGTCATTGCAAACCTACAGCTCACCCTTTCCTCCTGTTTACAGTCCCAGTCGCTATTTCTCCCATGTGGCTTCTTTGCTGCCCTCTGACAGTCAGTCCCACCCCTGCTCTTAGCTCCTTTACACACTCTTTGCTTTAGATGCCCCAGCTTACTTTGAATTCAGTCAAATATTTTCATTTCCCTTTCCATCCAGACAATGTTTTTCCCTTTCTCTTCCAGATTAAATTCTCTCCCACACAGATGATTGTTTTTCCCTCTCCAAAGGTCATCCAGAAGGTGGTTTCATAACCAGTTCAACCATTGATGGGCCTTACAGCGTTGTCCTGATTCTCATACAGATGAGATGCGGGAGAGTAACAAGAGAAGCTTGTGCAGCACTAAGCGCAATGTGGGGTCTAATTGTCTCTGGGCTCCTCGGCAAAGTAAAGCCCTAAGAGAAGACTGGATCCAATCTAGCAAGCTGCTATCAGTCTGTATTGCCTCCAGTCCTGCCTGGCTCATCATTCAGCAGCGAGGAATGCCAGCCAGTGTCTGTCTGGTCAGCCTTACATACGAACGAAAGGAATGCAACCTCCTTCCGCTGCCTTCCACCCCTCCAGCTCCCCAGCCCATGGTTTTCTTGTTTTCATGCACTGCAGTAAATCCCTTTGATCCAGCAAGCGGACTTTGCACGTGCAAGTTGGGTGACCAGCCCGCATCTGCCTCCCTGCTTGTGAACCCCACACTGAGAGCTCTTTGTCTGTCAGGGCGCTCACACCCTTTTACACAGAACCCGCACTGGCAGACTGTTCTTGCATGACATACTAACAAGCTACCAGCCAAAGGAAAATATCTTGCAATCATTTCAGACCCTCTGGCTCAGCCACTGACTAAGCCAAGTGGCTACTAGCCATTGGCACTGCTGGGTGCATTTGCAACCCACAGCACACCCAGTTCACTGTGTGAAAAACACAAAGCACCGATAGAGAAAAGGGCTCCTTGTCCCTAGCCCTGAAGGCGTGCATGGGAAAGGAGGCGGTCCTGCCATTTGTAATTCAGTCCCAAATTTCCATAGCTATTCCTCTCTGACCCTCTCTTTTACTGCAGGCAGGAGCTCCCTACGGGGAAAACCCACAGCAGAGGTCAGCGTGAACAGATTTAATGTCTTGACTGTACCAGCTCTGATTTAAGGCATACAACGGTCAGTGATTTTTAAGGGAACAGAGCACTTAAGCAGGATGAAGGGGTCTAAATGACTTTGTGCTTTGGTCTCAAATAAGCTAGTTAGCCTATCACACTCTTCTCTTCAATTTACTCAAATTGCTCCCAAGATGTAAATGTTCAAAGGTATTTAGACAATCTGCTTTCCACAGAGAAAAATGGGAGCCAGGTGCCTACCTGCTTCCAGGTTCTGCATCAAAGATGTATTTTAAGAACAAGGCTGCATCCAGTCTTCATCACAGCTACGCACAGCGAGGATGTGGTTGGGTGCAAGGTGGTTATATGGCTGCAAAGACAGGAGACCTCCTCATCCAGGTTTGTGTTGCCTCTTGTCTTTTGCCTTCCTGCTTTCCTAACAACCTATGCTACCTGCTTAGGACTCGGTGGATAGAAACAGGAACACTCGCATAAACTAGTAAATGGTTTAGGGGTTGGTTAAACCACTGATGGTTTAACTGGCAATATCAGAGGGGTAGCTGAACCCACTGGGTGAGGTGCTTGGAGTGGGAGGTGTGGGCACTGCACCCGGGCAGCTGCAGTCTGACCATTTGATACAGGTCTTCCCCATCTGCCAGCAAAGGTGGGCTTCCCTTTCTCACTGTGCTGAGCACTGCTGTGGATGGGCTGACATATACACGCCAATGGCATTATGTACTGTCTTAGGCTGTTCAACAGAAGTATCACAAGGCCAGTGAGAAATGTTTCTCACCATGGATTATTTGTAAAACATAAGATTTCACACACTAATGTTACCAAGGGGAAAGGTTTTGACCTGAGATACAAAATCCAGACCCAAGGCTGGGTTCAAAAGCATGCAAAATCTTGCAAGATTTTGACTCCAAAAGGTGGAGATATTGAAAGAGTAGTAGTTTTTCCAAGTGCTCTCTCAGGACTCCTTGTCCACATCCCCACCTACTGGGTGACAAAGTCAGAAAAACTCCACAAAACTCCTCTTTCTAGGCGATTGTGTCACATCCCTGGCTAACTTCAGGTAGAGCTGTGTAAGACCTACCACTTCCAGCTCAAGTTGGAATGCAGGGGTAACATCTGAACAGACATGACCACTGTGTCAACAGCTCTCACACTCTGTATTTGTGCTTTCACAGGAGCCCTGTCATGTGCTGGAAGGCTTTGGCTGGGATGTCCCCCCAGACAGCCCCAGCGGGGGCCAGCTGCACAGCCACACTGGTGCTATGAGGAGCCTCCTGACCATGTTGCTGCAGACTTTAAGATGAATGCACTACTTTCACTGGCTTTCAAATCACTGGATCACAAGTGAGGTCACTCCTGGCAAGGTGGCTATCCCCAGTCAAAGCACTAGAAAGCCCATATAAAAGATCAAAACCAATGCCTTTTATGTCTTAATATGATTTATACTTCAGACCATGTAACTTTTACGGGGCTGCCTAGTATTTGATGGATGCAGCTCTCTTAACAACCCACACATTTGTTTGATTTACTGCACTGGTTCAACATGTTATTTTCTACCTTGCAAGAACAACCTTGCTTCTAGGAATCTGCCTGCATGATAAGATCGTGAATTAAATGTGCAGTTATCGTAAGAGACCACACATTTTACAGTAAAATTGAGAAAACTGATTACAGCAATCCCTCTGGAAACAAGAATAACCACATGATAAGACAGTGCTAATGGGAATTTATCATCTCTCATCACATGTGAAGCTTAGAACAAAGCAGCAACACAAGTGAACTGCACAGCTATTACTGCCAACGAATACCAGCCGAAAAGCTATTGGGGACTATGAACAAATGACAGGAGAGTGAGGATCCCGAAGAGTCAAACCTAAGCCAATTTGGTATGCTTCCAGAAGCTTACACAGTGGAGCTTATATGCAACATTAGTAAATGTTACCCAAAATAACAGCCTGACATCTTTCCATACATCCTATTCCCTCTTCACCTACAGTACTCCACTCAAACTCCACATCATTCTTTCATTTGTTCTCACTGTATTTTATCACCAGAGAAGTCCAAGATCATGAGTATCTCAAGGGTATGTGCATCTGTGTACCTACACATCTGCATCTACACACAGACTCACTCATGCACACATTATTATTATCCCTTAGATATCTTAAAATTACTCTGCACAAGCCCCATAAGACATATGAAACCCCAACAGGTCAATGGTAGACACTGAACTCCTCCGTTCCATATTTTTCCACTGCCCTGTTTCATAGATAGAAGCTCAGACTTTCAGAAGAGATTTTTTTTGCTTTTTTAAATGAGAATAAAAGAAGTTGGTTACGGTTAGGTGGCAGGAGGACAAGATGAGAGAAGCATCCTACACAAGTACCTGTATGAGTCCTCTGATGAGCCTTTAAGTGGGAGCTCTTTGTATAAACCTTCCGGCACCCATTAAATTGACAGCGATGAACCCTCTTCTTGTTTTCTGGGGATGCTTCTGCCCCTGTACCTCCTTGTTCACTGTCACTTTGCCCACTTTTTATTGTCCCCGCGGTTGCTGTTGCTACACCCACTTTCACGGAGCTGAATGAAGTTTTCTTGGCCACCAATTTCAACGTCACCGTGCCATCCACCGCTGAGAGAGTTTGTGAGGTTTTTACAAGGTGGCGGCTGAGCTCCGGAGAGGAAGGGGGCGTTAATGAGGTTACTGCATTGAGTTGGGCCTGGTTGACAGCTGTGTAGCCTTCTGTGGAAGAGCTGGTGGACTGCAAGCTGAGGCACGTCTCAGACAACAGCTTGTCCCGTGAGAGGATAATGTCCACATTGGTGCTTTTGTCACACGTACTCGTCTCCACTGGTAAAAGGATGGGGTCCAGCCGTCGGATATTGTCCTCTGCATCTGGGGCTGAGGAGGCATGAAGGAAGCAGTCCAAATCCTCACCAAAGGTCTCAGAGATCTTCCGTGGTTCAGTCTGAAGGTATCGCTCCAACTCCAGGCATGTCTGCAGGAGGGCAAAGGAGAGGGGAGGGAGAGAAACCACTGTTAGAGAGAGGTTACAGCATAGCTCCCACCTAGGGCAGGAGAACAGCACGGTCCAGATCCATTCAGAGACAGCACTCATGCACACCAGCACCTTCTTGCGAGATGGTCACATTTTGTGAGACATGAGGATGTGGCACTTGTTTGCTGCTGCTCTGAGACAGTGTGGGAATATCCACGTACGGTAGTGAATATTAAGGTAGAAGTGAAAATACGACAACTAGAAAGCATCCACTACATTTTCATGAAAGTCTGTACATTGTCCCATGGATACAAGGCACTTCCCAATTTTAAGTGTAACCTGGCCAACAGTCACTTCCATATCAAGCTATCCTAGTGGCCCCAACGCCTGGCCACACACAAACAAAAAGTCACCTTTCCAAAGAACTGCTTCCTCTTCCTTCACAAACATTAACTTTCACTCCAAATTTAACTCAGTGTAGTTGGCTGGGGCCCAATCTGTCCCTAAAACAGTACAATTCTGAACCGTAGCATTTTAAGATAGGAGACAGAGAAAAACTTCCAGTGACACCACAGCTTGTTTGAAGGGCCTGACAGAAAGAAAGATGTGACAGAAAAAAGGGACCAACTGTCAGTTTTAGGGGGTTTTGGCACATCTCATCAAACAGGGCTTCCTAGTACAGGACACCAGACTTGCACACAAACATACACGTGCACCTTATTAAAAAGTAGGTGAAGATACAGTCGAAGAGGCTGCCACATAAAAACGCGTTCCTGCATCTCCACAGCACAAGGATGGGGTGAGCCTCCTACCTGAATGTACCTTATTATGAGGTGCTCTGAGGTAGCCCAAATAAAGCATCCAGGCACTATCGCGCTGCCCAGTGTTCTCCATAACCAACATTATAAACTTTTATTGTTTATAGAAAACAGTTTGCTGTAGTTTGAGGAGCTTTTAATGTAGTTTATTAGTGCTATTTTTCATTTCTTGCTGCCTGAAAGGCTAGCGGGTTTAATACCACCACTGCGATTTTACAGGACTTGGAGGAAGAGACATTCCAACTAATGCTTTTTAGAAACCTCTAAAAACTACTCCTCAGAGAACACTTCTAGAGATATTAAAAAAGGGATTTTAGGCAAAAAATTTTCAGCCTATGGGAGCTGGCGACCCAACCACACCTCAACCTGGAGAGTCCAGCATCTGATCAAGAAACCAAAGCTTTGTATGACCCAAGGAGAGACAGAGACTCCTGCCATCTGGGTACAAAGGTTCCATCAACAGGAGTGTAAAGAGGCCCCACTCACAGCTCTTTAGGAGCAACTATGTAATGCAAAATTCTTACTTTCAGTGTACCCAGGAAGCAGTACTACTGGTTACAGATACAGTTTGCTGGGATGACTTTCAGAGTTCAGAACTGACTTTGTCAGACAGTTATCTGTTACTTCTTTTCAAAATAATAGCTGATTATAGACCTGAGCTGTAGTGATGGACTTCAGCAAAAAACAATAAAATGGCAACAGAAACATGTTATACTTTAGCGTGTAGGTTATTTTCAGAGGCATGACACTGTATATATGATGTATCTGCACACAGGCCTGGAGGTGAGACACTTAACAGTTAGTACTCTTGCCTTAAGCAACCTTTCTGTTTTCTTTTTAAAGTGCTTTTCTGGGACAGTGAGGAACAGCTTTAGCTAGGGAATTGGTGTCTCCCCAGATGAATCCTAACAGGCTTTGGGGGCTGCTTTCCAAACAAGCCCACAGATTTCAGGAATAACCCCCATCACCAAAAGAGGCGATGCTTTTGAATTCCCCACATCATATAATTTGGGCTTTCTGGCCCACTTAGCCTTCATCCAGTGGGGCAGAAATAGGTTTAGGGGCCGAATAAACAAAAGGCTTCCAAGGGAAAGAGCAAGCGTAATCACAAATTAGGGATGGAAAGGGTAAAAAAAAAAAAAAAAAAAAAAAAAGAGACAGGGACTCGAGGCCATTAAATCTGATGACAGTGACATGACATTTCAATTGCTGTGGGATCAGAAAGCTGCATGCCAGCTCTGGGCTGCCCGTGGAGGGGAGGCGAGCAGGAGGTGCTGCTCCTTTAAGGCACCACTACCCCATGACAACAATAGTGGGCCTGACAGTTTTTTCCAGCTTCACCATTAATTTTCCATAAAGAGCAGTTTCTCGATGAGCCCTTTTCAGGCAAAGCCTGATGCTTCAGAAACCTGTAATTATTCCTGGCTCCCCCCTCCTGCAGCCATTGCACCTGTGCCATTTCAAGACACCAGCTGGTCATGTCTTGCCTTCTGCCTCTGAAATCCAAAACCAGTGGATCAAGCCCATCTCCCCATGGGGGGGGGGGAACAACTCAAAGAAACAATATAATGCAGTCCCTCCCTCCTGCCCCCCTCAGCCTCTTCACCAAGTCAATAGGGGGGAAAAGCCTAGCAACGCTGAGCCAGAAAAGCCCTCCACCTAATCTGCATGGCAGACAAAGCCTGGCGAGGGGTTACGGCCACAGTCCTTCCCTTACCCCCCACCAGGGCCCTACCTGCTGCTGCATTTGCCAGAGCAGGCAACTGCCGGCAGAAACAAAGCATCTTTCCCCATATGCACTTCCCAGCTTCTGCCAAGTACCTTACGCGACCTTCCCTCCTCCTGGCCCAAATCACCCAGCAAGTGGTGAGGCAGGGTTTTCAAACCAGCCTTTCTTCACTCTGGCCCTGGCAAGACAATTTTTAGCCCAGCTAAGCCCATCCCATCATCTTGAGCTCTGACCTAGAGAAACCAGTCAGGCTGAGACCACCAAGGTCCCCAACTCCAGCCCCGAGGGCCATCAGGAGGTGCACGAAAGTTCTTTGGTCTCCACTCCCACAAAGTCATTTGCCAGCGAGTGCATCAAAAACTACCAATTTTTTTGTGGGAGCAGAAGGATATTGACCACTATCCACAGAGATATGAACCCAAACTGCTAGATTCAGATGACGGTGAACCCCTGTAGATCTCCTACTTCCACGATCAGCCTGTAAGGAAAATGGTCCAAGGATACCTAAAGACAGGAGCAAGCTGCTTTTGTCATGTTCTTGTCATAGTTCTGTTGGATGTCCAGCTTCTTAACCACTCATGCAAGAGAGAGGGGAGCTTTGTATAATGATGTAATACATATCACATTCAACATTAAGTCTATCCTTTGGTTGCTACACTGCAGGCAATTCGGTGCATATTAAACCTTCTTACCCAGTGCCTGTAGGATTTACAGCAATAAATACTTCAAAAATTGCAGTGGGAAGAGGAAGATGGCTTCCTTCAGGAACACAAGAATATCCATAAGATTGCTGTTTGCTGTCAAGCCGGTTTAGCAGGCTAGGGATAAAAAGTGACCCACTACTTCAACCCATCTGCCCTGATTAACAAGGGTCATTCTCCTTGCACCTTGCTCCTCAATTTAGCCAGTTAAAAGAAATGATGATTCATGGCTGGCAAATAATAGGATGTGACTTTGTGAGACCCCAAGTACTTGCAGAAAGCCAGCTAGAAAAGGATGGCATGTGGACAATCCCAACAAGGCCTCAGTCTGATTTTTCAATTTGGATACAATTGCAAAAAGGCTCACTTTCCCAGCAGAGGCACATTTCCATCACCTGCAAGAAATGCTGTGTGTTTCCTGCCTACACATCCGTAACTCATAACATCTCCCCACATTATACTATCATTTCAGTCCTCTGGGGCATGTATAGCAGCAGAATACATGTAAACTGCACACCATGACACTTCCACATGCAGCACCAGATCCTTCAGACAGTACAAGACAGCCACTGCCATGCTGTCCTATGCCTGGTAAGGACCTACTTCTTGTTAGTCCTTTCACAGTTTGCAGTAGCACTGATCCAGGGAAATTCAGTGTTCAGTACGTCTGTCAATTCAGAAAGGTATGACCTCTAATCTACATATATTCTTAGCTCTGGAGCACATCTAAAGCTTATCTACTGAAAGTGAAGATTATTTACCAAGCACAGAGTATGCTCACCACTATGAAATACAACGCAAGAGAAACCCAGCATATGCCTCTGATAGCAGAGATGTGATACATGTCTACCATTTTCAGCACAGCTTAGCACTCACCTAATTCTGCAGCCAGCAGAAATCAAGACAGGTTTGCTACTAACTGCAACAACAAGAAGACAAATCCCAGACTTTCCTATCCCTCCCAGACTTGCAGGTACTTGGTTTGGCTCAGATAGCCTAAGTTTTAGGGTGCTTGTCAGCTGTCCAGGTTAAAGTGCAACCCAGAACATTCAAAATCCAGATATGTAGGAGCTGGAGTCACCACTCACGATGCTGATGTTTGACTACATCACTCTCCCTCAGAGAGCAACCAGCAGGAAGGCTTTAGCTGGGACCACCACCGTCATCAATGTGCCAAGCATCAAGGCAGTGGAGGTACCCGATGTCTCTGTCTCCTCTTCAGAGGATGACAGGAGAAAGACATGTCCGTAGGGCAGGGGCCTCTGCCGGGACACAAGTTTGGCATCTGGGTTCAAGTCCAGACAGCTCTGGAAAACCTAATTCCAACTGATGACCCAAAATGAACTCTTAGTTCCCAGGGTATAAATCTAAACTTGCTCCAATGAATTGCAAAGAACTGGTCTCAATAGGCAGCCATGTTGTGTATCAGAATCTGAGCCATGCATATAGGCTCTTGAAAATTCACAGGTCACTGCAGAAGCACTGCCTATGCTGTGAAGTCTTTACAGCACTCAAACTCCTGGGCATTGTGCACAGCTGAAGACAGGACAATGTGACAAAAGTAAAGTTCTGTCAAGGGTAAAACAAAGCCCAAACACTTATAATGATTTGAGGACAGAAAGTCAGGGAAGACACCTTATCAACATGTTCACTGGGTTCCTCTTTTTTTATTGATGCTGAACTATTTTATAACATCTTGATTTTGAATTTTTCTAGCAGATCATGGGAAGTTCTTATCTGAAAGTGCTAGTTACTTCTAAGTGCCATTTTACTGCAGATATAATTGGACATCAAGTACCGATCTTGGAAGTTATCCAATACCTAATTAAGAAGTTGGATACTTAGATCAGGCTGTGACAGAGAATGAAAATGTCAAATGTGGTTGACAAGCAGGTCTGATCTACCAGCTCTGTTTACAATACATGAAAGGATTCTCTTTGCAGCATAATTTATATGAGCAAAGCAGAATTATACATGCAATAGTGAAGGTCAGATTCCAGCCTCCATCATGGCCCCATTGCTTTCCACAGCACATAAAAAAGGGCCTCATCTCTAAATAATTGTGAAAGTCTCAAGACTGCAAAGGAAGAGAAAGTATCCTCAACCTGAAGGCAACCCAAAACAATAATTCTAAGGTCAGTGCTATCACAGTTCACTCAAGTGCACAGCAAACAGCAGCATCAGGTCCAGTGCTCGGTGTCAGTATTTCATTCTTCAGCAGAACAGCGAAAGCTTTGAGCTACGGTGGCACTTGCGTTGCTGATGCCAGAGGCAAATACTGAACTGGATGTTGTGGGGCAGCCCTGAAGTTAAGAGGAGTAAGAGATTAAAGACTCACCTGCCTTCCCTGAAATGCCATGCTATTTTTGTCCTTAACCCTAAAACAAGGTTTGAAAGATGCATCTTCTTAACACTGCCAAAAGCCTTCATTACTTCCTGAACAACAACAAAACCCAATACTCTTGCCTGTCTATTCCAAGATTATCATCTGCTCCCACCCAGCTGCCAAAACCTCCAGCTTTTCCTCTTGGCAACCTCTACCGGGCAGTTGCTAGTTGTCAAAAAGCTGGAGCACATCAGAAGCTTAACATTTGGGACAGCATAAAATAAACAGAATTTTAGTATTAAAATAAGTAGTTTTGCAAATTATACTTGGAAAAATGGGAAAACCAATCTGAAATGAATGAATAGTAAGAAAAAGTTTCAGGCAACAGCAAATAATTTCTATTGCAAAGAATTTAAGAGAAAACTCCTAGTAATGCACCGGCACATCTCACCTACGTGTTATATAGTTCATTGGGAAAAAAAGACAAGTAAAACCACTTTTTAGGTACAACAATAAGACACTTAATGACAGCTAACTCGTGCTAAATATCCGCATGCATGTTCTTAATCCCTCGTATATAAAACACAAATCAAGTTAACTGTATGCTCAACAAACAGGCCTTTACCAAGAGCAAAAAGCAGGCACACGCGTAGTCAGCAAAGATCATTTGATACGCAAGGATTTGTTTTCCTGTGGTAACTTCACCATCCACCTCAGCCGTCAGGCTGGTCCTCTCTAACACCAGCTGCGTGGGTCTCAACAGCCGCCAGAGTCTGCAATGGACAAGTCTATTAACTCTTGACTACGCTACACAGGACTCAAGCCTCTGCTTCTGAATTTCTTCAACATAATAATGGCCTGTGCCCATTTTCCCCCTTGGTCTCAGCCCAAAGAATGAACCTTTAGGGAAAAGTATTTAGCCAAACCAGCTCATTCACTGTTATTCATGCACAGCAGCACTCTCAATGAACACCCTCCTACCACAACCCAGACGGCTTTCTCCCTGGATATTCTCCACAGCATTTTTCTTCAGAGCATAAAAGATGCTTAAATCAAAAGCCTCAACCAAATTCAGGAAAGATACATTTTAATGTAAAAAGTTCCACGGATTTACTTAAATTAGGACAGAATCACTACCTTCATGTAAACAAAAGCCATTTTCCTGTTGCTCTGGGGCATGATGTAACCAGGGTTATCAAGACTCTCATCAGCCTCAAAGGATCAAAACCAATTTTGCCATAAATTAGCAATTTTCACCAGCAGAAATGGATGGTAAAACAAATGTCTCAAACAGAAAAGAAGTCTGAACCTATAACTCTAATCAAGGAGTCAAAATAAAGATTTGTTCTCAAACCTAGTGATAATGAAATATATATTATCTAACAAATATTCTTTTAAAAGGACAAGCCAAATTTGTGCACTAAAAATCTGTGGTATTTGGGCTCCAGCTTAGAGAATTTCAGTGCACTGGGTGTGAGATATTGAACAAAGGACTGCAGCTAAGCGTGGCTGAATTTGATAGGCATCTAGATAAAAAAAAAGGATGAAAGAAATCTGCAAACACTGAACCAGGGCTTTGGAGGGCTTTTGTTGTTTTTTGACTGTTTAATAAAGATAGACAAAATATCTGCACCCAGTCACAACAACAAAAAATAGCATCGATGTCAGCAAAGGATTAAGGATAGCCAAATTAAGAATTCAAAAGTGCAGGCAGCCGATCGTGCTAGCATCAAAATATGATAAAACTCATGTGTGCCTGTATACCAGCACATGCTCTGCATGCTGCCATGCAATCCAGACAGCAAGTAGCCATACAATGACCATGTGACAAATGATATATATGTAACATAAGTGTTTTTCAAAATCTTTCTTAAGAGATCATTTGTTTATATAACAGTGTTGGATGGCTTTGAGCGAGCTGGCTAGTGGCCCTCACTGCAAACTTTTCCCCAAACTTCTTTAAGTGTGTATTTAACCTGTTGCTGTCCAGTTTGGAAGCAGCTTTAATTTAGCATTATAAATAGCAAAAAAGGCACAATCAGCTCCTTGAATTGCCAGTCCTAGCTTCTACTGAAATCAAAGGATCAGGTTCAAAGCATGCACAAGAGTGTGGTAAACTTCTCACAGGAAATGGATATGCAAGAGCAAATGCTGACGGCTGTGGAACCTACAAAGCAGAGCAATATTTTAGGTCTCGATCCTCAATTAAGATTCATCCTTACAAAGTATTGCAGTGGGGTTACACAGAAGAATTGGATTCCTTGTAATTACTCTGGATAGGATCATGAATGAAAAAATGTACTCTTTAGAGATGTTTCATTAAGATCCAGAGATAGCTTAACATTTCCTCCTCAGCAGCTGACACACACGTATACATCAGTTGTGTTCTCACGCTCTCAGGCAAGAGCATATTCGTAAGCACAATTCTTCACAATTAGCTTATTAAATCAAACCTGGAGAGGAGATGTGATCAATACACTCAATATATGCTATATAAGAGTCCTGGGTTGCAAGTCATCTCTTCTGCTCTGACCTAAAAACATATTAAACAAGAGGATGCGTAACACTGAATTCCTAACCCAAAAACGTGCAATTCCTCATCTAGACTTTGCATGTTCAACATTTTTGTGCTAGGACTACTGTATCTGTACATGATGCCCATTCATTATCACATCTCATGGCTCAAAAAACCTTTTGTATGTTCCCTTTTGTATTATTTTTGGCTGTGAGGAGGAAGAGGTGGGGACCTGTCTGGGAAACAGGAAGCAGGAGGAAGGAGGGGAATGCGTTGTAGAATAAGGTCAAAACAAGAAAGAATAAAAGAGCATTTATACCATTTCTAAATGATAATAAACATATAGGACCAAAGCCTGCCTCCAGCCACGCAGGGAGCAGTGAGCTGTTTGACTGAAGTTTAAACTTTAACGGGAGCACAGCAACTGTCCAAGCACATTTACAAAAAGCCATTTGCTGCTTTTTTCTTTATTTTTTTTTAAATCACTTGGGCAATTTGTTATCTTACAAGAGCAAGAAGATGCATGTGCTACTGTGATAAATATGCCAGTCTGGGCAAGGAAAAGAAAAGACAACAGACTTGAGTTTCACCATCGCACTGAGAAAAAAACCCTCTGACTAGCAACAAAGCGATGGGAAGCACAACCGGATTCTCAGCTGGGGTAAATCAGCACAGAGCAGCCCTGATTTCATGGTTCCTGTTTACATCAGCTGAGGACCTTGCCAACACTCAAACTCCATGAAATTCTGCTCTTGATTAGCACCATTTAACTCTGTGGCTTACGTAAAGCAGAATTTGACATGTTCTTTGACGGCTGGAGATGGTTATTTTATATTACAAATCTTGCCTACTTATTAGGAACAATGTGACCCAAATGGAAAAATGGGAAGAATTTAAAAACAACACCAACTTCAGACATCCTGATACTTGGATTTGGGTTTTTTTTTTTAATTTGGGTCATGTATATGGAGGTATTCACAAACTGGTTTCTGCTACTTCTAGGCTAGAGTTTTCATCATTTACGCACAGAAACAACAGCCTTTGTGCTTGAACGTCCCACTGCAGGTAAACCTACCTCCCACTCAAAAGCTAAGTGTCCTCCAAAGGATGCTCCCTTACAGCCAAGGGTGTTTTTCCATTGCTTTTCTTTTCTACCCTGCTCTGTCAAGGCATTTGTTTCAAAACTCTAGCCACTGGGGATTTTGACCAGCCTCAAATCTCACAGGCAGTGCACTTGGGCAGCTACGCACCCTGAAAAAAGCAGCAGTCCTCTTTAAAAGCAATTTGCTAGAGTACATTCGTAAAGTGCCTGCCAGTATTGGTCCAACTGCTCAGCAGCAACCCAGGCAGCTGCCCACAGGTATCTGAGGAGACCTGTATTCCCAAAATGCATCAGATCAAATAAAAAGGAGATCTGGCAGGGCCTTTTGTGGATATCATTACCAACTCAAGGTGCACTGTCAGAACTGAGTCACCATCCCCGAGGGTATTTAAAAGGCGTGTAGATGTGGTGCTTAGGGACGTGGTTTAGTGGTGGACTTGGCAGTGCTAGGTTAATGTTTGGATTTGATGATCTTAAAGGTGTTTTCCAACCTAAACGATTCTATGACTCTAACTGGATGAGGCACTGCTCCCTCCTCATGAAAGGATCATGAGATCAGTCACGTGTCAGCACGGTTTCCAGCAGCTGCAGAGCTACCGGCTGCAGCACGGCATGGGAAGCCGAGAGATCCCATTAAAAGCCCTGCCATTTATTGACTTGAGAAAGCCCAGCAGGTCAGATCACCAGCTGCTCAGAGTCAGCACACCTCTGTGAGCCAATTTACACAACCACAGCACTCGTGTTGGCTCGCTTTCTTTGGTCTGTTGACTGTGGACACCCACCCAGTTGTTATGGATTTTAATATGCTGCAATATGAAAGTGCTATTTCAGGACAAAGTTATTAATAGCAGAGCAGCCAGAAAATAGCCTAGAAGGAATGCAATGTCTTGGTATTCTTGGAAGATACAATGACTTCTCAGCATCCAAGCAGCCATCATGGTTAATTCAAGATGTTTCTGTGCACAAGACTCTGTTTTATTAGAGGAGCTAACTATATGATAAGCCATTGTGGCATGCCTTCATAGAAACGCCCTGTATGAGTACCTGCACACTCCCAAGTCTGCAGAGACTACAATGCGGAAAGGCCCAAAGAGTGGTATTTTGTTACTCTTAGCAGGCTGGAGAAAAGCAGAGGTTGGGTGCTGTGATGAAACATCATCAGAAACAGAGGCCAGGAGAAGCTCCACTCTTCCCGAAGGTGGAGGATGGGACCTGTTTGAGCTCAGAAACCTGCATAACTCCAGGATCTCAGAGAGGCTCTTCTGTTCAGCCTCTCTTCCCTACAAGCACCCTCTCCTTCCCTTGTTTCTTCACACTGCATCTCCTCAGCAACATTCTTTACTTGGGCAGGAGCCTTGCAGTCAAGGCAAGTCACTGTCCCTTTTCATGCTCTCTCTTAAACCTTCTGTTTCTCCTGGCAAAATATCCCTGGAAATGTACTGGAGAATACTGTGCAAAACTGCCAGACCCTGCCTCCGATTTATGTTGGCACCTTTTCCTCTAAAATTAATTGGAAGGGTTCCCAAATTAATTCCAGGTACATCACCAAACACAACACTCAGCACCACCTCCCAGAGATGACACCAGACGAAGGCATCTCTCTGCTGGCAAGGCTTTTAGCATCCCTTCTGTCTGCACTTGCGTTGCTGGGAGGCTCTCTGTGAGGCCTTCGGCATACAGCCCCATCCCTAAGTATCCTTTTTGAGTAAAATGAATTAAAATCAACACTGCATCTTTCCCTGAGAAGAAAAGGCCCAAATGATGATGCTGGGAATTAGAAGATGTCATGTTCACGGCACTGCAGCCTTACTCATTAAACTGGTATAGGCAGCTCCCACTCACTACCAAATGCACGCTGCAGGGAACTGCAGTCCCTCACCTCTCCAGAAAGGAAACAAACAAAACCCACTTACCAACAAGGAAAAGAGGAAACATATTGCAGTCATTATAATCCCAACAGTAGACATGTTATCTGGCATATTTCCAGCTCAGACATTTAAAAAAATGTAGTTAGTTTACCTTAAGGGTCCTATTTTCTCCAATTTCCCTTTTCCACATGTATTTAAGCCTATATAGCATCTCCTGAGATAAGCCTGCCTTTGTGGGTTGGTTGTATACCACTCCTTCCCTCTATTGTCTTTCTGAGATGGGATGGAAGTCTCCAATGTCACGGCTTGGAAGACCGCAGCCAGGCTCTCTTGGCTCAGTTTGTGGGAAGTGGAAGAGCAGGAACTGAAGAAGAACAGCCTCTCCTGCTGCAGGAGTGGGGTCCTCTTCCTCATTGTACAACCAATCCTCCCTGGCATTTTGTTTATCATCAATACTGCTTAACTAAAGCTGTTTTTAGTAGCCCCCAAAGGCAGAGTCTGTTGCCAGCTATCGTCATCCCAAACACTTCCAGACCTCTGCCACCGTGCTTTGGTACAATCCCTGCAATAGCTAAACACAAACATTATGTTCCCCCAAGTACAAATTACAGCTTTCAGGAGCTGCAATTTTAGTTTGGTTATAAACATACAAAGGTAACCTTTATGCTGGGAGAGGAGGAGCCACGCAAGAGACCACAGGCTGAGCCTTTGCTTTGCAGGGAACATTCCCGGGAGCACTTTGCTGCTTTGCCTCCAGCCGGCTCTGCTTCCCAAGCGGTTGCACTTCCCAAGCGGCTGCATGGTATCAGAGCTGAGGCGAGAGCCAAAATGCCTTGTGGTGGCCAGGGCAGCTGGAGGGATCTGCTTCAGTCCGAGCAGTCCATGAACTGGGACTCAGAAAGGGAGAGAAATGCACTCAAATCTTGCTTCTTTAGCTATAGCTGGCACTATTGGCAGCCTACGCATTCAGGACAATTTTCCAGGCATGACTCCTGACTTGGCTGTGACCCTGAGACCCTGCAGAAGACAAGGCAGCACTTCTGAACATGTGGGCTCCATTCAGGGTGCCCCAGAGATGCACCCACCATCACCAGAGCAAGGTTCGGGGGTTTTCTGCCATTTCAAATGTCTCTAACCCTTCCCCGCTCTGCAGATGTCCCATCACTACCCAGCACCAAGATCGTGACACCTGCCAAAGACGCATGAAATCAAATTGCCCCTGCAAGCCCCCGAGTGCCCCTAGGCATTTCAGTCCTCCTGTCAAGCCTGCTAATGTGTCCCTGCCCCACCACAAGTAATGGTGCATTCCTGGAAGCAAAAACTGCATTAAAAGTCTTTTTTACAAGAAAGCTCTGCTTTCTTTGCCTCATACCATTTTTACTCATAAATATAATATCAAGGTGATCGTGTTCTTCTCAGACTACTCAGTGTTCTGTAAGTAAAACCTGCAATTGACAATTTATCAGATGGAAAAATAAAAGCCACATTTGGTTTCTCCCTACACTTAAAAACGACCACGTGCAGTCTCTGAAGCAGACCAATCTTTTTAACAAGGTCATGAATATCAGCTGCGGGGGGGGGGAAGGGAGGGGGAACAAAACCACCCTGCACATGTTTTTCCTTCTACGCTGCTTTCTTACTGATGTTTTGCTCACTTTCTAAGCAAAGAGGAAGCCTCTCCTGTTCCCGTCACCCTGTGTTTATCCACATTCCAGGAGCCAGCGGCTGCTCCTCCAGGCACTCTCCAAGGACAAACAACTGGAGCTCACCGCAACACATTTTTGAACTTGAGGCATGTCCAGCTCTGAGTGGGAGTGAGGTGGGAGCCCTGACAGCAGAAATGATAGAGGCAGTGGATGGTGGGACACCATGAAATCTTTTGAAATTGTCGTTCCTGCAGGCTAAGACAAAAATCACAACACGCCCTCTGCCTAGTGAAAGGACTGGAAAACATACTTTAGGAGGCATGGCCTTAGGAGTCAGAATAAATCCTCCTAGATGTCCCTGGAGACAAAGCAGCCCAATTTGATCAATACAGCAGCATTATTAACACTGCACTACCTTACATGAGGATAGTCATATGTTCTTGCCTCTGCTGAGTGTGGGGGAAGGGGTGCAAACTCCTACAGCAATTCACAGGGGAAATGTCTCTCTCAAAATCATTAAGATTGCACAAAGAATCTCTTACCCATTTCCATGCAAGCTTTTTTGGGAGAGCTCTGCTTCATTAGTATTGATCAAGCTCAGGTGGAATCCCAGAAATAATGTGTGCTTTATGGTTTTCTCAAAAAGAAATTTTGTTTTTAATGACTTTAGGATCCCCATCTTCAGGCTTTTTTCTGCAGCCATAAAGACCCTTTCTTTTGGGGGCTGGGTACAACACATAATTGTAGGTGGTTAACAGCAGAAGGTCAGACTTTATGATTAGCAAATTTTGTAAAATGATTATGAGGATTAGGGGTTAAGTGCATTTGGATTCAAGCAGAAGTAATGGCAGTAAAAGGGTATATATCGCTGCCACTCCTGAGCCCCAGCCAGAGTCATGGCCCTTCTGTGTTTGGCTCTTGACAAACACAGTTATAGACAATCCTGGTGAGTAACCTGGGAATTGGCAAGAGAATTGAAGGAGAAGGAAAACAGTCCTAGCTAATCACCTGCTTAACCGCAGCCAGTAAAGCTAAGGATTTTGTAAAAGCTAGGTCCTGCATGTGCCTTGTGACAAGTCTGAAGAAGGCTGGAGAGGTACCACCCCTATGCCCAGTGACTCAGTGTAGAAGAAAACATAGCAGAAAACATAGCAGAGAAGCTAAAGACTGAGTGGTAAATACTGACTGCATGGGAGGAAGGACTGACTGTAATAATAAACACAAGACCAGAAAATGGCCTTTAAAAACCAGGAGAAAGACCTTCTTACCCACAAAGAGAGCTGTGTCATCCATTGCTGGAAAGAAAAATTACCACAGAAACGCTGCATCGGCACCAGCCATCCTTCTCCAGCACTCAGCTGGGACAACACATTGTCAAAAATGGGGAAAATGACACTCGCTCCCCCTCCACAGGGAAGAAATCCTGCCACGAATCCTCTCTGCCACCACTCCACCAAAAAAACATCGAGACTATCAAAGCCAAACCCTGCACCAAGGAGGTGAAATGCTGAGTTTCAGCACACCCGGCCACCTCCACACTGTGTCTGCTACGCATTTCTCACCAGAAAGTGTGGTGCTGCTCCAGAGCTGCTGGCACAAAGTCCTCCCAGAAAGGGGTGCTGCAAAAGTGTCTAGACAGACTAAAATTAAAAAGAACAAATTATATGCCACTGCCCACTGTCTGCAAATCAGGGCCAGATTCTCAGAGGGAGGACTAAATCGCTAGCGCCTTAATCAGAGCTAGTGGAATCATCTTAATTTACACTAAGCAAGGATCTAGCCCAGAAAAATATTCCTGTCAAGCTTGCAGCCAAAAATTCCTCTGCTAGACCACATTCCACCAGTTAAACTGCCAGGGAAGACAATTGCAGAAAGAATTTAATTAAAATGGAGATCAGGAAGCTGGTAGCTTCTTCAAGTTCTGCTCTCGACTTCCTTTCTCCAACAACTGAGCGCTTGGGTGTCCCAGTTTCCCAGCCTGTAAAATGGGCACACTACAGCTTCCCTGCTCTCTAAGGGCAATGGCTGCGAAGCACCTTACCTGTTCAAAGCCCAACCATCAAATCAAACAGACATCTGAATGCTCTGAGCCTCTGGGTCTTGGATAAAAGGGTACGTATTTTTCTCTGTGGAAACAGCTCTGTCATTGCTCTTGGAAAATTCGAGCCTCAAAAAGGCAACTTGCAAATTTTGCTTCCAAGACTGTAGGCATCAGGTCCTCTGACTTATCGGGGTACTACCACGGATTTTTACTGCTCCAGACTGCACAAAATTGCAAGCATAGTCCCTGGTACTGAAATAGAGGTAGGCACAGAGAGTACTGCTTTCCCACAATTTTCTCATTCATATTTTATTTCTGAACTTCAGTTTTTGCACTGATTAACATCTGGATGGACAGCAGATTTTCTGCATACCCCTCTGTTTTCAAGTCTTCCAGGAAGTAGTTAGATGGAAGAAAACACCCAGGATGTAGACCAGTGCAATCACACCATCAAGTTATAAGGATGGTGCCACGTGGTGCCTCATTGTAGCGGGTCCTTTCTTTGGTCCTTCCGCTCCTTAATTTCTGTTAAAAGATTTGGCTTTTTACATGCTGGTCTGCAGGATCATAAGCACCAGCACATGGTTTAGGATCTGTTTCTTTACAGTCCTCGCGTTCCACGCAAAAACCCCTCATGGATACCCGCAGCTTAAGAGCATGCTGAATGAAGGGGAGAAAGATGACACTTCCTCTGAGAAGTTTTCACAGAGGCAGAACCAAGCAAAAACCAGCAAAGCCCCGCTGTGCACCTCACTGCTATTTCGTGAGGCCCCACTGTTTTGTTATAATCCCGGCAGACCCTGTACAGGGCAACCAGCTTTCCTCCTGCACAGGAAGGAAAGGGAATCACCCATCTTCTGAAACACCAGGAAAATACTTCTTTGCCGTGCGAGCAGCCTAAGCTGACTCAAAGGAGCAGAGACGGTTAAAAGCAGCACAGCAGGAAGGTCCAGAGACCGGGGTGACCCACCAAGCAGACCAAAGAGCACCCTGCAGTCCAGAGCCACTAGTGCTCCCCCTGGCTTGGGCAGGCTCCTTTGCCTTACACTAGCGGCTTTGGCAAATCCTCCTTGAAGGCGGCGAGGCCAGGGAGGCAGGGAGCCACCCTGCTCAAGGCCACCACAGCCACGCACCCTGGTGGGAGGTGGCAGAGGGGGGAACCTCCAGATGTACGGTGGTGGGACCCCGCCACTGACCCCACAGCGTTTCGGGCAGGCCTGCTCCCTGCCCGCGTCGGAGCAGCTCCCTTTGCTGAAGGGAAGGGCAGAGGTGTGCTGGGTTGGCACTGAAATTCAAGGGGCGTTTACCCTTTAACCATGATCCAGGTTAAACACCCACCTCACACCCAGCAACCTCAAAACCAGCAGTCTTCAACTAACTAACCAGCATATAGATACTGTTTCCCGAACAAAGAGCAGCAACTCACAGCAACCTTGCTCTTCCCAATACTAATACCACCATGATCGTATTTGTGTTTTTAGACTCTTCAAAATGCTGAGATCTTCCACGACTCACTGTCACTAGCCAGCACTCAGAACCAGCTACCATCAAGTCATCAGCACTGAATTGACTTCATCCCGTTTAAAGTCTGATCTGTTTCATTAAACAAACAAACAAAAACTTGGCATCAATTTCTTTGTTTCCATTTACTTTGATGGATCACAGCCCTCACTATAAAAACACGCTTAATAAAAACAAATCGGAAAACTAAGGAAACTGATAAAAAGCTTTCATTGTGAAGAAAAACAGGGAAAAGGGCTTAAGGAGGAAATGCTGAATTTTTTTGTGATGCCAGCAGAGAGAGGCAGTATATAAAGAAAACCACACAGGGGCGGGAAATAAATCGTTGAGATTGAATTTGGAAAAAGACAAATTAATGCATTTATGGAATAAACAGCAACACAGCACACACGCTCAATACAAAGCAGAGATCCAGTAAGGCTGAAAAGAGACCTAGAACAGATAAGACACAGAAAAGACCAATATAGCTGCGAGGACACATTCCTAGCATCTGATATACAGGAAAATTGGCAGGGACATAGAGATGGAAAGTATGACAAAATTGCAAGGGACATGCACATTTATTACTATTTATCACATCTGTTCCACAGTCAGTGTTATAATCTCCAGTCAATGAGCAGGGGTCTCATTTCACATTTAGATAAAAATCCTTGAAAGAGTTAATATAAAGATGGGAAAAAGCATCACGGACCATGTAGCTATGAACAGGGTGAACCCAAATAAAGCAAGGGACTTGCTCATGAAGAAGAGAGGTAATATGGGAGGGGGAGGAATTAGACTCAGGTAGGAGACAGAATAGCCTGTTAGATATTCCTCTCCTAAATTAGGTTTTAGCACATGCTTCCAAGGAGAGCAGGGCCTCACGCTAGGTGGATTTCAAATGAGACTAAAGAGCACCACTGAGGCATACAATAAGAAATGGCACCTGGACAGAAGAATTTCATGATCTAACAGTGCTAATTTCCAAGCTTATTTGTTTCTGGACCAGATCTGCTTATACGCACAGTTTATTGTTGCTGGATGAAGGCAGTGACTGAAAATGCCTTTTCATCATATGCACCCTGCTCTTGAACCTCATTTGCCTTCAAAATTAGACAGTAACAGCCCCTTACTGAACATAAGGTCTTCCTTGACCCTTCTCTAACCTTAGAGGCCAAGCTGCCATCAGAAGGTGGCCCCACACCATCTCTGTGACATGACATGACACGACACGGACTCACTTTTGATTCTAGTCAGAGCAGGAGGTGGCCCCCACCTTCACAAACCTGGTCTCTCCTCTTAGACACATTTCCAACCTGACACACAGTACGCGTGTGATGGATTCTCAAAATGAAATGTGTCTGGCCACCCGTATGTGCACACGCAGGGACCCTTCATGACTCACATTTCCACTACAGTTTTTTGGTATCAATAAAGCAGAGGAAAAACGTCTCGAAGCAGACTTACTCACAGAAACGTATTTTCAGGTCAAAAAGGGCCATTCAGATAATTCAGTCTGACCCCTGGATGACACAGCCCACTGAATTACACAAAGGGGTCCTTTAGATGCTCATTTACACCCACTTTCAGGTTGGTTTCCACTGCTGGATATGAAAGCCCGAGGGTAAATCAGAATGGGATCCTTCCTTCTTCCCATGCACTGAGACAGTTCAGAAACGTCTCTCAGCTGTCTTCATTTCACAGATGGGTATTACTGTCCTGGGGGAAGTAATGCTCACACCAGACATCATCCTACCTTGCAGTGCTGGGAAGAGCACATTTAGCACTTAGAAACATCTTCTCTTTCCCTCCCACCCCCACATTTTCTTCACTTGAAAAACCAAAGAAAGCAAATAAGGCTGCATCCTTTGTTTTATAGAGGGCAGCTCAGGACCTCCCACTTTTTCATGGAAAGAAAATTTCTTTCTGGTACAGTTTTCATTATTTATTAGCTGAAGGCGGGGGGGGGGGCAAGAAATGGGATTTATAGGATGCCTAAGGCCACACTCACTATAAAACAGAAATAAGCCAATATAGCTAGAGTACAACTTAGTGGCCTATTGTGCAACATTTTAAAAACTGTACTCTTTCATTATGGCACTTGAGAATATCTCCTCCCCCCGACACCAGTGGAAATACATTTATGAGAGCTATAGAGCAGCAATATTGGTTTAATCAAATCATTAAAATGGGTGTGCTGTTTTCTGCCCACATCCTGATATTTATTCCACATCCTGACAAGAACTGGAATTTGTATAGACCATTCTCCTGCAAGGTGTCAAGTGACTTCGTGGACACTGGGCCAGTGTAAATCCGTGTGTCGCCACTGTGACTTTGGCAGATCTGCATCAGTTTGCATCAGCCCAGGATCTGACTCACTGACTGACCTGAAATCCTCAGTGTGATGTGGGTACTATTCTTTCCATTTACAAAGAGAAAAAGCATTCAGAACTGAATGTCAAAGGTTTCCTTGACCTTTCGCACTTAAACATAAAGAAATGGAAAGGACACAAAAATTCCCATCTTATACCACAGTGCAACAACATCTGACCAGAGATGCAGCTTGCTCAAACAAAACACTGGCTGAATCATAAGGCCTTGCAGCTGGTATAGCTCTCACTGCAAGAAGAATCCATGTGAGACAGTCCCAGTGAGGAGTCATCTTCAACCTAGAGCATCCACTCAGTGTCCACCTTGACAGGCACTCAAGACTTGGAAGATGAGTATTCAGCATTTTCTAAAAGTCACACGCATTAGAGGTATTTGGGAGTAAGAAACCACCCATGCATTGCTTCTGTTGCTCTCTCTCAAATGTGTTCTTCAAAGAAATGTAACATGAATTTCTCATGTCGGAAAAAAGAAATCGCAATGCAGCCTTTGTGGCTGCAATTGTAGGGCTCCGTGCACCTACTAGTATTCTTCTCAGCACTAATGAACTATGTTGGGAAGTCACCCCTTTACCAAGTCCTTCACGCCAGGAAGTTACTCTGCACTGGCATTCTTCTGTTCTCCCTCACACAACTGGGACTTATTCATGTTTTAAACAAACCATCAAAGCTCAGAAAGCCCAACACAAACTAGGCACACTCAGTAAAGAGTATTTAAACTGGGTACCCTGAAACTCATTTGCCAGCATCCAAGAAAGATGAATAAAGGAGTCACTGTCGGGAAACACAAAACTGTCTTCAGTGAGCAGAACATCAGGGCTGCCTGAAGAGAGAGCACGAGCTTTGCAGCCAACTCAGAAGTACAGCGTGGTGCCATGGGACCAGGCTGTCCTGGAGGCAAGTGAACCGAGCTAAGCAAGGCCCCTGCACTACCTTCTTCAACCCCCAAATCAGCCCAGCTCCTGAGGCACTGATTCAAGCAAACATCTTCATCCAGGGAAGCACTGGAGACAGAAATTTCGGCCTATGTCTGGAAGGTTTCATCCGGTAATCAATGGAAGAAACAGCAAAGCTCTTCCTGATCCCAACTGTACAATCAAACACCAAAAGACTCATTCCCTTTAGAAAAAAACCTCACAGATTAAACCAGGCCCTTCCATTTTCAAATGCTGTATACAACAATCTTTCTTTTCACTTTAAAAACACAGGAGAGCTAAGGGATGTGCTGATAAGAGAAGTCTACACTGTTTTTCTGTGGTAGACAGAAGGAAACTACCCCAGGTGACATCCACTTATCCTGAAATTCTTAAACCTGCAAAAGAAGCACCTTACAAGCTCTTTCACTGGGTCATGCCAGCACTTACAGCAGTTTGCCTCTTTTTCCAAGATATTGGAGGCCTCTGAAACTGCAAGTGCTTCCTTCCTCTGGCCTGATCAGACAGAAACACCCCTTACTCTCACTGTTTGACTACAACCCCCCACTGCTCTTTCACATATTTCTTAAAGCTCCAACACTCAGAGGCTTCTGATCACATCAGAACCACCTTTCTCAGCACCAAGACCAAGCTCCTGGTTTCCTCAAATGTGCAGGAAAGCCTACAAACATGACTTTACGCTATCCTGAAAGATCAGAAACCAAAAACAAACAGAAGGAAGATGCACCTTGCTAAGAACCTGATGTACAGCAACTTTCAGATGTTCACAACCACTCTGAGGTGCTGGCACAGCTTATGAACAGCTGGGGGAGGGCTGTGACACCACCAGAGTGAACTGTGACAACAGCATCCAATGGAGACAGAAAAGAGTTATTTTGCCCAAACTAGCTGTATTCTCAATCAGTCAGTCCAGTGCCCTTTGCTTCACCCTTATTATTTTAAAATGTGAACAAATTTAAAGATAAAAGCAAGAGACACTGAAGTTCCTCCCCATCTGATCTAGTCACTAATGAGGGAGGTTTCTTTTCACTGGCACTGATTTTCCATTGAGCAGCAAATGCAGCCTCTCCACTGTCCACGTGTCGGAAACAAAGCCACTTCTGGCCTGATGCTTTCCATATGAAACACCAGCTCCCATCCTTCTTTTCCCCTCTCCCTTCCTCCTTTCCATACTTTATTACTCACACGGCAGCTGTAGTAGCTTGCAGATGAGTGGAATGTTTTCTTCGGAGCAGCATAAATTTTCCAGGCTGACAGGGGAAGCCAAAAGAAAGAAAAGAAAAAAACCAAACCCCAAACCAGGATTATTTAGCACTTTTCACCAGCTCAAAGCAGGCAGCAAGCTTTGCAGGGCTGGCACCCTTCTAACCACTGTGCAGCCACAGGAAAAGAACAAAGCCCCTGAGCCACCCACTGGCATGTGGAGCACCTCAGACCCAGCAGTAAGCCAGAGGTGCAACAGGAGGAGGAATGCACTGACTTCTCGCCAACAAACCGGCACGACACCTCGCTGGCAGCAGCTGAGCAGAGGCGAGAGGAATGACCAGCAGTTGCGAGGAGCCGAGGAAAACGTGTGATTGCATCGCTCTTCTGCATCTTGTGCATCAACATGCCTTGCCAGACCCTCACCCTGAGGGAGGGAGAGCAGGCATCCAGGTTAGAGACCAGAAGTATCCAGACATCGCTTAAGGCATCACGCAGGGTTGTGGCTGCAGTTCTCAAAAGATGCAATAGGATTCAGGGAGTCTGGACAGCTTTTACTAGACAAATTGCTAATAGCTGGGAAAAATGCATCAAGTTTTAGGGGCACAAGCCCTGAAATGGAAGGCTAAAATTGACAACAAAGCTGAAGATGTTAGCCAAATCAAGTCTCTCACACCTAAAACAGGGCCAGACCCTCAGGAAAACTTCTAGAAAGTAGAACTTTTTGAAACCTTTCTACCAACCATTATCAAAAAAATTTACATTTTTGTCCAATCTGAAGTGTTTTATTGGAGCCACCTCATCATCCACTGAAATTTCACACATCCAGGATGTAATCTGGAGGAGCAGACCTGAATCAAGCAAAGCAGCAACTCAAATCTGGGTCTTTAACATCACACCTAAGTGCTGCGATGTGGCCAATGTCCATTCTGGGTGTAAAATGTCTATTCTGCATACAGGAGCACCTCTCACTCCTTCTACTCTTCCACCCACTGAACATTTTTCACCATGGCCTTTGCTTGCTGGAACCTTTGTTCTCTATCCAGCCCTGGTGGAGAATAAAGGCAGGCAATTAAAGGCAGTCCCCTACTTCACCCGCACCAGCACAAAGCAATTCAGCGCAATGCTGATTCCCCTCCTGGGCTGGAGGGAAGACAAGTCAGCAGAAACTGCAAATGTTTACAAACCCAAGAACTTTCCTTATACTTGAACTTTGCCCACTCGAGAGAGTCAGGATTAAAACCAAATGCCTAACAGCATAGTAGCCTATTAGTAGTGAAAGCATTTTTTAAATCTAATTTACTTGTCATGCCGCATGCATTTTTCCTCACCACACAATCCAAACAAACAGTCATTTTCACTTTGATTTCCAGTCACTTCAATTGCATGGGAAGAACGCTGCAGCGCAAGAGCTGCAAAGGCAGCAGGTGGGCAAGACGATCCTGTCCAAAAAACACAAACACTGCTTCCAGGGCTTTTTTAATTATATAGATGGAGATACTTCCATTGATTGCAGTTTCTGTCAGAACACGATGGTTTATGAAGGTCCGTCATGGTCAAACGTCAACCCCATGCCAGTGTCCCTTTAAAACCAACCTTGGGAGGCTGCAAGTTTAAGGGCAGGATTTGTAAATCAGGACGCTAATTGGAATGTCTCAGAAGAGCCTTTCACAAGCCTGCATCCTTCTCCTTCACATCCCTCTCCGTCAATCACACTGTCTCCCAAGCTCACCTGTGTCACTGCCTACTTCTGTATCCCTTGCAGAGCAGGAGCTGTTGACCCCCACGTATGATTTACACCCCAGCTTTGCACTCGGGTCCACAACGCTGGGAAATAACCAAGAGGATCAGGACATGTGAGATATGGTCTATAAGCACCATATTCAAAACTGTTATATAAGACAGACACTTAAAGGAGTTTGCCTGCTGGACCTTCAGCAAGCATTAATACGCAATCTGTGCGTAAATGACTCAGACTCTTTAGTGTACCTTGTAAAGTATACCACATGCATCTTAACAGTTCTCCAAACAGTAACACATGTAATGAATACACAGTTGCACTGGGCAGAAATGCTCTGGATTGGAAAGGATCCTTCACATGTAAGAACAGGGAGAGGATGGGTACCTGCTTGAAAAGGATTAAGAGCATCAGAGCAGCTTAATGTATCAGAGCTGATATATTAAAGCTTTTAAGCAAAAAAAATCCATGCCTTCCTGCCTGAGCTTCCTACACCCAACTCCAACCCCTTTTAAAAACCTACAGAAGGGATCAAATTAGTGCTGTGCACAGGTTGTGTCAAAGACAACACAGACCTCTGGGAAGGGGGATTTAAGCTTACCTTTCGGATCCTTATTTTCATTTTTTTAAAGAGGCAATGCCGCACCCCCGCCGAGGGCTCCCTGTGCAGGAGCTGTCCTGCGCTTTCAGTACCTGCTGGCTGGTGTGGCAGGATTTGGGCCAGCAGCTTCAAAGGGGCTGGCTGCCTGTCTCCCCACGGCTCAACGCAACCCTCTCCTGCCCGAGACGCTGTGCCCAAGCACCACAAACCCCCAATATGAATCCTCACAGCAAGCCTATGAGAACAGAAGAGCTGCTAACTCATCTTGTAACTGAAGAACTGAGAAGGTTTGGTGTCCTGATGAAATCCAAGATGTCTAACTATCTTTGAGCATAAAGGCTGAAATGATTTCTTCTAAGAAGGGAAAGGAGACATGAACCCTGCTCTCACAGGCAGCCTAACAACCTGAACAGCCAGGCAGCCTTCCTCACCAGCTGCTGCCGGAGCAGGGATGGCAAATACAACCTGGCGAACGCAATACGTGAGCTTTATTTGATGTATGCACCTATCTCTCTACTGTCAGCTCTCAAAATGCCACAATAGTAACATTTTCTTAATGCTGCTGGAATCAAGTAAGTGTTGGAAATCCCAGGCTTTCTGAGAGTAAAAGACAATAAAACAAATCTTCACTGGCTCAGAAGCAAAGAATGTAAAAAGAACATCAAATTAAAAAATAAAAAGTCTGCGACTTTAAAGACAATCTCAGTATCTTGGGAACCAGGCACATGATTTTTTAACTCAAAGTGGCAATGCTTGGAAGGAGACACAGCCAAGAGAGTACCAAACTCAGACACTCAAAACACACATAGCGTCGATCAAGACTGAAGCCAATGGAAGAAAAGAGGGATGGTCTCAAATACAACAGCATCAAGCTGGGGAATATACCTGTGTAACATCTGTACTCCAAACTTGTTCTCTACCCAGGAAAATTTGGGAAGAGGGAATGCTTTTTCCCTGGCAGGTTTGTTTGTTTGTTTGCTACAGAATCAGCTGAACCCTGCAGTACAAGTGAATCTGGATTCATTTAGACCAAGCAGAAGCACCCCTAGTACAAAGAGGACCTGTGGGGAGAAGAAATTCAGCAATTCAGGTGGGTGATTCCTGCAACTTGAGCCTGAAAGACACCACAAAAATAGCACTCCCGGCTCCTGAGTGTTGCTGGGAGTTTGGAAGTGGTGGGGCATTGTAGATGACTACGTAAGGGAACGGGCAGAAGGCACTTTGGAGTCCAGGGAAACAGAAAGGAAAGAGGGACTCAGCACCATTCATGAAAACACCTTTATTAACTCTCCAGAATTCAGGTTTACCATCAAAACAGAAAACTGCCACCAATTACAATGCCTGTGAATAACTTTTTTATGAGGTTTTGAGGGTGGTGATCAAAAGCCTACAATTTTTCTTCCCCTCTGCAGAATATGACAAATTCGATAAGAGATGAGGTGCACTTAATGTACTGAACACCAATGCTGCTCAGCCAGTGAGCAAAATCCCTTTGTTTTATAAAAACAATGGCAATCAAGGTTGTTCATATGCAGCTACAGAGTCCAACAGAAGCAGCTTCCTTCTCACTTCCCTATAACACGTTTCCCAATGCAGAATGGAGAAGCAACACACTGGATGTTTCTCAGCTGAGAGTCATTTGACAAGGCCTCAAAAAATACAACAATATCCAGAAGATACTGTTTGCCTTCACCCTGGAGAGCTTAAGTGTGAAATTACTGCCTGGAACTGAAGACTTTCTGCCATTTCCACATGGAAGTATCACACTGCAGACTAGCTATATATCATGATTTTTATGTAGCCTACTCTAAGCTATGCATTGCCTATTCAATAGGACATACAGAAAGGTGTAGGCTTGGGGGAGGGGAGGTTTAAGCATCCCAAACAAATAAGAGAAAATATTTTCTAGTTGAGTACCCACATTATGATTGTGCATTGCTTAAAGGTATTTGTCCTATTTCAAAATCACTTGACACAAGTCACACGTATAATAAGCTATTTTAAGACCTGTAACATGGATCGCAGGGCTCTACACTTTCATAATGCCAAGAAATAATCATTTATAACAACAGATTCTATAATTAAGGAATCATAAAACAATAAAGACAGCAGTTTCAAGTTTGTCTTTTCTCTCTGTCTCTTTCTGTGAGGTGACAGGAGCATGCTTTCAGCACATGGAGCAAACAGAGAGCCTGCAGGTATAAATGGACCAGCGCTCAGAGTCTGAAATACACTGCATTACACGTGTGGCTGTTCTTGGAAGTCAACCATTTCTGCAAGTTATTCTCAAGAGGCATGATGTACTATAAGCACTTAAGAAATGTGTTACTCTGTGACTAGAACCAAGATGAAATAGCAATATTAAAAGAGATGGTTTAGTTTATGTAGTGGCCAACTATGCCATTAAACTAGAACAATGGAGACAATGGGGAGGCAGAAATGTTCTCCAGTGTGATTTATTCCTTTCCAGTAGCAGTGGAAATTTTTCCTATAGGCCTGAAAATGACCCTGTCTGCCAAGTAGAAGTCAGCATTAAGATGTAAGAGTTCTGCTAGATTAGTCACCTCGGGATACTCTGCTCACACAGCACAGGGATCTCAAAGCCCTTTGCCAGAATGGGTCAAAACTCAGCCTCCCAAGCCCCCCAAAGACTATGCCTGCACATCGTTGCTGTCAGTCACTTCAGAAGGAGGGAAACTGAGGCTTGAAGAATTGATTAAAAATACTCAGAGAAGGCTCTACAACAGAGTCAAGAGCAAAACAAAGGCTTCCTTGATCCTATGTTTTACAGGAAGTGTGCATCTTCCTTGGAAGGATCATTGTTTGCTGCTGCTGAGAGCAACCAGGTCAGCCAAGGCAAGAGGAAATGTTATCAGGCAGTGGTTATCAGGCAAACAATATAATGCCATTTCCACTTCTGCCAGCCAATTAGACCTGTTTTGCCCAATGACACACGTGGGAAAAGCTGCCTCTTTTGGAATAAACCAAGGTTTGGCACCTAAGCCCTGCTGATTTTTTACACCTGCATCAGCTACACACATGGTGACCCTGTAAATCTACCTGCTCTTTGTGTTCCTGTGCTCTGACATTATGGGAATTGCCATGCTAGATGCTGCCCTATGGCCCCCACAGACTATGAAGAGAGCCCCAAGATGTCTCCTGATCAGACCCCTTTTCCACACAAGGTCAGTCACAGTCCTCCAAGGGACCTATGGAGAAGGATAATAGGAATAGTTTGAAATGTTACCCCTAGGAAGAGACATATTTGACTACAAAAGATGCGTTCTGCACACTGATCTTTTAATGAACTCCCAAAAGGACATTGCGAAGGCCCAGCAGGAAGAACAGACTGAAGCCCCGTGTCCAGCCCTTCCCAATTCTCAGCCCTGCTCTCCCCCTCTTTGCAGCCTGGCACACTGACAGTGGGACCACGTGTAGCTGCACGGGTTACGGTCCACACAGTCGCCTCCCACCCACTTCCTTCCTCTGCAGAGTATCGAGGCATTCTTTGGCCTCGTGCTGTCTCTCCCAGCAGTCTGGATCCAATCTCAGGGATGCCACATCAGACAGCTACCCCTGAGCAACAGCACATGTGGCCAGAGGTCCTCTTGCTGCACGGCAGCAGCCATGCAGGTGCTGAAATCTCTGCCCCACCCTCCCCACCCCCCCGCCGGTCCTGAGCTGCAGAGTCAGCTCACAGGGACAGAGAGCAATTAGGATGGTTCAGTCAGAGCCAGGATGAAGCGCCAGGCAGAAACATACAGATGCTGAGGTATCAGCCAGCTGACATACAGCAAATGCCTCATTTTTTAATGCACGGAGCCCACCTCTTCCTTTAATACATCTCAGCGCCGTGGCAGCTCAACACTGCTGGAAAAGCTAAACAAAGACTAAATAAAGTTCTCTCTCTTCAGATGAAGTTGTGCTACGAATTACTCATTAGATGCTGACCTCCCCACTCCCAAGAAAAAACCCTCCTGACCTCAAACGTGTTTTGCCTGAAGGAGTACACCCAAAGCTGACATAGTGAAGCTAAGCTTCTGCTGCCTAAAAACCAAGCCCTTCCTTCCCAACATGTGTTTTAAAATAACGTGAAACACATCATGGATTCAGTTCCAGCTTCCACTTCAGGTATTTCCACTTCTACAATGTAAACTACGTCCAGGATGGAGTGAGGGGGTTTTTTGTTTAAAAAAAAAACCCACAAAATCTGGGGTTTTTGTATATACTGCTGGGTTGCTCTCATTCAACTCCAATGCTAATTGTCCAAAGCACAGATACCAAACGTGCCCACATTTCTCTTGCATTGGGAAGGAAAAAAGGGAGAGAAGATCAGCTGACTGCATGCGAGCATTTAGCAACCTGCCCGTGCTGTCAGTGCCCTCCGTGAGTGACGGGTGTTTCACAATCAGAAATATGAGCAACTGCCCCAGCTGTGTAGTCCTCAGCCAGCAGCTACAAAAAGTGTGGTCCAGACTCAGGAGAAAAGGAAGACAGGACTGTATCCACACTTGCACCCCAAGGCGTACTCTTGATTTTCAGTGGGGAAACTACATCTTTTATGGTATCACAGTGGACACCATTTCTAGGAGCAGGAACTGGCATGGACTAACCTCTCCACATCAAGCACTAGTAGCTGCTACTCACAAAACAACTGGAGCTCACAACATTAAAAGGAAGTCTGCTCTTGACCCATACAACTTCCCCCTTTTTAACAGAGTGAAGTAATCTCCCAGGGCACATTGCTTTGCTGCTGGGAGCAGCACTGCTCTGAAGCCTCTGTGGAGCTCAGGTATGGCACCAGAGCTCTTCATGGGAGCAGAGGCAAGACCTATTCAAGTGTTTTCGCTCAAAATTAAAGCTGCTGCTTCCCAATCCTGACGCTTCCTGCAGGGATCAGTCACTGCCCAGTCAGCTCTCTTGCCCAGGGTCTCGACTGCAGCCTAACAGTTTTAAGGGGTACCTTTAAGAAACACACACACGTGCACACACATGCCTTGTCCCAAAGTTGCTACGGTTTGCCTAAAATAAATAAATCCCCAAGACCTGGCTACATTTGCAAATGATTCAGAAG
Organism: Balearica regulorum gibbericeps; assembly: GCF_011004875.1. Lineage (NCBI taxonomy): Eukaryota > Metazoa > Chordata > Aves > Gruiformes > Gruidae > Balearica > Balearica regulorum. The sequence continues at coordinate 14,143,574 of NC_046189.1, read as the reverse complement.
AATGAAATTGGGGTCTCTGTGTCGGTGGGTCTGCCAAGCCTGCGTGACCGCATGCTCTGTACAGCCAGCTTCGGCTGCTCCCACCACCGATACATCAGTTTTGCTCCCCGTTGTTTGCAAGGAGAGTCCAGGCAGCAACAGGGGAATAAAAACAAACTGTAAATACCGGATGTATTATGAAACATCAGGCACTGGTTGGAGGATTTGAGGGAAAATAAGGGAAAATGTAATAAATTATTTTCAACTTCTCTTTTCAAACATATGTGGACAATCAGTGGGGTTTAACCAGGGAAGTGTGAGTTTAAATTTCACAATAGTAACAGTGGGCTTGGGTAGGTACATTGTACTGTATAAAACAAACTGCTGCTCGTCCACGCATAAAAGAAGGCAGCAGGAGACAGAGTATCACACACAGTACTTGCCTAAAGCATGCTGGCTCTGTCAACAGATTATCTCGCTTTGGACTGTCTGGACTGTTACTAATATGCAACTGAATATGCAACTGATCCAACAATAACGATGCTATGAAATTATTTTTTTAAATGAAATTATTAACCTCTTCAGTTTAATTAGCATGTTAAAAATATAAAAGGAAAGCAGATGTCACCATCATGGATGTGCGAGCTGAATATTAATAACAAAAAGCATCCCCTCCCCCTCGGAGGATAAAGCAAAGTTGGATCGGTCATTTTGCAAATTAAATCGTGAATGCATTCGCACTGTAGCTGTCAATAAACCTCTCGTGTGTATGCACATACGCACACAAAGCTGAAGCCAAAACAATTTTACTAGGGTAAACCTTTAAAGATCCAGCCCTGGTCCAGCTGGATGACAATGCTACAGCCCAAGTGCTCCCCTGAAGCCCTACCATCCACATTGCTCCCCACACATGCTTCCAAGGAAAAATTAAAACGAACATCCCAAACTGCCACTTACTGGAGACCTAACACACACTACCCTTACGCTAGCCAAGACTAAGGTGGACGCTGACACGATGAAATCCAGTACCTTGTTATTCTTATACTGATAGTGCCACGGGTCCGTGCGCTGCATTAGCACCACATGTCATCCCAGCCACACTCCACTATTCCTACCCACCAGCAGATTCTTTTTTTTTCTTTTAAAGAGACACTAGTTTCCAGAATTTTGTCTGGCGTATCACCTCTGCCAGAAAACTACATCAAGAAATAGGATTGTCTCACAATGTCCTGCCGTAACAAGGAATCCTGTCTTTCCTTTTCCCTCAGTGTTCTAGCTGCTAACTATTTATAGATCTATAAATTTGGGCTCATAATTCATTTTATACAACTCTTTTCTCTGTAACCTACTCTTCTCCTTGGTCTTATTTATCACACCACCAGTCATCATTTTAATGCATTTGTAATACTTGATTTCCATCTTTAAAGTATCCTAATTCTGTCTGCATATTAATCCTACGGTGCCTGAAAACACAGTGGTTTACTGGAACCAGCCTAAGGCGTCATTGTTTTAAGATACAGCAAGAAGTGTATGTTTCTCCCCACCTTCTAAAAAAACAAAAAAGGCAAGGAAAAAAAGAAAAAAGAAAAAGAAGTCATCTCCCTAGTTACAGAATTCAGCCTAAAAGCTTTTGCTAGTGCTTCCACATACCTGCCCACCCCCCATCTCTGATTTAAGCTACGATTTTTATTGACATATACTAATTACCTGAAAATAAGAATGATCTATTCCATTTCCACCAGCTGCCAGTTGTCAGCACTGGCTGGAAGTGATCAGCCTTGTTTAAAAGAACGAAAAAAAAAAAAGCTAAGCTCAAAAATAAAACAAAAATAGTCATCATAAAAACAAAACACTAAAGAATGCCACCGGATCTCAGGTGCTGCCAGGCGTGCTCAGAAAGGACTGAAGGCAGACAGATTTGAATGGACTGCTCGGTTTGTCATGGCAAAAAATACAGAGATTTAAAGGTCTACCCACGCGGAAAAAAAAAAAAAAAAAAAAGAACCACCGAAAAAAACCAACCCTGAATTAAAGAACAAAAATAAAATAAAGTCAGAAATGCAGCCCCAATGCATTGACTGTCTGCGCTTAAGAGATTTACAGGAGTAATTTAAATGATTCACCTGCTGCCAGTTTTCCTCCAAGGATGGCAAAGCTGAGAAGTAGCCGGTGTCGTGGACAAGCTGGAGTTCCTGGAATATACTATAACTAGCCAAGACATCCATGCTGCTGCTGAGCAAGACCCTTTCTTTCTGCTTTTGTGTGTGTTTGTTTGCTCGGGTGGGGGGTTGTTTTTGATCATAAAAAAAAAGAAGGAGGAAAATCAACCAATGATAGATCCAGCGTCCCTTTGGCTTTGTTTTGTTTCAGTCACACTTTAAAAAAAAAAAAAAAAAAAAGAGAAAGAGAGAGAATCAGCGCGGAGGGACGGCGAGGGCCGGGGGCCGGGCCGAGGAGGACGAGAGGCGCCGGCGCGCACCGAGCACCCCGCGGCCGCCGCACCGGGGCACGTCCCCGTCCCCGTCCCCGCCGCCGCCGCGCACCGCGCAGCCCCGCGCCGCGGCCATGCGCGCTCGCGCCCTCCCTCCCCTCCCCGCCCCCTCCCCTCTTTATTTTCGGGAGACCACATCCCCCCTCCTCCCCCCCCCCCCCCCCCCCCCCCCCGTTTTCCTCTCACCCTCCCTCGGCAAACCCGGCCCGGCCCCCCCCCGCAGCGGCCGCCGCCGCCGCCTCACGGCCGCCTCACGGCCGCGCCGCCCCGCCCCCGGCCCCCCTCCCGCGCGCAGCCGCGCGGCCCACTCAGGCAGCGCGTGACCATGTAGGGTAAACGGCGGGGCGGGGAGGGCGGGCCCGCGGCGCGCCTGAAGTCACTGTCGCCCAATGGCGACGCCGCTCAGGGCGCTGAGGGCGGTACCGGGCGGTCGACAGCGGCGCCGATTGGCCGGCAGCGAGGCTCCCGCCTCCTTCCCGCGGCCCGCGAGGCGGTGCGCGGCGAGCTATTTTTAGGGTGCTATATAAAGGGGCGGCGAGGCGCGCAGCAGCGGTAGAGTGCGGCGCGGGTGTCCGTGGTTGCCGGTGTCGGCGGGTAAACCGCTGCTCTGGAGGGGCTGCGGGGCGCTGAGCGGGGCGGCCGCCCCTCCGCCGGCCGAGGGGCCGCGCACCTGGTGCCTGCCGAGCAGCTCGCGCTGCCCGCAGCCGTGCGCCGCGCTCCAGCCACCGGCGCTCCGGTCCCCGGGGGGCGGAGGGTGGCCAGACCGAGAAAAGCGCTTTTTTTTTTTTTTTTTTTTTTTTTTCCCCCCTCTCTGTCACAGGTGGCTAGGAAAGATGCGCAGCTGATGAGGGTGTTGGAAGGGGATGGAGTGGGAATATCCCTTGAGCGGGAGCAGGCAGCGTAGGGAGCAGGCAGCGTGAGGAGCAGGCAGCGTAGGGAGCAGGGGCTCGGTGTCTGCGCTGGGCGTGCAGCAGCCCAGGCTGCAGGGCATGGGCAGTGCGGAGCGTTAGTCCAGCCAGGCGGTGTCTCCAGAAATGCTCGTGTGCTTGTTAAGGTATCTGTTGTGGCATATAACTAGGCTTAGCTGTGAGCTGAGCGCTCCTTGAGGGTTCGTTTGGGTTGGCTAATGAGCTGTTTGACCTTAAATGGTTAGTGTGGTGCAGAGCTTCCCCAAAATTGCTCTGGCACTGGGTGCAGTTGCATTTCTGCTTTTGGAAGGATTGCAGAACTGAGTGTGCTCATTTCAGGATGGGGGGGGGTGTCCAGTAATAGAATAAATAAGTTTTCTTTGCCCTGAAATTCAGAGGGCCCTGCGGTCCCATTGGTTATGTTGCCAGAGCCATATCTAGCCATCAGGCTGCTGGACGAGCATCCCCTGGTGCCCTTTTATGGGGGGTTGTTGCCTGTGTGAGTTAGATTGGGTATCAGGGCAAGTAGATGCTGCTAGGGGTTGTTAAGCTATCTGGTTTTAGAGCAGTTGCACCGCCCTTCTCTTGCCTTAGGTGACTGAGATGTCTCTTTGCGCTATTGTCTTCCTTCTGCAACCAGGTGGGAGTGCCTAGGCCTGGCCTCAGCTGGTGTGAATTGGTGCAAGGCAACTAGTATACGTGTCTCATCCCAAGTGTCACACTGAGATTGATGTGAAAATATGATGCAGCAAAAATCATCAGTGATAATTAGTACATGGTATGTTTTCTTTCTGGGTGATGAAAACAAATTGCCTTTTCCAAGACCGGATCCATGATAACAATTCTGAAAGCCATCTTTGAAGAAAGCTGCTCAGAATAAACCTCTAAAGAAAGTCCAGATAATGGCTGCACCAACCACAAATTCTTGTAGGTGCTGGCAAGCAACATTGCTGTAACTAGAATAAAGCAGAGGAAGTATTGTACTCCAGTTTGAGGAGTCAAAATCTAGAGGGAAAGGGAAAAATGAAGCTGTTGCCAAAGGAACTGCAGCAATCGGGAGAGACTGGATGTAGGCAGTTTTCTCAAATAAATGGTCTCACCTCTGTAAAAAACATTTTTGTTCAGGTGCTTGCATTCCAGAAGCAGTGGGAGGGCTTGTGGGAGCTGTTGCTCAGGCTTTGACCCTGAGGCTGCAGGTCTGGACAGTCCAGGGACAGCTCACTTGAAGACGGCTGTCTCCTGTGAGCTGCCTGTGCAAACAATGCCTGTTTCCCAGCCTTCACCTGGGGAGCTGTAGGTTGTCTCAAACGGGACCATCTCCACCACCTTCAGCTTAGCAGAAAAGCTAGGTGTGAGGCTGGATGTGAATAATAAACTGCTCTTTCTCATAAATACACCCATAAATGTGTAAAGGTATGTGTTAGTGGGAAGATGAGAGGCAAGGTTAGCACAGTGAGGACTGCTGGAGAGGTCTTACAGACCATCGTTACCAATTCCAAGCATGCCTTGATCTGGCAAAGCGATGCCTTTCCTGGGCACCTTGGGAAGGGAGAACTCAAGGACAGGAGAGGAGAGAGCTGGACTAAGGTGGTCAGATCTGGAAAGAAGCAGCACTTGGTTATCATAACAAAGCTCCTGTACAGAGAGGGTTATGCAAAAAAATACCTGTTTCAGAAAAAGCTTTCAATAAGCATTTGTCCTTAAGAGCTTGTCAGAACAAGGCCGTATGCATATGCAGAGGCTCATTCTGACCTAGGCAAGGAAGTAGAGGACAAAAGCAGTGAAGGTTTATGGTATGAGCTTCTTACACATTTTTGTCTTCAAATTCTGTAATTCCTGTGGCTGAAAAACATTTTGGTGCTATGCTTCTGGACCCGTTTAGCATAACTACCATTTTAATGTGTAGAAAGTTTAGTGCGCTGATGTCCAGGTTCCCCTCTAACACTGGTGTGAGAGAAGACCTGTGAGTTGCTCGTGCTTTGGTTTATTGCAAAGCTGGGTGTATACAGGCAGCCCAGGAGTCCCCTCTGCTGTGACATTCACCTCTGCTTGCTGCTGGGTAGCTCTCATTTGAATCAATTAAAATCTTTCTACTTGTCTATTTTATCTTGAACTTTCTGCTTAAACGCATGTCCTGTAGGAACAGCCACTTCTCCACCCTCAGGGTGAAGGTTGTTCTCAGTTGTGGAGCTCAGCTGCTTTACACCAGCAAAGAGCCCAGCCCATGCCCAGGTTGCACCGTAACTGATGGCCAGATCCAGTGAGCAGATGCTGGTCTGCTGCTCTGGCTGGCTTCAGGAGGAGTTGTGTCTGAGGGCAGGGTTTTGGCTGGGAGCCTTGAGGTGAAGAGCTGGGCTACAGATCTGGCTGCTTGCCTGTGTGGTTTCCAGGCAGACATTGCATTTTTATTGTCTTGGATATTTTGCTTTGGAGGTCAGTCGAGAAAGCAGAAGGGGGTTGTCACTTGGCAGAAGTAGAAAAGTCTAGACAAAAAATGAATGTGGTGATACGCTGGGTATAATGCTGCCGGTCCAGCACCCGAGGTAGCATCTACCTGTGCTAACCCAGAGGTAATGGAAGGCAATTTCTGCCAAGCTCTCTTTTGTTTCCCAGGCTGTACTGACCTTACGCTTGGCAGATAGCCACTTTCCCTGCTCCGGCTGAACCACGCCATCCATCGTGGAGAGCAACGCAATCGGACGTGGAGGAGGAGCAATACCTCCCCACTGCTATACAGCTGGGCTCAAGGGCACAGAAGACTACACAAAAATGCAGGCAAAGGGTGCAGGCTGGACCTGCAGGGAGTAAGGACGGGCATTTCAGCCATAGCACAGGCTTGTCTTGTAATGGGTAAAGAGAATAGCCTGGATGGGGAGAGGATTTTTTAGGCCAGCCCCAAACTTCATTCCTGTGACTTGCTGAAATGTTGGGAAGATGCAGGGAGGTGGCATGGCTGGTTGTGCAATAGTGCCGCTGAGTCTTGGCACCCGGGAAAGAGAAGGAATTGTATTTTTGGCATCAAGGGGCAATAGGAGTGGTTAGTCCTAGTGAAAGGAAAGAAAATCTCCTTGTTCCTTCTGCTCTTCTAGAGAAAGAGGAGAGGTGACTTCAGTGTTTTCTGGGAAGAACTTGAATTTCTCATTGCCTGTCCCAGGACCTCTGGCAACAACCTCTTCTACCCTCTCCAATTTGGGAGCGCAGAATCACCCCCTGCAGTTGGCTGGGTCTCTGCAAGCCACTGGTGTGCACAAAATCACAATTTTGGTCACTCTGATTGCTTTCCCGTGGGATGTTTCCAGCCCCACTGCCCCCAGGAACAATGGCAAGGGGTGCATAGCGGGGACCTGATAGGGAAGGCTGATCTGCCCGTTGGGTTTGTGTTTCATTGCTCTGGTTTGGGCAGTGACAAGGTGCCGTAAAGCCATTGGGTAGTATATCAATTTATAGTTTAAACATTTCACTGGACACACTCCTTTTGGTACCAATGAAACAGCTACACAGCTCCTGATGCAGTTTTAAAGCCTGTGGTCTCCTCTGTAGTCAACAAAAGTGTTAAAGCAGTTTCTCCAGGTGTCCAAGCTATCAGTTTCTTCTACCATTACATCTGTATGTTAGGCTACCAGCTGCATCTCTTCTTTCCCCATCTCAAATGGAGAGCTAATACAACTTTCCTGGGCTTAAAACCTGCAACAGGGATGTTCAAAGGTGTTGGTTCTTCAGTCAGTGTCCCTCCTGGAGAGGAAGAGGCTGTGCCTCCAGGTTGGTAGTGTTGAGGTTGCTGCTGATTGTAAAGCCTTGCAAAGTGCAAAGGGGAGGAAGAGCACTGAGAAGCCCACTGGAGCGTGCTTGGATTTGCAGCTGCACCCTCTCCAGGAGTGGATGCAAAAGCTATTGCCAGGGGCCTGGAGGACTCGTGGTGGTGGTTTACGGCCAGGTGGCATGGCTGGAAGAGGCTGCCAGAGGCACAGCAGGAGAGCTCAAAAGCCACCCTGCTGTTCAGAGTTGCCACTTCCCAATACCCAAATGTGCCTGTGCATCTGTGTCCATGTCTGATGAGAACCAAAACCCCAACAGACATCAAGCAGCTGAAAGACAACTTCCTTTCCCAGCATGAAACATCTCTGTGCAGGCCCCAGACATCACCCCTGCCACTTCCAGCTGGATACCTCCCAACCTCTTGCCTCCTCCTCAGATTCCTGGAGAAAGCTCCTTCTGTTGGCCCCACGTCCTTCTCCCATCCCTGCACACCACCATTTCAGTGACCTGGAGAGTAGTTGGGTATTTCATGCTTCCTTCTGGAGGTGCAGCCCAAAGGCACGGGGTGCAGAGGTGGTTTCCCTTCCCGTCTCCGTCCCTGGGAGCAGCATGGCTGTAGCTTGCAGCCATCACCATCACCGGCGCTTGGCTCTGCCTGGATAGGAGGCACTGTGAAGCAGGGTGGTGGCATCTCCATGCTGGGCCTGTGTGGGTGGAGGTGCCTCCTGGCCTCTGGTGAGCCACAAGCTGCTCCCCAAATCTGCAGCAAGGGAAAGGGACACCAGAGTGTGGCACAGCAGGTTCCTGTGCCTCCCCTCCTTCCTAAAAACAGGCACCATTTGGCTCCCCGCCCTTTCAAGTCAGTGCCCTGCGGATATTGCAATGGGTTTAATTGCAGGGCAGCTAACGAGCACCCTCCAGGATGGAGATGAATGGGTTTAGCCCATAATCATAGCTTAGGGCATCTAAAAGTCTCAGTGGACTTTGCAAGTTGATCACTGGCCAGACACAGAAGATGTTTGGTGGGAAAGCAGGATGTGCCATCCTGAAGCGAAAACATTATTCAGCTGAGTTCTCTGGGCTGAGACAGAAAACAAAGCCCAGCGCTTCAAGGGAAGGTTAGAAATCATAGCTGAACGGGCCTGCTCTGGATCTGGCCTGGAGGCTTTTGACCCCCTGTGCTGAAAAGGCACCGAGCGCACTCAGCATGTAATAGGATTGAGTTTCCACTTTGGGGAAAGAGTCTTCATCTGCTGTGGTTTGTTCATGTGCTCTAGGGCTTTTGTATTCCTTGTAATCATTTTTACCTTATGGCTGTGGCTGTTCGCGTTAGGATCGATCGGTCTCTGTCTCCCAGTTTCCAAAGCCAGGACACAAAGCAGTGCTGTCCGGGAGAGCACTGCAGTTACGCTCAGAGCTGGGTGGTGATGGATCAAAGTGTCGGATAGGTACGACCCCAGTGCTGCCAGTGGGAGACGTGATCTTCTTTGGGTCCCACCGAGAGCTCTGAACCCATGTGGATCTATCCACTCCCTCTGCTGTGTTTCGAGTCCTCCCTTCTGCCCAAACTGATCTGTATGTTTCTGAACCTCTTGGCAAGGGCAGTTACCATTGCTATTCTGTCGGTGTTCAGCATCTGACATGCAGTCTCTGATCATATTAGTAGGCTCTCAGGTACTTCTATGATACAAATAATAAATAATAATGAGCTGCAAGGAAGACCTCTGAGTCTCGGGCTCAGCCTGGACTCTTGCAGCTTCAACCCGAGGTGTCCACTTTGTAGACCCTCCCGGGCTGGTGCCGCTGGCAGTGCGGCACTGCTCCGGAGAGTGGCCTGGGAGGGGGGTCCCGGCAGCCTTGGGAGGTGCTGCGCGGCTGTCAGCAGATGTAGGAAAGACATGTTGTGCTGCGTTTCTGAGTTGGTGGCCTTTTAATGACTGAGTTGGATTATGCTCAGGTAATTTATAGGAAACCTTACAATAAAATAGGAGTATACTGGCATGGTTCAGCAGATGGTAACTGGGGACTAGTTTGTGTTGTTACACACATCACTCTGGACAAAACGTTGGTTTGTGCTGGCTTTAGCCAGCAAGAGCCCTTTTAAGAAGAGCCGTCATCGCAGCACAGGTAGCGCACGCAGCAAGGGGGGCTTGCTGTGCACGGCTCTTCTGCGGCACCGCAGCAAACACCTGCGGCACTTGGTACCTGTGGGAAGGAGAGGGTTCTCCAGAAAGCAGGGGTTAGAGCACTGTCGCTGGGTTTTTCTCCCTAGACTTTTCGCAGATGAAGGAAATGCAATGCATTCAAAGCAAAGCCTGTCTTCTGCTGAAAGCTGCAAGACTCTCTTACTGTGCTGTTTTCACATTCTCTTGAGGTTTCTCTTAGTCCTGTTCCTTATGAGAAGCTGCTGAAGACGCGGCTCTCGCAGTGAAGCGTGGATGTGTGAATTAATAAGGAAATGCTGGAGTGCAGGGAAGCAAGCCAAAGCTCCAAGCTTGCCTGCCAAAGCGAGTCGTGCTGGGCGCACGCAGGTGTCCCAGCTGTGCTGCTGGCCTGCTGACCAGCTTTTCATGTTTCTGAACGGAGGTGTGTGGAGAATAAAATACCTGTCTTGGCACAAACACTCACCTACCCCACAGCAGTGACCAGGCTTTATACAAAGAGACTGGAGCCAAATTCAGCCCTGGGCTAGAGTCCCTGCTCTATCAGTCCAGCTCTCCTGGTGTGACACAAGGGCATCACCTGGGCATCGCGGCATTTCCCCCTCTAAAGAGCTTCTCTCTGGCGACTGCCGTTGTACGAAACAAGGCAGAAACAGCTTTTCCCTTAGGCTGCCCCTTCCCATCCCAACACCAGCTGCACCTCCAGGGCTTCTCCCTCTCTCAGCCCTTACCCTTCTTGAAGACAGACCTTTGAACAACAGACCTGCAGACATTGTCTTTTAAAAATATTGCTGATCTCTCCTGGGGGATCAGCCCTCATCTCCCGGGCTGTGGACTGCTGAAAGGAAAATGGATGTTGTTCAAGACGGAAAGTCAGTCTCTGGGCCTCTCTTCCACCACTGTATTTGTTCCTTGGCTTTGACTTCCCTTGAGGGTCTGCATGGTTCCATCTACAGCGTAAGCAGCACTCAGCGGAACACCTCGTACCCATTTGGCCCATGTTGCAGACTGCATCAGTGGGTCAGATGGATACCTGGCTGCTCATAGAAAGGCAGTAGCACCGAGAGTGCTCCATTCGTTGCGGGGTGGTGGTTGCACAATACAAGAGCTCATGGATTAAATGTGAGAGGCAAAGCTTAGCCCAAAGTCACAAAGCAAGTCAGAACCCAGAATAAGCCCTGTATCCTCTCAAATTGCAGTTTAATGAGCAGGGGGACTGGCTTGTAGCTATCACACCTGCTCCCTCAGAGCCATCCATGGCTGGAGAAGACTCCTGGCTGCCCACCTCGATTTGGGAGTTGAGGGAGCTCTGCTGATCTGTCCTTTCCTCTGGGGCAGTGCTCAGCAGGGTAGCCAGCAGTTTGTCATCCGTGCCCTTTCTACCCATAGCAATTCCTGCCACCAGTGAGTAATTGGCTGTTACTGTTAAAGCCACAGGGAATGTTGTGAGATTATTTTATAAGGGGTGGGGGAAATAATTTTATAAAGTGGAGATCGCCTGCAGAAGATGAGCTGGGAAGTTGTTCTTTCTGAGGAAAGAAATGAAGCGGCCATACGGGTGATAAGTGGTAGCTGAGGAGATCTGAGTCTTGTTCTGCAACCCCCTGCCTTGAGAGCTGTTTTGTGGGTGTTATCATTCCTGCCAGAGCTTTGCCAGGCAGAAGGCAGGTGCTTGTCCTGCCTGGTGGATCCCTGCTGATTTCTGAAACCAAGAGTTGAGAGACGGAGAGGCAGAGCCTTGGAGGACCGAAGGAAGAGGGAAACACGTGTCTCTCCAGAAACTCTTGCAGATTCTTGGAAGCAGGCGAGCAGGCTCGGCAGCTGCCTCGGTCTCTGACATCACTTTTTCTCCATGGCAACACACAAAGACATCACTTGGGTTTTGACAGGGGAGTCACAAGGGCTTGCATGGCCTGGACGGGTGACGTACGACGCTGCCTTGCCCTTGCGCTCAGTACAGCTCTGCTGGGGAATGAGCCCTCTGCTCTTTGGATGAGAAGGAAAAGCCTGGGCTGCAAACTCCCCACCCTTTGGGTCCTCCACCCTGGGTAGACCTGGGTTCAGCAAGGGTCGCCCAGGGGGACTGAATGTGGGGGTTGAACCTCTGCCCTCTTGCAGTTTTCAAGTGTGCAGTCCTGCCACAGACAGCACCCTGAGAAACCATGACTCACCCCTTTCTGCGGTGCATGCATATTTTTTTAAAAAAAATTATTTTAATGAACCTATTTGCTGAATTCTGCACAAATTCAAGTGTGTTTTTCAAGTTACCATGATGAAGGATAGAGTATTCCTGCAAAAACTTTCACCCGGCACTTGTGGTGTTAAGTGTGACCATGACTTTATAAGCCAGCAGGATTGCTAGAGCCCTGCCAAAACTGGGGATGCACGGTCCTTCTCCTTAAGGAGAGCGACTGCTGCAGGGGCTCGTTCCGGGTCCCTTTGAAGTCAGTGGCAAATTTCCCATTGGCTTAAGTAGGAACATGTGTTTCAAGAAATGAATAATAGGAAACTTAAAAAGCGAGGAGCAGTATGGTCAGGGCATGGCCTGGTTTGACCTGGAGACTCAACTTGTGTTTTACTGCTACGTCTGCCTCTGTCTCTCAGCTGTACAGTAAGCAGTACAAGTTTGATTTGTGTTGAAGAGAGCTATGTATTGTTATTAGTAACCTACATTATTAGCATTAATTGGATTAGGACTGATAAACTATGGAGGTTTCTTTGTTTTCTACCAGTAATTTCCACTTTAAATTGGGCTTGGACAGAGCGTGTGTCAGGGCGCATGGCCCCTGTATTTGTCACGCGTATTTTGTTCCTGCTTTGGACAAGCTGGTAGAGAAGTCTAGGGATACAAAATAAAGTGGTCTTTGGAAAGAAAACCTTAAATACAGGCTTGTTGAAGCAGCTGGTATTTTCTTTTTCAGAGCAGAGTAGACAGTTAATAAAATTACTTTGATGTTACTGTGGTGAGTTGATCCTTATGGCTGACATGGTGCATGTCCCCAGGTGCAGTCCTCGCTGGCTGCAGGAAACTGAGTGAAGATCCCCCAAGCCCCCACGTGAGCAGGCACTGTGGGAGGGTTTCAAGACAATGTGGTCCTCAGCTTAGCCCACGTGGTCACCCCATGTGTCTGTGCAGAACCACCACAGACCTCGGTTGCTGCAGCACCAGGAGGCAGTGCTGGGGTCTCCAGCTGGGTCTAAGTTGTTTAAGTGTTTGATTTAATAAAAGCCACTGTTCATAAAGTCAGGGATTTATAAAACAGCACAGAGGCAGTCTGTAGTGCAGGGCTGCAGCTGTGTGGTCGTGGTGCAAGGGTACTGGGTAGCTCAGCAGTGCTCTGCAGAGCATATTGGTGGTGGCATCTCCATGCAGGACTGCAGAAGCAACGTGCTCGTGGTCACGGCAGACAGCTATAGCCACCCAGCCTCAGAAGGGCACCAGCCACCATGGGTCGAGCTGCGTGGGGAAGCACTGCTAGGCAAGCCCCTGCCTGCGCAGCAAGTGCTGGTACGGTCCTGACCAGCCAAGCCACCACGGTGAGGCCAGGGGCTCCCATCCCCTGGGCACCCGCTGTCTGAGGCTGTATCACCCCCACTAGACCAGCAGAAGTCTGGAGGAGCATCGCCGTTTGTCTTGCCATTGATTGTAGGACGATTGCTTATTGAAACAATTGCCTCAGATAGCTTGGGAGAGGCCATTATGGTCTGCCCGGGCAGTGACCTAGGGATAATGGCTCCCTCCGAGATCTCCTTACTCTCCTGCAGTCCCTACACCAGGTGTGTTAAAGCTGACCTGCAAAGAAAAATGTTTTATTCTCTCTCTCTCTTTCTTCTTTAAAAAAAAAAAAAGGTCCTTCTAGAGTTTTATAAACACCGCTGTTACTGGTGCATTGCTTTTTGCTTCTTAGTGGTAGCACCAAAGGGTGAGCCTTTATTTTTGTGGAGTGGGGAGACAAAATTGCTTTTATTGTACCTTAGAAACAGGGGGACTGTTGAGTCCAGCCTCCACTGAACGGAGTGTGTGGGTCTCGGGCAGGGGGCCCGAATCCTTAACCCAGAGGGACAGAGGTGCCAAGTGCGACCAGAGGCACCTTCTCTGCCAAGCCCTTCAGCAGGAGTGGCTGCTAAGGTCTCCAGCAGAAGTCAATTTTCATCCAAAGGGCATGCAACTTTGTTTTGAAATTGAGGCATTTTGTGAGGATGTGCCAGTCTGGACATAATTTTCAACAGGAAAGTCAAAGTGAATCATTTGGGCTTTTCTGTTTTGTTTTGATAATGGTGAAATATCCTCTTTTGACAGAGACAGAATTGTCATTTCTATGATGCAAAAATATTTTACTTCCACCTTCTCGTTTGACTACATTTTCTGCTAGCTATAAATACACTGTTCATAACAGTTATTAATTTATCATTATCTTTTTCTAGATGGTATTTAATACTGTATCTAATTTTTGATACATGCTGTTGTGTTTTGACATCTAAGCCAAGTGTCTTTTTATTTTAGTCAAATGAAACAAAATTAAGATGCCAAGATAAAACAATTCACTGTTTATTGAAATTAAATATTTTCTTGGTTTTGAATTAATTTATTTTTTTCCAGTTTTCCACTTCCTGATGGAGAATGCGACTATATTCTAGGTGTGCGGCAGTGGAAAGCAGCTGTATCCAGTCGGTATGGCACTCTTAGGCACTCAAGTTAAATCAGTGCTAGTAATTAAAAGGCAAGCAAGCAGGTTAAAACAGTATGAGCAAAAATAATTTCCCTTTTCAGTTAATGAGGTTTCACGTGGAAGAAGAAAAAGAGGATGAAAAGCTTTGGCGTGACCTGTTGTGTAGCTCTTACCGGCCGTAGTGCCTAGGAAATGACTGTAGGATGTCTGTGCTCACAGCCCCCATCTCATCAGCTCCCAGGCTGGAGTTTATGAAGTTGTACCTTGAAGCGACGAGCAACCTGGTATGGCTTCCCAAGCCAGAGGGCAATGCCTCTGCCTCGCACTGGCATCTGCCTTTGGGTGCTGGGGTTTCTGTTATCAGCGTTGCTAACTTGTTGTATGATGTTTCACGTTGGGCTGTGATAATGGCACTTATACATCACACTTTGAAGATGCTTTTTATTGACTTAATGTGAATATTATTGCCATCGTTTATTACGGGGAAGTATCTCATAGTAATTGAAATACAATATGGTGCCATTAATCACTCTGAATACGAAATGCTAACTTTAAACTGTTCATAGTATATTAAATGCTCCTCTAACCATAAAACAATTTGACTTGCAGTCGGATAGTTTACAAATGGCCGATGTTTAGGATTCACGGTGATTGACATTTACATGGCAGTGTTCACGTGCTCGTGTTCCAGAGCCATGTGTTTTCTTTGGGATTTCTGTGAAGGTGTTGGAACTTGCAGCTTTCTGGTTCCCTGATACAGAGGTGTAAAGGGATGCAAACTGCAGGCATGACTATCATCTGTTTAACAGCTGCTCCACTGCAAATCCGAGATATGTGTAAGAGTCTGAAGCGCCCAGTGGGCTGTGTACGGTGAGCCGCCCTCCTAAAACAGCGCTGGCCTTCTTTCCTTGAGACGCCTGGTGAAGGAAAGCAGTGAAAAAGAGACAGCAATTCAAGTAGTAAGGTTTTAGGCAAGGATTTGCTTTCATGGGATGCTTTTCTAAATTCTCTCTTGTATTACTTAGAAAGGAAAAGGGTTCCCACTTTTAAAAATAATTTTCAATTAAAAATTACTCCACCTACCAAAAAGGAAAAAATAATTTAAACTGATACCATAGTAAAATTATACCCGTGCCGTCTGCAGTGCTTCAGTCAGCTGTGATAAATTCCCTCCAGACCTGCCCAGCTTCCGACCTCTCCTTACCGCCTGCACCCAGAGAGGTGACCCAAAGCCTTGCAGGAGCATCACCAGCCCGGCTCCCGTCTGCCAGGGGTAGCCAAGCCCTCCACGCTTACTGCCCTTGAGTTTCGGCAAGAAGCACCCGGCGTTGGCGTCAGGCCGTGCCCGTCCCTGCAGCCTGTGGCACAAGCACTGTGCGTGCCCTGTGCCACTGCAGCACTCGCAGGGACGGGGCAGGGGCCGGGGGCCGTGCGGCTGTGTGCGCTGACCACGCGTGCAGGCGTGGCCGTGAGCGGGGCAGGTTGGACAAAATGCAATGTTTTAGAAAGCTCAAACATTTGCTCCTGCAGCAGTTGTGAGAAGCGCCACTATTAAACCGCTTACAGGAGCCTCACTTTTTACTGCCTGGTTTTAAAAGCGTACTTCAATGGCATTCACAGGAGGGGAGAAGATGTGTAAGGTCATTTTGCAGGGCACATGTTTAAAGATTTCCCAAGAAGAGCGGAGCAAGGTCTTTCTTCTGGGGAGGGAGGGAGGGGCTTTTTTTTTTTTTTTTAGCTGGAGCTTTTATTGTCAATATGTATTTTTAATAAAGGGGAAGTGATAGAAGCGGTAGCAGGTGACGGAGCCCACTGCTGTTCGGCTGCTGACATTTATAAGACAATGCCAACGTCTCTTCAAAACAGACACTTGCTTGCCACTACTGTATTGATGTACACATTTATTTTATAACCGACAGCAACGAGATGAAAATGATAATGCATGAAGAAATCCCAGAGGCACAGCCCGGCGGTTTTGCAATGCAGCCTCTTTGCCTTTAGCATCATCTGGAGGCTAACGGTCCTGGATGAGTCAGTATGAAACAGCACGGGCTGCTCTCTCACACGTACTCAGTGCTTGCTCCTTTTTCCTCATTTCTGGTGACACCAGCTGTGTATATCTTAATCATCTTGGCACGTTTACATTTCTTTCTCAATTACCTACAAACAAACCTGGGCAGTTACATGGCGGGTGATGGCTGGAGAGCGCTGGTCAACCGTGAGGTTGTGTAACGTGATGGGCACCGGAGAAGTGAAAAGTAAGTATACTACAGGCTATAAAAGAGGAGAGGTAACCTTCTGAATAGCATATTAGAGCAGAATAAATTTAGTGCACAGGATCAATACGGACCACGGGGCAGATGGATGGCGGGTGCCGATCCGCAGGCTTCAGCCCCCGTGTCACCAGCTCAGACCCCAGGTCTTCGCTGGGGGAGCACATAGGTGCCATGGGACGTGCAGTGAAAGCCCCGTGCGTAAGGGCTTCCCTTAGCTGTCACTTAGGTGCCTCCTGGGTCGAGGATGCCTGGTCGCACCAGGTTAGAGCCCAGCCCTGCAAATCAGCTCTCCATCAAGCATTTTTGGTCGTATATGGATAGTCCTTGTGGCAGCAGGCTGACCTTCACTCCGGGAGAAACCTCATTCCTGGGGCACGTCTCGTAGGATGCTCCTTACCGCAAGGAAATCAATACGGCAATATTATGATAATGTTACGCACAAGCTTTTATTTTCAGATGAAAAATTAAAATAAAGAATCCACTGTATTTATTGATTCTTTGAATTTACATATTTGGATATATATGTTTGAAGCCTGCCTTCTGTGTGCAGCTGTTTGCCAAATGTGACAGGATTTGTTTTTTAAACCTGGGGGCGAGTTCTGCCCTGTGCATTTAAAATAAGATTTCTCTGAATTATTGAATATGTCAATAAATAAAGCAGAGGAAGCAGGCAGGGAAAAACCCAGAGGTCCTTGGTGAAAGGAAGTTGTAGACGGTGGTAATAGGCTCTTAGAACAGTAAAAAGAGGAGGAAAAAAAAAAGGGCAACTTAAAAAAATTGAAGGGAAAACGAGTCAATTGTGTATCTCTGCTCTGTTTTTCTCTGGGTTTGATTGCAATTACTAGCTTGGCCCTGGACCACATTTCTTATTTTTCTGTGAATTTAATTCCACCTCATGGCAGAGGGTGAAGGGTAAGAGAAACATTTAAATAAATGCCGCAGCGAAGGGAGAGGAGGCGTCTGAGATGTGTGGATGTCGTGGGTGTCCATGGGATGGGGAGACAGCTGCCAGCACCCAGACACGAGGTGGGATGGTGCTGGGGTAACCCAAGGGGCCGGCGAGGAGGAGGGGGGGTGCACGTGTGGCTGGTGGCAGGGCTGGGGGCTGCCTGCGAGCTCCTTGGCCCTGGCCCCACTGCCCCGCCGGCCCTTGGGGGAGCTGCTGAATAAAACATCACGTTTTACAGAACATGTGTCATCCCACCCCAAAATTATAAAGTCCCTTACTCTTCTCTCAAGAGATCTTGCATGAGCAACCATTTAAATGAGTGTTACATTATTTACAAGTTTCACTATTATTAAATTAATGTTACATTCATTGGGGCTTTTGTTTTGTTTTGTTTTCAAGGCAGAGCTGTAATTTGAGCAGCATATTCATCAAGTCTGAAATGGTGGCTCCAATTATTTTAACATTCATTTGCACATTCAGCTTCCTCTGCATCTGCTGGTTTCCTCCCCGCGACAGCGTGTCGAAGCCGGGGACGCGTTTGTGCTGCTCGGCAGCAAAACCACCACGAGGGAGGCGATGGGACACGTTTGATCCCGACATGGCCGAGGCCAGCGGGGCTCTTCTGCGGGGGCAATAAGACAGCAATTGCAAAGGCAGCACGTTCCCGCCTGCAGATTTCCTTTCTCTGCTGGTGAGAATCTCTCTCGGCATCAGACCACGTGAAGACAAGGATAGCAACTTCTTAAATTCAGGCAGGGTAACAAAAAAAGGCTCCATCGATTTGCTGGCACGGGAGCCTCAGTACGTCAGTCGTGTGCATGTTGTAGCAGTGCTTGTTGAGGTGAGCGCGGGCTAATTGGTTCAAATCTGAAAAGATGCTCTTGAGTGCTGGGTAAGCAACCATAACAAAGCATCAGCCATTCAGCAAGTGCTGAAAATAAGCCAGAATAGCTAAAAAAATAAAAGTT
The DNA here is from genome assembly GCF_011004875.1 of Balearica regulorum gibbericeps. Lineage (NCBI taxonomy): Eukaryota > Metazoa > Chordata > Aves > Gruiformes > Gruidae > Balearica > Balearica regulorum. The sequence continues at coordinate 14,125,415 of NC_046189.1, read as the reverse complement.
TCATTATTTATTTTAATGCTGGAAGTGTAAGCTTTCCTGACATGATGGTAAAATCTTATCATTTATTAATGTTCCTTGCTTTGAGGCTGCATCCCGTACCAGCCCCAGCCTTCTGCCATTCCTGCCACCTTCAGCCCAGTCCTGCAGCTGTGCCCAAGAGGTGGCTGCCCGCGCCACTGCCCGTCCCATGGCGGGTGCCAGGACTCCCGCCTGCCCAGCCGCGGGCTCTCGTAAGGTGTAGGGGGGGAAGGAGTGGGCTTTTAAATAAAAAAATCAATAACCATGGTCTCTTTTTCCTTTGTCTGCTTTCTCAGCCTGTGAGATTTGCTTGAGCTTTTCCCTATGACCACAAGAGCTAATAACATGCTTTAGGGGTTTTTTTGGGTTTGCTTTTTTTTTTTCTTCTTCCCTGGATCAGACAGGAGGATCTCATTTGATTATTTGCCTGCAGGAGCTAGAGCCTCTGAGGTAGCACAACCCAAACATTGCAGGGATCCCTGTCACACCACGTGAGGAGATGGCCCTGTTGTGCGAGTGTCCTTGTAGGACCACGCTGATGTCCGTGGGACGAGCACTGGGAGGGGTTGGGGACCCTGATTTCATGCCTTCCCCAACGCACCCCCTGGGGTTTCTCCACTGCTGCAGCAGCATGGGAGCTGTGGGGCCACGTTTCTCAGGGACCGGCTGGAGCATCAGTAGGACGCGTGGCTGGGGGGAAGGCGGCAGGGGAGGCAGGACGGCAGCGCTTGGAAAGATAATGAAACGTGGCCCCAGCAAGACCCTCAGTGACGGCTCCTCGGATGTGCCTGCGCTCTGTTCATTAATCTGTGATAATTAGACTTATTTGCAGAGGTTAACAGTGGTGGCACATGGTAATTAACCACTCATTCCCTGCCAAATAACTCTTAAAGCTTCTCACATGCCACGGGTCCAGCTGCGGATAGTTTTGATGCTGGTGGGTCCTGGACTCTCTTCCAGGGGGTGATGTCCCCCAAAACCGCCCATCTGTCCCGGACCTGCTGCGGGGACAGGCTGCAGAAGGGGACAGGAGGAAAACAGTACCCTCTCTGCTGTTTGCTCCTCTCCCCTCCTGCCCTGCCTCGCCGGCCGGCTGAGAACTGTAATTTCCCCAGGGCAGGGGCAATATTGCCCCAGCACCTGCAGGGCTGCTGCTGCAGGAAGGTATTATGCCAGGGTGGGTGGGAAGGGACCATTGTGCTCCCCCCTTCCCCGAGTTTTGCAGGACATTGGATATGGCATTAGAGCCGCCGAGCACCAGCCCTGCCGCAGGTCCTGCCGGCTGGCATCAGCAGAGCCGTGCTCAGCTCCACCAGCCTGGGCTGTGCGAAGATGGAGCAGAAGGGTGGATTTCGGACAAGATCCCCCCGCCCTCCCTTCCCCTCTCCCCCTCTTTACCCCCATGCCCCCCCAGCGAAACTGAGCTAATTAGTTGAATAGATGAGGATAGGCCAGGCGGGGAGAAGCCCCGTTGCGTGTCCTATATTAGTAACTCACGTGGGAGTAACCAGATTGGAAGGAGATTGAAAGGGAAAATTGTAGGTGTACGTCGGAAGATAAGTGGGCTAAGCCTTTCCCCCAGCCCTGCGCGCCTCGCTCCCGGCATGAAGATGATGTCATCCTTCTCCGTGGCCAGCCAGCCGCCCCGCATCAGCCCCCCACAGCGTGACGGCCAGCGGGATGCTGCTCGGGGGGTTTCAGCCCTGTGAATAAATGATGAGCCGCTGGTGGGAGGGAGGCAGGGCGGGCGCCTCGGGATGCATTAAAGCAATTAGCCAAAAGCGAGGAGGGAGCGGCATGGGTTTTAGCCCCCGAAAAGTTGCACGGGCAGCTGCGTGGGGGCAGCCCCTGGCGGGGGGGGCAGCCAGGGCCAGGGGTTTCAATAGGCACCGACCACGTCTGTGTTTCTCGGGCTGCCTGCCCCAGCTGCTGCGAGGAGCGGGGGCTTTGTCCCGCTCCTGCCCGCCCAGCTCCAGACGCTGCCACCCCTGCCTCGTGCAAAAGGACTCCACTTGCCAAAATACAGATGCAGTCTCCGTGGGTTGAGTTGCTTTGCAGGTCACAAGGCCTTGAATCTTCCCTCCCTTACGTGGGGTTCATCACGGGTAACTTCTCTTCCCAGAAAGTCGCCATGTGCCAACACCAGCCCTTCTGCCTCGGCGGTTAGAAATCCTCTCTGCTGCCCTGACCTGCAAAGTCTGGTCCCATCCCGGAGGCCAGCATACTGGGCTCCCCAATATTCAGAGGACTTGTGGAGTGGGCAGAAACGCGCACGTGGTGGCTCTGCAGCACATCCATTAGAAAGTATCTTAAACAAAGGAGCACTCCTGCTGCAGGAGGCAGCAGCGTCGTGGGTGATTTTCTGGCTCACTAATGGGGCAAAGTCGAGTATTTGGGGGCCCCATGCAGTGATGTCTGTTCCCCTGTGTGTGGCCAGTGGCAGACCCCTCCGGTGAGGAGGAGCATCGCACGGGCTGGCAGAGCGCTGTCCTGCTGCTCCAGCGGAGGCAGCGGGCATTTGCAATTAGTGCGCATTTGCAATTAGTGCCTTCGCCCTGGACTCGGGAGTTTGCTTCAGTTATCAATCAAGTGAGTGCAGCTGGTGGCTGGGGAACCTGCAAGACCCGAAGCATCCCCGCAGAGATCTTCAGCCGTCGCTGGAGGTGACTCTGCAGCAGCGGGGCCACATACGGTGCTGTGGCTTCAGGAGGGCGAGGGCTGCCCGGTCTGCCTGGCGTCCCGGCAGCTGCCTGGCATTGGCAGTTTTTGGTTCCCACGCCGATGGCAGGTGAGGTGACAAGTTCAGTCCTTGGCTCTGTCAAACCTAGTTTCCTGACCTACTTTTGTTTCACTCCACAGCAGTGGAGCAATGCCCGGCGTGTGCCCTGTGCTGGTGGCACCGCTGCGTGCAGGATGGCTGTGCCCCTGACGACTGGGAGGGCACCTCGGCAGCAAAAGCTTCCAGGAAAAAAAACACATGGGAAGGAAAAAAAGGGGAGCAAAGAGCATCTCCTGCTAACACTGTGCAGCCAGCAGCTGTGAGACTCACCAGCCCTGCTCTTAAGGGCAAAACACAGCTGTGAGCCACGGTGAGGGGACTGATGGATGGGAGGCCTAGGAGGGGCTGCTCTGGTTGTTCCCGTCACTGCGTTCATTGCTGTTGCCTTCAGCTTCAAGGTAAAAGCTAGGTAAAGATGCTGCCACTGTTTCCAGGGTTTTTTCCCTCCCAGGTCAAAAGTCTGGAGCTGGGTGTTTCAGTGAGCCACGGCTTCATTGAGTTTGGTCGCTCCTCAAATGGCCACCTCTCCTTGGTGGTGGCAGAGAGCAGAAGAAGCAGTGCCCGGCAGTCTCCAGGCCTTGGAAGGAGAAAACAGTGGCAAAAGGAAGCACCTCTGCCGCTGAGCTGTACCTTTACCAAGAAATGTTTCCTTGCACCTGGGAAAAATCGCACAGGGAAAACGTCTTTGCTGACAACTCCAGGGCTGTTTTCACTGGTGTGTGGTCCCGCACCTCTGCCTCGCTTCTCTTTTCCTCGGCCTCTTTGGGCCGCTTGCTCTTGTGCTTCCCCGCAGCCAGCCCTTGCAGCTTCTTCTCTGCCTGCTCTCCCTGCCCCAGGCCATCTCATGGTCGTAATCCAGCACCTTTGCTGCACCAGCTTCTGTCGAATCTCTTGGGCGCCATAGATGTTCATGCTGCCTTGTGTGTCTGCATTTACATATTCAGTTTATTGTTTCAACTCTTCAGGGTATCAAATGAGTTCCTCGACTTCTTCATCCCAAGTGACAGGACACAAGAACCTCCACGGGTCTAACACACAGCTTTGCTGGTGCACACACTTTCCAGGTCACAGGATATGCTGTCGTATCCAGAAATTAAAAGCAAAAAATCCTTCTGAATTAGACTGAAACTTAAAAACTAGCTAGATTTCCCCTCAACTGGAAGAATGTCATGAGTAAGTCTGGGAGGCTCCTCAAATCCTGGCTCTGGGCAGACCCACCAGGAGCCCAGGCATGTCCTTGCAGATCATTTTTTTTTTGGTTCAGTGACAGTCCATTGAACAGGAGATGAAACATTTCAGACTGGCATTTGTCAGTGAATTTCTGAACTAGCTGCAAAAATGAATGCTCGCATCAGAAGGAAAAACATAGATAGGCACACCTGTAGTGATGGGAATAAGCATTTGGTCGGGAGGACAGTTCTTTCCCAGCTTGCTGGCAGTGGTTGGGGTTCCTGCTGTCCAGGATCTCCTCTTACCACCTGTCTCAGCAAAAAAGACTATGCAGATCCCAGCACACGCAGCCCAAATGCAAGTGCCATGCTAGCGCTGGCTCGCCGGGAAGGGACACGCGCTGACGCCTTATCTGCATCCCTCCAGCTTGGGGGTCTCCATTCAGATGCTGGCCCAGTGCAGCACGGCTCTGTCTGCAGGCTCTCAAGGGCTTTGTTTGGGTACCGCAGCTCTGCTGGCTGCTGCTGTAAAGCTCTGCCGCTGCGTAGCAGCCGGCGCTGCTATATTTTAATAATAATTTGGCTGAGGGCTACTTTGAGTGGGGGTGGCACTATGGGACAACCTAACACCTTATTATAGAAGCAAGGAAGTTTGCAGGAGGACTCTGGAAATTATGCCAAGTGATAAAAACGCAGTTTGAGGGTTAACTGGAGACTTTCCTCTGAGCCGCACTTCACCCGCTTCCTGGAGCCCATCTACGCATCCACCCGGGCATGCTCAGCACACACAGAGCACACACGTGCTTCTGGGAATGCTACTGGTGACCTCAGTTTGCTGAGGTCTGAACACATAACAGAACATTTGCATTTTTTCACTCCCTCTTTTTTTTTTTTCAGAGGCAAAAAGTGGACCATGAGAGAGATAGTAACTAGACCAGGACAGCAAAGGAAACGTTTGGCAATGTGAGTACTGACAATACAAACCCATCTTCTGAGCCATGGTTCCAAAGAGTGATTTTCTGTAAAAAGACAGAAATAATGCCAAATAAAACCTGTTCCTTTGTGAGGCCCGCAGAATGAAAATGAGTCCAGTGTTTCGATTTTTATTTCATAAAAGCAGTTTCCCCATTTTCCAACCAGCTTTTGCAAAAGGATTTGCCATTAGTAACAGAAGAAGCTTCACATCTGGTCGGGGTTTCACCGTCAGACAAAGGGGAGGACGTCAGCGAGGCATTAAATGTAGATAATGTATTATCAACAGGGAGAACAGACCTTCGGGGGGTGGGTGTGGGGAGGGATGAGGAGACGGGGCATCGGGAGGCACAAAGGCGGTGAAGTGAGACATCTGGGAGGGCTGCAAATAGCTCTAGGGGGGCTCCTGCTCCCTCCTTGGGCGGCTGTGGCTGATCCCCCAGTGCCTCCCAGACACGGCAGTCAGGGGAAATCAAATATTAACTGGTTCCTGCTCCCAACCTGCGTGAGGAAGAAGAGTGAAGCAGGAGGGAGATCGGCGGAGCCAGGATAACAGTAGGAAGCCATGCAGAAGCCAAACACTAAATTATTAGTGAGCATGAGTAGCAAAGCTTTCAAAGGCAGCTTTGACAGAGACACTAGCAAAATCCCCAGGGTAAGGAAGAGCCTCTGTTAAAATTAGTGTAAGACCCAAGAAGCAGCTTTGGTGGATTCAGAGAGCAGCCCTGGGACGGAAGAGGGTGAGCGGGAAGGAGCCAAGAGACAATGAAATGCCTGGAAGCAGCGGCAGGGAAACCTAGCAGAGCTGAACAAATCCAGGGAGGAGGCAGATTAGCAGTTAATTACACTGCCGTCCTGCCCGGGAACCTCCGGCCTGGAGCAGGACCCCAGGCACGTGTCAAGCCCAGAGCCAAAGCCAGCAGCCTGGGCAGCAGGTGCGGGGAAGCCATCCCCAGGCCAGCGCTGCTGTCGGCAAACACTGGTTCGTGTGGAGGACCTAGAGCAGCGGGGCCAGAGCATCACCAAAAGCTCTGCCTGTCCCAGGGCACGGGGAGCATGCCCGAAGCCCGGCTCTGAGTGCCTGTCCTGGCTGGATCCGGACTCTGGATGGGCGTTTCATGCTCCCCCTGCCCTCTTCCCCTGCCCTGGTGGCTCCTTCCCAGAGAAGGACAGCCAGGGCAGAACTCTGCAGCCTCTCAGTCCCCCTCAGTGCCCAGGTGTCAGCGGAGCCTCGTGGCAGTAACCTTGTCCCCTCAGGAAACCTCACTGGAAAGGAAGACATGGAGGGATGATGGGCAATGCTTGAGGAGCTGGGCAGAGGAAGCCCCGTCTTCCCAAGCCACAGTTGGGGCTCTCAGGCCAGGGAGCATGCCGGGTCCGCTGCCTACGTCAGGAGCCCTGGGGTCTCAGGGGCAAGGTGGTGGATGGGGCTGGCCAGCTAAAGCCAGTGGATTTGGTTGAGCTCCATCTCTGGAGGACCCTGCTGGGGCCACTGTGGACCTGTGCCCCACTCTGTCCTCACTGCCATCAGCAGAAGCAGCGTGTTTAAAAGGAGCTTTGGCTTCGCCTCGTCTGAGAGATGGGCCCCGGTCCAAATCCTACTGACGTCAAGAGGAGCCTGGCCCTGGCAGAGCCTGCTCGAGATGGTTTTGGTCTGGTGAGAGCTCATCAGTCATACCAGAGCTCCAGAAACCCCAAACAAAGGGTGGCTCTGCCCTAAGTATTTGTATGGCCCCGTTGCCATAGTGTCCAGGAACCTCAGGCTTTAAACGCAGCCATCGTCACAGCAGCCTGGAGAGGGAGAGATGCATGTCTGTGTCCCAGGCAGGGAAACAGAGGCACGGAGGCCATAAATCACTTGTCTGCGGCTGAAGGGAAGGAGAGTTCACAGGCCGTGAGCCTCTCGGGGCACAGGGCAGGCCAGCCCCTCACGGCCATTGCCTCCCCCGTGCTTGCAAGCATCAACAGAAGGCCAATATCTGAGTCTTTCATGTTGCTGAAGGCCACTTTGGCGTCTGTCTGGTCCTTGCATGGACGTAGCGATGCCCACGGCTGGGCAGTGCCACGGGATGGGGCAAACAGGCGGGAGCCATTGCTGTACTTGCTGAAGGACAGGAGCACGAGCGGGGGAACAACAGTCTGTAAATAAGCTATGGCAGCTGCTTACCAGGTTGGGAGCTTTTTTTGGAGAAGGCCCAAGCATATTGCTTTGAACATCAGGCACGCAGCACACACCAAAGGGAGGCCGCCTGACCCGGGCGAGACGGGTGGCTGGAGGACACAGGGAAGGGAGCCATGGGCTGTAACAGGAGTTACTGCAAGGATCAGGCTGTCTTATTTTGCAGAGATTGGGCTCGCAATGCTAATGCTCTTGGTACCTTTCCAGCGGCGTAGGAAACAGAGGGATTTGCAGGAGCGTCCAGCGGGCGTGACTCAGCAGAGGCAGAGCTGCGGCAGCGTCCCCAGCTCTGTGCCACTGCCCCGCTGCCAGCAGCCTGGCACGCTGTGCCCAGAGGCAAGCACTTGAGGGCTGGCAGTAGCCATGGCTCGGCGGCGAGGGCTGGAAGAGGCGAGGGTATCGCAAGGAGAACCTCAATGCATGGAAGAGCGGTGTCAGCCCCATGGGGAGTGGATTTCTGGTAGTGATTAAATTCCCTGAGTGTTTTTACTGTCATCTGTATAGGCAAACAGCCGGGGTCAGAAATTACCCCAGCTCTTAACTGTGGCTCTGCAAATAAGAGAAAGGTGAGAGGAGAGGGCTGGGGGTGTCCGTGCAGGGGTGACAGGGATACGACTCCAATGACACGCACACAGATCAAGACAAAAGCCTGCACAGAGATGTACCGGCTTCACACCAGCAGCCTCCGGCAGGAGGACAGCTGTGAATCCTGCCCCAAAATGGGGTGCAGGGGGTGGCTGTGCTGAGGAAGGGATGTGTTCATGGCAGGACGGCATTCATCTTCACCTGCGGCTCGTGGAAGAGCAAAGAGCCCTGTGCAGCCGGGGCAGGTCTGGGGGCACCTGGGGTCTGGGACTGGGTTTTTCTTATTTGGGTTGCTGTCTCACAGGTATTTTTTCTGTATGACGGAAGTCCTGGAGGGGAAAAGCTATTAAAGATTTTTCCTGTTTGCTGTTTTAGCTGATGGAAGTGATAGTTGATATGTTTCGCTGAAGCAGATGGAGGAGGAGGCTGTGGAAAGCGTACCGTAGCAGGGGGAAGGATGCTGAGGCTTTAACAAAGGCTTTTATCCAAAATGTCAGTTGGTCACTGAAATTAAGTGATGTTCATAACAAAACAAACAGAAACACTGGACAGCAAACAGCCTGCTCTGGTCACCTCTCAGTGACTCAGCTCACATCGTTATCATTTTTGTAACTGCACTGTTTGCGAGTCCTTTAGCCTCCCCAGGGTCTTCAGGTAAAGCAAGAATCCACATTTCTAATGCCAAAAAGTAGCTTTATAAAGATACCTACTTCCAGGTCTTTTTATTCAGCAGAGGGAAGGGAACACTGGGCATGAGCCCAAATTGTACTTTCCTTTGTGGGTCACCTTTAAGAAATGAACAAATGGAGGATCTCAACATTAAAATAGAATATGACTGGAAACTTCATCAGCAACTGAACTCCCCTTGGCATGCGTCCGACCCTCCCTGCCGGCTCTGCTCCCTGGGACGCAGAAAACCTGGAGCTTCACGACACAATATTGTCCAAGAATCTGCACCGGCCACCGGGAGAGGGGTCCAGGCATCCGCTCGTCATGCCGGATGTGCTGCACTGCTGAGATACGCCCTGACCTTTGCAATGCCTTTGGACCTTTGGGGGTTAGGAAAACCTTGGCCTGGCTGAGGGAAAATCCTTTGCAAAGGCCCCCCCCTTGCTGTGGGGCTCCTGCACTGGCCGGTGCCCCCTGCAGCGGGCACAGCCACCGTGGGAAGCGGGGATGGGAAGAGGGCTCTGGGGAAGGGGTGTGCAGCAAGGGAACAGCCTTCCCACCCCCCCACCCCTTTTCCTATCAGTGATGGGGGAAAATCTGCTGATGACTTCTGGGGCTGCTGTGTACCTGCTGGGCAGCTCTGCCTGCTGGCGGTTCAGCGAGCAGGGCAGCAGGCAGCTCCCTGTGCGCCACGTCTCTCAGGTAACTGATAATCTGCTGAAACAGCTCCTCGCTGGTGTCTCTCCATGTGCTGGAGGTTGTGCTTAGGCTGAGCAGCCACTCAGAGGGGAAGGGAAACCCAAACCACCCCTGCAGTGCAGTCGGGGCTGGAGGGGCTGCCTGGGCATCCTCTGGCTGTTGCCATGTCTCATCCCTTCATGTCAAGGATGTGGCTTTTTCCCTGCAATATTTCAAGCTACACCGTTGCGAACCGGGATGGCAGGGCTGTTGCTCGCAGCAGGGGTTGGAAGGAGCTGTGTTTTGCCTCCAGGCTGACACTGGTGGGGAACAGTCCTTGGGCAATGGCCTGTCAGAAGGGGCTCGGTGGCCTGAGCCCGCCTCTCAGCTTTTGCTACCTTCTTTGTCTTGTTGCTGCAGCAGCAACCAGAGCCCCCAGCTTAACTCCCAGCAGGTAGGATTGTAGCATCCTGCAGGTTGGGCAGCGAGAGGGGAGAAACCCACCCAGTGCTCCAGCTTGCTGGGCATCAGCTGTTGCCATCCTCCACCGCCACCAGGCACCCGTATCCCTTCACAGGCTGCACGGGGGGGCCTTTCCTCGATTTCTTCAGTGACTTCTGCCCGTACCACCAACACCACGCTCCTCTACTCCTTGACACCCCCCGTCCTCTTACTACCCCCTGCAACTCTCATCCCAGGGCTGGACAAACCGGACGCCTCCTGCCCTTGCTCACAGCTCTGGCTTCTCCTGGCAACTGCAGCGTGCTTACATCCAGAGAGCATGTTGAATAAATCCTGGGCATACCCAGATTTATAACTTAATCGGCTGGTTGTAAAAAGTTATTTCCCTTTTCAGCCCTCGTGCAATAGGTTCACCCCTCCTCTCCTCTCATCTGTTACTGTGAATATTTGATGGCTGACTGTAATGAGGATTTTAAATACCTAAATTTATTCGCAGGTATAGGCACACTGGCTGCCCTGCTGATGCTGGGGAGCTGCATGGCAGCCTGGGGCTCCCAGGGCTGTGGGGGGCTGCGCAGGGTGACAGGGGGCCAGGGAGCCCCCACGTGCCAGCACGGGCTGTGGGGTGAGACCCTGCAAAGGCGCAGGCAGCGGCAGGGCTTCAGGAAGGCTTGGGGAGGACAGGAGGTGGCACTGCTCCCGGGGTCACTCCCGCTGCTGCCCTCGCACCTTGGTGGCTCTTCCTTTCCTTCCTTCGCTCCCCTGTCCCCCTCCCGTGTGTCCCCATCCCTGCGGGGAGCGTGCTTCTCGCCTGTCAGCCTGTGGGGGGACGAGGGGCTCACAGCATTGTCCCCGTACGGCAGGTCAGCCGGCGGAAAGGAAACGCATCCTGATGGTGTTTGGATGTTGGTCTGTAGGAGAAAGGGAAGAGTTGCCTTATTTCTCATCTATCTGCCAGCTCTGCAGATAGATGGCCACTGTGGTCAGGGCTATGGTGTTGTGTCGGGGCTGGCTGGCTCTTAAACCCAACGTAAGCCACGAGAACAAAAGACCCACGGTCCCCCTCCTCGCTGGCTCGGCAGCTTGAGCGCCCAGATTTGCATGGATGTTCTCTCCCGGCAGGTCCAGCCCGCCCAGGCGTTGCTCGTGTAACACAGCTCTCCGCAGAGCTGCCACGTTTTCACCCCCTCCCCGCCAGGCACATACCGAGCCCAGACAGCCCCCACAGAGCAACACGAGCCCGGTCCTGAGTTCAGCGCCTTGCGTCGCACACGCTGCGCATGGAGGCAGGGTTTGCTGAGATCTAAGAGCATCCAGCTGACTCCATCCAGGTTCATTATTGGCACCTAGGGGAAAAAAAAAAAAAATCACATTGAATTGGTGGGAATTCAGCTTGGGGTTTTTTTCCTGTTCCTGGCTCCCTGCCCGGGGAGCGGAGCAAAGCCAGCCCTGCCTGCCCCTGCCCACACAAACCTGCCCTCACTCTTGCGCCAGTCAGCGAAGACTTAGCAGAGGGCATTGGAAATACAGCCGTGCCCTACTACCAGCCGTCACGCCGTTATTGGGAAAACGAAGCTTGTAGCCAAAATAATGGGAGGAAAATGCCCTCTGTAGAGGCGTATCTTGCACACCCCGTACCACCCCATGTCGCTGTGATTTGTCAGGGGACAGGAGGTCCTGCAGGAGCCCAGCCTGTCCATGTGCGCGGGGACTTGCAGCTCGCATCGCTGCCACCTGCCCGGAGCACGGCGTGGAGGCTTCCAGGGCATAAATAATTCAAGAGCCGTGAAGAGGATTTCTCCCCCCACCCTGTTCCTCCCTTCCCTGGCTTATAACAAATGTTAATTTAATCAATCGGCAGTAAATCTGGCTGGTTGCTGACTCACGGCAGACGGTGCCCCTGCGGGCTGTAGCAGCAGCTTCCCTCCCTCCTTCAGAGACGAACAATGCGGGAGCCCGTTCCCTTGCTTTTCACCTTTTCCCTCTTTTCCTTCAGTTGTACCAAATGGAGACAACTGCAAAATACATCGGAGGCGGCAGGCGGAGACACCGGGCTGGCAGCGGGAAGCCCTGGCTGCTGGACACTGGCTCGTACATGGCCCTGGCCGTAGATAATTCGGGGCTAACGAGGCCACAAGGCACACGGGGCTAAAAGGTGCGGCGCTGGGACGGCCAGCAATGCTCGTATTTACCGGCACCAAGGGGCTTTTGCAATATCTGAAAGCCCGGCAGGTGATGTTATCCGGGCGAACGGAGGAGCTTACCGTGCTGGTGACTCCGTGTTTCCGAGCCAGAGGGAGCAGGACCCTGCCAGGGGCCTGACCCCCACTGCCCCCCACCCTGCTCCGCATCCCACATGCCCCCGGCCAGGATGGCAGGAGCAGAGGAAGGCTGAGGGCACCAAGGCTTTGGGGAGCGTGGGACAGGCAGCGTTTCAGCAGGGGGATTGGTTTCAACAGGGGAATGACTTTCTGGTCATCACCCACGGTGGTGGTGCTGGTGCCTGCTCACCCAAATACGGGCATTACTCCGTGTCTGGTGTAGGAGGTCATTTAGAAATGCGAACAGGGAGAGGGACAAATCTCACCACGACGGGCTTAGCACCAACATGCAGCTACCCAAGGGCATTAGTCTCTTGGGCTGACAGAAAAAGAGGAAAGCAGCAAAACAAAACTGTCTGGAAACAAATACAAAAGTTCCAATTAATGCTAAAACAAGATCACTTTTTCACACTTTTATCAATCTCCAGTAACGTTTTGACCCATGTAACAGCGGGACAAGGAGGATGCGATGAGACCAAATTGGAAATTGTATGTTGAAATGTTTTCCTAAATGAAAATTGGTTTACAATAAAATGGATTTTTTTTCTGCTTGAACATGTCCATTTTTGCTTACAAAAAAATCAATGATGGCTTAAAAAAATTAAAACATTTCTTCGAAAGTTTAATGGGGGAGAAAAAAAAGAAAAGTCTTTCCCTGATGAATGTACCATTTTCATCAGATAAAACCTATTAATATTAGCTAGAAAGCTTTTACTTAGTGGGTTAAAAAAAATTACTCCAGTGGCCTTTTTTTGCTGAGATCAAGAGCAGTATGTTTAATATCTGTTACAGCCTCTGTCAGGAGACTACCTCCTGCCTTGGCAGGGGATACAGTCAATTATCTAATAGGTCCTTCCTGCGGCAGAGCATCAGGCTGCCGCGGTGCCGCCGGGGCCAGGGGGGATGAAATCAAGGGTGCTGGTAATGTCCCACCATGGGTGCTGAAGGGGGAGGGCGCTGTGTTGGGGGTCCTGTGGGGTCCTGCTCCCCCTGGCACCGCCGTTGCCGCCTGCTTCTCCTTGAGGAGGACCAAGACCTAGTTTTGAAACACGCAGTGGAAACCAACTGCAGACGAGAGCCCCTAACATTGGGATTTTCTGCAAAAATAAGGGGCGAATCCTAAGCTCCCAGTGAGGGGTTTGGCTTTGGCTGGTTTTAGATTAAGATTCCTGATACAGCTTTTGGGTAGAGGAAAAGATCTTTATTCTTCATCTGTTGTTCTGTGTTTCCTCTCTGCCTCGTGCCAGGCACCTGCTCACCGTTTTTTGCAGACTTGTTCCTAAAATGCATTTGCAGCTTCAGCCCCGGTTTGGCCTTGCACAGACTGCCCAGCAGAAACCTCCTCTCCTGGCTTTTTTGTGTGTTGGTTCTCATCTCCCTGGGGAAAGGATGGTGTCTTTTATGTCTCGAGTACCATCCAGCCCAGGACCAGCAGATAATTAGCAATGGAAAACAACACCAGAACCGTTCCTTGGATGTCACTTACCTTGAAATGGGAAGCGGACGGGGGCTGTGAATCAGCAGCGTTTGCTGTGGAGTGTGCTCTTTCAATACATTGATTTCATATTGCGCAGCTCCCTAAATAGTGTGTGGTTTTTGCTCACAAAGCTTTGATTTGGCTAATCAGCAGGATTATCTGCTGCGGCATGTCTTGGGGCTCTCGGAAATGAAAGGAATTATAAAAGTGTATTAATATATTACAACATAGATTTGCCAGTGGCTCCTGCCCAGCGCGGGCCCTGGCACCCACCACAGGGGATGCTGGCACTGCTCGCAGCACCTCCAGCATCCCCCTCCTTCCCTGGAGGGTCCACGTCCACGCAGCGTTACAGCTGCTCTGTGCTGGGGTGAGACTGCTGCTGTAACCCCATTTATTATCACTCTGAGCGTTACCTGGAGTGTTTCTCTTCCCAGCTATAGGAGGAATGAATGTCCCTTCCTTGAAGAGCTCCGTGTCAATGCTGCCGAACCGAAGGATAACCCTGGTCATGGGAAGGAATATCCTGACCTCCGGTGCTCTTTGTTTCTTTGATGCGACTTGAACTTCTGCAGCACCTCCACAGGGCACATCAGAACACCACCATCCCAGTTTGTGCAACACCGGTGGCTTTTCCCTGTCCCTGTCCATCTGCTAATCATTAGCAGCCAATGATTTGTTTTAAGGAGGCTCAACCCTGGGCTCCAGAGCATGTTTTTATGCATTTTAAATTGCCTGCTGCTTGCAGTTGGTTCCCCTGTCCTCCAACACCACAGTTTCCGGCCAGGGCAGGTCTCACCCGTTGAAGCAGCGTGTCTTTTCTACCCTTGCGTGTGGCCCCAGGGTTATGGAGTAACTGATCGCTTCCCCACAGATGCAAACCGCTCTGGAGGCAAAGCACATGCATGACACGGCTTCTGTATGACTTTAAAAACCTGCTTTTACACCTGCTTGTAGAAACCCTGGATTTCTGCTAGACCACAATGCTCTGGAGGGGAGCTGAGTGGCAATTAAAATGCTACTGTTGTTCTGTTTCAATTAGAGGTCCTCTTAATTGCCAAGTCTTCAAGGTTTTTAAACTAGCCTCTGGTGAAAGACTGCAGATAGATTGTATTCACGTGTCATCTCACACCAGCAACCATCAGAACAGCTACTCCACTGCAACCACATCAGGCTATCACGGCTTGCTTCTTTATTTCTTTTGTCACTGTTGTTCATTACCAAAGAGCTCGGCTGCTGTTCAACAAAGCACTTAAGGCCTTGCTTCATTTGCAGTGAAGTCAATTCCCTTTTGCGGTGCTGCAGCATGTCTACATCAAGGATTCGCGTGGAAAGCACACCAGATTGCCGCTTCTGTCGCTCCTCCCAGTCTAGGCAAGCTGGAAGTGATGCTTTACCTCCCAAAGCACTGCAGAGAGCAGGGCTGCTTAAAAAAGAGCGTGCATATTTCACATGAATTCTCAAAAATATGCCTATTTAATTGAATTTGTTCTTACTTAAAATTAGGATGAGCGCTTCCATACAGATTCGTACATTTATTTGACCGGCTAAGGGACAGCGCGACTCTGTCATCCCAAAACTTGGTTTAACTGTTGACCTTCCTTTTGGGGGGCATTCCCACTTTAAAAGGAAAGAGGCGCCACATTTCCACACCAGCGCATCCTTAGCATGTCTGCTGCTGCTTTTTTTTCCAGGGCCCCGCCTGGGGAGAGCCGGGTGCTGCGGGCTACCTAGCCTCTACCTGCCAGCATTGCTGGAGGACTGCTCTCCCGACGGATGGACGGACGGCAGCCCAGAGGAAACACCGTTTGGTGCAAGACTGAACGGGAGGGCAAAGCGGGGAGGAGCCCCTGATAAATTACGAGGAGGCGCAGCAGTGACCCAGGCGATGTCTTGCTGCTGGCCCTGCTGCAGCTCCCGGCCCCGAGGCTGCCCCCGCACATCCCTCAGTGGCGCGTGAGGAAGCTTCTCCCGGTCAGGTCTGATCCCGGTGCTGTTGCAGAGCCCGTTCCTGGCCGGAGCAACCACCCAAAACAGGCCAGCACCTGGTGCAGGCGGCACAACAAGGGCTTTGCTGCTCTCTTTAATGTCAGTCACTGCCTCAGTGACGCCTGTCTGCATCAGCCCCCCGCCCAGGGAAGTTTTGCCATCCGTTATGGGGACGGGTGGCTGGTTATCCGCTGGCCTCCCTGTCCCTCGCACTGCTCTCTATTCTGGCAGTGGTTGTACCACAGATGTCCATCCCCTCTATTAAAAATTAATAACCCCAGATTTCTTCATCTCGACTGTGAAAGGGGATGGAGGAAAGCACTCTCCTCTGGTGCTTTCGGTGGTGCCTCCACACCACCACCCATCAGCACATCATTTCTAAAGGGACGTGCATCTCTGGTGACGTGCTTTGGGGAGAAAAGGAGCTGGACTGGTCTGGGCGACTGGAGGAAAATTATTTCCACGTGCACAGAGGTTACTGCCTGCCTGGGAAAGGGATTCAGAAAGGAATCAGTGCAGAGATCGTTGCGGTTTATGGCACGCAGAGAGAACCGGTGTGGAAGGAAGTTTGCAGAGATGAATTTTGGGAGGCTGATTTAAATAAATCCCACAGAAATATATTTATTGGATCAAGAAGGCAATAAACTGAGCAGATGATCCTTATCGAGGCTCTGTGCTCGGGAGGAGTGGGGGCAAAGGCAGCCATGATGATAACACAGATGACCTCAGTGATGGTTCACTTTGAGTGAAGCGCTGAGGTTTTACATACTTCTCAGATGCCCTGTCATTCAGCCACTCTCCTCGCCATAAAAAAAGACTAATTGATGCAAACCACATTTTTTCCACCAGCGTGTGCCAAAGCAGCCAGCATATTCTATGCACACAAAACAACAACCAGACTTTCGCATGGCTTGAATTAGAGGGATGACAAGAGCTACCAGGGGGAGTCAATTAAGCGGCAACTTTGGAGTCAAACTTGCAGATTTTACAACAGTGCCTAGTAAATAATGGGCACTTGCACATCTCCTTTCACTAAGAGGCACTAGCATATGTCTTTGAATATGTTCTCCTGGTAATTGCACAGGGAGCGTACACATTTGGTCCTGTTGTCTACTATGAATAATGCATAGTGAGGAGGGGGACCCAAAAGCGCCGAGCTGCTCGTTTTTAGATAGACTTTTTTATCATTGTTATTTAGATGTCACAGCCGTTCGCCTAAAGAATTGTTCATCTCCTTTGTCACTGCAAAAGTGCGTGTATTTAGGAAGGGGGAAACAAAAAAATAAACCACGGGCTAAAGCTAATCTGAGATTATCCATGCAAATTGGCAGCTGAGATTCAGATGTGAAAACCTACCCCCAGTAAAAATGACTAAGAGGATTTCTGCTGAATTTCATTTTTCTCCTGACTCACTAATCTATGCTAGGGGAAAATCCTCCCGTCTGGTCTTGCGTAGGTTAAGTGACATTAATAATCTTAAGCTGAGGATGGCAGGTATCGGGATCCATTTTAAGCGCGTGCTGCTGCTGACTGCCGATGCGCTGCTCACAAAGCGGAGGCTTTGCTTCTCCCCTCGGTATTTCCCACATTCACCTTAAATCAGAATGGTTAGTCAGCACAGCCGGCTCCTTTGCTTTCAACTTGCTGGGGTCTTTTTCTTAAAACTCCCACTCAAAAGGCAGACTCAATTCAAAACCCAGGAAGCCTAAAGGCTAAGCAAGCTGCCCGGGGAAAATACAAAGAGTATATTTTTGCAGGCTGAGGTTTGAATATCTTGTAGGAGCCAGAGCTCCAGCTGTGTCTGGATTGTACCTTCACAGTGTTAGCACGCAACGGGAGCATCTTTCGGAGACGTCGCCGTACCAGCTCTGCCGGGCGCCAGCAATTGTGGCAGCGACGATGCAGCAATGCCTCCCAGGCAGTTCGGGTTGCCATTTCCAAGGAAAATTTGATGCCAATTTAAAATCCAGCTTGCTAGTTATGTATTTACTGTACACTGGTTGGCATCATACATAACATAATATGAGAGTTACCTTCAGCAGCGGTGGTTAAACTTGTGCAAATGCATTTAAAGCAGCTGAGGTACATGTTGCATGTGTTGATGCTCATGTATCCAGCATGCAATCATCTGTCCCTTGTAACCACCTCTAGCTGCATCTTTATAGCACATGCAATACAAATTGCTTCCTTCAGTTCAGTTGAGCTCAAGCAGATTGTTACTTACTGATACAAAGAGCCTTTTTTTTTTTTTTCCTGTGGCAAACCTGCTTGAAGCCCTTTGGGGATCCTGAACGGCATGTGCTGAGGTGCAACTCCTGGTGGGGTTTTGCTCAGGGCTTAGGATAAATACACACCAGCAGCTATGGCTCTCGAAATGTTGCTTAAGACAGCTCAGCACGCAGGGGTGCTGGACCAAACCCAACGGTTCCCTCCCTTGGAACAGGACTGAGGATGCCATGAGGCTCTTGGCGTGGGCAGAGGACGGTCACATAAACGTTCCTCATTGCAGGACCCGGTGGCAGGCTGTGGAGGCAGAGGAAGATGCTCACACCAAACACCACCTGAGCACCCGAGCAGGATGGCTGCGCGGCACCACGGGGCCGGGAGAGCAAGGGCCAGGGCAGCTTCCCCGCATCACCACCAGGACCCCTTGGACGCCCATCCCAGCCATGCGGCACGGGGGCTGGAGAGGAGGGAAATGGCCATTTGTGGTTTTTCTTGTATTTTTCAAGGGATTTTGGGTCCTCTTGCTTTTAATTTCATTAAAATCCCAGATATTTGGACACGTTCCATGGCTGACTGAAAAATGAGGGGGCTGGAAAGGATTATGTGAAAAAGATGTCAACATATTCCTCTTCCCACACTCTGCGCTTCCCCCAAAGTGCCCTGAAAACTCCAAAAATGTCAATCAATAATAATTAGCCCATCAGACACAAGTGAGAAAATTCAGGCTCGAGAGCCGCCACATTTCCCCCCCCTGCGAATACCGCCGCGGCGCGCTGCGAAGCCGGCGGGTGCCGCTGCCAGCCTTGAAGCCTCGCTGGGGACGTGGGAGGATTTGGACGCGTCCACGGCCTCGGTGCCAGCTCCGGGCACCAGCAGCCTTGGCAGCGGCAGTCATTTCTTCAGATGCTCGTGGCCCGCGGGGATGCGGAGGCTGCAGGGTGGCGCAGACGTGCCCCCAGGGACCCCAGCCCCACGGCGGGGGGGACCCGCGCTGGTGGGCTTGTGGCCGGGAGGCTGGAGGAGGGTGGCAGCCCCCCCACCCTGCAGCTTGGTCCCCTGCACGCCGGGGGGATGTAGTCCGGCAGCCAACATTAGCATCCAGGCAAAGCGACGGTCAGTCAGGAGCTGCCTTGCTTGGACAACCTGGAAACGTCAGGGCTGCGTCTCACCTACTCCTGTAAGCACAACTTTTGACGCAGCAGCATTTTTTAATCGTGCAAGGCAGCTAGTTTTCAGGAGAAGTTTAGAAAGAGCTGCCAAGGCTTGTGCCAGAGACATTTGGGAGTGAAAAAGTGTTTCTGCCCCCCTGCTGATGAGTGCGGACCCCACCACTTGCTATTAATCACGTGGTGGCGGTACTTGGCTGCAGTACAGGGTTTTTTTCTCTAAAGAAATTCCCCTGAACTAATGAATGCCATTTAACGAGTGTTTCAGAGGCCTGAATGCACCCAGGAAAGCGTCCCCAGGCAGAGGGAGCGGGGCACACTCTGGATTCAAAATCTGCTCGATGTGTTTTAACATTGAGATGCCTGGAAGAAGTCTATGTTTTCTGTAGGAAAACTGCCATTTGATTGTTGTCCCTAGATTTGCGAACACACAAAAAATGGCCCAGCTTACAGGTTCAACTCCTACAACGGTCACTTTTACCTGGCAGCAAACAGGTAAAATGCCTTTTGTTTTCCTCCATTGTGGTGGGATTTCACTGGACTTTGGACTCTCATGGTGACCCTCGCTCACATCTGGTGGGTGCATTGCTCAGCTGTGAGGGCTGGATTACATCTGATGGATGTAAGTAGCTAAAACTGCCCTGTTTTCCAAACAAAAGCTGGCACACACGCACGTGAGCACATCCCCGCACGCAGCTGCGCTGCAAATGATGCAACCAATGCTGGAAATGCATCAGGGCCCCAGAGGGATCCGCTGGCGACTGGTGCTGCCGGAGGCTGTCGTCTCCAGCTTTCTGCAGCAGCAAGATGCTGTGGTCAGATCACCGTGCTTGGGGGACGTCACAAAATCAGGATGAGTGGTATAGCTAGTGGAGAAGCTGCTATAATTCACTTTGAGGACTCAGAGAAGGTTTTCATGAGATTTCAATTAGCCCGTGCTTTAATTATTGATCGATCAGTCCCTCAGTGAAGCAAGATTGCCAAAAAGAGGGTTTCAGGACAGCGTAAAGCCCATCTGCATCTCTCCGAGAGTTAGTTGCTCGAGGCACGTTCAGTAGGGCTGTTCCCCGTGCACTAAAATACAGGCAGTACGGAAAGGAGCTGGGCTCATTACTAAACCCACGGCAGGCATCAGTCCATCAGGAGGGATGCCTTTACCCTTCAGCGTATTTCCTATCTCCTAGGACTGTTGGTCATCAATATTCAGAGGCAAAGACCCACAGCCAGCAGCGACCTCCCCTTCGGGGGTGCTGGAGAGGTCGGGCACCACGCGCAGCCACACGCCTGCGCCCACCACTCTGCCCAGAGCCGAGAGGAGCAGTTGCGCATCTGTGCTCGGCATACAGTGCTCAGGATGGACAGATGGACAGATGAACGGGTACAGCATCCCCAAACCTCCTCGTCCTGCAGGCTGTAGAGGCAGCGGGAGGGCTCGTGCTCTGGCAAGGGCAAAATGGCAAAATTGTCGTATAACAACCCATTTTAGCCATGATGTGGAAAGGTGGGAAAAAGGGGACGGGGTGAAGCACTGGCTTGTTTATTCCCACCCCCCCATGCACCCCTGTCCTCCCCTCCTCCGGGGCTGGGGCTGCCCAGCAGGGTCTGCACTGCCGGGTCCCATCCTGCACCCTGGGGGTGCTGGGCCACCGCCCTGCCCTGCAGCTCCCTCTGCAAACGGGGAGGCACGCGCTTCAGTTTAGCAGCACAAGGAGTCCCACCGGGGCTAATTATAACTCCTAGGATTTTATCAACAATTAGCTCAGCACTGATGGTCACATTTCTGCACAGTGCAAGCTGTTATTACAGGCTGGGCTGGCAATAATGCTGGCTACTAATTTTCCCCGGCATTTCCCATTATAAAACCTTGCTTTTGGTCACTCACAGCGTTCCCGAGCTTTTAACCATTTAGACAGAAATTCTCCGTCCCAAGAATCTGCCTCCAAGGGTTTTTTTTTCATGTCTGAAAATATTTAATTCAGGCTAAGAGAAATAAATTGCTTTGCTCATGGAAAGCGCACTCTGGTTGTAGGCAGCTCTGGGCTTTCCCTACTTAGGCTTCGGCAACTGGATACTTGGTAAATGTGTTTCTTTAGTGTACGTAGCCCACGTAACTCACTGCTGAGCGACCTCAGGGGTTGGAGGGACGTTGTGTTGTTCCCTGACAGGGCAGGAGGTGGTCACGGCATCACATCACCGTGGCTTCTGGCCTGCTGCTTCTCTCTGGAGTCACCAACACTTGCGGTTTGCTGCCATTAACTACCGTAATGCCCAGCTGCTTTTTTCCACCACAGCCTATACTGAGAGAAACCCAGCCAGCGTTCATATCTCACCTGGGTCTGTACGCACTGCTAACGCAGGTGAAAATGCTGGCGAGGATGCCAGCTCCGTAAGAGTAACGAGGCACACGGGTGCCATAGGAGCAGCGCAGCAAAGCCCAGCGGTGTCGGGACAGAGCGGCTCCGGCCGGGGCGTCCACGGTGGTCCCTGGGTGATGGGACCGGTCGGACCACGGGGATGAGGGGAGCTTGGGTAGGGATGGTAGGATGAGCATCCCCGGGGGAATCGCCTCCCTGAAAGGCGTCAAGAAGGGAGAGGAGGTTTTGGGCTGAGCAGAGGCGAAGGGCAATGCATTTCTCAGCACCGCATCGCTGCAAGCGCCTCCGGGGAGAAAAAGGGTGAAGATGTGGAGAAAACTGGGAAAGAAAGGGGAAGAGCTGATCGGGGAGAGCTAGCAAGGAATAAAAGGACAGGGTGGAGACATAGGGCTGGCAGTATGATTAGCACCAGATGGCAGGTATCAATTATTTACCATTTATGTACAATAAAAAAATACACTTTAACGATGGGAAGAGCACAAAACAAGCTCAATAGCAATTCAAAAGCATATGGAAATAAAATGCGGCAATTTAAGGGGTTGTAATAAATGTGCATCGTTGGTTGTAATGCCCCTGCAAGAATTACAAATGTTAAGCCTTAGTGAATTACACTTAAAAATAAATGTAACATAAAAAAGAAATTAGGTACACAAATAACTTTACATTCAGGCATTTATAAAAGAAAATCTGTTTGCAGCAGCTAATTAGAAAAAGGGCTCTAATGAGCCTCACTTTTCTTTACCTTAGAGACAAGGCTGAAATGTTAAACGTGGATATAGGTATGGTGGGTGCCATTAAAAACTCAAATTCCCTAACTTTCCAGTGATTTCAGAAATGAGATATCTCTTTTCGAGAGACGGGAGCTGAAATTGTGGTGCCGTTAAAGCTCCGCCGTGTCTGGAGAGGCCATCTGTACTTCTCCGTGGACGCCCGGATGCTGGCGCTGCCTTCCTTTAGTATTACCACTATTACTCAATCGCTGTATCAATAAATTAACGTTCGCTGGTGGGAAAAGAGGTGACTACGTTAAACTTGAAATGTGGAATTCCTGGTAAAGATCCTGCATTGCTGTTAGAGGTGGGTTTGGGTTTACCATAGGATGGGTACCCTTCGGGTTGGAAGAATGATCTCACCGCAGCGAGCAGTGTCAGTGCCACCCGAGCGACGCACTTCAGGTAAAGCAGTACGTCGGAAACAAAACAAGGAGGTCAACACAGACTACTAATTTCTAGCGGATTAGAAACTTCCCATCAAAATATCATGAAACTGATCCCTTCCCACAGCGCATTCGCTTTCCCACAGCAGTGCTGTAAAACGAAGGCAAGCGGCAGAGCACTGGACACCGGTGTGGACCACGACCCAGCCACACCTGAAATCACAGCATAAGCACCTGGCTTGCTCCAGGAGCGTACGCTCCCCCCTTGGGGCAGAGCGAGGAGATGCTGCTTGCTCCAAAGTTCTTGCATTCGCCTTGCACGCTGGCATCACTTCCATATTTTTAAATATTTAATCTTTGCAGCCCAGTTGCCATGGAAACCCTCACACAGAAGTCTGGACTTAGGGTTAATCAGAAGGATCCTTCCCACGGCTGGGCAGGAGCTGGATTTTCCCCCAGTGTGGTGCCAGCGCGGCGCCGTCCCTCACTGAGGGGGTCAGCTCTGCCCCGCTCGTGCCGAGGGGTGTTTTAGTGTCAGCCCCCGATACGCTGTCACGGAAGTCTTGGGAAATCCCCTCCCTAGCACTCAAATAATTCCTATCGGAAGGCATGGCGTGTCTCGGAGTACTTATTGTGGATAAAGCTCTTTTCCGTGAGCTGTCTAGGAAACGGCTGTGATGCCGTTGGTTGGATGCCACGGGCTGGCCCTGTCTCCCCCCCGCACACGCCGCTGGGCTTTTAGCGTGCAGTGAGAGAGCCGAGGCCACGAGCTGCCTTTCGCCCATCCGGGGAAAAGGACTCCAAATTCTCATCGCCATCTGAAGGTGATCATTCCCTTGCTCGTTTCAACACCCCTGCGAGCAGGGGGGTACTCGTGCTGAGAACGCAGAATAAGCAGCACAGGGGTCATCAGCAGGGCTCAGCCTCTCTGATATGGCCAAAATATGCCGGCACACGTGAAAAGACAAGCCCACTTAGGAATTGCATAGTCCTTTGGCAGACCACCTTACAGCTTGTCTGTCTTTATTTTCCAGTTTGTGGTGGAAAGCGCTCGGTGTGCTGCGGAGCATGAGCAGCCCCCCCTCGTGCTCACTGGCAATGAGATCCTTCCCTCGATCTGAGCCCCCTTCAGCAGACCCCCGCTCCCACACAACTCCCGTGATTCATGCTCCAGCCGAGCTACTGGAAACCGGTCTGACCAAAGTACAGACTTCTCATCCCGTACAGCTGTCCCAGTTACTCTCCAAAAGGTTCATCGACCACGGGAGGTGCCCGAGAGTGCGAGATGCTGGCAGAAACGCAGCAGTGGCCACGGCCACGCCGCCGGCGGCACGGGAGGTCACAGAGCAGAAACCAGCATTACACAGAGCGTTTTACTGCTCGTAATGACTGGGGCACGTGTTAGCCACATCGTTTTTACAGCCTCACCCCAAGCTTTTTGTTGGGCATGGAGGGTTTTACATTACTAAGCCCTAATTGGGAGCAAATCGGTGGTTCTTGCTCTGCTTTCCTGGCCACTCTCCCCTTGTGTCCCCCAGGGAAGGCAAGGTGCGACCGGCACCCCCTCTCCCGGCCGTCCACATGGCCAGCACCGCTCCTTCCCTCTCTTCTATTTTTAGACTTCTCCTCCCACTCTTGTTTAAACATATTACCTAGATCCATAATATTTGCCAGCTGGGGGTAGTAATGCTGGTTCCCAAGGTGCCTGCGGCATTTAAACAAAATTAGGCAATGGAAGGAAACCGTCTCAGCAATTATGTGAGAGATGATGGTGAGCCAAAAAGGAAAACGTATGCAAAGGTGTGCTCTCCTGCCAACAAATTAGGGCTAAATTACAGAGTCTGGGAGTCTTCAAATAAGTTAAACGTTGTACTACAAATTTAGTTTCAATTAACAAATTAAACAGGAAAAAAAGCTCACTCCCTAGCAGCTATCGCACAAGGGGAAGCTTTTTGCAGTGACGACGTTTCCTTCTGACACTAAATGACACAGTTAAAAAAAACTACAACCAACAACTAAAACAATTTCCTCGGTGCCCACGCTCACAGCCCTCCTCTGCTCCGAGTTCACCCAGGCGCCGGGGCCGGCCGGCAGCGGGTGGAAGCCACACGAGCCTCTCCCAGGTCCTCTGCAGCCCTGCCTGAGCCTTGGCACGTGCTGGTTATTCCACGACCTCCGTGCCTTGCGCCAGGGCCAGGACCCAGCCGTGCTCGGCTCCGCTCCGGCCACTTGCAGGCACGCTGGCTGTGAGGAGCCGGGCCAGGGCACAAAGCATCACCCCCCCGGGGCCCGTGGGTTGGGTGCCATGGCCATCGGGAACAGGTCCGCCCCGCCGCGTCCCCTCCAACAGTGTTTCAGCAAACAACCCGCTGCCAACTGCCCTTTTTTATTACTTTACAGCACAGTTTTTCCTCGATTTTTATGGCATTTCATTAAAGCCGCCAGAAGGTGATACTGCCCCCTTTCCAGAAGTGAAATAAATTCAAGTTTTATCGCTTCTGGAAATGCTGGAACAGCTGTCAGGACATTTGATGGATTTTCTCAATTACAGGACTTGTGGAGCATTTTATACTTACATCCGCACCAAAGTCTAATATACTGTACTAGATGTTTGTTCCCCTCCTGCCCCTTATCCCTTTGCATCTCCCTCCCTAATAATGGTCAACTTGTTATTTTTCTCCTAATTCCTTTTTTTTACTGTAACCTTTTTTCCTCCCCGATAATCATCTACCGTTTTCCTTCTTTATTTCCCAATAACACTTAACTTTTATAGAAAAGCAGGCAGTGACCCCAGAGCTGGGGAGTGCCCTCGTGGCAGCTTAACCAAGAGAGCACCCCCCCCTCCATCCTGGCAGCTTTCGGGTTGGGGGGCATGGAGAGAGAGGCCGAGCAAGGAGGGCTGACGCTCTGGGCTGCCCTGCGCCTTCTGGGCACAATTTTCTTGGAAATAAACCCCCTCTCTGCCTCCTCCTTGAATTCAGAGCTTCCTAGTGCGGGCAGCATCCCAAACGCAGGGACCCATCCCCGTCCGCAGGTCCCCTCGTCAGGGCCGGGGAGCTCAGGAGGCAGCCCACGGCCATCTCCACCTTCTCCTAAAGACATCCCTGGCAAATGAACGCTCATTTCCCAGTGCTCCCAAGGGAGCCCTTCTCATCTGGGCTGCTCTGGAGACTGTTTTCCAAGTGGTCTATATGAAATAATTTCTCTGGCTCTTCTCCGCCCCATCGTGTACCTGACGGGCTGTATTGGCTCACGTGCTGTCATGAACACATCCCCGTATTGATGGAGGCCTTTCTCCACGTCGAGTCTTTTGGCAAGGATGCCCCACCAAGGCCCAGGGACTGATGGAAGAAAGTATTTTACCAGGGTGAAATTATCTCAGCTCACCAATGAAATGCATGCGGATGCCAAATTACACCTTTCCCTTCTTTCTGGCTGTAATCCGAAGCGGGGCGGCAGCTCAGGGTCTGCAGCTCCCCGAGGCAGCGAGCAGCACAGGGGTTCGGACAGGAACGTCTGCTTGCGGGCAGCCGTGTCCTCCCCCCAAAGGGAGGAGAGGGCTGAGGGCGGCAGAGCCGAGCACCATTGAAAAAGGCTGCTGCTGCTTTGTGGCACTAAAAATCAGCATTTAAAATTGGTGTCTTCTTCTGAGGCAGAGGGAGAGGAAATCCTGCAGAAGCAAGTGCCCCAGCACGATGTCTACTGCTAGAAAAAGTTGCAATGGTCAAAAAAAGCACATGTGTATTTTGAGAGTTGCCTCATTTAACCCAAAACTTCATCTCTTTGAGAAGATGAGGGCAGCCAGGAGGAAGGAGGAGGTGTCTGATGACTGTAGGAGCAGGAGTGAAACAGTTGAGATGAAGCCATAACCCATCCTAGAGGAGGTCCAGCATTTGTACCCTCCTGTTGCCAAGGTCAGGTACTGCCTGGGTTTCCCACCTGCCCCCCCCCCACACACACACCCCACCCGTGAGAGGTGCCAGTGAGGTCTGAAGGAGCGGCTCCATGCAGAACACCGCAGATCCTCAGCAGAGTTCCACAAGCCAAGGTGTGATCCCAGATTTATTCAAATTAGAACAATTAAGGCAATTAAAGGCAAAGAAGTGCTTGGGGAAGGGGGGAAACTACTACCAAACAGAATTGCTATTACAGTCTATCAAATTGACAGAAAAAGATTAAAAAGCTGATTTACATTTGAAAAAAAAAAAAAAAAAAAAAGAGAAGAAAAAGTCTAGCGTTCCCTAAAATAGATAACGCATCCTGCTGAGAAAATCACTCAACACATAAAAGAGAAGCAAAGGTGATTGTATATAACAAAACTAATCTTCTCTATTGCTTTAATCACCTCAGACCATTTCACCTGCTTATTTGGAAACTGTTAACCCGAGGAAAAAATTATTGTGAGAACATCCTCATTTCCAGCGCTGCGCCCGAATGGGCTTGTTTTCCTAAACATCCATCCCTGGAGTCTTTAACAACGGCCATTGCTCTGCAAGATAAATGTTTGCTTAAGACTATTCTGTAGTTAATACATATATTCATGACTTGAGCATGATGCAGCAAGGGAAAAGGGTGCCGGGAAGCCGCAAGCAACCTGTCAGGGTCGTGGCAGGAGTCTGTCTGTCCTGCCACTGCCAACAGCCAGCAGTAAATTTTGCCCAGATTTTAGGGGAGCGTATCATGGGAGCCCGGTGGGTGGCCATGGCACAGGGTGCACAAAGGCAGCCCTGCACGTTTTCTTCCCAAAATCCTGGCTCACGAGGTCAGGGTGGAGCTTAGCTGGGGCTGTTCACGGAGCTAGCGACAGGAGCGTCTGTGGGATGAGCAAGACGAGGGGTGATCATCTCTCCTTTCATAGGGCACCCTCCACCCCAGCGGCTCTGGGAGCTCCTTGTGCTCCAAAAACGGCATCGCTGGGACCCCGCAGGAGGCCAGCAGCTCATACCCACACCCTGTAGCAGGTCAGCACCAGGGAGGGAGAGCAGTGCATGGTGTGAGCACTGAGAGAGGCTTTAGGTTGGCAGAGTGGATGTACCCTCACAACGCTGTCAGCCGGGGTCAGTCGGGTGGAACGGCGCACACATGTGCACACGTGTAGGTGTGCGTGACTTACAGCAGTGCCCAGGTGAGCGCAGAGCCCCTGTGTGCCCACGACTGACCCCCCCCGCCCTGCACACCAGGCCGACGCACAGCCTGCAAGCAGCCGCGGCACGGCCGGCACTGGCCTCGCACCCGGGAGCCGGGGACTCGCTGCCACGCTCCAGGGGATGGGAATGCGCAGTGGCTGGCATGGGCACAGAGGAGGGTGTGCTGTTGATGGGGTTTGTACGTTGATGCTCCGGCTTCTTGTTGGGATGAGCCAGGAAGAGCCCCAGCTTTCAGGTCCGCAGGGTTCCTCAGTGGCTGCCGCCTCTCCGCGGCCAGCGAGAGCGGGAGCACCTCGCCAGGCTGCGGGGACCTGAATGCACCGCATCCCCAGAGATGGCTGTGTTGGCCCTCTGCCATATGTGCACGGTTATCTCATTATTAATCGTATTGGATACTGAGATGCGACACCTCTTTTGCTAAATCAGACATAGTACATTAAGCACCGATTCTTTCTTTGCCCAAGTAGTAGCTTGTGAGATTTTATAGACAGTTTATTTTTATATCTCACAGCTTTGATCCGAAGCCTGCTGAAACCCATGGAAACCCACAGACGTGGGAGGTTTTGTGCCAGAGCTATGGCGAGTAAATAAACACGCGGGGAGGAGGCTCCCAAGCAGCAGCCCGGGCTGGCACCAGGTGCCACCGCTGTCACAGGCAGCTCCGTGGTGCAGCAGTAAATTCTCGTGGGTCTCCATAACTCACCCCAAACACCTCACTCGTTTTTCTTACACCTCCAGGTTCACCATGATCTCCAAATTCAGGGCTGGCATGAGTGATACTTGCTATCCTGGGCTGTCAACAAGGACAGGTAAAAAAATTCCCCTTTCCAGTTACTGGCACACAAATTGGTTTAGGCTGGGAATCCTGCCCTTTCAGGGACTAATTACCTCCAAACCCCAGGATATTCAGAAGAGGGGAAAACATTGAGCCCGGGCACGTGGAGGGAGTGGGAGGATGGCGAGCGTCCTCCTCCTAGCCGTAAATCACAGAAATCAAATTAGATCATCTGAAATTGAGGGACAAAAAGCCAGTTATAGATCCATTTTGCAACGCCAGCTGACATGGCTTCCATTTGTGACTCGCTGAGTGACATTACTTATCCTGAGTGCTCCTCTGACAATATAAGCACTTAATGTGAAGACATGTGTAAAATTACAGCAAAATGAATGAAACCCAGGAAATTATGTAAAGTTTATGGGGTTGCTTTTTTTTTTTTTTTGCTTTTTTTTTTTTCCCTTTTTGAGGCATCCTCTCAGTTTCTGCCTTCTAAATGAGTATCTGGGCAATGCATCAGCTGGCAGTGCCTTCCTGGAGCAACGGGCTCTTCTGGTCTTGATGCATCTGAGCAACTTGAAACTAATACCAGCGTGCACTGAACAACGAATAGACCTTCATGTTGATGAGGCAAATCCTGCAGCACTTAAAAGCAAGCGATGCTGAAGTGTCCCATGTATCTCCGTCTTCAAAGTGCAACACACTTATGGAAATTGCAGATGCTGTGGTGCTATTTGTCTGAAAGGAGGCATTACAGATGACATATGAACCTGATTTCTGAAACAGATGAGGTCTGTGAGAGGATTAAGGAAACATCTATAAATTAAGATGCAGAATAAAGTTCCTGCTGTCTTCCTTGGTCTCTCTCTCATTGGCTCGAGAGTCAAGCACTCACGACTGCATACTTGGCAGAGCACCAGGCATCCCTCCCTTGCCTACTGCTATAAAACAGGCAGATCTCGTGCCGTGATCCCCCGTTGGTAGAGCAGGCAAAACCCCAGCGCCCGGGGTCTCGGCAGTGCCCCCTTCCCAGCCACCTGCGGCCAGCCCCTCGGCAATCAACCCCTGCAAGCAAGGCGTCCAGCATGCAAAATGCATATTGGTCTTGATTTTTTTTGTTTTTTCCTAGCTGTGCACTGCAAACCCATGTGGTGTCCATTCCTGAAAGCTGTCGGAGGTAGCACAGAGGTGTCCCTCTGGCTGGGAGCACAGGGAAGCGGGCAGCTCGCGGGCCTGGGGGTACAGCCCGCGATCCCCACACTGGATGGGGGATCTCTAGAAAAGGCAATCACCTCAGTTCAAGACCCAGATGGAGATTTCTGGGTTTCTTCAGTGTTCTTTTTGCATCAAATAGGGTTAAATGCAAGGGGAGAAAAGTTCGCCTTTCTCTGCAGTGACCACAGGACCAATGTAATTAAACCCATATCGCAGCCCCATTTGCACTCTGCAGCAGCCCCCTCACAGCTGTGCTTCCCAAGGAGACA
The DNA here is from genome assembly GCF_011004875.1 of Balearica regulorum gibbericeps. Taxonomy (NCBI): domain Eukaryota; kingdom Metazoa; phylum Chordata; class Aves; order Gruiformes; family Gruidae; genus Balearica; species Balearica regulorum. The sequence goes on along the minus strand of NC_046189.1, from coordinate 14,095,788 downwards.
AAATGCGGTAAGGAAAACCAAATTCCTGCTGCCATCTTCAGCTCTGCCCCGATAATGCATGTGTGGTGGGGCTGCGTGGGGGCAGCCACGCTGGGGTAACCCACACCCCCCAAAACCTCCCACAGGCAGACCCCATCTGGGCTGCACCCTGCGTTGTGCCGGGAGCGGGTGCTGACTGCCGAGCCAGGGACCGGCGCCAGACAGACACCACCCCAAAATCAGCACCTGAGAAATAAGTGTCTAAAGTCCCAAGATGTTTGTGTGACTCTTACAGAGCTTTCACAGTGACAGAGCAAATGGGAAAGCATCAAAATATTTTGATTTTTCTTCAAAACAAATTTTTTGTCATTGTTGCAAATTTTTTGTTGTTGCATTGGATATAGATGGACTTTTTTAGAAAGGGTGAAATAACACCAAGACACGAGGGGCTGTCCAAGCCGAAACAATCTGGATTGATCTGAATTACGTCTTTTCCCTGACTTGGTCAGAAAATACACTGCTTGTATGACTCCGCAGACTGCATAAGAGGAAACACACAGTAAGAAATCACTCTTTTCTTTATGAACACAAGTCGAGGTGGATAAGGTCAAAGGTAGGAAGGTAAATAAAGGGAACAGAGATAACCCGGTTTGACCGAGGTTACAGCAGATGCCATTGCCGGTACCTGCGTTTGGTTGAAGCAGCCTGCCTGCCAGCGCTGTCCCCTTGGGACTGTACTGTCCGCACGAGGAGTTAGGAAGGGGCAAGAGGTGAAGGAGCCAGAGGTGAAGGAGCTGGCCTCTGTCTTTAGGCCCTCACCTTTTCTGACTGCAGTGGCAGCAGGGCAGCAGAGGCTGAGCTGAGAGCAAGCCCCAGAAAGCAGCCTGGGAAGGTTCAGGCTGCAGCACGAGTCACCTCACAGAAGCCGGCTGCAAGCGATTTTCCTTTTTGTCAGCACAGTCTGCTTCACAGGAACAAGGAAAATCTCCGAACCTGGAACATAAAAAAGGCATCAAGCAAAGACCCAAAAGTATTTCCATTTGTTTCATTGCAGATAACGGGTGGCAGCTACCATTTCAAGATCAAGTCTTGCTCTGCTGAAGACCTCCAGCTGACACATCACCAGTCATTTACGATCTGCCATTAAACATATTCAGTCATTACGGCTCTTTTCTCTGCTAGTTGCAGCCTCAGGACTTTTTGCTTAGGCTGCACATAAGTTCTTGTTTGGAAGATTTAAAAGGAGAAGAAAAAAAACCAATCTTGGTCTCCCGGAAACTGTCCTGAGATGCTGGGGAGGGAGACGGTGCTGGTGCCGCAGCAGGGCAGCAGCCGCATCTGGCTCAGCACCGGGCACGGTGTTCACACGGGTGTTTCAAGGTGGAGAAGGGCAGGCGTGCCCTGGCACAGAGCCCCCGGCAGGAGGGTGCCCCTTCAGCCACCCCGCGCCCCCAGCCAGGCTCCTCCGGCCCTGGGAATGGGGGTGGCTGCAGGAAGCGGGGGAAAGCAGGGTCCTGCCTCTGCTTGGGCTCTGTCTTTTGAACCCGCGCTTGCCCTCCCAAAAGCAAGATCAGATCTGCAGGGAAAGGTAAAAAGCAGACAGAGGAGTTTTGAGACCGCTGGTCTCCCGCAGGCCCCTCAGTAGCCACCCCTGCCCCACACTGCATGGCCCAAAGTCCACCTGGTTTTCCCAACTACATCCTTTGTTCATATCAGAAATATCACTTCTCCCTACAAACCTTTCATCACTTGAGACACCTCCCTGCAGAGATGACATGAGAGGTGTGATGAGGAAAGAAATGATCAAAGAATGTTATTATCAGGATTTTTGGCAGCTGAGCTATGATTCCAAAGGTAGGCACAGAAGACACCGCTCCAAAGCACTGACAGGCACATGGCTGCGTAGCAGCCCACGCCGGGTGAGGTGTCCTTAGCAAACAGGGATCCAGCACAAAGAAATCAGCACTGGGGAAAAAAAGGCTTCCCCCCAGGGTGTCTGACCTGGGGTAGTTTATGTCAGCTAGCCTAACAGAATGGATACCATCATCCGAATTTTCACTTGCTTAAGTAACCAGCATCCAGCCCAGCGCCCTCTGCAGATGAAGCTAACCTCAGGTTATCTGGACTTCACAGCTGTTTAACCTGAGGTTATTCCTCTTGTACTGGGGTTGGCGTGCTCTAATAGAGCTCCAGTGCTGTGCTTACAGCAACCGCACGTTTCTGTTAACCAGGAGTTAGTGCTGTAGCATGCTGCCTTCTCTTGCATTTTCGGGTTTCTGTGGCTCTCACGCTTCTGCCTTGCTGAAATATTTGTGTCAGCCAACCCATGAAAATTTGGCATTGAAATGGTATTGTGTTGCATCGTTTTGTCACTGTATAGCTCATGATCCCTCCCATTCCTCACAAATCACAGTAATCGGTAAGGGCTGCCAAACACTGAAGCCAAAAGCTTATCCCACCTTCTTGTTTGATGTGTTGTAGTTGATGTTGCAGCCACGATGGAAGTGGTGGTGAAGGCAAGCCCAGAGAATGAGAGGAGGGTGAAATTTGGTGCTCAGGAGCACAAAAACTGCTGTAACTCGGGGCAGGGAGTCTCATGTCAACCACAAGAATCTGTGGTAGGAGATATCAGGAGGGAGGTCAGGTCTGGCTGTGACTTTGCAAACTACAAAGTTCCTACTGTATTTCCTTTTTGCAGAAATCAAGATTCATCCAGACGCGGTTCACCAGAAACTCCAATTTCAGTGAGAAAGCTGGATAGACAGTGTTCAATTTGTTCCTTGTCTGCTAAAAGCATCCATAAATGAAACCAAACTGTTGCCTTTGATCTTTACATTGGTTTTATTTGTTTGCTTATGCTCCCAGAAGAGCTAGATGTATTTGGCAGATTGAGACAGGTGTGGTGAGCAGAGGGCTAGAGATCACCCATGCCCCAGAGCTAAATAAAAGTGAGGAAATATTCTCCACTAACCTCAGGTCCCCTGCGTGCTGCTCTCCAGCAGCGTCCTTGCCGCTGTCCTCCTTAATCTCTTCCAACAGATAGAAATGGGCAAGAGAGTTCCTCTCTCGGAATAACTTACACTCCATCCAGGGCAGAGTCTTTTCCAACATGATGCTATTCAAATTAAACCACAAATCTTCTCTTCTAGGGATAACACTCTGCTGTCTCCCCAAACCTGTTCTTGTTTTCTTCTGCTGTTTTGACACCATTAGCCTTCTGAAAGTGCTAGCACACACGCAGAAATAATACTGTTAATTTTATTGTGCTTGGAAAGGCACAGAACAGCCTAAACTCAGCCAAATGCTTGGCTTTGGCTTTTCCCTATTGTATAATATCCTTTTGTATATAGCTCTGCATGGCAACTCATTTATATCAAATCTTACCAGTTAAGGGAGGAGGGAAAGGGGGGCAATCAATAGTTATCTTGCCAAAGAGACCTGAAGTCAATAGCCTCCCCTTTTCCTGCGGGCAGGGCCGGCATGACAGCTCATGCGGGTGCAGGCTGCCTGCTGCATGGCCATGGTGAGCGCACCGTGAAGCTCGCTGCTCTGCAACCCAAAAGTTGGTCAGGAGATGCGAATCCTCGGAGCAGGTGGCACGGGCTAGCCAGCCCCTGGCAGAGCGCTTTCCAGTCAGCCGCTGCCTTGCAGCTCTCCGGGCACCACGAGCATCTCAGGGCTGTTGGTCATGGTTGTGGGTTGGAAACACAAAACATTTGTAGCCCCCAGGGTTAGGGGGAACAGCAGAATGGGAGGGGAGCATGCACTTCCACAGCTGCAAGGACAGGGGCTTGCAAAAAAAAAAAGGATGCTTTGTATTTAAGTTGCAGGTGAGGAGCCGCTCTTCAGACACTAGTTTCTTCCGCAGATTTTCATGCAGAGTCCTGGAGCTATTTCCCCAGCCCTCAGCAGTGGCTCACTGGGGCTCGCTGGGAGCAGTCAACAAGGTGGGTGCACATCGCAGAAAATGCTGCTGAGCATGTTCCCATTAGTGGTGTGGGGTGGTCACTTCAGTGGGACTGGGGGCCATCATCCCAGAGGGGGGTACACCAGCTCAGACAGGGGCCTCGGGGACGGCTGGAGGCCACTTCCCACCGCAGCCCTCACCTACCCCTGGGAGATCACCCCCAGGGGCAGAGACAGAGGGAGAAAGCAAACATTTCCCCCCAATCAACCGAAGAAGATCTTTTAAATTAGTAGATCCCCTTTCTATGCACAGTTTTTACTTCAAGCATGGTGTAGAAAAAAATCGATTTGTTTTTCTCAGTTCAATTCCCTTCCGTCTAATAGGTCTATTGTAAACGCCAATTTTACTGTCATTTACACTGTGCCCATCTGAGCTATTTTATCAATAGTTAAATAAGAATACTTTAAAGTAATGTGATTTTTTTATTTGAATTCCAATTTATGTTCAGATGGTTTGACACAAATCTAGTAAGGAAGGCTCACTATTTTCATAGAACAAATTAAATTATATGTTATATAGCCACACAGGTAAATATGTTATATAATTGGATAAATAAATACTTGTGATTAGATACAGTATCTCATTCTTACCTACACATAATAGCAAGGCTAGTGGAAGTATTGTACAAATCACCATGCTTTAATAGTTAGCAGTCCATGAAAATCGACCTGAAAGACAATAGGCAAGAACAAGCACCAAAAAAAGGCTAAACCTAGTTATTTGAATCAAGGCTTCCTGCTCGCCTGTTTAAGTGCAATTCAATTCAGCCCAGAGTCATTTTTACTTAAGCCAGCACATCTGCGCAGAGAAGTCAAAGCGCAATTAGTTGTGCAGAAGACGGTAGTGGTGGATAAAAGGTGATGATGGACACTGCCAATAGGATGGATGATGGGGGTGAGGATGGACGATGGGGATGCACCACCAGTTATGGGGCACAGTTAAAGCCTGCAGAGCCAAAATCGGTACCTGGACAACCAAATGGTTGAAATTGCCCATTTGCAGGGAGTTTGAGAGAGAGCATTGATCTCAGTTCATGTTGTCAGACAACGCTTTCCTCCTGACTGCGGAAGAGAAAAACCAGTTCTTTTTAAGCTGAAAAACACAGCCCAGCTGGGACCCAGTTTGTTGTTTGGATATTACAGGCTGAGAGACAGACTGGAGTCCTGGCATGTTTTGAAGAAATTGTGGCTCCCTCATGCAGCTAAATTAGTAATAGATAGCACACGCCTGCGATGGAAACCAAAGAAGGCTAATGGCAATCAGTCCTCTCCTCCACCCACCCTCTTTTTTGCCTGCATTTTGCTTCAGATCAACCTGCACTACTTTTTAAGTGTTTCCACCATTTTTTCTCTTCCAAACAACCCCCCCCTCCTTCCCACAACTCCTGCAACCTGACTTGATAGTAAACGAACGTGCTAAAAAGTGGAGCTGTTGAACATACATAGACATTTCTTAAACCAAGACACTGAGATAGCGATCTTGAAACCAAACACCACCACGCAGGCTCTCCTCTTTCTGCCATCACTGAAATTATTCACCAATTAATGTTTGCTAGCTTCTCGCGTGGAGGAAAAGCAGCTAGGGAAGTGTAAGATTTATTTTTTTCAAAGTGTGAAGGTCAGTCTAAATAATATTTTCTATATGATAGGAACTGACTCAAAACCAGCAGGCTGTGCAGATAGAAATGGGGTTTTTACCAGCAGAGCGATGCAGAATATGCCGCCCCCAGCAGCCACATTTAAGCTAAAATGTGGGTACTCAGGGCCAAAGATGAGAGTATTTGAGAATTATGAGAATAATGAGAATTACTGCCTAATAATTTCACCTCCTCCTCCCCATTTCACTCTGACAGCAGTTACAGGGTTTGCTTTGGTTTTTCATTACAGCTTTGACTTCCACTGAGCCTCATCCGCCAGCTTTTTCCTCCATGTGCAACAGATGAAATCCCATTCCCATGCAAAAGGAAAAGCTCTCCGACCGGTGGGGTAATGGGAAGCCCCAGCTCCTTCTCCCTCATGCTTAGGGATGATGATGTTGCCTCATGACAGCAATTGCTTCATGGCATGCAGGCCCCGGGTATACCCACAGGGCCTATCTATGCCCGGTGGCTATCCCATTCATACTGTATTTGCCACGCCTGGTACTTCAATGAGTGCTGATAATATCAGTCATCCTTTTTTCTAGCTCTTAAAGCAACAGAAAGTTTTTGAGTATAGGACGCCCACAAGTCGTGAAGTATGTGATAAAAGGGCTTAATAGACAAGAAAAAAGTCGCCATTGTTTGGAGCATAAACAGGTATTTATAGTGTGTCTAAGCCCCTCCTGGTCAGTGATTCATTTTACTTCTTCCTTCTGTGTGACAGTCTGTCATGTGAAAATGCTCTTCAAAGCTTGTGTGACCTTTAGAGGTTCAGCCCAAAGCAGTTTTGCTGACATCTGGCACAGGAGGGACTTGCCATAAGATGAAATAACAACAAGAACCAAGCTTCTGCAGGGCCATCATCTGTCGATCCCAAGGCAGGGAAACCAGCAGAGAGAAGGAGGGAGGCCGAAAGGCCGTACCTGAGCTTGCACTGCGGTGCCCAGGCAACATCACGCCTTCACTAAGTCATGGAGGGGACCGAGATGGGGCAAAGGAGACAGCCTGGCGGGAAGGGGGTTGGTGGGAACACAACGCATCACTTATCTTTGGACAAAGAGTGGGGTCCCCCAGAAGCCACTGGGACTACGTGAGCCAAGATGTCTCTGCAATAAGAAGACGCTGTGTGAATAATTTGGTCTAAATTCGCAGTTAACCCAGAACAAAGTAACCAAAAATAGAAATGGTTAAGCAGGGACTAACCAGGGGTCAAACAAAGTGATAAGAAATTCAGCTTAATGAGGAAGACAAGAAAAGTGAAGCTATAGTGGCAATAAAACAATGACTTTCAAGAGGTATTTTTCAAGAACTGAAGGAAAAGACTTTTCCCTAGTCTGCATGGGAGTTGTTCAGACGGTGGGCTAGGCTGGGCTTGCTGCAGTGTGCTCGGGGAGCCAGAAGATGTATTTTACTGGCTCTGCTTAGAAAACACAGCACATTGTCAAAGCGTTGAAAAGCTGCTTGCGCTCATCTGTTCCTGAGCTCCTGCCCTTGAAACATCTCCTCTGCTTCGGGGGGGGGGGGATATGATATTTGAGAATTCAGAAATGGGCTGTTATTTAGCAGAGAATATAACCAAAAGCGTTTGGGGCTCAGAAATTAATTGCTACGCCAGCTGGAGCAGGCAAATCCTGCTGTGGCAACCTGTGAGCCAGGGAAGCTCCTCTGCTCCATGCAAGGTGAGGCATGGTGGGGAATGGCTGTGTCCCTGGCTCGGACGGAGGATTTCCCCTCCCCGGCTGCTCCATCAGTGGAAGAAACGTGATTCTGCTCCAGCAGGATGGTGCAGCAGCGGGACTCCATATTTCAAACGGCAGGGGTTAAGCAAAGTGACCAATTTCTTTGGACTAATTGAGCATGCAATCTGTCTGCTTGTAAAGCCTGTATTTGGCCAGGAAGATTTATTACTTTTAGCAATGATGAATGTCCAAGAGCAGTGAGGGCAGACCTGAGCTGCAGTTCATTAACTTTAAGTGGGATTATGTTGAAAAACCATTTCTATTTTTGGTTACTTTGTTCTGAGTTAACTGTGAATTTAGACCTACAGCTGTAATAAAGTGCTCAGGGAGTCCAGTGAATCTTGTTCTCTGTGACAGATACTAAACCTGTAGGGTTTTGTCCTTATCCTGATGAGTAAGCAGTTTTTGCTGGTCCTGAGAGGCTATGAAATGATAGAAGACTGCTCTGTGCAGGAGCTTGAAGTTAAGCCTCCATCTATCTCAGAAGCAGAGACCGAACTGGAGGACTGACATGCCTTTGCCATTTGGTTTCAGAATAACACCTCTTTATTATCTTCATCTTTTCCTCAGAAAGTCATCCTCAGTTCAGTGCTTTGTCTGTGCCACTGAATGGCCACGTCCATCACAGGGGTATGGTGGCAACCCGTACCCTTCCCTACCTCTGCTCTTTAAAATCAGTTGCTTTGTATAGGATGGAAAGCGCAATGCAATACTCCTTACACTGAAAAGTGCTGGACACTTTACTAACATAACATCTCTCCCCCTGCCCATTCATTATTTGCAAATATCCTCATTTTCTCCCTTTCCTTGGGAGAATACCCATTAGTGAATGCAGCTACAAAGCCCCTGAGCATGCCCTGCCTTCTTTTCTCCCCAGCAATACTTGTGCTTAATGTCATACTCGTACAAAACACCCTCTGTGTTCCAGCACTGCAAGACCACTCTAGAAATTGTCAGCGAGTATTTGATGTTGAAAGGTTATTTTGTTATAAATCATTCCCAGAGGTGGCTGTGGCCTGTAAAAAATACCTTTGTGTTGCTCTCTTTATAGTGATGTGTAGGCTGAAAAAGCATGTCTATCTGTTTCCGCAACACATTTTATCTTGCATGCTACCCGTGTCAGCAGTGTCGACCACTGCAGATTGCAATGTGTGCGTTGTGGCTCTGCTATACCTTACAGCCAAGCGCAAACTTTTCTTGATCTGTATGTCACCCGTTAGCCACCATGAACCCTGGACCATGGGCAATCAACCTGCAGTGCTGTATGCAAGGAGTCCATTGCCCAGGACAACCAACCTGGAAGCTGCAAAGCTAATGAATTTGCCTCTGAGGCTTAATTGTAAGAAAAGTAATTAATCTTGCTGGGTTTCACTCTTCATCAAGCAAACTTTTGCTGATGAAGAGGAAAACTGCTGAGCATTCCAGTTCACTTCCCAAGTCAGCCTCTCCCTGTTGGACTTTGTGAGTAATTGGTACATCATTACTATTGCATTTTCTACAGATTCCCCAAGAGGAAATGGTGAAAGGAACACGTAGATGTTAGTGAGGGAAGGGGTTTTTGCAGCTCAGACTTTCACTCCCACTGCCAAAGAAGTTCTGGTTGTGCTTAGTGTCCCGATTTTGCTCAGAACTGGTAAGAGGGGAAAAAAAAAAAAACAAACAACAAAACAAAACAGAAAACAAAGCACTGGAAAACCTGTGAGGGAAGGAGGAACATGCAAAACAGCCATCAGAAGGTCTTACAGCAGTTGTGTATGAGATGTTCACCCAGTCCTGCCACCAAACCAGCATGAGTGAGGGCTGAATCCAGCTCCATCCATATATGGTCCAAGCCTCAGCCATGGGGCAAGAGATGAAGATACCAAAGACACACAACATTGGGCATAATCTCAAATCACTTCAGACATCTGTCCTATCGAAGGCATCCTGTTTAGTTTGAGATAAATTGCTCTCTTGAGTTGTCTGTTATATGGGGAGCCTACACCTGCTGGTAGAGATGTAGCCACCGCTGCAAGACGCCCTTTGCAAACTCATCAGTGAGCTGACAGACTTTCAGAGAAGTGCTGAGGAGCCAGCCAGAGAGCTGTGAGTGAGAGCCGGGCTGGCAAGGGTCAGCCAGGTGCCATGCCCTAAAGAGGCAGCAGGACCAGAGCCACGCCAGGAGCTGCCTAGCTATGTAAGGGCAGTCCTGGCTGGTCTGGGGGGCCAGGAGTAGTTCAGTCCCACCAGCGGCACTCTAATCACTCAGGTTGAGAGTGTTGCCCAGGTTTCTGATGGGAGCCGTTAGTGCATTTTAGTTGCCTTTTGGGAACCAGAGTTTATTCCCTTAAAGGCTTATTGCTGCAATTCACCAGGCTTGCTGCATGATGGTGAGCAATCCAGTTCTGGGAAACATGCACGGGTGAAGAACGTATATGATTTTGGTCATTTGGGGGATCAAAAGAAGCTGATGCAACACAAACATTAACACAAAGAGGAAAGAGAAGGATGGGAAAATAGATAAAGAAATGTGTAAGTCAAACAAGAGACCCTCAGATAGCTATATGTGTTCTGCTCATTGTAAGTATTTTCTCACAGAAAGTACTTTACTCCTCCCAAGAGGAGCACAAAGGCTGATCCGTTACGCTTTGCTCTCAGAATCACTCCTTGAAACACAGGAGTTTTAGCAGACTTTAGAATCCACACAGCAAAATGTCCATGTTTGAGCTGAATTAAAACATATTTTTTAATTACCTAGTTTGATTTACATCTGTATATGGTAACCAAAGACATAGAAGATTATTAAACACATTAAAATATTAAAGCTCTAAGCAATGGGGCTGGAGTTCAAATGTCAAAACATTATCAAAAACAACCCTCTACCTCAGTATCTAGTGGAATGAAATGAGAAGGATGTGATCGGGAGACAAGCCTTTCGTACCTCTACCGTCAATTTGGAGTGAGAAGCATTTCCATTCGCTGTCAATGAATAGACCAAATTAGAAACACTGATTTTAGATTTCTCGCCTGTCTCAAAAGCTTTAAATGACAGAAAAATTTTGCTCCTGATAAGAGTTGTAGAAGACTTTTTTAGTGGATCAAGCTTTCATATCCTAGCTGACTCTGAAAAGAGAAAATTATTTCAAAAAATGATGTCAGCTGTACACTGCTTACAGGATCGGGTACGAGTCAAAGGCACAGTGCAGGTCCACAGCACCCAGCCCTTGAGCTGCCTTTTTTTTTTTTTTTTTTAATAGCAAAGGTGGGTTTTTTCAGGTTATTTTAGAACAACTGCAATCAACAAAATCAAAGGCAAAGTAAACCTCTCTGCACCGTCTCTTGTAATTTTTGATAGAGTTGATGAAACTCAGCATAAGTAAAAACGATTCAACCTTCTTGAGAAAACAAGACCTGACAAGAGCAAAACTAATTTAAACCGCACACTGGTGTCATCTGACGCGGTGCCTGCAGTTATGGCCTCACAGCAGTGTGTCACCCGGTGGCCGTGCCAGGCCGACAGCAAAAATGAACTATATTTGGACCTTCAAATCTTGTTATGTAGTGCCATCTTGAGGTTTTGAGAAACGAAAAGTAGTATCTTCAAGGCTATGTATCATTTTTATCTGATGGTAGTGTGAGAAGTTCGTTCTTTCAGGGTGTACTATCGGGTGCATTCAGCTGTGTCTGTGAACTGGAGAAGACGGGGCTGGACTCTCCCAGCTGGAGCACCAGCCAGCCCGTTCCCTGCTCCACGGTGGCATCAACTCTTTGAAAAACCTTTCCTAGAAAAAGTTCACCTATCCAACATTTAAAAACGGAGCCGTGGACATCACACTGGCACTGCAAATGAGATTGAGGGCCACAGCACTTGGCTGCTCCTCTTCTCCGATGAGACACAAACCCACCATGCCCCCATGTCCCCTGCCCCACCATGATCCCATGTCCCTCCTGAGAGGCGGTGAAGCATGGAGCTGGCGCCATGGGTGCAAACTGTCGCCTTGGTCACAGCCGCTCTGAAAATTGTGGTTTTACAGCTTCGGTGTCTGCATCTCTGTCAAAACAGGTTTGTCCCTGCGGTGCCGACGGGGGCTGGTTGCTCAGAGCTGGGGGATTTCACAGGGGTATTTGTGTTGCGATGGAGCAGCCGTCACCCTGCGCCTGGCTTTGGGCTGCCAGGGCTGGCCACAGGGCCAGAGGGGGCACGGAGCAGGACGGGAGTCGCAGCCTGGACCAAAAGCCAGGCAGCAGGGGAAGGTTTAGAGGAGCAACATGAAAGACATGAGTGCCTAACAAGGTGGGGAGGGGACAGTGGGGACCCGAGCAGCCAGGAGGCATCACGGAGAGGCACCACGGCCTTGCCACAGCACCTCACCCACCATGTTGGGCCTGCAGAGGCAAGGGGCAGTTCGGTCTCGGGGGGGGGAGAATCGGGGGCCTGAATCTGGGCAGCTGTCCTGGCAGTGGGGCACCCAGGGCGAGGATGCCCGGAACGGGGGCAGCCCTGCGGGGCTGGGGGAGGTGGGTGCCCCCCCGGGGCGCCAGTGTGTGCGTGGGGACGTGCTTGGTGAACTCGGGGGGCCCGGCGCCCTCAGTGGGGTAGCCGGAGCAGACGGGCCCGCGCTCGGCCACCCGCCTCCGGGGCGGCTCGGACGCTTCCGTGAGCGCTCGCGGCTTTCCAGCCCCCTCGGCCCCGCTCACGCGCCCGGCAGAAGCAGGGTACGGGGGGGGTGGGGGGGGTGGGTAAAGGGGGACGCGCTCCCCCCCCCACAGCCCCACTCGGTGGTTTCCGCGCGGGCCGCCCCGGGCGGAAGCGCGGTTCGCGCCTTCCCGCGGCCGCTCGGCTCTTTCCGCCTCCCCTCCGGGGCGCTTCGTTCGTTTCCGCGGTCGCTCGGCTCTTTCCGCGGGGGCCGGCGGCGCGCTCGGCCGTTCCCGCCGCCTGCTGGGCGTTCGGCGTTTTCCGTGAGCGCTCGGCGTTTTCCGTGCGGGCCGCGGCGCGCTCGGCGCTTGCTCCCTGGCTGGCGCTCCTCAGTCGGCCGCTGCCTGCCTGTCGCCGGGCTGGGAGCGCCTGTGTGTGTGTGAGTGACGCGGCGGAGGTGTAGTTTGACGCGGTGTGTTACGTGGGGGAGAGAATAAAACTGCGGCGAGATCCTAGGCGCGAACGAAAGCAGTGACGGAGCAGCCTGGTAACCGGTAAGAGGAGGAAGGCGCCCAGCAAACAGGGGCGGGGGGGAGGGAAGGAAATGGAGCCCGGCGGGGACCAGGGGAGCCGCCGGGCGGCAGGACGCGGGGGCCCGGCCTTGCACCGCCCGCGGGAGGGGCGCCCGCTTTAAAGATGGAGCCGAGCCCTGCAACATCCCCGCCGCCGCCGCGAACAAAGGATAATGGCGGATGGGAGCCGGCCCCGGCGGCGGCGGTGGCCGCCACGGCCGGGCGGCGGCGGCGGCGACTCTGGCGGCAGCCAGCGGCGGCGCTCACCGCGGCGGGGACGGGGGATCGCGCCCCCCGGCCCCAGGAGGAGGCGGCGGAGGAAGACGACGAGGGGGGGAGCGGCGGCGGCGGGGGGTGTCCGCGCACCCACCCGCTCCCCCTGTGTGGCGGGGCGCCCCCTCCCCGCGCCGCCCCTCCGTGCGCGCTTCGGTCCGCTTCCCCGCCGCCGCGCGCCCCTCTTCCTGCCCCCGGCGCTGCCCGACTCGGTCGGCGGCGGCTCCGGGCGCGGCCTCCCGGCCGGCGCGGCCCCGCCGGGCTCCGGGGACGCGGGGCCGGCCGTGGTGGCGGCGGCGGGGCGGGCGGGCAGCCCTCCTGCGGGGCCGCCCCGGCCCCCTGCGCCCGCCGCTCCGCGCCCGGAGAGTTTCACTTCCCCGGTGACCCGAGTGCGCTGTATAAATAAATAAACAAACTCTTGCCGTGATGGAAGCGAGTACGTGGGGTGCTCCTAGGCTCTGTAACACGCTCCTAGGCTCTGTAACGAGAAGTTTTTAATAAAATCTGTGCACAGAAGCTCGGGCCAGCGCTTGGTCTGGTGGTTTACTTTTCATTTGCAGCGTGGGGCACGGCCGTCTCCAGCAGGCTGTAGAAGGGGTAATGGTACTCGGTCACCCAACACCGCGCTCCGGGGAAATACTGGAGGGAAGAGTTTTAAGCCCGATGCGCAGATCACGTAACAGAGATACGGTTCCCTTTTGCTCCGTTATTTCTTTCCTGTTAGTATTTTTAACCCAAAGCGAACTTGAGCCTGGCCGTGGCTGGTAAATCTTGGTTTGGGATTTGCTTTTGACATTTTTCCACTGACTCTTAGGTGCTGCGCAGCGAGCAGGATTTGACCTCTATCCCTGCTTTAATAGCAAATAGCAACTCAACTGCCTTTTCCACCTTACACCTGCCTTGCCTTGCTGCGGCTGTGGGGCTTTTTTTCCCATTTTGTTGCCAAGAATAGAAGACATTATTTTTTACTTCATTTCTGCTTTCAAAACCTGGATGTCCGCATTTTTGCGTACAGCAGTAATAAGGAAAAATGACACGGCAGTCATCTTAAACTTAGTTTAAACAAAGATTGTTGCACCTCTCAAATATATACAAGGATTAAAAAAAAATTTATAGGTCGTATGACTTTTCTTCCCGAAAACACTTTTGTAACAATCTTTTTTGTTTTCTACTCCCTCTTAAATATCGACGTGCCTGCACATAATCTGCTTTTGGAATAACACCTGTCATGAAATTATTCTTTTTTCTGAGGTTAGAAACAAGTTTCCTATTTCTTAAATAAAGGATTAGAGACTTACTTAGGAATATCCGGTGTCTCTGTTCAGTCCCATTGTGACCACCAAACACTGTATTTTGAAATACAGGAATTTTGAGACTCTGCTTGCATGTACTAGAGTCTCTACCTTTCCCTGTATCAACAATTGTGGATTTTTACAGTAAAATGTGAAGTCATTGAAATAAGTTTTTATTCAAGATAGGTATTTGTGATTCACATGCGTAGATAGGCCTGTCCTTCCTTGTATATAAATTTCTGGTTTCTGTCACTTCCACCACTTCTTTTGAAATGAAGGCCAAAGCTGCTCTACATCACTTCACTCTGAATAATACCAACATGAGAAGAGAGTTTCTAAAGTAATTGATTAATAGACATCTGAGGACTTCAGTAAGCAATGTAGCTGGTGATAGTTGATTAAAGAAAGCATTAGTGATTGGTGTATTTCATTCATTCTTGGTTTGATGGAATATGCGCTTCATTTTAAATACAAAAATGTGACAGTCAATCCTTGTTTTTTGTAGCCATAGAAACACAACATTTTATTTTATTTATTTCATAAGAGTGGAAGACTCTCAGATCCATATTTTCTAACACAGATCTCTGCATTTCCTCACCAGCTTTGTATCCTCAGATCAGAGAGAAAAGGGAGCAGAGAGATAGTTGTGTATTTGCTGAGCATCACTTACGGGTGACCTAAAAATAAATATTTGCATGTAGGAAAGAAGAGTGTAATGATTTGTAATGCTTTAATTTCAGTGATAGCACATCATTGTACTCTCAGCTTTGTGTCTGGATCCGCAATAAAAGGTCTGCATCTGATCTTTCTTCCCCCCACCCCCCCCATACTTCTGGTGATAAAAAAACCCCAAAGGTCTGAAAGGGGAGAGGGCTCTGTTGATAAAGAAAATTTAGAAACATCTCATTTAGACTGTCAAGTCATCAATCTGTCCATTTCCTGGAAGCCTGCACCAGTGTAGCTATTGCTGGTACTGATGTCAAATATAAAATATTCTGTAGTAGCTGATCTTATTCTGGAAAGTAGCTGTTCCACTGCAGTAAGAAGCAAACAGCCTCGCTTGCCTAACTGCAGCTACAGCTCTGTAGGTGCGGATTTTGATAGTAGACAAGGCCCTGACTAGGAATTTCTGTTGACACGCTTGTGAAACAAATGGGATATTCACACTTCACCTCTATTTTCGGATCTCTGGAAGGAAGTGGAGATCATGCTGCACTTCGCAAGGCTTTTGTGCAGTGAGAAGGCCATGCTAGCTTTCTGCCATGAATCTAAAGTTAGTTTCATGGGACATTACAGCATTCCTGATCTACAGAAACAAGCCTGCTGAATTCAGTTTGAGCGCTCTGGTGCCCTAACTGCATACAGTTGAAGTTTCATGACAAGGCAGTGATTTTTTTCAGAATCAAAAATTGTGTTGCCTCATCTGCAGTCTGTGCGGTCATATTTCATGGTGATTATGAAAACCTGAGCAATCTGCGGTTAACGATCTTTGTACATCGCCCAGCATGAAGGCATTGATACCTATTTTATTCTTCAAAACTTTTAGATCACTTGGTTGTACCACAATTAAAAAGGTGAGTGAGAACAAATACGACACCATCCATTTTTCCATGTTTCTAAAACAGCCTTGTCAGCTGTGCAGGAGATGAAGATGTGCCAGGGTCTAGCTGATCTTTTAGGTAAAATAGCATTTGAAAACAGACAAGGATTTTCTCATTTCATGCTGCTGCTTTTTTTTTTTTTCCTGGCAGTGCTGGATTTAGAGTATCCTGTGCGAAGTGGAGAGAATAGAAAACTGTAGGTGGAGGAAGAGTCACTTAAAGGGGAGAGAGTAAAGAATTTGGAGGAAGTGTGTTCCTGTTTGGATGCATGCATATGTTTATATATATGTAAAACATAATATACATACATACAAGTTAAAAGCAGCACTGATACTTGTTAAGTACTTTCAATGATTTTGAGTAAAGTGTGTAGGTACAGGGTTTCCTTTGCTGCTTAAGATAATAAGCATACCTGGTTTTTGCCTGAGAATATTGTGAGATTTGATGTTTGTCATAAATCAAACCCATTAGATGAAAGATTGAAAAAATAGTTCGTAAGATGGGAGAGCCCTGCCAATTGCTGTTCTGGATTTCATTACTTTTCAGTTGGTCTCTGACAGAAGACACTAGCTACTTTAGACAAAGCTGCAGGAGGCCTTATAATGAACTATTTTGAAGCTACCTTCATGCAGGAAGCTGAAACAAAAATGTCTACCCTTGATGTTTTCATACTTTTTAGAGGGGAGAGTTCAAGTGATGTGTAAAAAATCTCTGATCCTCAAGGTGTTGTTCTAGCTATAGCTTGTTTGGTCAATGAGATTATCAGCAAAACTTTTTTCCCCCACATTTGGAAGAACTGTAAATTTGGGTTGTATTTTCCTCTTCTGGCAGAAACTTTTTCACATAGCTTTCTAAACTTAGGAAAGAGCGGGTTCTTTTCTTGAGCAGACTCAAAAAAAAAAAAAAAAAAAGTAGTCAGAGAAATGAATTTCTGAAGTTTATCTACTTCCTGACAGACTGAAACCATAGATCCACATACTTTTTTTGACAGTAATATTGGCTGAAGCAACCTCCGTGTCTGGTGATTTGTTCATGTCTTCTGCATTGCACTGGCACAAATGTTTGGGCTATTGCATGGTAAACCTGAGTGAGGAAATGATCCAGCAGGCTGTGGGGTGGGGAGCCTGATTGTTTTTCACCTGGATCATTCCCTCCCCTGGTTGCTGCACGGCTGCACAGTTGCCATACCAGCATAGTGGGGGAAAGGGATGGGGCTGGAATGCACAGGAAGATAAGGGCAGCTCAAATAGCAGAGCTGCTAAATGAGAAAATGCAGTCTACATACATTTTTTAAATTATTGCTGTGTTTATAACTCAGCTGGATGGCTTAGATCCTGTTGTAGTTGTTCTTGCTGCAGCGCTGGATCATTCAGCTAAGTTAAAGTTTTTAGGTGTGCTAAATATGAGGAAATGAACATGAGCAGCAGCTGTTCCCAAACTTTAATATCGTGTATACATACTGTTTGTTGTGCTACCTATTTACTTGTCTTAAAACACCTTCTGTGTGTTTTTTTAACAACTATTACGTTCACTTCCTCAGTCCTCTTCTCATATGCTTTGTTCTAACTTCTAAAGTCCCGTCACCATTCTCTGCAGCTCTTTGCTGCAATCTTCTTAATCATCTCTCCATCAATGCTACAACCTCCTCTGATGTTTTTGGCTCCAATATCACACGCATTTTTCTGATAGATGCTACCCTAAATCTTCTCTCGTTCTCTAGTGCTATTCAAATATCAATCGGATTTTGCTTTCCCTTGCACCTTCTGTAGGGCTTCAGTGTAAAATCTCTTCTCACCTACTTGATCTTTTATACTCCATGGAATAATGGATGTGAAGCATTTATTTTCTTGCCTTTTTCTGATTACTTCCTGTGGCTCTGCATAGCTGGCGCAGCCTCAAACTCTGCTGGTGCCTGTCCACTCCTCCAAGTGACATGCAATATGAGCAGGGTTTGTAAATTTATGTCTTTGTAGATTGTAGAGAGCTTTCTCTTGGAAAAAAGTCTAGGGCGTTACTAAAGAAGTAGGACCCCTGCCCTTCTTAAGGAAACTCATCCAAATTTTTCTCTTTTGTGCTGATAGGAAAATTCTGGGAGATACCAAGGGAGGGAAGATGTGGAAAAGGGCAGTGTGTACCAACGCCACAGCATAATACCAACAGAAGTAGTCTGTTGCTGTGGTTTCATCTGAACCAATACAACTGTATGTGGTTCTCAAGAGACAGACGTCTTCCTTCCCTCGTGCTCCTGGTCGTGTGGTGTTCACCCATCCCTTACGTGGGCTGTAATGTTGATTGTATGTAAAATCTAATGAGCCAGTTCAAATCACTAACCCAGGAGAAAACTGTGCTTTTATGTCAGGTTAGTTTTCTTCTTTGTGAGTGAGCCGAATTGGTTGGTGATTGAGATGCTGTTAGCATCAACAGTGGTGCAAATTTGCGGGGAGACTGTAGGGAAAGGGAGGAGGGGGACACAACTTTCTCCTTTCAGCAGCAGAGAGCTGGGTCAGCAGACCCATCTCGGGGAACTGCAGCACATGCATGATTTGGCGTGAAAGAAGGAAGAGTAGGGCTCTGTCCATGGTGATCAGGGCCGTGTCAGTTTGTCTTTGCAGCTAGGAGAGCTAGAACACAGGAAGTGTATCAGTTGAAGTTAAAAAAAAAATAAAACAAAAACAAAAACCACAAGAGGAAAGTTTCCCTTTTTTGAGAACCCCGTGACACCTGTGTGGCTGAACTAGCTACTCCTCACCAGAGGCAGGTTTCAGTCTTCTCAAGAGGTTGGATCAGTGTATCTCCTAGGTGCCTTTCTTTTCGAGGAGCCCAGTCAGATGGGGAGAATTATATATAACATTTCTTTAACCAAGCCCAAGTTGAAAGGCGAAGCTCCAGAAGGGGTCCAGGTCTAACACCTGGGTGTAAATCCTGTCAGTTGGCCCAAGGCCTCTGGGCAGTGAGCTCACTTTAGTTTCACTGTTACTACAAACTGATAGTTTGTAGCCTCTCGTCCTGATTTGGAAATAATTGTGGCTGAAACTACTAGCGTGAAAGTTGTAGTGTAAGGTTAATGTGGAGTGTATAACCAGTGCACATTATCCTGGGCTGGATAGAGGAAGAAGTATATTACCTGCTGCAAACTGCATTGTCAGTGATGTGGCTGTTTGAAAAATGTGTCTGTCTGCCCAGTTCTCACAGAGCTAATGTTGACTATATAAAAATAATCATCATGTTTCCAGCCTCCCACTCTTAAGCAGAGTCATCAGTAAAACAATAATAAATTACAGAATATAGATGTTTTCTTTTCTTCAGCATCTATGTTGACTTACTGCAGTCTTACGACACCGACACCCATGATTTGATCTACTTTGCTTTCATTGGCAGGCCTGTCTGCAGCAGGGTGGACTCTGCTCTACCCTCCCTGTTCCTGCTCCTGTGCCAGTAGCACCGGTATGGCTATTTGTGAGGCAATGACGTGAACTGGATTGGAGAATTGGTCCAGGATAAAAATAAATTGCATTTTCTGGTCTGTCTGTGGTGCAAATTGGTTGCCCAGTCCCATTTACTACACAGCCTCACAGAGAGCTGTAACGGTGTAAATAAGAAAGAATCAGGAGGAAAGCAGAGCCTGAGCTGGCAGTGCTCCCAACAGAAATGCTTGTAAGACTGCAGTAGCAGAAAGCAAAAGGGAGATTTTCTTTTGTGTGCAACAAACTGATGCAAAGCATGGATTCTGTTTCTTTCTGTGGCCCTTTCTGGTTCATCGATGGCTCCTGTTGCTTACTCAAGGTCATCGTTCTGACCTTCAGCGTTACCAGCAAGTCACATCTCTGTTCCATCAAGACAATTTTGTTGCCCACAGGTAATACAGCTCTTAAACTCCAGTTAAGTACTTGAGAACCAAGATACATTATTCTCACTTCTGGAATCCACTCAGTTGATAACATCATTCAAAATTATTTTACTACAGAATTTGGTCACTGTTTAGTTTCAGTTGTTTTTTAGGGAGAGGGTGGGTCATAGGTTTAATTTTGGTACATTAAGCAAGATAATGTGTCTGCTCTTGCTTCAAGACTAGTGCTAATTGACAAAGCAACGATGATTTCAATGTAAGTAGTAAAGCCAGAGCAATTTTAGGATTTAAAGTGTTTCCAAGTCTGAGCTGTGGCTTAAGCCCCATATCTTTTGGTTTTAATGTTGCAATAAATTTTGTGAATAGGATGCATTCAGAAGTTGGACAAGGACAAGGTTTGTAAGGAAGTGTTGTTTTTCTTGTGCATACCTGGGCATACTCTACTGTAGCACTCCAACTGCAGAAAAATTTCAAAAGTTTTCACTTACTTAAAAGCATTGAAGCAAAAAATAGTCTATATTGCCTGTTAAGAAACAAAGCTATTAAAGCATAACCAAAAATATGTTGCTTCTGCAGATACAGGTTATTTTGAATTTGTTTCAGACATTTGGCTTTATACCTAGTAATTATCAGCTTTGTATAAATAATTCAGTCTGTCTTACTTTCAGATAACCAGATCTACTGGTAATCTATTAATAAAACACTGAAAGCATTGGTCTGAAACATCCATTTTGTTGTGTTTTCTTTCTGAACTTATTAAAAGTGTTGTGGTTTTTTTAAACAAGACTTTCCAATATTTACCAAGTTATATAACTTCATGCTCTTATACTATGGGTTGAACTCTAGGAATACATTCCAAGCATCAAATGGAATGAACAGTGTTTGTTTGAATAGTTTCTGCCTATAAAGCTTGCAGCGTAAACATACGAAGTGGCATTTTTTATGCATTAATCCTTTAGCCACTGACATTCAGAAGTGGGTTAGAAACATTAGCAACGGAGCTGTCCCTTCTCCCCAGCAGACAAAATCTCAGCACAGACACAAATTCTACTGAAAATTCTCTTGTCAAGTTTAACAATTCTGCTGATAATACCTAAACCTCCATGCTTGCCTTGAATTTCTTAACTGATTTGATAGTTCTCTGAAACAGAAGAATGATGTGAAAACAAGTGCAGTTTGTATCACTTTGGAGTTTCAACATCTGACCCTTTTCAGTCTGCAGTATTTTGCTGAGGTGACCTACAGTATTCAAACCTCAGGCTTTTTTTAAAATTGTCTATATTTTGCTTGTTATGCTAGTGGCCATCTCTTGTCAGGACTCTGTACAGCACCTGGCTCTGGGTAGATCCTACTTTTTTGTCATGGTTTAACCCCAGCTGGCAACTAAAACAACCATACAGCCATTTGCTCACTCTCCCCTCACAGTGGGATGGAGGAGAGAATCAAAAAGAAACAAGCTAAAACTTGTTTAGAACAGAAAATAACAGGACATAATAGGACAGAAAAGGAAGAGAATATACAAAACAAGTGATGCACAGCACCATTGCTCACCACATGGAACTGATGCTCAGCAAGTTCCTGAGCCACGCTGCCTCCTGGCCAACCTCCCACTTATATACTGAGCATGACATCATATGGTATGGATGGGAAAGGAAACATTTGCTTTATTCATGGAAAAGTCCCCTGAATTTCTGGCACTTTCCAGAAAATTAAGTTTCAGAATATAAATTTGCATTCATCTTACATTAGAATGTCATCTTTAATCAGTGTCATCTCTAAGAACCTTCAGTCCAGTCTTACAGTACTCTATTCTGATAAATGTGAAGTGTGTATTAATATTTTCACAGTAAAATTAACAGAGATTCTGGAAACAAATTACTTTGGAATGGAAATATTTCAGGTAATAATAAACATTTATATGATTAACTGTCTTTATCACATTCCTGCATATGCTTCCATTAAATCCTAGCTGGTATGTAATTATTACAATTAAGGACACACCTGTATGGAGGTGATTCCTTTCTCTGTTACAGGTGTAAAATTACTATATGTTGTATTCTTGGTCCTTGAGCTTGAAGTACTCAGGTTAACCAGACTGATGTGAGTCTGTGTAATGCTCTGGGTTTTATTTTTACTTTATTATAAGTTGTTCCTGATCTGCTCTGAGCACCAAAAGAGAGCTGGGTGATCTATATAATTTCAAAGTAGCATTAGTGTTGTTCACTTAAGCATTTGTTGTGGACCCAGTGATAAAGACTATGCGAATCTCTGTACCACTATACAGAGCAAAGCCTGCACAGGAGGCACTGTTACTAAATACCCTTGTCTTAAGAACATCGTAGTCCTACTTCACTCTCACTAGGAGTGTAGCTCTGTTGAGCCATCAGTCATCGCTCCTGTAGTTGGTTGCTGAGAACAAGTTTCAGTATTTTCCCCACCTCAGGGATAACAATTTATTTAATACAAACATGTGTAGAGTCTCTTCCTACAGACTTGGCATGCTGCCACAGGTTTGGGATTGCAGCAATTCCTCCAGCTGATGCCTCTGACCTGGGATGTTTAAAAGTTGCTTGGCACGGGGACAAAGATCCTTACAACGTGTCAAAACGTCAAATATTTCATGCAGCATTTAGGTGGGTCTTACTCTGCCAGAATGAATGACAGGGCAGTAAAAGGCTGTAAGACATGAAAATGCATATGAAGGAGAACAAATAGGATCCATCTGAATGACCCTGGCAGGTCTACCCAGTGGAAAAAAGGAATGCACCTTCTTAGATGGATCTTAACCTTACTGACTTGGCATCATTTTCTGCTCCAAGTACTCCTTTCATTGGTTGGTAGGGACACAGTCCTCTTTTCTAACATCATGCCCCATTTTCTCCATCACCAGGGAAGGAGAAGGTATCTGCTTGCAGAACTGGCTTTCCCTTCTGTCACAATCGACTGCCTTAGCTCTTCTGCGGGAACATCTTCATGTGCTATGTAGCTTCAGTTTGCTATGAAAGGAGGTGGCCCAAAATGTTCTGCTTGTTGACCAGCACAGCAGGATGAATTATTTATTTGGTGTGTCTAGATGGCTGGGTGGTAGCAGAGCGCTGTTTCTTAATTACTCGCTGTGCGAGCCAGGTACAACCTATCTCCTTGTGCAGGGCTCACATAGCTGTTTTAGCGTAGTGCTGAACCCAAGGTAGCAACCTGCACTAAGAGGTAGGGTGTACCAGCTTGAGCACAGGGCCTCGTTAGAAGGAAAGAGATGTTAGTTTATCATACCCATTGCTGCACTCACATTACTTGGCTTCAGGCTGCATTAATACACAGCATGGCTTTTAGATGGGTGCTGGTTCGTGTCCAGCAAGCTTTCACCATGGGCTGAGCAGGTGCCATCCCCACCTTGCTGTGTGAGGTGCCAGCTGTTTGCAGAAGTGAGCAGTGTTGGGTGAACTGGAGCATCTAGTAGCATCACAGGGGCTCCCTTTTGGAGATACACATCCCCACACCCCCACATACTAGTGTTAGTGCGGATGTAATTGTATCTTCATTCTTTTATTAAAAACTGCCATAGGACTAGCTGTGGTCACAGTTTATCACTGAAGTTGGAAGTGGCAAACGTGAGAAGTGGCTGGCTGCATGTTACTGCAGTCAGTTGTGCTGAGAGGTCAGCTTCAGGTCTCGTGGAGTCATTTGTTCCTCACTTCTCCACCCACTGCTGTTTCAGTCACAGGTAGAAGGAGGTTTGACTAGGGCCAGAAATTAAACTTCGTCATGAGTGGCTATGCTGATTATTAATTTGCAAAGCCTGTACCAATTGCAAAGAACTTGTTCCTAGAGTTCATGATGTATTCAGTTGGAGCATAAGCTCCAGATGCTGTCATAAAAAATCATTTGATGCTTGTCTTTTATGTTGCATTAAAGATGTCTGTGTACAAATTATACTGTTCAGATACATTGATGTGATAATTTTTATTAAGTAACCAGCAGCTACACCTGGCAAAGTGAGCCACAGTACTTTCAGTAGACATGGAGAGGCGTGTATTTTGACAATTTCACGTGGTTTCATTTTTGTGAAAGGAAAGCTTCTTTCTACAGTTAATAGCAAGTACAAGAAATCAGCATAGGTTGAAAATTAGGTGCTTTTCAGAGAAAAGATGGTAAGCTGTAGTAAAGTGTGGTCAGTTTGTATGTAAATGCACTGCATAAATATGGTATTGGCAACAAATGTGTAAGAACTACAAAATGTGCTGAATTCTCAGAAACAAGCAAGTTCTGGTGAAGTCCTTATTAACAGATTGTATATACTGCCTAGGACATCCCTAAAAATGTCTGTTTTCTCTAGAATTCCGTTTGCAGACAGCTTTGGGGTTTTCGTTTTGTTTTTTTTTTACTACACATATTCACTGAAGGTGTTTATAAGTAGCTATGACCATTCTGTCACACATTAGGGATCACAGACATAAAGCAGGTGAATTAGTCTTCTGATATCCTAAGTGCATTCACTATGAGGACAGAGCATTTATAAATAGAATGTGTTTATGGATTATGTTTTCAATAATAATAATAGTTACCCAATGACCTTATAACCTTTCTGGGATTTGTTTTGGCATTTTTTTTATCTAAGTGAAGTCTGACAGTATTTTGGGGGAATTTCTGAATGCGAAAGGGATAAGAGAGGCATTTGTTTGCTTTCATTGTTAATGCCCTAGGAAATACTTGCTTTGGTCTCCCCCACACACATTTCTACTGAGCTCTTTGCAGAACTATAGGACCTATCCTGACTATTAGATAAGATACTGTAGTTTAAATAGGAAAAAGTTGTGTGTGTTTGGGGTTTTTTTAATATATGTATTATCAGTAGAATTAAAATTTGTAGGTTGTTTTTTTTAAAACTGGGCAGGAGGGTTCACCCTTGCTTTCAGTGCCCAGTTCACATTCTTGAAGGAAAAGGTTGTAATTGATCTCTTGATGATTCTGTATTAGGCAAGAAAAGGCAGTATAGATTAAGCTTGAATTAAAGTGTGTGCGCGTACCAAGTGCTTGCTGGATGCTCTTGTTCATAGAATCTGTGATACAAGAAATAAATTGCAGTTAGTTGCTATCAGAGTCTCTTTTCCTTTTTAAAAAGCTCAAAGGCAGAAACCCTAGAGACCAGTACAGTGCCAGGAGTGTGGAGTCAAATCAGGAAAATCCAGCAGTGAAGAGTGTTTAAGCAACTTCCACTCACACACCTTACCCATGCATACTGATTCGCCATCTGCCTGGTAAATGTCATCTTTCTTGTGTTACGCTAACAGAAAACAAAATCTAGAGCTGATGGCCGATTTGGGTGCTTGCCACTGTAGCTGTGAGATTAGATTTTCGGTCTTCTGCCCTTGTTTTAAAATCTGCCGCTGCTTTTTCTTTAGTGAAAGGGAGATTTAGCATGCAACACAAGTAATTTCTTCCAATGCTTTCATCATTTATTTATCTAAATCTGTTAAGTATGAGAAATGTTCACTGACTTTGGAAGTGCAGCTACCACTGCACTAGAAGTTCTGTTAGAAAAGTCATGAGCCAGAAAAGTTCGTTACACATAATCAAGGCTCCTGGTTGCATTTCTTATGTGATCTGTATGAAAATACTACTTTGCCTCTCTTGCATTGGCTGTTACAGCATGTATTCAGTCTGCAAAGAGTTTTCAGACACTTCTCCAAGTGTCATATTGATGGAGAAAGAAGTGGGACTACAGGTATTACGTTCAGTTGATGCTCTGATTCTGCTTTGTGCAAGATCTCTTTACAGTGAGATTCAATTTTATTTGTAAGTTCAAGATCAAATATTTTAACTTCACTGACAAGAGGAATTTTTCCAGCTTTTTATTCTTCAATTTGCCTGGCAGATTGGTGTGTGTGAATGCAAATAATCTGAAGACTCTTCTCCATTTTTGGCATTTTCAGTAGAGGTGGTTGGTGAGGCCAATTCTTTTACTTCCACTTGGTTTGCCCAGCCCCTGCACTGCCCTGAAGCTGGCCCCATCATCGAGTGGCTATGTGGTTGACCCATTCAGAGAAGTGATAACAGGTAAATTTAAGATGAAGCAACAAACAGAGGTTGTGTTCACAGTATGGCACACTGTCTTGTCACCACGAGGAGAGTGCAGCAAATACCCAGGGGACAGGGGCAGAGGCAGTGCCAGCTTGGGATGACAGAGAAGCTCTGGTATAAATTGCAATTCCTATGCCAACCCACTGTAGTCATTAGTGACAGAGAGAGATAATTATGGGCCTGTCTTGTCCTGTTGGGCATTTATTACTGGTTATTTGAAGTCCCATGTGTAAGCTGTAAATAAAATTATTTTTCTCTGAACATTTGCAGCCTGGCAGCCATTGAGTGGAGTTCATAAAGCAGTTGTTGAGCCACAGCTGAGAGGGCTGGCATGCCGCAAGGTAACAGTGGAAATGTTTACAGATTTCATGTGAATGTCCTTGGTAATTACACTGAAAAGATGAAAACAAGTAATAGCATACAAAAGGGGTGGTGATGACCTTTCCAGTGCTTTCATGGTGGATCCGTGGCTTTATCAAGCCACATATAGTAAATATGGAGTGAGCTGAATTCCTGGAACTTTCGATGGTGGAGCTGTATTTGCTTCCTGAACAATCGTACTGGCATGCCTGCTATGAATAAATCCGAATACAGGGCTTGAGAAACAAGCATTGCCTCCATTTCCCTTCCCTCAGCCCCCTTGTTGCCCCAGCTCTTCACTGCCATGAGCAGTGGCTGGATATTGAACTGGGTCAGGAACCTTGTGTGACAGAAGAGATGGCCTCTGCAGGTGATGGCCGAGTGAATGGCTGACTGGATGTGGCCCAAGTCAGGCTCAAAATGGGCATAGGTTTGTTTGGTCTCTGTTCTGCACTGGTTTTGGAGACTGTCATGTTGTTCTTCAAAATTTGGGTGTGTATTTTAATATAACAACCGAAGGCATCATCTAGCTGTGGAGGAGAAGGAGACTTCAAAGCGTGTCACTTGGTAAAGCTGTGCTTGCTTGTGAGCAGGCTGTGACAGTATGTCTGAGGTGTCAAGCAAACATGTTGCCTCAAGGTGTAGTTATATTATGTGGCCAATAACTGTCAGCGTAAGCATTAACTGTAACAGTGCATTGTCACCACGACGTTACTAAGGACAAAAGAAGGGCTTTCTGGGAAAGGTAGTATGTTTTACTGTGCCAGCTGGTACAACTGAAAAGCACAGAAGGCTTTGGGGCATTCAGGACCTTCATGTATGAAAGTGGATGGAAAGTTATATCTGCCGTAACAGCCACAGTGAGGTATTTTGGTTCTTGGATTTGGTGGTGTTTGGGAAAGGACCTCCACATTTGGAGGCAAGGAAAAACCAAGGAACAGAGCTGAACGTTCAGGAGAGATGCTGGAGTTTGTGGGGATGTTTTGGATAGGAAATAGTAAAAGAAGTAAGAAAGCAAGATATACCAGGGAGACCACAGACGTATCAATAGGTGGGTACTAAAGAGTGAAGAAGATATGAAAGCTGTGGGAAGACAGAATTGTATCTTCCTGGCTCTGTAAGCAGATGGGAGGAGAGGTAACTCTGCTCATGCTCTGAATAGACAGCATTGATGCTCACTTTAAATTACAAGGATTACGGGAGTTGCCATTATCTGTAGCACACCTAGTTTAGCATCCTGTCTTTAAGATACTGAAGATCAGTAGGTACCTCACAAGACTACTGAAACCTGCAAGAGTTACATGTGACATGATCTCCTGCCCCCGAAAGTCTTTATTTGAATTTTTAAGGATTAGAGATTGATTTAAATACTGACTTATGAGGTTTTATCTTCCATTCAGTTCTGCACTACTTCTGGTATGAAATAACCACACTAATTCTGGATATTCTTGTTACCCATGTGCTTGCCTAAACCCTGTTCAAATCCCAATAAATTGCTTATCATCAGGAGCATCAGTACATGTGCAGTACATGAAGTATCGATGTTCATTTTTTTAATAAATATTTTTAAATTTTAATTTTTATACTTTTAAATTTGCCACCTTTCAGCTTCACTGTTCTTATAATCAAACATTGAATGTTTCTTGTTGACTTACCCTGTTACTAATTTAAGTATATTTTTAGTTTTTGAAGCATTTCTCTCCTTTCTGGAGTAAATAATACAATTCTATCCACTCTGTTCATATAACAGGTTTTCATTGCCCCAAATGCTTGCTTTCTCTGAACATGCAGATTCCACAGAACCCATTTTTAAGATGGGCTCCCAACATCTGCACTGTAGTCCAGCTGATGTATAGGGTACATCTATAGAAATATAATTTTTAAAGATTACCCTGTGACTTATTACTGTTGCAGTCTAACACTTTAGCTTTTCGTGTTACAGATGCATGTTAAGCAGAAGTCTGCAGTGAACTGTCTGCAGTAGTGCCTGGGTCCCTTTCCCAGGTTTATGCAACTAAGGAGATATGTTTATTTGGATTTTTCTACTGTGTGTGTAGTTCAGTTTCCCCCACATTCTGCAACTGTTTATGTTTATTAGCATCCATCTTCTGCTGTCCTCTTGTAAATTCTAGCACAGTTAGTTATCTTCTGCTGAACTTCTTTCTCCCAGCCCTGATTTGGCTAAAAGAAGGTACTGAGTGTCAGCTGAACGTTTTGCTGTTTGGCTCTTCACCTCTGGACTTTCAGATCATTAGTAAGTATGCTATTAAGAAAGTATTAGTAAGTATAATGCTAGCTCTTTTGAACTAATAAAGAAAATTGTGTATTACATAAAAGTCACGAGTTAAACCGTCTCTGACCACGTAATCTCATCAGCTTTCTTGACCTGTATTCAGAGTTCATAGCCGGGGTGTTTTGGGCAAGCAGACTCTGTTTTTCCAACTCTGGTTCTTAATAGCTACCTGTTTTTTCAGTTAGTTTCATTTAGAATACTTGGTTCAAGATGAACTACAGCAATTACTCATTTTTTCTCGAAGTGTGGGGTGTGTCCCCTTCTGACAAGATGGAAAGTAGCCTGGAAGCAAGAATGAGAAGGTGTGCTCCCTCCACTCCCCTATGCCTTCCCTGCCCTGGACAGTTGTTCCCCACCAGGACACTTTCAGATCCTTGCCTCCATTTGAGAAGTCCTGGCGTGGTGGCTGCCAGGGAAATAGGTGCGGGGAAAGGGAGTGGGGTGGGCCACTGCGAAGGGGGCAGGAGGAGCGAAAGGATGGGATGGCGGGGTGAGCCTGAGCACCCACAGGAACAGAAAGGCACTGGGGTGCTGGTCATCAAAGCTTGTCTAGCCTAGGCATAACTGAGAGCTTGGAAAGGAGGTATAAGGATTGCCATTCATTTATATGTATGGGGAGGTTTATGGTTTCAAACCAAACATCATTTCACCGGTTACGTTGTATATTGCAAGAACTAATAGGAATTTACAACCTTAATTTCAGCCATGATCATCCTATCTGTACACACAACTTAGTGTGTATTTATGTTCTAGGTGGCTGGCCTTGTATATCTTGGTAATCTTAATCATACCATACTGTTAAAGCAAACGTGAAACAATGTAGTAGTCAGAGTATCTGGAATATGATGTTGTGATGCTCAATTATCTGATTCCTTCTTTTTCACAGAAGTTATTATAAAAGGTAGTAGTGAAGATGTTAGAATACAAATACTGTGATGTATAAGTGCAAGGTAAATTGAACCAAATTCAAGAGTACTTAGAACCTGAAAATAACTTAAGACTAAGAGCTTGTCTGAAAACTACAAGTCACGTTGGAAACTGGCTTCAGCTGCATGTGTCAAGGTGTAAATCTTGCAGGCAGCTTCCTGCATTGCTTGGTGCTTACTCTATGTTCTGAGGAGGTTCCTTTTAGGTGTTTGCAAGTCAGGTTAAGAATTTGATTTCTGAATGTTGGTGGTGTAGAAGAGGGAGAACCTCAAACAGTTAATGCTTTTTGCGGATTACATATGCAAAAGATGATGCAAGTGTAGAAACCAAGCTTGTAAAAACAGAGGTCCTTTGCTGAATAGTGTATGAGAGGATTGGAAATTCTTCCTAGGAAAGCATTGCATTTATCAGCAGGAATTTGACAACATCTACCTTTGTGAACATTGGTAAATACCTGATTCAAGAGACTCCTCACTTGCACATTTCATCTATTTCTAATCCCATTTGTATGGCAATTGACTCCATACTGGAGTCACAATTTCTATCAGCAAACAAAAGCATTATTAGTTTTGCAACATACTTGAATTTGTAGCTGGGAAATTGGGGGGTTTTTTCAAGTTCTTTTCAGATACTTGCCTAGGAGATGTTGGTGATGCAAAAGATCTGCTTCTGAAATGGTTCTGTGGAGGTAGGCTTTTGCCTGGAGTCTCCCTGATACATGCATAGGAATTGGGACAAAGTTGTTGATTTGCTTGCTTTGGACAAACTGGCTGATACTTGCAAAAAAGTGATAAAACTAGCTATCTGCTTAAAAATTATAAAAAATCAAAGGGAAACCTATGGTAGTCTGGTTTGTAGTGTGCACTTTCAAAAATGCAGAACACTAAAAAAAGATACTGGGTGTATAACATGGAGGACTAAGACTGTTAAAATATAACTCATTTGTTGAAGTTGGAATAGAAAACCACCTAAACTGTTGTCATTAATGAAGTCTTTAAGAAGTATTTGGTAATGTATATTACAAATAGCACTAGTGCATGGGTTTTCTTTTGTGTTTTCTGGAAGATGAAATGCAACATGGAGAAGACTTGTTACTGTAGGAAAGGATGGAGTTATTATATTTACATGGACACAGGCTATTCTTGATGTTCTGATAAAAATTGTAATGTTTAGGCTACTTAAAATGCAGTGAGTTTACAATTGGTTTCTTTCATGGCAAGTTTACCAGTATATACATATAGGTAGAGTATTGTTTATTTATGAGCATTTGTCGGACTACTGCCTGGTTTGTGTGGGACAAAAATCATGGCAACAGGGAGGGGCAGAACAAAATTTCAGGTGCTTAGAAGAATTTACTTAGTTGTTTCCAAAATTTTTTAAGTTTTCTTTCATTGTTTGTTTTTAAGGAAAATCAGATTTAATTCTTTTCCTTCTTTTCATTTCCTAAGAGTTTCTAAACTGATGTTGGAACTAAATATTTGGTACCTAAACATGTCAGTGTTCACACACACACAAAGGTCGTTTGAACAGTCACTTTCAATACTAAATATACAGATTTTGATTTATATACTTTGACTTGCTTTCTTCTGATGTGAGCTGCAGCTACTACTTTAAAATGCAATTTATCTTTGTTGATTAGCAATCATCTACTGTAAGACAGAAATTTCATATTATACTCAGGGTTGAAGTGTGACTCTACTGCTTTAGGCAACACATCTCCAGAGGCTATTCTTGTTCCTGTGATACTGAAGTATAGTTTGCATTGAAATTGAAGTTTCCCTGACTTTGTGTTTAAAATGAAATAACTTGAATGTGGTCATGGTACCACCACCTGTATTGACACTTCTAAGTCTTTTCCTGGGGGGTGGCCCAGTAAAGTTGAGCAAAGAGAGGGACATTTCTCCTTCTTTCCACCTTTCTTCTGATCTGAGCATCCTCTGCCTCCAGGCCCTTTCCCAAAGCAGAAATGCTCTACTAGTTGTTTTGCTCCAGCTCTGAAGAGGTGTGCTGCCTCAAGGTAGCCAGAGGCCTGAGTAGATTGGGCAGCATGGGGTGGTACACAGGATTAGGATTTTGACATGGAGATAATATTAATTCTTAATATTTGGTATTTGTAGTTCCATATAAGACAGTGGTATTGCTATATCACCATTGGGAGCATTTCCTTGTATTTTGAAGTTCTTTGTTATATATTAAATATTTTTATATCAATATTTAAAGAAGAACTGAAAAGAAATTTTCACAAATCAGTGCAGAATTTAACATTCATTGCACTCTGCCTACATGCATGGTTTTGAAAGTTATGCAACCTCTTTTTATAGAGTTGTGTGATCTAGGCTTGCTCAGTTATTGCTTAGAAATAGAACTGTATTAGGAGCTATATATGATACAAAACTTAGGTCATGACAAAATACTATGTACCTCTAAAAGTATTTATTTGCAGTAAGGTTCAAGTAGAAATGGCTTCCATCATTATGTATGCCGACTTTAAAACTGCTGAGTAGAAAAGACTAAGTTGCTGTGACGTAGGGCCATACGCAGTCCAGTTGTGGAAAGACTTTGCATGGAAATGTTGCATGTTTAGTTCAGACAGAAGGCTGAAAACTTTAAGTGCCCAAGGCAGAAGCAATTCCTATGGGTTATCTGCAAACTGCAGTTGCGGGGCAGAGGGAGGGCTGTAGCAGGGCATATTGTCACCTTGGCACTGAGGGAGTGCCCTTCCTGACAAACTGTCAGTTGTTATTCCAAATTGCGGAGGTACTAAATCATCATAGTGAAATTGCTCAAGCGATTTTTTTTAAGATGAGCAAAATGCATTTTTTTTGGATCTCATTGTTGGAGGAGACTGGACCTGTTTTTCGGAAACATTACACACAGAAAAATCAACCTGAGGCAGACACCTGACATGAAAAAATTTTGCCCGAATGCTAATAGTTTGGCAACATTATAATAAGGAAATGAAAGCAGTATGTAGTAATGGGAATTCAGCTGCAGTGATTGCTACCAGATCCACCAAGAATAATGGACTTGCATACCAACCCAGACTTACGACAAATATTGTGATTGTAGGTTACTAAATGACCATGGAATCTGGAGCAGAGAACCAGCAGAGTGGAGATGCAGCCGTTACAGAGGCAGAAACCCAACAGATGACAGTACAGGCACAACCACAGATTGCAACGTTAGCCCAGGTATAAAATCATATGGTATAATAGTTTTACCTATTGGGTAATTTTTTTAAGAGGGTAATGTCTACTCATGGACCTGAGAGAAGGTTCCATTAATACAGTTCTGAAACAGGTGCGATGTATAGTTCCTTTAATATTTGTTTTCACATTTTTAAAGCAGTAGAGATTTTTAACTTCCCATCACACTAGGTTCTGTTAGTTCTGAAGAAATGTATGTGTGTAAACTGTGTAATGTTAACAGAATAATGAATGAAAATATTTATAGCATTCTTTACCACAACCATACCACTGAAAGGTATTTTTTCCAAAACATGTGATTTACTGTCTTTTTTATATTGACTGGATTGTTTTGTTGTTATGTTTTCTGTTAGAAACTTGTCTATAGCAGTCAGTTTAATTATGAAAAAACCCCCGAAATTGAAAATGTAGATAAATAATGCAGCAAATACAACATCTTATCAATAAACATTATAATCAAGTGGAACAACTTGGTGTTTGACAACTCATGTTATCCTGCTCTCTCCAGATTTTCACAGAATTGTTTAGAGAGACAGTAGTAAATCCTTTATTATCCCCAAATTATTTTGGAGAGACAAGAAATCCGATCCCAACTGCATCTCTAATTTTTGAACCCATTTTCATTCTTGGATATACTGAGGGTTGGCAGAAGCAACTCCATTGTGTAAATGAGTACAGAATCTGTTCAGCTCTCTTCTGTAACCATTTCATTTTAAAACTATTTGCAGTCTGCAAAGAACAAACAGGTTTTTTAGATCTCATAGTTTGGGGAATTGAGTGTCTTTTAAGTGGCACAAGTGTTAAATCATTTATCGTTTTATAAATTATTAATATATTTTTAAAGTCATTACACCTTTTAGTAAACCAGAGATAGTACACTTCCATTTAAGTGATAGTATAGGGATTGGAGTCGTTGAAATGCACAGGGTGATTTTGTTCAGTGAAGCCTTAGTGTGAATTTACAGGCCACCAGCTGCCCTGCACCAGCTTGCCTCTTTGGGCAGTTTTCTCACTGTCTAACTTAGGCACAGGATGTAGGTGGTGTGAATAACACTTCAGTGTGAACTGAGTGGAAGTAGTTTATTTCTCTTGCAAAACCAGTAAACTGCTTCTCACTCGATATACATTAAGATTTAGTCCAGAGAAGCAAGAATGTTTTAAATTTGTGTGCTAACATACTAACCTCCAGGTAGCTGAACTTACAGATAGGTAGTGGGTTAAATGCACTTTACTCAGTCAAAATTACACCGGTACTTGAATGAGAATTTTTTCCAAGTAAGAAAAAGCTATACAGCTATGGTTAAAATCCATGTGAATCACAAAGAATATATGTTACATTTTTCCTAATTTCCTCTGTTGCCATTCACTGTATTATTTGCACCTTAGCTTTCCCCCAGGCTTTATATTCCTTGTGGAGATGATATAACAGTCTAAACATAATTCCTTGTCTTGTTCACATCAGTGTTACGTTACTAGATATTTTTAATACGTGAAGTGGCGGTGTTTGGCATTAAGGGGTGCCCTTAGAGGCTTAGGCAAATCTGAATAACTAATTATGTCAATTTAATTCTTTCATTGTCTCCTGTGAGGTCACCCCTGTTGTAAGCTTAGTTTAATTGCTGCATTTTTAGTGAGTTCAGGGTAGTTTTCAGAGTCAGAAGGAAACTCGTTCCAGTTCCACAAGGTATGAGTCAGAGACATCTGCGGAAGTTACACTCTGCTGTTGGCTTAATCCAACCGCAGTGTGGCCTCCAGTTGATCAGCTTTGCTGCCATTGCCAAGGACTGTTTAGTCAGAAAGGCATTATTAAAAAAGGTTGCTTGGTAAAGGAATATAATTTGCCAGAGGAAAGTGTGCTCATGTTAATCTCAGCTCTGGTTTCTCTCAGATGTGAGTTAAGTACTGCCATGTAATGCTACAGCCATTTTCGTAAAAAAAGAAGGTAAAGGCAAAAGCAGATGTGTAGATTAAGGAGAGGCAGCTGTGGAGGAGAGAGGCCTACATGTAATTCCCCTTAATTTTGTTGTTAAGCAAGATTTTCTTGTAAGTGGTGGATGTTTATGAAATTCAGAGATCAGCTACTGCAGGTTTTGAGAACCCCGTGTTCATGAGGACAGCAGAGGATTTAGTTCTGCATTTGGTACAGAGGAGCTCATTGAGGTTAGGTAGGACAGCAGTGCAGCCCCTTCTCGCATTGTAGCTACATCGATCGAATTTCTTGAAAATGCCGTTGAATACTGGAGGATTGATAAATTTTCCAAACTTGGGTGTGTAGGAGAAGGCTGGGTAGTCAGCGATCCATGACCTGGCTGCGGTCTGCGAGAGCAGCTCACACTTGCCTGCACTCCTTCCCTGAGGGCTACGGTGGTGCGAGTCGGGCACAAACCAAGGGCTGTGTGCACTGGTATGGCAGTCCTGGCACCCTTCTGCCTTTCAGGGAGCTCCCCCAGCGTGAACATGTGCATCGTGTCACCAGACAGTTGCCGAGTACTGGATGTGCACCAGGACATCTGCCCAGCCGCGTAGCAACCTCAGAGCACGGCCCTTCAGCCACCCATAATAGTTCTTGCGACCTGCCAGAGTGAGACTTACCTGCGTGACGTGAACAGCTTTGTGCGGGTATCGCTGTCTTCGCAGCCCGAGCCCTTGCGCAGGACACGTGGCTGTGCACGCAGTGCTAATGTACCGTGCTGAAGTCGTTAGCGTATTCCTGTTGGCATAGCCGCTCTGCCTGCAGGTCTGTGCTGGAGAAATAAAGTTGTGTTTAGGAACTGAGGGTTTAAAATGTAGGCCATTTTTCCTGGTAGAGTAAGACTAGAGTTTGTGCTGACCTGTTACACTGAATCGCAGTAACTGCCTACAAACCATTTGTTTCCACTGCAAATCCATGAGTTTTCTGTCTGAACACGTGGTCAGTTTTCTGTATTTAAATAGTCTTTGCCAGCTACTCAGTATGGTTTAATCTCTAGAAAGTCTGAAGTTTTAACTGAAAATTTTAACTTCTTACATCTGGCAAACACTTTGCATTTTCTTGAGTGAGAGTGAGAACAAAAATAGCTCCACTCCCGTATGTTTCTGCTTTTGACTCAGCAGTGTCTGTAGGAGTACGCCCAAGTCCTAGCAATATCTAACTGAAGTAAGCGAAAGGTAATAATGTGGTTTTATTAGGTTACCTCAAAATAGAGGCAGTTGTGTTTTCCTTATTCTTGTCAGTGGTTTTACAAGCGATGCTTTGAGCTTGCAGAAATTCTGCATTAGATTAATTTGTAAAGTAGGTCAGATGTTTGGCTTAGGCAGTTCAGGGGCTTTTATATTACGCTGAAACATTTGGGTCACCTAACCGGGGTCTTAGAAGAGACATAATTCTTTCACCAAAAAAGTGTTCTTGGTAGTGAAATAAGAAGATTTTGCAATAACCTAATTTATGCTCACTGTCTTTTCTTTGCAGGTATCTATGCCAGCAGCTCACGCAACGTCTTCTGCGCCCACGGTGACCTTAGTTCAGCTGCCCAATGGGCAGACGGTTCAAGTGCATGGAGTAATTCAGGCTGCCCAGCCGTCAGTTATTCAGTCTCCACAGGTCCAGACAGTTCAGGTACTGACTGAAGAAATTCCTGATAAGTGAATTAGGCCTTTTGAATAGTCCTGCCAGTTCATTGGTTTCTAATGTGTTTGTGTCCTGGGTTGTGGTTTTGCTTATAAAAATTTTAAGAGCATGTTGAAGGCAAAATCTGTACAGTATTTGCTACTCTGTGACTTTTTTTCTGTTCTGGTTTAACTACTTTTCACTTTCAAGCATTGCTGAGTTTCATTTCCCTCTAGAATTTGTATGGTGAGTTTAACATCTTCGTGTTTCTTCTTACAGTATTACTCTACTTTTTTCTCTCTATTGTATTTTCATACATCTTTATTGAGTAAGAGTTCATACTATTCTGAACTGAACAAAAGGAATTTTTTTTAATAATGTAATCTTCAATCATTAATGAGGCTGATATTCGGGATGAGAGTCTTTGCTACTTAGAAAATATTTGCATTGGTTTACAAAACAGGTGTCTGTATGTTAATGGTCCTTAAAATAAACCTATTAGTCCTCTCATAAAAATGGTTTTAAAATTTGCCTGTTGAATGTTGTTTGCTTTAAAGCCTTAGCATTTTCTCTTCAGTAAAGCAAGAAAGGTAGGAGACAATTAGTCTGAAATCTTTAAAATCTGTAATTTTTTTTTTAACCACTTTAAGCTCAGTGTTACTGAATGCAGAAAGAAATTGCGTGGTGTACAGCAGCTACGCACAGCAAGGACTGTACATCATTCCTTTGCTATTAGTACACTGAGCTCAAAAAATTTTTAAAAGTAGACATTGTGACTGTTTGATACAGATATTTAGCTGGGCGTTATTTTAAAAAATAATAAGGCATGCATAATTTAAAACAAGACCATTCTGATCATAATCTTTGTTTACTCCTTGTGAGCTTTAGTGCTGAGTTTCTGTCAGGCTCTACGTTCCTCAACCATTGGAATCAAAAGTTTAGAGTTTTAATCTATCAGAGATATGCAGATAAGCGCACAAGTTACTAGCCCAGAGGTGGAATACAAGAGACTGGCAATGAAGCCACGCTTGGAATTCACTGGGCTCAGTGCAAAGCCATTGTGTTTGGAATACTGTGTTGTTCAAAGCCCAGTAGTTCACAGTCAGCCTTGGACCTGTTCAGGCCCTCTATCTGCTAACTCTGAGATTTGGGCACCAGCAAGCTTTTTGAGCCTTTAGGAATCTTCCCTACAGTGCATAAAATGTCAGGCTGTGGGCTATGTTTCTCACACAAGCATTTCTCTATTCACTAACTATCGTTAGCTTTTGTATATTTGCCACGTGACTATAGTCTTTTGGAAAACGTCTCTGGTTTTATGTATTGGAGATGGTTTTACATTTTTGGCACACTTCAAATTTAAAATTATTGAAATATGATCGATACAAACATTTTTAACTTTCCTTCATGAATCTGTCTTTTTTTAGCATGTTCAGAATTGGAGCACTGCATTATTTTTTAGCATCTTCATGTATGACATGAAGATTCCTCATGATTTCCCCCCTAAAAAGCAGTCTCTGTATTACATATCTAATTATTTATAAACTGATGTTTCTCAACTTCAGTATTTTGCTCTTTGTTTCAAAATGTTTCTGCTATCTTAATTTGGTTTTAGTTATTCTCTCCCTAAATTTTACTTAAAAATGTTTCTTTGTTTCCTTAAAATGGATGGAAACAAGGAATCATGGAAAAAAGTGTATGGAATTACTGTGTATATTTTCTTATTGGAGTATTTGAATTATAAAGGACATACAGGTAGATAACTGACTGTGGTCATTCTTCACTGGATCTGTTACTAAACAGCCTGCCTTTTCTGTTCATTGCCTAGGTAGAAGCACTGTACAATACTTGCATTGTAGTGTTTTTCACAGAATGTCAGCATTTCCTTAAAATAAAGACATTGGAAGTGTCTTGTTGAGTTTGATTGCTGTTCTTATTTGCAGATCTCCACTATAGCAGAAAGTGAAGATTCACAGGAATCAGTAGACAGTGTCACAGACTCACAGAAACGAAGAGAAATTCTTTCCAGACGACCCTCCTACAGGTATGGAGGTTAAAAGCAGAAGCATTTTGCTTGATGGATGCATTCTTCATGTGGGGAGACAAACAGTGTGACTGTATAGTTATTTATAGATTTACTATTTAACTGAAATCTCTCTTCTGCAATGTCTTTCCATGGAATAAGATGTAAAGAGATAAGCAAATAGGAGGAGGAGGAAGAAACCTCAGCTGTTACACTCAGGTTAAGACAGAAATGAGCTGAGAATAAGCTAATTGCCACATTTGTGAAACATTGGTATATCGTGCTAGGTGCTTTAGAGATAGCTTTAGTGGATAGTTAATACATGAAATACACTGAAGCTTTGCAAGAAAGTGGCTTCTGTGTAAGCTATAGTGTGCAAAAAATCAACTCTATTGTTTTTCATTACTGTTGAAATGCTAGCAGCAATCACACTTAATTCCTTTCTCCCATGAGACTTTCAATGAACATGTGGTGTTCTGTGGCTCAGAGAATTTCTGCTCGAGAAAAATTGGTTGTGTTCAAAGTTTAAGAAGTCAGAGTATGAGTTGAATGTAGTGATAGACATCTAGTATCTTTAGTTGTCATGGCAAATACTTCTGCGGTAAGACCAACTGAGGTGCTCCTTCACATAGCATTAGTCCTATGTTACTTTATTAATTAAACCCTTGCATAGCTTTTTCTTGCTGTACTAAATCTCACTTTTCATTCTTAAAATATGCTAAATAGTGTTAAGGAACAGCTCTGGAGCTCAGCAGGTTGTAAGACCTGTGGATTCCTAACTCCTGCAGAAAATTCAGGTGCTCCTTTTTTCTTTATGAGCATAGCCTTAGAAATATAAGCCAGACTCTAGGCCTGAGCATATCTCAGGTTTTTTTTAATCTCAATTTTCTACTTTCTTCAGCAGCCTTTAAGGCTGTTCTGCTGAAGATCCCTAGCAGTAATAGATCTGGGAAAATATTTTTATTTGTGAGGAGCAGGGTTGCTAGCTTCAAGGCTGCCACAGACTTGCAGTCTGCTTCTGCAGTGAGACACTCGCTTTTACTATATATGGAAGAATGTCTGTATATCGTGAGACAACAGGGCTAAGTAAACAAGCAGCAAAACAGAGAAGAGGGTACTTGTACATGCTGACTTCTCACTGAGATGGACTCCTTTGCCCGCACTGATGCCACACCAAGCTGCTTCCTCAAGCCAGATCCCGGTGACTCAGCAAAACTTTGTAATTGTAAAACTTGTATATGCAGCTCAGACTCTGGGCTGGCATAGGGGTTATGTCAGAAAGGCTGAGCCAGACTACTGCTGTGTTTAGTGGGTTCCTGGTTGGCATTATTCAAGCTGCTGTAACAGCCCCTAGAGACAAAATAAGTTCACAGAATTGAAGAGCTATACCTCTTCCTCAGAAACTCCACCTTGATCCTGCTGCTGAAGTACATCGTGTGTTCCCTATGTCGGTTCATAGCTCATATATTTGTAAAGATGCCACCTTACCTTCTATCTTAAATCCATCTTTATGATGGCAAAGGTAGGTTTTAACCACCAGATCGTATCTGCCATGAGTTTAAAAAGTGATGAGCTGTAGTTTCCTATTTTCTATTTTGAGCTTATTGGGTTTTGTTCCTCATCCTCCTTGCTCTCTCCATATTTTTTTCATCTGTTTTATCCACTAGTTTTTGTGGTCTAACACCTAGATTGCAAACTCTGTGGATGGGAGTTTTTTATTTGTCCAAGTGGTGCTTGGCACAGTGGAGTGCTTGTGCAATGCTGGGGTTCCTGCATGCACACAGAGTCAAAACAGCAACAGCAAAGCTCTGTTTGTCAAGTTGCTTAGCAGAGTGACTGTTCTCCCCAAATAGCTCCGTACAGATGTTCTGGCTCCCAAAGCCTTAAGAGCCTTATTTAAGAAATGAGCATTGTCTTGGAGCTTGGGGTCTACAGCTGTGTTTGCTTCATCACACTTCAAGTTCTAGTGACAGTCCACAGGAAAACATATGAGGAGAATTACAAAATTGTTGCCCTTTACCTACGTAGCATTTGACAGTGACATAATAGAATATGTCAGCAGCAAAAAGGGCTTGACAGTCCTCTGAAGGACAGCGTTTGGTCTAAATGATGCAAACTGCAGTAACTGCTATGGTCAGTCTTACAGTCATGTTCCGCGGGACCTGTAGCAGTGATGTTTTAGCAGTTTTGGCTTTGGATAATTAACACGTGGAAGTAATTTAAAAAACTGTTCTTTCCTTTGCCCATGCTAATCTCACAGCTTTCTCAGGCAGGGCACCTGTAAATGTGACTGTGTGACTTCACACAAACGCTCGACATTGTCTCCCAGGCAGGTGTTAGATTATAAACTGGTTGCTCTTTACAAGCATTTCTGCTAACTGCCTTTTTACTCAGCTCTCTGGCTGAGGCCTTTACGGTCTCTGAAATGGAGCAGTTCCCCTGATGAAGTGAGGAGTTAGGTTTTTAACTACTTTCTTCAAATCTTTATGTGGCTAAAAGCAGGAAACAAGTAAAAATGGATGAGAGAAAAACATGTTTTTAAGAAAAAGGGAAGGTTGTGATAGCTGTATCTTGGGTTGAGAAGAACCTGTTGAGAAGCACCTGTATCTTGTGTTGATAAGCACAGCTGTTCTGTGCTGGCTGCCTCGCTCATCTGTGCATGGCACTTTGAACAATCCTCTCCAATAAAAGTTTGAAGATAGTGCAGATTTTTCATTCTGCACCCGTACTTTCCTTGCTGGCTTACTGCACTTTTCAGTTTTCTCCAGCATTATGTATCGAATAGACTTTTTTTTTCCCCCTCCAATTTTTATTAAAATCTCTACAACACACTGTCTTTGCCAGAAAAATTTTGAATGACTTGTCCTCAGACGCCCCAGGAGTGCCAAGGATCGAAGAAGAAAAGTCTGAAGAGGAAACAGCAGCACCTGCCATCGCCACTGTTACGGTGCCAACTCCCATTTACCAAACCAGCAGTGGGCAGTACAGTATGTAGTCTGAATTT
Source organism: Balearica regulorum gibbericeps (assembly GCF_011004875.1). Taxonomy (NCBI): domain Eukaryota; kingdom Metazoa; phylum Chordata; class Aves; order Gruiformes; family Gruidae; genus Balearica; species Balearica regulorum. The sequence goes on along the minus strand of NC_046189.1, from coordinate 14,054,790 downwards.
CTCAGTGGTGCTAGTAAGTGGGGATGAGAAGATGAAGAACTATTATTTCTGTAACTGTTTGGACTAGGACAAATCAGGAGGTGAAAATAAGATTACTTTAATTTGACTGTTTGATAACCATGCCTTTTAAACACATTCCTATTGTAAGGATTTGAAATGTTCAGTTAACATTCTGGGACTGCTTGCCAGTTAGTGCAGCTACTGCATCCTGAGGCAAAATATGAACTAACCATAATGCTATTAGAAACTTTTTCACTTCAGGAACCAGATGAGGTAATTCAGAAGTTTCTTTTTTTTCCTGGCAGATTATTCATCCTGGTTCACAAAATTGTAACCTCATTAACAGAAAAAAAAATTAGAGTCTGCGATTACATTTTTAGAAAGTCCTGAAAAAATAAGAACTTCAGCAACCTTATTTAAAATATGTAATAAATATGCATTTCTATGTTTTCTTTATTCGTTAAATTTTATAGATATAGTGCTTTGACTTAAAGGATTGAGGATACAGCAGTAAAGCTAGAATTCACGTGCTGTCTCACACAAACAAATACAGTATTAAATATACAAAAGAGAGAAAGAACTACTTGTTTATATCTTTCTCTTAAACTCTCTTTAAAATTTTGTATCTCTGTTTACTCCTTGGCCACCTTGCCTAATACCCTACTTAATTTTATTGAAACTGATGTGGTCAACTTTGCTTTCCTACAATAACTGTAAAATAACTGCTTGTGCAGATACTTGAGATTTTGGTCTGTCTGTATATAGGAACACAGTGAAATTCTGTGGAATCGCAAATGAGGGGTGATGTCTCAGTACACCTGCATGACAGGACTGAGGGAAAGAAAGGGAAAAAACCCCAACAAAGTAAGACTGCTTGAAGGGGGGAAAAAAGTGTGAAACTGGACCTTTATGAATGAAAACACTGCTAGAAAGGTGCTGAGGAAGTTCTGGAGAAGGGGGGGATACAATCAGAAGAAAAAAATGCCAAAACAAGAAGAAGGTGAAACACAAAATGGATAGCAATAGCAGCAGAGGAGACTGAAGGGCATAAAGCATGGAAGAGGAGAGGAATTTCAGATGAGAAGAAAAAAGAAAGGACTGAGGAAAAGACCTAAACCAATCAAGAAGAAAATCTTAACTAACAAATTAAAAAGTGTTCCCTGGGGGAGGTTTGTAGCTCCTCTGTGTGATGCTGTTTTATCAGAGAAACTAATTTGTGTTTTCGGCTGTGTATTTCCCCCCCCAAAAAATACAGCTCTCACGAAAAATTGAAAATTTACTTTCAAAGCATGATTTCTTTAATGTACATTAAAGCCATGTATCTGATTTGAGGGCGTATAAGAGTTCAAGGGATTTAACTCAGACTGATATTCTTCCATATCTAGGTTTAATACTGTAAGTTAATGAGTAAGTTAGTGACTTAAATGCTGTGTCCATTTTTTTGTCTTCAGTTGCTATTACCCAAGGAGGAGCAATACAGTTGTCTAACAATGGCACAGATGGAGTACAAGGTCTCCAGACGCTGACTATGACCAATGCAGCTGCAACCCAGCCTGGCACCACCATTTTACAATATGCACAGACCACAGATGGACAACAGATACTTGTACCCAGCAACCAAGTTGTTGTACAAGGTGAGAAATTTCACAGCCAGTCATTCCCAATAACATTTTCTCCTTGTAAATATAAGTTGCTAATCTAACTCCTTCAAATGTGGCAGGAAACAGAATTAACAGCTTTGGCACAGATAAGTCTCCAAAATGATTAAAGGAAATTCTGGACAAAGCTATTTATCACATTTTCTTGGAGCATTTCCCTTCAGATTGGTAAAATTGTGGATATTTTGGGTTTACTTCTTAAAACAATGTATTTATTTTTTGTTTTCCATTCTGTATTTCCTGCATTTTGTCCACATTATTTTTTTTTTACTATGTTCTGCAAAAACTCGTACCACTTTGGAGTTCGGAGTTCTCCCATGTAGTCATCTGCAACAACAGTAAATTTAAAGCAAAGCGTTAAAGTTAGGAAAGAACTTTCTTTCTATATGGACACTTTAATAGTAATTTTTCCCCCTTTTCAATTACAAGTCATAATTTCTTCCTATTGTGGATTTTGTAACTAGTCACCATGTACTTAATCATTTAGTCTTAGAATCGTAGAATAATTTAGGAAAGTGCCTTAAGAGATCATTTGGTCTAGCCTTCCACTTAGAGCAAGCAGAGCTACTTCAACTTAGAATAAGTTGGGGGGTTTTTTTGTATTAAAATATATATTTTCATGTATTAAAAAAATGGGGGGTTATTAAAAATCTGTTTATTAAAAATAGCAGAAAAGTGTACCCCTGCTTTTATGATTGTAAAGCAGGTGATTTTAAAGTTATCCGGAGAACGGGTCTCCAGGCATCGGTGAAAATACATAGCCAAGAAAAATACTGTTGTTGCATTGATCTTCTGGTTTTTGTGTTCTTGAGAACATGTGGTTTCTTCAGGTGGTATCATATTTTTTTACAAGCTCAGGCAAATATAACACACTCCTAGATTACAATTAACAGCAAAAGAAACCCAAGACCTTCTAGTGAAGTAGTGAAGTTGAGTGCCTAGCTTGCACTGTCTCTCTCTTGTTGGAGTAAATGCTACATTTCCACACCGTTTTTTCTGTGCCGAATATTTAGACATGCAGTTTCTCCTTTTGCAGATAGACATTTGGAACATAGCTAGAAATACTGTTTGCCATGCTTAATTTTCTTAAAACTGCCCAAAAACCAGAGAAGTAAAAAGAAATATACTAATACTGCAATACAAATCAAGTTATCAAGCACAAGTGAAGACTTCTTTAGCAGGAATGCCCTAAACCTTGCATACATTAATAAACTAAGACTGAGATAGCAATGATGACCCAGATGGTGGTCATCCCTCCTGTACTGTAGCCCATAGTGCATGGTTAGATAGATGACTGGGTGCTCTTCGCACCACGTTTAACAGCGCTGTCACCAAACTGACGTGATGTTCCCTTGTGCCTTTCAGCTGCCTCAGGAGATGTGCAGACCTACCAGATTCGCACCGCCCCTACCAGCACCATTGCACCAGGCGTAGTCATGGCATCCTCTCCAGCACTTCCAACCCAGCCAGCAGAAGAGGCTGCACGGAAGAGAGAAGTGCGCCTAATGAAGAACAGGCATGTACATTTAGATCACTTTTTTTCCAATCAGCTCTGCACAGAACTAGAATGTTAAGCACTAAGAATCCTGATCTTCCTTAGTCATTTTATGAAATGCTGTCTGAATAATTTGCCTGCCTTTAAAGAGACAAAGCAAAGAAGCACATCTGCTAATGCCCTGTATTGTAACTACAAAACCTTAAGTAAAGGTGTCAGACTCATTCTGTGAGGTTTGTGAATTTGTTTGTGGCCATAAGGAAAAAAGTAATTGGTGAGAGACTTATATGACTGCAGGTGTGTTCTTACAAACACTGAGGTGAGTTGATTTTTTTGAGTTAATACATTCATGTAGTTTCCTTTCCTGGATTCTTTACCTTAGCCTTTTGCATACATTCTCCTTGCTGCTGGCCCACCCACACTCTTCATGAGTGCTTTCTTGTCTCACTTGTTCTCTTTAGCTGCTTGTCCTTTGGGTTTTATTGACTAGGCTAAATGAGCAGCTACTCCTTCTGATGTCTTGTGGAGCCAGTAGTGGCACCAGAGCGGCTGAAAGAGAGAGGAGAAGAGACTTCACCTGTAGGATTTAGTGTGTGAAGAGGACCAGCCAAGCCTACTGAGGTGGGGCTTGGTGGAGACAGCAAAGGAAGGGAGCAGCAGAGAGAAGTTGGCCATGGTGCTCCTTAAGCCTGTTGCTGTGGTAGAGGGAAATGGTGCATCAGAGCTGACCCATCACACCAACCTTGAACTCCATCTGCAGGCCCCAGATTTGAGCCTGTATGTTACACTGTGACACTGGGAAAACAGCAGTGCCTTCCCTCCCCTCTGAGGAGGGAAAACCCCATGAAAGCACTGTTTACTTCATCTGTCAAGCCTGACAAAAACTGTTATGTTGTACAGGTGCATTTATCTTCTATAGATTGCTAAGCTGTGAACACAATAGAAAGTTACATGAGCAGACCTAAGGCTTATCTGAGGGGCTTTAATGAAGTAAATAATGCTGAACAGCAGAGTTCACTTTTTAAAAAGGTTTTTGTACAGAATGTCTCCCATCTCCCCTTTCTATATATTTTTCTGATATCAGTGAATAGTAGATGTCACCCTTTCAGGCACTGCATTTAGAAAAATTTAATTAGCATTCTGAATCCCCTCATTTAGTCAGCAGTCTTAATCCAGTAAAAGAAAGCTTTTGTGTTTGGGAAAGCCAAGAAAAACAATGGGGAATTACCCCTACTTGAGTTAAATTGACAGCTTTTGCAACAGTATCATGTTGCATGTGGTGCTTTTAGCCTGCCTGCTTAATAAGTATTTGCAAATCTAGGCTCCATAGGAGAGCAGGGGAAAGGGATAGAGAGAGGCAGATGGTGAGGTGGTACTTATTGGAGGATTATAGCGTAAATATTCATAGATATTATTGTGCAAATTTTCTCTGTAAATGTTACATTTTAAAAGTTCTCTTGTAATTCAGTATAACTCTAGCTGTTTATAATGAATAACTAGTGCACACAGACTTGAGGTGACTTAATACATAGCTCAAGGTGGCACAAAAATCACAAAAAGAAAGAAAAAGTTGTCACCCAAGAAGACAGGTTAGTAGTTTGCCCTGGGAGGTGCTTCCTGATCCAGTAGTACTTACCTTTTGGTGACACAAGTAACAGCCCAAAATGACTTAAATTCTAAATGTTGCACGTGTCCCATTGAAGTGCTGCAAGCATGTGAAATTGTATTTGTAGGAGTAACAAATAGATACCTGAGTCCTTTCAGGGCTTACTAGGTTTTCTTTATCCTATCTCATTTGTGGAGGTGAATTTAAAAAAATTACTTTTAGAGTCTTCTTACTAGGTAGGTCCTGGAACAGACATTCTTTTTTACCTAGTACAACTACTATTCATCTAATATGCAGAAGAACTGGGTTCAATTTTGTCCTCTCATTTCCCAGACCATTGACTATATCACCAATGTATGTAGTATTTGCAATGAAGGGACACTCAGACTCTCCTTTTGAAGCTGCTTTGCTTTACACCTAAAGGTTCAGGGCAAACCACCATGGGCATTTACATATATCTGCAGTGTGCTGCTTTGACAAGCTGCATTGCAGGAGGAGAGCCCTCTGCCTGGACTCCGATCCAGCTGTGACATTTAGTCTTGTGCTTACTTTGCACTTTGGTACCATTACTGTTGCTGTGCAGGATAGCTTCTGCCTTGGTGTTACTGCCTTCAGGATGTTCAGCAGCACATTAACACCTTTCAGGTATTTTTCATTGACATTCTTAGCATCTTACCAAGTTACCTACAGGCAGCTCAGTCTTTCCAAGCAAGCCGTAAAAGTTCGACTGTTTCGAGATCTGCTTTAGCACATTAACACTGCCATGGTCTTGGCACAGCAGACAAGGACTAAAGAATGATACAATTACTAGTAACTGTTTATGTTGTGATTTTTTGTTTGAGTCATTTATATTATCATTGCAGTGACGCAGAGATCATTAATAAAATCCAAGTATTGCTATATATATATGAATACTCTAAATATAGCTTTTTTGCACCGGTTGACCATCCTGACTATTATTATTTGGTTGGACTGCAGCAAAGAGAAGAGTTAAGATTATAAAGAGATCAAGAGATGAGCATTGGTCTTACCTATGTTTTTATTATTCATCTATTTGTAATAATAAAATCAATGAAATTATTGCAGCAGCATTTGACTTGGCCTAAAGGCTCTAGTGTAAATCCTGCAAGCAGAATTTTGCCATTGAGTAGGATCCTTTTCTCACAGAAATAGAATTTTATTGATGCTGACTTACTGGGATCTGCATGTTGAAACAATCCGTGGATCTTGAGCATGTGTGATTTGTCAGGAGCAATTGTTAGGAACTCAGCCTTTTTTCCTAACTTGCATTTCTTAACAATACCTCCATATTCTAAAAATGGTAGTACTAGGTAAAGGTTTGACCTGAACAGTTAAGTAGCCCATGTCTGCAAGTAATTGTTCTGGATTTGAGTGGCCTTTTTTGCTTTGCAGAGAGGCAGCACGTGAATGTCGCAGGAAGAAAAAGGAGTATGTGAAATGTCTAGAAAATCGAGTGGCTGTGCTTGAAAACCAAAACAAGACACTGATTGAGGAGTTGAAAGCACTTAAGGACCTTTACTGCCACAAATCAGATTAATTTTGGATTCCCATTTTCACGTGTCCAGGTGGGATAGAGACTGGTCCTGGCTATACTCAGAAAGACAAAGTAAACTTTTTATTTTCTAAACATTTCTTTTTTTCTATGCGCAAAACTGCCTGAAGCAACTACAGAATATACTTCATCTGTGCTTTGCATCAAACTGTGAATGTTCAAGTACTTGCCTCCACTTCTCCCCCTACAAGATTATTTTCATCATCAATCTCAGCGTGAAGAAGAACAGGCTTCTTTCTCGTCTCCCCATCCTCTTCAAGGAGTAATGGTGGTCACTTGGGAAGTTACTGTGGGGAGGGTCCTTTTGTAATGATTTCAAGAATTTGTGCTGAGCTCTTTCCATTGCCTTAGAGACAGAACCACCCCAGCCTCTTGGTCCAGAGAACTGTGGGCCACATACATGGAGCGTGCATGGTGCAATGAAGAAGCAATAGTTGCCAAATTGGTTTCACATATTCATTATGAACTATAAAAATACACAGCTAAGCAGCATGCCAAATGAAAGGCATTTCACAGACATGTTCTTGGTGTGGAGATACCATACATTTTTCAAACTAGTCCAGGAGGGGTTTTGATTTGTAATCTGTATTAAGCCCTCCTAGACTAGTAAAAACTTCTCCATACCTCAGAAACAAATGCATTGTAATGAGCTTCACTGGTCAGTTGTTGCTTCTCTAAGCTTATGTGTGTAAGTGTGTTCAGCAATCTGAACGCACAAAAAAGCAAACATCAACTTCATAGGATATTGGTTGGGAAATGATATTTGGATGGGAAAGGAATTCTGAATAAAAAAAGTACAATAGTGACGTTCGGAAAACAGTCACGTAGTAAGCAAGGGTAACACGTGAAAGCACTACCTATTTGTATGCAGAACGATTAAGCAGTTGAAGCATGGCCAACTAACTCCACATACATACTCCCTGATGACAGTATCGTCTGTGTCCCAAGTCCTCTCAAGCAACGAGGTTATTTCTGTTTCCTTACCACTGTCTTATGTAATGGAAATTATTGTACTCAATGGAACCATCAGCCTGGTTTGCTAGATTCTTTTTCAAATTTTGAGGCTGCCTTCCGTGCATAAATTTAATTGCAGTACAAAAACTACCAGGACAACCTCAAATATTGAAGAGGACTTCAAATACAAATATTCCACCTTCTGCTTTGCAAGGGACAATATTAATTATTTGAACCTGGCCAGGCTAGCTAAATTCTTACTTTATGCAGAGGATTTTTTTATGTAAAGAGTCAGGTTTACTGAGCAATTTATTCCTGTAAGTAAAATTACTCATGTGCCCCAGTCATTTGCAAGACACAATTTTTTGTGTGCACTGAGGAAATGTGATCTTTCCCAGATTTACATTGTTAAAAAGGTAGTTCATGTTTAAAAACAACTCTGTACTAAGCATTAGGACTTCAAAAGAATCATGCTCGAAAGGAACCAAAAAAGAATGTCAAGAAGTTGTCAAAAAGAATCATGTGCAGTTTGTTTACTGGCCCTCTGAAGCCAGTCTCTTGATACATTAACTTGGGTCAATTGATGAAGTAAGTTTACTTTGGGCTTCTGGTCAAACTTTCATGTATAGAGATGTATGAATAAGACTCTGGTCTGTACTAATGCGTTGCCTAGTTAAGTATTAGCTAATATTTTTTTTCCCATTCACTCTATCTGTTTTTAAGATAAATTTCAAACACGAGCTTCTGAAAGGTTATACAATCAATGTGATGTTGTAAGAAGAACATTTGGAAGACTCTGGGCAGTTGAGTCTCAAACAGCTAAGCAGTATTAAAATTTCTAGTTTTCTCATTTGAGAGGGCATTCAGTTTCCAAGAGACTTTAAAAGGAGCAGGGTTAAACTTGTAGCATTATTGTTAAATCTAGAGTTATCAATAATTTCCAATTACATTTATATTTCAAGAAGAGAACAAAAGTATCAGAATTGTGAAATAATTCATTTTCACAAGTTTTGAGAGGGTTTATAAATGGTCTATTTTTATCAGCCATAGAGAATTGATTTTCATGTTTTTATTTAATGGAAGATAAATTTATTAGTTTAGCAATGCAAATTTAAAGACAACCCTAAATTCTCAGCAATGCTTTTATAAAAATTGCCTGATTCTTAAAGTCAGAGAATACAAATACGTACAACGGTTACCAGTTTTTCAGAACTAGTGCTGAAGTAGAAATGTTAATAACGCAGGAGTCATTCGTATAAAACATGAAGATCATAATGGCCTGATTTACAGAGTTATATAGAAAGCTTCCAGCTTTGAGAAGCATGGAAAATGCTGTCTGTGCCTACATTAAGGCTATTTCTTTTGTAGAAACATCTGTGTGCAAAAATTTGAGTTTTTGCAGTGAACCCGAATGAGGCTAGCTGTGATCCGAGAGCTGTTCCTAGTGGGTAATGAGCACTGTCTAGCACTTGCTGATAGTCACTCGGCACAAAGCCTGGGAGCTGAATGAACCAGGGAGCCTAAACCGGTACCTGGACGGGGTTCTTCTAATACAGGGTTGGTGCAAATTTGTGCAGCAGTGAGAGGAGAACTGGGTTACCGGTTTGCCTGTGCGTGGTCTGCGAGTAGTCTGTAGTGTTATGAGACTAGACCTCATTAGCAACTAACGTTTCACTAAGAAAAAGAATGTTATCTGCAAGAATCTTTATTTATGCTGCACTGAGGATTTAGGGACTTGAATTTCTTTAACAGAAGTTTTAAATGACAATTAAAAAAAAGTATTAGACAAGTACAGGGCTGGCTACGGTTACCCATACATGCTTTACTATTCATTTTGACCCAAAAAGGGAAAGAATATGACACAGGAATCCATTCATATGTTATTTACCAAGTCGTGAGGTTGGGGTAATCAGCTTCTATAAACTAAGGCCATTTGGAAATAGGACAGGAATTATGCTGGCAGGGGAGAGGGAGGGTTAGTTTTATATCTCACAGTTGTGAGTTTTCAAGAATTGATAGCCTGTTTTACCTGAAGAGAGGGTTAGAAAGGGCTAGATCCATTATGTTCATAATAAACAAGAATTTATTTGAAATATAATTTTTGTAATGTCATTGTTTTGCAAAACAACAGCACCGATCAGGCAGTTAAGATATTGTCAGAGGTGCTCTTTTAATTTAGATATTCTTGGAAAATACATATGTATAATATATGTACATATATATATATACACACAGTATATAATCTACAGCTCTGAGAGCTTTTAAGTCAGGAATGCTGAGTATTATAGTATATGGAGGTCAGAAAAAATTTTTACTTTTCTGTGTGTGTCTGGGTGTGTGTGGATGTGTGCGCGTGTGTGAAAGCTTCCCCCACCCCAGTAGTTCTGGGCTGCATTATTCTAGCGCTTATTACTGATTTGTTTTGTGCTGTTTCTCAGTTATCCATTTTCAAGAATTTTATTTCATCTTTCATGGCTTTTGTGAGGTTTGTTTTTGTTTTTTATTGATGGAGATTTTTGAAATTATGTAAACATTTGTTTTACAACCACCACCACCCCCCAGAATAATTCACTTTTGTGCTTTTTCTCTTTGGCAGCTATATATCAAAGGCAAAACAATTGGAAAGGTTGTTAAGATGTTATTTTCTAAAGGAACCACTGGTAAGACTTCTGTTTTCCTCCTGGGGTAGTGGCGATGCATTTTTATTTAAGCAGCGATTTCACCAGAATCAGGTAGTTGCCAGCACCATTGCTTGTATCTGAAAGCACAATTTTAGCCTGTCCTGCTCGTCAGGACTGTAGAGACATCTGTAGGTTCCGGCTCTTCTGTAGTTGGCATTTGCGTTGCAGACCACTGTCTTCTCTGGTACTTGTACATTGATCAGAAAATTGGTGGGGTGTTTGGAATCATTAAGAGGCTCAGGAAAAAAAAAAAAAAGTTAGATTTAATAAGGAAAAACAGCCCTGGTAGTTTCTGATCTAAATTTGTACTACAGTGTTTTTTTTTAAATCTGGGCTTCCAGTAGACTGCAGCTACAAGCAGTCATCTGTTAGCAAAAACTGGCCTCTGCTTTTCTATTTTATATTTTTTTAATTTATGACAGACAGCCAGTGCTTTTTGTGGGTTAAAGACAAGTCTCCCCATCAAAGCAAGTTCATTATCAGTGGTTGCAAATCTGTGACAATTCATAGAGGATTTCATTGGTTTTCTAAGACCCCTTTTTTATTGTCATTTTTTCACCCTGAATCTGGTTAGTGATGTAACATTTGCCAATGATCTAACCAAAAAGGTCATGTATTTATTTTTGTTACACTATATTCTTTGTAAATGTTTAATTAAAATGTGCACTTTTAAAAAAAAAACACAGAACAAAAAAAAAAAAGAGCAATTGGGTTTGCTTGAGAAGCTTCCTGGCACAATTGTTGTAATCCTGCTGCCTGCACACAATTCACTCCTCTCCCCGCAGCAGTCAACTCCTTTGCAAATTTAACTTGCTAATCAGCACCTGGCACCCAGCAGGCATTACTTCAAAATGGCAGGAGATCTGAACTGGCAGTACTGAAGACTGGAAAGAATTAAGTGTGTGGTGTCTCAGAGCAGTATGTACGGGATGGATGTGAAATTATTTTTAGAATAGAACTAGTTCAGTGATCCCAAGTGGGAAAGGGAGGTTAATTTGGAAGGAAAGCTAAACTATTTTCCAGTCACTTTATTCCCCTTTTCTTAATTTGAGATTTGGCTGCAAATTTTACAACCTGCATTCCAAGAAAATAAATCAAAAGGCTTTCCAGTTCTTTTGACACCAGGAAGTAAAGGTACATCGACAATGTGTCACCCTGCTTTAAAAGCCAAAAAAAGCACAACCACCTTTCTTTTGCAGGAACAATGAAAATTTAGCTATAACCCTGAAATCTGTCACTGTGAGCAGGTGTTAAAAGCATACAGTACATTGATGGTTCTTTGTACTGTGCCTGGGAACTCGTTTCCTTGAGCGTTTGAATTTGTTAGCTGTAAAAGACACTGATTTTGCAGAAACCTGAATGTATCGTGAAGCTTAGTCGGTCTGGGAGGAGCCAGGCTGATGGAGAGAAACAGGGTGCTGAAATCTTATCTACTGCGTGCTTGTGACAGGTTCAGGTCTGTGGATGGATATGGCTTAAATCCATACATCTTTGGGGAAAAGGGACCAGATCCAGCTGGTATAGAGGGTTTGCATTTTGAGTGTTTTGCCTTGGAATGTTTTTTAAATGTATTTAAGCTCTGGCCCACAAAGAGACTTGCTTGGGCTAGTTTGTGTAGCACAAATTGGTGAGTTCAGGTCTCGCTTTCACCAGCGAGAGGCAGGAGAAGTCAGCTGTCCTCAGGAGCTGGAAGGGGCCAGGGGCAGGCTGTAATGATCCACGGTTGGCGCACTTCATAAGCTGACCACTGACTGTATTCACGACTTGGGAGCGGTGGGTTCACTCGGTCTCGCCCTCAGCTATGTATTTCTCTAAATTAGGGGGTCGCTGAGGGAGAGCACGGAAGGAAGGCCTTCAGCCAGTTAGTTATCTGGAAATGGCCACTCAAGAGCTGAGGATGTTCATATGCTCTCCACAAGTTGTGTTTTATCCAGGTGCCACTCCATTTTTTTTGTGTGTGTAATGACATTTATTTATATAAAAACATTAATTTTTAAAAGTTCTAGAGCTTTGAGTTTGTATGAGATTTGAAACTGTGCTGTTTATATGGACTTCCAGGAATGGGATGGGGAACAGGGCAAGAAGAGGTGCTAGTTGGCAGCCAACCCCTCCACAGACTTGTCCACAGATTGGTTGTTCACTTCAAAAATTAGTTTTTTCTACGCTAGATTTATAATTTGAAATTGTTTTGGAACAATGTTTTTCAGGGAAGCTTTCATAGCGAGGGTTATTATTCTCCCTTTGTAATGTAAGCTGGAAAGAGAAAGTTCACCTCATCTGCATTTCAGATTCTTTACCCAAAACCATGTCAGCACAGAACAGGGTATTTGAGCTCGACTCCCACATACTTGTGGAAGTTAAAAAATTAAAATCAATTATTGGGGAAAATAAATTCTTATTTACATTTCCTCAGAAATCTAGAAACATCCCTGTTGTGTTTTTTTTTTACTTATTTTTTGTGCTTTATCTGTGTTTTAAAAAAAAATGTACTGGGTTATAATGCATTTTATTAACACTATGTACATATTAGCTGCTTTGTGTTTCAGAATGGTAGTAATTGCTTTGTATATTAAAGTGATTCTTGTGAATTTGTGAATTGTCATAAAGACGTGCTTTTTCTTACTGTAACCTTTGTGGTATAAACTGTCATAACTCCCTTTTTACACAAACATTTATGTGCAGTCACATAAACATGCTTTAAAAAACTCTACAAAGTCTCTTTTTTAAGCAGGATGTTCCATTTACACTAATTTAGTGGCAAATGGCAGAGAGAGAGGAATATGGGAAAAGGCTTATTTTAAGCAGACTACGGTGTTCTCTCATGATCTGTGGCCTGCTGTAAGTATTCATGAGATATTTTCCCTAAAGGAAGGGCTTTTTAAATCTTAATTAAGTTGAATTAGATTAGTGAGAGGTTAAGTCCTGAAAAACATTCCACCTCTGATATTTTTAAACCTGCTTTTCAGTATCCATTCCAGTGGTAATTAGTTCCATTGTTTAATAATGTGTGAAAGACTTTTCCCTTTCACAGTTTAAATATGCTGTTTTTCCCACTTTTAAGCATTCCTGTAAACCATGTACTACTGATGTTAATAACAGAGCAGAGCAGAAGGCAGCAAACACTGCGAGGATCGCAACCTGATTATGTAATCTGCAAGGCTGGATCCAAACACTGGGAGGAAAGCCAGAACAAATTCAGCACTGAGGTAAACACACCTCCAGTGAAATCAAGGGGAAGCAGTGAGGTCAGCTCATTATGGCTGGGATTTTGTGGTTTTCACAACAGAGCGTTTTCATAATGCCATTCACGTACTTGCTGAGAAAAATTACATGTCAGTAACGAGGGAGAATCCTAAACAGGGGTTTGTCCATCAGATAAAAATGCCGTTTGGCTTGAATTTAACACTGAAAAGAATCGGGTAACACAGTGCTCTGTGCAGTCAGTAGGTCAGCTGGTAAACCTGATTCTTCTGACACTGCTGCACCTTCAAGCTCTTCATAAGATACAGAGCTGAATTTCATACTCCATGTCTTAATATTAATCAAGCGTGACTTTAGTTGCAATGATGTTTTAGAAAAGTTTGTTCCCTTGCAGAATGGCATGTTTTAGGGATGGTTTCACAATCTCACAGCATGTTCACGTCTTTTATCTGGTCATTTCCCTGTGACTTGGATCCTCTCCCTAGGGTGAGTAATTTATTTCTCAAGAGACTATTTGTGCATTGCCCCACTACTCAGGGACCCGTGCCCTAACACATCCTCCCTACAGATGAGTTCATCTGTTACAAAACAGAACCAATGCAGTGGAACCACCCAAAGGAGAATCACACTGACTTCTCTAGTGCTGGGATGAACAGGGTGACAGAGTGCTCAGGCAGGGCAGTAGTGTGATTGCCAGACAGCCACTGAAGCATTACCATGCATCATCTCACACTAGAGCAGAAACTCACCTGGGACCACTCAGTCGGGACACCAGAGTTCGCAGGTGTCATCGCGGAGGGCTGCTCTCTGTGTGCTCACTCACTGGGCAATTACACCTCTGCTACTTCTCTCCTGCGTGTCTGGTGTGGTGACTCCTGACATCTCCCTGAAGCTAAGTGTGATGGGAATACAAGAAAGCTGCAAAGCCCAGCCCAGGACAACAGAAGGCACTGCTCACTGCCTGGCGCAGGTGGGTGTTAGCACTGCCCAGCGGGAATGGGCTGTAGGTTTCAGCTGAGTTACGTTCTCACGGTTCGTGCCTGCCCCCTAAACACTGTAGCTTAAAAATCAACCAGAACTAATGTGCTTGTGGTGGTGGCCAAACTGCAATATTCCTGGTGTTGGTCTCCTGAGTCTAAAGGAGCGCCCACCCCCAGTAGCAGTCAGAGAAGAAGGTGTCCCTTTGAGGGGGTGCCATTTGCAGAGCTGGGGAGAGGTCACCAAGAGCTTACCTCTGCAGGTCAGGGACAAGGCGCTCACCTGAACTGCCAGTGTTACCTCATGCTTTGCCTCACAAGTATTTACTCAGAGGCAGTAGCATTGCTTCAACCTTCAAACATACTCCTTCAGGTTTGCATACAGCTGCTGTGCAACAGCAACACAGCAAAAGAAGCCAGACCTGGTCTCACAGGAAGGCTACAGGCTGTAACAGCAGCAATGGGGAAACAGACACTGAAAGCTGTTAAAGATTAGAGACGGACACAAACTGATTTAAGAATGCAAAACTTTTCTTAGTGTCAAAGCAAGGCCTGGAGCAAAGCGTCCTTCTTAAAAGTGTGTAGGTTGATGCATTAGGCATTATTCTGCACTACACTGGGCTTTATTCTGTGCTATTTAAGCAGGCTTTTTAAGCATGTTCCTACTACAGCAACAATGCAAGCTGCTAAGGCTCTCAGTATTGCAGCTGCAGCCTCTTGCAAGAGCCGAGCACAGCCAGGCAGCAAGCTTTCCCCACAGACCAATTCACGTGCACTCACAGGCCCAAGCACCAGCACGCTGCTTTCTGCCAGCCTCAGCCCAGGGAGAGCCTAACATACAGTGACCACAGAGGAGCTCAAAGAGAAGGAAACACCAGTCAGGATGAAAAGGAAGACGGGTGGTGAGAACTTACAGCCACACTCCAAAAACTAGCACCAGAGAGAGAGTGGGGAGAGCTCATAATTTTTTTGAACCATTGCTCACCCAGTTGACAGGACAGAAGAAGCCCGTGTCTGGCACATTAAACCTCACATCATGTTCTGTTTTTAATTAAAGGTGCTGTCTTCCTTCCCTGAAAGGGACTTCAACTCTAGTTTCAGACTGCAAATTCCCAGCCAGCTGCGTAAGTACTGTTTTAGTGACACCATGTGGCTTCTGAGGATACTGTTGTAAGCGAGTGTTTAGAGCAGCAACTCTTAGGCAGAGTCCAGAGTCAAGCAGGAAACTTTGCTGAAAATACGCAAGATGAAGCACAAGACCTTGCCTCATTCATGGGAGCTCATGATAAATGTGTCACTTCCAGATTACAGTCTGCACATCGCTGCTGGACCACAGGCCCTCTGCATGTTTTCTAGCAAGTTTGATGGAAGCAGAAGTGATATAGAGCTCCTAATGTCCGTGGCCCAAAGCAGCTGCTGATGTTTGCTGTTGCCAGTGCCAAAGACACGCACACTCTTAAAACCTGAACCTGACCTGGGGCTTTGTAAGTTAAGTTTAAAGGAAAAAAAAAAGTTCCACATCCACAAAAAAAAAAAAAAGTACTATAGCAATTCCTCCATTTAGAAGTGTAGCTGTCTTAGCCTATTGTTTTCACCAATTTCATTCTTCCACCACTAGAAAGAGAAGGAAGTCTGCTGCTGGTGTGAGCCAGATTCCAGGCTGCAGCATTTTTCTTAGGATCTTGTGGGATAAACACACAGAGGTGTTTTTACAAGCTCAAGGTAGGAAATCAGTTACTTAGAACAGTGTCTAACTACCACTGTGCACAGAAAGCATGCTGAAATCTAGACACTGCCCCAAGTAATACAAGAATAAGTAGTCTCCCAGCTACAAAGACTTTACAGCAGCACCTTCCTCTCCTAAATAGCAGCTCTCAGAGACAGAGTGAGCCACAAACAAAGGCAGAAAGTAGAACATTATTTAGCGGTACTTTGAGAGTCAAGGACTGATTTGATATTTAAAGAACAGTTTGAGTCTCCTTGTTTCATTTTCCCTGCTGGCACATGTGCATGTGTACCTGCTGCAAGGAGCCTTGATCTGTGCAAGGGAAAGTTACCTTCTTAGAGACAACCCAAGAACCATGACTGCTTCAGTACTGCAGGCACAGCCTCCACGCTTGCAAGTCAGGTAAAAACACCACTGATTTCTCAGTTGGCTTACTCTGCAATACTGATTTCCAACCCACCTCCCACCCCTTCACCCCCCCCACCCCCCACCCCCCCCCCCACCAGATCTTGTTCTTGTTCCCCTATGCCTCTTCAATTCAGCAGTGACAGCAACAGAACAACTTTATAGCAGCTGCCTTTGTTGGGTTTGCCCTTTAAGTGGCTTCTTTTACCACAACTTTTAAGATGCAGAAGCCCTGAAGAGTTAAAGCATTTAGAGCTGGAGTCTTAGCTTTTCATCCCCTTTTCTAGAGTTAAGTGATAAGGGGGAAAAAAACCCCACTCTAAGTTTCCCACAAAAAATAAGTGTGGTTTGATTTTAAACAACAGGTCTTTTGATGCCATTTTTGATGCCTGGAGATTTCTGCAACTTAAATCAGTTTGAAAAATTAAATTTGATAAAAAGTCAGTGGAAGACCCTATACAACTCTACTGAGAAATGAAGCAGAGGTTCAATACGCAGATCAGCTGTATCAGACCAAGTGATCAGACAAGACCACCAGAACAAGAAGCCAGTGAAATTACAAAACTGCAATTATATGCTTAGGAACAAGTGTATTGAGTAGAAACAAGGGGAGGATTGAACAGCATCGGTGATTTACTAACAAAGCATAGAGTCAAAAGTCCTCCTTGCGACTACCCTTCTGTGCTTTGTAGATATGAACATCCTTACTGGAATCATAGTGGATCTCATAGACAGAGAAACGGTCTCTCAGCATCTTCAAGAATTTGTGATCCCGTTCATAGCGGATACGACAGGAAAGAAGAATCACGGTTTGCTCTGAGCACAGGTGCTCTAGCGTCTGAAGCAGTTCTGCAAAAGTTTCTTCCAAATAAACGATGTCTGCACCCAGGATGAAGTCAAATGCTCCTGGAGGGAAGTTACCCAGGTCTTTTCCCCAAGTCAGTTCCTTCACCACAGCTCTCGGACGTAGTTCAGAAGGTAAGTTAGCCTGTACGTTTGACTCCAGGAACTCCAGTGCTGCCGCCCTGTCTGTGATAGTAACACGAGCACCTAAGCGGTACAGAAATGTATGTCAGACAAATAGTCAATGTCCATAAATACAGCATTTGGAATACAATGCTCTAAGTCAAGCAGGCTCCCTAGTTCCTGTTAAACATTAGCAACTCCCCTGAGCTGCCTGATTAAAAACAAACAAACAAAAGAACAAAACAAGCAAAAAGCCCACAATTTAAATACATCCTACCCTTCGTCAGTCACTTAAGAATATAAAGTGCACTCCACATGAAGATTAATTTGGGGAAGGAACAAAAAGTGTTTTCTGGAGCTTTTTCTTAGTGCATTTTCTTAGTAGAGGAGTTACTTTCTGCCTTTCCGTAGGTGACAAGAGTAAGTTACAGGGATTGTTACAATGAGCCTGCTCCAATTCCATATTTGTTCAGTAGGACAGAGGCAGCTAGAGAGCCTCTTTCACAGGTCAGACAAAAATTATGCCTGTGTGATTTTGCATGGCATGATTGTATTTTGTCAAACTGCTTTGCTTGTATTATTTCAGTAGGCACCTTCTACAGCCACTAGAGCTTTGAGTTACAAAATTAACCTGGGACAGTTAGCACAAATTTAACATAGTACCCAGTCCCTGCTTCAGCCACAGACAGATCACAAGCAAATCACTTCATTTCTCCAGACCTTGGTTTCCCTGTCTACAAGATCAGCTAGCAAGGCTTACACAAGCCTAGAGAGTGGTTTCTGTCTGGAGCTTTATCTATGCTGCATATGAGGACAAGTGGAAGACAAGCAAGCGCAGCACTTGCTCCCTGGGGGAGAATAGCTGCAGAACAGAATGCTGCTGAGTTGAGTACCATGGTAACAGACGTCAGCCTTAACAGGGTCCCACTATAAAGTAAACGGCAGTGGCACCACCGCTACAATAAATAACGCAGCAGGCTCTGAAGTCTTAACAAGAAAGGAAGATGACTCAGGCAGGAAACATCACAGTTCACATATGTAGCTGTGGTGCTAACTTCTATACCAGGCATGTAGATGTAAAAGTGCTAGTTTTACTACAGTTGTAAATTGCTTTAAACAAGCAAACAAAAACACCCTTACCTAATAATGTGGCCACTATTCCCAGCAATCCAGTTCCAGCTCCCAGCTCAATCACAGACCGATCCCTGAGATCAATGCCTCCTATCTCCAGATAGGCACTCAGGACAACAGCCTAAGCCAAGAGACAAGGACAAATTAAGTACAGGGCTCATTTCAGTCATACTGAACACAAGATTTCTGACTGACACTGAGAGGTTATATGAAGGGTCAGGCACTTCAGGTCTGCAGCAAGACTTTGTTCAGCCCTTCTCTGTCTCCTGTGTGCACGTGTGCTCTTTTTATGAGTTTTATGGAAGACTCTTACAGACAAAAGGAAAAAAGAACCACAGAGGCTACAACTCGGACACAGTAACACTGCTTCATGAATCCCCAAACCTAACAGGAGGCAGAAAGAGTTGCATTTGGAAAGGAAAAGCTGGGGGGTGTCACACATTCGTGAATGAACTCAGTATTGCGAAAGTCCAGGATAAGGTTTCATAGTATCTTGTGTGGTATTTCAAAAGGTATCTGCACAACACTGGCATGCGGTCAGGAACGACACAGGGAAAGTAAAGTAGTAACACTTCTATCTGGTTATATTTAATGTGTTATATTTTACAGCAATCTTGATAACAGGAGCAATCTCCGTAGCAAGTTCTGTCAAAGTCAATGTCGGGAAAGACCAACAGCCCTATGTGCCAATTCATTTGAGGAGCTTGCTAAAATTGCTACGTTTGTTCTTTAAAACTAGAGGTAAAAGTGCAATTTGTGTCTGGACAGAGACCCAACCATGGGAAGCCCTTGGATTCCTACAGCACTACTGCAACCTGCAGCCTTTGGCCTGCCACAAACCCTTCTGTTTTGAACAGTTCTTATCCCCAAGATAAAGTCTATCAGCAGTCCTTCTTGGCGCTACAAGCTGCAGGATCCGTGCTGTGCTCTGAAGGGCGTTAAGCAAACATCACAGGCCACTGGTAAGAAATGGGTGAGAGTTCTGTGAGTTACCCGGAATGTTTCCTGTATTTGGCACTGGCCATGCAGGGATTAAGGTGGCCTGTTTCCCTTGCACTCCTCTGGCATCTCTTGGGGGGGGGGGGGGGGGGGGGAGAAAAAAAGGTAAAGCAGAGTTTAACTTTTTCTTTTTGTAAAAATAAAAGTAGGAAAAAAGCCTTCCTTTGACAATTCAAGGTTGAATAATTTTCTAAGGTGATTCTGAAAGCTAGGGCAAGCGCTACAGGAAGCCATCAAGTACAGAAATATTTCGTTCGGTGTGAACACCTACCGCATCCCAGACCACCGCCGCCACCCCCAGCCGCCGCCAGTCCTGCCGGACCCGGATGGTGTGGCTGGCGAAGCGGTACGTGGCCGAAGGGCTGTGCAGCTGCCGCACTCCCCAGCCAGCTCCCTCCTCGTAGGGGACCAAGGCCATCCCGCCGGCGGCCGATCGCCTCCTGCGGCGCGGCGGGGCTCGGCGGGCGCAGCGGCAGCCCCCCCTCCCCGCCTCGGCTCACCGCTCCCGCGATTTCCGCGCCCGGCGGGCGGGAGCCAGCGCCGCCGGCAAGGCCCTCCCCGAGCGCCTCGCTCCCCCTGGCCCGCCCTGGACGCCGCCGCCGCCGGGCCCAGGTCCGCTCCGCCCCGCGCCGCCGCCCGAGGCCGAGCCGAGGGTAGGGGAAGGCCCGAGGCTGCCGCGGAGAAAGGCCCGGCTCTGCCCCGGGCCCGGCCCCTCGCCGCACGGTCCGCCCGCTACTCACGCGTCGCGGGCCCTAGGCCGCCGCGGAGCGCCCGGCCCGGTCCCCAGTGCCGCAGCCTGCGGCGGGTGGGGCCTCTTCGGGCCGCCGCCCGGCTGGGGAACGGCGGCGTGGCCGGCGGCGCTCAGCGGCTTCCCCCGGCGGGGGGGGGATCAAATCACGGGTAGAGAGGGATGAGTCTGGGACTGGAAGGTCTCCAGAGCGCTCCTGCCCCTCAGCCACGGCGGGGCGGGGGTAAGGCAGAGTGTAGGCCATGGCTGTCCTCAGGGCGATGCCGGCGGCCCAGGGGCTGGTGCCGGCCATCACGGGCTTGGCAGCGTGGTGCATGGCACTGGGGGGCCGCTGGCTGGGGCAGGGCTGTGCCTGTGCCCGTCCCTGGGAGCTCCTCGGGGCATCCCGGAGGGGAAAAGTATCTCACTGCTTCCTGCGGGAGGCTGCGGCCGGGGGGGGGGGGGGCTGCTTGCATTTTCAGACCTACGTGCCACGCAAAAAGGTATGAGGTGCAAAACACCCTGTGGGACATTGCTGTCCCCGCAGCTTCTCTGTGGTTCCAGCTCATGGCTTTTGTTTCAGGGTTCTGGAAGTCAGTGCAAAGGCAAGGCATTTGTCCAGCCCACCAGCCTTGTCCTCCATTGCTGGCATGGTGAACATTGTTTCTGCAAGTGCGTGTCACCAGCCTGGAAGCAGTCCCTCAATAACTGAGTAGCCATCACAGAAACACAACACTTGTGCATCTCGGTTAGAGCATCGACCAAGGCAGTACAGCAAAAGTTGCTCTCGGGTGGTGGTGTGGTGGTAACGCTCTTGTGGCATTGTTTGTGCATGGGCTTCTCTCACCTTTGGCTCCATTTAATCTCTTGTTTGGCAAAACAACACAGTGCTCCTCTCCTTTGCGTGTCTCCATCTCCAGTTACTTGAACTTCCTCCAAAGACTGCTAAAGGCCATGGGAGGGCTGGGGAAGCATCCTGGCAGCGCTTGCACTCTGGCTGCCTGGAGGCGCTGCTGCAAGAATTCCACCAAAAGGTGCAGGACCTCCAGCTGTGCTCCTCGGCCCCTGCAAGGGCCAGGCCACATGTGCGAAGGAGCACACGTGGGGGAGTGGGGCAGGGGAGCATCATGCCATCTCCAGTGGCTGTGCAGGTCGGCAGCTCCCAGTGTCACCAGTGACGGGGCAAGGCTGGCCCTCAAAGTTGGGGAGCGTAACCAGCTCCAGAAAACATCCCCACTCTTTCTCACAGGGAGCAGCAAATCTGGCTGGCAGATGAAAGCAAATGTGGTTACATCTGAAAGCTGTTGATTTCAACAGAGTGGCTCAAGATTCATGAAAGCCTTTGCGGAGGAGCATTACAGGCCGCACAGGGGTAGCAGGAACTAAAGCTTGTTTTTAGGGTTCTGCTACTGTAGGGGAGTGGAAACCAGAATTTCACTTGTCCCAAACCAGTTCATACTTGTCTTATGGCAACTCAGACTTTTCCGCATAAACATGCCAGAGCAGGTACGATGATTAAGCTTATTGTGGTTTTATGTCCTAAAGTGCTGGTCCCTTGCCACCACTCCTGCATTTGAGAGTTTGAAACTGCTTGTGCTATTATCTCGATTATTTTTTTAATTATTTATATAGGCAGTGTGGGAAAAGCAATGAGAGTGATTACACTTGAAATGAGAACTCTGCTTGGATGAGTTTTTGAATCGCTTACACTATGCCTAAACTACACCATCAGGCAAATGGAGGGAAACTCCCAAAAGGCACAAAGCTTTTGCCTCCACCTCCAGCACCACATGCCAGCCCTGGGATCTCCAGCCGAGGAGACGTGGAGGAGCGCGGCAGGGCTCCAGTGCTCCCAGCTGCCTTCTTTCCCCTGCCCAGAGCAGTTTTCTTCCCCTGCAGTATTTCATGAGACCTAGGGTCTGGCAAAAGAGCAACTGGAGTGAAAGCAAGCTGTATGTTAAAATTTATATATTTGTTCTCAAAGATGATAATGCAGCAAGTGCTTTTATCCCAAGAATGCGGTTTTATAAGTCAGGCATCTCTGAGTATCTTTGGAGCCCAGCAGGTTCTCTACCAATCCTGCTCCGCTTCCCAGAACTATTTCCCCCTCTTTCCTATTAATGTTGCTTTGGCACTGACTTCTGTGAGCCTTATACAGAAGAGTAGAAATTACTTTCCAGATCATAACTGGATAGTGAAGCTATTAAAAGGGAAGCAAGTCCACTAGAAGTTCAATAAGGGCCCTGATTCCCCGTATTCATTCTAAGCCTGTATTTACCTGCTTTTCCCCTCTCCAAATCCATTTTCTAAGAAGGTTGCCGTGGTTTAACCCAGCAGGCAGCTAAAACAAATGCAAAGCTATTCGCTCATTCCTCGCCCAGTGCAATGGGGGAGAGAATCAAAAAGAAAAATGGTAAAACTCGTGGATTGAGATAAAGACAGTTGAATAGGACAGAAATGGAAGATAATATGATGATGATGATGGTGACGATAATAATAATTATACAAAACAAGTGATGCACAGCACAATTGCTCACCACCCGGAGCTGATGCTCAGCTAGTTCCTGAGCCATGCTGCCTCCTGGCCAACCCCGATTATCTACAGAGCATGACATCATATGGTATGGAATATCCCTTTGGTCAGTTTGGGTCAGCTGTCCTGGCTGTGTCCCCTCCCAGCTTCTTGTGCACCCCCCACCTTCTGGTTGGCAGGCCAGTATGAGAAGCTTCGCAACAACTAAATTAGTGTGTTATCAACATTATTCTCATCCTAATCCAAAGCACAGCACTGTACCAGCTGCTAGGAAGAAAATTGGCTCTATCCCAGCCGAAACCAGAACAAGGTACAGTACCCAAGTATTATAGTGACAGAGAAAGAGACTTGGTTTGTTCCACCCTTCCTGACAGTAAAAGGATAAGGAAAATGCAACAACAAAGAATTATGGCTAAAACAGTTGCCCAGAACTGAAATGCTTTTTCTCCCAGCAGGGCAGGAGTTTAGCACAACAATAAAACTGCAAGAACATAGCCTGGTCCAGCTTTTAAACACTGCAGAAGGCTACAAGGGCACGTAAGCTGCAGATAAACTTGCGAAGTAGGGAATAGCTGATTTTAAGGTAAGCAAGAATGAGTAAAAGTATAAAGAAACACCAATTCAACTCCACTCTTACCTTATTCAGCTAGTTGATAGAGCAAAGTCATAATGTGTCCAACTATAAGTAAATCCTGCTACCTCAGATGCAGGTAAGCTGCTTGGGGTAACTAAGAAAAAGTGTTTAAGAGCAATAGTCCTTGTAATACTCAGAAGATCAAAGAATCAAGTAGATGACACAGAAACGAGAGCAAATTATTTCAAAGCTATACTAATATACCTCCCTTTCTGAAATCTTCTCTTTCCTGCTTAATATTTAAAATCCTCTCTTATAAATGCATGTGGCAGTTCTTGTGATAGTTCTGCAGACACTGCATGTACCGCATGGCTGCGCATGGATTTTGGAACCATCCGTGATGTGGGGAAAATACTGCATCCCTCACGCAGTCTCTGGTTACCAAGGCAAAGGCAGGTATAAATAGAAACAATCTGATTTTTTTTTTAAACTCTATCTAGAAACCTGCGTTGTTGATAACCCTGACAGCAACGCCTTATTCCAAATGGTTCTGTTCTACATTTGTGTAGAAACTTCTGGTCGTACACATTTAATCCTTTCCTCTCTAAATAAATAGCAGCTACTTCTGGTTGTCATTCCACTGAAATAGGAAAACTGTCTTTGAAGTAAAGTTTGGACAAATAGCTCTTTTGCCAAGAGCTTTCATCAACCAAATGAACGCAAGCTAACACAAAGCTTGGAGAAAAACCCAGAAAAGAAAGCGATCTTTCTCCCTAAGTGTCACCGTAAGTGGCCATTCAAATGACTAGCAGTGAAATGATTTAACATTTTTAAAATTTTCATCTTCACCAGTAGCTTCCAGATTCTCGACACCAGTGAGATAGATGGGGCAGTGAATCACCTGCTGTTAAATACAAAGGGAATAAACTAGAGATTAATTTGGCTGATGACAGCTTGCAGCTGCAGAATCAAGACAGCCTCAGCTTGAAGTCATCTGTATCATCTTCGGAACCAATGAGGTGAATTAAAAATAAAAACTTAACTTTCTGCAAAAACTGATGGGTTATCAGTAGACCTTATAACTTGCTGCTTCAGCAAGATCCTTGCAAAAATGTTAAATACTGAAGTAAATGTATGGTCTGATCTAGCGTGTCATTTCCTTCACACACAGAGTTACATTAAACAATGGAAGTAATGATCAAAAATATGAAGATATATAATTTCATAAATGCTTGAGCTGAAACACGAGAAGTTTCTGGAGCGTCTGAAGAGGGAATAGTTCCCATCAGTAACATTACATTCACGTCTTCAACCTCACATCTTGATAAACTGTCATACATAATCGCCACGTTTTTTAAAATGTCTTGTTACAGAAATGTCACTTAGCTTTTAGTGGAATTATGTGACTGATCTCTCAAAGGTCTTACAGGTCTGAAAGCTGATGTTATTCTGAAGTTTTAATTAAGGAACAAAAAGCAAAATGAGTAAGCTCTTCTTCGCAAGCAACCACTGCAGTTCCGGCTGCAGTTCATTTGCTGGAAGCCTCCGCCATTTACCACTGCACTCTCAGGTGTTCCCAGATGTACAGCCTTACCCACATCTCCAGTGGATGGACTTCCAGGCCACGAGATGCCACATGGCGGGTCTTGTGACAGGAGAGTCCCTGAGCCACCAGAGCGCGACTGACACGTGAGTGGGCATTGGTGTGCACACGGGTGGATACTGGGAAGGGCTGCTGCAGCAGTGCTCCACTGAGTGTGGGGCTGTGGCAGGGAGATCATGGTGCAGTGCTGTGATTTCCCTCCTCCGCCAGCAGCTTCTGTACTCCTTGCAGCTGGTTGATGGTTGTAGGCCAGGGTAACGCATGTGGCTGGCGTGTGGGATACTGGGCAGGGGAAAAATGCTGCAAAAACCACCCTTTTATGGAGTCTCAGTATAGATCTAGAGGCTTAACGTTAGGTGGCCAAATTTCTGATGTGCTCTCTAGATGCAGTGCTATATAATTGGAGAGGAAACGACAGTGCAAGCAATGCACTGTATTAATTTAAACCTAGTTAACAAGGACTAATTTAAAAACAATTATATGGACAGGCAGACAACAGCTATAGCATTCACAAAGATGCAAGAGCATCTGCCTCAGTGCAAAGGTTACCTTTTAAAACCGAGCAGAATTCAAGGTTACAAAAAGTGTGGGGGGTTTAGTGTTATTTGTAAGGGTATCAGCAGTGTTTGTCTTCTCCACTACTTAGAAGACAATGGAGAAGCAAGAGCCAAGTCTAAGCATTTTCAGGTACCTTAAAACTGATAGGAAATTCTCCTGGTTTTCAGCTGGGATAGAGCTAATTTTCGCAAGAAGCTGGGAGGGGACACAGCCAGGACAACTCACCCAAACTAGCCAAAAGGGTATTTGTTACCATATGATGTCATGCTAAGTATATAATGGGGGGGGCTGGCCGGAGAGGGGGGAATCACTGCTCAGGGATCGACTGGGCATTGGGTTCTGGGCAGTGAGCAAGTTGCATTGTGTATCACCTGCTTTGATATTCTTTTATTATTTATTATTTATATTATTTTCTTACTTATTTTCCTCTTCATTTGCTGTCCTATTAAACTGTCCTTATCCCAACCCACAAGTTTTACCTCTTTTTTCCAGTTCTTCTCTCCATCCCACCAGGGAAGGGGGAGGAGTGAGCGAGTGGCTGCGTGGTACTTAGTTGCTGTCTGGGGCTAAACCACGACTGAAGTGCTCCTCAGAGCCTCCCTCCAGGCTTTGGTGGCCCAGGGTTGGAATTAAACCTTTAAAAGTTTGCCCTAAACAAACTCACTGCAGGGCTTACACGTGCAATTTGACTTACCTGCAGTAACAGCTATTTCTAACACTTGGTACATCAAAAGAGTAGTTCTGCCAGCCCTCTGCCCAAGAGCACAGAAAGTACAGCTTTGCAGGCCTCCATCTTTCTTGGCTTCAGCATATCTCGAATTCTCTTCTCAGGTAGTAAGTCTCCATTAACTCTACCTCAGCCTTTGATCACTGTGAAGCTATCTTTATTTTACCTTAAGACAAAATGAAGGTAGGATCAGAAAAGAGAAGCTAAGGTAAAGAAACATTAACTCCCATATGTTCGTGCTGTCAGTATCCCTGCAGTGATCCAGATGCTCACATCCTAGCCAAGAAGCCTCTGCATTGCCTGTAATGACATCTTAGATTGCTGCAGAGGCAAAAGGATGGATTTAATCAATGACACCAGCACTGCAGTCTGTCCTTATGCTATGCAACACAGGCTCCTGGCCCTGGTTTTTATGTATTCACTGCTAGCCAAGGGTAGTAGAGAAGATGTAAAAGTGTGAAAATTTAGGGCTACTAAAAATCCACCTTGTGTGTTCTGAACAACCTCACTGGCTACTTTTTTTTCCCCAAAACATTGGAATTTTCTATTTCCTTAACTACTGTTTTGCTTCAGGCTTTTTCCCTTAAATGGTGATAGTCTTATGTTACTTGTCAGCTTCAAAAGACAATCACGCGTGCAATATTTTTGTCCTGTCAGCTGGCAGTGGATTTCAAAACAGGATGCCTATTTTTCCCCCCATTATTTGAAACAGTGAGGCACAGAAGTCTGAGCTTTTGTTTTCAGTTGGTTATACAGGTTCAACCTGGTGATTCATTCTTCCTGCAGCTATGTTTCCAGGAAAAGACAAAGTCCTGGCTCTTCTCCAAGTTATCCATAGACTGCTGAGAGTAACATCAGAAAGCGCTCCTTCTCCCACAGCTGGGACACTTTCTAAGAAGGGAGAAATTGAACAAAACACATCCCAGAGCTGGGGTTATCGCCCTGCAGACAAGCAAGGAGGCACATGGCCTTGGAAAGGCATGTGCGGTACTAAGTCAAGGTGAAGATAACAGCAGAATTTACAGGATTTAAGATTCCTGGCCCTGTGAAGCACAGCTGAGCACCTGCAAAGAGCCATTCTCTGTTTCTGGGGCTGATGGTGACTGTGAAGCTGGATGACTTATGGAAAATCCTACAATTTAATTTCAAGCATTTTAGGAGACGTCCAGCTTCTTGTTGCAGTTGGT
Source organism: Balearica regulorum gibbericeps (assembly GCF_011004875.1). NCBI lineage: Eukaryota > Metazoa > Chordata > Aves > Gruiformes > Gruidae > Balearica > Balearica regulorum. Next base: position 14,027,509 of record NC_046189.1, on the reverse strand, counting down.
GTGGACAAGAGCATATCCTTGGATTTGGGTATTTTTCAAGAGTCATTATTCAGATAGGAACTGGTAACTATGGTTTCAGACGTCTCCTCTCAGGGATACTGCAGCTCACAGATGAAGGGAAGCCTGGTTTTGCATCACAAAGCAAGGGACTATGGGGCTGTGTGGTTATGAGCACAAGCACTAAGCTTTCAGAAAGGGAGATAAATAAAAACATGCACAAATCTACCTACAAGTAACCATCACAGGAAATGTAAAGACTTGTCTGAGAAGTGGAGTTTCTTTGAACACAGACAGCGGCTCACATGTACAGGGCAAACGGGCCAAGTAAAGAGACAGAATTACCTTCCCCTGTGAGCCCACAAGCCAAAACACAGCTGGTAGCACTGATATTAGTCCTGTCAAGCCTGGCAGTCTTCATTTATTATACACCCTGCAAATAATTATACATATAGTTAAGCTTAAAGCTCAGAAGCTGCATTCAGTAGTTGGCAGGGTATGTTCCTCGCTGGTATAGATCCTTTGACCTCATTAGACTCACGTCAGGAGTGAATCTGGTCCTTTGTATTTTCAGAATAAATCATAGATCTTTTTCATCTCCACATCTTGGGGAATATAGATTGCTCCTGCTTTGGCTGTCATCACGATCTGACTTAGGTTTTGTTTCAGGATCCCGCCTGGCCTGCCTTAAAGGCTCTGTGGAGTTCTGGCAGCTACAGCAACTTCCCCAGAGGGCTTAAATAAGGATTCGTTTCCCACATTTTGGAAAGTTGTTTTCCCTTTTGTAAAAATTAAACATACTCTCTCCCCACCACGCATTAGTAAAAGTCAAACATGAGCCAACACTTGGAGGAGGAATGAAGGTCTGTATAACAAACTTGCTCTCTTTAGGGAACAGTGACATTAAGTGTCAAATTTATAAACTCCCATCTGCGCTGGCATTAAGACCCGCTGGAATCCATTTGGTAGTCAGTACCCTTGAGCTATTACTTTGTAGGTTACATTTAGGTCACATTTTCTTTGTGAACACAAATGCAAGAGAACTACTTTTCATCTTCATAAAAGCAAGACTCAGGTTGGGGGAAAAAAAGCGCAAACCTGCAATGCCAGAGCAAGTCAAAAGCTGCTCTGCTTCTCTCTGTTCCCTGGGAGAAAGATGCAGTATGAGTTTGAGGATGTCACAGTTTATGCCAGCAGGCAGCTAAAACAACCACACAGCTGTTTGCTCACCTTGCCAGAAAACCTGCTGTAACCCACTCACCAGGAAAATTTTTTTTTTCACATTAAGGCATGGCTGTCTCAGTGGGGAATAGCTGCCAGGTGGGAGAGGGGATGCTCTCCTCGAGCCGAGCTGGGCACGGCACGTGGTCGCTGGCTGCGGTGCAGCGGCAGCTCCCACTGCATCGCCCTGCTCTGTGCTGAGTCTGGCCAGTGCTCTGCGGGGATGTTTTTATGTGCCAACTTTCAGGCCAGTGCTGAGAGCTGGTCCTTCTTCCCATAATGAGCGACTGAAACCTGCTAGGTATGCAACTGAAGCAAGAAAAGAGAGAGAATTAAAAAACCCACAATGCCTTCATTTGAGGATCACACCTACCTAAAATCCAGGACTTTGGTCTGTGCCCTCCTTGCCTGAGTTCTCCTGATTGAATGCAGCGCCGAGGCAGTGTTCAAATGAAACTAAATGTAATCCCTGAGAGGTTAATTGAGCATGAATGCTCAGCGCTAATCCAAACTTCAAATACTGCATACATTTAAAGCTGAGTGATAAAACTGTTTTCTTGTCCCATAAGAAAAAGCTTTCACCATTTTAAGAAGTGTTTGCCCAGTGCAGAGGAGGACACAAGATCTTTCCGATTTGTTTTAATTTTGTCTGCAACCATGCAGGTTTGAGCCCCGTTCAGAATAGGACATAGCTCGTGATCAGGCTTCTTCCCCAGTGTCTGCCTCTGGCTTGAAGCAAGCAAGCAAATACATCCGTGAATCCCATTTCCATCAACTTGCAGGTCTCTCTTTCATGGCGGTTTTCACCCAGTACGCCTTGAAGCTGGAGTGACCTTCCCAAGCAAGGCGCAGAAGCGGCACGCTGCCATCGGTGGGACTGGCACTTCCCAGTGTTACCCTCAGCTCCTCCCCGAGGGTAGCAGCAATTCTCCCCCCTTACTTGAGATATCGTTATTGCTACTCTGCGGTAGGATTTACTAATCTTTATGGGCCAGCCCTGTAATCAGGAAAGCTCAATAAAACTGACCCACCCTCCTTGCACCATCATCTACACTGGGAATTGCCCTACCCTGGCTGCAGCCCTGGTGAACCGGGACAGCCCTGAAACCAGGGAGGGGGTGTTAACGCTGCAACTAATGGGAAACGCTTCACACAGGGTGGAAAAACAGTTCAGTCCAATGGATCATGTAAAAGCACGGTATTTGGTGTCTGTGAGTGAGGGGGGGTTGCTACCCAGTGGGTGCCCTGCTCAGAGAGATGGGGTAGTAACTGGGGGTTCTGCGGCACAGACCTCTCTTCCCGGAGCAGGAGGAAAAGGGCTTGAATCTCAACGGTCCATAGTAAGCTATTTTCAGCTTATGTACTGGGGACATTTGTTATTGCCAAGATCCAAAATGCCTACTTATCATGCAAAATGTGGAACTAGGTATGTGCTGCCCATTGTACATCAAAGTAATTGATTTTTTTATAATGGAAACTGTCTGATGATTCACTGGGGTAAATCAAGCAAAACAGTAGAAAGACAAGATGGAAAATAGGAAGAGAACCAGGACTGGTAATAAATCATGATAGATAGTATTCAGTATATTGCTATAGCAGTAAGTCAATAGAGTGCTAAGCTGCATAAATAAAAGATAATGTGTTTCATCTCTGCAGGGTGTTGCTCAGGCTATACCTATTAAAAGGACCACCTGGTTCTGCAGAAAATACACACAGCAACAGGTTTTGTCATATTATCCTGATAAATCACATCTGTATTAAGATTTTAAGAGTTACTTCACCAAAATGGAGGGGGAAATGAATATTCCTCATTACTGCAGCTACAGGGAAACATGCACAGATACGGAAAAATACTCTTTAGTGGTGCACTGAGGTATGTGGAAGCGGAAGCTTCAATTCTTCTGGAATGACGGGGAGGTGGGACAGTTTACTGTTTCTGTGATTTCCAGGGATTAAAGTCAGCTTCCTCTTGCTTAAGACCTACATGAATAAGGCTACACAGGGAAACAGACTACTGATTTCTTTCCTCCCTCTGCATGTTTGTATAAATCCTGATTACAACAGCACTAGCGCGGGAGAAGAGCAGCCTCGTCTCTTCCCCTTTGCAGGATTGCACACCAAGAACAAGTATGAGACCCATGGGAAAATTCTGGGAGTCAGAGGAACCACAACCTTCATGCTCAAATAGCAGTGAGACACATCACATACCCCAGCCACTCCAAGTTCCCAGCATTTTTTATCTATCGGGACAAGTACGTGAGGTTTTGGGTGTTGCCCTCAATGGCTGGGTCCCAGCGCTCAGCCGCCTGGTGAGCCACTCTTGCTCACTTCTTCTTCGCCCTTGAACAAGGATTTTCCACTGCCCAAAACCGCAGCTTTGGCAAAGGGCTTCCCTCTGAGGCTGCTCCGAAGCCCAGACTTAGCAGAGGTCCCAGCTTGCTGCTGGGATCCCACGAGGCACTTGCTGCAGTTGTACCTCCCTTCACCGAAGCCGGGCAGCCCCATTGCACGCGCTAGCGTGGCTGCAAGGAACAGGACGGACGTGGTTTAAGAAACGGACACTCGGCATCGTGGCTGTGTGGCTGAGACGTGCAGATTTGCCTGTGATTCCTACCACCGCTCCGCATGGAGCAGGTTCGCCTCTGTTGGCGTTGAGCTGCTGGATGGGGCCTGGCAGCACAGCGGGAGTGCAGCTTGCTCAGCCGCTGCCGCTTTCTAAAATAGAGTCAGCCAGGTGCAAACAAGGAAGGGTATTGCTTTTCTGGTGTAAGAGGGTAAATTGCACCAGTTTTAGTATTAAATAGCGCAGATGCAAGCCAGCTCTTATTCTTGCTTGAGAATTAATTACTTCACTAAACCACACCAACCCTTCAGCTTTCTTCTCCTCCTCCACCATCATCACCAAAAATCAGTGGATGCAATGCCAGAGGGAAGAAAACACCAACTTCTGAATGGCTGTTTTGCGTGAAACCCCTTTTTTTCCTCCTGACTCAGGGCAGTCTCCTGTCCCACCCGACGGTTAAGTCCCGGTCTTCCCAAGACCTGGGAGCAGGACCCGATGTCCTACAGCTTCCCAAGCAGAGTACAGAGGCTGTGAAGGGATGTTGGGCTGAAGTGGTTTAAAAAGCGCTGAAAGCAAATCTTCTCTGAGGCCCTCGTGTAATCCACAGCGAGGTCAGATTTCTCTGGAGTAACGAGGCTTTACAAACTGTCAGTAGCGTGTAGAGAGGCTTAGCTAACACAGCTTAGAGAACTTGCCAGCAAGAGAAAAAGTATAATTTATCGGTCTGAGGGAATAATCCTCGTATAAGACTATAAATCATTTATTTCCTCCCTTTATTGTGCCTGGGATTAAGTTGTACAGATTCTAGAAATGCAGCATCTAGGACTTCCTCTCTTCAAATAAACTAGCCATGGTTTTGTCTGAAAACTCTGTGTCCGCAATCACACGGGACAGCCAATGTCAGGGTTTGTCCTATAAAATGGAGTAAAACCCTGAGCCTGCCTATCTCTGGAGTAACTGCCAGCATGATAGCACTGTTTTGTAATACTTTGTGTATTCTTACGTCTCCTGCAGAGCCGTTCGTCTTATCAGAGGCCAGAGTTAAATTTTTGTAGCGATAGTGAGGTGATCCATTGCAGAATGAGGTATGGCCATGTTTATCAGGGCCTCTGACAGCTGTGGGTATCTTGCCCTCCAATCCATCTTCCCTGGAGCGCATTTGAGCATTCCAGTCCTCTGAGCAGCTCGCAGGTAGCTGGGACTCACCAAGCAAAACCGCAGCTGCCGGAGACTTTCGGTACGGCACGACAAAAGTCCCCGCGAACCCCAACGTGCGGTGTTTCCTCCCCAGACTGGATGCGGGTGAAGCGCAGAGCGGTGAATCACGAGCCATAAGCAAGCAGCGGGACGCGGCGTCGCTTACGCTCGACTACTCGAGGGACTTCACCGTGAAGTCATCGGGGCCGACCGCAGAGCTCCCAGGCACCCAGCCGCCCACTTACGCGCGGGGCCACCTGGGCACAGAACAACCCAGAAGCCCCTAAAACCTTTAATAATGGGGGGAAAGAGCAGGCGAGGCTCACAACCAGCCTCTCGGCCCCACAGGCGCAGCAGGGGGCTGCCCGCACCCCTCTCTCAGCCTCCCTGGGCTGCGCTGCGCAACCGCCGCCGAGCAGCACGCAGGCGGGACGTTATTCGCATTATCATTTGTTAACGCATTTATGCATCTTTTTAGCATTATACTATATTATTGCTTTTTATTATTTTATTATTGTAGTAGCAGTATTTTTACGAAGCCGGTGCTGCAGCACGTGCACCGCCCCGGGCGCGCGAGCCAGGCGGCCCGGGGGCGGGGCCAAGGGCGTGGCACCGGCGAGGGGCGGGGTCGAGGGGCGGGGCCGAGGGGCGGGGCCGAGGGGCCGCGGCCGCCGCTGCGTGTGTGGAAGGAAGGGGGCGGGCCAGGAAGGGCGCGGCGGCGGCCGCGTGACGGTCCCCACGCCCATTGGCGGAGCGTCGTCACGCGGCGTCCAGGCGGGAGGCGATTGGGTGGAAGCGAGGCGGGGCTGGGCCTCCCTCCCCCCCCCCCCGGCCTCCCCCCGCCCCTCCCCGGGCCCGGGGGAAGGTGGCCGCTCGCGCGAGGTCCGTTGCTCGCCGCGCGCAGGAGGCGGCCGGGGGGGGGGGGGCGGCTCGCGCGGCCGTTGGGGCGGGCGGGGGTCGCGTCCGGCCGGGGCGGAGGCGACGGTGATGCGGCGCTGAGGCCCGGCCCGCCCCTCCCTCCGTCCCTCCCTCCCTCCCTCCCTCCCTCAGCCCGGCGCCTCAGCTCCCCTCCGCCCCCTCCCCCGCCCCAGCCCGGGAGCCGCGTAGCCGGGGCCCGGCGGGGGAGCTCCGAGCTCCATGGGCAACACCGTCACCTGCTGCGTATCGCCGGACGCCAGCCCCAAGCTCAGCCGGGCCCGCGGCGGCGGCGGGGCAGCGCCGGGGCCCGACCGCTGGGCGGACGCGTACCAGGCGGCGGCGGCGGGCGGCGGCTCGGCGGCGGCGGAGGCCGAGTCGGGGGACTCGGATCCCGGCGGCGGCGGCGGCCCCCACCTCCAGCACATCAGCGACCGGGAATTCCCGGATGGTGAGCGGCGGCGGCGGGGGGCGAGCGGCAGGGCCGGGCGGGCGGGCGGCGGGGAGCGCCGGGCACCGCATCCCCCCCCCCCCCCCCCCCCCGCCGGCGGCTGTCCCCGTGGCGCCCCCGCTCCGCAGCGGGTGGGTGCCCGGGGAGACCGGCAGCCGGGGGCGCGGCGCTTCCCCGCCAGCGGCGCGTCCCCTTTGTCCCGGCGGCGGGGGCAGCATGAGGTCTGGCGAGCCCCTGAGGGGGGGCCCGGCCTGCCGCTGCCCGGCCCCGCGCCGCGCCCCGAGCAAAGTTCCCCGCGGCTGTCACCGCTCTGACAGCTCCGGGGGTTCCTGCGGGCAGGCCCTTGCTGCCGCCGGACGGGGGAAATCGGCTGCGGGTGCGGGACCTCGTCCCGAAGTACAAGCCGCGGGGCTACCGCAGCCGGCGCGGCTGCTTAACAAGTAACGCGGCCAGGGGCTGAGGAGCTGCGGGTTCCACCCCCTGCCTGGGGAGTGCCCTGCCGGGGTCCCTGGCTGCCCCCCTGGCTGCCCCCCTGGCCGCTCCCGGCCCGCAGGAGAGAGGGGTCGGGGAACCCGAAAGAATCATGGCTGAGCCCCCGGGTGTTCCTGTCTGAGGTGGAAGTCTGGCTGCTCGTTTCTCCTTGACTATGGAGTCGTGACTCAGTTTTAACATTCAGGCGGTTTGCAAAAGCTGCTGCATTTCCAGCCTCTGTTGAACAGGAGGAAGGAAGAGGGTGTGTGGGGAATAAGGGAATTAAGAATTACAAAGATTGTGTGCATATGACATCATTGTGGCTGGACGTGGGTAATTTATAATCTAGCTATGCAGGGTGCTCGGTTATAGCTGTGGACTCATTACACTGAGGTTCCTTGTCATGTAGCTCTCAGTGTTCCAGATTTCCTTTCCTTGAGCTGATGGGAAAGTACGTATTTGCTCTTCAGATTCCTTCCAGTTACACCTGGAGCACTGGTGTCACGCAGACTTGCTCTGTAATGCGTCTCCTTTGCAGGCATGCCTAGGAAGAGCTTGCAGGTTTGTGCTGCGGTGAGTTACTGAGACAACATGTAACAGGTTAGGGGTGCTTGTGTATGTATGTTCACGTGATGCCATAAGCATACATAAGCACAGTGTAATAGCTTATGATATTCAAAACTTAGTTCAATTAACAAGCGTCTTGCTATTCCTTTTCATAATTATAGCCACACCTATATGAAATATATTCAGTTGAAAAAAGATAGCTTGTCTGACATCTTTAATGTACAATGCATACAACAACAATTACCATTGGCCCTCCATACTCATCTTGAACTTAAAATACATTTGGCTGTCAGAGAGAAACTGGCTGCAGAAGAGTGTGAGGAAACCTTCAGAAATGGAATTAGTAAACTTGCATGGTTCTGCACAGCACCATATGGTGTGGCTGTTACAGAAGCGAGATGGAACAGTCAGCCCCTTGGATCTCCTTTGAGACAGCTGTGCAATACAGCAGTAGGAGAAATTATATTTGCCGTCTAGGAGAAATACAACTTTATTTTTGTGAGAAGATACTACAGAAATCTCTCAACTCTCCCATATTTGTTAAGGGAGGTGTAGCTAAACTCTCTAAAGATTCTAATAAGCCAAGCAAAAATGCCTAAGCTAAATAAATCTGCTCAGGAATAAGGGTTGTATTTGTTTGAATCTTTAGTATGTGATCATGTCAGCAGTGCTAAGTAACTAGGCTTAATTGTGAATTCATCCAGGTGTCAGAACTGGCCTTCAAGTAGGGAAGTATTTAATTTTTTGAATTTGCAGACGTGAATAAAAGTGTATAGTCCAAGAATAAGATAGTAGCTGTCTATCACAAATTTTACTTTTGTGGCTGTGGAAACTTTAGTCTTGAGGCAGGACGTAATCCTAAAATTAGAGCTGCATAAGTATTATATGTTTTAGATGATTTTAAAGATCACTTTTCCAGTGGTATGTGGTTCACTATTGCATGGCCTCAGAAGTAGATCTATGACAAGTGATAGATGCTATTTGTCTACAGTTTTCTGATTCATATAACTGTTTAGAGCTGCAAAAAGTATCAACGTTTGGTGTCTTTATGAAAATACAGTTCTGGATGGTCAATATTAGAAGTAACATTCTTGTGTTCATTTTTGAACATAATAAAGCGCTACCTGGGTAGGATTGAAGCATTTCAAAACATAAAGCATTGTTTGTGAAGCCTGAAATAGAGTGTTATGAGACAGATGTTATAATGAAATTAAGTGATCTGTTATCTGTTTAATTTAAGACCTTCTATGAAAATAATAAATCTGTAAACGCAGCACTTGCACATACCAGGTAGCAACGCTTATCCCTCTTAACTCTAGGATATAAAAACTGTCAGCATACCAAACCGTGCAAACAGCCTACATGTTTCTGTGCTGTTGACTACTACAGAGCATTAGTTTGTTGCTATAGTGGTAAGTAGTTGAGCAGTTTCATTTGAAGGATAAATATTACTTCTATAATTTATTAGTATATAATACCTTAGGTTAGCTAAGATGCCAGTTTTGTCAATAACGGAAGAGTGGGAACCTACTGACTGGCCTCTACTTGAATGCTTTGGCAGGGGGAAAAGAGAGAAAGCTGCAGGGAAAAAAAGTCAGGATCATCTTGGCTATTTTTGTTCCGTGCTGCTCAGTTCTAGGAGTTTCTAAGAACACAGCTAAATATATCAGAAAGCTAGCGTCCAAATGTGATGGAGATGCTTCATTCTTTAAATTTCTGTCTTTAAGTTGTTTGTTGTTCTTAAGTCCATCTTAATACTTTTGCGCTTGTTTTGCTAAAATTGAATGTTTTGGTTGTGTCAGTAATGCAGAAGTTACCAAATGAGCTGTGGACTTTTTGTACTGTTTTGCCTTGCTTTTTGGTAGCAAGTGGAATGTGGTCCTCGCAGGTCTACGATGATAAGTGAGGGTTATTCTGTAGCTTCTCCAGCACACTACTTAACAGGCACTGCTTTCCAGTCAGCACTGCTTAGATTGTATCAGATCAGAATTAAACAAGAAAAATCTCACTTTCTTAAAATGGGGAGGTTATGAAGTGGTATTTATACAAGACAAAAAAGGAGTGGTAAGTGGGATGGAGTTAAAACACACTGTGAAAGTGTAATGTTTCAACAAAAGTTAATTCGGATAGGAAGGGATTGTCAGATCCGCTGCTGAGAGAGTATTTAAAGGATGACTTTGTATTTTATGGTTCTCAAAATCCTGAGCCATAACCTGTTCAGCGCACAATTTTTCAGAATGAGAAATAAGCCTGCATTTGTGGTTTGGTATGCTAAGCCAAGTTGTATTAAGTAAATGGGAATAAAGATAACTTTGGTTAACAATGTTTTCTTCCATATAGATTCATACCTACTGTTAATGTTAAATATCAAAAGCTAAAATGAACCTAAAGCTGCTAGTTGACTGTTCAGCTGAGCATTAATGTTCCTTCTTTCAGCATGCAAGCAACAGTCAGAAGCAGCTTGAATTGACCAAAAAGGCTCTCCTATCTAGTAGTAGAAATGGCAGCTCTTTGATCTTAATGTGCCATTTTGGCTGTGCTGATTCCTGTTTGTTTTCCAAATGGGTGTCTGCTAATCTTTATTTTGGGCTTCTTTCTTCCCTGTGATTTTTTTTCTGGTTATCTGGGGGAGAACTTATGGCTGACACTTTCTTGCCAGATCCCTATGTTTAAACATAGATCTGATTTTTCATAAATTTGTTGATTCTTGGGTAAAACTAGAACAAGGCCTCTCTTGGCAGACTTTTCTCACTTGCACTTGAAAACATTATCTGCCTCCACCATGCTGTTTACTGAGTTCAGCAGTTTTGGGCGAAGGTTTGCCTGATTCCCATGAATCAAGGGGAAGACTGTTGATCTACTGAATCGGAGGGACAAAATGACCTGGTACCTTCACCTGGAGAACTGGGAGGTGGGTGGGTGGTAGAGAATGACAAGGGAAAAGACAGGGATGAGAGGGAAGAGCAAGTGGGAGAGTGTGGAGAGGTGTGGAGTGGGATGTGGTCATCACACAGAGGTTAAATGGGAAAACAAATGGGAAGGGACTTTGAAGAGGAGAGTGAATGAAGTCGGTGAGAATTACCTGAACAGGCTTAGACAGACTAGTGCCTAGAATAACTCTTCAAACACTTGTGAGCCTACCTTTCTTTTTTCAACAGCCCCCTGGCTCTCTAGGGCCTGTGCCATGCTGAAAGGGGCAAGCTTCAGGTTGCCAGCATGCCGCAGTTGTTAAACAGTGCTGAAGATGGACAGATCCTTGAATATACTGATTGTCCATGATAGTATTTTAACACCGGCTTGTCTATAAAGCTCCTTGCAGACGGTCTAAATACTGTTCGTTTGTTCCTCTCTTATATAATGTTAGCACTTTACTTCAAGCATGTGGGTGGAGGGTTTTTTTCCCTGTTTTTTAAAATCCTGGTTAAAATGTTAGTAAGTGAAATAAAAAAAAAAAAAGATGAATACTTTGATGCAAGGAGTCAGGTTGTTGATGCCAGCAGTTTTCAGCACAGGAAAGGCTTAACCATCTTGTGTTGGTTTTTGTGCCTCTCTGAAGAGCTGTAGCTGCATAGGCTGACAAATATGAAGTTGGGGGTGAAAACCGACTGATGCGCAGATCTCTCTTCTGGTGTTCCTCTCCTTTTTTCCTTGTGTTCACAAAGTTTTTCACCTAACTTACGCTCACTCTTCTTTCCCCTCAGTATCTCTTTCCTATAACTGACTAGGAATTAATTACAAAGGTATTTGTAGCAGTTACAAATAGTATGTGATCTTGACAAATGTGAAAGAATTGACTCTCTGAAGCCTGAAAGACCTTCCGTTTTATTGGCTTAAGATGCCTAATGTCATGGCCTTTACAAAATAATCTGTAATGTGCCTGTAGTGGAAATGACTGAATTGCTAAGTCATTCAGAAACAACGATGAAATTGATCTACAAATTTGGCAATTGGAAATAGAAGAAATCTTCATCATAGTATACTATCTGCATTCTGTTCTTATGCTTGGGTACTGCTGACAGCTAAGGAATCCTCTTCCCTTTTCTCTTGCCACTAAATCTTGGAGACTTCTGCAGTGCGCAAGTTTATGTAAGCCTTAGGTTTTTAAGAATAGTTGATATGGAACATATATACGTGAAGCTCATATGGATGGAAACTGATTTGTTTGTTTTGGTGAGTGTGTTTCTTCAGACTTCCAGTATAACAGCTATTATAACTGACAGATTTTAGTAAAACGGGAAATATTGAAAGGAAATATATGGGTAACCTGAGGGTTTTGCTGAAACTCATGGAACTAGGGAAAACAAATTAATTTTCATCTTGACTTTATTTTTTTTACTGTTTCCATGTAAATATTATCTCTAGATCCTTTCCTCTTCTGGCTTACTTTAGGAGACTTGCTATTTTCCCTCCTACCTGTCAGGGGAGATATTGTAGAGCAACAAAAGTTTTGTGGCTAGAAGTATCTGTTCTCTCAAGTGTGATCACTGTGGTGAGGTCATACTGAAAAGCTGACTAACAGGGAAATGAACTCTTGCACAAGCCAACAAAACACAAAAACCTACTCCTCCCAAATTCGCATTACACGTTAAATTAAGGTTTCTAACAATGTTTCTTCCACATATAGGTAGAAGGAAGAAGTGACTCTGGGAGGTAGGAGGAAAATTCTACCAAACATTAAGAACCTAGACCTTGGATCTGTAAATCCTTGCCACCAAGCTCATATTGAGATTTCTAAATCTATTTGTTTTTTCATTACAGCTGGAGTTTGAATGTGCACTTTTATTTCACTCACTAGAAAAATTATGTTTCCAGAAAACTCTGAATGTTTCGACTTGAAGGGACAAATGAGGATGCAACTGGCTTAAAAAGCTCAGCACTATTTATTTAAATGTGTAGTAAAGCCAGATGAATAAAACTGAAGATCATACTTGCAGGTGATGCAAATATCAGGGGTACCTCAACAGGTTACACAATATTCCACTGTCAACCAGGTAGTGTTCTGCAGTGTTTGAGCTGTGTGTGTATAGCACAGCTTTGCTTCTGTTTGGAGTTCTGAAAGGGTCTTGAGTCATTGCAATAATCAAACATAGTTCTTGGATTTTTTTTTCCAATGTGAAAAGTAACATTGGCTTTTCATCAAACATGTCAATCAGACTCAGATAATAGTGTTGAATACCACTTTCTTTCAAAGACAAAAAAACCTTTTTTGTAAAACTGTTGGACATGTTTTGTTATGCAGATAGTTATTTTTCTTTTATAGAACAAACTGCAGGTAAGCTGAGAATCCACAAAGCCACTGTAAAGAGTGACTGCACTTGAGCTTGTGCTTAAAATGGCACAAAACTTGATGACACTGTTAACTCGGTGTTAATAAGCCCAAACTCATTTGAAGTTTGCATTAACGTTAGCAATTGGAAGAGGAGAAAAAAATTTGCATATGCCAGTCCATCAGGTGGCATGTGACACCTAGCATCCAGTACAGTGCATCTTATTTTGATTATCTGCAGGCACTAGATGAGATTGGCATTCCTGGTACTCACCTGTTCTTCTTTCTGAACCATGTCTTGCGATAAGTAAGGCAGAGAGCATAGGAGGGGTTGTTATGGGGAAGGCTTTGCTTACATTTGCAGTTATCAGCATGGATCTAGGATTATAAAATTTGGTTGATCTTTAATGTGTACAGTTAGAAATTTTTGTTCTGGCTTATTAATTAAAAATTAGAGCTGTGGAGTTGTACTTTAGTTTCTTATGGTAGTGAATTGTGTTATGTGTGAAGGTCTGTGTGAGGAATAAAGAATGGACAGCATGGAACCAATTCTTCATCCTTGTCTTTTTAAATGAAACTACGTTAAATGCAGTACAGAAACACATCTCTAACAAAATGTTAGTTACTTTTAAGATCTAGCTTGTGAACTATTGTTTTCCTTCTAGTTCCAAGATAAAATCCTAGGGGTGTCTTGTTTTCCTCCCTTTTAACTGGTCCTGCCTTCACTATGGAGTTTGGGACACTCCTGACATCCTGCTGTTCTGCCTCGCTAAAATGTGTAGAAGTGATTATAACCCTGGCAGGTACATCATGAAACACAGGGAAGCCTGCTCAACTTTGTTCAGTCCCAGAATGGCTAGGTATTGTGTATGGTGGAACAGATCTCTGCGTCGTGTTTCCCCAACAGGGACTGTGAACTAAGTGCAATAGGATCGTGTTGGGATTTGCTATAGAGGCTGATGATAGCAGTGTAGCTCCTCCTACACTTTTAAGAAATGCAGGAACACTAATACTGTATTGATTTTTTTTTTTTTTTAACCACAGAAATTAATAGATAACTTAAACTCTGGATACCCCACAGTATTTAATAGATGGTCTACACTTTGCTTTCTAAATTCTTCTGATTTTATGAGCAAATTTGAAATGTTTACTATGTCAATTTCTTGTTGAACCAGCCCAACTCAGGAGTGTGGTGTAAAAGAGCAAATAATTCCTTCTTAATTAAGAGAGCTTGCTGTGTATTGAAGTAATTTCTGCGGCCTTCTAAAACATCACAGTGCACTTAAATATCTGCTGGGTATTGGTAATGATATTGCTGTTCTTGTAGCAGTGCCATAAAGAACAACTGACAGATTTTAAATAGCCTTACAACATCATTCTGTGTGTATTGTGTAAAGTCATGATCTTTAGAAATAATCATTTAACAAGGGTGATAAAACACTGCAGAGGTTGCCTAGAGAGGTTGTGAAGTCTGTCTGTGGAGATACTCAAAACCTGACTGACACAGTCCTGAGCTGAGTGCTCTAGCTGACCCTGCTTGAGCAAGGCTTGGACTTAGGTCATGTCAAGAGGTCCCTTCCAACCTGAACAATTCTGTCTTTCTGTGGGCAAAGGCCAACAGCGTGGGTTGGTTTTCGTTGTTTTCCTTTATATAGAAAGAGTTGCTTTCTGCTGGGGAGTTAGGAGTGTTTTTAAGGGACTGATGCATAGGCAAGTGTTGGTTAAGATTGTTTTCATCAAGATTCTCCCTCAGAGTTCCTTTCTGAGAACTGGCTGTGTTCGAAAGCACTTTGTTATGCAACAGATAGTCTTTTATGTATTCGAATTTCCTTGTATTAGTTATGAAAACAGAGTGAGTTTTGTGTCTTTTGAGTCCATCTCATTATGGAAGAGAGATGTATTCTGTTGAAGATAAATAATCCAGAGATCAAAGTGCTTTCATTCTGTCCAAATCTGGGGAAGAAGATTGGACATGCAGTGTTTAAAGGATAGACTAACCTGTGTGTAACCAAGGACATCACAGAGAAAGGCAAATGGAAAGAAACTGATGCGTGCTGGGTTCTGTGTTGGCTGGCGAGGAGTAAACAAAGCAGGTTGAATTTAGAAAACCGAATTGTAACTTTTAGGAAAGTGTTTGGGAATAGAAATAGAGTATCATAATTTAAAGGGCAAATCATTTTATATGAAGCTATTGTTAGGAATAAGAGACTTTCTGAAATGTATTGGCAAAGTTGTCAGTTTAATTTGTTTTAATTTTTAAATCTTTATTGGGAGTGTTAAGTAACTCATGTCTTTCACACTTTAAGGTAATGAAATATAAGGGAAGGTCAAACGTTAATCAAAGCTAGTAACCCACCGAGAAGGGAAGAAAGTCAATTTACAGCAAAGAGATGATTTTTTGATTTAATGCTTTAAATATGTGCTGTATTAAAATGTTACTGCTGTCTAGTAGAGCAGAGGACAGGGCTAAAACTATTAAAGGAAATGCAGTATTTTAGTATTCTAAAGTAGTGAAATTATCAAAGGGCTGCTACTTAGTAACAGTGACGTATTTGAGTGTCAGCTTTATTCATGAGATAATATATGTAGCACAATGCAGTGTGTAAAATTTGTTCTTAATAGTTAGAAATCACCTGTGGAGGTGTGTAAAACAGTAGATAAGTAGCTAGCATTATAAATTCCTAAAACCTACACAGGTTCTTATATGGCATAGAGGAGTAAAAGTAAAGTCTTCATGCAGTTTTTGTGTTGAGGAAATGACGTAAGATCTTGAGCTGGGGCAGAGGTTTGCTTTTAAAAGTAATATGATCTGCCCTGTGGGGGACTGTATGCTCTTATCAGTGCCTGGAGCGCACAGCAGCAGCAGAGGTAGCCGAGATTGTCTGAAGGGCAAGCAAGCTGTGAGGGATTCTTAAAAATGAGAATGGTGAGAGAGAGAAGCAAGTTCAGGCTTCTCTGTGCTCCAGTTGGAGACAGGGTTGATCTGACAAGCTCGGTAGTACCATGTGAGTAAATGGCACTGAGAGATGCAGGGAAATAAGGGGGAAGGCTATTTTTAATACAGAGTTCTCAGAGGTGGAGGGCCTTTGTAGTGCGGCAGCATTACTGTGCCACTCCCACAGGCTTAATTTCTGGTGGGAATCTTCCCTTCTTACCTCTTTATCACTAAGTGTGAGGGTCGGATAGAAAATGTGTTTTGATTTCTATTGAGTTGATGCCTCTAGAACAAAAATGGTTTGGAGTTGTTTTCTTGCTTTTTATATCATCCTGTTGCTTCTCTCATTCCTGTTTCTGCATGTTTTAATACCCATTATTTCTGTTCATCCTGTGGCATACCATGCTTTTTTCTTTTTCTGTTAACTTTCTGTGAAGCTTGAGCTTTCTGTCATACATCCTCTGATGTAGCTCCTAATCAAGACTTACCCTTATTTTCAGGGCTAGATATCTTGGTTTTGGACTCGTAGGTGCTACTAGGATGAAGTATTTTGAGCTATGCTTGGTTGTGAGTCAAATTGTTTGCATACAGATTAATCTCTTCCTCTAGCTTTTCTTTTGCTGTGTTTCCCATTACATGTTGCCTCTTCTCATGTCCTTATCTGCCTTCTGCCTTATGCTTCCTTCTTCAGCTATATTGCTGTTGCTTTTTTGTATTTCAAGAGCAACACTGGCAGTTTAGGAAGAGTGAATCATATGAATAACTTTTCTATTGCTTGGAAAAAAACATTGTCCAGGGAGAGCAGCACCGAAAGTTAAAATTTTCCGGCTTCTTAGAAGGGGAAAGCTTACAGGGAGGTGGTCTACTACATGCATCTTTCTTTCTTTGTAGTTTCTTGCAAGACAAAAGCAGATGTGCTGCTGCTGCTAATACCACGTTATTCTGGGATAAGAGGCCTAGCTACAGTTGGTCTTGATCACTTCTTGTCGGGTTTTGTACCAGGGGCTGCAGAACATGTCTTTACTTCATTAGTACCATAACTCTGGTTGTATCATCTGTGTTGTGCATTTAATGTGCTGTGGGTGCTTGTTCACCTGACTTTGTCCAGCAGAAAGCATCTTGTGCTGCCACAGTGACAGAGCTGCTATGGAAATGGAGCCAGTAAAGTCCATGTTCCTTTCACTGCTGTTCCTCTCCTCAAATGTGTGGGTCTGCTTAGGTTCAGGGGGGCAAGTTTGACCTGTGTGGCCATGTCAATATCGTGTCCCTTGGTGCATCCTGCAGTGCTGAAGATCTTAGACTCTTCTTGTCTGGAATGAAAGTTGGTTATATTTTATGCCTTTAATTCTTGCAGTGCTTTTGGTCCTAGACCTGATTTCTAACATCTAAGAGATGGATATAGGGACTGGCAGAGCACAAGAAGAGGCAAAGACAATATAAGAAGCGAGCTTTAACAAGCCATATAGTTTCAAACTAAATAAAAACCTCAGGCAAGTCAAGATGTTAGTGTATTATGGGGTGAGGGAGGATGGGCGTTATCCCATACTGTCTCTTTCCTGGGGAAAAAAGCACATGTCCTGTTTAACATTGATAAATGACCTGGAGGAGGCAATGGAGTGCGCCCAAATTGCAAATGACACCCAACTGGGCAACAGTCAATATGCTGGAGGCTGCTCATTCAGAGGGACCTAGATAGGCTGGGGGATTGGGCCAACAGGAACCCTGTGAAATTCAGCAAGGAGAGACACAAAGTCCTGTGTTAGGAGTTACTGAATTCAGTAGCCCTTTTCCCTCTTGTTTTCCTGTGCTTGTTCTCCCCAATTTCCCTGTTGCCTAGTATCACACAAATCTTGTACACTCCTACGTGCTCTTCCCTACCATTCCCTAGTGAGTCGTATAGCCCTGTGGGCATCAGTGTCCCTCGGCAGGAAAGGTGATCTGGGCTCTGCAGACCCTCATTGGAGGTTTTCAAGACTCAGCTGGATAAAGCCTTGAGCAGCTTAATTCTACCTCATAGCTGACCCTGTTTTCAGCGAGAGGTTGAGCTAGAGATCTCCTGAGGTCCTTTCTAACCTGACTTACCTACCTATTCTAAAAGTTGCTGCTGAACTGTAAATAGAGTTGTTTGTTTGCATCATAACTTGCTAACAATCTGTTTTAAATCTGCATATTGCAGTCTTGTTCTGCCTATTGATGATACTTATTTGGCAGACTAGCAAAATACTTCCATTTCTGAATCACTCCTTTCTCAAATCTAAAAAGTTGTTTAATATTTGCCATTATTAGTGAATTCCTCAGTCTCTGTCAAAGTTTGTTTTTTTTCTTTTTTAATGTAGTTCTAGCATTGGAAACTAGAATAGGTCTCTCTGCTGTCTCTTAAAAGTGATTTTGCTAAATCAGTGTTAAAACTTATCAACATCACGGACAATTTTTAAACAACAGTTACACTATTTTGTTGAGATGGTACAAACGGTAGTTAAAATGTGCCAGTATGGCATACTATTGTGTACTGGATTTTTTTTCCAGAGAATCAAATGTGTATTAGTGGTATGAGCTGTAAGGCAAATTCCATTCTAGGGCTTCTAAACCAGGACTTCTTACATTTTAACTGCATGATTAAATTCAGGTATCTGTTCACTGTGTGCCATGAATGAGCACAGTAAGGTGAAAATAGAAATACTGGTTTTGTAAGTTAGTGTTTAAAAACTACTTGATATGGTCTACTTTCATAGCTGACTCTGGCCTTTTTGAGGTGGGAAATTCCTGATTAAACAATCTTTGTGTTCCTAAATAGACGTTGGCTACCTTACTTAGACAGTAGAGATTCAAAATTACAGTGGTCTGCATCCTGGACCGGTGTCAGAGCAATACTGCTGAACTAAGATGAGTGATGTTGTAAGCCAAGTACTTGGAAAACATCCAGGTCTGGATACCAGTGTTGTGTACCAGTGGGAATCTGGAATGAGAAGTCTTGGGGACACACGTACTTCTGCAATTACGTTCACTTGCTGACGCATGAGGGCTGTGGTTGTGCTATGGTTAGGTGCAGCAGCACAAAACATTCACATGGTTAAGACTTCCAGCACCATGACCGTTTGTGCATGCTTTGGCTATTATTTAACCAGAGTTCTGTTGGTTGAGTGCATAAAAAGCTCTTCAGATTTTTTTTTTTCTTTAAAAGTTGATGGTAATTCTTAGATGACTGCCACCTCAAAATACTAACGTGTGCAAGTTTGCGAGCTTGTGTGCTTTTATGGTTAGCATGGCATAAGTAGCACACAGGAAGATCAGAATGACTAATATAAATGGATGCAAATTTGCTCTTTCCAGGATGCACAGGATCATGGTACTAGATGATTCTGTTCATATATTCACATAAGTCAGTGTCCCTGTAGCATGACTTCCTCAAAACAGCTGTTTCTTCTGTCAAAGCTAATGCAGCTCTAAATTTCATCATGGTGTTTACAGTTTCATCAACAAATTTTACTGATCGCTTCCATCTTAATCTAAGGGAGTAATATATCCTCATCTAATGTCATCACTGGTTCATTGTGGCAAAGGATTAAAACAAATGTTTTGTTCTTCAGTGGTTCTATATTAGCTGTACAGGGTTTTACACTATTCTGTTCTTTCAGAATTTCAAGAAAGATCCATGTTTTGATACTTATCAGCACTGCAAAAGTTACTTATTACATTCTTTTATAAGACCACAGAGATTTTTTCCTGCCCAATTGTTGTTTTTAGTTATGCTCTTGATAAAGTTCTAGCTTTCTGCCCTCTACTGAGCACAGGCTCCGCATCCAGCTACCCTAATGTGCCAGGGCACATACTGACTTTTGAAGATGTATGTTGTTTTCTGAGATCTCCCTTTCCAGATTTTGTTTTGATGGAAACCATAAGCTACTTCGGAGCTTCATGGCAGTAGGAATAATTCCATGGGCTTTTTTTCAGAGGGGAAAATGTCAGATTTTTGTTTATCTTGGCAAAAGTAAGGTTTTGCTTTAGGAAGACAGCCCATTTTATGTGTTTCTGATCATGTCTCCATCACTGTGCTTGAGCATTTTAAGGCTGGGTGGGAATCGTTGCAGTAATCGTCATCTTCTGTTAAAGGTATCTCCTTTTTTTGTCCTTTCTGTTTCAGATTTAGCTTTGGAATCTAATCCATCTGATCATCCCAGAGCAAGCACAATTTTTCTGAGCAAGTCTCAAACGGATGGTAAGCTAAGTTTTTTCCAATTAGAAAAAAAAAGCAGGAGAAAAACTGGAAAAATAACTGCCTATTTTAATTATACAGCTCAAGAAAACTTATATTGCTTTAATTCTTTCAAAGCATAGGGATTAATAATTTGTGTGTTTACACAGAAATGGGTTTGTAGGCTGTTTTACTTAACACTTAAAAACACTTGTTCTTCTAAACGCTCAAATATCAGGATATTTCTGGTCCTAGTAGTCTGCAGGAGCAAGGCTTTCTTCACTTGTGTAGTTCAAGCTTCAAGCAGTGGTGGGTTTTTTTTATGATCAAGGACTGTTTTAAAAATTGCTTTAAATTAAAAATAAAAAAGGCAGTTTTCTGCAAGGAATAATAAGCCTAAGCCATCAGTCTATATCAGTTCCTTTTGAATATGCTGGTTTAAACTGTTTGAATAGTTTCAGTGGCATAATTATTCTTGAATCCTGGTTTCAGCTTCTCTGGGGATCCCTTGTTTACTTAATAAAGTCAATTTTGAACAATTACTATAGCTTGTGCATTCCAAAATGCTGTTAAAAAGTAGAGGCATTTCCATATTGCACAAATAAAAAAGACTTCTGACAATAGTAAATTTTGAAGTTGCAACTAAAAAGGAGTTTAAGATTCTTTTAAAAATGCTTCTGTTCCTTTTATAGTTGGTTCTTGCTTGAAACGCTGTTTTTTCTAAGACAGGTTGTACTTGAGATTGGATATGTTGATGGAAAGCTGCAGTGTGTCTTCTACCTTGGCATAGCTTTGCCACAGAAAGGTAGAATTATTTTGACAGGTCT
This sequence comes from Balearica regulorum gibbericeps, assembly GCF_011004875.1. Lineage (NCBI taxonomy): Eukaryota > Metazoa > Chordata > Aves > Gruiformes > Gruidae > Balearica > Balearica regulorum. Next base: position 14,006,907 of record NC_046189.1, on the reverse strand, counting down.
ATCAATTGCAGTCCTGCTAATCAGAGTCTTATGGAAAGTAGTAAAATTATCAGTTGTATCAACTTTGCAATGCTCAGATAATCTGTGAGCAGTGGAAACAAGCTCTGGCATGATTTTCCAGAAGAGGTGGTACCAAGGAAGTGTAGGCCTCTTTCCTCGAGGCCTCTAAGGTCAGTCTTCAAATGGACAGAGGATCTGACCTGCACATTTCAAACGCCTCTTAGATGAGCGCTGCTTAAGTTGCAATTAGCAAGCTGCCATAGTTCTTGAACGTTGTAGTACAGCGTTGCTGTGCATCCTTTCAACCTTGCTGCAAATAACCTTCAAACTATGTGAACATCCTGTGTTGGGGGTAGTATTGCTTTTAGACATGATTCAGTATTCTTCAAATGTAATGCATTGAAATGTATACGCTTGTGTTCATGTAGAAAAATGGTCTGATAGGTGAGATTATAACTATTAAACTATTCTCAGAAGTTTGTATTAGTTGGATGAATTGATTTTTACAGGATATTTTTATCGACAAGTCGGGCAGAAGAATTTATTTTCTAATTTCACTGAAACTTGTTTAGTTAACCTTCCACAGAAATAGTAGAATTAATATCTGTAAATTCTCCCTTACTGAGATGTTATCAGGATTATGAGTTTAGATTTATGCAAAAAGACCCCCAAAAATTGGATACTCTCTTCCAATTGTTAATTTTTCTGAAGATGTAAGAGAATGTGTCCTGTTAACAAGTGGTAATGATCTGAGGTCAAAACTTTGGGGAAGTCACCTGTCCAGGCTGGTCACATTTGTATAGCTTTCTGCATGCATGCAGCTCTCAGCTCTCCTTTAACAGCACTGTTTTACTGCTACTTTTATAGCTGGGAGTTAAACCTTACAATCTTATTTGAAAGGCTGACACAGTTTAAAATGATCAAATAACATGGTTGCAGTTATATGATAAATAGGCATAGCTTGTGCCAGCATCTTCTGTGTAGTGAAAGAACTTTCTACCTTCCCCTGTCTAACAGGAGGAGAGAGAACATGTGTGCAGTGCTGGGCACCTCACTTCCTCCCTGTATGTCTTCGGCAGGTTCCGTGTGTGACGTTTTTACTTCTGTTTGCTAAGTGGTGCTAAGTTGAACGTTGGACATTGTCTATTTGAACTATCTGAAATCATCCAGGTTTTCATGATACACAGCATCTTTTCAAAGCTGAGACGTTTTTCCCTTCGTGCGATAGTAGAAGTAGTTCCTAAATGTACACATTGATAGTTGGAAGTAGTTTGTAGTTTACTAGCTTTATAAAACTCAGTATTTTTTCCTCAAACTACTTTTCCAGACACCTGAAGTCAAATTTGACAATTTTAATACTCATGTACTTCAGAAGACGAGGTTAATAGAATGACTTTATTGAATGTAAATTAGGATTGTATTTTAGTAACCTTTCTGTTCACGTTCTTCTCCCTCTTTCTAGTGCGAGAGAAGAGGAAGAGTAACCACATCAATCATGTAAGTAAAACAAATTCTTAGTGTGCCATATAGATTATATTAGCGTTTTGGGACAAAGACAAATTCAAGAAACAACTGTAGTAGTTCTAGGTATATAGTCCTACGCGTGTTCCAAATCCTCCTTAGCAAGATAAAACTGAATTATCTTTGCCTGTCTTTTAAAAAACATACAGGCACAGTATCACAGAGCATGGAACGGCTGATGTCAAAAGAATAAGAATGGATTTTTTTGTTGTATCAGTCAAGCATTTTAGAACAGTACAGGAGAAAATATGTCAAACTGCCTACATTGGTTTTTTGAAGCAGAAATACAGCTGGATTAATTTATCAGCTGAGATGACAAGTCTTAAATGACTTGGTGTTTGAGCATCACTACAGGACTTATTGTAAGAAATGTATCCAGCATGAAAAGAGAATGATGAACAAACATCATCAGCATGATAAACAAATGATAATCCATTAGTTTTAAAATCTGAAAATATGCTCTAAGCTTCTCCTGCAAATATTAGTTGGTTTTGACACTTCACTTACAAAAAAAAAAAATACAAAGAAGATGCAATGTCATTAGTAAGTGGATAAAAAATTATTGACGAGTTAAGCTAAGAATGGAAGTTATTAACACAAAGTTTAAAAAATACTGTCTAGCAAAAGCATCTACTGATGAGTTACTGGTAAGATAATGATATTTCAAGTCTGTATTTTGTATGATTATGAGATGGTGGGGGTTTTTTCTTTTTTAATTACAGTTCCTGCTTTAGTCTGCCAGCACCAAGGTGAAGTGTGATTGGATTGTTTTTGCTGGCAAACTTCAGCAGGAATGGGAGATGTTCCCAGGCAGCCATTGAGTTGTGAAGGGTGCCAGCACTTACATATGGAAGGCTTTCAAGTTTTTAGACAAGGCGTTTGAAAAGATTCTGGCAAAAACTAATGAATCTTGAATTGCTTGATTAAAACTCCCCCATCAGTTATGGCATCCTAGCTCTAGTGCAAGGCATTCACTAACAATGCTCAGGGAAGCCTGACTTACTGTTACATAGGAAGATTTCTTACAGTATAAAATCTACAGGATTAGAATAGATGATGGAACATATTGCTGGCTCTGAATAGTAAAAGTAAGGGTAATAGTAGTACTTTATTTCCAGATTCCAGACATTAAACAAGATATGATTGAGGTGAGGAGTTTTTTCTGAAATATAACAAAACAACACCCCAAATGCAAAACTGTCTTTGCAGGGAGTGATACTGGATAACCAGAAAATGTAAAGGTATAGGATATAGAAGATCATTAGATTTCCCTGTGACTCCATAATCAAATACATTGCAGAGAGGGAAGACGGAGACAGGAACTGGCAAGAATGGAATGGAGAAGTGAGAAAATTGGAGGACTTGCTGCTTTAGCTGCAGCTATTTCTGCTAAAAATCACTTATCTAGAAACAACATGTTGTATATTACAAAGGCTGATTTATAAACCTATCTTACACAAAGGGTATCCTCAGGAACTTGATGGCTATAGGGTAGCTTACATAGCAGGAGCAAACGCCTACAAAGACCTCCTCTGCAGTAGCTACTTGAGGTGTAAAGGCAGTATTCAGTATGGTAAACCAAAGCTTACAGAATCCCTCTTCTTGAATGTATTTCTGTTCTTCCCCCCCCGCCAAGGTTTCTCCTGGGCAGCTTACGAAAAAATACAGCTCGTGCTCAACAATATTTATAGATGACAGCACCGTCAGTCAACCTAACCTTAGAAGCACAATAAAGTGGTAAGAATTGCTTGTCATCAACAAGGGGCTGCGTAGCATTGCAAGGTCTGTTAGCGTTGTCTGTTCCAAAGCCAGGTGCGCCTTAAACAAGAGGAGCACAGCACTGCTTGTTTGGGTTGGTCGTGGAAGGGGTGTAGAGGTCTGGTTCATTATGACTGCTGAAGCGAACTTTTTTTTTTAGTTACAGAGCTAATGCACTGTTGTATTTCAAAGTAGTTATCATTGTGCACTTGAGAATTGAGGCAGTGCAGAAGTGTGCCAGCATTTTGGGTTTAAAAATGTGTGTTGGGGTGGGGCACTCAAAGGCTTCACATTGAAAGGCAAATCCAGAAACTGTCAATCTGGGAAAACTTGAGATGGACTTTGTATGGAATTCCAGGAAAAGTTTGCAGGGCTGTCTTTGCTGCTTGCCAGTGGTATTAGTCTGCCCTCTAGTTGTGGATATCAGTATGTTGCTGGCTTTGGTTGTAGTTCTAGCCTTTCTACTTTTTCTTTGTCTGTTATTTTAGGTAGGTGAATTTAATAATTGTTTAGTCGTCTTGGTTCTCCAATGGAAATGGCTGTTTGTGGTACCCAGAACAATAGCTCGGAGTTCTGTGCGCATAGATGACACCAGCTGAGAATTGAGAAGAGTTTTACTCTTGAAGGGAAAGGAAGGCAAGGTAGCTTCAGGCCCAGAAGGCTTTACTGTTTTAACAGCTTAGCAGAGTTTGGAAATGTCTTAAGTTGATTGTTGCTTTAAAGTTTGGTTTCAAACAAAGGTATCTAGCATGTCACTCCTTTTCTAGAAAGGAGGAACCTAAAAGATGGTGCTTGTGCTGTTTTGAAGTCGTGTACACTGGCAACAGATCAGAGCTTGCCCATGACGGATTCCTGTGATGGTAGTGTTCCTGTTGTCACTGCCAGTAAAGTATCTGAAATTTGGGCACAGTGGATGAGTGCCAATATGAAATCTATTGCCTTACTTGACTCAGCAGAGACTGAGATCTGTTCTCGTCCCCTTCTTGGATTATGCTAGCATAATATCATCTTTATTCTCTTTTTTTAGACAGATCCTAAATTAGACAGCCAGGAATACAGACTTAAAACATCAGCAGAATCTCTACAACAGTGTATGTAACATCAAGTAGAACTTATAGTATAATTTAGTTGTGAATAGTCCACATTTTCAATAAATGTCAACTAATCAGGCAATGAAGGTCTGTGTTTAAAATGCAGTGTAACATTTATTTCATGGCACAAATATCTGTACAATGAATGTGAAAGTAGTTTGACTGGCAAATTTGATTTGGCCAGTTTCTGTTCAGGCAGGTGAACATCAGAAACGAGACACAGAGTACATGAGAATGTGAGAGGAAGCCCATATGTAATGGATTCTGAACATTGTGCCCTGAACAACAGCTTTCGCAGTGGAATAGTGTGCACAGAATATGCTTTAAGTCTTCTTTATTTCTCTTTTTTAGTGTAACATTAGCAATATTCTACCATATAAAGAACAGGTGAGTGAACTTTTTTTTTTGCTGAAATAAAACAACTTTGTTTTGAGCCAGAGATATGGACTTAGTCACTTCAGTAACAGCTAGTATGACTTAAAGGAGTTGAAAAATCTGGCACTTATGCTATATCTGCCTCCTCTTTGTTACCCCCTCTTGAGCTGATATGGAAGAGGCCAGTACCAACCAATTGAATGGCACATGCTTCATCGAGAATGAAGCATAAAAAGTCAAAACCGAGGGAGTAAGGAACATACGCTTAACTCCCCACAAATCAGCCTTGGGACTTTGTTTAGCTTTTCCTGAATACAGAGGTACAGATTAGTTTTGATGGGTGAAGGAGCACTGTCCCACGTACACATAGCCTGTGCCATTATAGCTAGTTACAGCATGTGCTTCAAAATTACAGCTGCCTTTTTGAAATACATGCTATTAATGAGATGGTTTCACATTTTAAGGGAGAACATAATGTGAGAACATGGATAGCTATTCATAGTTTAGCTTCTTAAACAGTCAGTTGTAAGATCTCATTGTTAAATGCTTTGCAAAAATACAATATAACTTCATCAAGAAAAGCTGAACTATAAAATTTGTTCCTTTATCTTCTTTAACGAATAATACTTTTTTAGTGGAGGATAGCATTACCAATTAACTCTTGTTGCTAAACCAGAGATTTTTACTTTGTAGAGATTCTGACAGATCATTGGATATTTTTGATGAAAAATCTCATCCTCTCACAGTAAGTGTAACTTTTTGATCCCCTGAATGTGTATCAATATGCATATTTTTAACATCTTCATTTGTATTGTCTAAGTCATAAAAATGCCTTAGCACCAGGTCACAAGCAAATTGATCTTAAATCGTATCTTTATATAGAAAATACAGTGCAAACAGTGTCCTCTGGACTTCTGATATCAGCTAGATCATGATCAGAACCCAGTCTTTCTAAATGTTGCAAAGTATGTTTGGTTTTCTGTGCTCTGAATATAAGTAGAAAGCAAGAACGTGCTGATTCTTGCATATCTTGTATGCAGGCTTTCTTGTCTGACTCCTTTCTTTCCCTCTTTAACACTACTTTAATTAAAAGTCTTTCCTATTTATTTAGGAAGACATGGTTCGTAGGTATGTGCCTAACCTTTTAAATGACTGCAAACAGGAGACCATAATACGTGAAGCATCACACAAAGTAGTAGACAGTGAGTTTGGTCTTTTAAAAAAAAACCTGAAAGGCAAAATTCTAAAGCAAATGCGCTTAATGCTGCTTGCATTAAGCTAGGAGCATTCAGCATATGATTTCAATGTGACTGATCCTGGTACACCTTTTTAGACAATCTATAAGATGCAAAACCTCATAGTAGAGGCAAACTCGAGAGTGGGGCACGTGCTTTTTATGTCCAGTTTGAGCACTACTAGCTTAATGACTGTCCTACAGAACCACTTCCTTTTGGTTCTCATTTGAAATGAATTTAGCAAAGCTCTAGTGGCTTTAAGAATCCAGTTTGCTCTGGGACTTAACTGAGTGAATGCAGCTTAATCTATCTCACAGATTTGGCTTGTTAATAAACAGTTTTTAATAAACAATTAAATATTTTAAGTTTGTTAAGAGTTTCGTCCCTAAATGTGACACATTGTGCTAGGAATTGTACACCTGAATAAACGCAACTCTTTATTCAATAAAAATAATGAACTTCAGAAGAGCTACATAGAAAGTATGTTTTAACTGCCTGAATCTGTTGTTTCACATTGAAAAATATTTATGTAAGATGAACTACACTTCATCAGACAATTTCTTTTCTTTATTTAGCAACCTGACATCTTTTGATCCTTTTGTATAGCCTACCTCCTATTTAATGAGTACGAATAGAGGAAAATCATTGTGTCCTTTACTGGACACTCTTACCTGGCTATTTTAAGCTACAAAACCCCATGAAAATGCTTGCTGCTTTGCTTACCTTATGACTACTTGTTTAATGTCAAGCAGCTAAGCTGTTCTGGTGTCTTTATCATACTATAGGTCTAACTTGGACTGTAGATAGAAACCAATTTGCTATCGATCTTGCACAACCAGTGTGTAAAGCTGGAGCTCTTGAAGTTTCATCCCTCCAGGAAGAGTGCTGAATATCAGAATGTCTGAGGGTCAGAATGCTCAAACACTCATTTTAGGATTGCTTTTACAGACTGCTTATTTCCAAGCTTTTCTCCTCTGTATTTAGAAACAGCTGAGCATCAGTTAAATCTAGCTGTTCATTAGCTTTCTTGTCTTTCTGGAATCTCTGAAGAATGAGTCCTGTGAAGACAGCATAAGTTACCTTCCAGTTCTACCTATGACAGAATTCTTGACAATGTGTTCTTCAGCTTTTCCTCAGCTTGAAGGGGAATCTCGTGAAGTCTCTGAATTTTGGCTTTTGAAGCACCAGTGCTTCCCTGGTGTGTATATATCTGTGATTTTCTTGCAGGGAGAAAACCCCCCCCTTTTTTTTTTGTCTGTAAAATGTTCCATGGACAATAGTTAGCACCTAATGTAATGATGGTAGTTCGTGGTCTTTCCCATTAGCTTTACAGATCAAAAAATTGTTCAAAATGACAACATCAGCTAAGGCTCTCGTGCTTTGTTTTGGAATATTCATAATATTGCAAGGCTGCTTGGTGCTTTCAGTATATGATTTTGTTCTGTGTCTGTGACAGGGAAGGGTTGTATACACTTCTACTCGGTGAGAAGAAATAACCATGTGCGGCTGTTCTTTAAAGTCAGTTTTAGGTAAGACAGATTTTCAGTAATGCAGAGAACTTTCTTTCAGCGGGAAGAAGTTCCGGATGACTACTACAAGCATGACCCTGAACACAAGCACATCTACCGGTTTGTTCGGACGCTTTTCAGTGCTGCACAGCTAACAGCTGAATGTGCAATAGTGACACTGGTAAGAGATGCCTGATTACAGAAACTTGAGGTTTTGGAAGACTTTTTTTTTCCCTCAGTGAGTGACTGGGCTGAACAGACATTTTAATAGTTACGGTATCTCCTGAAACCTTGTTAATAACGAAGACGCTGTACAAGTGAGTTCATTAGAGAAGGTTTGTAACTAGTCACAGAAGTGGTTAACTAAAAAGGAACTTACCTTTTCTATTTATGAATATGTAATGCTTAATTACTTGTCCAGTCAAACATTGTTTGTTTCACGATATGTAATTTGCTGCAGAAGCTTGAGAAAGGCGCTCAAAACACCTTTCAAACAAGTGAAAGGGACACCACAAACAGTGGGGTATAATAAGATCAGACACGAAGACATCTTTTATTTCAGTTGTGTGGAGAGGAAAGTGAGAGTTTCGAGTTCATATTAACCAGAACAGTACAAATAATGCTGCCTAAGGGGTTGAGGATCAATACTATAGGAACTCCAAATGATGAACTTTCTCATTATTGTGTCCTTCGATTATTGCCACCTTTATATCAAACAATTTTATTAAACCAAAGAGGCTACAACTTTTTCCCCAAGGTGACATGGAGGTACTTGGAACTTAAGAACAACAGTAAGAAAATAATTTAATTAGTTTGTTTGATTTCAAAAAGCAAGATGGATATTAAAAAAATGACAATGATATTGATTATTTATACACATGCATATACATATATAATGAAGGGAAAGAAAAAAACACAACCTATGTAATTGCTGCATTAGATAATCTGTTAAATTGCACTTTGTTGCATACTAGACTTCAGTCTTCATTGTGGCTTCTTTCTGAAAAACAGTCTGAAAGGAGAACAGAAGAGAACTGTCACCAAAAGACAATGTGGCAATTAAGCAAACTCAGCTCGAAGGACTGTCTTTAATAAGGAAAATAAGTAATTAAAAAGGCCAGATAGTTAGAGCTATTGAAACTCTGAAAGTAGTTTGAGGTTTTTGCTTTTCCAAAGACATGCAAGCGATTTTGACAGAACAAGATGATCGCTAACCCCAGGCAATCTAGCCAGCTGAAGTTTTTACAAAAAACAGAAATTGTTTTAAAAGTGGATTTTACCACTAGATGGCTCTGTTATTATAGGAACACTTTTAGTCCACTTGAAGGCTACTAGCAGAGGGTGGGAAGAACCATGGGCAGACCCTAGTAATATAGATTGTTCCTGCCCTTAGATCTGTACAACAGCTTCCTGCACCCACTAGTTCATCTGAGGTTTTCTTAGGACCTTGGACTTATTAAAACCAATCTATACTCAAATTTGAGTAAAGTGGAAATTACTTAGTATATGGATCATTACAGGAGTGTGAAATAGCAGAAAGCTTTTAATGAAGGAACTGATTCAACATCTTTCGACTGATTTGAGATTATGTGGGAGGAATGAGTAAAAGACCAAGACACATCTTTGGACTTGAGTATCTTTCCCTATCTAAGCAGTTGGTGATGTAGAGGAAAGCAGAGGATGACATCATAGGTGAAGGACTGAAGCCTGTTCTTTACAGGGTGAAGTAGAACTAGCACTGTAACACCTTTCATTGTGGAAAGATAGCAATTAGTGCATCTTCATCCCATGCCTACAGACCACGGTGCAGGTTTTAGCACTTCCTGTTAAGCTACAAGCGCCGAACCTTAACCGTAATGAAAGGCTAGCGTGATGTTACTGTCCCTGATAGGCCCTGATGACAACCTGTCAGTGACTGTGTGACTCGATGATAGAAAGAACTCTAGCAGTGTCTCACTGAAACAGCAGTGCTCACTGCTCAGAACTGATTCTGAGGTATCGTATACCTTGGTGATCCAGTTCTTGTGTTGTACTGAAAAACAGAACTTCTAACTCCTGAAAGCTGGGATTCTAAAGTGTAAGTAGTAATCACTAATACTTATTTTGACACACTTAACAGTAATGGGATAAAATAGTCATACTGGACTGGCATGCTCACTGCTCAGAACTCGGCTCCAGGTCTTAATTACACACATAAAACTGTGGTGGTTTGTTTGGTTTGTTTTTTTTCCTTTTTATAGGTTTATTTGGAAAGGCTTTTAACCTATGCAGAGATAGACATATGCCCTAGTAACTGGAAGAGGATAGTCCTGGGAGCTATTCTACTGGCTTCTAAAGTCTGGGATGATCAGGCTGTGTGGAATGTGGATTATTGCCAAATATTGAAGGACATTACTGTTGAGGACATGTAAGTTGCAAGGTTTGGCTAATCTGCAGTGGTGGGTTGTTTTGGTTTGGTATTTTTTAATGGCAACTTTTGTGATCATACTGAAAAAAGGTCTGCCTCTGGTGCTATATGTACATGATGTATCTCTGGTGTCCGACCTCATTCCCTTTTTTAACCTAGGAAACTTTGGATAACCCTACTTTGAGACAAATATGTATTAATATTTCTAATGACTTGGGTGAGTAACTTCAAAGTTAGTTTTCTTTACCTTCTTTCCCCCAGTGATAAACCATGGGACTGGCTGCTTGTTTCCACTATTTTTTTTCATTGGTGTAACTCTGAAGTGCCTAATTTATAGTCTTATCAAAAGTCTTTTTGAGAAGAAAAAAAAAAAGTGAACTATATCTGTTCCCTGCCTTCTCCATTTTAGAATTTGAAAAATTGCAAAGTAAGCCGTAACTTGTGACTTAGGTGTCTGCTCTTGTATCCAGCTAAGGCCTAAATATCTCAAGGTCAGAATTTCTAGTTGCTGCTGCTGGCAGACAGATGTTACTGGTGTTGGTATCTGTGGCTGCATGTGTTATGTCCAGCTACTGCTACAGCTCATCCTCTTTGAGTGAGTTTCTAGACTTGCCAACAGTGCTGAGAACAAAATCCTCCATCTTACTACTTGGTGCACTCAGCTTCAAGCCCTACAATTTCTGCAGATTCAGAGGATGTTCATCCTCGTGGTTCCAGGCTCATACTACGGGCTGGAGGCATGCTTATGTGGAGTGGATTTGGCCCATTAGTTTTTCTGATAAATTCCTTCTTGTAAAGTTCTGTCTCTGAGAGCTTTGAGATGTAAACATTATTGTTTTAATTCTATTTGCCAGCTCGTTCCTCTATTTCCTTTATTACCACAGTGATAGAAATGCTAGCAGGCAAGCTTAATATTATGCTTTCTGGCCTTAATAAACTTAATGACATGTTTTATGTGTTTTGGAGTTTTATCACACTGTTGTGCTGTAATTGAGCATGTGTGCAGGCCTATGCAGTAACACTCAATTGTAGTAGAAGAGCAGAGTGAGGTGCTAGAGCTTTGCACACAGCACTGGGAGGCTACCTACGTGAGTGTCTGTTCTTGCCCTGAGCTCTCTTCCCTGGATTCAGCCTAAAGCTAATGCTTAAAATACAGGAAGTAATTATTAATCTGGGACCCCTTAGGAGGAGGAATATCCGGTTTTCTTCCTTTTAGGTGGGGGGTGGCCTTTCTAAAAATGGGGGAGTTACTGCACCAAAACATTTTTTTGTTATTCAAGTTATTGCACATCACAAACAGCAACAGCAAACGTAGTACCTTGTTTTATATATCCCCCTTGCCTGGGAGTTCTTTGTCTCCAAATGCAGGGCTGTGCCAGCCATGCTTTCAGGAAAGCATAATTAGTGATTTTATACAATGTACATCTTCACTGAACCTGGCTCAGAGTGCTCATCTATCTCAGGAACATACTTGAAGTGTTGCTGCAAATAACTCTGAGATGGCTGAAGTGGGGTCAGTGATGTTGGAAGTGCTGGAGTATACATCTTGCTCTTTTTGATGTCTCTTCTTCTGGCCCTATTTGGGACAAATCAAATTGATAGCACTGAAAATATCTGTAACAAGCAGGATGTTTACTCTCTATTGCTGATGCTGGGTCTCCTGAAATTGTCAGTACTTAGGTTTTCAAAGCAGTGATGGTGGTAGTGAAAATAGGCTGAATTTAGGCTTCCCCCCCCGCCCCCCAATTTGAAGATGGATTTTTTTGTAATCCCATCTCATTTGAAATGACTTAGACCTTTTAATTTAGGTAGGGGCAGAAACTGTACAACCCCTTTCTGACAGTGGCCCAGGGATGTCCATCCCAGGCCCCGCACTGCTGCAGCTTGGCAGGCTTCACTGCTCCTGGGTTGGATAACATCACCGTGATCAGGACCTAGGAAAACTGCTTAAAATACTCAGCAAAATTGAGTTTTAAGTTTATAAGTCTGCTTAGTACTATAGTTAATGGTCAGCTTTAGTTGTTCCAGTATTTTTTTTAACTAGTTTCTTCATGGTGAGTATTAGGTATTCTGAATACAAGCATTACTGACAGAAAACAATTGGCAGAGGATTTCAGGCATGGATTATTTTTTTTTTTTTTTTTACTGAGAGGGGTTCTTCTTTTAGTTTTTGGGTGTTTTTTTGTTTTGTTTTACTTATTTCTAATGGGGAAAAAATCAAAGGAAATTAAATTGATATTTGGAAGTCATCCTTTGTCAAAACTTGCTTGCTTTGATGAGAGTGAATCCATAATCACTGAAAAATTAACTGTGCAGCTGCTAATCTTGCTATGATCGCTTGTAAGGGGACACATGTTGTTCATTCTTTTGGCTACATATATTTGTAAATAAGGCACAGAGAACACATGGGCATTATCCTTTCCCAGGGTTTAAACCACTGTTAATAGACTTGTTAATCCAATGAAGAATTGTATTTTTACACAATTAAAATGTATTAGCGTAGCGAGTACAAAAGGGGCAGTGAAGAGCATTTATTCACAGGGTAAATCAAGCTCTGATCAGCTGATCATCAAAACATTATCTGATTTACATTTCTATAGGCTTATGACCATATGAACAGGAAATTAATTTTGGCACTAGGTTCAATGGTACTCAAGTCCACCATGGTAGAAACAAGCACAAAGCTGCTATTCATATTGAGACCTGCCATCCAATATTGGACACAACCTGGATGATGTCTTGATTTATTTCCCCCCCTTTTACCTTCTGCTAGGTAAAACATCAATTTTAACAGCTCCCCAAAAGCAAGAACAGCCTTGGCACTGAATTTGTGCAACTTATCTTCTGGTGTATTCACAGCTGGCCTGTAAGAGCTGCTAAATTCTGTTGAGACAGGTCTGCTACCAGTAGGAACAATCGTTGGGTTAGTGTTGGAACTGAATTGCTTGGCTTGGGCACCATCAGTTTCTTTCAGGTTAACTTGTAAAACATTGTTTTTCCTCTGTAGAACATCTCCGATTTAGCTGACCATGGTACAGTAGCTGAAGCAGCCTTTTTCATGCCATGGCGCTCTCCCCACTTTCCTCCAAATATTTTGCCCAGTGAAAATAGACGAGTGAGTAAAAACTGGACAGTGCCCTTTGACATAGTACTTTGTTATCCCGCCTAATGCTATTGAGGAGAAAATTCCTTCTCCCACCTAATGCTGCTTATTTATTTATTTATTGGAGATGAATCCATGTTGCTTCAAGAGGCTTTTTTCTGTGAGATAATAGCAGCAGCTCTTCATAGATCCATTTGTTGCCGTGGTGATCTGCCTACTCCTTTTGTTAGTCCGCCTCTACTTCAATAAACCCCCTTCCTGTTATCAGCCTGGTGAAAATGTCTGCAAGTTCTTCAGAGCTAATAAACAGCATACATCATTCCTTTCATCTGATCACTATAGTGTGGGGCCGTACGAGAGTGAGAATGGCGCATGAATTGTACAGCTGCACTAATGGAACTCCGAAGAATGAACCTCCCCGGTCAGCCGAGCGAGTGCACGACAGGGCACTACCTTTCTCTCTGAGCCAGAGGTGCCAGGACTCAAAAGCTGCACCTTGTTTGAGCACTAGTGAATGACCTGTCTCTTGAAACTAATAATGCAGAGCTCTCGATGACGATTTCAAAGTTGCTGGTTTTAAAAACAAGCTTGAGGTTTCTTCAGGGTTTTCAGCCAGCTAAAACTGACTTTTTTCCTTTGTCTTCTGTCCCTTAATGCCTCCTAGGAATGAGATGGAAAGACACTTCTTGGAACTACTGCAGTTTAATATCAATGTTCCTGCCAGTGTTTACGCCAAATACTACTTCGATCTTCGCTCCCTAGCAGATGACAATAACCTGAGCTTTCTGCTGGAGCCTCTCAGTAAAGAGAGAGCACAGAAACTGGAGGTAATGGTCTGAGATTGGCTGAGCAGGGGACTCTGTGTCATAAGAGCATCTGTTGCTAATCATACTAAGTGGCAGTTAGAAAACCTAAAAAGCTTTTAGATTAGTGTATTACAGGTTAATTTAACCCCTTTATAGCTACAGTTAGCACTTCTAAAACCATGCCTAGGCTAAGCTAGTATTCCGAGGGAAGGACAGAGATGATGGAAGTCTAGCAGATTGCAAAGTAAAATGGATGTTACTTTGGGAACCATAGCTCAGCTAGGCTATTTAAGATTGAAAGGATTAATGTCATATTTAATTGATTGTTTGTCCTTCCCTGGTCACAGTCTGTATTCCAAGCACCTAGAGACAGTCACATTCAGACCTTTCTAAATACTACCAGCTGAAGGTTTCCCACTGCACAGCTGCTTTTAGATTAGAGGGAGCACTCTTACTGCTCTCATGGTTTAATAAACCATTTGTTTGGGGACAGCTGCAGAAATATGTTTCACAACTTTTAGAACCTCACCTTTCCAAAGAAATGTTGCTTTAAGGTAAACTTTTGGAATAGCCATTTCATAAGAGTCCTTCAGAATATCCAGAGGAGCGTAAATACAGATATACTGGCCCTTTCTGCTGGATGGGAAAGGCTGCCCTTCCCTGAGTCCCTGGAGCTGCCTTTGTTACAAAGGCTCGTTTTAAAAAACTTGAACTTTTGCAGAGTCAGTCTGTCTTCCCAGTTGTTGGAGATACGGAAGACGTTTTGAAAATATCTAAATTACCTGGGTTCCCAGGCAAAATTTCTTGTTGGATCAATGCAACCTTTCATCTGTCCAGGTTTAATTGATGACTCTCCATGTTGTTTTGTTGACCTTTCAACAAAGGCATTACCGCGGGCCCTGTGTACACTGATACCATAGCCCCTTTCACAGAGGGGTGTGCTACGGTATTCTCAGCTTATATTGTTCTATTGTCCACCCCCAATAATTCTGCCAAGTGCCAGGGTTTTTTTATTTTGTCCCAGAAGTGGCTGAACTTTGGGAATAAGTGTGGTCCTTTCTGGTCCTTTGGAATGATAGGTATGATATGCCTATGAATTCCTCTATGTAAAGTTAAGCAATGCAGCTCTTCTGCTTTGTCTCACCCTTGTTACTTGCACTTTAAGCTAACACTGTCACTAATTGTAAATGTGGTTGTAGGGCAGTTCATATTCCACAGGAAATTGTTTACTGAACTGCTCAGTGCCCAGGCAAAGTGGATGATTTACAGATTGTGAGCCTGTTTTGTTTCTTCTTTGCTAGCATTTGGGGGCTTAGTATTTAAAACCGGAGTAATTTTGAGTACAGTATGTGATTTACCATAATGTGCTTACTAATGCATGTATGTAGGACATTTTGGGGTTTAATTCTAAAATGTGAGAAATATTTAAACCATTTGCTCAAATTTTTAATTCTACCTTTCGGTTAGAAGCACATGAGCAGTTGATAGAAGCCTGTATGAAGCAGTGAATTAGTATTCCAGGGACTGAAAACTGATTTACACCATATGGGCGACTGGGGCTAAATATGTCAACACAGGTTGCTTTATGATTGATGTGCTAGCATTAAAACAGGATGGAGAGTCTGTCTGGTCTTGCACTGGGAGCTCATGCAGCCAGTGTCTCAAAGAATGCCACTCTTGAGCCAAATGCATGCCTCCAGAAGGTCGGCAGAAATAAATGTAAATAATTATTTTAAAATACACTTAGAAGTTTATTCATGCTCAGAGTGCTTTTCACCTTTTGAACTTCCAGAACACTGGGCTGTGCTGAATGGGTGCTGCCTTAAAGGGAAGGTGTAGGCTCGTAGCTGATCGCAGGACTCTGAAAGTTCATCTGGTTATAGGTGGTAAATTATTAATGGAGGTAAATGTTCAGGACTAAAATTCAGTTCAGCCTTTTATTACAGTATCCTTATTTATTTGCATTGATAATACCTGAAGGTTCCAATCAGAAATTGGCCTTGCAGGGGAGGACACACAGTGTTTTGTGGACAATCATGTGTTGTTAGGATTTAAATAATTAGGCTTGCTACTAGAATAGCTATGCCTGAATAAAGGTTGCTTGACTAGGTAGATAAGCAGAGCAGAGGTAAGCCAATAAATGGGTGAAAAAGCAGTTAAATATTAAGTTGTCCACATGTGCTCATATTTAATAGCTGTATTAAAGTGCCATGGCCTTTGTCATGTCATGGAGCAGTGGGCTGCCCTCCCTTCTCAGACCTCTTCCGGAGCTTGATCATGTGAGTGATCCTGGGAAGAGCATGTTGCAGGCAAGGGTGCAGAGAAGGTAAAGGCAAAATGGACAGCCTAGCAGAACTTCATTTCCTAGGCTTTCTTGCACTGAGTGGCCGTGGGCAAGGTGCCTGAGGGAGCGCAGAAACCTTTTCAGTCTGAACCTTTTCTCTCATAGAAATGGCTGTGTGTGTTTTTGTACGGCTAAATTTTTTGTGCTGCTGCATGCATCAGACCTAGCTACTAGGTGCAATTTTGAATGTAACTTCCACAAACTTGTAAGTCTGAAATGGATCAAAGTTTTTCATTAGATAGTGAGACTGGTAAGAGAATGAAGGTACTTGGATATGGAAGCCACTCACCTTTCTTATGTCTTACTTTCTGATGGACAGCGTTCTTGTTAGCATGGGGACAGACCTTTTTAATATTTTCCCTCCAAACTAGTTCTTTTTTACCTAGAATGAGAGTAAGTAAGCTAGTAGCGTCACTGCTACAGAGCGCCTGCTCTGTCGGTGTTACACTTGTAAAAGCTTCCTTGAAATGTTCAAACTTTTCTAATGCGTACTTTTCATTTTGTATCTGAACGTGGTATCCAGGCTATCTCCCGGCTGTGTGAAGACAAATACAAAGACTTGTCAAAAGCTGCTATGAGACGATCTTTCAGTGCTGATAACTTAGTTGGTATTCGCCGTTCTAATGCCATCCTCTCCTGAGGAGAGAGAAGGGTGCCGCACCATGAACCAGCATCCATATGAATCGGAGGAGTACCACCACTCCATGCACACAAGCCAGCGGTGATGGTGTCTTCCAGCAAGAGGAGGAGAGGAGAGTAAACTAGCCAAGGGAGCCCAGAGCTTGAGGAGCATACTTGGTGCAAAAGACAAGACCTTTGTCAAATCAACTCTCTCCTCCTTGTAACGTATCCAGAGGTGCAAAAACAAACTTCTCTCCCCCACAGATGTTTGCTTACTATGTAGGCCTATAGCTGTGAACTCTTGACATTTTTAATAATAAGTAGTTTTAAATTTTAGAATTTAAACACTAACCACATGACTATAGTTACAATGTTCTTCCCTCCTCTCCCCTGTCATCCAGAGTCTCGCTGCATTTGTATTTCAGGTCGATGCAGTGTTAACAAAAACAAAACATGGGACTCTTAAAGTATAAAGCCACTCTGGAGCTGAAAACAGTAGCATAGACACGTGTTGACAGCTTTTCCCTGGTTTGGCTATTAAAAGCTGCTATTATTTGTGATCTGTTCATAACCAAGAAGCTGCCCAGCAGGAAGGAATTCCAACTCTGCACCCACAACTTCACTCCAGTAGAGATTGATTGTCAAAAGACTTTGAATGTTTTGACTGGGGGCAGAGATATGGTTTTATGTATTGTTAAAATGTATAGGGTCCATGCTGCATTTCTTGTGAATTATGGTGCTTCTCTCATTTTCTAATACTTATATTGCTCTGGAGGAGATGCAATCGGTATATTTTTTTCGGAGGCATTGAATGAGAAAGTTGGTCTGGAAACATCATCACCATCCCAAACAGTGTAGCAATCCAGTGGTGAACGGCGTGTGTGCAGCACTGCTTCTCTGAGTTCAACTGCAGATCTCTTGTGCTATATACAGTGGAGTTCCTAAAGCTGATACTGTGCATCCATCTGCCTCTCCTTAGGTTTTTGTTTCCTGGGGGAGGGATTTACATTCATAATGAGACAGTAATGAGTTTGAGAATCCTGGACTACCTAACAAGGTAGATGATTGAAAAATACTGTGTTCAATTGAGAATTATCAAAAAGCTTTCTATAAAACCCTTTCCCCCCCCCCCCCCCAAAGTTAAGTTTATCTTGTGCAACTGCTCTAGAGGCTTGGGTTTTGCTCTTTCTGAAACTTTGCAATGGAGCTTACTTTCAGGCTCTGAAACCGAAGTCTAAACAGGATAAGTATTATTAGACTCTTCCTGTTACAAGTCTTTGTAGTATCTTCCCTTCTTGGATCCAAATAGATTCTAGGCGGTTTGTCCTAGGAAGGAGGGAGGATCTCTCTCCGAATGGCACGGGTTTTGTGCACTTCCTCTTCCAGCCAAGGCCCAGAAGCTTAACACTGAATAGCAAGTACGTATGCCTTTGAGAGTGGGGCTGTCCGAGTGTAATCATCAGTTTGGCTGCACTCACTTGTTAAAAATGATGCATATAGTCTTCTGTGGTATGCAACTATGCCAGCCCCTGGCTCCCAAATCCATGGAACCTGGCACTTCAGGTATTGATCACAATTCAATTTTGAAAATAACGCTACATCTTCAGGTGGTTTTCCTTTCTCATGTTTGTATTAAAAGAAAAGCTAATAAACTCTATTTTAATTAAAGCTAAAGGTGAATTGTGTGTTCTGTACAGTTGTCTGATTTGATTTCCCCCAGCGTGTGTGTTAAGGCCCCTCCTTGCCCTGTACCAGCCCTTGCCTTCATTTTATCATGGTGACCAGTGAAGGTCTGGGGAGCCGGCAGCAGAGGTCATGCGGCAACTGTGAAGGGCCCGGTTGGTGGCGCAGGGCAGGGCCCTGGCAGCAGCCTGCTTCCGCTGAAGGCGCGGTAGAGTCTTGCACAGCTGCCGGGCTATTCCCATGTGTTGCTCAGATTTAGAATTTGTCTTGGGCTGCTCAAGTAATTACTCGCTGACAGTTTCTTTGCACTTAAATGGCCTTTAAGTAGGGACAGTCTTTCTGGAGGTCATTTGATGGTTTTTGAGTCCTCCCTTGAGGAGCACTAAATTGGAAGCTACAAGTGACCAACTCCCGGATTGACTTGTGACCTAATTGCTAATGAGCTTTTCTTTCTGTAGCACCGCCAGGGATGGGTCTGGCTGTGCTTTGTGGGCTGGCACACAGCTTCTGCAAATGCAGCTGTTCAGCTGTGAGGTGGCTCAGCGGAAACTTGGGGCATTTACCTTTTTTGCCAAATGAGGTGAAGGTTCTTCCTGCTGACCTGGATCGCAGGTGAATGACAACTCGAGCTGATGGCTGCCTCTGCAATACATCCTGCAGTAGACTGCTGCTCCAAGCTTCTTTTTGCCTTGAACCTTAACTGGCTTTAGTTTTACTGTAGCATAGCCCAGAGCATGTTGTCAATAAGATTTTGATCTATTCAGCAGACACTAAACAGGGCTCAACTACAACTCAACTTCTTGAGAGGAAAAAAAATAGCAATTCCATTTAACATTTGACATTCTAGTCCCCCTAAGATTCTGGAAAGCACAGCTAGTGGATTTCTTAGGTAAACAATAAAAAGTAAACCATACAGCTCCCTTTTGGAGAGATGAGCAGTGATAGTGTTTCAGAAGGAATTACATTTAGGTGGTTCTGCTGGAAGATGAACTGGTGGAGGGGGGGATATGCTGTAACGCTCATTCTTTCTATATGGGCAGCACTTTTCTTAAAAAGGCAAAAGAAAAATTACAGAATACTGGAATTAGATTGTTACCTACCTCCGCTCACAGGGAAGAGCAACCACCTTGTACCTTGTTTCTCTTTACCCGACAGCTGAATAATCTATGTTGAGGTCACCTCTGCCTGAATTCAGTTCCAGGGCAGCACTCCCCACCTGGCAGTAAATGCTGTTTGCAGAGACAATAGCTATGTTATGCCCCAGCAAGAATAATGTGAGCACCAACAAGAATAACGAACATCGTGTGTTAGTGGTCAGCAGGGGCAGAAAGTCATGGTTGTGTTTGTGAGCTACGTGACACCCTTGGGCTTCAGCAGCCCTTTCCCTTTGTGTGTAAGGACTGTGTATTTTGTTTCTAAGGGAATTTCATGAGCACTACTTCAGTGTGGGTTTGGCAGTTAAGAGGACAGGCACTTCAGGAATGGAATAAATGTCAAGACCATCGCTTCTGGCTAAGGGTATAAGGTGTCAAGCATAACCTGAGCAAGCAGAAGAGGAGAGAAGAGCAATTGGGGCAAGAGCTTGCACAGGGCTTGGGAGGCATGTGTGAGGCAGGGTGAGCTGGCGTGTTCAGAGCTCAGCACGAGGCAGGCTCCTGTCCCTGTCCTGTGCTGGTATTTCCCACAGCATAATAGTGCAGTAGTATTACAAAGAACTGACTTTCTGTCATGTTACCTGGGAAAACTACACTTGCAACACATCATAAATTGTTTAACAATATACAGTGAATTACAGAGTGCTGTCAAAGTGACTGTACTGCACTTATTAATGTGCTGCTTCCCACCCCACCCCCTCCCACCCCCCATTGATAAGCTAGGGAAAGAGCATTCACCTGGCTGAACATGGGCTTGTTTGGCACAGGATTAGAAAAGTCTTGGGCTGCCTTTGTGGACAAGGCGCTTTTTTTTTTTAAGGCGAAACAACCACTTTGGCTTCTGCTCTGTGATATTAAAACCTGTTTGAGAAGCCACACGTCCCTGTGCTGTCAGATGCTGTCATTCCCCATACCACCCAGCCTGCATTTGTGCTGCAGTTTTACTGTTCAGCCCCAAGGAAGCCAGTGACTGCCTCAAGGACAGCCGAAGTTGACCAAATAGGACACGGAGAGCATGGGTGCAAAATGGCAGCACAAGCATTAGGCTGGGCTGTGTGTGACTACATGTGTGCTCACAGAACAGAATCCCACAGGTGATTTGCAAACACCTGCCTGCAGTAATGGCCCTCCCATTGCTCTGAAACAGTGGCTCAAGGTAGGCGGTGGATGGCAGCTCTGCCAAACCCCTGTTTACTGAGGAGCTGAGGACACAGTGGCTTCCTGGGAGGCGAGGATGACAACAAGGCTGCTGGTGAGGTGCTGGAGTTACCTCTGGAGACAGGCGGCGAGTGTCCACAGCTCCTCAGTAAGACCCTTGTGCTACGATGGTGGTGCGTGGCCCCTCCAAACCCCAAGACAGTTGCCCTGCACAAGATAGGATCAGACCCTGACAGGGTGTTTTGCCTGTACTTGCGCATGGCGGGGGGGGAAGCAGATCACCCAGCACTGAGGAATCAGGTGAGTCAGTCTGTGCGGCTGTCAAGTTTATCGCTGGGTGCTGGAATGCTGCTTCCAGGTAAGAGATCCTATCTAGTGGGACCTGGTGTGTGCCTACACACCTAACTAGATAGCAAAGTCCTGCCCCATTAGTCACCATGGAACCAGCCTTAACCCCTTGCTGTCCTGCCTAAAGTGCTCCTCCCAACACGAGAGAGTGCACAGCAGATGGCAACATGGGCACTCAAATTGGTGTGCCGCATCCTGCTTGGCTAAGAGCTGTCATCTGCTTGGCCTGAAAAGTATCAAAGGGCACCTCTTCAGGGCCTGATCTCAGCACAGGGTGAGGGACTGATACTGTGCAAACTACAGAATGCCAATAAAAGTTGATAGTTAACCCTCTTCTACCAGCGAGGTGTCACCTTGGCCTCTCAAGGAAACACGCTGTCAGTGAGGTCACGGACACCAGCCGGCAGCGCAGCCAGCCGGCACAGCAGCCCCTGAGGATTAAACCTGGTTCAGTGCAGAGCCAGGCTGCTGCACCCAGCCCACGGGTGAGGGTGCGAGTGTGTGACGTCCCCCACGCCGAGGGCAGCGCTGCATGGGGTTTGGGCACATGGGAGATGCTATTCCTGCACCATGCAAGTGTAGCTGCCTTACTGGTCCCCCACAATCCTTGGTGATAAAAGCCCTGCACAGCCCTCCAGCACATGCCTCTCTGTCCCCACACAGTTAAGTTTTTATGGTAATTAATATTCTAGCAGAAGCAAAGAAAACACCACACTTTTTTTTTTTTTGGTCCTTATAAATAACTAATCTTGATACTTCTCTTTGAATAAAATTTCTTCAGCTTTTCACAAAATATAGTACAGTTATTTAAACAACGTTGAACAGCGTCAGTAACGGAAGAGGCAAAAAACCCCAACATGTAAATTTGCTACAGCATACAGGGCACACAGCAACGGCTTCTTTCTCCCTCCTGCCACTTGTTGCTGAGAAGCCAGGCTCAAATACAAGTTGATTGTATTAACCTACCGTTAGAGCAAAGCTCTAAATGCTCTTGCATTTTTCAATAGGCAACGGTTTGTAGTTAATATTGGATTTTTTTTTCTTAAAAAAAAAAAAAAGCTTTACACAGTCAGTTGCACTTTGAAAAAAATTCCGCAAAAACAACAAAACAACACCACCTTTGACATGGTTTTGTTCATTGTATTGCATGATGTGTGTTTAGCTGTATCTACAAAAGGCACTATAGAAAGAGAGGAGTCCAGCGAGGCGTGGATTGGAGCAGGTTGGAGTCATTTAATGCCCTGGATTACAACACAAGACTACCCACAGTGTCTCTGCGCCTGACCTGCCTCGCTGCCGAGAACACACCTGTCCCAAACCTGTATCAAAGGTCACTACAGCTCCTGTATGTACAAACCAGGCTATAATACAACTATTTACAGTTTGTAACACAACATGGTGCAATTCTGCCCATGATGAAGTACTGCAATGCGCTGGGGGGGGTGGGGGGAGTGGGGGGGGGTTGGGGTGTCCTCTGTCACAAGAGTGCTGATATGTGTGGCCGAGCAGTCCCTGCCAAGCCCTCAGTCCCTGCACCACTGGCCAGAATGCCCCAGAGACACTCATGCAGTACCTTGGCAGTACCTTTATCGGTAGATGTGCCACTTAAGTGTCCCCTCACTTCCCAGGCTTCGGTTTTAAAATGAGGTGGAAACCTTCTTGACTGAAGTGGTCCAAGGGTGTTGAGAACAACCTCGGATCCTTGCAGTCCTGCGGGAGCAAAGCCAGCAGTTGTTCTCCAGTGCTTGAGCAGCTGGGTCATGGTGCCACGCTTGAAGAAGGGCAAAAAAGGACTCAAGTAACGGCTGAGTGGTTATATACATGATCGCCACTTAGGGCAGGGGGGGAAAAAAAGAAATTAAAAAAAAAAAATTCATGTGCTTTCACAAGTGGGCTGAAGCCAGAGGCAGCTACCTCTTGCCAGCTGCGCCCCATCCTGTGCCACAGCCCCTCACCCTTGCTGCATTCAGTGAAGCTGACAACAGCCCACCCCCCCACACACACCCCCGCCCCCCCCATATCATTCTACTTATCGAAACCCAGCTGTCACCACCGCTTAATGCCAGGCACCGGCTCTGTCAGTGCTCTGCTGCTGCCTGACCTGAGGAAGTGAAAAAGGCTTGGGAAGCTGGAGGAAAGGGAGTACGAGCACTCTGCTGAGTTTTCCTGAATTAACAGCTCACTCTTGAACCCAGTGCTGTCTCCAACAGAGGCGCAGCTTTGAAAAAAGCAGCAAGAAGTGCTGAAGCTGGCTGGCTGGAAAACCCAGCTGCTCCCTGGAGAGACAGACTGCCGCCTGGCTCAGAACCCCCCCACACACACACACTACCCACTGCAGAAGCGCAACCACCTTTTTAGGGTTGGTTGTGCCACATTCAGCTGCTGTGCCGCGTGCCAAAGCCAGCAGGCAGGGCCCCAGGGTTCCCTGCCTCCCCCGGGTAACCTGCACGGCACAAGGGCGATGCGAGAAATTCACCCCGCTGCAGAGGTGAGAGGCCCAGAGTAGCGTCACCCCCTTCCCAAAGCACACAGCAGCTCAGGAGGAGGGTGCTCTCGGTGCCAGAGCCAGGGCTGCCCCAGGGTTCTTGCAAACCCTGTGCTGGGACGGCAGCCTTGTCACCCGCGCAGCCTCTTGGCTCCCAGGGGCGAGTTCCTCCACGGGCGGTGAAGCTAGCTGCCCACTGCAGAGCGGCGGGTCGAACCCAGGAGTCGGTGCCGCAGAACTGAGCCCCACCAGCAAGCAGTCCCTGCCCAGCCCCAAGCCCACCGCCCAGGGAGAGCTGGCACGAGCTTGGCCGGGGAGGAAGGGTCCGCCAGGGTCGCCCGGTCCCCACCTGCACTGCAGACAGTTGGGACCCTGTTCCTGCCTGCCGTGAGGGCTGGGTGGCAGCTCCTCTCCGCAGCCCCTTCCTCCTGCACCGCCACTGCCCGTGAAGCCCCCAGCCCACACAGGTCCCTCCCTCCCACTCAGTGCACTGCTGCCTGAGTGGGGCCAGCAGCAGTGTCGTGCCAGGGGCCCCCAGCCTCTCCTCTGCAACACATAGCTGCGCCCAGGTGCCCTGGGGGCACCATCCCGCTCTGCCCAGGGAGGCCCAGGCTCAGCATGGCCAGGAGGCAGCCCCCACTGCCAGCTGTCCCCAGCCCCCTCGTACTACCCCCCCCCCCGGCTCTGGCGAGCAGCTGGGTGCCAGTGCCAGCTCATTACCTGGGGCTGGGGGCCACCACCCGCCTTGCCTGCTGCAGCTCTCCCCTTCACCCTGGCACCAGCAAGACCAGACAATCAGTGCTCAAGGGCTACCTGCCACCTGACCAGCTCGCAGACAGCAGCACCCCAGGGCCCCAAACAGGGCATGGGACCCCAAATGGGGCATACACGGCAGTGCCAGGCTCCAAGCCTCCCTGTCCCTCTGCCCCTACATCGCTGGTAGCACCTCTCCCTTCCCTGCCTGGGGCCACGGCTGCTCCGTACCCTGCAGGTGCACATGTTCGGTCCCGGGCAGCACTGCCATGGTAGGGCTGAAGATGCCAGGGGTAGCCCAGCTGTCACCCCCCTCTTCTGTGGCCCAGGGTCTCTGCAACCCTCTCCTCACTGTGGCTAGAGTCACCGAGGCTCCCTCCAATCACACATGGGACAGCGGGACCTGCTTGTGGTAGGAGGCCATGCTGGGCAGCACCGTCCTGCCTACCAGTGCCGGGCTGGCCTCGCTGTACACTGAGGCGCCCGCAGGCTTCCTGGCCCGGCAGCAGTGGGCTGTGAAGCGCCTCCAGGACTCGAGCGTCTTGCCAGACCAGATCCAGACGCCGGAGGTAATGCCCACCACAAGGCACATGAAGTACTTGAGCATAAAGACGGCATAGTCGGGCTTGGGGCGGTGGGGGTCTCCTGGGCAGGAGCAGTTCTGCGCCCGCTCCCACGCCTCCCGATTGTGCTGCTCGTAGATATAGCAGGCGATGACGATGGTGGCAGGAACGGTGTAGAGCACAGTGAAGATGCCGATGCGGATCATCAGCTTTTCCAGCTTGTCAGTCTTGGTGCCGCCCTGCTTGATCACGCTGCGGATGCGAAAGAGTGAGACGAAGCCAGCCAGCAGGAAGAGGCTGCCGGTGAAGAGATAAACCACCAGTGGTGCCAGCACAAAGCCCCGCAGGTTCTCCAGGCTCTGATTGCCCACATAGCAAACCCCAGCCACTGGGTCGCCATCCACAGAGCTGAGTGCCAGTACAGCGATGGATTTGGCGCTGGGGATGAGCCAGGCAGCCAGGTGGAAGTACTGCGAATAGCTAGCAATGGCCTCATTGCCCCACTTCATGCCAGCTGCCAGGAACCAGGTGAGGGACAAGATAACCCACCAGATGGAGCTGGCCATGCCAAAGAAGTAGAGGAGAAGGAAAACCACGGTGCAGAGGGCAGGGCCTGTGGTCTCATAGTGGATGTGGTGGTGCTCCGGGTTGCAAGCCACATTGGCATGCCCTGCCACCAGCCGTACGATGTAGCCCACAGAGACAAAGAGGTAGCAAGCAGAGAGGAAGATGATGGGGCGCTCGGGGTACTTGAAGCGCTCCATATCGATGAGGAAGGTGGCCACGGTGGTGGAGGTGGAAAGGAAGCAGAGGATGGACCAGAGGCCAATCCAGAAGGTGGCAAAGGTCTTCTCATCCTGGGTAAAGTAGGGCTGGTAGCAAGGGATGGCGCAGTTGGGTACCTGCCCAGTCCTGATGCGGTTGTACAGTGGATGGGACTCCTTGGAGATGGGGACTAGGGGCGCTTTGCACTTGCAAGTCCGGGTGCAGTCCAGCCCCGAGGGGCGCTGCCCGCCGAGCGGCGTCAGATTTTTGGCCGTGTCCTTGGCTGGGTGCGTGGGCTTCCCGAAGAAAGGCGGTAGGGTGGTGGCTTCCGTGCGGTTGTATCCCATGCAGAGCACCTCGGTGTCCCCCAGCACCGGCAGGCTGTCGCAGCTCATCCTCTCTGGCCAGGCGAAGCCGTACTGCTGCATGATGGGCGAGCAGCCGGCCTTGGCCCGCTCGCAGACGGAGCGGCAGGGGGGCAGCGGCTTGGTGTAGTCGGGCAGGCAGATGGGGGTGTACATGCTGCAGAGGAAGAAGCGCAGGTCCGGGGAGCACTGGATCTCCACCAGCGGCCAGAACTGGTGCACCTCCAGCCCAGCCTCGTCCTGCGTGTCGTGGTTGAACTGGTTGGGCATGTAGGTGAGGTTGTAGCCGATGCCCTTGCACATCGGCACCGTGATCTCCTGGCACACCAGCGCCTTGGAGGCGGCGCGCCCCGCCGCCGGCAGCCCGAGCAGCAGCGGCAGCCCCAGCACCAGCGGCACCGGCAGCCCCCGGCCGCCCATCGCCGCCGCGCGTCCTACCGCCGCCGCATGCCCCGAGCACCTGCCGCCGCCGTCGCCGCCGCGCCGGGAGCGGGGCCCCGCCGGGACCGTCAGTGCCGCCGCCGCCGCCGCCACCTGCGCTCTGGGGCGGGCGGGCGTCCCCGCGCCGCGCCGCGCCCGCGCCCCGCCCCGGACACGCCCCCCGCCCCTAGCCCCGCCCCGGGAACGCCCGCGGCACCGCCTCCCGTCACTGGCCCCGCCCCCGTCGGGGCTCCCAAGGGCCGCCCCCGCCCGGGGCACCGGGGCCCGCGGCGGCGAAGCGAGGCGCCCCGCCGGTAGACCGCGCTGCCCCCGGCTCCCTCCCCCCCCCCCATCGCCGCCTGGCCCCGGGTGTTGGAGACGTTCTGGTGGACCCCCGCCCGCCGGCGCTCGGAGACCCGCGGCGGCCCCGGCCCGGCCGGCGGGAGCGGCCCGCAGAGAGGCGACGAAGTGAGAAGGTGACGGTGCTGCCTAAACCACTGGCTGCTCCGCATCCGCCCCCGGCTCCCTGTCTGCGGCAGGGAACCTAACTCCTTCCCCTCTTGCACACCGGGCCCCTCCCGGGACCCCCCGCCCGCCCCAGCGCCGCGCCGGCCCGGCTTCCACTCGACGGCGTGAAGAGCAAAGCGGGACGGGGGGGGGGCAGCGGCTGGAGGAGGAGGCGGCAGGCGGCGTCTGCGGTGCCGCTTCGCCCCTTCCTCTTCGGGCTCTTCAGCCCCTCTCCGTGGGAAGGGGCCGGGGTCTCACCCCGCCATAACGGGATGGGGGGAAAGGGCGTTTGCCTTGCTCCGGCAATCGTACATCAGCCCGGGTCCAAGGGTCACGGCAGCATCTCCTGCGGCTGCCCGCTCCCCGGCTGCCTGGCAGGGCAGCGCTCCCGCCTCCCGGAAAGCTGAGCCTCCGCGGGGAAAGGAAACCCGCCCTGCCTGCGTCCGCCCAGCTGGCAGGCTGCAGGCTGCTGCGCTACCACATTCCTGGCCTGGGCTCCCGGCCGGCTCGCCGCTCCACCTCGGAGCCGCAGGAGATGTTTCACGAACCACTTTCCTCCCAGGCAGGCAGCAAGCGTTGGAGCGCGGTGCGAAGGAACGAAGCAGGCGCTTTGGAGAGACCCTGCCTGGGACAGAGGTGTCTTCCCAGTGCTCTGGGAAATGCGGGCTCCTGCTGGAGCTACCACAGTGATCACGCTCAGCCGCCTGACATAAGGAATGCTGAATCCGTGCACTAGCAGACACCTAAATTACCAGCCCAGTTTTCAGTGGCTTTCACTGCTCCTGAAGCCCACGGCACACAGGGGAAGTCTGGCTGCTGCAGAAGCCAGATTTGGGGGTCACTGGCTGCACCTGCTATGGCAGCACCCTTATTCTGGCCAAGGAGGAAGGCTGCTCCCAAGCTGTTGCATAGGAGCTCCTCATTCCTCCTCTGTGGATGTGGATGGAAGGGCAATCTGGAGCAAAGTACTCACATCCAGCACTGGATCTGCTAGTCAAGACGTTCCCATAGCACATCACAGACAGAGCTCGCATTCAGGCCTGGTGCTGGGGAATGCCAGCACCCAAAATCTCATGCACCCAAAATACCCCCAACTGCTTCCAGAGCCCAGAAAGCAAAGATTCAAAGTGTGACTTAGCTCCTGCCTTCCCCCCAGAGGTAAAATCTGGCTTGCCTATTGCTCTGTGGCCTATGGACAGAGCACTGACTGCTGCTATCACAACCAGAGTCCTCAGGGAGTTTAAGGCCAGCGACCTCATTACCACCTCCTAAATCCTCAGTGTCTACTAGTGCACCCAGCCTAGGTGTGCATTTCATTTGGCACTGCCGACCTTGATGCTTAACAACTTGTTTTTAAAAAAGGGGAAAAGATGCCCAAAAAAGGCAAAAAAAAAAAAAAAAAAAAGCTCAAGTCCCTATACCTCTTTGCTTTACACTTTAAGTTTTGCCTGTAATAAAGCTATACGGAAGAGAATTACAAGTCACATGTCCCTTGGAACACAGTGGCATATCCCTGTAGCAGGAGTCATAACTTTTAATTCTCCCCAACAATGAGTTTCTGTGAACTAGCAGCCCAGCAGAAAGCAATCACAGACAGTTTCATTATGGCCCTCAGTTGATTATCCAAATTATAGCTGAGAGCAGAGGGCAGCCTTTTTATTATCATCATTGCTGTACAATTAGAAAATGCAGATGAAGCTCCGCAAGAGCAGAAATTCTCTTTTTTGATGGCATTTTTTCATTTTTATAAGTGTTCCCTCAGGCAATATCTTAGTTTGATTCAACACACAGTGGGGAACTGGTATATAGGTGGGGAGAAGATAAGAAGGGGAAAATGGGGCAGCTCTTCATTCAGTTATCTATCAACTCTTGTAGCCTGGTTCAGGTTTCACCACTCCTCCAGATGTATCTAATTCTTAGAGCCTGGCTGTAAATAATGCTGTATTTGCTACACTGGGGACACATAAAATCCAATTAAGAGCCAGGTAGACATCTGTTGGCTTGCTCTGTGCTTCTGTTTCCTTTTTGTTTTTTATGAATATGTAGCAGAGCAACCAGAACAGGATTAAATATGGTGTAAGTGCAAGTAGAGTTGATAGGCTTGTTATTCATCTCTACAGTATAGTATGAGAGTACAGTGCTTTACTTGTACCCAGCACTATTAGTGACAGAAGCTGTGCCTGCACAAAACCTACCATGCCAAACCCTGGCGACAAAAAAGAAAGTGTTTCCCACCCCTAGGAACTTGATGTTGTTGTTAAAAACCTCTACAAATTAATAGGAAATTGCTTTACCTTTAATGCATGTGCAGAGGTGCTCATGAAGCTCCACCATGCTAGACAGGTCTGATTGCAAGTCCAGCTAGTCTCTGCTCGTGACTCCAGCCCAGAGCATGGGCTGACAATATGTGTGTCCTCACGGATGTATCTTCCGCCTGTCGAGACATTTTCAGCTGGGATGTAGCAGTTCCTGGTAGGAGGAGAAAGTAAAAAAGCGGTAAGTATTTCTGCATTTGGTTCTTTTGCTGCTATATTGTCAGCCTACACTGTTTACCTGGACAAACTGCCTTTGTGAAGGTTACTCTGACTTTTTAAAGCCTTTAGAAAAGGACTAAGTGAGCTTCCTTTGTAAAGACTAGCCATTGCCCTTGCCCTTGTTAGAGAACTCCACAGACTTTTGCAAAGAGCTTTTCAGGCCAGGCTCTGGGCAGGGGCAAAGCTGGGGAGCACTGATCTCGCTCTTGGCTTTGCCTGTACCAAAGCAGGGCTGGAACCTCCTGCCCCTCTCGTCGTAGGACCAGTGAGCCATCCCTCGCCCTCGACTCTTCTTGCTTGGAGCAGCAAATTCTGGTTTTGCCTGCGCTGCTGACAAGTCTCGGGCTCCTGGGAAGGGAGCGGTGGGGGCCCAGCGCAGGTGACTGTAGGCTCCTGGTGCCAGTGGGCAGCCTGCCAGTCACCCCAGCTGGAGGCCGTGCTAGCTCAGGCGCTGCTCGAATTAGCAGTGACCCCTGATAACAAACTGCTGGAGCAAGGGGGTGCTGGGGACCACAGGGCAGACTGCAGCAGCATGAGACTAGCAAGGCTGTGCCTTACTGCCTGCCACGGGTGCAGGGACAGCCAGCCATCAAGTTTGGCATCATGATGTGCCAGCTTCAACACATCAGACCCACTGTGTGCTGGTACAAAAGGAGATTGCTGTTTCCCCTGCGCACAGGACATGGCTGCACGCTGCACCAAGACGGGCGTGCTTCTGCTTTGACTTGTGGCAAACGTTTGAGTTCCTGCCTGGGAACTGGGAGGCCGTGGGCTGCCAGCACTACAAACCCCAGCAGCAAGACTGACCCATGTAACTGGAACTGGAGAGGGGCTCCTAAGTAAGAGCCCAATGTCCTTGCTGCCCCGCAGGCAGGGGGGACATGGCAGGTAGGGAGACAGGGCAGCTCCAGCCTTTCTCAAGCAGGCAGAGCAGAATGGGAATCACCGCTGCCATTTGCAGAGGGACCCCAGCACCCAAATCCTACCAAAATGCAACAGCAACAGTGGTAAACATTTTCTCATGTGCCCAAATGGTTTAAAAGCTCTGGGCTGGGGACAGGAATTCAGATTTAAATCACTTGAATCCTTTTCACCATGGATGTCTGTTGAAATTGCTTTGAAAATCCTAACCTACATCAATACTGTTTGTTTTTATATATACCTGTACAATTACACACCTTAACATATTGCAGGAAAACAAACCCATGCCAAACTGTTAGTCATATTCAAAAAAACTACATGGAACTAGACAACTGCTGAGTGAATTAATGCAAAATCTGATTTCTAACAGTGACACAGACTTCAGCAACACCTGACACAAGTGCTGCAGTTTGTAAAATGCCCCCAAAAGTTCAGATAAGTAACACTAAAGTAAAATCAGGAAGAATGGCTGCATTTGAAGCTCATTTTGCTGGACTCATCAATTATTACTTAACAATATTTGTACATATAATTACACATAAAATGTACATAATTAGTTTCCATTGGTCTCCCCAGGGACTGGGACTCCTTTCTGCAAGGTGTGGTTGTACACCAAAGGGTCGTTCCTGTCTCGAGATGCCACCACCCCAGCACGCAGAGGGCGAAGGCAGGATCAGGGTCCTGGCCCAAAGGCACGGGACGGTCGGTGGGGGTGACGAAGGGTCCCTGCCATGCCACAGCCCAGCCACCAGCACCACAGCCACAGCTGAGCTTCAATCTCCTGCAGCCTGAAACTTTTCAGACGTGTAGCTTTTGAAAATCATCATGTTGTGCTTCTTTTTTTTTTTTAACATTGGCCCTTGAAAAGAAAACAGTCCCCACAGTGAAGTTGACATGATAAATTAGTATGGCCCTGGCAAAGCCCTCACTCTTCATTGGGCAAATACTTATTTATGGACTTTCAAATTGTGGCTTATGTAACAACAGGGTGAGTGACTTTCAAAAAACCTCCGCCATGTATTGACCTGATAGAGCCTAATGGGTCCTTCAGAGCAATTAGGATTTATTGTGTTAGCGTCTATTGTGTATAGAAACCATTTTAAAAACATGTGTTATTTACCCAGAAGGCAGTAATGACTGTTTAAATACACAGTTAGATTGTTTCTGAAATGCTTGCTGCTCTATACATTGCAAAGAAGTTACTCCAAGTATTTTTCAGAGTTAAATACTTTGCTCCACTGGGATTTCCAAGCAGGGTGATTGTACCACACATACATTTGTACGCTTATAGCTGTAAATGAATTGAGCTCTCAGGAAAGCTGCCAAATAAGCAACCTTGAAGGATGAAATCTGAGATTTTTTTTTTCTTGACCAAGGGGCCAGTGCTCACCTCTCTAGTGGTCTGAGCAGCTCAGGTCATATGCCAGCTGAGAGAGCAGGGCATTTCCCACAAATCACACGAGTTTTGCCCTGATCTGAATGCCCAGCAAAAGTGACCTCCACAACCATGAAGCTGTGGCTTCCACCATGACACATCTAACCCCTTGTGTGCATGTGAGGTGAGACCATCACCACTTCCCTGTAACCTACTGGGGCTGGCATGCAAAAATACAAGTGTTGGCTTCTGAACACTGGTGCAGATTTGAGAAGCCTGACCCCCTGGCCAGGCTCCTCAGCAGGTGTGAAGGAGCATGGCTTCACTGCCCGGCAAAGATCGGTGCTGGCTTACACCAGCTTTGACTCTGACCACATAAGTAAAACAAAACCCCTACTCATACATGGGAGCTATCAAAAATGCCACTTTGAAAAAATAATAATATAGACTAATTACTGCTTGCTTTATCTTCAGACCAATGCTGTTTTGATCAACGCCATCTCTAAATTGGTATTTCTTTTCTCTGCCCTCTCCTTTGCTGTGAGAGACCTTCAGGGTGAAACTGCTCAAAGCAGCTCAGCTTTGACACAGTTTTCCCTGCCCTGCCACAGGCCACAACTTTTGGAAACTTGTTTCTATTTTCTTGTTTCACACTGAAATTTAAATAATATCTATTACAGTTGCAGTACTTTATTTCAAGGGACAAAAGTACTACGCAGTTTTCTAATCCAGCAAAGAGAGACACAGGTTAGAGGAACCTCCGTCTGAAAATGTTGTAGCAAATACTTCAGAGTTGGGAAGCAAGTTCGTAATGGCCAATGTGCAAGATCCGCTGGAGAAAACACTCAAGCAGCCTGGACTGAAGCTAGCTGAAACTTGCAATTTCTGTTTTGTGGAAAATTCCAACCTTAAAAAACAATGTAAAACACACCAGTTTGTGCCAAACAGGGCAAGCTGCCCATACTTCTGAGAAATCCTGCAGCATCAGGAAAAGCTCGGAGGCTTCCTGTCACAATGTGGAGATGTCCTAGAAGCCCCTTGCCCAGGGAGGTCTTGGGAGTACAGGCCAGGGGAGGTCCCGGAACAGGGGACACGGAAATCCTGGGGTGCCAGGAGCTTGCTGGGAAACCAGGCAGACTTCAGCCAGGAATCAGCCCAGTGAGCACTCGTCCCTTAGGTCCTGCCTGGGTTTCAGGGAAAGTCAGTCAGTCAAAATAGAAATGTTTCCAAGAAACTTTCTGTCTATGCTGAACTGGCCCTGTACAAAGAAACTGCTATTGGTATGAACATCTGCGGTTATAGGTGGTCTCTACTGGCCTTAAAATGCTATGAATTGGTGAAAAACGTGATAACAACTGTCGCTGTTAAGAGCAACTTCAGTCTGTGTTCAGAATAGTTCACGTTCAGTCTGCCCTTTCCTGAAAATACAGATTCATACAATCAAAATAGGTTTCAAACACATAAGCTGCTTTGACTGCATTTCTTCACTAACCTCTCAAGATGCTGTGATCAAGATTTTCCAGATGCAGTGATTCTGGATGGTCTCGAGGCAACCTTAAGGGTTAATCTTTATTTCCAGAAACTGTTACAGACCTGTTCTCTGGAAATTGGACTCCTTTACAACATGCCATATTGCCCACTCAAGATCAGAGGCAATCAAAAATCATACAACATTTGAAAGCTTTATCCTGTATGCGTAGTCATCTGTTGTACCCTAGAAGGAGAAAGTTCATATGCAATACACACGTGCTGTGTTTTCAGGTTTTCATGAACCAGTAAATATCAAGGTCAGAGACCTCCTGAAACAATGTCCTCTCCCTGACCTTTTAGGCATTCTTGCTAAGACTGGGCACTTCAGATTCTCCGTATCTGCTTTTGACATCATTGAAGTGCTTGAAATGGGGCTGGAAGAATATTTGGCTTAGTGAGTCATGTCATTCACATCAAATGAAACAAATTATGTTGAAATACAGATTTAAATCTCTGCATAGTCAACGTTTATTGGGCACAAGTAAAAAGAGACAGAAACAGATGAAAAGGCAATTAGCACTAGCTGGAACTATACACGTTTTGATTACTTCCTTCTGCAAGTCATTCATGGCATAATGTAATACACAGGTCAAAGTGATGTTGGAAAGGATGTTGCTAGCAACCTTCACATTCAGGCATTAGTTAGATGTGAAGAATTAACACATGCAAGTGATCCACAGAGCTCAATCTTAAACAGCAACAGCTTTAGCAGGGACTAGTGTTACAGAACTGGAGCACATCAAGAGATTGGCTGGGCAAAAGAAGGAATCCATTCTCTAAATCCTGTACCTCACTGCAATGTGCAGCACCATCAAGCACACTGATGTTACCCAGCTTAGGATATGTCCTGGCGATGCAAGAAAGGGCTCCAAAATATTTTCAATCCTTCCACAAGTGCTAGCACAGGTTTGCAAAAAATCTTTGATGACCAGGTTGTGTAGTCCTCTTACAGGCTCTTTTTTACCAAACTGATACAATCAAACTGATTTTGTATAAGCTGAAAAAAAGATAGCACAATCACTGCAAAGATGGGGTTCACACAGGCCAGCACCTTCCTTATGGCATGAAATCAGTGGAGTAGCTTGGTCCAGGTATTTGCTCAGAGAAGTCTGTGCAGCTACAGCAGAATTCATTCTCTGTGTGTATTTCCCTTATGCTGGTGAAATTACCTGTTCCACTATTTGGGACAAGGGAGCAGCTGAATCCTTCTCCATGCCTCCCACAGGCTGGCACTGCTAGACCCCCCAGTCATTGCACCATCGTGAGGCAGACAGGACCCCACTGCGTGCACTTGGAGAAATTACTATGCAAGCTTCCAACATGCAACTTCATTATTTGCCCCTCACTGTGCTAGGTGCTGAATGTACCTGCATTACGAACAGCTCTTAGGCTGAGCAGCCAAGAAATACAAAAAATGGGAGCAAGAACAGATAATTCTCCTGGCTTTTGCAGACAGAAAATTCTGTGATTTACCCTTATGGCCACACAGAGCTGGGAAATCAACCCTTCAGTCCTGAGCCGGAAAATACCATTCTGGCTCCTGCTGTAAGGATGCTGCTGTTTCTGTTCCACTAGAGCACATTAAGCTGACAACCTCCAGCACTACGCTGCAGGGATGCGAGGCTGCGCCGTCCATTCAGTCAGGGCCAGACTGATTGTCCGGGAGACAAAATCCCTTTCTGGTAGAGCGGCACTCTGGAGGAGAATGAGGCCAGTCCCTTACCTGGGCTGGCCAGGCTGGATACCAACAGGACTACACATCCCTCTTTGGGGGAGGAAGGGAGAGGGTGAGGTGAGAAAACAGTGTAATCCCTTCAACTAAGACTCTGCCAGGGATGTTGCTAATTAGCAGAGAGAGGACGTGTTGTGGCTGGTGACAGACAGACATGTTCTGCATTGCAAGACAGTGCCTTCAACCAGCTCAATCTGTGAGACACATACACTGTAAGCTTCCTGATCGTGTTTGCATTGTGGAGCCATCCCAGCAATGCCAGCCGAGTCCTTGATGCCGGCTGTGCTGCCCTCAGCCTTGTGTGAAACCCGTGATGGGATTTTGGACAGACCAAAAGTCTTGGTTGTGAATCCCATTTTCACTGTTGTAATACAATCAAATCTGTTTTGTATAGACATACAGAATGGCTGCAGTGTCCAGGTCATGGAGAAAGACTGGTACTGGAGCAACAACTGCATTTCCTAAGCTTACTCGGGTATCTTAGAGAGAGGAGAGTGTTGTACCTGTAGCTAACAGAGGAAATGAGTAGGTATTTTCAGTCTCTACCCAAAAAGAGACAAGAGTCTAGAACTGTACATGTGTGTGTGCATGTATCACTTTCACATGCTGCAGTTTGGAAACATTTCCAGCAAAGACTAGTAAATTTGCTTGGTTGGTGTCTGGTCTAATTTATACTGAGCTGAGTTCACAAGAGCCCAGTTTAAGTTTGTGGCATTGTGTGTGGTTGTGCTTGAGATCAGCACCTGCTCCAGCACCCCTGTATCCAAGGATAGCTGAAACACACATTCATTAGCTCAGAAGAGCCAACAAACTAACCACCAGGCCATGCAGCTTTCTTCCAAAGATTTTATTTAGATTCCCTGACAACATAAAGGAATGATTCATAATTTTGTGTCTCCATGTACTTTGTACTTTCCATTTGGGTTAAGATGCCCTGAATTTCTTCTTAATACTTAAGCACATTTACGTGAGGTCAAACCTGCCTTACGATCTTTTAACTTGGCATATTTCTGAGACACAGCTAACTCTGTTGGGCACATAAGCTCCTGGCTAAACCTAGCATGAGCAGTTGAGGACATGAGCTGAGACTGATAACAGCAACAAGCTGATCTCTACAGAAGTAGAGATCAAACATATTCAGCTGCACACTGATGCAGCTACCCAAGACAAGCCCAAGCCATGCTGGGCCAAAATGTGCTTTAAGAAATTCTGTATGTATCAACGAAGGCCTTAGCATGACTGAGAGCTGGCACAGAAACGAGTGGAAAGGGGTGGATGCAGGTGCTGTTTGCACTGTGCAGACTTCTGTGGAGAAGGGAGGGCAAGGTTTGGTCTTCAGTCTGAGCAGATTCCTCACCGCTACTAAGCTGACAGAGTTGCTATCAAGCCTTTCCCTAAATAGATCGTAAAAACCTGTACAGGTGATTATTTTATGATTAAAGAGGGAGACAACAGAAGAAGAGAACAACTGTAGTGACCTCCAAGGCTCTGCTGGGGAAAGAGGGGCAGGCCATGGACAAACACAGCCCAGCCACAAGGCGTGTCGCGCCAGGCTGCAAAAAGGGACAAGGCTGCTTTAAAGGTCCTTGACACAGGCACGGTGCTGATCCCAAAATCATACTCCTGTGCCTTGCTCTGGCTGCAAAGTACCTCCTGTGCTTGGCTACGAGCTTTTGAGAATGAAATCCAATTTACCTGCCACAAAGAAGAGCTAGATGGGGCCTCCCCAGAGCATGGTTGGTAAAGGAGGGCTGCCAATTCCCATCCCCGAGTTGCTCCCCTCCGGGCCGGATCCAGAGGGAAGGGGGAAGGGGCAGCAGTGGCAGTAAGCGCAGAAACAATTCACTGGAGAGCCACGGCGCTCTTTGCAGTTTGCCCACTAATTACTATTAAGCCCTGGTTCCTTTTTGTGTTCCAAGGGGCGTCTTCAATGTGGCACTGCTTCTTGGGCCTTTCATGCGGCTGGGCTAACGCTTGAATAGCAGACTTCGCCCCCCCCCTCCTCTTGCTACCTCTCTCTCTCTCTCCCCCTTTTTCTTTCCTCCTTTTGCTTTTCTGATAGTATTTTCTGTCCATGTTGTGTAAGGCCCTAAATGAATCTTGACTGCCCCTACGGCCGACTGGAGACGCACAAAAGCGGCCCATTCCAGCGGCCACAGCACCATTGTGTGCCCTAACAATGCACTAATTGGTGGTGACAATTGTGCGGCTGGGGAGGAAGAGGGGGCCGTGGGGGGGACATGGGTCTTTTCCAATCAGTGAGGCGGGTCAACAAAAAGGAGTGTGAGGAGTGAGAGACATGCTCTGCTCTGCATCTCTCCCACGTGCATGTCCCTGCCAGTCCCAAGCAGTTTGCTCCAAGGTCCCCCCAAATTCCTATGGAGAAGGGTAAAGCGAATAATTTTAATGGGTGGCTGTGCAGAGCAAGAGATGTGCAAACTAAAAGGGTCATCTCAATCTCCCATGCTGTCTCACCATCCCAGAGGCTGAAGAGCTCATGTGATGAGGACACCACTGAGACATTCATGGGAAAAGATCACACACAAAGCCAACGGGATGGTGGTGCTGCAGCACTCTGCTCTGGGTACACATGTGAGAGAGAGTGCTCACCTCTGACTGAGCTGAGCTTAAAATCCCCCTTTTTTGCACAAGGACAGTGGGATGCAAGGACAAGGTGTCCTACAGTGCTCTGCTGGGGTAAGTGGTGGTCCTGTGGAGTAGGAGCCTGCAGTGCTGTTGGCAGTAGGGGAATGAACCTGGGCCACATTTTCAGCACCAGCTGAGCTGAGGACTGGAGGAATGAAAGGGACATCAGGTGCCATGGGACTGAGGCAGGTTATTGCCACTGTGACACCTCCCAGGACTCAGACCAACCCAGTCTCACATAGATTTGGCTGGAGTGAGTCCATGGACTCTGAGAGCTGCCCCAGTGTGAAGTCAGCCCTGGAGTGTGGAGACTGATGTATCTGATGAGTGAGGGACAGATTTCAACTCATTAGCTTTTAAGATAAAATCTGGGACAGGAAATGGCACGGGCAATGCTTCTGAGAAAGAAGTATGTAAGGCTCATCCAGTTGCCTAGGCTGAAAATAAATTCAGGCAGTTGAGAGATGTGGTGTGGGGTCAGATGCTGAAGTGCTCAATACCTACCCACCTGTTTTCCAAACAGCCCATATCAGCTCCCTCGGAGAACAGTGGAGGTGTGGAGCCCTCTGGTTCTTGACAGGGAAAGCAAGGAAGGCCAGGCTGTCAGCAACACTCAGGTTTATGAAGGGCTCTGAAATGTCCCTTTTTGACAGAGATGTGCCTCTTTTTTGAAGCTGACTGATTTTTGAGAAGCATTGGCTAGAGCAGGGTCAGGAAGCAGGTAACTCTCCCACCCCTCCCAGGACAGCTGTGGGATTTCTATGGTGGGGAACACTTCTGCTAAATGCTTTCATGGAAAAGAATTACCTCCTGCATCCGGAAAGAAGCAGGAAAACACTTTTCCATGTAGTCCCCATCTAACCAGGGAACAACTACATAGGAATCACCTCTAGTGGAAGAACAATACTTTCCTGCAGCCAAGACTAACAGGTCCCATGTATCAGCATGGCTTGGAGAAGAAATCTTGCCATAACCTCATGAAGAGCAGAGACAAGGAGCAGGGAGGACAAACCAGGGCTGCAGCCCCATAGACAGGCAGGGACTGTGCCTGGATCTAAACTCCCTGGTGCTCTGACTGATTGGGACTGGCATTTCAGTTTGGTCTACTACATGTAAACACTGAGCTCAGCTGCAAAGTCTGGTCCTGCAGCCAAAATGTTGAGGGGAAGCCTACTGTGAGCCCAATGTGAGAAGCAGAGCTGCAACAGCCTAGAGCTGAAAGTGTGCTGAGTCCAGAGTATACCGTGTAGAGACCCTGGGACACTGGACTCTTGGTCTTTTCACCTCATGGCCACCCTGAGCACAGTATTTTTTCTTAATGTCATCTCTCAGCTTTTATGGGTCATCGTCAGCATTTCTATGAAACACCAGAGGACAATTCAGTTCAGATACATCCCTGCTCTCAGGAGGAATCCTCACCTCTCTCCACTGATTGCAAAGTGGACTTGTCAGCTGCCTTAGGCTCCTAAAATTTGGTGGTTGCAATATCCTCTCTGAGACAAAATCACTAGTTACCTGCTCTAAACATAGTAAACGTGCTGTTTCTGCTCACCCTCCCCTAGCAGGCCTCCACACAGCTCCTGCCGACAGCTATGGAAACATTCCCATGGATTACCACGGGTGCTGGAGGAGGGCCTTATATAGTGAGACTTCTCTGCCTCCCCTTTGCCCTAAGCCCTTCACAGAAGTACTTTATTGTTTTATGACAGCACAGGAACACTTGACATAAATCTCTAAGCACAGCTAACAATGTCAATACTGTGTAAATACCTACCGTAAAGACCCATATTTTATTATACTTTCGCCCTCTTTTACCTGCTGTCACCCAGGGTTAACTCTGTGCTAGATGCACATGCATTTTACAAGGGATCTGCCAATTTTATACATGGCTACACCTCACGTCTCTAAACACTGAGAGCCCAGCTCTGGTTCTTTCACAAACTGCAGCTTTCATTGGAGTCAGTAGAGCTTGTATCTGCTAAAGGATCGCTCATACTGTCTGTTAAATCAGACACAAGTGCTCTTCAGGAGTGCAGAGTCCAAGCCACAACAGGACATTTTGCAATATGTACACAACAAACAACATCCACCAGTGTTGCAAGCAATTGCGTGCTGATGTCTGATGACACAATGGTGCTGGGGTCTCAGTTCTTCCACCCTAACCTTGCTCCCGGAGGAGCCTGCACCCCCTGCTCTCGGAAATCAGTGGGATTACTTGCAGGGCATGGCACAATTCAGTGGAGAGATACTCATCGTGTTTCATTACTTAGTTGCTCTACTTTAGGTACCTGCCTGCAGTGTCAGTCACAAAAGAGATTAGCTTATAAACTTTAGTGCTATGAAAGCACCTTGGGGTGAACTGGTCCATGCACACTGATTACATCTATTACTTTCTTCACAGAATCAGTAACTTGCACTTTCTTATTTTTAAACAATACTTAACTTTACTAACAATTTCTTCTTATTCACCTGTACATACATCATATTGTACCTACATGATAAACACCTGGGAACTTTCAAATCTATGAAAGTTCAGCCCTTAACACAAGCTCTTATCTGACTTCTCTTGCTTTCCAGATGAGCCTCACAACTTCATTTTTAATATCTGAGCCTAATTTCTCAGACTCAATTACAGAAAATCAAAAGTCACTTACTGTAAACAGCAGACTGACTTTTTAGCATGTTTACAGCCTCAATACCAAGTTTTATATTTGTCTATGCTTAAAATGGTTGGAATTTACTCCTGCTTGCCTTGGAGACTTTGTCTGGTTTTACTTGTGACACCTGATTATCTGAGATGCTTTTCACCACCTTCTCATAGTGGTAATATCTGGCCTCTAGATGGGACCACTATTTTGGAGAGTATTTAGTTAAACGAGAACTATTTTAAAAAGACAGTCCAGAGCTATGTACACACACTCCCAAAATATTTTCATATGCTCTCAGCGTGCCTTTTTCCTGAAAAGGTATGGTAAGCCTCAGGCCTAGAAGTCCCTCTCCATCCCTAAGGAAAGAAGGAGGAAGCTAGCTCCATTTGGGTTAATTTGTTACTGTACTGTAATCTGGATTGTATCACACACATTATGGAAAAGTTAAAAGAAAAAAAAAAAGTTGTTTTCCTTGAGCTTGGAGCACTGTTCTGGACAAGGAGCTTGTACAATTTGATTTATTTTAGACAGTATCCTCAGGACTTGATAAGCTTGTGGACACTGTCACTTATTCCCAGAAGGGCTGCGTTCCAGTTCTGCCACCTTTTACAAACCAGTCAACTTCCCGTATTAAACCAAATACTACTGATTTTGGTCTAAGAACTAGAAGGGTAACTTTTAAAAAATGAACTCTCCTGACCTGTAAGAGAAGAGCTGGAGCTGAGCTTGGCATGCTCAGGTGATATGAACCATAATACCACCCATGGGACTTGGCCACAGGAGATGATCAACTCTCCCGGCTCAACCTATTGTAAAGCGTTTAACATGCAACAAGAACATGAAAGAACAAAATCCAAAAAAATGGTTGTTGGACCTAAGGGCTTATAAGATTTGCCCATGATCTAACATTCCCAAACACATAAGCTTATATGGTTATAAAACAGACGTGTCCCACCAGCATGAGGAGTATCAACCATGAAGAGAACAAGGTGGGTGGATACTCCAGGGGTGCCAGTCTGTTCCCCTTGCTCAGCATCAGAAACCAATGCCACTTTGCTACCGTTTCCCAAGGGACCTGGAGGGCATGCTGCAATTCACAGTCTGACTGGTATTTTCTGTGGCCTGCTGCATTAAAGGCGAGCTGATAAATTAACACAAACGCTTAACAGAACAACCCAAAAAGCATGGCTTTTGGGGGTGTGCATGCAGGAGTTAAGAACAGGGCTGCCAATGTAAGGTTTTATTGGCAGGGTTACACTTCACTGGAAGGCACAGCTTTCACATAATGACAATGTACAACAAGGAGAAAATTCCCACCACTTCAGCTCCTGACTAAAACCAAAAGAAACGTTGCTTGAAACTCTGGCCCCAAGTTGCTGCTATCAGAACATGTCCCTTCAGTAGCTCATTTCAGTGACAGTTCATGCACTGTAACAGAGCACGCAGAGAGGCTGGGAAGGGGCAAGGAGAGAAGAAGCTGTGTAAATACAGCTACAGGAGAACAGAAAAAAACCCTCAAAGTGCTCCTCCCAAGCCTCCCTAGACCCCATGGTCTCTGCTCTGTGTTGATGCTTTTTCCTACCATCTCTTATGGGGTGAAGTGAGATGGGGAGGTGGCAGTGAAAGGGGAAGGAGATGTCATATTGGAATTTGCTCACCTTGTAAAGCAAATAAGGAGGAAGAGACGGTCTTGCACATGGTTTTCTCGTGCAGCTTGTGCGGTCTCAGTCAAACATTAACTCATTGCTTGTAGCCAATTTCATCACAGGGATGAAGTCCAAAGGTTCCTGCAGGAGAGAGGATTGACATTCCTGGTGGACTTCTGGTCTTTCTGAGGAGGGGCATGAGGGCAGTGAGGGAGGGGCTATATCCTTCTCTTTGAAGGCCACGATAGCATGGAGTTAGGTGTGGATTTCTCTGTGGACCCTCAGGAGAGGGTCCTCAGCTGATACACTGGAAGAAGCGGCCCAGAAAAGCAGGAATCATGCCTGCTCCTACATTTGTTGGTTGGAGAGCCCTTACAATGTGGGCAAAATCCTGCCCTCCCAGCCCTTCAGTGGTCCCTTCAGTCCAGCTGGGAGATGGCTCCCTTATTTAAGATTCAAGGCTTTTAGCCTGGACCCTTCTGGCAGAGTTCCCTGTGACAGCCATGCAGTGGGGAGCTGCCTCCCTATGCCTCCTGTGTGCCTCCCAGGAGCTCTGTATCCAAAGGTGCCTGACAACAACAGCTTCCAAAAAGCCTCCCTGGGAGCTGTTGGGGGTCAGCACCATAAAAATCCAGGTATTTGTGGCTTTCAAGAAACACTTAAGAGGTTTAACTAGGAATCCAAACCCACAAAGCCTGATGCAGACCTTGACAGTATTTCCAGAGACCTCCTGGCTCAGACCCAGGAACAGTAAATATCATAATTTGCTTAGATTTGGAAGACTTTCACCAGCAGATTAGCATTTTTAAGGAACCTAGCACTCTTTCAAAGCTTATCCTACCCATGGTGCAGTACCCACCAGCAGGCAAATTAAAAAGGACGAGTAACTTTTTTATACTGTTTATTGAGAGTTGCCTTTATACATGAGGGACTGGTGCTCTGATGCTGTCATAAGTGAACCCAAACAGACCCTGCTCAAGTGTCAACAAGCAATTCAAGTCACTGAATTTAAATTATAACATTATTACACATCAAAAATAAATTAAGACTATTGCCTAGTAGTTGCAGATAATTTAAAAAAATCCTTGTCAAAAGTAAAAAAACCCCAACAATACAAACACAAGAACAGCGAAACAAACATAATGATGTTGCCAATAAGTTAACAGAGTAGCACACACATGTAATGGTTTTCCAAAAACTCAGGGTGTGCTGCCAGTGATGCTAAAATCCATTGCACATGCTGCAGGTGAGCTGGTGCTCCAGGGGGAAAGAAAGACCAGGCTGCCAAGGACAGAACCAGCCTCTGCACTCTGCTGCTCATGCCCAGCTTCCCCCAGCCTCTAACTGCCTGGACTGAACTAAAGTTGATTTGGAAGCTGCCTTTAACACTTAAAACCCTTCAAACACACATTTTGCTCATGAATTCTTACTTTTGTTCTGCTGAAGTACAGAAGTACAGAAGGTATAAGCTAATCTGATATCACAGGCATCAATGCCATTAAAAGTCAGTCTGATTTAGTTTAGTTTTAGTTGCTTTAGTTTAAGCAAGATTGATGTTGTAGACAAGTGCGTAAGCAAAACCAAAATAAATCCTTTTTCCACCAAAACAATACTGTGTATTCAAGGATTTACATTGGTTTAACACATGGATTAGACACAATAAATAAATAATTGAGCCACTGACACTTGTGCACATAGACAAGGCCTAATACACTTTGGTCCTAGAAAGCTGATAGCTGTCCAGGCCTGGATTTCTCTGATGCTGCCCATAAGTGGCAACTTTGCGATTTGGATTAATGGCCACCCTAAGGAATTTGGACAAAATTGGCATTTTAAGATATGACCCAAACCAGTGTGTGCACACCAGAGTTTTCAAGTAAAGAAGGACCCTGCACATTATCACTGGGCTGTCTCCTCACCACACTGCTAAAATGCAGCAACAGCAGTGCTGTTGTCAAATGTGGACTTGAAAGATGACAGTCAGCATGGACATGTGCCCAGGGCTGACACGTGCTGGAAGAGTTAGCCACATACTTTAGCAAATAATGCTAAAATTTAAGCAGGTTAAACCTCTCTCTAAGGTAATGCTGACCAAACCCTCACTGGGTTAGCCTTCAGGGAACCAGGCTGCATTAAAATTAAACTTTGAGGGCATGCTTTCTCTCCCACAGCACTGGACCCAGCTGTGCCACGCAGGTAGGGAACACCATAAGGGAGTCCCTTGCCACGTAGCCAGTGGGTCCAGGAGGAGCAAAATTGCACGTGACCTGATCCCATTTTAATGCCCAGTGCTTGCCGTTACTATATACGCACAGCTCCTGAA
This sequence comes from Balearica regulorum gibbericeps, assembly GCF_011004875.1. Classification (NCBI taxonomy): domain Eukaryota; kingdom Metazoa; phylum Chordata; class Aves; order Gruiformes; family Gruidae; genus Balearica; species Balearica regulorum. The sequence continues at coordinate 13,962,582 of NC_046189.1, read as the reverse complement.
GGTCTCGTGTAAGTATAATCGCATTTCTGGTTGAAGAGAAGCCCAGCTAGTCTCCAAAACATAGGTAATAAAAACCAACACCATCTTCGTACTACGCTTTCTCGTATTTCCCTCTCAAAGCATAGATAGTAAACAAATTTTGTGGTCACCACTCCTAGCAAGATGGAAACTGCCATGAGCAAGGGTTTTGAGCTCCAATGCCAAACAGGCATCATGGCAGAGCATTCCTGACAAAATTCTTCACTTTTGAGAATTTAAGGCACCAAATTGAGCAAAAGTGAGGGGTTTCCATGCAACTTGGTATCTTTAGAGCTGGTATATGCAGCCTGTAGAGCTCACTTCATGAGGGCAGAACAAGCAAACTGATTTACTCAGCTGCCCCTGCAAAAAAGCATGTGCAGCCATGGGAGAGTTTCGGTTTAAGCGTACAAGTTAATTGAACAGCAGCTTCAATCAGGAAATCCAAAACAGGAAGATAGACACTAATATACAGTCCTGTAAGGCACTCCTACTGGGAAGGGAAAATTGGAAGGCAAATTACAAAGGAGAGAATGATCAGATTCGACTGGTTCAAAAACAACACAATGAGCTATGAAGCTCGAAGTCTAGCTGTAAGCTCAGCACTGTGGCAAAGACAGGGACAGAGAGACAGAGAAAGGGGACCGGCTTGCAGCTGAGCAGCAGAAAAACGGAGAGAAGATTATGATGATTATTCAATTGCATTTCTTTTATACAGATAACAGTCGGCTGCAATCCAAGCTGTGACCCTGGGAAGCCCCAAGTGGGGCTCGGTGGCTTCTGTTGCTACAGGGAAAAACCAATACAACTGTGCGGCTTCCCCATTTCATTGTAAACAGACATCCTCTGCTTTTTCTTGTTTAAAGTCTTTCAGGACACTATCATCAATCCATTATAATACACACAGCATCCGGTTATTAAGAGAAGCCTTGACAAGAGGAGGTCTAGAGGTACCCTGATGATTCACACCTAACAGGGCCAGCAGAGCCTGCAGAGTATTGTGAAAAACTCAAGTTCCTCACCAAAAAGTACCTTCTTTCACTTATTTAGGAAACTTCCACAACTGCGAATTCCTATCATCCCAGCCATGAGCTCATATTGGCATGTGCCAGCCAGGATATTGTGTCACACCACAAATCCATCATTTTTCATCACCTAAGACAGGCAAAGAAAAGCAATAGAAACATTTCTACATAAGAAATCAAAATTTCTCTTTTTATAGGTTGAAAATATAAAAAAAAGCTGCAGTTTGCATCCCCTAGGTAGGTCCTTCTCCCCATTAAAGGAAAGCTAGAGGGTCAAGGTAAAGAGTAGAGAGACTTGAATAAGGATCTCTACAGTGTCCTAGATATAATAATCTCAGACTTACTAAACCGAGATGAGAAGTTTCTAAGTAGTTGTAGAGGGTCAGGCTATAGTCCATTGCAGTGAAGCACCCTATTTCTACACTGATTACAAGTTCTGTACAAGCAAAAGCAGTAACTGGATGTACAGATCAATTCCTCCTCTGTCAGCTATGAAAGCACCTTCTCTGTGAAGGAGACAAACAGCACGTTTTATTCTTGATTCACAATGAAATGCTATTGTTCAAATTTATTTCATGTGTGGGTAGGACAAGACTGCAAGTACTAATATGTAATTTCACCTGTGTGTGTAGGAGAGAGTTGTGCAATCTGGAAAGACCCCAGGTACTTTTCCAGCTGATGCCCACCCAGAAGTCAGCAGAGCCAGGTGCAGGCTATGGGCTGCAGAATAGGAAAAAGAGTAGCAGTGGGGAGCAGCATGCAGCACTGTTAGTAGAACAGAGAGAATCACACAAGGGTACAGCATTGTCTGAAAGACAAACCACCTACAGAACTCCAGGCTGAGTCTCCTGCAGGAAAACTGTCCTTTCAGGAGTTGAGTCTTTTGAGAGTTAATGTGAACAGTAGTTTCAGTTTATTCTTTTGCCTTGCAGTCTTGAAAAACGAATAGGGCTTGTTCCTACTGCATTGACACCTTCTGAGGGCAGGATCAAGCCTTTCATTATGCTTACGAAAGGTAGTGACAGAGACTTTATCTTACCCCTTCATATGGAATAACTATTTTTTGGATAGGAGCTAGGCATCCCTGAGAGGAAAGCATCTTCTACATTACAGTCTGCTCCTATAGCTACTGTGAGAAGTTATATTACTTTTCCAAGGTAGATACAAATGTGTACCCATTTTAGGAACTGGCTTGGTTACAACATTGGATTTTAAAGAAATGAACCTGATCTGTATTGTACAGTACCCTTTTACATAAAGCTTTGGGCACTGCTAGCATACCATAACAACACACTTTTGCTCTTTTCCATTAGTAATGACAGTGGTTCCAGACCTGTGACTAATTCCAGCGGCTTTGCCAACATCATACTCTTCTGTAAATCTCCGTTAGGAAAAAAACTGTTCTGTAATACCTGTACAAACTGAGAGTAACTCCAATGATGTCTATGTTATTTTTCCGGAATTCAACTAGAACATCTAACCACCCACACGACTGGAACTTTGGAGATCAGGACATCTGTCAAAGTAATTAATAGTTTGCAATGTCTGAACCTCAATTCCTTGACTCCATAGGGGTTTTGACAGTGTACTCAAGCAGCCTTCTCTAAACCGAGCTGGACATGAACCAGTACTGTAAGGTATCTTAAATACCAGAGCACGATGATATGAAAAACATCACCTTTTTTTCCCTTAATGACCTACCATAATGTCTAGAGCTAATTCAAAATAGTACCTGCCAGATTCTGACAGTTTCAGAGCTACTGGCTTTGCTGCAGAACTAGGTGTAGTGATACATGCTGAAAAACATGGGAGCGTACTGTTTATTCAGCCAGTACCACTGCAGTTCCTGTTTGCATGACTAATTCCACAATACTTCCCCAGTGTTTGCATTTGTGAACATGCAGGGAATTCTTCACATGGGAATGGACTTGCAGGGAACATTATATCCTTAAGGATGATAGCCAAAAGCAACTCATTTCACACGAGGAACAGTGAGCTCAGACAGAGACACCCCTGTGTAGGGAAGTATTAATTTTAGTGACAAAGGTGCATCGTTCACCAGGTTTATTAAATATGGGAATCCCTATACCACCTTGCCAAGAACATGGAAAAACCCTCACTTCCTTCCAAATAATCCCACTCTGAGAAGGACTTCTGGAAAAGAAAGGCACTGGTTGTCCAATGTATACAGATATAAGCATGCTTCTATGTATATAGTAGTTGCACTCAAATTTGAGAAAGCTCAGATTTAGCTACTTACTTTGACTGGAGGCTGGAAAAGGTAACCACTTATACTCCAGTACAAGGCAATTCGTTGTAGCATTCTACCTTTTAATGTAAGCATTATGTACCCTGTTCTTTTATTTAGAATACTTCAGCAATTAGTGAGGTGCTTCAACGATCAAGACAGCTTTCTGCCTTGAATACAACAGCCTGCAGATTATATAGGAAGCAAAGATCAGTATTCTGCATTTTCACAAACCTATGTGAGAGGAGAGGAAAAATACACATGCACGTGACTGTATATATATATATATGTGAATGCTTCTTTCATATGTATGTAATACACACATTACTGTAGGGTCTGGAGAAAGAGTTAAGAATGTGGATTGGAGGGAGAAGGATTTCTAAGTGCTCACTGGAGGTGAAGCCACAATGAATTAAACATACTGCCAGTGATGACACATGTCTTCCCAGTTAAATTCATCAAGTACTCCCCTTTCACAATATATGTAATTTACCATGTTTAATACTTCCCTCTCCACCACGGAAGTCACTACAGAAGTATAAAATCCCTTAGAGCTCGCAGAGAATGCAGGACACAAATTGCACATGAACACAGCAAACTAGTGTTTCACAATTTTGGAGGTATTTTCTAACTAACATGGGCAAGACCACTTTCCTGACTATCAGCCTAACGGGTTCAGGTTAGAGAAACATTTAAAGTAAGCTTCACGAAATAAAACCAAAAACCAATGCGGACACTTAAAATGTCTTAAAACATGAGACTAGCAGGAAGTGAGAACCAACATCATGTCATTAGGGGTGAGGACGCGGCCTCACATAGATCAAGAATAATGAGTGTAAAACTCAATGGACTTCAGTGACAGAGCTCGACCGATATACTCAGCCAGAACAAAAACAGTAGCAAGTCCTCTGCTTATCTGCATATGGAATAGTTCACTGGGGTGGTTATAAATATATAAACCTAGCTGAAGGAATTATTCTGCATCTTATGTTTGCAAGCACCCTGAACAAAGTTTGATGGGAGACAGTTTTCTTTCCTCGGGGAGGAGTGACATGTAAATGCACCTATCCTTTAAAAATAGCTCCCTGGAAACATGAGAAAAATGGAACCATCAGAAGGAGCAGGTGGGTTTAAAATCACTCCTGCCCAACTGGGTTCTGTGAAACACCTCACTAGAACATCTGCCAAGGCTAGTAATAAATAATACACATAAGTAGATGATTCATCAATTCTAAATGAGCAACATAAAAAATAATGTGGTCATGGCAGCAAATATTTTCTGCCTTGAGGAAAAGTCTTCTCCAGAGGTGGAAAAGAAAAAGTTGGGTGCTTAATTAGCTAGACCTAAAGCATTTCAAGTAAACCACATTTTGTACGAGAGCTAGCGGCTGGACTTCAATGCAAAATGCAGTTTAGCCATTGGTATTTCAAAGCCAACAAGGCTTTATGGCCACTTTGGCAGCTGCTATTCACAGATGAAGAAGGTCAGATATTATTTTGCAAAAAAGATTTCTGCCTGGCTAAGCTGAGAAGTTGCTTGAGCTGGCAGCTGGGAAAGGGATTCTCTTCAGGCTGGCCACTGCCTTAAGGAACTCATGTGTTCTGATATGACAACTCAAACATGTTGCAAGACTCTTCGAAGTTTTCATCCATATTCAGTTGTCTCCAGAAGGATTTCTGCTTCTTCTGCAATTCTTTACGCACACACCTGGGGCATGGTACAGCCTTCACTTTGCACTCAGAGTGGAAGACAGCACCACAGCTTTCACACCTGCAAACACAAATTAGCGTCAAAATTGAATGACAAAATAGGACCAGAGCATGCAATGGACTTAACATGGATTGTGGGCAGTAGACATTCCTTCAAACAGTTCTGGTAGCTCAGAGAGCACTATGTTTCAAAAGAGTAGAGTTGTAAAAGACACTGGCTTGCGTGCACTTCTGTTGGTCTAAAGCTACTCAGGACCACTAAAGTAAGTTGACTTGCATCCATTTGCACTTGCTGAAAATCTGTCCCAGCACTTCTGCTTCACAAATTTTTAGAAGGATTAATACTTATCTTCTTATTAACTAGCATTCAGGCCTATCACAGAATAGACATCAATTTTGTTTCATGAAAGACAAGTTTGCTGCTTTGGTTTCTAAATGAAGAGTAACAATATTCATTTCTATTAAGATATATTTCAGCACTTGCAATAGTTCAAGATATGACATTTTCCTCACTTAAGTTGCAGTGGTCAACTGCTCTGGAAAGAGTAAAAGTACAGTCCACTTCAATAGCAGGAGAAGTAGTGATTCCACAAAGTAAAAAATGAAACAGAGGTAGGTGACGTTTTCTGCTCTGTGTCCTGTAGAAGATCGGACTAGATCAACACAATTATAGCTTCTGGCATTCAAAGGTGTGCTATTCTGTTCTCAATATGACTTCAAACAAATTAACTGCTCAAATAAGATGACTGGATTACTTTTGGGACACTCTGAGTCAATGGATGTAATGTCACAACAGATCACGCCCCAGTTCCAGACGGCTGTGGAGCAATGAAATATCTGATGATCATGGACTAGGTTACAACTAAACGGTTGGACGTTCTCAGCCTTTGAATGCAATAACTATCTGTAGTGATGAGTAAGTCACTACAGCTTTGTTAACCAAATGAAAAAAATAAAAGGATGGCAGTGTCAGTGGTACAAAGTCTTAGATTCCAGTTGGATAATCACGTAATGAAAGCAACAAAACATCAAACTTTAGAGAAATTTTGAAATACAAACGAGGGGCGCTGGTCACCCTGGTGATTCTGTGGGAAGTCTTGAAATGCCTCGCACTTTTCCTTTTTTGCAGCTATTGTAGTCAAATGACTATATGAGATCCAAGTGTCCATTGTTATATCTTTAGTGGGGTTTTTTTGTTTGTTCACTTTGAACTTTTTTTGTTGTTGAGTTTGGTTTTGTTTTTTTTTCCTCTTAGAAACAAGGTTCTTGTGAAGACGGTGAAGAAAAATTGAAAACATGAAGAAACAAACCCCAAATACTGAGAAGCCATAAGGCAAATTGTACTATTTGGCATGCAGTCTGGCAATACTGAGAGAAGTCCATAAGCTAATACAACCTGTTAGTTACATTAGCTGCATCTGCACCTCACTTTTAAAAAACTGTTCCTGATCTGGCTGCACTTTAATTTTTATGCATGGCTCCAAACATGGTCTAAATGCTAGTAACTGCAGAGCTTTGAGAAGCCTATGCAGAGGTTGAGGGGCACATTTCCAGCTAGCATAAACTGATAAAACTCAAGTAACAAATAAGAAAAGGAAGGTAAGAGGCTAAGTAAAATGCTGTATATCTACTAACTACTATGTTCTCTTGCAGTGAAGCTTGACTGTCATATTTCTAAGTCCAGCTAGTGAGTCTAAATCTGGTTTTGAATCAAGAAACTGGCTCACACAGAGATATTTATCATTTCTGTGCTCAGAGAGTCTGTGTTATGGCCCTGATCCAGTGCAGCACATAAACACATGCTTAGGACTCTCATCCCAGTGATTTCCTTGGGATTACTGATCTGTCTACAATTAAGCATGTGCTTACGTGCTTTGCTGGATTCGGATCTCCACAAACAGACACGCTAATGCATGAGGGAGAGACAGAGAGGACAGCAGTGTCTTTAAAACTTTAAATCATTCTGAACTGACACTAATGGTGATTTTATCAAGCTAATTCTCCCTTGTTAGTCAGCAATTTACAGTGCCCTGGAAGTTGCTAGAGGGTAATGATTGATGAGAAGTGTAATTTTGTGCTCTTGCATTGCCACTCCCTGTGCTCGCTCAGTATTTCTCCACAGTACACATGGAGGTGACAAAACTTATCAGAAATTGCTGCTGAAACGGATGGAGCAGGATGAGAAAGGAGCCGGCACACCTGCTCTCCCCAGTCAAAGGCCATAAACAGAACAAAGACCGATGGTGTTTAAATTAAAATGAATTCGTTTTTCAGAAATAAGCTCAGTGGAAAAAAAAATTAACAAAATTCTGTCACATCACGTGGAACCAAAAGAGAGAGAAGAAATGTCTGCACCGTTATTTATTAGAGTTGGCGCAATAGCTGAAGCTCTGACAGGACCCCACACTGTCAGGTACTAACCAGAGGCAGCGCAACCAGCCAGTCCCGCATCTCAGTTCACTCACCGGCAACCATCCTGACCATCATCAGTCCATTCTGGTGCCTCTACCCCTGACTGCCGCTCTGAAGACCTATTTTCTGCTTTCTTCAGCGAAGGCTGATGTACTCCCAGCCCCAACCACGGGGTGCAGATGACAACAAAACTGGAAGAATGGTGCTCTGAATTGGAAAACAAAGCTGCCTCTTGCTCTCCGCAGGGACAGGTAGAGAGAATACCCAGGTATTCAGCCTTCACTGCATGCTTGTATCCCCTCGTTGCTAAAGAAACTCAGTCACTGGGGGGGGGGGGGGGGGGGGGGCAGTGCTGATCTTGCTCTGCCTTTGGGCAAATGGCAAGTTACTCACTTTAAAGTGATGGAACTATACTACTCCAAGCCACCTACAGCTTTCATCATATCAAATACAGCCAGTCTTAACTGACCCTGGAAATGTCAACTGACTGACCATTCCTCATCTCACTGAGAGAAATTTTCCAGTGATACCAAAAACCCCACCAAAAGTATATTCCTTCTTAGAATATTACAAATAGATTGCTTCTTATTTAATCCTGACATCTAATTTCATCTGCGCATGTGAGTTTCACAGTTTTTCCTTACTGTTGTTTTCAAGCCTCAGTATTCTAAAATGCCGTTATTTCTCTGGAGAAAAAAAAATACATTTTGTAGTCTATAAAAGGCTCACATAATAGTTCACTACACTTAGTCATGTTTCCATCAACCCTTGTTGTTGTCATAGGTAAATCACAGTTCAGGTACTATTTCTGAATCCTGACTTCTTCTTTGGCTAGAGGCCAAAAAGTCCCTGTGTCTTTTGTGAGACTTCTATACACCACTGATAATAAGCTGATGAGCCTGTAACTATTCAGGCCTTTCATGTTTCCTTCTTTAATGAATAATATTGCGATAGTGCACATTAACTGCATCTTGCTATTTTTCAAACATTATGTGAGGAATTGGTGAACATTGCATGTTGTTTTCATACCGACTTTCAGCCTTCTAAGAAGGCATCTGAAATAGCTTCCTCTCTATTTCGATGTTTTCTCTTTCCTGACTACTCAATTTCTCTCGAGACTATAGGGGGTGTTTTATGTTTTAAGAATGTTTTACTTGTTTGAACACCAGAGTAACAAAAATGCAGAGAATTATTCAATCCTCTAAACAATTTCTATTGCATTGAAAAGTGTAAGGGAGAAAGGGCAAAGCTCTCCACAGCCAGACAGGCATTATAATACTCTTATTATTATCATTACTAGTTAAAAGGAAAAGCCTTTCTACATTAAAAGCACAAAATCATTCCTCGTATGCTGAGGAAATGCCAATGTTAGGTATCTCCCATTAAGTTTGGGCATTTGAAACATATACATATCAATGTCTGGCAAATTGTAAAGTCTGGTAAATCATTTTCATGCTTCCCACATGTATTTCACAGGCTTATGGCTCAATTCTAAATTCTGCACAAGCAATTGATTATACTCGTATTTTCCCTCTGTACTGTACCACTATTTAGGTGCTCATGGGTAAGATCAGGTGCCCAAAGAGGGGGGTGCAACACAAAGAGGCCTCAAAGACCTTCCACCTTAAGCAGACAAAATAAACCAGGGATGATCAACTGGTGGCCCAGGATGTCATCTGAAAGACAGTTTTATTTGTCAGCAGACAAATAAAGGAACCTTACAGGTTGACAGGCTGATCAGCATGACTATGATGGGATGAAGCTGCTGGGACTAGCAAGGTTTGTTAGGACAGCTTCAGTACCACGCACATGGGCTGTACTTGTCTGGCTGCCAAACACCAAGCAGGGAATCAAAGCAGCTCATGGCTATGCTGTTCATCCCTGAAACGAACAAACAGTGGATGACAGATACACTGTCTTACTCGCTTCACAAATGGGAGACAAGAGGTGAACTGATTTGCTCAAAGTCAGCCAGAAGCTCTTAGAAGAGCTGAGAAGGTCAAAGAGCTCTCCCCTGCCTCACTGCTGGGCCATATTCACCCACCATCCTTTCTCTTGTGATTTTATGCATTAACTTTCTTTTTTTCATTTAAAACCCCCACTTCTTCTGTGCCAAACCCTGCACACATTTGTTCAAGTGAGTAGTCCCTTGAAAGGAATTTCAGTAAGGACTTGATTTAGAGCTGAACCCTTCATTGTCTAGAACTCCTCAGGTTTTTTTTTCTTCTTTCCCCCCATGCAGAATAAACCCAAGGAAAAACAGGGTTGTTCATTGTGTTTTCTTTAGATGTTGCTATACACTCACCAAGCATCCAAAATACTAAGACATCTGTAATTGGGCTATTAAAAAACCCCAAAGAGCAAACCAGAGTAGCTGTAGTAAGCCTTGCCTAGGAAATCCCACGCTATGCTCATGTGCCTGTCTGCAAGTATTTCTGAACTGCTCAGCTGTGAATATGGCAGACGTGCCCTTCAAAACTCTCAGAGACTTTAGCAGAACACAAAGAAAAAGAAAACGGACTAGCCTGTGTTCACTTACAGCACAAAAAAAAGCCCCAAAGGCAATCAATGCCTGACACACACGTGCAGCAATATTATTACAGTTGCCTAGGAACGAACACAGGGAGCCTGCCTAGGGAGGGACACCCATGTAGTAAATGAATGGAAGAAAGTTGGCACTAATATGACATTGATTTGTCCCTATAAGGAGCTTGCTAGGATAATGCCTTGTATGACACACTTATGGTCTTTACTACACAGAGGGGTTTTTTTTAAATACCATACTTAAAAACTGTTAATACTTCAGACTTGCTTTTGAAAATTTGCCTCTGAAGAAGAGAAAAAAAAGAGGCCAAACAAAACCAGAACAGAGCTCACTACCCAGTGTCTCAAATTGTAACATGTCTGAAATTCACTCTAAATGACTAATTCAGTGTTCAGGGAGCCAGCAGTGATTCAAAGCATAATCACAGTTTTCCTTTCCAGATACCTGCTCATCAGACAGGGGTTACCCTTGATATGCCAGCAGAGCTTGAAGACGCCCCTCATTTATAATGGCATGGCTGGTCCTGGGCTGGCCCTGGAGGATACAGAAACAGCAGAAATAACTGTAACTGCCAACTATCAGCCCAGCTTGTGTGCTGGGAGAACTGATGCAGAGAGGTGAGCTGGTTACAGGTGGCAGCTAGCAAGGGGTGTACAGCAACCAACAGCCTGCACTGATGGGACTCGCCAAGTAGAGCACCCACGGTTCACACCCCTGAACAGCTGTAGGAATCTGCCCTAACAGCCTGACGCGGTGTCTGTGACCAACATCACCACTGCTGCTCTAGTAATGCAACCCTAGGATGGCTGAATTACATGCTACCAGGTGTCCCTACAGGACAACTGCCAGACCAGGGTCTGCTCCCTTTCACCCAGCATGGGTTAGACTGAGCTGCTGGAGAAGCACCTAGGCGGTCGGGGAGCATGAGTGAATAAGCCTCTGTTCTGGCTTGGCCACCCAGGCCTTGCCACTGGGTGCCTCCTCATCTGTGCTGTCTCTTGCCCCTCATCCTGTCATGCCACAGCACCCACTGCCAAGGTCAACTGCATCCAACAGATGTGCAAAGTGGTCAGAGAGATTAAAGCCTCACAAATGAGGGGAAAAGCAGGCAGCTCATTGGAGGGGAGAGAAAACCACCAGTGCTCCATCGGTAGGGAAAAGCCTCAGTGTCAACTCCTCCATTGCTAGACTCAGAGAAATCACAGAGCAGGCCTTCATTTTGGGTGCTCACAGAACAATTTGTTACAGGCTGGGGCTGAACAAGAACAACCTGATTTAACCACCCACTATCCTCCTGTGACAGTTGCATACATAGGCTGAGTTATCGCACCAGAGCACGGCAGCAGGGTCAAGCCGGAGCAAAGGGATCCTGCAGCTCCCAAACTCCTCTTTGCAGAGTTCTGTTGCTCCTGATTAAGAAGGGAAGTGTGTCCTCAGCTCCCCACCCACCTGTGGCTGCAGGGATTTATGCTACACTTATCTACATATATTTCCACACTTGGATCCAGCAGGAGAACTAAGGACTTACTGTCGACCTCGGTACTGCACTTTGCGAGTTGTCTAAGTTCAGAGTTCCCAAGCCAAGTAATGTGGCCTGTACATAGCACTTCATAAGAAATCAGTAAAGGGACACTAAAATCAGTAATAAAACATTTAATCTGAAACTCATGTGATTACACTTTAGTCGGTGGCGCTAAGTTACTTTGGAAAGGGGAAAAACCCTACACATGGTAGATTCACTACCTGCAAACCACTGGAATAAGCCTTGAGATGCCACAGAGATTCAGGTGTTTACATTGCTCAGACATTTATCCTCTGCTAGCTGCCACACTATGAACTGGATTTCATCCCTCTACCTCCTATATTATTAATGAACTGTATTCACAAAGTGGTGGTTGAAGACCTAAAAGCAAAGAGTCAGGCAATACTATTAACAGTAATATTTGCATACTTCCCTCAACCGTTATAATTTGACTGCATGATTCTACTATTTTGCATTTTTCTGTGAGTCTCAAGTCTGGAAATCGTGCGATTAAGCCAGGATTTATGCTTTTAATAGAAGAGAAAGACAAAGGCACTTGGACTTCATAGCTCTGTCGTAATGCTGAAGACAAGCCTACCTGGACCCAAGATGGCAAAAAAAGGAACTTAACATTTAAAAAAAATAAAGTAAGTATATAAACAACAAGATTATTAAGGTAATCTTAGAATTTCTGAGAACTAACAGTTGGCAGCGTTGGCTCCCATGGGCTAAAAAGCAATTGAAAAGCTGTTGTGTGATCTACAAAGAATCATATTTGGGAGATGGAGAAGTCTATCTTAAAAGGGGGAATTTGCACGAGGAAGGAAGAGGAAGAATTAGAAGGTCTTGAGCAGCAAGTTGGAAATACCTGGAGTGAGGAAGACAGCACAGCAGGGAAGCTGCAAAACAGAAACTGGAAGTGAGATGGCTGCCATGTTCAGCCAGCGAGGAAGAACACAAGGCAGCACCGCAGAGACCTTCCTACTTGAAGCAAATATTGGCCTTTACACTGAACCTTCTAGTTAACACCACTCTGACACGAGGCAGGTAAATCAACCTCTAAAGCTAACTTGGTTCCAAAATACAATGCTTGATGAAAAAGCCAGTATATTTCATCTCTTTCTTATGTATTCCAGATAACATTACTGTGCTACCCCACACAGACAAAAATCAAATTATCTGGGCCAGAAGATTTTGACCAGCTTTGACAGATTCAGGTGAAATTAAATTACCAAGAGAACTTAGCATCTACTTAGGAACCTAAGTTTCTTTAAAGAAAGTGCTGACCAGATCACTTCAGGGTGCTTTGAACCAACTATCAACATCCAATAAGCTAAGCTCTTTCAAAAATTCAGTGCTAAAGTAGTAGCACAGCTCAGGGGAACTGGGCTTGGGGTGTCTGTCTAGCAAAAACCAAACTAATCAAAGCAAGAGGGAAATGATGTACTTTGAGTGATGCTTTTGACCTGTGCCAAGGTTATTTCCTGGAAATGCTCTATACTACATATTTCAGTCTCTTCATCTAACATCTGTCTTTAACATTCTCCCAAATGCTCAAAGCTGGTTTTGCCCAGTGACACAGCATCCATAACACAGTAAGCTATAATCTTGCAAAGGCTTTGGCAAGCACGTAAAGCTAAGCACAGCCTCAGAGCCTTTAGTAAGACTTCTTGCTATGTGTAAAGTTAAGTACATTCATAGGTCTTATCAGGATGGTGGCCAAAGATTATAGAGGCATCCAAGCGGGCTGATATAGTCAAGCCTGTTCTGTGGCACATCTATTTTAAACTTGGGTCTTCTGGTTTGTATCTTAAAAGGTCTACATGTCTTAACTGATCTGCAGAACAAATTAACTTTGCAAAGTGAAAATAGTTTAGCCTCGATAAATGAATACAAATACAAAAGAGCAACTCTCCATGGTTCACATACATCTATAGTCACCACATAAAAGGCAAGGAATTGACGAAATTGTTATTAACCAAGCAAGTAGTTCTACTAGCAAAACACAAAAAATTGCCTGGGAAAGTAGTCACTAGATGCCTACACACAGGTAAAATCAAAACTTTATTAACTGGGTAGCATATAATAATCTTAACCATAACTATAATTACTTGATTATCTAATTGGACAGAAAACCCTTTTTAATGAATAATTCTATCCTCATTCCAATGGTATTTTTCTCAGTATTCCTTAAGATCTAAAATTTGTTAAAAATTGTTCTAGGTTATAAAACAAATATGGCCACATATTATAGACAACAGTACCATTACACACGTGTTTTCTTTTTGCTTTTGCTTTCTTTTCTCTTTTTTAATTTTAGAAGAAACAAACAAAAACTTTTTACCACGTTAACGAAGAACAAGCAGTATCAGAACAACTTGAGGGGCAGTGCCTGGCTGCTAATGAATGGGCAATGATAGCTCTAACAAGCCAATTTATAACCAAGGATATTTAAACTCATTTCACAACACTTGTAAAAATAAAATTAGTGATATAATAGAATAATATTATATGTTTATTTGCTAAATTTAAGCCCACGGCAAAACAGGAGGTAGATGTTCAGGTTGTTTAAGTTGCCAGAGCTCCAGTAAAAGCAGAGCTGTGAGAGTTTACATTAGCTGGCAATTTGCTGCATGAAATGTGCAATTAACTCAGGAGGCTTTAAATATAGTTCTCATGATTTAAAGGCCTTCAAAAAGATGTTGAAATTGTGAAATTTAGAAAGAACTCTGATGAACTGTTATATAAATATGGGTAAGACAGAAAAGAGGAAAATGGGGGACAGAGGAATCAAACTGACTGGAAGAGGCATCCAAAAGGATGCAACAAATTTTAAGAAATTGTTTAACTACTGAATCATGGCTTTCATTAAGCTCTGTGCAGAATGGCCACCTCCCAAGAAAAGCCACAGAAAGGAAATATCATTAGAAAGCCTATGACTTTGTGAGCCCACCCTTACATTCAAGGCAGCAAACTGTTGCGCTATATTGTTGAGCAGGATGTAAAGAGCCTGCCAAGCACAGCCCACAGATCCGCTAATTAAGTGAACTGATTGTGTTTGTTTTGGAACCGTTTGCCAACAAAGGAATGTGTCATGCTGATTAGTGAGAGAAGGGTATGTAATATATGTGTATTCAAACCCCGAGGAGTGCATAACCCAGGTATTCACTCTGTTTGCTCAAGGACTGACAAAAATGACTCTCAAGCAAATAACCTGACCAAAGAGAAACTCCAGCCCTCAAGAGGGGCCCTCCTTTTCTTTCAGCTGTATCTATCTAAAGACGACCCATCCTTCATAAAGTCCTACTGAAGACTGCTCCAGAAACTGCTGAGAATATTTTGGAGAGAAACAATCTTTCCACCTCAAAGCTGACCTAAGAGTCCACAAAGATGGAAAGCTAACAGCCAGCCAAGAACCACCTTGGAATTGTAATGGCCTCTGACAGCTGTCACTCTTCTCTCCAAGAGTGAGAAAGGTCAGGGAGGTAGCCAGAAAAACAAATGCCAGTTCAACACAGACACACACACACCCCCCACAGACTTCACTTTGCAAACATTCAACGGAGAGGTGAAGTTTGCAAAAGCTGTCATGCACCCACCTTCAAATATTTCTAACCTAACTGCCCAGTTTGCTGGTAGAATCAGTAACATGCTCAAAAGTGAATGAGCAATATTCAAAAACAAGAAGGAAAAGCGTGGTCTTCAGAGCTCAGCTGCTCTTCCCTCCTTAACTCAGCAGCTACAGCCAGGGTACCTGGCAATCTAGTACTGAGTACAAAATGTGAATACTATGCTGTAGACAACAACTCCACAAAACCGGGATGGAGAAAGGGAATTGTAGTCAATTCTCACTGCACACTGTGGACTCAGAATAGTACAACTAATCAAAAATCTGAGCTGTTTACTCAGAGCTCTGTATGACACAATTAACAAAGAAAGCTGAACATGTCTTCAGAAATTTCAGGTATAATTGCAAGTGTTTGCATGAACCTTTTGTGACTTGCCATTCCATCTGCCATGGGTTACTCTGCACATCTACCTATTTCTAATTACCCTCCTCACCTTACACCTCTCACTGTAGTGGTCAGCGCACCCACCTCAGAAATCTCTCTCATCTGTAAGAGTTGGAAACAAACACAAAACCCCTCTACCTGGCCTTCTCCCTCACCGCTTTGCAGCTGTGGAGCTGTGCAGTAAAATGCACAAGCTCCTCTACTGGCATGACTTGCCTCCAGCCTAAAGGTGGAAAAGAGAAAAAATATGGAACTGAAATAACCTGTTCAGATTCACAGAGGTGCTTGCGCACACATAAGCCATAATGAGATGAGAAAACTAACTAGGAAGGGAAATGGAAAATGCTGGGGATAAAAGCAAGGTTTAGTGATAAGGAGTACAAAAGGAGTAAGCAGAATGACCTCTGACACAATAAAAAAGAGAAGTATTGGAGAACCTTTCATACTGATTGTGTTTTAATTAAAATCATTAACAAAGACTGCTGTCTTTGGCATGACATCAACCAGAACTTCACATTTGTGAAACATGAACAAAAGTCCTTTCTGGCTTCTAATTCACCTAAAAACAGGAGCTACAGCAGCTTCTTTTGGCTTTCACTGAACTGCTGACAAATACTATTTGATTCCAGAAGGTTTTAAACTCTGTAATTGCAGGGTATGTCTGATCTCAGCTGAAGGGCGGGGGAACAATATATACACCAGAATGTTTTTGTGACCAAAAATCCCCCAGACAAATCAAATGCACAGACATTTCAAGTAAACCTGTCTTCCCAAATGCTCTTACACGTTTTTAGCAATCTTTCAGGAATATCTTCAATCGCCTTTTATACAGTCTCAATAGACATCTTACGTTTTATGTCATCTTAGCCTCTCTTTTTAACTCAGCCTATCTCATCATGCACCCTAGATACATTCTTTATTGACAACCATTTATAGACCTCAGCTGTACACCTTGTTTAGCTTATGTCCACTGTTTTGTCAATGCATTTTTTAGAATGAGAGTCTAGAAAAAGAATGTGCAAACAGTCTTTGAAACTCAGGTCAGGCTGAAAATCCCCAAAGAGTAGTCCTTGGTTACTTGTAATTTAAAATCTTTGTGCACACAGGGGAATCAGAGTCTTAACGAAGCCCTTTTAACAGGCTGGTCCTGATTGTTTCCAAAGGTGGCACTTCAATATGCTTTTTCCCTTCAATAGAATGCTTTGGAGAACAAATTAAAATGACTTTATTGGAAACAGTCAGAAAAGTACTTATTTATGGAAGAATGCTATACTGTCAGATATACTATCTTTCTGTTGAGTTAAAAAAAAAAAATCTCCTTTATTCAAAATCCAAGACATTTTTGAAAAAGAGTAGTAACACTGCTGTGCTGCCAAGTCTGCTCTGGCTTCCTCCATTTTGCTTCTAGGTTTTCCATGCAATTCCTGTCCCTGATCTGGCATCCAGTGCTCCATATAATGTGAAATAAAGGTTCTTTTGTTTAGCTTAGGACTGGCATACGCTTATATTTATTTTGTAACCACTTGAGAATAGCAATGTTACTTAAAAAAAAAAATCTTGCATACATAGGCACAGAGTAGTATGCACACAGAAAGCAGAGAATTAGCCATAACATTTCATGGGGAAAACACTTCAGAATAGATGGTTATTGTTTTATAATGGACAATCCCAGTACATCATGGGCCCAGTGACATCAGATACCAGAAAGATGTCTGTAATCACTGCAGAGAATCCATTTGGCTTTTCAGGACACTTTGCAAAAGAGCTTTGGATAAATCACACTGTGTGATGCTAGTGGGGATTCTTCCCTTTTTGAACAGCTGTTCTGAGACTTACAGGGCTTTGGGAAGTAGCTCTTCCCATCTATTTCCAAATCTGCCCATGGTGGCCTCCCCGGGTCAGTAACCTAGTGTAGCTGCGCGGACATTTGCATTAAATAATTAACATGTTATTTAAATGAGAGGTCACGAGGCTGAGAATCCGCAAGGATGTGATATGTGAGTCAAATGTATGACTGACATTACAGTACCTGCTTGTAGAAATGTCCTCAAAGGGGTAAAGGATTTCTCCATTGTTGCAAATCTCACAGATGAAACCCTTCTGACTACACAGGCTGCAGCTGTACACATGAGAGGTGGCAAACTTGATCACCTTCCCCAAGAAAGGAGCCAGCTTTCCTTCAATAACCTGAAATGAGGAGAATATTGAATGAACTCCAAAAAAATTACAAGAATTCCCTGAAGGACTGAGACAATATTTATTAATACACAAATTCAGTTAAGTGCTGCTGGTTAAAATAACAGGAAAGTTACTTCCCAACAATTATAGCTTCATGAAATCACAAGTGAAAATAGTAGCCAATGAACTGGCAACGATCCAAAAGTAAAAACAAAGTAACTCTCTCTGTAAATTTCCACATGGCAATAACACACAAGATTAGTGATCATCTGAAGTACAACAATGCATTCATATACTAAGGCACAAAAACGTAGAGAGGAAAAGAGTTTAAGGCTTCCATATTATCATCTGACAGCTACGGATACTGCCTTACGTTTACAACTTTCATTTCTTGTTAATTTTTATTCACAAATTGCAGTTTTGTCTTTTTTCCCTTTCCTCCAAAGCTTTTTTTTTTTTTTCATCATTTTTGCGAATGGAACCCTGGATTTCCGCCTTTAGTAAGGTTGTGTTTCCCATTGAAAACCATTAAAATATAATATTCCCCTCACTGCCAAAATGAATAAATTCTCAGAGAAACGCTTGAATAGGAACTGTGTTTTTTTCCTTCAGTGTCCAGCTCTCAAATCAAGAAGTCCCTCACTGCCAGACAATCCTGCTAGACCATTAGAAGTGATTAGCACTCCCCGTGTTGGTGTGAAAATAGGCCATGCAGTATAGATTAAACTGCTAGCCACAACACTCATCTAAATTTGTGATTCAGTGACAATGCCTCAATAAGAGGTGCTATTCAGGCAAAATACTTTCCATTCAGATCAAACTTTCAGAGACTTTAAGGAATTCTGCTGGTGAGGGAATAATGAAGATGGAATAAGGCCCTAAGTGTATATTCTTCTATCCTGGGCTTTCTGTGGTCTGAATGGCAGCCTGCCAGACTAGTGACAGAAACGCGTCATGAGATTTGATAGTGACCTCCTATAAAAAGGAAAAATAATACAATAATTGCTGATTGAAGGCTTGCACAGGGCTGTGCCCTGAAACCTAAGAGTGGGGAGATTTACACTTAAATGTGTGCCAGATTCAGTTCAGGCACCCCTTCCCTAAATATGGTAACACACCACTTGTAATTTGGGTTTAGTGTAAACGAATCGAGAGAAAGCAAAGGTCAAGGCAGAGAACAACAACAGAGATTTTGGAAGCATTCCTCCCCTATGTAAAGTAGAAAGGAAATAAATTCGTGTTCCAGGGCAACTTCCTGCCTACTGGCCAAGATAGCCACTATTAAAGAGCACACGTGGAAAAGGAGGTGCATAGGTAGTGTTGATGCTGATGGCATTGAATGGCACGGGCTGAAATGTGCCCCCTCTTTGCTTTCAGCTCTAGCATGCTAACAACATCTGCAACAACAGGAAGTGGCAATGTTATTGCTAGTACTGCAGATAGGACATCTGCTCATGTTAGAGGAAAAATGACGTTCCTATTGCATCCTGGTATAGGAAGATCCCCTTCAACCAGAATATAAACAATGCAGAGAAGCTGCTGCATGAAATACGAAAATGAAGCCATAGTTCAAGGTACTGAAATTACTAACATTCTAACAGATGGTCAGAAGTTAGTTTAGTTCCCCTAGGCTGGGTTTTGTTTTTCATTTTAAAGGAAGAAATTTTTTGCTTGCAGACTCCAGAGTTAGAGGGTCTGGAAAGCCAAACAACTTGGGAGTAGGGGAAAGACACAAAAGCTGGTAGTACGCAATAAACAGGAGGAAAGAAACAGTGAAGCCACCCAGCTAGTGACAGCTACACTCACCCTCCAAAGAGCCATTTAGCACTAATAGATGAAATACACACACAAAGACAATAAATAAACCACAATACATACTTATTCTCCAAAGCATTTTCATGCTACAGCCACCACCTCTGACAGGCCACAAGAGCTCAGCTTAAAATGCCAGGCTGAAGACAGAGCTGCAAACAAATTCTCTAAGTCTGTACTAATGCCACCGTCAGCGGGGACTTAAAAGTTAAACCTCTGAGTTAAAATCACATTTTATATAATGTAATAAACAAAATTAACATAATCTATTACCTTCCTAAGCACCTAGGGTGAATTTAAGTCTGTACAAGGCACAAAAGGTTTCCTATGCTGAAGAGCTCACAACCTAAGCAAGACAGATTGAGAGTGGGCAGCTGCCCCCCGAGGAGCTGGTGTTATTTATCCCTATTTATTTATGTATTCATATGGCTTGTCGTAGCGCTGTAGTGGGTTTGCTTGTAACGCTGGTCGCTGCAGACATACAATGGAGATGATATCTTCAAAGAGCCATGCATGCCAATTTTGCAATGTGAATTACAGGCCATTTTACTGTATTATAGGAGGAAGACAAAATGCAACATCAAACTGATGTTATCACTATTTTTAGCATCTGTAAATTTTGTGTCATTTTGTTTCATCAGAGACCTCAGGGCTGTGCACATCTGACTTTTCCTTGCAGCCTTCTCTCATTTGTTTTTGTAGCTAATAAGAATAAAATCCTCACATCAGTTTACCCTGACAAGCAAAAAAAAAAAAAATTTCTACTTGCTGTCCCCAAGAGGAGTTTCATGGTAAACACTTCCCCAGTGAGTGTTTTATGGCTTGGGAAAAGGAGAGTAGGACATGTAATCAAAGGTGTCAACACTTCTCCTGTGACTAAGCACTCCCTTGTGACAGCCGGAGGTCCAGGGTTGGTCAGTTTAGACATCCCAGAACCACGATGGCAGAGTCCCAGGATGTTCTCCCAGTTGATGCTGGAATCCAATCTTGAGTTTCAAGGAAACACAAGTGATTAAAGAGTAGAAGTGTGTTAAACAAATTTAATGCATTATCCAGATATCAGGAAAGTCATGGAGGGGGAGGGAGGGAAGACCTCAAGATGCCGTCTTGGCAGAGCCAGCAACGTGTGTGTCATTCTTTACAGGTGCATCCGTTACTAAAGCCTTTCAGTGCCAGAGAGTCCAAAGCCCCAGTGCAGTCTATCCCAGCACATTTGTTCTCCCTGTTGCAGTCACTCCTAAGCTTTGACTCAAAGATTTCCTAAGGACCTTTCAGTTTACAAAATAAACTTACAAAATAAGTTTACAAAATAGAGAAACTGTGAAATCACACAACTGCAAGCTGCAGAACAGTCCATCACATTTCATAAGAACTGTGAAAATTTAGCACAAAACAAAGTTAAGAGCATGCCAAAGGGACAGAAACCAAAAATTTCACCATTGACTCATCCCTGTAATGTAATACAGCCTCACCATGCACCTGCAAAGGCTTAAAAATATATTCCTGCCTCTTAACATAAATAAATAAAAAGCATCGAGCTTAAAACAAATTAAAATGTTGCTGAGTTCAGATTCTCTTCTACCTACAGCACACATCAAGAGCAAGGTTGCTTTTCTAATCCAAATTCTTTGCGGTGCAAGCACTTGTATCATTGTCCAAAATTAAGGGTGAAAGGTGACTGATGATGGCATCCTGGTCATCAACTGATGGACGGTGCAATGCAGCTTCCTCTTCCTAAACTGGCTGAGGAACCCATCCCAAAAGGATTCTGGACACGGGGCCATGCTCTTATAGTTAGCTTACCACTGCTGCACCTGGAATATATTGGGGTATGCTGCTTGGTGACAATGGGAGGAAAATACTTGTGTTCGGAGGCCCAAAGCAACTTGTTCTCTGAATAGCCCCAGTGTTCAGATCAGAGTCACTGCTCACCTCTGTGTATCTGGAGAAACACTCCTCCAAGCTACCACAGGACAGAAAGCCATGGCTTTGCATGCTGCAGCTCCTAACTGCGTGTCTCACATTAGGAATTGTATAAAAATACACACCCACATGTACACACATAAGACAGGCCCTGCCCTCAAAGCTCTTACAATTTAAACCAACAAAACAAACACCGCTTTTTACAATAACTGCCACATATCTCCCACCCTAAATGGGACAAACTGTGTTTTGGAGGTGCCTTCCATACAGGCTCACTGCCCACACTGCAGAGACCACCCCTCCAGCCAGAGCATGGCTGCAGGTGCCGGGACTGCCGGGGATGGGAGAGGACAAGCTGGGAGAGCCAGCAGGAGCAGCAGCCCACCCCTCTGCCCAGCCACCTGCACCCAGCTCAGGAAAGCTGAGGGTGGTATTAGCAAGCGAGAGGGGAAGACAGAGACTAGTCTGCAGCAGTGGGAGCAACTAAAGGGGCACACAGTATCTGAACACTTGCCAAAGGGGTGCTGGGACAATTGTTTTAGATTATTTCTTCATGCTAGTGTTCAGTTGGGTAGCAGTATAAATCCAAAGAAACAATTATGCTCTGTATGAGTGAGGTTGGGGGGAAATTTGGGGACTGCCAAACGTTAGCAAACAAACCAATGTTGGCAACAGCTGCAAGAGCCTTGGGCAGTGGGAAGACATGACGCACATGCACTGGGTTATGTTTTTCCTGATTCAGCAGGAAGACAGAGAAGATGAAAGGCAGCAGGGGCTATGGTACAAGTTGAAATCCCTTTGGATACATCACATTAATATGATCATGAGGGCAATGTGTGATCAGTCAAAGTTTAACTACTAGTCAGGAGGGCTGCTGGTCCCCAGAGGTTTCCTGATCCTTCTATCCAAAGACTGGAAGTTACTCATAGTTCCCTCACTCTATCAAGGTGGTGTTTTCAGAAACAAGAAGGCAGCCAGCTGTCTCAAGAGAACAAGAACTGGAAAGGCCATAGACCACAGCATCCTCCACAGGCAAAAGAAATCTTCCTCAGTGGCCCACTGTGCCCACAGACAACCTCCATAAGCAGCATACCTTACCCAGGGGACTCTCACTGGTATCCCTGTGCCCTACCTTCATGACACATTTCTGAGTCCAGGAGACTGCCCTGCACCAGAGGAGAGGTAGTGCCCTCACCTCTAACACATGCTGAGCTAGAGCTCTGTCCTGACCCCATCCCTCATCCAAGCTCTCAAGGCCAAGCACAATGCTAGCAGAAGTCCCTCTCTGAAGGCCCCCACTCCCCAGTCCTAGCCTTGCCCCTAAATCTCCTCCTCCCATGCAGCACAGTACAGGGGGTCCAAAACTCCAGCCCATTACACAGAGCAGAGAGAAGTCAAGTCACTCTGTCTTACCTTTTCAGTCAACAAAGACTCCCTGTGTAAGAACATACTTACCAGCATGAAGGAGGGTTGCACAAACTAGTCCCACAGGAGAGCAATGTAGTGAGTACAGTGTTGCAATATATATGTTTTCAAATTAAAAGCCAATCTAGAAACGTGGTCAAGGTAATAGTGGCAGAACTTCTTGTGTTCTAACCCAAAGAGATAGTAACCTAAACTCACAGCTTGTTCTGTTTTCCAAACAGAAAGTTATTACAAGACAAAAAAGTTAAGAGTTTGTTCCAGTCAATACAAATACAATTTGTATTCCCCAATACAAAATCAGTTAAGAGTTTATTCCAGTCTCTGAAAGTTGTTCAAATTAGAAAAGGCATAATAGCAGCCTCTGACTGGGCGTCATTGAAAAGCGATCAAATATTGACTAGACAAGGTAAGCGCGAAAGTCCCCTCCAAACTCAGGTCGTGTCATTCCTGAAGAAGTAATATTAAAAGGGCTTTAGAGGGAACTAGAGGCGGTGTATGTGGAAGGAGAAGGAAAAATGAGTCAGCTGTAATCGACTATTGCTTCAAGTAACACCTCCATAGCCTTCCACCCACCTATTAGACCAGGTCCATAGAAATACCCAACCTTTGCATCATGGCCACATAAATCAGCACTGAAATCTATCAGACGTGCTGAACTTTCTGGACAGGAGAGAAAAAACAGTACAGTTTCCAGACATTTCTCAGGACAGTGAGCGTTTGTATTGAGGGCAGGGCTCCTGTCAGCAATGCTAGCTACGAAGTAAAAGGTAAGGAGTAAGACCTCTGTCCCTGCAGGAGCCTATGTTGTAAATTTGAGTGAGCGTCATCAAATCTCCTACCCTGTCTGTGCGGTAGATGTTAACATAGCATGGAGATCATAAATACCTTTGATCACCTGCATGAGGATTGTCAAGACAGGCAGTAAAGGGGATATAGCTTGCCAAGCTTTTAGATACACTGTTCTGCTCAAGGTGAGGAACTGCCAAAGTTAAGAAGTCCAAATTCTGAAAAGTGTCATGATATGTTAAACTACATCAAGGGTTTCTGGATTAAAATAATTGTTAGATTGAATTTGCTACTCTGAGTAATTTCCAACATATGATAATGAAAGTAAAATCAGTAGCAGTTAAATTTTTTTTTTTTTCTTATATTAAGATCCAAGACAATGGAGAATCCACAGATGAAGGATATTTTAACAGAAGCTATCCAGAATCTAAGAGAAGGAAGAGAAATCTACCTCCATCTGTATATTCTGCCAGTCTAACAGAAGGGACATGCAACAACCACAGGCATCATGTAACAGCATGTCTAGGAACACTGTCACTTCACTGCGGCTAAGTGATCAGGGAATAAACATTGAGAAAAGAGGCAGAAATGTCCCCAGCTCTCCTGAACTCTCAGGCCTGGACCTGTAATTTCTTCATGTATGAGATGCACAGGAGGAAACCCTGGTTATTGTCCTTATAGAGGAGTATCTGTTGCTACTGCTCTGCTTAAGAGCCCAGCTACCAGGGTTTAGTATTCCAGGTAAAGTGGTGAAAATACTGTAAAACTCAGATACTGTATCACTGCCACTGTGAGACAAGCTAAATTTGCCAAATGGCTTTGTGACCCCACCCTTGTAAATCAGCTTGTTAATCATTATCGTCATAGAGGTGATAAAGTTGTTTTATAAGCCAACACTGAAGCAGTAACATTAACTACTTATGTAGGGACTGGTGTATTTCTCTGCAGATAACATTTATTAGAAGGCACTCTCTTTAAAGGCATAGGTTTGCCTCGTAACTTTCTTCTGGAGCACTGAGCAATCTGTTCCACTTCTTCCTCCATTCTGATTCACGTCAGACACAAGTGATGCCTGGAGGGGATGGGTTAAGTGATATGAAATCCCTAAAACACCTTGAACTACAGGTTCAAATCTCAACTGGATTGTCCTGGCCTCTCCTCCTGACAGAACAAAATTTATGATTATTTCTCAAGGCCAGGCACACACTTGGCTCTGAGTGACAGACAGAATTTGCCAGGAGGCACTGACGCAATGCAGAAGAGACATGAAAAGGCCAAGAGGCACTGAGAAAACAGAAGGGGTGGTAGACATGAAGCTCATTCACCATCCCCAATTACAGACATTGAAAGGCTAGAAAGTCCTTTAATTATTGGGATTAGTGTCACAAGCACGCCTGGCAGAAGGAAGCTATCTGAAGGAGCCATCAACAATTGTGCACAGCTTTCCACCATCCTCTAAAGTCAAGGCTCCTGCCTCTTCCTGATTGTTTTCTTTCAACCTCTCCAGAAACAGCTAGTCTGAGTCAAACCTTTTGCTACCAAGCTCAGAGGTAAGCTCCAGCTTTGCGTAGACTTCAGACTACCACAGAGAATGGGCTTCCTGGACTGAATGAACGGGAAAATAAAATCTCCTTCTGAACAGATGGGCTTAGATTCACCACTGTGCTCACTACCCTCCAAATTCCATGAGTTGGAGCTTTGTAGAGGAGGACTAAACACCCAGTATTCTTTCTTCACCTCCAGGACAGATAAGAAATACGCTTTTGAAACAAGTACCAATGATGTAAGAAAATTGGGCTAGAAAAAACACCTCCAGAAACCTCCGGTTTATTTCTCACCCTGTGGCACAACAAACTGACTTGCCTAAAAACTTCTCACCACAGAGATCTCCAGTGCTCAAAACAGCTGGAAAGTTTTTCCTAATGCCTGCCTCAGATTTCTGTTGCTGCAGTCGATTGTCTTTGTTTCGCACTCTACCTTCTATCCTTACATCGCGCAATCCATTTCAGAAACCATTTTCTGACGCATTCTCTTCTCTGTCACAGGTGATCTCTGTCGCAAGGTGGGAAGAGCAAGAGCAGATCGGGGTGCAGGAAAGCTACAATGGTTGCTTTATCTATTGGCCAACTGCAGAACAAGCAGGTATGTTCAGCGTTCATTAAGCATGGAGATTGGGCATTAAAGCACAAAGGCTAAAATGGAATCTCTGCCCTGTGACAGATTTCAGCAGGGTCAGGATTTCTGCGACAAAAACATGGACTTGCAGACAAGCATGCTACAATATGCTTAGCTAAGAATAATGCAAGTTGCAGAGAAAAGGAAGGGAAAACATATTCCCTGGCTGGGAAGTTCCTAGTCATTTATATCTAGGAACAGACAATGCTTGTGGACTGCTAATTTCCTTGAGGATTTTTTCCCTTCCGTTTGCCAGATTCTTAACACCGCAAATTCTTGTTATGATTTCAATGCACAATTAATCTTTAGTTCAGAGGAAAGGGAAATGGAAGGAGGAAGGATGATCATGAGGTAAAAGCCCCAGGGAGGCAGATATCAGATCTCAGCTCTGCCCCATCTTTTGTGCAATATACTGGTCTGGTCAGCTTTCCTTGCTCCATTTTGACTCCCAGTCATCTCTTTCAGATTGCCTGCCTTGTTTATTTAAATTGCAAGTGACTTAAGGGAAGAAAGATTTCTTAATATTTGCGTACACACACACTAGAATCAGTCACTATGCATTGCTGTAAAACAATTAAAAAAAGAACACAGCGGTAACTTCAGGAGAGCCCCATCTTTTGTTCCTACAGCCATACCATGGGCCACAATCCCAGCTCCCGACAGTAACGGTGATACCACCCCATCATCCCTCTCCTCTTCCCTTTACAGCCTTTGCAGGTCCCTGACTGTCCCAAAGGCCTGTTCAGCCAGTGGTATGGGTGGCAGCAGGGTGGATGGGAGCGGGTGAGGCCAGGGACTCTGCTCATCCACTGCTGACACCAGCGCAAGGAGCTGGCTCTGACACACGTGACACTATTTTGCCATTGCTGGCCTTGACACGGACAAAGCAACATCACGCAGCCACACATCGTGCGGTGCTAAGTCATCACCCACACAGGGCAGAGAACATCCCGAAAGGAAACCTGGTGATAAACACTGTGAAGAACAAAAAAAATCCACAAAACCAACCACCAAAAAAGAACAAAAGCATCAAACTAAAGCAGAAATTAGTGAGAATTTGAATAAAGAGAAATTACAAGCTCCCTTTGACTTCTTTGCACCAGGCAATCTGCACTGACAGCAGAGCTATTTGCTGTTCATGGTCCTTCCAAACCAGACCACTCAACATGTTGCACTTTAATTTGGTATTAAAGTGATATTCCACAAATTAGCCACTAACTATAATAGGCACTGGGAAGAGGAGGAAAAACAAAACAAGGTCAAGAGCAAATGCTGCTAATCTATGACAAGCACATATAGGCAGAGGGCAAGGTGAAGACACAATTTAACGTTAGTTGGTGGAGAGGAACACACTGGTGACAGTCCAAGTGAATTTACAGCAGGAGGCAGAGAGGATGACAAGGTCTCTCCAAGTTCTCCCCCACTCCTCTCATGGAAGAAAAGCCTAAAATTTCAGCAGGTCTCTGGGTGCGAGCTGACACAAGTGAGAAAGAGATGGAATTGTCTCAGTATAAACAATGAGCCTGGAAATCAGTTGTGCCAGCTCCCCAGTCAGCCCTACAATGAGACTCCAGCCTCACAGCTTCTGCCTTCACACTGTGTTTCAATCATCTTTCCTCCTTTCTCCTTTCCCCAAGGTTTCCAGGCAGCTACATGTCAATTTTGTCACACCCCAAGCTCTCCTAATCTTGTTGCAGGGATGAATTATAGGTTGTTTTAAGAAACAGGTATTCAAGCAAAGGTTAAAGGCTGTTTTACTCAAACAAGGTTGAAAGAGTACCAGGAATTTGGCTGGTAGGGAACAGAAAGCACTTTCTTAGCTTAAAAACATACGTGACTTTAAATACATACACAAGCAAATATGCATTCAGGCAGAGACTATATATGTGTGCTTTTTTTTTTTTTAAGATTAAGCAGGCAATTGCATGCAGAGATATTAACTGACTCTACATGCCCACTAAGTTGTTATTTCATGAGTGATATCACAAAATTAGACACTTTCCTGCCTTGGACAAGACTGGATCAGGGCATTTTAAGGAGGAGTCCTCTGGAGGATTTTAGAACAAGAAAGCAACATACCATGAAAATGGCTAGGGTTGCTCTGAAAAAAACCTCTGTAAATACAAAGTATATTAAAAAAAAAAATTTAAAAAAATTTTTCTTCTCTCATCCAAGCAGGTAGCCCTGAGACAGTATTTTGTTTCCTTGGGAAATTTGGTTTCTTGGGATGTTATTCCTTGAGATATGTCCAGCTGCCTCTCCTGAATAGATATTTTATGTGAAGTACAGCAATGAGGTTAAAGCCCAGTCTTTCACACTGCTAACCCAATCTCCTGCACCGAGCCTTTCATTCTGCACAGCAAAAAAAGAACAGAAGAAACCTGGTTAGCACAAAGCACTAGAAAAGAGGTAGCTTATATTGCTACTGCCTCTTCTAGGGGCTGAAAAAAATAAAATATCTCTGGAGATATTCAGAAGGTCTTGCGAGCCACTGGCGCCACTGGCACCACTGCTGGGTTGTTTTAAACAGTTTCATTCTAAAAAGCCACGCTTACCCCAAGTGGCCTAGATTACATATTCACATGGAAAAGCACCACATGTATTTAATGAGCCCTGTTGAAAACTTTGGTTTCAAGCTGCACAAAGATCAGTTCTGCTATTAAAAATATCTATTAACAATCTTGCTATATCTCCACCCTTTGCCTCCAAGACTTCAGCACACCTAACTCAGATAAACTTGTCTTCCTGGCTGTCACTTGCCAAAATGCTCCTAGCCAGCTCTTCCCCCACAAGCCTGGCCGGCTCCGCCATGTTCTCCACCTGACCAGGAGTCATTCTGAACGACAGCAACTCCCTTCCACAGAAGAGCTGCGGAAAAGGAAATGCCAGGAAGATCATTGCTATTACCACTAATTGTAAGCAGAGCTGTCAGCGCTTCGGGGAATTACACACACCTGGAATATCAGCTAACCTGAAGCTTCCTGTTCAGCTGAAAGGCAGCTTGGTGCTAGCAAACTCCAGGGAGTGACAGAAATGAGTGATAAAGGAGCCACAGGAAAGTATACAAGCTGTTTAATTGCTGTTTTCCTATCAGATCTTTTAATATTTATGGCAATATATGTGGTGTGTTTTTCCTATCCTAGGACTATTTTCATATTCTTCTGCTAATACAGTTACCACAGTCATACAGGCACAGGTTGTACAGGAAGGACATAAAGATGGCTTATTAGCATTATGTCATTATGGTCCAAGATGCACGTTTACATAGTTCAAGTACAGAAACATCTAAGTGCCTCAAAATCTTAATGTATTTAATTTGCACAACATATTTAAAATAGGTCAGACAGACTACCCCTCCAAAGTGCTGGTTTTCCTCTTTTGAACTTAATTGTGCTTAGGATGTCTAAGTATCTACACATAGTAAAGTGTATGTTTAACCTTAATCCGATCAGAAATTACTTGTCTGGTGTCTCAGAGAAAGCCTGCAGCAGAGCTGAGAAGAGTCCACATCTCATGCGCCTTAAGATGAGAACTGGACCACTGTACAAATTAACAGTGTATGCCTCTCGCCTCCCCACACAACCATCTGTTTCTGTCTACCTCCTACCAAATATTTAAGAGCAGGGGCTGTACCTGATACATCAGTTAAAACCCACCATTGTTTTAAACTAGCTCTACTCTGAGCAACATCTTCCAACCTGTGGTTAGCTGAACACTGGTCGTAATGCGCTGCAGAACTCACATCTCTGTCACACATGCTGTGTCAACCCTTGCTTGGGACGCTGGGGTGTAAATCAATGTTTCCACTATGGTGCTAAACTCTGAACTGTGGCAGCTATGGCACAGATGTGCCCTTGTTGAGTACAGTGAACTCCCCCAGAGAACTGCGACAGACAAACCTTCAGCCAACTCAGCATAGCCAGGCCTGCCAAAAACCTAATTCTCCTTCTCATTTGCCACCTCCTGCCCCTCAAGCAAAAAGAGAGCTTGCCTAAACTTAAAAAGATCTGCTGGTACAGCCACATGGGGAAAACTCTTTGGTAAATAAAAGTTTAAGCTGACACAGCTTATATTGAATCACTGAATGAAACAAATGAGAGCAAAAGACTTTCTCATTATAACTAAGTTTGCCCTAATGCTTTTACAGGTACGGCTATATCTGTTAAGAGTAGGAGGTGTTTGTCATACACCTATCCCAGTAACACTTCTAAAACTAGAGCAAGCCCAAAGTATGTTAGCCAAATCCCAGATTTGTCAATCAATATAGCCACATGCACGCTACTGGCTTTCACCAGCACAGGCACGTGGATTAGATTCCACGTCCCATCCTTTTTATGCATGGATAAAAAGAAACTGCTGGGCAAGGACACCACCACTAATGGGCTTGGAAGTCATCAGGCTGTATGTTATAAATCTAAGCTGAGCATTTCTCAGTAATTGTATGAGGACTGAGCGAGCAGAAAAGAAGTTTTACTTCCTAAAAATAACAGCAATTAAAGAACAAAAAAAAGAGTCCACATCTTGCAGTCTTTGCTGTTGTTGGGACTCATGAAACAACTTGTCTAAATCAACACAAAGTTTTGCACATGCAAAAATGCTAGGAAGAGCATCTCCAATCTCTGCCTCCATTTCAGTCCAGGAAAATACACGGAGGACTCAAATTTGCCACTGGAAAAGGAGGTGTGATGAAAATACAGCATGGGTTAAAAGCCTGGAAAAGAGAATGAGACCTAACAATTTATTTGTTCTTGTAAGGCTTCCGAATTCTGATCTAACAACACACTAGACTCAAGTAAGGTAGAACTTATGTTTCATGGAAGTTCATTTTTATTCCTCACATTTTTGTTAGAGAACGTTACATGCACAAAATCTTTAACAGAAACATTAAGATCTTCATATTGGGAATGCTTCTGTTAGACCAACTATTCATCTAGTCCAAAACCCTATCAGACGCTGTAATCAGTACTATATACGTCAGAGGAAGATGAAATCATTGGTTCATCTGTCAATAGCAAAGACATTTTCCTAATCCCCTCAGTAAATAATATGTCTATTCTGAAACCTTATAATCTCTTTATCACACGTAGTGTAACTGTGGACATTCTCATTAAGGATACTTAATCCTCTCAAAGATGATAAACTTCCGGCCTCAGTAATATTACTGTGGCATTAAGTTCCTCATGCTTGCTGTGTGTTCTGCAAAGAAGCATTTCCATTAAGGATTTTTATGCCTATCTCGTATTCACTGTACGACCTGTGCTATATTACTGTGAGAACAGGGCTCTCCTGTTCATCCTTTCTCTCCACTGTTTTCACATTGTATGTTCATCTACAGGTAGGTAGTCAGGAAAGTTAATCTGAAGTAAATTGATGTTTTAATTAAATTTTAATGGCTTAGTTTATCTACAATGTTAAAATGGATAAATTATGCTACATTAAATCCCTGTATGGACATACACATTCAGAATGAAAGTGGCCTTAATACAATTTACCTCACTTTGCTTCCAAAGTAAATGGAGATAAACCAAATGAAAGCCACTTATATTTTGAATAACAGTATGTACACAGTAATTCAATGTAATTCAACTCATCATTTTAAATTCCCATATTTTGACACTTTACATATTTTTCCTGAGTGTTCTCATGTAAACAAGTGTTCAAATCATCATCTTTTTATATCTTCTATCTCACTCACAATTTCCATCCTTGACATCCAGGCATTTTTGCTGTTACATGGATCCTTTTTACCTTACCATATCTTTTGGGGCTAGTACAACCAGGATGAAATAATTGCCATGATTAAGAGTGTTTCTACAGTAAAGACCATCACTGCAATAATCTTTGTACACTTGTATATCTTGCTATTTAACATAAAAAAGGCAAGACATCAGTTAACTCTGTGTGGGTTAAGCACCCGAATTTTGAACTCCTCACAATAGCCGCTTCAAGTCTTTTACTTTAAAAGCTCCTGTTAATATGGAATCTAGCGTACGCAGCAATAATTACTTTTCCTAAGAAATGCAAGACTCTTGTCTGAGTCAGCTTCTGTCCACATCAATGTTAACAGTGTAAAAACTGTTAGTCTCACCAAAAGCAGCCCCATAGTCACAAAATGAATAGATAGTTTTTAACTCCAGCTTGCAGGAACTATGTCCACATGTCCATAAAACCAGTGATACATCCATTAGTAACATCAGCAGAGAAGAGAGTTCACATCTCCAGCAGATTTAGGGTGAAGCTACCATGGATTGTGACTGCACCATCAGGGACTACACTGCACATAAGAGTAATCCATCTTTCCAGTGTACTATGTCTGCTAAAACTAGCAATTTCAGGAGTGAATACTTGCTTCCTAACAACTGGAATTCTTCCTTTTTACAGCCTTAATTGATTGATTGATTGGAATAGCCCTGGATAAACTGGCTAACAGAGATGCAGTGGTGTTATGGGTGACGGAGGGCAGATTACTCTGGGCAGATGACGCCAGGGAGGGCTGGAAAGGAAAGCAAGTGACGAGTAAAGTACTAGCAAAACCACTACCTCACCAGAATTTGGTGAGTTTCCAAAATTAAGGACATTTTGTTTCAATTTTTTCCACTCTGCTTTAAACCTCACAGTTAAGGTCTTCCCCAGTAGAGCCTTGTCCAAACGGATCCAAGTGACAAGCATCCCCAGACCATTAGATAGCTCAAGTATGTACTCTGCCACATCCATAAGGTCTAGGCATGAAGCTCTGTTAAGCTTGAAAAGAGATTTAAATTGGATTTAATTTTAGAACAGTTTCATATGCTGCTTCATCTACTGGCAAACAGGCATTTCAACTTTTTTGCACCTAAGAACAGACACTCATACCACATTTTTGAAACTTGGCTGCTTGGTAGGAAATGACCCATGTTTTCTAGGATCTTTAAAGAGAACTTGGCTAGGAAACAAATCAGAATTGAGCTGGGACTAACCAGGGTAAAGGTTGCTTATATCTGCAGATTACCCCTCTCTGCTTTTCTAATTCACTCACCACGCCTTATCTTTCCATTAATCTTTAATAAACCTTTTAGTTAATTCCCTAAACCCACGCAATCTACATGACAGCAGGATACAGTGCAAAAGCAGCCCATGGATGTGAGGAAATAGGCAGCAGAGGAATCAAAAGGACGGGAAACTTTTAGGATTAAAAAACATCCAAACTGCAGGTCAGTAGAAAATGATGAGCAATCAGGAGAAAGCAGTAGTAAGGGGCAAACCAGGGAGGAGGCAGGGGCTATAAGGGTATTAGTGTTTCTCTGGCTGCTAGATTCATTTTCTCAATGGGGCCCTCCTCCCCTTTCCACTCTGGTTCCACTTTGACAAAAACAAGCAATCTGATTTCAAATTCGGAGCCTCTGAAATGTGGAAAACCCTCTCCAGGCTGACAACAAGGATATAGCTAGATTAAAAGGTAAATGCAATTTAACCCACCCCAGCAGAAATGGTAATCAAATTATATTGCCTCTAAATATGGTAAGTGTGGGGCTGGGGCCCTCAAGGAAAGAGAAGGTGTCTTGCAAATACAAAGAAACATGCTAAAGGGAACTGCTAAATCAACGGATGAATTGTGACTTCTACCCTCCCTCCCTCCCACGGGGTGCTTGATAAGCTGCTGATTGCTTCTAAAACATCTACTACCAATGTTAGGAACTGATTAAGCAGCTTACCAAGCACTGGGGGCTAATAGACAGGCCCACCAGGGAGACTGCATCTCTGGAGTTAAGTAGCTTGCTTTTTCATGGCTTGATTAATAAAGATGAGATAGCAGAACATGCTGAAAAGATGTGGAAACAGTTTTAGACCCCAGATGACTGGCGTTTTTATTTAATATATGGAATCATTTCTACCCTGTGACTTCACCAGCCAACAAAAGCCATGTTTCCTGTAGTTCTGTAGTCTCCAGCCCTGAGGGACATCTTAACTAACTCAACTTAAATGTATCAACTGAACATCCAGAACTGACTACGCTACCCACTATCCTCCAGAAGAGGCACAACTAGACAATGAAACGTCTGTGGAAGAAGCTTAAAATAATGTGGTTTACATATCCCTGGCAATGGCATTAGAGTGTGAACACAGGTCAGCCAGCACATCTTACCTCATTGCTTCCTCCATCGTGCATCTCAGCACTGCAGTACATTCACCTTAGATTCCCTATCCCCTCTTGTCAGATCTTTTTTGCCATATTCTTCTTGTTTAATCCAGTACATAATAAAATTCCGCTGTTCGGGCAGATGTACTGCAAGGTGCTGGCTTAATTCAATCAGTATCAACGCAAAGACACGTTTTGCTGGCACATTACCTCTTCTGTGGTCACATCTGTCACAGTAACACCACATGGCTTAACTCCATGTAGCAGGCTTGCTGAGGTTTTTGTGTGGTTTCTTTAAATTTTTTTCCCATCTTGTGATAATGCCTAGCAAACCTTGTAAATAGGCATGTTGCACCAGGGACTGTACAAACTCATAAAATCCTGAATAACTATTATTTCAAGCAAAGAAATAAATACTATTTGTCACCTGTGGGCTGAGCCTTAGATGAGCCTTCGCTGATCAGATGAAAAATTTCTCCCAGCAAAGTTCTCTTTGCAGACTACAGTTTTCTTTTGCAGCCTCTTTCCAACCCCATTTCAACACTGACGCTCTAGGCTTTCTCTCTCTCATCCCTAACCAATGCCCCTGTTAACCTACTTTTATATTAAACTATAAACCACAGAGATAGCTTGGAATTAAAGCTATTTATGCTACGATTAGCTAGAAGGGGGAATATGCAATCAGCATTGAAGATGAGAACAGGCTTGATGTGTAACAGGCAGGTTGAAGAAACTTACCTGCTGAAGGTCTGCGAGAGAATAAAGATGGATTTGCTGGAGAAGATACTCTCTGGGAAAGATCCTGGAAAAGAGACAAATGGATGTGTGTCATGCCTTTTTGACTGGGAAACTCAAAGATATCCTCTCCCAACCAAAAGACTGCAGAACAATGATGCTAGAGTGAGAGCCTGTCAGAAACTGGAATTATGTCACCCTGTAAGCACCAGCTACTTTTACAGCATTCCTCATGGGCACAACAATTCCACAGTAAGAATGAACGTTGTGCCAGTGTCATTCTCCAACTGTCAGGCAAGCATGTACTGTGACATTTACAGGCATTGAAAGCTCATCCTGAGCACAGAACGTGTTTCTTGAAACAATTAACCCAGTAATAAAAACAAATAATTCAAACTACACGTTAAAAGTATTTCTTATGCTTTTTAGTACAAGATTCCTGGTCTGCTAGAAAGCTGTAACAGTTAATTTCAGATGTGATTTATGGTTTCGTAACCAAAATAACTATATTGGGAAAAATGTCATGCAGATACTGTTCTTCCAACATAAAGTTGATTGATATCAATTCCCTTTTGCATACAGAAATATACATATTTGTATAGACCCTATAATGAGTTATTTGAGAAAGGCATGTTTTCCTTACATAAACCAAGGTTTCAGGCAAGACCATTGATTATCCACTGATAGACCTGTTCGGTAAAGCTAAATTACAGAAACCTGAACAAAGATGTCCTAATTAGAGTGACTTGCAGTAAAATGAAAAACTGGGTTAAAGTAACATTACAGAGAAAAATGGACCTTCTAAAGGTAAGTGGGTATTAGCAAGAAAGTTTATGAAAACCTATGTATCTGCCATAAAGATGTCAGGAAGAGAAAAAGCGCATCTCATTAAAATGTCTATCTTTGTGTGCACACACAGAGAAACAACCAGACGACCAGTTTTATTTTCCATCCACACAGAACAAATATAACACCACGCTAAGGTATCGAGATATTATTACATGCATGAACAAAGCTCTGGTAAAGACTGGTTTGTAATGGTAGAACTAAACAGCAGTGAACAGAAAGACCACTGGACATGTTCAAAAAACAATGATATCAAAAGGCCGATATGAACTTGCATGATTATGAGACTAATGAGAAAGTACAGAGGAACTCAAAGAACAGATTTTAGAAGCTGCGACAACACAATTAGCTAGAAAACAGATCAGCAGGGCTACCAGTACCAACTGCAACCTTTGACAGAACATTGAATCTAAGAAATAATGGAAGCACCTCGGTTCATTCCATGTCATTAGGTGTCTCAAACAACTATCTTAAACTGATGCTTTCAGAGCTCTCTTGAAGGAACTAGGACTTTTCACTGCTGTTAAGGTGAGTGGTACAAAGCCTCATACTCCTTCTGCACTTTTGAAAAAAATCTAAGTTTTATTGGGGTGGGAGGGGAAGACTCCTGCAAGCAAGGCACTGACAACTGGGCACTGCCAATCTTATGGCACTCCGGAGCAGGACTGTGCCCTTGCTCCTTCTGACTCACCAAGCATGTTCCCTCTACCCACCTAATTCTCAGCTGCAGACTCACTAGGATACTGCATTTTCCCCTTTCAGGTCTGTAGGCTATACCATCGCTCCTAATAGAGGTGAACGTGTTTCAGTGGCTCTGCTGCATCACACCTTCGTAATACTTTTGGCACAATGTCAAAGACCACCACAAAACAGTCAAAATCCATGTATCAGACAGCATATGACATTGGGATTCCTCATTTGGACACAGAAGAAAATAACATTGCTAAGGAGTTAACTCTGAACAGCATTTTGAAGCCATTGGTATTTTCAACTCTGATAGAATTTCTTTCATTAAAATTTCCCCATCATTCTCCCCTGATCACACAGTCAGGCACTAAACAGCGTGGTAGCTTTGCCAGGAACTGTATTATTTGCTGATGCCCTTACAACACTGCTAAGGAAAATAATTAGCTAATGAAAGATTTCCTTTTTCAGGAAATAACCTGAATAGCCCATAAGGCAGAAACTGTCAACAACTAATATCAATGACTAACATCACGTTCCCCTGCCTTCAAGGACTGCATTTTATTTCCTGCAAGTTCTAACTCCTAATAAAAAGTGTGCAGATGAAAAGCAAACGCATGACCGAGGGACTCCCTTTGTCGGGGGGGTGGGGGGGTGGGGGGGGGGTGGGGGGGGGGTGTGTCTCAGCCAGCACAGGCCCTGGTGACAGTCATCCTCTCCCTGTACCTGTCCCCCTCCCTGAGATGTTCGTTTGCAGCAGCAGCTCTGCAGAGCCAGCATTCAACACTCCTCCTCCCTTCCAAATCTATTTCCCGGAAAAGAAGTAGGCACTGCCCTCCCAGTCTTATGCAAGACACATATACACATGCACATACCCAGCACTCAAGTGAGAGGAATGCTTATTTCCATTGCCATGTAAACTGAGGCATTAAAAAATCCTCAGTAAGGCTGGTCCAGCTTCAGATTTGCAGTCCTTCTATTGACTTGAAAAAAAATCTGGTTGTGGTGGGCCACAGAAAAACAGCTGAGCAGCCAGAGCTTGCATGTACAACAGCATTTACAAAATTTCTTATGAAGCAACCGGACCAGTTTCTGCATAGTTCCCAGTGCATGTAGAGATGTGAAACACTCATTCAACGCCTGTCCACACCACCAAAGGTGGAGAGCACGCAGCTCCATGAGTGTGAAACCACTGAAATGGCCTAAAAGTAGGCAGCTCAGGCCCTGATCATTTAAAATATAAATAATGCGCCCTCCCCACACCTGAGGTGAGCTGAGCTGCTGCTTCAAAAACACATCTTGCTGTGCTGCATGACTGCAATTAAGTTCTCCTCCAGAAAATTTCTGTTAGTCCCATTTGGAAAGAAAAAACAAAATGCAACAACTACCTAACTTGTGAAGCCACCGCCCAAAAACACGTCTGTTTATTGCCAGTTTTGTGAGCCTTTAGTGGGTGGGGAACAAGAGTGTAAGAGGCACCAGAATATCAAACTCAAACACACTTTCAAAAAAACTCATCATAAAGTGCAAGCAAATCATTTGGGCCAGGAAATCCACACAGACCAAGTAGTCCAGTAAGCAATAAAATGAATGACGTCCGGTTTCCAACGGCTTGCTTGTCTGCACAGGTTCTCTGAGCCTAATGAGTTGATGGCTTATATAAAATCTTTTTCGGTAGGGGGCACATAGGACTAATTCAGAGGCTCTTGCTTCTAACCCAGACACTTCCTCTCACATAAGTTAGGAACGTAATGTCTTTGCCATCTCCATCCCTCTGCCAACTGCAACTGAAATTGGCCAAAGGAAGCCAAAGTCAGTAGAGTACAGCAGGTGAGACGAGGCTCACACAAACACCATGCCGTTGCATTAGCATCCAGACAAATTACTACACGGCATCCAAATCAACCTAAAATCACATTCATGTCTAAAAACCTGACACAGACCACAGAGCAGGCTAAGATAACTACACTTATAAACATTTAGCTAGAAAATACATATTCACTTTCTGCATGAGATGGAGCTTTGAGCATGCTTGGGTTAATATAAGGCCTTGATCTATAAAGACCGAAACACGTGCTTGCATTTTATTTTTCCCTTCATATAAAGGTCCTTTACAAACATCAAATGGGAAATCTCTAATAAGTTATTTGAAAGAAAAATAAAAGATGTCAGTTTTGTAAATCTTTTGATCGATGCGCTATAACGAACTCAATTTTTCTTTTAAAGTTGGTCAATTAAAAGCATTCAATAAACAGTGTCCTTTCAGTCAAATCTTAACACAGAAAAAAACTGGAGTGAGCTAGACAAAGGTCAAATGCAAGACGTTAAGACTCATAACAATAAAAACTCAAACCTCTGCTGCTTCAGAATGTGACCTGTGACCCTTGAGAGGCAAATGGTATCGACTGCACGTCCCACTAAAAGCACCTCCTAAGCTTTCACAGTTTGGAAACTCCCGGACCAGTTTCACCATCGATGCAAAACAGAACAGTTGTGAGTCACAGGATTGCTGTGCTGTAAACCCTGGCTACCAGTCAGGGTTAAGCCTGCAATGAACAAACCAAGTTCAATGCTAACCAGCCCTCTAGCTTTGCCAGTTCCTGTTAACAATAAAATCCAAAGTCCTATTGGATAAAGGTCTCTAAATTGTTTTATTGTTATGTGCTAGAAATAAAAGCAATCAATGCAAGCAGGAAAGAAACCTACCATCTGAGACTTTCAGTTCAACTAAATGAGAGAATTGAGCATTCTCAGTTTGTGATTATTATTCTTTTTTGTTTGATACTTTGTAATCTGAAGCATAACCTTCAGGCAAGATAGAACCAGAAATTTCATCCGTTCCCTTTCGGATTATCTTATCAGGTAAGTATTTGCACAAACAAAGGTTATCTTTTAGTGTCCTCCTGCAAACACAGCCACTGATAAGACTTTGCTTTTTGCATTTGGACAAAGTGTGTAGTCATGGTGCTTTGTTAGCACTAAG
This sequence comes from Balearica regulorum gibbericeps, assembly GCF_011004875.1. NCBI lineage: Eukaryota > Metazoa > Chordata > Aves > Gruiformes > Gruidae > Balearica > Balearica regulorum. Next base: position 13,923,426 of record NC_046189.1, on the reverse strand, counting down.
TAATTGCTCTGCATTTAAAGCCTGTTTATCATCAGCTTAGGTAATTTTTCTCCAATGGGTTAAATACCCTGACAGCTCTGCTAAAGCTACAACCAATTCATCTGTCCAAGCCTGACACTATAACCAAAGTACAAACGTGATAAGCAGAGCGAACTCTTCTTTTTACAGCGCAATCAAAAGAAATCAAGTTAGCTGGCAGGTGGGCACAACCAAGTCTTTTTTGTACCAAAAAGCCTGTTGAAACCTAGGATGAGAGGGGGGGAGGGGAAGCTGGCACCATGATTTCGTGTGCCAGCCAGGAGTGTCTTGTTTGACCAGGTTGAGAACTGTATGACTGAGCTCTGACTCACGGGAGACGCAGATGCACCAGTCTAGCACACAGCCACATTCAGACGTCCTCTCCTCCACCCCTCTGCAGGAAGCTGCTACACCCACAGCTGGCACAGCACCACAGGTACCAAGTCCATTTCTTCAGCCAGCACAGTTCATACTCTGGCACTGCAACTTACACCACACCACCACCAATTCACTTTTAAGCTACTGCACCACACTGCAAACTAAAGCAGGTGACAGGCAAGCACATGCTGATTACTGCTGTTCCGGTATTTTTTTGCCCCCTAGATGAGGGGCAAGAGGACCTCTGAAGTCCCCACAGCACACACCATCAACAGCTGCGGCTATGTGCATAGCACGCAGGCAGGAACTGCATGCACTCTGATCTCACTGACAGGAGCTCAAAATTTTAAGAGTTACTATTTGATTTAAAAAGTACAGAGGGATATCAGTGAATTGCCAGTTATCCCAAATACATGTGGCAGGGTAAATAACATCTCTTGCTAGGTTTTCTCTTGCAACTCATTTGACATGGAATCTGTTAACTTAAGGTAGAGAACAGCATCAGAGGTGAGGGGAAAAGGTAGACTTTTTTTCCAGTGTTGCTAATTATAGTTTTATTCAGGCTTTTGCTTTTTTATTTCCTTGGAAATCCCAGCTCCTGGAAGTAAGTTGGGAGAGGACAACCCCACCTTTCCAGCCAAAAGAGTTACTCAGGAAAGTGGGGCCCTGGGAAACCTGCTGATCTGAAAGTCAAAAGGAAGTAATAAATTAATTAAACCAAAACACTACTAATTTATTTAATTCCTGTGGTATTATACCAGATTAATGATTTTTTTCTAATTCTATGGGTTTGGCTAAAAAAGTGTTTGAGAACCATTTCACATTCGTGAGGTATGAACACTCTTCTGGTTATGTTCTGGGAGCAGCCATTCCTAAATATCTTCAGCTCACACTAAGTGCTAGATTTATTAGCAAGCATGGCCAGGTAAGGTATTGTTCCATGCTGTTATGAAATTCCCCATGAGCATCCCTATGTTAAAACAGTTACACTTATCATCCATCAGCAAACTTGAACCAGTATATAAACTTTCAACTAAAATGCAGTACACTAAGTCTCTCTCTTCTGTGGTTACTTGAGCAAGGTTATGGTAGCATTGTGAAAGACAAGAATTACTACAGATCTAACTCAGGAATCAAGTACTGCTGTTACTAAAAGCGGAATGCAGAAAATTAGAGGCACAGATTCATTTTGAAATCAAAATAGCTTAGATCCCCTGAAGAATAAGAAAATGGTCTCTGTTTTTGTCAGGCACTTCTGAACCCTTGCAGTTTGCTGCTGGAAGTTTCGATATAAAAAACACAGGGATAAAAGTGGCACATAAAGAGTCATATTTAACATGGTGTACACATCTAATAGGAACTTCTTTTTAAATCATTATGGTTTTTAAAGCAATCTAGTCTCAAAAGGTGAATGGAAACTACCATTTGGAAAGATGTCTAATATTACTGATCTATTTGGCAAGGAGATGCAGGTGTGCCCCTAGTCTGGAAAATGCCAACAGGAACTGAAAGACCCACCTGTCCTCTGGAAAACTTATCATATATACCCTGGCATGCTCCTCAGCTGGATGCTTACCATGGTAGAGCAATGGCTTGAGCTTTAACCTTCCCTTGGCTTGAACATACAGCAGTTCTGTCTCTGCTCTGGGTGCTCTGGTACACACCTTGCTGCTCCAGCTCTGTTTGTTATCCCTAGTTAAAACAAAAGCTCAAAGTCCACCTTAAATTCATCCCCTACAGTTTCAGCCAAATGCTTTTTAAGATGTTAAGATGCAAGGACCTTGCATGCACAGTTACTTCTTCAAAAAGACACAAGAGTCGAAGCAAAGAGGCAGTCTGTTTGTAAGAGTTCCATCAACAGGCATGCTTTATTTCAGCTACTGCAATGACTACGTGCATGCAGATTTTATATAAAACAAAAAATGGCTTGTGCCTACTTCTCTGCATTTATTTTCTCACCTTTCCTCACTTTGGGGTGTTGTTTGGTCTTAACACTGGATTCTCACAGGATATCCAGATACCCTCACTGAATGAGTTTCTCACCCTCTTTCACCTGTGCAACAAATATTCTTCTTCGGTTTGTCCTGCTGTTAAATCAGAGCCCAGAGTGCTATGAAACCACATCCTTCTGTTCTTTTCCTGCTCAAACTTTCTTTTTGCAGTCTACTGCTTGCACAAGTTGTGTCTTTGTTCTGCTTTGGGATTTTCCACTCTCCAAATGGCCTACCCATTACAAAGAAAATGGAGAAAACAGTCCCCTTTGACTGTCTGGACATGACTTAATGACCTTCTGTTGTCTTTGGTCTGAAAGATGACATAGCCCCAGCTTCACATACATGAGGTATTTGGTGGTACAGTGATTGCATAAGATCAATCAGGATTCCTGTGATATGTTTAGACAGGTTCCCCAATTGCCACACAAATATTTTGAAAGTAATCTACTCCCGTGTCAAAAGTGATATGTCTAAGGCCTCACTGTAGGAAGTGACAGGACTCTATTGTTCAGCATAACTGAATTTGGGCTTGTTTCGCATCGTGCTGACAGACTGGCAGGCTCAGCCAGGACCACACGTCTGCGGCACTGGAGGTGTACCTTTAACCTCCTGCTGCAACAGCAAGCTCTAATTTGGTCTTCCTGTAAGATGCTACGTAATACAACCAGCACTGGAGTTTTGCTAGGGTAAAACCAATGTATTGCTGTTCTAGAGCTGATAGACAAATGGTATCAGACAGAGATGAGAAACAAGGGAGAAATTTTTCCATATAGTTTCTCACTACCATTCAGAAGATTTACTTACAAAGCAAGGGCACTGCAACAAGCACTAACGTACAGAGGAATGTGGTGCAGAACATTTACCTTGTGTCACTGCCATCTGTCTAAAATGTCTGGGCTAGCAACACCTGAACTGCAAGTTTAGGTGTATAGCTGAGATAGCAGAGAGCCCAGAGAGCACGCCACGGTTGATTTGAGTTAGCTTGTCCTACAGTTGACGTGGAGGTGCCTGAAGACTTCCCAAAAAGTCATTCTGACAGTTCCTTGACCTGAACAGCCTTCAACCATGACAAGAACAGAGGAAAAGAGGCTGTGGCATATGGACACACTGTTAGTGTGTCTTATGTCTAGAGATAAAAGCAAGAAAGCAAAACCAGAATAAAGCTTGCATCATTCAGCACAGCTTCACAGAATAACCTCATTATTTAATGGACTTGGAGATTCTCGCTCTTTCCTAGCTATAAATTTTATTGACTACATTTTGTTTGCCTGTGCCATTCATTCATCATCCCACAATCTACAGGTGGTGGTGGTATCTGTACAGCTCCACTTGTACTAATTCTCTGTTGGCTCTAGGTTTTGGTCTTGTACATTTCTGCCTGAACAGCATCCACACAAGCAAGGGAACCAAAACAAGCATGAACTTGTTGAGTAAAGACATTTGAGGCAAATTATGTCTGTTGCAATACTGAAGTGACAGTCACAGCAAACTAGGCATAACAATGTCCCTTGTAAAACAGGGAGCTCAGCAACAGGCTCGGAGTCTCAGCTGGCTAATCTCAGAGGAACGCTGCGGATAGGCACCGGTGAAGGGCCTTATTTCTCCTCCCAGCCAAGTCTGAGTTCCTTTATTGTTCTCCCTTGCAAATATAAAAACAGCTTAGAATCCAGTGGAGCAATAGGTAAGAACAAATCATTATAACTGATGAAGACTACTTTTATTGTGGGCCTTCTAGCTACTTTCAGGATTTCTTCTGCTTCTTTTCTTTTCCTTCCTTCCTTTCTACTTAGTCACTTGCTTCTTCAAAGTTCACAATGTGGTTCAGCCCTGAGTTCTCTGCTAGATACCAAGTTTCAAAGTTCCCAAAGTACCTATCTATGCACACCATTATAAATAACATTTCCACATTTAAGCCAACTGGATCCTGAGCTAACCTGGTTTATAGCCATCTGGAATTCTTCAGAAAAAGCGACTCCTAAGCACTGTAAACAGTTTTGTCTTCCCAGAGGACACCAAGAATTTCCAACTTCATTGCCATCTTCATTTTGTGATCTGGGTTCAAGAGCAAGGTATAGATTTAAAGAAGATGATAATGCAAATAGTATTAATAAAAGAAACCTAAGAGTGATCTGCTTTTCCCTAATAAGGCAGGCTCTATCAGTGTCCCAAAGGCAGCAAGGTGCCAATACAATTAATCAGTCTGTTTTTAGTTCTCCCTAGACAGCAATATTAACAGTTTGTTTCAGTCTGTTTATATGGGTCTGACAGGTCTTCAAGATGCTGTGTTCACTTTCTTGTGATTAATAGTCATTCACATACTAAGGTGAAGACCAAGCAGAAAAAGAATGTTTTTAGAGTAGGACAGCTAACTGGATTCTCTCCCCTACCCTTTCATTTCTAACTAGGAAACAGTACTAAATTTAGGAATGCTGTCTCACTATATTGTTTACACTCCTCCTTTTCTGGCAACTTGCCCATGTGATGAGCCAAAGGGAAATTTAAATCACATATTTTCTTCGTTTACTTTTCAGCTTTGCTCTATAAAGCCACCACATTGATAGTGAATGTCTGCACACTGTGATACTACATGCAGAAAGCAAAGCCATTGGGACCAGTTTTGAGCAAGGAATAACTCCTTCCAGGAAAAGAACTTTTCTTCCTTTCCATCTCTGCAAATCTCTTAGGGGAGATCTGAGGGACCAACTGAGCACCAAACCCACCTCAACAGAGACTTCACAGACCAAGAAGGAGCTAGACTCTAAGGTGTGTTTTGTACATTCCTTCAGTGGCTTTTACAGCACTTCTAACAAGTCCTACCAAACTGGAGATGCTTACCCAGTACAAAAGCAAACCCTTGTTGGGCTGTGGTCCTCCTCTCCACCACTGAGAGCTTTAACTGGATTCAGTGTGAAGGAACCCTTAGATAAGAAAAGGCAGCATTTGAAGTATTTCCCAGTTTCCCTTTCTGCCATTCTGGGTGTTTCATTTTGATACAGGGAGTTTCTTCTCCCTCCTCTCTGCCCCAAGAAAAGCCCGTGTACACATTTCTGCACTAATTTTTGTCCATTCTCTCCTCTGTCCATTTCCTCAGCACTTGTCATTTCTCCTTCTTGGAGGAAGGTTTTTGGGCTCCCTCTTTGTCCTGGTTTCTTCATTAACTCTTAATTTCCTGAGATCCCTTCACTCTGAATCTCCTCCTTCTCCTGGCTTTCCCTCATCCCTTTGTCTCTAGTCCATTGATTTCTCTGCTTAGGCTTCCTTTGATCTCTCTTCTTTCACTCTCCTACCCAAGTTCATTCAGTCTCATGCCTCCTCCTGTCTATTTTAATCAGGGCATTCTTTTCTTCAGCATCAATCAGAAAGCATAATTTCTTTTCTATCATTTTTTCTGAATGGGAGCCTTCACAAATCTTATTCTCCTTTCAGTTTTATTGCAGTCAAAGAGGATGGCATAGGAAAGCTATTATAGCGGAATAGCAAAACAGGTCTGCAAGGCACTACTATCCTCTAGAATAAAAGAAAATTCATCCTAATTTTTAAAATGCTGTAAGCTGCCCTATCAAATAATAGGAATTGAGCAGTAAGACACAAACACATATTAACACACAGCAGGTCTGACACAAGAACTCAGTGGTGCTCTCCAGAAGCCTGTTGCTATATCCTTCTCGTAGTTGTTCCAGGTAGTTCATCAAAGCAATGACATAGGTTATGTACCAAATAGCAGGCTGCCTCACTCCTTACCTGGGATAAAGACACTAGTACAGCCTCCTCTCCCTCCCAGAGAATTCAGGTCCCCATCCCTAAAACACCATGCTCAAAATACAGTCAGTGATGTCATCTGCTTTCTTGCCCTTTGGCAGTTCATAATTTCAAAGCAGTGGCTTTCCTATTTGCGGTCTTGTCTTACTTACAAACACGGGTTATACAAATGCTTACAGATGCATTTAACATCAGGTCAGCTGCATGTGCCTCAAACCACTCACCTCACAGTAGGGCATGGGCCATCTTTTTTGGAGATCCATGACAAAAGTAACTTGGCTTTTTTAAGGTCACAAGTGGCTTGATGGTTTTAAGAAGATTATTCTTTTTTTTTTTAGCTTCTTAGAAAAATGCAGCAGCAGCTGAATGGACTAAGATATAGCACTTCTAAAATGAAGTTCACTTTTTATTAAAAACTACTGTTTCCACCACAGAAAACTCAATATTAAACACCTGCTGTGCTGTGACCACATGTTTTCCAATAAACAAAACACTCAGCACAGCCATGTCATGGATGGAAAAGACAGTGGCTGAGCAAGAGCACAACTGCTCTGGTGTCACATAAATCGTATGCTGGGTCACGTGCCAGGGGACTACATCTGGCCTCTGCTGTTGTGCAACATCATATCACAGAAGAGGGCAGAAGCGCTGGACAGGTGGTTGACTCTGGCCTCTCTCATGCTTTGCCATACTGTGAGGTGTTTCAATGGTCCCAAACAGCGGCTACCACACCGCGATACCACGGCAGGGAGCATGAGGTATCACATCTGACTAAAAATACTCATGCACAGCCAGGAAGCCTGAGGAGTTAAAGATGCTCACCACAATATATGACCCCTGGACTAATAGTTGTCAAGAACAACTTCAGACAGTCAGACCCTATAAAACCATTTCCTTTGGCAGTAGATAACGCAGCTGCCCAGGGAAGTCAGATACAAGTACAACATCTTTCTAAATGGGTAACACCTTCAGAATTAGATTGTGAGGGGGAAAAAAAAGGGGGGGGGTGAGAAAAGCAACATGACAAGGAAACTACATCCTTGTGCTCTATGTTGTCTGTGGTTCTCACCTTCTACGCAGATCTTCAGCCACTGCTGCTCTGCAGCTGAACAAATATGCTCGGAGAGATTTTAGCTGCTGTCTCAGGCGGACAACAGTTGCCAGAGGTTCAACATGCTTGTACAACATGGGATTTTCCTGCTGGATATCAATCAATGGCTCCTCATAAACATATTCCAGGAATTCTTTGGCTTGCTTTGAGACCTGAAAAATAAAGCAACCAGTTTAGCTAGGCTTTCCTCTCAACTCTTTTTAAGCAGATCTTCCCCTCCGTGATCTGTCAGCTATTTCTGCATATGAAAACTTCCTCTGTTACCAATTACAGATGAAGACAGAGCTGAGAGAGATCCAACTGTCTCTGCTTATAGCCAAGTCAAACTTCATCAAGCCCATCGGAGTTGAGTGTATGAGATAATATACCCAAAGTACAGGGATATTTGCAGCCACACGTTTTCACTGCAGGGTAACATAGCTTACTAGATGTTTTTTGAGTCTAAAAACTGATTACCAAGTTTCTTCCCTGTTAATATTTTTCTGTTTGCTCACTGTTTTCTTTTTGGCAAGAAGCAAGTGATTAGGTAAGTGGCAAAGCACAATGTTACAAAAGGAAACATACACACTGCAAATCCAATCACATTGATTTATCCTAGGTTATAGAACTCTAGTGTAAATTAGTACTCCCATTTGTTTCATGCTCAGCCAGTATGGTTAAGATTATGTAAAAAGAAAATAATCGGAAACACATCTATCAAGTTGTGGTTTTTTAAATACAGATAAATAAAGTTGAATTTTACTGGTATTACTCACTCCCAAGAATGATGTTTCATCTGCAAGAAATTTTTCTTATGCATTTTTCATGACAGTGCTCTGTTCTATCTCCACCTGCAAAGAGCTACTGTAACCTTGATAAATTAATGGGACTTTGTTCCCACTAGAAAAGATACTCCTGCTTCTGAGGTGAGAAGGCCAAATTCCCTCATTCCTTATTTCTGCATTTTATCACAGCTGGAAAAGAGAAGATGGGATTATCTGAAATGAGCTGCAAATCACTTGAAACTGTGCTATAGAAACACTACTCACTCCACAACTCAATTAGTCCTCCTGGACCTTTAAATCAGTGTTTACACTTTGTTGAGGGAGGGATGAATTAGGCTAACAAAAGGAGAAAGGGCACACCATAGCCTCTTGAGATTTAGGATGTTATTTCCTTTCTGGTGCTTTAAGGTAGGATGTAGGTAAAAGCAATATACATCTTTATAAATAGCACCACTTCCAAAGCCAGCACAAGTTAGTAGCTACAGGAGTCACTAGCTACTTACAGGGAAAGCCAGCCCCAAATGCAACCTTTCCCCAATGCATAATAAAAATATAAGAAAAAATACCAAGGCCAGCCTTCCCACCAACAACTACACAGATAATACAATGTGTAATTTTAAATACAGCAGACTATAACTCCACAGATTTCCCAGGCCCTGAAGCTGTATTGAATCTCACATATTTGTACTAAACATCCCACTCATGCCTTTCTCTTTCTCTTTCTCTTTTCCTTTTTTTTTTTTTTTTTAAATAATGCATATACAAGGAATTGTGCTGTCTGAATGGAAGCACAGGTAACATGCTGTGTAAGGAGTAGCGCAGGCAACTCGGGTTTTGTAGAACAAAACTCTACAAACTCCAAATAAGTCAAGTTTCCTAACACTAGCAATGGTGATGTTTTATTAGACATCCTAACTGCAGCGCACAAAAGAGACTGCAGTTAAACAACCTGCTTTTACAATCACTGAACTATTTGGCTTTAATATCTCAGCAATCCCCTGACAACTGCTGTATCTATAGTAAATATTATTCCTCTTCCACCAACGGGCAGATTAAGCCACATATTCAGTGATTCCCTAGGAGGGACATGAACGCTTGCGTACAGCAACTAGCACCTCCCACCAGGAGGACCTGGTGCCCAGTCTTTGTAGTCTTACTTCCTTGCTTTAAAGCCCTGCTGAAGTAATGGGCTCCTCATCCACCTGCCCTACTGTCTTGGGAACCAGAGGGCGATTGCTGTCTAAGTACTACACTCACGCCTGTGCACACTTGTACCTGTGTGGGGCAACCTTCCTGAGGCTGCAACATTAGTACAGAAACAAAAAAATGACAGAATTGAGGTCACCTGAGTGACTCTGCAATACATGTGCACTATGATGACAAAGCATTACTGTGCAGCTCTGGTGCTGCATGGTCTGAATGCAGCCTTTGAGAACAGAGGTGCAAAGCAAACCTTTCTCTCTCCTTGCCAATACAATGTACCTGCGGAACGTTGGTTGCAGGAAAAGTAGCTTTGCCCAGCATCACTGGCTGACAGGTAGGTAGGTGTCAGTTCACTCTGATACAGGCACACAGGTCATTTAAAACATTAAAACACATTGCCAACCATAGCAAAGTTACAAGAAGCTGAAATGCAGTCTTATAATGGGAACAGTTAGGCAGTCATAATAATTCAGCTTGTTACCTGCCAACATTCTAGTACATGTACTAGCATACTCACAGTCCCCCAATTTTATTGGGCAGACTAGACAATCCTATTAAATAAGCCAGACAGAGTGAGAAGATGCAAAGTGCAACAGGGTTTTAGCTTTAAATGTCATACAAGGATGGATGCTAACATTTCCAGACCTTTCTTTTCTAGAGGCTGCAAACTTACAGTTCAGAATTCAATTTACCAGAAGTCAGTCTCCCTTGAAGCCTTCTGGCACAGGGAGTTAATTTCCTGCTGTGTTTGTCTGGCATTTTGTGCAGGCTGGAAGCCACCTGAACCAAACTGCAATACTTACTGGTTTTTGAGTGCAAACAGGGAAAACAGTTGGCCTAAGTAAAAGGAAGAAAGGATGTTCACAAGATTGCCTCTCTTCTTTTCCCTTCACACAAACACATGAAAAACACAAATATGAAAACAGTAGGGAGACAGGAAAAAAAAGTGAACCTGGGGACTGAACTGCTGCTTTGGTTATGACAGAAGAAACATGCCAAACTGACAAGTCCTTTCAAAGAGCTTTTATTGCAGTCAAGGGGATTTTTCTTTTCCTACCCATGTGTTTTCAGGTGTTAAGTGCATTGCTGTTTTTCAAGATCCTGGGTATGGGAAGACATAACTCTACAAATTACTACTGCTTCTGTTTTTTCATAAGCCGTCGTGCCAAAAGCAGACAAGAACCTCGCCATTTGCAAAACTTACTTAACTGATGCAACAGTTTACTTAACAGGTACATATAGAACAGAAACATCCCCAATTACATTGTATCATCATAAAAACTTATGTCCTAGAGTACCTATTGGTGCTTGCTTTGCCAGAGACAGATAGGACAGACCCCAGAAACCCCTGCAGAGGTAAGGTGGCAGTGGGAAGCAGTGCAAGTTTTCAAACTCTTCATCCACTTTCCTTCCACTTGGTGGACTGACAGGCACATTTAAGACTGTGTGAAACAAGGTAACTTTTGAAGACTGAAGCCCTGTTTCAGTTCTAACCATCTGTTGTGGTTTTACCCCAGCCAGCGGCTAAGCACCACACAGCCACTCACTCACTCCCCCCTCAGCAGGATGAGTGGGAGAATCAGAAGAGTAGAAGTGAGAAAACTCATCGGTTGAGATAAAGACAGTCTGATAAGTAAAGCAAAAGCCACATGCGCAAGCAAAGTAAGACAAGGAATTCGTTCACCCCTTCCCATCGGCAGGCTGGTGTTCAGCCATCTCCAGGAAAGCAGGGCTCCATACTGGGGAAAACAAACGCCATCACTCTGAACGCTGCTGCCCCTCCTTTCTCTTCCCCAAGCCCCTTTTATGCTGAGCATGACGTCATATGGCATGGAATTTCCCTTTGGTCGGTTTGGGTCAGCTGGCCTGGCTGCGTCCCCTCCCAACTCCTTGCGCACCCCCAGCCATCCCACTGGCAGGATGGTGTGAAAAGCAGAAATAGCCTTGGCTCTGTGTAAGCACTACTCAACAATAACAAAAACATCCCTGTATTATCAACACTGTTTTCAGCACAAATCCAAAACATAGCCCCATACTAGCTACTATGAAGAAAATTAACTCTATCCCAGCTGAAATCAGGACACCATCAAATGTGGTATGTGGTTATTTCCTGCAGGAGCTCTCCGGGGTATGCTCCAAGTTCAGCCAGGAGCAAGTCACCCACCACAGCACCTCCATTTTCAGGCATTGCTGCGCTACCTGTGAGGTGCAGGGCTGTGCATTTAGGAGAAGCTCTGTTGTTTAGCTTCACTTGGGGATGTTGCTGCATGGCTTTGTGTGGGCACACTGGCCAATTATGGGAGGTGAAATGCTGACAAATTAAGTGATATTCCTTTAAAACTCAGCCCAAAGAAAATTACTACTACCAAGATCACCTCAAGGAAGTGGGACAAGATATCTGCCTTTGCCAAATCAGCACATTCAATCGATACACTACTAAGGAATCATGCAGTTTTATTATAACTAGTAAGCGCAGTAGTTGCCTTTTAGACCATAGAGAAGAAATAAACATCAGACCTTATCTGTGAATGGAGAAATGAGATGTGGATGTAAAAGTGCAGGCAATATGTGCTCTACCTCAGAAAAGTACTGCTTACCTCCCATGGAGGTATAGCACAGACCGAAATAAAAGCACACGTATGCAGAATTGAACAGAAAGGGGGAAACACCAAAGAATTCACAAAAGTAACAGGAACTACTTACTATTTTAATGCTATACATGGATGGGACGGAGTTGAGATCCAACCAGTGATCTCAGCTCAGTTGTCACACTGCCACTGTGGCACATGATGTCCTCTTCACTATCCCTCCCCTGCCTTAGTTTCAGCTCTAATAGTTGGGGATGCTGTAGTGTTTTCTTGCCTAAGGAATGGTGTTCCTTTCTTAAATCCACCTCTCTGAGCACTTTGGCACAGAGACTGGTGAAGTATCTGCACAGAACTTGCTTGTGCTCGCAAGTCACCTTATAGCTATTCTGCCTGTCTCCAAAAAGTACAAATTGGTAACTTCTCACTATTATAGTGAGATTACAGTACATTAAGTTTTCAATTAACTTTTTAGCTTAAAAGTTCCATTTCCTTTAGTGCCTCAGCTGCCTATACCAAGACCACAGGAAACAGAGCACAGAGCATAGTATTTATCCTGCAGGTTTAGAAAACAAAAGAGTTTATGAGATCTATGCCTTACCATCCACTTGCCCCACATCAGAGCTACCTATACGACTATGGACTAGTGACTTTAGTCCTTGGCAAAAGCATCCAAAGAAAGATATCTTAAATATTTATTCCTAGTTTCCGGGAAAGGGAGGGGGGTTTGTCTCCACACGTAGAAGCTTTGTAATTCTGAAGAATCTTGCGTTTCGTGGTGCAAGACTATCATTTTCCTGATGGCAGGCTCTGGCTATCTTTTAATAATCTCCCCATCTGACAAATTTTCTTCTTCAAGAGAGCTACTTTTCCTCTAATAGGAACCATTTACTGGTTATTTTTTTCCTTTTCAAATAGCCCATAATAATAATAATATTCGCAGACACAAAACATCAAACGGCCTCTCCTAACGGTGACTGCTAAGTCTGAAGCTCTAGCATGGTCTGGATTCCTTATGAGTTTGTTATAGTTTCAGCATATGCTCCCCAAAATGGCAAAACAACACTGCTACCATGTTTGCTGGCATAATGCTTTGAGGCATGCAACTAATTGCCCTGTCTAGCAACCAGCCACCAAGACAGCAGCAAATAGCAGATTACTAAAGTTTTAGAAAAGCTGCTTGTGTGGCAAGTGAACAACTGTAGAATTTTCTCTTTATGTTACTTTCAGCTGTCTGGTGCAAACAAGTGCTATGGCAATGTCCTTCTAGTGTCCTCGAAATGTTTGTGCCAAGAGACAGGACATACTGGGTCTTCCAAACACCATGTTTGGGTATGCCAGTTTCCTGTGGGCATTTCCACAATTTTAGCACTCATCACCAAGCAGTGCCAATCCATAGTCCCTAGTGCTCATGAAACAGGTATTCCTCAAGAGCCCAATAACTACAAAGATTAGGGCTAAAAGAGAGGTTTCGGTGTCCTGTCCCTCCCTGTCTCTTGAACAATCAGATAAGCAATGATGGAAGAGATGGTCATCAAGAAAGAGGCATATGGCTGCTCCTGTGGCAGAATGCTTTAGGCCTGGCTAAGGAAATTATGATGAAAATGACGGCCTTGTTGAGAGAGTGTGGCTCATTCTGGCAAGAGGGATGAAGACAACAGTATTAGCAGTCAATGCCTGTAACCTGCAACCTGTTGTAAAGTCTATGTTTCTATCTAAAGAGCAATTCAGTTCACTTGCTAGCAAGCCAGCCTGCAGGGAGATTACCTTGTGTTTGGAAGTGTCCCAGTTATGAACCAGCCGTGCAGGGATGAGGAAGCTGTCATCCACATGGCAGGTGCTGCAGTAATACCATCCACTGTAGCTGCACACCTTGGCTTTCCCATTGGACAAGCCTATGGAGCGCTGACAGCCTAGAGAAGAGAGAGGGGAAAAGTCTGGGTTTGTACACCATGCCAGAGGTACACACAGGATGCAGTAAGAAAAGTAACTACTCCCTCCCCATCTGAGACCCTTTTTAAAATTTATTTTTTTTACCAATGAGCCATTTCTCATTTCCTAAAAATAAAGGAACAAATATCAGTATTCTTGGACTAGTGCTCAGCAAGCATACACTAACTTGGGCATCTATGATAAAGAGTTCAGAGCCAGTCAAAGGATACTTACCACTTCTCAAGAAACAAAGGCATAAGATCAGCTTTGAGACACTGGGCATTTAAAAGCCATGGCCATCTGAAAATCATGACCTGAAGCCTAGACAGAAAACACCAGACCACAGAAGTACTGTATGCTCGCTCCAGATAGCTCCCATTTTCCCCACAACAGCATGGGCCAGCACTGGCTGCCTGGAGGAGCGCAAGTCAGCTCCTGCTGACAGCCAGAAGGGATGCTGACTTGGCAAGTAGGATTCGGCCACAGAATTAGCACAGCCAAGGCAAACCACAGTCAGACCATGAATAATAACTGTGAGCAAGTGTCACATTGAGATCAAGTAGTCCATGACTAGCAGTAGTGACACAGTTCAGTTTCCTGAAGGTTTGGGTTTTTTTCTTTACAATTGGATTACCCCGTGTCTCACAAGGTCTGAGGTCTGCCTGATACTTTTTTCACAACTGGATCCCTTGCTCTCCCCATGCCCTCTCGTGTGGAGTCCCTGAGGTAAGACAATGTAGTCAAAAGCTGCTGCTTTAGTTGGAAAGAACTAATACAGAGCTCTCCTTCACCTGACCATCTGTTTTCACAAAACACATAGAAACTCAATGTATTTGACACCTCTGTCTTTCTCTCAAGTGTGGCTAAAACGAGCCAACAGGTTCAAATAACATTGGAGTGGAGGGTTGAAGACAGACAGCACAGTCACATTAAACAACCTACTCAGGAAGCGAGGCTAAAAATGTTTGGATAAGATATAATGAGATGTCTGTGGTTGTTATTAACACCTTTTTGACACAGCACACATGACGGTATTTCTGCTTTTCCTTCAAATGCTAGTGTCCCCATATGACATTTACAGCTACAGACAATTAGCACCAGAGGCCTGCTCTGGCATGTGCTGTATGCTCAGACGGTCTCTGCTGGAGCTGATTAGTAATGCTGATTAGCAGAATCCTTGTACAGCACTTTTATGGCAAAAGTATTGGTTAAACAGCGTTTTTCAGGCAGAAGTCAACTGACTGACTGCTTTTGTCAGTATAACTGATTTTGGTTAGTGTCATTAAGTAACTTCTCCCATTGAAGGCATCTTTTTTCCCCCCAGCAGAAGCTACCCTGATTTGAGGAGAGATTGCAGTTCAACTAATCTAGGTAGAAATCAAACTCCTTCTTCTCCCCATTAGCTGATGCTACCATGTCCCCCCAGCTCTAATCAAAATAATTAGAATAACCTGACCAACGCAATCAGTTCACTTTCTCCTCTTCCATTTGGCCATTGATTCTCTGCAATAACACTATCAAGTGAATCAGTGTGGGACATGTCCTGTCACCTCTCTCTTCCCCTTCCCCTTTTTTTTTTGAAGCAGTTTCTTGAAAAAAGCAAATACATAAATTGGTCAGTTGATGAAAGAGATACTTAGGTTAATGTCTCCTCCTTTACCATTCAAAAGATCAGAGCACAAGTATAAACATATATCTGAAGTGGTATTACTGAAAATACATAATGCCAAAATGTGTTCTCATCTTAGCTAATAAACAGAAAACCAAAACATTATGACTGTAAACTATTATCATTGTAGAAATAATTTTTGTATGGTAAATATTAGCAGAACTTTTTGCAAAGCAGTATTTTTAGGGCAGAAAGAATGCAGGTATGCCTTTTACAAGAGTAAAGTCAATTCAGGTAATTCAGCAGCGTGTTACCAAAAAAATACCTATGACTGTGGCTTGGGATCAGAACTTAGGAGCCAACAACTTCATATTTCCCTCAGTGCAAAGCACACATTTTCCCACCTTTCCTTTCCTGCTCTTTTTTTAAAAAAGCAGCTTCCTGACTAATCAGTTAAAAGAGTTTCCATGCAGTCCTGCTCCACTGTGCTGTTACAGATGAAGTTAGCAGGCATGCCTGGCAGTAAGCTCAGTATCAGTGCTCCGTAGTACATATAGAGCTATTCCTTCAATTTTTACAATGCATTCATAAAGGTGAAGGTTCTGAACAGGTGACAAGACACAAAATACCAGTCCTGTTCATCTGACATGACATTCAACCGAGTAGTTGCCCTGGAAGATGCTTGCAGAAGGTACTCACACTGTTGCTATGGAGCCCATGTTTTTAAAAGCGTAACAGAGGTAAATCTTGCTCCTCTGTAAAGGAAACAGAAAAGTACACCCACTCCTCTCCTCATGGAACAAGATGAAGGTATCTATGAAAGAGTACATTCCCCTTTCCCAAGCTAAATGGGAACAAGTCCTCAGAAAGGATGTTTGTGTTAGCAATACTTCAGTACAGCACGTTCTTCTGTGCCATCCTTGCTAAAGGAAGGGAAGGGTCTGAATCTTTCTCCTCAATAGTTGCCTCTGGATGAAACAGACACTGCTAAACGACATGTAGTATTTTCTAGCTCAATGTGTTTGGACCAGCTGATGAAGTGGTAAAGCTGTGTCTGAAGTCTCCTAACTCAATGCCATTGAAACCTTTAGAAATATTCCCCACTAGCCAACACTTCTCATCTGGGGGATGAGGGTGGGGATTGGACAGGACACACTGATTTCACCTAACTGCCACTGCGCACTCCCTGCCACTCCACAGGCTACTAGTTTGCCTTAGCGCCCTAACTCCTATCCATTAGACTGCAGACAAGAATAAGCTAAACTCCAATTTGAATTGCCATCATCCTAAACTGAAACGTTTGCAGTTGAGAAGTCACCATTTTAAGGCCTAATTTCTTGCAACCTCCTACAGCCAGAAACTCATTCTAGTCCACGGAAAGTTTCCTCAGAAGAGGAATGACAAAGCACAGAAGTGCTGGGGGGGCTTCCCTCCTCCTCCCTATAGATGACTATGTCCAGCCCATAAGAACCGAAGGTCTCCAGGGTGAGGAGGGTCTCAGCAAGCAATCTTGGATGCCCTTCCCTTCAGGAAGGGTGGCTTTATAAAGAGGAGAAAGTAGAAGTTCCTACCCAAGCAGCATGCATTGCTTTCTCCCTTATCCCAGCCTTTTCTTAGCCCACATTTGCTTCCTTGTTCCTCAGAAACACCTTTTTTGTTTGGCTGTGTTTTTGTGGGGTTTTTTGTTTTTTACACAGATTATTTCTTGTTCCTCCTCTTATTCTCAAGAAAATCATATTCTGCAAAGCCACATGACAGTTGTACAGTTGGGGTATTTTAGATAAGAATGTGGCACTGGCACCTACCTTACATTTTCCTTTACCTTACAAGCTTTGCTGTTTGAAAATCACCATCCTTTCCATTCCTATCTGTTGTGGTTCATAATGATGGCTATTTCTACAATCCTTTCAAATCAAG
Organism: Balearica regulorum gibbericeps; assembly: GCF_011004875.1. Taxonomy (NCBI): domain Eukaryota; kingdom Metazoa; phylum Chordata; class Aves; order Gruiformes; family Gruidae; genus Balearica; species Balearica regulorum. Next base: position 13,906,156 of record NC_046189.1, on the reverse strand, counting down.
TTATCAAAGCACTGATTTTCTTTGATGTTATGCAGTTCAAAGTGATGTAGCGTGACAAACATATTTCTGTGGCATAGACCGCTTATGCTGCTTTGTTTTTTTAAGATGGAAAAAAAAGAGCAAGAGTGAGAGAGAAAGAAGAGGAGGAAGGAATAGTCTGTGGCTTAATGCCCTTGGAAATCCCGCACCTGGACATTCTGGTACATAAACTTGCTATCATGTTTACCAGAAGCAAAGGTTCTGATTCCTGGCTTTAAACTATTGAGTACCCCCCTCCCCACCCCCAGTAAGATAGTCAGATGTAGCTGACCATCTCAGAGATCGATAACGTAACAAATAGTTTGGGGTTGGGGAAGGGACCATTTCATGTTTGCAGAGAACACTTACTTGCCCATTCCACAGGATGGGGGAAAAAAGCAGCACAACTTTCACCAAGCCCCTCTCACCTATTCCTAATGCTCACACAGAATATTATCCATATAACAGCTATACAAAGGTCTGGCAAACCCTGAGCTGAGAGCTAGGAGAATACTGCGATATCTACTATTACCCTAAATCATCCCTACCTAAAGGATGTTATAGAGCAAGCTACAGAGGGAAGAAGTGTATCTGTAGGTATACTGTTAGCAAAGTGAGGGAAGGAATAATCCCAAACCTTTCATCACAGAAAATATAACGAAACAGCCTTGGAATCAAATAAAGAAAAGAGGGGTTAGAAAAAATAGCAGCAAGAAAGTGCTGCTGGGCACAGATGAACCTCTCTCAGCAGTATGTCTGTGAGCAGAGCAGGAGTATCAACATCAAGAGGCTCATCTCCAAGTGCTAAGACTTCAGGAGGAAAGAAGTACAGGAAGATGAGGTTAAAAAGTTATAACAAGTCTCTCTCCTTGACTGAAGGTGGTGGTAAGGACAGTATGGAGGAAGAATCCAAGACACTTGAATATAATTCCTCTTCTGCAAAGTATGGACAGTATGGAGGAAGAATCCAAGACACTTGAATATAATTCCTCTTCTGCAAAGTATGACACTTCTGCCACTGTCAGGGTGTTGCATGCTCTTATGGTCAAGGAAGACACACACAACTATTCTTTTTATCCAGATACCTTTTTCTTTAATCTTTTAGCAAGAAAAGATTGGAGTAGCTCCACAGTGAAACACAGAAAGTGGAAGCCTGTCATGGTTTAAACGGGCCAGCAGCTAAAACAACCACACAGCCATTTGCTCACTCCTGCAGTGGGATGGGGGATAGAATCAAAAAGAAAATAAAAAAACGGGTAAAACTTGTGGATTAAGATAAAGACAGAAAGCCGATGCTCAGCTAGTTCCCGAGCCTCACCGCGTCCCAGCCAATCCCCCCAGTTATATACAGAGCACAGCATCATATGGTGTGGAATATCCCTTTGGCCAGTCTGGGTCAGCTGTCCTGGCTGTGTCCCCTCCCAACTCCTTGTGCACCCCCAGCCATCCCGCTGGCAGGCCACTATGAGAAGCTGAAAAGTCCTTGACTGCTTGGCAACAACTAAAACATCAGTGTGTTATCAACATTATTCTCATCCTAAATTCAAAACACAGCACTGTATCAGCTGCTAGGAAGAAAATTAACTCTATCCCTGCCAAAAACCAGGACAAAGCCCAAACCAGAATTAAGTACACAACTGTTTTCCTTATTCAATAACGTTCCTTGCTCAGTATCAGGAAAAAGCAACTCCCTTGTGATTGTGTACCATAATTAAATCTGTGACAGATTAGCTTAGAAGCTAATTCATTTAGAAACAACAGACAATATGAAGAAAAGAAAATGACCCACAGACTTCAAAAGGCTTTCAGCTTGATAAAGCTGTAAAACAGACTAAGACGACAGAGCACAGCAACAAATTTTCAGAGTGTTAGATCAGTCATACAACATGGCTCTAGCTGCTCAACACAAACAGAAAGAGGAGGTGAGAATTACTTCCGTTGCTGGCTTTGTGTTTTTGTGCATCTATTCCTATTCACTCCACCATGGGAAAACTCAAACTCATGAGGAAGACAGACTAACAATCCAGCTCAGTTCTTCCTCATGCCTACCTAGGTTTGAATTTGTATTACACTTCCTCCTTTTCCTAGTAGTACTTTTTTTCCAAAGCAATTCTCTTTCTAAAGAAATAATCAAAACTCATATACCTCCAAGTAAAGTCTCACACTTTACTCACCTTACCTACATTTTTGTGAGCTTTTTACAGACTTTAAAAAAAACCAAAAAACCACAACAAAACCTTAACAGATTAAAGGCAGAAAATTTTCCCCGTTGAAGCCACGTGGGTTTGACCCTATCCAGTTATTATTATCTAAGCAACATATAAATCCCACATTATTTATGTCAGCAATGTACAAACCCCACTTTAATTATAATCTGGATCAGTTTCTCCAGAAATAAGGCATGGTTCACTAGTCCCCAACTCCCAGACTCTTTTTTTTTTGTTTGTTTTTAAATAGACTCCAAAGGATGGACTGACCATTCTGAGCCAATGGAAACCTTGACTATTAGCTGGAGCTCAAGACTAAGCCCTAATAAACAGCCCTCCCATCTTCATTAGTGCCATTTGAAGATACAATGCATAGCCCTGTCTTTCCTGTCCGCAGAATCCCACTCAGCTAAGTTAGCCTACCCAGTCTAGGCTTGTTGGCTACAGGCTCTAGCCTGGTCTGGGGAGACAGGCCACTCCAGAGAGTGACCCATCACATCCTATCCTACTAGTCATGTCTCACAGGCACACTGCTGTAGAGCGTCTCCCCAGGGCAGAGGAGATCAATCATTCTCTAGACCCCTGGATTTTCTTCCAATCAGTGAAGACTGGATTAGCGTAGACATCTAATATTTAGACTGCTAGGGGTAGGTGAAGTAAACAACACTTTTTACATCACCCATGCTGAATACGCAGAGCTGTGACCCTCTCCAAGATGATGAACAAACAAGAAAAAAAAAAACCACTGTGGAAACAAGCCAGGTGATAGCACATATACATGCATACACAACATTCTGTATGTTTGTATTATCCTTTGTAGAAGATACCATACAAGCATGCTGCAGGTTACATAGCTAAATTCTGCCTTCCCAATAAAACTAATAGCCTGCAAATATAACACTGAAGGAAAAGAAAAAAAAAACAATGTCAAAGCGTAAGCTTGCACTTTGCATTTGTAAGTCAAGAACAAAATTTCATCAATAAATCAGGACCAAAAAATACTAGCTGTGTGTCAAACAGCTGCAACAAAACTATGCTTTTGGAAACTAGTTTATTTGCTTGGATTTCCTCACTTGAATTTCACCAGAATATCAGTTCTTTTACCTTTACTGTCAAAGACTGAGAAGAGCTGAGATGCCATTCTTCCCAGAGAACTTGCTCCAAGGGAATTATAAACAGCTATAAAGACGCACTTCACACACAGTTAAAGTTTGTGAATCCTTTAATGCATGGCCAGTTTGCATTCTTCTAGTGCACCCTTTCAACTCTTTTCTCCCCATTCCCAGAACAACACTGAGGAAGAATACCATACACCTCAAGCTAATCTGCTATTCTTTCCCCCATGCCCTTACAGGATTATTCTCTGCAATACCTGGTGCTTTGCTGAGGCTCTGAAGCGCTCCCTGACAGAAGGGAATGGGAGCTCCATAACTTATTAGCAGGATTCAGTAATTCACCAGCTCTTTAGCCAGGGATGGGAACTGAACACACTCTGGGCCAGCTCGAAGTCTGCCGACTAGGAGTAAGTAGATAATTTGAGCATAATTAATAATGGTATTCCCATTCCTACAGCTGATTACATTCATGCTTGGTTTTATATACTGACAAGGTAGACAAGAGAACGGAGCAAAGAGCAAGCCAGCCATTTGTGTGATCAGAACAAACACTGGTGCCAGCATCCTCAGCTGTGGCCAGGTCATTTAGCAAAAAGAGCCTCTACTTAAGTCTGTTTTCATTTCTGCTCTGCAGTTAGTTTTAAGACCACTTATCCCTGCACTGTTCACTCATTTACTTACATTGAAGGCTGCCTGGTTTGCTAAGTTTCATTTATTTGATACAGCAGCTATTAACATACCTTAGAAATAATCAGCTCTGTTTCTGCTTGAACACACAGCTGGTTTTGTACCTCCTTTTAACATGAGGAATAACTGTGTAGTAAGTGTGGTTATCTATTTTTTGCCAATGCTATTTGGCTGAATTTCTTCTTGGTTGCACATCACTACCACAGCACTACCTTGGGCATATGCAGTATTCAGATTTACACAGCACAGGTATGTATCGGTCTACTGACATTGCAGAAGGCCAGACTCAGAACCTGAAACCTTCCCACCACTTGGCCTGTGGTTTGTTCTATAACTTCTTCTACATTCCGCCTGATCTGATCGACATGTAATAGTTCTGCCAATAATAGACTGCTTTGACACATGACAGAAGAGAGGGGAGCCTCGCCAACACACACAAATGCCCTAGTTCCGTGGTAGTGGACCTAAAAGAGCTATTTTTCTTCTTTGACCCTCAAGGCTGCACATCTGCATGCATGCTCTGATGACAAGCAAATGCACAGAGCAGCATTAAAGAGGGGCTCCCTACGATGGCAGCTTCTGTGAAAAGATTCCCACATCTTTGCTACCTCTTCTCCTCTGTCAAATTTTTTTAAAACAGTCAGGTAGATTCAAATCTTATGGGGCAGGGGTAAAACTGTAAGCAAACAGCATTATAACATAAGCTTTGTTTTCTTAGGAAACCAAATTAACAGTCACGTCCCAAACCAGTTCAGGGGCCTGGTATAAACTGCAACTGCAGAAAAAGTGTTGTGCAGGTATAACCTGGCTCTGCCTTTCTGTGAAGGCAAGGCCTTTTTTAACAAAAACTGGCTTGACTGATTTAAAAGATGCTAACCCAACAAAAAAACGCTGTCTCTTGTAATGCAATTCATGGGGAACCTCTGGGTTCTTCAGAAAAGAATTGAGCGGGAAGGGGGGTGTTAGAATTTTCGGATCTGAAAACACTTCCTTTTGCCCAGATGTAGCTTTTTCCATCCCAACAAAGGTGAGACTTGGACATTCAGACTCCCTTTTTTTGGCAAGAGATTTATGCCAAAAGATTAATCAAGACTGGCTTCACACAATAAATGGACCAAAAAAAACCCCCAAGCAACCAAGAGTTTTTTGGAGGCAGCGGAACTAATACCTAGCACCCATGAGCCAGGAAGAAACAAGGCATAGCCAAGGACAAACACAGAGCCTACACTGACAGTAGACACATGCTCACACACAGCAGAACTGAGCTCTAACAGTAAAAGAAATAAGCACAAATATTTTATTTGTTACAGAAAAAAAAAGGGAGGGGGGAAAAGAACATATTGAAACCTTCAGAGTTGTTCATAGCGGCAGATTAGAGCGATGGGGTCACCTATCCTCATACAGACAGCACAGGCACCCTTTAAACCTGCCAGGAGGAACATGTAGATTTATCAGCCAAGACATTTGTATCAGCTGTTCCGCCTGCAGGGCTGAAGCAAAGAAATCCGTAAAACACCAGCTGAGGATTGCAAAGCACACATCAGGGTGCAGGACAGGCACTGAACCAGCCAAGTACTCAGCTAAACTGCCCTTCTGGGCAGCAGCAGGCCAACTCCAAACCAAATTCTATGAAGGGGAAAATCCCACTCTGTGAAGGTGCCAGCCATATCCCAGGAAGGTGAAGGACCTAACTTCTACCAGCTCAGACAAAGCTAATAGTTTTCACTGCCATTTCCCCTAGTCAAGCCATCTTAAAACTGGATTGAAAAGCTTACCACTGAAGAGACTGAAGATCTTACCACTGAAGATTAAACAGCTTCTGTGATCATAATTGATCACTGATAATAGGTTTAATCAACTCAAGTAAGTAAAAGAGATACCATGCGGTATCTTCTGATCTTTCTCCAAATGAGAGCTGTCACATGGCAAAGCACTGTGGACCAGTAACCTTGTGTTTTGAAACATCTAGGTCCACTGTAAATTAAGTACTCCTGGCTACACAAATTCAAGTCACCCTTGTCTGGAAACCTTCTCTCCATTCATCCCAACAAGTCAGTGGCCTTGTTTAGACATGGTGTATTTTCTAAATACTAATTTAGCCATGGACAATGGGGTTTTTTCTTAGCTGGTTTTGGCTAACAAAGAATAAGACTTTAGAAACACCACTGTTAGCAGTGGAAGTTTTACTTTTTAATCACTAGAAACAGGACCTGAAAGTCACATACAAGACTGGAAGACTATGGTCTAAGGTGAAGATACTTAAACAATAAAACCTGTACAGTGGAAAACACATTCTCAGGGGATTTTACACAGTCTCAAATACAGAGAGGGCAAAAAGCTGCTGAAGCCTTGGAACAAAGAGATCAATTAAAATGAAACCAAGCACAAAACGTATACAGCACTTAGAAAGCACAACCCTAAAAGCCCTGGACAGGTGAGAACAACTGTTATTTGGGACTAAAAATGTGACAAGAATGCTGGCAACTTTCCAAAGGACCTTCTGGTATTTTATTATTGTGCTACATTTGCTAAGACTTGTCCCCTAGTATTTTTATTTCAGCAACATGCCACAAATAGGTGCTGGGTGTGATGACAGTTCACAAAGTATTTGCTAAATTCACAGAAGGAGCACCCATGCTTTTCAACTATATGGCCTTCTGAGAAATTGAACAGTCAACATCACACCTGGCTAATTTTTTCTTTCGTTTTTTTTTAAAATCACATTTTCAGGCTTGTAAGCTATTAGGAAAATATTTCCTTTTAATTGAGGGGTAAAAAAAAAAGGGGGGGGGGGGGGATTTTACCACAGTATGGGCTAGTTTCAGACCAGTGAGGTGAGCTAGAGCAGAGGCTGCAGGAGCTGGGCATGTTGCACTGACCTGTCCCCCATCTACACACATGGTCACAGCATTACAGGCAGAATGACTCCTTGAAAGCCAACAGCTTTCCACCTGCTGCTCAATTTGACAGGGCTGCAAGGTCAGGAAATTGCCCATTTACTAACCTTGGCTTCTTTGCACCTAGTGTTCAGCTCAGTCAGCCAAGTCAGTAGAGCCCTAATAGCAGCAGTATTTATCCTTTTGGCAAGTGAGGAGACATGGTGAAAGCAAGGAGGAAGAGACAGAAGGCACCCCAGAAGAGGAGCAAGGAAAGCCACACAGACAAACAAAAGGGTGTAGAGCACATTTTGCAGAGGGCAGAAACTCCCACATCCATTAGGACTTGCTGTCTAAGCAACAAGAGTTCCTGGCAGACACAACTGACTTCACTGAAAAAAATGTTCCTTTCAATAAAAGACTGGGAGAGAAAAAAATAAAAGGTGAAAGGAAGACAGACATCAAAAGATCAGGAGCTATGCAAAAACAGGAGGCAAGGGCAGAGGCCATTCGTCTTCCCCATCTATGGAAACACGAAGGCACACGCCAAGGGAACAGCAATAGTGAAGGGCAGCTGGGGACATTTGCTCCTTACGGACCTTCAGGAGAAACGCCTGCCTTTCCCCAGGAGCCCATAGACAGCCCAACAGGGAGACAGGACAGTCACTGGAGTACTCACAACTGGCTATCACTGTCTTCAAGGTGCGGCACGTGCCAAACACGTTTTGATGCAAGTCACCTCATCCCAAATTTGTAACATGAACAGTTTGGGGATTTCTCTTGAATACAGGTGAAACAAATACATAAAAAATAACAACACACACACCCCCCCCAAAAGATCATCCTAACATGATGCATGTCTCATTTCCTACATACTAAAGAACAAATCATAAAACCTGGTATTTTCCAGCTTGGACTTGCAACCAACTTTCACTTCATATCTATTTGAAGACAAGGGGCAGGTCCCTCCGAGGTCTCACCTGAGCAGATCAACACTCACAAATGCCACTCTTGCTCAGACCCCAAACACTGCCCATGGGAACATCTTGCCCAGCAACAGGGCAAGATCAAGCCTGCAGTTATCTCAACATGCAAAGGACAGAGGAGGCTGCCAGTCCAGTGCCAGCAGTTTCTAGTTAACCCCACACCTCAAAATGTATTGCTGTTCCAAGCAAAAATATAAATAGTGCCAGCAAAGGTAAAAGGGTTTATAAAAATACGGCTTTCCACTGTTAATCAGTGGCCTATTAGTTCACTTTTGGGAAATTATGAGAAATCATGTTTTGCCCTCCACAGTAAGACAAAGAGTTAGAAATTTGGGGAAAAGCTTTGTATCTGCTGATCAAGCAAAAGAAAACTCTTTTCAAGCTGCCCTTCTGACTCCAGTGTATCAACAGTTTGCCTCCCGTGCCCCATGGCTACATCTGACACCACCGCCTTGGCTTATATCAGGAGTTGAAAAGTGCTAGTCAGCCTCCAAGATAAACTTGTCAGTAGCGAGGCACAGACATTGGAATTCTTTCCCTACCTGCTTGTGAGTGTCAGCTGTTTGTCTGGGAGCAGTCCCTTGAAAAGCTTTTACTGAGGGAGAAAAGGAAAGGGGGATGCAGAGGGCATTTCAAACAGAAAAAAATCAGGGAGGGGAACCCCACAAAGACTGCAAAGAGAAAATAATAAAAAACCCCAAAAAACTGTCCCCATCAGGTCCTCCCAACAACCTTCTTTATCAGAGGTTCATTGTCAATCAATTAGCCAAGGCAGCAGGGGTCTGTAGGAAGGGGGGTAGCTTGAGAGACAATGGTCTGCCCTGTTGTATTACTATTTAATCACTTTTCCTAAATAAATAAAGCAGCCCTGAGGTGCTGTCATGTCAAGGGAATTTATAACAAAAAACCCCTTCATTTTTCATTGGTCATTACTTTTCCTTCCCTCCCACCCCTGCAGGACTAGAGAGGGTTATTACTGTAGCCTTAAGTTCCATCTTTGTGTTGCTTGCCTTTGATTCCCACTCGGACCTTGCCACTTTCTGGCACTAATTTGTCAGGCCGAACAAAGGAGGGATTTGTACCTCCTGTAAGGTCTCAATTAGGAAAGGCTTCTGCTGTATTATGTGCCATTGGGACAGGACACAAAGACGGTAATTACAGGAATTTGCACTAAATGGCTGAAGAATTCACAGCAAAACTTTTCTTCCTCCCCCCTCCTCATCCTTTTCCAAGCTTACCCCTCCCAGCAGCCCTGGGGAAAACCGCTCTCAATGCCTGCAAGCTGTAATTACCAACAGTAGGCCCCTTAGGTTAAACAGCAGCCCATGCCGGGGAACAGCACACACTGCCTGCAGGGAGCAAGGTATAAGCAGAGCGTCTCAGCTTGCTGGTGTGCCTCCAAAGTCTCCTCAGCACAGACTTTTCTGAGCTAGACAAGTTTCCCCAGTTTCTCCTAGTTATAATTGCAATTATTAATTTCTTTGCACCATGGTGACAGCTACAAATTCCAGCCGACTCTCAAAGAACATCTCGAAGGGTCTCTGACAGATGGCAAAGGGTCCACTCCTACGTTAAGTGCTGTGCATCCCTGTGCTCAGGTAGAGGCTGGCTTCTCACAGACTCTCCACAACTTGCATTTCTCTGCACTAGAGCATTTGTTCAGTTTTGCAGACTAAAAGACCACCACATGAGCACTAGGAATGCCTCACATATCAGGAAAAGACTCCATGCAACCCTGACACACCCAGAGCACCTTATTTCTGCAGGGAATATGTGAGTGGAGATGAATCGTCCCATGTTTGGGAGAGGAAATCCACCCCCTCCCACCGAAAAGTCTGCTCCCATACTATATAATGCAAGACTAAAACCTATTTCACATTAGAGACATGCATTTTGTTGCCATCCCAGGGCCTGATCCCATTTTGACAAGGTCATTGGGAATGCTCACTTGAAACTCTCCTGGATCTCAGTCAGAGGATGAAGCAAAATTACAAAATTTTCCTCTACTGAGCTTTGAATTAAAAGAAATGAGGAGAAAAGAATAAAGTTTTAATGTTGCCTGAGACATTATCTTAAAATGAGGCTGTTAATTCTGCTGTCTTCTTGAGCTTCACAAGGCTGTCTGCTGAGTAACACACTGGGCTGGATTCATCTTTGGGATACTTATTTGACCCATTCCCAGAGTCTCCCTGCAGCTTTGACTCTCACAACTACCTTTAAAGGTAAGACATGGCCATTGTCCAATAGCGTTCTAATGTTTCAGCTCTGCTCATGAAACACAGGTGAATCCCTAAATATCCCACAGGCTTTTCTCCACATTTTACAGAGAGCAAAGAAAGGCTAACACCCTAAGGTGTTTACAGCCATAGTGAGAAGCAGGGAATGGCTGTGTGCTGCTAAAACACATACATGCTCTTCCAAGTGATTTTCTTTTCCTGCAGAAGGGGAGTGGGTGCAAACACTGCAGCTGGTTGCTTACCTGCACACTTGAAGCTCTGAACTGTGAGCCCTCTCTCTAGAGACAGCGTGGTCAGGATGCTCAGGAAGCTGGTGGTCACAGATTGGCGCTTGCTCTTTCTAAGATCATTTCCAAAGGGCCAATCTCCAGGTTTGTTCCTAAGAGTGACCTGTGGGTTCTGAGTTAAACTTCTAGTAGCATTGGCTGCTGCTCTCAGTGCCTCCATCCACTCCTGGGCCCTCTGACGGGTCTCTGCACGCAGGCGGAGGACATCTTGAGGAAAAATTACCTGAAAGCAAGAGTCACAGCCATCCTGAGTATCTGTCTGGACTGACAGGCACACATCGACATTGTAGCTCAGCAGAGGATCTTCATCAAGCCTACCCGGTTGGAATGCCATGAGATAAGACCTGTTCAAGACAAACGTAAATGCCTTCCAGTTATTCTGGACAGTTAACCTATAAAGAGTCCCTGATTTAAGAATATTTTGGTACTCTTTAGTGTTTTCAGTCAAATTCATGGACAGGAAGAGCTCCATGGGCTTCTCTAACAGTCCATTGGTTTGAGAAAGGTCACTGTTATTTTCAGGCTTTGGCACATTCTCCAGTTTCTCCTGCTGTCTCATGAAAGCAGGCACAGAAGCACGCACCGCTTCCCAGAGTTTCTGTCCCCAGTCCAAAGCCTCCCATGAGGATTCCGCCTTCAGCTGTAGCTGCGAGTTGTCTGACAGGACAGCGTCCACCACCTTGGTTTCAATACAACCCGTAACAGTGACCCTTTGAAAATGCATGAGTGGATATACGGTGGGAAGAGTCTGGTTGCCACTGCTGTCCAGGCAATACAGGTACAGTTTGTATGGGGAGAGCTCAGCACAACAGGTTTGCCAGTAGCTGTCATTGTCTCTTCTAATTTCTAAGTATCCCTTCTTCAGAATATTTGGGAACACTGGCTTGTGTTCTGGAGGAAACAAAATGAGAATGTTAACATTAATTCTGTTTAAATAATCATTCCAAATTGCTACATCATTCTGGCTTATACATCTCTCCTACCCATACATGTTATATCTGGAAGATAGCATCACAGAAATAGCCTTTACCCAGTAAGTTATAATTATCAAACCAAGCACTGACTCTACATTTGAGCCCACAAGAATATAGCACTTTTTTACCCAGAAGTACCAAAAACACTTTACAAAAAAGAGACAGGTAAACAGAGGGACAGAGAAACAAATCAATTTTCCTGAGATTATCCAGGAGAATAGTGACAGAACAACAAAACACTGCAAGTCTCCCAGAACCTAGTCCAGAAGCATATATTATCAAGCAGTCTATTGCCAATTAAAATAGATTTCAACAGTGAGAAACAAACACAAATTAAAACACCACCTTCCCCTCCTGCCCACCTCTTTCCCAGGCTCAACTTCATGCTTGCACACACAACCCCTCTACCTCCCCCTGTCCCAAGCAGCGCAGGGGGAAGGGGAACAGGAGTTTGCGGTCAGTTCATCTCTGCTGTTCCTTCTTCCTCACACCTTTCCCCTGCTCCAGTGCGGGTCCTCTCCAGGGGCTGCAGTCCTTCAGGATAAACCTGCTCCTTGCATGAGCACTTCATGGCTACAGTTTCTTCAGGAAATCTCCACCTTCTCCAGCATGGGGTTCTCACGGGCTGCAGGGAGTTTTCTGCTCCACCATGGTATCCCCAGGGGCTGTAAGGGGAATCCCTGCCCCAGCACCTGCAGCATCTCCTCCTCCTCTGACCCTGGGCTGCTCCTCACACTTTCTTCCTCACGCTGCCATGCAGCGCTTTGCCCTTTCTGAAACACACTCTGCCAGAGAGGCCCCACCTGTGGCTGAGGGGCAGAGCTGTGCCCCGCCCAGAACCCGCCAGAACTGCCCGGAACGCGCCAGAACTGCCCCGCCAGCACCTGGGCACTGCACCCGCACTTACCCAGGACACAGGGGAGAGAAAACTCTGCCCAACAATAGCAGTTTCTTACCACGTTTCAGCATGACATGAAACCAGAACATTTTGCACAGCTCCATTTACTAGAGAGGAGCTTTGCTGATTTATGAGAATCAGGCTCAGGACCAGCAGACATGACAAAAATGAAAGGTAAGAGCCTGTCAGACTCACACACACACAACTAAGTGCCACAGCAGTTCAGGTGCTTCAGAGCAAACCCCTTCACAAGCCCTGGCCCAAGGCAAAGTCAAGGGGAATTTTCTTTGTCCTGAGAAAACCAGCCCATACGCGAGTCACTCCAGGCACCGAACTGATACGAATTTGAAAGGAGTTATCTAAAGCATTTCTGAGTTTTAAAAAAAGGTTTCCATGCAAAATTTGTTCCAATCTGATTTGCACCACTTCAACCACCATTAATACGTGCAAATGTCAAATTTTCTCTTTGAGCTGGACATGTGGCTCTATGCAATTTTTGTTGGTCCCTGTATAAATTCAGTGGCATTCACCGTTACACTCTAACACTGACTTTAACACTTGGCACCCTAAAACAACCCAGCCCTGATGAACAAATTCTTGCTCCCATTTGACTTCTACTTCACCTTTCCAGTCAGGGTACCTGTGATGGGTCTTGGCTTACTAACAGCATCAGAATTAAGACACAAGGGAAGAGGTTTCTGACTCCAGTTGTCATCTCCCTTGGAGACTGCTATTCCCAATGTGGAAGCAAGGTAGGCACCTGGAAACAGCTCCTCATCCACTGCCCAGCACAATTAGGTCAAAACAAAATCAGCAACAATTGACCTTAACACAGCATCACAAATGGCAGCAATACAGGAGCTGTTTCACTCGTGGTTTCTGCCCTCAGGCTGACAACCTCAGAAAGAGGGACAGGGTAGACAGCTGGAGGCACAAAATATTTTAATCGTCTCAGCTTAACCAGTTACCACTCACGTTAACAGGCCACAATCTACCACGTTTTAGACATGATCACCTCCCAGTATACCTAGGATTTCTTCAATGCACAGCTAAGAGAACAGAAGCATCTGGGCTTGATGAAGCTTGGAAGCAAAGATGAGCCTGTATAGAAGTTATCGCATCCCCATGTATACTGGGCTTCCCAGCTCATACAGCCAGGATTGCTGGCCAAGCCCGCTCACACTGCTGGCAGCTAATGGGCGAGTCTGTCTGTCCTCCCAGGGGCACAAGGAGAGTCAGGGATGATGAGTATTTGAGAGTCTTAGTTACTGTCTGAAGGGCATTGATACCAAATGGTGAGAAAGCAGATCTTGGGCTGTAACCTACCGTCGAAAGAGACGCTCCCGTCCTTGGCTGTAGTTGGTTATGACACTTTTGTGTGTGGTCAGGAGGAGGATTAAGCATGCCAACAGTGTAAAAGCTTTGGCTAGCTCTTCAGTGAAGACCAACTTTAAGGATTTATAAGGATTAAGACAAGTTACAGTTAAACTTAATGAACGTACATGAGAATTTACTGCTTGATATACTTAATGTGAGTATGCAAACCTCATGACGGTTAAAAAATGGAGGAAGGATACTACCTCCAATCCACACTAACAAAAAGGAGGCACTAGCTCAGCTTCCCCACATCGCCCACTTACTCAGAATGGAGCCTGCATTTAACACCATGTTCAAAACACGCTACACTTCACCTACAAAGATTTCCTACATATATGACTAAGATCATAACCACAATTAAAAAATTGCTACTTTGGCACTAGGTCTGAAAAGGCAGAAAGGAAATCAATATAACTATACCTTGCTGACAAATAAGCTACTCAAGAGCATTTCAGCTAAATATGAAAACTGAAAGTCTAATCTAAAACTCAAAATGGTAGAGAAAAAGCACACTTTCATACCCCAAATGGATAGATACGCATGCACACGCAAGTTAGAAGAGAACCAATTTCGTTCACCGTACATCTCTGGCCCTGACATTCATTAGTATTTCTGCACTAACTCAAAAGCCATTAATTTCTCTGAAACCCACGCTAATCCCTTTGTAGTGCAGATAATGGGCAGCCATTCTAGAGTCATCTTCCCTTTCTATTAATCCAATCAGGGAGGCAGCGCTTCTGCAGCTCCAACTGCAATCTCTCTCACTTCCATCAAGTACAGATGACAGTTCAAGCTTCTCCATAATAAGACAACTCATAACCTTCCCCCAGCCACCCTTCCTTCATCTGCACACAGGTTTGCTTGTCTTTTGTTGAGTTAGAGAAAGGCTATCTCTCCCTGCCTTTCACAGAGGCACTCGCCTCTCCCCCCTTCACCCCACTCCTTCCCTTCAGGCTCCCATGAATTGGCTCCACTGGCTCTCACTCTAACTGGGACAGAACCAGCAGCCAACTTGATTAAAATTCAAATTACTTGTATTGTTTAGTTCAGGGCAATAGATGCTGGCAGACACAGGTTGAATCCATATGCTACACATACACACACACCTCACAACCCTCTCCTCCTTTATCTCCTTGACGTGCAGTGTGCCAGATAATACCTTTCCACTTAGAGAGCAAATGCTACCATCTCTCCATGCGCCTTCCAAACAGAAACTGCATCTCTTTTCCTCCCTACAGGGACAGGGAGAGTAAATTGAGGAAGAGTAAAAAAAGGGAAATAATCACAGTAAATGGCCCATGCCTGAGCCATTTGGAGTTATAATTTCAAGGGGAGAGGGGGAAGGAGGCAGAAGGAAATGAAGAGAGACTCAACAGCTGGGGTCAGGGCAATATCTTCCTCGGCATCTGTCCTCTCCTTTGGGAACTGCCCACTCTTCCCAGAAAGGAACCCCGCACCAAGCACACATCTACCCCTCTCCATGCTTAGGGGCAGTTGGTGCAACTATTTTCCCATCTGGCTCAGCAGGTATATCTCTTTTCAGACAAGTACATCTGATTCCACTTGGTCCTGAAATAATGGCATTGATATTTAACCACAAATTTCCAGCAGATGGCTGTCCTAGACCCAAGTCTGGCTGCTTCTCCCAATGACATCTCTTTTCAAGGGACCACTACAGCAATGAGACTTGTACCTAGATTATTAATTTATAAAAAGAAACAGCATCTCTCCCCACCAGAAGGATGTTTCTTCTTTTTCATCTTTCTTAGGCTTAAGGAAAGTAAAACCTGCTCTGAAAACACTGAACTTGCAAACTCTTAGACTTATGCATTGCTAGTGAGATTGGCTTAGCTGTTCACCAAAAAAGCTCCTCACTGAATGAGCTGCCTAATGAACCTGAACAAATTATTCTTTATATCTTTCCTTTCAGGTGTGCCATTGTATCAGAAACATTCAAAAAACTCTGCTGAAGTCTACAGGATCCCAGCTGCCCAGTCACTCCATCCAATCCTTTTTTGCTCTCCTGCAGCAAGTCAAACGTTTGTACAGTGTTTGCTGAGCAGACCATCAACACCTTGTGCATACTGACACAGTGCCTGTGCCAAGGGGGCCAGTGGAGAATGAGGTTGGATTCAGTCAACGTGCAAGACCAACCCAGAACAGGACTTAACTCTGGAAGAGACAGAAGTATAACGAGTTGAAAGAGCTGGTTACCTACCACCAGCTAAGAGATGCATAAAACAGCAGCACTTGCAAAAGAAGTGAGAATATCAGACACAGGTGGATTTGCTGCTTTTTTTTAATAAATTCACTCAATTTGGCTTTAAAAAGAAGGAAGAAAGGGTATAAAGTGACTGTCAAAGCTATGAAAACAGGGTCAGTTCACATTAGGAGAGTTAGCTGACACCACTAAGGGAATAATAGCAACTAGCCTGAAAATTCAGTTATGAAAGTCATCACAACATCACTGGAAGCAATCAGCACTGCCCAGGAGATGAAAACTCTGTTCATTAGCTCTGTTCATTTAGCTTTTTATGGGGTGTAGTAACTCTGGAGCAAAAATCTCCATAAAAAAATAACCCTCCTAACCAGAACAGTTTGCTTCACAAGCAAACTCATCAGTGATGCTTACTGTAATCCTCGTGCACTGTGAACCTATCTCCTGTATGTGAGCCCCTCCCATCGCCTTCTACCATCCCCTTTCCATCACCCTGCACCCTCCCACAGCCTCCCAGGCAAGGGAGTGGAGTAGGTGATGTTCCCCTCCACTGGAGGCAGCTGCCCAGCCTAGCCCCCTCTGCTGCCGCTGCTCTCTGCCAGCCCCCCATGGCCCTTCCAGATCAGAGGGTGCCGAAGCCCAAGGAGCAATCAGGAGTGAGCCTGCAGGGAACAAGTGCAGCACTCTTCAAATTAGGCGGGGTGTGTGTGTATGTGTGTGTGGTTAGAGGGGAAGTATCATCCAGCAGATGAGTTGAAGTGAGGTGATCCAAATTATACTGCCATTTGATCTTGGGCAAAGTGCCTCACCTCTCTTTGTCCCTACTCACCCTCCCTGTCCTTACTGTGTGGTGTATTTAAACTGTAATCTCCTGGGAGAAGGCGCTGTTTCTTGCTGGCACTTACGGACCCTGCAGTGGAGGGCATCCAACTCACATTGGATTTTAAATAACATTTTTGCCTCCTTAAATCTTGAAAGGCCCCAGACCTCTGGAGTCCAGCTACCTTTTTCTTGACTACCTTTTAATGCTGAAAATAAATTGGCCACAGGAGGGCCATTGGTTCTCCAACTGGCGTGATACCTCTGGGATTATTTCCAAGTGGTTTGAGGCTTTCTGCTCTCCAGAGAGGAAAATGCAGAAGTGTCATTTCCACACATCTGCCTCTTGGATGACAGCACCATTATCCTCTGCACAAGACCATGGATCTATAACGTTCTGCCATCCCAGTGGCAACTAACAGCCTGTTGGTCTGCCCTGGCTGTGTAGCTCTACATGCAACAAACAAAAGACAGTGCTACGGCATGTTTTTGCAAAATCACAGATGGCAATCGGGCTTCAGAAACCTCCCTGAGTAGATGGGTCAGGAGCTAGGCTTTACCTAGCCATCATGGGAGGGGAAGCATGAAGGCTGCATGTCATACCTCCAATGTCTCTGACACCTCTCAGATCTCTGGCTACCTCCACCTCTGCAGCAGCTCCCTTCCCTGCCACATCTCCCCTTTCCAGCTAGCTGTCTTTGCAGCTCCTCCCTGAGTAGAACAGTGGCAATCGATGGCACTGCTGTCTGCTGCTTTGTGACCCACCACCACAAACCTGCTCAGCACATTGATATATACCACTAAATGCTGCATGAGCCAACGTCACAGGCACAGAGCTGGTACCAAGCCACCACTTCAGCTGCTGAAGGTGAGGATATCTGGCAAACAAAGAAAACATCCTGACCTAAAGTCTGTGTTGTCACCAGAACAAGAGAAAGCAGCACTGTAAAATGACTCCTCAGAACTCAAGGGTCATTCCCAGCCCCCAACCTGTGAATCAGTGGTGTGCTGCTCACGAATACAGATGTAGATGTCTCACCTCCACAAAAACACACTAGAAAAGTATGTAATATGTACAAGAGTTATATGAAGAGGGGCACAAAACTCTCTTGAAATATCCCCTGCACAAACTCTGAGTACAGTGTCCCAAACGATGGCTAGGCTCTCAGCCAGATAAAAAGCTGGGGGGGGGGGGGGAAGTTTGTTGTTGTTTTTGAGGGTTTTTTTGTTTGTGTGTGTGCTGGGTTTTGTATTTTTTTTTAAATCAGTCAGTTGAAAGAAGGAGGTGAAATCCTGGCCTCGATCAAACACAGCAGAATTCAGGCCTGTTGGCCAGTTTTAAGGCAGTCACCTTTCTCTGGTATGCCTATTTTGCCATGCCGCAGTACTGCAAACACCCGGTAGGCTCAGCTTCCTGATGGCATACTGCCAAAACCAGTGGGGCTGGATGAGTACCTCCGTAGCTGCTTGCTGGAGAGGGGCACAAGGCATCAGCCTTCTGCAGTAAGGACAGTTTGTCAGCAGGCAGGTGCTCACTGCAGTGACAGCTCTGGACTTCCCCAAGCTCACAGGGATGGCAGGCAAACAAAACAGCTCCTTGGGAAAACTACTATAGCACCCACATTCTGGGGAGTGCCTGTGTTTGAATGAAAACATCCACATGACTATCAAAGATAACTGCTCACACATTGTGTTTTAATGATCTAAGCAAGCTTTTGCTGGATACTACAGAAGCAGCATTCTCCCTTTGTTTGCGAAGCCACATGCCTAGAAATACAAAAGCCTGTCCTGAATTTGCTTACAACTTCCGTCTTTGCTAGCTCCACTTACGGCTTGACACTGCTCCATAGCACAAACAGTGCTCACTTCTAGTACACTAGCTGTTTTGCCAGCAGGCCTAAGGAGATATTGCCCCAAAAGGCACAGCTTCTTTTCAGATCCTTTTCTTTCACAGCACATGGAAAGGATCCAGTTTCATTTTATTTGTATTATAAAAAACCAAGCAGCAGGAACAGATAAACTCATAGTAATAAACATGCTATGAAGATAAGGGAAAAAAAAAATTGTGAAGAGTTATTCTATGCAGCAACTCAGTCGGCCTAGGAGAACTGGGAGACCTCTGCAGGCTCCAAAGAGAAGTCCTTTACTGCAATGAGGACTGGCAGGAGTGGCTGAAGGCGCTCTCAGTATCTCATATGCATTCATTTAATCTGTATTAAAGCCTTGGAAAGGGATGTCTCCACAGGCTGCGGCCACTATGACTCCTTCAACCACTGCAGCAGCTTTTAGCCAACCTTAAAATACATTTTTCAGTCTCTTGCAGAGAATAATTAGAGTCCCAGATACAAATACCTGCAACATCTACTTTCTTGCTTTTGCTTTTCTCTTTTCAGCTCAGCTCAGAGTAGCAGCAAACTCTGTGGTAGGCTCTCTTTTAAACACAGAGGGAAGAAATACCATGGCTACCTTCTAAAACCTGCACAGCAGCTGAACAGAACAGGTTAAGGAAATATGTTAAAAGAGTGCATTTTCAGAGCACAGAAGTTGTTCCTCCTCAAAGAAGATACCACTGACTTCAAACATCCCATGCAGAAAGATTCTCGGAGGGCATAGAGCAAGCACTGACAAATGCCTTGCAACTTTGCAAAAAGCAATAGAAAAAGTGTGGGCTGAGCACCTTAGAGGTACTGACTACTGCTAGGCTACAGGTGAGTACTGGGAGAAGTTCTTCAGCCACTCCATTTCCTTCCCTTGCTCGGTTCATCTCCAAGATCCCAGAACTTGACCGTACTCAGTCTCTTCTGTAAAAAGCCATTTTGAAGAGACCCACGTTTCTGGCAGCACTGAGCACAGCAATGGGACTTGTTCCTGGTGTCATAGAGAAATCGAGGAACGGATGGGCTATAAGACACCTGGCACTATTGCAGATAGTATAAAAACAAGAGTTTTCTTTGTGGAAATCTGTCAATTTCTGTTTTTCTTAAGAGTGCTAATATTACTACACTTCACAAAACTGCTTTATAGATGCAAGGTCTATACAGTTATACTTCATAACCACCAACTGTTTAACATGAAATCATAACAATAAAAAGCATATCACACTCTAACACAGTTTGTTCACTTTTTCTGTATGGAGAAAAACTTTATTGCATTAATTGCATTTAAACAGTTCAAGTGCCTGCAGAGGGACTGGGAAGAGTACCACTGAACTCCACTGCTACCACTAAAGCAGCATGCCTTGGGTACACGCTGTGATGGGGTGACTGAATCCTGGACACAGCCCAGCTTAAGGAATCCCACTGTTAGATCCAGCTGTACAAAGAGCGCATTTCTTGTCTCTTCTCTTCCTCTCATGGTTATATCACGGGAGGCTTTCTATCAAGGTGCTCTGAATAAGGGTTTGAAGTCCTGCTATAGACTTGACTCTGGACACAGTAAGGTCCCTTCAGGGCTTTCAGAGGGTTGGTGCATCTCCTTCTAAGCAAAGTGGCTTTGGAAGCAACAGTGTCCCAGCAGTGCAGTTCCTAATAAAATTAGTTTGTTTGCCAGAAGGGGAAGAAAAACTTACATCATTGTTTCCATTTTTCATGTTGCTTCCTTTTATGAACAGTTGCATCACTCTGCCTTGTATTTGTGTGTAATACAGAGAGGAATATAGTTTGTTTGACCCCAGACAGAGGTGCAATGCATTAGGGTGCATCCCAACATACTCTTGCAGTTGCCTAAGCCCTGGACTGACAGAAGGGAGACCTGTTTGGCCTCAGAAGGACCAGCTGGACTGCTGGCTTGCTTCTTGCAGCCTGGGGATTCAATGGCAGCTTGAAATCACTCTCACTGAATAAGTATATGAACAAGACTTTAAATACAAAATAGCTTAGGTATTTCTTATTATAAAGAAGATAAGTAACAGAACCCCTTTCTTTTTCTGAGAGCTGCATGTGGAAATTGGGCCAAAAAGATTAAGCTTAAAACACTATCGGGGACAAATACTGACCTTTAATGGCCAGATTTTAATAGTGTTTCTGTGGGCACATAAAGGTGTTGCATGCTAAGTTAAACCCATGAGATGCCCAGGATACAGCTGACAGAAACTGAAAGCCCTGTCTCCGGGCTTCTGGGTGCATTCCTGTCCCACACCCCTTCCATGGGAAGGGCACAGAACAGAGACCTCACTCTGCAGGAAGCAATTTATCTCCCTAAACAAAAATAACAGCAGGTATACTTGCCTTTGTAAGCCAAGAGCACCCTTCTTTAGGATACAGCAACTATGTTACAATGTAACACAATAACCTACAGATTTGTGTGTGTGTGTATACATACATATATACCTACATATTATATATATTTATGTTAATATATGCGCAAATCCACAAACAAACCGTTTAGGCACCTGCTTTTCATGCTCCAAAATAGTTGACTTATCTGGAAAACCTAACCCAAAAGGCTTGTTTTAACCCTAAACAGGCTACCTATTCATAAGTGGAGCCATTCTACCATACACACATATGCACGCTTTCACAACTCTCTGATTTTTAAACTCCTTTGTTAAGTCCTGCCTTTATTTAGACTATAAAACCTTTGTGGCACTAACTGCTTTTCTTTTCCGTAAGTGCCCAGTCCACTTCTGGCATCTACAAAATAAATCATGGAGATGGAGACACTGGTTCAGTGTTTCCAAAGCCCTGAGTGCAACCTCTTCCACTGCGATGCTTGAGAAAGGAAAAAGTATCACTTGCTAAATATCACTTCGTATGGCTCACTGGAGACGCCTACCTCAATCCGATAACAAGACTTCCTGTGCCCTTTAAAATGCTGACAGAGATGCCTTAATATTGACAAGCACAAATTGCATGCTTGAGTTTTTGTTAATTGTTTATGGATTGAATAGCCAGCATTTCTTAAAGAAACAGCAGAGATCTCAGGACTCACAGTAAAGCTTTTTATGCCCTCTTTTTAATGGCTGCTCTTTAACGTTTAAGAAAACTGCCTTTGTTTGGATTTGCCATTCTCCCAATACCTTTAGCATTCAAAGTTTTTTAGTTCAGGAAAATCAGGTAAGGTAATGATGAGAAATACATAAACAAATCTTTCTTTTGTTTCCTAAGTCAAACTGAACAAAACAGAAGCAAAAAGTAAAACAAGCTTAGTTTTTCAAACCACGAAAGGAACAGAAGTCAAGATTGATTTAAAATCTGATCCTTAGACAAGCAAACAGACAGAGCTATATCAAAGACAACAGAGCCATGCTGATTTCTATCATCTTAAAAGCTACCTCACAGTTGTTTTTTGGGGGGCTTGCTTGTTTTTTTTAAACACATAGCTCCTCTTTCATGTAAATATTAAAAACAAATAGGAAAGTCCTCATATCAACAGAAACAATAAAGCATCAGCACAAACCTGTGTTTCCTTGGATGTCCTCTCCCTTGGTTAACGCCAGGTAAGAGAGCAGAGCGCAGTTATTGTCCCGACCTGGTGTAGGTGGCTGCTGCAGGGAGGTGCCCGTGAAGACCACTCCCCAGTTTACATGGCTGATATCGGAGCGTGACCTGTTGTGTCCTGGCTTGAATCTGGAGGCTTCCTCATTCTGCACCAGGATGTCGTTCACCGAGCGAGGCCTGTCTCTCCTCCGCTGGCAGATATTGAAGATGTTAAAAGCTGTGGTCTCCCCTTCCCCTGCCCAAACAAGGTTGTCAGCAGCTGTTCCCCTCTGCACCATGCGCTGGTCTTTGGCAGGGAATGCTGTCTGAGCTTTGGTTTCCAAGAGGCCATTTTTGCAGTGATCCCAGATGAGGCTACTTTTGGCTAAGGAGGCAACGTTCCTCAGATTCCTGCTCTCTGTTATCTGATCAAATACCTCGTGCCCAACCAGTTCGGGTACCTCCTGTACACCATACACCTCAGACGGCTGCACAATCTTTTCAAGCTTAGTATCAAAACTATTGAAAAAGTCTTCAGTCACTTCCAAGGCAGGGCTAATGTCATCAACTTCAAGAGCCTCCATATCCTGTGCTGCCGGTGGGCCCGAGGCGTCGCGATGCGTTCAGAAGATACCACATAAATATCTAGTGAAAGAGCTGCTTCACATCTGTTCTTGGCACACCATTAACTTAGAGATGGTGGGGCTAATACATTCACCAACCACAATCCTTAGCGGTAGGAAGGAACCAAATCAGCCTGCCTTCAGATGGGAGATTTAACATCCACTGATCAAGCAGGCTACTGTTCCTCTATGAAATAAGCTTATAGTGATGGAGAATACCTGTAAAGCAAAGTGATCATCACGTCAGTAAGGACCTTTTCTCAGATAAATATGTTTAATCGCATCAGTCCTTTCACAGTCCCCTCGATTTGACTTTCTCCTTCATTTGGCACAAACTATTGTGTGCGAAGAACCCCTTTGGGGTTTCTGTTGTTCACTGTGTGTGAACTCTGTGTATTATCGCTTCTTGAACAGGAACCTGCAGAGAGCAGGATAGGGCACCAGATAACGGGGAACCAAAGTGATGCCATTTATTAACCAAGCTTTAGAAAGGTGCACTGAGAGGCGGTACTGACTAACATCAGAAATGCAACCACCTAGGGAATGCTTAGTACAGGTTCCCATTGGGCTGTACTAAGTGAGAAATGAAGGGTTAGTAAAATAGGCCAAGCAGCCTCAAATAGTTTGCCCTTTTCTCACAGATGGTGTGCACTCCCTGTTTTAGGAGATCAACATGAGTTTTACAGAAGCTACTTTGCCTACTTGTCCACATAAACAGAACTTTGTGATACTTGCCTAATAAATCAATGCTATTAGGCTGCTGCAGAGCACTGCATGCAGAGTTTCTCTCTAGAATATCACTGGGAACTTAAATGAAACCATGTGGCAACCTAAGCCCCAGAAAGACAAAGCAGCCTACAGCAAAAGAAAAATATACCATGTCCTGCATCATCACAAATCTACAGATCTTTATTTCCAAGCAACTGACTCACTGGGCAGAACATAAGAATAGTAAAAGGCTTTAAGGCTAGACCTACTGAAGAGCTGAGCTCACACCTATCAGGAGGAAGAAAGAGGGGTTTCTATTCCCTCTGTTGCAGTAAGGGGGAATCTCATTGCTGATTTCTGTTGCACCAAGCCTGCTGCCTTCTAACCTCTCCCTCTTGAAGCTCCACCCCCAGTGCTGCCATGCTCGAGGGAAGTGCACGGTAGGTATGCTTAAATTGGGGAAATCAGTCAAATGTGGGCAAGTTCTTGGGACCTGGAGACTGGGCATTTGTACTAGCAGGAGAAGAGGTCTCACAGCTGCTAGGAGAAATCACAGTACCTACAGCTTGTACATGCAGAACAGCCCAGAGATCTACATCCCAGTTTTGACCACATCAGATCAAGTCATATAAGAAGCAAAGCTGCATTAGCTCAGAGCTCTGCCTAGATTAATACACTCTTAACAAAACTAATTAGCCTGGGCAGGGTTGATAATTAGCAGCTCATTAGCTTGTGAATGATGCTGAAGTGCTACCAGGACCCATGAAGATTTACACTTAGCAGGAAAAAACATCTATTAAACAGCATCAAACACAGATAGTACTTCTATTTAAGGTTCCTTTTTTAATCCAGAACAGTCTATTTGCCTAACTTATATTAGCAAAGTCATTTAAATAGACACCTTTTCCTACAGCAAGCCAGAGAGAGGAAGGAGGCCAGCAGCCCCCCAATAAGGGGGCACAGAATGCTGTAGCACAGACCAAGCCCCTCCACAATCACCCACTGGCTTCCTCCCACCCCTGCTTCAGTTGTGGCCAGCAATGACACAGTTGTGTTGGAAAGCAGCAGCTCACCCTCCCTCCTAAGAGATCAGCAGTTCAGACCATGATCTCTGTAAACATACTCCAAGTAAATAATTTTCAAAAGCATTAAACAATCACATACATAACTCTGGAAACTTCAAGCCTTTACACTGGGATCTTTCTCCCCATATCTCTCTGCAAGGATTCACCTCACTAGCCTCGTAGCGAACGAAGACTAGGATCAGCTTCAACAAGTAAATGTAGAGTAGAACACTGAAGGTAGAGCCAGAATCGCAAACAGAGGGCTGAAAAAAACAGATCTGGAGTAGTTTCAAATCGCAACAGCATGGGAACAGACTCTTTGCAAAGCTGTGCAACTGTGCAGGTTGACAGCAGTGGGAAATGAAGTCATCCTGGACACATCTGTATTGTCAGCTTAATGCAGCACGGAGTTCACTCTTGAAGCTCATTCCTGCCAACAACCCCAGAACAGCATTCTGCTCCCTGGCACCTTAGAGCTTGGGAGCTCCAGGAATGGAGCTCCCACATCTAAGGGACATGATGTGGTGCAACCTGGACACTTATGCAAGAATGGTATTTTGAAGTTGCAAAACTCCAACAGCCATTCACTCAAACAAAACCGGCACTAACACAATCATAAGCCAACAGTGAAAGCTACAGGCCGGCCCATACAAAGATGCCGCTTCACAGGGGTGAATACAGCAGAAAATACAGCCTTGCTCTCACTCAAGGGACTGGAGCAGCCATCACTCCAGAAGGGCTTGTGACATGCCACTGAAGCATTTCAGTGGTTGCAGAGGCAATGTTGCTGTGTTCTTTATTTTAAATCATTAGGAAAGCTAGAAAGCAAGGGGAAAAAATTGACACTTACATTTAACATGTTCATTTTTAAATGCTGGAGGCTTCATGTGGCTGCACGTTTCTCTGGATCCTGTGAGACTGGAGCCGCTGTCATGCAGCCTAGGTGGTGATGCTGAACTACAGACTGACCTCGTATCCAGTAAGAAGCTGAATCACAAGGTCATGAGAAGATGACAGTCCCCTGCATCACACGGTTCACAAATTACAGCACTCATACCTTCCAAACTCATCTATTTGCCCTGCTTAATAAACATGTGAAAGGTGACCTCAATGGCGGCAGGCTCATCCCTTCCTACACCACCAAGAACCTCCTTAGATCAAGAAAGAGTTGTGCCCGTAATTCCACAGCACTGGGATTCTGCAGTCACATATCCTCCATAAACACAATTTGGCATTTTCTGATAGTGGCACTCAACAAATTTTTATTTCAGACTTCTGCATGGATTTGGTGCCAAATGAAAGCAAACTTTGATATAGCAGTAAACAGCACCATCAGCATCCCCTCCAGGAGGTAAAGCAGTGGAAATCACTTCCTTCACATGAAAGAGGAAAAAAGGCAATTAATAGGATAGGATGAACTCTTTTTAAATTACAATAAAATGTATTGCCTTATGTATTGTTTCTTGGAAACACCTGAAATTTTCTAAAGGCATTCAGCCTAAGGCAATGAATAGGAGAGGAAAAGAGAGGCATCAGCCCAAATTAGTAAAGACTGCCAAAGCTATAGGCAACAGCAAGCAGGGATTTGTTATGGGAAGCAGAAACCTAACAGCTCATCCAGGCCCCTGGGAACTAGTCTTACTGGAAAAAAAGATGAAGGAACATGGTGCATTGCACTTAGCAAAAAATGCTGGACACAGGGATTGCAGCAGCTGAAAAACATGCTTTTCTGTATGCCTGTCTAGCACAGATACAGATTTTGTCCATGAACATGCAGCAGATAATTAACATGCACTTACAACATGAGCAAAGTCTTTACTAGCACAAGTTTATAGTGGCCACATTACTCATATGGCTGAGGTAAACAGCAAGGATTGCTGGTCATGCCACGTAAAACACAGAAGTTCAGTTTAGTCAAGATTACTTCTCTTCCCTTAGAGAAGTCACAAGGACTCATACTAGGTGACTGCACAGTCTGACAGCAGAGAAAAATCATGGACGACAAATGCCAAGGAACATACACTGGAAGAGATCATTTACCTTCCTGATGTGCTTTTCTGGATCCCCACGGACCAGGGAAAATACCCAAGCATTGCATGGCAATTGTTAAAAAGCACGGAAAGGCAAGGGTAGAAAGCAATATTGCAGGTGATACACACCACCACAACAGGCGCTCACTGTGTACCCCCAGCTTACACATTATGTTCAGGACTGTTCATTCTAGGTCAGGCAGGAAAAAAAAGCTAGAGCCAGCATGTGTTTAGGAACCAGTGACCGAAGAGATGCATTTAGCTCACCAATCCATACAAAATGTTTTATATAAAAGAAGCACCTTTCAGTTTGGTTTCCTAAGGAAACAAGGTTTGTGCCACCATCCTACTTGCTAGTTATTCTCCTTCCTTCTCCTTCTTTTGAGCTGTACAGGTAATTTCAGGTAGGTGGGACAGAGCAGTAGTGTCCTGAAAGATGCAGTTCTTGCACTGTCATTCAACACTGGACAGGAAACAGGCCCAAACTCACCCTCCTGCTGAGGGAGAAGCAGGCAAAACTTAGTCCCTTATCATTTCTAGAAGGCCAGTGCCACCACATGGGTCTCTCCAAATTAGCCACAGCACAAGTGGTTAGTGTGCGATGGATCTGAGAACACTGGGAAGCAGAGGGAGAAAGCAGGAAGGAGGAATAGGAGGCATCACACAACTTGATAAGCAGTCTTGTCAGTTTTGGTGCTCACAGGACCTCCTCTTCAGTGAACAGGTAATAGAGATGTATAAAACAATGAGCGATACGCAACAGATAAAAGGGGAAGTCCGTATTTCTCTTGTATTTGAAGAGAGAATTAGAAAGGAACAATCAATGATCTTCACAAGCAATGTGTTCAGGAGGAAATACATAAATGAGGGGAGCTTCCAGCCAGCAAAAGATAGCAAAAAGTGGGTAATATTGTTAGAAGTCCCCTAAGTCTCATTGATTCCTAATGACTCTTAGACTCAAATTCCTGGCAAAGATTTGGGTGTTCCTGAGAATTTTATCTCAAGAGCACAAGAGGAGTTTTACAAGTTACCTGGATGCAAATAGAGAGCAGGGGTGCCTCAGCCACTGGAGAGCTTGCCCTAGCCCCTTCTCAGCACCCTGGAACCCGCTGCAGGAACCAGCTCTGCTTATCTTGCGCTGCATTACAACTGTGCGCTGAAATTACAATGCCAACGAGCAAAACAGAGTCAGACATCCTTTCAGTTGGGTAACAATTTGGTAGCAGAGCAAATGGAAGAAACCTCAGGAACCTTTATTTCTGGTATCTTGCAGGCCTGGACCACTATAGTCCAGTTTACAGGCTGTGACAAGCCTGGTCTGAACAACAGGTCATCTGAAGAAAAGGTGGATGCACAGCCTCTTTGAACACAATTCACTAGGGCTGGAGCAGATAGTACCTAATGAGCTTTTCTGCTTGTCAGTCTGAGCAACCTCAGCCTGTGACCTGAATGTCTTCCAGTGGCACCTTGAACAATCACAGCCTACAGGTTTTGCTGCTACAAGGATTTCTGAATAGCTCTGTGGGTCCCATCAGCCAAGTACTGCCTAGAATCTAAATGGGACACACTTAGGTCAATGGCAGTCCCTGGAAACTAGGCTCTGCTGTGCAGAATCCCTGAAAAAAAGCTACAAAGCTGAAGACTTAGGCACTACCTCTTAGTTAAGAGGTTGAGCTGTATTGGTCAGGTGAACACATCTGAATTGGTAGAAGAGAGAATGAGGATGCACGCACGGCTGTCACACACAAAGCCTTTACCATTGCCTATGCACTTCTATACATCTCTGGCACAAGAATGCTTGCAGAAAAAGTTGAAAAATTGACAGTGGCAGGACAATGCAAGGGATTGCGCAGTGCCCTTTTTCCAGCATCCCCTTGCTGTAACTAGTTGGCAGATGATGCTTTATTTATTTACAGTATAGCAAGGCCTACTGAGCAAACATTCTCCATCTTGTCCTGACCATGAGCTCTTTCAAAGCTCAGTGGTGCCTAGGTGTCTCTCCCAGCCACAAGCCCTCTTTCCCTTAGCTGTACAGGAAGCATAGTGTCGTAGCTGCTGTGGTTGAAGCCTCAGTATGCAACATCCCCAGTCAGATCCACTGTACTGTGTGCCATCCATATGTAATCAAAGAGCAGTCCTGGTTCAAAACACCTATAATCCTAGCAGGTACAAATCCCATGCAGGCAATGGCTAGTTCTCTGAGCAGCAACTGAAAGCTGCACTCCTGCTTGCCTCTCATACTCAATTTGGAGAGGTGACTGATAATTAGGAATTTCCTAAGGGATAATTGCAGGGAGCGAGTGTCAGCTGGGACACTGTCCCTGTGCAAACGATCACATTTTCTTGTATCCTGGCTGTATTTTTTCTCTCGGCACAAGGCAAGCCTTCTCCCCAAGTGATTCCAAAACCCCAGGTGACCTACTGCTGTGTACACTGAGTGAGCAACACAGCACACAAGCTTCTTAGATTCACCATTTAAATGTCTGGATGAAATTTACAGTGCCTCACAAACAAGATAAAACTACAAGAAACTTTTCATATGGAACAGGGGATCACAGTTTCAAAGAGGTTGCCATATGATAGTCAATGGTTGGTTCAACATAGCCTGGATAATTGTCTTTAGATCACATTTTTAAAGCCTCTCTTCAAAAGCCTCTTCCTCCAACACACAACTGAGAAATTAATTGCTTAAAATTTTCAGATGATCCCAATTTTGAAGTGCTTCACATAAATAAGCATCTTCTGACTGATATTCCTGCACAAAACCACTGACAATATTCAGGAAAAGCTCACAAAACCTGGAGAAAGAGGGTTTCTGGTCAGGAGTGCTTGCTTTAGGGCCAGGCGCTAGAGAGGATAACTGAATGTAAGCATAACCATTTCCACGTTGCAAACCCATCTGTTTGTTACAGTCTCATTGCCCTTAAAGATGAAATTGACTGCCAACATTTATCAGTGACTAAGAGCTCCCACATCCTGTCTGCTAGACCGAGGGAGAAGCAAAGAGCAGGAACAGCTGCAATTAACTTGGTGCCTAATCTTCCACGCTACAGAAAACAAAAGAAAAAACAACCAACATAGAAAAGATGAAATGAAGAAAGAGGTGAAACCGGGGAAGAAGTAGAGTGCTATATTCTGAGCGGAAGCAGACCCTTAACGAGGATACACGAGTCTCACTGTGAAAGCATAGATTTTCCACAGCTGCTGATCTGACCCAGTGCCTTTAACAAGGAAGCTCCCCATGCAGGGAGGATGCCTGGGGAACTAACACATCACAGCTACAGAACAGCTCATCCAGTGATGAGTGCACGGTAATGAATAATAAATAGTGCTTATAGTATACATTAATTTTAACTGCAGTTTGGAAACAGTAATTAACATGCAAGAAACTCTAAGCTGAACAACAGCCTGCTGCACCAGAACAAAGTGGGTCCAGAGGGTGAGGAGGACGCAGCAGCAGAGGAAGACAGACCACAGAAAGCTTTTCTCTTCTGGAGACTGACTGCTGTACAGCTCTCCGGAGATCTTTATCACTGACTCCTTTGCCTTGCAGCCATCTGACACACATCCCTGCTGGCTGGGGAGCACCACCAAGTAATGAGGGGCTGTATCACTTCCCGTGGATGAGTAACCATTTGAAATCTCAGTAGCTGGG
Organism: Balearica regulorum gibbericeps; assembly: GCF_011004875.1. NCBI lineage: Eukaryota > Metazoa > Chordata > Aves > Gruiformes > Gruidae > Balearica > Balearica regulorum. The sequence goes on along the minus strand of NC_046189.1, from coordinate 13,875,960 downwards.
CTGGGACTCCGGAAAAGATGAAGGACTCTTGGCAAGGAAAGGAACAGAATGCAAAGCCAAATGATCAGAGGAGAGTTAGCTGATGGTGACACACAGCCCAGGCTGCAGGCCAGCCAAACCCATCAGCACGTGGGCACCTTCATAGCTCACATCAGAGTAAAATCCAGAGTACCCCCTTGTGCGCTCTGCCTGTTGGCTGGCTGACCTCACACGGAAGGATGTCAGGCATAGGGAAAAGAGGCCCTTCCAAGTTCTAGCACCGCCCCTGTAGATCAGCTGGATGCAAACACCTCAAACCCACCCACACTTCAGGCACAAAATCCATGTGGACAAACAGAATGAAGCAGTGCCGTGATTTGGCCTAAGGCACAGATATGTGGTCTTAAATACACCTGTAGTCCCAAATAACAACTCAAGGGAGGGTGAATGATTTCTATGTTTGGTTCATTTGCTTTGTGTGTACAGGTTTGTTTAAAGTGGTATAACTTGCATTTTATGTGCTGCTCTTGACTACAAGAACTCCCGCCTGTTCTGCCAGGCAGACAGACACCACAAAACAGCCTGAGCTCAGCATAAAGAGTACAGAGATGATCAGGGAACAGGGTATCAGAGAGGGGCAATACAAACCTCCTCCAGTACATGAGGAAACATGATTGAACCGGACATTCAAGAAACAAAAACCAACATGACTCAGTCTAATATTTCTAATTGTATCTGCCAGCTTGTCTCCTGCTAGGATGTAGGGGAACTTTGTATATGTCAAGTGATAGAAAGCTTCTTTTTTAAATAAACATTTCTGGTTAATGCAAACAGAAACGTTACAAATACCTTCTGGCTCCACACTTTCTAGAACTATGCTGAAGGGAAAAGACAGCCCTTAAAAGCTTCTTTTTCTTTTTTTTTCCTTTTTTTTTTTTTTTTTTTTTGGTTAAGGAGATCAGAAATGAAGACATTTTCAGTTTATCCCTGTGAGTTCTGAACAGAAATAAAATGCACATTTTGTTCTTGAGGATGTTGCTCCTCCAGAACTCATTTACGGAGACTGCTGGAAATCAGGCTGCTGAGCTTTCAGCTGTTGTGAGCAGCAATGTCCTGCTGCATGCCAAGGTGGCTGCATTTAAGCAATGAAGGACATACAGAAGAGGGGCTGCCAGATGAAGACGTTTATCTCCTTATCGCTAGGACTCAGAAGATACTTTGGGACCTTTCTAGATGAAGCACTAGCTGGTATAAACAGCAATATAATAGGTGAATCCTTTACCATCTATGCCAGACTACACAATTAATTTTTACTTAGCTCTGCATGGTAGTTTCTCTGAGGGACACCAAGCAGGAAGCAATGACCAGGCTCCAGCACAGCCCAGTATAACCCCACAGCTGGGAATAACAGCTGCCATTGCCCCAGAGGTCAGAAGGAGGGTAAGAAACACAGCAACTGCCACAAGAACATGGGAGACGTTTCTTCCCTGAGATCATGGTATGACCATAAGAAAACATGCTTGACTTCCAAATCTGTCCAGCACACAGCTTTCTGAGGAGCCCTGATCCGTGACTGTAGCCAACCCCTCTCTCTAACCATGGTACCCAAGGAGCTCTGCTGGGACAGTACAAGCCTTTCTACAGTGAGACCTGGATTTCCTATAACTGTTAGCGGTTGAATGCTGACACTGATGGAAATACAGTGTTTAATAACAAACTCATTTCGAACCTCAAGCTAAGTCCTCCTCTTGTCTTTCAAACAGCCAGGACCGCAGTGGTTTGGCACATTAATTATCAGGGGAAGAGGGGCAGGGGAAAGGAAAGGAAGCAATAATCCAAAGTTTGGCAAACTACCACAGCAACCCAAACCCTCAGGTCCTGGCAGCCCTGCCACGACAGCTAACCACGCAGGCTGGTTGTAACCACACGTACTGCTACAGAGCTGTGTGACTACTCAGCACAAACACTTGCTGTTTTCTAAACTGAACTATAACTTTATTACAAAAGATCTTAGCAGAAGCCCAGCAAAAACCTCAAAACATTTGACGAAATTGAAATGTTAACACGTAACATGACTTCAGTCTGGTAAGGTTCTGCAGGAATGTCATCTCTAGCTATTGCAGACTGAGTAGATCTTTCATGCCGCTACATAGTGCCCTGTTTCACATTTTAGATTTCTGATTTTTTTTTAATCCCAAATTTAATTCACTAATTTTGGATAAATAAGCCTTGAAAGTGGCAATGTGAAAACTACTGTTGCTTAAGGTGTACGGACATTGGTCCTACTAAGATTCAGATGCCTTCTTATTCTTACATACTGTGACTTTTTGTAGTCACTTAGTGGGATTATTCAGTGCCTAAAATTAGATTTGTCTGTAAATCTTTGCAGGATCAGGGCCATAAGTTCATATTTGCAGAACAGAAAACAGATCAGGAGCAAGTCATGATTCCTTACACAAGCCTAATCTTGAGTTTCTTCCCTTACCTTGCAATGCCAGTGACCGTAGCATTTCTGCTGATATTCCAGCTAGCACACATTCCCACATAGCAAATACTCTCCTGTCAGGCCTATTTGATTCCAGAAGGTATAATTCCACTGGCTGTCTTGCTCCATAAAAGAAGCAATTTTACTGCAATGTAAGTAGACCACAACATTATGTCATACTCTAGGCTATTAAAATAGAGAGTGATGCGTGCACACTGTGCCTACACATACTGGAGTTTGATTCTACCGACGGGGAGCTGCCCAAATTCCTGCTGAGACCGTGAGCGGCTACGGGTGGGGGAAAACTAAAACACAGGGCCTTTCTATGCGCACGGGAACGTGTCTTTCCAGATGGGCACATGACTACAGACGTGTTTGTGCTATAAATGCAAAGACAGACGCGCCCGGGTCCTCGCACACCGCCCGCATACGCGCTCGGCGGGCAGGCAACACGGCGAAGGCTGCGGGAAGCCCGGCCTGGCAGCCAGCCCCGGAGGGACCGGGGAACCTCACCGACCCTTCAAGCCCCGCACCGACCACAGACCAAAGGGAGTATTTACCTGCCGCCGGGGGCCGCGCTCTGCCTGTGCTCCGAGGAGGGGCTCCCCGCGCTCGCCCCGGCCCGGCGCGGAGCGGAGCTGCCGGCGCGCAGGCACGGCACGGCGCGGCACGGCCCCTCCTCGCCGCCGCGGTGCTGCCGGGCGGCGGGGCCGCGTCCTGCCGCAAAGCCGTCCCGGCCGCCGCGGGAAACGGCTCCGCGGCACCAAGGTTCCTGCCGCCGCCGCCCGCCCAGCCGGGAGCCCCGGCGCTCGGGGAGCCCCGGGCAGAAGTGCCCGGGCGGCGCCGGCAGCCGCGGGTCCCCCTCCAGCCTTGCGCCGGCGCTGGTAACGGCGGGAGAGCGGCTCGGCGGTCACCGCGGGTCCCAGTAACCCGCCAGCTTCTTATTGCTCCTTCCAAAAATAACAGAAAAACCTTCAGGTTTTCCTACAGAAACGCAAGGAGTAAAATTGCACCTTTCCATGTGTAAAGCAGCTGAGATTCTCAGGGAGGTGCTACTTGACTTCAGGAGAGATGGAAAATGCAAAATACTAAACGGATTTTTAAAAATCCCAAGTGCGAGCACACTTACTGAGGCGTGAAGGCTGCAGAGACCAGCAAGGTGTGTGAATTCATATCGCCTCAGGGCAGCAAAAAGATGTCTGGCACAACCTGTTACCAAAAGAAAACAAAGTTACAAGACAATGAGAAATCACTTATTTCATTGGTATGTAGCATGGCACCCCACCTAAAAATGCATGTTTTGCAAAAATAACCTCACAGCAAGAAATACCCATGTGCTGATTAGGGGTGTACCTGAATTTTGGTGGCCGGTGTATGCAGACCAATTCTGAGTAGCACTGCGTACACATCTAAAATCGCGGGCGCTGTGCTGTTTCACTGACTGTGCGTCCCAGGGGAGCCAGCCGCGCTGCACTGAGCAGCAGAGACAAGGTTAGTGCTGAAATGTAACTGCACAAAAACATGGTGCTGAACGGCGTCCATAAAGAGGATTCACAATCCACAGCAAAAGGCAGGTGTTAGGTTAGCTTCCATCAGTAGTTTTCTTCTCTTCCTTGCACCCCAACAATTTAGTATATACTGAAAATATGACTGGTACAATTAACAAAGTTGTGTTCGTAGGGGTTATCTCATGTTAGTGAGAGCGAGAACGAATGAGAGCCTTTGGCACAAAAAAAAAAAAACCAAACCAGTTTGTGTGACTGAAAATAAATTAATCTTGGCCTTTACAAATAATATATTACTAGACCACCACATATTTCAAGTCCTGCTCCTAAAGATGAATGGCTTCTTCACTGGCTAACAGTCAAAGATGGATCTTTTTATTCTAATTCAACTGTCTGCACCGTGATCCCTCACAGGACGAGGCAGTATCATCACTTGCCGTGTTATTTATCACCATTCAGCCTTTTCTCAAATGGTACTGAGACATTTATCTTTTGGGGTCCTCAGTGGGAAAGAAGCTCTCTAGGTCTCCTGGGTCTGATGATGCTTCAGAACTTTGCCTCTGCCAACTATGAACTGTGAGCCTCCCTTCCAGGCCCAGCATATTCCCACGGGACACACAGGGCACACTGGTCCGTCACCTGTGGGGACACAAATGTCAGGGGAGGCAAGCAGGTAGGCAGTTCAAAGAGAAGTATAAAACCCCATCCCTCCCTTGGTTCTGATATCACTACTGTGTTGAAGAGAAATTGCCCATGTTTAACATTACACTCAGATAGTTTTCTGGGAAGTGGCCCACATATCATTTTCCACCTATGGCAGAAAAGGGATTTCAGGCTGCAGAAGGGCATAGATGTCATTTCTTTTTAGGGGAGGACAGCAGAGAGGCCTTGTTCAAGAACAATCACCCTTCTGCTGAAAAACAGACTCCCAGAGACACTTGGCAGCCATAAATCTGGAAGGACAGTAACCATGTGCCACAAACCCAAAACAATCCCAGTTGTCTTAGCAGCCAAGTCAAGTCCCAGGCATTCAGTGCAGTCAGGCACTATTCCTGCCCCACCTCTTTCCTACAGCCCAAGCATGTCCCATGGGACCCCTTGGGACCCCATTTGCCAAATGCATCCAGGCATTGCCCTGGTATGCATTGTGCAATCCTCAGCACTTCATCCCGCAGTGCGGGAGATGGGAAAGGCACCTCCCGCCAGGGCTCTGTGCCCTGACAGACACTTCCCTGGGGCCAACCAACACCAAGGGCCCCCACATCCTTGCAGCATTGCCTTGTGCACTGTGGGGGTCTGTAGGAAACACTCTGTTCCCCCAAGAAAGAGGAGGAACACATAATGAAAGAGGCCGATACTAGTCTCTTAATGTTGTCCCCAGCCCCCTAAAGAGCACTTTTCCCCGCTCTAGATATTCCTAACTGTTCTTATCTGCTGGAAACCCTTTGCAAAGGTACTGGCAGGGGTAACACTTTCCATTTCCTAGGCAAAATGCAGTTAACATGCACCTTTCTTACACTGGCTGCTAGGGAACAGTTTGGGTTCAAGTTTTAAATTTTCCATTCTGTTTGAGAAGCACATTATAAACAATTGTCACCATTTTATTGACATGAAGAGATTCCATCCCCTGTCTAAATGGCATGTTTATATCAGTGATCCATCACATAACCCTCTACCACAGCTTACAACAACTGAATCTGAGAACAGGTGATTCTACATTTTCTTTCTCTAGTCTAGTAGAGATTTCTCTTCCTGCAGTCTGTGTGCCAGTGGAAAAGAATAAATTACCAACCTTATCCCTCAAAGCTGCAGGATAACATGCTCTAATTCTGAAGAAATACGAACCTTGAAAATTTTTTGTTGTTACTACTATATATATATTTAAGAATGCAAGTTCTAGATTTTGCAATTTTTGTTTAAGCATATCACTGTCCTCCAACATGAAATCATGAGCTCTTTCAAGCAGGCTATACTGGTTAAAGAGATGGTGGTGCCTATCCAACAGAACTTTCCACACAGCTTGGCAGCCAGCTTTGTCCTCCTTGCTCATCAACCATCAACATATGGCCCAAAATGGAACAGAGTGCGTAGAGCCACTTGGTGGTTAACTGTATGAATAAACAAATGGTGCCCTAGATGTCCACACAATGAAGACATAAAAGAAGTCATCTTCCTTCTACTTGGAATGTCTCAAATGCCAGTGTTTTAGCTTTTAGATTATGGCTCTGGAAGTCTAGAGACTTAACACCGAAAGGAGAAAACAGTCCTATTGGTTAACACTAGAAACTTAACTTGGCTGCTTTCCTTGTGGGAGAGCTTGCGGGACTGAGTGCTCCTCTTTAGATCTGAACATCTCCCATGAGTACTACAGAATCATCTTCCAAAGACCAGATCATTGTACCATGTATTCCTAAGTTTGGCTCCTGTTGATAAGAATCCAAACGTCTTTTTCTTAAACTGCAAAACTCTCAAGAACCCTTTGGACACATCCTTCACTGGCATAATGTGGAAGGAGCAATGCCCATTTGTTGTGGCCATTGACAGACTTGCCAGTTCACACCAGCTGAACGTTAGACCCACTGTCTTTCCCCATTGCCTCTGAAGAAGGGGCCTTTTTTCACACATTTTAATTACTGACTCCCAACATAGAAGCTATTACCTTGCAGAAAGGCCGTTAACTGGCACGTTCAGCACAAGATGAAACCTTTCCGATAATTGTTCCTTGAGTTCACGTTTGTGAAAATAAATATCATCAGATGATTAAATTAAACACCGCAGCCAGCCCAGCTATGCATTATTTTCACTTATCATGCAGAAGGGGAGATCAAAGAGAAAGGCTCAGGTAGAGTTGTTCCAAGTCCTCCAAGTTTGGTTGATAGCTACCTATTGAACACACTAATTAGCTTCCTGTTTGGGGTGTGTAGCACAAAATTAACCCTCCCAAAACTGGGCAGTATAGCCATTTTCATGCTCTGTGATCAACTGGATGCAGAGGGATGACTGTCACCTCGTTTCCTCTGTACAGTAAAGCAGCAACACAGCCTGATTCTGATTTCGGAGACCTTTGGGCCTCCGTCTCCTTTGGTGTCTTGTGTGGGTGCGAGAGGAGACCTGCGCCTGGGGAACGTGCAGAAAGGCTGGAGCAGGCACTCCTCTTCCTTTGTCCTGTGGGGCTTCTGCCTCCCAGCTCTTCCCTTTCCTTTTGGTGAGCAGACATGCCCGTCTCCGCACTTGTGCGGCGAGGGGCAACATGGCTCTTGCAAGCCCCCTGGCTCAGGCGCTGCTTAAATAGGGAAATTGTTTCTGAGATGGAGCTTCGCCCAGCACTTCCCTGCTTTGCTTTCTTGGGCCATGGAGGGCAAGAGAGGCGAGCAAAGCAGTGGGCAGCGTGGCCCTTGTTCCCACTGCAAGCTTGCTGCCCTCCCCGTGAGCACACACACCCACACAACCAGAAAGCTCTGCTATTCTTCTGCTAATGGGATTGGCACCGCTTAAAGCAGTCTGCGAGGGTATTGTCTGGAACCACAGCAAGAGAAACATTATTCAAAGGCCATTCAGGCCCCAAAAGAAGCGGCAGAGCAGAGTAATTATCGGAGACTCTCCATTAACGAGGGCATCTTTGCTCTTTGTCTGTGTTGGTTTAATAAGGGCCACTAATGGGGCTGGGGGAGGGGCACGCTAATGCTTCTAAACAAACCTCCTTCCCTTCCCCACCCCAGCACTGTGAGGAGAGCTGCCTTTATGGGCACTGACAGCCGAGCTGGGAGTTACCATATTGCAGAGTGACCTTCGGGAAAGCTTAGTGTGAACCCAGCCGCTTTCAGCCCCATCCCCACCGAGCCACTGGGAGCATCGCTTGGGTAGCTGTTCTCTTTTTAGCCTTTCCATATTTCCCAGTGCTTGCCAGGCCCTTTTATACACCCCCTGCCCGACCTCTCTCATGTCATCTTGTGACCCTTCATGGCTGGACACGACAGCACTGAGTGGCAGTAATGAGCGATGGCAGTGCAGATTAAGTTCTCGCAGCAAAACCTGGGGTTGCTGTCCATTATCCAGCAGCTGTGACTGGGAGATGCTACTGGGAAGGCAGAACCGGAGCAGTCTCCCCTCCCCACATCACTGGAGAAGGCAGGCTGAGATCTAGCACAGGCCAATGCCTCCTACCTTCTGGCTGTGGGCACTTTTCTGGTGATGGAGAGATGAACTGAGGCAAAAGCCAGTATGAACTTCCATCCCAAGATCCTTCAGAGCCACTTTCAGGAGCATGCAGCTAAAATTCTTCTGAGGGCTCCTAGTCTGTCCCCATCTTCAAACATCAGTTGTAAGGGGCCAGCTTCTGAGGCAGTTTGCAACATTATAAGGTCAGATGCCCGCTGGTCACTTAACAGTGAAATGTGGACAAGAGTTTGCAGGATATCTCTGCAAAAGGCAGCATTCAGTGAACTCTAATGATACACACATATATGAATAATGAGCGATATAGCCTTTTTCAACTACAGTGTGCAAGATGTTGTGGATACAAGATTGAGAACTACTAGACTCATTTTTAGCCAATGAGGAAACTGAAGAACAACAATAAAAGGAAATTGCTCCCCCAAGTTTGTGCAGGTCTTTTACTGAAGCCAAGCCCTGGACATTGTGTTATTCTACCTCATCTCCAACTGACACACCCCTAATGGAGGGCTGTACCATACAACCGGCCCATGGGTTGCAGAGATAAAGCAGTGCCTGCGTGCTTGCGCACCTGTACAGGTGCATGTCAGCACTCTCAGGAACTGCACACTGGTCAGCCACGCAGCATCAGTGCTGCCTCTTTTGTTACAAGAGATGGTTTTACTCAGCTGAGGTGCGGAATGACTAACTTCTCTGTACAGGCACCCACGCAGCCTTCTCCACTTAGGCGAATGTCCTGGTGCTAAAGGTTTATCACAAACAGAGGAAGACACACACATAGAAACTCCTCACTGCTTAAATCACAAGACTCTGGTTTGAAGAAATAGACTGCACAGGATTTCACCCTTGTTTCCTGAGGGCTTCGTAGTTTTGAAAATTTCAAGATTTTGGCCTTTTCCTTTCAACATTTCACCAGTAACTGTATGTCTTAAAAGAAACTTTTCATAAGTGCTCCTCTGACTCATCTCTATAGGATCAAAACATCTCAGAACAACCTTGCAAGTCAAGGAGAGAGCAATCACCCTTTACACATAGAGAGCTAAGTTACAGGGAAATTAAATAACAATACCTGAGGTCATTCTTGCCATGGCAGAGCTAGGAAGTGGATGTAGTTCTTTCTCCAGAGTCTTACTGCAGTATTCTGAGATCAGTCATATTCCTCCTCTCTCTTTTGAAATATCTGGAGGATCACACTCCTGAAACAGAAAATCAGTCCTATTTTCAGCATTTCATTCTTCATGTTCCTGTCAGCTTCTGTTCTTATTCTCTTTTGAAGAATAATCATTAAACGCATACAGAGGAACTGCCTTTGCCAATGGATTTTGCCATCTGAATGACAGAGTTAATACACTGATACATAGAGCTTACTAGGGTTACTAGGAACACAGGACCTGGCCTCTGACTAGTGTGAGTTTTGCTTTATAATTGTCTTTAAATGTCATCCTTCTTTGCCAGTAGCAGATAATACAGTCAGCTTTGTTGCAAATGAAGACAATATTTGAATAAAAACAAAATAGCAACTCAGAAGGGAGAATTGAGATCTCATTGATATCCAAAGCAAGGGGAAATGAATAGAGAGGTTTAAAAAAAAAAAAAAAAAGGTTGTTTATGGTTTAGAAGATATGGGTACCACAGAAAAAGCAATTGCAGCATGGGAAAGGAGGCATGGCCAAGGCAAAGAGATTTGCCATGAGAAAGGGAAGTTTTGAGACCCTGCATGAAGGAAAACTCAGGGAGCAGCTCGTGCGTGGCAGGCTGAAATGAGATGGTCCTTCAGTAGAAGGGAGGACAGCTTGCAGCAGCAACAGAGATAGGATGGGCGATTAAAGGCTGGTGGTGGGTCTATTTCTTGGAACTTCAGCCAGAAAAGTACGGTTGAAGGTGAGGCATCTAGTATGAAAGAGATGGGAATACAGCAAGTAAGGTCTTGGAACAAAAGCTTCAGTCTAAGAGCCATCAACTCATCAGCAAGTCTTTGTCCAATTCATTCTCCTTCAGATACAGTTCCTGCAGGGAACAGGGAGTGACTACATTGGACCTAGTGAAGCCAGTTCTATTTAGATTTGCTCTTTAATACCTACAGTTTAATACAGGAATATCTCCTCACCAGTTTTCCCTTCTTATTTTGTATGAATTCTGCTAGCATTTGGGGCTAAAAGACAATGAGTATAAGTGGATTCCTTCCAGGTTGCTCTACTTCACTGTACTGCTGTTATCCTGTCACACTTTAATTAAGCTATCCAACCAAGATCTGATCTGAATCTCACTAAAACAATCAACAGGTCTGCATTGGCTGTGCAGTTTTAGATTGTGCCCTGAATTGTGTTTGAACTCTTTAGTATAGATTTGAGCCTTTTTTTTTTTTTTTTTTCAATTGCACCTGTGCCTTGAAACCCAGGGAAAAATGAACAGGAGTAAGGAGGAGTAAAAGATGCCTTTTCAGAAAATAATTTGTATATGTTTGCAAACTACTGCAAGCAGAAGACATACTGAAATATGGGACAGGAAGCAGCTATTAATCTCTGCAAGCACATCCCGGTTTCGTTCAAGTAACTTCCCTGCTTTGTCTTCGTATCCTTTCAGCTCTTCTTCCTCTACAAAACAGGTCTTGTTTTGCCAGCTTAGCAAAAATTTTTCCCTCTAATGCCCTCAACTTGCACTTGCTGCACCTGCCCTCTGGTCTTCATTCCTGCTGGCCATTCTCCTGGCCCACAAGAGCCATACAGGGGAGAAGTACTCACCCACTTAGCAGCCAGGTAGACCAAGCCCGCACAAGAATGGGGGGACAGCAGCAATTGTGTGACATTTTTGCCTGTCTGCACACCACCATTTGGAAAGGTTTAAAGACAGGAAGGCCAGATTACGGTGGTCACTTTCTGCCTTTACTTCTCAGACATGCCATGGGCTTCCTGTGTGAGTTTAGGCAAGCTGCTTCTGTCTCCACATCTCCATCTCCCTGTTCAGAAAGGGGAACGCTGCTGTGAGGATACATTTGAGAACACTTCAACTCTACACTGATAGGGTCCAAGAAATGGAGCTGCTCATGAACTCATCTCCCGACCAGTCTGATGTGGCTTCTGTATTCAAACAATCCAAGGACTGGGATCACCAGCACTGTGTTCAGCCTCCCTGTCCTACGGAGTTATAAGCAGCCTTAAGGGATGCAGCTGAATGTTCAGTACTGTCATTTCCTGACATATATTTGCTCTGCTCTCCCTGCCTATGAACGGTCCCTGCCTGCCTTTGCTCCAAGCCCATCTTTCTCCTTGTCTTGGTCCCACTCTCATTTCTTGGCCTTCTGTGGCCTGTTTTGGTGCAGTCCATGGTTTCACCAGCTTCCCAGTAACAGGGAGAATGTTTCTGGCTGCAATATCCCACTGAAATCCCCCTACTGTGACTTGCATTTGAGTGATTATTCTGTGTCGTATCTAATATCCATCTGTCTGTATGGTCCTTTCTATCTGATATATTGTACTTTCCCCACCATGGCTATTCTGGTGAAGATAAGGCTAAAGACTCCCAGTTATGTTGATGCTGGCCTGACAGCACCCAAAACCCCCTCAGAAGGACACTGCTCCCTCCTTGCTGATGTGGAAGCAAAGAGAAAAGTGACAACACTGAACACTTTCACCCCTGAACCTGAAAGGGTCAAAGAAGCCTCACACTTCCATCCAGTGGTATTGCACTTGTTTATTTCGCATTAAACACTTCACATTTAGAATAAACTAAGTTAGAAGAAGAACCGTTCAGCTATATGTGCAGGAGATAGCTATTAAAAGTCTGTATTTTTGCAAGCCACCAGCACCCCTTGCCGGAGCATGCGCCTGTGCATCGCTGCCCTCTCCTGGGCAGATCTGCCTCTGCACCAACAATAAACCCTGGTTGCAAAACTCAGCAGAGCAGTTAATTTTGCTTTGCCTCTGGCATTGAAGGAATATGACTGTCCACTTATTGTTGCCCTGACACTTTCAGTAACCTCACTGAGCATCACAGTGACAGCTGAGCTACTTCTAAAGGAATAAGGATTTGTTGAAATATAATTAAACAGGATACAGGTAGTGCTCACCAGGATTAGAAGTCCACTTGTCAAGAACTCTGAGTGATTAAATGGCTGTAATGTAAATTAAATTTGCTCCAATTATGTGAAATTATCTTAACTAAGATATTTAAGCTAGCCCATTTCAGCTGTGGCTGCGTTTCAGCCTCCAAAGACCTCAGCTTCTGGTGGCTGATCTGCACTCAACTGCCCTGTTACAGTGACAGAGCCCCAGTACAGAAAAATGGGGAGGTGGCAAAGAGTCAGCCAAAATGTTTCAGGATGATACCTGGTGCTTTCAAGTCTCCTCCTGGGTGCTTTGGAATACTGGGAATTATTCCCCTTGGAATACTTCTTTGTGCATGTATATATATATACACACACACACATATACAGTGCATTTGCATACATCTGTTCGCATGTGCATACACTCTCTTCTCTGATCATCCAGCTCCTGCAACACAGCAACACTGTCATGCTGCTTACACCCTTTTTACACTTCCTTCCCGTAGTAGGGCTCTTCCAGGGTACAAATTCTGCCAGCTTCCTTTCCCAATCTCCTGTTCTGGCTATTGTTCTCTGAGGGCACTTGGTGAGCTGTTCCTCACCTCTGGCCAGTGAGAAACAGCCTTCTTTACAGCCTAGTGCTGGCTGTTCATCTTGTGGAGGTGCTTCTGGGATGCCTTAGGTCCACCAGCCTGGCACAGCCTTCATTGGTTCAAAGAAGACCTTAACAAATCCAGGATGTATTTGCCTTTCACTGCCTCAAACCCACTTGAACAGATGTTTGCTGAATGGTATCTCACAGGAATGCGCACAAGATGCCTGCTGTCACCTCCCTCCTTCCCTGAGACAGTGGGCACTCAGAGCTCAGCTCCATGGTCTCCAGCTCCACGACTGCTGCTGGCTGAGCCAGCATTGGGGAGAGGGCACAACTCAGAGGTTTAACAAGCATGTGCCTTAGCTTTGTCCACCCATCAGCCTCTCCCAACTGAAGTCTTGCCAAGGTGGGTGAGAAGGTATTGACAAGTCTGCATTTGTGCCTCAAGGAACTGGCTGAGCACAGAAATGCAGCACATCAGGACTTCAAGAGAAGATGTGGTGCTTTCCTGCCTACATACAAGACTGGTGCCTGACTGAAGTTGCTACGGCAGGTATAGTCTGAAAGCTGCACTACCAGGAGTGCTGCCTGCATTAAAGTCCCCCAGGTATTAAGAGATATGAGAGGGCTTATTTGCTCAGAGGAAGTTGTGAGGAGAAATCCAGCTACGACAGAGAGGTGCTCAGATACAGAAGAAATTGCAGCTGCAGCATTTCATTATCTGAGTGTCTCTGAAAGCCATGTGTAATTTCCTAAGCAGATAAATTCAGACCTTCTAGTTTTGCCAGTGATGGAAAAAAGTGCATTACAGTCATCAATGCCACTTTACTTCCCATCTGTGTTTCCTCAAGAACTGTTCAAGATCTCCTGTTTCACTCTGACTGCTCAAGCCATGAGCTCCCTCTAGTTATCAAAAAGGACTAATGCAGTTGGTAGCTTTGCCATCCTAAAGGAACAGAGAGCAAATGTTGTAAGGAAGTACCAGTAAGATAAGGGAATTACACCCCTTTATTTTTGACACAAAAAAGAAATCCTTGAAGTTAGTTGTGTGCACATAGCTAAGCACTAGCACCTTAAGGATTATGGGGCAAACATGCCCAGAGGACAGGAAAAGGCAGGATCTTATTTCACATCCCTATCCAGGAAACTTAAGTACAAATTGCAGAAGTCCACCCTGGTCATCAGCTTTTGCAGGAGAACAAATGTAAGCTGGCAAGATGATGATTCTGGCCACAAAGATTTCTCTGTGGAGGAAGACCACCGTGCTCATTGCAAAAAAGAGCATTGTCACCAAGGAGATAAAAAGAGAACAGAAAGAATGAACTTCGATAATACAGGGGTAAAATAATCACTTAGAGTAACTCAGGCCACAAGATTCAGGTTGGGTTTTTAAAGACTCTCTTTCTCTAGTAATTACTTCCATTTTATAGCATTTGGGAGCAAAACAGAGCATTCTTTTGGTTGCACAAGAGTTCCTCCTCCCCAAGAGTACCTAAATGGTGTGCCTTGAGTGAATTATGTGAGTGGGGAAGGGGTCCCCCTGCTAGGGTTTACATCTAGAGTGTGTTGGCAAGTCTCCTTTCCCAGACGGAGGGAAAGAAGAAGAGATGTAGCCAACATCTTTTTTGGTGGCATTTGGGAGCAGTTTTAGAGGTGGAAAGTGACAAGCACAAACATGCACTAAAGCCTATATGTGTCTGCTTGACTGACATGGTATATGTGCTGTGCCAGGGGCCTAAGATAGCCTCTCTCTGTGGCAGAGTAATTCTCTCAAAACACAGAAGGAACAAAGAGTGTCAAACAGAATGAGGCACAATTCCTGACAAAAGAGGCAAGGTCAAATGGATCTGCAGCTACACATAGTTGCTGGTCAAAAAAATATGTAGAAGCAACCTTTATACTAGTGCTCAGCAGTAGAGAGTTCCTTCTCCCTTGTTGAGGAGAAAGCCATAACTCTGTAGTCCAGGCAGGCATTGCAGATTTCAGTTGTGACACTTCCCAATGACTCCTCTGCACTAGTGTCTGCTATCCTGTCTTTGATATCAAAGCCTTGTTCTTGACACACATCATATGACCATCAGTGAAAGAGGATTCCTTCATGCTACCAATACTCCAGAAATACCAAGCACCTATTAAACTCAGTACAAAGTTTCAGTCTTGAAGAGGCTGTTAGTGCAAGAAGAGTCTGTCTCTACTAAACCCAAACTGGTCTAGTCTTGCTGGGAGGGCCACAGACTTCATTCCATGCTGCAAGTTGCAGAGTAAGTAGCACTGAAAATACTGGAACCTTTGCTTCTCCCTTCATACAGTCTGAGATGCTTTATCTTCATGTACGCATTGTCAGAGTCCCAATGACCCACATACAAGGTAAATCTGTTGCGCATGTCCTTCGGAAAAGAACAGAATGGTGCTGAGCAGGAAGAGTGGAAGAGGAGCAAGTGCCCTGCTGCATCTCCTCCCTACTGCCAGGGCAGGGGGAAAAGACACAAGGAGTGAAGTGCAGGAAAACCAGCTGATGTAGAGAACCTGGTCAGGCCAGGCCTAGATAAGCACAGGTCTAGCAGTGCAGATGCTCCAGAAGTAGTGGTGCCTAATAATGTTGGTATTGCTTAGTGCTCATCTACACTTAGAACTTTGGCACTGCATCTCCTTCATTCATTGCTACTTTTTCTATCTTACATGCACCACCTCATCTCTTATCTATGATTGCATGGGCCACCCCATTGCAATCACCCCTTCTCGATCTGTTTGCAGAACAAAGCAATGCCTGGGTACCAGCTGATACAAGCTGAAAATGTCTTTTAGATGTTGGCCGGAAAAAGCAACAGAGTCACTAATGATTCACAAACCATTCAGACTCTTTCCTAGGGTCTGACTTTACATTCACTGAAGTGAAAGTAAGACTGTCATTGACCACAGCTATTACTGATTTTATTAACATTTCTTAAATTTAAATATTTAATTACAACAAAACCCTCTAATTCTTCTATAATGAATGTCAGATTGAAAACAGCTTGGATTCTATATTCTCTACTCGAAGTTAAAAAAATCAAATTGCTGAGTATGTGACTAATTTATAATGTAGATTCAATGACTGACTGCTCAGCACAAAAGCAGCAGTACATGGTAACAGCCAACCTAAACGTTTAAAGTTCTTTCAACACACAGGCAAGCTACCTAACACTTCAGAAATAGGTATTTTTAAATGACTGTCTTTGTAAAACAGCTGTACATACCATAAACATCTTCCACGGTTCTTGTCTCATTGAGCTGTCACATGAAAACAAGCTATTTGCTTTTTATAGGATGACTGAAAATGGCTTTGTGCCAACAGTTGTTTACAGCAAGTTATTATCAACAAATAATTGAGTGATATAAAAGTTAGACATAATTATGTGTGTGTGTGCGTGCGCGCGCTCTGTGAGGCTATTCACACACACAAATTTCAGGCTTTTGGCAGCCTCTAGAAGTGTAACCACTTCCTAAATTGCTATCTTGATGCATACAGAGCAACCTGCTGCACAAAGAAATGGCAACATTTAGAACAGCTACTAATGTTGTCTGAGCAGAGAGTACTTGTCCAACAACCGCTTCCTTTCATAACCTGTTGGCTTAAGCGGCCATTGCTCCCCTCCCAAAGCCAAGAACTAGAGAAAGGGCAGTCTGGGAGAAAACATGTTCCTTCCAAACACCCTGAAGGGGGACTGGGAAAGTACCTTCTCACTCCAAATGCTACAGAAATAGCTGGATGATTTAGAGGAGTTCAACCAGCTGCCATCACCGAGCTCCCACCCTCTGCTTTCTCTTGCAGTGCTGCTCACTAATTCTGCTAGAAGTCTTTTGATCTAATATGGGGACAACCAGAAGAAAAAGAGGCCTCACATCCATCTTCTATTTCCTTCCTTGTTCTCTCATCTTCTGGATATACAGATGATGGTTGCATCCCCTGCCAACACTCAATAGCTCTGTAGCTATTGTTTTCCAAACGCCAGCACCTTCAGCCTGTCTCTTTTGCTTGACCCTGTAGATGATAAAAAATTTTCAGCAGGGCATAGACTGTCCAAGGAAAGAGTGCAGTCTTAAAGACCCTATAATTATTAAGTCAGTTATCACTGCCACTCAAAACAAATAAAAATCTATTAAAAGCCAGCAGAAATGGTTTTGGATGCCTCACTCTGTTCTAATTCTCTAATCCTGTCTGACATTATCACTTACACAGGGACAAGCAATGTCATAAATGCGGATTAGAACTTCAAGATGTGAATTAGCAATGAGAACCCACCATCCAAAAAAAAAAAAAAAAAGCCTGTTTTCCTCATACAATATATTGAAACATCAAGTAAAGATAGAAAATTAAAAAAAAATATTAAACCTCCCAAAAGAATGGTACTTTTCATCCTAGTAGTTTAAGTCAATATTAACACTCCTTTCTGGCACAAATGAATCGGGCTGCTGGCCCATTTAGTCAAATAAACTGTGAAAGTTGCCGGTACTGGATTATTTCAGGATGAAGTGCAAGGGATGTTACCCTCCCCAGACCCCCAAAGAAATGTCCTGTTATTCTTTATCCCCATCAGTTCACGTTTAGCTTGTACTCTCTATGCTGCAGGCTTAGATCACTTCAACATAAAAACAGTAATAGAACTATGGATGGTCTAAATTAGCATTCTCAATGTTTGATCTCAGTGCTACTTTGTGGACATGTTCTTTGCAGATTAACAACGTATTTGGAAAGAATGACATTTTTCTCCACTAAGTCATTGTTTTTTATTGGAAGTCTCTTTTTCAAAAGGAAAAGAGGAACTGTCAATTTACCTTCTTTGTCGTACACACTGTTGTGTGTACCTTTATCATCCTGATAACAAATGCAGCAACAAAAACTTCCTCACATTTCCTATTAGTGTGCTTTAAAGCAATTCAGGAAGTTGTCTTTAGAAGAGAAACTTTCAAGAGGGATGTATCATTTAATGCCTGAGAACAAAAACTAGCATTATTGCTTCTGGGCACCAACCTAAAACTAGATTCTGTCATCACATGGGTAAACAAATTGCTAGATCATTACCAGTTTGACTTAGATTTGCAGCAATAACCTGGCCTATATCTAGACATGCTAAGCATCCATTGAGAACTTAAGAAATAGAATATTTTTCTGTTAAAGGACAACTATTGTAGAAAGAAAATGATCAAATTTACCTATTACACCAGAAGCTAAATTCACAAGAGATGAAAACAAGTCAGATCAGTTTGGTGTTTTTGTTGCTTTAAGCACCTACATTACAAATGCATAACATCTGTGAATAATTAGGTCCCAATTTCTTGCAGAATCTCATGTCAATGTATACATTCCAGATGCTTAAAGTTCATCACCTCATTTTTCTTTCAAGGTACTAGGTAAGAGACTTCAGCAACTCTCTGGGTACATTTAGATGGATATCTCCCAGGATAAGGTTTGTTTGTGTTTTTTTTTTCTGCTCAGACAGCAGCATGTTAGAAGTGTGTTAATTGCTCAAACACAAAATTGGGTCAAATAAAATGGAAAATCCTAAAGCCTACATCAAGATATCTTGCACAATACAGCACACTCCTTGCAATTTGTACTCTGCAATAAATGACTTTTGCATTAGTGGGAGGATAAAGATGTGGATTAATCAGAAGCTACAGTTACTCTGTCGATCTTACTAATGCACTCTATACACATACAGATTATTTTGTATAACCTCTTGGCAACACAGATTGACTGATCGGAGTCATTTACACTGGAAGGGGCCTCCACAGGTCAAGTGGCCCAACCTCAGCTAAGGTCACAGGCAGATTCCCATCTAAGCACGGGAGAATTCCAGCTCTGTATTCCTCACGCATAAGACTTCTCAACAAGTAGCTTACACACATATGCAGCCTGGGAAAATCTCCACTTATCTCTTTCAAGCTATGTTCCTTTTCATAGGATCACTTTTTACAGGATCATTATGCTTCTGGAATATCACTAAGGTACTAGACATGACCTTTCTATAGCTTAAACCTGTTGCAAGTGTAAATAGATCTCAATTGCTCAAGAGAAATTACCCTGGCAATGTTCAGAACACAGCGCTATGGTTCTGATTACCATGTTCAATAGTATCAACCTCCCAAATACCCAGAAGCATAAATTTTACAAAGATTACAGCATTTACTACAACTGTAATCAATCATACTTTAAATATCATGGCATTTACATCACAAAATTTATCACCTGAACTGAAAGAAGGACAAGAGTTTTATTCAGTTTTACTCCTAGTTCTATCCGATGGATATACAAGCATGAAAGTATCTTGGAATCTTAAAAAGATTCTCAGTATTTCATCTGAAAGGTGTATTCCACAGAAGAAAACACAGGTGAAAATGGCTGAGGACACAGACACATTTCCTTATCATAACAACAATTACCACTGGGGAAAAAAGTACGTACGCCCAGGTTCACAGCAGCAGTCTATGCTGCGACAGGCATAAGAAAATAGCAATAGTCAAGCAAATAGATTTCCCCCTTTGTCTCCCTTCTAATGCAAAACAGGGGGAACTACAAATTTAAGTACAGATTTATTTTTCCAGTTTCAATTTTTGACTGCATCGGTGCTTTTAAAGTGCTTTCTCAAGCAGCCCATTTAAACTGGGATGTGGTAAAATGACACTATAACTCAGCATGTGGCTTAACTAGAGATTCCTTTCCTTGCTCGGGGTGAAAAGGAACAAACTTAGGTGGGTGCTGCTGAGAGGGTTTTGGAGATTTGTGATAAGCGTGCGCTCAGGTCCACAATGCCAGCTTGGTTCATGCTCCAGCATTAAAGAACATGTCCTGTGGGCTTTTCAAAAGCAGGAGTTACTTTTGGTGCACATTTTCTTTGTGATACAGACTTTGTTAGGTCTTTCTTCAGTATTTTGCACTGTTTCTCTTCTAGAAATTTCTGAGCTCATTATCACCAAGACAACAGTCAAAACATTTGGTTGGGAAATTTCACTTCCCATGTAGCCAAAGGTGTCATTCATTCTAAAAAAGCAAGAAGGAACCTGAGTAAGTACTGGTCAAGTAGCCAATAACGCTAGTTTACTTCTTACTCTGTGGGTAAAGATGATAAACGCCTGCTGACCTCAACAAAAGAAGTTCTGCTTCAGGTATCAGCCCTTGGTGAATACTATGATTCAACAGCGACAGCATCAAAAAATTGTTCTCCGATTTCACAAAATGTCAGTACTCACCATCTTAAGCCACTGTTGCCTTCTCAGCAGCCTTAAATAATTCCATCTCTGGAAAACTAGTTTTTATCTAGACAGCCAACTGTACTAACCTAACCTTCCCGTAAATCATCTAAGTAATAGCAAACAAATCTCTTTAAGTTAATAAACAAGGCTACAATACTTCACATCCCAGAGACAGCATCACCACTGGAATGTATGGACAAAACTTCCCTGAAGAAATTGTTATGGCAACTGAAACTCTGAAAAAAAAACCCCAAATAGTAGTATTAACAATCTGTAACATTATTAGCACTACCTGATCCTGGACCCTAGAAAACACTCCAAATAAACTTAACATATCTTTTGTCATCAGACAATGCTATAGAGAAAGAAACAATCAGTTTTTTACCCCTCAAATATCTCAATATAGTTACCCACGGACAAAATTAAAATATGCCAGCTGATGCCTCTGTTTCTGGGTTTAAACAAAACATTTATTGTGGACTCTTTTCTTTGTATCATCCTGCTGGTGTGTCAGCAGCAAGACATTAAATAACGAACACAAAATATTTTAGGCATCGCCTAACCAAGTAGGAAGCATTGCTGCTTCCTACTCACAGCATACAATGGCTAATATCTGAAAGATCTTACCTCACTAATGATAATTATGCTGGCTGACTTTATGGTATCTTTTGTTACCACCTGTCCACAGTGAACTTTTCCATTTTGCAGTTATTAGCTAATGTCACTAGCAATCTCTCAGATAATTTTGCAAAGAAGTTCACAAGTCTGAAATAAAAGGAATGGAGACACTTTTTCCATAGATTGAACTAGCTGAAGAAAAACATGTTTCACTATGAAACCTTTTTTTTTTTTTTTACAATTGCAACTGATAAACCCATGGCCACAGCTCCTGAAGATGCAAAATTTGGTTCCAGGGTAGTTTGCCTGCCCCTTTTACTTTTTTTCTTTTCTTTTTTTTTTTTTTAAGATACTAAATCCACTTTGCCTGATCCAAGTTTGCAAATTTATGGAGTACTTCAGTGCAAAAAATATTTTGGTAGCCAGGGAACATGGATAATCATGTATACGTCCAGAGCAGCTGGTGGCTATGCTAGCATGGCTGTCCCCAAGAGCTGCAAAGTGGGGAATTCCTTTCCCTTTCATAGAACTTCAATAAAAAAGTGAATTGTCATATGTATTTCTTCTGTGGCCTTGACATAGCCAGGAAAGCTTATGGAAAAGATTATACAATAAGTAAACAGTAAGACAAAAAAAAAAGTGATATCATGGGAAGAAATTACTTGATGAAGTTACAATGGTGCAATCCTTTCTGAAGCTCACCTAATTTATTATCAAAGAAGTCGTCTTTATCTACTACAAATAGCTTTGTGTCCTCCATACAGACAACTAACAATTCACCATGTTCCTTTGAACAGAGAATCTTCCTTTCATAGCAAGACATGGAGGGACAGGAAGAAATTAAAAGGTTAGTTTAGCTAATGCTAGGAAGCTATCCGTCAAATTTGTATTCCAAACAGTGCCCCTGTTAGAAACCATTAAGCGCGTCATGTCACCTGGCTAGATAACCCTTGGTGGCCCATGCCAGATATTTTTGGTAGGTGGTGTAAGAAGCCACATACAAAATTCACCTTCTAAGGAAGATCACTTCTCATTCAGGAAAATAATCTCTGAAAAGTTCAGGAATATAAATCTCATTCCCAAACTCTGCTTATTTCTTTTCCCAAGATTAACAATACTTTCACCAAAGATGCCACTGACCCCAAACAATGGCCCCTTCTAAAGCACAACTAGATATAATGCCT
Organism: Balearica regulorum gibbericeps; assembly: GCF_011004875.1. Lineage (NCBI taxonomy): Eukaryota > Metazoa > Chordata > Aves > Gruiformes > Gruidae > Balearica > Balearica regulorum. Next base: position 13,854,146 of record NC_046189.1, on the reverse strand, counting down.
TGAAGATGCTGCATCCTTAACATCTGTAAGAACACTACTAAAGTAGATAAAAGTAGAATCTTCTGCTGTGGCATCCTTTCCTCAGAATGATTCTCCCACGCTCAGACCTGTAGAACTATGGCTGGTGTTCTTCTCCAGCAGAAATATAACAGATTAGACCTGTTCCCGAGTCGACTCTGCAGCTGAGATTTACTGTAGTGAAAAGGTAAATAAACAGAACTTGAAAGACCTAAACAAAGTACTTCCAAAAATGTAACTCCTGATTAAAACAAGGTGCACTCCTTTCTACACACAGAATAACTTCTTAAGAATTAAGATTTTATCCATTTTATGTCCTACTTAAATAAAAGGCAATAACAGCTTGCAGTGATCAAAGAGAAATCAGTAAGTATTTTCCACCATGTCTTGAGCCCAGATATAAATTTCAAGTACTTGATTCAATGTGAGGAAAATTAATTTATTGCCAAATAAAATAGTGAGAAACAAATACAAATTAAACCAGCATCTTCCCCTCATGCTTCCCTCTTTCCCCAAGCTCAATGTCACACCTTCACCCTCAACTCCTCTAAGTCCCCCCTGCTCAAAGCAGTGCAGGGCAAAGAGGAATGGGGGGTTGCAGCCAGTCTGAAACAGCTCCTTTCTATCACTCCATCCTCCTCCTATTTCCCCCTGCTCCACCATGGCTCCAGTCTCCACCAGCTGCAGTCCTTCAGCATAAGCCTGCTCTTGCATGGGCTCTCCACAGCCTGCAGTCCTTCAGCACGAGACTGCTCCTGCATGGCTCCTCTCCATGGACTGCAGTTCCTTCAGGAAATCTCCACCTGCTCTGGCATGGGGTCTTCTGTGGGCTGCAGGGAAATACCTGCTCCAGCACCTGAAGCAATTCCTCCCACTCCTTCTGACCTTGGTGTTCAGAGGACTGTTTCTCTCACTTTCTTCCTCAATTCTCTGTGCTGTGCAGCATTTTGCCCTTTCCTAAATATGCTTTCACAGAGGTGACACCAGCTTCACTGATGAGCTCAGTTGTGTCCTGCACCAGGTCCACAAACACAACCTAAAACCTAGAGATTAAGAACTTTGTGACCCTCTCCTGTGCTCCCCTTCAAGTTCTGCCCAAAGAGTCATTTGTAGGGTGCAAAATCGGCCAGACCTGCAGACTGATCTGGATTCAAAACAATGTAAGGGGGAGGACAGTTATTTGTACTGATAATTTGCTATTACACGTAGTGCAAGACACTGCTCTCATCAGCACAGCTCTGCCATTGTGCTGGCCCGTGTGGAGATGCAGGTGCAGGAGAAGAACCTGCGGGCAGGTGCTTGCTGCGAGAACTTCTGGAGCGAAGGGGACAGTGGAGCTCACCACAGTATTTCCCCTTCCTCAAGCAAAGCATAACAGCATCTTACATTTCAGTCATGCAAGGAATCAATCTTCAGCACAATAAACCAGAGGAAATTTCCCCAAACATGGGAAATTGACGATGATAGAGCAGGTTTTTTTTAAAAAAAGGGAAATTTTTGTTTCTGTGCTGCTCTGGATGGGATAAAAAGGCAATGGGAGAAAGGCAGAAAAGTGGTAGATAAGAATGTGTTAAAACAATTCTCCCACTCCCAAAAAATGCTGAGTATGAGTACAATGGTAGGAGACAAAAAAAGGGGAGGCCAGGGAGAGTTAATTTTATGGATTGTATTATGTTCAAAGTTAGACATGCACTAGAACCTGACATGAAAAACCTGTGCACCCACCAAATTATTGTGAAGATACTGATTTAAAACAGGTAAAGCCCTCTTTCCACAGATCATCTGTTCTCAGTAGAAGAAAGAAGGTCAAGAAGGTTCCCACTTTCTCCATCTCCCATGTACAAAACACTCCAGATGTGATAACAGCTTTGTCAACATCCAAGAACATAGAGTTGTTACACCAGTTTGTGTTCAGAGGATAACTACTGCACTGAAGATAAAAGCAAATATACACAATTATCATTCTAGCTTTTATTAGATGCTCAGAGCTCAGAGCATAAATAGCACCAAAATGAACAAAAGTTGTGTATTAAAAAAAATTTACCATTTAAAGTGAACCACTTCAGCCAGAAGAAACTGCAATCTTGAGCTGTAACTCTGAGAGCTTTCTATCTCGTGCAAACTGCTTTTTACAAACTTCACTTCCTCGTCTCTTCTCCATTCTGATCTCTTGCCGGTTATCTGGAGTATACTCTGAGGTAAGTGATCCTGAGAAAACATCCAACACATAGTGAACTAGGAGCTAAAAGTAGAAGCCAAGGAAGAAACACCTGCACACTTCAGAAAATTGTAGTGTCATCTGTAAGAAACATAGATAATTAATTTCCCGTTCTCTCTCCCATTTAATTTTAGCTTTAAGAGAAACATCTGCGAGAAAGTTAAATTTGTCTAAAAGAACAGTGACTTGACAAAGCACAACTGAATTTTTAGCATGGTCCTTTAGGAATTAAACATTGTACACTTAGATCTAGGATAGAAGATATTTTTAGGCCAAATTTGTGGCTAATTAGCAAAACCACTGTTAAACTAAGTCAGGGGCAGGGGGGTGTGTGTGTATGTGTAGAAATAGAGATTTGTTTTCCTCCCACTGCTGACCAGTGTTTCTCTCAAGATGTTTAAGAAAAGATACCATGTGAGGAGGGTACTACGTGAAGAGCAAGAATGCCTTCTTTTACCACTACATTCTTCAGTTGCTTATTCCTTCTACCAGTTCCCACTCCTAACTCAGCTTAACTTAGAGCATGCTTGAGGGTCGCTGTTCTAGGTGCTCCCAACTCACTCGGACTACGTACACTGACCATGAAGTTTTCATACAGGGAGATCTCTGTCTTCCCTTAAGCTTGAAAGCAGAATTCCACGAGCCATCCTTGAGGAGCTAAATATGAGCAGCTCTGCATCAGATAGAAAGACAAATGCAGTTCTTCTGGGGAGCTGGAAGAAACTGAAAGTTTTTCTTCTGCTCAACAGTACTGCAGAACACATGGGCACAGTCTCAGAATTTCTCCCTAGCTCAGTTAGAGCTTAGATTAAAATCAAATTCACAACTGAAGGCTCCATCAGTTCTTGAGACTTGATCATTTAAGACACTTGGTTTCACTAAACCAACGTAAATTCCAAGCACAAAGAAAGTTTGTCACATCAAGTCTAGATGTGACACAGATGTTTACAGACAAACTAGGATTTGCAGATATTGTTACTGACATGCTGTCAAGTGATCAGGTCAGATTATGCAAATGAAAAGGAAGTGCCCTCATGTGATGGGAGAAGTGGTAAGTAAGGATTCTGGTGGCATCCCTGTTTCCTCACCCCAGCCCTTCCCCTGTGCAAGTTTGGTTCTATAAATGCTGGGTTTTTTTGTGAAAGACCCTGAACACAGTGATTTGCAGCATAGATGGAAGATCACCTACAGAAGTGCCAACCCTTTGAGGCTCTGAACATGGTGGTTTTGAAGGACAGTTTGGAATGCTTCCTGTTCTGGATAAAAAGAAAAAAACGGAAAAGGCTTTGGTTGTTTTAAGGTTATCACAGGGTTAGAAGTATACATTAGTATTTCCTCATAAGAAATTTCTGCAGAAATACAATATTATCCACTTTAAGTTAAAGCTTACTCTGTAAAAAGCATGTATCTGAAAGGACTTCAGACAACAGCTCTCCACTGTTTCTTTATAAAAGAACCTTTCATTTACTTTAAGAAAGTGTACACAGGCAGTACAAAGATCAGGAGGCACCACTGGCCTACAGTTTCAGTATAACATGCAAAGATAGCAATGCATGGGTAAGTCTTCTTTAACATTTTAGTACACACTCATAAAAACATTGAGATCTGTCCAAACACTAGACATCTTGTCAAGCAGATCAGAGAGCACAGTAATTCTAATACTTCAGAAAAGGAAGATTTACTTTTGTTCTCTATTGAAAAAAATCTCTTCCTCCCACCAAAGAATGTGGGCTTTGTAGAAGTCATGTCATCAACCTTTAATGTCCTCCATTCTGTTCCTGCAGGTCCTCCCATAAGATTGTACACACTTTCTTCATGATCTCCATGTCCCTTGCAGGCTTGTACAAGTTCTTGAGTGGGCAAGCAAAAAGAACAGCTATGTCAGAACACAAAGACAAATCATCGCTGTTTTCAAGGTGCATCCAGGACTAGCACAGAGAACGTTAGCCTGGAATGTGGATGCTGGGACCGAACTCCTCCCTCTCCCACTGATCTGCCAACACACACATCTGTTTCTGGCTCTCCTGCTACTAATTGATTTCCATACCTAATTACATTTTAAATAGTATCTAGAGAAAAAGACTGTTCTACAAAGAGCAGAAGCAAGTCTCTGATCTTTCCTGGAGCCACTGAACTATTGATATTTAACCAACGGTTAGAGCTAAAATTTTAACAGTATTTTAGTAGTAGCTTATGCTGTATTGACACCATCCCACTGTAGAAATCCAAGTACATTAGAAAAATGACCAAACAGCAGATCCAATAGTATGTAAGTTTTTGCTCTCTAGTTCCTTCATACTGAGGATCTGAAATTAACTCTTATGAAATCACTACACTACAAAGAGATTTTCATCCTCCTACGAGCCTTATCAATCTCTATTAGAAAAAAGATCAGGAACAGTAAGAAATTTAATTTGCTTAGAACAGCATGCTCTTGTTTAAACAGGCAGACTGTCATTAGCAGAAGCCCAGTACATGCCAAATGACCAAGTGAGCTGCACTGCAGAGTTAAGGATGGTAGTAAAAGTATGAATTCCAATTATCCACATTAAAAGATCTGATTATATGTGCCCTAAAATATCTGCATCATTTAACCACAGTTAAGTGTAATTAAAACTGTATTAAAGAACTACATGCAAACAACTCTATTAATGTCTCCATTTTCTTTTTTCCCTTTTTTTTTTCTTTCCCCAAGATACATACATATGCATTATTAAGCATACAAAGGTAACTTTTTCCGTAAAGAGGTTACCATACACATGCTTTTCACAAGTTTTATTCTATCTAGTGCGGGCTAACGGATTACTGATGAGACTCTCACAGCATCCAATGCTCCCAATTTTCTGTCCAGGGAAGACTCCTTAGGACAAGGACACTCAGTCTTTGACCTGAGAAAGCATTCCATGCTTTTTAAATCCTTTCTGTACTAGAACAGGATGGGGCCCTATATGACAAACACCCACTAATACTTTCTATGATACAGCAGTACTGTATATGATCACTCCTTTGAAGACTCCCCAGAAAGCGCATCAAATCACTTCAGAAAATAAACATGTCATTTGTCATGTACATTAGAAATGGAATGAGATACAAAGGTGTAACAGCTTACATTGGAAAAAAAACCCAAACGCACATACACTCCTGTCATGTGATGAGATTTTTGCTTTCCCTTCCTTCTCCCCCCAAATCATACCTTAATTGATGCTTGTTGGATAGACCTGCTGAATAGCTTCTGACCTAAAAAAAAAAATCAAAGCCTGTTTTATACAACGCTTTTTTCATTCATTAATGAGGTGCGTTGTTGCTGGGAGAAGATAATCATTACTGATGAGATAGGCTCTGAAGTTTATTTCTACAAAAGCTTTGTTCAGAAGGGAAAGGAGATCAAGTAGAATTTTCTCATAAGAGATCTGTGAAGAGCATTAACTTTTCACAGTACCTTCCTCAGTCACATCACACTTCCTATCGCCAATGAAACAGATTCTTCCTGCCTAACTTTCTGAGAACATATCTGTTTGAATAGGCTTAAGGGAGCAAATTGTAAGTTTGTCAATGGCCAGCTACTCTCCACAGCCAGAATCAGGAACTCAAGTGATATGAAAACAGAGAGGCCAGTTTCTCAATATAAAGCCCTAACAGCTGGCAGAAATTATCCTTTTCTCCTTGTTTTCTCAAATCTTTTCAGTTGCTGTGAATGTAACAAATGGCCTGTGAAATGTGGCTGCCTGATATTCATCCAGGTAAGGGTAAGTCCCAAAGCAAGCAAGGAAAAACTTAATGAAATTAAAAGGAACATATGGACTTAGGATCCTGGGGAGACAGGAAGAAAAACTGACAGGAGCAAATCTCACCAGTGTTCACTTGTGCAGTGAACTCACCAGCTGCTTCAACAGTATGATCGGAGGGCCTGAGCCTTGGGTGGAGGACCTAATAAGTGTGAAGGAAGAGACACTTGGGTGGATACTGAACATGCTTGAGGTAGACAGCGCTGCAGTCAGAGGGATGAGGAAAGCGGCAAGTTAATTCAGTTGGAAGAAAAGGTGTATTTTCCTTGGTAACCTGTAACAAAAGCGTCTACGCTGCTGGGTTGAAGGTACAAGAGGAGTTTCTTCTTCATATTAGAAGACAAGAATGGGTGACTCACTACGGGAAGTCATTTAGCTGCCTCAGGTACTCACCAAAACTCAAGCAGTTCTGTTGGTTTTGAGGGCAGGACAGGCTTTCTTTTCCTTCCATATCTTTAAATTCCTACCATGAACTCACCCTATCCACTACTGGCATGGATTCAGGAGCTGCACTGAGCCTTTGCAATAGGCTCACAATCCCTTTCCAGGGCCCTGGAGCCCCCCCAGCAGGACCCTTGCTTTTCACACACCTTCAGGACCTTCTTCCACCTGGTCTCCCTGGAGCTCTCCTACTTGTTCTCCTTCATCCCCAGAAGCCACCGCTCTCAAGCAGCTCTTGTATTTCTCCCCATAAGCTCCTATAACCCCATAGACCATTGCTTTAAAAGAAAAAGTAGTTTACATTTGAATAGGAATATTATACATTAAGTTACTATATAAATATATACACACACATACATATACAGATATTTATCTCTAAATTTTGTACAAACTGCAACAATCTTCATACCACATGACCAAGTCTGGATTTTTGAATAGTGCAAAAAGGACTCATTAGCACTACTGGTTTCCATCCAAGAGGCTGCCAGCCTTGAACAAGAGTGAAGGATGTGTGCCCTTTTATGTCTTCTCTACATTTTAGCCAAAAATTATTTTTGCATGCACATACATAAGCACAGCCCTTCTTGTCAAGCCAACTAATCACTGTTACAGGTAACCAAAAATGAGGATAAATTGGAGAATAATTTGTTCGTTTACAGTACTGTGGAAGCTCAGGATTCCTAGGTTAGCAAAATAAATGTTTGAACATAACAACCAAAAGCAAACATCAGAAAAACATCTACAATTCCAACACAAAGTAATAACCGACTACTTTACACCAAGCTACATAGCTTTCTTTGAACAATCAGCCTTGAGTATTCTATGCAAACAAGTTTAAGTGCATTGAAAATAGTATTGTTTAGTTGTGATTTTTTTCATATAAATAATAGAGTCTTTTCTGTAAAATTTAGGTGGACATTCATGAACTAAAGTGTTAAGCTGGATATAGACTGGATAGGGGTGATGAGTTTGCGTTCCTCCATTAGCAACATGCACAAGACAAATGTAAACATACTCTTTAAAGAGGAAGTGTTAGCTAAATTAAAAAATAACACAGCATTAGACTGGAATATGCGTTTGGAAGACAAAAAACTGAAATTGTGTGAAAATGAAGGAAAGTGAAAACAAAAAAAAAGTATTAGCTGAAGAAGCATTTCAAATAAATTTTTTCGATGAACAGAATTGCAACTCTCATCCCCAGCTTCTAAAAACAAATAATTCTTTACTGGTTCTTTAAATTTCTCCCAACTTTTTGTTCCATTGTTTTCAGGGTAGATTATAAAATTCATTTCACAGCCTGCAATTCAGAATGGACTAAAAGAGCATTTCCTCCAGCTGTGAGCACTAAACCAAAAATAGAAGTATAATCAAAAATATCGTTCAGCACAGGATGAGGACTGTAGCTCATGGTGGGAAGAACAGTGACTGTTAAAGAACATATCTGTTAATGAGGGAACTAAGCAAGAACTGATAGAAACGTAACTTCTCTTTCCTTAAGTTTTTACACCAACCACAAATGTATTGTCTGCTTCGAGGAGAACCAAAACTGAAATAACCTCTTGCTGGTAATATTTAGCTGTAATTTCTTCTTTTGAGAATAAGCATTCTTGAAAATGAAGAACAATTCTCAAAAAATGAGTAATATTGGGAAAGGTGATATACTTTGGAATGCATTAGTTTAAAAAAACTGGAGGCAATAGAATCTCTGAACACAGCAGCATGGAAGGAGGTACCCATTCTGGTATATAGTTACTGACTTGGAAAAGTGACTACTGCCTGTGTGCTCTAGAGCTATGACTGCAGCAGAGAATGTCCATTTTGACATTTTCACAATTAACAACAAAAACAACCCCAAAAGGGTGAACCTTGTGGGATTTTACCTACCCAGAAATGAGTAAGGCATACCACAAAACAAGTCAGTGTAGAAATTAACTATGAGAGACTCCAAAGAACTGGAGATTCTCTGTGCACTTGCATCATAAAATATTGACTCTTATTTAATAAGAGCATGGTCCTGTTGGAAAATTCTAGTTTAAGCTAACCCATAAACATTAGCTTTAAATAGACAGGATTAACAGTGTTAGTTAACCTCACAGAAGTTAATATATTTTAAGATAAGACTAAAATATAGCACCTACCTAACCAGATGCTGCATATAAGGGTATTAGGAACCCAAGTTCAATGTGAGACTTTTTAAAGTTTTAGCTTTAAATACTCAAAAGAAAATTAAAAATTAATTTTAAATGTCCACTGTTTAGATGATGTTTGTGAATGCCCTGAATGTATGTTAACAAATTTAACAATTTAAAGATGTTAATCTACATGTTCGTATAATATCCCTAAGACTTTCTCTACATACACGAACCAATCTTTTTTCTGGTTTCGTTTTTGGGGTTTTTTTGCTTGTTTGTTTAAGTCTGAACAACAGAAAGTCCTCAGGATTTCACTCTTGTGCAGCATGCAGGAAAAAAATATCTAATTTTAAGATCAAGTTCTCAACCACTTAGTAGTGACTAAAACTAGAACTGCTGATATCACTGTATACAAAATAATCTGAACGTTGCTCTAAGAATTCAACATCTGAAGCAAACAATGTCACTGTTTAACTTGATATCTATGTTGACATCAGTTTCATTTAATTTACTGCTTTAAATGGATTCCAAGTTATTTGCAGGTGTATTTTTTTTTTCTTAAAGAACATGTCTGTGACAGATTACAACAACTCAGTGCTTGTCACTTATTATGGATTTGGATTAAACATTGCTAAAAGATATTTCTTTGCCATATTCAGGTTTTTTTAAGATCCCTGGTAATTATTTTGAGTAATATGGACCACTTTAGTCTTAGAAGCTGCCACTGTTGAAGAAGAATAGTTCGTTTTCTGAATGTTATAGTGACAGCACACTTACACATATTGCCTGGATTTAGATTACTTGCTTTGTTTTCTTGGGACTCTTTTCATTAGTAATGTATCCATGAGACCTACATCACGAATAGCAGCAGGTTAAACCATATTTATCTGAGCTGATAGCAGAAGTGCATAAAGCCAAAGGTAGATAAGCTGAAGTGGCAGCATCATTTCCTATGAGACAAGACTCCTGCTTTTAGTTGTTATGACCAATGACTAATACAGTACCACTACAAGCAGGCATGAACCTCATTATAAAGACAGAACATAAGTTTAAAGATGTCAAAGTTGAAAACATTCACCATTACAATTCACACACTTTTCTTCATCATACAACCTTATGTTCACCTGGCAACCTCACCTTTCTCCTCTCCTTGATCTTCACACCATTAACATTATGATCAGGTCAAAGTTGCATTTTCTTAAGCATCCATGTCCTTCATATCACTTTGAAATTTAGCACCTTGGACCTTCATTTTGTCAAAAAAAAAAAAACCCCATTGCTGTATTGATACACTTTGCTGTTGGATTCTGTGGTCTTGGAGCTGGCATATTCTATGGTCTCCATAGTGCCGTAACAGTCGAGGGTCTCACAGAGAAAAGTAAACCCAGCATTGTGATCCACATTCTAAAGCTAAGGAATTAAATTGTGGAAGACCTTCAGAAATGTCGACCAAAATGTGCCATTTGGATAGTATCCAAATTACTCAACACTTGAAATAGAAGAGAGATGTGGTGTTCCACAGGGCAACTGAATGACCTGGAATTGGCAGTGAGCCACATCAGTCATAAATCAAAACAGCTGTCAGAACTAGTGTAAAATATGGCTAGTCTGAATGTCGCAATACAACTTAATAAGAATGGCATTACTTTGAGAGCACCTGCCTTTCCAAGACATTTGGAGTTCTCCAATTTGAAAAATCCTTCCGGGCTTCACAGATTTAAATAGGTGAGGGACTATGGCAGTCTCTGATTTTATCTGGCTCCACAGACAATGCTTTTTCCCGTGGCTCTTGTTTAACTTGGCTCACACAGATAACACCCTCTGTATTTTCTTCAGCTTAAAAACAAAACAAAAAACAAACACTGAAATTCACACTTCACTCATAAGGCTTCAGCCCCCATAACTGTATGCATTTAAAAGAAAAATATTTCAGGAACTCAAGCTAATAGGTAAGCCATTTGTGCAGTTAACTGCTGTTTAGTTTGACAGCCAATTATGTCATCTACTGTATATAAGACATTGCAAGTTGACACGAATTTACTGCAGTAAGGGTCCCCTCAAGTAAGAATATTTAAACCATTTTATTAAAAAAATAATATTTGGAGATATAAAATTACTCACACAAGATGTCTTTCCTCTTTCCCGTGGAAAAATAAAGTTACCATGTTTTAATTTTTTTCTTTCTTTTCCAGGGGAAAGGAGGAATGGAGATGCTATTGCTGAAAAAATTAAGTCTAAAGCATGTTGATTTAGAGAATGACTTACACTTCAGGCATGATTGGATACTTCTCAATGACTGCACATACATTTCAAGCAGGAAATAGCTTATTCTTAAGTTAGCACTTGGACAAGAGAAAATCCAGAACACCAAAACATGTAGGATAATTTTAACAAAGTGCACATGTGCGTAAGTGTATGCACACACAGGAGAAAAAGTATCATATTTATCAAATAAGTTGGTATTTGGTCAAAGAAAGTGAAAAGCAGTTTAACTAAGAAATCATCTTTTTACAGCAAAAACTAAGGTTTGGGGTTCGTTGGTTGGTTTGGTTGTCGGGTTTTTTTTTCTTCAGTTAGCATGTTTTCACAGTAAAAATCTAATTAGAACCAGCAGAACCAGGTGAAAGAAGTCTATGCTGGAGCTCCCCATTACCAACTGTCCTGATTTTGGCTGAGATAATTTTCTTTCTAGTAGCTGGTATAGCACTGTGTTTTGAATTTAGTACCAGAATAATGTTGATAACACACTGATGATTTTAGTTGTTGCTAGGTAGTTGTAGTGTCCACGCTAAGTCAAGGACTTCTCAGCTTCTCACATCCTGCCAGGTGCGCAAGAAGCCGGGAGAGCACAGCCAGGACAGCTGACCCACACTGGCCGAAGGGATATTCGCTACCACATAACCTCATGCTCCGGATATAACTAAGGAAGCTAGCTGGGAGGCGGAACTGTTGCTCAGAAACAAACTGGGCATGGGGGTCTTTTTTCCTTTCCACATGTGGTGAGCAATTGTGTTTGTACATCACTTGTTTTATATGTTATATTATCATATTATTATTATTCTCTTTCTTTCTTATCCTATTAAACTGTCTTTATCTCAACCCATGAGGTGGTTTTTCTTCCATTCTCCTCCCCATCCTCTTACCAGGGGGAGGGCTGAGCAAGCAGCTGCATGGTGCTTAGCTACCAGCTGGGGTTAAACCACATCAATACATTTCTCTCCCTTCTTCAAGACACACAGAACAAAATCCACTGTATTTTCTATATTTACATATTATTGGGAAGACTGCAACTTACTAAGTGCTGGATGGCTGTCCACAATTCGTACTGGAATAGTCTGTACATCTCCCAGAAGAATCTGATGGATGCCTCCTTCTAGGCTTCTGGAGTCATCTACCCCTCCAACTGCTACCAGCTGGCCCATGGTGACCAGACTCTGATCAGAGCCGGGCAGAGTCCCAAAAGCAGAGGCAGCAGTGCTATGCTGTGTTAGACCGGCACCTGCTTGCAGACTGTGTCCCTGACCAAGTACGAGAGAATGGTTGGTTATTGCACTCCCTGTGGAATCCAGGACACTTGCAGGGCTGGGAGGGGAATGGTTATTTACAGCTATCAGGGCTGTTGATCCATTTGTGGAGGTAAAAGTTGACTGCAGCTGTAATCCCTGTGAAGAGAAGGCAGAAGTACTAACATACCAGTATTTATAGCAGGAGGAATTTGCATTTAATGACACACATTTTGCAATGCTTGAACTGGATAGCTTCTGACCTCCTATACCTCATCTCTTTTGAACAGTCAATCCCAGTAACCCTAGGCTAAAGTTGTATCAGAAAACAATTAGGACAATTAGCAGCACCTAGAAGACTACTTAATGACCATAAAGCTCTAATTTTGTATTGATATTCAGTTTCAAATCATTGCCCAATACTGCCCATTTCCACAAAAGGCGAACACTAAAAGCTAAGCATACTGCTTTCAAAACCAGAGAGTGAGGTGGGGCTATGTTGACTTCAGAAAGAGAAGGGAACAGCAAGTAGAACAGCACCTTACTAAAGACTGTATTTCTAGGGAAGAGATGATGCATTTCACTGGAGTTCAGGAAGTACGAAGGTAGCTTTTCGAAGAAGTAGTTAGGGAGAAGGCTAAGAGAGCCAGCTTTGAAGGGCGATGAGCTTTAGAAGAAGCTCTTTTAGCATGACATTCTTATCCCCACTTTTCAGCCTTTCAACAGCTGGGAGCAGTTTTAGGATTTTAACATATTTTCTTAAAAGGCTGGAGAAGAATTTAAAAGGAGTAAGTAAGACTGACTTATCTCCCCTCAGTTTTGCAACATTTTCATTATGAAATGACTGGACCACGTGGAAAATGACTAGGTGCTTGGTTTGAGGCAGAAACCCACTACCTTCATTTTCTTAGTTTTGCCTTCACGAGAGACCCTAACTTCAAAGCGTCAAAAGATGGTAGTGGGATCCCCTGCACTGCAGCTATACGCTAAACTTGACATGCAAGAGAGGCCAAAATATGAATTGACAGCTATTTCAAAGTCCGTGTTACCCAGCCATTATTTGGAATCAGTAGCTGAGAGGGAACTTGCTGTTCTCAGCTCACCTTCAGCATTCCCAGTACAGAATGTATGATGTTCTGTAAACAACTTGACTGTACCTGAAGTTGTGCAAATATCTTGGGCTGAAGTGAAGAGAGCGAAGACAACAGCTGAGCTGTTTCTGGTAGCAAGGACTCCCCGCTCTGGTTGGATTCTGCTTTGGTGACATCTGACTCCCCTGCTGAGCTCCCTACAGTGCCACAGAGAGGAAGCAGACAGTTATGACAAATTGCTTCTTCCCATTTAAAAGCCTCCCCTGCAAAGTGAACAAACCTCTTCAATCTCAATAGAGACATATAAGACATGTAAATACATATATGCTGTTCTCTTTGCAGAAGAACTTGGATGCTAAAGAAAAAAGGCTGGGTATGAGAAAAAGACAATACTGTAGGAAGATTGTATGTGTCTGTTCAGAGTGAAAAAAGAAGCATCAATAAATCCGTTGTGGAGAGCAAAATAATGGCAACCTACCCTGTGCTTTGAATTTCTAGTTAAAACATAAAAGCTGAAACATTTCTATCAAAGCAGCAATCAAATAATTTGACAATACATACACCTCAGTAAGGGATCAATAACAGACAGGCATCAAAAGAAAGTGTTGTCTTCCAAAATAAAGATCTACACAGGAAATCCTCTAAGTCTCACCACTCTCTTCCAAACATCTCTGTGGAATTAGGGTAACTTCTACGCAATATCACAACAAATGTCCATTTATCTGGAGGCCTTTCAGTCTACAGATTACATCATATCCTCAAAATTCTTATTTAATGCAAGAATGATGGACTTCATTTCCTGAAGACTTGTAAAAATTGAGATTCACTTATAGCAATTTCTGCAAGAAAACTTCCCATGAGATCATTCCATTTCCTGTTTGAGGTACCCAGAACATTTTGGATAAGATTTATCCAAACACAAGCAGGCATTGCTTAATTTCGCAGCTTCATTGCTATAATTGCAAAAGAAGAGCTTGCCCTGTGCATGTAGATTAGCCTGGTGAATGGCAAAAATTGAGAATATTCAATTCACAAAAAGCTTTCTAGCAGAAAATCATACAAAAGTTTCCAGCAATCTGACTGGAGATACGTTTTTCAACATATATACTGATTTGCAAACTCTTTATCGTAACTGACCGTAAGACACACACTATAAATCTCCTTGAACATAACTACTTCAAATATTTAGGCTCTCTTAACACTATAGAGAGATCCTACATACTTATGTGAATATTCATATGTAGGAAGAGATGGTAGTTCTTTACTTAGGTTGTATTCCACACCAACATGCCTAAGAATAAAGCTAGTAGTTCAATTCCTTATCTACCCCGCTGCATGGGCATTCAGTATGAATGCCAGAAGTTAAAAGTAAATTTTATATATATATATATATATATGGATACTTTATCTCATTTGTCATTATACTTCATAAAAGATGCAAAAGGGAACACACTTAAGTTTGATAGCTACAGTGACTCTTACACCTAGGAGAAAACAGAGAAAGCTCTATCACATGGAGATCAGATTTCTGCACAAGAAGGAAACAAACACAAACAGCTGGGCTTAGTTCTGTTATTGTTTGATTTCTTAAATGTAAATTTGTCCCCATTCAGCACAAGTTGAAATGAAAAAAAATATTTACACAAACAGTAGTTTTAAAAGTCAGTGCTGGTTTTCCTTGTTACCACTTCACATACATTAGAGTTGATTTTTTCGAAGTCAAGCTTCCTTTTTTGCTTAGACTTGTAATAGAATTATAAATATGTGTTTGCAATGTGTGCAAACACATACCCACATATTGAAGTGGAGACAAGATATGCTGGAATTAGAGTATCTGCTTATATTCACTGAATTGGTGCACATGTACACAAATCCAATTCTCTAGCTTCCTTTAAAACTCAGTATGTCACTGGATGGATGTTTACACATTTGACAGGCTACTTTGCCTTGGAAAATCATCTGTGAAAGACAAAGAAAACAAGAATTGGTCTTCCTGAACCTTCTCCAGCATTCAGACAGCTATACCAAAAGTCATCCCTGCTGAGCTCTGTCACAGCTGTTGAAGGTACAACTATTCTGTGTCCCTCCATAAAAGCTCAGTAATGGAAATACTAACATAGACACACAAGCTTAAGCACAGTAAATCTGCTTATATTGCAAATTCATTTTTTTCCTAAAAATCAAGATTTACTTAAAAAAGGACACTATTCAAACTGAGCCTAAACATTTACCTTGTCCTCTTGACACTTGTCAACACTGAAATTCTTACCCTAAGAGCACCAAGCATGCATGATGCTTTTCAGTTCAAATTGATCCACAGCAGCAACAGCTAAAAATGAGAGTTAAAAAAACTCCCAAACAAAACAAAGTCCAACATTAGCCTTTTTATTAACTGTAAATGCACTGGTGTACACGAACTGCTCCACATAAATCATGTTCACCAAGTCATTTCGGAGAAATCACAGAGTGAGCCAAACCTCTGGAGGTTTATTTTTCCTGCTACAACAAAGATAAGAAATAGATCGGGCCAAAGAAACACAAACACGTCAGGACTTCTTCAGGCAAGAACCACAGTGGAGGGTAACTGTCAAAATGAGTAAATCTTTAAACATGGCAACTGTGGCAGTGCCCCTTTGGTCCCGATAGACTTCTCTATCAGCTGTCTGGAACAAAAAGTACCCACCACCATGTTCCAATTAAATGAGGAAATAAGCTGGCAGTGCCACTGACACTAAAAACATCTCAGAAGAGTGCAGCACTATCTTAATGTATCCAAACAATTAGGCTCTTCCAACTTGCTGCAATCACATCCCTGCAAAAAGCCAGCAACTTTTCTGATGAGTTTCCTATCAAACCTATTAAGCAAGGGATGGAGAAAGCATCCATAAACATGCAGGAAAGTTCTTTTGGTGTCACACTAGACAAAACATCCTTGAAACCTGGGGAAAAGGGCAGAAAATTCTCATTTTAAATTTATTACCAGCCACCATGATCCAGCATCTCAGCCTATGTGGAATCTTAACTATGTGGGTAGTAAGTTGATCTAGTTAAACACACCTGTATTTTGTCTTAGTACATGTTTTGAAGTTGAAGTAACAGTAGCAGGAACCCACTTCCAACGAAGGAAAAATAGTGTAACTAGCATCTTCATGGACTTTTGACATTAACACATAAAACCAGAGTGTAGATTTCTATAGAAACATGGGTTTGCAACTGAGTGAGAGGTAGTATAATACTTTGTCAGGTGGCTTCCCAGCAGTCACTGGGAAGAGATGCTCCTTTGGCTTCACACATTAATAAAGAAGTTACACCTATGAAGAAACATATCTCGCAGCCCTGCTGCCACTGTCAAAGCTGTTTATTTCTATTCTAAGCATTAAGAAAAATGGAAAAAGAGTGCTCTCAACTCTGACAACAGAAATACAACATTTGCTGTTCAGGGCCTGTCCTAGCAGTGGAACTCATCACGCCAATGACTTTGTGGGAAGCAGGAATTGCAATGTGCATTCAAGTCCTTTTTAGCAAGATGTTTAAGCATGTGTGAAGCACAAACCATTGAGGAACTCAACTACCCAGTTGGCTCCTGGGTAATGTGTGCCCTGACAGATGTATGTGTTCAGTAAGAATTTAATTTTGTCTGCACAGGTGTTATCAGCACCTTCATCCAAGGCAAAATGTTCTTTCCACATAAGCATACTGTTAAAATCTTCAGTTACTTGAGGATGCTAAATAAAAGCCAAAATTACAGTTTTCATACTTCTGCCAACCCCATCATGACTACACGTTTTTCCACACATGCAGTCAAATAGTTAGAAAAAAGTATGCCAAAAGAGACACTCCAAAATAATCCTCCTTAAGTTCAGTTGAGTGACAGAACATGACAGCAACCTCCCTGGAAGGAAAGTGAACTTCTGATACACAGCTAATAAAACAAATCGCATTTGGAGACACTTAAGTTATTAATGCAGTCCTACCATCTGAAGGTGGTGACGCAAATGTAACAGTCACTGTTTCTGTGAGAACGTTTCCACTGTCTGTGGTCCACTGCAGCTGAAAGGAAAAAGATCTCAGTTCTCAGAAAGGGTGCAAGTTTGTCTACTACAGGAACATAGGCTCAATACAGGACCCATTAGAAAACACTGTCTAAACTGACATTTTCTTATTTACTTATAACTATGCATTTTGGGAGCTCTTGGTTTGCAAAAAAATACTGTAAAAGATTTTTTAACATGCACTATACCAGGAAGGCTAAAGTCTGCTCATGACAGTTCAAAGACTTTAAAAGAGAAAGTAGTCAAATCATTTGGCTAACTAACAAGTATCACCCACTCACATGGGCCAAGAGCAGTGTAGGAAGAGGGAAAAGACTGATGACACAGCATGATTTAACAGAATAGTTTGTCAAAGATGATTCTAAATCAGCAATTCCTTAGCAGTCAGCCTTATAATTGGGAAAACTAGGATCACTGTGCATCCCTTATAACTCAATATGTGGAAGAAAATTAAGGAACAACACATAAGAGTTACTGAGCATTCTGAAGTATCTACTTCATGCTTACTTCACTTGCTATAATGTGCATTTATTAATATTTACACATTCAAAATGTTGTGCAAGCCCTAACTTAGACTGCACCTGAGACATACTTCATCCCCATTTTTCAGAAAAGTACTAGTAACTTCTCCAAAACACATACAATGACAAAGCCATGAATAAAATGTTCTGACATTGCCAATTTTTCTACACCACATGGCTTCCAGTTCATGCAGTCATCATGAAGTGCTAGTATTGTATAATTTGTCAAACAACTAATAGCAATCTAATGCTGATGAGATAAATACTGAATAAGGTCAGAAGGTTTTATTCACGTTTAATCCAATCTTGCTCAGCCAGAGATTCCACTGAAAATATTGCTGCTGGAAATATAAAGTCATAGAGAATTTTGGATTAAATACAGCTAAGTGGTGAAAATTAAAAATAATATTTCCAGTATTTAACTCCAAAAATCAAAAAGAAACACAAAGGCTAACATACCGTTGCTGGGATACTTTCTGAATTACACACCATCTCACCATTCCTCAGGGATTTCTGCACTTCATGAATATGGTTCTTGATGTCATTCACAGTGGGGAAGAAGGACAGGTTATGTCTTTCTGGCACTTCATCAGGCTTGAATAATTCTCTTTCCACATACTTTCTGTCGCATGTTAAAGGATATTAAAATATGTGTATTTAAAATATATTGTGCTATTTCCCTCTGTTATAGACATTGCTACCTTCTCCCTCCCCTTATTACAATGATGAGACAAGAGCAACCTAGACAATCTTCTGACCCAGTTCATTGTGCATCTGCTACAGAGTTTGGAATTAAAAATCCCCATTTAGTCAACTAACTTTAAAGAGAACAGCAGCTCTTAGGGGCTACCTACAACGAAACGGAAAGAGAAGACAAAAGCTGGGAAAACAGATTCTCATGCCATATGAGAAATACATTCAGTAATGCATCAGTACTGCCATTTAGTTGCAAACTAAATTAATCAAATGCAAAAGTAGATAACAGCACTACAGACTGAGAGCATGCCAGACAGTTCTGTACCTTAGTTGCTTCCTCACTGCATAGACCTGCTCTATTCCCTGAGACACCAGTTCTCGGATCTTGTCTGCCACTTGAGGATGAAGTCGGGAAGGCAGAGTACAGTTCTCATCTCTAACAACTTCCTCCTCCTCCTCAGGAGAAGACACAGAAAAATGGGACGGTGAAGAAGGGAGGCAGGAAGTTTCCATTTCATGATATTGGTGGGCTTGCTGAGTGGGTAACTGTACATACCACCTGGCAAGAAGGAACGAGTTTCTACACACAATTCTCAAGCAAAGGCAAAAACATTAGTCTCTTGGTTGTTTGTGATTGTCAGACTCTTCCTCCTAGTTAGAGTAACTTCAGTTTTTACAGGCCCTGAGCTGGAAGATATTGCCTTTCAGACCTCAGGGCCCCCTCACATTTTTCAATGCAAAACAAACCAGCTCAAACCTGCAAATACTACAACTATTTCTATCTATTCCTTGCACGAAAACATCTGCTGAAGTTCCACAGCTTGGCGCATAACACATTTACCAAACTAAATACTCCAGAGCCACAGAAGTGTTACTGACATCGTGGGATTTTTTTTACTATTGATATTAAGCAAGAGCCTTAATAAATTGACTAGGTAAAAAATAAAGCAAACCAAGCAAATTATTGCTCTTTTTTGCTTCATTTGTCAAGATAAAGAAAAAAGTGGAAGTTTCACCTGAGAACACCGCCAGCATCTATCAAATTCTTCTTCAGCATGTTGAATGCTTTCTCCTGCTCCATTCTTATGATTTTCTTGTCAATTTTAGGGTCAGTAGGAACTCGGTATTCCGGAAACTTTTGAACCTTTTTAATATAGATCCTTTCAAGGGGTGGGAGGAATAAAAAAATAAAATTCTCATTCAGTACACTTTGCCCTCAGGGGGGAAGGCAAAAAACTCACCTACTTTGATCAAATATTAGTATAGAAAAAGTTCAAGCAGAGTGTTGCAAGGGGTGAGGAGTCTCTAAGAGAGCCATAGAATTGTTAAGATTAGTAGATGGATGCAGATGGATACAGATAGACACACTTCAGTTCCAGTCTGGAAGCCATTGAGTCAGAGTGCACACCAGCAAAAAATCCTCTGTCTCTCAGTACAGTAAAAGCACAGCACCATTGCTGAACAGGCTGTAGTTCGCCCAGCTTGAAGCCAGACCTGAGCACATACATACTCAGCTACAACTGTCCAGGTAAACACACTCCTGGCTCAGTAAAAATTGAACAAGCACCCAGGAGGATGCTCAAGGACAAGGAAAAAAAACATTAGTGTTGGATAAGGAGAAAGTCCCCAGTGAACAGGAAGAGCTGTAACTCCTTCAGCAAACAGGAGATCTGCTAAATTAGGATTGACTGATGTAAGTGCAATTAAAAGCCCAAAGGAAAAACAACAAATAAGATGACAAAGTTTTAGGACCAAAAGTGGTCACAATAATTCACTAATGCACAGTTAGAGAATGATTCCCACTTGTATTTCATATCCTCATGTACCGCTACTTTGCATCCAGGCAATCTATCAAATCTCAGCCTTATTCAGTTTAACAGGACAGCATTTCCCCTTTCCCTCTAAATGAGTCTCAACCTCAATTTATCAAGGACATGAAGCTAAGAGCTACAGTGCACATCAGCTACCACCCCCAAACAGTGCTCTGTCGAGCTCACAGAAAGAACGCTTTCATAGGATGCTGAGTAGGTCTTCCAGCTTTACAGACAATTCTTACCTTGCTGGACAAGTGGCTTTGTACAGATGGCCGGAGGTGCTTTCCTGCTCACCAGCTTTTTTGGGCTGGAACCCTTTCCTCCTTGGCCCATATTGGCACTCCATTACAATGGCTCTGCTTCCTGGGAACAGAAAGTAATGTGCTCTATTTATTTGAGCAACCACTGAAGCCATTACTGTAAAACAGTAACTACAGAAACAATAAGACTTCCAAAACAGTTATTTCTGTTTACCACCAGACTCCCTAGAAGGCAGAACACTTAAGCGCAGCAAGCATTTAAATACAGTGCAAATTCTTCTCTCTCAGCACGTAAGAAACACGGAGCATTTTCAAAGCATTTCCCAAACTTATTACACCTCACAACACTCCTGCAATGTATATGAAGACATAATATTGGATTCTGCCCTTGTGAACACCAGTACTTTAGAAGATGAGCAGCCTTGCAAGTTACCAAAGCAGCACAATGCTGGTAATAAGCATAAGAGAAGCAGAATCCCCTAAATAACTGAAAAAATCCACATCTGAAATCAAAGGTCAGCAGCTACTTCCAGTTTCCTGTCTTAAATCAATACTTCAGACCATGCTGTCCCATAAATTCCTACTTGCAAGTCTGACCTGTCTTATCTGCTAAATAACACTGTTTCAGTGTAGCATACCCCCACAAAACCAGACAGGCTTAAACAAATATTGCTTAGCTCTAAACTGGAAGTGACTTCTTCCAGTCAGACCTCTAACAAAAGGGGTAACAGGCATAGCATTAAAGTGTTCAAGAAAGGAACTTCTTCCAAATTTCTTCCACATCATGTTTAGTTATCTTTTATTTATAATTCATATACCCCAGTATGCATGCAAGGAGCTGCCTAAACCACAAGTGATATAACCAAAACCTTTTAAAGTATCACAACAGCAACATAATGTGTTTCCATAAGATATCTAATGACTTACTGCCTTAGAGTGTGACATTAAAAAATTAATAAAAAATATTTTAAAAAATCAATGCAAATAAAGAAATAGGAAATTTAAAAGATAATTATGTATAACAAACATATCTTGTCTTTTTTAAAAACAAACTTAAAATTGAAGTTCTAGGATTGAAAAGATTTCAACGGCTTTAAACTAGTCCTTGCTAATATCAATCTCAAGAGCAATTTGATGGGGCCCTTGTTTTACAAAAGTATCAACTATCCAAAATTCTTATTAAAAATAACAAACAAGATTTTGATGATTAGTGCATGTTTTACACTATAGGGAGCTACACAACTTCTCTATATTTCCCCATGGATGAAGCACAGCAGGGCAGTTATTTCAGATTGGTTCCACTTATGCAGAAGGGATAAATTCCTCGAGAACACCACTTTTGTCTTGCACAGTTTAGAATTCAGTTATTTGGGATTTAAACTGCAGTTCAGTAAACCATATTTACAATCTCTGCTCTACAGGTGTAAAGGATTTTAATGAATTTCATAGGGAGTTATAAATCAAATCTAAAGGTATTGGAAAAGGAACATGTCAGAAACATATGTAATGCCTGTTTGGGGGCCTGAGCAAAACAAAAAATATTACAACTTAATTATCTGAGTCTCTGTTAACAGTTTACAACATGTTAAAGAAAAAATCTACATGTGTTTTTTGCTCTAAATATCTTACTGTGGGGCAACTCATTTATCAGGCAGATCTTACAGAAAACTGAAGATGTCTCATATGCATTTTGGGGAAAAACAAAAAAGTGTAAGTTGTTTTGGCTTTGTTCTTAGCTTTCTTATACCTCATGGATTATGGCTGAAGCTTTAAAACTGGTGGTAACATTTTACTTTTTCAGTTACTTTCAAGAAAAAACCCCAAGCACATAACCTACATTCCAGTCATTCATGATATCTATGTAACAATTAAAAACTGTTCATTCTGTATCCAAATGAACTCTCAGTAATTTCACATATGCATTGCATCAGCTACATATATAATTACCAACCTGTGAAGTCTGCACATTCATTTAAAATAAAAAAAAATAATCTGTCTGCTGTGGTATGTTGATGTTTATTTTTCTTTTAAAATTTCTTCAACTTTTTTTAAAGGTGCCATTTAAACAGTTGATTGACTCCTGTGGAACAAACTCTTCAAAGGATCTCTAAGTTAGGCAAGAATACTCAAACAAGCTTTTACCCTTATGACAACTTCCATGTCCCAATAGAGCAGATGGGACCTCCATCTAAAGATCTCAGCACAAGAATCCCCATCAAATGGTGCTTAGCTAATTTATTTCTAAAGAGCAAAAGGAATTAATCACAACAAAACATAAGCCTGTAGTTTCAGGGAAACAAGCTCCTTCAGACTGTGTCACCTAAGCTGCTCTTTTTTTATGGTTGTGCTTTGACTTTATCAACACTAAGGAACAGCATAAAGATCCTTCGTTATGGCCAGTTGGCAACTGACATTGAAATTTTGAAAGTAGTTATTAAAAGAAAAGTTAGTTACCTGCATTGACAAAGGGGATCCCATCATATGGGACATACTGAGATTTCCACATCAACCGTGTGGCGGGTTTGGCTGGGCTTGGAGACTGGCGTGTCCCCCACACACTTTGTGTTTGCTGCTTGTGTAGCGTTAGGACACTCTCTAATTCTGTCTCGCTCACACAATGGCCACGGTACGAGTCCCCAATTTTCTGTATGGAAAGGAGGTGAAATGATAGAATTATTCACCCAGCTGACTGCTGAACATTACACAAGAAAACAAAAGCAGTCAGGGACTCTGGCAGGTGAGGACACAGACTCAGATTTTTGGCATTTCTTGTTTTCCTCCCCCCACTACTATCCTCTCAAATAGATTTACCATAGGATCTAACAACAGAACACTCCCCACTGAGGTAAGGAGTTTGTCAGCCCTCCAAGACCCTAAGTACACCAAGAACCGCTGAAAAGATTACAGTTACTGACAACTCTGATTTCCACAGGACAACGTCACTCCTGTTGTTTTCCCAAACACATACTTCACTTGCAGCCACGTCCTAGGCAAATTTGTCTTCAGTGAACATTTTCACTTGAGTCCCACAGAGAATCTCTGAAGCTCTAAAAATTGGCAATGTATCTACTTCAACACACACACGCTGCACTGAGCTGGAGCAGAATACACCTGCTTGTACCACCAGTAACTGTCTCATCCACTTAGTGCACTAACTTGGAATTGAGTATCTCATGTAATATTCCTCCCAGTCTTCAAGGCATTCGTGATTCTCAACATCACACAGAAACATAATATACCAGATTTGCCATGTGCAAAACGATGGTGGTTTCAATGAACTCTGCTAAGCTCTGGGCAACTCCAGAGAAACTGCATCTAACCTGATGCAAAGTAAAAAACAAAACAAAACAAAAAAACCCCAAACACACACACAAACAAAAAACCCACAAACAACTTGTCGACTTTGCAGCATCCCCCATGACAACTGTTCAGCCACTCAGAGCCATCACAGCTGGTTCAGTCCTGGTATACCAGTGCCAGTCATCAAGCAGTGAAAGCACTGGGACAGAGAAGAGCGTTCCATCCAAATTCAGAATGCCATGCTCGTTTCTGTTCATACGCAGCTCAGGATCAGGCTGATCAAACAGTTGGAAGTAACACCCAGAGTAGTTTGCCAGCTCAGTATTACCCCTATCTGTAGGGCAAACCCATGGTGAATGAGTACTAAAGTCTGATAGATCTATTTTGCCACCTTCAATGTTTAAATAATACTGACAACAAAAGCAGCAACAGTGACTCTCCAAGATTATTATGATACAAATACTTTACTGACAACTGCAGAAAATCTGCCTCAGTCACTTAAGAAAAGCAAAATGTATGTGGTTAGCAAGACCTACAGTCAACAAAGAACAAACACCTTGTGAATGAACCGGGCCAGCACCGTGCTGCTGCTAGCGCAAGCTCAAAAACAACAGGTTATGAATGCGCCGGCTGCATAAGTCATTCGAGATACCACTTGCTTACACTTCAGCAGCTCACTGCACTGCAAGCACACTGCTCCAGCAGTTAAGCAAGCGTACGCAGGCTGCACTCACACAGCTGTGGTGAAGAGAAGCTGGCAATTGTTTGGTCAGAAATAAGTAACATTTCTGTCCAAAATCTGATCTGAAAAATCCAGGAGAAGCAAAGCAGCCTCAGAAGTACCAGAAGCACCTTCTTTACAGAAACATCCCAGATGCCACCTTTCGCAAGAGAGATAACAGTACCACTCCACACAGTGAATACTGCATGACCAGCACTTTTCCCCCCATATCTTATACCCGTCACTATAAATAGGTCATTGACCTGATTCTAAGGAGATGAGAGAAGACTAATAAAACTGTTGTGCCAGAAAAGTAGTGATAACAGCTAAGGCGCTGTCTCCTATTCTGGCTTTACTTCCGCACAAGATAGATCATTTTCCCAAAATTGGTGGGAAGAGAGGAGAAGAAAATTGTACGGCACATAGGATCCCTGCTCTCTAGGAGCTTCCCAAGTAGGAGCAAACGGACAAATGAGACCATCTGTTCCACACAAATAAATGAACTTAGCTTTGTACAGTTGATTAATTAGTGCAGTTTTTAATTACACTCTATTTCAGTATGCTGATACATGCTGGAAATGTATTCTGATCAGACTGCTGAAAACTAAGTAGGTTATAGAAAAATAACTGTTTCTTTTAAAATCCTCTTTTTATTAACAACGTAATTACTTTGAAGTAATCTGATATTCTCCAATCATTTAACTCCAGCCAAGCTTCAAGCCAAAAAGAAGAGCAATTCCTTTTCTACCCCCTGGCCTCATCTCAGCAAGGGTACATAAAAGCTTACACTAAAGTGCACGCATCAAGACTGCAGTCTTCCTCGAGTGAACTGACAGCAGCAGGATACCAGAGGCATTACACTGTCTAGGCACAGCAAGCGTAAGCTCAACATTTCAAGGCACTCAGGGAATCAACACCAAACACAGAGCTTAGTGCTACTTTTGGACAGCTGCAGCATACACTGCTCTGTGTTTGCCTGCAGTACTAACTGCCAAAGGAGTCATTGCCCTTCAGTGTTCAGCCCTGATCAGCTCCCTGGGATATACAATTGGCAGCATGTACAGAGGCTATACCATGGCTTCACCTGCTGGCACCTTCTGTGAAATTCACCCAGACCTCCATGCTGTTTAAGCTTGTTTCTATTCTGGCAAGTGACTGAAAGAGTGGTATTTTGAGTTGTCACATTTATCTGCACTTCTACTAGATCTCCAAATTCCAGTTGGACCCTTCTATCCTGTTACTAGTAACAAAACATTCTGCAAGATGGTCACACCTGAAAGATAAATGACATCTCAAAATCCCATTGTCTCTAGTCTGTGCCCATGAAAAGGCACATGCATCCTAGCAGTCTCCAGTGGATTTCCACTGTGTAACTGACAAACTCAGCAAAGCAACTCTGCTGATAACACACAAAGAGGAAGAGAATTTGGGTTATTCCTCCTTGGATGGGCTGACTCTGCAGGGAGAATAGCAACTTTTTTTTTTTTTTTTTTAAAGGAACAAGGAGGTTTAACATGTACAGGCAATAGTTCTGCTGAACAGCAGAGGCAGATGTTTATATCCTCAGAACATTCAAACAGACAGTATTTTGATTTCCTTTTCTCTAAAAATAAGAGCTCTTTTATAAATGCTGCTACTGTGAATTTTAAACACAGCAGGTGAAATTTCTTGTAATAGATAGACCAAGCAGATGATAATACAAGTCCTCCTATAAAATGAAAACAATAAGAAATGATTCAGATAAGCTACGCTGATGTTAAGACAAGAAAGTATGTGCCACATAGTGCTAAAAACACAGTGATAGGGGTCATATATCTTACTGGACTGTAACAACTAACTGGCCATTTGAATTAAGTGACTCTTTCTGTGAAAACAGTACCTCCATCATGGAAGAATTCATGTTATTAATTTTCTGACCTCTTAATGTTTAAGTGAACCAGCTAGAGAAGCATGAGTTTTCCTTTAAAAAAGTATTATGAGAAAGTAAAACAAACATCTATTAGGAAGATTCTGATAGGAGGAGGAAGGAGTAGGTGATCTCTCAAGAATGTTCCCATCTCCCCTCCCTTCCTTTTAAGTGATTTATGATGCATTCTAGCTGTTGATATCATCCCAGTCACCAGGACAGTTCTGCTGACTTCTAACAATATGCAAATAAAGAGACAGTTCTGTTTAGGTCAAAAGCCAGCTCAGGGAATAAAGACAGAACATTTTTTTAACAAAAGAGAAAATAAGCACAAGTATCCATGCTGGTACAAAAACAAACAAACAAACAACTGTGAGAATATCTAGAATAGAAATCCTTAGTAAAACACTGACATTAAGGTGCTCTCATAAATCCCAGACTTGACCCTGGCAAGTCACAGGGATTTTGATTTCTAAGTGACAACACACACTAACAGGAACAGTTACAGACTTGGGCCTTACAAAAGTAATTTTATTCTTTAATTGATGGATTACTAAGGGCAACAAAAACCAGTGGTTTTAAATGTGCTAGTAGTACCATTACTATTTCATAATACCAGGAAACTTCAAACAACTTCTACAACTATGAACACCATTCCTTTCATGGAATAGGATCAATATCTTAGATCTAGATGGTAAAACATCAAGTCAGAATTCTTTGCAGCTCACCTCACAGTTCCTGAGACGGCATGCCCATGCAGGCGTATTTGGCGGCAACGGCTGAAGAGGGATAGGAAAGGGATCTTCCACTACCCTAAAAAAAAAAAGTAAAAGTCTATACAGACATCCAGGAAAGCAACAATTTAGTCTAAACTACAGGTAACATATCAAATAAGTGCATTTTATGTATAACCTACAGCATATGATCACACTATAGATATTGTATCAACTTGCCTTAAAAACCTGGGGTTCATTATTTCATTGTTTTAATATACAAGAAACTCTGCTCCCTCAAGCTTCAACTTTCCCTGCAGTTCCTTCGCTGGATCACTTTCAACTCTTGGTTGGCAGTATCTGCTTATTTGGAGTAATTTCAGTAATTTGCACCATACTATTTTAAATGCCCTCCTATTGCTCTGGACAGAATATATCCAACTCTCTCTGCAACACATGTACTTTTAATTGCTTTTTCCCCTGCTTTGGCACATTGAAAAGCTGCCTGCAAACACAGTTAGCTACACATTGCTCACTAATACTAAGGGTTCATAATCTCTGTTCTATGGTAATTTTGTGATAACCACTGCAGCAAAAACAAACTGCAAGGAAAAAAAAGTACTAACAGTGGATCAAAGTGATTGTTCATCCTTGTCCTGACCTACCTGGTGGTTGGGTTTTTCGATACGGTGAGAGATGCCTGTGGATGTAGAATGTAACTGCTTGCACTGTCTGCTATAGCAGCCACCGCCGCAGTCTGCAAGTTCCCATCACCACACTTCCCTTCCGAAACATCTTTGTAAAAATAAAACATCCTCCTGGTTAATAACTGAACTCAGAATGGGGAAATGACAAGCTATGATTAAACTTTGTGTGTTGGAAAAGCAAGCATTTTGCCATATGAAATAAGATTTCTAGATGACAAAGTAGTTTAATAGTTGTGAATCAATACTCAAACTCTAGGCACACATATGAAGTTACACTTGATAAGGTTTTTTGTACTCAGGGACTTTGGTAATCATGCTACTGTTAATGAATACTACCACAACAAAGCACATAATCAGAAGAATTTGCAAAAATTACTCTACTTTACATTTCCACAAACTCATGTAGAATTGCACAACTATTTTGTTCAGCTGCAAATCACACACTTGTTACTTTTAAAAATAAGAAAAAAGGAGATTATGATACTGCTTTGTACTTAGAAAAAGAACACCTAAATAAGAAAAAACAGGCCTCTTGTAATTGAATCCGACATATTGTTAGAACAAATGTTTTAGCCTTTCTTGATAACAGGGAGCAATCCACAAGCCAAAAAATACTGTTAGACTAAAGCCTGTGCGTATAGTTAAACAAAAACATAATGGAAAACTGTGAAAGCAGACATTTGATACTTTGGTCTCAACATAAAGAAAACTGAGCTCTCTTTAGATGTGGGATTTTTTGCCCTTCAATTCTGAAAGCTTCTTTCCTCCATCCCAAGAAAGAGTGATAAGCTACTGACTCAGTACAGAAATCGCTCCACTGTAAAGTGTGTGCCAGAACACCCCTAAGTGTGCACCTCAGAGTAACACCACTCTGGCTCAAAGCTAAGAGCACTGGTTCCTTCTACATAGCCATGCCCTTAAGACACTAAAATCTACTCTGAAGCCTGTGCCATTTCCTGCATTACCACCACCTGCAGGCAAGTGAAATTCAAGGGCTGACAGTCCATTCTTCTTTCCCTTTAATCTCTATAGTCAACTGCTGACCAGTCTTCCTAACTGTCTTTTAAAGATCAAATAACTACAAAGTCTTTTACACAGTAAGTTTCTAGGAAAAAACCGCCACAACTAAAACTAAAAAAATCCACAAAAACCCTTGTAGCACTATTGCAGAACATGTATTCAAACACTATGAAACAGCTATTTGCAAAGAGGGAGCCCCATGTAGGGTGAAAAATGGGAATCCAAAAGTAGTATTCGCCATTGCAACTTATTGTCTACAAAAACTAGCAGCAATTCTTTAGTAACTGAAAGCTCACAGTCAGCTTAAAGTCATATAAGACTACACTGTAACCAAACAGTGGTCTTACCCACCCCCAAGAGCAGGTGGAGAGAGCAGGAAGGATGAGCATCAGGGTAGGAGCAAGCCTTTCAATGCAAGGTCATGAAACCATATTCCAGCTGTAAGTGAAAAGGGCTGGATCATGACTTGAATCCCAACTCATTTTTTCTCGCCACACAGCATCAAGACTCTAATCTTACCTTTGAGCTCTCAATCCACAGGAACACTTAACTACTGCTCACATTTTGAGAATTTTATACAGAAAAACGAAAAAAAAAAAGTTTAAAAAACCTTGGAAAGTTTAACAAATTTTAAGCATATCCTGCATGATCTCTTTTTGTCAGAGGAACACATCCCCTCAAGTCCCACAAGTTAAACTCACCCTGCGTGCTGGTCACATCCAGAAGCTGACCTTGAGGAATAATCACTTGGGCCATTCCTGGCTGGGCAGAAGGAATGACATGCAGCACCTGCCCATTTTCTGACTGGCTGGCAACAATCATCTGTAAGGCAATCACACAAAAGCATGAGTGGCACTAGTTTGTATGGTGATCATCATAGAGCATGACTGGGCTTGCTTATTACCAGAACAGGAAATATCTTGGTTGGAATTAGGGTCTGTAACTTAACTTGATTTCACATCATAAGGAAACTACCTATTTACTGTCAATTTCTTAAAATTACTCCCCCCCTTTTAAAATAGCCCTTTAATTGATTAAAGGAGAGAAAAAAAACAACTTGCGGGATTCTACAGTGAATTACATATTTATTTGGAACTTACAACACTACTATTAAAGCTATCAAAAACCTGAAAGCCATTCATAGTTGGATTAACTGTAACCCCATTCATGGACTAGCAGAATTAATCACAACACGCAAAAATTTTGACCTTTACTCCTAAGAAACTGACCTCATGGGCAGTATTTTATGCAAAAGCAGATAGAAGAAAAGCTCAAGACTTTAACAAAAAAAAAAATCTCCTAGAATTCTGGAAAACTTAAACAACTCCTTATGGTAAATTTTCCCATAATTACCAAAGAGTTGCTCCTAACAATGTTACAAAACCTAGAATAACATAAAATATCATCTTGTTTCTGATTTCTTAGACTTTAAATGGGTGAAGCATCTCTAGTGCTAGTACAACACATGCCAAAAACTCTCTGGGTGAGAGCGCTACCTTTTTAAAAATAAGCGTTAAGAATTACAAAGCAATGTTTTAAGCAAATTAATTGGGGGGAAAGGACAGACATAATGGGTTAGCTTATTGCTAACATTCCAATCCCCTCAAAAAAAACCACGGAGAGACTTATCCAGGGAATATAGAGAAAGCAGCAGTGGTAGAACTACGGGATCTCATCACACAATAACATCCAGGCTTGATAATGACAAAAGACATAAGTTGTTCTTTGGAGACAGGATTTGCCTACCTGAGGAAGGGCAACTGGAGCATGAACTGAACCACTGAAAAGCTTCACCATATTGCTAAAGTCTGAATCAGCTGTTGTTACAACAAGCAAGCACCATGTAAAAGAGTTCATGTAAAAGAGCCCCCTCGTCTGTGAATAAACCACCTGCCCTGTTTTCAGACACACTCACCATCTGTGCACTGGGCCCTCCTAGGGTCTGCAGCTCGTAGAGAGGCTGCCCAGTTTGGTCTACCAGGTGGAACTCCTCTGCAGAGCGAGGCTGCGGCTGGGATGGCCGCACGGGTGCAGCCAATGATGGAGAACTGTCCAAGAGGCGTACTGCGATGGGCAAGGCTGTGGGAGAGTCACTCTGTCCAAACAACAGATCCCTGGGATCCATGCAGGTTAGATGCTTTCACAGAGGAAAAACAGTAAAATGTACTTTAATCTTGAGCAGCAATTTCTATTAAAAAAAAAGAAAAAGAAAAGAACATTTAAAACCAGTGTGCTGTCATTTGACCAACGCAAGAAGGAGTGCAATTTGTTGTATCTCTTGCAGCAATCACACAAACAATTCTGATGTTTCTGCTACAAAAATTTGTAAACCACAAATCCAAAGAGTGGGGAAAAATGTTTCTAAATTTAATATTAAAGTCAGACCTGGGTCAAATAACCTTCTCAAAAATTCTACAGGTATAAATCTTCCGTGCTGAAACTCTCTACTGTAAACTACATTAGAAAAGCAGCAACAAATGGCACTAGCATAGAGACTATAAGCACACTACTAAACCACTACCTGAATGATGCTGTATGTTAGCTGAAGTAATCTGCAGAAGAAAATTTATGCACAGAAATCACTCTGACTGGGAATATCTGGCAATATTTGATAATAAATACATTAAAGACCCTTCTTCCCCAATGCCTACATAAATGTCCTGTGCCCTGGATTCTTATTCGCCACACTTGGTCACTAAGACATTTGACCTGATTTTCAAGTGTTCTGAACCCCTCCTACTCCAAGGCATGTCATCAAGTATTCTTTTATTAAAGGATTTTTTTAACACAATAAACCATATATTTCTTCAGCACTATAACAGGAGGTATTAATATGATTACTAAAAGTTGTCATTTCATGTAACATCTGCATATTCATCAGTTCAAAACTGAATGGCTTAAGAATCCAAGGGAAAGAACTTTTGTACTTTTTCAAAAGACACAATGTATTACTATAAAGGCAAGAAAAAACACATTGATTAAATATCATACTGTAAATTAGTCAGAGGGAATGTAAAGGAAGCATCTACAAAGACAGGACATTCATATCTCACCTGAAAAACCTGATCATTTGTTTCTGACTCTCCTGTACTATTACAGTTGCCTATGAACAAATCATTAGTGCCTTCCATAGCAATGTCACAATCAGCTCCATTTTTTTCCATTACAAGATGACCTGGAAAAGTTACAAAAGTTTATTGCAGCCTTCCATACTTTAACCTCACCAAGACATTGCTGGAGGTTTTTTTTTGGTCTTACAACTTTAGTCTTAAAAGTTCTAACACCGCTGCAAGCAAACAGCAAACCCCTCAAGAAATCCTTGCCTCTTTATCACTTTATTACTCACTGCAGAAAAATTTCAGTGCGTTGCTCCAAGAGTATAGTTTAGACTTTTGTATAAGACAATTTGCTTGACTTGATATTGTACACACAGACACAAAACACACATACACACTCATGATTTTCATCTAAATATGTCCACAAGCACTCAACTTACAACCACACACAT
This sequence comes from Balearica regulorum gibbericeps, assembly GCF_011004875.1. Taxonomy (NCBI): domain Eukaryota; kingdom Metazoa; phylum Chordata; class Aves; order Gruiformes; family Gruidae; genus Balearica; species Balearica regulorum. The sequence continues at coordinate 13,821,740 of NC_046189.1, read as the reverse complement.
CTAGAGAACACTTGATATTTAAAGATATGCCAGCACTGCTTTACAAAAATATTAGTCATCTACTTCCATAATCAACAGACAGGATTCGCATTACCCAACTGTGTCATGCAGCCATCCTGAAGTAAATTACATTTGTTTTAAAGGGTTATAAAACAACATAAAAATGAAATAAAAATACTATTGTTAGTCTACAGCAGCAAGCTTTGGGCAGGAAAAACACCAGGTATCTGAAAATTTGGCACGAATCCTGGTGAAAGACAAAAAGGTGGAGCTCCTGGCACTTTGGAGATTTGCCTCCTATCCCAAAGAAAAATACTTCAAGGAGCTCAGCTGCCCACTATAAACCTTCAAGCAAACAGATAACATTGGACAATGAATTGCCACATCCACAGGATAATGGTTTTACCCAGACAGTACACCCTTTAAAGCGGTGACCAATCCTAAAAATTCATAAGCAATGAGACAAAATGACAAATTAACTTGGCCCCTACATTACTAGAGTACATATATACTAGACTACACACATAATATGCCAAACTGAATAGAAGAAAACTTAATTCCTGCAGTTTAGGGTGAGGGAGGGGGAAAGGTGTTCAGGATTTTTCCCTTCAATATTAATTTTAAAGACAGGCAGTGTATTAGCACACAACTCCTACGAGCTTTATCTTCTTCACCACACCACATAGTAAATTCCTTGAGATGGACCTCGTCAACTGTGGTTATTTCAACCATTTACAGCTTTTGTGAGGAGAATGTAAAAGGCTAGTGAGTGACTTGAAAAGAACTATACAACCCTGGAAGCACAAATTTATTTTGCTTTGCAAAGATATGAAGGACCACAAGCAAAGTAAATCCACATCTCCTCAGCTTTTGAAGCTGAATAAAGCATCCTGCTGATACAAACATCATTGTGAAGATAAGCTGCTCATATGCTCAAAATACTAAACACTTTAAAGCAGATTTATTTTTCCATTCAAATTTCAAGTGATGACACTCCGAACCAAGTTCCAAATGAAGTTACCTCACATTTACCAAATATTTTGTAGCTTTGGATCTGAGAACAATTATGAGATGTTTCAGTTAAAATGTCTGAAGCATGTTAGCAGCAAATGAAAATAACAGAGAAAACTAGATTTCTTCATCACTCAACCATTTCCCTTCACTTAAAAGACGTAAAGAAGACATGTCAGTTATGTCAAAGCAGCACATTTAATTCTTTGAGATAAACTGAAGAAGTTTCTTCCAGGGATACTGATGATGCATACCCTGAGTGTGCTGGAACTCGACTACCAAACCAAGGACGGCCCAAGACAGAACCAAGAATCGGGACAGACCAATGGCCCAAGTAGCCCAATAGCCTGTATCTAACACTGGTTAATAACAAAGCTCAGGGAAAAAATGACAGCAGTAGGGTAAATATAGTGTGATACTTATCCAGCTTCCTTCTATAAGTAGCCCAGAATTATCTGCAGTTTTATCTTTGTGTTTAAAAAATGCCCTTGGCATGTTTTTGCCCTGTGACTTTGTCCAATTGCTATTCTAACCCAAGCAAACCATTGGCACACACATCACCCCGGACAATAAACGTCATGGTTTAACCATCCAAGTTTCATTAACCTAAGTGCTGTGCAACCCCAAACAACAGAGTTTTGGGTATTTTTTTCTGTCTTAAAGAAATATACTTTTATGGATTCTTACAACTACATACATAGTTAATATATTTTGTAGTTGGGTAAATATTGCTAACAAATTCCTCAAGACAGTTAAATGCTGTATACATACATATGTATGGATATTCTGTCATGAATGAGTAAATAACATACACACATCTCCTCTTTTCATAACCACTTTACCCAAGTGCCACAAACATTTCCAGTGTAACAACGTTGTACCCCACACTTAACAAAAGGTTGAAGGAGAAACGTGGAAGTTTACTGTTAGTGTAAAACAGGATCAACAACTGTATCCTCAGTGCACATATCAAATGGGCAGCTCTCCATGCCTCAGCTTTAGCCTTAACGCAGTTCCACTCAAACCGCTCTACAGGCTGCTCTCCGTGAAGTTCACCACTCCAAGGCCGTTTCCAACTCAAGGGTTAGTGCAGTTTAATGCCATAGGACTGCTTCCTTTGCCCTGGCTCCGTTTGGGAAGCACTTTGCTCAAAATAAAGGGAAATCTATGGCCATTGCTATCCTTGGTTCGACTCTACCAAGAGAGCAAGCAGCCACAGAAACTGCTAGCAGAGGCAAACACAATAACCATCATGAGCATTTTATGCAGGGTCTTACAGACAGGATCTTCAAGAGAGTAAACATGATGCACTGCAATCAAGTCTACGCATTACCATCAGTGGTTCGATTCCAAAGAAAAATGCACTGATAGTTCAAGATCGTTTAGCAAAACAAAAAAGGCAGTCAGATCTCAATTTATTTACCCATCAAGAACTCCCATGATAATACAGCTGCCCAAGCCAGGGGCACCTCTTGCATACGCTGGGTTCTCACTGACTGTCATCCACAGACACAACTTGTGTAACATCAGGAACTCCCAACAGGTTTTCAACGCCCACTCTGAGCTGAGCCTCTCTCATAACAGTTGCAGTCTCCTCTCTAATCCAAAAGCCCACATAGTTTGTTAATATATAAACTTTTAAAGACACTAACAGAAAAGTCAAACTAGCATTACTTTAAAATCCTATTATTGTCCAGTCACACCTCTACCCTGCCTTACAGATTTCTGTATTTTCTTGCCTCCAATTTTTTATTCTATAGTAATACCTATACCTACCAGCTACAAGCAGTGTACCCTAAAAGTACACCAGTTCTAGACTGGCCTAATTTTAAGGTTTTCTATGAACGCTTGCTTCTGCTTTCCCTCAGTTAGGAGGCCTCCTTATGAAAACAACATGCAGCCAGACTCCAAAAGGAAAACCTGCCTTTCAAAATCCCAGAGCCAGTTATTTTAACACCGAGTCGATCGTGCAACATTTTGGTTATAAGAAGAAACCTAAGCTGTAAAAACCAGATGAGTCCTTTGTGATAATAAGCACATTCTACCTAGGAGTACTCTGCTGGGGCTGGAGGGAGGGCATTCTCTTACATTTTTCAAGCTTCAAGTTTTCAATGCATACCCATTAAAAATAAAATTAATTAAAAAAAATCAAAGCTTGACTGTTTAAGTTCATGTTTTTTAGCATTTCTGACAGCAATATTCCCCATTCTGGTTTTAATTTATACTTCATGACAAGAAATACATACAGTCAAATGCCTCACCAACAATCTTTTTTGTGTTTTCCATGAAACGTTTCAGAGGTTTTATAAAAAGATTTAAGAAAATTGCACAGCTTACAACAATTAAACACTCTCTCTGAAAAAGCTACCTCTGATGACATTTCTCTACCACCATTGGTGAAGGTCAGAAATTACAATGAAACATAACAGGGAGAAAATTAGGGCATAGCAATACCCTTAAGTAAATTAGTTACAATTAGCTTTATATTAGCTTGTACCAGGTTTGAGATTTAGCTCACCTCTGTCATGGAAGAGCAGGCAGATACTGTTAAGAAAGCACAGAAGACCTGGGGACTCCTACTTAAAAGGCTTCTCAAGTAAGTCACTTTTGTGCAGCTAGCACAAGTATCTGGAAAACGCACCCGTGTCAATTACACTGACAATGCTAACATTTTTTAAGTACGCTTAAGAAATAGATGAGATTTCAGAGTCTCACAATACATCAAGGCTCCACAGCTGCCTGCTCCAACAAGTTGCCCCAACCTGAGTCACCACACATGGAAAGCTCAACCGTTTCCTGAGAGGCCACAAGTAACTGTCAAAAAGGCGGGAAAAAGATACATAAAGCAAGCACAGAGAGGTACTCACACAAGCACCCTTCTCCCAGAAAAAGCAAATTCACTTACAGCTTCTTTTAGTGCCCACTGCACGTTGGGTTTATTACTTTTAATAGGAAGTTTATTGTCGATGTGTAACTTTACACGCAAAGAAACACAACCCAAGTTACGCCAAGACACCATCAGCAGCAAACAGTCCCACACGACAGCTCGCCGGCTCCAGCAACGCCGCAGCCCCACACGGGAACCACTCACCGCCGCGGGGGCAAAGCCGGTACCGCGGGCTGCCCCGCCCCGCCCCGCCCGGCCGGGGGAGCAGCAAGGCGGCCCCCGGGTGAGGGGGAGGCACGGGACACCCCTCCAGCCGCGCAAGGGCCCCACAGAAAGCGCCCCCCACACCTAGCCCTGAGGGGAACCGGGGGGGGAACCGCCTCCCCTGCCCCTCACCCTGCGCCTCCCGCCCCCCCCCCGGTCACACCCCTCCGCACCACAGCCCCGGGTCGGGGGGAGCGGGACACGCAAGCGTGGGCCCCTCCCGCCGCCCCGGGGGGAGAGCGCGGCCCAGCCCACGGCGGCCCGGCCGCTGCCAGCCCTGTGGGAGCGGGCAGAGGACCCGGCAGGACTCTACTCAACCTCGCCTCAGCTCCCGCTGGCACCGCCATGCAAACCGCCCCTCGGCGCACGCGCGCCACCGTGCGCGCCCTCGAGCCGGGAGGGAGGGAGTGGGCGCGCGCGGAGGGCGCTGGGAAGGTGGCGGCGCGAGGCCTCTCGGGAGGCGTAGCTCGCGGGCCGCGCGCGCGCGGCATGCCGGGCCTTTATCGTCTCCGCGGCAACCCGCCGCCGGCCGCGTGGCGCAGCGGCATCGGCGGCGGCAGCGCGCGTGCACGGCGCGGGCCGGGGAAGGGGCTTCGGCGGGGCCGGCGCGCGGGCGGGAGGCGGTGCCCCGCGGAGGGGCGGGCGCGGCTAATCGCGGCACGTGGTCGGGGGCGAGGCCGGCGGCGGCAGCAGCATGGCGCAGCTCACGGCGCGGTTCCGCACCGAGAACCGCAGGTGAGGGGGGCACGCCCGGGCCGGGGGGGGTGGGTGTGAGTCGGGGGTAGCGCAGAGGCGGTAACGGCGCTGTGTGCCCGCAGGTACGCCGTGGAGGATGTGCCCTTCTCGGTGCCCGCGGCCTCTGAGACCACGGACCTCAGCCATCTCATCAACAAGCTGCTGGCGGCCGACAACGGTAGGTGCCGGGGCGGGCGGCCGCTTCTCCCAAGCGGGAGCTCAGAGCGGCCCCAGGCAGGTGCCGGCCCGGCCGCCCGTCCTTCAGAGCCGCTCTGCCAGGGGGTGACGCGTCCCACGTCATCCTCGTGTTTCTGACCGCACGCCCCAGGTGAGGGCACGGGCTGCCCCGCTGCCACACGCAGCAGGTGAGACAGGCTCACGCTTTGGCGGGTTTTGAGCCGTTGCAGCGTGTGGTGCCGCAAGTGGGGCGGCTCGGGGCAGGGACGGCCGAAGAAACGCGCTGTCAAAGCGAGGAGCAGCGCCCCGGTACTGAGGTCAGTACTGGGGTCACTGAGGTCAGGGTTCAGCCTGAGCCGGCCCTGCCCTTCTGTTTCGGTCCAGGGGTGCCCAGAGACGGCACTCGATCTGAGAGTCAGCAGGTACCGGTGCTGGTGGGCAGGCCCGGGGGAAGCGCTCTGACGGCTGGGTTAGCGTGTGTCCAGCGCCACAGAGCCGGCTGCCCCAGCAGATGGGAATGGAGGTGTTCCCCGGAACCTGGCAAAAGAACGAATGAAACCAAAAGTTTGGTTTTTATGAAAGCCTTTGAGAAGAGCTCAACCGTTCTGCCGATGCTAGCTGAAAGGGGCTTGGCTGACTTGAAGGATTTTCAGGGGAAAGACACCTGTGCAATGTTGGAAAAAACCATTTTCTGTAAGAAACTAGGCTAACGGTATCTTAACCTGCCGAGACTTCTGCAGGTTGCTTTAACCCATGAAATTGCAAAGAACCTTGAGTAGAAATCCAGTGCACAGCGCAATGCTCTTGTCAAAATGCAGGGCCTTTGTCAACTGTGCCATTACAGAGGGAGAAATAGGAACCAAAAATTCTTAGGATTGTCCTATTGCTGCCTGAAAGGCAGGGTCATAGCTAGTGATGACAGAGACGTGGGGTAGCAGTGGCAAGTTCCGTACAGAACAGCGATGAAGCACTGCTGGGGTTTGATTAGATATAGCTACAGAGAAAATGATTTAGCAAATAATGTGTTAACAATGAGGCAAACTCAACTCTTAGATCCCTAACAGCAAATTTTCCTTCTTCTTGACTGACATAATCCTGTGGAATTCATGGGCTGCCCACTTACAACTGGGAGAAGAAACCAACTGTTTTGTGGGGTTTTGTTTGGTTGGTTTTTGTCTTTTCTAACGGCTTGCTGGCTCCATTCGCCTGAACCAGCCACAGAATGATACTGTTCTTGATGGTATCAAATAAACAGTGACACCTGAACATGGATTTTTCCTAATTTGTTTCAGCGGATCACAAATATGTGGAATTTGACTTCCTTATCAATGGCCAGTTCTTGCGTGTGCCGCTGGTCACACACATCGAAATGGAAAACATCTCCACGGTAAGTCATACTCAATTTCTCCCCACCTTGGACAGTAGAACAGAGCCGGTTTACTTCAATCTGATTTAGGTATTACACTGTCATCCTGACGAGGTAGATTGCCTTCCTCAGTTTTATTTATTTTCTCGCTTTCCCATGAGAATTCCCGGTATGTTTAAATCCATTTTGAACTGCAAAGTGATTAGAGAGTATGGGACTGAGCTGTGCAAAGAACATGGGTATCCAATCTGTTATCTGTATACAGTTCAGAGGGGAAATTCTTGTCTCAGTTCATCATTAATATATTTTTGTCTCCTACTCTATTAGTTACATCAGAGGATAATGGGGGAGGTTAGTATTCCCTCTAGAAAACGCTGTGAAGTATTTTAGACACCAGTTTTGTATGGGTAAATACAGAAGAAGAGGACCCTGAGAAGAGTGAAATTACTTGCTTTTGCTTCCAGCTTGCTATTAACAGTAATTTGATAAAAATATGGAAAGCAATGTAATTCAGACACTTTTTTCTAAAGACTTAAATTCCACTAATGTGGCAAAGGACTTGGATACCAAGATATTTGCCCAATAAACTTGTATATTTGCACCGTGCTACAATTTAATATTTCTGTTATTGACTAAAAATAATACAACCACACTAAATAAGTGTTTTGTCTGTGAGCTCAGGAAGAAGTGGTGGAAATAGAGTATGTGGAGAAATACATGGCCCCTCAGCCAGAGGAATGCATCTTCCATGATGACTGGATCAGTTCTGTTCAAGCCACTGAAGAATGGTACGGCACTAAGCCAATTCTAAGTTGTGCCTTGCTTACTCCTGCTGTGTGCAGAGGACTCCATGGTGTCAAAGGGAGTGGTGCTCTGTATCTTTAAGAATCTGGGGTTTGGGGTTGTGTTTTTTCCCCTCTTTGCTCTTTGTTTTGTTTTTTAACCTGTCAAGTCAGTGGGCTACTTGCTTTTGTAAGCAGTTCAGTTTTAACACCTCTATTCTATGCTGACACTGACTTTAACGTAAGCAGAAAACAGTGAGAATCACTGAACATGAGATACTGTTAATACAAATGGATAACGCAAATGCTGCTCACTATCCTTTCTCTTAAAGAACAGCAAGGTTTCCTTATCTTTTTAGCTTAAACCCTTGGGTTCAAACATGATATTCATTAGCAACAAATAAAGCAGTGAACCTTTATGCAGAGCTTTTCTTTAAAAAACACACAACCATAGTTCATTTGCCAATCAACTAGGCAGTGTTCCTATGTTTCTTTGAAAATGCTTTGAGATGTTCTAGTAATGTACCATGAACAACAAATTATTTTTTATTTTAAATGATGTAAGCAATTGTAAGTCTCACCTACCAGAATATGCAGGACTCTCATTGCTTTTCTTTTCAGCCTGTGCTCCTAGCCTTGCAGTTGTAGGTTTTACTGAAGCTTTACTCTGTAACAAAAACATTTTTTTTTACTTTTCCAAACTTTTTTTAACACACAAAGTAGCTATATTTTGAATTAATTTCAGCTAACCAGTTAATATATTAATATTTTTCCAAGTTTCTGGTTGAGGCTTTTTTTCATGAAAACATTCTTGGTCTTAAAAGACAGTAATGTCTCAAATTCTGTACCCTGTAGGATATTAACTGGCTGCTACGATCAGACTGCTCGAATCTGGTCTTTGGAAGGAAAATCCATCATGACAATAGCTGGGCATACAGAAGTAGTGAAGGATGTGGCATGGGTGAAGCAAGGTCAGTTTATACATTAGGGGAGTAGTAATAGTTTGATTTGTTGGGGGAGAAATGTCAGCATTCCTCAACCATGACTATTTAATTATCTAAATGCTGCAATTATTTCAGTCTCTGTCAGTGGTATTAGAAATTAAGTCATGGTGCAAGTAAAACAGTGGTAGTTTAACATGTACGTTGTTTATCCACCTTGCAGTCTTCATCAGCAAATATTGGTGTGTATATTTATATTAATTGTACTTGGAGGGTAACATCATGTAAACTGAGATATGTATGAGTTTCTATCTATCTGCTGTTTCTTCTTTGACTATAATAATTATATATAGACTATAAAGGCTTTGGAAAGCTGAGCTGGGTGCAAGCATGACTTTTTTTCTTCCTTAGACAGTTTATCATGCCTGTTACTCAGTGCTTCTATGGACCAAACTGTCCTGCTATGGGAGTGGAATGTAGAGAAAAACAAAGTGAAAGCCCTTCACTGCTGCAGGGGACACGCCGGGAGTGTAGACTCGGTAGCTGTTGATTGCACGAGAACTAAAGTGAGTGACTCCTGGAAAAAATGTCTTTGGGATGTTAGCAGCCTGTATCTCAAAAATCATCTCTTTGTCCCTGCATAGGTACATCGTGTTATTATGTCTGACACACTGATAAGTTTCTAGTCTTGTTATAAGCAGTGGTTATTGAGGATTAGGAGTGCTACATCAACGCGAGGCTATCTTTTCAAAGTGATGCACTTGACCTCTGATGTCACGAAATCCTGAAGGTGACTTTAGATAGCACAAGCAATTATACTGCTGGTTTTGACTTATATGAGTGAAGTCAATGGGGTTTTTTAAGTAAATTTTACTTCTAACACATGACTTTTGAGTTATAATAAACTGTTCTCAAATTTGACCTAAATTTTCACAGTAGTTTTGGTGGGAAAGAAATTTCCAGAGATACTCAGAAAAATCAGATGGTAGAAGAGGTCCTTTGCCTTTATCCAGGAATTCAACATTTAAGAGTAGTCACACCAAAGGTGGAGTCATCACTCCTAGCTTGACTTAGTATCAGGTTAAAATAAAACCTTTTGATGCTGAAGGGAATAAAGAGATATTTTGTAGATTCTTCCTGGTTTTCATGTGTTATAACCAACTGGTTAATTTTTCAAGCAGGAAGTGTATTTAGTATGGCTGAAAGGTCTGTCTGGATCACCTCTTAACAAGATGTTTCTGTTCATACAGTTCTGCAGTGGATCCTGGGATAAGATGTTAAAGATCTGGTCTGCAGGTAATACAAGCGTTAAGCTGGGATTCTTGGCTCTCTTAAAAAACCCTGTACTTACCACAACCTGAAAGATGGATATCTGAATACTTTTTTCTTTAAGTAAATTTAAGTCTAAGATTAAAAGCAAGCTAGAACTTTTATTTGTAAGCTTTGTAGGGCTATACATCACTATATGAAGTTAGTGTTTTGGTTGGTAACGCAATTTCAGATATGGTTATCAACTGTGTGGTGATGATTATTTTATTCAGAACACAGTACTTTATTTTAATGGATTTATATAAATTTGCAGGTTTGTGTATAGACTTCTTAAAAATCAAAAGTTTGTGGGTTATATTCCTGTTCTATTATTGACACCATAATATGGAGGACAGTAGGTTGACCAGGTCTTGTCTAGAAATGTAGACTAATCCCATTTGCTCTGAACGCTTTCTTTCACTGTTCCAAGTCATATTTTTTCAGTTTGGGAGTATATATGTAGGTATTATATCTAAAAGATAGATTGTGTTTATCACACACCTGAACTACTGTTGAAATTTTCCATGAGTAAGGATGGTCTTAAAAATTCATTGGGATTTCATTTTAAAACTGTGTGACCTGGAGAATATTACTTAGTTTGTATTCATTTTCCTCTTGCTCAAAATGGAGATAATTCTGATCTGATCAGAGGTATAAGGTTAAAATATTCATGAATCATAGACAGGTCAGATCTGTAAATAGGGGCTTTTGCTTAGTTACTTCTATGGAAATGCAGTTCAAAACCCCTGTCTTCTGTCACAGTACCTACAGATGAAGAGGATGAAATGGAAGAAGCAGCTAACAGACCACGGAAGAAGCAGAAAACTGAACAGTTAGGATTAACAAGGGTAAAATGAGCTCCAGGATTTTATTTTAGAAGCGTGGCCACACAAAACAATTCCTCTTCATTAAAAGTGATGTTATGAAAACTTCTGGTGATATGTCTCAGGCTGATCAGACACATTTTTATTTGTTGAAAGAATAGATTTTTTGTGACAATATTCAGTCTAACCACCTCTCACCTTTAAATTCTAGACTCCCCTGGCAACCCTCTCTGGCCACACAGAAGCTGTCTCCTCTGTGCTGTGGTCAGATGCTGAAGAAATTTGCAGTGCGTCATGGGACCACACCATTAAACTCTGGGATGCTGAGACTGGAGATCTCAAATCAACTTTGGTGAGATCTTCTCTGTATGTTCAGCTGAAGTCCAGCTCAAAAAAGTTGTGGAAAATAGTAGTTCCTCTCTTACAATTATTATTTTCTTTTCTGACAGACAGGAAACAAAGTGTTTAATTCTGTCTCCTACTCACCACTGTGTCGACGCCTTGCATCTGGGAGCACTGACAGACATATTAGACTATGGGATCCTCGCAGCAAAGGTGAGCTAAAACATGCATGTTCTCAAAGTTCTGTTTTCAAAATCAGAACTACTCAGTGTTGGGAGACATCTCACAAACCATTTTCTGATCCCTCTGCTTGAAACAAGTGATTTGGGGGCTTTTATTAAATAGAAAAATTACATCTATATTTTCTGGTGCAAGACTGTTTGATTTCTCACCTAATAATTTAGAAAACCAAATCTTCCCCCCTCCCTTTTTTTTTAAGCTTACTAATGAATGTTCAGCTGGGCAGTTGCAGGCCTGAATTTTTTTTTTTGTAAGGTTCACACCTACCTTGGTCAGACCATCATTGAAGTGAAATAGTAGTCACTTTGTTACGATATAGTGATGCCACATCTGACAGGATTGCAGGTACTCGTGACTGAGCCTACCAGATGTATTTCATAGACATGCTTACTTGTTTAGCTTCTATAAATCTAATCCAGACTTTAACAGTATTACCTTCTTACATGTTAATAAAAGCATTTTTTGGTTTGCTTTTTTCAAAAATGTTTGAAAAGTTTAGTGACAAGAAAATATATTTTCAGTTTTGTTTGATGTTTTCCTCCCCTCAGAACTTGTGTGGCTTATATTTTTGTTTGCTTTCTTTACCATTCACTTTGATTTTTGAAGCTAGAGTTACTGGTGGGAGAAACATTTACCTTGAGAACAAATATGTTGCTGACCACTTTTCTCACTGGATTTTGTATGCATCTTCAAAGTGCTGGTTTCAGTTGGTATTTACTGATGTCTCTTTTTCCCCTCTTTTTCTTTTCAGATGGCTCCTTGGTTCTCCTGTCTCTGACATCTCACACAGGCTGGGTGACATCTGTGAAGTGGTCACCTACCCATGAGCATCAGCTGATCTCTGGTTCTCTGGACAACATCGTGAAGCTCTGGGACACAAGGAGGTAAAATAAACGCATGTTCTTTGGTGCTCAAAGGCATATAAGCTTACAGGGTCAGTTAACCCAGTGAAATAGCGAAAGCAGTCTGAGACATTCATTGGAAACTCCTGTGGCATTTGTCAAGATTGTCTAGGTTTTACAAGTCAAGCATATAATAAAAGGGAGAAAAATACTTGTAGTCTACCAGAGGACCTGTGGGGTAACATCTGAGAGTGCTGTATGACATTCCAACATGGACTTACCTGGCATTAACAGCAGCATTGATTGACACATAGAAGACAGCAACCATAACATTGCTACTGGGATTAGGAACAGCAGAAGGTCTGCTAACTGTTCCTCTGTTTTAAGGAACAAAATACATTCTCAGGAATGAGCATAACAGTGTGAAGCTTCACTTCATACTCTTTTCAGACCTTTCCTTACAAATTTCCAAGCAATGAAGACATAAATGGCTTTTCTGGAAAAGTTGAACAGCATCCACGCATGGAAGGAGGAAAGCATATAATAAACTGTTTCTAACAAGCAGAGTGATTAAATTTCAGTCTCAAGGTAGCTTGCAAGCAGGTGAAAAATGTTGCTGCTTTTCTCTTTGGGGATGCAGGAGAGGTTAACACTGATGCAGTCAGCTCTGGATAAAGCAGAGGAAACATCACAGGTGGTAAATATCTGTGTTTTTAACTGAAAGTGTTTTTAACTGCTAGACCACATCTGTTTGACAGCATAGTGATAGTATTTCTTCCTGGTACCTATTTTGTTTTCTGTGATGCTTACGTAACTTCAGATATGTGACAGTAAATACCTGTGTTTTACCAGTTGCAAAGCTCCTCTGTATGACTTGGCTGCTCATGAAGACAAGGTTTTGTGTGTGGACTGGACAGAAGCAGGGGTAAGAATTTGAAGAGCAGTTTATTTATATGCATGGTGGTTAGGAAAAGGGCTAAAAGCAGTCGTGGACTATTTTTTTTCCTTTATGCTTAAAGATAGAAGAGAACAGGAAATTTTAGTTGTGCTGTAGTTGATAACTGGGCATTATTGTCATACACACTGCAGCACTTCCCCATGGTACTGTGCAAAGGACTAGGATGGGAGTTTAAGCTCTGTAGCATTAAGTGGGCATTACACTGATACTCCAAACAAGGAGAGACATGAGAACAGCACCGCACCTCGCTGAGGAAATACATGTTCCAAGGTACCATTTGCTGCCATGGAGACTAAAGCAGCAGCATGAACTGACAGCTGGGGCACGGCAGTACACGTAGAAGGGGGGAAGTATATAATCCTCTACAGCAAGCTGTTCTGCTACGGTAGTGGTAGACACATACATAAAATGGAAAAAAAAATTGTTAATGTTGGAGATTCTCAGAGTGGCTCCTGCTCTTAGTAAAAGGCAGGAAAAGCTTCAGAAATTTTCCTGCAAGAACTTTGATTCTAATTTTAGGAGGAGGGTAAGAGACAAGGTCGCTTCTGCACTTTGATTCTGGGTTTTAGTCATGCATTAACAGTTCATTACATCTTTTTATGTCTTCAAACAAAAGAAAATCAGAGTCCTCAACCTTTGTGTAGGTATTTTGCTTAGTTCTGATATTAATCAGAGTTTTCTTTTCCTCTCATCAGTTGCTATTGAGTGGAGGTGCAGACAACAAACTGTATTGCTATAGATACCCAGCTACAGCCTCTGATGTTGGAGCATGAAGGTCAACAGCCAGAAAACTTACTAAAAAAAAAAAAAAGTATTTTTTTCAGCAGTCACTCTCTGTTAGCACCTTACACAGCCAGCATCTGAAGAAAAGAGTTTTTTGTTGCTCAGAGAGCTGTTATTCCTGGTTTTTGTATTGGTAACCTATATCCATATTTGTCACAGAAAAAATAGCAACAAGCGGTTACAAATGTGATTAGTGTAAAAAAAAAAAGCAAAGGGCATTTCCTTCCTTTTTGATGGCTTTGAATTAACATCTTTTAAATGACTATTTGTATAGCCCTTTTAATAAGGAGTAAGCTGTTCTGGATACTTACAGAAAAAATACTCACTGGACTAAATTATTTTTTGAGTTTACCTCCTTTCCCTTCAAAGAAAAATAAAGCTTTTATACAGTTCATTGGTTTAGTGCTTCATTTCAGATAAAATCAGACTTCAGCTCTCCATACAGTATGGCTGTTGGCAGTTCTTACGATTAGGTCTAATTGATGAACCCAGGCTTCTTTTTAGGATAAAGATTTAGTATATCTGCAATGCAAATGGTATGATATAAAGGAACTTGACAGATTTACCAGCAGATGAAATATTCCTTTTTTTTTGTTGCTCATAATTTAGGGCTGTAAATTACTTTATAAGAATATGCCTCATATGGATCATCTGTAATCTTAATTAAAACACTTTAATAAGAATACTTGTTATCCTCCAAACATGCAGTTCTTTCATTGAAAATAATGCTGTGAAATTAGAATGGCCAGCATGAGTTGATTTTAAAATTGCAACAGAACTGACTCAAAACTAAACTTAGTCTTCTAGAATCAAGGTGCTGATGGTAATTCTACTCACAAAAATACCACCTTTTTTTTCCCCTTCCTAAAAAAAAAAAAAAAAACACCACACATTTCTGCATATTCATAGTGCCCTGGTAACATAATCTAGAACAGTAAAGAACTTTCATGTACTAACAGCTAGTTTTCCTTAAAGTAATACTATACGTGAGGGGAATAAAGCCAATTATCAACTACCACAAGCTTTACTCATTTTTTGTATCAACAGGGGTGGGTTTGTTTTTGAGAGGTGGTGCAATAAGTTGTTCTATTTCATCTGGCATAAACTGCTAACTTTACTAATGCACATACGCTGCCTCTAAATACAGTCCAAACAACATCGTGCATTAAGACACACATTAAAAACATTAGTTTAAGACAAGGGTTCACCTGCTTGGTCCTTGGTTTAGTGTCACACATGCTTTTCTGTTCATGTGTTTGCTTTTCCTCAGCTGGTTCTTTCAGCTTTTGTCTTCCTTTGAGACTTTCATCTTTGTTTCTGGATGATTGCTATCACTTCCCTACAGCCAGCCCTGGCAGAGCACTGTTCTTTCTCTTGTAAGCATTTTGTTTAGTTACTTTTAATATTTAATTTCTCACAGCCTTCTCTCAACTAGGAGACTGAATTAAAAACAACGGGGGGTGGGTGGGGGGGTGGAACTGTAAGTGTTCCAGTGAAAATGACACAGACCCTCAATCAGCATGTGGATGATGCCATTCACTGTGGTACCACCCACAAGATCAGCACCTTTCCATAAACCATGCAGACCCCCACTGGGGAAGGGCACATCAGCTCACCCACAGCACTGGACGGCAACCTCAACCCACATGCCAGTCATGGTTTTGAGACCCCAAAACTCACCTCAGATACCTGCTCCCCAGGCAAACACTTTGCTGCTGGATCCTCTTCTCCAGGTGTGAGCTGCTGAGGAATGCACATATGCTCTGGAGGCACAGGCAAGAGGAGAGGCCAGGCTGACAGGAAACCATGGGTTTCTTCGGCTGTGTTTATGAGTTTGGGGCAAGGACGCAGATCTCCAGCTAGCGCTGCTCTGATGATTCCTTTCAATATACAGCACACAGCCTGGTGGTGAGGTTTCTCCTTAAAGAAAATAAACTTATATGAAATTTAAATGTATAAGCTGATAAATTTCCAGTTTAAACTCAACATACTTTCCTAAATTTCAGCATGTGTACATTAGGACATCTAACTCCATATACCTAAAATGACTTCTACAATTTAAATAAAAATATTTCACAGAGCTTGGAAGAAAAACCACAAACTTATGTAGAAAAAGGAATACACTTTTAATGAGAACTCCATTTTCCATGACATTTCCACAACAGAAAGTGCTAGATATGCATTTGCAGATCACTTCCCACAGGAAAAATACACACTTTTCTTACACTGCTATCTTAAGTCCTATTAATTATCAACTTGTTAGTTAAACATGGTTATAAGTTTAAGAATTTCATAGTTTTTAATGTTTTTCTCATCACAGTGAATTAACGGAGGCCACAAAGTTATTTCCAAGATTGTGTGATTCTAAATATGTTTCTTTAGGGGAGGGAACAAAAAAGTGGTGGGTCAGATATGGGCAGATCTGTTCCATGACCTTGCTGAAATGTCAGCACATGCTCCTCTCCCTTGCTGTGGGAAAGGAGAAACATTTTGTCAGATTAAATACTTAAGGCAAACTAGGAGGTCAACACACCTGACTTGGATTTAAATTTCTACTCTGTCAGAATGGGGTTGCCGAGCTGGCCCTTACACGCCCCAGTCCAGGGGTGAATATAGCTTATGGATTATCACCCTGCTTGATTTGATGCTACTATTAGTTTTATTGCATTTTTGTTTGTTTAAACAAAGGTATACACATTTAGTAGGATTATTGTTTACCTGTAAGTTTTTAGTAAATACACTTTGAGAATACATAATTGTGGCAGGTTGTCCTGTCACACTATCCCTGTTGCACCTCTGTATGACAGCTAAACAGTTGAGGAAATGCCAAACTATTTCACTGGTTTAGCACAAACACCAGCTCAAGCTTCAGCTTTTCCTGCAGTTGACTCCTGCTTGGCCAACTCAGGTGGGAGAAACACAGATACAGTGAGCTGCACAGACTACTTTCTTAGTTAGCATGAAGTTATGGTAGCTTATGTTACAATTTATATGCCAAAAAAACCCCACCAATTGAGTTAGAAGCACCAGTTACGTTTGATTTAAGCATATTGGCACAGAAGTCAAATTAGGAGCAAAACTTGGGTTAAAATTAATTGTCAAGAAAACCAATTTAAATTGTCCTGCAAATTGCATGAAATGAGTGGCTTTTCAGCTGCTGAATCTGCTTTAGAAAAGACAGCTGCTCAGTCTGGATGAGTCTACCAAGCCATCCAAATCAAGACATTTACTGTATGGAATGCTGAAAAAGTAACTCAAACCACAGAAATGTAAATTTCTGTATCAGTTACAATATCCATATTCAAAACTTCAAAATGGCAACTTTGCATATCTTTGCAGTTTACTCCATTGGGCAACTAGTAGCCTGTGAGCAACGGGATCAGTATGAGTTTAAACATCTATAAAACTAATCAAACATTGAAATAAATGCACTGTGCTTGCTACTGAGACTTTCAGCTTACAACTTAAAGAAATTTCTTTAAATGGTTAAAACCATCTCTGAATGCAAAGCAGAATTCACAAAAAGCTGTATGAAGCAATATATGCCATGCCAATTTTTATTATAGCAAAACATCCCAATAATCTAGATTTCTTATCCAAAAGGGTCCCCCTCATCACACTTTCTATTGTCTATGGTCTATAAATTTAGATTAGGGAGTTCTGATCTTCAGTCAGACCACAGCTGCTGTAAACTGCACGTGAAAGACAGCTGAGATCATTTGAAAGAGCATTCAGGAAATGATCACTGACTTAACACTGAAGGTTACTGGGTGATGTAACTCCCTCATTTGCGCGATTCTACACCTGAAGGCACCTTGCTGACCGAACAGTGGATGCAGACACCCAGAGGCATCTGCTGAAAACATGTACTTTGAGCCAAAGTCTGGAAGGTGTGGAAGGGGTGTGCATTAGTGGGAAGAGTTGTTCATACTACGATGTGCTTTGGATTCACAAAAAAACATTTGCTTTCTAATCTTCCTTGTTTAAGTAAATACAGTCATTTGTTTTCCAATTTAAAAAGCACATATATCCCTCTTTCCCATCCTTTCCCTTTCAAGTTTTGTATGAACTTTAAGCCTGAATCTTGGAAGGTTCATACAAATTTGGGAACTCTTTTTGATCTTTTACAAAAAAAATTAAAAAAAATCAGGAAATCAAAATCTGACATAATTTCACCGAGTTCTATCAGGGACTAGAATCTGTGCACTTGTAAGATCACAGTGATCTTTGACTCTTCCACTCTCAATTTCAGATGAGAGATCTTATCTTTCAGCAGATCTTGGATTATTAGTTCACTATTTTGGTGGACTTCCATTTGTGTATAGGATGAGGTTTTGGAATTTGCTGGCAGCAGGCTTTAACTACTTGGAACAGGGATCAAGTATAGTTCTTGGTGTTACACAAAAGATCTTTCTTCCATCTTGCATCAATATGCAAGTGGTCCTCTTAATATATCCATAGCATTTAAAAGAATAATAAATTAAATAATAATAACATTTTGCCTTTAGGTTTAAGAGCATACACAGACCCTCAATGGATAGTCTCTGTTGCTTCTCAGAAAACTGCCCTATGCCCAGTAGTTATACCCCGCAGCTAAAATACTAAACAAAGTGTTTCCTAGATCTAAACAGCATAGATTTAAACAGATTCTGGTTTCAGTTACACTGCTGTAATTCCAGAGCATGTCAGTTAAGACAGCAAAGCCTATCAAAATTAATGGACTTAATATAGATTTACAGAGCTTAGATGCAGCCTATCTGAATGCAATTTACAATAATTAGATCTTGTATCTCGATGTAGCTGAAAATTGAGTCAGAACCAGTTTCCAAAAAATCAAATACTGCATGTCAGCAAAGCCTTTTCTGGAAGGAAATAAGTAAGATTTGTTTTCATAATAACTAAGCTTTGGAGAAGAATGGTGAGCAGGAGGAGATGATGGTTCTTCTCCCCTTCTAATCCAATCTATTTAAACAGAGGAATGAAAAATAACAGATGTTTAGTATGAAAAACGCTACCTGAGATACTGGTGCAACAGAATCCAGCATGAACTCACCAAGCATGAGAAGGTGAAGAGACTACAGTTACCCTATTTCAGTTTTACCAGTCTCCAGTCTGCTGCAATTTAAATGTACAAGTCCTGAGTGTCATGTTAAAAAGAAGCCATTGTTTTTGCAAGGAGAGCCATTTACAACCCGTGCACCGTCCCACCACGCACCCTTCTGAATCTCTGCAGCACCTATAGGATTGCTTGCTAGATGTAAACACAGGATTATGAGATATACAATTTTATCAGACCAGATCATTCTTGAGAAGAACAATATTACACTATCATAGAATCACAGAATGGTTTGGGTTGGAAGGGACCTTAAAGATCACCTAGTTCCAACCCCCCTGCTGCGGGCAGGGACACCCTCCACTACACCACGTTGCCCAAAGCCCCATCCAACCTGGTCTTACACCACTTCCAGGATGGGGCCTCCACAACCTCTCTGGGCAACCTGTTCCAGTGCCTCACCACTCTCACAGCAAAGAATTTCTTTCTAACATCTCATCTAAATCGATCCTCCTTCAGCTTAAACCCATTACCCCTTGTCCTGTCACTACACTCCCTGATAAACAGTCCCTCACCATCTTTCCTGTAGGCCCCTTCAGGTACTGGTAAGCCACAGTTAGATCTCCCCACAGCCATCTTTTCTCCAGGCTGAACCACCCCAACTCTCTCAGCCTGTCCTCATAGGAGAGGTGCTCCAGCCCTCCCATCAGCTTTGTGGCCTCCTCTGGACTCTCTCCAACAGCTCCATGTCTCTCCTGTACTGGGGCCCCCAGAGCTGGGGGGGGTACAGTACTCCAGGTGGGGTCTCACAAGAGCGGAGCAGAGGGGCAGGATCACCTCCCTCGACCTGCTGGTCACACTTCTTTTGATGCAGCCCAGGACACGGTTGGTTTTCTGGGCTGCAAGCATGCACTGCCAGCTCATGTTGAGCTTCTCATCAATCAATACCCCCAAGTCCTTCTCCTCAGGGCTGCCAGAGAAGTCTGTTTTAATGAAAGAAATATCTATTTCTAATCTCTTCTATGCTTGCTGCAGTATAGTGCATCAACTGAAAAATATTTTCAGTTTTGGGATATCTGAATTGCATCTCATATCTTGGCAGACACATTTAAGCTAATCATTTTGCTTAGCTGGCTTGAATACTGCTTTCACCACTGATTTTCTCTAATTACTTTTCCTAATTTAACACAGTCATTTGTAGGGCTGCTACTGTAAAAAGTTAGAGAAATACAAGCTTTTTTATTTCCCTCTGCAGTAGTATCTTCTTGCCATTTACTCTCTTTATTTTGCCACCCACTCCAAGCTTTACAAGGAAAGTATATCATTTCTTATTCCTCACAGGAGTATCAAGATCAAGGAAGCAAAAATCTTTCTCCTTTTAAGTCTATCAGGTTTTGACCTTTAGGCTAACATGTCCCAATATAGCAGACACTCCAGGTGCCTAATACATTGTCACTGTATTTCTGTTCCCACACACATTACTGACTACATTATGACACTAGGGCCATGACGGCAGGCAGTATTGCCTTTGACACACCTTTTTGTCATCTACATTTCTTCTGCAAATGTCTCTGCTACTAGTTTTTCCCCCCATCTTCAGAAGAAGTACCAAGCATCTGAAGAACAGGGTAAGCGGAAAGGAAGCGCAGCCAATGCTCCAGTGATAAGCAGCAGCCCTGGTTGCTAACATCTTTCCTACACTAGCAGCAGGGCTCTATGAAGAACCATCACCCACGGTCTACAAGCACAGTCAGATATCTGCACCCCTGTAGCTTAAGCCACCACCCACTGTCCAGAAGCTAATCCTCCGTCAGTGACTGTGGTCCTAGTGACTTTCGATGAAAGACAAATAGCTTGAACCACTGTTCTTTTGTGTGACACTTGTCTTGATTGTATTTCATAAATTGTCTACAAGTATACACTCAGTACTTGTCAGTAGTCAAGTTTGACTCTTGTTTCAAACAGAAATGTCATGTTTATGTCAAGCAGAAAACTGGTTTAGTCTTTGAATGTGATTCTGCCTACATTGCACTGCTGCCCAGTGAAACACTGTAGTAAAACAAGACCTTCTCACTAGAAATAACCTGATGATCTCTAAAAAAGAATGTTGTTCAACTTGACTTGCAGTTTTGTTCCTTTTTGTTGCTGGGAAGCTTGATTGCTCAAAGAATGTGTTATATATTAAATTTTATAATTTTAAATTCAGTGTATATGCTTATAGAATTTAATGCTATAGTTTAACTTATTCTGTCCACAAAATGATGAATCAACATTTCTGTCTAAAGGTGGCGGGTTTTTTTCCCCATTCAGACAGCCTGCACAGATATCTACTACTGATTAGTGGAATACTGAGGAATATTGACAGGGACTTTATGGTACCATATGCAGTGAGAACTTTATTCTAGTTTGAGGCTCTTCTTCCTTTTGTCCTTCTTTTTAGCATTCTTATTATTTAAATAAATACTGAATCTGTAACATTAAGGATATATAAAAAAATAGTCTATCACATCAGGATACATTAAAACATTTATGGTCTCCTGAGGCAATTACTGCTTCAGATGGACCACTGAGAGATTAGGTTTCAGATTTCATGAAAAAACACATTAATGCTGCATTTTCAGAAATAGAAGAATACAACGTCTTTCATTAAATAGTCAACCTAGCTAGATTTTGCAGGACCTATTAGCAAAGCTATACTTGTAATGAAGAATGAAATTTATAATCCTTGAAAACTTCAGTGGCATCTTATAAAAAAATTATTTTATGGATAAAGACGATTTTATGTCTTTCCAATTACAAATTTAAATGTTGGCATAATAGTAGCTAATTGCAAGTGTGCTATTCATTATAAATCGCACAGCATAACAGGACCACGAAGGTGAAAAGTTTATGGAAAAAAAAGTTCCTCCTCCTTTGCACCTTTACCCCTGGATCCTTAAAAAAACCCACCAAACAAAAAACACCTTGGGATAGTAAAACTAGTATTTTACAGATATGTTAAAAACATTTATGGGAAATGGTTTGGAAATTTATATTTAGAATTACGTTACAACTGCATAGCCTTTCAAAATGCTATCTGCTGTTCATAATGAGCATTTCAAAAGTATTAAACATTCAGAATTCTTTCAAAATGTTCATGAATATATACATAAAACCATATACACACACACACATTCCCTCATATTTATTTTCAGGTTTTTGCATTTGTTATTTAGGGAATTATTTATAAACTTCCTTAACATATCACAGATCATGATTTTTTTTCCTAAGCCTCCATAAGTCTTAAGAAAAAGGACAGAAAATTTTCCCTTTGTAAAATTCCTGGAAACATTACATTGCTAGGAATGCCTTCTTAAGCCCCAGAGTTCAATTAAAGACGCTTAAGTAGAAAGCCAGCAAAAAACACCCGATTTAATAATACAGTAAAATAATCACATTTCATCTTCCTTTGTAGCATGCCTATATATCCCTTAGCCATTTTTATTTCCCAACGCCCATCATTTCACCATTGTTCCACATGAAGCCTGACATGGACATTAATGACTCGGTTTTTTAATTAATTCCTCCCCCAACCCCACGTACACCACATCTAACTGCAAACGTTGTCAAAACCTGAAGGTCTTTTTATGCATCTTCTTAGTTTGAACAACGTGCTTGTTCTGCCACCTCCAGAGTACTCATCATAAAAATAGTCAATAAATTGGAATTGTCACACATTTTTAAAGAGATATTTGGAGGGACATGTGTCTAAAGCAAAAAACATTTATACTTGAAAACCACTTTCCTAAGTGCTAATGTATGTAAAGTAGGAGCTAGCAAGTGTTGATGATCTAGTGATAACAGGGAGGTTTACACACCTCTTCCCACCCCCTCTTCCCCATCGTTTGAGACAGTTCAAGCCATGTACCTGCTCTATTTCCTTCCCACGCATCCTTCTCCTGTTCAGATTAGGTTACATCCACCTCAGACCAAATGTTAATATAAGCCCACCGCAGAGATAGACCAAATAAAAAATTTCAGCCCGATGTGCTAACACTTAGCAAAGCCCTATGCAATTCTGTAGGAGGGAACTTACTGCTAAAGTGTCCAGGCAAAAATAAGCAAAGCTGTTGTTACACACTCAAGCTATTATTGGTCAATTTTAGTCAACAGACTGAAGGCGAGTTCAGTGCTGCTGCGGGGTAGACATACACACACCTTGCTATCAAAACCAGATCCCTCACCCACTTGTCTACTGAGAGTTGGCAAGAGCATAAGACTCATTATTACTGTATGACATTTTAATTCTATTTATATTCAGAATGCTGGGAATTCCACTAAATACTGCATGTACTTACAGGTTTGCTCTGCTTCTTGACATAGAAGTTAGAGAGAAAATGGGCATCACCTAAGCTAGGCGTTTGCAGTGTTCGGATGCACTGTTGGCCATGAACATGCAAAACAAGTGCCATTATTGCTGTAAATACAGGGTTGCATTTATGTAACATGCATCTCTGGTACTGCTACACTTTATGTACCATCCTTTAGCTCAGCATTTATTATTGCTCTTGCCACGTGGTAAGAAGGCAATGAGGGGCAGCCTGTGCATGAATGCAGACAAGCACTAAGGCTAAAGTCTTAATTTTAACTATGCTGCAGTCAGTCAGTCCACTTCTCCCATACTTACCCAAAACATTCTGCTCACTTAGGCTCTTGTGTATTTTACTATTTTTTTTTTCCGTTTACCTTCAGAGTGGCCCTTGTCTCACCTTGGGCAGAAACTACCAACATTCAGCCCTAAAACTACAATATCTGATACTCTCTGGAGCCAGTCTGCACAGAACAGAGAGGAGCATTGCTATGGATGAAAGACAAATCCCAGGACTCTATCCTGACAACTGCAAGTAAAATGGAGAATTCCAAAAAGTGACTGTTCACTCCTCTACACGAGTACTGCCTACACTAGATGAATTACTGGTTGCCTACAAGTACTTCCGCAGTTCACCATGACTTAAGTGGAGGCGAAGACATATCAAGTTTGTACATTTTTTAGCTACCAATATCTATTGTATCTCAGGAGTGTGCTCAGCAAACAAAACAAAACCAAAGGAATCCCTTCCACACCTGGAGATCTAAACCCTATTGTTCTCTGTATTTGTTACTAAAACAGAAGAATGTGCTTATTGCCACAAACAAGTCACCATAAGAGGAACTGTGCAACAAGTTTCCTACTCATGTAGATACTTGCCTTCCAAGTCTCTCCATCATCTCTCCAGCAATTGCTCTTTTAAGTGCTTTTGCTGAGCAAACAAAAGGGTGAAGGAAAACTTAACTCTGTTTTCTGCCCAAAACACTGTCCTCCACGATGACATTGTAGTTATGTGCAAAGTGTGCAGAGTTAAAATTCTATAAGAGAAAATGAAAGAAAGTCAAATTTACATGTCTACTGCTAGGTTGCTGTACAAGATTACCTATCTTCAGTATGTTTTCACCTTTAGGAAGTGACGAGGTTATAATTACTATTCAGTATTTTTACGCTTCTCTCCAACAGATGGCCAGTTTCTCTGGGATAGACACAATCACCTTATATAATAAGCACATAAAAAACCCTCATAACAACAGAATTTGTCCCAGTCCTACAGATTTCTAAGTTGGTTTTAATTTATAGAGTCTGTAATCAGAAACTGTTGCAGGTAGTATACTGTGTAACAGGAGTCAAAGACTGATCTCCTTGTGCTATTGCATCTTCCCATTTTCATGGGTTTAGACATATAATCAAGTAAGGGTTACCAAGTCTGAATTAGAGAAGCTGAAGGGGTGTCCATCAGGTGAACCTGCTTTAAGGCAATCACTGTAACTTGTTATGACATTCCCTGGCCGTCTACCAGGTATCTGCTGTAGCACCAGATCACTCCTGCTCACCTACCTTTCCCAACCTCCCATGACTGAGCACCCAATTTATCATGGTAGGTACAGACCTGCTGCCTTTGTCTGTCTCTCTTCTAGAATGGCCACTCCTGAACAGCAGTCTTGCAGTTTGCTCATCGTTTTCAATGAAAGAGAGCAAGTGACACCAAGTATTTAAGAGTTTATTTTCAACTTGAAAAATAAAATTTGAAGAATTCTGCAAAGCATTCTGGAAGGCACCATATGGAAAGACTGAGCCCTGTTTCCTTATCTTCCTCTAAGCAAGTAAAAGATTCAGTGCTTATTCACCCTTGAATCTTCAAATTATCCCTCCATCCAAAAGTCACTTGTGCAAGTATCTGGACACAAGAACTGCATGCTCAGTAGTGAGCTTTCTAATTCTAGAACATATGAAGCTTTATTAAGAAATGGCTGTAAATTGGGTTGTGTTTTTCAAACTTGAGATATCTCGTATACTTTTTTTTAACATGACTTGAACAGGAAGCCGATCATTTGAGATCCACGTACTGTAGAATCAGATAGTTGAACAACAGTGCAAACAGCAGCCAGCTTTAAAATTTTTTTCAGTGACTTCTCCCTTAGTAACCTTTCTGCATTTCAGCAAGATAGCTCAGCTTACGTCCAGAATCCTTAACAGCCTGTGGACTTCCATCTATATCATTCTGTTGCACAGGAGGTCAATTTCTTTCACACTAAGACAAAGACTTTCTTACAGATGCAGAGTTTCAGAACAGGAGAATGATCATTTAACCTAAAAATAAACATTCAGCACATTCAAGGTCCTTCTCCATGCTCATTTGCCAATCTATATTAAAGTATGAAACATTTAGCATCCTTCTCCCTCTCTTTTTTTCAAGTCTCTTTGGTCATATTGTGTACTAAAATTCCATCTATAAAAGAGTATTTTTACACAATTAAAAAACCCGACCATCTGATGAAATCAGTAAATGGCTATACAGCACTGTAACTTAGAGCTGGAATCTTCTTAAGTGTGACCAAAATTTTGGCACATCATCTTCCTGAGGAAATATAAACAGTCCCAGTGTTATGAAGTATAACCAGAATTTCCGTAACAGTTTCTAAACACATTATTGAAAATATTTTTACAAGCAGATACTTGAGAGAACAATAGCATTACACAGCTTGCACTGTACAAATCAATAAATTGGAGAGACTGAACGATAGGTCAATGTGTTCGTTCATTCTTAAGAAACTTTTTTTTTAGCCATCACAGAAGCCTCCCATGAACAACCCCACTGAAGAATGTGGAGAGAAGATGACATTTCCAGAAATATCAATAAGCAAGCACAAAAAAAGAAACTGGAGCCCAGAAGAATCATAAACATTCTGTACATGTTTTATTAAGGAGATATCTGCTTCCAAGAACTCTTCAAAAAATAAAAGCTAAAAAAGACTATTTGCTAATTTCTAATCTTTTCCTTCAATTTGCAGTCTTTCATTTTTCTTTTTTTTTTTCACCTTAGTTATAACAGTATGACTATCTTCTTTCACATTACAACAGTTTTAAATTTCAACATTCCTGGTAGTATTATGTCACATGTTTAAGTGATGATGTGTTCATTAATTTGTATCTACCAAATTAAAAAAAGTTACATACCTTTGTAGTAGTAATCTCCTTTCCTTGATGTCAGTACAAAGAGGGATTTCCACTGAAGTAGCTGGGGTTGGCTAAATACAAAATGAGCACGAGGGAGATGTAGGCTCTCCTTGTTGTACAGCAAGTAGATCACTAAGATTTCAACACAACCTACATCATGAGCACTCTCTGAACAATTTGTTCTTATTCTGTTCAGATTAATCTCATTAAAGAATCTTCTCTCACGACTGAAACTAGAATGTGTAGGACATATGAATATATAACAATTACCTTTCAAGAAACTTGACAGAATATCTCAGCAATTAACAGTCACTTTAACAGACGAAGGCATGCCAGAAGTACACTGAGCAGTGTCGATTTGTCCCTATAATGCATGTCACTAGCTACCTGAATCCTCTCAGTTCCCCTCTTGCCAGGCCCCATCCAACTGCATGGGAAGGACCTTGCTTTCAGAGTGAATTTCATCCTCATAAAGTACAGCAGATTAGCAAAGAAAGAAATACTATCAGGTGTCTTCAGCTGTATATCCACACAGGTCAGAATTACAACTCTGATGCACAGCAAAGACCTCCTCTGTTGAAGAAGCTGTTTTCACACAATCGGGGCAGAGAGGAGAGAGCAGCATCCGGTCCTCTATGCCACAAAACTCCTTCAGGCTACTGTGGGCCAAGCTGCTGAAGCAGGCAGAGGACAGAGAAGTTAGTCATGTGAGATCTTTGAAGAAGGTGTGCCCAGACTGTTGTCTCTGTTACAATGCAGACCAAATGGAAGGAAACATCCATGTAAAGGCAAATGAGCAGCAGCTTTATTATCGTACATGTTCTATAAAAATTTGTTTAAAACCCACAAATTCTATAGTGTGTTTAATCTTTCACCTGGTTAACTTAATTACCAGGAGCAGGAAAGTTAAAACTTAAGTTATTAAACACCTGAAAGACACCCAAGGTAGTTTTTCTATAGGCCTGAATACTACAGGATAAGGTCCAGCACCATGGTCATGAGGTCAAGAGCGATTGCTGTGTATCTTCACCAGAAATGCCAAGCAGTTCCCTCTATATGTAGAGGCTGACGTCTCCAGGCCTTAGAACTGTAAAGCCCATGATCTATTGTTCCTCCTCTCTCAAAGTGCAAGTCTAATTCTCAGTCTTCGTCATCTTTCTTTGGTTGCCTTCTTAAGAGGACATTTGCACATCAGAGGTGACCACCCCAAAACCAGCAATGGCGCAGGAGGGTTTAGTTGTCACGCATGAGAAATTGGCTCTCCTTTCACCTGATCCACACTTGGGAGGAAGGCAAAGAAAACAGTTTTGTTTTTATTCTGATTTCAATGGCAGCTGTCGGAAAGCTGCTAAGCAGTTTGGAATGTCAGAAGTAGTTCCTTTGGAGCTGGATTAGAAGAAGATGGAGACAGCCAAGAACACTAAGCAGATAGCTGTGTAACCATGAAGTAAAACTTACTGCATATTCTCAAAGAACTATATTCTCTGTCTCATATAGCTTACTCTCAAACCTTGCAAGCAAGCCCTAAACTAAACCTTTTCTGTAGGCTCATCTAATCAGCTTTCACTAAATAACTGTCTAAAATATACATTGGTCCAACATCTCTAAAAATAAATCTGCCAGTCTTACTGGAGGGGAAGCTACAATGCCTGCAAGCCAACAAAAATAACGATTTTTTCATTCTACTTGAAGTTCAGCAAAAATATTCATGTTTTCCAAATAAAAAACCCAACAAAACCAATGGGAATGGAAAATATTTTCCTGCCGAAAGAGGATATTACAAACAACGGAGACTCAAAGTCAAATCTCTCATTATCCTTTTTAAAGGAACTTTCCAATATAATGCCCAATTTTCGCAAGAATGATGTAACCTTTAAACAATACTACTCAAATACTTTGTCATCTAACTCTTATATAATTATTTCTTTAACAAATAATGATGGGACTGACCCCCCTCACACATACACATTTGGGAATTTCTTCTGGCCTGCTGGCTTTAATTTTCAGCTCTTCTGGCAGTGTTTTTTCAGCTCAGACCTATTTTTATTTCTGGAGTTATTCCAGAATTTCAGAAGACAGAAGTTCACGAAAGAAACAATGTGCAGGTAAGAAAGCCAGATGATTCGCAGCTTTTAAGCCCAGAAAAAGGTATGAAAATTCAAGAAACAAAAAATGCCTTTAACACCTGTACTCAAAATAACTTTTTGACATGTCTTACTACTATTCTTCAGAAGAGAGGGTAGATGGAGCAGCTTTTCCATGAGACCTGCCTTAATAAATACTCTAAAGTTAATGTACACAACAACAAGAAGCATCATATAAATCATTACTCCTCACCTGCAGCCCAGACAGTTTGAAAACCCCAGCTGTTGTGTACTGAAACATGTTAATATCATTAACATTTTCCACAGAAAGTGCTATAAGAGGAGGATGATGCGGGAGCGCTTCAACCTGCCAGACCATGAGTTGCACAACCTGAGATGCTAGCATACATTTTCAAATGCTTCCCAGTTAGAGGCACAGGCATGATAATCTTCTGCAAACAAGAGCAACATCTGGCTAATGGCTTACAGCCACACCCAATGTTAAGATGAATCAAACTATGACTTAAAATGTCCCAATACTGCTACCGAGAGCAAAAACTTTGCTCTGTCCTCCGTATAGCAGCCAACAAGCTAGTTCTATGCCACTTGCAGAATTAGTTACTCTGAAGCATGAAAAAATTCCTCAAGACCCCAGACCTTCAAATGAGAACATGCACTCGTTTAAGAAATGCCATCTGAAATCCAGTACCAACCAAATGAAAACTTCATTACTTACAGAAATTAGTTTTTCTTCCTGAAAGTAGGTTATACTACAGTTATCTGAGTAAGTTTACACATAAAGACATTACATCTCACTGTCCTACTTTATGCGTTGTTAAGTTTTGCAGGAGAAAAGACAACTAGAGAACTAAAGGAAGAGAAGTAAATTTCTGTTACATATTAGCAACTAGAAAATGGAAAGAACAGGACAAGTAGTCAATTCTTAATATATCCTAATAATACTTCAGGAATCTGGATCCATTAGTAAGCCATGCTGAGACGAAGGTAAAAATATTTAGAGGTAAATTCAGTTGCTACAGCTGGAGAAGCTACTCAGTCACCATATAACCTGAGACACAGGCATCGCATGGGACAGAAGCATGGACCTCTCTGCACCCTCAGCATCTTCGATTCCACTACGGACTAATGCAAACAGGAAATAACTACGTATGGACCACCCTCTCCTCCAGGAACACAATTGCATCTTTTCAAACACTTTTCAAAAATTTGTTGGGTTCAGAATTTCATAATTTGCATGCACACTCTTCAAACATACATTTAAAAAAGCAACCTGGATGAGTATTTTAAAGACTGTTATTGTAAAAGAAAATAGAAGTCAGAAATAGGCTTGAAAAGATTAAACTGAATTCTTGTGGACTTTCCAGTAAATCCACTAGAAAAATTTTAAAATTTGGATGAGATTGTCTTGCTAGCAGCACATATAGAGCTAGTGTTCCTTAAATATGTATCAGTACTTGAGTTAAAAGCGAAAATAAAAAGAACCATCTCTAATTCTGACAATAATTGTAGGTCTTGTAGAGCATGTTTTTAAATGTAAAATATGTAGTGTCCAGCACTACACAAACATCAGAAAAGGATAATACCTGATGCAATTAATGCTATCCACTTGGGACATTATTTCCTTAAGCTGCTCAAAGGAAAGACAAAATCTAAACAACTGGAATAAGTGCTAATTTGTAACAACTGAGTCACCACACTGTACCTTGTGTCTTGTGCTGGACCTAATAGCTTGTATTTTACAACATCTTAAGCTTGCAGCTGATGTCCAGTTCACTACTCCTCACAAGCTCATTACTTCTCAATAAGTTAATCAGCAAAGGTGATAACATCTGAATTTCCAATGGAAAAATAAACCAACATGTGACCTCTAGTCCTAGAGTCCTTTTGGGCTCCCACTACAGTTGGGAACTTACCACAAATCCATTTTTCTCTTTCAGAGGTCAACCGCGTTTTGCACTTCCAAGTGAAAGCACTAGACACTACAATGTTAGACAGCAGCACTGCACTCCTGGCACAGGGAGAGAATTTGTTCTATACTTTGCATACTCCAAGTTCCACTAGTGCCAGAAAATGTGCCAGTAAGAAAAGAGAAAAAAAGTAACAAACACTCTTATCACACAGTGTTTGACACTGGCTGTACTCAGTCTCATGCAATGGAGCTCATGCTGAGGGAGGGAAAGCAGGTTTAAGCAGATTATGTTCTATATCGGATTGTGAAATATTTTTTGGTAAGAAACACCAACAGTTTCTACGTCATTAAGTCCTTAATTCTAGATGATCTGCAACATTAAGTTGCATTCAACTTGTGAAGCAACTCAATCTCCCACTTCGCTGCATGCACCAATCAAGTTAGGGCAGCATTTCTGGTTTGTTGAGAGACAAGAAAATACCTCAGGGATGTTTTGTTTGCCTACAGAAATATCCTGAGGCCAATTTAAATGTTTTATTATTTTAAAAGGTCTTATTAGATTTAACAAAAACATTACTTCATCTTATCTTTTTTCTAGCTGTGCAGAACATGACTAAATCTGTATCAACATGGTTCAGTCTTTTTGCAGATCTGGATCTCCTTTCGAATCCAGATAGGGCTGGGTATCCAGCAGATGAACTGCTTAACGTTTAGAGTTAAGTAAGGGGCAAATATTTATGGTATTTTGTTACAGTGGTCTTCAAAACAGACTAATTTCACTTTATCATTATAAAGAACCCTGAAAACCCTGCTCCAAACATACATCATCGTCTGGCATGATGTTTGTTGGACATTTAAGTTCCACGGAGAACAGCATTAAAGGATCCTACAATGAACTTTAAGAGAACAGTCCCCAACACCTTGGGATTAGCACATTTTAGAGCTGTTTGAAGGGCTATTAAGCTGGTATGGTTCAATGCAGAAAAGATTTGTTTTCTGATGCATCGGAGAGGAAAAAAAAAGGGGGGGGGGGGGGGAACTAGATTTAGCTAATTACTTTTTATCCCATGGTCTTCTAAAAATAAAATCCCTGGGGTTACCAGGCAAATACTAGTTCCAGGAAAATACTCCAGGGCATACAATGGACTCTTTTTAATTTTTTTATCTTCAAGGAAATTACATGCTTAGGGCTCACACCTGAGATAACAAAACTGTATTTGGGACATAAAAGTGGATAGGATGACAGTATCATTTCCCAAACCTGAGGAAGCCGTGACTTTTCATTTTTAACTGCACTTTGAAAGCTTTCAAATTGTTTTGCTGGTTATCTGCAATTTCACAGGACCTCTTTTGGCAACGAAGGTGAGACTAAGCACAAGTTCAGCACTTTCTACGACACTTGAGGGCATTCAGCAATCCCATAGTTAAAATCTTGATATTGCCAAAGAAACACATGACAAAAATATCCAGATCAGTCCAGGATGTAGCCCTTTTATGAATTTCTCTCATACAAGATGACATTGGTCAAGCTCTGCCTTAACTTGTAATTAACTTCTTGCAGCACAAAAAAATAGCATCAAGCCTCTGTGGGTGTCATGGTTTAACCCCAGCCAGAAACTAAGCACCACACAGCCACTCGGTCATTCCCCACCCCTGCAGTGGGACGGGGGAAAGAATCAGAAGGGTAAAAGTGAGAAATCTTGTGGGTTGAGATAAAGACAGTTTAATAAGTAAAGTAAAAGTTGCACATGCAAGCAAAGCAAACCAGGGAATTCATTCACTACTTCCCATTGGCAGGCAGGTGATCAGTCATCTCCAGGAAAGCAAGGCTCCATCACATGTAACGGTTATTTGGAAAGGCAACACACCACCTCTTCCTTCTTCCCCCAGCTTTATATACTGAGCATGACATCCTATAGTATTGAATATCCCTTTGGTCAGCTGGGCTCTCAACTTCTTGTTTAGCCCCAGCCTACTTGCTGACAGACTGGGGTGGTGTGAGAAGCAGAAAAGGCCTTGGCTCTGTGTAAGCACTGCTCAGCAATAACAAAAACATCCCTGTATTATCAACACTGTTTTCAGCACAAATCCAAAACATAGCCCCATACTAGCTACCATGAAGAAAATTATCCCAGCCAAAACCAGCACAGTGGGTTCCAGTAAGCCTCACGCCATGGTGAGTAACGCCGCAGGGCACAGTTTGAACATTTCTTTTAGTTTACGCAGACTCTAGCTGCTCTTGCATTTCAGATCCTGTCAGTTCTGACTACACAGTAGTGGGTTTTAAATGCAATTTTAACTGGAGTTGTGGCTCTGAAAAGAGAGGTATGGCACAACCGAAGGTCCTGTGCAAGAAAAGACAGGTAGGTGATAATGCTTTAAACAAGCAATGCAACTAGAGACACATTTGTGAAACTATCGAACAGCTACATTTGATTGCTATCCAGAGGTTGCAGTTTAAGATCAGAATCAGCCCGTACTCCAGAACTAAAGCGACCTGCCGCTCTCCATGTACTTGGCTTATGGTGTGAAGAGATATTGGTGACTTGGGATGGCAGTTGTTACACATCTACAGGAGAATGTCACCATCAATCCTACTCTCAAGGCAAGTACATCCCCTTGCAGTTTTATTTGAAGAAATTTGTTGGAAATCAAACAGCTCCCAGAAAGAAGGTCAACTTATGGGCCGAAGACATGGCTTACAACTTGCATGAAAAGACATTATGAAATTTTCTGTGTGGGGAAGGGGAATTTTTCCATACATACTGCAGGAACATGCTGCTAGCAACCTCTTAATGGGGGATTAAATATCCACACAAAAGGTTGAGAATGGTACAGTTTTCTTTTTAAACAAACTGCTCTATTTAAACAGAAAATGGAAACAAAAATTTCATCTCAAGAGAGAAGTAACTCGTAACTATCTGACTGCTCAGCCTAGTTTGTAGTTTCTGAGTTGATGTTAACTGTATTCACTCCAGCAATCACAGGTAATTTCATCTGCAAATTGTAAATCAAGTTCTGCTGTACCTCTTCATCCACCCTACATAGCACCTGAATACGTCTTGCAACTGAGCAGTGCTTCTATAAATTCTGTATACAGAATAATTTTTTAATACACTATTAAAATCTTTAATTTGCAAAAGCCACACAAAAGATCTGGGCTAGGCCAGGATGTGGCCTTTTTGTTAATTTGTCCAGTACAAGATGTAGGTCAAGTTATGCTCTAACTTGTAATTAACTTCAGAGGTTTGGAAAGATGAAGAAATGCAAAGAGAACAGACTCTCACCTTCTGCCTGCCTGACACACATAGCCAGATGAATTTTGGCAATACTCACTGTTCACAAACTTGTAGTGCAGCACCCACTGCTAGGAAACAGGGAAACCTCCCTAATAGCCATTTCCATCAACAGTGAAATAAGTGTTTACACCGGTCAGCTACACATCTATAGTTAGAAAAGGCATCCACAATGTACTGAGTAACAGAGTTTCTTAATCAACAGCTTAATCAGACCAGTTACATACCTATGCTCAGAAGTGCAGGAATTAATGAACAGTGTTCTACTTTGCTTGCAGTAATTAGTTTTTAATCTGCTACCAAATTTTTTCTTTCCTACAAGCAATGTCACCACAATGTGAAAGCGTTATTCATTACAGGTATGTTCTTATGTCAATACAAGCATCAGTCACAAGGCTGTGTCCAAGGACTCCCTCTGAAATACAAATGCATGCCCACAAATTGCATATACACCTCTCTACACTTATAAATATCTTACCTGAAAAGTTTGAAAGTCTGGGTGGGATGACCATCTTGTACAGATTCCAAATGCTGAGCAGAGAGCCAAGAGGTGGCAAGAGGACAAGAAGAGGAAAGGATAAAACACGTGCAGCCTTGGCTTACAACTTCCATACCAATTTGCTATGCAGTCACACCTAATTCTAAGAAAAACCTGAGATACCTGAGAAATTCTCCTAGCCGGTATCCTGCCTGGTTCTCTCTCTCACCATCTGAAGAAAATGAGCAGCTATATAACTGAGGAACATAACTGCTCACAATGAAAATAGTGAATCAAGAATTGGAGGACTGTCATTGCTCACCACTCGGAGTTACTCTTTCAGTTCTCTTCATCTTCATAGATTGTCTTCAGCTTCTTAACATGTCTTGCAGTTTACCTGTATGTAATACAAGGTGTGAAAAGAATTGAAACACAAGATGTATTTACAGTAAAGTCATCCTTAAGTGCATGAAACCATAAATACTAGATTTGTAATTAGTGGTGAAGAAATAGTTTAATGGAGAATATGGTCACAGCCTATTTAATAAAGAATTAGGTCCTGTTCACCTACAGATAGGCAAACATCTGCAGACAGCTGAAAAGGTGAAAAAGAATAAAATGTGAGAAAGCATCAAATACAGAAAAGACTTGTATTCTGTTCTAAACTTCAACACCTGTGAATTCCTCTTTTACATTTTAACCAAGTAGTTTCTGAGTTACACATGAATTTACCCATGGACTCTGGCCATGAAATGCAAACCCTTGGGAACTTGATGCTGCTGTCACATGTATTGGCCCAACCCTTTCCACTGATGCAAAATCACAAGCCAGCCCGGCTTTGAGGGGTACACACCAGAAATCCTTCAATTCCTCAAGATGCCCATTAATCTTCTACCTCTCTCTTCATTCTGGAATGAAATATAGCTGACAATGATTTTCCAGAAGGGGAATTGTTCCAAGTCTTTTAGACAAGTTAGACTTAAATTTAATACAAGAGCTAGCAAGAAACCCCAAAATACATCATTTATCTAGCTCACTATTTCTAGTGTAAAGGAGCCCTGGCTCCAAATTCTGCTTACGAAGAAAAAAGCTTGTTTTGGGTGATCAGAAACATGTTGAATATGATACTACTTCAACAAACAACTTAAGTACCTTCCCAGGTAGGCTTCAGCAGTTGCATTCTACTGAATAGCAGTATTAACCTATCAGCAGGAATCCAGGTCTTTCTCAGTCCTGTTCCCATACCTTCACCTCCCAGGAGAACACAGGCTAAATCCTTCTGTTCCCAAAATCCAGGACTTGTTGCATCTTCCCCTAATAGTGGAATTGTAAAGTGCTCAGGAACTGACCAGACCTACTGCAGATAAAGATGGGGAAAGGCAGATTCTCAGGACTATTCTGAGGATGCACTGGAGGAATAAGGTATGGATTAATCAGATATTTCCTCCCTGACAAATTTCATCCAAAAGGGTTAAAAGTGCATATTTTATCTGAAATAAATACTTACTACCCTCAGGGTAAATCCTCAGGCAAATCTTCAGACTGCCAGAGCACACAAACCCCCTTGCTACTAAAAATAAATCCAAGATTAGCCCAAGCTTGACATGATGACTTTTTATTTTAGGGAAAAAAAAAATAATATATATATATATATCCCAAAAACATTCCACTATTGCAGTTGTAAATTTTTTACTGTTTTCAGTAGAAACAGTTCACAAGTCAGAACTCAAAATTCAAAATAACATTGTGCAAAATAGTACTGGCATAACTACACATAGCAAAGAGACTAGTGTAAATCAAGAATTCTATTGAAATTAGTTGAGCTGCTCCGGTTTTACACCAGTGTACACCACCTCAGAATAGGCCCTTTTTGCAGAACATCCCTGGAATTCCTCTTGCTTACAAAGATCGCCTTACATGCAACAAGTAACCTATCAGTACAACATACGCAAGAACACCTCCACAAGTTATCACAGTGTAACAGGAAAACATATCAGCCAATTTCATACAAAGGCCAATCTAACAGCAGTTTTGGACACCCCTTGACTGCTACCCTCAAAAATTGCACATTTCAGTAAATGAAATAATTTAGAATAAAGCCAAGCAATATTCTTCTTTAACTATCAGTACATTGAACAATTAGGGTGGATGAGGCCTCCAAAAAGGCTTTGATTTTTTATTTTTTAGCTTACTATATTTTCCAAAGAAAGTTGTTTCAAAAAAAATTTGTATAAAAAAAAATTTAACTTGTAGTGTTATCAGGCCAAGTCCTCTTCCGCAATTCAGATACACCTGTCAACACTACAGAAGTCTCCGTAGTCCAATACAAATCCCAATGAAGAACTATTAAACAAAGACCACACCTTAAAGTATTTACTGATGACATGCAATGAAATCAAGCAAGCAGTAACACGACTCCATTTATATTTGGAGCATTCAGAAAGAGACTGTTGCAGTTCAGTTGGGGTACAGGACTGGAATTTCACAAAACGCTTGTGAATAGTTAACATTCTCTCACCACTTGACTTGACACACAGAGTAACAGTTTCAAAACAATGCATCTAGGTCATTCTTTGTATAAACAAAATGCTAAGAGCAGAACCGATTTTCAGAGTTGCTGAACACTCAAGAAAAAATCCAAGTACATCTTGGAATAAGTGGTCATTCTGTTTTCCTGCATACCCAGGTTCAAAAAATGAATTCCATAAGAACTCTTTGATCACAATGAAACCAATTGTTCCACAGTGCTTTTCACCTTCCTAGGTTAGGAAAGGCATACTTTCTACTACCTTTTCTAAGAGCAAACATTTTTAAGACATGCCAACCTGGTTTGGGACTAAGCTATAACGACATCTTTAGGCTATGACATTTGATGCACGCATTTAAACTACGGAATTATATGGAGAAAGCACAGTCCTGACATTCTCAAGTGTTTGTATGCTTTTACGTCAAAGGTCTTTTTTGCAGGTTGTAGCGTAGTTCTGGATGACAACAGATCTGCAAGTCTGTTCATAAAAAAAAAAAAAGGACTCTTACAAATACCAGTCCTGCCTCAAACCATAAAGATAAAAGCAGCAGACCTACGCAGACTCTGTGTGTGCATGATGAGTCAAATGGAAATCAAGATACCTAAGAAGTCACCCTCCAGCACTGATCTTTGTAACTGCAAGTCTCTGGTGACTTTCTATGCATACTCCTTCGCCCTTTCAGTTTCACCGAGCAGCTGTCAGGTACTCAGCAAGGAAATGTGGACATCACCTGCAGTAAGCTACTGTGAATACATCGGTTAGCATTTCAGTGGTGGCAGGGAGAGAACAGATAATACTTCAGCAAGGAATTATTGCTGTACCACTGAATTCTATTAAACTCAATAAGCAATAAGAAGTTAGGCCTGAGGCAGAAGAAAGGTTAATGAATATGACTTTTTTTTTCTTCCCAAAAGGCTCAGCTTCAGTGTTTTCCAACATTCTCAGATTCTGAATTCCAGTAAATTGTATTTTAGAACAAACCAAAAAATAGCCCTGAGACTAAACATACTTTTTAAGAGCTGCTATTGCTTTACGTAAATCAAACACAGCAATCATTTACTTCCACAGTATACAATATTTAATTTTCACTCCCTTTTCCCCCTCACTTGGGATATGTATGTGCAACCAAGAATTTCTTTACAGGATATATGTACATAAGCATTGCCTGTTACTTTTCCAAGTACTTAAATTTGTTGCTACAGGATTATGGCATCAAGCAAGGAAAGAATAGCTGAAGCAGATCAAGCACTAACAAAGAAGTCCTCTTCCCTTGTGCCTTGAGGTTTGTTTTTTGTTGGTTTTTTTTTTTTAAAAAAAAGATTCCAACAGTCATAGCTGCAGCCACAGACCTTCATTACGACTTCCTTCCTTGTGACTTATGTAGAATTTACAACTGAAGGAATACCATTTAGTAGATCTCAAAATCAACTGCCAGTGTTACTGAACATTGCCACTAGCCTTTAAGTGTGGCTAAAAGTGTAAAATACCAAGAAAACAAGAGTATCAAGTATGTCAAGTTGTGCATAAAAATAGACCTTTAATTCTTCTTAAGCTACAAAGTAGACAATCAAGGAACTGACTAGGTCTATGCATAGTTAGGATTTAAAGTATGCCAAAAGAACTCAAACTGTTTCAGTAAAACTGTGCTTGAGTAACACATGGGTCAACCCTCAAAAAACTTAATATCCCACTCTATACATAAAATAACTTTTAAAAAGCTCCATGTACTCTCAAAGCTTTTTTGAAATTGATTTAAATACTTTATCTAACAGCTCTACTATGGCACAAGACAGCACATAAAAAGTTTAAGGCTAATTTTTGTATGAACACATGTAAAAGCTGGTCTCGGAACAAAAGCTGTCAGATTTTCTTAATTCTGAGTTTTTAGTGTGGATTCATAATAAAGTAGAGCTGCCACCACAATAGTCGAGTTGTCCTGCATATAAAAAAAGACTGACTGTTGTCCTGAATGCTGTTTTTATAAAAAGCAAAAATCTCACATATTTACATTTGGTTTTTATCAGAGCAGCTCACTAATTTGTACAGTACATTGTCCACTAACATACAATGTAAACTACCAAAGAGATGCTCCAGTACTACAAAAGCAGGTGCAAAAAAAGTCCTAGGGTAAGAAAACCCACTGCTATTCTGGAGAGTCACTCTATGATGAAAACAAACATCAGAATGCAGTTTTGGTGAAGTCAGTTAAGTCTCAAGGCTGTAATAAAGGCTATTTGTTAACTTTAGCCCTTTGGTTCTTAACCATTGAGTTAAGACCTCCTGATAAAGGACTAGGCAGTTTGGCATTGATGAAGAAGCTCTTTACATGCTACTGTTACAGAAATAGAAAACAGACTTACAAGCACTTCCTTCACCTGAATGATCTGATCTTCCATGAATGCACTCATACCAGGTTTAAACAAACCTATCTCAAGGACATTTTGGACTTCAAATTGCACTGTAACTGTTTCAGAAGAAACTAATATCCACAAACCCTAGAAAAGAATTATCAACTGGCCAAATTACACAACTTCGATGCACAAAGCCGCTTATTTTAAAACTCTGTCCCTCAACAACTTCTTCAGTGTAAATCAGAGCTGTTACTTCAAAACAGAGTTCTTCAGTCCCATCTGCACAATCCTATCTATTTTGATGGGAAGATAGTAAACCAAATCCTGCTTGTTCGCTAATTTAACAGGTCTAATATTTTATTACTTCCTGGTACATTATTCATTTGCTGAATTTTTGCATAATGTTTTAAAAAGGGTTTATTATGCTATGAACATAGGACTTGCGCACGCTAGTGCGATTTACACTTGCTGAGTAAAGTACGTTGCTATCATAGTTATTTATGTAGGATTTAAAGGGACAGTAGACATGCATCAAAACTATGACTTATCTGCACAGGTATGCAGGGGTTTTTTTTTCCTCCCAAGTGAAATGTCTGCAACCAAATTTAGCATATTAAGCACTGAACAAAATTCTTATATTTGCAGTATCATCTTTAAATTGATGTAGTTATGAGGGGACCTGAATATGATCCATGGAAGCTATGTATATGCAAGCCAGTGAGAATTGCTCACATGTAACAGACCAATATTCAGACCCACAGACTGTCTACAATGACACTTACTTTGAAATTACTGAATCTGACTCTGTAAAAGATACAAGGTCAACTTGTTTTAGAAGTTGATACAACACTGGTATTCAGGTCACTGCAGTTTTTTGCATATCTATATTGTATTTACTCGAACCCAAGTAACACACTCCAGGAACACATGAGAAACCTCATTAAAGTTCCTGAACAGTTTCCATTTGCAGTTACTCCCTCCCACCCCCTCTATTTTCATCTTGTATTAGAATTTCAAAAGGAACCATAAACTGTTGCATATCAGGACAGCCCTGGTATCAAAAAAATCCTGTTTTACATGCCAGCTTAAGCTGCTAGTCAAAAAGGGAGAATGTATCTGCTGCTGTAAACTTTGTGTAACAGATACCATGCCTGACAAACGATCACCTTCAACGGACACACACAAAACACCACTATGACAAAGGGAGGAAATCATGCATGGATATTTCAGTATTATGTGGCCAGGGTCTATAATACAGTGATGAGTCACGTCAGAGCAAATTTGTGCTAAGAATGATAATGATTCAGGCTGACTAAGTCCATAAGTAGCCAAGCAAGCCTGCAAGAGGCAAGTGGGTATTACTTCTTCCAGAAAATATGCAAGTTAAGAGGATAACATTTTTTCTTCCCCACCCCTACACAAAAATCCTATGGACAAATAAAATAATACTGGGGCAAGTGCTTTAAAATGTAATTTTCCAGCCAATAAACCAACACTTGTGGGAAATCTGTGAAGGAAGAAGTTTTAAGAATGTGACTTACCTGAAACACAAAATACCGATAGCAAAAAAAATGTACGCTATATACTAACACTGCTTTTTGGATACTCTTCTGTTTTTAAAAGTTTCAAACTTAACTTGTCTTATTTTGTTTAGGGCCGAGGCTGTTCAGCAAGGTCATATAATTTAAGACTGCTGAAATATTTCAGCAATCCTTTGGTCCCAGTAGCTGTAAAACAGCCAAGTAAAAAAGAACCTTCCCAAAAAAAAAAAAGCAGGGGGGAGGATCATCACCAGGGAAGCATCTTCTAAACACCATCTGCTACGCACCAGAAAAGGCAAATTTTTGTTACAAAATACACATTTTCATACAAAAGACATCTTGCAAAACCATTTGATTGCCCCTCCCTCTGCAGATTACAATGGTAAATGGGATCAGCTGGTTTGTCTTGAGATTTTTGTTTTAATGGGAAAAAAGTCAAAGGACACACAGCATCACAACAACTGGTCCTTTAAATGGCAAAAGATTATGACAGTCTCTGTTTTCACCAGTGTTTAAAAAAAGCAGGAGAGAAACAGAACAGGAGTCTTCATAAGCAGAAAGTTCAACAGAGTATCAGCTGCTGCATCCTCCTGAACTTCTCAATGTGCTACCAAACTGTCAATTATACAAACAGTTCATTTATGACAGTGCCATAAATTGTTAAAACAATGCAAATAGTGTGATCAGAAAGGT
This sequence comes from Balearica regulorum gibbericeps, assembly GCF_011004875.1. NCBI lineage: Eukaryota > Metazoa > Chordata > Aves > Gruiformes > Gruidae > Balearica > Balearica regulorum. The sequence goes on along the minus strand of NC_046189.1, from coordinate 13,780,801 downwards.
CCAGTCAACTGGTTCCAATTTTTTCCCAGTAGTTGCCCAGAAAAACGTCAAGACAATCTAAATCTATCCTTCAGCTTCCTCAATATGTCCCGATTGCTGGAGTATAGAGGTCTGTGGTATTACCGTACTTGTTCCACGAGAGATCCTGTCTTGATCTGTGTTTGTAGACAAGGAGGCCATAGAAATGGGTTGTAACAAACTGGGCGTCATGCCAGAGGAGACAGTCAGGCTGTGTGTAGTGCCCTTAAGCGTAAGATCCTGTGTGGGAAGAAGTGGCTTGAGGATGCTGACGAGACAGAAAGCAGAGCCACTTTTAGGAATGAAATTCACTTTGTTCTTGTCAGGGCAGTAGAAGGCTGGAATTTCATGCAATGGCTTTGGCCTAGAAATAAAATACACGCAATAGTTTTAAATGATATTGAACAATCAAATTCTGTCAACGGCAGGTAGGTACTGCTAAACACGTTACCAGAGACAAATTGAGGTTTAAACTTGAAGTATTTCAGCTACTCAATAATGCCTTAATGACACTCGCAACACAGGGCAAATGGCAAGAAAGTATTGATCACATTCTCCAGAAACTGTCACAACCCAACAAGTTCTGCCACACACACAGATGCTCTTTATACAGCAAGCCTCGTGAAAGATACCTGGCATAGCAATGTTTGTAAATTGCCTATCTTAGAGCTGTTCATGATCATAGGGGAATCCCCTTTTCTAGACTTTTGCCTCCTTTGCATGTTCACCTTAGTGTGGCCTGAATCTCTGTAAAAGATGAGCCCATCTTACTTAAAAACTCAAAGCAGAGAGTAAAATGTAGAATTCCCAAAGTGTCATTCACAATCTATAACGTGGGAAGAAAGTGTGGAAAACACATTTAGATCCTGATCTGCAGTTTTTCCATCTCAGCATATAATAATCCAACCAACTCAGTGACATGCTTTATGAAAGACAGAACTGGAAGGGAAATTGTGGATAGCACAGGAATGCATTCTGTGTCTATCTCTAACCCTGCAATGTAAAACTACTCAGCTAGTCTAACTCTATGGGAACTCATTCCAAAGCCTGCCCTTCCTGCTGGAAAATAACCATCAGAAATTTATACTCATTTTTAATGGTTGCCAGCATTGTCCTTTAGCCTATAACCTCCCCCGTCTTCCATGTGTTTGTAAGACAGCTGTGTGCACTTCTATCTTCATTCTACTAGGCCAAGCAAGCCAATCTTTCAGTATACTCTTGTAGGAGATACCCTATTTAATGAACAGAATTACTTTTCAGAGTAGAATATGTTTTCATGTTAGCTGATTCTCCAAGTGTCCAGAAAATTCAGCCCTACTTAAATTTTTTTCCCAAATGAAAATCCTGTAAACTTCAAGTAGAAATAATGTTAAACAAAGATTTAACTTTAAGTAGTAACACTCATGTATTCCATGTACGTGTGGAATGCAAATACCAGATGCGAGAAAGATTTTTGCATGAGACTGCAGTGTCTAAGAACTGCCATAGCTAGATAAAGACTTCTGTAGAAGCCTGTTTCACTCTACAGCAGAGCAGTCCCACAGCTATGCAGCCAGGACATCCTAAAAGAAATGCAAATGGAAGTCAAATCGCAACAGAATATGTTCTTGGATCAAGTGAAGACTATTTAATCTGTTGGCAACATAGCCTAAACCCTCTAAAATAGAGGCAGGTAACTTAAGTTACTGGAACCCTTTCCACATTGCTATGGAGAGGCCATAGAGACCTCTCAAAATCCATTTGCAGAAATCAGAGATGGAAAATACACAAATGCAGCTATAATTTTTTTTAATTACTACTTATACTAGATGGCATTGTTGAGATAATATAGGCATAAGAGAATTATAAGCAAATTATACTCCTTCTGTGATGAATGAAATTTTTAACTATAAGTTAAGATTCTTGCATCCAAGCGACATAAGGGTATAAAAACTCCACTGAAAATAATAAAAACCCCCAGAATATTCCCAAATGACAAAAGTTGGCTTTCTCAGAATAAACAAAGCATCGAATAATCAAGCAAAAAACTCCTCTGTCACTAAAAGCTTCACAACTACATAGATGTAGCTGAAAAGAATCTAATCTTCAGAGTCTAGATTACTCGATGTGCCTCTCAAGCTGTGACATATTAGCTGATGTACCTGCATTACAGCTTATTACATCTCTCTGTATCTGATTACATGAGTTCCTCCCTCACTATTTGCCAGGTAATAGAGTCCTCTCAAGTTATGCTGGTTTTAAAAAGCAGTCTCTCAAGATTTTGATTTTAACCAATGGGTAACTCTGAATGTTGAATGTTATTTCTTACGTAATAAAGATCAACTTACAAGCTTTCCTCAAAGACCTTCACCTTTTCACAGCCCTCTGGAGGCTCACGCTTGAACATGTAGCTGTTGTTTGGTTTTGGTGAGGTAGCATATTTTGGCAAGGGAGAATTATTCCCATTCTCTGCAGGAACAGAATATCTCATTACTTAAATGTGTCACACAATAAAAAAAACAAAAACAAAACAAAAAACAACAATCTTTAAATGGCCCCCAAACTGAAGCCTACTTCATTACCAATACTACAAAATTAAGAAACATTTTCATTCACCTCCAAGTCTTCATCTGCAAATAAGCTTTATCTCAATCCCTTTCCTCCTTTCTATTTCTCCTTATATAATGTTCAAGCTCCTCTGCAACTTCTGTTCGTTCCTGGACACTTTCAGTTTGTAACTGTAAACCTGAATCTATGGTCTTGTGCCATCACCATCTAGCCAACAGAAAGGGGCAGAAGCTATATTCCTTAAAAACCAGAATAGGTTTATGTTGTTTGTAAAATTCTCCTAATGTATCTCAGAAGATTTCTGGTAAAAAAAGAATAATTAAAAAACTCCAAACAGTTAAACTGTTACCGGTGCATGTATGAAATGCTGGAAGGTTGCCCATTTTGTCTGAAATCATAAAAAATACCCGACACAAGCAACAGGACTAGCCTACTTTGCTGTTCCACCTGTCGCTGTACATTCTTGCCTCTTCAACTCACTTAAAAGTACTTGAAGAATCTCTTATTTAAAAACAAAGACTTGTTTGGGAAGGACATTCCTCAGTCAAATCTATCCAGCTTCAATTACAGAGCACTAGATATGTGCACACACACAGTATTTGGAAAAACAAATTACTTAGTAAAAGAGGGTGGCTGTTTCCCACATCCATGGAGAAATGGTAGAATTTTTTTCTATGTGCTCATGCACATAGCAACAACTTAATTTAGCAGTGTTGAACTTTTAAAGTTACACAGTACCTTTATCTCTGGAATCAGCCAGCAGATCTTCTGTAGAACATGGACCTTCTTCACTGCCTTCATTAGCGATGGTAAGAAATGAGGTTGGAGATACTGACTGGGAGCGGCTGCTGTTGTTACTACCCCTGTCTGCTCCACCAGGCGTTTGGGTATCAATGCTGCGAGTACTACTACTACGCTGAACCAATGGAGGCGGTGCACGATGTCCATCTGGAATATCTTGAGGCTATTAAAAATAAAAGGTTTAGCAACTGGATTAATAATTTTGATCTGACACGAAAACCATAAACCAATGGGTAACTGGCTGCTCTTGTCTGGTTAGCAATTTTTTCAAATCCAGTAATGCTGAGGCGTTTTTCAGATTTCATAAAACTGAAGTAGAAACTTTTATTCATTAGATTAGTTTCCAAACCTGACTTATTTTTTGTTGGAGTCTTAAGACAACAGTTTTCAAGATTTCACAGAATCACTGAGGTTGGAAGGGATCTCTTGAGATCATCTAGTCCAATGCCCCTGCTCAAGCAGAGTCAGCTAGACCAGTCTTGGACAGACTGTGTCCAGTCAAGTTTTGACTATCTCCACAGACAGTGACTCCAAAACCTCTCTGGGAAACCTGTGCCAGTGTTTGACCACCCTCACACATTTTTTTTTTTTTTTTTTTTAAAGTGGCTTTCTTTTGTTCAGATTGAATTTAATGTTTTTTCAGTTTATTGCCATTGCCTCTTGCCCTGTCATCGGACACTACCGAGAAGAGTCTGGATCCCTCCTCTTCATTCCTGCACATCAGATATTTATACACATTGGTAAGATCCCCCTGAGCTTTCTCTTCTCAAGGCTGAACAGTCCCAGCTCTCTCAGGCTCTCCTCATATGAAAGATGTTCCAGTCCCTTAATCATCTTCGTGTCCTGTATTTTTGATAATTTATTACTAAATTTACCTCTGAAAAATACCTAGACATAAAACGAAAGTTAAAAATGGGCAAGTTATGCTGAGCTGTCCCCATCCCGGCTGAAGCACGGGCAAAGAGAAGAAAAAGTTACCACAAAAACTCTCAGAACAGATCTTTTGTCTTTTCCCCTGTTTTACTGAGATTTCTTCTAATTTATTGGAAAACTAATTTCATCACAGTAATCACAGAGAAAAAGGTTCAGATTCAAGCTTTAACTCTTTCCTTCTTCTTACTTTCCAAGAGACTTTTCAACTACCTTTATTAAAGAAAGTAAAATTAATTCCAGTCAAATTTAATTCAACCACTGTGAAAAATAAAGCTTATGACTTAAAAACCTCAAAGCAAAACCAAAACAATTATAGAAAGTAATCATGGTGGCAGATACATACAACAAGCTGTTCCTCCTTGTCTCCTGTCTCCTTAATTATTATCTCAATCTCCTGATTCAGTCCTTCTACACTGTTTCGGAATCGTGATCCTGTTGACTTGGTAATGGGTATCACAGGAACAAGTGCACACTTTGGGATGGGAGCCTGAAGAACCAGAGACAGTGAGAAAGCAATGTTGATTTACTCACAACACACAGTTATTAGTTCTACTTAAAAAGGAACCTTTAAACAGAACACATCTACACCTTGCTATCAAGGATTTACATGAAACTATAACGATTGTGTTAAAATGGATGCCTTAAATGAAGACATGGACATCCTGAATTTTGTTTCAAAAAATTAAAAGCTTTCAACAATCTAGTCTCAAAGCTTCCCTTGATATGGTCTGCCTCCAGCTCGACATTGCTTTGTAAGTTAAAATTTAACAGTAAACATTTAAATGTAAGTAATTTTGAAGCCTTTAAAATATATTCACATTCCTTCTGAAGGGAGCTGTACCACAATTTCACTTCCTTCGCTGTTGGATTTACCACTTGTAATTTCATTAAAATTGTATTTTAATGGAAGTCTGCGGTCACCTGCAGTAACATGACATATGCAGAAGGAAAATTATTCCACACGTGCACTATGCTAGAAATGAAGACCAACATAGTAACTATATTAAGCCAGAAAAAAAGGCTGACAAAACAATTTAGGAAGACTTCCAGAGAAAGAATAAAATCCAAATCCAAATGTTATCAGAATGAAGACTAACATTTTAAAAATCCAGTGTTTCAAAGAGTGCATGATGACCCCAGTCTCAGAAAACACGTTACTGAAGTTTTCCAAAGCCCCTTTTAGTATACCACAACTTCGAAATTTCCCATCCTCTTCATTAGCATCCTCCCTCCTGTTAAAAAAATAATTAAAAAAAAAAAAAAAATCACACTACCAGAACGTTAGAAGATTCTGCCCTAAACTTCCAACGCAGACTCCTGGCTATTACATGGAACACTACTACAGATAATGGCATGCTTCCTGCAAACACTTCAACTCAAAGAACAGCATGACACTTAGAGTCACAGTAGAATTCCTATGTAAAATTCTTAGACTCTACAGCCTAGTGTGCTGTGATTGAGAACATGTCCTGTACTGATTGAAGGATGGTAGCATTCTCACCTGATCTTCAAAGCGATTTGTTCGTGGGGTTGTTTTTTTGTTTTTCCTCTGAGTAACAAAATTGCACATAGACAGACATCAAAGCATTGTGATTTTGCATGCAAGTTCTCAAAAACCATGGGAAATTTGTCTGGCAGAAAAACTACCTTGGAAAAATTAATGTAAACAAGAGAATTCTAAGTGCAGATCATAATGCAGACTTATTCTCACAATCACAAATCGCTAAGTGGCAAAACTTATGAATTATATTGGTTTTGTCTTGATGAAACATCAGGACAGCTATTAAAAAAAAGAGACTTGCACAAGGACTACAAAACCTTCTCTTCAGGAAATACTTGTGACTGTTTATGTCAACAAAAACTAAACATTCTCATAATAGCCAAACTTGGAAAGACTTTCAAAAGTCCTGCCTGAAGATGAAAAGGAGAAAACAGAAACCACTGGAGAAGAGCACAAAAAAGTCTGAGAAAGCAACCCTGCTAATTCTGTTCCAAACAAGGCGTTGGATCAACAATCCAGTAAACTAAGACAGGTCAATATCCAGTCATAATACAGGTATATCAGAAAAGTTTAGGCACTAGAGACTGTTTATACACCCAATTATTAAATATACACATTCTTAGGACAAACTGAACTTCCTAAAAAGTAGAAAGCAGAACACAAGTATGCTTGTCTAAGATTTCAGCAGCCATTAGCTAAAAGATGGAGAATTCCCACGTTTTAATATGATTGCCTACCACAGAAATTTTTAGAATCATAGTACTATTTGAAGAGCTTAAAGTAGAAAAGCACGAGTTGCTCCAATAGAGTTCATTATGGTTCAATACAGCAAGTTTCACTTCCAAAAGAAATAATATTCTGTACATGACTGGGGATGACTTGTTAACCTGGAGTGCAGAGGTGGAAAGGGAAAGAGGTACTGTTACAGGAGTAGAACAGCCAGCCTCAAGAAACTTTATATGAGAAATACTGCCTTGACAGAGGTCTGCACAGAACTGGCCCCTTACATACAGGAATAAGCTACGAACCTTTGACTACTCATCTGCATATTTGGGAACACACAAAATGAAGCAAGGTGCCAAACACAGGATAATAATTACAGTGCTCACATAATAACACACTGTCAGGGAGTTTTGGTGCAGGACAGCTAGAGTCCTGAAACTTACAGATATGGCATAAACTCATGAGATACAAAATATAAATAACAAATTTAAATTGATAACAAATCTAAATTGTTCACAGGCATTTTAGAAAAATGCTGCTCTAAGCTCTTCCAATTTTTCAACAAGTACCAGAACTTTAAATAGAATCCAAGGTTTTTTGATGCTTTCAGATATTAACATCAAACCATCTCAAGGTTGAATGCATCATGGTAATTCCATGCTAAAAATGAAATGGTCTAAGTCAGTAAGAGTGACACAAAAAACCCACCAACGCTGCAAACTGCATGCATTTGGTCTCAATATTAGTGGTTGCTTAGGATTGATTGGTAAGACATTAAAGACACATGCTTCCCAGAAAAGTGAAAGGAAGGGGCTTGATGGTTCATGGTGTCAAGTAGCAGCATAACATCAGCCAAGTGCACTGAGGAAAAAAGATTATGTTGAAAGATCTAATCCGTTTATTCTTCCATCTGGCTTCAGCTCTGGCTTCAATTCTAGTTTCTCCATTACATTAACACTGAGACTAAAGGAAGACCCCATTGGTTTGACTCCTGTTTACAGATTTAGTACCATGCATTTAATTCAAAACCCAATGTTCTCAGAAGCATCCAAGATCACCTGAGGAGGCTATGACCTTTCTGCAAACCCCTCTTCCTGTAAAGAGAAGCAGAATGGAACATTTCTGGCATCATGAAAAAACAAAACAACCAAAAAATCCCTATTAAATTGCTCTGGAAAAAAATTTAGTCAGCAGCAAGGACTTGATCAAGTTCCTCAGCAACTATTTCCTGATTCTGAGTAGAGGGACAGGAATAGCTAACAAGCTTATTCTATAGAGATTGCATGGATTTCATTCTTCAAACAAAAATCATAGAAGAAGCACAGCCAAACAAAGAGTCGGAAGCTTAGGTGGCAAGAACCACTGTAAAAATTTGGTAAAACTCAAGAATTGTGGCAGAGCTTAAGTGTTTATTAGTAGGGACGAAAAGAGGAAATAAATCCACTGGAATTGCTTCGTTTAGCTTTAACTAGAAGGATAAGCCATTTCCAAAATGTTAAACAGAGTTTACCTGGTCTCTGTGAAGGGCCTATTGAGGCAATTTCCTAATACATTTTCTTAGCCTTGTCAGAAATCTTTGTATGACCCTCTGGAGTCAACAACTGCAAGTTTCCTTCAAGTTGGGAATGTAAAAAAAATTTTTTTAAAAATCTAAATATTCTAATCACTAACTGCAAGTGTTTCCACACAGTCCTTCCACAAATCCTGAAGGAACTGAGCTGCTGCCAGAAATTCTAGTTTAGCAGTTCCCTAGAAAGGAATAAGAAAGCCTAGGAACTTTGCCCTTGATGCCTACAGTTACAGATTTTCACTGTGACTTAGAAAGCAGCCTCGAAACGCCATTAATCTAAACCCTTCACTTACTTTTTGAAGCCTTCTGTAACTTGCCCCCTTCCCAAGTAGCTCAACACAGCTGGCACAAAATTTACCAAGAAAAACAATGGTTTGTTTTGTAACACAGTGTTGGAAAAGCTGCTTTGCCTCAGTTTATATTTTATAGTCTGTTTCACAAGCCCAAAAACTAATTATCTGTTGTGCAATATTTTATTCACATACTCTAAAATTTGGCAGAATGCAAGACCTCCATACAAGAAGCAAAATTTCATTAACATAATAATAAAGTAATTATGATAAAATTATATACATAATTTGAGGGGAGGTGGGTAGGTGTATTTTTCAGAGTAGTATCATCACTGTTCATTTCCAAAACTAAAAACCACTAAGATTATCTATGTTAAAGTGACAATAGCTTAGCATTCAGAAACCTACAGGTTTGTAGAATACAAAGTCAAACCTGTTAGAGTGCAGTTAATTCTCTCCAGTGTACTGGAGGGCCTACATCAAAAGTTCCTCAGTACACCTTTTTTTGGTTGAAATGCCTAATTGCTCACAAGTACAGAGCAAATCTTCAAACAAGTTCTACAAATTTGGAAAAAATACCTGCATCAAGTATTTTGACCTGCCTTTTTTTTTTCTTCCTTAATGTGTCTCACCAATTTTCATGAACTTTCTCAAAAACCCCTAGAAAGGGATTTGGTTATTTATTCGTCTGTCATCTTTCATCATTTTAGACTGTTCTGACTTGAGCTACAGCAGTCACTTAAGATTAGCAGCATGCTGCACTGCACCTGTACTTCAGTAAAGCAGATCAAAGTGTTGGAATTTGTACTAGACAGCCTGTTTCAAATTCAAACTGTTCTTCTGTTATACAGAAGAGGAAGAGGAAACAGTTTCTGTTTCAAGATTTAAAGAATTTGAAGAAGTAATTCCTAAGTTATGTAAAAAAATATAATTCTAAAAAAAAAAATCCTAAATACAATACTTCTAGTAGCACAGAATTCAAACTAAAACCAAACTGAATTCCAGAAGCACTTACGGCCTGAAAATTCATGACTCTTAAATAAATGAACTACAGCAGGGATAAGTTAGGGTCAGAGACTAAAGATGCTACTGATTTTTTTATACAAAGTAGGAATTATAAAGAACAGTACAGGAGAAATTCAAAACACTGTTCTACTTTCTTATTTCCAGTCTCAAAGTACAACAGATTCACTCAAACACCTGACTTCTGCTTACGAAAGAATCTGGCTGCTCAGGACTGTATGTATGGTTCTCCTTTCTATTTTTCATTTCATCCTTTATCAGAATGGGTAAGTACCTGTAGAGCAGAACACATGCTGATGTCACAACAGCTTCACTCCCTGGCCTAAATTATTTCCAGAAGGATGAAATGACAGAAAGGAAACAATTTTCACTAACTGGTATCAAAGTACAATATTTATTAGAACAATGCTAACTGCATTTCAGGAGTAATTGGGAACATTAGATTTGCAGAGAAGCTTCACAGCTGAAGTACTTTCTCAATTCACAACACTGACATTTCAACAGTTTCTTTCAACTACAATGACTTCAAGACAATTGCAAGGGATTTGTTCTTTTTTTTAACTGTTGAAAAAATTGTGTGTATATCATAAATATACATTCATGAGATATCAGTAGGGGAAAAAACTTTTCTTCTGAAAAAATGACTAAACTTTCCTATCAGTTTTCTTAAAGTTACTCAAGCAAAACAGAACTGAAAAAGGATCTGTGTATCTAAAAGCCTGTAATTTTTTTCCACCTGCTATCAATTGGGCTAAAAATATTATCTGTGAACCTGACCTCATTGACAGTCTTGAGATAAAACTAAAACTGAACACAGAACATGTGGTGGCCTAACCATCACAAGTTTTGAGGTGATTCTTACTTAAAGTCTCAAAGCATGATAAATGACGGGGCAGGGGAATCCTACAAAGGATGAATGAGGTCATCAAGAGTTTATTATAAACACTTCTAATAGTACACAAAAATCCCATTGAATAGCCTTTTGTAAGGTAGGCTCTCTAAATCAGTTCATCACAGGATTAGGTAAGTGCCATTGTGAAGACACAAAACGTGATCAGTAAAAACTACAATTTTATTTGAGTGTATCACTTCACCACCAGTTTGCTCCACGCCACATTCTACATGCAAATTCATAATTGTTACAGCAATGCGTAATGAAAGATATAATCTATGGCTTTTAGAGTGTGCAGAATGCAGTTTTAAGAGTCTTGCTCTAAGGAAAGATCTAACTATCTGAAATTCTTTGAAAGTGGGAGTTCAAAGCCAACTCAGCCAAGTAACAAGAAGATCTGGTTCCCCATACATGCAAGGAAGTCAAAGGAAACAGATCTATTTCATAGATTTCACCTATAGCTACAACATATTTAGCAGTACATGGTATTTCTAAGTTCCCTTTAAGACAAATCACAACCTTGAAAGAAGTTAAAACTAGTATTAGCTACCCAATATGTCCAAAAAGAACACAGCCTTACCTGACTGTGGTTAATGGCTGCATGGTTACCGTGAAATGGAGACTGTCTTTCTTTATCACGATGATGCCTACTGCTGTGTTTGCTTCTCTGCAACTGTTGACGCAGTTTTGCAATCTAGCAAAGGAACAATTCATGTTAGATTTCACTAGAAATATTCAGGTACACACACAGTTTCACCAATTTATTCCACCACTTATTTAAAATTCTTTACTACCACAACGTTTATAATTATTGCCAGCACTAAATTAGTCTCAAGTTCCTGCAAACCTAACAATGTCAGCTACCAGTTCAGCTGAAGCCCAGAAGATGCCTCTGGAGGTTTAATGAAAGAACTTGAAATACATAAAGTTTGAAAGTAGTTTGATCATTTCCTCCTTTGTATGAAGAATGGCACCTGCATTTGACACTTTCTTTCCCACATATTCAGATTAAAAATTTTAATAGTCCTGCATCATACAAAATCAATACCAAATGAACAGCTGTCTCTTATTTTTTACCAAGTCCACAATCTGTATAATAAAACAAAGCAGTACAACACTCATGCCTTTCTGAAAACTCATGGTAACAGTGCATACCAGCAAAAAATTCAATCCAAAGGTATCTCAAATAGCATTTCTGACCTCCTTGAGTTGATCATTGCTTCCCCATGATGCTGAACGTTTGTGTGAGCTTCTCTTCTTTTCTAAATATTCTTCAGCCCAGGCACTTTCCGTCTGCAGCAAGAAAATTACAGGATTAATTAAAAAAAACAGGTAACTCCTACTTTCTGGCAGAATATTTTGAAACAAATTAGAAGAGAGATTAGTATTAAGATTTGCTAGATTCAGAACTGTGAGTGAAAAGTAGTCACTGGCTAGAAGCCTTTCTGACAAGTGTGAAAAAGTGGAGTGAAACTATGTAATTTAAAAAAAACCAAAAAAATAGCACAAAACCCAACAAAACCCCAACTTTCAGACCTACTCTAATACAGGAATATGCTAGTTTCCCTTCCAAATTATTGAGCATAAGGCAGTATTAGCAGCCAGATGTACCACAAGCTGCTATAGAGCTCTGAAAAACCAGTATGACAGTGCTGAATTTGGGGGAGATGATCTGTTTTATTTCCTGCACAGATGCTGACCTTGTTATTTCTGACACTTTAGCAAGGGTAGCTTGGTATAAACATTGTGAAAGCCTGCATCAGTACAACTTCAAAATCACGTTCTTGCTCAGAAGAATGAGAAAAAGGAAGGCAAGCCATATAAGCACCACTAGAGTTATTGCAAAGCACGGAATTAATTTATTAATGCCTCAAAGGGCTTCAGGTTCATAGTTCAGGCCAAGCAGAAAGCAACATGGATAATACTAAGCTAGCTTCGCTAAACCAACAAAGTCATTAACATTTAATAAAGAAACTTGAAAACATACTGTGGCGAAAGAGTAATGAAAAATTCAAAGTACCATTAAGACAAACTGTATGTATTTAAGGGAACAAAATGCACAGGAAAGCCTGTGATAATACTGCATGCTTTATGGACAGTTTGTATTCCCACCTAACCATGTCCAGAATGGCCTTCAAAAGCAGTGAACTGTAAAGACTCAAAGAAGAGGGATAACATCTATCAGGAATCTCTGTGCAGTTACAACAAATATACCTAATGAAGCAGGGGGAAAGATTTCTGGAAAGATTCGCTGAGACAGTGAATTCCTTTAAATTCATTGTTGCCACTGCAGTTCTTAGCATACAGCAGTGATCTAGCTAACTCATCCTCAGGAGTCATTGCTATCTCACTTTCTCCTATAGACAGGAACTTCGATTGCCTCAAAGCTTTCACATCTACAATGTGCAACAGTCCTTCTTACATTTGAGACTAACAGCTTGCAAGCCACAAGCTGATCTTACTTAGCCCATCTGTACTTAGAACACAAACTCACAAGGCCTTGGAGGTGTAACTCCAAACATACAGGTTGCAACTCCCATCAGCTTCAGTTACAGACATAAGTTTCATATAAATAAAACCTCTGCTATTAGTATTTTTTCATTTTTGTAATTCCAAATCAAAACCTAACTAGGACAAATCTGAACAATGGAGTCAGTAGGATTGCTTTGAAATTCCTATTTCATAGCAAAATTAGAATCCATTAGAATCTTTTTCTCCAGAAAAGCACTCACTTATCTTCATAATAAAATAGAATAATTGATAACCCCCATTCCCAAGTAGCAATCTTTGTCTAGTCAATTCTCAAGTGTGAATCTGGAGTCTCATCCTATCCTATAGGTCCTGGAACAGTAAGTTTTAGCCACTAACTCTAACATCCCAACTCAGTACAACCATTACACTTGCCTACAGGAATCCAATTAACACTCTAATCGCTCTTTGCATTTAACTTCTGTTCAAGGCTTTGACTTAAAATTCAAGACTTATTTCATGAATTAATATCTGATTAATTTTAAAGGATTAAAGGTTGCTTTGATGCTCATCCTCAAAACAAATAGTTAGAAATCTTTTTAGAGCAAGAGTAGGTATAAGACATTAAATTATAGGAAACATTTACATCAAGACAAATGTAATACTATTTCAGCAAGTCTCCTGCTTATTCCTTGTATTTTGTTTATAATATTTATTTTCAAGAAACAGAGATCCAATAAACAAAGAAGGATTTCTATTTCTCTAGGTTCTTAAATTCTCTAGGTTCTTAAAGTACTACTACTTGCTTACTAGTTGTTACCATTCCCAACATACTTCTGCTTGTTCTAGAATTACGAGAGAAATGAGTTTAAGCTTAAATTTAATCACAGATAGTAGAACACTTAAAAAAAGTCTTAGAGGCAAAAACTTTGCAGTTGAAATTAATTATTCTTTAAGAATTTAAAGAATACAAAGCAATTGTCTCATTTCACAGCTGTGTCAAAATACAAGTTATTTCAAACAACCACAAGCAAAGCCAAACAGGTTTGATCCTAAGTGAAAAAGACACAAGGTTACAAACCTTGCTGCTTACTGCTTTAAGTGCTCCTAAAACAGCATCTGCATGTATGAATTGTAGCCAGACCCTAGGACATTCAACAATACACTTACCCAACAAGCACACTGCATGTACATAATTTAGTCTGGTTTTATAGACAGGTTTCATCAAAATAATCAGTGGAAGCAGGAGTTTGATACATAGACAGTCTCCGCCTGTCCTGGGATCTCTTACACAGTTTTCAGCCATGACCAATGGGCATCTCTATAAAGGCCTGCAAGCCGAAGCGTGTCACCAATTGCTGTCTCTTCCCAGTCTGCTTCTTGAATGACTCTACTCCCTATGCCATAAACCTGCAGAATTGAGATACCTTGCTTACTCACCCTGAAAATCTTTTATATCTTAATAGATTCAATTTCTGTTCCCTAAACTTTTGAAATCTGAACACATCCATTTCACGTCAGACTTCATGAAGTCTGAAATTACACACTGGAGCCAGAATATCTTATAAGTGAAACACCACATTTCATGTCTTCAGAAACACTGAACAATACAAATAGAGAGTCTATACTATCTTGCGAAACTAACTACTGTAAATCACATTTTAAACTTGTCCCTAGCTCAAATGGTTCCTCTTAAGCACACCAGAAAGATTAAAAGCAATGATGTTTCATCAGTGTCATATTAACACAAGCTTTGGACATACAAATGTGTATCTGCATCCCAAAATTTTGTACTGGTTTGATAAATTTTAAATTAGGAAGAGCAAACAGACTATTCTATTTCCCTCAGCAGTATACTAACATCAATCACCACTAAATATACTTATTCTGCATAAATATCCAATGTCCTTTACACTGTTCCCAATAATCTTTGCATATATGTTTCCACTTACATATGAAACCCCCACTACCATAGCAGCTAGTTGTGTCAGAATAGGAAGAAAAAGACAAAAAAAAAGTAAGCTAGAAAGGAGGATATCTAATCTAGCTGGAAAATACAGATTATAAGAGTCTAACCATAACTCAGATTAAACCAAAACTAAAAACTGAAAAAGATCAACTGAAAATAGCAAATACTTTGGCAGTAGTATAGTAATATAATTATTTTGAAATAAGTATTATCCTAAGAAATCAAATATGAAAATAAATAGCCACGACATCCACACTGGTTTAGTTCTGCCCTTTAATGATGCCTTTTACTAGCTAAGCATGAACAGCAGTTCCTTGTACATCATATGCCTGCCTTCATCCTCTTCTTACTAAAATTTACTTATCTTTTTCATCCCAACTTATAACCATTATTCTGATTAATTTTCCTGCACAGAAAACTTGTTCCTCAGCTCTCCTTTCTTCACCAGTTTCTATTTCCACCTTATCCACATGGGCATATTCCCCTACAGAACACCTCATGTTTCTACTCATCTGCTCTCTGAATTGTAGTCCTTTCAGCAAAATGTTGTGGATCTTGAGAAGGCCATATAGTAGCAATCAATGCTGCAGACATCATCTGCTCAACATCTACACATTTGAGTAGACAGCACACTGAAACCCAGGTGGCCACATTTTTTGTTATTGTTACCAAACCTAAGGCAGGCTCAAACTCAAGTATGTCCCACATGCTGTTAGTTTCACTTTCAACTGCATTTTGCTTATGCTCTTTGGAATTGGTGGAGATCTGTTGTTGAAACCATGTTCTAGGAAAAGGGATTTAAAATCTGGTATGTTTGGCCCTTTCTTTCACTCTACAAGTTAGAGAAATCCACTGCCAGACTGCATCCACAGAAGGAGAAATGAAGCACTGGGATATTTTATGGAAAAATCCATCTTGAATCACTTCTGCATACAGTAGGATACCACGTAACAACAACTTCCTTTAAGGGGAGTAATAAAACAACTGTCACCATAAGTGTATAACTCTTATAACGCCAGTTTCATTCAACTGTTTCTTGGTTCTGCCTTTACAGGTGACATAGGACCGAACTTGTGAAATTTTGTCAAGTTGAAGCTTATTGGCAAGCTCATGTACTTTTTTAATATTTTCCAGTTGAACTAAATTTGAACGTCATCCACAGTTCAGTGAGGCAGCTCTTCAATGTATATAATTCTATATGTAGTGCATAGATCCCAGGTGAACATTAAAGGCCTTTTTACAATCAGAGGATAAACAGCCTATCATAGAAAATAACTTTTATACAGGCACTACAGAAGCTTTTTATTCAATTTTAAGAGACACATACATATAAGTAGTCACTAAATTCTCTTCTATAAATTTAATATAGTATAAATATAAATAGTACTTAACACCAGTGCAGTCTGGTGTACTGCTCGCTGTAAGAACAGTGAGAACGCAGATGTGCAATACACTAGTGTTTTTCCTCAGGCAAGAAGAAAGCAGAACTCTTAACAGATATAACAGTTCACAGCCTTTTCCTAGAGAAGGACGCAAATAATTCACAGACATAATAGCACAGGTAGGATTCCTGCAATTTGAAAGTGAATAGGAACTGCAATCAAGAAAGCCAAATTGAATGTGTTCAAGGGAAAAGCTTCTTACATTTAAATACTCCAAAGACAAAAATCTGTCCTACCTGCGTGGCTTTGTCTCTCATACACGGAGCAGCTTGTCCATGATTATCACGAGGCCACTGTCCTGCAAGATATGGAGCAGCAAGCGTATCCAATGAGGAAGTCCGACGAATAATACTGGAAGGGCTTGATGAAGGTGGTCTTGATTTGTCAGCTAGAATAAGAATGTTTGATTAGAAAGCAAGCAAGACAGAGAGCCTAATTATAATTGCCTACAAGAAATCATATCAAATTGGAACTACTATGTTAAGCATACAACAAGATACTTTTAATATAGGGATTAAGTTTTCTTTTCCAGGCTTTTCTCTTCCAGTTTTAATAAGCAATTAAATGTGTTTTTATGGTTTCCTCAAAAACATCTTTATGTCACAAAAGTTGCATTGGTACTCACACACCACCACTTATTCCCTCAAAGGCACAACAGCCATTGGATTCTTAGATGATGAAGGCTTGGAAGAAGTAAAAGCAGCTACATTTCCTCATATGTAAAGGCTAACAAAGAAAATCTGTGAACTTTTTCACTTTAATGCCGAGTTTAGAGTTCATCCTACTAGCCCTTTACCCTTCACCTACTTGAATTCAAGGGACACTATCAACTGACATGTTTTATTAACCACGCAGTATACAATATATGGCAGAGTTATGTCTAATCATGACATCCAGAAGTCAACTTTGATAAAGTAATGATTTACATTTTACAAGATAATTAAGACATCTCCTCCCTTTACATGCTACTTGGTAACTACATTCATGTTTGCCCAACTCTACACCTTCTGCAACACCTCATTGTTAGTGTTTACATTGACATCACTTTTCAGAACAATTTAGATACTAACGGAACCCTTACTGAAAAAGGTTAAACATAACAAGCACAGGAAGTAACATGAGAAGGAAGAATATGGTTAAAAACAAAAATTTGCATCTATCCCATCTGTCAATATCTTCAAGTGGCAGTAAAAGAGTACACTGCAAGCTAATAAGTATAAACACTGTGAAGAAACATTCCTCAAAATAGTTACTGAGGTTTGTTAGAGACCAACAACCAGGAAGACCCAGTGTTTAGATATACATATATGTTCACGCATTATTTGTTACTAGCTATTCTAGATGTAAAATGCAAACTCAGAGTTCACAATGCTCTAAGCTTACTACCAATTCATCTACTCCCCACAGAATTATACCTGAAAGAATAGTGTATTAATCTTACCTATAATGAATACAAAGGCCTAAAAACAAACAGCTAGAACACAGCAGACAAGATACAGAGATCAGATGGAAGCTTTACAAGGGCACTGGAAAAACTCAGTCATATGTCCTTCCTGACTGTGCCTTTGGAAGAATTCTGCACTAAAAATATAAACAACATAGCAATTTGTATTCTACATAAACTCATTTATGGGCAAAAGAACTTGTGCCTGATTAGTGTCTGACTGCTAGTCAGAAAATAAAGACACTGCCATCAGAAGTCCAGAATTCAATTTCAATCTACTAAAGATACACAAATATTAACAAAACCTGTTAGGTATAGATTTCAGCGGTGTGGACAACATCTTACCCTCCTAGAACATCAGTCTTTCAACTGTAAGTCTAGTGACATTCTATACTAAATATTCTCATGCAAATTTTGCGTTAGAAATGTACCCATTAAAAGTGTGGAAAATATTGCAATTCAACTATAAGGAAATAATTATTAGCACTATAATCAGCCACATTCACATAAAACAGTCCAAAACCCTCATCTGGTTTATTATTTGTACTAGTATCAACAATGATAAAAATCTTACTGTTGAGCTCACTGCAGATCTGCTCTCAGGTAGCAGCAAAGCTCAATTTTGGAGTTACCATGCACTTAGGACCCCTGTATCAAAGAAATTTTCTGACTACTACTACCACACAGCACACTGAAGGGCCTGATTGTATCAGAAGATTTCAAAAAGATTCCTTTTGTCTGTACCATGGGAGAGTGTGGCATTCTAATGCAACATGTCATTCCTTAAAAATTACACTTGCTTCCGAAGTTGTATCAAACATGTTATTTGTCTCAGAAATATGTGCCATACTCTCTCTATTCATTTTTCTTCTGAATTATTCTTCCTCTTCAAGAAGCTTCTCTTCTTACCAAGGGGAAACAGAAAGGATGTGTGAAAAACAAAAAGAAAAATCAGGAAACGTAGTCAGTCACATCGTCTGCAAAGCCACTGCAGCAGACAGCTTCAAAACCGAAGCAGCAGAAACTATAACCCTCTCCCCTCCCCCACAAAAAAAAGGGGAAAGAATATTTTGCTGGGCAGAGAGAATGAAAACTAAAGAGTCTAAGTTCAAGGGAAGCCGCTCATTTCAAAGCACAAAGCCCCTAAATACTCTCTTTTCCTGTAATTTAAAAATTCCTTCAAGGAATTCTGTTTCAAATTACTTTTAGTTAGATAGAGCAAGGATGTTTAGATACATTTTTAGTTACTTTCCACCTTGACATGTCTTAATACAGATTGCCGAAGTCTACCACACAACTCCTCTTGCTGTTTCAAAACAGTTCAATGGGAACATATGCAATGTCTTCATTGCACTTTCCTCTACAATACTTGAAGCAAGTGTTCAGCTGCTATTTTTCCTTGATGTGACCTACATAACAAGAGATCTGCCTCCATAGAGATAACAGTTACAACAGCTGTGGCTGATGAAAAACAATGGAGCTGTTTCATCAAGTAGACACTTCTTAAATATTAGATCTGTTTTAATTAGCCTGATTATCTCTTTAAACCATTATTTGTGACAAATATCAACCCTCCTATCCATCCGCCACTACTCTAAATCTATTTAGAAACAAAGTCTTTCTGCAATTTGGCTTCAAACAAAGCAAAATAGTAGAACAAAACATAAACAGAACCTATACAATACAAATCAAAGTTCATAATGTGGGAAAATAATAAGCAAATTACCACGTCTTCACAAGTCACTGCAGTACAACTGACCAACTGAAGTTGCTACAGGTAAACTGGTATCGCACATCTATTGCAATTGTGAAGTCAGGCACTTCCGAAGGCAATTTAAGCTAAGGTAGTTTAACAATGTGACTGAAGAGTAAAATTGAAAAAATATACATGCTTACCACCAACTAACTGAAAAGTCGGAAAGAGAGCACTGACTTGGGGGGGGGGGGGGTGTGTCTTAACATGCAAGTCCTACAACTACAATTACAACTGAAAAAAGGAAATTACAGTGTGAGAACACATGCCTTTGAATTGGATATCTCAAAAGAGAAAATTGCTATATATAAAAGGAAGGAAGGAAAAAAAAGAGGGAAGGTCTTACACACATAAGAAGGTCCTGAGAGACAAAACACTCTGAAAATTAATCTTTCAATTTTTCAGGAAAAGTTCATAACTGTTGTTAGAACTGCAAAATAAGGATTACTGCTTAAGTGTAACTTGAAGATTGATCTTACAGTCCTGTTGATATCTTTCTATATATTTGAAATTAAAGTTTTGAGAAAGAAAAATAAAAACTCCAAAGAAACATCTTCTAACAGACACCATGAGAAAACAGAACAAAACTAGCAAGCAGCAGAAAGAACCACTGGAAAAGCACAGGACACCATTAACCTCACAAAATTGCCCGAAAGAATTCTAATTGAAGCTTTTTATACAGGTAGGATATCCAAAAAAGTGAGAAAGAGTGAGACCTAACTAGCTTCTTTGGCATCTAGGCATACAGCTGACCTTTTTGTTCTCTTTTGGTTAGCCTCTTCCTCAGAAAGGATATTCATGGGATCTTCCCCATGCATAGCTGCCTTTTCCCAAAAACTCATACAAACACAACTGATCTCAGGGGCTTCACCTACTTTTTATGTTTTGTTGAAAGTATTCAACAGGCTCAGAGAGTATTAAGAACAGACACACAGCACAACTGTGTGTGTATACTCCCTTTGGAAGACAATCTTGGCTATTATCTTCACATAAATGTGATACAACTACCTACACTTTTACTTCTAATAATTCAAAATGATCCCTCAGTAGAAGAATGATTGAATTAATGTTTTACAAAACCAAACCTCAGAAAGCTGAAGATGCTCAAGTTACTTAATTCTAGTGAATGAAAACTGAAATGTTGGCCACAAGAAACCTGAGGTATGATGCTGCAAAAATGAATTCACTTTCTTTACACCTACCATTTGTTAAACAGTTTAGGTAAGCAAAGCTGGCATGTAATGGTACACAAAGCCTTCTCTACACTTTTATCCTCCTGTAATGTAATTACTGCAAAACCTTGGTAATTAATGTTGAAAGGTCTGCAGCTATTATTGTGTCACTCAACAAATTCTTAAAATAAATAAATTCTAAAGTGAAATTTAAGAGTGCAATGGAGTTCCATTCCTTCTCCCTACCTCAAGGACGGGTCCACAACTGAACTCTTTTAAGACTTTCCAATATATTGTTATAACAATTTTCATAATTTCCTTTCACACAAGTAGGCTTTAATATTACTCTTCCATATACTATTCTAAACAATTAAAGGACAATGTAGTTCCAGATAAAACTAACCAATTTTTCTCCTTAATTTTCAGAGTGAGTTTAAATGTCCAATACAGTCAACTGGAATATAGCAGAAAGCTATACAGCACCCAGTAGCAAAATCTCTCGTAGCCGAAAGGGTCAGTAAACAACTGCTATGGCTCTGGTCTTCACCTTCTTGTTTACACAGCCCAGTGCATTATAACATTTTTGGAGTTAAACAGTTGAACTCTTGTGAGAAGATGTGTTTTATATAAGAACACAAATAACAAAATCACTGATCTTTACTCAGTAGATAAACAAAGATAAAAAAAAATAAAGGTAAAGCATACATATTTCTCTATCATTTTGCAACAGTCTATTAGTAGGTCAAAACAACTTCCTCTAACAGGGGTAGTTTGCAGATGGGTAAAGAACCATGTGAAAACTGAACCAAAACTAGAGGTTGCAGGACAGACCTTGCAGTGCAGAAATAAGGCCACACCAGTGATGGGAAGGACAGAGCAAATTAACATGCAAGTGGAAGCTGAAGTCTTTTTCTCCTAAATGCTA
The DNA here is from genome assembly GCF_011004875.1 of Balearica regulorum gibbericeps. NCBI lineage: Eukaryota > Metazoa > Chordata > Aves > Gruiformes > Gruidae > Balearica > Balearica regulorum. The sequence continues at coordinate 13,759,329 of NC_046189.1, read as the reverse complement.
GAGAGTGGAGGGAGGGAAAGTAAAAGAAGAAAAACGGATAGTAGGAAGATCTAGGCTCTTGGTCATATTTTGGAGGGAAACGACAAGAAAAGCACAGAAATTTAGAAGTTGTGCCATGGAATCTTCAGTTTGTAATTATCCCATCATCAACAAAGAATTCAGTTAAGTATGTCCAACATTTAGTTGCAATTCAGTTCAGAAATAAATTAAACCACACCCCAAAAAATCCCAAAGAAGCTATTAAGTCACATTTGTAAATTCACAAGTTAGGGTTCTCAAGTGTTAAGCAGGTTGATGAAAACTATGTTCAAAACTATTCAACTGCTTCCCAGAAAAGAAAATCTGAGAAAGATTAAATTGAGTCTAAAGTATACAACTTACAGAACAAGTATCAAAGTTCAGAAGAAGCTATCATTTGTCTAACCTCAAGGTTCATTTCAATCTAAAAATCATGGCTGCAGCTGTAGAAATGAACAAAAGCCATCATCAGCTGAAAACAAGAAACAGGAAAACGCAAGTAGATTCTGACTGATACCCTGAAGTGGCCTACATGGCTTCACAACCATAGCCTTATTAGCAAAAGTAAAGTTCCACTTCCATGTTTTCAGCTACCACTAAGATTTTCATCTACATGAAGAAAAAAACTGAAGTTAATTCAGTCTCTATAAAACACTGGACTACACAATACAAATTTTAAGCAATATTAAACAGGTTTAATTTGCATTTGGGGCCAATACAAGTACTGTTCAGAAATTTAAACACCTGGAAGCAATTAAATGGACACTACTCATCTGTTTTCACACATCTTATAAAAAGCTAGCAGAGTTATCTTAACACAGTGGAGTGATCAAATTACTTGTTTCTTTCGATATGCTAATTTTTAGATCCAGTAAAGTAGTAAAGCATGGTGTCAACAGGCTTCTACACAATGATCTGAAGACAGTACATTTTTTCCACCCTAAGTGGTCTGACGCATGCCTTTACAAACAGCTTTTGAACCTGGATCTCAAAGCTAGCCATCCTGTTCCTCATTCTCCAGGCCAGGAGATTAAATCTTGGACAAGAGTTTCTATAAAGTTCACAGGAAGAAGACTGGATATTGTGATGTGTATAAAGTCTTTCAGATTACTGATTAACAAGAATCTCAAATGAAGAATGCACACATTCATCAATCCAAAGCCTCAGATTATATAGCCTAAAAAAAAAATCCACATTACTCTAAGTGGAAAGCTGAAAATCTAATTCAGAACCTAAAAAACCTTTGTGGCACTGCTCTCTTACACTGCAGATAAGCAGGAATATGGTAATCTTGAAGGGATATGTCTGAATTAAAAAAAAAAAAAGTGTCACGCAGACATTAGCTTAAGTACTGTACCAATTGGTTATGACTGTCTAATTTGGCGGCATCATTCCTCAAGAGCCAGGACAGAAAAAAAGAAAAAACCCAGCATGGTAGTCTGGTTATAATCCTTATTTTAGAAAGGGGGAATAACATTAGGAGAAGTGTTAAAGGGACTTATGTTGGTCCTAGATCTCTGCATATTAGTCAACGTTATTGTGTTTACTGTATTTCAAGAAAACAAGTAGCTGTAAGCTTTGGTATCTCAAAAGTCACAGATTTTTTCAGATTTGAGGACATTAACACAAAGCCTCACCCATGCATTTTTGAGCCAAGATGAAAAAGGACTTACATATGTAAGCATCTATTATCCTCAGCCAGAGGCCACATATTGCTTACATTTCAGCATTCCCAGTATGTTTTAATTATTCAAAAACATTAAAAAGCAGTTTGCTACTAAATGTATGTCATTCCCACGCTATTTTCTACCTTTGCTGTAGCGCAAGCTTGACATCACTCTGAAGTTCACACGTCCTTCCGCATGGTTCGTGCTGAAAGTAACTATGAGAGATACTGAATACTTTTTTCCTACATCTATGTGTAATGCCTACACTGCTAGGTAGTTTTCTAATCACAAGTTTGGGGACACTGTCTGGATCCAAAACACACACCATCTGGCAGGAAATGCACTGGGAGATGTGAAGGCTTCACAACGGCCCCCAAACACCGAGTTCACCTTAAGCTTGTACTGACGTTATCTTAAGTACATCTACACCATTGACTCTCATCTGGAAACCTTCGGCAGTAGTCGCAGAAGTGCTGCAGCAGTGGCTACAATTCCCCACGTGAAACGCTTGACTTTCTCTGTCCCTCTTCTAAAAGCCAGGAAGCAACAGAACAGCAACAAAAGCAACAAGCCCTTCAACACATACACGTTCCACAAGTGCTGCCGGCAGCCAAAGAAGGCTCAGGATGGGCACAAGCCTGGGCAAAGCCCCTGTCCCTACCTCTCCCCCCGCCCCCCCCGGGAGCACGGCGCGCTCGGAGGCACACTACCGGGCGGCGGGCACCGCGCCGATCCCAGCCCTCCCATCCCGCAAAGCGCTGGCTGAAACTCGGCTACGCCGAGCTGCCCGGGAAGTGCCCTTGCCCGCTGGAGGCGGCTGCTCGCTCCCTTCCCCGCCCCCCCCCGTAACGGTCTGGCCGCACACCTCCCTGTTCATGTCAGGTAACGGCCGCGCGCGCACCCCCCCCCCCCCCCCCCCATCAGTAACGGCCGGGCGGGCAGCAGGTGCGCGGCGGGGGGGGGGGGGGATGCTGACAGGAACGCTCACCTTTGCAAACGGGGGAGCTGGGGCTCTTCCTCTCCGGGGAGCTCCTGCCTTGCTCCGGCGAGTGCCGCCGCTGCCGGACTCTGCCTGCCGCTGTAGCGCTGCCCTCCGGCAGCGGAGGCACCGGAGAAGAGCAAGGTGAGGGTCCGCAGCCCGGCGGCGGGGGAGGAGGCGGCGGTAGGTGGTGGAGCCGCGGGGGGCTCCCCCGCGCTCCGCCGGCACGCGTGGGGCTGCCCCGCGAGGAGGCGGCGGCGGCTGAGGCGGCGGCGCTGCTTCCCCCTCCCCCCGGCGTCTGCGTGGCCATGGCGGAGCCGCCGCGCCCGCCGTTGCTGCTGCCGGTGGGCGCCACGCGCGTGGGGCTGATGCTGCGCGTTGCGGGCGCCGCGCGTGGGAGACCCCCGCCTGGCGTGCTCGCGCCGCCGCCGCTCCTCGTGGGGCTGCCATGTTGCTGCTGCTGCTGCTGCTGCTGCTTGAGCTGGAAGGGCACCGTGGCCCGCATGGGCTGGAGGCGGCTGCTCGCTCCCGCTCCGCCACCCGCCGCCGCCGCGCCTCCTCCCCCCAGGGAGGTGGCCGGGGTCGGGGAGCCGTTGCGCCTCACGCGCTGGTGGGACATTGTCCGTTGGGAGCCGCAGCTCACGGAAGACCGTCGGTGGCGGGGGAGAAAGGGAAAGGTGCGAGGCGCGGGCACGTCCTCACAGGATCCAACGCCTCAGGCGGTGAAGCGGCAACGGCCACAGCCCCGTCCCCAGCCCGGGGCGACCCGCGCTGCCTCCGCAGACTCCGTGCTCCTCATCAACAATAGTGCCCCGGCCACCCGCCCCGCCCCTCGCGCCCTCCCATTGGGCGCGCCGCTGCTCGGCTCGCGCAGCTACGGCGCGCCCATTGGCTGCGGAGCGCGCTTCTGAGTGGCCGAGCCTGCGCGGGGAGGGGGAGGGGCAGCGCTTAAAGCAACACGCGGCGTGGCCCCGCGCTGCCCGAGGCACGTGCCGCGGGGCGCGGGCAGGGGCCCTGTGGGGCGTGGCGGGCGGCGAGCTGCAGCCCCGGCCCCGGGAAGTCCCGGCCGAGGGCCACCCCCCCCCCCACAGTCTCCCCGGGGCCAGACAGGGCCGCGGTCCTGCCCCCGAGCGGCGAGGCGGGCGCAGGACGTGCTCGGGGGTCCGCGAGACAGCTCCTCGCCTCTCCGCGTCCCGCCGCTGCGCCGGGCCTGGGCGAGGTGTCCGCGGTCACGGGGAAGGCCTGGAACCCGGCAGCGATGGCGGCTGCGGGTTACCCTCGTCTCGGAGCCTGTCCCGAGGAAACGGTGGTACGTTAGAACTAGGGCCGCTCAATTATTTTTAGCTCTAAATGCAGTGTACGAGGGGACGAGGGCTCAGCAGCAGTTCATCCAATCGCTTTCCCACCAGCGTAGCATTACTGATGATGGCACCAGATACGTGGGTAATATCCAGGCAGACTTGACCCCCTTTTCCCTTAATTGCTGTGTTTACTCCTCTCCATTAGATTAGTTGCATCTTCACTGCAATCTTTCAAAAATACTTGTTAACTGCCAGCATCCTCTTAACCTGATTTCTACATTAGAGAAGTGAATACATGCACAAAGCAGGCCTTAGTTTGTATGTTTGGATTATTTAGATGCAAGGTAAACACACTTTAGCACCTTCAAGACATGAAGGAATTAATAAATCCTCTGTCTTTATTGCAAATGCCTCTTCTGGGCTACCAGAACTTACCCAAATCCTTTTCAATATTGCTCTACAAGTTGCATGTTGCAACTGAATACCATTGCTATGATACAAATGGTGTGACAACAAATTACATACCGTTCTCTGTTCTCTTCAGCTTGGTTGTGCATCGGTTTGGTTTTTTCCTCTCCTCCTTTCTCCTTTGCTGTTTCTGATTGAAGCCTATTTCACTTAAAAAGCCCAAACTTCCCCTTTGAAGAGCTCCATCCTTGTGGCTTAACTAGTTTAACTAATCTGAAAAGCAAGACTCTGTGCAACAGGCCCTTCTTAAGGATACCTAGACATTGGTCTGCCTAGAGCTTTGAAGGTTAAAGCTCTTGTCAGTCAAGAGTTTTTCTATGAGAAATCAAGAGAGATTTTCTCCTGGCAAAAGAGAACAGGATGGATGTATTTCTGGTGATGAGGTTGTTATGAAGTTAGCTCTTGCATTCTGGATTAATTAAATTTCTTTTGAAGGACATTATGTTTGCTCACAGGTACTGTAAATACTACTAATATGGCCTGCAGGATAGCTAGATGGGTCAACCAAAACTGGCTACAAGACGCTGTGCTCAGTCTTGAGAATTATCCTGGGCTACCCCCAAAAGCGGCTATGTGAAGGGACGGGCACCAGAAGCCTGGCAGATCACTATCAGTCCTGTTGTATCCCTGTCTTAAAACGTGTGATTTATGTAAGTCACCTTATAAATTACATGCATAGGGCCACTTCCCAGTCCTTTTCTTGTAGCCATCACAAGCACTGCTGGTACAGTGCGGCAAAGCATCAGAATCCCAGACAACACACTTAATTAATGAAATATCTGGGAGACAGTGCTCTCCTCACCAGGAATGGCTGAGAGGCAGAGAAAAATATGGGCTGCATACCACCGGCATTGGAGGTGAAGGGATCTCATAATTCCCTCTGTGACTCCATGTACATATTGAAAAAAAGAACCTGAACTTCATAGTGCTCCACGGGTAAATGGCCGGGAGGTAGAAAACCAGCAGCCCAGCATGTCTGGAGAAATAAATGGAACCTTGTCTGCTGCTTTGTTGGCAGCCCAGGACAGCACAGAGTTATCCTAAAGCAGGTTAACCTATGCGGCATTTATTTTACTACTTTGCTGCAATTTTCAGTCAAGAGCAGAAGATGCAATCCTACCCACTGCCAGTGCCAGTACAGTTGCTCAGCAGGCTTTCATCCCTTGGACAGTTTATCCTCCCCAGAAATACTGGGGTTCTTTGGAAGCAGTGTGCCATAAAGATATTTGTAAGGCATAAAATACTCTGAACACATTCTAATTCCTGTTACTGTTTTAAAGAGGCCAAAAATGAAAGGTTTTGATTCGTATTTATTTGCATGATGCATGTTATGGAGCCAAGTCACGACTTTGAATGCAGAAGATATCTGTGACAATTATAGTACTTCCCACATTATTGTCACACTGCAAAAATGGCACTGCTCCACACAGTTGTTATGAGAATATAAAGCAAAGCATTTCTGTATGCTGCTCATCAGCAGTTGTATTGCTTTACAGGCATTAAATGTGAAAGTTCAACATGTAAAGTCATGTACTCAGACTTAATCAAACACCATGTACTTCATACATTAATTTGTTTAAACTGTAACAAATGTGTTACAACAGGATCTTACTCCTACACCTTATGGAAATAATGGAAACAACTACAGCAGGATTCTGAATTACTTGAAAATAGTTTTGAATCTTTTTTTAAAACACAACCCCAAAACAAAACCCCAGCCCCAAATAACTTGAACCCGGATTACCCCAGACTCTCCTTGTAATTCTCACCTCCCAGGCTCTGGGTTTTGTTTCAGCTGTCACACTTCTTACTGCCCTCAGACTTTGCCAAACGCTGCCCAGGCCGACTTTGAACAACACATTTCATATGGTTTCATGTGGAACCTTTAGGCTGGGTTTTTTTTCACATCCATGACACCCTTACTCTGGCCATAACACCTGCCAACAGTGATCCAAAAAGTAGGAATGCAACTCATTGTCATCACAGAGGCTGTGAGCCTTCTACCAGTATCACCTGAACCAGCCTTTTAGTGACCTCAGTCGCTTTAGTGACTCCACACTCATTGGCGTCACACATGATCCCACATGCACAGGATCCATCTCTTCAGCTCCTCTCTGCCTGGTATTTTAACCAGCCCATTGGCCCACCAGAGTTGAGCAGCTCCCATACCACCCTGCAGTGCCACCCCAGAGGTGACGAGCACTCCCACCTCCCACCGACCTGGAGGCACTCAGCACCTAACCAGGGGCTTTCTGAAACGTACTGCTTTGTAGTCATTGTTGGGAGATTAAATCTAGCTGCTGCAGACATCCCCTTACATGCATGGTGTTGGTTCTTAAAATACGGTGTGTAGTAAAAGCTGCAGATACAAACAAATCAATCCAAATGCTGGAAGTGCATCAGGAGTGCCCTCAAAGGCAGACCGATAAAACACACAGAGCTGCATGAACAAATTTGCAACCTGCTGAAAATAGGGATATAAACAAGTCAGGGAAGTGGTCAAAATAGTATCCCTGAATGAAAAGCAGAGAAACAAGGGTCAAAGAGGTTTAACTAAGTTCATAGGCCCAAATCCCACTGTACGGCTATCAAAACAACTAATACTTAGGGAGTTTTGTTGTAGTAAGAACTGAAAGTTTATGAGTAGAACCGCTCACTGCTCATAGTAATATATATGAAAACTGTACTGCTAATAATAATAGCAAACATTATGGGAAATGACTGTGCTCCAAGTAGCTGCAAATATGTTCTTGTTTTATTCCAAAATTAAATTAATGCAAAGCAGCATATGTAAAGGAGCAATCTACTGCCTGAAATTGTTGGTTTTTTTACCTACAGTTGTTGCAAGTTGTTGTATTGAAGGTTGAAAGACTAAAGATTCTGGGAGTCTAATCTAAACGTTAGATTATGCCCCAGGATATTTCACTGCATTTCTCATCTCTCCCCTGCAGAGTGAGTTTGTTTTGTTGTTTATGTGGGTGTTCAACATCAACAGAAAAAAGAGACGTTTAAAAAAATAGGACAAATTTAATAGAATTTGCTTCACACACAACCTGTAAGATTCTAGTTAATATTACAGAGTATCTGGAGGGATTTGAGGAGGCAAGCAGATTGAAATAAGGTATTAAGATTAAAACAATAAAAAACAACAGATGGGACCTTGGACATAAATCAAACTACATGTGATAAGCAAAAGACAACTTAAAGCAAAATGCGCTCCTGCCACATTTTATGAAGTACAATCTTTAAGAAAAGTTGTCATATAAATAACATCCCAAGGCTTCAGTGCCTCACTGGTGTTAAGATAACACATTTTTGACAAACAAACCCTGTTCCTTAATGCAACACTTAACTGCAGGCTTGAGAGACATTTCCAATGCGTGTTCACGGCACATGTAATTACCTGGGAGAAGTATGAAGTTAATTTCTTTAGAAGCCAGTGCTAAGTTCACCTACATGCAACACATTTTTCCACACATACAGATCAATTTTCTGAACACGTTAAATGACAGCAGCGACACTAAGCAATAACCTCATCGTGAGTGTCCAGCTGCTGAATGAAAGGGGCAGTCGGAGTCCAACTTGGTTTGCCAGTATGAATTCCTTCTTGCCAGCTGAGAGCCACTGCAACTGGTCTTGGGTTCTGTTGAGGGAAGAGACTCAGGAACAGGAAGGGCACGTTGTCCACCATGTTTCTCAGTCTTTGGTTTTGGTAACATTGAGAGAAGTGGCCTACTTCATTTAAACAAGACACAATCTCCTTTAGGTATCCTGCAAGAAAGATGCCGAATGAGCACATAATTCCTTCCCTCCAACAACAAAACTTTCCTTCCTTTTAGGAAGCAAGTAATTTTTCTTTAAAATTATCTTCCCAAAACCTAGTATTTTTTAGCACATATTTACACAGCTTGTGAACGTAATACAGAGTTTTTGTCTGTATTTGTGTTGTGTACAGAGGAGTAACGTGTTTCTGTATTTCTAGTCTCAGGGCAGAAGAGTGTGTATGAGCTATAGAAGGAAACTCTTGATTTATGAACATTAAACACTGATTGCTCCTACAAGCACAATTTCTGTACCGTAAGTATAATGGAACTATATACTGTAAAATATTTATTTTAATTTTTGACATTAATAATTAATTTGATAAATGACAATATTTCAATAATGTAGATTTTATGGTGATATTGTAGGTTGATAAACATCCTGTATATGTGAGGAATAGGCATGTAACTATAGACACTCTTGACTTCAGAGAACACAAAGGAGAGATCGCTCCTTCTGACTCAGGCCTACAATCTTGTTTTGCTTCTGTTTGTTTTTATAACATTTAGAATAGCTAAAGAGATGGTGAAAAGCATGTTGGCATGGCTTATTCATGCACCAAGAGGAAGTGACAAAATTATTTTGCTTCTCCTTCCACATGCATGTACTAGCCCTGTAGTTAAACAAATTAACTTTAGCAGAGTGTGTGATGGAGTGGGAGCATGGGATTTGGGAAAACATCTACTTAGAAAGAATGGATCAAGCAGCGTTCTGAATCCTCCTTCCATTCAGCCATGGGGTGCAGGGAAGCTTTTAACTAGTTTGGTTACACCTCAACCAGACATCAGGTTATCTCAGTTGTGCTATCCTGTCCTCATGCCTTGCGCCTCGCATTCAGCCTGACTTTGCCTCCAGGAGAGCTCGAGAGCCATCACTGAGAGAGAAGATTTGATCTTTGAGGAGATGAAAGAAGCAAAGCTAGGCAAAGCCCCAAGTCCCACTGCTGTTAGCAGCCAAGGTCTCATCCAATGTTCAGCCAGGGTGTCAGGCTCACTCTGCTCAGCAGGAGCATGCAGACATTGCCAGCAGTCATGGTTGGCATGGCTAGGTGGATGCTTCATAGTGGTGAGCCTGCAGGTTGTCTCTTATCCTTGTAGCAGAGGCCAGTAAATCCTTGGACTAGGTCTACTTGGGGTCTTTCCAAAGAAGCCTCAACAGCCTGGCCAAGGCAGCAGGTTTGTGCAGTGGTGGTGGAAGGAAAGTGACGCGGGCACTTGACCCTCATGTATTGTCTGGCTTCCCTGAACACACTGGCAACCCGCCTGGCAGCTCACAGAAACTCTTTTGCTGCAGGAGAAACCACAGCACGACAGCCGCCCTGAACTGCATGCTGGGCTATGCCTGTCTCCCCCAAGGAGAGGGGCAACCACCTCAACACACTTGCCTCATGGCTGCATGCTGAGGGAAAACTCAGTGTGCAGAAGCTGCTGCTCAGCTCTGCGATACACCAGCACAGAGCCAGATATCTCCCAGCTGGCATCCCACCAGGGGTGGATCATGAACCAACCTGCCCTTCCTCCTGCTTCCCTCCCTCCCCTAACAGAGTTCAGTTCCTCTGCCCGCCTCCTGCACCCCAACCCAGAATAGGGGAAGGCTTCCCAAGTCTGCAGCTTGTTGGCCAGTGCTGGTTTGCAACAGAACTTGTGAGTACCTCCTGTGGCTGGCTGCTGTGCTAGGATTAACACAGCGCCCAAATCAAGCCTTTTTGATACTGCTGCTTGCTTCCATTTGGCTGCAAATACCTCACATTTTACTTACAGTCTCAGTTCGTGGCTTATGTAAGCAGATGGGAACTTGTGCTTGCCTGTGCCTTAAAAGCACATTTCTATCCCTCATGATCACAGGGTAAAGCTCAAACACATGATTTACTTGCATTCTGGTTTTCCAGAAGCAAACAATAAATAAAATTAGCCTGCTTAATAGTGATTTTAAGCCAGCTGTTTCTGAGGCTTGATTCAGACTTTTTAATAGTCCTGCAAGCAAATTCTCGGCATGGCAACAGAAATGCAGGTTCCCAATAAATACTTTCCACCTCAGCAGAGATCCAGCAAGGCTTCCCTCCTGCAGATTTCCTGGCCACCCATACATGCCCTGCCTGCACCAGTAAAACTGATGTGTGCAGCAGCAACACCTACCTCACGGGCTAGAGTCAGACCTACAACTTGCTGCAGTGATTTGTGTCAGATCTGATTTTTTAACTAATCCAGAGACGTGGAGGCACTAGAAGTTACTCTTTACAACATATCTGCAAGCCTCAATTATTACCTTTCCAATAGAGGAAATGGGGAGGGGGAGAAAGAGGGAGAAAGGGAGAAAGATTGAGAAAACAGGTATAATTTCAATCTCATGGCAGACTGGTAAAATACCAGTCACTGCAAAAAATACAGACTAACAGTCAGCAACCAGAGATGGAGCACAAACTAAACTCACTTCTTATGCACACAGTTCCACGTGCATAAAAGTACCTTATGAAAACCGTATTTCTGGTCATTCTGATTAGGAAATTTAATAATATCCTGTGGCATGAACTTCTTGCAAACAAAGGGTGCACTAAGCAAGGAGGGGGAAGCAAAAAAGCCTATACTGTTCCTAGGAGCTGCTTGCAGGCCTGTTGCAAGCAGTGACACTAATGAAATGAGCTGTTCAACCTCTGTACCCTCTTTATCACAAGGCCCTACACTATCCTTTCCCATAGCACTTGACAGGGACAACAAAGAAATGAGGCCAAAGACAAATGCCAAGTCCTACTGTGTTGCTAATACTTGAAACAAGTATCGCTACACTCCCCTCCATGCTCTTTCCCCTTCCTCAAATCTCATGCACTTCAGACGCTGCCCACTGGCTTTTGCGCATCTGCCCAAACCATGCCTGCCCTCTAATGAGTTTACGTCCTCATTCTCAAAAGGTGCTTGGACATGATAGAGGGTCTTAGGAATCTCCTGTCCTTCTCATCAGGAATTGCAATGCAATTCCTGGATCAGGCGTTTCCAACCTTTTTCAATATTTGCACCATTAACATTTTTCCAGTGCCCATGCGAGCCCCATCTAGAAATGCTGTTTGCCCAGACACTGCATAGTAAATACAGACTCGCTTTCCTTAATCATCTTCCACAGACTGCTGCTGACAGACAGGGCTGCTCCAGAGTCTACCAGCTGTCCTCAGGCAGCATTATCTGTTGTCTTTGTAAAAGAGGCATGAGCGATCCCCAAAGCATGACTTCGGCTCAGATCACCATTTGTGGATTTCTCGCAGACTTTCCCTGTGGTACTGAGCGCTGAAAGAGGAAGATCCCCAGACATAAAAGCAGAAGACCCAAGTGTGCCATTTAAATTCTAGGAATCAAACCATTTGAACTCCTTGTTGGATGGAGAATGACAACCTTTCAGGCTGACATGAAAAGCTGAATTTGTACAGATACAAACATTTTGGTATAGTCGAGTTTTCCTGCCTGTGGAAAATTAACCTTCTTATCCAGTAGAACATGCTCTGGGTCATGGCAGTGAGCAGATGTCTATAATCTCCTGCACGTGGAGAATTTCCATAACATCAGAATTAGCAAGAAATAAATGGGTAAAAACCCCTGAATGGAAACAAATGGAAGACTGACGTGGCTGCGTTCCACAAAGTACGCTCTGCAGCTGCATCACTGCTCTGGAACAAAGGGGAATATAATTATTGTTGTTTTACTTTCATTTCCCATTAGCAAAGCAAAAGCCGAATAAAAGTGGTTGTTATTTCTGCAGAAGAGCACTGGCTGAGGTAAGTATATGAGGTCACACAGGGAAATCTACGAGGAGACTATTTCTTAAGCCTGAGTAGCTTACACACCCAGTAAAAAATCTATCAGTAGAATTCACCAGTAACACTTTGTAATTGCAGAGCTGAGTTAAGGCTTCTCAGACACCCTGAGGATAACTCAGCCCCACCTGCCGGGGTAGGGCAGGACTTGACTGCTCTTGCCGTTGGCAAGGAGGGATAATTGCTGGGGGTGTGTGTCTGCTTCTTTTGTCATGGCTGCCCCCACACCTGCTCCCAGCCTGCCTTGGTAGCAGCAGTCCCTCTGTCCAGGGCACCAGCAAAGGTGGAACAGGTATGCAGAACTCCTTTTATTTCTGCGTTGATCAGGTCAGCATCCCTCCCAGACTTGCTGCAGCGCTGCCACCAGCTTCTCTCCCCTAGTCCGGAGGCAGGGCAGCAGGGAACTGGCCTGTTGTGCCCCAGGGAAACGAGAGCTTCATGTGGTTCCCAGCGCTCCTGGCATCCCTGGCCCCCACTGACTCTCCCTGGCTACAACCTCATGGGAAATCTGACTTTCTCAGAGCTGTTCCTGGGAGGACTTCAGAGGTCTCAGGCTCCCACCAATGCCTTTGAGATCTCTGGATACAAAGAGCTTTGTAGGCCTGTCCTTAAAGCCCCACATGTAGGTAATACGCTGGCTAGCCAGCCTCTCTTTCCTGTGAGCTGGTGCTGCTCAGCCATCTTGAGCCAAGAGCATGCCACTGCATGCAAGCACAGTGCTCTCTTTCGGGAGGGACCTTCTTGTCAGTAACTGTCCTAATCTCCTAATCCTTTCCTGAGGCGGAACCCCCCAAGATAGCTGCAGCTCCAGCCTGCAACATGGAATCTGCCTCCTGCTCGCAGGGGAAGTGAGGCTTGTCATGGTCCTTGCCTGTAGCCAGGGGTTTCTAGGTTCATTTCTGGGGCTGAGGTGACTTGCCATACAGGCAGGTGCTCAACTCATACACTACTTGCCTCAGTTTGTTTCTTCCTCCTTGTTTATGACAGCAAGAAATGAAGCTCCTCATTCTGTCTCCCTCCTTTCTTTGCATTTTGGAGGGAGTTCTTTGGCCACAGAGGTAAAAGACTTGCACCACTTTCTTATTTGCTTACAAAAATCATCACTGTGGATAGAGACAAATAAATTAACAATTAAGGAGGGGAGATACAAACAACAAAGCAACTGAGGTGCAGGATGGGTCCCACCAATCTGTGTATAACGGAAAGTGCTGGAATCAGTGAGGTTCCACAGTACAGCGCAGTACAAGATGTGTGTTACAGCATCGTAGGGCCTAGCATGCTCCTGCTACAGAGTCGGTGCTAATGTGGAACCCCTTCCTAAGGCCAATGCAAACCCAGGAATGCTGGGAGCAGAACCAAAGAAAAGAGGAGTTCACCACTCTGGTGACACGGCATTAAGTTGAGTTTAGTTGCACTTTGTGTAAGACTTTGCCTCAAAGCTGTGGTGACTATTGCCCAAGTGAAAACTCATTGCAAAGTAAAAACTCCTTCAAAATTAAGTTCTTGCATCAGGAACTGAAAAACTCCAGGAAGCAAAACAAAGGAGACCGCAGTAGAGAAAAGACCCATCTCTCCCCAGCACCTTACCTTCAGGAGGCACAGCAGACCAACTCCCAGGCCAGGCCAGTCGGCAGGGGCAGTTTGCAGGATCCTTCTACTGACTTAATTCATCTCTTCTAGTTCTGTTGGACAGGACAGCAGCTCTGGGCTGGGAAAGCTCCTGCCTGTAAGAATTCTGTGACATGGTCTCCTGATGTGGAGGGGATACAGTGCAATAGTTTGTGTGGGAAGGATAGGGGGTTGCTATTTTAATTCTTGTCCCATGTGCAAAGGTTGTTGCTTGCTGTGTTCCTCACACATGCCCCGTTGCCACCAATCCTGCACTCTGCCCAAGCGCAGCCCAACCAAAAGCGAAGGAGAGAAGTATTGTTTAATGCCTCTTTCTCCTGTTTTCTTTTTCTTGGTCTGTTTTTTTTTTTTTCTTTTGTTTTTCTGCATTTAAACACTTAGCAGACAGACAAGGTGTGACAAGAGGCCATGCAAGGCCTACTGCTTTGAAACGCCTACAAAACTGTATTTAGTTGCCAATACAACCATCTTAACTGGCTGACCGGTGAGAACGGGCAAAAAAGCAAGCAGAGGCACTGCACTAATGTAGCACCGGGAAGCCCCAATTATTTCACGCTATTATCTGACAGCGGTGCAGTGTGCAATCTGTCAGGTGCCTAAGGGGTCTGAAAGTCCTATTCAGCCCGCAGTAATGAAGTAGTTCCTTTTCCTTCAACCAGCAAAACACAGCTGCAACAGGGGTTTTCCTCTCCTTCCTGGGAGCACGCCTTAGTACTCATGGCCAATACCACCATGAAAAACCCACAAAAGACCGTGCTTTTTGTCATTAATATGATCTTTAATAAATGGAATAATGCACCATTTTACAGCAAGCCTTTTCTTTTAGACCTAAATAATAGCCTTTTAAATGTTCTTATCCAATGTCTCTGTATCAATACAATCTCTTTATTTAGGTTTATATATAACAAAGCAATTCTTACAAGTATTCATAGAAAACTCTGTAGTGGCTTTAACAATGTCAGCTTTCATAGTGGCATCCACAGATGATTAAAAAACAAAAATTAGCTTTTTATTTCATACTCACACTGTTCCATGAAACAACTTATACAGCATAGCAAGGGTATTGGGCAGCTTATACAAAAGAAATAACTGAAGGCAATTATTTATAAATTCATACATGATATTTCCTCAGTCATTTGAGAGAAAAACCAAAAATACCCGTTAACAAAAGGGTTCTGATGAGAATCCATATTCTAGGGTTTCTCCCCCTCTTCCCCAGAAAAGCTCGCTCAGAAAGTAATGCTCTCTTTGCAGTCTTTCATAAGGAAAATGGCAGTTTCACATCTCTATTTCAGCTTCTACAGAAGACCAAATCCTAGAAATCAGTCTTTGCCATGTCCATTTTCCTCTTACACTGCATTTTGGGGGAAAATAATCAACAGCGATTGTAAAATATGATTCCAGCTTATATAAATGTGAATAGAGCACACTTTCCTCTAGAGACAAAAAGCAGACAAGAAACATTACATACAAACCTTTTTAAATACATTTCAACAGTGTGAAAGAGAGAGGAGAGTCACAAATCAGGAAATTAAAAAATAACAAATGAAAGTCAGCTATAACTTGGATTTGCTTGTTTCTTTGTTCTTGTGACTTTAAGTACAAAAACATTAACGATTTTCTTTCCTTTTGAATAAACAAGACTGAAGTGTGATACTTCATGATACAGTTCTGAAGCACAAAAAAAGTGAATCAAGTGCTCTAGGAATTAAACTTCACACATTTTTGCTCTGTCTTAAAAACAAGTGAATGGGCTACAAAAAATGACTTTTGGGAGATCTTGAAACTAGGAAGTTATAAAGGCTAATGATTTCTGCTTTAAAATAGTTACCAGGCAAGATGCTATGCCCCTGACAGATGTACACTCCTGTAATACATCTACAGAAGCCTGCAAGAACTTTGAAGAAATCCTTCCTTACTGTGACAGTTACTGTGTCTGTTGAAGTATGACATATGCGTTGATGTTAACCAACTGAATGACTTGCAAATTTACACAATTGCTGATCAATAGGCTTTTAAAAATATCTGACAATTACATTATAAATGAATGTAACTCCGACTAGTTCCTGCTTATTACGCATATATGTACATTAAACCACAGTGAAATAAATAGAAATGGCCATAAAAAGCAATTCATGTTAGTAACGCACCAAAACTGCCACTAAGTCAGACTCGTATGAAGCCCCGATCAACATTAAAGAGCTCTGGTGTAAATGAGGATTTATCTTGAAACCTTCCACTCCCACTCCCAGCGGTGCAGTTCCACTTCCTGACAATAACGGTGGCTGCCCTGGTACTGACGCAGCCCGACAGCCTGAACCGAGGCATCAGCTAACACATCAGCAGCCAGGGCTCACCCATGCGGTCCCATGTCCCACCTTAGCTTTCCCAGGGCTGATCCTCCCAAGAAATTTTTAAAACCACTGTCAGCAGAACCCAACCCTGCTTCGCTCATCATCGATGGCAGACTCCTCTGATTTCAACAGCATTGGGCTCAAGCACTAGCTGATTAGATGGTGACTTCCTCAGATAGGCTTGTGCCAAATGTAACTCCCATTTTGGTTTGCGGGAGCGCCTAAATCTGTTATCTGCAGAAGTGGAAGTTCTGCAACAATTTTAGTCAGTAAAGACGAAACTTCAAAATGAGAAATCAGATTTGTTACTATTTCACATCAAAACTGAACCTGCTGGGGTGTGTGTGGGATCAAAAAAGGGATGTATTTCTACAGCGATGGTTTTATATGTCAATACAGAAGCCTAAAATGTAATTGGATTTAATGGACTAAAATACTGTTTAAGTGGCAACCACACACGTAACTATAGCTACTACATAAAAAAGCCTTGTAAAAATTATCATGTATTAAGTATTTTGAGTCATGCGCATTCCCAGCTTTTCTCTCTCTCTCTCTCATAAATCCACTCCATCTAAACATAAACAATCAGTGACAAGATCTTGCACTACTGGACTATATGTCACAGTCTGATCCCAATTTCACTGTGATGCACTAAAGACAACTTAAAAATGGCATATGAAAAAGAACATTATACTTGCTACCAGTGCTACCATCTGATGCTGTAGCTCACAGATTTTAATCCTGGAATTTATGCACAACATACATATGCATCTAAATACATACAGAGTTTACATTAAAAATATATATATTTGGCTTCACTGCAATATGTATAGCTTTTTCACTGAAGAAAGGCTTAAAGTTGAACAAAAAATAATAAGCACATTAAAAAAAAGGAGGTTAATACATTTACCTGTTAAAAGGGATAGTGGGAGACCAGACAGAAAAATTAAAATAATCCAAATTTATGCAAAATACTACATTGTCCAGTCTATAATCCAACTTTCATAGACCAATCAATCCGTTTTCATTTTTCTTTGATAAGGTGTTCAAAGTTTTCCAGTTAGACATCAGGTTATGTATATGCTGCTGTGCTCAGCAAGTAATTATTTTTATAACTTAAAACCAGCCTGTTTCAGCAATGGGAACTGCCATCATCTTTGTACAAGTAAAAATTACAGCATAATTAATTTCTCCTGTATTGACTAAATATGTTAATTTTAAAATTCTCCCCAGTTAGGCTGGAACTTTCCATAATAACATTTCAATGGCAGAATGCTATGATCTCCTAATATTTTTCATGAAAGAAAATTACAATCTGAACATAGACTTTGTAATGTTGTATTAGTGGACATTTTTTAACATTTAAAAAAGAAATATCATTAGAGCAAAATGCACTGAACACCGAAACTATGGCATATACAATGTATACACATATATTTTTAAAGTAACAATTCATTATTATTAAATTTGGCCCAATAATCTATTCCATATGAATACAGAACTTCCTTATTCTCTTTTCTGAGGCAGGTAGGATTAAAGATTTCTTTTAGAGAAAGCTGACAGCTGGGCAGATACGTACTTTCTAAATGTATTTATAAGGTGGGGGCTTTTTGTTGTTTCCTGAAACCTGCCAGCATCCATCTTGCCTTGGTTTTTGTCCTCAGCGCACTGAAAAAATGAAACTGTTGCCTTTGAAAGTTATGCAATTATCTAAATGGCAACGAGACACAAATGAAGGGCAGTAAGAAAGCAAAACACAAACAGAAGTGTTCTTTGTTTCTGAGAATATTCTAATGATGACAGTATCAACTGGTTTTCTTTAAAATTAGGAATTCCTTTACCTTTAGCTGTGCTATTTAAGTGCATCTTGGAGTCTGAAGAAGGGCATTTTTAATACTAATTGTTAAGCACATGAAGCTATAGAGCATTATAAGCAAATTTGGGGGAAGTGTTGCAGATAATCTGACTTGTAAATATCAATTTTAGAAGACAATAAATCTGACTATGAGGCATGTCTGTTCACATGGTTAGAGTCCACATTCTAAAAACCATGTTATGTTGGTGAGTATCTCTATTATAGGAAACAGAAAAAGAGACAATGCATTAACCTAAGCAACTCTTCTGGCTTCTACTAGCACATCATTTTCTAAAACCATTTAAGATTTTGGCTTATATATACAAAGATCACAAATGGTTGCTCTAACATTTTACTTGAATTACACATTATAAATTACTATAGCAAATATTCTACTGTTGCCTATTTGACAGTGGCACAATTCATAGGTATTTACACTATAATTCTATTTTCATTTTGCTATATTTATCTTGTCTGCAATATACATGAGAAATTGATAGAAAATTATCAACTTTCATCATTATCCTTCTTAAAAAAAAAAAAAGCCACAAAGAAATAAAGCACATTTGTCTCCCCTGATTATAGTACATTTATCAACTATCCATGTGTCTGATCTGTAGAATTCTGTCTCTTACATGTATTTTGTTTGGTTAGTGACAATTCCCTGCGGTATGAGATACAATTCGGTATCATTTAATTTACAGAAAAGGATTCTGTGGAGATTGGATTATGTGCTGTGAGAAAAAAAAAGGGCATTACTAAATTAAGCATTAAACCCAAACTGCTAATCTGATCTCATCTAGCTGTGCAGAATTACAATATTTTGGTACCTACTTAAGAGTTTGTTTTGAATGACCTTTAAAAATAAACAGTTTTTCTCTATTTAATCTGTAGGGTATCTTGTGATAAAGTACATATTTCTATCATGTTACAAATTATATTTATCCATGGTAGCCAATACTTTTTACTAATTAAAATTAATCCCAAAGGCTTTCCAGCAAGTGATAGAAATAGATAAAAGGAAAAGAAATTATTATGTTTGCTTTAAGAACATTTAAGGAAAACTGCAGAAGAACATTTTCATCTGGTATTAAAATGATTTTGATTGCATTGAGCATAAAAAAGTTGGATTTCTTACAAAGGTTCAGCCTGAAAAGAAAGGCTATAAGACTAGTGCAAATCTGTCTTAGCAGAAAGAAGCAGTAGTCAGAGCAAGTAACTTTTCTCTCCCCAGAGCATTTCAAGTTAGATAAGAGTGTCCTAAATACGCTTTTCAGCCCACATTCTGACATGCTGATGGATGATACTTGCAAGGCAAAGCCAAAAGTCATTGGGGAAGGAGTGAAGAATCTTCAATATGCATAACACAGCGATCATCACAAAACAACATACTGTACTTCAAATGGGGACTCAAAGGCGGCCAAAAGAGAAGATAACCACTGCCAGCATTATGAACAGAATGCCAAAAATTCTGATTCAGGTCTGAAACCCAGCTGAGCAACTGGCAGTTTTCAACATCTGGGATGTGAGATTGCAGCAGATGGGAAGCCGGAGAGTGAATTAAAAGTAAAACCAGAGAAAGGCTGTATTTTTGAAGAGGGGAGATACAACTGTATTTATGCAGCAGGATAACAGAATTATGCCTCAGAGAATAAAGGTACTACTTGAACTGGTCCTTAAAGAACACAGGGAGTCCAAAATGTGTCTCATGGCTTGTATTTCTACAGCTACACTTAGTCGAAGTCTGGATTTATAGAGGTATCTCTTGGAGATATCTAGGAGAATCTAAGAAACATTAAGGAGCATTAAAAGAGAAAATCATAGCAATCAAGCATAAAGGGAGTTTGGGAAACAGCAAGAATCAGATGTAGCAAGGCTACGCTAGTTGTATCATCAGACATAGAACACGGGTGGCAAAGTTTACCTCAAGGGGAAAAATAACCTAACAGCAAGGAAACGAATGAGATTGAAAGCACAGAGCATCTGTTTCAGTCAGCTGAAAGGAGACCGTCTGGGGGAGGCAATTGTTTGCTGCCAGCATCCTGCCACAGGAGTTTGGCAGGCTGACTGAATAGGTTTCCTTTCTTTGAACATCACCAGTTTTCAGATACAGTGATAAAACCTTACTCAGTACCAGACACTTACATGTTCTAGATTTTTGATCTAAATAGTTTTTACTGAAGTATTTTCAGTCAGAAAGAGTATTTCTCAGGTGGAAGGATATTTCTTAAGCAAAAGGAGGTCCTGACCAATAAGGAAATTAATTTTCTTTCAGTAGACAGTAAAAACAATCATTCAAAAAAAAAAAAAAGATGAGGTTTACTTGAGATGGCGAAAAACCAATTTATCTCAATAGATACTGCATTCATGTTCACTGACACCTAAAATCAATGTGCACACAAACTGAAAAAGGGTCTAAGCAGAGAGAAAAACACTCCAACCCTTCCCTGCAAACACTCATAACCATGAATTTTAAAAGCATGCAATAAATTTTAACAAGATGAATGAGAGGCTCAAAAAACTCTGAAGGGAGGAAGAGTTTAAACTCAACTCAGCAACAACAGTCAATTAGGATGCACCTACCTGCATAAGTAATCAGGCTGACTTTACCCCAGACTGTCTGTAAGGAGGTAAATCAGGAAAGATTTGTGACTTATCACAAAATTGGTTTGTGCCAAATAAGATTCATGATTTTTCCTCTTTCTAAACAAAATACGTTTGCAACCTATCTTCACTAGAGCTTTTAAGTATGATAGCTATTAAGATTTCTGAATAAAATGTATTTTTCAATGTATATCATTAGTGATCTAAATAGGGGTTTACATAAATACAGGGGGTGAAACTGCACACAAAATAAAATGGAAAAATATGGCTGACATCATTTATCGTTTCCTTACATTTGTTCAATGTTTTGTTATTCAGAACTTCACAGGCTGGCATCTACTACTATAAAGGAAACACATTTTGATTTGGAAGGATCAAAGCAAAGGTACTGAGCTCAGACACTTTTCTTTTTTTTTGTTCCTTTTTAAAAGCCCTTTCAAGTTGGGGAAAATTCATGCGTTGTCACCTCAGAGCACAATGTGATATAGGCAGCTGCTTCAGGCTGGCTACGGTGTGCAAAGTTCACTGTCATGACTGGCTGACTGCTCAACTGTCAGGGAAAAATTAACAAAGAGGGGACCATGTGGCAGTTTTAGAAACACACTTTTCAATAAAGCATACTGTGAACTATAGACTATTGCACATTTCAACATGACACAAGAAAAATAGGGGGTACAAAAGAGAATACACTTTGTAACATAGAAATATACAGACTAGCTTGTGCACAGAAATCAAAACATGGTTACAAGACACCACTGCAGTCAAACCTGTCTTAGAGTCTGTTTATGATCTTAGTGACCTTAAGAAACTGGTCCAAACTGATTATCAGCAATACTTCTTTTTGTTACTTTTTTTAAAAAAATATTTTGAGACCACATTTTTGATACACATATATATATTCCGTGGTCAAAACAGACAGACTTAACTTTAGCGATACTAAATAAAAGTGCAAAAACGTTCAAACAATAAAACAAAATAAAAAAATATGGAAGCATAAGCTAAAAATTTTCTGCATAGCTGAAATCTATTTAAAGCGAGTCCTTGGTAGGGGTTGCTGACAGGAGGAAAAAGCAGTTTTTTAAAATGTCTTCTGCATGTTTGTTTCAAATAATGCAAAAAAAAGGTCATTTGTTGGCTTTTAAAGTATTTCACAGGCAGTTCACTCCTGCGTCCTTAGATACCATTGTGGTGGCAGTGCCTCCTTCCGCAAGGTAAACAGCAGTGCTGGATTTGGAGTGGACTGCCCGGTCACTGCCGTTATTGTTGACCTCGCAGTGCAGCGGCTCGGTGGAGATGACCCACGTTGAAGGACGCCACCGCTTAAGCGAGTATGGAGTTTTCACACGTTTCTTAATCTTTTCTCCCGAGCCCGATTTGCCATCCTGTGAGGAGTCACCTACTGAAGAAAAAACAAAACAAAACAAAAACCAAAAACAGTAGAAAATAGTATTATGAGGAAGATAAGAATAGACTGGAGAGTCCAGGGTTGTTACTCATGCAAAACAGAACAAAAGAACAAAATCTTATCTTATCACACAAAAGCAACTGTGTGGCAGAGGCATGACAGGTGTATCAACTACAGTAGCTGCCAATAAAACAAGGGGTCAGATTCTGTTCTCTGTCAGAAATTACTTCAGTGAAGTAATTTGTGTTACCTTGAATGCACATTGGCATCAAACAGCAGAATCAGCATTTGACATTTGAGGGGCTTTTGCAATCATAGTATCTTACATTACCTGTAATGGGAGGTACAAAAAAGTGTCGCTACTACAGGACAGCAAAGGCTAAACTTTTAATAGCATAATTAAATCATAGGTCCCCTACTCCTACTTCACCTGGCAAAGCATTTCACCTGGAAACAAAATGGTCCATTCTCTGCTAAGATCCTAAGTCAAGATTTGGGATGTTGGGTTGCACGACTGGCAAAAACAACTTTAACGATGATAAAATTTCAGCAGTAGAAATCTGACTGTTAAAAAACCTTTCATGTTACATAAACTTCAAACCCTTTCTTTTAACTTAACCTTCAATTAAAGAAAGTTACTGCAATAATCTTTTTTCTTTACCTCAATAAGATTTCAACTCAAGTCAACATGTTAAGACAAAAATTAAGGTTTCCAACTTAAAAGGAAGGCCTAAACATTCCACTGCTGAATATTCAACTACATTTCTTGAAAGATCTGTTCTGGTTTGTTTCTAAACCTTTTCTTTCCAAACATGCCTGGCGCCCCAGATTATTTCACTAGTATCACAACGTCTGTCTAAACATAGTCAGAGGTTTGCAAGCACCCTTCAAAGACTACAGTGCGTTCTGGAAATGCATTCTCTAAAAAATGCACACTTGGAAGCCCTTCCAACAGCTCCAACAGGCCCAAAGACAAACTCAGAGTTTGGACCTAATTAAACTACATGATTACATTCTTATGAAAAAGGAGAGCCCTATTATAACCTCTTAAATCTTTGGCCGTAAAACTCTTAAGGCAGTTATTCTGAAGGAGTCCATTAAAATAGATTCCTTTTCTAACTACTGTGATTAATACGTAGATGGTAAACTGACAAAGCATTGCTGTAACTGTTGAAGCTCAGATAGCAAAGCAGCGAATGCCTGACCATCTGTCTAGGCTGGTCTAATACAGTAAAATTAGTTGCTTTAAAAGTAATGAAGTGTATGAGTAGTTACTATAATAAATTATTTTAATCAATGCATCTTAAAAGTCAGCTACTCTTAAGAGAATGGGAAAAAGTAAGGAAAAGAAAGTATAATGCGCCCCTGAAGGAAGAAATAGGAAGCTTTTTCAATATGCTTTGCAGCTGCCAAGATAGGTGCATTGCAAGGAGTAACAAAAGTTAGAAATTACTCCCTTCCTAGAGTCAGAGCAGACAGGTTATATAAAGGGACAGATTTATTCCATATATGGGGAAGGGCAATAGTGACCTAACACATGCTGGAGTTGATAGAGACAGGACTTTATTGAGAAGACTGAAATTAAATTTATATGGGATTTAATAAGTATGCTTTGAAGAGGGACAGGAGACATGGAACTCTTTTCTATTCAAGCAGATATACATAGTTATTAAGTAAAAAAATATCAGGGAAACTGTTCAAGTCCTGCAGGCACTTACACTGCATACTACTGCTATCCAAACTATTTGTGGCTGACAAATCCAGTGAATTGGGTCTCTGTGCTCTTCTAGTCTGGGTCTGCCCAGGATTTCTCGCTACATTCTGGATGCTGACTGTAGCTGCGTCTTGCACTGGACACGGATTACTGTTGTTGTTATTGGCATTTGTTCGGCCATTATCCAGTGGTCGGTCTCTCCTGTCTACTAGGCGGTCCAGAACACCTTCATCATGGCCAACCTGCTGCTCCCGCCGCAACAAGGGTTCATGCTCATCAGGGCTTGAGTTAATATTCAGCCGACTATCTTCTCCACTGAACTGGTTCTGAAGCATTTCCTGGGCCCTCTGTGCTACCGAACTGGTTGTCTGGCCAGATGGCACTGTGCCATTGGCATACTGGGTTGTGCCAGCATGAGAGTTTATGCTGTGGCTTCTGCCAGCCACTCCGTTCATGGTAACTGTCACAACATGAGGTTCGGCAGCATTGATAGTGTTCATCTTGGCAACGCCTGTTTCCACTTGTTTCAAGTTTGATTTGTGCTTGCTGCCAAATTTTAACCGCGGCTCCTTTGTTGAATTTTTGGTGTTTAGGGGGAGGCTAGTGGGCCTCTTCGGAAGGTTCTGTTGCTTGGGTAGAGGATAGACCTGAGCAGATGGGACATCCGGAATCAAACATGCTTGACCATTGCCAGCTTGTGTGAAGTCCTGTTGTCCTGTCACCTCTACTGCAAGTTTTATCAGTGGATAAAGCAAGCTGGAACTAGTGCTGCTGAGTGGATCTGGCCCACTAAACTGCTTAAGTGAATGTTCCATCAGATTTTCATCAGAGCTTTCTTTCAGGTTCTTATCCACTTCTTTTGGATCCAATTTATTTGTCTCCAAGTCCTCCTCCGTTAGCTGCAGACAAACAGGGGTGGGCCCACTTGGCTGCATGACATTTGTAGTATGTAAGTTTGTTTCATCTGAATAAGGCATTTCGGATATGGTGGTCATGCCAGTGCTAGGAGTGAGGCCAGTTGTATTGGTGGTGGTAGTATTGGTGGATAAACTGGTGACACTCGTCTCAGGGCTAGGGATGCGAGCTTGTGCTTGTTGCCGCTCATAGTTAATGGAGTTTCTATTCTTTTCCCCTGAAGTCAATGGTGTAGTGGACATTGAATGTTCAGAAGAAATGTTCTTCACTATGCTGTCAGTGTGGTGGATTGAATCTTCAATGTAGGAAGAGGAAGAGTAATCTGGATATGGTCTTATTTTTGATACACGCCTATGATGTGACAGATTCCTTTAAGAAAAAATAAGTGATATTAAGATCGTATATGTAAAAATCACCTCATATTATAAAGCCTCTTCTTTAGGAGAGCTGAACGTCTTTCTTTTCATGCATAAACTAAGGACAGATACAGTACAAACTGAGATACTTCAGTAACTTCCCTGAAGAATCCCGAGTAGCAGAATATTGGGTTTTACTAGGACAGCAATTCTGTCACAGATGTTATTTACACAACTAAGTTGGATAACAGTAATTTACTTCTATTTGTCCAATATGCTGTTTGTCCAGTTCACTGCTAAGGTACTGCTCTAGTTACAGAGGAACAATACTGAAGGAGGGCAACAAGACCTTGACGCACAAGATGGAAAAAGTGAGGCCGGGAAAAAGTCACAAGGACCTAAACTATGAAAAATCTATTATTTTAACAATTTAATTATTCTATGATTTGAATATAATTTTTTTTCATTACAATAAACACTGCCACAAAAAGCAATGTTACTCTTCTCTCAAATCCAGATCTCTAGCATCTACTATTAAGCACCAATGCCAGTTCTGCAAATTCTCACTCTCTGGATTATATATAAGCAGCGAATGTACAGCATCTCTCTCACTGGGGTCAGAATAACAATGACTTAAACGATGGCTCTGCAGTTCTTTAACTAAAAAGATACAGGTTTAAGACTTGGTGATTTCCTGAACTCATATTGCCTGCAAATTCAGTTTTTAGAAGAACATTTAAAATCGAAGTTTCACGCATCATTTAGCAAGAGTCCTTAAAGACAATTCATCGTCACTTCGTATCTTTGCAAGCCTGATTGGACAGTTTGCCTAAGTTCAGTTTAAAAGCCCACTCTGTAAGATGTACAGTTGTTTACATAAAAGGTGCCTGAATTCTGGGGACACACAGGAGATCTTAACACCACAAGCAATCGGGATCATGTCATACAATACCCATACGCAGACTAGCTCACATACCACACATCCACTTCATGGGTGCAGACGCCTTAAGCTAGCAGTGTGCTCTAGCTTCCTACCTGGAGTGAGCCGAGCATTGCATTGGGCATTTGCTGCTGACTAAAACCAAATGATTTGTCTTCTTACCGCTCATTTTGCATGGCAGTTGACATAGGGTTGACTGTTGGACTAACTGATTTATTTCTCTCCCAAATCATCATGAGTTCTGCCATCCTCTCCTCAGCACACTGTGCTGTTAGTCGAGCTTCAGCATCTTGATCCCAACAGTCTTCAATTGTTTCTTTAAGTGACCTCACAGCCTGTCAGGAGACAAACAAACCCCCTTTATCTTAAATTATTTTCCCTTTATATTGTGCTCCTAATTTACTGGTTTATGACAGCATTCTGTATGCATGAAAACAGTCACAAGCTGGTGAGAAAGAGAAACAGAAGATACACAATTTTATTCAAAGCTAGTTTACTCTAAAACCAGCAATATGCAGGACTAATATTGCCACAGCTCACACACACCCCCCAACTAGGAAGACAATTATTTAGAAAAGGCTACCATTCACCACTGTCCATACAGCCTTCAGCCAGCCCCCTCTGATGTATGCATGCTCAGCTCACTCTCCCCGCCTTATGAAAGCTGTGTACTAAGGATTGATGATATTCTGGAAATGCTGTCATTGTTATCCTCACGATTCAGCTAACGGTCCCTGCCTTGCTTCCCTACACTGTACACAAATAACACAGCCTTGCTCATTTCATCATACTTTTCTTCTGCTGTTCACTACTGTAACATCCAAATGCCTCAAAAATATCAGCGAATTTGGCTGTGCTATGGGATTATTGCTGCCCTTGTTTTACAGATGGAGAAACAGAAACGGACACGCTTTCCTAGGATCACACTATGGGGTGAATGATGCAGTCAGAATTAGAGCTCAAGACCTCCAAAATGTGCTGCCATATGGTCAGAGACCTGGAGAGGAGACAACTGAAATTATGAGCACTGAACACTTCTGCTTCCACTGCACCCAGAGTACAAAAACCAGGCAGACATTTATTGGCCCCTGCTGCCAATCTACGGTCCATGGATAGGATACGGTTTGCCAGAACATCTCACATCCACTGCCCCAGCGTTAACCTCTCCAGCACCAAGGAACGTGCATAGTCCCAGCTGGGCACTAAGGCATTCAGTGGGCCCCGCTGACTACCTCTGCACGAGAACTGCCTTGTTCACTTCTGGCAGTGAAGGTCAGGACTAGCTCTGCATGCTAGCCAAGAGCTCCTTGCCCACTGAGCGGGCTCCTGGCACCGCTCACAGCAGGCTGCTTAGCGATACAGCTATGGCTGCACAGGTGGGGTGAGCTCCCACACAAGCAAATCTTCTACCTCCCTTCCCGCAGTAGATCAAAGAGGGGCTAAGCAACTGCATCCCTCTTAGCTGAGGGACACGAGTCTAAAAGCACCTTCATGGATGATGACTCTCCCAGAATAAAAAGCCTTCATTTGGCTTTTAGGACTTGATTTAGTCACAATTTAGACGTATCTAAGTCAGTGGACACACTTATCTCCTGTCCTGCCTCTTTGTAGGACTTTCCCCTACAGGTTTTACCAGCAGTAAATTTAACCAGTGTTTAATTTAATAGTTTCTCTTCTAGCAGATTCTTTACTTTCGATGTTTTAAGGATCATGAAAGGAGCACAGCAATGACTGTATAGATAGTTAACAAAACTGAAGTTCTAGAGCTTCACGTTTACCACAGTAATGCATTTTCTATTAATTTCAGGTTCAAAGAGATCTACACTAAAATGCACTATTTAGAAGTTACAGCACTCATAAAAAAGACAGAAGGGACAGAAAATCTGCATTATTCTATAATTCTATTAATATCCTTCAGTCCTGACCCTTGAAATCAAGCTTGGGCCCTGCTTTGGCAAATGAGACAAGAATGCTGCTAACATCTCAACTCAGTTTATAGCCCTTGAATTATTTTATGCACATCATCTCCTCAGCTTGTTGATTTATACTGTGAAAAACAATACTGCTCATCAAGGCCTGTATCATAACGCATGTGTTCAAGAAGCGGACTGAGACTGCATAGGTAATCATAAATTTAGGTTTCCATATCTTTTGAGTGCCTTAATTATGTGACCTAAAAAATAAAACATTGCTTTTTATTTGTATTTCTCAAATGAAAAAGGCAACTATGTTTCTCTAATGGATGAATTTGCATGAAAGTGTTATAAGCAAACATGTCAGCATAGCTTTATATAACGGACAAAAGTCTTTTATCCCATGTATTAGATACAGGAGGTTAGGACCTGGGTCCAGGGTGACGTTGTCTGGAGCTTAGTTTTCTACAAATCTCCCCTGGAGTGCTAGTTCAGATATTATTCTAGACTGGCATAGAGCGGAGTAGGTTGTGTGATACCCATCAGAGAACTACAGATTATTTATTCTTCTTTTCTCTTAAAGCAAAGGTGTAGATCTATCCTTAGAGTTGGACTTATCATCGTTATTATTATTTTCAATTTTTGCAAAAAATTAGTGACAACACAAAGAACGTGTTTGGCAGTTTAAATATGGGGATTGTTACCAGCTCAGTGTCTAATAATGCTGGAGTCTATCAGCTTGTTAGAACATAATTAAAATTTAAAATGGTAGTCTGCAAAACAAACCATACCTCCTTGAGCTGTTTTAGTTATAACCGTCTTAAAAAACAGCAGTCAAGCTTGGTTCTTCTAACACTGCATTTGCCAACATAGCTATAGTTAAAACAGTTGCTGCTTGATTTCCTATATAGTTTGGGCATGGATTTTTTTTTTCCTGCCCCCCCCAAAGACTGACTGGCCAAAACTGTGCAATAAAAGAATCTCTCTCTTAAGCTCTCAACTCAGTTACAACATGTTTTACAACAGTGTTAATACTGGAGGCTATGCTCCTCTCTGAAAATGGTTTCATACATACTTATGAGTACCGGCACAGATGAGGCCTTAGGCCCCCCATTACTTGCACAGTAGCTACATACTTATCAACTAGCAAAGTCTCTGAATATGGAAGGGCATCATTTCAGTAAGGGAATAACTAGAAGTTTCTTTTTAAATAAGAGTCAAATATGGCATTTTCATATTTGCAATCAAGCTATTTTAGTTTAAACAAGTTATCGTGTATCAGGTGGAACCCAGTAACTGTTTGCATTTCATTTTGCTTGTAACAAAAGACAAAGAACCCCCGCTAAGCTAAGGGGATTCGCATTACCTCACCTTTGCTGCAGATGAAAGCAAGCACACAGACTCTTACCAGAGTTCAGCTGACTTGCTGTAACTTGTTGGCCTGCAGCAGCAAGCAAAGCTCTAAGCCATAGCTACACCAATTCAAAACAACAAACAACATTACTATGTTTATAGTCTTGAAAATAAAAATTGCAGATCAAATGAAGCCATATAAAATTTTTAATGTAGTTATAATGGAATGATTGCCAGAAGCTGTAGCCTCTGCAAATTCTGAGGACTATACGACTTCAGAAAAAGTTTATTACGATGTTTATAGATTTTAGTTTTGGAAGAGTATATTTACATTTTTGCCAACTATTTTAGGGTGTTATTAGTTTAACAGATGTTAAAAGGCAGAAAATACCTTTATGTTTCTCATCCAGCATAGAGAGAACGTACTGGCACTTCATGCATAATACTACAGATACCGTCTAACAATTAATGTAACAAGTTACCTTCTGTCTATCACGCTTCAGCATCTGCTAATAATCATAGTATTTTTCCTTAAAAGAAATCTAGCTGTCATGTCAATGGCTTTTTAAAAACTGAATTAAATATTTAAGAAGTCTAGACAGAAGCATCTCCCAATCCTTAAATACTAACAAAAATTTTAAAAAAGAAGGTATTAAAAAAGTGCTTTTAAGCACTGAATACACACTATAGCTGGTTAAATGATTGTTTCTATTCTTTCTCACCAGGCTGTTCTCCTTCCACGCTTCTGGGAATTTTGGTCTTTGCTTCTCTCTAGACACCAAGACTTGCATATCTTCAAAAGTGGGATGGTTTCCGACTTCTGTCTGGAAAGCCATCTGGTACTCTGGCACAGATTCCCCTGTTAGCAAAAGAAAGAAAAAAAAATCACAGACTAAAAGGCAGAACCAGGGCTTTCAGGTGATGAAAGGTAGTATCAAAGTTGCTGTCTATCGAGATGTTCTCCACTTTTCCCCAAAGTCTAACTTCACAAATAAGCTGAATTAACTGCAAATGAATGAAGTGTTGTTCAGCAACCTCTCAAGGGTAGCATCTTCAAACTTTGCTGGTTGAGTGGCACATTCAGAATGTCTTAGAGCCTGAGGATGACACCTAATTTCTGTGAAATGTCGCTGACTGAATATATTCATGTACTTCATTTGGGAGGAAGCCCAGCGAGATTACAAGTTTCTGCACATAAAGTGCAGCTGTGACTACAGAGAGAATGCTGCACGTCAGATTAACTCTATATGCTCCATCTTGGGAAGATGATGGTGGTTGTGACACAATCTCACATGTTAAATTTTAAAAGTCTACTTCCTCTTGTTTTATGTTATAGGTATGGAGGATTTCCCTGAATTTTCAATGTCACTAGCATAAATAAAACTACAACTGATTAAAGGCTACATTAAATCACAGCACTTTCCCACCCATTCTTTCATGAAGAAAGCCTGAAAGACACTTCAGGCACTTTTATCAGTTCTAAGAACTGGAAGTACTGCCTTTGCCATCAGCCCAACTCTCAATGTTTGTAAACTCTGGATAATAATGATAATGCTCATATTGTACTTACCATGAGGCCTGCAAACTGCTTAAACAGGTAATTTAAAGTCTTTCAGCATGAACCACGCTGCACATTCAAATACAGTGTATTGTCCACAATCATCTTGAACGCTAGATGGCACCGACTTAATGGCAAAAAACAACTGAGAAAATTATTTCCCTTCTTCGCTTTAAAAAGCTATGGCTAGGGAGTAGCTTTGGTTGCTGGTACCACTTTCTACTACTTATATTTTTTTCCAGTTCTTTTAGTTACCTGGGAAGAGGTCTGTACATCTCATAAAGATTTCCCAGTAGATAAGGCCTAGCGCATACATATCTACTTGTTTCAAAGCAGATTCACAGTCCCTCAAGTTCACTGCTCCTTCAAGCACTTCTGGGGCCATATAGCGGATCGTACCGACCTAGAAAAACATAAAATCAAAGCTTCAAATCAGGAAGCAATATCCAAATTCAATTTATTATGTAGATTATTTTTTTTTAATACCCTGGTTTGTTTGCAATTTTCTACAGTTAAGGAAAATGCAGTTCTCTTCTAATCAATGTCCACAGCTTCTAGACTCTTATCAGGAGTCCAGTCAAAATAAAATCCTCACCCTACTCCGTTCACTTTTTTGAATGTATCAAAACAAAATAATTTTGTCCCTTACTCAATGTTCTCATATGCAATACGATATAGCAGAAATGTTTCTTTTTCCTGAGATTACTCTGTTAAACACCAAGGTATGTATCATAATGGAAAAGGATGCTGCTGAACAAGCAACTTGTGCTCTTTATTCCTGGACTGTCAGCAAGGCTCTCCCCTACATCTTCCACAGTCATAAGTTATTAACAGCTTTGGAAGATATCTATTCATTTCCGCTAGGAAATATGTTAGATTAGAAAAATCACTCATCAGTACTTGTAGGGCAGTATTTTGTCACAGGACTATTCCATATCCCTGCATTTTAAACAGTGGTTTCCCTGTTTCTTTGTTCAGTAAGGGGAGATCTAAAAAGAGGACCTGTGCACTAGGTATTATTAATGTAGCACTTGCTTTCTAAGGGAAGGTGAGTAGCACTGTGAAACGCACTCTTTGAGTTAAATGTAAAGGTCTTCTGTAAATGCATAGAGACAACAAATATACGAAATGATCAGGGACTCTTGCTCTTTGTTTAACATAGTCTCACTGTATTTCAGTAGCCTCTATTCAGGTGTCAGTGTATTTATGCTTATACAAAAAGAAAACAACAAAAACCCCACTCTCTGCATCACAGCATTATAAAAAAAGAAAAAACTTAAGAAATCAATTTCTTCTTTCTGCCCAGAATTCATTCTAAACCACTCCTAGCAGATGTTTTCCCAATCTGTTCCTTAAATTCATAAAATGATGCAAATTCTATATAGCCTTCCCTAGCAGTCCATTCCAGACCTTGGCTGCCTTCTACAGATTAGAAAGGTTTCTTCGTAACTAACCTAAATTTTCCCTCCCACAATGTAATCCCATCACCTCTTGTCCTATCCACACTGAATGCAAACAGTTTATTCCTTTCTCTTTGTAGCAGCTGTTTACATATTTGAAGAGCTGTCTCTCTCTCTACTTCCCTAAACAACCCTCATTCTTTCATCTTTTTTCCATAAGGAGCTCTTTCAAGCATGCCCTGTTATTTGGTCCATGTCTTTCCACATGCACTTACTCTCCCAGATGTATCCATTTAAAGTCCAGAAAACCACAGATGACACACAGAGAAATGGTTATAAGATGTAGAATGCAGTATGTCACCATTTTGGAAAATTTAACACCAAAACCACCAAAGAATGTTTGGTCTTCAGTTAATACTTGCAGTACAAGACTGAAGGGACCTGTACCACATCATTGCAAACAACATGGCAACCAAACCTACCTTGCGTCTTCTTGTACCTCACACAGAAAACTTCAGCCTCCAGGGCTGCAAATCTATCACCTTTCAAAATGGTGAATATTTTCAAGTATTTAAAAAAATATTTTTGAGTATTTTGAGATTAAAACCAGTGTGTTCCTGTCAAGGTTTCCCCCAGTTCTCACCCATATTGCAACAATTCCCCCTGACAGGAATTGTACCACCTCAACATTCACCTTGTAACAACAGAAACAACTATTTCCCAGTGTTACTTCCGT
Source organism: Balearica regulorum gibbericeps (assembly GCF_011004875.1). Taxonomy (NCBI): domain Eukaryota; kingdom Metazoa; phylum Chordata; class Aves; order Gruiformes; family Gruidae; genus Balearica; species Balearica regulorum. The sequence goes on along the minus strand of NC_046189.1, from coordinate 13,726,543 downwards.
ATTAATTTGTCTTCCTTTATACACTGGTTTATCTCCATTTGTACTTACCTCACTTATGGCTGCATTATCTTCCTCACCTGGGCGTACCAGTCTGTTTCCAGTTAACTTCATGGAGAGTCCAAAATCGCTAATTACACATGTTCCATCATTCTTTACCAGTACATTGCGGCTGTTCAAGTCACGATGGGATATTGCAGGTTTGTAATGGTCTATTTGGACATATGGAAGTGCTTGTTATTATTTGAGCAGTTCTACTGTTTGGCAAAATGAGAGAACCTCATTATGTCTGCTCAGCTATTATAAACAGAAAATCAGCTTATCTTTCAGAAAGCTAACATTTTTGCACCTTTATGATGAGCTCCACAGTATACTGTCTATAGAAAACTGACTGGCGTTCAGAGTTTCACTGTATCTATACAATATATTAGGCTACTGCTATATACAGTTTTAGTGCTTGCCAATAAGCTTCTTTCCAAGGGATATTTCAGCATGATTTTGGCAGGGGAGACATCGTGTACTTAAGCACAGACCTGCTGCCACAGCCCTGACAGCCATTCCAAATGCTCTCATATCCTCACTCCTGTGTCAAATACAGCACCAACTATTTATGTTATGATTGGGATTGGCCCCTATTCAGAAGATATGTAGACAATATTATTCCAGAGAGTCTGAACATGTTCATCTTGCGAGGGAGCTAATCTTTTCCAAAGAATTATCTCAGTTGTTCCTAGTTTATATGCAATTTATTTTGTTAGTAAAGCAGCCAGCACTACAGAACCGGTTTTATTGTGGAATTTACTCTACTCCATGAGTTCCTTCCCAGACCAGCCTACGGCTGTCTCTTCTTTATGATGGAAGGTTTACACAGTTTCCGGCTGCTAATGGACACACCTATCTGCACATGCTGAAATAATGAAGGTGATAGCTGCAGTTTCAATGGCACATAGGAATACTGATTTAGGTATTTTAGCCTTGCACTTTTAACAGCATCTTCAGTTGTCATTCTTTGCTAGAGTTGATGCTTAACATTTGAGATTTGGAATTTTAATCCAAACATTAGCACCTTAATATAGAATTAATGATACCATCCTTTTATTTACTACGAAAAAGCTAATGCTTCAGTGCCAGGCCCTATTCTGCAGCCTGATACATCAGAATATCTGCTTTATAATCATGATACTTCAGCTGCTGAAATGCTGGCTGAAGCGCACAAGCAGAGATACAAATATATAAATCAGTATGCTGTCACATGCAGTGCTCTAATAAAACACAGAAAGTCCAGCAGTATCATTTGTAGACAGTGAAGACAAGACTCACACCCTTAGACAAAAAACAAGAGATACGATAAATAAAACTACAGTGGAGTTAAAAGATTTAATTGTTTCTCTTTATGTATACAGTTCACACACAAACTAAAAATTGCTTTGGTGATTTGTGTCTGAACTGCAAAAACAAACAGAACACCCCATCTGTTTGCTCTCTGCTAGACAGACATCCAGCGCTTCAGGTCTTCAGTAATCTGTTGCCATGGTACAGCAGCGCTGCACAACTCTGCCTCCTCCTCTTGCCTTTCTCTGGGGCTCCACTGGCTCTTACTCCATGTTGTCGTACAAGCGTCACAGACACAGCCCCCAACATGGGATTGGAAGGAAAGAGCATATCAGAAGTTCTGAGTAATCTTTATTTGCATTCATCATTTCCTACTCACCATACTGTCACAGAGAAAAAAGAAAGGCAAGAATCCACTACCTGATATAAGTAAGAGTATCTTGAAGCTCTTGGCATCCCTTTTGGCCTTACCTCCTCGAGGTAGCTCCGTGTGCAGATACGCCAAGCCCCTAGTTATAGAGTGTGCCAAACGACAAGAGCTCACCCAGTCGCTTGTGTGGAGACTCAAATATTTGCACAAAGAACCCTAAAGAAAAAGAAGAAAAAAATTAAAATGATTGTCCAGTTTAATAACTCAAAATCTTTAGGAGAGTCCGTTTTATCCATTGCTCATGAAAGGTGTAATCCTCAGCTGCTCCTGTGTTTATCCAGATGTTCTAAAACATAAGATTAGACCAAAGCTTCATTAATTTCTAGTCCTGCCATTTGGTTTACCTGAAGCAATGGAACAGAAAATTTCCCACAAAATAACAGGGATTGCCATTTAGGACTAATTAATTATAAAACAAAAGCAAAGCATGCACTTGATTTATTCTTCTGAAAGTCTTGTTGAACAACAGAAGAAGAAAGGCAACTGCAGACATAACAGCCTGGGTTACTAAACAGTGGTCTTTAAACCACTAGCACTTACAGAAGAATACTCAACATTTCTCACTGGCATCTCCTCCGCTATAATCTATTTATGTATCAAAACAAAAAAACCCCCAAAGGCAATTCAGAATAGGAGCAAGTCCACACACACTGAAGAAACAGGAAAAAAGAATGTCATGTTCCCCTTTTCTTGAAATAGAAGTTAAATATGAAAAGTGGGGATTTTTTAGTGATTTGTGGTGGAATTTCCAAGAAAACCAGAAAGAAGGGTGTTGACTATGATACTGAGATATTCCAGAAACTGGGACTGCTATCTGAAACAGGAGCCAGATCCTGCAAACTAGGGCACCTTTGAGCAGTTTTTATGCACATAGTCCCCAATGACCATATACTCAGTTTAAACAAACCAAATCCCTGTGCATGAAGAACAAGTCGTCCAGTTACCTCTGTGTACATATTACAATATATTTATGACTACAAAAGTACCCTTGTTTTGCCTATTTAAATCTGTAATCTTAAAGATGCACCAATGATTTAACATCTTATCATAGCCACAACTAAAAACACTGTATTGCAAAATTAGTTATGTAACATTTGGTTCAAAAAAATCTGGTATGGGCCATGTGAGTCCATTTGCAGTCGACATTCAGGTATGTTAACACATGCACAGTTCAGATGGAGGCACACAGATATCAGAATTTAAAATGACCGAAGCATTAGACTTTTTTTTTAATCCAATGCTAAAACTAAAACCAAGTTCTTGATACTTCTTAATGGAATTACGAAAATCTTACAGCTTTTCAGACTTAGCCTGTGCAGAGCAAGGAACCCATAAATAGATAACCTCCTCGGTGAAAACCCAGACCAAATGTCACTCGTACAGGTTTACAAATGCATTTTTCCATTGTTTAAAATGTTATATGAACTTCAAATAGATTTTGATAAGAAAGAAAAAGAATCCACCTAGAAATGAGTTAAAGAATTTTACATTTTTTTCTTATTGTTTAAAGCTTTTTAAGAAATACAAACACTCTTATTAGCCTCCAACTGCCAGCAACTTGGGTTCAGTAACAGATTTCCTTGGCTTAGTGGGTCGGGATTCCAGCCCGTTCTAACAGAGGCCACAGGACTGTTGTCATGGTGTGACTGGGAAACACTCACTGTGTAAAGATTTCAAACCAACTTCATGATCCTTCTGCAGCAGAGCTTTTATGGGCTGTGCTTTTATGCTTTTAGGGAAGTTCAATATAAATGACAACCAGGAGAAGTTTTAGTCAAGATTTAGAGAGATGTGTATTTCTAATTAAGATTATTCTTGTCAGAGTCATGAGTTACATGTTAAATTGAGGATATTTGTTCTGATTATAACTTTTGATAAAATTGATAGTTCTGTTTTAACAGTAGTAAGATTCTACAATATGTCCTAGAACAATTTTTCTATTGTTCTGAAAAGACTTGAATGTCTGGCTACTGGGGGGACAATTCTGTGGCTATTACATATTTCCTACTATGTCATCCCTTGCAACTTACTCACTGCTTATTCACCTACCACACCTCAGAGTACCATCAGAACAGCATGTTGATTGATAAATACAAGTTTCCTTTTATTACTCGCTCACCTACTTTTTTTGGTCCGAAGGCATGTTTGGATAATAACACAACTTGGGTCAAACCTATCTGTCTGTCTTACCTTCACCGTGGCAACATCAAGAACAATTTTCTGCATGAAAATGTTCTGGTTTGTGTGTTCCGATTTCCAAGAAAGAAGTATTTTGAGGGAGAATGATGTTTCAAATGGGGAGCATTTCACCTGCACATCTTGTATGGGTTACTCCTGATTGAAATAAAATTTATGGCTCCAGTCTGAACAGTCCAATTCGCTTTTAGTAGGGCCACCACAGCAGGCTTCCTTCTCTGTTGTTAGCTCCACATACAGCAGAACATCTGCTCACTGAATTAAGGATTATGCTGTGCATTGATTACACCTGCTGTGCACTTTTTCCAATGACTTCCAAACCACCAGTGGATTGATTTTAGACTAATCTTGCTGTTCTTCATACCATATTGAGAAAGAATCTGATAATATGATGTCATAAGCCTCATTTGTGCATTTACTCAGATTGTTAACAGATCCTGTTTATATAAGCAACAAGACACAATTTTCAATCAAATTACATTTCAGCTGAAAATCCTTTCATTCAAGAAAACAGCAAAACCAGATCACCTGTTAAGACAGTTACGCTCTGCCCTCCCAGGAGCAGAATACTCACTGGATTTCACTTAACTCAATTAATTGAAAATAAGCCTGCCCTGCCAGAGCTTTGCCACTGTCCATCTGGTAAGGGCACGACTGAGTTTTTTCTATGGTTGTTTCTAGTCTTTGCAATCTCTTCTTAGATGCCCATTTCTTAGAAGCTGACGTGATCAAGTGTGTTCTCACTTAAAAGTTTCAGTTAAGATACTCTTCATATATTTGTGAAGTGCTATGTTGCCTTAAATTTGCATATATATTTAGTTATGTACATGTATGCATTTAACTTTCAACACAAGCATATACGTAGAGCCTAAATCATCCTAAGAGAGGCCATCATTCCCGCTATTTATTACTGTTGTTTCTTTTTGCTACTTGAATAAGCAGCTTTTGTCCTACTGTCTCCATAACAAATCAGGCTTCAGCCATCACCTGTACACACTGGAGGAAATATGAGTTTGCTTACTTGAGACCAAAAAGCTCATTGAAAAAAAAGTTAACGGAACAATTAAAGTTCTTCCTATATATAACCAAAAAACCACCAAGATAAACTGTGAAACATGATTTTTGTTGTTTTTATATATATAAAAAAACCCCATATACATTACATTTTATTTTTTTCATGAAAGCAATTCACATTTACGCTGTACCTTTTCAAAACTTTTGTTTCTATGCGTGCGTACACACACACACAGAGCATTAGGAACTCAAATCAACGAATTTGAGGGATGTAAGCATTCAGCTAGCTAAAAAAGATTTGAAGATATGGTACTGGAAAGTAAGGCTGCCTTCTTAAGATTTGTCCTACATCATCAATACATGGTACAGCAAAATGAATACGGTATGCCACAGAAGGCTTTAAAGAAGATAATAGGATAAAAGGCCAACATGATTTATAGTACCACAAACTAGATTGACAACAATATTATGTTTCATTGTAAAAACTCCACCATTTACAGCTATAGAGTGAGTTCGTAACTACCATAACAGAGATATAATGTCTTAGTATTAAGAAGTTTAAAATTCATTAAATTATTTTTAAGTAAAAACAACTCTTTAAATTCTGTCCTTGAATATTGCACAGTTGACTAAAAAAACCTGCACCATAACCAAGACCAAATACCACAGCTAAGAATTTGTAAGACAACATTTGGTAGCACTAACTGGGAAATCTTAAAGGGCATTACAGTAAACCACACTAATGTTCATTAAAATTGTAATTTATATAGATTATTTTTGCATTACTGTGCAAGAAGCAGCAATGAAAAACACTGACAAGTACTAAAGTACATCCTATTTATGTGGCTATTCTTAGGAATCAAAACCAATCTGATTGATTTCTTTGAAGTACTTACATTGGGGTAATATTCCATCACCAATAAATATTCCATACGGCCATCTGCAGTGAATCTCTCATCCCCCACAATGAAGCGGGCAATGTTGTCATGTTCCATCAGTGGAATCCTGTAAATGTTCCTCTCATTGACAAAGTTCTGACGATTAGCAAAAGAAAATACTTTCACAGCAACTGGACGTTCGTCTAGGGAGCCTTTATACACTGCTCCGTATCGCCCCCGGCCAATCAACTGCAAAAAAAATTCAATAATTAGTTCACTAAATAATAAATGAAGACAAAATCAAGACAATAATAATAAATAATAATAAAAACAAATAATAATAAATAATAAAGACAAAATCAAGACAAAATGAAGACAAAGTTTTCACTCGACAAAGACTGTATGCCAACTTTTATACTGACTTACACTATAAAAAATAGTGAATATAGCAAATATTTTGTATTGAAAATTAGAGTTAGAATGCTGTCATAAAAGTTATTGGAGCTGGAAACCTCAGCATAGGACAACTTAGATCTTACTAAATTGATCTATAGTCTGAATACCCAGTAAATAAATCATAGTCTATTCAGCAGTTTTATATACAGAATCAATAAAATACAAGTGTTTTGTGCTTATTAAACTTTTGCCTCCTAAACTTTTATAGCTTTTATGTGATCAATTTTAATTAACTCCAGAGATCACAGACATTAAGCTAAACATTGCAGGTTTAGGATAGCTTTATAAGCTGTACCTTTTAGGTTAGTAACAACAATATATGCATTTGTAGTGCAAAATAGATACCAAAAAGAGGTCAACAGGCTTTAACAGAAAGGAATAATTAATTCCTTACTACCTGTGAATCTTTATTTTAGCCTCCACTATGTTAAACAGTCTTCACAGAATGGCCTTTGCCATCTCCATGGCAACTGAAGAAAGATGCAATTTCTGCTCTAAACCAAAATGTAGGACCACCGTCAGGAAGAGTCAGTTTCTAAAGCTCAAAATATTCTAAGTACAGAAGAATATAAACACCTATTTAATTCAAATAATTTTCAGGAAGACCTAGACATGAGGCTGTAGGGATTTAATGGGCAAGTATCTTTTTACTTTTTAAATACTTAGAAATGGAGGAGAGATTACAAAAGTAATGCTTCTAAAGAATATAAAAATTGTCTAACAGGAAAGTTTTCAACAATAAAGTGTCCTTTAACAGACAGACTTTCCGTTTCTCAGTCCTTCCATGTTAGTGGATTGCAAAGCGGCAGTGAGTTACTTCAAGGTACAAACCCGGAATGTATTCTACCCACAGAGATGTGAAAAGGTTAAGACAATTTGTTTTGCAACACCCTATGACTGAGGGTGAGGAGTCAGCTCCTTAGGATTTAAGAAAGAGGACAGAAGACTCCATGGCAGATCTCTCCACCAGCAAAGTCATTGCTTTTTCCAAGACTGCATATCACTATGAGTAATTTCATCTGGGGCTTTGCACACTTCTACAATACACATCCTTATACTCTTGTAAACTCCGCCTCAAGTACTTTTTGTTGGCAGAAGGCACCCAAACTTCTTTGTTGATTAGTCTGCTGACACCATTAGCCCAGACCACACTGCATGTCTGCAGTTTACATGTCTAGGTGTGATTTCTAATGGGCAAAAAGAACAAAAGTATCACATTCTGAATCTCTCCCAGTCATTCTACTGATTTATTTCTGGCTAAAAGCTTTTTAAAATTCCCTAAGTTCTATTAAGCATACCAACTGAAAGCATAACATTTTGCAATTTTCTGATGATACATCTAATACCAAGCTGAGTAGAAAGTTCTGGTTGGCCTCTAGTTGCCATGGAGATGGAGAGTACCCCACTGTGAAGAATGGCTATACATAAATGCACCACTACTGAAATATACTGCCCTATCTGCAGTAAATTCAATATTCCAATTGTGTTACTAAAGCATTTCAAATGACTACGGTAGGATACTGTACTAGGAGCGAGCAGTCGAGCAAAAAGATGGATTTTTTGATGCAATACTGAAATACAGCACATAGCAATTTGCCCCGTTGCCTCCTAGTGTTTAGTATTTTCTTCTCAAGGTAGAACATCTTCTAGCTAATACCAACAATATTACTAACAAAGCCAGACAAAATGTGTGGTAGCTTTTTTTTTTTCCTTCCTTTCTCCTTTTCATTTCATTTCTTCTTTAAACTGTGATTTAGAAGAAAACAGCACAGATACATTTATTTCAACTATACCTAGGAGGTGATAACACAAGTGTTACATTGAATAAAACTGAAGATTAAGAAACCGAGTCGAACATTTACCTCCAACAACTTCAGATTATCCAGATCCAGTGAGGGCTCCGATGCTGCTGCCTCCATCATGTTCATACTGTGCAAACCTTGTTTACGATCTCCTATGGAAAGAGGTGGGGAAGGAATCAGACAGTTTCCTTTTTTTGCCATGCTACCAGTGAAAACAATACAACTTACCTGGGACTTGGCAGAAATACATATTGTAGGCAAGGACATAACAAGTAAAAAGGAATCCTGTAAAATCTTTTCGGAGACAGTAAAATCAGCAGTGAAGGTGCCGATAGCTATGAACCTAAGGCTATCTGCTACACAACTATTTTGATAATTGAATGTCACTGGTAATAACTATAAAGCATGTTCACAACTTCACTTAAACTGTGTTGAGTAGAGGATTTGTTGAAGAAAAGTGGGTCCCAAAATGCCAGCTTGGAGAAATAATAAATCTCTCTGGACTGCGATGAAAAGGATATCACCATAAAGTGCCAGAGAGGAGAAAGGGGGGCATTATGTACAAACATATCAGAGGGACTGGGAAGAACAGAAGACATAAGTATAACTTTGATGAATAGTCAAAAAAACAATTAAAAAAATAGGATCATCAAACCCTACCTGCAAGCATCCTGTATCCAAAGAACAGAGCAGCAATCAAAACAGCCAGTACAGACACAGATGCAAGGGCAATAACTATAGTCTCATCTCGATGAAAAGAATGAGAAGAATCTGAAAGAAAACAAGATGAAGACTCTTTAATTGTAAATTTGAAAGAATAAGCACTGTAAAACATGTAATTATTATTACAACAAGGAAAAAAATTTTACTCTGAATTGTAAGACATTGCACTAAACTCTTCCTCCTCTTAAAATCTAGAGATGGCAAAGAGCTGATCAGCTCAAATGCAGCTGAGCGCACATTCATCGCCACCATAGAGAGGTACCAACAGCGGAAAGTGAATCTTCTTTCTAGCTGGCAAAGTTCAGCCCAACCATACAAGGCCAAGTTGATGCAGTCCTGCTCTGCTATCTGTCCCTTAATCCAGTTTCCTGGTATGAATCAGGTTTGTAACCTTTACAAGTCTTTTAAAATTATTTTTCCCAGAATGAAAAAACTCAAAAAATATTTGCTAATAATGCTGCAAATGTGACGAATACTGAATGTTTTTGTATTCAAATATCTACAACATACATTAGAAACAAGTCCATTTGTGCAAGTATTTCAAAATACTGTAGGGTTTTGATTTGTTTCATGTCAGCGCTCAGATAATTTTTAGCATAACTCCACTCCTTAATTCACAAAAAAGACAGAGACATCTCCATAGACTGCAGCAGAGTATCAAGAAAACTGAAACAACAATAAAACACTAAACAAAATCAAACAACTAGTTTTTATTAAGCCTTTTTAAAAATAGCATTTCATTTTTGTCAAAATGTAAGTATCTTGCCTCCTCCCCTCAAGGGGAAAAAGGTTTTCATGAAAAAATCTGTTAGTGTCTTGAATGGTCAGCTTAATGCTTCTCCATTGCAGACTCCAGTCTTGCTTATTGCAGGCATATAAAAATTCAGCCACTTTTATATAAGAATTTATTACTGCAGATATTCCTCTGATGTCAGAATCACTGGAATGTGGCACTACAAGACCTCATTTACTTTGGCTTCAAAACCAAGTTTGGGAACTATGTTTAAACTTGTCTGATGTATTGCTAAAAGTACTCCTTAAAAGACTGTAATGAGACCTAACTGCTAAAACCACAAAATATAAAATGCACACAAGGCTTAAACATTGGGTAAATTTTTAGGTGAGACTGAAATACAATTTATCCCAGTCTACACTAGCTGAATAACCTGACAAATTCACTTTGCTTGAACTGCATTTAAAATAAATTAAATATGATTCACTTATTCCAATTCCCAGTGTGGACAGACACAAGAGGACCAGATAAGAAGAGAAAGCAAATTTAAAAGACAACAGCTTCCATTTTTACATAACCATAATGGTAAAAGGAAATAATAAAAAGTTGGTAAAACAAAATACCAGAGAGAGTGTTTCAGCTCTGATAGAAGTATGTGAAAAATCACCCACCAAACCCATCAGGCAGCTCATATCCCATACACCCTTTAAATAAAAGGGTGCTTGTGATAATCGCAACACCATCACATTTAAATTTGTTCCATCAAAAGAAATACCATCACTACTGGTTTTGGGAAAATAAGTTTCACTGAGAAAATAAACTATTGCCACAGAGCATGGTACTGTGGAATAAGAGCTGTGACTTCCATTGCAAGGAGATTAAAAGATACACGCTACAGTTCTCAACTGAATTCAAAACATATACATACATACATATTAAAAACCACAACATCATAAAGGAAATATTACATCATACAAAGCTATATGGAATATTACATAAGTGTAAGAAGCGGAATAATTGCTGGCAGGGAAATTGTAATTTTGACTTTGATACTTTTGTGAATGGAATTTACAGTTTATTGGCTTATCTTTTACAATTTATATTGAATGTGGTGGGGTTTGCACCAGTTCAAGATAGTGCCCAGCATGTACTAAGAAAATGCAGGTTTTGAAGGGCTGAGCTTTCTACTATAATCTCAGCTGTATTTTCTTTGATCATGCAACTAGGGTGCAGCCATTTACAACTTTCCCACTGCTAAATAAACAGTAGTCATTTCCACTGTGTGCCAAATGCTATCTAATGACCAAGTTTGATTGCTCTACTTTAGTTCTTCTTATAATCAAGGGGTTAACACAACGTGCCTCCATCATGAGGGCCCTCCTCTCCCTGGAACAGGATTTTGCTGATCCTCCACTCCTAGCAGAGCCCAGGGCAGAGGCAGCCTGAGCAACACGGGTTACTTGGGTTATTTTGCAGCTCTGGCTGCACTGGCACACTTGCTCTTTTTTCCTGTTAGAAGCCCATGAATGGTGGCATTATGCAGGCTGGAGAGGTACTAGAAAATCTCCAAACAACAAAGTTTTTTGCCTATCAGAGCGAAAGGATCGTTGCTTTCTCCTTCCTTGATGGACCATCCCCTCTGGGGCTTTTCCTCTTTAGTGGGTAGCTGTGCAGCCACCATGTAAGCTCAAAGAACTTCCCTGGCCTTCAACAGGGAAAGAATATTTGTAATATTTTTTAAGCAGAGTTTTTTCTTAACAAATCTTAGATTGGCTTATCTTGAACCAACTTTTAATTCTTGTAAACATTTTAAAATAATGTTAACGTTCCAACAGCCAAGTCAGTCCTACAGTGTGAGTTACTATTGTCAGGTTGTTGAGCAACATTTATAAATTTAAGAATAAATATAAATTTCTTAATAAGGGTAACTGAACATCTCAATGGAGCGGTAATATGCAGCTCAAAATAATATGAGTGGGTAAAATGCTGCATATGAAGGCCAGTCATTTCCCAGCAAGGACAATTTTACTATCTTTTACTTATAAATCTATATAAAAAGAAAAGTGCAAAACAAACATAATGACAAAAAGCTCAGATGGCCCCCAAACCCCCACAAAACAGTATTATTTCTATCTGCCCTCTATCTGCTTTATATGACAAATAACTTCTAATGTTGTCAGATTATCAATCTCTTAAATAAAACAAAAAGGATCTATCACCTATTGATCCAGTTTTAAAACATTCCAAAGCTTAACGAGACTCTTATTAACTAATTCATTTTTTCAATCCATCTCTTTCTTTAGATATAGTTCATCTTTAGCCTTTTACACGAGCTGCTGATTTGCCTTTAAAAGTGTAGATAAGAAATGCTAGCAAAGTCAAAGACAGAACCTCTCAAGGCATTTGTAGAAGTTCGTATTTCCTCTTTTATCTACTTTTAAGTAAAATAATACATATTTTATATATACATATGCACACAAGCCATACTTCTTTTGGTGTTATTTGGAGATGCGTTTTAACTAACACACCAAAAGGTCAATAAAAGTAATTACCGACCTTTAAGCAAGGCACTTTAAGTAAGAATGTAAAATACACGCATATACAAATTTATTTTTGTGTTTTCTTCCATGAACTTATAGTCCTGTCTGAAACAACCACAACTCCTTAAGATTAGGAAATTCAATATGAAAGTTTATTTGATATTACGCTTCCTATCAGTAGCTCCAGATGCATCACAAAACACAAACAAGATTTTCTGAAGTAAGACTTTGTTAGTCTGAAACTGTTAATAACCCCATCCCCAAATGAGCGGACTCAGCTTTTAAAGTTTATTTACAGTGACAAGACACCTGCCATACAGCTTTGGGGTTTTTTGCGTCATGGCACAATACGAACTGACTTTAAGCACACATAACTACTACTCAACAATCTCATTTGAGTTTTTGGGATCATTGCCAATATTTGGGGTGTTACTTTAGTGACAAATACAAACTAAATGAAAGCCAAACTGCCCAACACTGGCTTCAAATTTTAGTCTGGGAACACTGGTATCCCAATATTATTCCCAAACCAATGTGTAACATAAAAACCTCAATAGCATATGCTGAGCATAATTAGCTGAGGACTCTAGAAAATCCAACAATTAAGGAGTTGACTGCTGAGCCAAATTCTACCTACACTTGTACGCAGAAGGTATCTGCAAAGCTTCCTCAAGTTTATGTTACTCTAACTGAAAGCAGAGGTTAGCATAGTTGCTTGTTTCACTGCTATTTATATGTGAGGTTTTTATTTCCGACTTCCACTTAGGCTCCCCACTCTTAAACAAAATCTGCCAAAACAAAAAATTAAAACCAACAGAAACTGTTATAAGGCCCAAAACACCTTAAGAGCCAATTTCTTATCCCACTTCTAAGGAAAAGGGAGAGCATCGCTCACAGGGCTACCGACTCCTGAAGCGGCAGTGCGAGGATGCCATTTAGAAGGCACGCAGCACGTACACGCTTCTGTCTTGAAACATTTTTGCCAGCAATTCTGATACTAGTCAACATTTTTCTGAAGTCCACCAATACCATCACAAAGGAATATCACAGCAAAGAGTGTAACAGTTTTCTGGTTGTTTGGTTTTGGGGGTTCCCCCCCCCCCCATAAGAGAAAGAAACAAAGCACGACTCATTAAAACAGAGACGATCTTCTGGCTGGGCAGCAGCTGGTAACCAACAAGCCACCGTTTCCAGAAGCGTCCTGACCTCATCATCAATAAAGAGCTTGTTTTCGAGTTCCAAAAACCCGAGTACAACAGCTCCTGTGTACGGAGAGAATTTTGTCAAAGGTAAACACAAATAATTGAGAATGTATTTCAGAGCAAACTGTGAGAGGGAATGCTTCTAGGACTCGGTTAGAAGTGAGTCATCTGGCTGAACCCAGCCCTGCACTTTGGATACTCCCTGCAGGCACTTCTACCACATTAGGGATTTCTCTCTCTTCTCTCAGGCATCACTGCCATAACAGTTTACAAACGCTTATACAATATCTTTGGTAAATTAATTTTTTAAAATTAAGCTTCCATATTGCCAGACATGGAGGTTGTCTACTGCTGCCTTCCTGACCTTCCCCAGGAATGACACAGAACGAAAAACACTGAGAGTGCTAGTGGCATCAAGAGGAATAATATTTTTCCTTCAAATTAACTTTGCCACTATAAACATAAGTTTGTAATATTAATTAATGGAAAAGTATTCCAATCTGTGCCTATGCTTGAAAAAGCTTCTTCTTTTCTTTCTTTGTAATTTAACTTTCAAAAATGAAAGCCTCTTTTGTATGCTTCCTGTTTCCGTACTTTAAAATTCGCATTTATCCTATTACCAAAAAACATTTTGAGAAATTAGAGAAAACGGAGACAAAACCAATGGCAAAGAGTCTGTAAACATATAGAACTCTTCCCTGGGAGCCAGAAAGAGGATGCGTGATTCCTGTGTCTTCCTTTCCCATCGGGGAAATACTGTGAAACCTGCAGACAACTATCCCCTTAGTTTCTCCCACTCCAACATATCTTCCCTCTGTGTCTGCTCCAGATAAAGCATCAACTAACCCACCACTACCAACATTACCGCATCAGTTCAAGCACCAAAGTCTGTGCTGAGAAGGTAAAATATTCCAGCCCGTTGACGAACTGTGAGGAATCCATGCAGAGTTTTCACATTTCCTACATCACCATTCAGCAGATTGTTGCCCCTGATACTATGACTAAAATTACAAGGTATGAAATGAATGGAATGAGAAATGAGGAGAAGGATAGTCTCCTCAGAGCAGCTGAAAGCTGTCCTGAAAATGCCTCTCTATCACTGTACCAAAGGTGCTACAACACAATGGCCAAAAAGCTCCCTGGGACATCGTAGAGATCACTGTTAAGATGAGACATCTTAAGACAGCCATGAGAAAAGGCAGTCAGTGTTAGCTATGTTGAAAAACTAGGAATCCCATGGGGAAAGATTTGATTGTATAATTAAAGCCTGTATCATAACACAAACACGCACAAGGAGACAAGGTCTTAAAACTGTGCAAGCAATGACGTTTCCTTCTAATCTTTAAATGTTTGAATATGAAGCCTTAGGCTTTGAAATGTTGTTTCAATGCTATGTATTTATATGGGGGTGATCATATAATAAAGGACATTTGCACATAAATTTCCACCAGACCTCTATATTGCTATTAAAGCTTTTCATTCTGTTTTTAGAAATCGGCCTGCTCTTCATGTAAATGACTCACAGCTGTGTATCTGTCACACAGTAGTAAATAATTCTAGAAAATATATGTGTATTTAAGTTTAGATAAACATTGTATAGAAACATTTTAGAGAAACATACAATTATTCTATATAATGAAAATCAGTTTTAAAAATATTTACCTATGTTCCCACAGAATTTCTGGTATCAATATATCAGAAGCCAAGTGGTCTTACAGCTGATAGGTACCAAAATATTAATATTTACTTGAATTGCCATATCACCAAGTAAGTAGCAATGTTAGTCTCCAACAAATAAGGAAAACACCATCCTTTTCCTTTAACCTTCACAGCACAACAGTAACATCTGATTCTTCAAAACAACTACAGCTGTATGGATGCTGATCAAAGTCAGTAAAATTACTCAGGGACTCAAAGATCTGCCCATACGGATTGCTTTAAATAAAGAAGTGGAGTCTTCACGCCATCCTACAACTATTTCTTTGATGTGATAGATTCAATATGTTCATTGCCAATCTGTTGCAGAAGTTGCTTTTCCATTAAGGAATCCTAATGATCCTCAGGATGAGATCAGAAGCATGAGGGAAATCTTACGGTTCAGTGCGAGATGGAAGACTGAAGTGTGGGGGCAATATGGCCTTCAGCTGCAGATGACTGCAAATATGCTCTGCAGATTGGAAAAGAGACTTTTCAAGTATAATTAATTCTACTTGCTTTTAAAGCTGCATTTCTTTTCACAGTGGCCCTGCACGACTTTCATGACAGCGAAAAGATCTCAGTCCTTTGAAAAAGCATACAATTAGCAATCTTTTCCAAGGGCCCACAGATCTCAATCACAATCTGTTTATCTGTTCTGTCTACACATAGCTTACATCAAACATGTCCTAGGAATCTTCTGCAAAATGTAAAAATAAGCCCTCATCCGTTACTGCATCTAGCAGTGCAATCCAACCAAACCAAAACACCTCATCAGGTCTTTTTTCTCCTCTTTTCTGGACACTATTCAACATTTCTTTCCAACCAACTGACCACTACCTCATTCCTGATCCACTGTCCTGCAGCAAGAGAGTTCAGTCTTCATCACGCTAGAGCAAATGACAAGAAAGCCTCCAGTATAAACACTATACCAAAATGACAAAACTATTTTAAGTAAATCAAATTCATTCAGTGCAGGGAAGAAAATGTGAAAGAAAAAAACCCCAAATATAAGCAGAGAACTTGGAACGAAGGAATATGTTAGTAGCCTTTCAGATACCACGGACATAGGTCAGACTTTCATGTATGCAAACAAGAATCCAAATCACACAGCCTTCTACACCAATTTAACTAAATGCATTGAAACCCACATTTTTAGTTAAGCTGGATATACAAGGTTGGAATACCTTAAAGTTATATTCTACAGACTTTTACA
Source organism: Balearica regulorum gibbericeps (assembly GCF_011004875.1). Classification (NCBI taxonomy): domain Eukaryota; kingdom Metazoa; phylum Chordata; class Aves; order Gruiformes; family Gruidae; genus Balearica; species Balearica regulorum. The sequence continues at coordinate 13,710,329 of NC_046189.1, read as the reverse complement.
AAGAACTCCTGCAGGAGCTATTGCCAGTTTTCCATTAAACCTATGCATGGCTGAGAATGGTGAAAGAAAAGGCATTTCCTAAACCACTTTTGCCATTCACCTAAGCTTTTATAGGTACATGTTTTAAAACAGCTATTATCCTAATTCTGATTTATGACCCCATACATTTGAAGTAAGGCTGCATCATTCTGTAAACACCTGACAAATTATTAAGAAAATTAAAATCCATGTCCACATCTTGTAGTAAGACAGTATAAAATGTAAATATTCAATACTTCAATAAGTACCTTCAAAACGTATACCAAAGTTAAGGTAAGGAACACTATTTCACATACAATTTTTGGAGGCACCTGAACGTACAATGAAGTTAGCAAGAAAACTGCTATGGAAGAGGACTGAGCACTCAGTGCTCACGCAGATAGAAAGTACAACGGGAACCGTACTTCTTGTGGGAGATGGTGTGACATTCTTTAACAAAATAATCCTGCCAACCAGTAACCTTAAGGCAATTTTTCTTTTATAACTGAAAACGGATGTTCTCCCTGGATTTAAGAGCAAATACCTGGTTTCTAGTCTATTGGCTTAGATGAAGTAGAAAATTTACACTTAGTTTCAATCATTCTGTTAATTGAAGAAAAGATTTAAACAGTCACCAATATGTTTCCACTTTGCACTTAGCATCATCATATTTGACTGATTTTAACTTCTTATATAAAATCTTATATACTTATTATCATGAAGTGTCCTTTATGATGCATCTTTTCATGTTTTTCCCCACGTCAGGAGAGCTAAAATTTTAATTCATTTTTCACCTAATCACATTGCTGTATTGAACCTGGGCTCTAAGAAAGCACCAGACTCTCAGGAGACTTGCAGTAACATCACGACCTAGCAACGATGCATCACAGATCCTGTCTGCCTCCTCAGAGAACGCCTCAAAACATCACACAGCTTGGGCTGGAAAATTTATTTTCCATAACATGCTCCAGAGGAATCCTGCTACAGCTACAAGTCAGTCATTCATGATGGCAGAGTTTCAGTGGGCAGATCTCTCTCTAAAAATCTGCTGTCAGAAAATGCAGTTTGGATTTGAGCTTGCTGGGCTTTGTCTCAAAGAGGAGAGCTCCCTCGCTGCCCCTGCGGCCAGGTGGTCCGAGGGGTGGAATCCCTTCACACGCCTCCATCCTCCTCTGGGGTACTGGCTGCCACCAAGCGCCTGATCTGGAGCCAAGCTGTGGGTATTAGATTTGCCTTTTTTGTTTTGAAAACTGAAGGCTGCACTGATACATCAAACTTAAAAATTAAGCGTATGTGGTAATTTCTTTGGCAGAGAAATGGGTTATGCAATCCCTAATGGCTCTTTCTTTGATGACTGGATACAGAGAGGTGAATTAGCAGCTTGTCACATTCGTACAGAAGTAATTCCTGAGCTGACAAAAACCTAACACAATTTCCCTTTCTGCCTTTTCTTCTGTGACATTGGGCATCTTCATTGTAATTTCTCACACTACTGAATAGACCCTTATAATCATGATGAATGTAAAATGAATAGCAATTCAGAAACAAAGCCAAATTCAGATTATTGTTCTGAAGTTCCCTATATACTGATAAATACCTGGTTACTCAGAGATAAAAGAAATACCTTGCATTTATAGGCAAACTGGATTTGAGTACACCTCAACCTTGACTTCAAGCTTAATGGAAAGCTAATTTGGGCACTTAACTATATACTGGGGACATCTTCTGTATTGAAATACTCAGAAAAATGTTTTTTATTAAAAAGATTGAAAAAAAATTTACATTATCCCCTTATATTGATCTTGGACCAATGGGACTGTCTCCTTGTCAAAGCAAATGGTAACACCAGCTATAACACAATGGCACTCTTCCAGCCTCTGTAAAAACAGTAGATCAAAAAATGCATGTGCTGCAACAGGAAAAAAAAAAAAAAAAAAAAGAGTATTTCAGAAAGTTCTTTAAAGCTATTTTAAGTTATATTAAATTCAACAGGCTCAATAGCTAAATATTTCATGTTCATAATGTTCCCAAGCACTAAAAATAGAACCCAAAAAATGACATCTAAACACTAAAATGCCTGTATCTTTTAGAAAAGGCAGCTCTGATCCCGTGTGTCTGCATTTTTCGTGTCTTTGAGAGCACAGGAATGTTGCCTACCAATCGGTCATGCTCCCCTCGCTCCTACAAACCCATGTCCCCCTCTTGCCGGCAATTTCCTGAGTGGGAAGGCTGAGCCAAGCCCAAGCCGTGTGGGGTGGCCAGGCCTGTCCCAGCAGGCGCGTGCTGGGTGCACCCCGGAGGAGCGCCGGAGCGGCGGGTGTCTCTGTTTACAGCCGGTGGAGCCAGCCACGGTGCAGAGGCGGGATGCTGCTCACGTCCGCCTGCTGCCAGCTCTGTGCTGCCCGCTCCTGTGCGGGCAGGTACACAGAGGACCAATGTCCTGACAATAAAGCTGCACACCTCTGGCTGAGGTTCAGGAATATTTTTTTCTGTCAACCTTAGCAACAGACGATGAAAAATGAACTGATTTAGTGGACATGATCGTATGAGGTATTTATTCCAAAATCTTTTCCCTAAACACGCAACAAAATCTGAATTATAACACAATTTTAGGCAATTAACCTGTTCAAGTAAAAACCCAAGATCCATACAAACAGATAGGATGAGAATGAGTTCTGATAAAACCACTTCTGGTTTATGTCCTAGTACTTCATATCTTATGTCCTAAATCAGGTTAATACTGTAAGCCTCAAGTGTAGCAAATATTTTAGTATGAAAACTTAGCTCTTCCTACTTTAATTCAAGAACATTTTTCTCTAATTTCAGTACAACTCAAGTATAGTGTACATTCTTGTACATAAAAGGTTTTGTAATTTTAAATTTGAAGGCATGTGCTACAGAGCTGTGAGTTAAACCTGTCTGACATTCTAGAAACATTCATGGTTACTAAAGATTGCGTTTGTCTGGCTAATGCCAATTCAAATAACACCCATGGTATTCCAAACGGTATGCATCTGCTCCAGCTCTTCCTATCATGGTTTAGAAGGACAAAGTCTAACACGAAAGGACGTGTCCCATTTTCCCATTAATCCTCCCTCATACTCTCCTGTTTTCCCCAGTCATCTTCTCTACATGGCCATATGATTTCTAACTTCTACCAGATTCTCTTTTTAGGACTTCAAAAATATTTTAAGAGTCTTTTTAAGTTTAAGGTAACAATAATCATTACATTTCTCCACCTTCTCACATCGTAATGGTTGGTCTTACCAGGTATTTCCCAGATTAATTATTGTTAGAAGGAACTGAGTGATGAAGCATAAAGCGGGAAGTTGGGGCCAGCCAAAAATCTCCCTCCTGTCTCGCTCCAGGGTCCCCAAGGAACGCTATGAACAGCATCTTCCCTTCTTTTCCTCAAGATTTAAGCTCTCTCATTCAGTCAGCATCAGTGTCTCTCAGTCTCCCTCTCACTCCCACTCCTCGTTCAGCTCCCATCCAGCACAGCACCATCACTGAAGACACTGCTCTCCCTCTGCTGCAGAACCCTGTGTCCACACCAGTGAGTGGAAGAGGCCGGGGAGAGCAGCTGAACCCCTCCTGGTTCCTGCTCAAGGCTCTCTCTCCTCCCCAGCTGAGAGGCCTTAGCAAGAGCTGTTTTCCTCTATCCCTATCCTTGCTTAAATAGAGATTCAGCTGGCTTCTGGGCAGGAAGAACCTCTTTCTCAAATATACTTTACAAATACAAGATGCAGCTCTTTGGGGACATCCTTAAGCAGAAGGAAATTAAGGACAGAAAAGGCTGTGGAAACCTGACAAGCCCAACAGAGCAGTCAGGAGGAGACAGAGGCATGGCCGGCACTCAGTGGGGTGGAAACTGAAACAGTGAGGGGAAAGGCTTTAACCTCAGGAGAATCCCAGCAAGATCAATAGTCGCCACTGACACACAGCTTCTGTTTCCACGGCATCAGCTGGAGGGACCTTCTTCAAACAGATAACTGCATCTTGCATTAGGGCACATGAGTGTATATGTTAGATATATGTAAATGCATTTTTTTTCCTAAAAAAAAAAATGATTGCAGAACTTGAAATATAAAGCAAAGAGAAACTCGAGTTCTCTTTCTGGCTCTGATCTCAGGTAGGTTACTTTGCTGCTTTGTTAGCCAGTTGTATAATGGGAAAACAGTACCTTCCCTAACTTCAAAGGTTATTCTGATGATTTTAAAGTAACACAAAGATGAAAAAGGCAATAATGATAAATAGTAATCCTTAGTTTGCACTTATGCAAAATCCTTCTACAGATCTAAGTACCTGATTTCAGATTAAATACAGACATCGTTTGATGTTCTTTTCTTGCAGCCAAGTGCCAGCTCAAGCATCCCTTGCCTCCTACTCCCAGGTGCCTGTTCCAGCCCAGCGGTGCCCCAACAGCCGTGCTGTACCACTGCGGTTATGCTGAGCAGGGAGCTGGGTACAAAAGCCAACAGGGGAGACCATGGGAAGGGAGGAAGGATGATAGCTAAAGCAACACGCCTGCCAAAACAAATATACATCAATCAAGTACGAAGGCTGGTATCAAAGCTATCAATTTGTGTTACACTGTGGGTATATGAGAAATACAGCTGACTTCACTTGTGTAACACGTTCTGTCTGCCCTACAGTAACAAACTTGTTTCAAACCAGGAATAAATATTTCAACACCAATCTGAATCGGTCACAGGGAGACATGTCATAAACCTATGGAAATGATTTGCTAACGATGTTGGAATCCACGTGATTGCTAGATTAATTTCACAGATTGAATAAAACTTTTACATATGGAATGATACAGCTTCTGTAATTGTTCTACGTTAAACATATTTTGAATGTAATTAAATTTTTTCTTAATTCAATCCCTGAAGTTGTCACAGCCCTGAGTATTGGTTTCAGCTGTTTCAATGATGCTGTACAATTAAAATGTAAGACTGAGATTGATATCTTCATAAGACACTTATTTACACAAATACTGTAGAAATTAGAATGGGAAAAGCAGCCTTTTAAACAGTGAATACAAAGAAGGCTTCTGTCAATCCGATTTACTCAAATCCTGAGTGTACCATGAAATCTTGTTAAACGAATGGCAAAAACCTCAAGTCTCATTAAACAAATAGAAACCTTTTTTGTGAAACAACAAAATGAAATTAAACTTGAGACTGACTCCTTCCTGACAGGTGTTCCTGCTTTAACACATCATAAAATACAAACAGTCATAGCCAAGAGTCAAGCCACATTTTCAAATGACTCTTCTGGTTCCCAACTGGACACCATCAAAGCACTTCTAGATTTCAGCGAAGACACTGTGAAACTTGCCCCCTTTTGGTATAGACTTGTTTGGTCACCTAAAATTTAAGGCACCTCAACCACTAGCCTTCTGAAAATTTTTGCCCATGGTCCTCCTCTTAAAAGAAATCAGATCAGGAATATGCAATTCTATAAGCTCCATTAAAATGAAAATGCATAACCGGGACAAAAATGAGGATTTACTACTGCCAACTGAAAGGGAAGACTTCAATTAACTTTGCACTTTCAGCCTGCAGTACGGTTTGGTGGTTGGGTTTTTCTGTTTGTTTCCCTTGCTTATCCCTTTTAACAATTTGCAGGTAATCACACCAGTTATGCCTCTGAGCAGGTACTGTCCTATTATCGTTTTAGACAAGAGTTCTGTTTCCCAATCTATCCTTTCAAAAAGGAAATCCAGGTGTTCTGCGATTTCTATGATGCTTACAAAATATACTTGCTATTTTTCCTTCCTAAACTTCCCTTTGCTGTAAGATTTCAAATCCAGGAAAGGTCTGTCAGGAGCCCAGTTCGCTGCAGTAACATAGCAAGTTCTCAAATACTTGAGCACATTTCCACCAAGCAATTAAAATGTAGCTGTAAGCCGATATTCAAACTTTGAAAAGCATTTGCAAGCACATATTTGCTTCTCTAGAAGAAAAAAATTGCAGCTAAGAGCACCTTCCTGGTAACTCTTTCATTTTATAATAATCTAGAATGAAGAGAAAAGCCTGCCTTCCAATCTCATTTCAAGGGCTCCGCCACAACGCAAGCCAGTATCGTGCCAATAGCACTTTTGGGAATAAGACACTGCTACTGCCATAACCCATTACAATCATTACAAATACATTAACACATTGAAGAAATTCATTACATGCTTCTGGCATCACTGCGGCACTGTACAGGCTCAGCTATTCGTCAGGTCCTGCTTAAGCAGAAACTGTAAATGACTAAAAGGGATCATTTCAGTTCTTACACAGGCTGCTAAAAAAATCTCCAAATGTACCTGCTTATGCTCATCTACCAACTCACTTGTAAGTTAGTGTGTGAGGGTGCATGGATAAAATGAACATGTCTTTGACGAACATTTAGATGACATACAATCTCAGTTAATTACGTAGCGCTGCACTCCCCCATACTACAGGAAATTTCTGGTCCACAGCAAACATAACATGGTGACCACACAGCCAGACTCCTACTAAATGCAGGACTGTGCTCACCTCCACTCCCTGCTCTGTGTAGTCCACTATAGATTATAATACTGCACACTAGCTCAGTGTAGGATTGGGAGAAGCTATTCAGACTGATATCTTTGGTACCTTATCTCACTTGGTCCATTTTGGACTATTCTGTGAAATTAAGGATTCACAATTTATGAGTTTTCTCCATTAGCAAAATTTAATTATCGTCTTCATAACAGATATCTAACACCCCAAGACTATTATGAAAACTTTCTCCGCACAGTAGAGCTTGATGTTTTCTGTTTTAATTAATAATAACAATTTATTTAAGAAAAGAATCCCATTTAACAGATCTGTACAAAAACAGGAAAAATAATGTTAGCATACCTGAGTGATACAGTTGAAATCTCAAATTAGTTTAAAACCTTTCCCTTAGTGCACTGTCTCCCACTGCCATTACACACTAACTATTCTCTTAGTGCCAGACAGAAGTCATCTCCTATTTGACCCTCCAAAGCTGAGCAGAGTTAGCCCACATCGTCTTCAGCGCTCTCTCATTGTGAGTGTGCCTGTACAAGCACAGTTTGCAAGAGCTGTGATGCCTGCGGACAGCATCCCTCCCAGAGCTCCTGGCACAGCACTCAGGAGATGTGTAACGCTTTTGGTTTACAGTCTGTATTTATTTCACCCACACACATTTTTAGTTTGCTCCGAAGATGCTATGAATGGCTCTGCAGCTGGGAGTGTCTAACGTAGGTGTATACAGTGCTCCACTCACCCAAACCTACATGTGGTGGTGAAGACTTCCCAGCTCCATCTGCACAGCTAACAAGTGCACGACAGAGCTGCTGACAGTGCTGGTGAAGGCACAGAAGCTCAAATTACTCTTCAGGATCATTAAAAAACTTTTGGAAAAAACAGTTTAAATATTTTCTTTATGTTTATCTATCACTGACTTCTGGTGGTTTTCCATGCTTTATTTCGCAATAAGTTTTCACCAGGTTTTCCCTGCTTTCCCATAGCATTGCAGAGCAGCAGTGTCTAGACCTGCATTCAAAAGAACAACATTGCTATGTGTAATTCACTGTGGCTCAGTTAGCATCATCCATTTTGCCTTACTCACTGCAATTATATCCTCAGAGAATAGAAATGGAGGAAAACAGAACAGCAGTTAGATATAACCAATTTGTAGTTGCTGCAGTTTAGATGTCTACCTTTCAGGAGTTCATGTTGGTGTGAATGTGGCTATTTTCTCTACTCTTAGGGATTATTTTGTATGGTGGTGGGTTTTTTTGTTGTTTGGGGGGGGTGTGTGTTTGTTTTGGGTTTTTTTTTGTTGGGGAGTGGTTTGAGGTTTTGTATCGGGGTTTTTTGTGTGTGTGTGTTGTTTTTATTTTTTTAAACAGTTATACCTCCCGTGTCAAAAGGACATATGTATAAAAACTGTACTTGTGTTGTATAACATTTGTACTAATTCATTTGGGTTTAAAGTTCTATTTCTGTGTCCCACATCACTACTTTTAGAGTGAATTAATGTTTTAATGGAAGAAACACAACTACGACCAAGCAACAATGAATTTTAGTGGCTCCATACAGATGGTCCAACTGTCTAGCACATGTATCAATCAGCCATGTACTCCTTCAGATACATCCATCCAGTTTGTGAATGTTATCGATAGTCGGGGTTCTGAACCATCACTCAAAGACAAATGGAAATATTTTGATTTGGCATAGGGAAAAAAAAGAAAAAAAAAAATCACTTTCACTGCTACAGCTCCACCACTCATATTTCCTGACCAAGTGCTACAAAAGAGAGAAGTAGTTTCATACAGGATGCAAGGATGCCTTACCCTTGCTCAAAGTATATACAGTTTTGAAGTCAATATGAATGTCTAGAACAAGGAATTTTTTGCTAGTCTGAGAAAATATTTACAGGCCTGAAAGCAGTTTCTACATGAGCTTCATGCCACCAGTCTCACAGAAGGCAAAAATCCAGGCCAAAGTCAAAAGGTGTCTAACGTCATCAACAGATACTTCAGAAACTTTTAGGAAATGTTTGGCCTAATGCCAAAAACATGTACACAATATTTGGTAGGCTCAAACTTTAAAATAAATGCATAAAAGTGTAGTGCTGAAACACTGAATCTACCTCACTGGAACCTTCAAAGGATTTTAAAAGAACTGGATCACAAACTCCTATTCAGTCTCAATGCAACTTGGTATTCGATGTCTTAGAAAAAGAAAATGTCAAATCTCTTTTTATACTCTAAATCAGGAAGAAAAAGCTAAGGCAATAGAAAGTCTTCACACTTCCCTCTTTCAATATCTTTCCTTGTCCTTAGAGACTGAATTTCTAACTTCTCCGCTTTAAACATATCTGTACAGCAAATGTTCTTCCATGAATCAATTTTGCATGGAAGTATCCTATATAAATTAACTGAAATAAGGTAGAAATTGTATACGTTAGATTTTAAGACTAATGAATATATTGATTTCTTTCAACTATCAAACGTGTTACAGAATCTTAGTATCCCAAAATAAAACACTGATAACCAAAACAGACTTCTGAGACAGAAATTTACCAACTATCTACATAAATCTGATGACGTTCAGTATTTAGAAAGATCCATACCTATTCTGATATTGAAAGCATAGAAGCTAAAAAAAATAAAATATTCTGCAGATTTGTAACAGCTGGCATTACAAGTCAGATTTCCTATCACAAATTCAGTCCTAATGAGAACTGCAGCAAGGGAAAGTCTCTGTCACACCCAAAAATAAACACAACACTCAGACTCCCAACTCCAATGCTTAGGTATTAGTGACCATAACAACACAGCACTGTTCGTTCTAGTTATTAAATACAAAATAGCAAAAATAATAATAATGAATGGTATCATCAACAACAGCTATTTCAATGTACAAGGAAGGAACATTCCCAAACCTATCATGGAAAGAGAACAAAACTGCAATGTGACCGGGAAGAGGAGCACCAGAAAAACTTCAAGCTAAAATGAAAAGACACAAAGAAAGATTCGGTATGCGTTTACAGAAGTAGTTATAGATTGAGGAACTCTATATATTTCCTATAAGTCTCCTTATTATATTTTCAGGAATTCCCCCTGCCCTAATGTGCCATATTAACAAGAGTCAGCTTTCTTGATTATACAAGCAACACAAATGTAAATAGACTTTTGGTATCAACTTGAGTCTCTGTTTGCTTGAAGGCCTTTCAATAGTACAATTACATTCATGGGAATCTTCATCAAGATTTTAATGAATATACTGTCATCATCTCTTGTTTGGACAGCAAGAATAGGAGCTACTTGGTCTTGAAAACAACAGCTTTGAAAAAAACCTGCAATTGGCGTATGATCAGGAGTAACATGAGCAGGAGCACGCTGACACGATGCTTTCCTGTGTTGGTTCCCCTGGATGCTCTATGAACTCTTTGTTTTTCAAGCACAAGGTTTCTGTTAGCCAGAAAGCCAAAAGATGACCCCAGATCTCTGTGACTTCAAAACAGCCTCAACAGCTCAGTTCTTCAGAAATAACGGAGATACCTATAGCCAGGATGACACACGTTAGGAGCCAGATGCCCAGTTATGAAGCTTCACGTTCAGAACTACAGTTAGTCACAGGTTCACAATTCAAACACCTGAGGCACTCACGTGAATTTGCCATTCACTGTACTAATAAAAAGGACATAAGCCTTTCATCGTAAGGAAAATGAATTTAAAACCCCGATCCTATCCATCCATACGCAGAGATTTTGTCTGATACAGTGGAGGGAAAGAGACAACCTATAGCTTATACCAAGTACAGCTCCTAACCTTTTTTTATACTCCCAGTAGATGCTCCAACAGCACAGTTGTAAAAACAATAAAAATAAATGAAATCACATAAAGAACAACCATTTAGTGCATATATACAAAGATAAGCACAGACAGTCCTGAGTTCAGGCTTTGAGTACAGTGCCTGCAAGCATGGTGCTGCCCCGCAGCTTTTGCTCCCTGGCTTGGGGGGAACGTGGCTCTCCCTGCCCACAGCCTGCTCCGCACCCGCCACCTAACTGACACAATTCCAGCTGTTTTAAATGTTTTGTCCAAAAGTAATTCATGTGTTCTGAGAAACAACTTATCACATTGTTGAAAACCAATTGCTTTATTTACTTACAGCTCCTAAGATTGTGTCAGATTGAAATATCATTAGTGTTTTACCTCCAGATAGTGTACTCTGTAGATGCGCTGTATGCTGTATCATAAAGAAAGGAGCCAGAAATCAATGTTAAGTAATGTATTGGGTTTTCAGGATCACAGTATTTTCCAGATAAAGAAAAAAATTTAACTGAAAAAGGCTCAGAAAGGAACAGTGATTAATGATCGACTCCAAAGAGCCAACAATCATCTGTCTGGACTTTCAGTCTCCCCTGAGAAGGCTGAGTTCCATCGTGCTGAGCTATGGATGCAACTTGGGTAAGACTGCAAAGCAGCTGGGCTAACAGGGGGCTATTCTAAGTGTCTGTTGAATGCCAAGAACCTAAAGCTTTCTTTCTAAATTGTATTAGTTCCAAAATCAAGGAGGTAAAATGTATTGGACAAAACCATCATATAGGATCAGATTTTTGTCAGTAAGCTTAGCACAAAGGACAGAAACAAGTGAAGCTTATTGAAAGTGTCTAATTAAGGACCAAGAAAAAGATATGTAAGGTTTTTCATGATCTAAACACTATTCTGCACAGATCAGCTTAATGGTACTGAACAGCCAATAACAGACCCAATATTTATGTGTGATATTCTGTTTTGCACTTAACGGTTCTGGTCCCAAGTCTGCCTCTTACCGTGTCAGTAATCTGCAAAGACCCTTCTCACCATTACTGTACTGGGGACAGACAAAACTGGTGACAGGGTAGGGGTGGGAATTTAGTAGTAGTAGCGAGCAGTGCTTTATAGAATCATAGAATGGTTTGGGTTTTATAAGTGAACTTTGTAGGGTTCTTGCTTCTTTTAATCTTAACTCCATTCATTTCAACATTGTTAAAACCAGAGCAGAGCCATGCTAAAAATCAAATGTGAGGAACACAACTAGGATAACACTGCAGGAGAAAGGGGATTATGAGGAACAGTGTTGTCGGCAAGCCCAGCAGCTCCAGCCTGCCCTGGGAGATACAGCTGTAGCATTTTGAAGGTAATGCCCTCTGTCAGGAGCTGCCACAGCGGAGAAGCCTGCGCACAGCCATTTCTGCCACTCCTGCTCACTGCAAGAAGCCTTTAGCATGACAAGACAGGGAGAGGGAGATACAAACAAAGGTGATGTGAAAATAAATGTTCTTTGAAAAAGCACAGGGACATAGACAAGTAGAACATTCACAAAATACAAATAGTGGTTTAATTTTCATAGAATCATAGAATGGTTAGGGTTGGAAGGGACCTTAAAGATCACCTAGTTCCAACCCCCCTGCTGCGGGCAGGGACACCCTCCACTACACCACGTTGCCCAAAGCCTCATCCAACCTGGTCTTACACCACTTCCAGGATGGGGCCTCCACAACCTCTCTGGGCAACCTGTTCCAGTACCTCACCACTCTCACAGCAAAGAATTTCTTTCTAACATCTCATCTAAATCGATCCTCCTTCAGCTTAAACCCATTACCCCTTGTCCTGTCACTACACTCCCTGATAAACAGTCCCTCACCAGCTTTCCTGTAGGCCCCTTCAGGTACTGGTAAGCCGCAGTTAGATCTCCCCGCAGCCGCCTTTTCTCCAGGCTGAACAACCCCAACTCTCTCAGCCTGTCCTCATAGGAGAGGTGCTCCAGCCCTCCCACCAGCTTCGTGGCCTCCTCTGGACTCTCTCCAACAGCTCCATGTCTCTCCTGTACTGGGGCCCCCCGAGCTGGACGCAGTACTCCAGGTGGGGTCTCACAAGAGCGGAGCAGAGGGGCAGGATCACCTCCCTCGACCTGCTGGTCACACCTCTTTTGATGCAGCCCAGGTAATTTGCTTGGTAATGACTAGAATACACAGTATCTTGGCTAATTCAGTCAGTATACTTTGTTGAGGAGGGTTACCAAACCACATTTGCAAGTCTTCAAAAGGAGAAATGCATGGTGGTATAGTCTTAACACATGCTAAAGCGTTAAGATTTACAGCACCCAGTCTTAAAATTTTGGGGGTGGGTGGAATAGTTACTAGAAGCCCACACTACTACTACTACATCAGAAAGCTTGTTGATCTAGAATGCCCTCAAAAAGCGTACTGATATGTCAATCTGCCTTCCAGAGAGTTCCTACCTATTTCTCAAATTATCTGGGTTGTTAACTAGTACTGTAGGATTTGTTTAGAATAATGTTGATATTGCATACATTGTATACATGTATTACATTGCATATTGCAGCACCTAAATAAAGACATAAAAAGTATAGTATCCTTGTCTGTTCTCCATTCTGCTTTGAGATGAAGCCAAACAATTCCTTATCTACTACCTTTTTTATTTACAGTTGAATTTTCCACTAATGCATTCTTTTGAGCCTTATCTACTTCTGCCTTGCGTCTATAGGGCATTCACAATAAACCCCCAACATGCGCTGTCACAACAGATATCTGCTAATTATGACATTGAATTTATTATATAACAATATGAAAGTCAGACAATACTCAGCATTCCCAGTAAATGGAAAAATATATTTACGCTATTTGTATTACCCAAAGATATTTGCAGATCTTTAAACTCTTAGATGTGCAGATCTTTAAACTCTTACTAACTACAAGCAACTAATTTCCAGCAGAGATGCAAATTAGTGCCTCAAGAACTGCACATGATGCAAGAACTGTGAATCATCTAGTTACAGATACTAGTTGGCTTAAAATGTACATTTTCACTATTACTGAAGGCGGCAAAACTCACTGATTATATTTCAGGAAATGGATGTTTCCTTTCTTCATTCTAGACCTTAAACTTGAACAAAGTATTTGCTGTGTAGTACTAGAAATATGCAGGACACTTCAAAGATGACAAAGATGCAGATCAGACAATTATATCAAACGAATAAGCTAAAAGTTATGTTCACATCTATTTGAAGATTTGAGATCTCTGAGGACTCTAAAGTAAAATATTTTTAGCCCTCGGAAACAAAGCACAGTTATAGCTTGAGCACTTCACAAACACACTATTGCAATGCCAAGATAAAGATAAAATCCCACACTTTGCATCTAAAGAGGTCCTTTTTAGATTCCAACACATTTTTAAAAGAACTTTGCAAAGGTCCTTGTTCTCGAACCTCCAGGTCATAACGCAGTACTAATTCCTGCTGGCTCAGCTCTGCAGTTACTTTGTACAGAGCTCTCCTATCAAGCACGCTCCAAACAGCGGTTTGACAAAGCAACAGGGAATGTACTCATAAAAAACCAAGGGGTTTTTCTGGTAAAAATAATATTTGAAATGTTTCTCCTTTTCCAAATAAACATGTTTGTTCTTATTTTATTTAACAGTTTTTAGCATTTTGTGGGTTTGGTACATAAGAGAAGTTTTAAAACATTTCCAAACCATTTTAATCTCAGTGCAAGTAAAACACTCCAATTTCATCTTCCTTATTAAACGTTTCTGTTAGAGAAAAAAATTTACATGTACAGTTTTCTGTTGAAGCAGGCTCTGCCTTCACAGCTAACATTTCATATTCAGGCTCCAATTGCACATCAAAGCTTTACTTTTAAGTTCAGTAAAGATGCAAGCTTAATCTCAGGAGACTATGATGTCTTAGAAGTTAAAGCATTAAGTGCTGCAACCAACAATCTTTAAGAGATTCTGCTTTTGATATATCCATTTCTAATGAGAATCACTCAACTGAAATTACTTAACAAGCATTACCAGTTATCTTCAGTGACTTGCAAAACCTTCCACTGATTCTACAGACACTAAGGCTTTCACTTGAATTTCTATATAACCTTCTATACTAATTGCTTTAATACTTTGTTTGCTCCCTCCAACAACTTTCAGTTCTACTTTTTCTCCTCTACACTACTCCACAACACTATCACCTTTCCCTCAGTTGCCACAACACGAGAAATAGCCTTAATTAGCACACATTTCCAAAATGTTATCCCTAAGTATTTGTAGCAATGTGCACCCTGTGTCACAACCCCTCCGCAGTTAATTAATTTCCTGTAACCAAATAAACAGCAAAAAATAAGTAATACAAGAATTTCTTTTAAACATACATTAACTTGCAGACAGAAAGGCAACTGAAAGTTCAAGAAAATACACATTTGTGTATATAGCTGGCCAAAAATCCAAAATATTTCATCATTATGTCAGTATCTTAAAGAATTATTCTCAAGAAAAACCCACTTTTTGTTTTTCCCCTCTATTAGCTGCTCCACATATCATCTCTTTTAACAGAGATACATATTTACAAATCTCCATGCACATTCATCTGTATCTCCTTCAGCAGTTCAGCATCTTCCTTTTCTACAGTGCCCTAAAATAACTTCCTGGGAAGCACAGTATCATCCTCGTGCACCAAATACTTAGCTGTCTCAAAGTAAAGTTGTTTTTTTTTTAAAAAAGAGATACTAAGGTCCCTAATTACTGTCTTAATATTTCCTCCCCTGCCTTATTATATAGTGAAGGTACATTAATGACATATAATGCCTTATCTCTTCACTGAAGGGAAGATGTGTCTGACTGACTCCCTATCATTTCACAAGGGCACAAGTTTTAATCCTCGTGTCGATCAATCCTGCCTCCATCTTTCAAGACAGATCTGCCACCTTGCAAAGGTTTGTAATTTTCCCTTTGCTATACATCCAAATCACCTGAAAAAATATATAGTGCAAGTAAAGGAAAATGCTTATTTACAGAGCATTTTCTTAGATTAAGGCAGATCAGAAATGAAAGACCAGCTCAAACACTGGCTACAAACTTAGCTCATCAGGTACTGCAAGCAGAATCCAGCTGAAGTAAATGTATTTCAATTATAAATTAATATCGGATGCTGCTCTCCAGAAAAAAAGCAGTTCAAGATAACAACTGAGAGTGAGCAGGGTTACAACTTTCCAAAATTAGCCTGACACAATCTAATTCAACGTCAGTAGGAGTTAGATTGGGCCATATGCCCACAGCAACATGAGTCTAACTGCTGCTTCTCAAAAGCAACAGTTCAATGAAAACTATCTATTACCACCTTAATTAACCTGAGCCAGCCACACAGATTAATAATGACTTTTTTTAAATGGCAGCTTTCCTCAAAGTTTCCACAGAATTCTGTGAGCACTTGAAGACAGACTTTTATATACATATTTTATATACGTAGCATAGTTGGCAAAGAAAGGCCAGGACGATACACAGAAAAGATAAACCCATCTACCAGTGTTTTAGAATAAAGAAATACCTATTTCCTTTGCTCTGTGAGACAGTTTCTTTATATTCAAATCTCAATGCTCTTATTTAATATAAGTTTCTAAATCATCTAAAAATTGCAGTCACCATTTGTTGCTATGAGGAGAAAATCCTACATCATTTCAACAATAATATGTACCAGTAATGCTCAACTGTTGCTGCCAGGGGTTTTTTCCATGTATCATGCAAATACATCACCTGTCATACAAAAATATATTCTTAATACTCAGTTGCTGTAAGATTAATTTATTTGCAGAGCCAGGAATGCAGCCTTGAGGAAAAAAAAATAATTAAAACCAGCTTTGTTGCTTTCATCTTGATGTTATTTTAACATGGATGTTTCATTACAGCAATATATCTATGACCAATGAGGGAGATCATTTACTCTTTAGCTACTTAAATTCTATTTAAATGGTCATTATGAATGATTGCAGAACTAATGAATTAGTCTTCAAAACAGTCTCAGAATTTAGGAAGTATTTTGTAGATATAAGAGGCAGACATGTAACAAATCTCAAAACAAATATTTGATAAAGCAAACAGAATAAGCACACATCTCAAAGTATTTACCCAGGAAGCCATAGTTGGCCCTTTTTAGGTTGGGTTAAGGGGTATATACACATACTGACTGAAGTTAAGATGGATATTTTTGTTTGTTTTTTTTTAATTAGAAGATCGAAGAGTAATGAATCTATCCATGAGTGTTTTAGCAAGGCATAAGAAAGTATATTTTTCCCCAAATGCGCAAGCTTAGGTTGAGGATGAGAGGTTGTTTTTGAACTTCTGGTATTTCAGTAGCTCCAAACTCCACAGGCAAATCTTCAGATCTGAAAATAAACACCATTCTCCAACCTCTACTTCTTCTGGCATCAGGAAACAGCTATCTGAATCTTTGAATTTTTAATACCTCTAGACTGTGGGCACTAGACTACACCCCATCCTACAGCATTTGCAAAATTCTAGCTGGAGGGACTAGCAACCAACAACTACTCAAATCTGCCTGGATTATCTTTAAGATAGAAGAGAAGAATAATGTTACTCAGGTGTGCAGCTGGTAATTTAAACCAATCACACATTAAGAAGCAATAAGGATTAAATTTAAGGCTTCAAGAACCTGTCTGTCCTTAATTTTATTTTTCATTTCATTTTTATAAGAGTTTCGTTACAAAATAAGATGGATTTCTTATATTCATGCCCTGACCAAATACAAACTTTAAAAAAAAGCTATTCCATTCTACATAGATATGGTTGTGAGATAAACATGTTTTGACATCCTAAAAGACAACAATGACATAAAAATTAAGCGTAATATAAAATATAGCAATTCTTCTCTTAAATTATAGCAATAATTTATTATATCTAACATGTTTTAAGGTCTTAATTAACTTACTTTTAGTGTTCTTGAATCATTTCTAGTCTAGCTACATTTTTCAATACACCACTGTTAAACGTCCTACAAAAAATTGCACCCAAAAAACCAAAACCTCAATGTTGAGGTGGCAAAACTAAATCTTACAGCACCAAAATGGGTTCTAGGAGGAGTCAAGAGTGCTGGGAAAGGGACTGCGGAGAGTCCGGTGCCTGGAATGCGGGTCAGTAATGTTGCAGGGGTCTGTGTGCCACAGCCTCCCTCTTTTTTCACCCATCCAGCTTCCTAGAACATCCTCTGCCTTCACAGTGCTCCGAGTGTACGGGATTTACACTGCCAGGAGCAGCCCCATCTCTGTTGGATGCAGCAGTAGTAGAGCTTTACAAATAAAACACCAGAGTGGCAAATGAGGCCATCCTTGCTGCTGGAACGGCCAATTTCCATCTCTTAACCTAGTCAAAGCAGACAGACAACTGTGCTAGGCAGCAACCTACTTTGCTTATGCTTATGCCTAAAGCCAAATTTGTGTATTATGAAAATGGAAGGTGACACAATAACACAAAACAGTTTGAGTCAGTAGAAATGTACGCTGCAGCACTCAATTACAGATGGGTGAATTAAGGACTGTGTTACAAATTTAATTCCCACACACATACTTTGCAGGTCAAGCTAGATCTCTCAGTATTAAAAATTCCAGTTAAAAACTATTTGAAGATCTTATCACCCAATAACTGAATTAATTCAGCTTGTAATTTCTACCCTTGGAGATGCAC
This sequence comes from Balearica regulorum gibbericeps, assembly GCF_011004875.1. Classification (NCBI taxonomy): domain Eukaryota; kingdom Metazoa; phylum Chordata; class Aves; order Gruiformes; family Gruidae; genus Balearica; species Balearica regulorum. The sequence goes on along the minus strand of NC_046189.1, from coordinate 13,692,283 downwards.
GAGCACAAGTCATTTTGTAGGAACTTTGTCTTCCTATTTTGGGGGGGTTGAAAGGAACAAGGAATTATCTTTACACTTTTTCTCTCTCCTGTCTAAATCTCCTGCACAGCACTAACTCCAGTCACATTTGGGGAGCTCAAATCAGATGACTATTGCCAGAGTCAAGTAGAGTCTGTTCTGCACTGCACAGTGCTGAGCTCAGACAGAGTCTAAACAGTGATTGTTTATTGGTTCTACAAATACCATTATCAGCCAAAAGGCACCATGTCTTATCAACTCTCTTGACCCATTTATACCATATGCACTTTCCTAGTAAAAGGTTGCTTTTTTCTTCCTAGCAGGCCAAACCCTCATTTTGACCAAAATTGCTTACAAAGACTCCATCCTACAGCTACTTTTGAAAGCATCAGTATCTTCCCTGCCTTAAGAGTTTAAGTTAATTCAAATAAAATCATACATAAACACAAACTATTCTTTTTGCATTCTATCGCTGTAAATACTATCCAATCAAAGACATCTTCATTTCACAAAACACTTTTCATTGATAAAGATCTCTTGACATACAGAACAAATTGTACCTCCATCTACATACCTGCCTCTATTAAATTTCTCTTCAACAGTTCTTAAAAAAGGCTACCCAAATGTTTAGATTAGGCCACTAACTCAGCTGCTTTACAGGTTCTTAATTCTTGCAACACAATGTAACAGTGTGACTGCTAGTCATGATTTTGCTTCTGTAATAGGACATTAAAGGGTCTGATCCCTTGATTTGGATCCATATGCTATGTTGATTTTTATAATAAATAACAGATAATTTAATCTGGAAGAACACTGCATTGCTCAAACTAATACTCTTTGAACGTTATGCCAAAGTTATTCTCTGCCAGAGATATGCAAAAGAAGGAAGTCTAATTTCAAAGCACTGTAAGACTGTTGGAGAGAATCTCAACAGCCTGATCAGTTCTACGGCTTAAAGCTATCTATGAACCATGACTGAATAGACAGGCCAGACTTTTCAAAGGTACCATAACACTAATGAACTTACTGGTCTGTTTTTAATAGAAGTCTGAATCCTCTTCAATATCCCCACAGGCTTCTGAAGTTGGGCACCCAAGATAAGAGACCATTTTGGAAAATGTAATCTGCATTCAGCAGATGCCTATACAAACAATTCTCTTATAAGTATTTAACTGATTCTTTGCAGAGCATTGTGAAATACATAAATGTGATAAACTTCATATGGAAAAGCTCTGTTCTGTTTGCCATTTCTGTTGCATGTAAAAAGAAAGGTCACAGGTTTCGCATTTGACAATATCATGAAAGAAGGATCCTTCTCTAAATGTTTTTAAACTACAAAATGACAGAGATGGAAACGTCTGACTTACTGTAAGGTGTTGTATCAGTAGGGTCAGGAGGTGGAAAATTTTCTGTGAAGTTGACATTACACAAGTCCGTACTACAGCAGCAGAAGCGATACGTTCCATTCTGAATCAAGGAAGGGGTGGTTGTAACTATACACTCCTCAAAGTGACACTCTTGTGGGTCTCCTATATGAGACCAGCAGCCTGTAAAAAGAGGCGAATTAAAGAATTCTTTTTAAAGGAGGCATAAAATTAATTCTGTTGCATGGACAATTAAACACACCTACAGAAATCAATACATTACCTAACTAAATGTTACAGAGGGGGGTGAAAACAGTTGTCATAATTTGCTTGTCTGACTTCACTACCACCTTTTAAGCCAAAAACTGAAGAATTTCTTTCAGAATTTACCACAGCCAAGGAGAAGAAATATGGGCAGCGATGAAGGCCAGTCTCAGAAGCATCCAGCTGTCAACCTCAATATGACAAAACCCAAATTCTTGAGCCTTCTAAGCAGAAGTATGCCATTCCCCATTTCTCTGATACCACACATAGCATTACCCCCCCTCTGGCCCACAGTCTAGATGAAATTGTGACCTAGTCCTCTCCTTAGAGCTAGGCCACAAGACTGCATCTACAGTGTGGTGCTTCTTGCATAATTTCCAAGAATTCTCTTTCCTCACTGTCAACATCACTGCATTCTTCTGCAGGATCACAACTTATTTCTTGGTTAATGCAGGCCCTCTTTCCCTGCAGCAACTGTTCCCCCCCAAGGATGGTCAATGGCAGTTAAATGTCGCTTATGCTCAAATGCCTGAAGGGAAAGAGGCAGTGTGGGGGTAGAGGTGAGTAGTCAGGCTGCTGCTTTCAGCAGATTACCAGATCAAACATAAAACAATAACAGTGAGTACACTGCACAGGATGTTTGTAAATACCAGTTTTCATTCAGCCTTATACTACATTAACTTGTATCCAGGTAACCAAGAGCAGAGTCCCTGAGAATGGTAACAAACACGTCTCCAGCAACTACAAGACCCTTCACCCCTTCCCTACCGTCACTCTCCCTGCAGATTAGCAGCGAATTGACAGCAATATGTGACAGTTTTGTGCTACAGCGGCAATTTCCTTTGTAAACAAATATCCAATCAATATGAATATATATTTTTACACAATGAGACATTTATTTTTAAATTTGTCATTACATCAATACATATACTGAGATACATTCAAGAAAGCCACCTTCCTCTGGACATTCGAAGTAACAAGCAATTTGAGTGTTTTTTCCTTCAACTGTGCATTGATCTCTTTGGTCTCCTTTAGAAGTCACTTATTTCAGACAAACTTTATATTCATATTTAAAATTGCTAAATGGGAAGTTTAAAATTATGCATTAGTACAATGCACAAACAAAATGTCTAGCTTTGCAGTGGTGCACCTTCGTATCAGCTGGCCAGATCACAAAAAAGTGAGAAGGGTAACAAAACTACTGCACTTCGACAGAAATGCTACATACCTTGTTTTACAAGATGTATGTCTCCTTCTCGTGTTTTTTCCCAAAGTCCATAACAGGTACTGCCTTTCATGCACAAAATTGTGCCATTCTCCTGGGAGATTCGGCTCTCACTGATTCCATGGTCCTGCTGATACGGGTCCTTAAATGCACACAGCCGCTCCTCACTCTGCGCAGCTTTAGACAAAGAAAGGAAAATTATTTTTGTCAGTGATTTTATGGATGAAATATTAACTTTGATAAAAGGATGATTAAGGTCTTCTGGAAACTTACATTCAAAACCATCCTGAATTATACCTATCCATTCTTTAAACTGTACTCCAACAGTCAGAAGTAGAAATTAGGTATATCCCAAAGTTACTTTCAAAAAGAGAACAAAAAAACCTCAACAGATGTTCCCAAACGAACGTGCAAATGTTTGAAGTTCTCAGGTGCAGAACAAAAATTTCATTGCATACTCTGTATCATCTGCATCATTTGTCCATTTGTCCTTAAGTTACGCAACTGTTAGCTGGTTTCTTCAGCAAATGCATGCTTTACTTAATTGTTTCCAGATCCTAAACCAAGATGTTCTTTTTCAGACTGCCATCCAACCCAGTGCCTACCTAATTCAGAGGGGTTTTTTCCACTCTCTTTCTATTGACTTCTCTCTTTTTTTCTACATATTACCAGCCATTGCACTGACATTTACTTCTTTTTGCTCAGCAACCTGAACTCTTTCACACAACTTCATTAATGACCACCAACAGAAATACTAACAGTAGAGTAAGCCCCATACGATTGACCAGCAGTTCTGGGAAACAGTCCTGTAAACAGGAGCAATACTGCCTCTAAAGTCTCCCTACGGAATGTCCAGCAGGAACATAATAAAACATACAAAGAGAGCACAAAAATAAATAACCATGATTACCTGAAAAATCTTTGGGGTGCTTTATTAAAACAAAACCAAAATCACCCACAAAAAGCATACTGATTTTTACAAGAATATTTAGTCAAACTTAAAAAAATTAAAATATTAAGAACTTACATGTTTTACCATGTAATTACTGCTTTTTGTTTATATCACCTCAATGAAAGGACTCAACAATGCTGATATGCCTCTGAGATCTTTTCTTTAGGAAGAGAAAAGTAAACACATTCAAACAATAAATTCTTTGGAAAGAAAGGTATCAAGTCCAAGATAAATAAATCCTACATTTGTAGCAAATATGATATTTAGAATATTTTCATTCTTCCCTTGAATTATTTTATAAAATGCATGGAAAGCTAGGTGTGTAATTACAAGGCACTTAATAAGTATTACTCAGCAGTACAGCCCAGCAAACATCCAATTGCAGTAAGACTTTGTACTATGTATCTCAACAACTAGATTTCATCCAGTTCTTTAACTCCCCTGAAAGCACCGGTAGTGAAAAGATGCAAGGTGGACTCAATTAGTCGTTTGAGAAAACAGATTTTGAACTTAAAGTAAAATTATAGCATACATAATTGTAAATTATTAAAGGTACCGTATATGTATAAAATATCTCCTCACTGAGGATTTATTTATTTGATCATTCTGCAGCACTGACCCCAAAGCAGCCATGTTTTAGCAAGGCAGACTTACTGCAAAAATGCTGTTTCATTGTGTCACCGGCGCAGATGACTGGGTAACAGAAAGACAAACCAAGAGACTCAGATATGTGTCTCACTTCTAAGGCCGTTACTATTCATTAAGGAGTCAAAATTCAAAATTCTCTTATGCTGAGACAACCATAAATAGCTGCACCATCCAAAAAAGCAGTCTGTCAGTGACTCCCAGTTTATTCTGTAGCAGCAGTAATTAAAATAGCACTACTTAGCTTATTTTTTTAGTGGTCTGGTAGGGCATGCACGATCAGTTGAGCTGCATGTCAGCTCAGTGGCAGTAAAACTCTCAGCTGAGGAGACAGGAACTTCTTAAGCCTCTGTAATTTAATCACTTGCAGCTTCACATACTCCAATAACCTGGCCAGCAGTCCGTGCTACTCAGGCACCTCTCTGCACACTGGTCAGTGTACAATTAACACTTTACATCTGGAACTAGAGTTCTGAAGTGATAAAGACATTTATTATAAAGCACTGCATCAACATTCAGAAACTCGGTTGCCTAAATTTCATATCTAATTTTTTTTCTTTCTAAATGAGTGAAGTTAGTCGAGTTACTGAGGACAAAAAGGTCACACATTAACAGCTAGCATATGCTGCCTCAAGCAGTACTTGCCAGTCGCACGTAGTCGTTTTATTCTCAGAACAGCTGAGTATGCCAGGCGTGAAGCATCTGTCCTGCGTTCTCTGCTCCATGACATGGGACTGCCAAGAAACAATGTATGAAAGGACAGTACTCCACTGCCATGAGAGAACCAGAGCTGACTAACTTTTTGAAAATCGAAAGGAGAAAAAATTATCACAGAACTATAATTTTCAAGAAAGAATGGAACAGAATTATAAGGCCTTGTGAAATATGACATATATGCTCCTAGGGACACTACGAAGGTTTTAAAATCAGTTGTGTGTGATAGCTGAGTGGAACTAAGGTCATCTGAGATGTTGGTTGTTTACAGAATGCTCAAATTGCTGTAAGATAAGCCCTTTCATAATTTGCCTTTATTGTGAAAAATAAATTTAAAATAACAGAATTTATAAAACTGCCACACAGATTTGGTTTCCTTATCAAAAACCTGTGGTTTTTAAAAACAAACAAACAAACGCACACACACACACCCCCCCCCCCCCAGTAATTCCAGGAACATTCACTTTCATAATACCTCAATAGGTTTAAAAAAAAAAACAACCAAAAACCAACAAACCACCAAAAACTTTTTAACCTCTGAACTAATGGAAGAAAAAGCAAAAAAAATCTTTTGTTCTTGCTTTTTATTCAGAAATATAATTACATGTATCATGCCTGTGCTCCAGAGACACAGCTTTAACTGCCTACTTTTCTGGTCTCTTCCCTTTTCTATAAATCTCTTAATATCAAGGTTGAGAGGCAAAAACATGCAGAAGATACTTGAAAAAATAAAAGTTGTTAACCATCATGCTAGATGCTGTCCAACCACACACTACAGAAAATAACAGTTGCTACCAAACACTTTTCTGATTTAAAAAAATGCGTTGCCCTAGAAGAATACCTGTAGAGGGGAGGAAGGGGCAAGCATGAGAAAGCACAACACCCACTGCTGGCAACCTGAGTGTCTATCTTCATCAGGTTTCTAGCAAACTAATAAAAATGCAAGCTAACGTGCCACAATTTAATGTCAGACGATCTCAGTGGGAAACTTTTCCAACAAAAAATAAAGGCTACTCACCCAACAACTAGAGTTTTCATGCTGATCACTGCACATTCCTGCTTCGATTATAATTTCGAGTAGTACAAGCCCTGTGGGAGTAGTACCCACTGCAATACTCTCCCGACCCCTGCCCCCTTCCCTGATGGCATGGAACATCTGGAGAACAGGGGACACATAACAAAAGCTACTTTATTTTTTCTCTATGGCTTCTGTAGGTTCATTGTTGAAGCTGTAATGCCGAAGAAAATTGGGTAGGGCATTCAGATGTCCAGAAACCGTCTTGAAGAACAACAGAATAGATGAGCCGCTTCAATTCTTTGCATGATTTTGGCACATTCCTGCTCTGGGAATTTGGCAGTAAGGTTTCCTTCTTCTGGCAGTAGAAACTAGTCAGCTATAAAACTTTTAGTATTGGAATACTTGTAAGTCAGGCCTTGAAAGCAACCTCCAGCCTAGATGAGTATACCTTAAACCTTCCCCAAAAGAAATGGAGATACTACTACAAAAACACACAGAAGTGCTGGGGTGCCTGTTCTAAACAAACTATTTCAACAGAAATCTTACCCTTCAAGGTAAAACACTGTTGCTCATTTGGATTTACACGTGTTCCTCCTGGATGACCTTTTATGTCAGTTTTCAGTCGTCATGGGAGCCAACAGCTATGGATGGTGCCTCCAGAGCAGAAGCACATCTACCCGTCCCTTGGGAGCTCAGCAATGTGAAAGGGCAGCCACTAACACTCTCTACAGCGGCTTAGCTGGAAACAATTCTGAAGCTGCTTCTTCCAAAACTCCATCCTTGGAGATATTTAAAAGCCATCTGGACATGGGCCTGGGCAACCAGCTCTAGGTGACCCTGCCTGAGCCGGGGGTTGGACAAGATGACCTCCAGAGCTCCCTTCCAACCTCAACTATTCTGTGATTCTTGCAGGACACAGGTCTCAAGGTACTTAGTGTGCAGTAACCAGACAGAAAAATTATATTCCTCAGCTAGGCTACCTGCTATTTTTTGTCTCCAAGGCAGGCAAAATGGTAGAGTAAGACTAGAACTACTGGATTCTCTTGTCTTCGGTTCAAATAGACCCAAACCCAAGGAAATACCTTAACGTTAAGATCTTCATTAAACAAGACCAATTCAAATAAACAACTAAACCTATGAAGACTGTGCGCCTTGAACTAATCCATTTGATATATCCAGTTCATTTGCTACCTATGTCAGAAAAATGAAGGGCAAAGCCCCTGCAGGCAGATGTGCTCACCAGATACTAAAGACCCACGAACAGTTCATTGTGCAGTGCTCCTTTCCTTACAGATTTCACAGACCCAAGATGCACCAGCAGCATATCCTCAGATCAGCAAAATGCAGAAGACATTTATAGATCAAGCTATACAGTACATTTGCCCAGACATGAAATGTCCCAGCATACAAACAAACCCAAGATCTAGCAGCAAAATAAGAGGCAGCACAGGTTTCACAGGACATGTGCTGCCTGGCTGAAGCCATCTTCCAGAGCCCTGCTCTTACTAAAGGAAATCATGTTGTTTCAACTCTTTTACAGGCCCTTTCAAGCTATCCATCTCATTACTCCTGCACAAGTTAAGCATCACAAAAATAACTGCAGTAAAATCATTCAAATTACTCTGGATGGCAGTTTCTCTATAAATGTGTAAGTCTATAATAACTCATTATTATATATGTCGAAAGCACAACAAACAAAAAAAACTGCCAGAGATACATGTATTCCCCCAAAGAGTATAAATCTACTGAATCAAATGAGCAACTTTTTTTGGGGGGGGTGGGGGTGGACTCTAGAGAGTTCACTGTACTTAAACACAATTATCTAATTAAATCAGTACATGACAAAAGTGTAATTTTAAAAATATAGAAATTATGACTATGAAAAGGAGAAAGTCACATTAAAGGCTACCTCCCAAACTGGAAAACATCCATTATTTCTTTCACAATATATAAGAAGTAAGAGAAGGACTTTCGATACTTTTATTATCTTTATAAGGTAAATTTCACAGTAAACCATATTTGTTCATCACATAGAACTCATACATTCAAGTCTTTTCTAATTCACCTTTAATGAAAGACTATGAGAGAAATTTTGAAACAAACAACTGGCAATTGAACGCTTACATGTCATGCCACTGAAAAGTTTGCTACTACTGACAAGTGTGGTAGCAACAGATAGGCTGACATTGAGAAGGACAAAAAGTATAACCTGAACAACAAAACGTGAAGGATTTATAATGAAATGCCTAATTTCCATTCCTCTTGAACTGGTGTACCAGACAAACTATGTCAAAATAATTCAATAAAAATAATAAACTCAAACTTCCATTCTCTCTCATCCAGCAGAGATTTCCAACAAAGACAAGAAGGGAAGGCACCATTCCCAGAAGTTCTACCAAGGGAAAAACCAGTGAGAGTGGGGCAAGCTCTTCATTTCCCTATCATAAACTAGAAAAAAAACAAAATGAGTTCTATTGCTCTCCAGTCCGTTTTGCACCTATGTTTATCTAAAAATACACTTTACTGTCCAGTTTTTAAAATATGCTTAAAACATGAGCAGCATTACAATTGAGTGCGGGTGCTTCAAGAAGTAATCTAAGAAACATCGAATGTTCTTAGCTTTCCTGCTTGGCTGCCATTACTGCTGCGTCTGATCACCACACGCACGTTAACAGACTTAACTTGAATCAGATTGTGAAACCTTATTGTCATATTCCAAAAGGAGAATGGGGAAAACAGACTACATTAAATTACTTTCCTGAAATCATAAAGGAATTTGGAATTGCCCGTAGTTTCCCAAGTCCATCCTGTGGCTCGCTCTTACTGCCGCAGTGCTTTGAGGGCATGGAGTTCATCCCCATGCCACTACACAGCCTCAAGAAAAAACACCTGGACTTCAGGAATTTCCTTTTGGAAAAATATGGCTCAGGTTTTGATATGATTACAATCTCAGCATTTATCAGTTCCACCATCAACAAAAAAAGCTGAAAAACCAAGTAATTATAGGAAAAATACTACATTGATGTTTTCAGTATTTTCTCCCTGTAACCATACTGCTATTTCCAACTGCTCAGAACAGAGAAAGCGACTCACACAAATATGTGAATTCTGGGGGTTAGTAGTGGTTCGCTACAAAAACACCCTGAGATATGTTTACTATCTGAATATTTGCCTTCTTTCCTCAATAAAGATATTTCTGGACAGCAAAGATCACAATAAAATTAGAAGTGCATCTAGTGTCTGTGTCAGAAATCTTGTGTGCTATGAATATACGATTCATCCATATTAGGATGAGTTTAAACAAACAAATATGCTGTTATTGCTTTTAATATACTAATTCTTTCGCGATCATTTTGTGTTCTAGGAAAACATAATTACCAAAACCAATTAGAACAGAAATACTAAAAGTTACAGGAATTCAACTGCAAATCCTTAGAACATGAGTCATGTTTTCATTAATAGCATAGGAAGTCAGTTCCATTAGTACTTAATCGACATTTCCTGACCTTACATCTATTCAATGCAGTACATGGAATTTGCATCAAGTGCAAAGGGAGGGGGGAAGGAAGGAAAAAAGGACTCAAATGTTACTCAAATGCTACAAAGAATTATTCTCCTCTATGTTCTAATTGTGAGGATTAAAAATAAATAAATAAACATTTGCCACTTTATAATGAATGCCGGGCAATATATTTTGCAGCACAACAGTCCCAAATAAAAGAATCTGAGATAACAGAAGACAAACTCGCACATAACCTACAAGAATAGACTTGCTAGCATCACAGGCCACGTATATAAGTGCCATGTTAGCAATTATGTCCAACTGCCTTCATGTCCACATAGGTGAAGACTTGAAAAAAGACAAAAAAATGAAAAAGGTTTCTGAGCATTTGTTTGCCTATAATGGGATTTCTTTAAATACGGGCCACCATACATTCAACTGGGAACCTCATTAGGCTGCAACAGATTTTTTTAAAGATTAAGGGGTTTTTTTTCTGTAACTTGTCCTTTGAATTAGTGAGATTTTCATCAGAACAGCCATAGACACAAAACCTGTTTTCTTTTGGCCCTGTCAGCTCTCTATGGAGTTCTTTTTACTTACACAATACAGGGAAACATCATCGCCCTCAAGGCAGGGTTATGAGCACGTGTCTTCATAATGAAAACTATTAAGAGGAAGGCGATTAAAGTAACATACATCAGGAGGCTCCTTTGAGTATATCCTTTCAACTACCGATAGCTGAATTCTGGCGTGATATACAGAGCAATAGAATCTTGAAGAAATCACTTAGCAAGCACTCTACTGCTGCTTTTTTCATCTTTTTCTCCTCAGAGGTTTTAATTACAAGTATTTCTAAATATGTATATACTTACATAAAAATATATTACAAGCAGATGTCTTTTGAAAGAAGTCATTCTTCTACAGACAGACCATCGTTAATACTAACTTAAGAGTGGGAGGGAAAAAGCTAAAATGCTGGTAATGTTCCATGTACTTACACTTCCAGTACTCTGCTTTGTAGTGAGTTTGACCAACTGCACAACAGAGCTCTGTGCTGACTGGTCAGGAAGAGAAATAAATTGCTGGCTTAAAGATTGGGCATGAGAGCACGAAGGTCTAAACCAACCTGAAATGGCCCGGGGACTTTTTGAGCAAGAGGTCAGGAGCAGCACAGTGCAAGACACAGCCAGGGAGGACTCAGTCGGACAGACAGCACAGCATATTGCTTTAAAGCAAACCTCTACGCTAGAAGTTCTCCAGGTGGGATCCACAAGCACAACTGCTAGATTAATATTTTAAAGACACGAATAAGAAAGAATGGAAATAAAGAGAATATAGTTGGAACTTACAGAAGGGAAGCAGGAAAGTAAAGAAAAATGCTTCAGAAATTTACATCTGTGGTTATAAGCTTTCCTCTCCTAACAAAAAGGGGAAATAAACATCACAATCATTAAAGCTCCTCCCATATTTTATAGGACATGTTATGTACTTCAACATATACTGCAAAATACATTTTGACAATAAACCCCTTACAGTTTATACTTAGTGTTAAACTCTGGAATAATCTGCTCACAGTACTGCATGTCCTTAGTCTTCATTGATGAAAATTGTTTTGGTTTTCTCTGCTTTTGCTGTGTAACATCACAGTTTCAAATGCTGGCAATTACACAGAGCTAAGCTTTGATTGAGAACTAGTGCCAAAACTAAAACAATTGCTAGTACTGATATCCATTTCAAAGTGATTAAGAGACTGCACATGCAGATGACTAAATCATTTATGTTTGTTACAAGACCCTTTTCTATCGAAACAGCGTGAGACTAGAAAATTCAAGTATCTTTTTTTTCTATACATGGATATATTTTAGCCTTTCCTTCTCCTCAATCTGACCTTTAGGCAAGCAAGTAAATTTGCAATCTCTTTTCTCTCCTTACTCCCTTTCTAACACAGTGTTGTCTGCTGATAAACACGACCAGCAGTGACAGAGACGCCAACCTTTTCTTGTTGTGTATTCTTCAACAGTACTAGGGTATGTTGGTGTTTCAGCTTCATTCTAAAGTACCAGTGGTCTGTTAGCACTAAACGAATAAACCAGAACTAGATCACATAGCAGCTGTGTTGTATCTCGCATGTTGTGCCTGCGGTTCACCCACCCAGGCACTGCTGTCTTGCACCACTGTGGTACACAGTCCGTGGCTTCCTCTCGGCCTCGTCTAGGGGGGCCCTCCTAGCACAGCCTCACTGCCACAGGGCCACCGACACACGCCTGCCTTGCTGCCCGCTAGTGGTATAGGCCTCTGCCCAGATTCACCCACCATACCAGGAACTTCATGAATTGGAATTAATGTAAATAGAGACTTACGGAGTGCCCAGAAAGTAAATAGTCAACTCCAATTCTTTAGTGAAGGTCTTGTTCTCCCTTCCCCCAAATTTACTCTCAAAGAAAGTGTTACCTTAGAAGAACCCAGCTTAAGTGAGAGGAGTCATGCAAGAGAGGAACAGGATGGCCAAGATTTATTGCTAGCAGCTGACAAATTATGTAGTCCCCAAACACAGCCAGATTTCATGCAAAAATACCTGAGCTTACTGCCCATAAACTGTGTTACTGTCTTATTTCCACAACTTCTAAATATTTTTGAGACCAACCAGACCACCTCACTGTGCAAACCTCATCCAAATCAGGCATTACCGCAGAATCATGATTTTATCCATCTAGTAAGAGCACAAGATACAGTGGCAAGAAAGCCACCAACACCTGTGCTCTGGCATAAAACCTGCTGGGACAGAATTAAAGAATTTCAAGCAAATTTGAACCAACAGGGTTAATACTGGTTTATGGTTTACATCAAGAGGCTGAGGCATTTTTCAGCTGATATGGGAAGAGATTCAAGCTGAATCTGTAATGAGGATATATCTCATTGACACAGCTAGGGTCAGAGAAGGACAAACTACAGAATTAAACCCAAGTGTCCTGAAGTCTCAACGAGAGCCCTAACAAGTTGACCTTTGACTACTTCTACTTTGGCCACTAACAGAGCTTCCCCCACATTACAGGATTTCCTCCAGAATGTATACATCTAAACCAGAAGAAGAATCTACCTCCCTCAATGATTCAGCATTTTCCTTAACTTTGTTTTATATCTGTATTCGGCTGGTATGCAGTTAGGACATTTGTTTTTATTGCATAAGCCTGCCTAGTTCAGTCAGTTCCTTCCATCTTTTTCCCTTATGCTAAATTACCATCGATTTTTAACAAGACAATTAAAATGTATGTAACAAACAGGTAGTGGAGAAGGTTATCAATCGGTCCAATATGAAATTTCTAAATATATCACCTGCTAGCAGTGAAAAAACCCACTCTGGTATGTTAAAAAACAGTAACATTATCTTAGTTCAATGATTACGCAGGACTGAGATTTTATCGCACATCTTTTCACTTAAACAGTTAAAGGCTTAGTAGCCAGAGATTACAGCAGGTTTGGGGGGTTTTTTAATGTAAAAGTAGTAAAATGTCATGGCATTTTAGCATTCACTTTGTTAGCTTTAAAATATTCATCTTTGCCATCAGACTCCAATTTATAGCCAGCTTATAGCCATTTCCAAAAACTTCACATTCCATATTAAAACAAAATCCAGTCAGCAAGCCCTATGTAGAAACGCAAGGGTCGAAGCATACTCAAACAGCCTTATGAAAAAGCTGTCAAGCTTAAATACTAGAAAGCAGAAGTAAATTAGCATAAAACTATTACGATTAAACCATTAAATACCATAGAAATGTCAAATCATGGAGTATGTTTAACAGTCACTTAAGGGAGAATCTAATTTAAACACATTAGTGGAGTACAAAGCATAAAAACATTTACTCTCGACTCCAAATGCTTGTTTTTTGCAGTAATCTTAGAGCTTCCACAATTTTAATAAAGTTGAAGATGATGATTTTCTGTGGGGGTTCACATGGCAGAAAGCATCTCTGTGGCTTCAAATCACATTGTCCGGTTTGCACCATCTTCTTGTCTCAAGATGAAACGATTGCTTGTTTTACCCCATGAGCAAACAGGAATTCTAGTCTTTACACATAGTTGAATCAGCTCAGAAATAATCTACTCATAGACTCATGATGTTGGGCAAAAGAAAATTATATATTTTCAACAAAAAGTATTTTGTAAGCCAGCTTCCACTTTATTTAAGTATCACTCCAACTCAAGCTAAAGGTCATTTAAGCCCAGATTTCTGGAAAAACATAGGGAAGGAAGTAGCTGGCTTTCACTGACTCAAAGGGATTTTAGACAGCCAACTTCTCCAGGTCTCCTGGAAAAATCCCAGCCTACATTTAATCTTCTGAAAGCATGAATATGTATATTACAGGATTTAAACAAACCTAGCATTTTTACAATTTATTTTTTAAAAATATTATTCACTTCCTAAACAACTATGCCTCCATTCAGAGAAAAATAAGTATGTTCATGTTACTGTTCAGCAGTTATGTCAGAACAGAAATCACCACAGCCTTAGTCACACATAATCTTTCCCAGTGGTCAGTGTCTATTCACAGAACTGAAAAAGCCTGAATTCTTTATCTTTGCCCTAGACTGGAGTTCAGGGATTTTTTTCCGGGTATGAGCGTCTGGCTTTTGTTTATCTGGGCTGTCAAAGTGAAGTATCTGCATGGAATAACACAGGAAACTCTGCAGCAAAAGCAACAGTAAAGCAAACTAATGATGTGGTATTTCTCCCCCAAACGCAGATGTAACAAATTTCCCAGAGCAAAATCGATTACTTTAGATTCCCTTGGATCAAAGTCTGTTACTGGATATTCCCCTAACACGTGTAAAATATTCCCTCTTCTAGCAAGCAGGGATGCCATTTCTACTGCGTATATTACTAAAACATTTTCTTGAAAACTTTTCAGAAGCTTAAATTTGGAGAAAGATAGTACCCGTACAGCCTGTCTCTAACAGTATATTACAAACATTCTTCCTATAAACATTTTTAGGAAGCTTACACGACCGGCAATACGCTGAAATATTTGAAAACTGGCAGACATTCTGTGATCCGAAGCTACAAGGAAATTAAGTTCCAAAATTGTAATCATATTTTGCCCTCAGCAATACACATTGTATTATCTTTTGACTGACTACAGAAGCATAATCTATTTGGCTCTGAAATCCTAAACTCTGAAAAAAATGACAAGAGGAGCAAAAGGCAGAAACTAGCTTCCACCCTGACACGCTCTATGACAGTATCAAGCCTCACCTTTTCAGAATTCCTCAAATAATACATTTTTAAGTTCAAAAACATCTCAAGTCTTTATCTTCAAGGCATTTAATGGTATGCCACAGAATATCCCACAAACCATCATCATCTTGAGTCAAGAGCATGGTCACCATGACAGCTCCCGAGGTACCTCCATCTAGCCAGTGCAAGGTGAAAGCCAAATCATGCAGAGGACTGAGTATTATCAAGGAATAGTAAGAGATTGTGAGCTGCTGCAGGAACTCGGGACCTACTTCAAACACTCCTATTCTGTGTTCCTTAACTGAGAGAAGGTATGGAAAGAATTGTGAGCCAGAAGTATTTATGGATGTTTGTTGAACTGGGCAAAACCAGAAGATACTGACTTTTGCTTCTGCTAGACTTCAAGGTTATCAGCCCATTGAACAGAGGTCACTGTTCATATATTTCTTGGTGTTACAGCGCTTAACTTGTTAGAAATTTATGGGCACAGCACTGAAGTATTTAAAATCTATTCATACATTTTCTTTGTGCATTTATTCTTTCCCATTTAAATCTTTGTTGTACCAACAACAACTTCATCAGCTAAGGCGGCGATATAAGCCAGCTTTGGCAAACTTTGCATAGTGAGAAAAATCAGTGTCTAGTCAAGACAAGCTCTTCATTAACTTCTGGTTTCTAAACTTATGCAGTTAAAAAGGGTATGGTTGGTACATGCAGACAAGCCCACATTGCTGAACACACTTTTGTTTCACAGACTGGATTTCATGTACTGAAGTACAGTACATCACACCAAGGAAACACGCTTCTGGGGGCAAAGAAACAAACAAACAAAAATTTTAAACAGTAGAAGATTGTTTTTAATGATCTTTGCTGATGCTAATGACAGGAAACATGGAAAAGGGCACTCCCAAAAATACAGACACTCAAAGACAAGTCTGTAATCAACTTGCTTAACATTTTACATTACATACCTGAAGATGATGACTACAGTTATGCTCAAAAGACCATTTTAACTCCTTACCCTATATACACACCCCAGGTAGCATGGGTTAAAACATCTCACAAGACACAATGGGTAGTGTGAGCAGAATGCATCAGGTTCTTTGGGTCACTAGCGAGCCTAGCCCACAACCAGCTGTTCCAGGGTGAGCACAGAGGCAGATGTGTGGGGGCTTCCCCATGCACACTGTAGCCCTACCACAGACACAGATACGATAAGCACTGCAGTCCATGATTTTGAGAGTTCACACTTCTGAACCAGACATGCTGCAAGGGCAGGAAATAAGCACAAATAGCATCTTGGCATTTGGGACTAATAAGGAAGGAAGGAAGACAAATCTCATCTAACAAAAGGAAAAAATTTAGATGCTTCACAATGGCAGAATTTACCAGTAAAGCAAGTTTTTCCTCTACATTTTCACCTTTTTTGAAAGACTTTAGTCTTTTAAAAACACAAAGTGGTACACACATTTATTAGAGGGACACCGCACAAATATTAGTTAGTTGGTTTAGGTGTCTCTAGAAAAAAAACAACCTATTACCAAGCATTATGTCAGCCACTACTGAGAATGTTATCATTTATGAACTGAATAAAGTAAGATTTTCTCTTTAATTTGAACTAGAAACATTAGAAAGCAATCTAACTTGCCATACACATTTAAATAGCAACTTTAAAGAAATTCAGATCAGGTTTATTAATTCATGTACTTATTTTCTAGCAAAATTTTGGGATCTAATTTATGAAAGTTAAAGTATAAGATGGAAAAACACTCATGTTTGCACATGCATTATTGAAGTTATGTTTATCAAAAATACTATATGTTGTATGGAATACTGGATATTTTAAGTAAGCCATATATACATACAAAGTAGGTTTCCCATTCTTTTTAATAGATTTGTATAATGGAAATCCTATTTGCAATCTCTCTCTAAATAAGAGATCCTGATCCGAGCCTGAATTACTTGACATGGTGATAAGCCAGATAAGAACAATTTCTGGTGATTAAAATACAAATCCTTCCAATGTTAAATGAATTTAAGTCCAATTTTTTTGCCAAACAGTTTTAGAACAGACATGTCTTTTTTTTTTTTTAACATAAACACAGCTATCTAAAAAGGGAAAAACCCAGAAGCACAGTGAAAATACACAACTCATAACATGAATATGTGTTTTAAAGTCTTAAGGCAAGATATAATTTATTCTACAATATTCACTAAACATGTTTACAGGATCAGACAGGTTTTTAGAATCTCTGAGACTAACTAATACTGCAATCAAAGGATTAGCAAACCAGCTGCCTATGTGCCATTACAGCTGATTATCATAGACTGTAGACAGCTAGCTTACTTGGAAAGTGCTTTCAGGAATACTCCATTGTTGCCAAACAGAGGGATATAGCAGGATAACGTGGTATCAGCTCACACTTTAATTTATTATACATAAAAAATGGAATTTAGGGAATATAGATTTCACGTGGCTTTAGAAAATCTTAAGTTATAAACTACATTTACTGTAAAACCTGACAAAACGAAGAAGAGAATTACAGAACACTGCCACTCAAAACTAAGGATGCTGTGCAATGAAGGCTTGACTTTTCAATCTTCTCCCCAAATCTTACTAAAAACTAAACTGATGCCAAAATTCATGTCTTATCAGATGCTAGGATAAAATCATGGGAAGAGAAAAATGAACAATTTAAAGGTCAATTAAGTTACAGGTTTATCTTCAAAACATTTTCAAATACCTTTTCAGTTCATGTGTAGAAAAATTTGCAAAATACAAACTTGCAATAGCCCTCAATAAAAGAAGTATCTTTGTTATTAAAGAGTGATCAAATAGTTTGTTATGCCTAAACACTTTCCTCCTTAAGGCTATGAGAAATAATTACTGTTCTGACTGGAGACTGAGGTACTACCAAACAGGAAAGCAGGAGAACCCAGCATTTCACAAAATACTGAAGTGTTTACAGCACTGCTTACCAAAAAACAGTGTTCTTTCAGCATCTTTATGAGTTGCACTACTGGTAATGGGAGAGCATTTGCATCACTCCAACTTGATACAACTACAAAGGAAATTCAAGATTTAGACATGGAAGGAAATTAAAGTAATGATTCATTCATCTAGTAAAACCACTCCATTGAGATGACACTGAAGCAAACCCAAGACTAGTAACCAACTGAGTTCATCCCTCTGGTAGTTGGTGAAAAGTAATTTTAGCAGACAAGAGTAGAGCTCTATCTTGTTATCAGAAGCATGGACGTGGCTGCATATGGTTTGCTTTGACTAACACTAGTATGGTCTATGTCATTCAAAATTATATTTTGAATCCTGTACAGGGAGAAAAACAAGATTATCTTAATCACAGTTTCTGGCTATTGATATGGCCTCTGTATCTCAGAGAAGGAAGTCAAAGTCAGAATTTCACAGCCAGTCAAGAGAGGACCAACTGCCTAGGCATAACTTCAGAAGTATAAACATGCACCAGTTATTCAAAGCATGGTTTTCCAGAAAGCTTTTACATTAGACAGATTATTCCTCCCCCACTTGCTGCTTCTCTAGTTTGTCTTCTTCCCCTCACCTTCTGGGGATTTAAAGGTCTTTGAACATCCTCTGTAGGACATGAAACAACTGTCATTCACAGTTTTCAAATGCTCTGTCTGAATGAGGCATAGTAGTTAAAGAAAAGCAGCTTACTGTAGTTTTATCCTCAGCTTGTTTACAACGTAGTTACTCTCCAAATCTCGCTTGCTGACTATTCTGTAATACTGAAAGGTAAACCTCTCAGGTTTGCAAGCTTTATTCACCCTTACATAAAAGCTCTTGAAATCCTCCTCCCTTATCCATCCACTCAAGTAAAGATTGCTAAGAGGGGCTACACACAAGTTCATTCACACCTTCTTTGGCTTCTTTATTTTTAAAAACTCTATTTTCCATTACATCTTGTTTTTTTCTAAATCATAGTTGCATGTCACCAAGGATGATGAGGATGAGAAAAGAGGAAATACTTTGATTGATGTGGGTTTTAATGTTACCCAGTCACTGTATTATTCAGGGACCGGAAAACAGTAACAGTCACTGTATTATTCAGGGACCAGAAAACAGTAATAGAAATTAAAGTGAAGAAGCTCCCAACAACAGAATCAGTTGGATTTCACAGAGGAGAAAAAGCAGCTCATGCTCAGCTTCATTAATCCTTTCCCCCTCCCCCCCCCCTCTAATTAGTATGACATAAGTGCTCTCTGAAAACACTGGACCATAAGGATGTATGACACGAGTGTCAATGAAAAATTGGAAGTAAAATAATGAAAATGTTGGCAGATACATAAGTCTCTTCTCTGTAAAGAGGAGAACATAACACAAAACAAGAAAACAAAAATCCAGGCCAGGTTATCTTTTGTAGAGTAATAGCAAAGGAAAATGAAGAAAGTACAACAGAGGAAATGTGCAACTGATTCAGTGACAGCAAGCCAGTGATCGCCAGTTATGGAGGGAAAGGAGCATTCTACGGACGAAAAACGAGGAATTTAATTCAAGCACGACTAAGCTTTCTCTACCCAATGCATGAGTACATAAACTACAGAAGTAAGTCTTTCAGCAGAAAGCCACCATTCCCTTCAACTGAAGCTCTTACAATTCAACACAAAGCCAAATAAGGAAGCAATGAAAAAATGTAAATAAATTCCTAACTAAAAAGAGTTGGTTTCTCTATATGAAAATCAAGTTTGAGGGTATTTTCAACATTACAGAGGAATGTTAACAAGACATGACAGTTTGCAGGCTTCACAAAATTACTATCTTGAAACTGAAAAATACAGACAATGCAAGTACAATGAAACTTGGCACTCTCTGAAGACACTGAATAGAGTTTTCTCATGAAATACCATCACTGTAATAGCAGCATTTGGACTTTAAAAGCTACTGAAACAGTGAATGCAGAATCTGTCCCACAACATTTAAAGTCATAAGTAGTTTTTCCCAGCACAGAGTTCATTGGTACATTCCCTTCCATTTCCCTTTCACACCGCTCAAGCAGTAAGGTTCTCTAGCTGACTTGCTATTTTTCCCCTTAACTTCATTGTACTTCCCATCTTTCCTTTCAAAGTCCTAGGGCATTCAGTCTCTCACTAACTTTTTTTTCATTCTGTTCATCATTTCCTTGCTGCTCCCCCTACGATACTTTGATAGCAGATGCCAGTTTCTCCCACAAGGGTCAACACACCTTTACTAGGTCACACTCTATACATACAGCATGGTACCTACAAGCAGCTGCCAAGTCAGAAAGTCACTCTCTTCTTTTCAGCATGTGCCGAAATTCATTTCTATCACAATGTATGTCCACAATGAAGAAAGGAGTTCCCCTTTTTCTAACCATTAAAAAAGTATCAACAAACCCCCCCATACTAACACATGTATTAAGCTGACACACTATGCGGCTCCATTGTGACTATCTTTGGCATTCTTCAGCCTGTGACCTGACCTCCACACTTTGGCATTTTTTGCCCTGAGTCATTATACTGTGTCTTTATTCTGAGTATAAATAAACTGGGACAGGAACCAACTCACGCTTTCATCCAAGGATGTATCAAAAATATTAAAATAAGAAAGATCAAAACTGTCCTAGTTATTGTCATGTTGCCTATTACTACAAAGCACTTTACAAAGTCCCTGTTCAGGGGAAGTAATTCACTCTCTCATTTGATGGGATAACACTTGTATAACTCCAGAATTAGGAGGACAGAAGGCAAGGACATTCTAGAAAGCTCTCAGGGCTACAGTACACAGAGCCCCACTGTGGAAGACCCTGCTGGTGACCCCAGTGAGCCTGCTAGCCAAACCCACAAACAGAACAGTAAGAGCTCGAGCCTATACGCATTCACCAACGATGGGCACAGCACTGCAGTAAGAATGACGGCAGTGGAGATCTCTCCCATATCGGTTTGTTCCTACTCGCACAAAAATTTGGCAGTCTTCTCCTTAACCAGGTCTGCTCTATAACCCAGAGACACCAGATGGTAAGAGAGCAAAAGCTCTTTTTTTAGGCTCTGTCCTTCTCTCCCACCTGTCATAAAACACTGCTCACTTGCTATTTTCTACCAAATTTGACAGAAAAATGAAGACTTTATAGATACTAATTTCTTAAGAGTTCAGTGAAAGCATGCTGGGTAGAGGCAAGAGACACCAGAACCCCTCCAACTAAAAGGAAAGGTGCTTATTAGACATGAGAGATTTTACAGCTGAAAGAAAGATTACTTAAAAGCGTGTCTCCTATTTAATACCAGCACAGCAGCTCTCAGAGGAGCTCTGGCAAGCAGGATGCTTCCAATTCTGCCAGAGCTCGTCCCATCACCAGATCTAATCCGCAATTCTCACTTCTTCAACTGTTCAGTATACACACGTAACCATTTGCACTTTACTTAAATTTTCCTAAAGTTGTTAAATTCCAGTCAAGTGCCAAATAGCAGTCAGAGATGATGTCAGGGTAGAAGCTGAGAAACACTGCAGAGGTGTCTCTGCTCCTCTTCAGCACAGCGGGACTGGCCTCCCAACCAAGACCAGTTGCAACGGAACAGGGGAGAAAATGGAAGAAGTGTCACACGCAATGTCTTGCTGTGTTTTAATCTAAAATCAGACATAAGCTCCTCACAGCAGTGTCTGTTCATAAAGCATTACAAACAATTGAATCCTAAGGGATCTATGCATGCACAGCCCCATCACCTTCTGCTGAAGCATACACTAATCCTATGCTGGCACAAGCAGTACCTTAAAAGAATCAAGAATTTTGTCTATTAAAAAACAATAATTACTCTTGGCAGTAGAATGAACAGAACATTCTTTTCATTTTATACAGTTTTCTTGATATGTGTAAATTGATTGAAAAGATTCCACACAAGCCACCATTTAAAGCTAAATAATTCTGAGGTTGTCAATTTTTATTTTCTTAAGCTTTACTTTTTATATGTGTTCAGAGAAAATAAGTACTGAAAAACATCACTGCAAGCATCACTATAGCAACTGCAGCTCTTGAAGCTTCCTTGATGCAACACAGATTCCAGATGGAACAAAATGCCATGTCTATCTTGCATTTTATAAGGTGCCTCTCTTTGCTACAAAGCCTCCAAAGACTAGCAGGGACATCTGCTGCAGAATTTGGTCGTGCAAAGACCACAGACTCGGATAAATTCACCTATTTTTGCAGTTCTGAAAACAAATAAAACAATCAATATCATGACATCTGCACCCAAATGCCTGTGCGAAATGTCACTAGAACAAGAAAAGAATTACACAAGGTATTTATCCAAGTCCCTTTACAACCCAAGGGTTGACCTCATTAAAGTCAGTGGCAGTTTTGCCACGTAATTCAGCACAGCCAGAATTCCACCCTTCACGGGAGATTTCTCTGGTAGTCCAGCTCTGTGACTCACCACACTGCATCCAGAGTATTTCGTAACGTTTCACTATACCTGCTGCCTATCAACTCTGCCTAACTACCTGGATGCAGTTTGTAGAAATGGCTGTGTATTCTTAAAGAAATATTTTAGAAAATAATAATAGTATTTAAAAAAAAGAAAAAGAAAAAAAAAGAGAAAAAAAAGTACTATCAAGATTGTAAACTAATCCGGGGCTGTTTTACGTCTAGGAAAAGACGACGACTGGGGTAAAGGCACCATTGGCTTATATTTTTTATACAGCCATCCAGGGATGAATGACAGATCATTGTGAATTTTGTTCAATGGTTCCACTGTTCTGCATGAAATTCAGCATTATGGAAGCAAGACCAACCAAAAGATGGTTTCAGGTGCCACTATGAACTATAACTGCCATTATAATATTCAAGTAAAAAATAACACTCCATCAAAATGCATCAGTTCTCCATTGTATTTCCATTGCCAAAAATACATGGAAGAAAAAAACCTGAAAATTCCTAATAGATTCTCTGGCTTGGCCTCTACTCTGAGAAATAATCAAGATGACATTCATCCAGCCCTTGTCTAATTCCTTTCTGAGTTTGCAGAAGGCATCCCTCAGTTCCCAGGTGAACTTCTGATATTTATTGCACCTTCCTTTTTGCACCTTCCTGGACTGAATCGAGTGGCAGGGGTATGGTGCAAGAGGAGCAATTTACCATTGCTCACGGCAGGCACAGATGCCAGCATTTACAGGATTCTTGCAAGCTTTGATTTCCAAATAGCTATATGGTTATGTACTACTAACATCATTGTGCCCTGAAGATTCAGCCCTTTGTCCTCCAGTTCACATACATGAAAAGTACCACCAATACATCAAAGAATAATCTGTCTAGTTCTTATCACAAGTTTCTGCTACAGCTGACAGATGGCTCGGTTCTTACAAGTGGAAGAAAAGCCATTTCCTAGCTGACCCCAAATACTTGGGCTTAATTGGTACACCTCTCAAAGAATTCAAGAATAGTAAAATGGGGGCAGTATGAATTCTCTCTCTGAAAAGAAAATAAATAATGGAGGGAAACATACAGGTCAAGTAATTAATTAGTATTGTCCAGGCCATATTTGAAAGATACTAGATAGAGTGCACATCCGTATTTCCCTTCTAGAGCCCTGAGCCTTAACATTCAAAATAACCTCAGCTGCCAATTAACTGCAGTCCCTATAAAGCCCACCTATTGCAATGAGGAATCTGACAGTCACTAGTGGGGAAAGTGCAATGAAAAGGTTTAAGTTGCCATTGTCATTTGACAAATGTTTAAGAAGTAACTTTAATTCTTTTTCTTGAATAATAATTTTTCATTTTTAAATATCCTAAGTGGAGGAGTGCCTGTAAATTCTGATGGATGTCCTATGATATGAAGTTCAAGAGTATCAGTATCTAAACTGCAAGCAATTAAAAAGAGACTAGCATCAACAGCAATCACAACTGGAAACATTTCTTAAATTGTTGTCTAAATTATTCAGTCAAATATCTAAACAAAAATTATTTTCTAAATGATATACATGGAGCTTTAGTTACTAAATGCAAATCCAGACACGCTAATTTGATTACACATTTCTGGCATGCCATCAAGGTACAGAAAAATGCCACATGTGCTTGTCTGCCTAACTTCAACTAGCGATGATTCAGATCATAATTATTCAGAATCTTTAATTTTTTTTTTTTTTTTTTTTTTTTTTTTTTTTTTTTTTGGTGATCTGAGTAAGTTCAAGGAAATCACTTCTCACTTGTGGATATTTTGTGAAAAAAGCAAAACTTTAATGAAATTACTTCTAACTATCTGAGCTACTTTTATATAAAAAGATGGCATGCAGGACCTCCAGCTGTAGAGTTCCCAGGTCACAAAAAATGGCTCTAAGGACCTGCAGCAGGATTTAGATTATGTCAAGGAAAGCTACAACCTTCTAAACTATCAAACAGATATTTTTAGATAGATGTGAAAGATATATGTCATTTTCAAGCTTAGGAAAAAAGAAAGTTAACAACAAAAGCTTCCATGATGACTTTTAATTTTATTTTGTATTTCTAGCATTACTAAATAAGCAAGCTGCAGTGGTCAGTGATACTTTGCCTACATACTATTATCAACATCTGTTGAATATCTGTAGTATTAACATACTAAATATTCAAAGCAACTTACCTTTTTAGACTGGAGGGAAAATCTGAGGTTTTCAGCTTGGTCAGCCATATTTCCAATTTTTAGCTTTTGACTATGTTATTTTAAATAGCTGCAGAACTACCATTTCTTGTAAAAGAAATCTGCAGAGAGTAATAGCCATCAGTACGTGCCCCCCTCTCTGAGGCTAACAGCCCCTAAAATTAAACCAATATTCTACAAGAAATTGTAACCAACTCCCTCTAGCTCAAGTATCAGCTATATGTTGATGTACAGCTGACTACTCATTGTTCATCCCTCTCTACTCTTCTTTCTCCCCATATTCCTAAGACTTACTAGCAAAAGACAGTTCCATTGTACTGACTCAACATCAGTTTGTGCAATCCTTACAGTAATTCTAAATCCCTTTGAAAAAGCAAACAAGAAGCACATTTTCTTTCAGACAACACAGACAATTTATCTGCATTGTAAAAGAAATGTTGTTTTAAAAGCTAATTGTAACCACTCAGCAGTATTGTCGCTTGTACTGCCCGGCTCCCAGAAAATGATTAACAGCATAGTATGGGACAGGCTGCTTCCCTCCTTCATAGCCAACCCAGCTAACTAAGGATGTGTACAGTTTTCAGACAATATAGGACTATTCAGATCCCCATTCTGGCCCGATTCTTTATGTCCCTATTAACTGATCTGCAGCTGTACAAACAGCAGTGTTTCACCAGCATACAGCCTCCTTCACTACAATTTATCTCATTCAACAGCACTTCCATGAGCTTAAATAAGCCCCACATCTGAAAAACAGTAACAAATACCATCAAGACATACTCCTGGCTATACAAAAAGATAACTGCAGGTCTCAAACAGCAAACTGCATGACAGTCTGTCTACCGCATCTCCACAAAGGGGTTTTGCTGAAATCGCAAGTCATGGGAACTCTGAGGGGCCATGTGTTGGTTTTATGAATATTCTGACTCATTATCAGGTTCTGTTCTCAAAACAGAAAACAGCACTGTATAAATTTTGCCATATACCCAGTACAGCCATCAACAAAAGCCACCATTTATTTCTCCAGGTAGAAAAGGTTTCCCCAGCTGTGCTAAGAATGCCATCATTTTCCCAGATAAACTATTACACTGATGAGAAGACTGTAATTTCTAAAGAAAAGTCTGGAAAAGACTTGTTTTTGCAAATTTACAAAACAAGTCAGCTAACACAAGCAAATAGTACCTCTCTCACAGCTGACAGCCCTGGCTGGCAGCAGGTTGTAACTCATTTTCATGCTTCCCCCTACAATCTTTTGGGGTACTTTAGGGTAAAAGAGACAAGAGAAAAACAGAAGAGACTGATTCAGATACATTTGAGTAACACACTCACCCAATCCATTGCTGCAACCAATTCACTTTACAATGGGTCAGCCACGCTAAATCACTCTGGATTGTCTTTGCACAGATATCTCAAGGCACAGTTTTGCATCTTAGTTGTTCAAAACATTCAGCAGGGTAGCACTTGAATGAAAAGCTTTTTATATTGCTGCTGCTCAGAGCTACTGTGTTTTTCAGAAAGCATTAAATCTTACCCAGATCAAAATCACAGGTTAAATACAGAAGGAAAAAAATGGCATCAATGTTGAAAATTCTTCTAACAGAACTTAATTTCAGAAAGTGTCCTTTTTTAATCTCTTAAAACACAGTTGCCTTAGTTACTGAATATTTCAGAAAAGTTAAATTACCTGAAGTTTTCCCCATAACTGATATAGAGAACATACTTTTAATATTAGCCAAAAAAATAGCTTTATACCTTATAGAAATTATGATTTTAATCATTCATAGTTCAAGAAAAGGAAGGGATTTATTTTTAGGAAATAATTTACAGCTCACAAAGAATGGGAAATGTGAACACTAGACCTTATTTTTCTAAGGTGGTGATGTTTACATCTTTAACATATATTATTTCTCATTTGATTTAGAATGTAGCACGAGATAAGTCAATTTTACTAAGCATACTGGAAGACCTTTGAACGTCCTGTTAGAGTTATTGTGTCTCACTAACGCAAAGGAAAAAGGCGAGGGACAGGAGGGAACACATTCAACTCTGACAACAGCTAGCAGAAGTTATGGCCTAAGTTCATTTCCAAGAACGTAGCTAGCCCCTTTAACACAATAAAACAAAGCAGTTGATGGGTGAAGCAGTCTTTTCTTTCTTCCCCTCCCTTTTTGAACTGCCTCCCTTGGCTGGGAGAGAAAATGCTGAGGCTCCCCTGCCCTGAATGCCTGGCCCTGGTCCAAGCTGC
This sequence comes from Balearica regulorum gibbericeps, assembly GCF_011004875.1. Lineage (NCBI taxonomy): Eukaryota > Metazoa > Chordata > Aves > Gruiformes > Gruidae > Balearica > Balearica regulorum. Next base: position 13,665,480 of record NC_046189.1, on the reverse strand, counting down.
ACTTAATGAGGTCTTGGCAACTCCCCGGCACTGCAGACGCCTCTCCAGCACCGCAACCAGCCTTCATCAAACAGACAAGAACCGCGGGCAAGGCTGCGCCTGACAGCAGGGCTTTTGCTTCCAAAATAAAGAGACAAATAGACAATCTAGAATATCATATACCCCAGACTTTATCTGAGCTAATCCAATGTCACTTCAACTCTTCTCCAAGGAAAGTGAAAGTCAGTACATTATAACAATTAACAAGGTTTACATATACTGCTATTCAAGTCAGATAACATTTGATGCAAAAGAAACCCTTCCAATTTAAATTCTTAGAAATCCAGGTACCTATTTAACATTTGAAACAAAAAATATGAAATCAGTAGTAGTCAAGTAATGCTGATTTCTTTTCTAAGCATCACTGATAGTGCAAATCACTACGACAGACATCAAGTTCTACAAGACAGGAGATTCTTCTGCTAAACAAGTATCAAAATTCTCAACTAAAGAAACAATACAATAATACATTAGTGACACTACTCAATATAATTTCCTCAAGAATGTAATGCTCACTCATACTTCCACATTTTTTAAATTACTGTAATTTTCATGCTTCATATCCATATTTTAGATGATTTCCTTTTCTGACTGATTACAAGCTTGGTTTAAAAATTAATTTTAAAAAAAGATTACACTACAACCTAACTATATAATAGAGAGCAGTTTCTCAGCTTCCAAGCTGCTCTACATCTAATTTCAAGAAAAAAAAGAAAAAAAAATAGCCAAAATGTAATGAACAGTGCACAGAAAGTGCTCTCTCTTGCCTAGTTATAGAGTGGGATTTTCCTGTTTGGGTCAGGGGTTTATTTATTTGGAAAGAAATATCACTTTTCTCTACAATAATTTGCAAATTTTATTAAAATCGTAATTTAATTGAGTTTGACCTACCATCTCATATTACAGGGTATAACGCAAATCCTTGCTAACACGACTCAAAACATTTGCTTTCCAAAAGATCGCTCACTCACAGGAGACATGTTGCATGAAACCATACGTTCAGATCCCACTGGCAGCCAAGTGCCATCTGAAAAGTGTAACTTTAGTGAATTATCAGCAATGAACCAATGAAGAATCCCATCTCCTTGGGCTCAACGTCAGCACTATCCAAGCTCAAAACTAGCACGTAGGAAGTTTACTTCCTTTACCGCTGATACTTCCCTTTACCGTCTTATGTTGAAAGCAGTTCTCAGCCCAAGTCTTTTGTTTTACACACATAAATTGTATATACATAGTAAGTATACAGTATTTAGCAAAAGCTTACATTAAAAGACATGGCTGCATTTTGTTTGTAATATCTAATGAACGTACCAAGTAAATCCTAGGTTAGGACTGGAACTTGCTCTCTCCACCCAGGCAAGCCTTGTCCAAATGGAGCAAGCTTTTCCCAAAGGTAAGGGAGAAGGTTGCTGCTTGATCACGTATGACTCAACAGGGGAACCAGATTCATGCGTTTCACATTGTCATTACATAAATACAGCAAGAGACTGTACCTAGTAAAATATGTGGATGAGCTTTAGCAAGTACAAAGTGGAATCGCAATAAATGTGACAGGTAACATCTAACATCTCCCCACTGCTGGGAAGGCCGGAAGGGTGTGCAAGGGCTCTCCAGCTAACACTTGGCAAGACGACTTTGTTTCCTAGGAAAGGCATTTCATAGCATGCTGTTCAATGAAGCACTGCATTTGGATAATTTTGCAAAGGCAAAACATTTAATTAAATACAGTAGTTAACAGCACAAACAGGGTATGGGAAATGTGAACAGCAAACAAAGGAGCATGGACAAGAGTACAAGAAAGGAAGGCAAAGGGTTCAAGAGAAAGGATGCCGGAAGGTAACAGGTAAGAAGTCCATCTGCCCAAAAGTGGTAAAGCACTATCTAGGTTACCATTGCTGTGACAATCCATTCCTATGTCACTCACAAATTATATTTCAATTTGTGCATAACACTGCTATCAACCGAAATGCAAAATCACATTTATACCTCAATAATGATTTTGTGTATTGGATATCATTAATTTTAAATTGAATTAGCAATCCACCGTATGGTATTGAAGACAAGGTTTGCACTAACATCATCATCTCACTTTGTTAATTTCAGACTATGAAATATATACAAATTAACACCTGTGAAATGCAAAAATAAGGATTTATATGTAAGGATATTTGAGAAGAGACACCAATTCTGCATAATTAACAGCATGGAAGACACTGAAATGTTTGCTCTTCTTAACAATATCCAGCAACCTGTAATTTAGCAAGCTGCTATCATGAAAAACCTGTTATTCCATTTATCATTTTCTCACCAAACTGGACTAAAATTTTAGTCTGGATTTCATTTAAATCTGCCTTTGTAACGGTGCAGCTGAATACCATTCCATAATCACACCACCGAATATTTGCTATGCAGGCTATATTTTGAGACAGAAGGAGGTGAAAGACCTTTTCCTTTAGATACACTAAAGTAGCCTTTGAATCGGACTGAGAGTGAAAAGGAATCAACAATGCCCACATCAGGGTAATGAAGCAGAAAAGCAGCAGGATCAGCAGCAGCAGAGGAAAGGAGTGGTGAGGAAGCTGGACCCCCCCCCCCAAGCAGGATGGCACCCAGTGCCTACGTGACAACACGACAAAAACCGGGTAAGGCTTCAGGTTAAGGCCATTCACATTCCAAGTCTTCCTTCTCCACTGGGCAACTGTGTGCTTTTGAAAACCGCACTTGTTATTTATTTGTACAACCACTCTTTTGTAGCACAAATCCATTGTGCAATGTTTAACATGAAGTAGACAGGGAAAACGCACAACACTGACCTCTTGCCATTCTTAATGTATGGGCAAAATGATCAGAAGACCTTTATTTTCAGTATGAGACAAAAGATTTTTCCCAATGACCCAACACACATCATTTACAAGGATTATCCTGCTGGTTAAAAGGCATTTCAGCTAGCTGACTGCTCAGGGTATGAAAAGGTTTCAGGCTGTTACATTAGTTTCCCTCCAGCTATTCACTTGGTGCCAGTAACAGAGTAAAGTATTTTTGAAACCCTGCACTTACATTGCATATGTTTTTTGGATAATTTCCAATACTGACCACTTTCAGATGTTAGATACACAAACGTCTAATATTTTCCAGTACCATTTTCTGGCTTCTAAGCATCAGCAGCTTAGGACTTTCCAAGTCAGAGATTATACCATTTTGTGTAAAAAAACCTATAGAAATTTTTCTTCTACAGATATGTATGGAGTATTGAGGTCAAGCAATTTGAAATTGAAATGCATTTCAATACCCTTTAATGTCATTCATCAATATTCCTTTCAGGATGGTAATGGCATGAAATACCTTGCAGTAAAAACAACAACAAACCATTTTGGTAGCTATGACCTCCTTCCATCTTGAAAGATTGACATCTTTCTCTAGGGTTGGAATAGACAATTATAGCCTTAATACATGTAAGCTCCTGTTAAAAACGTCTGTAATTCACTACCACAACCATCTGTTTACCAGGTCATAGAAAAAAAAAAAAAAAAAGAATTATCCAACTGTATAAAAGTCCATTATAAAGCATTACTTTAGACAAAAGCAATTAATTGCCAAGAAAAATCTGACTTTATGCAAATCCAAGCCATTTATTATGAACACAAGATCAATGTCTTGGTTTGGCTTAACATTCAAGACCAGTATTTAGCAGAACATAAGCATATCCTTAACTTTGTGCTTAACATTAAGGATTCATTAATTTTCCATTGTATATGGCCCAAGAAATTATGATTTTGAACCTGATATTTAGCAAGTTTGCAATAGATATAAATACAATGACAAAGTCAATAGTCTTTAACTCCTTCACTTTTTTCTCTCTCACACTATTATCTCTAAAAATCATAGAGCTGTCTAGCATCAAGTAAGGTTGTATCAATCCCTTATTTTCCTTCATAAATGCAAATGACTTGCTTAAAATCTCAAGTTTTTAAGGTATTACTTGCACATTCTGCTGTATGTAATGCTTACAGCTTATCCAAACATGATGCAAAACCAGAGTAACAGCTTGTGTCCATAAGGCAGCTGTCGCTTTACCAAATAATCCAAAAAGGAGCAACAGATGAAATGGGGGGGGGAGAAAAAGAAAAAAAGTCACAATCAATTCTTCAGCAGGAAATCTTTAAATTATAAATAGGTTAAGTAAAAGCTTATATAAAACTGCTGACCATTCAATTTAAACAAGTACTTTTTTAGAACAGCAACAGTATTAGCTTTTTTAATCACTTACCACTTTAAAAGACATCAAATACAATTCAGTAGTAGAGCTAGAAACAGTTCATCAGAGCTCTGCAAATTTGCTGTTTAAATGTCTCCTACTATCACTTACTATTTCTCCCACTTTATTCGATAAGTCTTTCAAAAACCAATCTATGTGTGCAGTATACTTTGCAAATAATTATGCACATCATTTACATATATTTATTATTTACATTTGCTTATTATCTTAAGTAACCAAAGGCTCACAAACCCAAAAAGTTTAAAAAGCCTTTACCCTCCTGCTGCCAGGGATTAGCATATTTAAGCATTCTAGGGAGGCTCACATGAAACAAAAGAGAAGGGCTGGAAAGCACCACAAAGCAATGCTTCTCAAGTAGAAATGAATCCTTTAAAATAAAAGGGAAAAAAAGGAAAAAACGCAACATTTATGCATTCACACCACTTGCTAGTTACCCAGTGACAAAAACAGAGTTAAAAAAAAATGACTGCAGAAATTCAAAAGATGATAACAAAAGTCAGTGTATCACACACAACCAGCTCAAACCTATTCAGTGCCTTTTTCCTTGCAGAAAATGTCTGCCCCAAAGCTCACTAAAAAGTACAATATAGGCAAGCCCTAAATGAGCCTCCTTCTCCTATAAATCAAGGAAACTACCAATGGGAATAGAGGATGAAAAAAAAAAAAAAAGAGAAATTTCTCTTTCTTTAGAGAAGAAGTTCCCAAAACATCAACCCTTAAGCCAAATTTTTAATTGAGGCAATGTAGTTTTAAACTTTTTAATATGGTTTTTACACATCAGCTGTGAGCTATCAACTCTCTTGTGCTCCGTGGACCACTTGTGGTTAGAGAAAGATTTTTTCTAATCAGCTGCTCAATAACTCTAGACAACCCTGTTATTCAGTAATCCAGGAATAATTCTCTCTTTCTCTCCTGGGGCCATTACACTGCCTCTTAAACCAAACTGAAGTAGGATTAGCACAATTTTGCCTTTTCCCCTCCCCTGCTTACTGCTGTTGCTCTTGAGCCAGAGCTGACACTCATGAAACTGCACAGTGAACCAATCCAGAGAGACAATCTGGGGAAAAAACAAACTGGGGGAGGAGGGGGAGGTTAGTTTTGAAAAGCCAGCTATCCGAAAGGTCTCACTGCATACTGAAGCACTGGTGCCGGCAGGGGAGATAAGGCAAGGCCAACTGGGAAGCAGGGCAGATGGGAGGCAAGTCGAAGTCAAGAAAGGTGGTTCCTGGCAGCTCAAGGTTTAGATCAACTTCAGCTGTCACAGAACTGCATCCTAGGCTTTGCTGCTTCCTTCAAAAGCAAATCAGACCATGTTAGAAATCTTCAAATGCAAAGAAACCAGTACTTTGGAGTCAATGGCCAGATCACCGAGATAGATATTTGTGCTCACCAAATGCTGGCTAGAGGAGTGTTAGAAAACAGTGATTCATCATTGTCTGATTGTTTCAGTATCCCACTGTGTGACAATCATCCACATTTCCAAGAATTAAAACCAAGAACTTTTAAATGGGGAAATTATTCTTAAAATCATTGACGTGATTGTCACAGGACTTTTACAGGAATTTTTTAGATGTTTAAGGTGTAACCTTGTCCTGTATGGAGTAACTGCAGTATAGAATTGTACAAAGAAGAGGAAACTACTAAACTTTCCCAGAGTAAATTCCACAGCACTTCATTCTTCAACTTCTGTGGAGCTGAAAGGCAACTCCGCCTATTTCACAGCAACCCATTACCACGTACATCCACCAAAAGACGAAGAAATTCCAAGTTTCTGCTTAAAGAAATGAGAAATAGGAAAAATCTGCTATGTTCCTGATATCACTTTAGGACACAAAATCTTCACTTGGCGCAATTCTTTTGAAGTGCTTTAATACAATTTTGATAGCTTGGTGAATTGACTTGTGGGTAGTCAATTTGCATATATTTTGATAGAATATGCAAAAAAGTTCTCTGAAGATCCCTTTAAATAAACTACAGAGAAAACATTCATTATTTCAGTAACTATTAATGAGAGAAGCTGTCCCAGAGAAATTAGACATCCATACACTCTCTGCATTAAAATTTAATTGGATTATTTACTAGCAATGTCATTTCCTTCCTGAAAACCATTTTACACTCATATCTGACAAGCCTCTAGAAACCCCTAGAAGCCAAGCAAAAAGTAGAGAAACTTACTGTAATTAAGTGTTTGAAAATAGAAGTTTGGGGCGGGGGAGAACCCCTACAACCAAAACACCCATACCAAAATACCAAAAACCAGATCTGGATTGTTGGGCAACCATCACTCAAATTGAAGAGAAAAAAAGGCGATGGGCCTGCTAGTCACAGGTGCCTGGATTCTCCCCAAATCTTATAACTCACCAGTTTTGGCCTTTTCAAACTTCCTATTCCCATACAGCTTCCTGCATGTAATTACTTCATACAGACATTTCCAAGCCATTTCTTAGTAGTAAATCTGTTACTTCCTTCTCTGTGTTGACCCTGAGTAACTTCACTCCTAATGACCTGGACAAATACCAGTGGACTTTGGAATTTTAAGTGTTGCCAATAATCAGACTTGCCTTTCCTTATACACAGGCATCCATGAAATTCAAGATTGCTTGTGCTGTAGTCCAATGCAAACACCTCAAGTCTTCCTCTAAGATAAGGTAAAGGCACTGAAGAGGGAGAGTTTCAAACAGAGCTGATGTATAAAAGACAGATTACGAAGCAAGACAATTGCACTGTATCACAACAAAATGACCTTAAATTAGTTTTATGAGAATGAACTTTGACAATAATGTAAGATAAAAAAGTGTTTGATCACTCAGAACATCTTTCCAATCTACTTAACCTAAATAGCTACTGAAATATGAAAAAATAAGCGGGCAAGTATTTCAGCTTGGAAAGCAGATGAATATCTCTGTAGCTGAAGGAAATTCAGATTTGAAGATTAGCTGTTACAGGCAAAATACACAGCAACTGATGCACTTTTTTCTGCAAGTCTTAAAAATTTGTGTCTTATGAACTTAACTAGTTAATCACCCAGATTTTGCATTACTAAGCTTTTATCTGCTTATACCTTGTAAGCCATTTTGCACATCACATAAATACTAAGTTATTCTACAAAGTTCTACAATAAGTTTCACATTTGAAATGTTCAGTAAAAGCATTATAATATTCTGTTGTTACAATCATTCATCTCATATTCAGAAGAATCATGCTTTACAAACAGATATAAATTATGTCCATCAGTCTGATTCATGTTTTAAGGGATGAGTTTAGATAGCCAGCTATGAACCTCTGGTCCAAGAACATAAAAGAAGAAATAGAGCCCATTCTGCAGCAGAGGGAAGTGTCACAGGCTCTTTAAATTTAAAATAGGATATAGATGAGTGTCATTAAGGAACCTAGTCACTCGCAGAATCTAAGTACATGCACAGATACTGCTTCAACATCTCACAGCCCTGAAGTTCCTGAATAAATACAGCAAGCAGGCAAAACTAAATTTCCTTCTCAGAATAATTGCCAGTAACATTGAAAATTTCACAGCACGGTACAAAAACACTGCACACACTCACTATTTAACACGTGTTGGAGCTGACCGACAGCAGGAGTCCCCATGAGCTGCTGTAACTCATCAGTCTGGCAGAAAACTAGGTCAGCAGCCCCACAAACATACTACTTAAATTTCTGCCAACTTGGTGACTTAAAGTTGTTTAATGAGGGGTTCCGGAAGAGTACAAGGGAGAGGAAGGAATACATAGCTAGGAGCAGGAGAGAAGCTGGAAGAGACATCTCTCCTAATAGATTGCTGCTGTAGAAGGATGACTAAATCATCAGCTCTAGGAACTGCCATCTCCTGCCTGGTTCCTGAAGACCCTTGCCAGAATATGACAAATAACTGAGGACAAGTAAGAAAAGAACTGTAAGTACTCTTCTGCCTCTCCCTACCTCAAAGGGCACCTACTGACCAAACCTGAAATATCATTACTTGCAAGCATTTCTTAAAAAGCAAAAAACCCTGTGCAAAAATCAAATTCTGTGTTCACGGTTACATATTTACATGGCATCTTTAAAACGACATTAAATACCATCTCCATAGAGAAATAATTTCTATTCACCCTGAAATGAAAAAAAAAGGGGGGGGGGGGGGGGGGGGGGGAGAAGGAAGACAGAAATGTATTTCTGGATACCTAAAAGAAGTGCAGCTAGAATTGTGTATTAAACCTTTTGGAATAGAGTAACAGACTATCTCATGGCCTACTTGATTTTCAAGGTAACAGTGAACCTGTTCTACCAACACAAACTGCTCACTAAAACAAAAATGGTATGAATGGTGAAGGTGTAACACCATTTGCAAATCATGATGAGCTCAGCTTCACAAAACCTTTGCTTCCAGTTAGCTGCCTAGCTTACACACCAGTCCTGAAGTTTTCACTTTGCCCCACCCGCTACTAGAGCATCAGAAACAGATTATGTTTCTCAACCATTGAAATGCGGAGATTTTGTCCCACCAAATGACTATCTGTAGCTGAAAGGTTTTAAAGTATTGTCTAGCTATGATGGACTATTTTTACATATATATTCTATGAACGCTGCTCAGTTGTGGCTGTTAAGAATGCCAACGATAGGTAATTCACTTATGAAAAGGTAAGTTACATAGAACTGTTCAAAAATTGACTGCATAGTCTTATCTAAAACATGAGCCATGACAAGTCAGAAAAAACTTACTATTATGTTTCAGTGGTATATATTAGCTCTGAAACCAACTGTTTCCTGTGGGATAATGGCTTGCTTTTAATGAAATCATAAAGAAATCACAGTAAATAGTTAAGGATTAGAAAAACAAGGCAAGATATCTATTACTGTTTATGAAGAATATTTAGAGAGGTCCACAAGAGTTTGTCTGTGTGTGTGTAATCTACTTTCAAAACTCATTTCTCTCAGCTTCACAACTTTTGAAAACATATCATACCCATAATCACTGTAACCCCTGTAAAAACAGGCAAATAAGTTATAGTAATAAATACTGTTAAATATTTGATCTTGAAGTTAAGTTCAACTGCACACGTAAAAACTTCCACAGACTGTTTTTAAAGATGTACTGACATAACCTAGAGCCAGTAAGGATAATACCAGATAATAAATTGAAGTTTGTAGTAACTGAATATTTGAAAGCACCAGGAATACATGAGATAGTGAAATTCAGGTTCTTCTGAAATTTCCCTTAAAGTACAGTTGTTCGTTTCTGCTGGGTTTCTCCCTTGTACCCATGCAAGACAGCTAGCTACCTCTGCCTCATGTTCTGTTCAGACGAGGATATGGGCTACATAATCCAGGCATGAGAGTCACAGCAGAGCTTTTTAATCTGCTAACAAGTCTGTTCTCAGTCAGGTTTCTGCCCAGGGCGTGGAGGGTGGGAGCAGTTTTGGAGGTGGAGTGGAAGGACTCTAGTTTTGTTGCTGTTGTTGTTTTAAATATAGTATTTCAGCCATACCAAGAGCGGTCCGCATACCCAGTTTCTAAATGAGCTTGACTTGAACTGAAGTGACCTTGCCTCCTCAGCATTGAAAAGAGGATCTGTGAAACTCTTCCAAGTTCTTGATAAGCAAAACCATAGTAGCAATTATTAGAAGTAGAAGATGCTATGACGATCACACATTTTAGTCACCTTATAGACAAAACCAGAAAGCTCTACAAGGGCTGCAGTATCAGATGATGAACACAAACCCAGCCAGTACTTCAGAAAACCCGATCTGACCTTCTGGCTGACTGCCACAAAATCTTTACTTCATTTAAATTCTGCTCTGATTCTACTCTCTATTGTTTCATTGCTTTAGGGAGCTTTCACTTCACAATGAGGGCACCTCTGCCAATCTAGCCCTGCCTCTGTAAATAATTTACCGGTTACATGATTTCATCATAAACAGTGACTGGAACTGCAGCACTGGGGAATTTAAAACCTGAGTGTCAAAACGTCCACTTACCAGAATCCCCCCCCAACAGCCAGAGTCCTATCAGTGGCCCTTAGGCCATGTCTGGCAGACCTGGTGCAGGTCTCTGCTTGCTGCAGGAACCACCAAATTAGGTTTCATCACGATAGGGGTGAAACTCCCCTCCAAGAAGGGTAGCTACTTCAACACAGCCACTGTAAGCTTCAAATGGAATACATTGATAAAGCAAGGAGAAGGGGCACTCTACACCAATTCCCCCCGCCATGTGTCTTCGAGCCAGTCTCTCATATTCCTTTTAAGATTCATCATGTCTCATGCTGGCTCCCTTGGAAAACTAAGCTGCCTGATGCAGACTCTTAAAAATATGGAGGGGGCAAGGAGGCATCTCATCCATACCAGCCAGCTGCACCCCTTCACCTGTGTAAGCCACTAAAAACTGTACCACAAGAGGAATTATGACAAGAATACTTGTATTCCTCCTGTAAAGGCCTTTAGAACAATGTTTCCTATGCAAAACTAGTTGTCAGACATACAGTTTGTGTCACCAGGGCAGTCCCAGAGAGAGAATGCAAAAATCTCTCCACAGGGATGTAAGGTTTTGTTATTTGAAAGCATGACTGTAAAACTCCAAGCACGTGCAGCTCTGGAGAAGTTTATGCTCTGCATGAAGACGTGTAACTTGTGAATGGATCCATTAAAAACACTCATCTGAATACAAGTCCTTCTGTTTACAGAGCAGAAAGAAGACGGAGCAGTCACTAGAATACCATCCTCCGCAGCCAGCAACTTCTTTGAGAAGCATCAGGAGTGGGGACAAGCTGCAGAACAGCAGTGATGTGAACCTTCATTGCTAGATAATGGAGTGCTTGCTTATCTTCTTCAAAAAATTTTTGCTAGGAGTTACAGATTTCTCTCTGCAAACTCCATGAAATTATTTTACTGAGTCCTGTATTTATATTGTTTTAATTTATTAATAACATTACAAAAAAAAAAAATCAAGCAGAAGGAAAGTTTTCATCGAAATTGCAAAACAGTGGAAGACAGGGTGGCAATAAGTCAAATAGGTTATAAATATTTGCATTAACACGCTAGGTCTGATTTGTCATTGGCTTTTTATCATGATTTGGTTTTGTTAAACTGACCACCACCACAAGTATTCCTGTTCTAGTTTATCTTCACAGTATTTCAGCTCAGTATGTTCATATACATAACCTGAAATTCAAGTTTTAGGATCTCTTCTAAACTAATTGCATTGTTAACCAATGTTCAATGTTAGCCAATTAAGGACAGCACTAAAGGACAGTTTGGTTGACATTATTTATATTTACTTACTTTTAATTTGAAAGGGGAGGGAATAATTAGATTTATTATAACCAAGCCTGGAACTCTGCCTGTAATTAAGGATCTGACACATCTCAGAAGAACTCTATTTTCAGTTGCTTAAGACATTTGCCAAACTATCAGTGTGGTCACAGATTTCATACAACAAGTGTTCTTCTACTATTTCACTTAGAAATGAAAAACAGATTCTGTTAAAATGATGCTATCATGCCTGAGAGTAAGACTAGAAAAAATAGCTTGTGGAGTCCATATTAAAATACTTTTTGAAAGTATTCTGTTGACGAATTCTAAAACTGGAAGAAGCTGAATTTAAGATGTGGCAGACGGGCTGCCTCATACCAAGGGTGTGGCTTTTGGTTGGTTTGCGGCTAGCTTGTTTTTTCTTTTGGGGAAGTGGAAGGGGAATAGAGGGAGGATTGCTCATTTTCTTGACAAAGTACCAAAATTATAGGCCTCTGAAAAACTTCAGAAGAGGTTGTTAGTTTGGAAACTCAATTTTTCACAGACCAGCAGCACTGGACACGTTCTACAGTCTCTCTAGGACACTGGATTGTTGCACGCGCTGCTTCCATAGGCAGGTAAAAATGTGCCTAGCTGCTTTATGAACAAGCTGAGGTAAATTTACCTTCAGTTTCTCCTCCAGCAGCCAAGCACCTACTCTGGTAAAACTGGAACTAAAAGCACAACTCTCTCCTAAGCTCCTTGCTCTTGCTAGGAAAGCACACAAAATAGGAAGAAACCAAAATACTAAGAATGCTAATATGTGAAAAGCAGAGAGAAGACAGAACACAGGCCAGTGGAGAAAGCAGCAGTGGTGCAAAAGCAGAACACGTCAAAATCAAATGAAAAAAAAAAAATCAAAAGCCAGGGAGAAGATGCAACTGAAATAGAGAAGAGAGATTGGAAATGCCTGTAGTCTCCAATAAAGAGCTGCTCTGCCTTGTAGAAGCAGTTTGCTCTCCCCCTTTGTGCCCTCCCCAGCCCCCCACCCCCCTTTTTTTTTTTTGGCTCACCCTCCAGGTACCTGGCATTTATTCTATGATTCTACTCACAATGCTGTGCTTAGGAAAAAAATATTATTGTGTTAAACAGTAGGAAATAAACTGCTAGGTTCAAAGCATACAGCAAGAGATTTTTTTTTAATGACATCTTGTTTTCTATATATAAATTTTTGGGTTTGGGGCTGTTGGGTTTTTTTCTTTTTTTTTTTTTTTTAAATTAATTGTTTCCATATCCTTATTGCAGGCAGCTCTCACCAGGGTATCTGGATGCGAGACAGCCTGTAAGACTGATTTTTCAGTCTTTTCTCTCTTCTTCCTTAGGACTCTTTGTAATCTTTTTCCTGGTAATCAGTGGAGTTAAATCTCAAAATTTTAAGAACATCATTAAATGCTCCTCTAATTCATCCAAAAATACTGATAAGATGTGGTATAAGGAGAATCAGCATTACAGAAGAAGGTACACCACTTCAAGGGAGAAAGTCTTTCCAAATGTATACAGACTCTAAAGTTTCTAGCAGTGCTCATTTATGGAATCAAACAATCTCCCAACAAGATGAGCAACAATGTCCAAACTGAAATTAAAATAACTCTTATCCCATAGGATGAAATCATTTGGGCAGAACTAGGGATAGAATAATTATCCAGTGGCTACAGGATGAGCGTACGAGTGCAGAACTCAAGCAGTATTCCACCAAAGACAACCAAAGATGATTTGAGGCAAGCCACTCTTTGTGTCTCAATTCCTCATCAGAAAAATGAGCGGATAACACAGCCCTATCTTACCTGGATATATTCCCTGCTTGTTATCTGGCACTCAGAATAACACAGACTAAGAACTCTATTATTCTTTAGCATTCGTGAGGATAGCAGTAGCAGGGAGTATTTGTTTTAAAGAAAACAAAAGCTTACAGACGTTTCATTAAAGAAACTGCCCATCCCTGGCAAGGCTTAATCTTTCACATGAGAAAGGGCTACATGGAGTTCTAATATTTAACTGAACAGAGAGATTCCAATGCTTCAAATGTCTGATTTTAAGAGACAATTCAGCTAGCTTATATTTGCATGCAGTAGTATTTAATTACATCAACAAAAATGGTAGAATACAATGTATTTTTAATCAATTGGCTGTCTGCAGATTCTTCTGTGTTTGGTACCAAACAAAACTACATACAAGGGAAACAGAACTGAGAGAAGGAACATGTTCATACTGTGGGAGAGACAGGTAATTACACACAAACTGTGTGCATGTGTCAGGCTAACATCAAAAGTCAACTACTTAAGATTTACTAAAAATCTACAATGACTTTAAGCAGAACACAATTCCTCTCTGTGCAACCTCTTCCAGTGACTAACTCAATTTTTTTTTTTTTAATGTGCTTAAAGAAGTCTTTTTTACATTGCTCTTGTGAGGAGGATTCATTCTCCACACCAGTCTAGTGCCTAGAGCTTCAGTCATTCAGCCACAGAGAAAAATTAGGAAGGAAAAAAGTTTATCTCAAATTATGTCATCAGCGTTCTTGCATCTCAGTAGCTTTTCTTGTGCTTCCAAGCAGTAAAATCATTGAAATAACCTTTTCTGTTACAGATCTCTTACGTTTTCATCTATGAACCAATACTATAGCATACATTCTTCTATTTTCATCCACTATTCATCCATATGCCACAACGGTCTTGATACTTTTAATTCTACTGTACTTTTTTATTAATACAGTTTGAAATCTGCACCTAGTTCGCATGTTTCTCCCACAGTAAAGAAACTATAGTTCAGTGCCCATGGTCCATTCCTAATGGTTTTAATATGGCAATAGTGTAAGGTTTGGCAACTAGCATATTTTAATTCAGGAATTTAGTAACACTACATCCTCCTTTTTGGAACTTGGATGCTAAAAGTTCCAACTGTCCAAAGATGACTTAAAATGTTGTCTCGTAATTCCAAAGTCACTAATTTTAAGACCATAATCATCCTGCTCTCTCTCACACACAATGAGCCTTAAGAAAACTTACAAAGCTCACTATTAGCAAAAATAGGGAGTGAAAATCAGTTGATTACAAGAAAAAATAGCCACAACTACCTTAAAGTTTCATCATAGTATATACAGCTTAAAATTCAAACTGCAATGAGAAACTGGCACTATCTGAGTAAACCCATATAATCCACTTTCATTGATTCTCAGATAGCAGCCCACTGGATTCCCTCACACTAAACTCAGTACCTGAGATGTGAAAAATTAATAGCTTCAGAAAAGGTTAATAGAAAATGCTCTTAGGGTTTCATATGCTTGTTTAAATATCCTCTGTGTCTAGGAGTTTCTTAAAAGCTACAGGGAAGGCAGGGCTCAGAGTAATTTTACATATACTAGTATTAGACACCAAAACACAGCAGTAACGTAATTGGATAATGCTAAGGCTCAAATTACCTCTTCTCCCTCCTACACAGGCAGAACAGGCACTTGGAGAACATCTGACAGAAGAGTGAATAAAAGGGGAAAAACTCAAAGGAAATACATAAAGATCAAAAAAGGAAATAAGAGTAATGAAATTTCAGCAATGTGCTCATATCCCTTACATTTTGTTTATACTTGCAATAAGAAAACAAGGATACTCACTGTCGAAAGAAGAGAAAAAAGTTACATAGGGAATGTTCTAGTTTACTGCTGCTTCTAAGAAATGCAGTGAAAGCATGTCAGGGTACAGACACTTGGATTTGCTAATTTAGAAACAGATACAGCTTGAGATTCAAAATTCACTTTCATCTGAAATAAGGAACATCCACCATGTGCCTACCAAAAAAGCACCACATTTTTGCTGAATCATTAAAATATAGTCACATAGTTGGGCAATTGTACACACTACCAAAAAAAAAAAATCTATTTAGTCATTTGTTCAGCTGTCTTAGCTGCTTATTAAACTTCACAGGAGCAGTGCAATCAGACAGACAAAGAGAATGATACAAAACAACAGATATTTGGAATCTGTGGCCTTATCGAGGTTACAAATTGAAGAAATTGAGAGGTCAGGAATGATTATAAAAAATTCAGTTTAACTAAGCAGAATTCAAAGGGCAGTAAGGTAAAACACAAGGTAAAACAAATTATTTCAAATGAGAATGGTTTTTCTTTTGAACTATTTGTTCACAGAGAGTAGTTAATAGTGGTAAGAAATTAATAAATGCATTTCTAAATCTTCTAAAAGACAAAGTTTCATTTTAAAAATGGTATCCTTGATAGTTGTATGTTTTGCAATAAAATCACTACTTTTCACAACTTTTCTCCGTAAGTATAGTTTTAATAAGTACAATGCTTTCACAAACAGCTTTCAATTACAAGATGCTCAGAAGAACCACCAGTTTGAGATCATAATGAAAGAAACCCAAAATGATGAAGTGGACAATGGCCCAGCAGCCAGTAAACCAGAGATCTGCTCCTCTTCGCTGGTGGTAGCATACTAAGCAACAGCTAGATACTTCATTTCACTATGGTCCTCCTTCCATCCATTGTCTATGTAGTTTGTAAGTACTCTCATGCTTTTCCTCATTACAATCACAGTTATGCCTCAATGCTTTTTTTTTTTCTTTTAAGCATCTGTACTGCAATAATCAGTTGTGTGCAGAGCACATGTTTTCAAAACACAATTGGTGTCTCAGAACAGAATATGCAGGGAATGAGACTTGTCTCCAGCTCCCAAGGAAAAAAAAAAAAACATTTATGGCAACTCAGACAATTGCTTAGAGGGGAAAAGCAGCTATTTTTAAGTATTTTGCTTAGTGGCTGCACTTGAGGGAGGCTCCCATTTCCTTTCTTCGTCTTATGTAGCAGCCATAACTACTATTTCCTTTTCCTTCAGCTACTTTTACAAAATATCTGGGCTTGCAGCTTGCAACAATGCACCGTTTTCAATACTGTCACAGATTCAAAGCAAAAGTCGAATACTGCTTCCAAACCAACTTCTGTCCTAAAGGGCAGCAGGCAACTTTACCTTTGAATGCATCTATTTCAGTTCCACACAGAAATAGCAAGCCTGAATTAGGTAAGGCCCTGAACACGAACCAGCAGGCCAGTCAGGGGACCCAGATTTAAGCTGCTGGTGCTCCCACTAGTAAGTGCAAAGGGGCTGCAGCTCTCACACAAAGGTATTTTGATTGTGCTGCGTAAGCACTGCTACTTGGTGTGATCATTTGCACTTTAAACAATTTAACTCAAGCACATGAATCTGTAGAGACAGACAGCACTGTATGGTTTGTCAGCTCCTGATAACCAAAAGCAAATATTTGGTGGATCATTACAGAGGAATTTAAGCCCTTCTCTCTAGGAGTATCATTGCTAAAGACCTAGTTAACTCTGACTCTAGCTTAATTCTCTTTATTTTAAACCTATGAGAGGTTTATTATCATATGCTAAAACAAGTCTTCTGCACTCCATAACAGAACAGGATGAATGCTACCATATGCCAGGTATGGAACAGGAGAGAGGAACTCTCTTTTTCCTCAAACGGAGACATTTGAGATAAGGACAGTCTTTGTATTCACATTTGTATACATTTTGTGAATAAAAAACGGAAGGATAGGAAGGGCAGAGCAAGCAAAGGCTACAGCAGTTCCAAGCTAACTTCCAAAGCCTGATCTCATCAGTCATGCACAATACAACTCTAAACACAAAGATGACAATTCAAAGCAATTCTAGCAGAACTACAAGGAAAGGTATCGGCTATCACAGTAATGGCTAGATACAGATCTCCAAGAAAGCAGGATTATTTTCTTTTTGAACTGTCACACCCTCTCTCTCCCCCATACAGTAGCTGACAACACTGAGAATAATTTTGGTTTTCTTCTACACAGAGTGGAAAAACATATATTACCACCTTGCCTTCCAAAAGTCCTTGAACCCTCTAATAAAACGCACTATAGGAGAAATAGTTGGGAAATCTGTGACATGGAACCTGTATATTCCCTAAGGACTGGAATAGCCCTTCACACAATTTTACCTTAACTGTCCCCCTCCCCAAATCCTAACCAAAGCGTCATATGATACTTCCAAAGCACTATTTAAATATATAACTGAAATCGCTTCCTTAATTACTCACTCAAGCTCATGCACGTTTAAAAGAAATTTAGTAGACAAGCCACCTCTCATGGGCTATGCTGAGCCAAGTTTATGTAGGTAATGACTGTCCTATACTGCCTCTAATCTCACCTCACTGCATTTCTCCCAGAACAAATTACACATTCAGAGAGGATCTGTCAATTAAGATTGTCAGAGTATGTGTTCTGCAATACAATAAAAGTAGAAAAATAAAAGAGCTCCACTTTTAGAAAGCATACCATAAGAGTTGGGGAAGCTAAGCATTCCTTTAGGGAAGAATAAACTTCAGTCTTTTGCACTTCCTTTACGCATCCCATTTGATCTGAGCACTTATCAAAATTCTCTTTTTAGTAACATGATACAACTCGTTTCTTTTCATTACAGCAAAGAGATGCATTAAAAAAAACAATGTTAAAGTTTAAATAAAAATGTCTTTTTACAATAACTGAAATGAGGGGAATAAGTGAAAACGAAGAAAGGAATACCAAGAAAGAAGCACAGATGAAGAACCACCTCCAAATTGGGGGATATAGCATCCAAGGGAAAGAGAGAAGCAGGAAGGTCTGCAACTACGAAAGTCTGTTCTCTGCAAGATCTTGAAATTACCCCTTTTTCCACCAAATGAGGCAGACATCCTGCAGAGAAAAATACTTTATAAAAGCTGTCACAATTATGCACAAAGCAGCTGAATTAAGGTCAGACAGATGGTTATAATAATGAGTCTTTTGGTTTTATGTGACTGATTTCATGTTTGGTTTTAATGCTCTGCTTTTAGGTAATTCTGGTTTTGCTAGTGAAAACAAAACTATAGAATTATGCTCATCCTCTGCTCATTACAACATTTGCAGCTTCCCTTCTTTAAGAGCTACACTTGGATCTTAATCTGCAGAGGGATTATCATCTCCTGCTCAAGCAGAACAACTCAGAAGAGAGAAGGAATGATGTCTACAAAACCAGATAAGATAACATACGAAATTACAGTGGGAATTTACTGTACATCAGATATTCTGCAGCAACTTTGCATGTGCATGGTCACAACTTCTTTCCAAGAACTACCTTACACTTACTGCAGGTTAGGAGCATGCACTCAGGCAATCAAAGCAAAGCAGTCAGCAAACTATTTTGTTTACATCTGAACTGATCCTGTTCCTTTACTTTCCTGTTCCGTTAGTTCGTGAGTTCTTAACATTTATCCTCAAGCTGTCAAGGAGCATCTCACTGGTTGTGCATCCTATGCTGTCAGGGGCATCTGCTACTCTGTTTGTCCTCATGTCACTGAGAAAACTTGAAAATACCTTTCCACACTTTTCTCAATAGCTCCACCATTTTTCCCCTCAGCAGTTGTCCCCAACTGATTCAGGTAACGTCTACATAGAAATCAAGCTAACAAATCCAGCAGAACTAATGAAACTGGGCTCAGCTTGTGTTACATCACATTTTACCTTTGCATTTTGATATGCCTTAGTAGACACATCCCCTTTAAAAAAAAAAAAAGTCCTTTTGTTGGAAACCTTGTTTGAAAAGTCAAAGCTTACTCTACTACTCTTCAGTTAACAGAGGGAGATTAGTCTCTCATGGTGTTTCCTAATATTCTTTGCTATAAAAGTGTATTTCAAACTTCCTCCCACCTCAACTAGATAACAAGCTTTTCATTCAATCAAATATATTAACTGTAAAGCACTTCATTAAACAATTTATTTCAAAAATCACCACTCCTATGAAATGAGAAGCAGCCAACATTCTGCAATCCAGATCGCATCCTTTGAAGTCAAGACCCTTAATTCCAGGAAGGGTATTGCTGGTGATTGCACTGAACTCTTGCCTTGCCTTTCCCTGTGCCCACCACAGCACATTCTTTAGCTGCAAGGTCACTTTTAAGAAGGTGATTAGCCTTCCTTGTTTGGTACAGGATGAATGATGCTCTCCTGCCTGTCTAGACTGAAACTTGATGGAATGCAGTTACCTCTGCACCTCAAGATTCCCACACCTCACAGAAGTGAGGCAAGAAGCCCCAGTGTTATCAATTAAGTACTGAAACTAACCGCTTTATGTAATTGCCACAAAGGAATTTACTATCAGATTTATCGCAGACGTCATCCTCCTTTGTTGTTATATATTTCAGCTAAAAGTAATAAATGTTTGTATGTGGCATTCCTAGATTATTTGAAACTATTTAGTTGCAATTATATGTTGAAAGCACATGTCAGTAACATAAAGATAAATGCATTACATGCTTATTCTAACCATCCTAAAAAAGAATAATAAAAACAAGGGTGGGGAGGGGTGGGCAAATCTAGGAGAATAATCAAGACACAAATACCTTGTCCTGTAATAACATTGGTAAACAGCCAGCCAGGATGTCTAGTTTTATCTGGGGAAGCAAGGATACTGCAATAGGCTTACTTCTCAGTGTTTCCTGGTAGTTTCACTAAAATGCCTCATCTCCAAAATCTGTCAAGTTCAAAGAACTAACTGTAAATTTGTATAAATGAATAAAGTGTTCAGAACACTGGAACAGTAAAAAGGCTGGTGGGATTATGCCAGCATCTTGTATAATAAGCATTTGAAAATAGAATATAACTGAACTTCATTGTCCCAAAGTGATTCTGGTTTTAAGCTTATAGCATGAACACAAAAATATGTGGGGGAAAAAAGCAACATTGAGAGGCTCATAACTGGCATCGCTTCAGCACAGAAAGGGAAAAGTGACTTATTTAAATATACACTTAAATACAGAACATTCACATACATTTTCATTTTCCCCTCAGTAATCAAATACAGAAGACAAGTTAGCTGATACAGTAAGAAGTTCAGAAAGTTAGAATTATCTTGATTAACTTCAATTAGAAGCCTCGCTAAAGGCTGTTGATGTATTCTGTTTGGTTTTTATTTGCATTATATGCATGAACATATTGCAGGAAAATTGGAAGTGATAAATAACAGTGTCATTAAATGTACATCAAATCCTGGTGTCTGAAAACTATGGATTTAACTACATTTTAACATTTGAAGTTGGCAGAAAATATACCACATGCACGACAAATACATGAAACCTGCTACCAAAAAGGAGCCACATCCCTTCTTCTTAGTAGTAAAGCAACGTTAAAACATAGGTACTATTTGTAAAACTCCATAGCAATTCAATCACTCAAATTAAGCATTACCTAAGATGCAGCACCAATTTTCACAAATATTTAATAACAATTTTATGGAAGATTAATCCTAACCCAATGCAAGGGGGTAAAGTCATAAAACGGATTGAGATTCTATGCAGATTCTTGTTTCAGTTAGTACAACTGTGGATTATTTGGGTTCTTTGTATAAAAATAAGCTCAGTAAAGTTTTGCATTATTTGCCACACAAAAACATTTTTTAAAAGTTAAAAAATTTAGTTTTCATTTGTTTCTTTACACTCCCAGCAGTTCAAACAAAAACCTGTTGCTGCTATTTTGATGGGTACTAGCTACGCACAGTGCGGTTCAGACACAATTCTGGGGGACGTATTCTGGATTTACTGGCAATTACCGATGCTTTCTTACTCTGCTAGTGCAAGCTTCTGTCTGTTACAGGACATACAGAAGGACTAAGAGTGTAACACACATTGCCCTGTGTGCTACACACAGTTCACCAGTCTTCCCAATTGGTCCCCCAATTTTTAATGAGAATCTTAATTAACTGTGGAGCTTTTTGACTTTTCTGCCTATCTTCTTCCCTCATTGGATCACCAGCTCGGTTCACAGTTCTGTTTACACCATGTTAAAAGACCATTCTTTATTCCTCTGCATGCCTTATTAAGTTCTCAGCTCAGTTCTTTTGTTATTAACTCTTCTCCCATCCTTCCAAAACCAGTCAGAAAATCAAGTTGTTGTCCATGATATCACTTGGACAATATCTGCCTCCTCTTGCAGGCCTTCACTTGCTTCAAGATGAAGGACTTTGTTTTGATGACTGCTTCAAAGTACATGACATCTGAATAGCTGCTTTCACATTTAACTCTTCCTCAGCAAGATCCAATTCAACATCCCTTTTACTGCATTCCCTCTTAAACAGCTCTAGATTTCCTCAGTGAAGTGACTTCTGCTCAGAATATGCTTGCTAGTCTCATAATGAGAGGCACTACTTATTATTCAAGTGTTTTAGGACCTCATTGCTTTATTTTTTTTCCCCTGCACATGGGAAAGGGAGAAAAAAATATTCTTGCATTCTCAAAGTGAAACCATGAAGATGTTTGAGTGATAATATTATTATTGTATCACTAGTCTTCCTTATTTTACACATCTTCTCCCCATTTGTTAAATTCATTTACTACATTGTATCGTATTTGGACTGCGCATTCCTGTGCCCAAAGGCCACATCTTCAAGTTTAAGTAGCCTTATATAGTCTGCATACAGATTAGTAAAATAAAAATTAGGGGTTTATTTGTTTTGCGCACATTCTATTCTACTACTTCTTATAATAAAGGAAGCTAAATTGCTGACAGCTTCATTAATGGTACTACTTCTCTGACAGGAAACAATAAAAGCAAAGAAAGTCTTTCTATTTGCCATTTAAGATATTTCTACGTTTGTACTGAAAAATTCAGGAAAAAATATTTACTAGATTTTAAATTCTTAGCTAAAACAATGTTAAACAACTGTGGCCAAATAATTGTGTTCTGCTGCAACAGCATTAACTACTACAGACTAAATTTAACTAAAATTTAATTAGGCCAGATTCATGTTAGTATAACTAAAAGAGAAATTATTTAACAGGTCCTGGTAGAATCTGGATGTAATTACTAAGTGTAAAGTTTACCAGTCACAACGACTGTTGCTTTACAGCTTATAACGACTTTTTGGAAATTAAGAACACCAAGCAAGCAGCTAATTTGCTAATATTAAATACTAGGTGCTAATATTAAATACTAGGTTTTAGCAGTGAAGCAGATTGGCATGCTCGAATTTTGATCACATACTGAGTACATAAGGATATATACACATACAGACACGCACGCACATATATATATGTATTACAAGTCATCTTCAGTCTATCTGTGCAATACACACTAGAAATGGGGATTTGCATATGTTTTATATAAAAAAAGTTTAGAGAGAGATCCAAATACTGCTATGGTGGGTATGAGCAATTATTTACTCTAATTTAAGAAGAAATAAACTATTTTCACATCTTTTTTTCACTCATTTAGATTCACGGAGTCATTCATTCCAGGCTGCAAAGCAGAGTAAGAATAGCACAGAACACTGGAACAAGCTCTTCCACTTCTCAGCCCGAGTCTTCCTGACATACCAGCAGCAAGCCCTCCGAGACAGGAGCGTGCGCCCTGACCCAGCACTTGTCTCCTGTTACAGCTGGCAGAGCCCAGGCCCGTGTGGCTATTTCAATCATGGCAGCTGCTCCGGCTACAGCTCCCTGGCCTGGGCCATTACAGCTAGAAATAAAGGAAAAGAACTTTAAACATGCAAACACAAGAAACCCAAACCATGGTGGCATCCAGACGAACTTCATTACACGGTTCCTTTTATCCTTCTCTGATTGCAACTGAAATTATTTTAATACAGAAAGATTGTTCTTGGGCTAAGTGCCTGCTTTGCATATATACGGCAGTGCCACAGTCTAACTAAAAAGATAGGTGCTACAATTTTCCTACAATGATCTTAGTTTTCTTCAGCTTACTATATTGGCTCTACAGATCATTCATATCTCAGACAACTAAATATAATGGAAATTTGTATTTAAAAACTGGTAATCATAAAAAACCCCTAATCTTCAGCTAAGAAGGTCCCTTGTCTGCAACTACTACAGAAAATAATTTCTAGGGTTTAGGTTTTAAACAAATAAAAGGACTGGCAAAGTTCACAGCATATAGCGCATATCTACAGTGTATAGTTTGTCCACACCAAGACTTTTGCAACTTAGAAGGTATAGGGACACAAAGCCTCTCAACTAAATCAGGTTTACTGACTTCTCTCTGAAGGATAGCACCAGAAGGAAGGATTAATTTTCAAGTAGGCACAACAACAAACTAACTATAACAGAACCACTCCATCACTAACAAAAGTAAACATTTTTTAGCTGTGGACAACTAAACATAGCCTGGTAAGATCATTTATTTAATACAATCATTACTATTGAAAATAGCTTGAATAGTAACATGACCCATTATTTTTTCCTGGTATAAGTTTATCAAGTTTAACAAATTTCAGAACAGCAAAGGATTGTGGGTTAGCTTACATTTTTGGGACATCTAATTAAGGTTCTCCAATATGGATGGTCTAGGAGTTTTGTTCCAAGTATCTGTACCCATGCTGCTTTGGTTGCAGAAATAAAATGTTTTAACAGAAACCAAGCAAGTCTGATAAGGCAAGAGCAAGAGCAGTAGAGCATGTTTAGTCAGTCGTTCTTGTCACTGAACTAAGTTAAAGCTTCTCTCACCAGGTGAACCTGACCTTTGTGACTTATGCAGAGGGAAATGTACTTCACACCAAGAACGATGAGCTTGGGAGATGACACTGCCAACGCGTGATACTTTGATATTAATTAGGTGCTGCATTCTCTAATGTATAAATTAAGGAGCCCAATTAACATATATGACCTACGATTATACTTTCAGCCATCTCAAAAAAAAAAAAAAAAAGGCAAAAAGAAAAGCCTCTTCCCCATATTTTCTTACACCCATTGCACTTACAATTCAAAATAGAAAAAGTATATATAGTAGAAGCAGGAGCATAAATGTAGTATCAGCTCTTGGCTAATGTAATAGTAATAGCTGCTGTGCACCACTGCTGACATTACCTAGCCCACTTGTTGGTAAGAGCACAGCAGCTTGGAGGTTCACTCTACCACTACCTGTGTCATTGTCTGCCATTTACTTCAACCCAGAAGGCGACAATATATGCCTTTCCAATACTCCCGCTTAACACACATAATAAAACTATTTTTCATGCACTTCACAGGTTCATGCAAGTATAATACATAACATTCAAAGGGACCACAGGAAAAGCCTAAGTTACAGTACCATTGAAAAAGATCATAAAGCAGTAATAATGTGTGGGATATCTGAACTAAAGCTAAGCGTACACACAGGACAGTCAATTAAATCCAGTTTTGGAACCACAAAAAACAATGCATACCATAAACTGCAAGTTAACTCATACACACTATGAAGTCGTAAATGGATGGCAGCCATTCAGTAAAGTGATTTGGGCATTGTTTTGGAAGTTTAGCTTTAAAAAAAAAAATTGCTTACTGCATTGTCTCAGAAACACAAGTTGTTCCACAAGCAGCAGACTAATTGCCTATAACGATGCCCTTTCTCCCACTCTTCTTACCCAACTCCCACCCCTCCCACAAAAGGGTTCCCAAATTCTCTCCCAGATCTCCTACAGCATTCCGAATGAACAGAAGACAAAATATACTGTGCTTAGTCTAGAACCATGTATGCACCAACACATTTGCCAACATCCGTGTGCTGACTGGGCACCCAGTTTTAAGCAAAGAGAATTACCTTGGCTGAGTTCTGCTCCCCCCTTTCTCTTGGGAAACCTCTACCTTGGAATTGTCTCCTCTATTCAATTCCTAATTTTCATTAAAACAGTAGCAAATTAATCTCTTGAGACTTTTAGCATCTTTCACGCATGGTTGAAATTGGGCAGCAGATCGAGAAGTTAATGGTGGACATGGAATGGTCCAGATGGCAACAACAGTCTTCTATGTCCATAGTACCTATTCTTCCCTCCCTCTCTCACAGAAATCAGAAACAAAAGAGAAAATACAAAGTACTGAGAGATGCAGAAGGTAGACATCTTTAGAGTTCAAAACAAAAAATGTGATTTGATGCAAACCCAAGAAGGCAATCAACAAAACTGACACACCTCAATGACTTGGAATAAAATGCCATCACCTTGTGGTTTCCAAACTTACAAGACTGAGGGAAGGGGAGGAGGGTAAAGGCATTATCTAAATGACTGTCTCTCATTCATTTCCACAGAAGAGAAATCTTCAAAACTGCTACCTACAACTACGCTTTCTCTCTCCCAGCACAAAAACGTCATTCCACCACACAACTGCAGGCACTCATTCTCCAAACAAATGACACATGTAAGACACCATCTTTGTCTGGCTGCCTAATACGCCTTGGTTCACATCCCACTGCAAACCAGTTTGAATCCTTCATCCTTTCAAATCTTTCCTGTCCTGCCAGCCTTTCCTCCTGGTCACACATCCAGACTGACCTCTCCTATTAGATTCCACTCCTGCTGCTCAGCCCAGCTCCCAGCTCTGCACTTAACAGACCCCTCAAGTCAAGAGAGCACTATCAGTTTCAAAATCAGTTGTTAAAAATTGTGAAAATTTCATTTTAAAACATTGACAGTCAAGTCAAGCTTCCCATTGCAAATTACTGTAGCCAAGTTTGAGACACTAAGCTTCAACATATGGACTTATCAAGACCAATGTTCCATAGCAATTGTCTGAGTACTCCATTCTATATGTTCAGAGGGATTACCACATATTAACTAAGGCATATCTTAAACAATCTTGCACTAGAATAGAAGGGGGGAAAACCTACTACTGTTGTATTATGAAAAACATGGTAATTAAGCACTGTAACAGGACAGACTACCTAGACAGGCTGTGAAATTCCTCTTCACTGGAGACTTTAGAGACGTTAGACAAACATTCTTATCTGTACTTATGCAACCAGACCATAGAGGAAACAGAAGAGGAGTCACTTCCAGCCTTACACTTCTGTGAACTTACATCGCACAGAAAGAAAAAAAAAAAAAAAAGATAAATAAAAAAGAAAAAAACCCCAACATTTCAGTACTCAAACTGATTTTCTGTTCTGGAGAACAGTTCTATTTCATTTATTTTTAAATTCAAAGTCAAGCAGTGAGCAGTTCCACTAAGTCTACAAGCTTAATAAAATTAATACTTAAAACCACACGCAAGCTATGCACGGATTCCTGTCCTACCCAACATAAAGCATCACCAAGATTGTTTTATTCAAGGCATAAACATTTTGTTCCGAATGAAACTCTACACACTGCTTGCACACAGCCCTGGCTGGGAAGTTAGATTCTGCTCAGCAAATGACAGCACATGTTCATGGCACAGCCAGACTGAGTCCAAACACAATATAGCTCCAGTGACAGTAAGCCATGCACTCTATTGTTGGGAATAAAACATTTCTGAAGAACCTAACATTCTGACTTCCCTCTGGTGAGCACGGCAGAGGAAGGTGGTATCTGCCAAGGAAACACCATCACTGACTATATAGACTACTGAGAACTACTCAATGAAATATAAAAAGGCAGCACAGACAACAATGTAAAAGTCAACAAATGATTGTTTTAGAGAAATTTGTAATACGTGCGAGAGAGGCGTCATCAAAACAACCACTTTACAAAGTCCATGATAAGAATAATTATAAGAAATAGAGTCATGCTTCCCTCTTTGTCCATGGTGAAGTGAGATTTGCCTGCCTTCATCAGAGAAGGATCGGCAGACAATTTAGCCAACCTTTTACACGTGGTTCCTTTGAGGGTAAAGCCGTTCATACCCAAGCATGGTATCTGTGTAATGTCTCAGGGCTTGAAATTTGGGCTCGTTGGCAATCAGGTGAGTGCAGCTGCCATTTCCTCACAGGCTATGCCTATGCTGCGTAGCGCAGTACTGAAGTTTGCTTGGGAACTGGAAGCAGCTTAGTTGAAATATCACAGAGGTTCATACAGGCTTATTTACCTAATGGAAAAAAGGCTCTTCTCAGCAGGGTGAATGGCTCTATACAGAATCCAGTGCTTTCACAGCTACACTATTTCTTTACACAACTAGACAGTTAATGAAGCCCTAGTCTGGCGTACAGGCTGCGTTTGTACGTGTGGTTATCCATCCAGCATACCAGTTGTGCCTCTCAAGCAAAGTCTGTTTCCATCTGCTAGGCTAATATTTCTGAGGCAGCTCCCAAGTCAAACAGAAAAATAAACTTAATTTTTAGATTATATCTGAATGAGCCATAAACAATAGGTATAGCTCTGGTAAATAAGTAGAAATTAGGATGCAGATAGGTTTAAAAAAACCTGTTTAATATGCAAAATAGAGTCAGTTACTAATTCAAAACACTGAATCAGAACAACTGAGTTGAATAGCCAAAGGAGGCTTTTCCTCAAGTCACACAATTCATATTTCAAACAAATTATGTTGAGACACTAAAGTAACTGGCAAGACAGAATTGGATAAAGATGCTTCAGATCACTCACTTTAATAATTAAATTATCATTAAAAAAAATACTCCAATCTCTATCCAGTTCCATTCACTGAAAATTTTAAGGCCCTGTTGAACCACAGAGATACAGACTTATGGAAAGATTCCTAAAGATAAAAAGATATTCTGTTTGCTTTAATTTTCACTTTATAATTTCCACAAATAATTTACACATTAGACAATGGAATGCTGTCTACCCTGGATATGTATAAAGAAGAAAAAGTGGTTTGGTATTGCATCTCACAGAAGGCAAGCAAGCAAAACAAGGGAAGATTATATCTTTAATATCAGGCCCATGTGAGCACCCAAACAAAATTCTTTAGCAATACTGGGGAACAGCTCAAAGGTTCACTAACCATCTCTTCAGGCACAACCTTCACAATTAATGCACCCGAATTTTCTAAAATGTAAGGGTATATAAATATGTCTCATAGTTCTAAACAAAAGATTTAGAAAGAAGTATTTCAAGTCATTTGAGAAATAAAGAACAAAGTGCCACAAACCATTTTTTTTCCCCAACATCACTTTTTTAACCCCTCAAATTTTTACCTAAGACAGTAAAATGTCCTTACTGTACCATTTCTCTCTACAAGGACTAATATATGATTTAAATACAGAGTTACCAGGTACCTGTTAAGATCTAGATTTTATGGAGGAAGCCAGTAATATTTTCCCCCTAATAATCAGCAAATAATTCTGAATCTAGAGCTAGTTCTTTATTATATCTTCAATTACGAAGGTGAAGGAAGAACTACCTTCTTTCTTCATTCATATCCCAGATTATGAGTGAAACTGTCATCTACAGCACCACTGTAAGATCTTTTTTCTGTCATTGTATTTCTGCATCTTTACATCTTTCCTTTCTTGCCCATAGTAAGCCCAGGTCTTTGTGGAACTCTCCCCAAGGAGGTCCAGATATTCTCCTCCAGACAGAAATTTAAAGACCTGTTATGAAAATACTTTCCCTCTGATGTCATGATTTTGCATTTATAAACACTCAATTCTACACGCTGCTGAGATATAGTATCCATTCACTAATCAGAAGTAAGAATTAACAGGGGTTTTCAAAGCTACAAAGGCAGCATTTTCACTCAGATGGGAGCATACAATTCATACTTTGGGGGAGGGGAAGAGAAGAAAGAGTGTTGGCTCTTTCATGAACATAAAAGGGCAGAATTACACATTAGTGTAGCTTCCCCATGTATAGACTTTTTTTCTGAAATGCAGCGTAAACTTAAAATCAACCATTAGTTACTTTAACTAAAGCTCAAATCAGCCATGTAATTACTTTTACAGAGGATTATGACTAAGGTTTTTTAAAACGTTGATTGTTAAAATTTCACAAGAAATAAATCACGATGGGAAAATAGGTTCCTGTTCACAAACAACCAAATAAGCTAGCATCGTTAATACCCTTTTAACGAGGCAAAACCAGAACTCAAATATTGGGAATGCTGTTACCAGGTCAGGATTAAGGCGAATTGGCAAAACCGTGCAAATGAGCTCGTACCACACCTGCCCAGCCCTTGGCCTGGTTCAAATCTGTACTCATTCCTTCAGTAACCCTTGTCCCTCATCAGGACAAATTACCAACTCACTGAAGTTTTCACAAAGGGGAAAAAAAACCCTACACTTTTAAAAAATTATACTTGCAAGAAAAGTTGAGATGCTGAGCATTCTTGATTCATATATGCTTTAATACCAAGACTTTTGACCTTCAGAAGTCCCTTCTTCCAGGAAAAAAAAAAAGAAGAAAAAAAAAAAGAGAAAAACACTCCTCAAACTACCACAGAGAGACGCTGCAGACATCAATCTAAAATAACGGCAGTCAAAGGTCAGGATGATATAGCCAACATCAATCTTTTAATTTCAGTATCTTCCTGAAAGAGACCTCTTAAAAAACTGAAGATAATCAGAGCGATGAAGAAACTGCCTAAGCATGTATAATTTACAGGATTTTCCTAATAATAACACCAAGTATCTTCAACTTTGACAAATAATTCAATTTTAAGACCTCACTGAAATGTAATATGGGAACTACCATCAGCTTATTGGGTCATCTCAGCAAGACACAGCAATTTTCTTACAAGGATTCATTTATGAATTATACACAACAGATTAGAAAATAACACTAAAAAAAGCAAGCACTGCAAATTGGATCCCGATTAAGTAAAAAGACAAGAAAGTCCTGGGAGACATCCAAAACTGCTGGAAAATGCATACAACAAGAAGAATAGTTGTTAATGCCTAACAAAGCTGGGTAACACTCAGAACGCTCCAACATACTAATCTGTCACCGTGACAGAAAACCAAAGGATGCCAGACCAACACACATCTTGCTTCCAGTATCACGGTGAAACATCCTGCATATCTGACACCGAGCTTCCAAACAAAATTAAAAATAGGTCTAGAGTGTCCACTAATAAGGATGCTCTTAGCATATACCCTTCCAACTTCTTGTTAAAAAAAAAAAGTACTCTTCAAGATCTTTCAGCATTCCTCAACAGTGTTTTGTGTTACTGTTCTATAATCACAAATGACAATAGAAATAGCTAAATTTTTGCATCAGATCTCTCCTCCAAGAAAAAAAAATATACATCATAGCAAGTCTGTTATAAAACTGCAGCACATGTTTAAGGCCCCTAAAAGCACCGATGCTGATAAAATTAAAAATGGCTGTGCCCAGAGATCCCACAGCAAAACAGGCACAGCTATGCCGACGATTAAAATATATATTAAAAATTCCTGCATTACCTTACAAAGGGCGAGGTATGCAAAACAAAAAGACTATATATTTTTTCCAAAATTGAAATAAGTTATTAGACAAGAGAAGCAGATCTAGGCGAAGCATACATCTTGAATGCAGTTCGAGCTCATTTACACAATAAAGCAGATTTTATTCTCCGAGACGCTTACGGTATCGGGATTTCAAAACTTTATCAAGCTTCGCCGCTGAAATAGATGCACATCACTTTTTAAGGAGACACAGATGTGCCCAAATACCAGCGGACCCCACCCCCCCCCTTCCCTCTGCCAAAATGGCTAGTTCGTTACACCCACTGGCTACTTACCAGCCGCAGTGCTGAGCAGCAGGGTGGCACTGGAGAGCAAGAGCACCAGCACAAGGTGCTGCAGTGAGGCAGTCATACCTGGGGAAGCCAAGGATCGAGGCAAAAGGAGGGAAGAAAAAAAAAAAAAAGAAAAAAAAGGGGAAAAAAAAACCCGACGAGAGGAATTTCCTCCTCCTGTCGCACAGCCTTCCTCAACTCTCTCGGTTTACAATCCCGTCTGGAAGGGCAAATGGCAGATGAGAGGAGCCGTCTTCGCTCTTACTCCATTACACCCGCCTGCCTTCATGTCTCGGGAGTCGGCACCGCTCCGCGGACACCGGGGAAGCGCCTGCTTCTGCCCGCCAGCCCCGAGGCATCTCCCCCCGCCGAAGAACGGCGGCACGCTCCCGACCGAGCTGGGAACCAAGCTTATTTCCCACGGAGCTTCACGATATCGAAGAAAGAGCCCGGTGGAGAAGGAAACATATCCAGACGCGAGCCCGCGTCTACAGCAATGTCAGTCAGAGCAGCCCCCGTAGCCTGAGCGGGGCGCGGATAACAAGCTCTACAGGCTTACGGCAGAGCCGCGTCCCATCCCGTTAAAGGTCTCTGTCTTCTCGCCGCCCCTCCTCGCTGCCTCACGCTCCCGGGAAGGCGGCGCCGATCCCCTCAGTCCCTCTGCGGCGAGGCGCGACCCCCTCTGCTCTCACGGTGAGGGCTGCGGCTGCATCTCGGCCCATCTGTCTCCCCCGCCGGGCGGGCTCCACCGCGCACCCCCGGCCCCCCGCCCCCCACCACAGAAACGACGCCACCCCCGGCCACCCCGACAAAGGTGGGGCCCGGAGCGCGGGGCGGCGGGAGGCGAGGCCCCTCCTCGGCGGCTCCAGCCGCGAAGGCACCCGGCTCGCCTCCGCGGGCGAGAGAGCGGCGGAGGCCCTTCTTCACGTCTGGGGAAGGCGCTCCTCCTCCTCCGCCTGCCTGCCTCCCCGACTTTCCACAGCGCCAGGCAGGCAGGCAGGCAGCCCCCGGCCCGGCCCGGCCTCCTCCCTCAGGTCTCCGCTCGCCGCCGGGGGGGGCGAACGAGGCGCAGCTCGCCTAGCGAACGGCTCAGCCACTCCGCGCTGCCAGCGCCTCCCCCCCCCCCGGTCGCCGGCGAGGGGCAGCTCCGCGCCGCTCCGCCTCCTTCCCGTGCCCGCCGCCGGCTGCGGGCGGGAGCCGAGGGCCGGAGGTCCGCCGCCACCGCCCCGCCGCGGCTCGCGCCCCCTCCCGCCCGCCGGCACCAACGGCTCCGTCGGCTCCAGACACAAAGGGGAGTCACTCCAACTGCCAGTCTGGGCGCTCGGGCCGCCGCGCCACGCCCCCCGCCGGACAGGCCACGCCCCGCACCCGCCGTCAGTGGCGGGGCTGGGCGCCGCCACGCCCCCTGCCCGCCGCACCCCTGACCATAGAGGTGGGCCTCCAGGTAGGTAGAGAAGGGCCCTCTCGGACAGAGGGCGGGGCGGTGTCCCGCGCGCAGGCGGGAGGGGGGGCCGCGCTGCCGGCTCGCCTCGCCATGTTGTGGGGGCAGCGGCCTGCGCCGGTGTCCCGGTCGCGGCTGGGCCTCCGGGTGCGGCGGTAGGGCAAAGGGCACCGTCACGAGTAGGAGCACCGGCGGCAAGGTGTGGCTGTGTGAGCTAGGCCCGGGCCGCGCCCCGCCCGGCACGGGTGAAGGCTCTCGACAGACCTTCCAGGGAAGGGGCCACCCCCGGGCGGCCTCCGGGAAAAACGTCTGAGAGCCCGTCAGCAGGGAAGCGTGAGCAGTCACAAAACCGCGCTTTAAAAAAACCCCTCTTTTACAGGGCCTGAGATTGCATCAGCTTTGAACTCCACGGCCTTCCTTTCAAAACCCCCGAAGCTTCTGCCTTGTCCCCTGCCTCAGGCCCCTGTTGAGCTCCAGCACAAGCCCTGGCAGTGCTGCTGCTCCTCTCTCCCTTAGGAGCCACCCCTGCGTTACGTGAGCTTCCCAGGCAAGTCCACCCAGCTCATACGGCTTCAGCCGCCTGACTCTCCCAAGCAAAACCATTATCTGCCTCTTAAATTAAAGAGGGTTTATGATTTCAAAACAAAGATAAAGTCAACCCACTGAGCTGTTTGTATGCTTTAACCTTTGCTGTATTGCACAGGACCAAAGAGGTAATTGAGGCTAGCAGCTGATGGGAGAACTGGGACTGGAATGTAGCGTCTGATGTTCTGGCCTAGCAAGGCTCTTTCAAACAAGTTTTACTGGGTGTAGTGTAGAAAAAACGTTCTTAAAAACATCCTGCACGCCAAAGGCGCCTTCATATCCAGGCTTCTCCAAAGTGTTGATACGGGAAATGCTTCCCCTGGGCCTAGATTGCTACACCGGTTTCAAGAATGGGGTACAAGGAATACAAATTTTAAAATCCAATTTCACACCTCAAAATATGAAATACTACTACATGAAATGGTGTAGTTGTAAATCAGAATTACGATTTTAATGGTAATAAAAGGCTTCTGCATAACTCCATTCCTCTTCACAAGCCGTAACAGGTGAGATAGATGTAATCCGATTCTTGCATCATCACGAGAATTATTAAATAAATTCTAACAGGATTTTTATCATTGTGATACTTTGGCCAGAGACATAGTTCGACATTCCTAGGGTTTATGTGGCTAATAGTTATAAAAATGTTTTAGAAGTTTGTTACAATATCTTTACTTCCAATCTATGCAGACCTAACATGGATAATGCTGAGAGACAATAAAATACAGACTCCCAGATTGTAATTTGTATTGCCACTTTCCAGAACTGCAACCACATGTTAACCACAGCATCCTTCCTGTTATTTGTGGAATTTGAACTGTCAAGAAATAACCTTTAGAAGTAAAAAAACAAAACCAAAAAAAACCCTCCAATGACAAGCAGAGTAGTTTTACCTCTAAGGTAGGAAAAAAAAAAACCCCGCAATAGTGAGTATTTTTTGTGGGCCC
Organism: Balearica regulorum gibbericeps; assembly: GCF_011004875.1. Classification (NCBI taxonomy): domain Eukaryota; kingdom Metazoa; phylum Chordata; class Aves; order Gruiformes; family Gruidae; genus Balearica; species Balearica regulorum. Next base: position 13,631,506 of record NC_046189.1, on the reverse strand, counting down.
AAAGTGCAGTGTTCTTTTCTGGTTCAGCAAAGACATCGAACTATGCAACATACCTTCTGCCCTGCTGTACCTACCAATAAAAGAAGTGACATCTACTCTGTTCACAGAAAACAAGAACCAAACTGTGTGGGTTGCACAGCACTTTCACTGTTCAGATGGTAAAAGAAAATTACTGTAATTGTTTATGACGTGTATCAAAACCTGCTCAGCCTGAAGTAAATGACAGAAGTCTTGCTTGTTTTAATGGTTCTAGTTTTGGCTCATTAATTAACACTGAGAGTTCTTGTCCACAAGAAATAGTACAAAACTGATACGCTGCCTGAAAATACTTTCTTTTTGCTCTGTACGAAATAGATTGGCTTTTTGTTCTGTTTTCCTAGAAAGAAGGAACAAGACATGCCATTTTTAACACAATTACTTCCTCTCAGTTTCACAAAAACCCAGACCCCGATCAAGAAAACACCCTTATGGATGCCACGGGGCTCTGGATCTGCTTCTCCTGAGCTTACATCAGTTCCTTGGATTGATCTCCCAGACTTGCAATCCCAGCAGTTAGCTCGACTTTGTCGTCCTTCCTTACCCTATTCTGAATTTCACAGAAGCCCTTCTCCTCAAGGGCCGGGTCCCTCCTAGCCCCGTGCGACTGTCAGGCTGTGAAGGGCCCCTGGCCAGGCACCAGTGCCAGGCTGCAGAGCTGCAGCCACTGCACCCCTGTGTCTCTGGAGCTGGCAGGGCCGAGGAGGGGCTGACCCCCGCTTTACCACACAGATGTAGGAAGTAATCGCTGCTGTCTAAGCACAGAAGCAGCTTCCTTTTCCCACGGTGGTGGGAGGAAACCAGAGATCTAAACTGTCACAGGCTCACTCATTGTTATGTGCTTGGACAAGAACATATTTATAATTCTTTCTATGGTTTTTGTTTATCTGTAAGCTAGGATTTCACTAGCCTAATATTCAGCGACGTCAGCTAAGACCCACTCAAGGTAATGAAAACTTGCAGAGCTGTAGCACAGTAAATCTGTGGTGCAGGTTCAGGTAAGGGTAGGGGGGAAGATGAGAAAACGTGTAAAACTTACCAAGATTTAAAAGAAAATACTCTGACTGAAGCACTCTTATTTCCACCAGGAAGAACTTCACCCAATAAAACAACAATATTGACCTTAACAGAGACAAGACACTTAAAAACTAGAATAAGGAGAAAAGACCTTCCGAAATAATAGATGCTCTTTAGCAACTGTGTTCGCTGTTCTTGCAGTCAGGCAGGGACCAGGCTGTGCCTGGATGGCAGCCGTGGGGCAGGGGGCAAGGAGGACGGTGGCTGAGGAGCAGGCTACTGTGGCCACAAGCTCCCCGAGATGTCATTCTGATGAGCGCCAAGTCCACGGCAGGGCACACGTGTCTTGCCCTCGGGCAAGGGAGCTCTGAACGCCGCCGCCGTGTGCAGCACACAGGGGCTGCCCCTGTGCTTAAGTGAGACATTGAGATGAGAAATAAGGCTGATGTGCATCTCGGATGTTTCCCGCTGTTGGTCATACTGATGCAGACACAGACATGTTGAGAACACTTGCAAATTCAACGCTGTCCAGAAGTGAAATTAAACATGTCCTTGTTAGCAGCATCTCCTTTAAACAGCACATGCTTATTTTTAATTACCTGGAATAAGGAAAACTGTGGAATACATTCTTGGAAGCATGAAAAATCAGTGGAAAATAAAGTGAACAAAGTACAAAGAAAACCAAAGTGAACTACCAAACAATAGCTTGAGCCCTGTTTCTTTTTCAGAAAGTGCAATTTTCAGGCACTTTAAAAAGATTTCTCAGGATAGGTCCACTGTTGTCCAAGAGTTTTTTTAGCACTGACGCAATGTAACTGTTATCATTGTTAGGACTCGGGGGATGATTCTTTTTGACAGGGCCTTTCATGAAGTCAACAAATCAGTTTAAAACAAGCCATAAATTATATTTAGCTGCCCATCAGCTTGGCCAGAGTCCTCTCTCAGTGCTGTTGAAAGCGTTGGGGAAAGAGGATAATAACATGGCCCGATGTTTACCTTTTAGGGGATATTTTGTTCCTAATTTAAAAACAAAGCATCCCCATAGCATTGACTCTGATGCATAAACATATGTTAAAACAGCAAGGAAGATTTTCACAGACTTTCCTGCAAATAAACACCCTCGTTCTATCCTAAGTAATATCTTAATAAATAATGGATTTGGTACAGGTCTCCACCACGAATGCCTGCCACTCATTGCTAAATTAGGGATCTGTCAGCAAGATCATCTCCCCAATCTCGCCTCCTGTAACAGTACGTGGAGAGAGAGAGGTGGTTCCTGATAGCTAGGATCCAAGCCTTATATAGCTCTCTAGATTATTATTAACATCCTGAACTGCAGCCAGAACGAACTGAAAAGACAATACTGTCTACTTACAGTCTGCTGAGTTAGCAGCTAGAGCTTCAGCCAGTGCAGCCAAACAAGTAATCACATGCAGACATTGTTACCCTTGGAAGTATTCAGTTACTTATTTTATATAGATTTTCCCATCGGTGTCAAATCCAGGGTGTCATACAAAGGCATTAATGCACCCCTGTAAGTCCCCTTGGAGTTAGTGGTCGGGATTGCGAGGGTGGCTGTGGGAAGACCATAGTTACGGGGAAGCAGGCACATGATCTGCAGAAAGAAAAATAGTGAATCCTCTGGGGACTTTAAAAGCAACCTGTACCCAAAAGTACCTTTCTTCAGCATGGGCATGTTTCCTTGGGAAAGGCACCCTGCCCTTCAGAGCCTTCCCACAACCCACCAGCATCATTTCCACGTTGCCTGAATTACTGGCGTTTTATTGCTCCTTTTCCAGGGCTTGGCTTCATCTTGGGAAAACAGATTCCACAAAAGAGGGACGGAGAGACATCAAGCTGTGACTGAAGACCTGGAAAAGTCCTTTGTGGGGCAAAGTCAATTCCTTTCTGTTCTTTCTGACAGGCAGGAAAAGCACTATCCACGATGATCGGTCTGCCCTGCCAAGATGCAAGACTGGCAAAAGCTCTTGTGGCATCACATACCAGCGCAGGCTCTCACACTCACAGTTCTACCAACAGCCTCAAGGAAACGGTAAATCAAAATCCCTGCCTCAGAGGGAATTCGTTTCCCCTTTAGTCCAGTTAAATAATCGGTGCCAGCCATTGCTTTTGGCCTTTAGACTCATAAAAGTCCATCTGAAGGCTGTTATGACTTCATTTTTCTTTGTCTCTGAAGCGCAGAAAAGAGCACCAACTTTCAAGCCTTTGAAAAAAAATAAATATTTGCAAGTATGAACTAATAAGTGTTTTCAGACTTGGGTTTTTCTAACTCTACCATGTTGCTGTGTAATCTACTGCAAGATGAACCATACTCTGCAACGAAGTCACGGCAGTCTTTAACATCATCATCCTATATCGGAAGAGAAATTCTGTGGCAGCTTTGCTTACCTTTTGATGGGAGGCTCTTAATTAATTTAATGCAAAAATGAATTGCACTACTTTTGCAGCAGTCCCTGGAAAGATTTATTTTGATATTAAACTTCTTTTATGCTGGTCTCACGTTCCCTGGTTTTGGTATAGTGAGTGGTTTCCTATGGGGACCCCATAACTGCATGATCAAAAATGTGAGGGTCAAGCCTGGAAAAGGAAAGAGATGGGTGCAGGACAGGTGAGCCTCAGGTACTCAGGGAGAAGGAAGAGGAAGGTACACATTATGGAGTGCACACACAAAAGGAATATTTTATATCTAAAATAATTAGTAGTGAAATAGTTAATAGATGTTTTTACATTTCATAATTCATGGTATTTCCCTGTGATAATGAACTACCAACAATGTTCACAGCAGTTGCTGTCTTGTTTTAGAGATAACACTGCTTAGTCTGTGGAACCTTTATCTCCATTTTGGGGGTGGAGGGGAGAGAAACTTTCAAGCTATCTCTGAGAAGCACCTCCCACTTTGAATTAAGCCTGAAATCGTATGTTAAAGGCCCTTTACAGCTTGCCTGAATCTTTTGGCTTGTTCATCACAACATAAAGTGGGAAATTTGCTGCAGGGTGTTTATCAGTTCAAAACATCATTTATTCATTAAATCCAACAATGGACTTAGTCAGAAACAGAGAGGTACTGAGTTGTGTTGGAATCATCTTCTGGTCCGCAGCAGAGGGGTATGTCATCGCCACAGACCTGCAGGGTTTCACTCTTGAGAGCTACCTGAGCCTTCTCACACTCAAGACAGGTGGCTGGGAACAGAAGTCATGGCATCTCCAATACACTGTCCTCCTACTGTTGCCTTCCTTTTTCCTTCTGGTTTTGGCGTGGGTTTTCTTTAATCACTCCCTACGCAAGCTATTTGGCAGTGCAAGCCAGGTTTGGTTTTCAAAAGCCACCTTTTCCTTTTTGTTCTTTAATTTCTCGCAGACGATTAGACCTAAAAATATTTCTTTAATAAGCACAATACTTCTAGCAGAAAGCTAATAAAAATGTCCTTTGAGAACAAAATTAAACCCTCTGATAAAGCCTTGGTGAACCTGCACTCAATTTGCCACAACAGATGTCTGGAGGAAGCAGCCTGTGTGCATGCTCATCGCTGGTCATCCTTGAACTCCACACCAGCTTGACAAGTGTCAGACGTGCATCTAAAGGAGAGCAACAGTGTGTACAAAATGCGGTTGTTACTCATTAGTTTGAACGACGTATTTTAATGGCAAACAAGCCATGCACGTAACCGCTTCCCAAACGTCCTTAGTGGTGGCACTGTTTGCCCCTGGATGATACCAGGTGCTGGAGGTGCAAAGCCTCGCTCTTACTCCACTCTCTGGATAACGCATCGTACCCCTGCTCTGACATGTTCCTTGCTGTCTGCCAAGCCCGGATGGCTAGTGGGGACAGCGGCACAGTCGGGGTTGCGTTTGTCCCCTACCTTTTTCCATCCTTTCTTTGGCATCTCCTTTGCAGCTGTGGTTCTTCTCTGAGGCTGCTGGTTTGGGCAGTCATTTGGCATAACAGGGCACACATCCCCTTCTCTCCATGTCTTTCAGCAGCTGCAGTGCAGCCCTAGGCCTCTGCTGTTACCTGGCTCCTTGGGCTCTTCCTGTCTCCTTTTCAAGGAGTCAGCAGCAGTGTCGAGGGAACAGCTTTCGCTCAGGCTTCTTACAACAGTTCCTCTTTGCAATGAGAAAGGATGCATCAAATACAAATCCAACAGCAGAGCTTTTTCAGGTTTTGTTTTCTCTTGCAAAAGCAAAAAACAGTGGAAACAGAGTTGGAACTGAAGCATTTTTTAACTGGGGTCTTCCTGCCACCGCAAGCATGATGGCAGAGGGCTGACCGCTCGCTGAGCCATGCCTTCCAGGGGAAGGGGCTGCTCTGAGCGTTGCTGCTCAGCATTCCTCTCCTGCATGCGGGCAGCTCCAGCAATGACACCTGGAGAAAGATAAAAGTAAAATTATTACCTTTTACTGCACCAAACAGGAGATTTCTATCCCTTATGCTTCTGCCTGTAACATGACATCTGTTGCCTGACAATTTTGAAACTTATTTTTATCTGTGAAGAATGTTCCTTCAGATCAAGAAATGAGTCAGTATCTCTGTATGGCCTGCTTGCCTCTCATGGATTGATCTGGAAAAATAAACCCAACTAACTTCTTCCCCAAAACATCCATCAGGAATCCCCTTGTTGAGGCAATACAGGCCAGACCACCAACTCCAGCCACCGGCACCAGTCCTGTGTTGCTCGGGCATGCAGCCCGCGTTGAGAGCACAGTCGCTCCTTCCCCCCACGCTATCTTCTGTCATTTGAAATTGCAGAGGTCTAAAAACCTTTGACTCACAAATGAGAACCAGGTCTCCGGAGGGCATTTCCAGACTTGCCTTCAGCTCTCCTCCCTCAGCTTCCCACCCAGGGTCACATCCAGGCAGGTGGTCCCTGGGGGAGGTGTGCGCACGCAGGGCACACGCTCCCCTTGTCACCCCGGTGTGCAGAAGACACAAGCACCTGCAAGCCCTCCCAGCCGTTTGGTCGCACCCCTGAACGGCACCGCCAGGCTGGAGCTCCCCCCCTGCCAGGCAGGACGGGGCAGAGCTGAGCGAAGGAGGCCCATCACAAAGCCCCACCTCAAACATCCCCACATCTAGATAACCCCGTGCAGGCACCTGCAACTGGTGCAGAGTCAGAGCTGGGCTTCACTTCTCTCCATCCCACAGCTGCCCTGCTCCTTCGGCTCGGCCACAACAGATACAGACACAGCCATGGGACAGGGGGTGGCAGCGACATTTTGTGGGGACAGAAGACTCCCACAGCCAGCTGTGCTGACAACGCTGCACTCAAATACAACTGGAAAAGGCTCAAAAGTCTCTCTGTGCCTGCCCAGAGGAGCAGGTCCCTGGGGCAGGCCAGCAGATAATCAGTCCTCTGCTCAGAAGGAAGTATCAAGTCCCATGTTTTGCTCAGCTTAGCCAAAAGCTGTAAAGCAGATTTCTCCTGCCCTCCGCTAGCGTTCAGACCTCCCCTGCGTGTTTTGTTGATGAAATCTCTCACCCCAATTCGGGAGATAGCGGTGTTTGCTAAACATGCTCTGCCTTGCTACCAGAAGAGCTTCTGACCTTGTCCTGTCTTCTTGGCATTTGGCAAATACTTATCAGCGCTCGCAGTGACCTCCAGCTAGCTGAGCAGAAAGCTTTGGAGCCAAACATGTGCACAAATAATTCCAGGGGCAGCTGTTACTACTGTATTATCTCCTCCTGTGGCTTCAACGGATACAAATAGTTAATACGTGTTGCAGTTCACAGCCCCTTTCTCTTTAGCACACCAAGGAGCATCTTCCTTCAACTCGGGGCCCTTAAACCCATCTCAACAACGGGGGCCTTCAATCTGGTCTTAGCCTGCGCTGCCAAATGCATCATACCCTCGGATGAAACGGGGGCCAAAACAGCCAAAGCCACAGATCACAGACCTGCCATCTTTAGCTGAGAAGGTCACCATTTAATCACCCTTTCCAAACTAAATGAAACAGAGGCTGCTCTGTGTGTATCCAAACATAGCACCCCCCTCTCCAACTCCTGCAGCCTCCCGCAGCTCAGACACGAGGTGTTTTTTCACCCTGACACGTAGAGGTCCAAGCCTGATCAGAGTTCATTCAACCAAAGAGCAGCAATGACTCGCTTCCAGAAAATGAGACTATTATGGCTAGAGACTATTATGAAAGCCTGCGTGAAGCTGAGACCAGATGTGTGCTCTGCTCACTCCAACTGTTGCTTAGAGCAAAGCCCTGGTTTGTTTTGTTTTTTAAAAAAAAACAGAGGATTGACAGAAATTAGGCCTCGTCTGTAACAAGAAAGATTTTTCTGATTTTTTCTGCACTGCCATTAGAGATGTGTAGCTGGGCTGGGACCACACACCCACCAACAGCGCTGCAGCGGCCGCCGACCTCCTGCTCGACCCTCCAGCACAGCAGCTGTCAGGGGGTGGAAGAACTCATGGAAAGAGCCCTTACACGATAGGATGGGAGTGAATGGGGATGCCGTCCCATTGAAGTTCAGCTCCACAAATCAGCTTGTTGTCATTGGGACATTGTTATTGTTTCAGTAGGATGCTCTGTACCATCCCCTGAAAATCAGAGCGATTGCATGGCTACGAAATTTTTTGTCTTTACAGCAAACCTTTCATCAGAAGATCTCAAAGCAACTTGCCAGCAAGAGCAGGTACAACCTCACACTGTGCCTGTGAGATAAGCGAAGGATGGAATAGATTAACTGCTTAAAAGCACACAGCAGCTCTGTGGGATGAAGGAAAAATAAGAAAAATATATATCCGTTTGAAACCATACAGGGTTTTATAGAGAGGCAGCCTGGAAGGCTGCCAGGAAGCTGAAATTGCCACCCCTACACAACCACGAATACCATGGAAACCAGCGGGGCACCGGCAGGCAGGAAAGGAGATCAGCAGAAAAATGTCTTTCCACAAAACGTAGCCAGGCTGGGACGCTCCTGCCCTCCTGACCGAGGGAGGACTACGTGCCCAACCACCAGTGCCGCTGCTGGTGGGAGCAGGGCTCCAGGAGGAGGTTTTTCCCAGCCTGGGGTAATGTTGCTTTCCTGGTGGCAGCTGGTGGCTGACAGCAGAAAGAGGGATGGCTCAAGACTGCTACATCATGTCAGCTGTGGTACGGCGGGAATGGAAACCCTGAGTGCCAGGTAAAGCTTCAACACGTGCTGGGAGGTGTAGGAAGATGAAAGTAAGTTGACACCTGAATGAGGACAAGGAAGGAACATGCACGTGCAAGCTCCTGCACGCCCTGTCTGGTGAGGCATGATAAAGAGGCATGAAACACTCGACAGCAATAGTAGTTTTTTTCTCCCCGAATACCAAGAAAGCTCAAAAAAAGATTCCTTTAAGCTGAGCAAGAGTAAGGAAAGGAAAGTGGCCTGGAAAACAGAACCAAAAATAACAAACAAAAAAACCTGAATGTAACAGAAATAACAAAAATAAACAAACCCAGACAAGCAGTGGAGGAGGAATGAACATACTGTTAATCTGTCAAGTACACTGTGCACATTAAACTATAGAGTAAACTTGGAGAAATATCCATCCTCCCAACTGAGCAAGGACACCTGCTTGTTACTGAACAGCGCACATCCCTTAGAAAGTCATACTCTTGGTAAGCCAAGTCAGGAGGCGTCCAAGCATAAAACAGCTGTACTCCTTCAAAATGCTGCTAAGAGGAACAGCAGCATCTCGTGACTAAGTGGGATACGAGGCGACCTTGGAGATATGCATGTCCCGGAACCAGGCTTGGAAAAAAACAGCCCGGTCTGTGAGAGGTAGGTAGGTAGGTAGGTAGGGAGAGAGGTCTCCTGCCGGCTCTCAGCAGCCAAAGGGTGCAGAGGTGATCTGCTACAGATCCGAGCTGGAATGGAGGTCAGGGGGAGAAAGGAGTATCTCGCAGGAAAGCAAAGAGGCCTGACAAACCGGAGAAGCAGCAGAGCACCGTTTCTGCCAGGCTAAAATGCACAGAGCTAACGGGCCTTCCAGTAACCACAGGGGAGGGCTGGACGGGGACGGGAGCGCTGCCGCGGCCGGCCCCGATAAGACTCTATCTAGGAACAGGCGAGGGCCGCGCAGCCGGCGCAGGACCGCACTCGTGGTCCGGCCCGAGAAACAGGTCCGGAGGAGTGCGAGAACACCAGGATAACATCAGGCATTTCTCACGCAGCTGAAGGACCGCTGCTGGTCATCAGGAGACAAGTGCAGATGGGAGACTTTAAAGCGGTGCCAGAAAAAACAAGCTACAGCCAGGGTTGAGGAACATGGGATCCGACTCCTAGTTATCAGCAGTTGTGGTGTATACATTGCTGAAAACGGATGCAGTGCCAGGAAAATCCAACTCCCAGCATGAAAAAAATAACTTAAGAATGATAATGAGAGAAGCCAAAGTAACTGCAACTGTGAATTAGCGATTACATAAAAGCTTTTATCTTAAAGTTATGTTAGGCTAAATTCTGAAATCATTTTTTCAGCCAGAATGCTCCCTTGAGACCTTGTGATTTGGTCACAAATTGCTACATCTTAAAAAAAAGGGGAAAAAAAACCCAAAAACAGATTGTCTTTTTAAGCTAGCTGATTACTAAACAGCAGGGAACAGCCTCAACTTTGCATCAGACGCTTCTCCAGGAGGTAGCTGAAGTTCTCCGCTCTATGCCACCATCCATACAGTGTAAGCGTAAGGCATAGGACAATTTTCAGGATTTGCTCCCTTATGTGGCTGCTGTTGAGGGAAGTGGGAATCAGGCTGTTTGGTATGAAGAGAAGCACACGTTAGTTAACGTTCCCTGAAACAAGCAAGGTACAATCCAAATTACAGCTCCTTCCACTAAGACGTATCAAAGCTACTCCTGAAAAACTGAATGCACAGTAGTTGGGTATTGCCATAAAGAAACGTAGCAATCATCATTGACAACCCCCTTCCTTTTTCTGGCAGAGCTGCCATGCTCTTTGGTATGTCTAGGATGAACAGAATCAAAAATGTCTTTTCAAAATAACTGATCTGGATTAAAAACAACCCGTGTCCTAGTGGCAGGCACACAAGAACAGTATAAGGATCCCCTCTCCCACAGCAAGAGCTTCCCTGGGTGTTACTAAGCCCAGCAGCAGCTCTAGGCTTCACACTTGGGTCCTCTGTGCAGTTTCAAATGGAGCATCTGCAAATCCCAGACCCCAGCGAGATGCGGCCACTGTTGGCACAGCAACTGCCCCGCAGCTGCACCGAAACGCCGCTTACTTCCCGGCATCTCCCCCCATTCTGGTCCGAGACCTACTGAACACATGAGCCTTCCCTGATTGTGCTTTGGGCTTGGCTTACCATAAGTAATACGCTGCCAACCTGCAATTTCTAAAGAGGTGTTGAAAATAACATGAGAAAATGATGAATATTTTGAGCAGGAAACTTACCCTTCCTATGAAAGATGACCTGCTGTAATAGCCCTTCCAAAAGCAAGGGAATATGCTCAAATACCTGTTGTAAAATCCAAAGCTAGAACGCTCCCCAGCCAAAAACGCTGGAAATAGCTCTTTCAAGGCACGCAAACACTTTGGAGTTTCTGAAAGGAGGAATAGCTGGAAATAGTTTCAGATAAAAGAACCTTTCATGCCAGCTGGCAAAAGGCAAACAGATGGATCAGATAGATGGATAGACAGGGCTTAAAGCCACTTTTGTCTCACCAGTGGGCAGGGCTTGTGTATGCAATGTCTGAAGGCAGCATATCACATCATCTGACCCTTACATGTTAGCTTTATGAAATCATATCAGATGAAACCGCAGTGTTCAAAAGCATCTCTCCACCTGGCAGAACTCTCGCCATCCTCCCCCTCTGCCCAGCAGCACCTTCTCGGCGCTCGCACAGACCTTTGCCCCCCAGGTATCCCCCCCTCCCCGGTCAGCAGCCCAGCCTCTGTCAAAGCTCAAGAGTGTTTGTTATAGCAGGGGGAGTTTCGCAAATATTTAGGCAAAACACTTTCTTCCCTATAGCGCAACAGCAGCAGGGTGACTGCAGATGGTGAGAAACGAAGGATGCTGTGAAGGGAAATCCCCCCAAAACCGTGTTTGATATGCTTTAACAGAAACTTACTGAAGCAGGATGCAATGCAAACAAAACAAACCAGGGTATTTTTGGTAGCCTGTGCACACCTTGTTTCAGCTGTGATTTTGGTGATTGAATCAAAAGAGGCCAAACTGAGCCACCTCAGGACAAGAATTACGACTTGATTGACAGGGAAGGGTCTGAGCCAGGGGCTTGCACGAACCCTCGTGGCCTGCTGGCAGCCAGACCCCCGCTCCTCCACACTTGCTTTGTGTATAAAATGACTATGGTGGGAGATTGGGACATCCTCAGTGCTGGCAGCTCATTTCACGCGATGTTTGTCACAAATCGCAAGGGCGATGGTCCCTGCAGTCTCCCTCCGGCAGCTCGTCCCCTGGGGCTTCGCTGGGTCACTGCCAGTGTGACATCCCGGCTCTGCTGGATCACCAGCCAAAGCAAACCCGGGGTCTCTGCAGCACCTCAACTAGTGCAAAGAGACTATGGAAATCTGGAAAGATCAAAATAAGTATGTTAAACATCACCAGGAGGAGTTTAACTTTCTTTTAGAAATGTGGGAGGTTTATTGTATTAGGACTATGCTTCCCTGGAGATTTCGTGTCAAAATGCAATTGCTTAATGAACATTAAATATTTATCAAGAAATTCACAGTCGGAAGTGGTCTGTAATGACAGATCAAAAAAGAAAATCACCTCTGCACCACTTCTTTTCCTGCTTCTTTATGACACATGAATTTATCCTGAAGGACTTTAATACTCACCTTTAGAGATGTTTCTGCTTTTCACATCAGACATTAAGCTCTTTCCTGTCTTGTCCGGGAAGACTCTGAGTTACAAAAGACACGGCAGGATTATGCCATCAAAGTTACAACATCCGAGCCCTGACGTGACTAATCCCCACGTAAATGGGAAAGGCCGAGATGTGCAGTCTGCGCGGTGGGTAGGTGCAGAGCCAGATGGCCTCCTTCAGCCCGCGGGAAGCACATCCCCTCCACACGGGGACAGCCTGGGGCGGGCAGGGGTCTCCGGCACCTTCTTCCTCATGTCCCTTCATAGGGACAGTGGTGCAGGTCCTGTGGGCACATCGGGGTTCGCCTCATCCTGGTCCCCCTCTCACATCAGGGCAGCGTGGCTCACAGCAAGGGAATTATTCCCAGCAGGAATACTGGATTCTTTGTTTATTTGCTTTCATAAGCATGTTCATGGGGAAAAATCCTCCTTTGCATAAGGCATATCATCACTTCCTACCTGTGGCATTTGAAAGACAACTAAAGCTGCCTTCTTGGTGTAAACCCCACAGTCAAAAATACTTTGGAGAACAGCTGGACTTTTGTCCATCTTAGAGAAGTAGTTGTCAGAAGACGACATCGCCGAGCACACTTCTCTCTCCTGTAGGCATTGTCTTGTGATGATTCACGCAGCTCAGCTGAAGGGCATTTCTAAAGCATGTCTATATGATGCAATGATGGAGCCGCATCAAATCCAGCACCCGAGTACTCCTTTTCAGAGTAAGGACACTCATTTTTGCGTTGCAGAACCAGTCTAGGCCAAAAACATACGTGAAGCTGGCGCAAACCCATCCCCAGCACAGAGCATGGGTGGCTGACGCGGGCTCCCACGGGGGTCAGCGTGGGCCCCCACCTGCTCCGCAGCTGCAGAAACCCCCGGAACTGCTGGTGGGCGGCTGGCGAGGGGAAAGGCCACGCTCGGGTCTATGCTCGCTCCCTCTCTTCCTCCTCCCAAGCCATCTCCTCAGCACAGCGGGACCTCGGCCTTCAGTACCGTTCTGGGTGGGGAAACCGCGCTGGTTTTGGTGGCTCGGAGTGGCTTGGCATTTAAAAGCTGACTGGCAGGATCTCATCCACCCTCTATAAAGAGGCAGAGGCACCACTCTTCACCCAATTTCATTAATTTAGGGGAAGGTGGTGGCAGGGAATTGCTGTTTGGAGGGACTTAACCCAGCAGGGCAGCGTTTCCTAGGCTTTCTGCCATGGAGCTAACAGCATAGAGACCAGAAATGAGAGATATGCGTAAAAAAAAAAAAAAGAAAGAAAGAAAGAAAACCCGCATCTTTTACAGGCATGAAACACAACTATGGGCAGGCAAAACAGCTTGTTGCAGCGATTTCTAAAGGTCAGGGTTTCACGAGGGGATGGTGATCAGCAGCTGACAGCCAAAGGAAACCCAGATGTTTAAGTTGCATATTGAGCAAATTTGATTGAGAAATCAGAGAAACGTAGTAAGCACAGATTCTGTTATTCTACATTCAGACTTTTTTTTAGGTTAAAAATGCACTCAGAGCTCTTTTTTGTAGTTTTGACCTCAGCAAATGGGAGTTGTTCAACTGTCAGTATCAGAGTTTTGCGAGCTCCAATGATTTATTGCAAACTTCATGCTACCTGATACTTTTGACAGCCCGTAGACCCAAAGGATTAATCAATGTTTCAGCTTTTATCAGCATAAGTTTCTAAGCTTTATGCTAAAATAAAGGAAAATAAACCCTAAAAATGTATATACCAAGAGCCAGCCAAACCCCAGAAACTGCTGCTCGTAAAACCGCTGTCATTTTTTTAGTTGATCATATGGTACAGGACCTTAATGCCTGGAGCTACTTTTAGTTGTACTTTCAGATTGCACAGGTACAACTGGACTGTGCTGTTGTATTGTCACAGGCTTCAGCGCCTGTGACAATACCACGAGGCATTGGAGGATCCACCTCCACCAGCATCCCGCACCCGTCGGCTTTGGCTTCCAGCGAAGCCTTGTGCAAACCCTTGCCAACGGCACAGCTTTCCCCGGCGAGGCAGCAGCAAAGTAAAAATAAATCCAAACCTAGTGCATCAGAAGATATTTAGTAAAAAGGAATATTTGTGGTCCTGCTCTGTGCTTTAAGTGCAGTGTTTGATAGAAGTCATCTCCTATAGCAGTTCCTCGGCTCCTTTCATCGCTAAAACTGATGCACATCAGTTGGATTTAGGAAACAAAAGGTAAAGGATCTGATAAAACAGATGGCTGGTTACTGAACAAGGCTCTAACCTTCACTACAAAACAAGTCATCGTGAGCATTCGCCTATCAACACAGTCTGGTGAGGCCTTTGATGAGTGCCTTTAAAAGTAAGTAGAAAGATCCCCACTGATTGTGAGAGAATTGGATCCATCTGAATGCTGCACCCAGTCACTGAATTTCCTACAGACTTTTCGAGAGACTCGAAACTTTTAGAGGCCTTTGGAGAACAAAGACTTTCACTGGCAGCTCCATTAAATTCATCATCCTGCCCCAGCAATGTAAATGAAGGAAATATCGTGAGACTTGCAGCCAGGATAGTACATCGCTTTCCACTGTTTGCATAAGATGAAATATTTCCTGGTTTGCAGGGTGCGGCCAGGCAAAAGGAATGGTTCCTTGTCTTTAATTAATTTTGGTGCTATTTGTATCTGCACTTTCTTTAATAGTTTCAGGTGCATTAGTTATCAGGAATATCTGCTTCAAGGCATAAGCAATGAAAGTTCTCAATCTGTCTTCCCCTGAGGGTTTTTAAAAACTCTTCTCCCAAAATAGGTACAAGGCCCTTTCCCACAGATGCTCTGGAATAGAACTATTTTGATCACCAAAATACTAAAACCACAAACTCGGGGGGGGGGGGAAATAAATAAATAAAAAAAAAAGATAAAAGGCCTTTCAAATCAAGTGAATAAGCCAAGGGGGAAAAAATAGACTCACTCATCTCTCCTACCCATTTAATTAATAGCATTCCTCTCCAGAAACGGCAAGCACAGCACGAACCTCTCTGAATGCCTTTTTACAGCCGAGCTCCTGCAGCTGCCCCTGTCCTGCCCTCCCTGCTGGGACATGGCTCTGCCCATCTCTCTGCCAGAGGGCAAAGTCGCCGGTGTCGGCGGGCAGGGGTGCGTGCAGACCGGCCGCGCTCCCCAACCGGGGCCTTGCTCCAGCCAAGCGTTGGAGCGGACGAGGTATTGTAGGGAAAGGAGCGGGACTGGTTGTGCTCTGAGATAAGATTGTCTGCCAGGGCTTTGTTAGAGGCAGCCTTGCAGATGCAGGAAGGAAAACAAGCTGCAAAGATGGTAAAAGGAGAAGAAAAAAAGTGCCCCAAGGGAAGCAGTGCTGGCACAGGAGACCACGAGCTCCTCATCAGCAAAGGGCACAGTAACACAGAAACAGAGACAAATGGGAATAGCACAACTCAAACAGCATCACGTCCTGCCTGAGGAAACCCCCTCACCCTGCCCGCTTGCACCATTCTGCACCTCCCCGGGCAGCTGGTGCTGGGACAGGACGCCAAGGACCTTGGCACAAGGTGGGTCAGCCCACCCGTGCCCAAGCTGCTCTAGCCCAGCTCGCCTGCAAACTGTCCCACACAAGCAGCTGGGACACCGGCTGTGAGGCCACCTGCACCAGGGGCTGCTTTGCTCGCGATAACAAAACCTACCTAGGAGACAAATTGTGGGGGCTGGCACTTCCCAGGCAGGCAGGCACGAGCTGCTGACCTGGCGGGTATTTCAGGGTGGCAGCAGGAGGAAAAGCATTGGTGGCATAATTTGGAGGAGGACAATTAAATGCTGCTCCTGCAAGAGAGGCAGCAGGTAAGAGATGGCAGGGCCAGCCCTGCCACTCACAAACGAAGCACACAGATGTATCTACACTCACGTCCTGTTAGCTTGTTTTGATTGCTTGGTCATTTTTCCAGATTTAGCCTCCTATTGCATCTGGTCAGGCCCTGCATTCAATCCGTCCCATGGATGTAGAGGACAAGGACCTTTACAGGGGGTCCATGGAGACCCACCACTTCCTTCTCAATGAAGGTTTTGCTGCTTGGACACCTTGCTTCAAGCAAGGCAAGGATTCAGGGGGAAATCCTGGTTTCAGTTTAGCTTAAGCTAGTCCTGCACAGCCCAGCCTTCTGCATCTCCCTGTCCTGAGGGAATTTTATGCAATGTAGTTTCCTGGTTTGTGTATTTCGACCTGCTTCTGGTCCTTTCCCCATTGCCCCAAGCCACCACAAAGGGAGGATGAAGTCCCCAGCTGGACAGCAAGGATGGTGTGAGGTGGGGAGCCCAGGGACAGCTAGATTTTCCATGTGGAGGTGGGAAACAGTAATGCATGATGTGTCATTCTGGTTCTCCGCAGTCTGGAGGCTAAAACCAGCACCTGCAGCCCCATGGGAGCCCCGCTGGGAGCACAGGGAGGAGCTGTGGGGTCGAGACCAGCACAGTCCCATTTGTATCAAACCAGCTGGTGATAAACTCAAATGAACCAGATGAGACCTGAGAAGAGACCATCCACACAGCTTCCTGCTGCGCGTTCTTTGCTTGATGCATCTCGCAAATAAAACCCGTGCCTCATCCTCACGTGGGTGAGCCGTGGTCCCCGGCCCACACCCAACCTCGAGCATGGGAGCAGCAGGGCCCAGCTGGAGGGTCCCCTCCTGCGCCAGAGCCACATGCCAGCAGCTGCACAGCCCCAGGGACACGAGGAAGGCAGGGTACTCACAGCAAAAGCCATGGCTGCTCCTTTGCGCCTCAAGGCGTGAGGTCTTTTTTTCCAGGACAAGGAAGAGAGACTTGTGCTAAATACCTCAGTTTGTTTAATCCCCTGTAGAGAAACAAAATCCTGAGAGGTTCAAAGCTCCAGTCTTTATCTGGCTTATTTTGGGGCTAAATAAACCATCAAAATCTAAGTCTTTGCTGAAAACATCAAAACATGCTAGTTGAAGCTGATGAATAGTTACTGTTTGGCAAAGACAAAGCATGAATCCATAATTATTATAAGATGAGTCACCTGGAGAAACCAGAGCAGTAACCAACAAAAAAAAAACCTCCTTTGAATAACTTAATGAGAATGAAGATGCCTAGAAAACACGCACATCGGCAATAAGACAACATCAGCCCTAGAGAAGGCAGGAGAGGGGACAGGCAGCACTACCCCAGCTCAGCGGAGGATGTCTCAGACCCCCTTGGTCACCTCTGACCAAGGACCCCATGCCCATCTGACCAGAAGCCCATCCCTGGATGCCAGGGTGGTCCCACATCCATATTCCCTCCGTGACTCACAGGATTGGAACAAGCCAGACTTTTGCAGACAACAAAAAAAGATAAAAATCATATTGCTTGGGGAAGTGCCAAGCTATTATTTCACCCAATTAGTGTCTTGAACTGCTGAAAGTTAAAAGGATTTCCTCTGGAAGGAGAACATTCCCCAGCCAGAAAGTCTCCAGAAAGGTACAGGAGCAATAACTCCTGGCATTCAGCATTAGGAAACAAACGTCTAGACAAAGGCTTCTTTTTTTGGTTTGTTGTTGATGACTTTTTTAAAAGATGCTACAGCACAGATCCTGGAACTTGGATTTCTATTTTTACACTCTTTCCACCTGTGACAGATTCACAGGTCCCGGACATGCTGGGGATAGTTTACGCATCTTTGGTGGTATTTAACTGCCACAGCCTAAAGGTACTATGCACGCTGGGGTTAAAATGGACAGATTTGGATGGATATCATTATTTGCATGGATGCACTGATGTACTGTCACGCAGCAACAGGAAACAAGAGCTGGCCACGCCAATCCCCACACCTGAACCTGCCTCCTGGGGAGACTACAAGTGGTTTAGGCCTCACATCAGTCCTGCTTCAGAAACCCCAGTTGGATTTGAGGAGCCTAAGGGGTGCCTGCACAGGGCAGCACCCCACACCCTGGTGCAGAGCTCCAAAGCAGCCCCCTCACGCGCTGCACATGGCATGGCAGGGTCTGGCCACGGGAGCACAGGAGACCTGTTGGGGATCCTCACCCTGCCTGGCATCTCCTTTTCTGCGCCTGCCTGCTGTCAACCAAGCAAAAATACAGAGAACAGTACTAAAGGGCAAGTACTGTTTTTATGTCGTCCTGCCATTCCCAGGTGGGTGCGGGCAAGCTGGCTGCGGGGAGGAACGCACTCCTTTGCCACAGCACTGCCCATTATTGCTTCAGCATGTCGCAATACACCAGTTGAGTAATTGGCAATTATATTGCCTTTATCTCTGGTGTTATGGTTTTACGTTCACAGCTGTATAAATAACAGCCTGTCTCCCATCCACGGTAGCTTCCATTTTGCATGGCTTTGCTGATCCTGTAGCAGGGAGCAGCGATAAGGCCCGAGCTCAGGTTCCAGTGCCGTCCTCCCCCACTGCCATGCCACTTTTAAAAAGAGCATTTTTAAACATGCTTCTACACCACTACACAAGCAAACCTCTTTTTTGCCACCATGCAAAGGGAAGTGGTTTGTGTTTTGGCACAGCTGGTTTTGATTCCTCCTTCAAGAACAAAGAATTTAACATGGCTGCCCTGAGACTGGCTGCAGCTTTATCAAGAGAGATTTCATCGTGGACTTAGACAACCTCGCTTGCAGCCATTGTACTGTCAAACAGGTTTCCTTCCTCTTCTTCACAACACTTCTACATCACATCCTATTTAGAGCTCTTACAGTGCTTCATAAATAATGCCATAGTAAGAGCCCTGTACACTTAAGGGATTTGGGAGGCGTTATCTCAGTTTTTAAGAGGTGGAATATGAAGATCAGAGATTAACTGTGGCAAACCCAACGGGCTGTCACCCAAACAGCAGGAGTTTTTTTTAACTCATTTCCCTTGGACCTAGAGCCTTTCTTGGCTTCCCCACCATCGGCGCAGCTCTCCCACTTTTCCATCCCAACACTTCAGTCCTACTCTATCCTTTCTCTCAAGGGTAGCTTACAAATTTCACACCAGCACATCACCATCAGTCCCTCATTATATTTTTCTTCGAGTCCATAGAGACAAAATTGCTGTTTCCATTAGCCAGCAACTGGAGTAAGATACTGAACACCAGAAAATCTTTCTATTGTGGATTAATACTACTGAAAACATGGAGACATTGAACATCAAGATGCTCACTGCTATGAGAGAAATAACCTTTTGCTTAAAAAATAAGGCAAAGTGCAAAGCACATGAAAAGAAAATGAAAGCTCAGAGCTAGGGCTCACCCGTGGAGGATGGGTGCTAGCTGCAGAAGCTCCTGGATTCCTAACAGGGCTAATTAAGCATAAGTGAGTGTAAGTGTGGACGGAGCATTTGGCAGTACTCCATGCTAGCCTGAGAAGGCAGCCTCTGGCTCAGGGCATCAGCAGCTCTGCGGGGGCAAGGCTGAGCCTTGCACATCACACCCTGCGGCTGGAGAGACACAGGGTCTGAGCCTGGTGATTAAGCAAGCAAGATTTCTATTCAAAATTTTAAGCTACACCAGAAGACAACATGCTGCTGTGCTTCTCCTGGAGGAAAATGAGAAGCTACTGCTGAGCTGTCTATCATTTATAATTTTATTTTTTTTCCAGAGAAAGTGAAGCCTTGCTGCAGGGGCACGCAGGCAGCAGGATGTGGCACAGACAGCAGGAAGATGACTTGTGAGTTTTTCCATGTGCAGAAGTGACTCTAGAGGGATGGGCGAGCTGGAGGTTTTACCTGAAAACCAGCAGCAATTCTGTCCCTCCCGGGCAGGCAGGCTTTGTAATGCCGAGCAGTACCTCCCACATCTCCACCTCGGTCTCAGCAGGCACCTCTCACTGCAGGGGCACACGAAATCCCAGGCTGGCTCTGGGGAGCTCCTCGTCTCCAGAGAAGAAGGGCCAGTGCCCCGGAGCGGTGCAGGGTGCCTGCCCATCCCGTTCCCTGCAGTGGGGAAAACCAGGGTCTCCTCCGCTTGGCTTCTGATGCCCAACAAGTGCTGCTGCACATAGGCACAGACGTGGGGAAGATGTGCACAGGGTGTCTGTGGGTGGGTGGAACGAATTGTGGATGGCTGGAGCAAGCAGGATGCCCACAGGCAGCAGGAGATGCCTGGAAGGAAGCACACATCCTTGCCATAAGCACCGGGGCAAGGGACTGCTGTGGGTCAGAGCAGGGCTGAGGCCACATGCTCAACGGTCCCATGCAAACAAATCTTCATGCAGAGAGAACACTACCAGGCAAATTCCCAAGTAGCAAAGTAAAAAACCAAACCCCACAAACATCTGTTTTCCAAAAGACTACAGTCTTAGCCTGAAGAGAACATTCATTTTCCTGACAAGGGCTTTCACAGTACAAAGTAGCTATGAGAAAAGCCAGATGGTATCTCTCTGGCGAGAGGGTACCCCAGCAAGAACAGACAGTGAGCAGCTCCTGTGCTTGCTGACACCCTCCCTGCAGAGCAGGGAAGAGGGCATGGTGCACAACTCCAATTCCAAAGGAAAAAAAATAGCAGAACACCCCCCCAACCACCCCAAAAACCCAACAAACTTAATGTTGCTAGGCACTGTACCACTTGGATTCTGCAGCTGAAAGCCCAAAGCCAGTGCAGCTTTCCTTTGGGGTTAGTGTGAACAACAGGGAGAAAAGCAGGTAGGAGACCCCCAGGATCTCAGCTCAGAAGCCAGTCAGTCCTTCCCCCTGAGAGAAAACACAGAGGGTTGTCACCAGCTCAGACAGAAGAGCCACACTGTCACACTGTCACTAGATGAGCACCTGGCAGCTCCCAGGCAGCTTGGCTGGTGGTTGTGTCCCTTGCAGCATGGTGGAGGCTGTGTGTAACCTCTCCCCCAGGAGGGATGGCCTTCACCTGGTAAGGTCTGTAAGATCAAGTGGACTTTTGGCTACTGTTTAAGAATTAAAGGGCTGTGAAGGAAGGCTGCCCCTGTAGCTATCAACATGGGACTAGGTTTTCAAAAACAGAATGAGCACAACCCATGGTATATCCCAGGACAGCAGGACCTGGGACAGGGGGTTTAAGCACCCAAGGAACCCGTGCAAGATACTTTCAAACTGTCAACCACGCCTTTGAAACACCTTCATTCATCCTCTTCTAGTCTTCGCCCTAGTTCATCAGCAATTTTTCACTTTTTTTTTTTTTTAAGAGTAACCCATACTGATAAAATGCTCTAAGGACCATATTAAAACATTTTAAATGTTTTAAGAGATCTCATTGTTTTGCTTGAAGTGCCGTTGTCAGCCAGGCACAACAGGCTAGCTGTTCTTGCTGTATTCCAGTAAGTCAAAGCATCTATCCTTAACATTAGTTTTGGGGTTTTGTTTGTCTGGTTTTGCTTCATCAATAGACAAAAGAAAAGATCCATTTTTGGATGTATCAATTCCCTTACAAAGATCAGTGACTGACAGTACAGGCTCTACATAAATGCCCTGTTGTGCAATTATTTCTTACAAGAGAGTGTACAAGCCTCAGGTTTTAAATTTCTACTATAAAAGATCAAAAGGCTCAAGTCCCAACTAAGGGCCTGTCCTACTTCTTGGGTAGGAAGCATCACCTCTCCGTGCAAAGAGGTTATAGTATTTCCCAGCTATACCCATAGGTTTTATTATTATTAAGATGCAAGATTGTATACAAATGCCCAGACCTTTGTTTGTGGAAAACCATGCACGAGCAAACCAGTCTTATCTGCTTGAACTGATAAGCAACTTGAAATGGCTTAGAATGACTGCAGCCTATCACCACTGTTTATTTTCACTGATCATATTTAGCTCTCAAGTTGAATACACTTATCTGTTTCAGCAGCAGCCCTTTGGGGTATGCAGCTCATTGTTTTGAAGATGAGTTTAACAGTTCAAACCAGAACCCAGAGTACTTATTTCCTTACCTGCGTTAAGAGGTGCTGCCAGATAAGCACACGGTCTATCCAGGACTGAAAAGCTTAAAACTTGCTTCCTTTTCTCCACCTAGTTTCTGGGTCACACACATTCAGCTTTCAGTGTTTTCTTCAAAGGAGTTTCATTCAGCAAAACCAGGAAACCTACACATTTGAGAAATTTTGAAAAAGAATGAAGTAGCAGCTCTAGTTAACTTGATTTTGAAATCAACACTCCCAACATTGGAGCAGAAGACAACGCAAAGGCATGCTGCTTCATGACTGAGCTCCAACAGGCTGCCTTGCGAGATTGAAGCTGGCCTGCACTGGACGCTGGCTCGCAATCATGAACCACTAAAATGTGCTCTATAAGCAAAGAGGTGAATCTCATTCCCTTGCTATCAAAGAAATAAGCAACAGGGAGGAAAAAGTGGCCATGCAAAAATAACTTCCCTCCATTTTGATCCCACTGATTAGACTTACTAAGCAAGTGATGTTCATACAAATTTTCTGATTAGGGTAAATTATATAGGACAGCGGTTTCTGAGCAGCACATACATAATTTATCTGATACTTTTGAGGAAGCGACTACATTAATAGTTCAGATGAAACTGAACTCTCATGTCTGTAAGGATTTCTGTTTGAAAATGCATTTACACTAAAATACTAAAGGCACTAATAGCCAAGTCTTCCATCTCATTATGAACAATTTTAATACCTTTGCTGCCCACTCAAACATTTCAGCTTAAATTCATCTTTCTTGTCTAGCAAAAAACAGATGAACTGGAGAGGTCTCTGTATTCCCAGGGAATCCAGAGCTCTCCATAGTAAAACATCAGTGACCGCAGACAGTGCAACAGAGGGATCCATAGAGAACACCTAGGACAAGAGATGGTTGCAATACAGTAGCACAGTCCCAATACACTGTTTCAAGATACTCTTTGACCAGCCTTTCAATTACAGGAGTTATACCCACTGCAACCTTCCTGAGGAAAAGAAAAATGCAGTTTGTGGTCTTGATACAGGTAGAACTGCATTAATAGACATGTCACCAATTTTATTAGGGATTAACTGCATTAATAGACACTAACAAATGAGTAAGCTACAGGCAGTTAAATACCAAGAGCTGGGCAATAAGCTGTATTCCACAGAAAATCACCAGCTGCACTGGCTGCAGAGATAGCAAATGTTATCGAGCTAAAGACATTGTTCAGGTTAACAGTCTGTCACTATACCTGGAAAAAATACTTTTTCCATATAAGTGATAAGCATAGTCAAGTAATCGTTTCCTTTTACATCATAAACCTTAAGAGCTTTAATATCTTGATCTTGATGCTACTTCAGTGCATCTGTATCCCCTGCAGAGAATGGCAACAGAAATCAGCCATTGGCCAATTCTACTAATAAAAACACTTGTGTTTTCAGCTTCGTTACCAGATAGCTGAAGAACTAATTTTGCCATGGGCACTTTTTAAAAAAAAAAAAAAAAATCAAGTGCAGAAATTTGCCACAATCACCACAGAAGCAATTTGGAAGCTAACTCATGTTAGTTCAAAACAAACATCTGAATCTTGTCAGTCAGTGCAGCAAACATGTTTGAAAGATGATTTAAAAAGGCTTTCTCAGGAGAGCTATCAGTGCCGACTCAGTAATGCACCTAAACTGTTCAACGCATGTTTGATGTTATGCAGAGATTTGTATCAATTTTATGGAGAACTTAAGAATATTACAACCTTTGAATTCTTTAGCGAATAAACTGCGACAGAATATCTACACATTTAAAACTTTTTTTTCTGATTATTCATTTAAAATAAACCTTAGCAATAGTTTTGATAATGGTTAGAAAACCAGCAAACAAGCTAAAAGACAGAGACATAAAATCTTCATAAAAATGTTTTTATTCCTTATCAGTGGAGACTGCATATGAAAAGAGGATCTATTATGAGCTTTTCAACAAAAGAAACTGCAAAAAACCTCAGCAATCCTCCTAAGTAGCAGAGACACCAGGTATCCTGTTCCAGGGCAGAAGACAGCTATCAAAACCACCTCCTTGCCCTCTTGCAACACAAAGTAAAGAGTTTTCAGCAAGAGGCTAAAGAAATTATGTCAAGAAATGCTACTCTGAAGCAGTTGTCCAAGGGCCAATGTTTCCCCCTGCTCCTCATCAGTCTTCATCCCCATCTTTTGTTTTCTTCTTTTTCTTCTTCTTTTTCTCTGTATTCTGCAAACAAACAAATGTTGCTATGAACAAACCATAATGGAAAAGCAAAGCAACACACGTAGCTAGGCAACCAAGCTCACACTCAAAGCACCAAAGCAGCTGCCATGCTCAAAGCATAACCCAAGAGATGCCCCCTTCCTCTGTCGTTAACATACTCTGTTTACAGCATGGTGGGGCCAGTGGGCAAGGGAAGCTGTGCTGCGTGCCATACAGCTGGCAGCTCAGCACTGCTGTCAGACTGCTTCAGGCAGCGTAGCTGCCCTAGAGGGGAGAAAATGAAATTCCACATTCAGAACAGGATTTCAAAACTGAGCAACTAGTTTGGTTTGGTCTCGTCCACTCCTCTGTTCCTTGGAGATATCAAATGATGCTTCATCAATTCAGCAGGTACGGCCTCTGCTCCCTACGAGTCTTAAACGCTAGACAGATGCCTGCGGATCAGCACCAAGGGACACCCTCCCCACTAGAAAAGAAATGGAAAGAGATAAGACTAAAGCTGAGGGTGGGCAGAAGGGAGGGGGAAAACGCTCCTGGTACGTGGAGGCATTACAGTCACAAATTTCCTAGATCTTATTTTGTAAAGCAAATTATCTCAGACATTAGTGATGGATATCATGAAATAAAGTTACTAGAGTTAAAACTGTCCTTGCATACCATGGGTTACACAGATAAGAATATTTCCCCCACACACTCCATATGTTTTGGAGATAATCCATTCCCATAAAGGATCGGGTAGCTGTGCAATTCTGCCTCACCTCAATTGTGGGGCTGGTGGGGGGTTCCTCACTCAGCACTTCCTCTTCTTGAGCTTGTTTTCCCTTATCCTTTTTCTTTTTCTTCTTTTTGACAGGTTCACCATCTTCTACAGTTGTCTCTTCTGTACCACAGAAAGAAGAAAAACGAAAGGCAGGTTGTCAGTTATTGAGAGCGTAAAAGGCAAAAGGAAAAGCTTTCTATGAGACATGAGAGGATGCAATGAGGATAGTAAGAATGCAAAATACCGAATACCAAACTGCCCCTTCTTTATACATCGCTCTACACCTGTTTTCTCTCCACTTTGCCCTTACCTGCATGACTACTCCCTGCTATAGTCAAAATATACAAGACACAAGCGACTATTCAGACAGCACTATTCACATCTCCTGGTGCAAACACCACTCCTATACGCTGCTCACGAAGTTTAAAACAAGCTTGTGTGTTTTCATTTGTCTGCCAAATTATCTTCAAGTACTCTGTCTGAAAACAGACTGTCCACAGTTTGGCAAATATTTTCACCAGCATCACAAGAGCAGTAGAAGAATTCTAAAATCCACATTAGAAATGCATTCAGCCAGCAGTAGCTTGTTCACAACTGATTCCCCTATCTTGATGTTGGAAATTCGCTAAGAAGCAGACCAGTTTTCTTAACCATGTAGACTAGCAAACACAAAGATCTCTTAATGCTGAGCTAACATAAAGCATTTAATGCAAAACCAGAAACATTTTCCTGTCCTGGAAGATAGGAATTGAATTATTTATATAAGCTGAGAGAAATGTTAACCCAAGGAAAGATTTACTAATGCTCTCTTACATTTCTTTTTCAGAACTATTCATCGACAGTTGGCCTATCTAATCATAGTGGTAAAGGCACTATAATTTATCACTTATTTTCTAGAACACATACCACAGTCTTAGGAATCTCTAAGTAAAGAAACCAAACAGAAATCATTACCAAGCTGACACCCTATGCAGTAGCCAGGCTGTTACTGGAACATACCCAAGTTAATTTATTTGCACAACTGAGTCAGTGCTGGATACCAAGTTTCTCAGTACATCGTGTAAGTTCATGACATAGCAACCACTGTCCTTCAGTGGCTACAAAACCAAGATGCTGAAACCAGTGGTGTTTGTGGTGTGTATACAGTTGCTACTGGAGGTGTGACTCAAAAAGTAATTTTCTCACTGTAGTCCCCCCAAAAAACCAAATCAATTTCATTTTGAAGCATACTCATCACTTAAAAGAACAGAAACAAAGCCAGTGCAATTATAAAAAACCCAATGCACACAACCTCCTAACATCTCAGTTGTACTTTGTCACAAGTTTAGTTCCTCAAGGCAGCAGGAGGACTGTATGAGTCAAAAATACACTTCAATCTTTGCCTCTAAATTCAGACAAAAAAATTGGCTTCGGGGTAAAAAAATTTCTAGACATGTCTGCAGGAAAATATAGCCAGCTAACACATGCAGTTATCTGACATTAAAAAAATGCCAGAAGCAAAACAGCAAAGGATTCTGGATAAAGGAACTGGTAAATATGATTTACGTGGATTCTGCTGTACACATCATTCACAGTGAACAGCATGCAAGCGTAAGGCATTCAAATCATGTGTAAAAATAAGTATCCTCATCTCCCTGTGTATGACACAGGAAAATTAAAAGTAGCTGAAAAATAAGCATAAACTACGTTAAAGCCATACAGTACAACAGGAGCATATACATCATTTTGCTACGCCACACATTTTCACTCAGGTGGATTGGTAAGCTATGCATTTCCAAGCAAAATGTTCGGTGGTAACCTTGGAAAAACAACTTCTTGTTATTACCCTACATTGTCATCAAGTCCAACACACCTGGCAGTGAAACCTGTCACAATTTACAATCACAGGTGATGCATTGTGCACTCATAGGCACTGTCACTTCTCACAGCTAGCAGCAGGCACCTTCCTGAAGATTTCAGTTGCTGCTTTCTAGCAAAGCCCATCACAAGACTTCACGTATTTGCACCTAGGCAGAATGAGGGTAAAGGCTCCAGGGGTGCTGGCCTTTTCCTTCTGGGTTCAACACTCCTAAGTCACTCAAACCCAGTGGGGTTTCTTTGTGATACACAGCAGCTGACAGGAAAGCCAACAGCTCTTACTATCCAGAACTGAGGCACAGAGAGCAGCACCGGGAAGAGCAGGTTGATTGATGGCCCTGTGCAGTGCTGGAGATCACCAGCAGTAGTTCCACTCACCCCTTTTCCACCAGTTTACCAGTCTGATGTACCCTCCTGCCCTCCCTCCTCCACATGACGCTGGGTGCATACAGAATCAAGTCACATTGCCTATCAGTAAAGACACCACATCCTGATGTTGCTGCCATTTAAGGCTTGCAAGGTTCGCTTCCTTAATTGAAGATGATATTTCTCTTTTCAAGAGAGACCTTTCCAAGTGACTAGCTGCTACCATATCCTGATGCTTAAATGAAAGCTGAGCACTCCACTGGGGGCACTGGCTAGCCCTGTTGGTGGTATGCATTCTGTCTAGTCATATTCAACTTCAAAGACTGCAGTCACAAAAATACCTGTCCTATTTCCCTTCCCCCACTATTAAAACTGGTTTTAAGAAACAACTCCTGAAGTTTATTATAACTAATTTCAGGCACTATCCTTCTACTTGGTTTCTTTTTAAGTGTAAAAGGTGAAAGTGGTCTGAAGTCATGCCTCACCCCCAACCCCCCAGCCAGTTCCTGTCCAAAGTACTGCCATACATGCGCCCCAAACAGGAAGAAAGAAAACACTACACATCTCATCTTGCAGTAACATTTACATTTCAGGCTAGCACAATTCAAAATACTGTCCCCCTTTATAACAAGTATTAAAGCAAGAGTTTGACAAATCACTTTCCGGTGGCAGCTTCCCAGCTTATTCCTGTCCCTTACCTTCCTCTTGTAATATAAAGTGGATCAAAATTCATCTGGCTGAAGAATTCTTTTTTTTCCTGAACTGCTTTTCCACCACCCCCACTTATCACACAGCTGCAAAACAGGATGGCGAAGGAGTGGGCAGAGACTTCTTTCACAACACTATGTCTGGATGTGTAATCTCTGATCAGGGAAAAGCTTAATAGAGCACTGCATCAAAAGGTATAGAGCCAAGAACAGCAGAAATTAAAGGCTCATGCCTATTCAAGTGGACACGCAACATAACTCTGAATGCTGGGACCTCCTCTGCACTCTTCTGTGTATTACAGAACTTACTGAACTACTCAAACTTCTCAGACCACAGCCCCTCTAGCACACCGTGCAGTCACACCAACTATGCTGGAAAAGAGCAAGATCATGGTCTGTCTAGCCTGTGTCAGGGAAATGCATGTACTTTGTTGGGTGGTCAGATACAAGAATTTGCAAACATAGGGGCAGTGCTATTTTAAAGGGTACAAGAGGATAGGCTGAAAGGGTTAGTTCTGCTTACAGGTGATATGAGATAAATAAGCTCTCTGAAAACACTCCTTCCATAGTCCGAAGCCACTGGTACAGTTAGTTCTAATGTCCGAGTATCCAAATACAACGACCCAGTTGATATGAAGAACTGGGAAAGAGCAGGAGCTATGAACCACACATCCAAAGGATGCCCTATCTTTTCAGGAAAAGCAACACAGCTGAATCCTGGACTTCAGGTTTTGGAAAGTTAAAAAAACAAGCAAACAGCACAGATTTCAGTAGTCCACAAGTATTCTGAACACCATCTACTGCTCAAATAATTCTTGGTAGCTCAAGGATACCTCTTAAGCTCCACCCAACCCCTAAACCAGGGGGTATTAATGCTCAATAAAGCAAATGAAGCAAACAAGCAGGTTTGTGTATAAAAACATGAACCATTGAGTAATATATCTATGAACAGAAATCTCTCTCATACTGTAAAAGACCAGGCTGGAAATGAATGTAATGTTCCACCTGTGAGATGTCAACACTTGCTTTGATAATGCAAGGGAAGCCCAAGGGAACAATTCTGAGACTGTAATAAGGGAAGTTAGTTCAAAAGATTAACAAAAGCAGTAGCTGTGAGAACACCCACATTCTTCAAAAAGCAAACGGGCAAAGTTCAAGCCTCCAAAGTACTCATGTGTCCTTGTCTCATTATGATAAGTACAAGAGAACATGCTGGGGCACAGACCTCAGCTTTCCAGCATAAAGGATTCTCCCTCCAGTGTAACTTCAATTCTCAGCTAAGTTTAGGTTCCTGCAAGTTGCCCCATCTATGCACACAGACGTCACAAACCAACTGGTGTCTGGCAAGATCACACCTGAGCATCAGCTTAGCATGAAGAGGTACAGAACCAGCATCATTACACTGATACTCTAGAACACAGGAGCACAGAGAAGGGCAGTGAGGGAAAGCTCCAACAGCCCTCACCTACTGCCAGGCACAGGTAGCTGACAAAACTTGGGAGCAGCTAATGCCCAGATCTGGCTCAGGGTCTCATGGAAGTGACTTAAAGTCATCTTCCTTTTCTTTTTTTTCCTCAAGTTACACACTGGGAGGCCATTAGGCCAGCCATTTAGAGGTGCTGAAGTGCACACTGGAGAGAAGAGGAGAAAGAATGTTTCTTAAAATGAATCATACTATAAAACCAGATTATTTTGAAGTTGCAGTCCAAAAATTTTTCTTCACAGTAACTTATCAGAGAAGTAAAGAAAAACTGTGGCCACTATTTCAGTTTTAGCTCTCCGGAGAATAACAATTGTTCATGTATTATGTAAATTCAGACTGAAATTTCCAAGTGTCATTTCATCTTAAATTCTGATCTTCAACATTTATATGTTGAAACACATCAGAAAACGTTTCTATACAGAATAAAACAATTTTTTTTTTTTTTTTAAGTAAATTGGGCAAGTTCTGGTTTTACAGAGAAGAGCTTTTTTGCCTTCAAGATACTGAGGCCCACTAAATATGAATCTGCTGAGCAAGAAATTCTACAAGAAGAATGAGTTTTGTTTTAAATGTTCTTATATGCTTACAACTGCTTAAAAGCAGATATTTAAAGTAAATTGACTGCAATCTGGTGTCAGTCCATAAAGGATTTTTTAAAAAAATACACTGTCATACCCAAGTAAAATAACCAGGTATTGTGGTTGGCTGTAAATGTTAAGCCCCACTGCATGATGCACACAGCAACATGCCAGCAGCACAGATGCAGCAACTAACCTTTCATCTCTGCTTTGAACTTCTTTACTTTCACAGCAACCTCTGCATCTTGTTCTTCCACCTCCTGAATTTTGCGTTTCTTTGAAACAGCAGGAAGCGTAGAGTCACCAGATGGGTCAAATATTTTTACTTCGCTGTAATGAAGAAAACAAGTCAGCTTAAGTAACAAAGAGCCCACAGGTATGATCCTGCAGTTGAACATAAACTTTGCAAACACAACCTCCTAAGAATATTCACAAATCAGCATATACAGGTAGTGAGGCCCTTTCTCAAATCCATGAATGGTTCTACAGTAATCACAAGTACAAGAGTTACCCCACAAAGTACAACTGTCTGATCTGAACAGAAGGTACCAGTTAAAGAAGAGTTTGGTTCTGGTTTACACCTGTTCAAGGCTCTACAGTGCACTTAAATTACCCATTAGATCGATCTCTCTGCCGCTGAAAGCCCTTCCATCATAAGCACATAGCTCCCCACAATTTGGTAAGTCCATATAAGCGTACCCTAAGGGTAATGGATATAGTGGATTAGAAGTAGCTTTACTTTTGCTTTTTCTGCACTGCCTCTCCACCATTATGTTCACAGGGCACAACTCACAAGGCAGAGTAATGCTATGGCTCATCTCTGTATCACTTTTATCACTGACTTTATGGGACATGTAAATACCTAATCTGTGCCTGAAACTGCCTCTTCTTAAATATTGCATGCTCCTTTGTTTGGTCCCAAACTTCTCTACAGGCTGCAGAGAACCAGCTACCCTGAAACCCAGCGCTCTTTAGTTGGACCTTTTCAGGGGCAGTTGAATCATCTAACAGCAATGAAGTTTGTTTTTTTTTTCTCTTATTCAGAACAGAATTCCTACTAAAGGAAAAAGGAGTTCTAGAACAGTAAGCCTGAACTATTCCCCCTCAGCCACATACCAAGCATCTGAATTCTAAAATAGGAATCTGAAGTAGCTACCTTGCACAGGTTACAAAAGCAACTGAGACTAGTCACTAGACTGGGAAGCATGCAGTAATGCTAGTAGACAGTACCATCAATTCATCCTCCAAGCATCAGAAATTATTCTTATGGGTATGAACATAACATATTGCTTTGCAGAAATTGATTATGCAGCCTTTTGCAAATAGTGGACTCTGCTTCGGTTAAACTCAGGCAAGAGCTCACTGGCTTGTCATTATCAAAATACTACTAATAAAAAATAATGAGTAAATAAACATGCCAAAGATAGGTAATGCACTCTCTCACATCTTTTTCGGAAAGCATACTGAAATGCTTCGCTTGAACCTCATCTCTAAAGACTACCTCACAATTAACTTCTGAAACATTACTTTGATGTAGCTAATTCATACAGGATCCATGGTTCCATACAAGACTAAGAGATTCTTGCTAATCTCCTCAAAACATTAGTTTAGCCCTTCAAGCAATCTCCATAAAGCAGCAATACTACCATTTTTGTACTACAAGGCCAATTTCACAGGGACTGAGTCAGTTTCCCTTTTAGGCAGCCAGACTAAGCCAAGCAGCCAGGAATTATCTCCAGTCTCTCCCCCAAGCCTAGACACATTTGCAGAGCATGTCTAACAGAAGAAACATGTCCTGGCAGGAATTCATAACTCCATTTCAAGAGGTCAAAAACCTGCACACACATTGTCTCCTCAACACCCTCCTCCCTAAGCTACTGCCTCCTTACATGCTTTGATGCTTCATTTACTGACACTGTCTTTTCAAAAGCTGCTCCAGCAATCTCAGCCATCACTACACTTTGAAATATCTAGCATATGGAAACAAAAGCTACAGCTAAGCTTGAGAAAGATGTTTGTGGATTGCAGATGGGTTCAACAGTGGCTTTGTTTTCCCCTCGCAGAACTAGCATCCAGCCCTGGTTTTGCTGAGCACTTGCCTTCTCTACACTGAAGGTTCAGCAAAATAAGCAGGCCAAGCGAAGCAAGAAGCCCGAAACCAAATTAAGTGAAAAACCCAGATGTGACAGCTCAGACTAATAATAACCTGTTCCAATCCTTAGATCTTCAGCCGTCCCAGTTGCAATTTACAGTGTCACTCTGGCACCAGAAACTGCTCTCTAAGTGTCCAGAGTACAGATCATATCTATTGCTTAAGATACTTATTACAGATGGGACCTAAACAAGGAGATGAAGCTTTGCTCAAAACAAGTGGTGCTTTTGTCTTTTCTAAGACTAAGAAAGTCTATAGGAAAGCTTCCATGTCAAAGAAGTTAATTCAAACTCTGATTTTCTCAAATTTAGTTTATTCAGGCTTGCATTAAATAAAGCTGTTACATATTAACTCCCCAAACTACTTAGTTTTTGGGGTTGATGCTGATAGCATCTAAATATATCAGTTATCTGATGATGTCAGTAATTTACCTCTAGAAAAATCAGGACTGTTCTGCTAGTTCACTGGCTTTACCACAACTGTAAGATGTAAGAAAAATGGAAATTCCCATTAGCAATGGGACTTGTCAGTAGTGTTTAAGAGCACAGAAAATATTTTCTGGATCTTATGTCAACTCAGCCCACAACCA
Organism: Balearica regulorum gibbericeps; assembly: GCF_011004875.1. Taxonomy (NCBI): domain Eukaryota; kingdom Metazoa; phylum Chordata; class Aves; order Gruiformes; family Gruidae; genus Balearica; species Balearica regulorum. The sequence continues at coordinate 13,599,052 of NC_046189.1, read as the reverse complement.
AAAAAACTTCTCAAATAAAAACATGGAGAGTTATTTATACTCAGCCAAGCTGAAAGGAAAAACTATTCACCTCTTGTTTTGATACTTGTCTGTCCTGGCCAAGGCTTTTCCAGTGCCACTTATTCTTCTTATCTACAAGAAAAATTTAGAAGTTAAAAATTAATTACTCATAATGAAAACAACTCACAAGTTCTACAGCTCCTGAAAGGAAGTAAAAATGGAAAGACAGACAGACAAACACTATTGGTCAGGCTCTTGTGTACCTGTATGAGTCTTACACCTGGGAGTAGATTAGTGACAGGGAGGTAACTGGGATGAGAAAGGCATGTGCCTTTCTCATATTGCTCTTCAAGAGCCCAATTCAATTAAAGGGCATCTAGTACTGGATCAAACATACCACAACAATATGACATACAACATCATACCTCTAAATTGCCAAGACCAGCTCAAATTTGTGCATGCTTTCTTTTTTTGCATGGATAACTGCATGTCAGGACAGGTATCACCCTATGCCTGGCATAAAGCCAACTTTAAAACCACAATACAGGCGCCAAACTGGATTTGAATTAAATTTGTACTTGTCAGATGATCAGTTTGTGTTTTGGTATTAACATGTCTCCTTGCCTTTGTTTCGATGGGAAATATCACCTCCCATGAAATGCTCAAGGAGGAGCAGGCAGGTTTTTCTGGATTTTTCTTTTTTTGTTCTAGCAATGCCAGTACTACAGCATCAGTATCAGATCTTCTAGCTTGGAAGGCTGAACCTAGTCATCATTTATAAGCTCACAGGCAGCAGGCCTGCCACCTAAGAGGAAAGTGAACTCTTATGTTCTCCCAGAATGCTGTGCCAACGGCAGCAGATGGAACAGCGGGTATAGAGAGACAGGATATGCATTAGGTCATGGGAGGGCAATGCAGCAATTTACAGAATAATATCTTGCTTTAGCTACAGAGAAAGCTTCTTAAGACTAAGCATCACCCATACTCAGATTTTAGAGAGCCATGGTGGAAAATGTGTGTAGGGGGAACCTAATTGTGCTTTCTTCTAAGGTGAGGAGAAAGAAGCTATGAAGTAATAAGCATATCTTTGCAGTTAATACAGAGATGCAGTAGAATGTAAGGTATGATCTTACTAATGTTGTTCAGAATCAAGATTTTTCAGTATAATGTAGATGAAGACAGGTATGTGAACAAGACAAAAAATGACATATAAATGGATGCAGCCAGCTTACAAACCCTACTGCTCCAGCCAAGGTGGGGAGAAACTACAGATCACACAACTGAGTGAAAAAGAGTCAGAAAGCAGTGTATCAGAAAATCATACCATAAACAAGAATGTCAGCTTCATGCAAGTGCTAGACTTACCCCTCTCTCTTCCAAAAGCCTCAGTCTTGTCTCTACTTTTAGTCTGTTCTCAGCTCCCATTTCAGCACTGGTATTCTCTCCAAGGGCATCATAACGAATAGTCAAGGCAGTCTTAGCTGCCAGCATTCGAGAAATCTAGAAAAAAACCAGGAAGAGTATTAACCGCTAAGACTTAATATAAGGCAATGATTCACTCTGATCTGGAAACCATACCCACAAAAGAACAAGGTAACCATTTACTAGCATTGTTTAGTCAAAAAACCAAACCAATACCCAAGCAATTAGTACCTCATTCCTTTAACTGTTAATGTAATACCTTATTTTCTTGATAGAGGGAAACAACTGAGATAGCAAGTTAGTTATATATATCCCACTCTACCCCAACCTTCAGATAAGGTTAGTTTGAGGTGCAACTTCCAACTGGAAAGCTTTCTTCACAATTCAAATACATATTCATCCACCTGCATTATAAGAACCTAAGCTCTTTAAAAGCAAGCCATAAAAGGTACAGATTTAGCACAACAAGAGTCTGATTTTCAAGCAAGACTAAAGCCTGTAACAGCTTAGTTTATATCACATAGAAGAAAATAGTAACATAGCATTTGAGAAAGCCAGCATTCCATCAAAAGTCAGCAGGAATGCATCCGTTATTACTCAGATGTGTCAAATGGCCAATCCCATTCACTTTTTTTGAACAGGAATGAATGACATACAAAGATTTGCGGGACACTGGCATTTTCCACATAACCATGAAGCAATACAGTAAAGCAATCCACGGGAAGAGCCTCAATGTGAAGCTCAAACCATCTCATCAACAGATATTCGTATTCATGCTCTGGAAAAAGCCAAGCTGATAAACAATTCTGCAACTCACCTTTCCTTTGTTTTTTGTATTGGTTTGTCCCACTAGGGAAGCATGATAGATAAGGCCAAATTTAGGCGTGTCCCGTTTAGTCTTCAGTGCTCTGAAGAGTGCCTTCTCAGCACCCAGTAATTGAACCGTTGAAGCTGGATGTTTTGCCAGATTCAAGAGGGAACCTAGAAGGAGGTAACACAGCAATAGTAATTTGTCAGAGGAACAACTAGATAAGCAGGAGGTTATATTCCTATGCTATTCAAAAGTAGAAGCTCAGAGCCATCTATTTGTATGAGAGATGCTTCATGTTCATTTCCTGAAGGACAGATAAGCCATGTCAGTCTTTCATGCTTCAACTAACTCTGTCTTGGTTTGATTTCAACAGGAAAGAAGGCTGACTCAGTAAAACATATTCCACTGGAGCAATGCATACTCCTGACAAAGTCTGGCAGCAAGAACGTGTCATCACAGAACTGCAGCATAGATAACTGAAATAAGGCTACTACCTTGAGCCAGTCTGACTATAAAAGCCTATCGCTAGCTTGTCAGCATTTTACCTCAGAAGTGTCTATCAGCAGGAGGCTCAGTAAGCATCTCAGAAGTAGTGACTTAAGTTGCCCTCATATTCCAAAAAGAATTCAGGCCAACTGAGAACTTTGTCATCCTACCTAGGAGACTACCACCAAGCTCACGCTGGTATTCTCAGATTCCTCAAGAGCCATCTTCCCTCTCTTTATGAGAAGATGTTCATCAGGGCCTTGCATAATGCTTTTAGCTGACCAGTTCCTCAGATGAGGTCATCTAAGCTTTATTTACAGTTATCAGTGTAACTCACCTGCATGAGCAATGAGCCTTGCTCCAACCAGTTCGCCCACCATGACAGTAAGATTAGGAGCAATCGCCATCATTCTGTTCTTCAGGTAGTCATACAGCTGTGTCCGATACTCAGAGATTTCAATCACCTGGCACAGAGTTTGGTTACAGGAATCAGTATTAGCTGACCAACAAATACTAAGAGCTAAACGTACTGAAATGAGGAAGTGCTGAGAATTCCCACAGAGGAGACTAACAAAATGCAAAACGCACAACCATGAGCCACAGTTATAGAAAGCTTTATATAGGGCATATTCCCAGAGCAGACCTCCATCCACAAAGTATATTGGATCTGTATTGCTCATTCCCTTACGCAACTTATTTTCTCAGCAAAGCTCCTGATAAAGGAGCTGACAACGTGCCAAAGACAGCGAAGCAGAACAAAAATACTTAGTAAGGACATTTGCTTTAGGACAAAACCCTGGAACATTCAGTTTTCACATAAATCTTTGCCACCATTCTCTTGAAATGGGATAAATGTTCTCTAGTCATTCCATAGAAATACACACAATTAGAATACACATAAAAAAGCAGCCCAGTCTAGACCAAGAACAGGAACTCACTACTCTTAACACTACCACTCCCTGGTAGTCACAAAGGGATCCAACTGGCACCACTAAAGTCAGAGGGAGTTCACATACAATCTAGATGAAGTCAGGATAGGGCTCCTAACTTTTATGGGACCTTAGTGCTCCACTTTTAACCCAGGGTTTATCATCTAGCTTCAAAACTGACATATTAAAAAGAAGTTATACAGTACCATTATCTCAAGGACTTAAAAGCACAATGATGCCAAAATTCCAACCAACAGTAAGACTCCCACTTTCGGAAGACGTGAAGACATCAACAGTCTAAGATGGCTCAGATGAGGTAGTGACTGTGCACCCTCATGTCTGTACATCAGGAGAGCAACAATAAAGGAATCATCACTGCCATCATAAGTATATTAGCAACATCCTGGGAAAACCTCTCCTTGGTGGAGGAGACTGATGTGGCTAACTAAAGTGGAGTTCCTATTGCTCTTCATCCACATGTACACACCTGATCACAGAGATGGATTATGTTGTTGATATCTTCTTCCGATACTTCTGTCCCCATGGAAATCTCAGCAGCAGCCTTCACATCCTCTTCGATCTCCTCTGGTAGGATGTCAGAAACATCAGAGGAGGCAAAATTGCTTCTGTCTCCTGTGGGGGATAGATGAAAGCATGTTAGTGCTGGGGTGAGATGAACTAGTAAAAAAAAAAAAAGCACAGAAACAGACAAAGATAAAAGGCCAAAAAACCAACAGTGAGTCAAGTCTGCTGTCATCCTATTCCAAACTCCCAAAATATATGTCAATGTTCTAGCTTTATGTTTATACTAGCTGAGAATAGTTGGAAATATTAAATTTGACACTAGGAAAAAAGCCTTTATTCTGTAACACTGCATACTTCACCTTTTCAGTAGCTGCTCGCTGCAACATTTTCAGCCACAAGATTACAAAGGAAGAACTCCAGGAAGCAGGGAGTAATTTACCACTAACCAAACCTATGTAATTCTTCCTGCAATTGGCAAAAAGCTCCCTTAAAACCACAAGTCTCTCTGGACTGCAAACTTCATTATTTAAAGAAAAAATAAAATCATCAATACAAAGCACATGCCTAAGAGCCAAAGCAAGTGTCCAAAATATTGTAGTGGTTATTCTTTCTGCCCTGAATAATTACAGCAGTTGTAGTCTCCAAGAGCACCCGCAAACAGGCAGCAATTCTCTTTACATGAGTTTTTGGCAGCCAATTTCCAGCCTGGTCTGCTGACCAATTGTGATTCTAAGAAGATATACTGGTGGTCCAGGAAGAACTGACTGGTGATGTGCTATTAGCTTTCTCTTAAGCTTCAAAATGGTAAACTGCATCAACAAACAGATGTAAGCATACACGACTTTTCTACTGGCCCTATTTACACTGCTGCTGAAGGCAGGATTGTATACAGGGTCATGAATAGCTTGATGAGTGGCTGGTCTACAGATCAGTGCCATTAATGCATTGTACACTAACATGCAACATTATCCAGGCTCATGCCTCCTTACTACTCACCAACTTTCCGCACACATTTACAATACGTTAGGTTATCTGTGACGATTTTGCCCAGTTCAGGGAAGTGCCAACCATACCATTCCCTACAGCGCATGATGTAGTTATTCAGTTCTTTGTCCAAGTCATCAAGAAGTGCTAAGAGAAAGAATAGACTTTTTTTTTCTAAAAAGGTAAACTAAAAATGGAAAACTCTCAAATCAACAAATTTAAATAGTATAAAGAGAGACAAACTGAAATATTTTATCCCATAAAGACTGGAATGAAACATAAGCTGCAGTACATTAAAGTCTTTACTTTTCTACATAACACCAGGCTCAGTATTATAAAAATATTAGAATTCTCATGAGTGTGGCCTGAGTTTCATCACTGGGACTGTCTTGGACAGACTCCTTTAGCAGCTGTAAAGCACATTCTCCTGGAAGGGGAGCAGTAGCCAGTTACTCTTCCTCTCAGCCAGTGCTATGCACAAGATTGATGTAAAACTTAGCCATCTAAAACACTTCAAGGAAAAATGTTTTAATGGTAAGAAACTGATCTTGTATTCAGTTACTTGATTTAAGATTGTGGTAAGCCTTTTAGATGCCTTTATAATATAAACATATCCAACACAAACCCAACAGGCTCACCATTTACCAGATACGACCAATAACCGGATTTACAACATAGAAGTATAACACTCACAGCATATATTGCTACAGAGCCCTGAGGCTAAAATATTTCCCTCTAATGCAATACCAACATTCCCATCTGTTGTCTCAGTGGTAGTGACGAAGGAACTGAATTAAATCATTAATTTCAGCTTAACTATGTTTCATCATTGACAACAGTCTGGGAATTAATATTCCAAACAGGATTCCTCACCACTGCTTCACAGGAAGCATGCTGGTTATGATGGGGATGTCTTCAAGGAGAAGTGAGGAATGAGCTTTCCCAGCTGCGGTTACAATTTCAGTTTGTTTTCCATTAAGAAAGAAAGGAGCTAGAATGCAGCGTTACACACTGCAGTGGGTATTACGTGCCTAACATAAGAGTCTGTTTCTACATTGCCCTCTACACAAGACACCACCAAGGATCAGAAAATCCTGTCCTGCAGGGCCCATTCTCCCAACACTACTCAGAAGGGAGGCCTGTTGGGAAGTGAAGTCCTCAGAGGACTGAACTAACACTTCCTGTATTTCAGTTGATCTCTATGTGAAGAAAAAGTGGACACCAGTTTACTGTATCACCCTAAAAATGTTCCTGCTTGTGGAAAACCCTATTAAGAAAACACACCTTACGCCTAGCTGAACACCAATGACCCATTTACTGAAACATGCTAGGAGGAAATTTACAGCAATACTTTTCTGTAACCAATGTAAATAAGTCAGCTATCCTAACGAATCCATTAATATTTTAAGCTCTAAATATACTTACAAATTGCCTGGATAATCATGGTATCTACTTTGTCTGGGCTGAATTTCAACTTGTATCGGGAAAGACTGAGGAGACAGAAATACAGTTTCATCAGCATCCTGACATGCCGCTGCAGAGCATGTCCCACCTGCTGCTATTTTACATGAATATAGCTGTCCATACGTTCATTCGTACCAACTCAGTTTTATGCCACTGACTGCTCTCGGCTGTGGCCAGAAGCCACGTTCACACAAGTTTCACAACAGCTTCGACATGTGTACATGCACATAACCCATGACCAGGGTGAAAGGGAAAGTTAAAGCTATCTGTACCACATCCAGCAGACTGAACACGAGTGCTGTGGCAGGAAACTGGCTGTTGGTTTCTTTCTGCATGGTTCCCCACAAAAAAGTATTTGTCAACAGCACTTCCAGTTCTGCAGTGGCTGGAGGCAATCCAAAAAACTGTACCTACCCAGCAGCAAATATCAGCAACGCTAATGTGAAGCAACAGAAGAAACTTCCTGGAACAGATTCTCACTGTCTGAGAAAGTCCATTACCATTTGGCTTTAATGTATATTTAAAATTTCTCAGTATGCTACAGTAAAAGACACTTGATATCAATGAGGACTTGCATCTTCAAAGTCCTTTTTCAACATTAATGCCCATTTTCTAAGCAAACACGCATCTATTTTTAAGGAATCAGCTACAGCAAAGCAGTTGTGACTTGCCAACGGCTCATGGACAGGACAAGCTCATGTCAGAATATGGATTAAAAATTACTCACGAATTAATGCTTGACCCCATGCTGATCCAAGAACTTTGTATCTAACTACTGCTCCACTAAACCTGAAGGACAGTGACAGCAAGGTGGGAAGACAACTCTGCCTTTAATATTTACATTAGGTATTATATGGGTATTTATTCTGGCATAAATCAACAAATGATGCTCTTCACCTTGTGTCTCAGTGGCGATGGAGTTTTAAATGACCCATTTGACTGCTAGAGACATTTCAAACCAAATCCATGCAAAGCCAAGCTATCAACTTCAACTTCAGGTGAAGATGAAGCCTTCCTCTTAAAGGGTGGGTGCAAACCAGAAAGTCCTTCCTGTATAAAACAGGATTTCAGATACAAATGTATCTTGACTTACAGAGTATGAGACCATGTCACATACTCGGAAACACTTTGAGCAACACAGCATAGCTGAGGACACAGGAGTGGGGCAGGCATGAGGTGAAATAGAGCTGTTCTAGGAACTCACCTGTGTGCCAGACCCAGACACATAGCTGCCATCTCTCGAGAAGGGAGGCCTGTGATAAGTCCTTCAATCTGCGAGCGAATTCCTCTCATCAGTTCTGTAACCATCGGGCTGTGTATACAACTCAAATTCAGCTTGTCCTGCAGGATGGAAACCAATGGTCCAAAGTGAGTCAGTCACAACAATGACATTCCTCTAAAGCCCTTCTTCCAATAGCCTTATCTCCTCATACCTGGTTTGCCCACTGCAATCCTGTGATCACACAACAGTCTCAGTCATCTTTGATGCTCAAGATACCAGCACCCCCCAGCTCCCCATACAGTAACAATTCCAGTTTGAAGACGAGACTTCTAATTAATGGTCTATCTGCTATGTAGACACTGGAACCAAAGATTCTAGATTTTTCAGTTTACTAGAAACGGTTTGGCCACAGAAGGAAAATTCAGAGGTAGAGGGTTGGGGGCTTTGGGCCTTTTCCAGAGAACAAAACTGAATAATTAGTTCATAGTCCTTGGTATCATTCACTGTAACACTAAATCCTCCTCATTTTGCAGCCTACATCGGTCTCCTAAGACAGCATGAGGAAGTAGTCACAACAAAGAAAAAAAAAAAATCACTGGAACAGTGAGGAATCAGACGCAAGATGGGAATGTTAGTATTTGACTCCTAGGAGACATTGGAGAAAGCAGTCCACTTCTACTGTACTTCTTCCTTCCTCTGGTAGGCAAGGACTGAAGGACATGCACAGCTGCTTATAGACTTGAGGAAGGCAGAACGATGTGTACTCCCAACAAGACAAGAAGTCATCACCCCACTATTGTTAGTGATTCCTCTGTTAGTGAGGAATAAGCGTGTCTGCCTGGCTGGTTTTTTGTTTGGTTCCTCGCTCTCCTCTTTTTGGATGGGATCATCAGGGAAATTAATTTTTTAATCTGCTGGGTTTCTAACCAATATTTGAGAAATCAAGCAAACCTCAGCGCACTTTTACCATATCATTCACTTGTGCACTCAAGATGACATCTCCCCAGTATATATACAGCACACATCTGACCATAAGGATTAGATAGATACCTTCCACACTGCAAACACAGCATTGGCAGCACATTCCATCACTAGTAATTGCAAAATCTCTGGAACCTGATCATAAGATTTCAGTAGCACGACACAAAAGGAAGAATGGCAAAAATCAGTTATCACCTTTATGACACCTCCAAGTTTGGCATCTGCTACAGCCAGCTGTTCATGGGCATCTTTTGCCACTATCTTCTTGAGAATTTTCTTCAAGTTCTTGCTGAGCTTGCCTTCTACCAGAGCTGTGGATGCTGTATAAAACAAAAAGTCCAAAGATGCAGTTTCTTTCTCCTCCTAAAACACATAGAAATAGTTCTCCTAACTTGGTATTTTTATTTTAACTGCCCACAGTAGCTTTAGTCCGATCTGCAATGCTACTTCACCATGCAGCAGCTAAAATCAAAGTAGAAGAAAATTATATACTTGCTCCTTTGGAGGTCTAAATCAAAAATCCTTCTCCCAGTTGCCTCTCCTTTCTCCATGTGGTTTCAGTTCTATTTCTGTCAATTTTGTTTAAGAATCTCTACAAACAGTATGCCATATGCTTTAGCTATAAGTTTAACATTTCTGAAGGCAAGGTTATATGGGAACATTTTGTGTATTGTTTAATTAACCAACCATTTTCTAGGTCCCTTAGTCAGCAACCATGACATCCTAAACTGAGTAATGGCTTATTTGCATCCTCTGATGATGATAACGTACTATCTAAAGCCCAATAAAGAATGATGTCAAACACGTTAACTGGGTAGTCAGACACAGACCCTTTTAATATAGCATAGAGTCTGAAAAATTTCAAAAGGATATTCTTCATTCTCAAGTATTAATAGATCTGTAAAAGCTTTACAATCCCACACAATATATTTTAAGCAGGCACATATACAACTCTCTTTGCGAGTCAGCTCTGTGCTCCACTGAACTTCTGATTAATGCAACATCTTCATCACCATAAATAGAACAGAAGCCAGTGATTTCTGATTTCCAGAACCTTAATGAAATGTAAGGGTAAAATCTAAGTGCTGTGCTGAGTTTCCTCACAACGCTTCTACAACGGAGATGTCTCCACCTTTCAAGCTGGCTAATAGCTCCTAATCCACTTAAATCAGCCACGTAGTCTTTCCTTCAAATTAAGGTGACATAGGTACTTTGCATAATCTCTCCCATTTCACAAATAAATCAACTTGAAGCAAAACAGAAGAACTTTTTGGTTGTGGGGTTTTTTTGTTTCGGTTTTTTTTGTTGTTTTTTTTAATTAGCCTAATTGTACATGATCTGAATTATTCTGAAGTAAAAATTATTAAATATAAGCCTTTCCATTTTGTTTAAACTCCTGAATTTCTTTTAAGGGGAATACAAGCATTTTTTTAGCCTGAAAAAATACAGGCATAACATGCATCCATTAAACAAGGACAGTTGTAATTATATATATACACTCTGATATCTGTCTGTTGTCTCAGTGGTAGTGACGAAATGTTGACTCAAATCAGTTACATTCAGCTTCAACAAGAATCCATCATTGACAACAGGGTACATGTATCAGACAAAGCCTTCTACATGGCACTCAGTGAGCTGCTTGGGAAATAAGCATGGTAGGAAAAAAAAGACTTCATTACATCTCTACTGCACTATAGACTGGATGGATGACCTCATAAAACAACAAAAACAGTTGACTTTGAAAAAGCTGTAATTTAAAAACTAAGCAAAGAAGCAGAGCATGGACAGAGGTAAATAACGAGTAAACTAGCATATGACAGGAATTTTTTTTTTTTGTAAGAATGCTGTTAACTCACTTACCAGCAAGTGCTTCTGTTGTATCCTGAAATTTTTCAAAGTGTTTCAGCTTTACTCTAAAGAGGAAAACAGAAGCGTGTAATCGAATGTACATTAACCAGATGCTAGATCCATTTTACCTTTTTTCCTACCTCTGCTATTATAGTTCCCCTCTTCTCCCTAAGGCTGCAAGAGAGCAGAGATCAATACTGAGATCAAAGAGAGGAAAGAGCACTAAACCTGCTGATTAAGTTTGAACCTGACATGGCTCTTCACCTAGGTCCAACAAACTTTATTTAAAAAAGAAAAAAGTTTTAATTTAGTATTTCTATGACCAACATAATCAGAAAACCTAAGCCCCTTTTTTGTTTTGTAGTCCATATTTAAAGACAGACATCAGCCATCTACATTTCAACACTGCACCCTAATTAACTAGGTGTCACTGCTGACTGATGATAGCATCTTCCCACTTACATGCAAGAGGGAACCTTCTGCCTCCCTGGGATGCACAGCCTGCACAGCTCAGATTTAACATGCTTTTCAACTAAATGCATCTTCAAAGACTTTAAAACCGAACTGATTCATTGTCCATGAATCCTTCAGTCCTCCTTTGTAATTAGACGTCAGAATATAAGTTCTGAGCTGAACTGAAAACAATCAACAAAAAATTCTTCCATGCCCTAACTGCTGATCAGAGCCAAAAATCATACGGACAGCATTTAACCACACTGTGTCAGATCCTTAGGCCCAGCTTCCCTCTCCCTGTCACACAGTCTGTGGTGTTGACATTTAGAGTTACAGTTAAGAAGCTATCTCAATCCAGTAAATTCCTTGTCAGGGACAGGCATTTGACTAATCCAGTTCTGATTAACCACGGCTCTTTGTGAGTCAAGTATCTGCAAAGGAAGCAAGGTCACAGATAAAGCTGAATGCTTGAGTTAAGCATTCATACAGCCCCACAGAAGCTCCAGGCTTATGCTGATGCCTTTTTAGAAAGGCAGGAAAGAGAGAGGAATTACTTTGATCAGAGTAGATATCCATTAAGAGCCACATCCTGTCTAGCAAGTGGCCAAGATGATGTTTCCAATACAAGACTAACCACATTACAATCAGGCAGATGTGGCATATTCCTCCATCCTCTCCTCTAAATACAGTTAGACAGCAGGACAAATCCAAATCACAAGGCATAGCTTGTGGTGCTAACACTCACTGATGGCATGGGCAACAACACTAACTCTCAATTCACAGTGATTTGTATGCTATTAGTTTCAGTTGGATTAAACTTTTTTTTTTTTAAGAATTTTCTGTGAGCACAAAACCCTGTAATTTCAGCTAGTTCCAGCATTACAAACTTGGACATTCTTGTCAAAGCATCCAGAGCTCCTTAAAATATTAATTTTTTGCTTCAGTGGCACATGGTAATGACTTCTGCAGCTTAATTACACTGCAAGGAAAAAAATTATTTCTTTCACTTTGATATTCCGATTTAAGTTTTGGAGTATCTAACTTGACATTATCTTTCACAGCTTTTACGTTTTACAATACTGAAAAATAAAAAAAAAAAAATCAATACTTTTTTCTGAACCTCGGATGTGCATAAGTCTACAGGCAGTCATGTCCTTCCAAAAGCTAAGCTGCTATCCCCACATAAAGCTGCTTACATTTTGTTTGCTTTTTCAGGAGTTTCAAATTCTTTCCATAAACTGTCAACTTCTTGGAGCTTTTTCTCATTCAGAACCTGTAGAAGGGAAAAAAAACCAAAACCACAGAACTATATTTATGCACTTTTGAACAACCTTCAACTCTGCATTCAGCAGAGAGGACCTGAAGCAGTTTTACAAGAAAGCCAGCTACTGGAAGTTAATACTGATTGAGTCGGCAAACTCCATTTTGGTGATCTCCAGTTTCATCATTCTCTCTCAGCAGCTTTATCCTACTAATATATATTTACAGTGTTTTTACTTTCAACTGAATTACAGAAGTTGCTCAATAATGGCTAGGTCCTTCTGAACCTGCATGTTAAAGCAAAACATTCTCCTTGTTTATCAAAACTGGGCTTGCTCCACCACCTGTACAGGACTCATTCACAACCCCAGTGACCCAAAACCAAACCTGCCACTACTTAGGGAAAATACAAACATGTCTGGGATGCCCAACAGGAAGGGGTGATCCCACGAGTTATTTTCATTAATCTGAGCTAGCCCGAGGAAGAAAGAGGACATCTCTGTAAAGAACACTTTTCACCACAGCTTGGTAATCAGCTGAGCCAAGAATTACCTAAGAGGCAGCAATGGCTTAATCCCATCTCTGTACAAAGGGGATCCCTCTCAGTTTTTAAACAGCAGGAGGTTAGCAGTTACACCACTAGAGCCTACACACATTTCACAGAACGCGGAGTGTACTGCAAATTCCTAGAAAAGCGCTCAGGGGAACAGTACGGGCAAGATCTTTACAACATTATGTTCTTTACATCTCACTCAAAAATCTTGTGGCTTTGTCCCCACAACATAAATCCAACACAACTGCAATTTGACTCAATTGCAGCACAGAAATCATTCTTGGGATTATGAGATTTTGCTCCCTTGCAGATTTTCAAACCCTGGTCAAAGGAGGCTGTCTTTTTTTAAAAATTAGTACCTGAGCAAGTAAACATAGTAACTAATCTCCTACACGACTTGGAGGCACATAGAAACCTTGGGGCATCTCTTCCTTTCCTCAGCCTGCTGATTCTTTCCTCCAATTCATCCCTCCTACGCCAAGGCCTACAGAATTTTTAGCCTCTATAAACAGACATGGGCACATAGAGAAGAAAAAAAAAAAAAGGCATAGAAGCTACTAAATCAAGGTTGTTAGTATATAGAAGTTATGTGCCTATGGATATTTTTGTGTCCTGCAAGACAGTAAGACTTACTGGAAAAAGTCTTCCAAGATCTAGAACATGGATATGCCCCATCTGCCCTTACTATTTAGACTGTTTGCTCCTCTGATGGTAGCAACACCTATAAAGGAATACCTGAGAGCTACCCAGCTTGCAGAGGACAACAGTTCTTGAACACCAAGGCAGACCACAGTTATGCTGGGAATGGACATCTGTGGGCACTGCTGAAAAGGGGAGTGAGTGGGTGAACATGACTGTCTCCCAAAATTCAAAAGCACAAATTCTGTCCAACCCTTCAGTAACTAAACCACAAACAAAACCAAACCCAAACACTCCTGCAACCCCTCCCCAAAAAAATCCAGCAGTGACAATCTTTAGAGACCGCTTTAAAAAGAAAAAAAAGCTAAATTCTGCAGATAGTATTTTGATACATAATTAATATATTAACCACAAGTTTGCAGCTGAACAGCTACAGTGTCTAAGAAAGGAAAGCTATGTGATTGAGAGCCTTGCCCTGCAGAGATGCACTGTGGCTGGGGCTCATGGTATCTGGCCTCGGCAGTTGCAAACAGAATCAGCATGGAAAACCAAAGCTTGTCTCAAAACACGTATTTTAATAAAATACTACTTCTGTACAGTTCCAGCAGACATCTTTCACCTCTCTCCCAATCCATTTGCAGTCCGCTGTCTTTCCCACCGAGCAGGTGTTTAACAGCCTGCCTTTCAACATTGCTGCTTGATGCCTGGTGCCCTCTAGCCGCTTTGCACACGCATCACAGCCAGGCCCCACGCCCCAGCTGGTGACACCTGCAGCTGAGTGCTGTGGCACTTCTGCAGAGACTTCTTCATTTTATTCTTTCTTTTATTCTTCTTTTATTCTTTCTTTTTATGCCCCTCTTCCTAACTTTGCTTTATGTCTACCCTGCTTTCAGAAACTAAAATAAAGGTTATTTTTAGCCCCTCCTGGCTCCTGGAAAGGTTAAAAGGCCTTGGCTCACTGTGCAAGAGGTTTCATCCTACTCAAGAGGTAATTATTTTTTTTTCTTTTTACTAACTCAGAAGGTGCAGGAGACTAGCCAGTGTGAACATCCAATGAGCAAAACCTTCAGGGATACTGCTGTACACATGAGTTCCTCAGGTACAAGTGTTGGGGGGGATGACCACCACAGAACAGAAGCTATCCGCTTTTAGGAGTATTTATGTCTTCTCCCAGAGGCTTACGTGTTGAAATCCTTGCCTGAATTGCACAGCTGTACCCCAAAGAGAAGGAAACGTTTCAGGGCAAAGTAAACACAGTGCTCTGAAGAGCACCAAGGGTGTAGTTCTGCAACAGGTTAGGACAAAATAAACCAGCACCTTGCTCTCTTGGCACCTGCACTTTTGTTCACACAAGCTAAACCCAGAAAAAAAGACTAAGCTGAGGGGGGAAATACAAGTGTTACAATCGAACTCTGTTAACAAACCAGTGGAACCGTACAGGCATCAATACTCAAGCAAGAGAACAGGCCAGAGGGGAGCACGGCACTGTAGCAGCTCTAGCTTAGACTTGTTCAAACCACTGTGAAACCGCAGCATTTGAGTCACATCATTAGGAGGCTGGCGGAGCCCTGCGAAGCGGTCTGTTCCTCCCAGCACAGGTTCTCAGCTGAGCCAGGGAAGCGAGAGCACACGCCATACCTGCGGGCATGCTCACCCTGCCCGTGTGCTCAGCCCATCACCGAGCCCCACTTTTAGAAAGACGCTCAGGCCAAGGCCCCCGCACACCCGTCTGGGAACACGCTCGCCGTCTCCCACGCGTCCCGTCCTGCACCCATAGGGGTTTGCTGGAACATCAGCCGCCACAGCAGCTAGGAAGAGAACGCGGTCAGTGTGCCCAAGCCCGGGTGCCTCCGGAGACTCCAACCGGTGCACAGCCACGAGTGCACGCTCTCCTACCAAATCCACCCACACGGGCAGGAGGAACCGAGCGCCACGGGTGATGCTTACCAGGACCGTGGAGGAAGCTCCCCCTTCCTTCCCCCAAGCACCCTCAGACCCCAGCTGCAGCCCCTTCCCCGCGCCTCTGCCCCGCGGTCTCCCTGCTCCTGCCCGGCCCCGGAGGGACCGCATAGAGCCGCCGCACAGAGCATCTCCCTGAGGAGCCGCCCAGCGCGGGGGCACTCGCCTCCCCGCCCGCGTTCTCCCCCGTAAGCCTAGCGCACGCCCGGAGCGCTCCCCGCTCAGCCCCTCACTTCTGCTTCGCCGCAGGACGGCAGCCGCCCCCCCCCCCCCCCCCGCGCTGAGACCCATCCGGGCGGGCACCGCACCCGGCTGGCCCCCCGCGCCTCACCTTGAAGATGGCGTAGCCAGCGGCGGTCTCGAACAGCACCAACATGGCGGCGGCAGGCCCAGAGCGGGGGGACACGGCCACGTGCGCCGGCGGACCGGACCCCCGGTCAAGCACGCGCGCGCCGGAAGAGGAAGCGGCGACAGCGGAAGTGAGCGCGGCGGAGGAGGAAGCGATGGGGCCGCCTTCTTCGCGCGCTCTCGCGAGCCACGTGGCGGGCGGCGGGACCCCGCGGCCGCGCGCGACGGAGGGAGGCGGAGCCTGTGCTGCGGCCGTTACCGGCTGTCCCCGCCTGTCCCCGCCCCTTTGCGGCCCTCCCGCCGCCGTCACTCGACGCGTGGGCCGCCCCGCTGCGTCCTGTTCGTGAAGGTTCGAGTCTCTTGACGTAAAAAAAAAAAACCCAACCGCTTCCCTGTAAGCGTTCAAATGGCTGCCCGGTGCACGGGGCGGGGGGGGGGGGGGAGGCTCTGTGGTAGCCCGCCCGTGTTACGGGCCAGCGTGGCCGCCGGGCCTTGCCACCGCCGCGGCAGCCGTTCACCAAGTTGTGCTTCCTCGGGAGCAGCGGGCCGCGGCCCCGTGCCCGGCAGGCCCGCGGGTGCAGCAGCAGGTGGCGAGGCCAGCCGCTGTGAGGAGAAACCGGCCTGTGCTCCAGGGCTGGGGTGCCCCTATGGGCAGCTGTTGTTTCCCGAGTGAATCCTGAAGCAGGTTTGGGCTGTCGGCCCCCGTGGTGACGCCGAGCTGCCGGCGGGGGGGGGCGGGGGGCACTGAGCGCATCCAGCCCGCCTGCGGTGCTGGGGTCCAGCACCTCCCCGCAGCCCGCGGTGGATCCCTGCCTGCTGGGCATCGCTTGCTGCTGGGGCCCGTGCCCGAGGCCTTGGCTGCAGGTCTTCGTACGGCTGCAACGTTTTTTTGGTAAAGGATCTGTTGCAACTAAGTGCAGCCACGCGCATTTAAAAGGTTTGCTTTTCTGACAGAGAAGAGCCAGATTACATACGTTTAAAACATAAATATCAAAGGCTGTTTATTTTTCCCACACTGCTGCAGTGTCCCCAGGATACGGGCATTTCTGTTTGGGGAAGGCAGAGGCCGGAGGTGGCCAAAGCCATCCATTTGTGCCACCTACTGGTTTCTGGCTTGGCAAAGAGCGTCTTTGTGCTGCGCTTGACCTACTTCTGCACCTGGGTCCGGGCCCCTACTGAATAATTGAAAAACTGCACACTAGCAGAGTACAGGCAAAAGGCGCCAGTCCTTGCCCTCATAAATTCGCACTCGATTCACATTGAGGGTTACCTGCACTGAAAATAGAGGCAGAGTTTTTCCTGCCCGCAGGAAGAGAGGCTCCAAGCAACGCTTGGGCTTGATTAATATCAGACATTTGTTGCTGCATTTTATGCAACCATCCCTATGAGTCAGCACGCCTTCGTTTCATCTCCTGCTTCTCATGTAAAGAATATGCTGGAAAGCCAGTAGTCAGAGAAGTCTGGGGATTCATATAATTCTTAAGAATTGTATTATTTTTTTCATATGGAAAGACTGGTGCTTTAGCTATTGTAACCAATTTTTTGAAGTCTCACAACTGGTAATATTGCTAAAGAAATGTTCAACTAGAAAGAGAATTTCTAGGTTCCCCCTAGTTTTAAAGTATTGGTTCTGGTGCTATATTGCAAAGAGCAAATCTAAAAGTAAATATTACTTAATTAGAACCCTGTATTCATCCTTTTTGCTAGCACTAACTGGTCTCAAGCAAATATATTGGCACTATGAGATTACACATGGCTTTTAGATTGAAATCCAGTTTTATAAGAAATTTGCTTTTGGTAAACTGATGAGGCTTTGCACAGACTAGGTAGGCTAACAGTTTTGGGGAAAAAACACTAACAGCTCTTGGCTCCTAAACTGCATATATAGCTTTGGAGAAGTTAGCAGCAATTTGAAGGAACAGAGGTGAATTTTACTGACTTCACGTGATTGAGATTAGTTGCAGATGGGGAAATTAGAGAAGTTATAAAACACCTGAGAATCAAGTGAGATTATTAGGGTAAGTAGCCTTGATGGTGGCTGCAGTAGGGATGTGTGTGGACTTAGTGAGAAGAAGCTTGTGTAAGTACCTTTTTTAAAACAGTATTTTTTTTTTGTTGTTGTGTTTTAACTTTAAGTGTGCTGTGTGTTGAGTTTGGGTTGTCAAAGAAGAACAGCATGAGTTTTGCTGATGAACCTCCATAGCTCTCATGGGCTGAACAGAGATTAGCTTTGTAGGTGCTGTATAAATGTAGCTTGTACCTTGAAGAGGTAACATGTCTGTAACTAGTTGAGTAAGAAGGGAGTAAAGAGAGGTGGTGTTATTGTTACTTAGTATGTATGCGGATGTGCACGTTTCAACAATTATGCTTTTATTGCTATGTATAGGGACAGGTGATTCATTCTGACTCATGTCAGTGTTAGTTTTTATTAAAAGATTGCATGGAAAAATTTGTAAAATGAAGAATTACACTCAGGTTTCATGCTAGAGTATGAGATTTTAGCCTTATTACTATAAGGCTATTCTCCCTGCTCTTCAAACTGCTTTCATTTGTGAATAGCAGTGATGTTTAGGACAGAGTAAGTATTTGTTATTTTCTATTCTGTTAGTATTATATGTAGTTGTGAAGCTCTTGAATGGCTTACTTCAGTGGCTTGTGTAGTGTTGTTTAACTCATAATGAGCTCTTGCTGTGAACTTGGCATAGTATGAACACATTTGGCTTTCCTGCCTGCTAGGCCTTGCCTAAGAAAGGTCATCTTAATTCTGTAGCTCTGTATAGCATCTGTTTTGGTTCTCTTTAGTATTTTTTTCTCCCTTATTAATTCTGAATTGTTTTAACAGTTGCAAATAAAATGAATTCACATGTGTCTAGATACCGCATAGCTTTACTGGCTAGTGAGAGTACATCCCTTGATGTAGCTGCGTTTGTAACACGCTATTCAGTTAGCGAAATGCAGCAGCGCAGGCATGGAGGGCAGTTGCTTTGGCGTTTGGTGTTATTACAGAGGAACATGGTAAGTGGAGCATTACAGACTGTGTTGGTGGATGTGTTCTGTCCGGAGAGGTTTCTTACCCTCCTAGAAAGGTAGCTGGTAAAGTTAAAAACCTATCTAGTAGCATCTAGATAAGAATCCCCTCTCAGTGGGGCTGACTTCTGTTGATCCACTTATTTTCAGTAACAGTGTTCTTTTATGGTACTCAAATGTGCTTTTTCTACTTACTGGCCGCTTAGAGCCAAGCACGCGCGATGCCACGCAGTGAGACAGGAGTTGCCTTAGTTGTTGTAGAGGGATGTTAGTACTGCATGCTCCAGTCCAAATAGCTTGCACTCTAAAAGTAATCTTTTTAAGGTGTAGGTGTTGCGTCTTGTGCAAACTTCTAAATAGCTGTGCTGATGTAAAGCAGGACATCTGTTCTGTGCTGGTACGGTGTATCGCTAGAAGGTTGTGCAAATGCAACTGTGTCAGTGCAAATTTGCTTAATACATGCAGATGCTGTTACTTGCATAGTTACTATGATCAGAAAGTGCAAACTATGTGTAAATAGAACAGTGAATTTGGTTGTTAAATCTCTCTTTTAGCAAAAACCTTAGCAAGTCGTTACAATTAGGTGTAATGAGAGTGACCTTTTTGCTGGAAGGGTTATGCGACTTGGCCTAGCTCCTCTGGGGCAGGACAACACGGCCATGCAGACCCATGTTTTCAATCGTTAAACTGCCTATAACTAGCAGAGTTTAGAAAAACGCCTATTTTTCCTCTCTGGGGCAGGCCATAAGGTGCCTTTCTACAGCCGGGCCTTTGGAGGCCGCCTGCGCTCGCAGGTGCCGGGCCTGGCCGTGCGGCCCGGGGAGAGCCGCCGTCCCTGCCGCAGTCCGGCTGCCTTTCCTCGCCGCTGCCCGGGGACGGGCTGGTGCGGGCGAGCCCGGGGAACCGCCACCCCAGGGTTTATGGCGCGGGGGGCCCCGGGGTCCTGGTGCGGGCTGGGAGGAGCCGGCGGGCCGCGCCGCGCCGGGCGGGAAGTGAGCTCAGGCGCACAGGAAATCCCGCCCGCGCCGCGGCCTGTGTTTGCGCTGCGGGCAGAGAAAGGAGCGGAGCGCCTGCAGCGGCCCAGCCGAGCCTGCCGCACGCAACGGGGCCGAGCCATGTCTGACCAGGTATGGCCGCCGCCGGCCCCGACCGGCCGCCGCCCCCGGGGGGGAGCTGCCGCCGGACGCGGGGAGATGGCATGGCGGGCGGCGACGGCGGGCCCCGGGGGCGCGGGAGGAGCTGCCTTCGCCCGCCCCCCCCCCCCCCCCCCCGCTTCCGCGGGGCAGCCCCAGCACGGCCCCGCTCTCCGTGAGGGGCGGCCCGGGGCGAGCGGAGCCGCGGCCGCCCGGGAGGCGCTGGGGGAATGTTCCCTTCGGAGAGTATGTGTGTGTGGGTGCCAATCTCCAACCTCGGCCAAACTCTGCCCCTCCCTCCTGATATTTTAATCCCCCTTTTCCCGTCGCTCAGGGTATTTTGCGAGGAACACGGGGGCGGGCTCCAGGCGGGGGATACTCGGGGGCCGGCGTCCGGCCGGAGCGGGGGCGGCTCCGCGGGGCCCCGGGCTGGGATCGCCGCCGGGGCAGCCCCGGCCCTGAAAGCCCAGGAGGGCAGCGAGGGGTGAGCCGTGTTGCACAACAGTTGTTTCCTTTCATTTTCCATTTCCCAGGCGTGTGGTAGGATGCTCTTCCCCCGCAGCAGGCTTTGTGCGGGTTAGGCTTGACCTACCAGGTCCTGTTTGCCTTAGGAATGCAAAGGGGGGGGGGGGGGGGGGCGGGGAACAACCCAGACTTTCCTGGCTGAGCGTTGCTTATCTGCATTAAACACCCCGTCCGTCACCATGAGTCTGTCCTGCCTTCACTCCTTGAACATCGTTATGTTCCTGTCAATTCTGACTTCTCAACCGGGGGCTCAAATAGTTACTTGTACTGCAAGTTCCTGGCTTGCTTGGCGTGTCATATATACAGTCCTTTGCTTACAGCTATTGCTTTAGGCTATGTGACCTGCTGGTGGAAAGTTAAAACAGCATTCCGGTTTTAATTTGTGTTCTGTTTTTGCTTTATTTTTTATATTGCCTTCATATGGCAGTGTTTTCTAACTTTGTAGTGATGATTTGACTTTGGAAAAATCAATGTCAGTATCTACAAATGTTTTTTGCAGTGCTGTGAAATAAAGAATAGTACTAGTGCCAGCCAGGAAATTAAAAGTATCCAGAGACAAGGCTAAGGCATATACTGCATCTGCTTTGAGGAATAGCTGTGATATATTATGACCCATGAATAGAAACCATTGCTGTGTGTGCTGGTTGGTAGTCTTCCTCCCCGCCCCCGACTTTCAAGCACAAAGCAACTCTACTGGTGAGGATGGTGCTGCTGCCTATCTCTGCCTGTGAGAGTGCAGCCAGGAGCACAACTATTGCCGGCACCCATTAGGACACGTTCCCAGTGTAGTAAAATATGTGAAAGTGGCTGCACAAAAAGGTAAACTCTGAACTAGATTTTGTAGACTGATTTTCACGTGACCTGCTCTGTAGCTGTCTGCGTTTGTGAACCAAGGCATGTTTTAACACATAGCAGCTTCCATTAGGTAATTCCTTCTCCAGGCAAGTTCTGCTAAAACACATACATGTTTGTTCCTTGGGACTTCTTGAAGTATGTAAAATTAATTGTACATGATAACCTTTTCTGGATATGTATCTTAAAGGTCTTTGAAAAAGGAACTTTATTTTTTTAATAGATAAGCCAAATGTTGTATGTTGTGTCATTCACTTCTGGGGGACTGTGCAACAAAAGCTAAACAGATACTTAATTAACAGTATAATGTATGGTAATGCAGCACTGTAGATCTCATTCCTCTGTTTATCAGTCCTACAGGAATAATTGCATTACCCAAAATTGTGGATTGTTTACAGTGTCTTTTTTTTCGGTCCTGGGATTAAGAGGAGACACAATTTGTCACCAGTTATGATAATTTTGTCTTTTTTAGTATGAATAAAGAAGCATACTTGATTTAGTTACTTTATTTCCAATAAGAAATTAACTTATCATAAATAAAAATACTTGCAAGAAGGGCAGATTTCAAAAAACACATGGCTGCTTGGTGAGATCTAAGCAGAAACAAAAGGAATAATTTTTCCCCTTTCTTCAAGTATCTCAGACTGTCTTTGCTTTAACTGAATCTAGATGCTGGTGTTTTTATTTGTTCATGTACTACTAGTAAAGAATGGTATAGTTTGTATGCATTTTTCCACTACTATAACAAATGTAAGAGTTTATTTGCTGTGTTAGGAAGTGTGGAATAGTACTATTCCTCTAGTAATTTTGTTATTTCTTTAAAAAAATTATCTAAAGTATGCTGAGTATAGGGTTTTTTTAGGCTTGGGCATTGAAGTTTAAGCACTTCAGAAAATTGGAGGAGGAAATTTGCAATATACTGCCTTACAATGTTTGTTTTGTGGTCTCATTAGTTGTGAGAGCAATACCAGTGTGTTTCATCCAAGAAACCTTGGGTGCTTTTTATGGTGATGAATTTGGTGTTGATGTATAAATGTGAGACAGTACTAGAAGCCTCATTTTGTGCTATTTAGGAGAACTGTGCAATGAAGCCTTTAAAACTTTAGGGATCTAATGAAAGATTAGAACTTGAAGTGTTGTAGTATTCCTGTTCTGTTTGTATAGTAGGGTTTTTGTGCTGTTTCATGAGATACCCTAAACACCAGTTCTTTTCACAGTGAAAGCAAAAGTCTGAAGGCTTGCTTGCAGATTGCTGATCCAGGATTCTGTTAGTGAATGCTTGTAGTTTAGTAACTTTGCAGTCTCCTTGCTTTCTTTGTTCTTAAGTCTTTTTGTGTTGGCTTTACCATTTGATGTTGAATGGCGGTATAGTTCACTGACAAAATGCAGGAAGCTGTTTCAGACTTGCTGGGTCTTGTGTTCTGATTTACAAATTTTTTTTTTAAGCTTCAGTTATTGGCATTGACAACATTGATTTGATCTTATTTCTCTTTTCCTGAAACTACAGCTCTGTTTGCTCTTATTCTGTGGGTAGGAGGTTGTTGGGGCTTTAAACAAGCATCTTCATGGTATGATGTTTCAAGACTCTAGTTCCCTCTGCTGCTGCTTCCCCTATTCATTTTTAGTACAAGAGCCCTCTTTCCCTCAGGGTAGGAATTGAACATCTTATGAATCATTTCTTTCCACTCATACTGGCCAGAGGCACTGTCATAGTAGCAATGATGATTTGTCATACCTTATACAGGATGATTTGTTTTGGAAAGCTAAGTAGGTAGATCTGTTACAATACCCAGAACTATACAAACTACTACAAATGCCTCTACTGCTGGGATGATGTGTTGCTGTGCAATTTAGATCTTATGCAAAGTAAACTAAGACAGTGACTGACCTGCAATGTCATGTAAAGGGACAGGATGTTCTTACAAATTCTTGCAGGGATAGCAAAACAGGAGATAGTTTTGAAGTTATAGGCTTCAGATCTGTAGTGGTCTGAATCTCTGATTCCTAGAGGTTAGTCATCCTGCATACAGACAATAAAAATCCTGTTTGTGCAAGTTATTGGAACAAGTCACAGGTTCTTGGTTTTATTTTTTTTAGTCAGGAGTGAAAACTAGTGTATTTGTATTTCTCTCAATAGTCCTGTGAAGTTAGAGTTCATTTATGTTAGAAAGGAAAAACTTTGGTGGGGAGCACAGTTGTTGTGACTGTGTTACCAGTGAAGACTTCTTTCACACTTCAAAAGTGACTTGCTTGGAGACCTGAGGGTAAATGTCTAGTTTCTTGAAACCTTGGGGTCAGTTTTTGGGTTTGAGCTTGAAAGGAGATGAATCAGTCCAGGTTGTGCCCAGGTGGGTATTTAAAAAAAAGTATTCAAACTAGGTGGAGCCTCTGGCTCATACTTTTTTGTCATCACAAACTGAATGGATCTGGCTTGAGGCAGTGAGTCAAACCAATACAAAGAGTACTTCCTCTCTCTTTCTTTCCTCCAGACTGAGACTGGTATGCAGGGAAGATGTTTGCAGACTTTCCCCCCCCCCATCCTTCCCCGAACTTTTAACATTCAAAGAAATTGTACTTGTTTAACCTCTTTAAGGAAAAAAAAATGCTTGAAAAGGTTTGTCTGCCATTTTAATCTGGAGATAGGTCTCTATCTGTATGGACTTAATACAGAAGGTTAGTGTGTGTTTTTGGTGCTTGATCCTAAAGTTCAAGTCCAACCATACAAAGGATATTTCTGTACACTCAGCAAAAAGTCCCTTTAGGGCTGGGAAAACATATGTGGTAGGCACCTGTACATGTTTTGCTTATTTTGTCTACTGTGTTATATAAAAGGAAGATTTGAAACATCAGCAGGGTATCCTTGTTTCTGACTACTTGGGAAGATTTCTTCATCAGACACTATCTGGACCTGAGGCAGCATCTGTGTAAAATACATTTGTGCTGCGGTGGAACATAACTAAAGTCCTGATCCAGAATATGTAGTGACAGGCAAGCGATGGGGTTAATAGTACCTGATTTCTCACTTATCTGTCAGCAGCCAACATGAAAACTTTTATGTCCTTAATTCATGTCTTGTAGAACATAACACTTAAACCCTTTTGCTGAGTTTTAGTGCTCAAGTTGTTGAATCGAACTTGTCTGTACAATTAATTCTTATCCTGGAAAGATATCAAAGCACTATAGTTCTTATAACTGCAGCTTTTGAGAATTGTGGTCCTAAATATGCTAGAAGGAAGCTGTTACTTGATGTTGTTTTGTTGTCATAGAAAATAAGGTGGCTGACCATCCTTTTGAAAGTAGTGACTACTGTTGATGCAATAGACTGAAAAATGTTTGCATGGTTCACTCTTTACAGTGATAAGTTGTCACAAGTGCTTTCTGTTTACTCTCCTCATGATGTTCTTTTTTTTGTCAAATATTTGAGCTTCTTAGTACACTTCCTGTATTTTTTGCAGTCTGTTGACTAGGAGTTAGTGGTATAAAAATCATACTTCTACTTTTTGCATCTGTCGTCTAATTCCAAATGATCCTTCTCTCATCTCTTATGTTCTTCATGGTGTTTCTCTTCTGTCATTAATTACACTTCACAGACAGCCTTTCATGATACTATGTAGCTATTATTTTCACACACAGAAAGGAAGAAATAAGGTGCCTTGGATAGTCTGATTTCGTGTAATAAGGAGGATGACAGCTGTCATACTGTCCAGTGAAAATAAAGTGTTGAACTGATCAGAATTTTTAAATGTTTTTCTTATAGGAAGCAAAACCTTCAGCTGAGGACTTAGGAGATAAGAAAGAAGGGGAATACATTAAACTCAAAGTCATTGGGCAGGTGAGTATTTAAATAATTACTTGTTGACATTTGGTGGAGGTGTGAGGTTTTTATATTGTAGAAATGAACAAATGAAAGTTGATACTTTCAGTTCTTCCAATGTGGATCTTCCCCTGCCATAAACTACTTGCCAATTGCCAGTAATGTGTTAGTATACTCTCTGGTGTGTGTTTTTTAAAAAGCTTGAGTGATTTATCCTTATGACTCAGGATTTGGTCAGTGTGATCTCCCCATCTTACAACTAGGGGACCTGATGCACTGAGGGATTAATTTATCCAAGGATATGAATTAAATATGTGGCAAAATCAATAAATTCAGGTCTTCAGAGTTAATGTAGTACACTAAGCATTAGGTCAGCTTTCTTGGACAGGGCTAGGAGGGGGATTCTGTTGGCTGGTGTGTTGGTAGATGTGAATGGTGGATTATAAGCCTGGATTCAAGTTGTATTGGAATGTGAATGTCAAGATACTTCTTGAACAGAAGTCCTTCTGTGTAAAGAACCCCAAGCTCATATGACTTAACTCAGTATTGTTTGTGGGAGTATTAGCGCAATTGCTGTGCTATTGACTGGAGATGGATGACTTAAAGTAGCACTAACACAAACTAACTTACCTCTTGCTGATTTAATTGGCAGTGATAAGAACACATTCAGGCTAAGTGTGACCCTCATGCTTTTTGCATAGAACCTCTTGCAGTCAGTTTTATCTGTAGCCATTTTGACAGTTATTCATATTGTATGGCTGGTAGGAGTAACGAGACCCAAGATTTCTCCTTGGATTAGTGTTGTGTTGCCAAGTCTGCTGGTATCCTAACTTCTAGATAATTATTCTAATTGAACAAGGTTTCGTATATATTTTGAAATGCAAGCTTTAACTTGTCTCTTTTGGAATCATAGAGCAGAAGTCTCCTGCATATGTATGTTTGTATTTCATAAGTACATCAGCTGGGTAAAGATGGAAGCACAGACTAAACCATGTATGGGGTTTAGTACTTTTAAATTCAAAGCTTTTGTAGTGAGCCTAAGGCTATACTGTGCTACCTGTTTTAAAATAGAGCTTCCTATGGAAGTGCATGATGAATTTAGTGACTGATAAATCATCCTGGAGGTTCATGTTATGATGCACCAGGGTATGCATGGTGATAGACAAATGGATTCTGTGTTAGTTTTACGTAAGTTTTTCTTAATGAAAGTCTTAAAATTAGCATTGATAAAGTAAGCAGTTACTACAAAGAGAGTAACTTTTCTCTTTCCTGTTCTTAGGACAGCAGTGAAATTCACTTCAAGGTGAAAATGACAACACACCTCAAGAAACTCAAAGAATCATACTGTCAAAGACAGGTTTGTGGAACAATGACACTCTCTTTAAAAATAAAATAAAGCCAAACACTTTAGCTTTACTGTTCTCACTGTTCTTTCAAATAAAGACATTTGTTGAGACAATCAAGCTTCTGTCTGGTTACCAGCAGGACAGGTATCTGACAGTACAAATATAATGGATTGCCTCATTTCTTTTGACAAGTAAAGGTATTTCTGTTTGAGAGTTGTGAATTTTGTAGTAAGTTAAAATTACTGTTTGAAAATATATAGTGGTTGCTCAGAAGACACAGAAGTTACCTTTTAAAATGTCCAAGTGTGCATGTATAGTTTCTGTCAAATCTCCTCTCCAAGAGAAACACCCTCAAAGCTGTACAATACTGCAGCTTAGGATGAGAGCAGCCTTAGGCATTGTTACAGCCATTAATACAGTGATCCGTTAACACTAGCTATTATGTCCTAAGTTAAAGAAATCTGCAACATTAATTGGGGATGTAGGTAAATAGTAACTGCTGCTCCAGAACAAAAATATACTTTCATTTCCAGATTCTGTGGCAGATATTGTTGATTCACTGCTGCTATTTCCAGAAGCCCTGGCCTAGTTTACCCCCAGCTTTGGGGATAGATGCCTTGTGTGGCCTTTTCTTGAGCATCTGTGTTGGAGTTCACTTCAGGAGATATAATCATAGGAAATACTTTGGGGTTTTTCTTAATATCTTGAGACAAGTCGAACTGATCAGTTGAAGTGTTGTTTTACAGAATGTGTTCTTTTTTGCTATCCTTCTGGAGTAGGAGGAAAGAAAAGATCAAACACCAGATATGTTTGTAGCCCAATCCAAATGATTAAAATTGAGATTCATATGACAAACTTGAAATTTTAAAATAATATCTTGGAAATAATTCATGCAGCAGTCTTACTGATTGACTGAAAATGCATGTGTGTGGAATTCTTTTTTTTTTTTAAGAAAGGAATAATTGTTTGAATGAACACAGCTATATCCATCTCCTGGGCTGAATTCTGGAGAGTCTGATTTCTTTCGGCATCAGTCAAGACTGTTTCTGGTGTCAAGTAGCCTTTCTCTGGTAAAGGGACTGTGAACGTTTCTTCCAAGTTGCCCAGAGGGATTGTTGGAACAGTGTGAAGAACTGTTCTTTCCTGTGAATTGTTCTACCTGGTTATTTGCAGGCAATATTTGAGATCTAATTAATGCACAAAGCAGGTCACATTCCACTTGTTTGTTTTGCTCATAACTTGAAACAGAAGAAAAAGATGAGGTGTTTGCCTTATCTATTGAGGTGAAGTATGAAGTTCTGCTGTAACAGAGGCACACTGTACAATAGACATACTGCAACTTTATTTACAATGGGGATGCTCCTTTCTCCTTGTTTGAATGGTGTTCCTTTCTCTCCCCCTCAGCTCTGCTGTGTGTAGAGCTTTTGCAGAACTGATAATGATAAAGGTTGCTGTTCCTTACTATGGTGATACAAGATTGGGAAAGGGTTAGGAGTTAATGAAGTAAACATCATGTTCCTCCTGTTGTCTTTGGATCTTTAATAAGGCTGATACGCAGTTCAGAAAAGGGCAGGACCTTCATATGTAATGTTGTCTTGGAAGGAAGGGTGTAGGTAGTACTTTATTTATAAATAAAAAAAGGAAAAAGCTAAGGAAACTTCTAAGTTGTTGAGCTAAAACTCTGGTGAGACTTTGGAATAAACATGCATTTCAGCACCATCATGCTTCTTGAGTCACTTCTCTGTAGTCCGTGTGGCTGCAACAGAATAGCTGAGCTCCTTTTGTAATAGGAACTAACACTTTCTTTTTTGACTTTCAACACATGTGTTGTTTTTATTAAAAATGTTTTTCTTGTAAATCTGTACAAGTTTCAGTAAGCTTTTGTTTTTCTTGTATATCTGTTTCTCTTTTTTAGGGTGTTCCAATGAATTCACTCAGGTTCCTCTTCGAGGGTCAGAGAATTACTGATAATCATACCCCCAAGGAGGTGAGTTTCTTTCTAGAAAAAGTGTTACATAGTTCAGTGGAGAAGCTGAATACCAAATTGGTTAGTTTCTCTGTTCTGATATACCTTCATTCTGGTTAACAGTCTCTCTTTAAATATAACCAACTTCCTGGACAATAGTCAAATATAGTCTGACTATATTTGTCTAACTAGAATCTTTAATAAGGCCAGTATGCCATTCAGAAAGATAATGATTGGTCCTTCATGTGTGATGCTGTCTCAGAAGGGAGGGTGTAGTCACTGCTTACCAGAGAGGAAAAAAGTTTAAGGGAACTTTCCAGTTGTTGAGCTAGAACTCCAGTGTGACTTTAGAATAAATATGTATTTAGTTCACATTTATTAGATGAAAGTATAAATAAACAGAAAACAGGTTACTTGTGCTGTCCCAGTGACTTCCACTGATTGTTATGGTAAAGTAGGAAGAAACACTTCTAATAATGACCTTCTGAAAAATCAGGCAAACTTGTGTACTGTGAAATTGAACAAGTTACCCTCTTTGGGAGAGTGGTTGTAAACAGGCTTTGAGTTGCAAGCTGTAGGTCTTAGCTGTATTGTGAGCTAGTAGTGTGCTATATATAATTCACGTGTCGGTACAGCTGGTGCCTTCGTTGGTGGCTGTGTTCCTGTGCATCTGTTGCCCAAGAAGTGATTTAGAGAAAGGTAAAGCTAGCAGCTTCCAGGCTGATGTGTAGTGCTCCACAAGTGAATTTAGACCGCACTGATAAGGCTTTTGCTTTGACCGAGATGTTCTGAGATGTATAAGACCTGAAGGAAAAGGACTAAAAATCACGAGTGTTGGGTAGTGAGATGACTGAAATTTTTTCACCCCTTTGATTAAGTATGATGGAACAGAGGAACGAACCATTGTATAACTTGTATAGGACGTGCTCTGAATTCATACACCAGATTATAACAATTATATGCTGTTTTTCTCTGTTCTCACAGCTGGGGATGGAGGAGGAAGATGTGATTGAAGTTTATCAGGAACAGACGGGGGGTCACTCAACAGTTTAGATCCTTCTGTTCGTTTTCTTTCCCCTTAATCCTTTTTTATTTTTAAATAATAGTTCTTTTGTAATGTGGTGTTCAACACTGAATTGAAACTGGCACCCCATCTCTGGGAATTTATTTTCAAGCGTCTGGTATCTTGAATTCTCGTGCTCATTATACACTATTGTTTCTGTTTTCATTGTGCTGAACTTTTGTGATCCAGCTGCAGCCCCGCTCCCCTCTTCCCTTCCACCCTTCCCTTTAGAAATACACGTACACACATGCATTTGTATGTTCACTAGGTTCGTGCATTTCAGGCACGAAGGTTGTATGATCTGCCAGGTGGGCGAGTGTTCTTAATGACTTCCATATCTGCCCTGAAGTTTTGATGTGTGACTGTTTCACTCCTGGACTATAACTTTCAGTGCGAGATGAAGTTTTTCGGAGAACTAAACTGTGGAGAAATTGTGTATCCATAACTCAGAGCTATTTTGCTTAAATTGTGCTGATGGCCCAGCGAAGAAGACTACCAAGTTGGAAATGGAAAAGCTAGAACTGTTGTCATCTGTACCTTTGCTCCAGAGATGGCTTTGCTGAAGACATGAAATTGAAAACCCTAATGATTCTTAAATCTTGCCAGAAGAGCCCAGAAGCATTTTAACTTCATATAGCAATTAGTACACGCAGGTATTCATGCAAGAATGTGCACAGCAGACAACTGGTGTTACTTTGACACTCTTGTTTGTACCTTTTGGCCTGGGACGTGGGTTTTGAATGGACATTGTCTGTACCAGCTTCATTTAAAATAAACAAGAAAAACAATTTTATAAACAACTTGCATTTTCTTTTCAAATGTTTGGAAATTAGCAAAATCATAAAAAGTTAAGGCATGCTTTTCCAGTAACTATATATTGAAGCCAGAAAAAAAATGTGCTCTGTAAATACACCTCTTCTTAAAAAACCTACTTTTTTCTACTTGCCCTAGTAAAGTACTTGATCTGCTTTGTTTGCAGCTGACTATTTTAGACTACTAGCAGTTTCTTTTCTTGTTAGAGAATATTCACATACAGCTTCACTTCATGCACAAAAGTTAAACTGAAAATGCAACTTGGAAGGAAATATGAAGATGGTTTTTAATGTCTACATTTCATATGATCATGGTACCATTAAGTAATCTCTCTACAATGGATGACACGGAAGTGTCATAGTTCATCAGGCATCATTATGAGAGTCCACTTCATGTTCTAGCTAGTTGCAGGTTCTAAATGGTCAGTTTGAGAACATGTTACTGGATATGAAAGCTCAGATGGGAGTTTATGAGCAGGGTAGTATGGAGAAGATTTCTGCACTGTCCCTGCTTCAGCTTTTCTGCAGATAATAGGACTTGTTTCTGAGTTGGTTTCGTAAATCAAGTTCACTATGAGTGCCAACTTCATTTAAAGACACCTTTTAGTGCTGGCATACTTGGAAGAAATTGCAGATTTTCAATGATTAGTTTTTATGGCACTTGCTGTAAAGCTAGAAATGCATTTTCTTTCCTGTTTGTGGGTTGTGTCCTGTTGCTGATTTAGAAATACTTTTGTACACAGAGTTGCACTAAGCAATTTTTTAAAGATTAAATTTTTTGTTTACAAGATGCCAGAATATGGGGTTTTCTTGAAGTAGTCTATGTAATTCAGTGCTTAGGGGGAGAAGGGATTGCTACGGTGATGTAGAACGTGGCTTCCTTGCACTTATCTCCAATTGCTTTTTTAGAATACTAAATATATCTGCTTCAGAATACCAGAAATAAAACAGCCTTGTGATTATTATCAGAGCATCTTCTAATTTAATTTTGTATAATGCTCTTGTTAGTAGACAAATTCCCATTATCCCTCTTCTGTAAATTAGGAACTGAGGTGCAGGGGATGGTAGTTTACTCAGGTCACTCTGAAAGTGGAGCCGAGAATGGAATCCAGATCCCCTGGGTTTGGTTTGATGCTAATATTCTAGTTGCTGCACCAACCTTCTTTGCTTCTCACTGTTCGTTTTCATCTTCCAGATCTGTTTTATATGCTCATTTATATCAGCTTTCTAGATGAAGCACTGCATTTAGTTCTCTTGAGACCATGGAGGAGGGTTTCCTGCAGAATGCAGCTTCAGTAGGATGAAGCTCAAGGCGAAGATTACTTTCTATTGTGTAACCTCATCCTAAAATATATCTCTGTAAAGTGGATATGGTACCAGTGACAAACTGATCTGACCTCTTTCTCAGGCTTGTTGTGAAGCCTCAAAGAGCTAGTGCCTCAACGGAGCTGCTGGTCTAAAGCAATGTCTGTACTCTTATAACTTGATGGAACAGAAATAACAGGAAAACTGTACTCTGCCTCAAAGATTAGTATTGAGAGCTTCATGTAAAATGAGAAGATACACATGCTACACAGATGCACTAGTACTCTTTTTAAGGAAGTTCATTCTTGGAAGTTGTACATTGAAATAAAACCTGAATTTTGAAGTCAAAGAGTAGAGAGACTTGCATTTTCTTCATTTCTCTGGAAGAACTAATACTTCTCAAAGAATTTATTTCTGAAAAGATGGTATGGAGTGGAATTTCTAAACTATTCATAGCTTTGAAGCACATTACTGGAAGTCAGACTGGCCTTCATATGCTGGAGAAAACCAGAAAAGAATTTTTTCCTTTTGCAATTTTTCTTTGTTTACATGCTTACCTGTATATTAGAACTGGGTTCAGCTGTTGATGGCTAGTTTTAAGTGTTTAAAAAAAAAAGTGGTGGTGGGAGAATGAAACTGTCTTCATTGAATCAGTTATGCAGTAGAAGACAGAAGCTAATAGTTTCTAATTGTGAAATTAAAATATTTAATATTCACTATGGTGGCGTATAAAAGGTGTATTGATAAGCACTTTACAAAACTGTCAGTCTCAACAGATTTTCTTAAAGCTGTTATGTTTAAAGGATTTGTGTATTCTCTTAAGTATAAAAATGCCTATATGATCAATTTGATAAAATGAGACTTTCTGAAGTTAAATGTGTAAATGTTGGCAGGATTTAGACTTCAGTTATGATGTCAGAGAATGCTAAAACTTGAAATCTGCCACAAACTTTGACTAACCATGTATTGTTTTAGAAGTACTACAACTGTATACTAGTTTTTACTTTTCCTACTTTAAATGGAAATTATTTTTAAGAATACAATGCTAAAATATCTGTGCTGACCCATGCATCTTCTGTATGCACTTTTGAATTACTGCTGTTCAGGTTACTTTTCTTAAATGAGAAGATCAGCCTATGAGACACCACACAGAGAACTGTAGGAATTGTGTAAGTTGGAAGTAGTGTAAACTGGGTTTTTTTGCTTTTGGAAACAGTACTTAATGCATATTTAATTTAATGAAGTTCAGCTTCTATTTAGAGACTGCAAAAATTGATTACTCTTTTCCATAGGAGACTCTACAGAAACTGCAATATGAATTGAATCTGCAAATGTTACATTTATGTTAGATAATATTAGAGAAGGAGAAAATAAGGTGAACCGGATTTACAAGGAAGAAAAGTTCTTATCTTGCTATAGTTTCTTTGTTGCCTTATTGTTGATGCTGAAATCTAGCCTTTTCTTAAAACAGTAGCACATTTATTGCAGTTTATTGGTTTGGAGGATTTCTCCAAAGTCAGAACTGAGGTCATCTTACCTTTTCTGTTCTAACACAAAACAGACCAAAGAAGCTGGGATGAGGATAAATGTATTCTGGCACCTCAGGAGGTCTGTCTGGATTAATTTCTGCTGGCTGATAAAACATGAATACTTTTACTTGCTATCAATAGGATGTATACGCAGACTACTGATGCAATCTGGGAAAAGAGATTTGTGAATGACAGTAGCACCTATCCTGCAAAGGAATGTTATTCCTCACTTGAATCAGGTTGGAACCTTGAATTAGACTGGAACTGAAAGAGCTCATGGCTATGACCCGTTCTTGGCACCAAACATATATTTATTCTCTTGTATGTTTTTCGGGCCTAGCTTTTCAAGCAGCTGAAAATAAGAAAACGCACATGGACGAGGAACACCTTGGGTGTGTTCTAGTCCAGTAGCTTCTATTAGTAGTGCTCGTTGGAACTGCAGAGGTCATTCCAGATCTGCTCTTTGCCTGCAAACAGTGTTAATAAAATATAAACACAAGTTCCTCTTTGGGTTAGAAAGCTGGTGCTTTGACTTGAAACCTACACACTTGGTGAACTTGTTGCTGGTTCCCTGGCAGTTTCTTTGACTTTGCCACAGTGCATAGAGTGCCTTCTGAGGCACTGAGCATGGACAGGAGACTGGATTTCTCCCAGGAGTTGACTTTGAGGAAGATTTGGAATGGGCTGGGGAAGAAAATGTTGGCTTATGCTAATGCCTTCTTGTGGGCCAGTATGACTAGAGCAAGCAGGAGATAGTTATTACTGCTCAGCTGTAGTTACCATATATCCTCTTACCCTGGGGGTGTTTCCTGGCTGAGAAATTGATTTAGGCTTCCCTTAAGAAGGCCTGTTACGCTATTTGCAGTGGTTTAGTATGTGGTATGCAGACTCTCAGTTCCTGTGGTAGGAATGAGTTCTGGAAGCATGCTATGCTGCAGTCTGTTCTGATGGTCTGCGTAAAGGTAATCGTAGTTTCAGATGTGCAGGGAAATTAGATGGGCTTCTTTCTGTAGTGTAAATGAATACTATAAACTCTAAAACAGTAAAAATACAGATAAAATGTACATGAATTGCTGATGGAATGTGGAGAAACGTTAGAAAACTAGTTAAATAGCAAAAGAACTGCAAACTTGGAGTTTAAATTGAAGACAGCTTAACTAATTCCTGAGGTACCAATGCTGCTCTTCAATGTTAACTGCACTGACAGAACTCCTGACTACGGAACTATTTTTCTATAGCCTGGCACTAGATGTAGAGTGTTTTTTTTCCTCAGTAATAATTTCACTCTTTGATTAATAGCTACCCACCTGATTAAAAGCTGTGCTTGTGTTTTGTCTTCCTCTAGAGCTGGTCTAGCATCTTCCTCTTTCTTCATCTGCTCCTCAGCCTCATATCTTGTCTTCTCCCAGTTTCTTCTTTCATAGTTCAGGCATTCTTCTGCCATTTCCACCGGCTGCTGGCATTCCTCCTCTGACCACATCGCTCCTTCTTTCTGTCTGTGTTTTTCTGCCTCTTAGAAACAGATCACCAATGATTAGTTGCTCACATACTTCCTATTTAGGAAATGTTTTTTCATCAATTACAAATAGAAAGAAAATACTGTTATAATACTGACATTACAAGTACTCAATATTGTCTCAAGCACATGACTTTATCTTACATTGTAATTGGATTTTTTAAAATCTGCTTGGCATTTAGGATTTAGGTTTTCAAGCCTTCCTCTGCAACTGTTAGAAGTAGAATACTTTTTTCCACTGTGTAGCTACTGGGACTCAGGCTTTCAGAGAAGGTATGTAATGAAAACATTAAGAAATGAACAGATGTAGCATGAATGTTGTTATTGCTAGCAGCTTGCACAGTTGCATCATAGCTAGGCTATGGAATTTCTCTTCTTGAGGGTGCAGGGACTGTGGAAGAGAGGACTGTTGTTACCATATCTATTTAATAGAGGAGGAGCTGCTGCGGTACTGCAAGTTTGGGACTTAGTGTCATGGGAATTCCATGGCAGACACACAGGCAGACACAAGTCTATATCTTCACCAGAAGTCAACCATTCAGGTGAATTATCTGCAGCTAAAGTAAGCATTAACCTTTCTACAGAATACCTGCTCCTTGTTCCTCTAGCTGTCTCTTGTTCTAGAACTGCAGAAGCTTTCTATGATAATCCTCCTGCTGCTGCCAAATAAGTTCTTGCACTGCTTTCTCTAATTGTGACTGCTTTCCTGCCTCCTCCTCCTGGCACCTCCACTCTTCTAGTTTCTGTAAACTAAACCATAAATTATAATTAATTGCTATAGCAACCTTGGGTTTGCTGAACACTCTTGCCAGAAGAAGAGCAGGTTCTAGCCGAAAGAGCTAAGCAGATTGCTAAAGTGAAGTGGAGAGAAATTAGAATAAAGAGAGATCAGGTGCTGGTTAGTGATACTTAGCATATATCTGGTTCTGCAAATTAATATTGGGGGGAAAAAAATAGTGTCTACTTTCCTTCACACTGTCTGTAAGGGCGTGAAAACCTGAATTACAATTTTTACATGTGTGCTTTTGAGGAGGACATGAAGACTATGGGATACCGATATGTGGTTTACATGAAACAAAGATGTGGAGACAAGGGATGGAGGAGGGCACGGGGACAGCTAGGAAAGTCCAGAGAACAAGAGCTGGAAGAAAAAATTGGAATGCATCTTTGTGGAGTAAGAACGCAAACCCAGAACAAGAACCCAGACTATGCAACAAGCAAGGAGGCAATGGAAAGCCTTGGCTGAGATTTAATGTGAACAGAATGGTGGTCAAAATGGGCTATTTTTGCAGGAGGATTCACACTGAGAGTAAGAAGCATGAAAGAAAGTTAAGGAGGTTCATGAAGCGAAGGAATAGTCTCCTTATTTTGGGAGTGGGAAGTTAAGGACAATCAAACTGAAGGTCTTCTGCTTCACTGAATGCTGTTTAAGATAATTTCCAAAATAACTCGGTTCTTAGTCCAGCAGCTAGAGTTGAATGTCTACTTGCTTTTCCTGAAATAAAGTTAAGCAGGGCATGGCACTAATCTCGAAAAATGCTTTCTAAGTCAGATTTGTCCTTTCTTTTCAACCATATAATTGTAAGGTGCTACTTCT
Source organism: Balearica regulorum gibbericeps (assembly GCF_011004875.1). Taxonomy (NCBI): domain Eukaryota; kingdom Metazoa; phylum Chordata; class Aves; order Gruiformes; family Gruidae; genus Balearica; species Balearica regulorum. Next base: position 13,562,683 of record NC_046189.1, on the reverse strand, counting down.
ACAAATCTGGTTTTTACAAATACCTGTGACCAGGGGATACCCTCCAAAAGTGTTCAGTCATTTCTAGGTAGGCTGCAGCTCTTTAAAATCACCCAAGGAGGTCGCTGTTCTCCCCAGTAAATACCATTCTTAATGAAAAAGTGTAACAGAGGCAAAGCAATGAGATCGTGTCAGAATGTGTTGTTTTGTGTAAGCAGAACATTCCAAAAGGTGGAATAGAAGTGTAATAATTATATTACACCAGAGCTTGTTTCTGATACTGATGGGTTTCCCAGAGCTTTGCCTTAAGTATTTAGTTGGGTTTTTTTCCCCTAAAGCTGTGTCAGCAAAAGTAAAGAGCAAAAGTGCCCTTACTGCATTTTTTTTGTAGTAGAAAATTCTTGTATCATTAAGGAATGACCTACATTGCTATGAGATCTTTTTAACCATGTAGTTGTAACCATGCTGAGGTTTTTGTCAGGGAAAATGCTTAATAGTGGTTTTGGTGCTGTATGGAAAGTGTAGAATATCATCTTCATGAACTCACTGTAAGCTAGGTAAAATTGGTTGAAAAACTGAATTTGTTTAATGACTTTGATTCACTGTCGATATTGATATTTCATTAATGACTTGGAAAATTGTAATTTTAGGACAGACTCAGAATTCAGAGTAATGATAAATGGATGAAAGTATTAAAGTTGTTAAATTAGTAGACATACAATACTAAACAAGAAAAAAAATCTAATATGCTGCCAAAAGATAGAACTTTATGTAATGCATATGTTTCAGATGAAGAGGTCTGTGATGTTATCCTCTAGTCTGGAATTTGCCCAGGGGTGCTGGATCAGTTTGCTGGCTCTTCTACAGTCTTAGGTGTTATTAGTCTTCTATTATATTAGAAGATGCTTTGTGTTATATATATATATATATATATGTTTCTTCATGCTGGCATATTGGTGGGTTTGGATGTGTATGCCTGGCTGACAAAAAGCAAAGACTACAGTAGTTCTGTGTCATCATTCCATTCAAATGTTCCCTTCTCAAATGAGAACATTATCCTCATTAACAGTGTCTCCTCCGTGCTTGTCTGTTGTTCCTTTTCCAGATCTGCCTTCACTTTCTCCATTTGTTCCTGCTGCTGGCTCTTTTTCCATTTCTGTTTTTCCTTCCTCTTCTACAGTTGTAGCCATTGCCTTTCTACCTTTTCTACTCTTTTTCCTGTGCAGATTTCTCTTGGCATTTTTCAGGAGGAATCTGAACAGTAATATAATAATGCACTTAAAGGTGACATTCTGTGAATGATGATTTATCTGTTATTGAGATTTAAAATTCTTGGAAAATACATTTTTATATGTACTTATTAAAGTAGATTTGACTTACATGGGACTTTTCCTGTCACTGGCCAGCAGTGCCTGTTTTCTCTATTGTAAATGTTTTACTATTTTTCTTCCAGTAAGTACTTGTCTTTGTGATATCTCATGACTCTTATGTTCATTTCCTAGTATTTAGTGTCCTAATATGTTGCTACTTAAGCTATATTCTCCGAGCCTCTGCCAGCTTCATATTTTCCCTTGTATTTTTTGTAAATGTTTGGAAGTCATGAGGGAGCAGGCACAGGTGTTTCATCTAGTCCCAGAAAAGGGGACACTTTGAGGAAACATGTAAAGTCTAAAAGTCTGGTAGCTGATCTGTCAGAGGATCACTATGGTGAAATGGGAAGGCTACAAACAGTCCATATTTCTCCAGTTCAAAACTAGGACTGAGGAAAACTTGTCCAGGAGCTGCAGGGATTTAAGATGCAGCTCTGAAGCGTATTCTACTAGCCTTTTCACCTTGATCTGTGCTGTCCCTTTAAAAGAAGTCATCGGGGAGCGCTTCTGTGCTCCAGGTTTTCTTTGAGACTGGTTTTAGAGATTTACAGTCTGGGAATCGCGGCTTTTGCTGGCCTGGCCGCAGTGGGAAGCGGGACCGGCGGGCTGGGGGCTGCCCGCCGCCTCCGCCGGCAGGGAGGCGGCTCCGCCTCCCCTCAGCGCCCTCTGCTTCCCGCGCCTCTTCGCTGGCCCTTCTGTGCGCTGCTGCCTCTTTCGGTTGGCGGGGGAGCATCTCCAGTCGAATTGAGGCAGGTGAGCAAACATCCACGGATATGCCATGTGAGCAAAAGCCTCCTCACTGAAGGACTGTAAAGGGTGAAGTAGAGAGTGTGAATGGGAGCCCACCTGGGCTCCATGTCTGCTAGGGCTTCCTGAGAGGAAACTCCACTTAATGGTAGGAAGGATACCTTTGCACCTGCCTGGGCAGAGGAGGAGGTTGACCTTGGTTAGGTGAGGAACCAGTTATGTCTTCCCTGCCCTTGGGGAGGATCTGAGAGAGTGGGCTGGTTGTGTGTTGGAGTGGGGGCCTACTTGGGCTCACCTGCTGCTCTTGTCACCCTCAGCCAGGCTGTTGTGGGGCACTCACTGCCCTGGCCTGCTGTGACGTGGAGCGTGGGAGCTGCTCCTTTCCCTTCTCTTGTCAAGTTAACCTGCCAGAAAGCCTCCAAGGGTGATGGCTTCATCCCACACCTGTCTGTGTGGATGATGCTCAGGTAAATAAAAACCAAAAAGCATGTTGCTAATGAGGATAAATGAGTGTGGGGGGTGACCTGAGCTCGGCTGTACCTGTGCTTGGGGTGAAAAATGAGCTGGGGCTGCTGGGGAGCTCTGTGTGGTGTGGGGCAGCCCAAGGGGCCAGGCCTTATGTGGGGAGATGCCACCCTGTGAGGCTGTGGGACCAGCAGAGTGAGAGCCAGGGACAGGAGCCCCCTGTGCCATGCCCTGGGAGGGAGCCCCTTGTGCTGCCCCTCTGAGGGGAAGCCTCTGGCCAGGGTGGTGACAGGGTGTGCTGAGGGGGTTGTGGGGCTGGGAAAGTGCTTGTGAGCAGAGAGGGCCTGGCTCTCCCTCAGTGCTGGGGCATGGACACCCTGAGGAGGCAGCCATCTTGTGGTGGAGGCTGGCAGCAGAGCTGCCCTCCTGCAGTAGCAGGTAAGGACATGCCAGTTAAGTCTTTGTTTTCATTTTTGTATCCCAATTGCATGGGAGTTGCTTCAGTGCACGTCCCTGCCTGCACCCACAAGCACCATTTCTCCCCTCTGCAGCCCTGCTGCTCCTGCCTGCTGCTGCGTGGGTGCTGCTGGCTGGGGTGGCTGGAGGCAAGTGGCCTGAGCCAGACGGAAGGCAACAGCCATCTGTGTGGGGCTAGCTGTCAGAGGGCTTTGCTCTCCCTGGGAGGAGAGGGGGTGGGCTGGTTGCTGCAACCTGCCTTGCCAGCTCCCCTCTCCCCATTTGTCTCTAGTCACCTTGCTCTGCCTTGTACCTTCTCCACATGGGTCCTTTTCTTCCCTGTGGCGCTCTTCTCTTTTGGTTTTCTTGGAAAAACACAAAGCTTTCCAAACCTAATATGGCCAAATCACTGCCAAAGTAGTACATTGTTGATCTGGGTGATATATGCTTTTGAATGCTGTGGATACTGTGGTGATCATTCATTCAGAGTACAAATGTTTCAGTCTAGAGGTAAATCTGTTCTTAATGTGTTTATTTTTTGATTTATGTAATATTTTTGTGGTGGCAGAAGTGTCAGAACAAATCATAAACAGGATGAAAGTGTTGTGTTTACATCTAAATCTCATTCTAGTTAAGAGAACTTCCTCTGTGATATAACTTGGTGACTCTCAATTAAAACTTTTATTATTGTCTTTCTGCCTCTAATGTTTCTTGCTCTTCCAGTGTTAATCAAATACACTAAGAATCTTATTTTGAATCTCCATTGTTATGGTCAAAAGGCACAACAAATGCATCATCAGGACTATAGTGAATTTCAGACAGAAGAACGGGGGAAAAATGTGAAGACTTTGCAGACAGCTATTAATCTATAATAAATTATCTCGTCCTAATCAACATACTGCTGCTCTGACTGCTCTCCTAAAGGTTGAGGCTCTCTGCTTTCTGTCTAGATTAAATGCTCATACTTAACTTAGTCTATTCTGTAGCTAAATGGTAGAAGGCCATGATATCCAGCAGAGGGAAGCTGCAATACGAGACAGGTGAGTTGTGAACTTCGTGCTGCCTCTGGCCTGCTGGTTAACTTCGCACAAGTTTTCTCCATCTCTGTAAGTCTGCTGCCTACAGTGTAAGGCCCAACAAAATCCAGCTTTGTTTCAAGGTACCACCCTAATGCAAACAGGCATACTTAACCTCAAACCGTTATTGTAAGTGCATGGTCTAGCAAACATACTTGGGGATTTTCTGCTTTACAGGTGCAGCCTAGAGAGAAAAAAATCTAGCTACCATGTCTACTTGTTAATACAATTTGTAACCCTTGATTTTTGATACAAAATAAAAAACCTCTTACATTTACTCTAAGTGTAGTTGAAATATTTCTGTTAGTGATGCTTGATACATCTTGTTTGAGGCTTAATAATAATGAGTTTTAATAACAGTTTATTATTACCACTCACAAAAACTACAAAATAATCCCTAAATACAAGAATTTTCCCTGGTCTTTGATCTTGCAAGCAACTACCAAGCAAAAGCACAAAAATGAAGTTGGCTAGACCCTGTCTTTCATTCTGTTTTGAAGAAATTGACTATATTTCCCACTGGAATAACTAGAAAGGTGCAGACGATGTTGAGCAGGATGCTAAAAGATCTGCTTTTTGTTTGTTAACTTTACTATAAATGATTTTGCCTTGTGGTGTTGCCAGTCTTTATTACTGTTCTTTTTCCTGCATTTTTTGATGCTGGATCCACCTTTGTCAACTTCTGATGCTCTTCGTGACTTTAGTCTCTGCAGCTTCCGTATCCTAGGGAAAAGAGTGTCAAAGTGTACGTGCTTATGATATATTGTGATAAGGGGTATCGATTCATCTCCTGGCAAACAGCAAATGCTGAAATTGTTGTACCAATTTGTCAGCTACCTCACAAGAGTTGTTAAGAGAATATTCATATTTCTTCAGGTTTTGCACATTAGAACTTCACCACAACTGCTGCAGTTCACTGTTGTATGAGCACCCCAAATAAAATGTGTCCCTGTGCTACTGGGTCTAAAAATTCTGCATGAAAACATATCTGTGGAATGAAGACAACTTCAGGTTGCCTTGTGTACTCATCAATAGTGAACAGCTGAGGAAAAGATAAAGGAACTATTTTCATCTATACATTACATTTTAGGATTTATGCTAAAAGCCAAACCAATGTCTATTGATTGCATAAAGAATTGCTTTTTGCTTTATGTGGTTTGTTGGGTTTTGGTTTGGTCTATTACCTGCTGGTGGTGTAACTACTCCTACAGTTCCTTCTAATACCAGATTGATTGTTTACTGTGCACTGGGACCCTCCTGTTTCACTTTACCCTAAGACCAGTTGTTAGACCATTCAGGGAAAACAGATGGGATCTCAGAAAGTACTTTGAGCCAGAACTTGTCCTCTGCTACTCCAGCTGTATTTTTTCAGTGCTGCTGGCCTATGGAGGGGTTATAAGTAAGAATGGTGTTCTGCCATTAATCAGTAGTGTCTGTACTTATCTGTACATATATGTCACTTAGCAGTTGGCTATATATAAATTCATCTGCAAATGAATGATTGTTTTGCTATTGTAACTTTATACTGATGGTGCAAAGCAGACAGAATCTGTACCACAAGCCAGACAGCACTTACTGCATTGCATTCAATGTCTGAACCATGATTGAAACCAGTCTCTAACATATAGTCAAAGATATTCCAGGAGAAGGGGCAGGAAGTTTTGCTGCCCATAGAACTTACAATATCAAAGCTGTTGCCAACTCTTGGGTGGGGTTTTTTTTTCCTGCTCTCTTTTTTAGGAAGTCTCTTCTTCTCTTGCATACTGCTTTTCAGAGTTACTTTTACTCTAGAAGTCTCCTCCTGCGTTTCCTGATAACTGGGAGATCTCAAAACTCTTGATCCAGATTCAGGCTCTATATCCTGTGTTAAAAAATTAGGAGAGCAACAATAAAATTAACCATCAAAACTTAGTCTTGATTCCAGTGCAAAAAAAAAAAAAAAAAAAAGCTTGGGAAGGTGTAGAAAAATCCTGAGGTTTGGTTTCACTTCTGCCTTAACCTCTCACCATGTTTTGCGCATCTGTAAACCCTGAAACTCTTCAGAATAATTTCAGTACTATATGACGAACAACTCATGTAATTGTTAATGGCCCTAGCAGGTAGCTGTTACTCTCCTTGGAGATCACTTGTCTCCTCATTACTGAGGAAAGTGAGTCCCATTCTCCCTTATGCAGCAATGAAGATCCAAAGACTCATTTGCAGGTGCCTTGCATATTTAATAATGGTGAATATTTTAATAATTCAGTTTCATTTATGTAACACTTAACATCCAAATATCTTGAAGTATTTTAGAAACTCATGATTTTTATTTTTATTTTAGGAGTGATGTGAATCCATAGCTTCTGGTGACTTTAGCAACAGCAGTAAGCGGTCAGTTTCTCTGAAGATCAAGCTATAAATAATATTTCACTTTTTAATAAATTCTGCATGAATGTTATGTAAAGTCCTGTTTGGAATGTATTTGCTGAATATGGTTCTGAGGTGCATTTGTAAATCAATAGCATAATTAAAAGTAAAAAGAGAGGCTTTATTTTGCTTCTTGTCTTAGGGTAAATTGGTCTAGAGCAGGCAGTTGTTTCTGATTGGTGTGACCTGAATGTAAGGATTTTTTTATTAAAGAGTTAGCACTATCATGGCACATTGTTCTTCTTGCCACACTAGAGTAGTGAAAAAACCCAAATGTTCGTTCTGAGCATGAACTATAACAACTATTACATTTAGCTTAACCCAAGGTCTGTATAAAACATCTTACTTGAGAGAGAAGGCAAAAAAAAAAATCTTTCTTAATCCCAGTTGGATATTTTATTTTTCATTTTGGTTTAAAAACTGATTCTGTTTTGAGGTCATTTGGTATAAATTCCACTGAAGACCCTCTCCTTGGGCACCTACTGTAAATAAATGCTGAGAGACTACTCCAGGCCTATATAGAGAGTTGTAGAGAACAATCTATGTTAAGTATATGTCTTCTTCCCATGTTTTGAGAGTCCTGGTACTTAGCATCACATCACTACTCAGATTAGAGTCATCAACCTGGGTTAATTGGCTGTTTAAGACTAATTTATAGTTGTCTTGTATAATCCAAATAGCTCAAAGCGTGCAGAACTACCTGATTAAGTTTTCTGCGGTGTCACCATGCGCCTTGTTCCTGATATACATTTTCTGTATAACTTGTTAGTTTTTCTCTAGAGTCTGTCTCGACTGGAGTGTATAGTTACATGTTTAACTTGAATGAATTGATTTACACCTGAGTAGTAAACCTCATGCAGCCTTTTATTTTTCCTCAGTCCTAGTTTTAAGAGGTTTCATCAAAACACCCTAAAAACCCTTAGGTGCTGTAGCAGTCAAGTGTTTTAATCTGAGGACTCTGACAGGGGATCTGTCTCTGACTATAAATAGGAGGCAACGACTGTCCTTTCTCACTGTGAATATGGGCCTTAGAGGTATCTATTGTTGGGGTAAGATTGCTGAAAAATTCCACTCTGATGCTTCACTGTGTTAGACAATGTGATAGACAATAATGCAATTAAGATGCCTGACTAAAACAGAAACAAAGGAAGTGGAAACCTAGTCAGAGTCTTGTTTTCAGAAATGAAAGTTAAAATTTAAAAACCTGCTGTTTCTGTGTGAACTTACATCTCTTTAGTAAAGTTTGTTGTATGGTCAAAGCAGGTTTCCATTTGTGTAATACTGCATTCAAGTTTTTTGTCCACTTGCATGTCTGGATCTGTGAAAGTGAAGATCAACTCATAGGTTAGGCCTGGCTCAGATTTGTGCAGAATAGTTTTCCTTGCTGAACATCTGTGCTGCAGCTGTGATTCAGTGCCATTGGTCTTAGTAAATAAGTAGCCAAACCATAGCATGAGAGCTTTAGTTCTAAATTTGACATTGGGAAAAAAAAAAGGTGATTATGTTTAGCTCCCTCACCCCAAAAGAAATTTAGAACTTGATGTTGCAGCCTCTGCTAGCTAGAGTTACGGATTTTTGATAATCCTATCAAATGTATTCTTTCTCAATGTATAAAGTGGTAAAAAGAATGATTTAATAAGGATTAAATATGAAGAACTAGTGGTTACATGCTCAAATTAGTTGAATTGAGGGACAAAGCAAAAAAAAAAACAAACCACCCAAATTACTCTCCAAACTTAGGTTTAAGATTAAAGACTTTGTAGACAAAAGTGACAATAGTACATCTATGGGGGAGGGATTTCTTCCCTTTTTGGGTGCTCTTAGGTATATTTTAGAATTGAAGGTTTGAGCTTCAGATGCACTTCCAAATCTTTGAACCAGTATTGAGCTTTCAAATGGTAAGATAGGTAAAAGGTCTCCTGTAACCTTTTATTAGGCAGCAATAGTAAAGGGATTGTTTTTTAAATTAAAAGTTTGCAGGTGACCTATGAGCCAGACTGAAGCTACTAGATCAATGCTGTGGTGCTGTCAATTATCTGGACCTCAACTGTTGCGTAAATTAATAATAAAAAAAGGCAAGAGGATCTGTAAACAGCGATCTATCTTCCTGACAAAGCCTGGGGAGAGCTTTGTTGCTAGCATCAGCTGAAAGTACAAGAGTTTAAACCGTAGAAGTAAGCAATTCTGTAGCAGTAGAAGATTGTCTTTCCAATGTATATTTAAGGACGGTACATGGGAAGCATCTACAGAAAGAATGAACCTCAGGCCTGGAGAGGAAGGAGCAGGATTTCCCTGAAAAAGCAAGCTGTTCCGCTATGGGTATTCAGTGCTTTTCTCTGCAGAGCTGGCCTGTGGAGTAGGTTGTTAAGGTACCAGTAGAGAGAGCCATTGTTTCAAGGATGTGCAAAAAGCCAGATGGTACAATTTGCTGTCAGGGCACAACACTGAAGTGTGTTACTGTAAAAGCTCACAAATTTTTAAGCAGATAAAAACTAAACTCCTTCTAAAGCCCCTTCCACCCCCCCAATATCTGGATCACCTAACAGTTAAAGGCTTAAATCCATGCTTCTGCTTCTTTACGCATCCTGCAATGTATAGCCTTTAACGACTTACCTAGGATATGTGTAGAGCTAGTCTCAAAAGAGCTTATAGAGCGGGGGCAATCTCATATGCCATGGGATGTTGGTCAGGAAAGGGCTGAGGGAGATGCGAATTCCAACTAAATATGTAGTTATGAGTTTTGGAACTTAGGTCAAATGTGGTGCAGACCAAATTCAATGTAACAGCGTGAACTGCTCTTCCTGAAGTCTTTGGTTGCTGTTGTGACTTTTACAGCATTGTCAGCACTGTTGAAAATGAGGCATCCGTAGGGTGGGGGAGTTGCTGTCGTCCTGTTCTGAGCTTCCTTCTGAAAGTGTGCACCAGTCTTATTTTGGCTTTAAGACTGATACTGTAAGCCCAAGAAGTAACACAGCATTCCTAGCTGTTCTGTTACCCATGACCATTTGCAAAGCTGAAATGGGTCTATGTACTTTTGTTGGGGCATGTGTAGTTGCTTGGCAGCCTCTTGGCCCATGAGCAAAACCCTGTAGGACTTCAGACGCTGAACAAATCTCAACGGAAGACTTGACTGAAGCTGCAGCTTCTCACTTTGCTGCATGCTGGAAACTTCCTGAATTCTTGATGTTATGTGTCCTTAATTGTCAGAGGATCTATTACCTTGCCAAACCTTTCTCGTGTGGGGGTAATGAAATCTGAAACCAGGCAAGTTTTGCGTGGTTCTGAATTTCATCAGAAATCACATCTCACACTTCTCATTTCTTGCCTGGGGGAGAAAAACGCCAGTATCTTTCTGTCTCAAGAAAGGAGGCAACGCCTGCGTAGTTCCTCCATGCTGGCTGATTGTATTGACTTAATCATAATTGAGGAGAGAGTCAGATATCAGCTTGTATGTGATACTGGCATGTAGAGCCCTGTACAACCTAAGGCCAGCCCTGATGAGACAGCAAGAAGGAAGCAGTGATGGCAACATGAAAAACAGTTTTGCTGATGTATCTTGCAATTGTCACTAAAAGTTGAAGTGCGGATGGAAGAGCATGGAAACTACCTTTTGCCAGAGTTCCTCCTTTAAATAGGAAATACTGATTTCAGGAGATCTACTTTAGGTATCCAGAATCAGCAGTATATGCTAAGAAGCGTCAAACCGATATGATGCAGGCTATGTAATAAAAATATCAAAATGGAGAGAGGTCTTTAAATATTCATCTTCTTTTTTCCCAATGACAACCACAACAAAAAAAGAAAACTTTCTGAGACTACGTTGGGGGTTTTTTTGCATTTCTGTTTGATCCTTCAGAAGCTCTTAAGCCTTGCGTGAGTTCTCATTACTATTTTTGCAAGCTTATTTCTTATTTTTTTCATATTGTTGTAAGTTTGAGTGACTTTGTCACAGAGCTGACCAGCTGCAGAAAGAATCAGAAACACAATCAAAGCGTGCATGCTTGCTGCTCTGGATGTTTAGCTCTCACTGGTCTTAGTGGCTATGTTGTTTCTGCTGCCTTGCTGCCCCCTTCTCCCTCATCAGAAAAATGCAGTTAAAAAAAGCCTTTTTTTGAACATAAAGCAATCATTAGTATGTACTGTCAGTTCCACCAGCCCATGCTGTTGCTTCTCCAGTCTCACGCTATTGTCCACTGCGTCTTCACGTGTTGCAGGGTAGATTGTGATAATGCTAGGCATGATTCCAGCACTAGTCCTAAATTTGCTTTAAGGTAGTGAGAGGTATATATACTATAGATTTAATTAAAGTCTTTTTTTTTTTCTCCCTGGCAGCTGTACTAATGTCAAGAGTGCTGAGAAAGTTACTGGTTCCCAGCTGGCAAAAGCATGGTTGGGTGGGAAAAAGACTCTGCAGTTTGCTTGCACTGTTTCTGCAACAGTGAATGATAGTGGGAAGCATTCATAGAACTACAATCATGGGAGACTTCTCTTAAGTTATCTCAGATCGGCAGTTTTCTGAAGCATTCCACAAAACCAGTATGGCCTATAATGAAAACCATTTATTTACATTGCTGGAATCCTGCAATATTTTTGGTGTGTTGGGATGTGTCTTATCTTTCTCACCTCTTTTTCAGTCCTTTAAATGCTTTTCACCTTTGTATGACCTTAATGATTTGAGATTTCAAACCTTCATCAACTTGAGTTCCTTACCACAGTATCTGCACTGCAGGAAATAGTACTTTGCCTTGAAAGATCTAGGAACGTTTTGGAAGGTTGTTGTAAGGAGAAGAAAAGGAAAAGAAACTAATATAAAAATGAGTTCTGTGGAAACAGCTCTAGCGGCAGTTTTCAGAGCTGGGATGTACAGTCGTTATGGTCTTACTAACAAGAAATTCCGTATGTGTGGAGTTCAGAAAAGAGAAATCAACTATGAGATGAAACCCATGCTGTGTGAAAAGGTGTGCTTTAGGAACTTCCCTGGTGTGAGCAATGGGTAGCCGGGAGAGTTAAGAGGTTTAGCTAACAAATGCTGGAGAATAACAGATAAGAGAATGAAACTCCCTCTCTAATGCACTGCACTGTTTTCTTAGTGTTAAAAACAGCAGGAGAGAACTGGTATTGCTCAGTGTTAGCAGTTCTGGCCTGATACACACATGAAGGTTTTGTACATGTAAAGTACAAAAGGGAACATGTGGCTCTTTTCCATCAGTTTCCTTTGTTGAGCTTTGCTCTAATCTGTTCCTTCCCTCTTCTCTCCATATGCCTTCCGTATGCCTGAAGCTAGGCCTAAGTTACTGAATGCTGCATCAGTGTCACTGTGGCTTTCTGTGTATGATCGAGGTGACAGTATGTAGAGACTGACCCTGCAGTGACCAAGCATCAGCAAGTGGCCAGCAAGGATGTTATGTTTTACCCTGTATCTTCACTTAAATGAATTGTGTGACAAGGCTGATGGGCAACCTCAGTGTGACATAAAGGTCACTGTTGCATAAGTTTAAGCATCTGAGCTGCATTTCCTTGTGATCTGTGTGATGCTGAGCTTCTAAGTCAGTTGCTTGGAATAATAAGCACAGCAGTAAAAGCTGCTTAAGAGAAAGTGCTTGGATCTGGCAACAAAAGTTCTGAAAAACAGACAACTGATCCTCTCTGGAAGGATACCTGGCAAAACAAAGGCAGGTGAACTTGGTTAAGATTCTAGTCAGAAGCACCAAAATTAAGTGGGGCATAGGAGAGTAGCTAAAAAGTTAATACAACTTTCTTGTAATGTAGTTCTTAGCAAGAAGTGGCTTTCTGGATTCATTGTTAATGTTGCATGACAGATCCTTGATACTTAAGACTCAGTTATAGGTGATGCCTGTGCCTTGCTTCTATTTAAGCAATGGGGGATTAATTTCTGTGTGACACTTAAACCCAACAACAAAGCTGTCGTAAGACTCTAGTCCAGCAAGACATGCAAAATGTGATATGGTAACCAGCCTTGTAGGCTGTTTTATAAGAGCAGGAGGACAAAATTTGATTCAGGGTAACTGTTCAGAAAAGTCAAAGTACATCTAGCTTTTTTTTTAAAAAAAAAATCTGAATTTCAGCTTTTGAGCTGCATCTGTAAAAAAAAAATAATGTAGTGTTTTTCCTCAGAAATTGCTGAACTGAAAAAAGTCATGGGGGAAAAAAAAAGGGGTAAACTTGCTCTGACTCAAGTCTTGGGGAACTAAATTGAGCATTAAAATAGATTTGTACCATCAGTCTCCTTAGATGTGAACATTGCTAGGCTTAATGAGAAAGTACTGAAGCAGAATGACAGTTTCTTATTAACTCAACAAGACTTGTCTAGCTATTTCCACGCTGCTTTTGCTTGCTCATTAATGACCTTCTGCACTATAAAAAGAACAACCCAAACACTCTAAGCCCCTGGGAAGACCTTTTTATATGGTCTATCAGATGCTAAATGGCCTGCTAGCAGCGAAGAAACAACCCTGTGAAATGCTGATCAGCATTTTTGTCTTGTTCTTGTGCCTAGACAAAAAAGTATAATTGATTAAATTGTCTACTGCAAGATAACAAATGCAGGTGACACACTAAGCTCGAGTCACTCATGTCTGCACTTCATTCCAACCAAATCCAAGTTGACTTCAAAGTAATGGAGTCACAGCTGTAAGCAGCTCGGAAAGAAGATAAAGCTGTCAAACTTTCCATGAACACCACTATAAGCGAGTGAACTGCCTAGAAGGAAAATGTTTGTCATTGACCCATCATTCTAAAAAAGCAGAAAGTGTAGCAGGAAGGAAGTTAAAATAGTATGGATGTGATTATTTCCTTCATGTGCTGGCTGGGTAACTCAAGGGGGGAAAATGGGTCCTTGTGTCAGAATCTGAGCAGCTTCTTGCAGATGGAGCTAACGAGCAAATGCTGGCCAGGCCTGCTTTGTTAGCCTAGGGCTCACCTCTGCAGTCGCTTCCTCGCAGCTCCACAGAATTGCAAAGAATTCCTAGGAGTGCCAGGCTATGAGTAGCCAGGTTACCTGAAACAGGACTGCTCACTGTGATTGGGGAATACGTAAATCGGGTTGGTGAGTTAACTTAATCTCTAGTGGTGTTTCGCTGAGTTCAGTGGACTCTACTCAAGCCTTGTCTGTCAGTATGGGAGGTCACTGTGATGGGTGGGGGGAGCAGCTCAGAATAACTTGAGGATCAGAGCGCAGCGGAGCCTTCAAACATACACCATTTTCTACTCTTAGGGTTGATTATGCTTTTAAAGCTTCAGAAACTAGAACTGAAACCTGTGTTAATTATTTTCAAACTTCTTAGTGATCTTCAACTTTGTCCCAAACATCTGAATCTGGAACAGTTTTGAAAAATGAGATTAAATTTGAATTTTGATTTTTGTTTTGAGTTTATCTGAGTTGGGAATTGGTAGATGTGAGGGGAGTTACTTCACTAGGCATCAGTGCAAGTCTATTGAATCAAGTGGTATCTAGGTACTACCTATATAAAATCAAAATAAATGCCTGTACAATCCCCTTTGGACTGAGATTAGTGATTTGGCTTGATATGAAATCCCTTGATATGAAATCCCTATCCTCTAACCTGGAAAGCTTGCAGCTGTAAAAGAAATGGTATTTAGTAATAGACCAAGACTTGATTTCAATGGATCATTGTCTGAGTAGGGACATCAGAGCTTGGTTCCAGAGCACCAATAAAAAAAAAAAAATAGCCTTTTTATTTATTGGGCACTCAGACTTGAAGACTCCCAGGTGCCTCTTAGTCTAAGGGCTTGTCTGTACAGGAAAGTTAGTGTGCAATATGTTGGAATATGAATTTACAGTGCACCAACTCCTCTGTGTTCCCCTGGTGTTTGAATATTTTTAGCACACAGTAATGGTGCCTTTCTCTGTGGCAGTTCATTCAGCTTTGAACGTAAAGTAAATCACGTTCTGCTTAATGCCTGTGTGGTGAGTGAATGCCAAAAAGCCAATGCCCTCTAAACTTGTACTCAAACTTCTTCCTCTCAACTAATGCTAAGGGTGGGGTTTAGTAGGATTCTGCCTTTGTCTACGAAGATGACAAGTATGATTCTGCTTACTTTTTTAGAAGGGAAGAAAAAAGTATGATTTCAAAACTTCCTGTGTTTCAGTTCTCAATACAGCTTTGAGTATGTAGGGGTTTAGATCAGGGAGTTTCAGTATAATTCCACTTTGAAAGTAATTTTCATTAATATTTTACAGCTGACACTGAAATACTATGTATTTGAGCCTGGCCAAAAGGTTTGTATGTTGTTTTAGTGAATTGGATTGCGGTTTACTAACCTCCCTTTTTTTACTTGGTTAGTTTTAAGCTCATATCTATTCAAACAAATGCTTTGGCTTGCATATATGGAAGAGGTGATGTAGCATCAGAGTGAGAACATAGAGAAGGAATAAGGGAGGGAAGGCATGTATGTATTGCTTTGTGGGTTTGGGTTTTTCTGTGGCAGTGCTGATGTTTGCTGTGTTTTGATACTGTGAACTGAAGGTGTAAGGTACCTGGACAACCCTCAGTTTGCTCAGAGTTTTAATCATGAAAATGTGAACAAAGAAACCTGACTGTTGGAGAAACTTTGAAAGATGGGTGGTCGTTTCTTTTTTCTCTTAACCTGCAAAGAAAAGTGCAGCAATGACTCAAGCTAGTATCTTTTTTGAGGAAAAAAGAGAACAGGGAACAAAAGTTTTGCTAATTCAGTCTAATCCATACTTGATCTAGTTACCTTACTAAGGAAATTCCTTCACCCTTATTGCTCTGAAAATGTACCAGCTTGCATATAAAAGATAGGAAATAATTGTGAATCTTGTACCTTTCACAGAATTGATGTTACTTTACTGTTATGCTTCAGATATCCATGGTATGTCATAGGAATGCAGCAGAGAACCAAAGTCTAACTTAGTCTGTTTATCCTGCATTAATCTGAAGCTTCCAGAAAGACAATTCTGACTTTGTGGCTCTCTGAATTCAGCAACAGTGCTCATTTCCTAGAGGAAAAATGAGAGAGAGATTAGCTGTAAATCCATGCAGCCAACAAGTGGTGCCAAAAGAATTAGACTAAATTTCACATAACTTCTAACTAGCTCATTTCCTGAGAAGGATCTACTTTGTCTGGTTCTGTCCTTCTGTATGGTAAAAAGAAAAAGATACACAAACACATCAATGCTAAGGTGAATTATTGTATTTTTCCCAACTCTATTGTTAAGCAAGTTAGAATTATTCTATCCAGTTGGAGAACTAAAGCAGGCTGAAAGAAGCATTGCTGCTCTGTCACATTTGTGTGCAGAGCAGATGTAGCAACCTGATAGGAAGGCTGGGATGCTCATGGGGACTGCACCTGGAGTCCACACACACTGTCCATTGCAGAGAGCCCCATTCTGAGGGAATTCCTCCTTAATCCAAATGCCGTGAGACTGAAGGAGACAAAAGGTGAGTGGATGTCAACTACAGTGAGTTGTCTTCATGGGATGACTGTGGTGAACCAGTCAGCACTAGTTATTGCTTGGTTCTGGTTTGTGTGATGTTTGCAAACACACAAGTTTGCAGCTAGAGTAGATCAGAAAAAAACCACATTCTTTATTTCAGTCATGCTGGGAGAAGGCTCTCATCCAAGTAAAATTTTGTCTTGACCAGCTGATGTAGTGTACACAGCTTGTCCCTGCCTGTGGTGTTTGTAAAGCCATGCTATGCACTGACGCGATCATGAAATATCTGAGCTCGTGGTCTCCTGTGTTGTAACTGTGGTGAGGATAAGCCTAAAGGAAGTGTCTGCCCTTCACACAAGGGCAGCGTAGCTATGCTACAAGTTGGAGCATCAGTGTTAGTGGAGTAACCCTTTCTTCTGTCCAAAGGAATTGACCCACTACTGAACTTTTGGCTGTGGGAAGGGAAAAGTATTTGACCTTAAATGACTTGCACAAAGACCAAGAGGGAGACTCTCAGGCCAGGTCTTACAGGCAGCCTGGCTCCTGATTTTGTTTAAGTCAGTAGACCATATGTGTGTCTCCATTCAAGCTGAATGAATTCTCAGACTGTGCTACATTTCCTCCCTTGAATAATAATCTTTCATGAAAAGGAAAATGAGAAAACAAGGTAATGACAGATAGCACAGAGAAAACATTGGAAAGTGAAGAAAGAAATGTCTGGGAGTAATAGCAATGCTGATATTCCCATGTTAATGATTCAAGAGCTTTCTGACTGCTGTAGAAGCAAAAATGGTAGTTGCTGCAGTATACAGAGGTTTGGGCAGTGCGGGGAAAATTTTGAAATTGAACAGTAATGGTCCTCACCTTTGTTCTCGAAAGATACCTCCAGCTCCTTCCTGCAAGGTGTGAGGTGGTCTCTAAGATTGAAAATGTCCCTTTGCAGGTTTAAGCCTGTAGTTAATTAATCTGAAATCCTTCCTATCTGGACCTGGCTGGTTAAGAGAACTTAATAAATTACTGAGACACTGATCTCAAAGAAAATAGACAGGCAAAACTCCCAATTATATAATCAGATTTATCTGTGCCAGAATTGCATGAACATGCCCTTAGTATCTACTTTAGCTCCACATCTACTGTTCCTTTCACCCAAGCACAAATACCAGTGATTCTAGAGGCTCTTAAATTACTTTTTCGTTCAGACTGTATGTTTTGTTGTAACTACATTCACCTTCTCTGCTCCCTCTTCTGTTTTGAGGTCAGTTGCCTGTGACAGATACTATGTTCTATCTGATGCGTGCAACTAACCACTTGTGATTTTAGAGAACATGGTTTTAATTAGCTCTCTTCCTCTTCTCTGGTTGCTGAACAGAGCTGGCCTCAGGTGGAATTTTTTAATTGTGCTATTGCTGTCTCTGTTACACAAGCTAGAGTTCTGTTTCTTAGAGTAAATTTGAAACAAAAATGAGGCTTATTGTAGCAGAATTCACAAGGCTGGTCAAAACTTTTTAGTCATGTGAACAGTTGTTTTTCACGTGTGTAGTAATGTGCACAGAAAGTCAGGGAGATACAGCCCTTCCTCTCTAGGTTTGCCTGATTTTACTACCCTTTTTTATTATTTACCAAGCTTTTTTGCTGATATGTTTGCATGTGGTGGTGCTGGAGTTGCCTATTTCTGCTACCTCTTTAGGAACTGGTTTCCTGAGACATTCAGAGACCCACAGGGTTTCCCTTCTCCCTTTCCTCACTGGCGTCAGTTCTCATGTTTGACCTTTCACTAAGTGATCCAGTTTGCTACTTTGTCAGAAGATTTTTAAAAATTACTATTATTTTAATTTTTCTGGGCTATTTGGCTACTGGGTGAGTAAGCTGACAGATTCGTGGGGAAATAAGCAGATGCCAGGTCTGGCATAAGGGAAGTGGGGGCAGTGTGTCATAGGTTGGGGGGAAGATGGCAGTGTGGGATACCTGCTTTGGCATGGTCAGCTGTTTAGCCTGGCTTACTGCACTGGAGGTTTTCAAAGGCAAAAGCTGTCACCCTCCTTTTTAGGCCAGGGACAAATTACTAGGGCACAGAAGAATTATTCTTACCTTAAAAGTAAAACAAGGAGCATGACTAAAACAGTGCTGGGCCACGAGGCAGCAGTGACTGGAAGACCTGACTGTTGATTTCCTTTACTGTGACAGGCTTGGGAAAACACCAGCCTCTTTGCCAGTGCAGGAGAGTAACTCTCCACAACTTCATGGGCATTTTCCCGAGTATATCACATTGGTGGGTTTTTTGTTGTGGTTGGGGGTTTTTTGGTTGGTTGGTTGGTTGGGTTTTTTTTGTTTGTTTGGGTTTTTTTATTATTCCTTGCTCTAAGCTATTTAAATATACTCTGGAAAAAGCTATTGCTAGTTTAAATATACCAGCCTCTTATCTATATAACCCCCAGAATCTCCTATCTCCAAGGCAGTGGTTTCCAAGATTTGGGTGGGTTCCTGTGAAGATAAATCACATCAGAGGCATGACCTTTATCCTTGGTGCTATTTAAATAGCTTAAATATCTATTGACTTCATGCCTTGTGATTTCAGTTGCTGAAAAGTGAACACTAAAGAAAGGAAGAGTTGACCTACAGTGTATCAGATTGCTGATCTCTTCATTTATAGAGCTCTGCAAATACAGATGGTATTTTCCCAACAAATTCTCCTCCCAGCGCTACTGTATTATGTCCAGATACTTTTGAGAAGGAATCTGTGCATCTGTATGGAACCTAGCAAAAGAAAAGACTAGTGTCTGTTGTAAATGCTCAAGTTGTTCAGGGTAAGATGAAGATACAAGCAAAATAACTGGGAACCTTCTTTGTCTGCAAATAAATGTTCCCTAGTGGTTCTTAAGAACATTTTAAAAATAATTTGCCTATGTAATTCTTCATCTTTGTAGGGATTTTCTGTTGGAAGAGAGGATGGAGCTGTAACTGATTGCATCGGGAAGGTGTAATCCAGGGCATCATAGTCAGTAAATTTAATAAATAAATGTATTTGCATTTGTTCCTTAAAGGGCAGTAGATTCAACATATTACAGAAAAGTGTATGGCGCTCCATGTCTTCTATATTTACAAAATGGGTCCACTCCCATGGAACTCTGCTCTGGAATAATCTAATCAAAACAAAGTCCTGGTTTTATACTTTAAAGAGCTGTGGAAAAACTATATAATGTAAGCCAGTGTGATGCAAAGCTCACTTGAGTTTGGAGACAGTGTGAAACTATAACCAAAGAACTAATTCACCAACACTGATGTGTGAACTCCAGCCTATTTACTAGACTGTTCGAAGATCAGAAACACCAAGAATAGCACTAAACTGAGGCCTGTGGGTCAATGCAAGGAATTCAGAAGATGTATATGTAGTGCAGAAAGAGGACTTCCCATTCCTCTACACTTACATCAAACATTGTCTTTGAAGAATTCTGACTGTCATCTCAGACACTGCTTCTGCAATAAGATCTGAGAGTAGAATTTTGTTTATGGAAGTTTTGTTTTGTCCTCAGAATATAAGATCCCTTGCATAAGGTCTGTAGTTATTTTTCTCTCAGCATAGGGTAGACTGTTGATACTAAACAAACAAAAGGTAAAGTATAATCTGGCCTTTCTAACATGCCTCAAGCTAGCAAAACTTTAGCTTGGAAATGAAGTACTGAGGTATTACCTCTTCCCTTCATCATTCTACATCTTTATCTGAGCATTCAGATAAAGGTGATAAAGGGCAGCTGTCTGAAGGAACTGATTTCTGCCTGGCTGCAAACACCACTGTTTGGTCAGGACATGAACAGTGAACAGATTTGCCTGGTTTCTTAAATACAATCTCTCGTGTTATGAGAGTTGTTTTGTATTAGTTTGCTATTTGAAAATGTGTTATCCAGCTCAGTAGTTACTGAAAAACTAAATCATCTATGGTGTGTGTGTTGGGTTTGCTATTTTGCTTTTTACAACCAAAAACTTCCCTTTTCTTGAGTTGGCAGGCTAAGTTTGTCATAAAGGTATATGACAGCATATTAGACAACACAAATAGTACCTGCAAAAATCAAACATACTGTCTCCGTATTTCTAAAGTTCTGAGGGTCTTCTTTCTTCTGGACAGCTGACTGTAGAGCTTTTTGTGAAGATAACCAGAAGAATTTCAGAGCCATGACCTGCAATGAGTGATATTTAATATCTGAAATATTTTCAGAAATAGTTCTCATAACTGCAAATATTAAGTTAACTCCTGAACGTGGCTTGATAGCCAGTCCTTTTCCTGGCTTTGGATGGTTGTGTAATGTTGCTGTGAACCATTAGCTGCAATTTTGCAGGACAGAGGCAGCAGCATTTCACTAGTGAGGTGATCCCATCTATAATTTGCTTTTATAGCACAGGGGTTTTTTTTGTTAATGTTTATAAAGTGTTTTGAATTAAGTGGCACAGAAATTAGTATTATTGTGACATCTGTTCCTTCCTGAGAACTTGTGTGACCTGGAGGACCTGTATGACTGTAAACCAACAACATAGCCTGCGTCCCTATGAAACAGTAAAGAACTAGAAGTGGGTTGGTTGTGTTTCTGTGGTTCCACACTACTGTTTGCATTACAGCTCCACTGTTCCATCAGCAGGGAGGGTCTCCACAAATTCTGGTGGTCTTTGGAAGCAGTAGGTTTTGAATGGTGTTGAAAGCTCTAGTGGGTGACCATGGAGACACAGTTACAGGTAAAAGAGCATTCAGCTGGCATGCTATGCTGCTGGCATGCTATGCCTCTGTCATGCTGACAAGGGCATGAAAAAAGTTTCAGGCTTTCTGCCATATCTTGCCATATCCATAGCCTATCCTTCTGATATTTATCCATCGTACTGCTTCTTGGTCCTGCTTTACCTTATGAAACTTTTCCAAGATGCTTTTTCTTACCACAGTTATTTCTGCACATTCCCTTTTCAAAGTTATCTTGGGTTAATGTAAACTCTCCCAACTTGAAAAGATAATGTCTCTATTTTGTATTTTTAAAAGTACTGTGTACATTTGTGGTACTATAAAATAATTAGCATGGATAACATAAGAGCTCATTTGGGTTATAGATTTTTAGTGTTATGATCAGATTGCAATGGGATGGGTAGCAGATTGTGGAGAAGTACCTATCCTACTAGCTGTTGCTTACGTATAACAATCCTCGCTATTTATCATAATGGTTTGAAAGAAGCTTAATAGTAAATCACTACACAGTTTGGATGTACGGTTTGTTCAGATTGACTGGCAGCCTTTGTGTAAAACAGGCCCAGGGCTGGAACAGCAGAATTGTTGCAGATCAGGACTGAGCTGGATTGGCACTGAGGTGTGGGAAGCTCATTTAATGCAAGTTGTAGCTGGTGGTATCAGTGCTTCACTTTCATGAGCATAGAGCTTAACTTGCTGCCAGCCTGGCAACTTCCCACTGGGATAATGCAATGCAGCTGTAAGATTGTTTTGGCTCTGTGCTAACTCCTTCCCATACCTTTTTTAATAGTCTATCTCCTGCCTTTCCCAGTCCAGTCATAAAACCCTTCCTAACATTTGTTCTACTTTTAAGAGGTAGTAAGGGCATGGCAGTTGATAACAGAGCCAACACCCTTCCATAAAAATGCACTTTCCAGCAGTGAAATATGCTGTCTTTTGGGGAATTTCAAGAGTTGATTCTGGGGGATTGAGTTTTGTTTTGTGTTGTTCTTTCTCAGCTACCTATTCCTCATATCACAAGGCTGGCTAATGTGCAGTTTGTGTATTACTGTGACTATTTAAAAACAGATCTGAGACTTCTGCAATGGAATAACAATCTAGCTTGCTTGAGTCTTGACCTATTTAAAGGTATATGAAAAAGCCTGAGACCCACTCTTGGAAGACAAGACTTCTTCAGGTTCTTGGTCTTGCCTTCTTCATAAAATCAGGACTAAGTTTGGCTCTCTAGAGACTAGATGCATAGTCATGGGTGCTCAGTTTGACCTGATTGTCTCAATTGTTTTATAACAAAAGTAATTATTGATGTTGTAATTCATGTATCAGTTATGGTAGAATGAAATTTGTTGTTTTAATCTTAACTAAAAGAGGCTCAATTTCTATTTATCACCTAGCTTTCCAGATCTTGACTATCAATAATGCAAAGAATTTAAGAATATTATAGTAAGCTTGTTCCTTCTTTCATAGCTTCAAACCTGAAAGGACTAATACAGCTTTTAAAATCAGGATAGAGCCTTCTTTCAAGGCAGTGAGGAAAACATCAGAATAAGGCTAAGGAAAAGGTAGCTAACTACACTGCACATTTGGCTGCAACCTTCTTGCTCAGAACCTGTAACAAAAAGCCTCCCAACCCATCCTTCCTCATGTGATTATTTTCTTCTGGAATTTGACCTTTAAATGAAAATTTAAATAGTTTTGATTTCTTGTGGGGAAGCCACAAATATGGAGCAGTGTAAACTGTAGCAGTGACAAATGTTAGTGTCTGCAGAGGCTGAAACAATAGACCAGAGTGGTGAAAACTGCACTCCCCTCCTGCTTAATTCCTTACTTTTGTATGGCACATGGGCCAAGGTACAAATTTTTAAGAACCCAAACTGACCTCAGAGGGAAAGGAGAGAGGCTGCTTTTGCATGTCTAATTACCCTCTTTCTTAGTAAGTCAGTGGTGATTTCAGCTGTAGTTAGTTAAGATCTGTTCCCCCCTGCAGCCAAGGTGGTAAATTGTTTCTGTTTCTCTTCTAATGTTCTTTCTCTATCCTTGCCCTGACAAACCATTCTTGTTAAGGGAGATTTCTTTCTGCC
Organism: Balearica regulorum gibbericeps; assembly: GCF_011004875.1. Classification (NCBI taxonomy): domain Eukaryota; kingdom Metazoa; phylum Chordata; class Aves; order Gruiformes; family Gruidae; genus Balearica; species Balearica regulorum. The sequence goes on along the minus strand of NC_046189.1, from coordinate 13,539,947 downwards.
ACTTTTGTTGGTGCCATTGTGTTACAGATTGGTTGGGGAGCCTGTGCAAGACCTGCGATTAAGATCTGCAAAAGATCTGGAACAATTTGTCTAGGTTTTTTCTAAATCATCCCCGTGGCCCCCAGGCAGGCCCTATTCTTTGCCTTGTGCCTTCCTGCTCTAGCCAGTGGGAGGGTTGGAAGGAGGCAGGGATCAGACATGGAGGCCTGGGATAAGAGTTAAATAAGCCCTTAAGAGACAGAAATTACACTTCTAAATAATTATTCTGGTTTTCAAAATATGCTGAGTGGCCTGCTGTTAGGAGCAAGCTCGTTGTCTCAGTGTCCTTAGGACTGACTAAATATAGGGAAATTCAGGTTTGGGGTTGTATTTTTTTCAAAAAAGCTTGCCCCTGTTGTCTTGACAGCATGGAGTAGGAAAGCAGCAAGAGATTATCAAATAATGTGTATTGGAAATAACTGGTCAGCATCTGGAGGGTGCCAGGGTGCAGTCGCCAGCATGTAAAGGCAGACATCTGGAGGATGCTTTGGGTTCCTGAGATATTTTTATGAATGAAAGGTGCTTATGACAGGAATGCATGCTGAAATAGGCAGTGCTGATGGAGAGTCTCTACAATCTCCTTATCTTCTCCAGTAAATCTGCCCCTGAAGATAGATGTTTAATAACATTCCTATTTGGTTGCACTTGTTAAAAGTGGTTGAACTAATGACCCATAATCCAATAGATCCATTTGTAGTGAATTGCATTAAGGGTTCAGTCCTGCATTGCTGATTTAGCAAGATCTCTGCTTCATTTACTGCATTTCACTGTTGCAGCTCTTGCTTTCTGCTCACAGCAAATGATGTACCTGACACTGAATGTAGCCTGCCTTTCAGTTGCAAAAGGGCAACGATTTCTTTGTATGTATAAAAGATTAACAAAAATTTCACATGCCCTTAAGAATCAGTAAATGTGTATGTGACAGAAATTTGAGTTGTTGCTTCATTATGATTTGGTCAGATAACTAATGTGTGTGGTAGTAGCTGTGTGCACTAATGTCTGGCGCAAATACCTGTGAATATGAGTCTGAAATTTGCTTTGGTCAGTAATACTTCTGCACTGAAATAGCTTTTTCCTGCAGACATTAGAGAAAGGTGGAAATGTGGCCAAAGTAAATTTGTATCACACTTCAAACAAATACCTGTGGAATTCTTTCTATTTGGCAAATGAAGTACTCCTAATCACTTCAATGGGAATCTGTCTGGTTTAAGGAATGCAGTATCCTGACCTAAGACCCCTACTAACACTTACACATAATGAGACCCACTGAACCATGTGGGACTACTTATGCACATGAGTAATTTTATGGATAACTTTGTGCAATATGCAGGTCCAGGACAGTGGTTATGATTGCAGTCACTGATTTTTGATTGCAAAGTAACAGACATATGCATTAGGCTGGAGTGACAATGACCCCAGTCATGTTTTCCTGCTGCTGCATTGGAGATGGTCTCCTCTTCCTTGTAATCTAACTCTTGTAGAGGACAGTTGCTTTCATAAATCCTGAAAAATCTTTCAGTAGCTATTTACTCACCAGTTTTTTTGTTAGACTGAAATGACTGTCTGGCCTGCATTCCAGGAACTTCCTGTAATAAAAAATAAATGCATAAATAAGCCCCCCACCCTTCTGCTGTCACTCAATTATTTGCTTTGTTAGAAAGCTCTGCACTTCAGAGTAATGATAATTGAAGTGGGTGGAACTGTGTGGGAAGAGAAATAACTACTTTTATGAGATACTTCTCATAAAACTTTTTTCGTTTTCAAGCATTGCTCTCAAGTTTGAGGTGTTTTATTGCCAAGTCAGATATTAGGCTTTCTTGTTTGCTTTTCTTTATGCAAGAAATGTGTTGAGGCAACTGGATCCTGATACCCCAGCTTGTGCTCTCAGGTTTTGCAGCCTTGCCAGTAACACTTAATGAGGGCCTGGACTGAACAGTGACTGATAGGAATAATCTTCCCACTGTTACTAAATAGCCTTCAATTTAGTAAATCGAGAGACCAAGTCAGGCCCCAGGGAAGGACACAGCAAAACAGTGAGAGCAAAAAGATTCACTTCACAGCCTGAAAATTCTGTCCTATGCTTAACATGATAATGGCTGAACATTTGTAGCAAAACTGAGGTGTTTCATATGCTTGATATAAAAAACTTCATTATATTTTTTTATAAATTGCAAGTGTGTAAAGCAAGCCCAAAGCAAGGAAAGGAAGTAGCCTAAATAGAGACTATTGACAGTCTGTTTCCCTTTTTTATCCTCCATGGTAAGTTAGACTACTTTCCATCTTCTAAATCTTGTGTAAGATCATGCACACCTTCCAGTGTAAGCATTCCTGTTTAAACCTCTACTGTAACCTCTGTTTTCCTGTCCCCTGTCCTTCATTTCTCCCTTTGTTTAATCTGGCTAGATGCTGATCTACAGGTTTTATTAGAAAAAACCTGCTTCCTTGGGTGAGACTCAGTGGTTGTCGCATCCCGTGTCTTCAGGATTGCCTACTATTGCAAGTTCATTGAAAATTTCATTTTCTCCTGGATGTGACAGGGTAGGGCTTAATCTGGATATCTGTACAAACCACAAAGGGGAGTAGGTGGGGGGAATGACTGGAGCATTCTAGAAAAAAAAAATAAGTCCAAGTTTCTGCAAGGGAAAATTTGTAGGGAGAAGCAGTTTCTCTTATTAGACTTACTGACATAACTGGGAGGAGGGAGAATAGATAAGCCTTTAAGCCTGCAAGCCCTTCTCTAGGTCTGCTAATTACCTACCCACTTAATGCAATATGTGCTTATGTTTTCCCATAAATATTTTGTGTATTACTTCATACTGAATTTTATAAGAAGATACAGCTTGTACCTTATTACTCATTTCTTCAGTCAAAGAGGTTTCATGTGAATATCTGAAGATTGGCTCTGGTTTCAAAAGGTAATTCAGTGTCTCCTGCAATGAAATTGAGATCATCTTGATCAGGGTCTATATAGTTTTCTCCATGTCTCTGCTTATAGAGTGAGTTTTAATAGGATTATTGTTTAAAACAAATAAACCAAAACCACAGAGCAAGCAAGCTAGACTAACATCCTCAGAAACAGAAATTTCACCTGTTTTGTCTCTTCTAGAAAGTGGACAGCATAAGCAGTGCCAGTTCCCATGTACACAAACCTACTAATATGCAAATAATATCCGATGACAGGATAGGTCCATGTAGATCTGAGACTGCTTTAATGAAGCAGTGGTAGAGGCATTTGTGTGGTGGTAGGCTCAAGGATGAGAATGGCCAGAGTCAGGCTAACTTCACACCTGTGAAATAAAAATTGCATATCAGAACTCTGTGGAGGGTCTGCCCCCTCTCTCCTGTGTATGCAGGCAATGCAGGGGGTAGGATGCATCTTCTGTGTTTTTCCTTGGGGAGACTGAACTGGGAGGTTGGGTTTTCAGCTGAGGGAAAGCAGCTGTCTCCAGCTGACCCCTGTTAGTGGCTGCCTGTGTGTACTTAGACAGGTAGACTCCATAGTTAAAATACTGGCCGCACCAAGAGCGGGGTCACAGTCACAAACTCCTGTAGAAATGACGCAAAACTCTAGATGGCCAATTTTAATGTGACATTCCATGGACCAGAGTTTGCCCTTACCCCTTTTATCTGAGACCTCCTTGCTTCTCAAATTCTTGCATAACCTCATTTGCTGCATCTTGCGTCATAATCTTCAAGTGCTGCTGTGAAACTCGGGAATAACTTGTGAACTTTGTGTGTGGTTTTACCTACTTACTAATAAATAGCTCCCCATAGCTGCTCAGACTTTGAAGAAGGAGGCAGTAACAGGATGATTTAGGTTGTTTCTTTATAATACAGAATTAAAATAACATCAATTATAGTTTTGTGTCTTTTCAAGTATCTATACTTTTTCTGCAATCTGCTAACATGAATAAGAAATGCAAAATGATCATATAAGAAGTCTGTTCTAATTATAAGCATATTTTTATCCATATAAAGGATTGTTCTAGTCACCTTGAAATTTCCCTCCAGAGAATGGCTGCTAAAATTTTCATGTGATTTTGCTCTAAAATACTAGAGGGCCCTGTAGCTGATTGTCCTATAACAATAAATATAAAGACTTTGCCTTATATGTGGTACAACGAAGAAATTCTTATTATTTTTGTAGACCAGTAGCATTTACATTTTTGCAGTAAGAGGGCAACTTGGTATCTGTGACCTGATAACTCTTACTTTTTTTAAAAAAAAAAAAAATTCATAAATCCCTTGTGAATCTCTTGGCTAGAATAGAAAAAAACTTCCACTGTTCTTCAGTAGAGTCTGTTTCTGAATACTTAAAAACTGTAAATAAAATTGGAAAGGCTTTTGTATTCCGACTTGGAAGAATATCTTTGCTCAGACTGTGACTAACCTGCATGCCAGTTGTTTTAAACCGCTGACTCTAGCTTAGTTTGTTACTCCTTGAGAAATGCGTTAGGATTTTTTTCCTCAGTTGAAATATTGACATGAATGTTAATAGTCAACATCACTGTTATTGATGTAGTTTCACATAAAAATTTGATTCCTTTCTGCCTTTACTTCTATAAAATTACTAAACTATAAGAACATCATTACAAACATGAAATCTTGTCTCAGGGATGGGTGTCATCCTAAAAAGTTAATGGATGTAGCATCTGAAGGCAGAAAGTACTATCTGTCCACTCAACTTGTAAGATTTGGCATTTAAGACTCTTCAATGTTGGGACCATTGCAGGAAAGGCTTTTTCATTTTTAAGGAGCTTTTCACTAATGAAAATGTTTGCTTTTGCAGGTGTCTTTGAATCCTGCAAGAACTGAGTGGTGTCTTGTGGTAGAATAGAGTATGGAAAGCCCCCCACTGAGGACTTGCCTTCCATGCAGTACTGAACAGCTGACCATGGTCCGATGTGGCTGGGATCTGCAGACAAGCATACAGGAAGGTAAACTGAGATGATGGGTATGTCTGACCTCAGGGGAGTGGGGAAAGCATGACATATTGACAGTGAGAGAACCCGCTTCAGTTGGACTTTCCTCTGAAGCACAGGTGAAAGAGGAGACAGACCACACAAGAGTGGGCACTTGTTTCCAGGGAAAATCTGCTTAGATGAAGCAAGAACTGTATGAATGACAAATGTGTGTCACTAAGGTTTGTAGTGTCATCACAGGGTATCTGGGTGCTAGACACTAATATGGCCATCAGTGTAGTCTGAAGGGAATATGTGCAAATGGATTGTTAACACATGCATTGTTAAGAGAACTAGCTTGCCAGAGACAGCTGTGACAGCTAAACTATTTCAATCCCACAAAGAAGCGAGTGTTGGCTGGGGCAAATGTTGGCTTAAGAAAAGTGCATTTCAAAGAGGAGCTAGTGCAGAGGTAACTGGCTTCAAAAGATCTCCTGTGGGCTACTCCTCGCCTTCCTGCACTAGTGGCGGTTTTGCCATTGAGTTCACTGAGGCCAGGATTTTGCCCTGGGAGTTAAGATTAGAGAAAACTACATTCTGATGGACGATCTCAAAGTGGAACTTTGAGGGGTTTTTTTATGGTCTTTGGTTGCAGTACCTATGGTAACTTGGAATGAAAGACGTGTGTTGAGTTAGTGATAACTGCTGGAAGGAAAACCATTTTCAGCTTTTTCTTGCTCTCCACAAATAATCACCATCACTTAGATTTAAAGAATAAATTGCCTGATGAGAAAATAAGTATTTAAATGCTGCCTTATGTATTTTAGCTGTTCCTGAGCTTGTAATGTTTAACATTTTTTGGTGAAAATATTTGTGGGGTTTTTATAATTGTGCTTAAAAGGATTGAAGGAGTGAGACAATTTGAACAGCATGTTAAATTGGATATCTGGGAGCAAACATTTGTGGAAAGAAAAAAAAATTGTTAACTGTTGATTGTAGAGTTCAAGGGTAGACACACTGGAGACTGTCCATTTTTATTTTTCATTAATTACTTGCTTTTAAGATATGGTTTAATTAAGAGATAAATAGTATAATAAGCATTAATTTTCTCCCTCAGAACAAAGATTGCTTTCTAGAAAAATCTGATAACAAAGAAGAAAATGTGAGCTACACACAACTCTTAGTGTTCCAGTCAGTTATTTGTATATTATCACATTTTACCTCATTAAGTATTCAACCTTAAAGTTCTTAATTTAAAATTATTATGGGAATGCTGATTTCCATCTTTGTTATTTATTGATATACCTCTGGTAGTTTTGGGGAAAGATCTGAAATGTAACTTTTAACATTTTAATATATAAGTTAACAAATAAAAAACATTTCAAAATTATTTCCTTATTTAAGTTTTGGGTTCTTGAAAGCTTGATATACCTGGAGGGTTTTTGTTTTTGTTTTGTTTTGTTTTTTTTTCCTGTTATAGAACTTAAAGGAATAATGCTTATAACTGGAAATTAGTAGAACCTTCATTTTAGTGGCTTGTAATTTTTTCAACACCTAAAACAGATTCTGTTGTCTCTGTCAGTAAATATAGAGAAAAATGTAGAATAGTTTCTTACAGAGCTGAAATGTGTTTGTGCTTTGGAGTATACCTGACATCTTTTGATGAAGAAGGGGCAAATTTTTTATGATTAACGTACCTCATGCTGTTCCTGTGGAAAGTGCCTCGAATTTAGTCAAGTTGTAAGCCTTTGAGAAATTTCTATTTGCATAGTCCGGTAATGTTTGTAAAGAAGAGTTGGAGAAAATCCATTACTATTGCTTTCCTATCTCTTTTGCCTTAATGTTTTCCCCAGGATGCTTTACCGAGCCCCACTGTCACTATTCACGTACACATAAGACTTGAAAATGCATAAGTTTAATATAATTATTAAAGATTTTTCCACTTGGGATTATATCCCAGTAGCTTAATAAGGCACACTCTTGTCATGGTTTAACCCCAGCTGGCAACTAAGCACCATGCAGCTGCTTGCTCACATGCCCCCCACCCTCCTGGTGGGATGGGGGAGAGAATCAGAAGGGTAAGAGTGAAAAAACTAGTGGTTTGAGATAAAGACAGTTTAATAGGTAAATGAAAGCAAACCAAGGAGTCCATTCACCACTTTCCATCGGCACGTAGGTGTTGAGCCATCTCCAGGAAAGCAGGGTTCCATCATGAGTAACGGTTACTTGGGATGACAAATGTCATAACTCCGAACATCCCTCTCTTTCTTCTTGTTCCCTCAGCTTTATATGCTGAGCATGATGTCACATGGTATGGAATATCCCTTTGGTCAGTTTGGTTCAGTTGTCCTGGCTGTGTCCCCTCCCAAATTCTTGTGCACCCCCAGCCTACTCACTGGTGAGGTGGTATGAGAAGCAGAAAAGGCCTTGGCTCTGTGTGAGCGCTGCTCAGCAGTAACTAAAACATCTCTATTATCAACACTGTTTTCAGCACAAATCCAAAACATAGCCCCATACCAGCTACTATGAAGAAAACTAACTCTGTCCCAGCCAAAACCAGCACAACCCTATTATAGTTTATTGTTATGGTTTAAAAATATTTCAGTGCTTGTAGGAAATCTTAAGTTCTGTGACAAAGATCTGTCTTTTTTTTGGTAGTCTCAATCAACATCTTACAGCACTAATGCTGTCTGCAAAATAACATTCATCCTTAATAATTTTAACAAAGGTCAGACATCTTTAGCTGTAATAATGGTTCAAAGTGGTTTAAATGCTAGCAGAGGTATTACTTTGGCAAATAACTATCCTTGAAGCTTTATTTTTAGAAATAATAGCAAATGCAGCTTGTGTTCACATGTTTTTAAAGCATCATGCATGTGACATTTACTGAAGGGGATACCTTTCATGCTGTGCTAGAATTGCTTTCCCTGTTCACATAAGAGATTGTTTGATACCTTACACAGTCTCTTCCTAAAAGATATGTTTTTCACAGTTATTCTGCTAAATAAATACTGCTGGGAGGTTTCTTGGTTTTTTCTTGCTGTTTTTAGGCTACCTTAATAAAGCTTCATCATTTTGTAATACAGTTTTACCTTAGAACATAACGTTTCACAACAAAATGTATATATTTTGATCTGAACTAGAGTTCTTTTCCCCAAAATACAATTACAGCACATGTTCTCATTCTGTGCAGTCTAGAGGAAGGCCAACTGCGTTCAAATAGGTTTGGTCAAGGCTACCAGTGTGTTTCCCCAGTCATGTGCCTGACTTCATCTATGCAACAGAAATGAGCTGAGATGCCTTCTCCTGCTTAGGGTGAGAAGAGCATCTCTGCTTTCACTCTGAATTCTTTTGCTTTAAAGGAATTTACAGGCTTTAAAGGATGCTTCATTGTATCCAGAAAAATGCCCTGTGATTAACTGTATTGCTGGTTTGTAGCTCATAGAAGGCCCTCATATCCAATCCTTTTGCCTCTGAAACCCCCTGGAAGAGACTCTAGGAGAGTAATTCTTTGTGAGGATGTCCCTGTTTGCAGATGAAGGTTAAGTTGTCTTCAGTAGGCCTCAAGAAGGCAATATTCATTCATTTCAACCCCACTTCTTCCCTGCATGTGGAGTCAGGCCTCTAGAGAGAGACTGAGAGGCTGAAAGCTCAAGTTGTTGCTGTAGGGGCAGAAATGTTTCCCTTCTGTATGGAGTAAGAGAAGCTAAGCAAAGTTGATCCTTCACATGCATCTATACCCAGCAAACACAGAAGAATGTACAGAAATAATGTGAGAGTTGTGGAAACATTGACTGTCACTGACTGTACAATTTTGCTCGAGTCATAGCAAAATTAGTAAATGATCTTGTAAGAAACTTAGTTAAAATAGATTTCTGACTGTCAGCTTTGCATGTTGCCCAAGAGAGTAACAAAGAACAGCTTGTTACACTATGCCATTTCCCCTACCGCCACTGAGGTTTTCCCTGTATTATTTGGGGGGGCAGTACAAACTCTGTGGAGCGGTACGTGTGTAACTGGAGGCATAATCTAAACTTTGAGACCTTTGCTACTGTGAGTGATACCTGAACATCAACTGTGACTCATTTTTCTTGTACCTGATCAAGTTTGAAAAATGCACAGTTAGAGAAAACATAATTTCTGCTGTCAGCTGGCTCTGCTGTGACCTGCCATGGCTTGCGCTTTTAAAACCCAGAGCAAACCCTTTTACCAATAAAAAAAGGCAGCATAGACAATGTGTCAATGCAGTAACAAGATAGTGCAGAATATCAGGAAAGGAAAGAAGTGGGGAGAATATTTTTTGCTTTTTTTTTCTCTATTGTTGCCTTATAGATTGACTAGAAGTTGATTGATACCCTGTAGGGCAGGGCTGCCTCACCTCTGCCTGCTTGCCTGCAGCTCCCAAGGAGAGCGCTGCAGTGCAGCAGCAGTTTGAACGTGCCTTGGCTTTTGCAAAGGGCATTAAAAGATTGAGGAGGGATTGAAGGGCTGGAGAGTTTCTGACTTATGCCATCTCTGTGTCCTAGAGAGGGTCAGAATGCTCACAGGTCAGTGCAGGCTGGACTTCAGTTTACATGACTTGTAGCCAAAGTGGGCTTTGGTCAGGTGATCTGGCCCACATGTTTAATGATGCAGCCATGTGCTTCTGCAGTAACCTTCCTCTTAAAGTTTCCCAAAACCAAATTGCATTGATTGCATTACTGCACCAGTAATCACTAGCTGTGCTGCATGTTACTGAATCCTAACACACTTCCCACTTATTCCTAACAGCAAAAAAGTTCTTGAAGACACAAGTTCTATTTGTTGTCGTCGTCGTTGTTGTTTGCATTTTTCACTCTTGGACATTGTTTTGTGTATGTGATGGCCCTTACCAGTAACAAGACCTACTCCTTTCCCATGGACTAGCCTGCAACTTCACATTGGCTGGCTGAGGTGCATAGCAGAAATACCTGAGCAGATCACAAACTAGCTGCCTCTCCCTTTTTTGAGGCTCTCAGTAAGGGAAAGGAACACATGGTTTACAGTTGGCAAATTCCAAGGCAGCTTTGACATTTGTCAGCGTACAATATCCCCAACCCCTTCATAGCTGTGCTGTGATCTTTCCTGGGTTTTGGGACAAGTGAGCTTGCTGTGCAGACATTAGCAGTAGTTTCTGAATGAGCGGAAGGGGTTCTGTCTCAGTGAGAAGAATGTTGACTGGGTCCTGTTCAGTTTTTCAGGAGTGTCTGAAATTTGAGAGCTAACTGTGTAAAAATAAGTGATTTTTGGATTGTTTGTGTTTGCCTCATCTGGATTTGAAGCTGAATGGAACAGGAATATCGGAATTATGGGCAGACTCTGATAATGACAAACTACTTTGTCATCAGGAACCGTGATGAGGCTGCCTAGTGAAGTGCTGTTATAATACTCTTGAAAACATAAAAACAAGCAGTGTTAGCAATCTGTATCATCAAAGCGGAAGCATTTTTTAGAGAGAGGATTCTCACATTCTTAGAGGCACTTAAAATAATTGTTTACATCGTCATCTGGTAATTCAGAGAATGATGAGGCTGAAAAGGGTTGGGTGATCTGTAGCACAAAAGTAAATCCAGTTTGATAATGTATTCAAATGTACTGGTTGTTTTTCCTTTACAGTTTGGTTTTGATCTTTTTCAGCAAGGACTACCAAAATGCAGCTGTGCATCACAATTTGGGTGCTCAGTTCCAAAGCTCATGTACAGGATATTCTCAGTCATGGTGGACAGGAGTGCAACTTCTGAATACATATATACCAGTGAAAAGTGGTCTACAAAATAGGATCTTTTATTTGGATTTTCCATGCCCTTCTGCCACTTCTCTAAACTTCCTGAGTGGAGGTATATTTCTTTACTCTCTTTGGTATGTGAGCGGCTTCTGGGGTGAATACTAACTGACCATTGCTTTTGGGAGTGAGTCTGGCCTAGAATCCAAAGCTGCCAATTGACAAGAGCATGTATTTTATAGGCATGTAACAAAACACCTGCCTGCTGCACTGAATGTGGTGGCTTTGCTGCCTATAATTTTTCTTATGGAAAATCTTTGGAGTTTAGTTCTACCACTGACCTATTTTCTCTTGGTTTTCCTCAGATTATTAACTTTCTTGCCAAGATTTGCCAAGCCTTGCACATTTAGCATTAGATGTGCAATTGACTCCTATGCCAGAGTTTTACACGGCTTGCAGTGAATGTGGCAGCTTTTATCAGCCCTGCTTTCATCACTTATGTGGATGAAAGCCCTGCTGGCTTCCAGGCTTCCTGCTTCTCACGCAATACTCTTACTTCCACACCAAAAGTGCCAGGTATTTTACCTGGCACGTGAAGCCCTGTAGCAATGGGCCCATTTATGGGCTCACTGTGTGCAAGATGCAGTGTGATCTGTTGATCAGGCAGGTCTGGTGCATTTGGGTTCTGACAGGGAGGGGGTCCAGCACTGAGCTGAAACTCTGGGGGCTGTGTTATCCTTGCCTTGTACTCAGGAAAGAGGGAGAAAAACCAAAACCCATGGCTGGATTGTCTTACTACTTCTGTGCTGATGGGAATATTGGAATATATAAAGATGTGTGTATGTATAGAGTATATAATGGAGTTCTAATCCTTTTGATTTTCTTGCTTTTTCAATAGCATCTGGCACATGCCCTTCCTTCCAGGAGGGCACCACATGCAATCCCTACAGGGATGGCCTTGGAAGTGCTGTCTGGAAGGACATTGCTGCTGGGGGCTTTAGCACTGGCCCTGCTCTCCTGGCATGCCGGATCTTTCTTTACAACTATAGGTGGCAGGAGACCTAATACTGGGATGTTGCTTGGGTACATAGCTTATCATCTTCAGCAGAAAAGACATAGCAGAGAAAATAATGAAATGCGGTGTAAAATAGGTACGTTCCTAAACAGGAAAAACAAAACGCAATAATCCAAAGAAAGCCTTTAGAAATTAATGAATGTGTAAGGTAACTTGTGATTTCCACACTGGTATTCTTTATCCAGAGCCATCTAATTAATCTTTATTTTTGCAGGCATTTGCAGGTGTTTTCTTTTATAATTATCAATCTGAAAAGATGAGCAATTGTAGTAACTTAAAGGAAATTCAATTAGTGCTGGTTAAACAAAAGTAGAAATGGTTTTGCTACAAAATTTAATTAATGGATCTGCTACTGGATTTATAGAGGCATATAGAAACGCATTTTTATAGTATCCTTTTGAGAAATTATAATAGACACTATGTTTTTCCTAGCTCTTAGAAATAACTCTTCTGTCTTATATTCCACTGGGTAACTGTGTGCTCTGAGTACTGAATTTTTAATGTCAATCACTAGCTTATAGAAAACAATTTCTGCCTTACTGGCATTAATACTTGTAAAGTATTAGGTACACAACCACACTTTCTGTTCTTATGTAGATATTCTGTGTCAGGGCTTTGTTTTCAGAAACAATATATTTGCTATAGAAAAAGTTTTAATTAGGAAGTATTAATTAATAGCCTTCTTCCATTAATTTGAAAACCTTTTTCTAGAAAATCTGTGTGCATTTCAGTCACATAAATAGATGCATAGCAGCATAAACACACTTGAATTAGCCTTAACTTGAATGCTGCAAAGAGTTTTGCTTGTATAATTTATCTTTCCTAAAAGCTATAAACTGCGTGTAATTGTGATGCTGAGGGATGCTGTGCCATTCAATAGGGTGCATACAGAGCACTAGGAAAGAGAGCACTCGCTCTTCTGGCTGAGTTCCTGGTCAGTTTGCGCATTCTCTCTATTGAAACTTCCCCTGAAGTTTTTGGTACAATACAGTGTTAAATCATGTGCAATGTGTTCCACATCTCGCCAGAAATGGCCACAGTTTAACAAAGATTTGAGAGTGTTATAATTATGTATACATAAAATCTTATTTTAAAAATGTGTTTAATGTCTTGAGTCTTCTGAAGTGTTAGTATGAATTAATGCTGCAGTAGAGACAGTAATCAAATTTTGCTGTCATCTGAATGGTGCAAAATGTAGATGCAAAGCACAGTTCCGGTATATTTCAATCAGAAGTTATTTTGGACTATTTGATGTGCTTGCAATTAGGTGCCACTTGCTGAGGGATGAGCTTTAGTGATAAGTAGCTAGGCTTGTTAGTTTTATAACTGAAAGTAAGTATGACTAACATTAGGCAAAGGGAGTCTTTTTTGATGTAGGCTGACTGGCCTTTCTTGCAGTGGCCCTTCATGCCAGCGTATCATCCTTCTGCCTTCCTCTCCTCCTGAGCAAACTCTTGATTGCCTGTTGGGGATCGGGTGAAGCTACCTTGATGTATGTCTGGATAGCCTCCAATGGCCATCTGGTGCTGCTTAGCTGTACCTTCTGGCCCAGAAATGAGATAATGCAGGGAAGGAGCCAACAAGTTCTCATGGCTGCTGGTCTCTGGCTTGGATGCATAACAAAGAGCTCCTGGAGTAAGGGAGGTAAATGAAATGGAAATGCTATTCAGAGTTTTTGTGACTCATTCCCTTAACCAGCTTCTTGGAAGAAATAGTTTCTGAATGGCTGTGTTCCTGTTGTTCTTTTGTTTTTTGGTTTGTGGGGTTTTTTTTTTGAGGAGACTGGACTTGGCAAAGTCAGAATGCACAATAGCTCCGAGTGGCATCTTTAGATTTTTGTTGAGATTGGGAACCTGACAAACACAACTTAATTCCTTGCCCTTGTGCAATGCTGAACTGGCATTTGCCAACTAGGATAGCCCACCAGACTGGAGTCAAATTAGGAGCACATGCTAATGGTTGTTTTAGTCTTTCTAATCCTAGAAATTGGGAGGGAAACTGCATATGTTGTCTACATGACATAGATGTGACTATTCCTGTTTCTTTGCATGATGGGCTTCTCCATGCAGGTTTTTCTCTTCTTCAAGTATCTTTGATTATTAAGTAGTAATAGACATTTTACTCAAATCAGAGGTGTCTATTGATGAGACTGAAGTTTCTTTCATACTGGTAGATGAGTGTAACTCATATAAAGTTGATCAGGAATTGTATGTATGTGGAATCCAGCCCTAAAGTAATAAGGATAGTACCTCTAATTTTTGTTCCTGAGTGTATACCTGACACTCTTGCACTTGTTGTGGGGCAACAAACACCTTTTTAATGAGTTTTTCTGCTAGATTTCTTAAGTGACATTGTAAATTCATTGACTATGCTGATGATTATGATAACCAGTGTTACTGTGTAGTAACAATATTTTTATCATGTTTTCTGGACTTTCCTTTTCTTCTAATATGTCAAAATATTTAAGAAAGCAGCTGTGAATTTTCTTTTTGTTGATCTGGTGCACTTATTCTGGGAGTGGATGCATTAGCCAAATGAAAATTATTCCTCTCAGGTCACATGTCTGCCTGAGCAGACAGGCAGATGAGGATGACAGTCATGACACAGAAAAGGAAAAGCTCAAGTGAAGACTAAAATACTATGGCCTATGTTACAGATGCAGGCAGACCAACTGACTCCTAACAGTCCCTTCTAGTTCTAAAACTCTGTGAAAGCACAGGAAAGAGGAGTGGGGAAACTGAGGAGGCCAGGAGATGAACTAAAGGGAAAGGTAGGACTGTGGTAGACATGGAAAAACTCTCTTGCTCTGTTTTCAGTTTGCAAGCTCCTGATTTTGTTTTTTTTTGTATGACATCTGTGGTTCAAGAGTCACATTAATGCCAGGTATACTGGGGAAAGTCATTGCCTTTTCAAGTAAGTGACAAGAGGAATAGTTTCCAAATTTTGCATTTTAAAGGGAAAAAGCATTTAAGCATTAACAGTGGTTGCTGAGAAACAGCTTCAAACCAAGCTTTCCCTAGGTATTTCTATTTTCTTATTCACAAAATAAGTAAAAAGCCCCATGCCATCTCAAGTAATGTATCCCAAAAGCTGTCATACTATCAATGTAAAATGCGGTTTAACTCTTAAGGGATTTGCTTAAATAAATAATAATTTAAAAAAACCCAAAACAAACAATAAACCCCAACAAACAACCCAACAACAAAAAGCTCCCAAACTTAATACTGCCAGTTGTTGAGCTGAAGTGATGGGCCTGCTTGCTTAGAGAAGCAGGAGTTGAGATGCAAATATAAACCAGGGGATTGGCAGACACAGGTCTCCAATATTCTGAACTGGTGATATTAAACTCTTTTGTTGTGGAAGGAGGAGATGATCTGATGGCTATTAACAACTTGTTTTAGTTTTTGAGGGAGCAAAGGTATTTCTCCACCCTTCTTTTTTTTGTACTGTGTCAATGTTGATTGCTTTGTTAGTATATGGAGGAAAAAAGGACAAGTGCAATGTACCTGCTGGAGAACCTGCTTATCTCAGTTTTCTTTCTCTGCGTTGCTTAAGCTGAGAAATCTGTCTTTGTAATATTTTCAGTCTTTGTTGCCTTGGCAGCCCAGATTCCAATCTGATCTTTCTTCTGGCAGTGTGTGGTGTTGCAAACTAACCGTGGGAGGGCCACATGCGATCTGCAGAGTTCTGTGATGTGCCCTGTGGCCCTCTGTCTTTTTATAAAGAGATATGGCCCTCAGAGACTACAGGTCCCAGCAAGCAGTGCTCCATTTTGATCTGATAAGAAAAAATCTAGATGTGCATTGCATGTTAGGGCGCGCTAGCTACATGAGCCACACCTCGACATTCAAGATAAAGGTGGCTAAAGACTGCTCCAACAGTTCCAGCCACAGGCTGGATTTTTAATTTTCCTCTGCTACCTCTCAGTTTAAGGAATTGTCTTTTTGTTTCCTATCCAGTATTGCAGTGGGATTCTGGTATATGGCATGATAGTTCATAATTTTGAATAACTCTGCTTTTGGTTGCTAGGTTCTCCCAGATGCTTCTTTTACTTCCTCTAAGATGGCTGCCCTCATATGCTGTGCAGGAATGGGCAAAACTTTTGGAAGTGGCTGATTGCTTCAAGAAAGGGTGTTGTTGCAAGACATCCAGCCCAGTTTTCACTTGCCAAAGAGACCTGGCTCTTTCAGACAAGCTTTGGCTAAGCAGTCTGAAATTTGGGGTGGTTTATCTGATATGATTTTTTTTAAGTTTGTCCAATATGGGTAGAGACTCTATCCTACTTTGACATGGACAGCTGAGGAAGGAGCTTTGACACACCTTTGCTCTGAAATGCCTTCAGATTAAAAGTGCAAAAGCTGACTCTGCTTGGATGCAGTTCAGGATGGGAGCAACCCCTTTCTCCCAGTCTTAGGCTAGATACCTTATAAGATGATTTGCATGTAGCTTTTCCATAGCAATACCTTTGAGTCCTTGTCTTCAGCTGGGTCTGCATCAGAACAAGCGAAGGCATGACCAAGAGTTCCTCTGGAGTTTCATTGCATTTCAGATGTTTCTTAGGGAGTGTGTAAACTCTGGGGAACTCTGAGATTGTAGGTAACTTCAGTGTTTCTGGTATCTGTTGTAAAATATGAACCCAAGATATGAAGTGCCCTGAATTCTCTCATCTTTATTTCTTGCTTTGTAGTCTTGTTCAAAGAAAGTTCAGTGGAGTGAAGAGCTTTTTTCATCATCTTTTAAAAAACAGGTAAATAGTGCTTATCACCACACGAATGGCTGTATGGGGTTCACCAAAAGGCCAGTTTAGCCCAGTATTCAATCTCAGTCCATGGTCAATAATGGACTTGTAGGGAAAGAGTAGAAATGACATTATGTGTGTCCCAGGTGGCCAAGAAGGCCAACAGCATCCTGGCTTGTATCAGAAATAGTGTGGCCAGCAGGACTAGGGAAGTGATTGTCGCCCTGTGCACTCCGCACTGATGAGGCTGCACCTCAAATATTGTGTTCAGTTTTGGGCCCCTCACTACAAGACAGACACTGAGGTGCTGGACCGTGTCCAAAGAAAGGCTACGAAGCTGTTGAAGGGTCTGAGCACAAGTCTTCTGAGGAGCAGCTGAGGGAACTAGGGTTGTTTAGCCTGGAGAAAAGGAAGCTGAGGGCAGACCTTATCACTCTCTACAACTACCTGAAAGGAAGTGGCCAAGTGGGTGTTGGTCTCTTCTCCCAAGTAACCAGTGATAGGATGAGAGGAAATGGCCTCAAATTGCTCCGGGGAGGTTTAGATCGAATATTAGGAAAAATTTCTTCACTGAAAGGTTTATCAATCATTGGAACAGGCTGCCCAGGGAAGTGTTTGAGTCACCATCCCTGGAGGTATTTAAAAGACGTGTAGATGCAGTGCTTATGGACATGGTTTAGTGGTTGGACTTGGCAGTGCTAGGTTAACAGTTGGACTTGATGATCTTTAAGGTCTTTTCCAACCAAAATGATTTTATGATTCTAAAAGAGTGTCACATTGGAGCGCTCTCCTGCTTAGGAGCTTGGGCTTCCTGTTAGCAGTTGCTTTGGGATCATGGTTATGCTTCAGTTCCTACTGTCATATTCTGTCATCCTGCATCCTATGTGTGCACTTCTGCACGTTTAACATAAAAAAATAACATTACTACTTGTTCTTTGTGTAGCTGTATAGTATGGGTACTACATGAAAAGCTGCATGAAGGCAAATCAATACTTTTACTCCTTCTTGCTTGCTGTTTTATATATTTTGAAACTTGGAGATAATTCTCAAGGCTGTAGTTTGGTCATGTATTAGCTCTATTTATAATTCTTATTGAACCCTGAGATCTGGCTTTTATCTCAACCTGATAAATAATGGAACCTTTGGCTATTAGAGTGAGGATAAATACCTAAATAAAGAGCAGCAGTTAATGAATAAGTACCTGGTCAACAGAGATGCAATAAATAAAGATGCCTGTCAAACACTCAGCACCATAAAAGTAAGCACGTTTGGCCTGATCCAGCATCTGAAGAATTTCCACTGATTCCAAAGGGGTGCCTTGTTAGCCTGCGTAATACAAATTCTTATCTCTGTATCCTTTTTTTTTCCCTTTCACTTTTCCTTTTTTAAGCACAGCTGTGATATTTGATTTGATTCCCTTCTGCAACACTGTTTTTTTGTAGAAACAGTTTCATGGAGAGGAGTGACATCACAGTATGCTAGGAACAGCCTGTTGGGTAAAGGCAAGATAAAAAGATTATTCCAGTGCTTTTGAGGGAATAGCCTATTGAAACATGGGTTTATCCAGAGGAATACTATAGTAAGGAAAGTCAAAAACTATCTGATACAGACTTTGAGAAGTCTCACCAATCCTCTGTTCTTGTTATAGCGCATACTTCTTTTGCTTCCACTTCAAGGCATATTGTTTGGTTGATTTTTTTTTTTTTTTAAACCAGAGCAAGTCTTAATGAATTTATACCTGCAAGTAAACCTATCAAACTGCTGCACTGACAAATCTATCACGGGATTTCTGTCCAAGCCCAATTTTATTCTGACTTTCTGGCAGACATGAGTCTTTTCCTCCTAAGGCGCTTCAACTGTGCTGTCTTTTCTACTCCTGGATATTCTCTTGCTTTCTTTGACTCCACCTCAAATATGCCTGCATCTTAGGACCTGGTTATCTTACTGTTGTCCCCTGATGCAATTACAGCATGATTAAAATATGCAGTATGGCTGGGACCTTGATTCATGTTCTAACAAGAATATAACCTTAGACATATAGCCCAGTTAGTGTTGTAACGATGTCACGGAACAACCCTGCTCATCCTCGTAGCATGGGGTGTGGCTTTAAGTGCTTTTCCTTGGCACATGTCTAGTCACACCACTTGCTATTGTTGCATTTCAAATGTCATTATCCCAGGTGCCTAGATCAGCCCCAGGGATGAACTTACAAATAACCCTACATGTAGCCTTTCCAGCATTTTGCTGCTGTCTGCATCTCTAAAGGAGTAGTAGTATGCATTTTTTAGTTTCACCTTATTTTTCAAAACATTAAGTACTTGCGGAGTTACAAATTATTCCAAAAAACCACATACAGTTATTTGTTATATATTTTAATTCTGGGACCCTGAGCTAACCAGTGGTTTTCAAGAAGGACTTTTTCCTTAAGAACAGGCAGTTCTTAAGAACAGGCACTAACTAAGCACTCATAATTTCTTAATTTGTTCACTTTTGGCCCTTTAGTGGGAAATGTCCAATACTATCCTCTGTCAGAGACAAGATCCTGGACCAGATGAACCACTGGTTTGTCTCAGTTCCACACATGCTTAAGTTATGACCCCTGAGACCATTTTAGAAGCTATTTCAACTACAGAAACATTAAAAAAACCCCAACAAAAACCCAACAACCCCCCCACACACACACACACCCCTCCCCAAAACCCAAAACAAAACCCAACTCCCCCCCAAAAAACCCCAAACACACACACACAAAGAAAAAACCTGGCCTATGTTCCTCCATTACAACATTTTGTGTTGAGCCTGTGGCAGATGGGATAGGAGGAAAAAAGCTATTTTCATTAAGCCCTTTTACTTTAACATCCTGGCTCTTCACTTATACCCTTATTTAGCTATAAAAAAAAAAGGGGGGAGATGGCATAAAGAAGAATGACAGATAAAAACAGGTCAGTGCCTCCAACTGGGAGACTTATCCTGTCACTGAATCTATCATGGAAAAAACTCACTGCACTCCAGATGCCCCTGTGGAGGAGGAATGTTTCCTCATGACACTTTTCAATGTGTTGCATTGCAACAGTGCTGTCTTCCTACGAAGCATTGCCACATGCAGCTATAACCATTAGGTCATGTATACTTGAGAGATTCCCTGTGCCCTGTAGTCACAGCTAACAGTGACAGCAGTGCCCATCAAATAAACACTTCCTTGTATGGTATGTGTTTAAAAGCCTTGTCATTCTTCAGGAATCTATCAAGTTCAGGACAAATATGGATGCTATGTGGCATGGAAAAAAATACATATTTCTGATCATTGTAGGGCTTCTTTATTTTACGGAAATAGCCTCCATAGAAAGTGGAATGGGATTTCTCACTCAGAATATGACAGATGTTGATAGTGATGTCCCTAACAAAGCCTTCTGTGGGTTTGTTTAGAGTTTTAATGTCCTTTGGCTTTTCTCTATAGTTCTGCTCATTCCTGTGCCTATGCTCTGCCATATCAGCCTTTGCAACCTGGAGACCTTTCAGCTGTATGCTCTAGGAGACAAGAGAAGGAAAACTTTCATAGAAGCACTGGTCAGAACAGTGGGCTCTTCCATCCCTTCTGGAGCCAATTTCCATGTTTTCCTTGAATAATTTGTCTGACTTGAAGACAGTCTTCATTTTTGACAAACCTGAAATGTTCTGCGGAAAACAGACATTCTCAAGAAGTTGTGCTTAGTCCATAATCCATTTTCCAATCAAAATGACCTTTTACAGAAAGATTTTTTTTTTTTTTGAGTCTGAATTCTATTCACATGTTTGTTTCTTGGCTGGGATGTTTTTCTGTTGGTTTAGTGAGCTGAATCAGCTCTTCCAGGAATCGAATGAATACCACAGCAGGCACAAAGGGAGTAAGACTGTATGGATAGAGCAGGAAAGAGAGGCGATAAGTTTTAAGTTCTTCTATTCTTTCTTTCTAGCAAGGGTGCTTAAATGGATAACCTTTTTTTTTTTTTACACTTTTTCTTTGTCCTTTGTATACTATTTAGCCAAGGAATTGTGCTTGGTCTCAAGAGGGGCTTGTCAGCACTTTCATTGACTTCAGTGTAATAGATTGAGATCACCTAAAAGGTGACACTTTAATGGGTACAGTAATGCAAGATATTTTTCTTCTATGAAGTTTCTATAACTGTTTTCAGTATATTATTCGTAAGCAGGTATATTATTCAAGTCTTAGTGTTAGTTTCGGAATCACAACATGACTTAGCAAAATAATCCTACAGTTTTGAGAAACAAACTTTAAGACAAGACCATCATAGACTTCACTTACATTCTCTGCATCATCTCAGCACAGTCAGCCGTCCTCAAACTTTTTATTTTATTTTAAGATTTTGGATGTTTCTCGTCTCTAAACACCTTCCAGTGTATGCTGACCAATGTGACTGCCATCGTTTTTGTGCTGAAGCCAGACTATACACTGACACAATTTTTGCTGTAAGACAGACTGCATCGTGCCCATTCAGTATCAGACCTGGAGGTGCCTGAGGGGGCTCAGAGCTGCTGCAGGGCAAGAACTGGCTGAGAGGCAGCAAAGTGGAGCAGTGAACAAGGAGTACCTGTGGGACTCCTGAGCAGGAGGCAGTTTGGCTGCAGGTAGCATCCTTTGCAGCCCCTGGTCTCCATTCTCTTGCTAATGCCCAAACAGGTACTTGTGCTCTCCTCCTTCCAAGTGTTTCTTGGCTTCCATATGTTTTCTGCAAGCTTTTCTCTGTCATCAGGCTCCTTTAGAAACAAATAAATCTGTCCTGTGTAAAAGAAATTTGTGAGGTCTGAAGCAGAAGTGCAGCATCTATGGGAAATCAGAGCAAGTCTCATTTTTTTTAGGTTGAAACATTGTGGGTTTATATCCCTGTCCAACACTGAGAGCTATGCTGTCTTGTAAAATAATAGGTTGTGGCTTTGGCTGCAAGAATTTCTATCCATCCTGATGCATCCAGCGACAATTGAATGATGCTGGTTTATGAATTCATGAAGAAGTTGATATGGCTGGGCTTCAGCAGTCTGTGCTCAGGGACAGCAATTGAGATTTGATTCTTGTGCAGTGCATGGAAAGCTCCTTGTTTACTCTATTAATGTGCATGAGCACAGGTTAAGTTATAATCTAATTGAGAATTCATGCTGTATTCCAGGAAGTGGTGTTTTGCTTCAGCAATTTTGTTTTTCTTTAAGGTGTTGACCAGTACTTTGGAATTTAAAACTATGTATCCTGAAGAAGGCATAGAAACGTAATTTGAATGCAAACTGTATTAAGCGCTCACATCCTGTATCCTAGCAGGAATTTCACCAAACAGGGGAGGTATTCATTGAACTAGGAGCAAAGCAATGTCAAGTTGAGAAGGAAATTACTATGGAAATGAGTTTCAAAAGCCTGAGGCAAATGTAGGGAGAGGCACATTGTACTGGGAATTTTCCTCACACTCTCTAGTTTATATGGCCTTTCCATTACTTCAGCAGCACCATATAAGAAATCCATGGCTTGGAAAACAGTTTCTGAATTTCATCAGCTTCACACTATTGCTGTGGACCAGCTTCCCTGTTAAGAGAAATTAAACCCAGCCTCAGCTAGGATTGGGGCATCTGTTTGTATAGGAATGGTCTTGCTTGGGGCAGACCGGAGGTCCTTTCAGCCCAACATTTTGTTGCTCTGTGGTCAATAATGCATGCGGAGGAGGGAATTTGAGGATGGGAGAAATATATTAATTGCTTTCCTACTATATTCTCCTAATGCTTGGCAAGGAGCAGCTGAGTGAGTCTGTAGGTTTAATAGTCCTTGATTAGTGTATTTTTTTCCCTTCTATAGATGTGTCAATATTTTTTTAATTGCACATTTCAAGGATCCATATCTTGTGGCAATGAGTTCCACAGCTAACCTGCACAGTGTGGGGGAAAAAAACCTCTATCCAATCTGCCTAATGATAATGCATAATGTCCCCCAACATTTTCATGGTTTAGAGAAATGGCAAATAAACTGCCTGTTCATTTTCTCCATGCTCTTTATGATTATATAGACTTAGACCATGATTTCTGTTTAAAGATTTTTCAGTAATACGTAAGTGGATTTGTTGGCTTAGTTCATTGCAGAAAGATGGTGGTACAAGCAGAAATTGATATTTTTCAGGAACAGCAGACAGGTCCTGTAGTATCTTCCTACAAATTTTAAAATATTTCTGAAGTGGTAGTGGATTCCTGATACACTCTGGAATGTATAGATTGCAAGTAGAGAGATATATGGCTTAGGGCAGGAGAACAGAAAATGTTCATCGTGTTGGCAATAATTGATGAGAAATTATTGTGTGGGAGAGAAAAACGAGTTGTTAATGTATAAATAAGTCTATGTATTTACAGATTGTTGGGGGACTAATGGTACTTTGAAGAGCTCAGCTCACTGCAGTTCCTCAGACATTGAAAGGGAACAAACTGTAATCCCCCCATTTTCTCTTTTTTCACTTTGTTGCTAAAAATATGAAGGAAAGAAAAAGAAAAAATCCTAATAGACTGAAAAACAGCTTTTTGTTCAACAATCTGAAAAAGTGAAAATACTTAATACAGCTCTTTAACATACTTGTTTTCATTCAAAACACTTTGTTAAAACTGTTCTGATCGCTCCCAGTTAGAGCAGAAATGTGAGTATCTCTTGCAGAGTTGTACATGCTTGGCTGTGTCATTGGAGTTGAAATTACACAAATATGTACAGGTTGAAAAGCTTAACAAAAACTGGTTTAGACACTGTACTGGGGAAGGTGATATAAAGTGGGGTTCTAGTTGGAGTCTGTCTCCAAACAAAATGTACCTGAATAGCCTGGAAGTTTATCACTTGGTTATATACCCAAGCTTTGTGGCTATCTGCTATAGCTTTGAGGCAAA
Organism: Balearica regulorum gibbericeps; assembly: GCF_011004875.1. Taxonomy (NCBI): domain Eukaryota; kingdom Metazoa; phylum Chordata; class Aves; order Gruiformes; family Gruidae; genus Balearica; species Balearica regulorum. Next base: position 13,516,557 of record NC_046189.1, on the reverse strand, counting down.
ATTTATACGCCAAATCTGGGGAACGCAGATTTGTTCAGAACACAAACTCTTCTGTCTTAGTGTGTCTTCATTTGGTAAGTCTGAAGAGCGTGGAAGTGAGAGCTTATGAATTGGGAAGGTCCAAATTTGTGTCCCTTTTCTGTATCACATGCAGTAAAATCAGGCTCAATTATGCAGTACTACGTTTTGTATATTGATATTAAGAATAATTTGAGGTCTGATTAAACTCCTGTCTACTGGTATCTGTTCACTAACTGGAAGCTGGTTGGACTCCAAATCCTGTGAATCCTCCTATCTATCTGAGCAGAATGTTTACTCTGTTTTCCTTCTACTCGGCAAGGAAGGAATGTGTGCATGAAATGTTCATTTTCCTCTTCTAATTTCCTCTATATAATGCAATAGATTTTTTCAACACCTCCCCACACAAGTAACTTCAGAAACATCTGTATTGTTCTTAAGTATACTAAAAAAAAAATTCTTAAGATAGATCATTTTAATTCTTTTTTAATTTAAATGCCACTGACCTGCACAGTGGAGCCTGTCTATTATGCCAGAATCCCAGGTTCGGGACAGTCTGAAGAGGTACCTCTTGGACAAATAGCCTAGGCAATTCTGTCGGTCAATCTGGTTGTCAGATTTGTTCAGGAAATGGAAGTATGGGTGCCAAGATGTTCCTTTGTGATCCTTCTGCAGCAATAACACATGTGGGAAGACTTCAGTGTCTGTCCCATCTCCCTGCTGCTGCTGAGTTAACAGGCTTTAATCAATAACTCGGAAGGCACTTACGAAGATGCCTACAGATAAGCAGCTAAGCCAGTGGGAATTTGAGAGAACTATGATCAAGGTCAGTTACTTTTTTAGTCTATTCTGATTTTAGCCACCACCTCTGTTTCTGCCCCTTATTCCAGTCTCTGCCTCTGTGCGTTGTGTTGCCAACAATCTAAACACAATGCCATGCAGTGTAAGAACTGAAAATGAGTTAATGAGGTCTCGGTGCCTTGTCTCAAGTACTCTGGAATGTATCATACTTGTTCCCTGATTAGGGTGAGTGTCTCGTGTCACTCCTGTGGCTCATGAAGGACTGACCTGGGAAGACCTGTTACTCTTCATGGGCTGGAAAGATCTGGGTTTCCTACATCCCAGTGAGCAGGCATGTAAAGAACTGAAAGGGCATAAATGGAAAAATCAAATGCTCACCTAGAAGAGAAATAAATGAACTGTAGGAGTAACAGCTCTGAAGAGTAGTTATCTCCATAAACTGCAAATTCTATAAAACTATAATTGTGTCTGCCAATTAGTCATCTTCTAGTTTGTGTAGATTCATGGAATGTATTTGTTGGCAGTTCTCAAAACAGGCCACCCTGTACTTGCCCAAGTGTTTCACAGTGTAGGAAGCATGTTGAAGCTTGTCCATTTTCCTTAGCACTACAGTCAATTATTACATTTAATTATTCTTTTCCTACATCTCTGTATATATTTCTCCTCAGCATTCAATCATTTCTTCTAGTGAGAGCCATTGTAAACAACAGGTTAATACCATGCAGTAGAAAACTTGCACTGACATCAGTGGTGTTCATGGCTTTTGAGCTTGTTCAGCCCTAAGAGCCCTCTTAAAATGTGCGAGACTTGACTTTAACGTACTGGGTGCTCTCAGCTTGAGCTAGAGTCAGGCAGCATGTCAGGCCTTTGCCAACAAATGCACCTGTGTGTGAGAATATTGGGTGGGCAGCCTAAACTTACATTAAAACCAATAAAACTTCCAAAGACTTGATCAAAACTCGTTCCTGTGCAAGCTCCTGTCCTGCACAGCTCCACAGCCACCTTAGCTACTGAGGCATTGCAGGAGGGCCTATATGAACAAGGTTGTAAAGAAGCTATGGGTGAGATGATTGGATGGGTGCACCGGAGCTTGTGGTGTCCAGGCAAAGGCAGAGCCAGTGCAGGTGCTTGAGAGGGAGTGGGACTGTGCTAGCCAGCAGGGCAGCCCTTCCAGCCTTTTTGATTTTTTGTTTTAGTGAAAATCCAATGCTATGTCCTTTTCAAATGGCAGGTGAGAAAGTTCCCATTTCACTTCTCAGGCTATCTCAGGGAGCCTTGCAGCAAATTTGAGAATATAGGACCAAGTTCGACTGACCCATTTTAAAATAAAAAGTAGTAAAAAAAGAGGAGCCTTTCCACAATTTTTGTGTGTCTATGGACATAATACCCGAAGTAGCTTGGCCTTGTTTTCTCTGTGAACCCAATATTATTCAAACTTAGGAATTTTATTCTACAGTTTGTACAATTTTTCACATGCTCTGGTGCTCAGAAGGGCTTTCCATTTTTCTTTACCCACCCAGAACCAGCAAATGTCATGTCTAGCCTGTTTTCCTGTAGTGATCTGCTTTCTGCATAAGGACAAGATACATCCTAACCGATGGAGCCCATCAGTGCTCTGCAAAGATGCATTGAGATTGTCACTACACACAGGGAGACAAGAGCAGCTGCCTTCCTTGGAGACCCCAAGCTTGCAGCCTTTGAGCTGTTTCCCTTGCTGCCAAATGAGAACCCTAATGCAGGTATCCCTTCTTGCTCAAAAAAACAGATAATTAAGCTCAGATTTTCTGCTCTCTGTAACTTTAAGTTTCTGTGTATAATGGACTGTTCTTCACATCCTGATCAGAAGGTGAGATTTTAGGAAAATGAGTCTTTTTTTTCATGATGAGAAAGCTTGTAGCTTCTTCCCTGTACCAGCCCAGTTGTTATGGCTGAGGACAGCAGGATGGGTTAATCGTGGCCCCATTTCCTGAGGTCTCCTGCAGTCATGATTTGTGAATGCCTGAGAATACCCCTGCTGAATTCTAATTGTTTGTGGCAGTCGACACATGATTTCAAGTGTTTGGTCACAGCAGTGTTCGTTTTCTGCTCTTTTAATCTTTGATGGATGTTGCGCCTGGCTTCACTGATGTGGTTCATGACACAGTAGGCAGTGATTTCCTGTAAGATGTTTTGTCTCGACTACAGAGGTGTGGAGTCCCTATACGATGGCCAATATTTATTAATGACATCCCAAGGTTTCTAAAGAGAAAGCTCTGCCATAGACCATTAGAACCTAATCTATTCCAAAATGTCAGATGCAGTTAAGCAAAAGCTATCTCGATTGCACTGAGACTTTCCTCATTAGTTCAGACTCTGATTAGAAGACTGATTAAAGGCTTTCTTTGTAAAGGTTCACTCTTTATCTCTGCAGATATCGTTACTATGTAAGACATGATAGAGCTAGCTTAAAGCTCACACAAATGATAGAACTGAAAAGTATTTTTGTGTGTGTGCACGGTCATTCATGCCCATACAGTGCACATGCATGATTTTAAAAATGCACTTAATTAGTAACATGAAATATGTTCATTTCTGAATGTGAATAGGGTTGGATGTTGTTGCACCTTTCAAACTATTCAGCTGGTGTTATTAGTACGCATTTGTATAAAAGGACAAATTTTCATATCATATGTAAAACTATAGGATTAAGATTTTAGCAGCAATTTGGGGGTTGCTGGGATACAAAGTATTTTGTGCTGAATACTTGGTATCTTAGATCATTAGGACTAGCCAAATTGCTTCCTGTGATTTAAACATTGCTCTTGCTGTTCACTCTGAGATACATGATTGTGATAGTGCTGAAATATTCCAGGCTCTTCCTAATGTTTTACCTACAAATAGTACTAAGCTTTGGCATATGCCTTTATATTTCATGATGATCAGTGAAGATGGCAATTTCATATATAAGCTCTTAGAAGAAAGGCTTGTTGATTCATTATGTGTTTGTATAGTGCTTAACACAATAGGGATGAGGTGTCTTTGGATATTTCGGGAGCCTAGATAATAAGCTGGTATTATCAAGAAATAAAAACATCCACAAGGTAACTGTCAAAGCTTCCAAATGATTTTGCAAGGTGTAGTTCCTAAAAAATTGCAGCTTTCAACTTTTATTCTTGAGTATTTTGTAATTAACTGCCGTGTGCGTGAATAATTTTACAAACACCTTGTAGACTAAGAAGAAACAAATCAGAAAATAAAAACAACTTTAAGAAACTGTGTGGAAGTCAGTGTTCTTATAAGAGGGATTTGATTGTTTTCCAGTCTTGTCAGATTAATAACTAAATATTGCTGCCAGTTGATGGCTTGGGTGTGCATGTTTGTGAAAGAACATATTAAGTGGTCATATTGGACCAGTTACCACTGAACAGATAGTTTGTTTAATTATTAACAAACTTTAGCAGGGAGACCATGCTCTGGAGGGCAATAAGCATTAGTATACTGCTTCTAAAGTTAGCTTGTAGACCTTGGGGAAGTGTTGACCCTTTATGTGCCAAAGTCAATCTCATTAATTTTGTTCAGCAATTAAAAATAATCTAGCTGTTTCATTGCAAATACCATATTTGCAAGGTACCAAGGATGTACCTTGTCTTATATCTGACAGGCAGAGGTCTTGATTTTGCTATTTCATGAGCATCCCTTACAGAAGTAACTGAAGTTGCCCTTTGCACTCATGGATTTGATGAATTCTGGAAAATCTTTTTGGCCGATCCTTTTTGGGATAGGGTTACCAGGGCTGCTAAAGATGGTAACAAGGCTTCTAGTGAGCCGTGACAGTAACAGCATGTCACAGGATTAAGACAAAACCAGATCTTTCTACTGCAGAGTTGCCTGCTGACTAACTTCTAATTAGCTTTGCCAGATTTATCACAGACTTGCTGTTTGCTGTCAGATCTTCTGCACAACTGATACAGCTGTTTGTCAAAGGCTCTGGTTTCTCTGTATTTCAGCGGTGGTGACCATTTAGTTAAACTCAAGTTTTCTGAATGTCAGGCCAGTGTTTTTATGTCCTGCTCTGTGTGACTGTCAATAAATCAGTTAACTTCAGCTAACATAGAAAAGAGGAAGAAAAATCTCAGTCCTCCATCCATACAGCCCTACACACACCGAGGAAGGCAGAGAGTTTGCATATGCTATGTACCATTTTCCTCTTCCAGAATCTTGCAACTGTGTTTACTCTTCTTGAATGAAACAGAATAAAAAACAGTGTGGATAGACAGCTGACCAAGGAAAGGAAAACTTTAAGGGCTGTGACCACAGGTTGTTAAGATGCTGTGCCACAGACTTGAGGGGAAATAGTTGTGTTGTAATTTATTTCCCAATTAAAAGTTGAATTCCTCCTTCCAATGCTGTTTTTCAGGAAACATCTACTGTGTGCAGCCAGAGAGGTTTTTTTTCAGAACATCTGCAGCTGTTGATGACTTTTGCTGGGCTTGAGTGTTTCTGAACATCAGCTCTGGCAGTATCAGTCTGGCAGTAGGTGTGTCAGCTGGATCCTCCAGAGCTTTTGCTAGTGGCAGAGTCTGCAAGGTAGTATCTCTGCTTTTTCCTCCATGCCCTCCCAGACCCTCAGGGTGCACTTCCAAAATGTATTTGACAAGCTTCAACCCATGCCTCATTTAAATCTTAAGACCAACCTACTGCAATATTATCTCCAGAAAGTAAGTGCAGAGATACTCTAATAAACAAGGAAATGTTGACCCTGTCAAATCACTGTGAAGCAGACCGTTGGCTCTGCTCTGCTTTTACCTTAATGCAGGAATAAGAAATTACAGGTCTAGTTCAATTTGTCCCTTTTAACTGGTCTCCAAGGTTTGCTGATTCCTAAAGGATACCTTCAGTATTTGGAAATCCCTGAGTGAAGTGCATAAAGTCCAAGATAGGAGCTCCCTAGTCTCCTTCCCAAAAAATAAGGTATTTAGAGACATTAAGACATTGCCAAAATCCTCAGCTGCCCTAGGTCTCTTAAGACTGCTAGGCAGCAACAAAATGTGCTGGGGATAATTAAGCCACTTAATTCTAGGATCAATGAACTACAAAGGTGGTATCAAGTCATATTTGTGCATGACCATTTGTCACATGAGAAACTGGGCACAGCTCACCATCAGCCCTGCTGCAGTACTTATAAGCTATATAACTTCCATCCACCCATGTCAGTGCCCTCACTCTGGTCTGTACCTAGTTCATGAAGTAGAGTGCAGATGAAGAGAAAAGATTTTGTCTTTATCTCCTGTAAGCACTGTTGGCACAACATAGCCTGATGTCAAATCTTTGGTGCTCTGACATTTAGCGTGGAGACAGTTATAGGAGAGCAAAATGAACAACCACTGGGAAATGGTTAGTAGAAGAAACAACCTGTGGTTGGTTTTTAAACTGTTTGGTCAGCTCTGACTTGTCCTCCAATGTAAAAGCAAGCAGTATTTAAGCATTTGTCAGAGTAGGAAAATACATGATACTGGATGAGGATCCTTGCTACCTGGTATTCATCTTAACTTACTAATATCCTGTGTCATCAGGAAACTGGCACAGCATGGGCGTGCTTAATTTGAGAATTTAGTGTTGTAGACATCTGTGAACGTATCACTGCGTGTATATATAGCACAGATCAAGTTGTAGGATGTTGGGAAAAAAATTTCTTGCCACAAGTTGGGATGAACTCATTACATCACTGATGGTGGAGCCAAGAATGAGTTAAGCAAAGTCTTCCCAGACAAATGTCGGTAGCAGCTCTACAATATCTTGCACCATCAGAGATTGCTGGATAAGTCTCATCCTCTTAAAAAGCTTCATTGTGCTTTTTACCTTTTTTTTTTAAGTAGAGTTGCTGCACTGCAGAAAAAAAATCATGTCATTGGCATGGGTGTAGCTTATTAGTTTTAATAGCAATGAGTTATGCAGAATACAAAATGGTATTATGTAATTGCTTTGAATATTATACCATGACTTGAGAAATATGGGAGCCAGTGTGATGAGTATCATGTGGGATGGCTGCCACTTTCCTTTCCAATACAAGGGAAAAAAAGCCCCAACCCTTGGCTAGTTAGCATGAAAACTTTTTCCACTTGAATAGGAGCAGAGAAAGTTTGTTCCTTGTCAGGGTTCATAGACATTAAATCCATACATGAACTGGCTCTGTTGATGCTGATGGCAAAATTCCAGCAGACTTTACGAGAACCAAAATCCAGCTCCATGTGGGCTTCAAAGAAAGCAACTCTCCATACAGCAATGTGTTTGAGAAATAACTCACCCTTTGTGGAGGCACAGAGGCCATGTTGGCACCATTTAAAACCTCAGAACAGGTACAAATTTAATCATGACAAATGAACTATAGCTGATAACTTTCAAAGGAAAGAGGAGAAGATTATAAGGAAGATGATGCTAAAGAATATGTTTGAATATCAGCTTAATTTTATTAGCAGCTTGTTAACATCAGTGAAGAGCAGTAGTCTTTTTAAGGTTTCATGGAGTCACTGTGTAGTTAACATCTAGAGGAGCAGAGCCAGAGGCCTCATGTAATCTGTCGGTTCTTACCTGCTTTCTTCCATGTGCCAAGATGGCTCTTGTCAAGTCTTGGAGGGTGTGCAACTCCATCTGTAGTTTTCTTCTATGCCTGTGGCCCTGCAGGCCCATTCTCCTACCTCTCTTTTTCCACGAAGGCTCAGCTAGCTTCTCAGAGTACAGAACTGGCACACCCATTCTTGTACTGTAGGTTTTTGGAAGAGACAGACACAAGTAGTCTTTTGTGATGTGCATTGCATTTTAAGTCTTGCTAAACTGGGAGTAACTTTCATATTTAACTTTTTTTAACTTCCAGTTAAAATAATCCGAAGACAGAGAAGCAAAAAAGTAGGGTAGACATTGGAGAGGAAAAAGCAAAACAAAACCTTTAATCAGTTTGGAGTTTGTCAGTTTGTGGCTTACTAACTACACAGGAAATTATTCTTTCCTTACATGCTTTCACCATTGTGGCTTTATCTGCTGTCATCAGCAAATCTTTCAAATGAAGCTCTGTTGTCTGTACCTAAGAATTACTGTACAGCACAGCTAGGACCTGAGCCGTGGTATTCTCCAATAGACCACCTACAGCAGGAAGTATTGAAAAGCTAGAGTTCAGACTGTGAATTAATCATCAAGATTTTGCCCACTTTTATTCTGGCAACACACTCCATGACTTCAGTGGATACTTTAACTGGCTGCTTCTCGACTGCAAGCGGGCTTTATGGATTAGGTCCGGACAAGTCCTGGCCTAGAAAGATAGAGTAAGCATTTGCTTAGGGCAGCAGATGTGTTGGGCAGGACTGTGAGCGTGCAGCATGCTCTGTCTAAAACCAGAGCCATGTAAAGCCAGGCTGCTGCTGCTGTCACTGGGGTAGAGTCTCATTTGACAGTAGCAGTTGTGGCTTTTATCCTTCCCTTTATCCTAGTGACAGCAGGAGCAGCAAGCCTATGTCTGCAGAGTTTTCTCTTCCCTCTGTTCCCAGCTCTGCCCTTTTCCGATGCATCTCACCTTCCTGCAGCTGCAGCAGCCCTTCAGCCCTGGGAGCAATCTGTTTTGCCCGCAGTGCTGAGGAGCAGGTGGAACAGTTCCGGGCCCAGTCTTCTGCATTTATGGTTTTACAAAGGGTGACCATTTAGAAGTGCTTCAGGGATACTTCGCAGTTTTTATGTGGGGTCCAGTGTGTCTGATGGGTTTCAAAAATTGAAACAAATGTGCTCTGAGGATACTTCTGACTGGATCTGAGAAGTGCCCTAACTATGGGAAGTACTGCAGGGGCAGTACTGAACACATAAACCACTTACAAGTGTTCTACATACAAGCAGTGTCTGTCATGCATAGTATATTGCTGTGCAGAGAGATGTGACAAAGATGTCTGTTGATAAGCCTGCGTGCTAGAGCCATGTTCAGATCAGTATTCAATATAGTTTGTATCACAATGGTTCCTCAAGACCATGGATCACAGACTGGAGTACTTCTGTTTGTTTGTTGCATCTCATCCATGACCACTATTACTGTGAAACATTTTCTTTTTTTCTTAATTGGGAAATTAATGGATTTGGAATGTAATAGTTCAGGGATCAAATGTCTTAGGAATAAAAAGCAATTATAGCTTGTTATCTGTTTCAGTTTAAAATGTTTTTCCCTTTGCTTTTTCTCTTTGTATAATTGATCTCTTTAGAAAGGGACGTATACCATGAACAGAAACGTGGCCCTGGCCTCAGATGGGACAGGTAGTTGCTATACTGTAGAGGTAGTACCTGTGTTACTGTAGCATTCAAATCAGTCCACAGCTCGTTTATGCTGGTCCCTCCTAGCTCAAGAAATTTTTCTCTTCCTCACATGAGCCCTTCAGTCATCATAAGCAGAGAGGAGATTAATTACACAATGAAGAGGGAGTTGCTGTAAAAAGGTCTTAACATGGGGACTCTAAAAAAAAAAAAAAAAAAAAAGGTTTCCCTCAAACTATAGCAAGCTTTGCTGTAGGAAAGGCAACAGCAGGCACACATCTCAAACAGATTATGCTATCTTAGCTGGGGGAGTCCATCTCAGCCTGAGATGCATCCCCATGCACTCAGAGGTTAGAGGAATGGCTGCCCGAGAAAGGGTATAGATAAGATAGAGGGTTTGAGACTGTCGTCTGTTGGTGTGCCTTGAATGAGGTGGGTGAGAGGGGCTCTGATAAATCAGTTGTCTTGGGCCACTGGATGAAAACTCTAATACAAGCATGGAACATTTCTCTAGGGAAACTCTCTGGTTTCTTAAATGCAACTAATAAGGGGTTTCCAAATTATTCTCATAATTGGGGTGTTCACATACTTTCTTTGATGTAAAGTTAGGGTGTCATATTCTGGCTCCCAATGACCAAAAGTTACATTTTAGAATAACTACTCTCATAGCAATGCTCAACGGGGTGAACAGTCATGATTCTTATGGGAGGTGCTGCAGAGATTCAAAATCCACCTCAGTGTAGGGTGAAAAATATACAAAGCTAATGCTTTCTTCCCAGCCCCTCTGACTCTAGTAGAACTGCAGTGCTGAAGCTAGAAGGAAAGTTTAGGGTAAATTTTGATCTGCATCCTGCAGGCTTTAGTTTTTCAGTTTTTCTGTGTAACTGGATCAAGATATGATCCTTTCAGAAATAATTCTGAAGATCCACAGTCAGGTTAGGGCTGCTGTGCAGAGCACTGTTGGTGTGAACTCGCAAGAAAAATCTCTGTCTTTGGCTGTGGCTCTAATGTATTCACTTTTTAATCGCAACACTGCAGTGCATCATATAAATGAGTCTGTGTTTTGGTTTTTTTTAGCAACTGTGAAACTCAGATGGAATGTGCTATTCAAACAAAGTATTATTTTAAATCCATATAACAGATGTAGGCTTAAAAAAGCATACACAAATCCTAGAACTAACAGGTTTACCTATTCATCTGACATTTAGCAACACAGAGACAATGATTTTTCCCTTTGGAAATCTATTCTTTGTTGTGTGTTTTGGCTTCCCAAACAATAATTTTGTTAAGATTCTCCAGTTTTAGCTCTAGCAGACATGTGTATCTCATATTATGCCATTTGTTATTATCACATTTTGATTTTCATTGCAAAGATGATACTGTAAAATAATTTGTCATTAAAAGGATTATTTCAACATTAGTTAACATTCTGAAATGGAAAATATTTAATCCCTGAGAGCTACTATGGAGAATTTTCTAACAGCAATTCACTTCTGGTTCATAATGCACTTCCAGTTTCTCCTGGTCTTTTTTCACCACCTGCACAATGCCACAGCTTAGCAGGGAGAGATTAGGCATTGAGCCCCAGGAACATCAGCAAGCTCACGTCTTGCCCCTAGAACTGCAAACTTACTATCAGAGTGCTCAGCCAGATTCTTTGTTCGGAAACGCACTAGTTCATAACTCTGTGCCTTGCTAACGTGCAACTCCACATAGCAGAAAAGCCAGACTAGTGTTCTGGGTTTTTGAAAAGCGTGAGGGAGATTTGGTGCAGTTGGTTACTTTTTTTTCCTCCTGTCTGCCCCGTGTGCTTGTTTTTCTCCCTGTTGTGGTTGCTTTGCAACATCTTGGGATCTGGGAACCACCACCATCACCCTCCTCACTGTGACCAGGGGTTGTTTCTCTGTTGCTATGGTGGCAAACAGAAATTAGGATCACAAGTAAGCACGGAAATACTTTAAGGGCCAGGTTCAGATTTAAAGGATGGACTGCCCTGCAGTAAATACCCACGGTGACAGAATAACATTATTCTTCCCAAGCTGCTTTATTGTATTTTCTTTATGGCACTCTCCAAATTCCATTATTAGCTGAGAATGGAGAAAACCAGTATTATTAGAGCTGGAGGACACGAGTTTGGGGGATTGTTTTGTAGAACAATCAGCCTGTATGGGTTTGTGTAGGTCTTTATGTAACCTGAATGGCACTTTCTCTGGTTATTCAACTGTTTTCTAGCAGAAACTTAGTGTAGGAACATGTCACCCTTCCTAGGTGACTGCAGAGGGAAGGTAAAAGTCTCAGCCTCTCAGTTGTGTTCCTGACTCCTGTGATGGAATTCCTGTTCTTTAGCCCCCACACTAGCACTGGGATGGCAGGACTTATGCAGATATTTACTTCCTCCAGTGCTCAGGTGTGCAATTCTTTGCCTTTTTTATACTTCATTCAAAGGTACAGGTTTCTCTTTCTTTAATTTTCTCACTAAGCTACTTAACTTGCTTTGAGAATTTTTAGTAGGAACAAGAGGGGCAGGGAGCTATTGTTCAGTGCAAGCATGCTCTGCTTTCAGAAGTGGGATGCGAACACACTGTGAACACTTCTGCCTGGTCTTGAAACCAGGATAGTCTGTCAACTGTGCTTCAGTATTATCTTGTGGAAGTGCCCCCTGCTGCCATGTACAAAGACTTACAGCATATTACAACACTACAACTTTTAACTGTATTTTATACAGTGTGTTTCACTTTACATGTGCTCAAAGTGCTTTACAATATACAAACAGCAATAGAAAATGTACGAAACAAATATGTCTTCAAACAGAGGAGCTGCTTTCTTCAGTTGGCAAAAATGACACTTTCCATAACAGAATAGCAATAGAAATGAGCCTGTACTGGCAGAACCATTCTAAATTCTTGCCAGCTTAGGATAATTTTCTTGCAAGCATGATTGTTCTTCATGACTTTATAATGAATTGAACCAAAAGTAAATTAAGAAAGTAGATATCTAAGTGAGAATGTCAATCTAAATTTACTTCCAAAGCCTGTCGTTGATTCTCTGCTTTCCATTTCTTTAGCAATTCTTCTTCAACACTGTGCCACGTAGTTTTTAAGTGGTGCTTAATTACATTTCATTAATGTTGTGAGAAGGGGCTGTATTGGCAACTGCTTTTTATGATTGTCAGTTTTATTGGTGAGTACCATTAGTTTATATCTTAGAAGGATACATATTTTACAAATAAAAATCCATCAGTCTTCAGTGCTATGTCAGTTCTGTTTTAAATGCCATTAAAATAAATGTGTAAATTCAGAATAATGCATTATTGAAATAAACTCTCCAAATCTGTAGGTATGGAACAGCTATGGAAAACATGCATTTTCAGAGAGTATCAGAGTGTATCTCATTGAGATAGTGATTGTAATGAGAGGTTTGCCTGGGAAAAAATGACGAGTTAACTCAAAGTAGGACCAGGTGATGATCTGAGTGTAGGTGGGCTTGAGAGCAAAGCAGGAAACAATTTGAGCAAGGAAAACAGGAGTAGGGTCTGAGGAAGGAAATGGAAAATCTTATTGCCAGTGCCAAGGAGAGGAAGAGGACATGGTGAGCCCCGGGGAGGCTGGGCGAGGAGGGAAGGGAAAAGGAAGGACTGAGGGGGAATAAAGCTGAAGAGGACATGGGCTGCAGGGGAGAGTGAGCATGGACTTGTTGCAGAGGCTGGGCAGGGGGTTCTGGACTGGGTACGGAACCTGAGGATTGAGCACAAAGACTCTGTGCCGTGTTTGGGGACAGAGTCCAGTTGTTCAGGGCAGCATTCAGGAAACTTTCATTTCTTTTCTCACTGTCTTCTGCCTCACTAGCTGTGCATCTTCTACTTGCTGCAATAAAGGATGTATCAGAATCCTACAGGACACTGTCACTTTTGTCCTGGAACAGGTGTAATCTTTGCACTGAGGCGTGGATCCTTGGTGTCCGGAAAACTGAGAGTTATATCTTGATGCATATGGGAAGGAGGGAAATACATTTTAGAAACGTGGTAATTACATCTTGCACTTCATATTTCTTGAAGGCTCCAGTTTGTAAATTCAGTTAAGTTCCTCTAACATAGCAGCACAAGTATGTGTGTAAGTGTAAGGAATACATATGTTTTGAGGTGATTATCTTTGGTGAGGAGCTGAGCAACACGTTGTAGGAGGGGGGGCAGCAATAGCCAGTGTTAAATATCACTCTCCAGCATGGTAACTTCAGTACATCTGCACCCCTTTGTAGTGCAGAGACTGGATTATTAGCCTCTGTAACAATACCATCTTGCACTGCAGTTCTGTTTGCTCTTGCAAACTGAGCAGGATCACATCTGTGTGGGATCTTTGGCGGGAGCTCTGCAGAGGTCACTGACATGCCACGGAACCATGTTTGTTCAGTAAGTGACACTTTCATCCTGATGTCCCACTAAGCCAGCACACCAGAATGGCTTCCTTTGCCACTGTGCAGTATCTAGCTGTGCGTATGTAATGTTTTAGGCTGAAAATACAAAGTGCAGACACTGACTGTTTTTGATTGTTAGTGATTTTGTATGGAACTGGTTAGAAAACTGGGCTGTTAGCGCTCATATGTTGCCAAAGTTGTGTTTAGATAACTCTGCTCTGCCTGTAGAAATCTCTTCCAGTTCTTCATTTATTCACTACTAACCTAAGCCGAGTTGCAGCATTGTTTTTCCCTGTTTTATGAGGGTTATGCAAGAACTTTTGTAAAGAGGCAGTTGTGTCCAGCCTGAGACAGGGGCTCTGCAGTGGGAACAACTGCAGTAAGCCTGGCATGCGTATCTGCAGATTAAACCCAGAAGTTAAATTGTAAGCAGGCAGGCAGCCCCTCTGCATAGTAACACAGTAACTAAGGCAGGGTCTCAGGGCCAAGCCCACAGCAGGCCCGTGGATCCTAAAGTAAATCACTGCAGAATTCAGGGAGACAGAAGTGCTCTGTACAAGCATGTGGTGTATTTTTCAGCATTGTAGTTTGCTGAATATGTGTGTGTGTACTCCCAGTCCTCAGCTATGCAATACTGCCAGGGAATAGCTGCTAGCTGGGAGTCCAAGGGTCTCTGGAGGGGGATGAATGGGAAGTGTCATCTTGACAGTGAGACGCTGTGCTTGTTTGGATGGCCAGTGGACACACGGGACCCCCATTCTCCATCATCACCAAGCCGGGCAGGAATTGGCATGGGAGTTGCATGAAGATTTTAAATCAGCTTTGCACTATAACCACTCTTGCCAATCCCCTAGAATAAATTTGAGGGGCCCAAGGTTTATTGTCCCTTATGTTCAGATTGTTAGGACTCACACTGGGACTTTATGGCCACTTAAGCATTATAATGGTATTGCTATGTCCTTTCCCCCCAGGCCTTCTGCACTGTGGGAGAGGCATAAAAAGGCAGTAGTACCCTGGACCACAACTCAGAGCTCACTACACGGCTGGCATCACTACAGGATATAAAAAGGTTGAAATGGAAAATGACGGGGGAGTTCAGTATAACACTGCCAGCAACACGTTACTTGCTCAACACAGTTACCGACTCGGTGGGATCAAAGCAATTATGCAGCCAGTACTGGCTACATGGGAACGGATGGACTTTCACTCAGGCTATAAGGGGGAATGGCTTTTCGTACTTCGGGACCTGTGCTGGATTTGAACTGGAAGCCGAAAGATGAAAATGTTTGGGACTAGTCATTGTCCTGCAAGAACTACCCAGGCTTCCACATGTTACTGCTTCAAAATGGAGCAGGCAGGCTCTTGTGTTCAAAAAAAAGTTTTGGTTACAGAGCCTTGTTAGTTTAATTTTAGTTCTTATGAATTGACATATGGCAGGCATGATTTTTAATTAGAGCTTTAGCTGCATTTTACTAGTAGGGCTGCAGAGCACTGTGGAATTTACATTAGGAAAAAAATGCTCTGTCGGTAGAGTACAAGGCTGTTTAGTAATCAGAGTGGAAAGTTAACTTTGAAACAAATTGGCAACTGATCAGATAAAATTCAAATCGGTAACATTTGTGTTGGAAACCAGCTCAGATCTGGGAAAAATGGAATCTAAGCTATTCTGTTCCTCTTGTAGAGGAACTGACTGGTGAACACACTGTGCACATCAAACTTCATGTGTAACACGCCCTACAAAAACAAAATTAATACTTTTATAGGGTTATCTGAGCACTTATCTGATTCCTTTTCACATTAGTGTAAAACTAAGCATTACTTTGAAGAGAAGTTTCCTTACATACTTTACAAAACAAACAAACATCCTTTGCCAGTCAAAAACTAAAGGTCAAAAGTTTTCCCTCTTTGTTTTTCTTTTGAATCAACAGGGTGCAATAGAGAGATATCCGTGGATGTTTTGCTTCTCTGCATTTGTAACAGATTCCCATCTTCCCGGTTCATTGTGCGAACTCTTTCGAGTACTGAAAGAGTTAATGGTGTGTTCAGGCCTCAGCCAGCAAATGCATTTAAAGCTCAGTCCAGCACTCACATGGTTTGTATTCTTGCACTGCTGGAGTGGTGTGTTCATGGCATCTGGTTCCCTGGCAACAGCTTTCATTGGCTCAATGAAAGCCTTTTCTTCTTAAGAAAGCTCCCACTGTGACACCCTACCACCACCACTAATCACCATCTTAAGCGAGTGTTTAAGATGCAGCTGGTATGAAAAATAGTGCTTGTGCAAGTGAGAAGATTAAGAGGCTACCTTGCATAGTACACCTGCCCTGGAGAGTGCTCTCACTCGATGGTGTTGGTCATACTGGAGGCTGTCTGCTTTCCTACTGGAAGAGATGAGGCATCAGTACATGAAGAGCCTGCTTAGAAATAATCTTTTGTTAGGCAGAAATCCATAAACCTTTGTGCCTTGTGAATAGTCATTTCCTCTTTGCAGCTGAGATGGCGTTTGGGCCTCTGTGCTATTGACAAGGGGCAGAAGTGGGATGTAGGGGGTGTACAATAAAATCCATATTGTTGGAGCTGTCTCCCCTGACAAGGAGGAAGCAGGAAGAAGACTCCCAACATGTGAAAGAGAAAACAATGGCAGCAAAGAATTCACATTAAGCCTCCTCAAGGGTTACATATGTTGGGATTTCTGGAGATTCAGAGTTTGCATAAAAGTTGAGAAAGCCTCTAGCAATCATGCCTGCCTGTGTCTGGCAGAATTTGGGGTACAGAGTGATCAGCAAGCTTGGGCATTATCACACTCTCCATCATGCTTCCACTGTTAGAAATGCCCTTTTGAATTACTGAAGCTCTCACTGACTCAGCAGCTGACTGAAATTCTTCCCTTATTTTCCTAGTCTTGGAGATTACCTTGGAGGATGCTCTGTAACCATCAGAGACCATTGCACTCCACAGGAATGATGGAGCTAGAGCAGAGATGTAGGTGAGCGTAAGCACAAGGAGAGAGAGTGTGTGAATTGTAATCTGTGTGCTACAGTGGTTATTTGTTTGCCAGGCAAAGCACACAGGCCAGACAACCCCCTCCTTTGCTTATCTCTGTGCTGTTGGGCAGGAGAGTGAACACGGATTTCAGAATGTGGGCTGGAGAGCACGTAACATCTGTAGCAGCATGGTTTTAGTCATGAAATACCCTGTCAGAGAATATTAGATTGAATTTGTACCTGCTTTGGTTAGGTTTTAAGGTAAACCGTAGTGTCCTGATAGAGCTCTTCCCTGGGCTCATCCCTTGTTTTAAAACAGTAAGTGAACATATCCCTTTGAAGCTGAGGAAAGGGGAAAAGGAAACCTTGTTTTGCGAGACACTCTGCTGTATTTGGCATAGAGAGACTGAGGCAATATGTGCCTGAGAAAGAAGCCAGAGAGCACAGTCTTGTGGTTAAGCTACTATATTGAGATGTGGAATTTGGGTGTAGCTTCCCCCTCTGTGTGGCCTTGGGAAGGCCTGGACATAGGCAAAATAGGCAAGTATCAAGGGCGGCCAAACCAGAAGTGAAGCCGTGGTGACTCGTTTGGCTGTGGCAGAGCCCAGGGAAGCTGCCGTGGTAGCTGCTATTGCCAGGGTGGAGCAGAGCTGGCAGGGTAGCGCCTGGCTGCCATTGCCACCTTGTCTTTTCAGGGACCGCTGGAACAGAAAGTGCGATTTAGCAAGGCTCAGTCCCTAGCTCTCATTCCCATCTCTGCCCTAGCCTTTCCCAGTGGCTGAAATGCCCCAACATAACCTAATGGTCTGAGAGTAGAGCTACAGCGACTTGAATCAAAGGAGGACATGCCTAAGACCATTGTCACTGGCTAATAAAAGATGCCAGGGAAGAGCAATAAGAGCAGGGCAAACCTCAGTTGAGTCTTCTCCAAAATTCACTCTGCGCCACAATTAGCTTGGTGGGTTTCTGAGCCAGCACTGGGTCTTTGTATTAACAGACTTTCTGAGATTGTTTTCCGTGATTGCTTCTCGGTGCTTTGCAAGTCCAGCACTAGGCTGGCACTAGCCCCTTATAGTAGGACAGCAGAATTTAGTTTTGCCCACACAGAGGAAAAGCCCAGAGCTTGTTCTGTGTCCAATTCACCCTTTCAGTCCAACTGCAGGGTCTTTGCTCAGGGTGCACCCTTTGCTCCCTAAGTCAAAACTGCTGCAGCCAGGAGCATCCTGGCTCCCCCAGGTACCAGGGTAATATAGCCATGGGACTGGAATGCAGTAACGTCACACGGGCACAGCTATGGGACCAACAGGGTACAATAGTTTGCAAAGTGGGAATAATTCTCCTTTCTTCATTCAGAAGGCTTTTGCAAAGATAAATCCTTAATATATGAGAGATGCTTAGTAGCTGCATGGCTAAAAGCCACCCTAAAAAGCCTATGCGTATTTTTAAACATAAAACATATCTTAAAGGAAGAAATTCAAAAGCTGAAATTAGAAATTACAACAGCAAAGAATGGCATTCTGAATATGGTAGACCTGTTTTCTTCAGTCATTTGTAACTTAATTAAATTTATTTAAACTTCTTAATACCCATTCAGTGAAAAAGGAGCCCATGGCAGGTACTAGAACTGTAAAAGCAACCTGTTTTGAACATTAAATGTCTGATTTGGTAAATTTGCTTTAGAGGCTGAGTATGGGGGGTGTTGTTGCTTTCCCCCCTCCCAGAATGTTTCAGAAGACCAGGGAAGTGCATGTGCAAGCATGTGTGTGAGGAGCTACACTTTTTCTGCTGCGCTAACAGTCTTGACCTTTTGACTGATTTATGGGCCTCAAAGCAAGCAATGAAAATGTGATTTCAGCAGGATAATTGGTAGATGTCACTGCTCCAGTGAAAATTGGATTTGCTTTGGTTTAAATATGATTTCAGACAATATTTACACACTGGTTTACCATGAGCTCTGGAACAAAGGAGTTTTGGGAATCACCTGCAGATATAAAGGGAGAGGGAACTTCCACTGCTTAGGGGTTTTCACAAGCTTCCACTGGCCACACAGATGGATAGCTGAAAATATGTAAACTTGGCAAAGTGCAGAAGGAATGAGACCAGTATGCTGTCTCAGTCCGCTTCTTGACACAACTGAGTGGGCGTCTCTGTGAAGAAGTCTGAGGCCTTTCCTTTCACACAGCAAGGCATGCATTTAAATAAGATTGTTTGCAGATTGAAGGTATTCAAGTGTACAGAACACACTCTTGCTATATAGATGGTGATTGAAAGGTGGAGATTATTTTGTTCCTTAATTCATTGGGTAAAATTACTTTTAACATAGAGTTTGTGTTATTTAATTTCCTACTTTTTAGATTATCCAAGTGCTTTCAAGAAATCAGTGTAACCTTTACTCTGTCCCTTCTAATCATAGTCTGTACACATGTGCCTCTAATTATATGATCGCAGTGTCTAGTGGATAAACAGCACGACTTTTTTCTTTCCAAAAGAGATCAGAGGGTAAGTGTGAGGCAGGCACACAACTGCAAACCTTTGAGAAAGGATGTAAATGCTGGCCCTCTGCATAGGACTGAATTTCACCCTAAGTAAACCTAGAGCAGGGTCATATAATATATTGGTCTGGAGTCATGGGGGTAGATTTATGTTATGTCAGTGAATGGGGCTATGTCTCTGGCACTGCTGCCTAACCTCTAGCAGAAGTTGTGTGGTGTGAATAAAGGCCAGAGGCCTGTTGTAAAAATGATGATTTAGGTGGTTGATTGGGACTCCAGAGAACTGGTTGCTTTTCCTGCCTTTTTTCTACTTTTCTTTAGAAAGCAACTCAATCTTACTCTCCAAATTAGAGATAGTATTTCCTCACCTCACAGGGATGTTTTGGGAATAAACGTGTTAACTAGTGCAAAGCATTTGGGGCTCTGGAGCTGAAGAGCAAAGAAAAAACAGTGTAGAATGGAAAAGTATCATTGTTCATGCAGTGTTGCAAGTTTGTAGTAGATGAAGCTGGAGCCCCACGCTGAAGAGCCAAGATTAAAAAGAATATTGAAGAGCTGCTTTGTATGCAGAGCACTGTCGGTCCTGTGCCTGGAGTGAAGCAGGGGCTCTTGCCAAAAAAAATGAATGCGGGGGCAGTACCTGGTCGGAGCCTGAAACGGTATATTTTACCATACAACCCGGAGGCAGAAGAAAGGTTACATTAGGCAACCTTTACTTTGCTGTTTCATGATATTTGAGAGCTTTGCTTTTCAGCCTTTGATTGTTTTGTTTTAAACAACATAGTTTTTAGCATGGAACCGATGATATAGATCTCACAGTGCACCTGGAGCTTTACAGGAAAGTGTGCAGATAAGGTCTCAGCCCCTCAGACCTTACAAACTGGGGCCTTTTTCTTCTCTCACAATCCTTGTTAGGTTAAGTAATGTAAGGAATTCTGGTTTTACAGCAGTGACCCATAATTCAGCATTGGGATAGGCATAAATCTGCAATATGCTTCCATGGAGTTTCAAACTGCAGAAATGCTTTTTTTTTTTTGTCGTCGTCTTTTTTGCATGCCTTAGTCCTGTACCACCTTTTACCCAGCAGGAATTATATGACTTTTTTACTGACTGGCACCTAACAAATTAGCAATCAGCAGAAACCGGAGTTACCAGCCCTACTTTTAAAACTGCTGGCATGTGTCTTTGTAGGCTCAGTGACATTTCTACACTGTATCCTGATAGTGAAGCAAAATCAATTTCCTCCCCTGTCCTTGGGCAAAGATTGGTGAATTAAATTTAGTTTTAGAAAAAAATATTTTTTTTTTTTTTTCAAGAAAGATTGTGTTTTCTAAACCCTCTTCCCTTTTAGACACTCTTTGGGTGTCTGAATTTTTTTTTTCTTTTTAAAACATTTCTTTTCCAGAATATCCAGCCTGCTGGAAAGAAAACTTATTTCAGTCCCACCGATATTATTCATCAGCTTTGCACAGGAATACTTAATAAGCCCACTAGCACTCGTGAATGGCTAAGCCCTGCCTCAGTGCTCGGCAGTGTACAGACAAGCCAGGAGAAGCGATAGGGCTGAAGCAGGCTAGATTGCAGATGGGTGGCTGCAGTAGGAAATGGAGTCAGTGGCCTCCAGAATTGGAGATCGTGCTGGAACTTTTCCACCCAGCATTTTAGAAAACAGCAGGAATCAATGCTTTCACACTAGGAGTCAATTAAAGAAACCCAAATTATTGCCATTTGAATAAACAATTATTTCTTTTTCACCCTCACAGAAGCTTGTTATGATGAACTAAAAGCCAAAACTAATTAAATGATCTGATAGCACAAATCGTATCAGAAGTGTTTCATCTGGTTTAATTAATTCTTGCCAGAAATCACTGCTACTCTTAGCGTATGCTGAATTATATTTTTTTTTTAACAGTTTCCATTTATATCTGTTTCCAGTACTGCTGGGATTCTCACTCTGCAGATAAAGTGGGAGTGTTTACAGAAGCGCGTACTGCCAGGGAGATTTTTAACCCTAGAGACAGACAGTATGACAAATACCTTGTAGGTCAAGAAAAGGGACATTTACACCTGAATCTAAGAGGATTTTTTTAACTACAGGATGAGATAAATAAGATATATGCTCTTCAGTCCACCCTCCTGGTTAACTCTTAATTTGCTGGTGACAAATGCTCTGATGAAAATGCAGCGGTTATCATTAGGAAGAGGACAAGACAGTTCTAGGACTCAACACTGTGCAGTCTTCTCTAGCCTTTTTTCCCCTGCATGTGAAATGCGGCCACGTTATGTTGGTTATTGCTAGCCAGCTCTACCATTGGGCATTTCTTTGTCAAGCAGAACAGGCCTTAGCCTGATTTCCTGAGCCAATCGGCTGATTTTTGCATCCAGGGCTTGGGATCGAGGCTTGAGAGTGTTCAGGTCTAAGTGTGGGGTCTGCAACCCTGCAACCTCACCCCTGAGTCTGGAGGGTATTTCTGAGGAACATGAGGATGCTGTTGTCAGCTTGCTGTAGGACAGCTTCTGCATTTTGGCTCTTTGTAGATGGTAATGGAATGTCTCTTCCTTATGAGATATGTCGGGAAAAACTCAAACTGTAGGAATGTGCCTGTATTCAGAGATTGGAGTCTGGGCCTCTGGGACTGGAGGTGGTTTGGATTCAAGACTCAGTTTTGTGGTCTACCTCTTGATCTCATACTAGTGTACCACTAGTAGTACATATCTGTGTCCATGCAAAGGTGGGAACATCCATAAATACAGTGTTTAGCTTTGTACTCTTTGATTTCTATATTTATTTCTCATTTGATACTGCATTCATTGCTCAGCCCAAACTCCAAATCAAGGGGGGTTGTAAGTGATCACAGAACAAGCCCTCACATGCTGCAGATGTGCTGTAATTGTAGTACTAGGATTTGCCCTTCAGTTGTAGTCGCAGGACAGTACTGTGCAAAGTGGTTACAGAAATTCTTACCAACAGGAGGACAGAGGCTTGCTGTAGGGACTGCTGCTTTGGATGTAAAGACCAGAAAAATATGAGAATAGCATTATTTTCCATCTGACTTTCATGAGGACAAGTGACAGGCTTTAAAGTTTAAAATAGCACTATTAAAGCAGTATAAAAATGTACATATTCAAGACATGTCACTAAGATGGGACATTGTCACAGAATAATGGGTGCTAGCTACTCAGCATTCAAAGTAGGACAAAAAAAAGAGGGAGACGCTAATGTGATTCTTGGTTTCCTAGGGAGCAGAGAATGAGAAATAAATAGAGAAGAGGGACAGTGCGACACTTCTGAGTATACCCCTGCCACAGTAAAGAGCGTTTAAGTAGGATTCTCTATGGTCATGCATTTCATAGTAGTGATTGTGCCATAGCAGAGATGGCACACACTCTGCCGTCCTACTCGCTGCCAAAAAAAGAACCTTAAATGACACAGCAGCAAAATTGTCTGTTAGCATCTTGTACCTTTCCACCTTGGCAAATGTGGTAAGCCATAAGCTTTTTGAAAAGTAGGACCTGAATAACCTTCCCCATGCCCTTGCTGGGGTTGGATGTACTGCCAGGGATCGTGCAGGTCAGCTGTGGAAGCTGCCCCACTCCAGCTGGCAGAGCTGGAGAGCTTGGCTGCTTTGTGGCTGTGACACAAGAAAACTGCTGGCCTTTGACATGAGAAAGGCCTTGTCCCTCTGGAAGGTGGCTTGCCTCTTTCCCTGCCTCCTCTGTTCACGTGGGTGATTCAGTAGTGTGTCTCCTTTTGGTGTTGACTTTGTAAATTGTGGTAATAACGGTGCCTAAAGCTCTTCCTCCCCAGGGGAATTACCTGAAGTGCGCCAGGGTGCCGGTGGGATGGTCTGTGGGCTGAATGCTGGAGGGTGGAGTAGTGCTGTGGCAGTCTGTGAGGACAGAGTAGGTGTTAGTCCTGAGGAAGAGACCAGCTGTCTCGGGTAAGGTTGGTGTCGGCACTCCCCCTGCCCTCAGTCCCTGTGGCTTTGGTACAGACCAGTTTTCCTTTGGAAAAAGAAGGCTTTAGACTCTGCCCTGTGGTCATGTGCCCTATTCCCCAAATGTTTGCACTCTGGCTTTGAGATAGCACAGGCTCTGTGTGTTATGGCCATATTGGGGCATCGCTCAAACGGCACAGTTAAGGTTGTGTTTGCTCATACCTTAACTCTTTATTTACTGGTTTCCAAGGGAATAGCTAGGACCGACATTCTAGAAAGGCACTCCACGCTCCTGGCAACCTTCATATATTTCTTTGTTAGCAAACTTCTTACTTTTGAAAGTATGGTGAGCATTCATGTTGATCGCAGCGGTTTACAGTCAGCAATTAGTTTGCTCTGGAGATGCTACTGCAGCTATGTATGACTAAGTGCTCCTTCCCAGCCTGGGCACTTCACCACACTTAATGGGTGACAGAGGTAGTTCTTTGCTATGTTTGGAGGCCAGTCCTGTTAAAAAGGCAGAGTGAGGAATCCCAGAGTAACACCTGCCTAGAGGGGGGCAGGCAGTCACGCGTTTGCCTCGCATGGGCTCTGAGATTGTTGGCTATGATCTAGCTCAGTCCACAAGCCAGCCCATCGCATTAGCCAGCAGGCAGGGCCAGTTAGCATGAGCATTGGGCTGAGCAGGCACAGAAGCGTGGCTTCACACCGGAGTCGTTTTCTTTCTGGCCAGCCTGAAAGCCAAGAAAAGCAAATGTACGTGTAGCTGTAGCGGGGCTCATGTGTCTCTTGTGTCTCAGACTCAATTGTTTTTATTGCTCTCCTCTTTCTCTGCTCTCCATAAACACTTTTCCCTATATGCCATTTCTAATCTCATTAAGCAAAATGTTCCTTTTGCTGCCTCATGTCCTTTATCACCAAGTCTACGTGGTGCAGGTGCAATGGGTCAGACTTTCTCAGTGATATGGGGCAAGCTGTAGGCAAAACCCATTCCCGTGTCTCTTAAACTCCCTGTGGTTTCAAAGCCAAGCTACCTGTCTTCACCTGTCCATCTTGGCCTTGGTCCACCCAGTCTGCCCCTTAATTCCAGCTGAACCACATAAGGTTGCTTAATGTTTTTCACTCATTTTGGGTGCATTTCAAATTCAAACTTGCAGTTACTTCATTTAAGAAGCATTTAAACAAAACATTCAGACATTTTGCCCTTTGTTTTCTTCTTCAACTGAAACAGTCCAGAGTGAACTGGAAAATTGTTTTGCTTAATTCAAATCCATATTTTGGAGGTGTGTGTGGAAGGAGTGGGCTTCCTCCTTGCTCTGCTGCTCAATCATTTAATCACTTCACTAGTGATCATTCAATGAAATATCCAGTCAGTTACTTTGTTTTTGAGTTGGGTTTTTTTATTGCACATAAATATTTTCCTTTTATGAACAAGATAGTTTCCTCAGTGTCTGGTTTTCATTTTTAGGGAATAGTCAGCCAACTAACAATCTGACTGGCCAGCACTGATTCCACTCAGCTGGAGATATTTTGCAATATGTGTTATCACACAGACCCCACATGGCAACACTTTGTACAACAACTGAAAAAAGACAGGCAGAAGAGGGCATGTGACAGTAAGTCCCATCATCTCAAGAGTCCACAGAGACTCTTCAGAGAAGGGAACATTCCTTACACATGTTACACAAAAGACCAAAAGGTGATGAGTGACACTTCCCACTTTCATTTCTTTGGGAAGATTCGGTGTCATCACACATGTCTCTACTTTGGCACTAGTGTTTGACTATTTCCCCATAGAAAGTAAAGGGCCAGCTCACTCTTTACCATTCTCTGCCTCTTAATGATCAATTATTTTTAATTGGAACCTCTTGCATTGTGCCGAATCTTGAGAGGCTCCCGTTCAAGATCAGGGCTCCAGCAAGATGGGAACAGTACCAACATGTACGTGGGGACAATAGAGACATTTTTTGTCCCAAAGAGAATGATCCTATTTAGAGAAGGGCCAAAAAAGAAATGGAGGTAGGGATGATTGGAAGAATTTGCAGACCATGGGCAAGTTTGGGAAAAGTATGACAGTCTCCTGACCCCTAGTCTGGTGTCCTGTCTGCTGGCACACGCTGCTTCTCATTTACTAATAAAAATGTCATTGTCTGTGCAGACTTACATTTAAGCACAAATAAAACAGGCTGGTATTGGTACAAAGAACTTTACCAGCTAAATAAGATGCAGCCAGGGATGACGCTGAGAGGTAGAGCTTATGAAAATAATGGTTATCAGGACATAGACCTTCATAGGCTTATTTTTATGTATTTAACTCGTTACTACACCTTTAATGTCTGTGTTCAAGTAACGTGTTAAGTCTGAGGGCAGTGGTGAAATGCTGACCAAATGACACTTTTAACAAAGCTAGTTTTAATGAAAATCAATAGCAAAATGGAAGAGTCATTTAAGTGAAATTGCTGAGTCTCTTGAGATTGTTTTCTGAGAAATGTTTACTTTCAGTTCTCATGTTGAGAGGTTTTGATTAGGATTTGATTCAGAATTCAATGCTGTAAGATCTTTACTTGAGGAAATTGAGAGGCATGGAGTTAAAGTGTTACCTCTGTTAGTTAATGTCAACTGTATTAGTCAAACGGCAAAAACCTTAAGGAATCTCAAAGACAGAAAATGAGATCCCTGTCTGTGGGCAGTGATACAAAGCTTTGTGCCTTCATGACAAAGCAAAACTATCTACCGATTAATTCATCTTTGCAGATAAGGGATTTCTTACCAGAAAAGACAGTTTCTGGCTCACAGTAACTGTAAAGTGTGGTCTTTTAAATCTTACAATGTTCATATCTAGATCTTTGGTTTAGCCTACCATAAAAGCAGAAAGTTGCTGTGGGATTTGGCCTGGGCTCTGGAAACCCAGCCCACCTCCTGCCCCTGCCTTAGAACAGGAATATGATTCAGGCACAGGCGCTGCTTAGCCCCTTTGGACATGGAGTCGGTTCGGTCTCTTCCCGTGGTCACTACGAGCTGCTTTAGAGAGGCCTGATCTTTGCCTGCATCTACTTTGTGCATGAATTCTTTAGCCCTCATGAGAGTTGTTTCTGCAAATCCAATAGCTGATTTACTATCTTCAGAGAGCAGAATGTGTAAAGAAAAACAGTATGAGTAAATCCTCTCTCTAGAAGGGCTTTCTATCCACTCACATAATCCTGCTCCGTTCCAGCCTGGTATGCATAGTTGTGTAAGGGTGTCAGATGACATCCCTTTTACTGGCTGTTGGCCCTAATGGAATGCTGCTTTGCACATCTCATAAAGTAAGGAAGGGAAATGCTGCCTGAAACTTTTACATTTTGCCATTAATTAAAAAAAAAATAAAAATTGAGAGGCAAGAGCATTACAAATAAGAAATGCTCTTTTCATCATGGATTAAGTAAAAAAGATTCCATCTTTACATTTAGTTTTTTTACTCTTTCTAAAGCCTGACTTTTGCTTTAGATAATCAAAGCTGGCTTTGAACTAGCTCACACAAAATATCTTTTTTTCTTTAAAAATAGCCCTATAGATATATATACATATCACAGCCTTTCATGCCTTTTATAGACGGTTTCATTTTCTGTGAGAATGTGAAAGTTCTGAGCAATCCAGAGCTCATGCAGGCACCACAACAAACACGGGGAACGGCGTCCAGGCATACTATTGCAATTAACACCAGTGTTTAATTAGCAGACAGCTGCATTGGGCAAGGGCCTTTTGATTTTCTCTCTTCACTGGGTTTTTGATGAGAGATTTACCTATAGTTGTAACTCATAGTTGTTAACACTAGCATGCACTTATGCTACACGTGCACACAATGTGTGCACGCATATACACACACACTCTGCCTGGAAAAATTGTGGAAGGAAGCTGTGTCAGGCAACTGATCTGATTCATGCTTTTTTATTCACAGATTTTTGGAAGTAGGTCCCTTTGACTGTCTTCCATAAAAATTCTTAAGTTGTGTTTTTGTTTGGGGTGGGATTTATAACTTAGAGCATGCTTTGATGCACTTAGGAATCCTTTTTGGTTTGTTGGTTTACTTTATTTAGCAACAAAAACCTGATGTGTCATGAAGGCGAATGGGTGCAGAAGTCTCCTACAGGAAAGGCCGGCACCAGGGCAACACACAAACGTTTACCCCAGTCAGCTTAGATGCCTCCATATTTCATTGGTGAAAGAAGTACAGTAGTCTCACGCTGTTCCCTGTTGTTGAGGCAGGAAAATGTCCAAACAGCCAACTAATCCTTCTACTTGGCCATCTTTAGTAAAGAGAAAAATGTTGGAGGTCATGGTAACAGAAAAAACTGTTGAGGAACTGACAAAGTGAAACATGGCAGGAAAGGTGGATTCTCACTGCGAAGGGCTTGGACAAAACCTTGGACAACTCTGCTTTATGCCTACTACTTACTATGATTTAGATCCTGCTTGCAGCAAGTTGAAGTGAACTGTAATGATTTAAAGAGAGAAAGTAGAGGTGTCACGGAGTCTGTTGATAATAACTGTGTTTATAGCATGTAGGAAATAAGAGATTGAGGAGTACTGGAAGAGCTAAGCACATTATAGCACCAGCACAGATGGGCCCAAATCCTTCTCTCTGCTATTTGTAAGCACCAGTATAACACAAGTCATTTTGTTTGACTGTAGTCAAAAGCTGTTGATTTTCATGCATGCCCAGTTCAGTGTAATTTTCTAATTACCTAGCTTGCATCTTTATACCCTCTCACACCTTATATTTGCGCCCTGGCTAGAGTGATACTCCTGTGAAAGCATGTGCTCAGCCTGCCTAGTTTAAGATAAGATATTGGAAAACATACAAGTAATTTATTCTAGCTGGTGGTCTTAACATCAGACTATGGGACAAAGATCTGACAGAGGTATTTGCATAAATGCTATTATCACTGTATTTCATTTCTGGTTTTGAGAGTATTTATTCCCACAACACTCCTATAATATAGGGAAGTGCCACTGTTTCAGTTTTCTAGACAAGGCATTAGAGACAGAGATGAGATTTTCCAGTCAGTTACCAAGACATGCACCTGGTAATTTAATCACTTATTAAAAGTGCTTTCCATGTACCTGCCTGCATCTTTAGCTGCCTGAATACTGCTGAAAGTCTGGCTGTAAGTGATCTATCCACCATCTGTGACAGTGCAGGTAATCAAGCACTTGCCTTCCAAATCCTAGATTAGTGCCTACTTGCTGGAACACTCTTTTGTGTCCATCTGGTCCAGATAATATATTTTTCTTCTGCTACAACTCCTGTCAGAATTATCCGTTCACCACAAGAAAAAGGACAGCATGGTGGGAATAATCTTACTCCTTGCCTGCCCTAAGAACAGCATTGCCTTCCTGCAGATTGGTTTGAGAACAATGCTAGGATTGCCAATACCTCCAGTAAAGCTGGAGGTAGTGGAGAACTGGACCTCTTTTTTTTCTTTTTCTCTTTTCTCTTTTCTCTTTTCTCTTTTCTCTTTTCTTTTCTCTTTTCTTTTCTCTTTTCTTTTCTCTTTTCTTTTCTCTTTTCTTTTCTCTTTTCTTTTCTCTTTTCTTTTCTCTTTTCTTTTCTTTCCTTTTTTTCTTTCCTTCTTTTTTCTTGCCTTCTTTTTTCTTGCCTTCTTTTTTCTTTTATTTTTTCTTTTCTTTTTTCTTTTCTTTTTTCTTTTCTCCTTTCCTTTCCCTTTCCCTTCCCTTTCCCTTCCCTTTCCTTTCCCTTTCCTTTCCCTTTCCTTTCCCTTTCCTTTCCCTTTCCTTTCCCTTTCCTTTCCCTTTCCTTTCCCTTTCCTTTCCCTTTCCTTTCCCTTTCCTTTCCCTTTCCTTTCCCTTTCCTTTCCCTTTCCTTTCCCTTTCCTTTCCTTTTCTTTTCTCTTTTCTTTTCTTTTTTTCCTTTTTTTTTTTTTCTTAAATTTTTCAAGTTGTCATCCTGGCCTTTGGGATCCTGGTGTTAATAGTAAGGTTATGGCTACCTTGGTGGCCACATGATGGGGTTAATTTCCAAGACCTATTGCAGCCATACCCTACTCATATAGACTACTCATCTAGGCAGCACACACTGATTTTTCCACCTATATTTGTAAGAGTAACATGCTTAAGCACAGGGTTGTGTATAACCAACCCAAGTTGTGACACAGTGTGGGCAGCCAAAATGAACAAGTTGTTGCTAGCAGGATTTCCTCACTACTATGGATAAGTGATCCCCCCCCAGTTTACAATTCTTATTTAAAAACGTGCTCCAGGCACCGCTTATTCCCACTATTTATCTATATTCTCATTTATCCCAGTCCCATAGTTTCCTGGCATGGCTAGGCTGGCTGTAGAGAGAGAAGCAAGTGATGTAGAGGAGTATGCACTCAAGACCCTGTTGGGCCTGTCTGTTCTCGCTGTGCATCATTCAGTCAAATCCTATTTGGCTGCAGCTGTGGTAACGCTGTGCTTGAGCCTGGTCTTTACCTGGATTAGGAGAAAGTGCTGTGCCTTACTTCCACTGATGCGGTTTTGAGACAAGCAATGCCCAGCCACCCAAACCAGGCAACCTTGGACCCTGGGTTTGAACAGCGTCAAAATCTTCCCCATCCTCCTCTGACTGTGGCGCAAACTGATTGTCTGAGCAGCGTTAGACCCTGATGTACATATTTTAGTTTTACAGTTTGGGCATCATTTTTAGTCAAAATGTGTCAGTTTTTAGTGGGGCATTTGGGAACTTGCCGCACACTGTATTTATTCTCCCAATCCTGCGCAGTGTTGTAGCTGCCAAAACCACATGCTCATGTTGGCATGAAACAATTATCCTGGTTTATATAGAACAGGCTTGGCAATAGTCTATCTCAATGAACAGTCATAGTGCTGAAAGATTCAGAGTCGTCTTTTCCTGTCCAAGCAACAGGCTAAATTTCTTTCAGCTGGATTCATGGTTTTAAAAAATAACAGGAGTAGAAAGCAAGTATGGAGAGCACGGTGTATACAAAGTACCTGTAAGGTCTGGAAGGAAATGAGAATGAGATGCAGAAAAAACACACTATTTAAGATACAAGCTAGTAATTTGGTTTCTAAACCCACGTGAAATTATAAATAATGTTTACTGTTGCCAGTTGGTGAACAGAGAGATGTGTGGTTTTTTACTTGCATGCAAAGCTATTGGTTGCGGGTGAAGTATTTAGGCAAAAACATTCAATCGCTGGTGTGGGTATTCCACCAAAAATAAACCCAAACAAACACTGATGTATTATAAAAGCACTTTTTTTCTGTGGAGACAAACATTCAGTTGCTGCTGTTATTTGTGAACTCTAGAACTGTTCCAGCCTCCTGTTTATCTTGCCTGAAACAATACTACTTTCTTCTAGAAAGTAACACAAACATCTCTGAAAGTTAAGAACCAGTGTTACATATTTTTCATGAAAATGTAGTCTATGCTCTAAACTTACAGGGATATTGATCAATGATAACTATTACTTGCCAAGGTCTTGTGAGCCAAAAACACTGCATAGACAAGGGCCAAAGGTGAAGGGCAGGAAACTTTTCTTAAGCTTAAAAAAAAAAAAAGTTAACTGAAAGGGGACTTAAACATCAGTCAAAGAAAAATCATTTTGCAGTGATTAGCAAAGGTTAGTAAAGGCTTATTTTTCCTCCTTTTTTCCAGACAGCGTCACAAAGAGGTTTTTAAAACTGTACTCCATTATGAAAGTAACTGCTACTTTGCTATCAGAATGGTGATAGAGATTTTTATTCCAGAAGGCCAGATGCTATCACTACTTGAAATTCTCCAAATTGTTTCCACTGCGAGCAAATTCAGTCTTGATGTGAGTCACATCTGCTTAAAAGTGAATAGCAGTTGCTTCTACTTTACAGTGGCATCAAATTTCACCTACAATCTCAAATTTTAAAAATCAACTTAAATCCCAGGATTTGGATAGTTTTGCGTAAGTGACTTTAAATCCAGAAGTACCTAATAGGAAATACTGAAATAAAAGCATTCAGCTTTAGTGGTTTGTGGTGGAAACAGAGACATTTCCTTTCAGATATGAATGTCTTATGAACTAAAAAAAAAAAAAAAGGTCTGTTTTTTTCCACATATGGACAAAATAGTAGCAATCACACCTAAATGCAGTTTCTCATCCAGCTAGCAAGGATGGGTGACGAGTGGAGAGAAGAGTGGGGGGATAGGCCACCTGCATGAATTGCAGGCTTAGCTGTCCATGATGTATTAAGGATTAATTGCATGTTTAGTGATGCAGCTGTGGCTGCACAGCACAGGGGCATCAGTCACACCACTATTCCCGTCGGTTCTTAGTCTTTCAGAGCGTGAGCTGTTTTAGCCGTTCCATCACTCCAGCCAGCACTGATGGATTAATGGGAGGAAATGTTTATAGAAAGGTTCAGGTTTCTTAAGTGAGTGGAATGAAACTCCCCTCAGCAATGACGAGCAAGCTCATGTCATGGAGCAGTTTGAAGCAGCCTCCGCTCACAGGAAAGCAAAGGCCTTTTCAAAAAGGAAGCTTGACAAGTGAGCAATTCTAGGGAGAACAGCTAGAGGTGTTTTCAAATAAAAAATGTGGCTTTTTTAGGGAGGCAGCGTGAATGGGGCTAGCTCTGAAAAGAACTTTAAATCAGTAGTTTGTATGCTTTAAATGTGAAAGATTATGTTTGAGAGCTCAGTGTCCAAATAAAAGTGTCCTGAGAAAGTGTAACTATTGCACTGTGCTCAGTAAATGAAACAATATTGTAGTGCAACCACACAGCTACCATGGTGGCATCCAGCTAAGGCACCTTAGCTCTCTCTTCTGTAACTTAAATTTTAATATAGCCATAGTTTAATGCAAAGGAAGGGTGATGAACCCAATAAGTAGGCTGAAATCATTGCAGCAGAAAAGCTGGAAACTATCATCATTTCACAGGTGTAAATTTTAGTTTGCTGAGGCACTTTCCATGATGGTAGCAACACAGCTTGAGATCTAAACATTCATTTCAGTTTAAAAAAATGAAATAAAATAGACCATTCCATTGAAGCTTTCAGATGACTGTGATAAGGAAGAATGTAGGCTTCAGGCTAGCTATTAAGATTAAAGTAAAATTCACCTGAACAAAACTGGAGATAGCAAAGGTGCTGGGGGAAAAAAAAGCCAGTTCAAAACACTGCCCTTTGAAAGCTATTGAAAAAAGACCTAGTCCTTAGTGTTTCCCTAAAACACTCCACTGTCAAAGTAAGGATTTAATTTACAGCACTTGTAGCACCCTCCAGTTCTCAAAGTCTCTTTGGAATGGGAGGAGAGCATTATCCTTATTTTCTAGATAAGGAAAACTGGTTTATCAGCTTGCCCTCAGTGAGAGGCAGAGCCTGGAAGAAAACTTGGCTAGGATGCAAGTACCTCAAAAGTGACGGCAAACATTTAAAATGGTCTCAAAATGTGATCTTCTGTTGTGAGGGGCTGGTACTTAGGCCCATTTCAAGTCACAGCTGAGTTTCTGGTCAGTATATTCACAGTGTATTCACCCAAAAGTCTCTTGTGTCTCCCACGACAAAGCAGGGCAGAAGATGCTGCTCAGAGCTGCCCCCCCCCATCACTTCTGTAACCTTTGAGTGTTCAAAGACTGGAAGAACTTCATCTGGAACCCTTGTATTAAAAATTATTTATTTAGTGATCTGTACATGGGATGAAGCAGGGCCTCATACAGACCTTCAAAAAATCAAGTAAAAACATAAATACATATTTTCTTACAAAAATGAGATTTACAAAATATACATACTGCACTTGCCTTACACATTTGGTTGTTTGGTTTTTTTTTTTTTCTTTCTTCCACATACACATTATAAAAGACAAAAACCCAAGCCCTGCAAGTCCAAGATTAGATCTACTGAAGGATTTGACTGATGGGCTCATTCCTCATGCCCAGACTACTGGTATGCCCTCAGACAGCAGCAGTCTGCCCCCTCACCCTGAACAGGTTTTTTTTCTTTTTAAGTTTCATTCCAGACACTTTTCCCCCCAAAAAATGAAGAGCAGCTATAGGGTGGAGACTTGCTAAAAAAAACAGAATTTCCTATTTTGTCCTTAGGCAAGAATACGCACACACACACACTTATAAAAACAACCCTTCAGTGAATATAAAGGTAAAGTAGTATGCAAAAAATAAAATATGAACAAGTCAACATAAAAATTTCAGAATAGAAAAATCTGTCACATTTCAAAAGGAAAACAATGCATTTGATGATTAATTTTTGAATGTCTTTCCTTCCAAGATGCGATCACTGGAAACTTAGCCAGCTGTATTTTAGCCGAAATGAGAAGACTCCTCGCTTGCGGTAACTCCTTGCTTTTAAATCTCAACCCCAGCCCCCTCCTGCACCAGGAGTCATTGCCAGGCAGTTCAGGGAACCTGAGGAGCAGGCAAAGGGTCCATCGTGAGCCAAAAGGATTCCTCCTATCCCCAGAAGCCGGCTGTGTATTTACCTGCAGCGAGCTCACAGCAATGCAGGAGAGAAAGCAGGTTTATAGGAAGTAAAGAAAAAAATCGTATCTTTACGTTAGGTATTTTAATAGCTCTTGTTTGGCAGGTGCTCTCAGTTACACTCTTCTTGCCCCCCAAGTCTTGTGTTTCTTTCAGCTTAGAAAAGCGACCCATGTTGAACGGTAGGAAAACATCCTGCCTTCTTTTTTCATAAAAGGAATGTTTATTTCTGCGAGCTCCTCACATCCAAGGGTGAACCTCAACGACTTCTTTTTGTTAGTTTCCCCATAAAAACCGATCCCATGCTTATGCCTTTCTACATAGAAAACACTTTTGTTTCCCCCTTTGTCTCCTAGAACAAAGGCAAGGGGGAAAAGCCTTCTGCTGAAAAGCAACAAGTCATTTCTTTTCAGGGTGTAGAATAGCAACCCCCTCCTTCCCCACAGCAGCAAGAACAGACCGAGGGCCGAATTTTCACTTTAAAACAATTGAAACAAGTATCACTGAGGTAAAAAGGACCTTGTAATTTGACAGAACAGAGGCATCTCACCAACACACGATCGGGACTGGAGCTGGTTGTGCGGTACTCACGTGATTGCTCCGCCGATCTGGAAGGAGCAGGCGGTAAGCTCAGGAGTTACCCTGCCTGCGCTGCAGTTTGACCCCAGCAATTTAGACAGGGTTTGGCTACCTCTCGGCAGGGGCAGCTCAACAGATCTGGCTTCCCCTCCTTCTCGTCCAAGCAAGGCAGGATGGTTTTAGTTGGGTTGGATTTTTTTCCTGCACAGGGGTAGCGGGAGAGAGAGGTAAAGGGACTTCTTGCAGATGAAGGACTCTCCCATCTCACCACTGGCCTTTTTCTCTGCTCTTCCACTTAGCTGGGCATAAGCACCACTGCAAACAGTCCGTCTGATCCTTTATGCCAAGATTTTTTTTTTCTTTTTTTTTTTTTTTTCCAAACTCGCTGGGAGGAAGAAAAAGTTTGGAAAAGCCTCCCTTCCTCCCTCTTCAGGGTGCCTTCCTCTTCTGCCGAGTATCCCTCTCCTCTGCATGTGTGCATGCGTCCGTGCGTGTGTGTGTGTGTGCCAGAGGGGATGGGGGTCTCATACCGCCGTCTCGCCTTTGCTGCCGGTGCTGAGTCTGTGGTAGAAGCGTCGCCAGGACTGAAGGGTTTTGCCAGACCAGATCCAGAAGCCAGTTGTGATACCAACAATCATGGTCATGAGATACTTGATCATGAAGACAGTGAAGTCTGGGCTCATAGGGGCAAAGTGGCTGGGACAGGGTACAGCATAGGTTTTGCAGGTCTGGAGGAGCCACGTCTTCTCCCAGGTACCACGGAAGGCCTGCTCGTAGAAGTAACACGCTAGGACAATGGTGGCAGGCACTGTGTAGAGGACACTGAAGACACCAATGCGCACCATCAGCTTCTCCAGTTTCTCCGTCTTGGTACCGTCATGCTTCATGATGGTGCGGATGCGAAACAAGGACACGAAGCCAGCAAGCAAGAAGGAAGTGCCAATGAAGAGGTACACAAACAAGGGCGCCAGCACAAAACCCCGCAGCGAATCCACGCTGTAGATACCTACATAACACACCCCACTGAGTACATCCCCATCCACCTGCCCCATGGCCAAGATAGTGATGGTTTTGACAGCGGGCACAGCCCAGGCAGCCAGGTGGAAATACTGGGAGTTGGCCTCGATGGCCTCGTGGCCCCACTTCATGCCAGCAGCCAGGAACCAGGTGAGGGACAGGATGACCCACCAGATGGAGCTGGCCATGCCAAAGAAATAGAGGATCATGAAGAGGATGGTGCAGCCTTCTTTCTTGGTACCTTGGGCCACAGTGCGGTAGCCGTCCTCAGAGAAGCGCTCCAGACACACCACCCGCTCCTCCAGCAAGAAGCCTGCCGCGTAGGCCACTGCCACCATGAAGTAGCAGCCCGAGAGGAAGATGATGGGCCGCTCTGGGTAGCTGAAACGGCGCATGTCCACCAGGTAGGTGAGCACAGTGAAGAGGGTGGAGGCGCAGCAGAGCACAGACCACACGCCCACCCACAGCCGGGCAAATCGCACCTCCGCCTCCTTGAAGTACATGAGCCCGTTGGGCCGGGCTGGCTCGCAGGGGGCCCCGCAGTCCCGCTCCCCCAGGAACCGGTAGCCCAAGTAAGGGGGCACTTTGAGCTGCCGGGGGCAGGAGAAGGAGAAGCCGGAGGGGGGCTGCGGCGGCGTGAGGAAATCGGGGAGGTAGCCAGCCGTGGGGTGGGCAGTGGCCCCCCGGCCCGCTGCACCACCAGGTCCCGGCGGAGCATCCGACGTGTTCTGCCCCACGCAGATCTCACCCGCGCCGTGGACGGGGAAGTTCTCGCAGCGGAGGCGCTCTGGCCACTGGAAGCCAAACTTGTTCATGAGGGCCTCGCAGCCCTGGCGGGCCCGCTCGCAGAGAGAGCGGCAGGGCGGGATGGCCTGCTCCAGCACTGTGCACACCGGCGCGTACATGGAGCAGAGGAAAAACTTCAGCTCGGCTGAGCACTGCACCTTGACCAGCGGGTAGAACTGGTGCACCTCCAGCCCCGCGTCCTCCTGGTTTGTGTGGCCCAGCAGGTTGGGCAGGATGGTCTGGTTGTAGGCGATATCCGTGCAGAGCGGGATGGAGATGGGCTGGCAGAAGCCGTGGTCCGGCACCGAGATCCCCTTCTCGCCGTGGTACTGCTGCGCCGCCGCGCCCGCGGGGGTCCCCAGTAGGGCGGCCAGCAGGGCGGCCAGGCCCAGCAAGGGGCAGCCGGCAGCGGCCGCTCCGCCGCCTCCTCCTCCGGCCGGCATCGCCGGGGCGGCCGGGGGCCCGGGGAGTCCTTCAGAGCCGTGCGGCGCGGCGCCCCAGGGGCATCAGCGCCCGGAGGGCGGCGGCGGGGCCTCTTCCGCGGGGCAGGAGCGCGGCGTAGGCTCCGCGGCGGCAGGGGAAGCGCGGCTCCGCGCCGATCCTCCTCGACTTTCTTTGCTCAGCTCCGGCGGGTCGGCGCTCGCAGCGCGGCGGCGCTTCCCCCGGCGAAAGTTTCCGGAGCTGCTCCCACCGGAGAAGGCGACGAGACAGGAGACGCGCGCGAAGTCCGGCGACGGCTCTGGCCAGCTCCGCGCAGGGTCCCGCGGCGAGGCGGAGGCGCTGCTCCCTGGCCGGCTGTGCGGCCCCGGCGCCGGGGATTTAGGTTACGGCTAAACGGATTATTACCGCGCCCGGCTGAGCCGTGTATTTTACTTCGGGGCTTAAATAACTTCTAAAATCCAATTACTGCGCGATCCTCCCCGCGGCTCGGCTGGGCTCCGCTCCCGACCGGCGCCGCTGCGGGCTGCGCGTCCGGGGCAGCCGTGCACCTCCCGCCTCGCTCCGCCCGCGGCCCCGCCGACACCGCCCGCACCGCGACTCCCGACCCGCGGCCGCGCCGGCACAAAAAAATAAAAAAAAGACACATATACGCGAGGGCGCGCCGCGGGGCTCCGCCCCCGCCGCCGGCCCCATTCACAAACCGCGCCGCGGGCGGGGCCTCGCAACGCCCGCCCGCCAATCCCTGCGCCGCGCAGGGGGCGGGGCGGAGGGAAGGGGAGGAGCCCGCGCCGGGCGGGGGGGGGGGGGGAAAGTTGCGAACAACTTTTTCCCATCCCGGGCGGGGCGGGGCGGGGCGGGGGCGGCCGGGCGGGGGCGGGGGCGGGAGGAGCCGCCCCGGGGCCCCCCACCCCCCGCCCTGCAGGGCAGAGCCGGGAAGGGAGGAGAGGGGGGGGTGGGCCTAGCCAGCTCGCTCAGGGTGGCCCGAGCAAACTAAAATTAACTGGCTGCTTTTTGAGCAAGCTTTGAAAATGCAAACAGTTGCCTGTGCCCAGAGTTATTAAAAAAAAGGAAAAAAAAAATAAAAGAGAAAAAAAAATAAGCAGCGCCCGGGTACATTTGCAGAATGAGCTGATTGCGTTGTCGGGATGTTCGTGTCTGTGTGCCATCGCCTCCCCCAGCGTGGGGGGTTTGATTTGTTATCGCAGCATGACCGTTGCTTTTTGCTGGCAGAATAAACGCTTTATTCATGGAGATCTAAGCTTTAGCTGGGGGAAGGCAGCTTTTTTTTGAAACGTCCAGTGTTACCTAAGCAAAGAGGAGAAATTTTAAATCCCCATCTGCACTACTGCAACCCCTTAAGAGACCCAAAAAAGCGGTAAAAAAGCAGCAGTTCCTCTGTAGGAGCGCCCAGCCTGCCTGCAAGAGAGAAAATGGCATAGGTTGGGAGAGGGCTGTGACCAGCCTGCCAGGCGATGCTGAGCAGATCTAGAGCTAGAGCAATGTACGTTTGCTAAGGACAGAAGTGCGGGATTTGCAGCATAGCTGTGTTTTGAGGTGCACCGCCAAAACATGGGTTGCTGGAACCATCTGGCCTCTGGAATGTGCAGACAGAGCTTGTCCTCCGCAGCACATAAAGTGTGTGCTTGACAAAAGCCCTGCAACAGTGCCTGCTTTTCCTTCACACTGGCCTAGGAGAGCCTGTGGTCAAAGACAGGCTAGGGCCAAGTATTATTCAATCTACCCCATCCCTCCCTTTGAGGATAGAGGTGCCCTGAACTGTACTATTCAAATTCTTACTTTTACTCCTTTACTCAGAATTGTGGTCCTATTAGCAACTAAGCAAATACACCAATCTGTACTGTCCTCCAGGGCAGTTCAAAAGAGCAGGGTTTGGCTCAGGGAACTCCAACAGCAATTGTTGGACAAATGTTTCCCATATCCTCTCCTGCTCGTGAACAATGTGTCCTCATACCAGTAAGACCATGGAGCTTCAGCTTTTGTTACATTTAAAAGAAGCTGACAGTTATAAACAGGCTTACTAAAATAAATTTGCTCCTCTAAAAGTGGACATGTTTTTAAAAATAATACTGTGCTGTCCAAAATATGTATGGGCAGGACTAGCTACTCATGGCTGCAACAGTTGCTTCTGGAAAAGAAATGTCTTTTCTTCATTTTCAGTTATAGCTGTTTGAGAATGCCTTAGAGGAACTTCAGCTTTTCAGTTTGTTAAGGCTTGTTATCTGAATTCCTTGCTTTTCTGTACCTAGTGACTAAGCAGGTTTTTGTGATACTCTTCACCTAAACAGCCTCCCATGGTACAAACTTACATGAACTTGTCTACTCTATTGTTTGTTCTTTGGCTGTTAGTAACCTTCAAAAAGACTATTCTTTCCAGTTGTTTGTTGTTTGTTTTTTTTTTTTTTTCTTTCCCATTCCATCCTTCTGTAACACTCCGTGATCTGTTGAGTCACCTATCTGTAATAATCACCTTAAAGCCTCTATTTTTCACTTTGGCTTATATGACTAACTTCATCTGCAAAGCATTTTGTGATATTCACTATGAAAAACTTTGAATGAAAGAAGATGTTTCACTGGCGGGCAATGACAATGCAGAGAAAGCAAAGCAACCGCAAACTTTCTGCCCCATGCATTGCTCTTTCTGATTTCTGTATGTAAAAAGAAGTTCCAAGCTAGTGAAATGGTATTGCTATCAGCAACAGGGAGACAGTGACAGAAACTATTCAGAGTAAGGAATGTCAAATCAAGTGGCAAGACTTTAACTGGGTATTTATGTACAAGACAGGGCAGATGGCATCAGTGGTTCCCCCTGATTTCTGCTGGGTCCCATTTGTTAGGGTCATTCCTCCGAACCATGGTACGAACAGAAAGATGACTGGGAGCTCTGGTATGTGCTATAAAAGCTATGTGACTCCATTATGCTTGCGATGTTGAACATAATGTAGAATCAGAGCGAAGCAAAAGGAAAAAAAAAAACCTGGAAGGGTAGGCAGAAAGGAAGAAGGAAGGAAAGCTGTATCCTAGTTTATTTCTTAGAGAGGTAAGAAGACAGTAAACTTGCTATGTGGCATGAGGCTTCTAGGCCATCTCAGATGGCAGGAATGTGCAAAAGGATTTACTAAGATGGAGGAAGACTGACTCTTGGGTGTGTTACCGAATTCCAAGGGGTTTTTTTTTCCTATTTAGACCCACTGGGACACGATCACTGAGAGAGGCAATGGCAGTCTCAAAATGGCAACTTGTGGCCTAAGAAAATCCTAGGCTGCTAAGTCAGTATAGGACATCTTGACAGCTTTCAGGGGACAATAGGGGGGAAAAAAAAAAGAAAAAGAAAAAGAAAAGCAGCAGCAAAATCCAGGATTCTGGGATGCAGGTTACCCCAAAGCAGCCAGAACCTCTGTAAGTAGCATCAGTACATTTCAAAAGGCAGCAAACTTGTGCTTATCTCCTGTTTTTACCTCAATCTAAATTCGCAAGCGTTAGCCTGCAATATTACTTAAATTTCCTCACAACAGGAGGGATTCTCATCAGCACGTAAGCACAGACAGCCACCATTAGCCAGGTTATCAGCCACCCAGAGCAAATGTGTTGCACAAGACTTTGCAGTGTCTGAGAAATTGTCTATTGCAACCACATAGCAGTTCAAAAGGTTTTCTCTAAAACTCTCCTAACCACTAGTGTTCCAAGTGTGCCGCATGGTCTGTCAGCAACGAACCTTCACAAGCAATGTCCTGGCAAGTCCAAGATACCAGAATAAATTTACAGTCTCAGGTATTGGTACCAACTCTGGTGCTGTCTGACTAGACTAGTGTGCATAGCGAGTAATTGTTAGGAACGAACAATTACCTGTCTTTTTGCACATTTAAAAATAAATCCAGTTCAATTTTCAAGCTAAGTCAGAGTGAGGAGCGGCATCCCTGCATGATGTCTTTTCCTGATGTTTTGAAGCCGCCTTAAAAGGTGCCAATATAATTTTCCTTGTTTCCTATCCCATCTGATAGAAAACTCTTCCCATGGGGGGAGGGGAATCAAAACAAAACACCCTCTCCCCACCCCACCACTTATTTTGAGTGCCCGAGGGTGAACATTTTCAGATTGCCTGTTGCAAGATTTCCAGTCCTCCTTGCCCTCAGAAGAACGAAGACCATCGCTTCCCTCTTCTCCTTCCACCCGGTCCCAGAAACTTGCTGGGGCACCGGCTGTCCTGCTAACCAACACTGCCGACGCCCTCCATGCAACCGCCTGAATTGTGAGACTTGTCCCAGTTACATCCAGTAAATAACTTCCATGACACTTTGAACCTCAACATTTTGAGGCATACTTACATATAGTCTTACATGATCAGGCAGGCTATTGAGCTAAGAACATCAAAATTTGCACTCCCTAAAGCTTTGTGGGGAAATGCCAGGAGCCTGGGGGGAAATGATGCATTTGCCTACTTTACATAATGATTTGCATAATTAGAAATAAAATAAGTTCACAGTATTATATCTCCTTGAATTTCTATCAGTCTGATAGATTACTCTAAATTGCATCTTGTGTGAGCTCACCAAAGAAATCTAGTCTTTCTGTAATGAGGCAGGAGAGCCTGGTATTTCACAGGCAGGGAGTGGGGAAGGCAAGGCCCTGCCCCCCACCATGGAGCCTTAATTTGAAATTAGATTGAAGACATAAGAAACTGATTGAAAAGAGCATATGGGGAGGGCACAGGTGACAAAGGGAAGGGGATACTGCTGGAGGGGATGTGGTTTCCCACAGTGAGAGAAGTAAAAGCTGGTTGCATCATGGATTTGTAAGATAATTATTAGCTTATGAAGTAGTATCCCAAAGGATACAGAGAAGCAGCACTGCCTTCCACATTTACGATCAAATTGGAGAGAACATTAGGAAACATTCACAAAGATGGACTATCAGGCTGATGATTGCTTTCATCTCCAAATCCATGAATAAGAAAACAAAACCTGAAGTTGATCTGCTTATCCCCACTCAGCAGTTCTGTGAGGACATCAGTTACATTTTAACCCTTGCATGGCACTTTGAATTCCCCTGTTTCTTTAAAGTTAATTTAATCTGCTTTCTCACAGTTTTAGGGTTGTAGAGACCGTTCAGTATAAAATGCAAGCAATCTCTTTATTTCACTTTCTTAAGCTAGGTGTTCTTCTAACAAGACAAATTCTCTGCTGGCAGCAGTATTATCAGCCGGGCCCTGTCATCATTCTGTCAGGGTGCAGTAATACCACAGTATGAAGAAGGGAAGCTTCCAGAGACAGTGGGAAAAGATGACATTCATATCTACTGTCCTCTTTCCATCAGTGGGGAAGATCCTGCTCTGAGAATCTGGATGCAGCATAGGCACATGCTTACTTTCTGGTCCTTTAAATCTCATGGCACTGTATTTGGAAGCTTCCTAGACTGCTGTAGCTGATTTTGGCCGATTCCATGTACACTGGTATATGTAACACACCAGCCTGGACAGCACCTGGAGCAGAACTGCTTGGGATGGAGCTGCCCCAGGATCCCTGGGCTGGCCACCTTCTCTTGGATGCTGCAGGAGTCCCAGCCGTGTGGGTGCTCCAGCTTATCCTGAGCTTCGCCCAGTGCCTGTGAAAATGACTTACAGGTCTGCAAAGGTGTCTAGTAGTGTTACTCCTTGCTTTATAACCCTAAAAGTATTACAGATCCAAACAAAAATAAATATACCCTTCCCTGCTTCCTCTCACCACCGTGGAGTGTTTTTCAGGAATTTGGCTAGTGTCTTTTGGGGTTCAGGCTCCCCTTCCGAGAACTGTATTCCTCCAGACCTCTCTTCCACACCATGGATCCTTGACCTAGTTCGGACTCTCTGTCAGACATCCCTTTTCCTCCAAAACCCAGTGATTTTGTTCCTTCTGTGTGATTCCCCCTTCTGTAAATCCCCCTTCAGTTTCTGAGGCCAAAGATGAGTGCTAACACCTGATCTCTATGTCCTTCCTGAAGGAACTGCACAATTACAAAGCCCAGCTGTCTGCAGAAAACCTAGAGAAAACTCCTTCTGCTTCTTTCAGCCAGCCAATTCTATATAGCTGTCATATTTGTGTAGCTGCCACTAAAGTGACTTCAATCTCTTATCTGGAAGCATTTCTGTGTGCAGCTCTAGCAACATAAGGCTGACTGAGGTATGTAACAATTTAATGAAAACTAGCCAAGTTTCTCAAGTTTGTGCATAAATTTCCCATTTCATTGCAGATGGTGCCACAATATTTGTGAACTCTGAATTGTGTTTTGGTTCCAGCACCAGGGTTGGTGTGGACATAGCGAGTGCTGTGATCGCTCTCCTGTTGATACCCTTTGATTGTGAGGGATGCAATGGTCAAATACATTGTGCTATGTCTTTCAACATTTATGCCCAACTTTGTTTTAATTTTGTCTTTCTATAGACTCATCTATTTGAGATTGTACCTTAAATCCTCTTTAATGCACAGACCAAAGGTTTGCACTTGTCCCGTTTTAGTTAATAGGTGAAGTTTCACTTGCTTCAGTGGAAACAGAGCAGGATATTCATCAAAGCCTCAAACTCTGTTTATGTAGGAAGAAGAACCAGATTTAGCCCAAAATAAGAGATGGGAAAGACCCATTATATCATTTAGCCCCTGCTATTATATATGCTAGTGGTATAATTAGTCTAATTTTAAATGCCTTGAATAATGGGACTATTGCCATCTCTCTTGGGACATGGTTCTGCCATTTAACAATCATATTGGCAGGAAGCCACTGCCTGATGTTCAAACGAATGGTTTCTCTTTGCTTGATTAAGACTCACTAAAGACGAGTGCAGCCTCCAGAAATATGTTGTTTCCAAAGCTTGGAAAACAAGGGAAGAAGAGCTGTTCAATACAGAATTTGCCAGATGTCTGAAGAGGCTAAGGAATTCCTAAGCTTCTGTTTACAAAATCCTCTCTTCTCCTCCCATGAATGCTTAAATTACCAATCACTGCTACCACCCTGTGTTTAGGGTGAAATTTCCTTAACCAACACCACTTCCAAAATTGGATTGGAAAGAGAAACAAACATTTTAATTACTTTTATTTTCCCTCTTCCCGATGGGTTTGCACAAATTAACCTCTTAAACTCTTAAACAGAGTTGTTTCTTCCTTTGGTCCCAGTCACGCCCTGGAGACCCGCTTGCCAAGGTAGTTCCCTGCTTTGAGGCCACATAAAGGTTTGCTGTGCAGGGCTACTGCCGGCTGCATCCCCGCAAGCCCTGGAGATGGATGCTGCTGCTGCACGGAGAATTCCCCTTTCCACAAGAGCCCCTGGGCAGTGGCGACCCAAAGTGCATTCCAATGAAGCAGTGCTGTTAAGGAAAAGGGGCAGAGGACCAATGCCTACAGACAGCTCTCCTGGGAAACTGGGCCTGTGAGGTTTGTGGACCAGGATCACACACTCTCCTTTACCTTTTTTTAACCAGTCATTTCTGAACTATAATTTCTACCTCGGTGTCAGCCTGCATCGACTGGACTCTCTTGGAGCTGGGACCAATGATACTCTGAATGGTGCTGGAGATATTAAGCTGATTTCCTTCCATGGATGGAAGAGAACGAGAAAGCAGCACTTCAAATAAGCTCCCTCCTCATGGAGTCTCTGAAGGGAATGAGGGCCCATTTTCTTAATTACATGTTCATTAGTATGTTTAGTGCTCTCCTCCCTCTCTTCCCCCAGCCCTGCCACCTGGGAGTTCCTACTATGTTACTGGAAAGCCACAGAGGTTTATTTAAATACCACATAGTCAGATTGGAATGAAAAGCTATGAAGCTTCCCCTCTTTAATACTTTTTGAAATTATTTATGGGCTATGCTTCTTGCCTACGTAGAAGGTGCCTTCTGAGATTCCTGCAAGTCAATGCAGAAATAGCTGTTTGAATTGAGCAATAATTAGAAGCATATGGAGCAAAGCAAAGGATGGGAGAAATCCCATTCTGCTAAAGAAACACTGCTGTCTGAAATAGATTTCAGCTGCCTGTAACATTTTCTCATATGAGCTAAAAAGAAATAACATCATATGTCTGGTTTGCACCTACCAAAGCTGGGAAACTCAAAGTAACATCTGTAATTCTGCTCTGAATTCATTCTAATACCACATGGCAATTGCAGCCCCTACGTTTGACTGGACCACAGTTACAATTTCTTTTCTTTGCTAGACTTCAGAACAACGGAGATGCATCTTCTTTTTGTGAACGTGTATATATTTGGTTTTGGGTTTTTTTCTCAATCTTTGCATTTTTTAAATTTTTTTTTTAGTTATTTAAAATGCAGAGGAAATGTCTGTGACTTAAGACGTGGTTACAATCTTTTGTAAACCACAGGCTCAGTCTGGGGAAGGTACTCAGAGCTCTCAAATCCTAATTTGCTGCCAAATTCTTATGTGCTTGATGTGGTAGATTGTTTCACTCCTGATTTCTAAAAATAGCAGGTCCTGCTCTCATTGCTCTCACAGATCATTTAGAGATAACT
Organism: Balearica regulorum gibbericeps; assembly: GCF_011004875.1. Taxonomy (NCBI): domain Eukaryota; kingdom Metazoa; phylum Chordata; class Aves; order Gruiformes; family Gruidae; genus Balearica; species Balearica regulorum. The sequence continues at coordinate 13,471,858 of NC_046189.1, read as the reverse complement.
GAAAACTCTCAGCACCTCAAGGGGAGACGTACAGCACCCAAGCTCAAATTTTAACTCTCTATTTCTTACTTGCTTTGCTCACACAAGTGCAACGGGACGCGGTTTGCTGTAGTGCTGTTGTTGAATCATGTTGTTGGGGTGAGATGATTTTCTTTTGATGATAGCTACCCATAAAGCCATATTTTGGTCAGGTGCTACACATGTACAGTAAAGTTGTAGTTTTAATGATGACCTTGCTTGTATTTATGTTGCATTTTTCAAGAGACAGGGATCCATATTACAATGTAATGGAGTATCTACTAGCCATTTTTAAAAAGCGACAGTGTTTTAAAATTACAAAGATACAAAATATCTCTGAAAACATAAATATTGTAGGACTCTTAAGGTGTTCAAAGCGTGTGCTATTCAAGATTGTCTAAGAACAGGTTTGAGGGTTTCACCTGAAGCAGAACTTACTCCTAGAAAAAAAATCCATTTTTGAAGGAAATCATAAACATTGGCAGGTTACTGTGCTCTTTCTGCTGTGAGCGAGCAGCATGCGCTGGCCTTGGCAAGGCGGCGGCGTGCGCCTGCCCAGCAGTGCTGTTTCTGACCGCACTCAGGGAAGTTGGGCAAGTTGGGCAGGGGCTGGTCTCGCCGGTGTGGTGAGGAGCGAGCATCACGGCAGGACCTGCAGTGAAGGAAGCGATGCTGGGAACGCAATAGGTGGCATTCCTCTCTTTGACCCTGCCTCCCAGCCCTGTGCTGCTGTAGGTGCAAGGTTTTGCCTGGGGTGTGCAAACTGAAATTCCAGCTGCTGATAACTATTAAAGTGCAATTGCAGAAGTAGAGACGTTAATACTGGTGCAAAACTCCTAACTGGTTTATTTTCGTAAAGGCTGTTGCAGGCGGTAGGGGATAATGTAGAAAAAATGAGATCTAATATTAAAACAATTACTTTCTGGGCAAAGCAAATAGGTCCTTCAGTAGCGTCTTAGAAGCTGCCCCACACGGTGTATTGGCGATGGTGGAGGAGCGCGAATCCTGGAAACTGCGTAAGGATAGCGTTTTGTTAAGGTCGGTAATCTGTGGGCATTTGTGAGGTGCTTTACATTGTTTTTACCCAAATTTGAATGAGAGCCCCATCTCTGGGTGAAGCCAGTATCATGCCAGTGGCTCCTGGTTAGGAATTGAAATGTGTTGCTGTCATTATCATTGTTATTATCCAAGTACAGTGTGATCCTTGGTGCTTTCCTTGACATAAGAGTAAAGGCATTTTCTGTTCAGCGAGATCTTATTCATGCAAATTCTCATTGTGGTAGAGAAGGGTGTTGACTCATGAAACAGCCTGTGGAAAGTGGGACAGCTGCAGTGGTGACTGTCCCCAGCTGGTCCCCCTGCCCTGTGCCAGGGATCATTTCCTCCAGGGCAAGGATATCTGCCCTCAGCTCAAAGCCGTTCTAGGACTGCCGCAAGTGGTGGCCCACTGTGTTAGAGCAGTTCAAATTTGGCACTGGGTTACTTCTTTCCTTTGGGCTGCAAACTGAGGCGATTCCTGGAGCCACATTACTTTTGGCCCAGAGATCCCTGTGTGAGGGGCAGCCGCTTGCGGGAGAGTGGCGGGCAGGGCAAGGGGGTGGGAGCTGCTGCAGCCATCTGACTTTCATCTGTGTCTGTGACTCAATGCTCTCCCTGACCACAAGGGTCAGCTCTTTGTGAGTAAAGTCTATAGGCGTTGGTCCCTAGATATTATGCAGATATAGTGAGTTTGGGCTCTCCGAAGCAACCTGAGCAGCTGAGTAATAGCTACTCACCAGCTCCAAAATTTGCTCAACAGTTTTCCAGAGCAAGGCTCTGTTTTCCAAGTATTTCTAAGGCAGCTATGCTTAAAACTTCGAAGATCTTAAAATTAGATTTGCTTCAAAAGCATATCTTAAAGCTGTGGGGTTTTTTTGTTGGTGGTGGTTTTTTTGTTTGTGGGGTTTTTTGTTTGTTTTGTTGATTTGGTTTTTGGGTTTTTTTTAAGTGAGACTAACTCTCCCTATGAGATGCTCTCAAATTCTGGGTGCCCACCACCAGGACTGTGGGTGAGGAGGAGACCCAGGCTGCCTCTGAGCTTCTTCAGAGGCACTGACCCACCCCAGGGAAGCTGCTCACCAACTGCAAATGAAGCCACGTGGCCAAGAGCCAGCACAACCAGTATTTTGCTAGATTAATTCCCTGGGGTCTGAGGGCTTGTTTCCTAACAGAGCAAGCTACAAAAATCCCAGAACTGGTATATGGGTTGTATAAAACTTTGTTATTGCTTTAGTCCATCTTTAAAAGTATTGATTTGAAGGCAAATATTTTTTCACTACATTTTTATCAAAATCACTTTTGAAAAGAATGGTTTGATGAAAACTTTTCCAAGAAATTCAATTTACTGGTAGTATGTGAAGTCATATCTTTTTCAAACATGATAAAAAAAAAAAAGACAATTGGGATAGGAGCTCATGTGGAAGCATCGCAGGGGAAAACTCAAAATCTAAATCATCCCAAATTATTTTTCTGAAAAATACTTGAAAAAAGACTGTATGTGACAGTCTCTTCCTGTTCACGAGCATACAGTTAAAAGAAAAATCAGATCCATTTTTAATGCAAAAATGCCAAGTGTTTATCTCTATAAACAGAAGCAAAAACAAAAGCTGAGTAAACCCAAATTGTATAGCCTCTGAGCCCAGGCACCCCCTTGACTGGAGGAGGAATTAGTGGTTTGCATAATCAAGCCTGGGGAGCTCATTTTGTCATGCTCAAAGGGCCACAGTGGTGCAACAGTAGGGGTGGAGGGATCAGCAAGCACCAACAATGAATTCCCTTCATTTTTCCAATTTAAGGCCTGAGTAGAGGCAATGCAAAGCTCTCCTTTTTAGCTTTCTCCTTTTTTTTTTTTTTTTTTTTTTTTTTAAAGTGTAGATGAAAAGAGCCAGGCAGTAAAGGAGCCAGGTTGACACCTGTATCTGTGATGGCTCAGGCAAAGGAAATAGTGGGAAACGATCCGCTGGCAGCAACTTGGAACTGTCCCCCCCTTCCTGACTTGGAGGCTTTGACTGATGGTGCAGCTTTGTGCAGCCATATGGTTGAACATCTTGAAGGGCTGGCAAAGAGGTGCTGGTGCCAGCGCTGGGAAGGGGAACCAAGTCATTATCAGAAACCAGATCTCAGAGAGGAGCCATTAATACAGAATTCTGCTTCATGCTTCACTGTCTTTGCTGCGCACGGGACTCAGCGCGGTGCTGGGGGAAGGTGAAGCCCAGCCTGGCTGCTGGGGATGGCTATGCCGAGCTGTGATTAAAAGGAAGGTCTTCTTCCTCAGCGCTTAGTGCACAGCATGGTGTCTTTACAGGGCAGCATTTCCCTCTTTACCCACACTCTCACACACACTCCCTCTTTTTATTCACCCGAACCCCAAATTTGGCTTCATTATAAACTGCCACAGTGGTTCTCCCTGCAAAAGAGCCATTGCAGCACCAGGAGGACAGGGTTTGTTCAGCCTGGGCTGCAGCTGAGACCTGAGGAGAGCAGAGTTCCCCGGCTGGGGCCCCTGGCAGCGCTGCTGCCTATTAATGTAAAGCAGCACCAGGGCCAGAAAGATAAGAGTTGTAATGACCACTGTGGGTTCCCGCTTTCCCTTTTATTACTTGGTACATTACATTTGTTTCCAGCAGAGAAGAGTTTATGTGTGAGTGGCTGCGCTGGTTGTGTTGGACCAAGCTCCCTACATGGTTATGTGGATGGACTCCAGGGACAGAGCTGCACTTCCCCTTAATAAGCTCCTCGCACCACATTAAAGATAAAAGGGGAAGGGAAATATTTATATTCTGACAAAGCAGCTCTTCCCTTCAGGCTCTTGTTTTATTTATTAGCTTGCTCTGTCCCTCTTTTGCAGTATTTTCTCTCTGTTTCAGTGTCTGTGCTCTCTTTTTCTCCTTTATTCACTAATTTCATCCCTGGGAGACAGTGACAGTGAAACTTAAGAATCGCTGCCCAAGACATCAGATTCAAATTGTGCAATTCCCAGTTGATAACTACAACTCTTTCCCCCATCTGTGTTTTTAACACAAAGTAATGATTTATAGTGCTTAAACATTCAAATATATTACATCTGGTTTACTCAAATTGCTTTAGATGAAACTGCAGAAATAGGGTGCATTGGGTTTTTGATGGTTGTTGTTGTTTGTTTGTTTTTTATACATTGCAACACAGATGCTGAATCTCCTCCCTTGTTTGTGTAGGCAATAGAAACCACTATCATTCTTGTCTGGAGAAGCCCTTACCGAGCCATGACACAGCTACACCGAGACCTTTCTAACCTCATTCATCAAACACTTCCTTTCCTCTGAGGCCTTATCCCAGGGGACCATTCATTTCCTTCAACTAATATGCCACACGAAAGGAATCTTGGGTAGATTCCTGTGTCTGGGTCTAGCTCTGAATTTGTATAAAGGTTCAAGACAACAGAGGAATGATATGAATACATGCAATATGTGGTATCTCATCCATTCTACTTCTTTTGCTCCTTGTCATACATTGCAGAAAACCATGTGCTGACTTACAATGCCAGGGGACACCAGTGTCCATGTAATAATTATTTTCAGACCTATATTTTCTTGCCACAATCACGTAGTTCTCTGCTAAGAGTGAAGCATCAAAATTAAAGAGTTGGTGCCCAGAAGCATCACCTCACTGACATTGTTATGTTTCTCCCTGTTGTGACAGAATTGCAAAATATCTGCAAAGCACAGCCTTTACACCAGTAAAGTGGTGTAAACTGCAAACTGCTGAATGAATTACTTGCAGCTGGCTGGGGGAGCAGGATCCTTTCTATCATTCACAATGCCCCCCCAAAAGTGCCACAGCTCTGTTTCCAGACTGATCAGGAAGGCAAAGGAATTTGTTAATTGATTTTTCTCCCTCCCATATCAATTAATGAAGCCAATCTAGGGAGATGTGTGCTCTTCTCTCTTAGTTAATTAATCCTTTTCCTTTATCTTCACAAATAACGGCAATAAAGCAATTAGCAAAGGATTTACAGGGTGTGGAGTAGTGAGAGATTCCTCTGGCCTCTCTGCAGCTCAAGCTGTTCAGCCCTGTTGCAATTCAGGCTCTCTCTAAAGGGATTTGTGTCCCCCACCCTCTGCAGTGCGGCTGCTGAAAGCCCGGCCCCCTCAAGGTGTGAAATCCCCAGCTTGCTTTCCCCTTTGGGAGAATTAACAACTTCGGTGCCAGTCCTTGGCAAAGGCCTCCACTGGGACAAGGGCACCAGCCTTCAAAAGCCACAGGCACTGGCTATTGACAGCACCAGTGTCCCCACAGCCTGTGGCTCCCAGGGATGGTGCAGCGGGGCTGGTGTGCTGAACCACCCCAGCGCCTCAATCCTGCTAGAACAGCAGCCCTGCTGCCTCTATCCCCTCTCCTGGCCCTGTCCTCCCATCCTGGCCCATACACAGGCTCTGCCTCCCCAAAAGCCTTTGGTGAACAGTTCAGCGCTCTCAGCCAGTAGAAAAGGAATCTACCTAAGCTGTAAACCCTGCAGGAAAGGAACTACAGGAGGAGGGAGCTGCCCTCTCCTCTCTGTGACAATGAGGTGTTGGATGGGTTTCACCACTCTCTCCAGATATTAGGGGTCACCAGGACAGTTGTCTCTGAACTGCCTGACACAGCTGCCCTGATGGTAGATGCCTTTTGTGGAAAGGACCGCAGCTGCATGGTGGGGGATGCGCTGGCAGAGAGAGCAACATCTCCATACGTGATATTCACATCCTGACGAGACATCTGTCCCTGTGCTCAGCTGCTCAAGTTAGCCTTTGTCAGCATGTCTTCTAGGTGGCTCCCTTCTCTTTGAGTGTGCAGTTGAGCCCTGGCGCTTTGTCTGCGGCAGCAGCAAAGACCATGCAGATTCCAGCCTCAGACAAGGACAAGGGCATTACTGACAACTTATATTTTGAAATGTTCATATGTCGGGTGGTTAAGTTAAGGCAAGGCTCAAGAATTTCAAGTAATTTTTTAGGCAGGTTTGGGAACCCAGAGTTTCGTCATTTCTCCATATGTAAGTGTTGTGTGACCTGCTTCTGGCCACTTACTCTTGCATCTCTGTGCAGGACTTGGCATGGAGGCTGTGAAACTTGGCCCTGCAACAGGGAGCACAGCATACTTGACTGTTTTTGATCATTTAATGGTTCCAAATTGTAATTTCTTATTGTTTGCCTATAAATGTTATTACCAAAGAGTTTGTTGATAATGTCCCATTTAAGAGAAGCTTTATAGAGTATTTCTCTTTTCCTGCTGCTTAAGATTACCAGCACATAAGAGTATGCAGCAGAAGAACCATCCACATATTCAACCTCCTTTCTGCCCACAGCTCCCCCTCTGCCTTCTCATTAGCAGCAACGGTGTGTTGCTGGAAGGCCCATCTCCACCCTCCTTCTGGAGGCACAAAGAGCTGGAGATGAAAATGTCCCTCTTCTGTGCTCCTAGTCATGAAAAGTGGGAGCCCTTCTCGTTGCCTGACTGACACAGTGACCCGGGAAGGGCAAGGAGATCCCAACAGCCCAGTGTAGAGTGGTCAGTGAAGCAGCCCTTCTGCACTGGAGTCCTGAAAGAGTGAGCGCTTGGCTCCGAGTACCCCCAGCCCTTGTTGGTCCTCAGGCTTTCAAGAGAAAAAAGGTCCCATCTTAATGTGCGAGTTATTAACAGCACTAGCTCTGCAGTCATACTGCCAGTCAGTGTCCCCTGGCAGGGCTTAGGCTAGATGTTGGAAAATGAAGCAACTGACTGCAAGAACCTAAAGTAAGTGTCTGTGCATGAAGGAGTGTGCTCAGGCAAGAAAGTGTCCAGACGTCCTTGAGCTGTTTTACCCTGGTGAGAAGGTATGGCAGGAGTGGCACAGGCTTTGTGAGTTGCCCAAAATCCATGAAGGGAAGAGCTGGTAAGCTCTAGGAAGCACATTCTGCTCTGGGCTGCTTCAGACCAAATTCCTACCTCCCAACTCTGGCTCCACAAGAATAACCTTTTGATGTAATGTACATAATTTTAACTACCTAGCCACTATATATGTCTTGCTTGGGTCAATGCTTCTGTCACTGTGGGGAAGTGTCTTGACTGGTTTGTTGGGGTTTTTTTCTATCACATTGCTTGCTCGCTTGCTCACCGCTGCCATGCCTATCTCTATTTTCAAATGTAAACTTGGTGTGCCACTATCGAGTGACAGTGAAGAGATGTGGATGTTCTGTGTGACAGCATGTATATAGTGGATGCATATTTGTCCTTAAGGCGAGATGCAATGTTTCATCCCAAGGGAAAGAATGACCTTTAGTCTGTCTGGATATTTTAGAATCTGTCCTTCCTTTTCTGTTTCCTGTGAGGTTAAAGACCTGCTGGTGATGATTAAAAGTACTGCAGTTTCTTCTCTCTCTAGTTTTTTTGAGTTATTTCAGAAGCAAGAAAGAGGCTAGAAAGGTTTAGTTGCATCTTCCTTTTCACCCTGATGTCCACCAAAAATCAGATTCTGCTGCATTTTACTTTCTAATGAAAGTAAAACATAGTAACCTTTTCTGTCTGATCCTATCCAGCAGCTGAACATCCCCTACCCCTCCCAGATTCCCAGAAGGATATTTTTTGCAGCCTTCATACCAACAGCTTGCTTGCTTAGTGCCACCATGGGCTCTCTAGACTGGACCTCCTAGTACTTCTGGGTCCATGTATATTAACATCGTAGCTGTTAGGAGGCAAGTTCAGAAATTTATTCCTAACTACAGCAGAAATGGTGGTCAGTGTTCATATCAGATCTTTTTCCTTGGTCACCTTTTCTAGTCCAGACCTGCTATACCTCTTTCTGCAGAACCCCAGTAAATATATTATTGAGAAAAAACATAACAAGGTGGTGCCAGAAGATCATCTGTGCATTGCACAGATGGTCTGCACATGTACCACAAATGCAGTGCTTTGGGAAATGTTGAATTTCCTCTGCCCTGGCTTCACAGCTGATTCCAACATGTACCACAAGCCCCTCTGACACTTCTGGGAAGTGTTGGACTTGCTTGCAGACTCTCTGCAGCTGATCTGTGCAGATGCTGTGGAAATGTCTGGGGTTTCTGGACATTGCATAACCTGGGGTTGCTACCGCATAGTACTTCCAGCTGGGCCATTGGACTCATAGAAATCCCACATAAAGGTAAAGAAAGTCCTCAGATTCTCCCTTCTTTCCAGACAAAATCTGTGGGCAGAAGAGAGCATGTCCAATTAAACCCAGAGGTGTTAGCCTTGCTGTAATCTGTCTGCTGGATGTCTGCAAGATGCAGAGAGATCAGGCAGAAGATGAATGGTGTGGCAGTCTAAAACCACACTTTGCTGTGAGTAATGTTAGCATATTGATTCAGCCTTTCATTCTCGGCATTTCTCAAAAGTAATTAGTGTAAAGTTCTCCACAGGATCAACGTTTGAAGTACTTTTTCCACTCCGCATTCTCTTCTTTCCCAGTTTATAATCTCCTCTTAAGTCCATGTGTTTGCTTAGTAGCAAATCTGCAGTTTCATTTATTTTCATTCATTCTACCTTCATGTTATCTGGGACTATCTGAATCCTCTTGCTGAATATGGCCCATCCCAAGTAGCCAGGAGATTGGATCAAGCCAACCATCCTACTTTTGAACTTCCCCAAATGAGAAGGATATTTAAAAAAAAAAAAAAAAAAAGCTGCCGCCTGTCCTGGGCTCCAGGGTGGGGCTCACAGCCACTCAGAAGGCGCTGGAGGAGATCTGATTGTGCTATGGAGCAGCTGCTGAAATTGCAAATGGAACAGAACAAAACAAAAAATCAACACTTCAGTTCACTCTTTCTCAGCCCTGCACACTGACTTGGCTGCCTGGAGACTGGGCATTACTGCAGGCTTCCCAAAGCTCTAGCTGCTAACTAGGAGGGGCGAACACTGTCCCAGGGCTGGAATGCTCTGCTAGCTGTTCGTGTCCCCTCAGATAAGCAGTGGCATTACAAACCCACCCAAATTTAAAAAACTACCAGGAAATATGCCAAAGAAGAATTTCCTGTTTTAAACGGCTGTGGAAGTTGCTACTCTCCCACATTAGAAGTACAGATTGCAGCTGGAGCTTTGTATAAACACAGTAACTGGGAAGAACACCTATGGGTCTGCCATCCAGAAGGGGAGGGCCTGGGCCTGGCTTTGGGGTTGCTGCACAGAGCCGGGGGTGGGGAGAGCTGGACCCCTTTGGCCGTGGGCAACACGGCACAGAGGCACACAGCACCTTAGTCTCTCAAAGACAGGCAAAAATCATATTTCAAGATTTAGATTAGTTAATGACCAGGCTGGAAAAGGATTCTGCCTTCCCTGTCTCAGTTCCTCTGCCTGTGCAGCTCTGTTCAGGTGTAAATGTTACTTTCTGGTGGAGTTTTGGCTGGCCTCATTCTGTACCTGCCTCATTCACTCACTCTCTGTCTTTCTTCTCTGGCAGATGGCTCCTCTCAGATCATGAACCTGCTGCTTAGTAATTGCATTAAGGCAATGAAAATAGGGTCTTTTGTATCTCAGCTTTTCTTCTCTGTAAGCAGGGTGGAGGTAACTGTGGGCAGGAAGAGATGGAGGAGCAGTTCACTGGAGATTGCCCTCCAATCAGAAAATCGAAATGCTTAGCCAGATCCCCACCCTCTTATAGAAGCATATGAAACTGGAAGAAGGCAAGATCTGAATTCCTCTCTCATCTTTGTATAAAATTGGTATTAAGAATTTACCTGCCTTAACTGCGTTTCGTGGGGAGGGCAGCCCCTGGTGTATAAGTTGCATTGCGGTCTCCAGAAATCCATTTTCACATAGTCTTGCTGGTCACTGGGTGAGCTGGCTACATGCAAAGCCCCTGCTGTGCCTGTGGAAATCAGCTAGACATAGGGCTTTCCTGCACCAAGGAGAGAGAGGCTCTTTAGTATACAGTCTCACAAAAATTAAGTAACTGTATATAGCTTAATAGGATCACGTCCCTAGCTCCCTGAAAAGGAAAGAAAAAGGGGGATTATTTTTATATCCTTCAAGTGCTTCTAACAGGACTCTTACCTGGCTGCCATTCTATTGCCCTCTGTCACTGAAATTAAGCTGCTGAAATCTATAATATAAACCCATACATACCTCCGCTATAGTATGCAATGTCCCAGCCTTCTAAGAGCAGTGTGCTAGGGAAGATTCTGTATAATAATGCAGTAAATATAGGTCATCTTCAGTGGAATTTAGCTTTTAGCAAGTGGAACAATCCTATACACAAAAAAGGAAAGAAAATTCCCAGTGTGGGCATCAGTTCTGTTCACTGATATGAAAGTATATGCATGAACTGCATAAACACACAAAATAGTGAGTGTATGATGAAAAGCTACATATTAGTGGAAAATATATTTGCAGTATTTTGTATTAAATGCTATTGATACCTGAAGCTATCTGAATTTTCCAGGATGTCTTTATTGTCCCATATATGTAATAGTAGTTGGAAAAAAGTTCTCTGCCTTCTAGAAGAACATTTCTATCTCTGGTGCAGAGAGTTTTACTTTTTATCTGTAAAGCCTGACATTGACAAGTGATTTTTTTAAGTCTAAGGTGTGAGAGGGAAGAAAAACAACCCCTTTGTCTGAGCATGGACTTGAATGAACTAATCAGGTGTCTGAATTACTTCTGATGCCACAACACCAGCACCCATCAAAGAGCTCTCCATGGGTGATTTTGAAATCAACTTTTGAAAACACTTTGAATTTCACCTTTTCCTTCTTATTCTGTGGCAAGATGATAATGTTAAACTATCAATCAAACAGAAAATACACAGGGAAACTGTAATTTTAATAACATTATTCAGGATTAGCTAAACATGAAAAGCCACTAAGAATGCATTAGCTGTTGTCATAATATGATGAGAACGTTGTGGGTTTGTTTAAGTGAAAACTTTTGTATCACATCTGTTCTTTGTTCAGTCCATAGCTTGGAAATTAATCTCTAATGAGTGCCTAATTTGCTGTACTTTTCCCTGTGACTTGGCATAAATACTGATTTATTTAGTATAGTTTGGCTGTAATCATTTGCTATGAGCTGGAATCACAGCTCTGCAGCTCTTCATTAGGGAATAGTAAACACTCGGCATCTTTTAAATCAGTTAGGCTGTGTCCAAAGTAATTTACTACAACATGGGTGGATCAGTACATTGAAGCTACTTGGTGCTGAGACCCCTACATCTAACCTGTTGGTGGTTTGGGAGTTTTTCTTTGGACTAGGTAGTCTGGTTGTTTGAACCAAATGTTCCCACCAAAGGTGTGTTTTGAAGCTCTCCAAAGGACCATGCATTGACTCAGACGCTCAGCTCTCCATTATGGACTCGAGCTCATTAGGTTTCATCCAAACCAGTTCAGGCTTAGCATCCTCCAGGAGGAATCAAGCTGATGCACACCAAAACCACTCCACAAAGCAAACCAATTCCTACTAAGTTGGGATCCTCAGGGGATTTGCATTTGCTTCAAGACTTTACTGCTGCTTTGGACCACCATACTAACATAGACACACCCACTGCAACATAAATAAAATAAAGAAAAATATTTTTCCATTTATCTGTTACCCAAAAGTGGTTTTGGTTTGTTGGCTGGTTGGGGTTTTTTGACGTACCGTTGCAGGTTTTTTATTTCTGAAAACATTTCCTTAGTGACAGGATTTTCCAGTCAGTGTTGAAAATGAAAATTCAGTACAGTCTCATGGCCAGATTGACAAAAAAGCTTTAGGCCTAATTTTTAAGGTGTCAACGTTTCTAGCTACATCCAGATACCCAACCATTCAGATTTAGCTCAGAGCCATACACCCAAGTCAGCCCCGTTTTGTCCATTGTACTGAGTTCTCTCACCTCGCTGCAGCTCACACTCCATGCTTGTGTATGGCTTAACAAGGACCTTGTCTGGCCACAAATCCCATGTAAATATGTAATTCGCTGTGTGTATTTATATTGTTAGTAAGAGTTCATTCTGTTTTGATGGTGGTCAGTAAGACATTTTTCCACCACAGTAGAATTGGAATCAGATTTTCATGCCTTGGTTCATGTGCCTGCCTGATTCACCAGCTTGCTTAGGTCAGCCTTGGTGGAGTTAACCTGATCTCTCTTCCCTGGCTAGAGGCTGGACTATCAGTTAGGATGAGTTCAGTATCCTGCTCAAGCTGTATTGTCTATGATTACATATAAAGTTCTAAACAATGGTCTGTTATCTCTTTGTCTTGTTTTTTGAGTCTCTGCGATTCTTTGTTCATGACAATTCTTGCAAAACACCACAGCTTTTTTCACCTGGAAGGAGTCTTCCATGGCAGCACCTTCTTTCCCAGGAGAAGTCACCTACTTGGAGGCAGCCTGAGCACATGACAGACAACAGCATTCCTGGGAATTTGTTTCAAGTTTCCAAGATTTCTGTTCTGAACAAGCACACAAATTGAATGTTTCTCCTGAGACTTCTTTCATGCATGGTCACCAAAATCATCATCCTTTCCCATCAGAGGGAGTTTTCCTTTGTGCCCAAGATGCATATGGTAGAAAATAAAAGCTGCAGCTCATGTTCACGCAAGTCTGGCAGAAGTCAGCCTCCCCAACCCTGCATTCAGGGATTTAGTTCTGTCTCATTTTTAGCAGTGTACAATTCCTGCTTCTTCAAGCTCAGCTCATAGATTTGATTTTATCAGATGTTCTCCTAATTTTTAGAAATATTGGTATAAGGTGAGATTTCTTCCTAGAATTTTTTTTATCAGGCTGAAGTTGTCAGGGAAAGATCTTTACTTCCCTAGGAAAAGGGGAAAAATCCTGTTACTGTTTTTGTTTAATGACAAGCTGGATACTTGATAAGCCTAAAAAAAGTTTGTGGCAAATGCCAATACACAGACACTACCAAGCAATTTCTTTTGTTCATGCAAGCAGCTGGCTCACTGTTACACCTGAAGAGGTAATTAGAAAGATAAGTTGGAACACTAATTTGCAACATTCAGGCCTTCCCTGGGAAGGTATTGCCATAACAAAAGGAAATAAAGGAACTTGCAGTCAAGAACAGGGGCGCTATCCACCATTTTTCACTCTTACTGGCAGCTCTAGGTAACCTTTAACCTCTTCCCACCAGCCTCCTCAAAGAAGCTACAAGATGCAGGAGAGTAAAGGAAAAGGGTCCAGTCTCCTCACACAAAATGCTCTGTGCATTTATACTTAGAACAAACGTCTTTTATTCTGATTCCCTTGTGCTCTGTTGCTCTCAGGTACTCCAATAGCTAAAAAGGAAAAGCAAAAAAACCTGAAAATGCCACACATGCCAAGAGTAGGTTGCTTTATAAGAACATTAATGCGCACATTTGAAATCAGTTTTATCGATTACTAGCAGTAAGGATTATTTTGTTTGGTTAGTTTATTACCGTGGATGGCACAGTGCTTGGCTCTGAATCCACTTTACACAGATTAATTTAGTTTTGTAGCGCTGTACAGGTAACTTTGCAACACTGCCTGTCGGTGCAAATGGGGCTCACAGGGAGAGCTAAAGCTTAGCGATGCCTGCACAAATACAGCTGTGACAAGTTGTGCACTCAACTTTAGAGGCTGCTGTTGAAATCTCCTCCTGTTCGGAAGTGGACCTCTTCTGCCAATCATCTAATTTCTGTGATCAAAGCAAGCCTGGCTTGCAGGCACTCTGAGACCCCGTCCTGCTCACACCCAAGCCGATCACTTCAGCGAGAAGATGACTGGACCTTAGAAAAGGAAGCTCTATCAGTAACCTGGAATCAACTGGTATAAAATTTCTCCTTATCTGGAACTCTATTCTTGGGAGAAATATTATCAGTAGCTGTGTGTTAATTGGCAGGAAATTGCTTGCCCCAGGCTCCTCTGACAGAGGCCTCCCCCTTCCCTCTCCTCTTCCTGAACTCCAGGTTCTCATACTGCACTGCACTCTACATTTGAAGGCGCTGAAGGGAGAGATGAATTCCATGAACGGTAAAAACATAACTTTCCGCTCCATCGCAAGAAGCCAGATGACGGATACTATTTTCAAAGACTTCTTTGTCCATAAGATGGCGTTTGAATTAGGAACTTGTTTAGCCAGATTCTCTTGTTACAATTTACTGATTCATTGGGTGGAGAATGGGAGGGCAGCATGACAGAGCCAGACAGCTTCAATTAATGATTTTTTTTTAAAAGATCTCATTCAAACACAAATGGATCTTAAAATATATCCAGAACTAGGCAGCAGGAAGAATTATCAATTTTAACCTACTTGTGCCTTTAAATGATCTGCTGAGGGGAAACAAGCTGTTTTATCATTACTTTTTAGAGAAAAAATGTAAAGTTGTAACAGATTAAATCTGTGGTGTTTTTCTTAAGAACCAGAGGTGGTGGAGAAAAGAGTTTTTTAGGAAAAAAATCTCAAAAAACTCCCCTGCTGTCTTAATGAGACCATAACAAAAGTTAAGTATCATTAGGGTTAGTGACATGGAAATTTAATTTTGTTTCAGCAATAGAAGAAGCAAAGAGGAGGATCAAATTCAGGTCTCCCACCTGTTCTGACAGATGTAATTCTTTTGACAGTTATCTCTGGATCACATCAGAATGGATAAATCTGGAATTAGATCCAAGGAGATACTTACGCCTGACCCCTCTCCCCTTCTGTTTTCCACAGGCTGACCCAAGCCTGTTTGGCAGCAGGTCCCACTTGCACTAGGAGAACACCTGGGACCTGACAGAGCCGGTGCTGCCCCCTCTTCTTTCTCCATGCTCCTTCAGCCAGGCCTGAGCCAGTCATACCCTGCCCTTGTGAAATCCTGGGGTCCTTCTCTCAGCTGCTGAGCACCGGTGATTTTCACAGCTTCTACTTCAATTTGTAAAGTTTCTTGGAAATCTCCCAGGGTGTCTAATCTTACTGTTGGGGGAAGGGGAAAGGTCTGGACTGGTCTTGTGTGACCTCAGCCATTTAATTTGTCTGTCGTTAGTTCCTGGGTATAGGTTACCAAGTATGTAATTCTCAACTTTCTTACTCACAAAAAAGGGCAATGGTCTAAGTTTTCTTTTATTTCTTTGGTTGACAAAAGAAAAATTACTCTCTGTGTAGACTCATTCTTACTCTCTTCAGGTCTCTCTCCCTCTGTACACAGACACACACGTGTATGTGTACATGTGGTCGTTAGAAACATCATGCACACACAAACACAACTTTTCCCAGAATTTAAGTAGCAAGGAATATTGAACCCAGAAGACTATGTTAGTGATATAAATAAATATATACTTTTTATGAAGTCCATTTTCACATCACAGGTTTCTTTAGATAAATTTTTCAACTTTCAAGTTCCCATCTTTTTTTTCCCCGTTTGCCCCTCTCAAGGCAGCATTCAGAATAAGTATTTGAGTGTGGGGAAGGGAGACTTCTGAACGAACTTTAGCCAATTTAATAAAACTAGAACAAATCAATAAGCCACCCAGGCATCTAATGCTCTCACTATTCCCACTGACGGTTCCACAACATCAAACAGTATGGAAAACATTTCAAGGTAAGTCCTCTATATTCTGAAACAGGTCCCTAAAGGCAGAGAGATGGAGGTTTTCTTGGCCTACCTGTTTAAAATGGGTCATGCTCTGCATTCACAATCAGCTCGAAGTCAGGCGCAGTTCTTCAAAGCAAGAGCTTCAGCAAAGTGTGCTCTGCTCGGGCTGGGAGCGCACTGCAGCCAAGGTCAGGGAGATGGTGCGAGGGGCACAGTACCCTCCTCTCCCCAACCAATGTTCGGAAAGTTCCTTTCTTTTTAGCCTTGGCTGGCGTGGTGATAAAACCTACTCTTATCTCCATGCAATGTCTACTCATGCTCATGCCATCCTTAAATCAAATTCTAACCTTGCTTCTTCAGCTTCAGTGAGAAACTCTGGGCCTCATCATCTGCTTTATCTGCACTACTAGAGCAGCTTTTCTACCCGAGCAGTGGAAATGAAGCTTCTCCTGGTAGTAAATATCCTTTGCCAGTGTGACACGTTTCAGTTCCCAGGGAACAGACGCTATACAAGCAAAACTACTTCTGTTGGTACAGCTACCTCATGGTTTTACCTTTGTAAAAGTGCAAACCCAGGATGTTTCCATTAGCAAAAGTTTCTAACTGGATCTTGAAGGAACAGAGGGATATTGCAGGGACAGCTGCCGTGGGTTAAACCAGTCATTTCTCTCTTCTCTCCTTCCTTCCCCTATCCCTCCCTCCCCCCAGGTGAAATTGGCTGTACCGATCCATTTAACTGCACTTAATCTAAAGACATCTGTCCAAACACTGTGGCTGATCTGGGATCACAGTTCATGCAGCCCCAGCCCAACCCCAGGCTCTGCCAGTGGCTGGTGGCAGAGCTAACCTGGCTCTCAGAGCATAGCCTTTGTTGCCCTCTGTGGGAGGTGGGCCCCTAGATGGGCCATGTGCTTTGCCATTTTTGATCCACTAATGCTCTTTTGTTCTGTGGAGGTAAGAAGAAAAGGTGACTGTCAGGGTGATGCTCTCTTGGCATCCAGATGTGGTCTCAGTCGCGTGCTGCTGTATTCTGTTCATGATCACCTTGGATCAACATTTTCAAGTGTATGAGCCCACAGGGCTTATTTTATCTGTGAGGTCCCGGGAGTCCCCATGTACGCTGCTCTGGTGCTCAGTCAGTCTATGCGGTTGTATCAGCTGAAGCGTGGTTGTGCCAGCACAGTTTGTTTCACTCAGTGCAGGAGAAGATGTCAAATGGTAATTCCTTCGAATGCCCTCTCAGCTACTTTGTTCCTACCTTGTTATTATAGGGTCATGCGCATAGACATGTATTTGTTGTCCGAGAGGTCTATCAGCTCCTCCCCAAATCCACTTCTGGTGTCAGAAATGGAGGCGTACCACAGCTCTTACAATCTCTTCTCTCTAAGGAGTTATTAAGTTATAGCTGACTTTGCCAAATGAGTTAGTATATTTTCCCAGTGATTGCACAGAAATTAAGGAGTCCTTGCTTCTCCTCACAGGAAACACTTTGGACCCTTCACTATAATTTTCAGAAATCGCTCCTGGTTCTGGGACGCCTGAACTCAAATGCTGATGGGGATGCCAGAAAGGCTGAGGAAGTCAACGTGCTTTTGCAATGAGAGGCGGGGTATTTTGAGCTGAATGCCCAAAACTCAGAGGCACCCAAATCAGCACCTGCATTTGAAAAACTTGGCCTCGTTTTTGCTTTTTTCAAAGGCCAGCTTTAGATGGGTATGAGAATCATGGATTTCAGCTGGATTATCCCAGAAATTTTCTGGTATAAATGCAAGGGAACCAGTCCTGCTCTTCCTTGTGCCCAGTGAATACAGGTAACGTTTCCCACTGGAGAAGGACTAGCAGTGACTTTCAAACCCAACCAAACAGGGAAAGACATTCAATTGTTAGTGGTGGAGGGGATTTATAGCATGTTGTGAACTATCCACTTAGGCCCAGAATTTAAGCGGGGGGCAGGGGTGGGGGTAGAGAACGCAGGAAAACACAGTTCCCTTGTTAAAATGAAAGAATGAGTTTAATATATACAGGCAGAAAGAGGAGGCAAGTCCTTTCCCTGTTAAATATTTACCATCTGAGCTCTGCTTAGGCTCCTGATTTTCTGTATCTCTAAAGGTGGTGGTACTTGTGACAGTAGGATATGTTCCTTAATGTATTCCTCCCTCTCAACCCACCTTGCATGGGAAACGGCTGCGGTAACAAAAAGCAGACTGTTCCCTCCTCATGAATATTAATCCGTAAACTCCCCCTGCTATTTTAAATCGAAGGCTAGCGCTAAAGCCCTTTTTTTCCCCACTCAAGCATCCCCTGAGGAAAACTCTGAAAGTCCTGGGAAAGCCATGCACAGAGGCTGCCGTGACTAGAGGCCTTCTAGGCAGTGACATATAAAACTCTGAGGTCAGGGGGCACAGCAAGAGGAGGAATCAGCTTTGTTTCCGCTATGTGTTGCTGAAAGCTAAACCTTTATGGAACTTTTCTAGCTGCATTTTTGGCTATTTAGCTTTGAAAACAAAAGATTTATTTATTTTTTCCTATTCATCGCAGGTTTTGTCCTAAGTTGACAGCACTGACATAAGAAGGACCCTCCCTGTTCTGGGTTGGAGCTGTGTATGCTCCTTCAGCCATTGCTGCTTTAGTACAAATATTACATGATCTTTATGCGAAAGGAGGAAAACAAAAAAAATGATTGCACGAAGCCAATGTAAACACCCGTTACATCAATTCATTCTTCTAAATAAGAAAATTAAAACTCTCCCTGGCAAGCCAAATACGTCGATCAGAGCATGTATAGTACTAGATGATGTCCAGAAACGCAGCTGTGTGACTTCACGATGCACTCAGCTTCAGATCAAACCAGAGGAATATTCCCAAGGACACAGGGTGATACAGCCGGAGGTTGGCTTGCCTCCTAGATAACCCTGAGCAATGCTGAATAATTCTTTGAACTCAAAGCAATTTGCGATTGTGTTCAGAAATAACACACAGACTTGCCAAAATCCAAGAGTGTATCAGCAACCAACGTGTATTTTTCCAGTGCCTGTAATGATAAGCCGATGCAGAGTTTTGTTGTTTTCTCTTTGGGGCAGTGTTAGCACTTGTGGTGTGCTAGAGGATTTCCCATGCCAAGGACGCAATTCATGTCCTGAAGAGTGTGCAGTCAAGAATAATGTCTTAAAATCTTTGTCCTTTATCAAAGGATCTGGATAGACTTCAAAGAACATTATTATCCATATCTTACAGCTGGGAAAACTCAGGCGAGGAGGGACAACATGGCTTCCCCAGAGTGATCTGATGAGTTGGTGTCAGAACGGGAGTAAGATACTGTAGTTCCTGCCTGCTGCGGATGCCGCATATCATCATGCTACAAAGGTCAGTGCTGCGTGCTGTATGGACCAGATCTGATGTAGTGGTTGAGGAATTTGAATGAGAGGTGCTGCATACTGTTAACAAATGGGGGACTTGAGGCAGAGGATGGGACGCATTCAAGCTGATCAGATGTGTGTCTGGTGGTTGCTGGTGTGCAATAGCTAATGGCACAAAGCCCATGGTAGAATGGCAGTAAAGCTCACAGGACAGGCTCTGGGTGAGCATGGACAATAACCACATCTCAGCCTTTGGAAACAATGTCTGAGGACATTGCTAGGGTAGAGGGTGGGAATATGGTGAGTTTTGCAGCTTCTGGTCTGCTCACTCTGTACCTAGGAGTACACATTTGATCCAAATCAGCTGTGCCACCCAACTGAACTGGTGATATTTTTTCCCTGATCTACTCTGGAGAGATGATACCTGGTTCGTGTAAAGGCAGAGTGATGTGAATCAAAAGTACCTGATCCAGCATAAAGCTTGCTAACACAAAGATAAGCCTTCACAATTCTTTGAACAACTTAGAGCTTGAAGAGTAAACGCACATGAGATCAGCATCTTAGGTTAGGTGGCTGCAGTGAGCTTGGTCCAGAGCTCTAAAACCACATGTACTTCCATATTCTGAGAGTAATTCTGAGTATCCGACTGTGCTCAGAAAAAGAGATATTCAGGCAGAACTTGTCCTTTGTACTTGCAAGATCTGGATGGAGTGAATGGCTAATGCTAGTACAAAGAGATGTGTATGTTCTGCAGCAAGGTCTCAAGCAAAATTCTTGGTAAATCACAGAAGGTTTAAGAGGGTTTATCAAACTGCAATTGTCCTGCTCAAGACTTTTCCAAGGTGATGGCAGCAGTACAGTTCTTCCAGGACACAAGAATGAGAAGCAGCTGTAACAGCTGCAGGTAAAAACACATAGTAATTAGAGATACTTAATAGTTTCCTGGGTCCATTAAGTGCTTGCAACTGATATTTATTCTTGCTTTTCACCCTTCTTTGGAGGAACTGAGCTAAAGCTGACTAATCCAGTTGGTGGTGAACAAGATTGCAGTAGTGTTAGTTTTAACGGAGTTCCTTAGATGTGTGGAGCATGAGAATCAAGTCAGGTTACTCATTTCAAATGGAAGTGTTTGGCTATGGATACGTTTTGAAGACTGTGCTGCAAGAGAAAAACACAAAAAAACCAGAAAGATCAGAATGACTGTGAGTTTGAAACAGTTTATTCTAACTGTATGGAAAGAATGCAACAACTGTCTGTTCAGGAAACTACCCTCATGACAGTGTTTTATAAAGATATAAAATCAAGCAGTTAAACATTAAATGGGAGGCCCAAGTGCAAACTGAGGAATGTATTTTGAAATGGACTTGACCCTGGCAGAAGTTGTGAGAGATCAGAAGCACATCTTGAGAACTGGTTATTTCTCTCAGCTGAAGACTTTTCAGGAATCCTTCTACCTTCAGGCCAAGAGACCTTATTTATTCTACTAACAGATGCAGATATTCACCACTATGTCCTGTGGTATACTGACAATAATGGAGAATTTCCAACAGGCAGGTATGGCACCCTGGAGATCATGTAAAGTTGACTCCTGATCTCAAAGTTTTAGTTTTTCTGAAAGCATTACCTCACCTGGCTAAGCCTGGTACACTCGTCCATCACACTTATCCTCCCTTCAGAAGAGGATAGGATTGATGCTGAGACATCAGCAGTCAATATTATAGATGCAGTACTCTCTTCCCTGACATCATTCAGCTCTGGTTGTAGATGTCAGAGCCAAGGCTGGCCATGTTTTGGAGAGAGGGGCTGTCTCTGGACTGCTACACCCATAGGCTGTAGTGGCACTTGTACTCTTTGTGTATGAGTAGTTTCCTGTGGTGTATGTAGGAGCAGGATCCTTATTCCTACTTTTCCTCTGTTACTCCCCCCGTCTGCCCTGTTGGCTTCTGCACTCCATAAACTTATCAGGTGACATCTCTTCCTCTGCGGCATTCTTTATATACTTATCTAGGGATTTGAATAGCTCCCAGTTAGTGATTTCTGGCAGAACAATGTATGCCATTGATAGTACAGTCTATAGCCAGCTTGCCTTTCACATTCCTGTTTGACTTTTTAAACTTTGTTATTTCACAAATATTCAGTCTTGAAATTTTACACGCTTAAGGCACCTAAAAGAAAATTCTCCACTGGTAAAGTTGTCTAAACAAACTAGCCAAACCTTGAAAGGATATAATTTCCCTTGAAAGTGCATCCTCACAGATAATTGATAGCATAGCCATCTTTCAGACCAGATGGTTTCCTTTTGGATGCTTACACAGAATAAAGTATGAGGAGCAAAGTAGCCCTTATACCCTCAGAACAGAGCCTGCCATTGCTTCTTAGACTAAAATCCACATTCCAGAAGGGTATAAGCTAATAAAAAGAACCCGTGAATTTCACCTGATGATAATTAGCTTCATTACAAGAGAAAGGTAATTTCTATATATTGGTTGGTTCTTTCTCTAATATTTATTATTGTTTGATATTAAATATGTATATATGTGTACACACCTATTAGGCAACAAATATAGTGTTCCATAAGACATAAATATAAAGATATATTGCAATTTATACTTACATTTATCCCATGCTTTTCTTCATAGAGATTTGCAAAGGGTAAAATCTATCATGTCTTCCATGGAAAGGAAGCCACGTCTGGTGTGGAATTAACATGGTGTTTACAGTACTTCATAATCGTGTCTAAT
Source organism: Balearica regulorum gibbericeps (assembly GCF_011004875.1). Taxonomy (NCBI): domain Eukaryota; kingdom Metazoa; phylum Chordata; class Aves; order Gruiformes; family Gruidae; genus Balearica; species Balearica regulorum. The sequence continues at coordinate 13,450,224 of NC_046189.1, read as the reverse complement.
AGCTGAGGTTGGGCTAGTCCAGCCTTCCCTTTTGGGACCATTGTGCAGGTTGTAACAGTATAATAGTACTTGTCTTCTGTTTTGAGCATAGGAAGAAACATGACACCAGCCTCTTCTTCCTCCTCATGGAGAAGCTCTAAGTACTGAGCTGTTCACAGGCAAAGGGAACACTGTTCCTTTACTCCTGCGATGTGTACTATACGCTGCCCAAGCAGCGGTTCCCCCCTTTTCTTCTGGAAAGGTAACAGATGGGACCATCTTGGAGGATGGATGGTCTACAGGGTGGATTGTGCCAGTTAGGGTAGTGGTAGAGAAAGAAACTCTTAAGATACCAGGGGGATTTCAGGGATGCAGAGAGGAATCACCTGCATTGGCATGAGAATTTTAATGGCATTTTGACAGTTGTTTAAAAAAACCAAAACACTTTCTGAGTTTATCTGTGTATTGTGGAGGGAAAACACCATGTACTGAATCAGTGGCAGTCCAGCTGGGAAGTGTCTCAGAAATTGCTTGTTTGTGCTTTGGTGTGGGCAACCACAGGACTGTACACTTCTAAACTGATGAGAATAGGGGATTGTGAGATGAAGGAGAGGAAATTTGGGCAGAATAGGAAGGAAAACACCTGTTTTCTAAGAAGATAACACTCGGGCATCCATCACTGGGAATCATGATGGCTATACAAATCTTCTGCTTTTTGTCTCTCTTCCATGTGAGCAAATGGCAAAAGGGACAGCAGGACTGCAGGGATTGTTCTGCAGAGATGATAGGAATGATAAAACTTAAAGTTTGTGAAAGCAAAGCAGTGTAAGAGAGATTAATCTACTGTTCTTCTGGCAAGATTGGCATTAATACTAAATTCAGAGAGTGATATACCTAACGACCATACTAGATGCCCCTTATTTAAATTCTTCATCATGGTTCTGTACTTTTTAATTCTTTTTTAACTTCTACTACTCTTTTTGCTTCTAAGAAATTGCCTCATCAGAAGTAAGCAGTTGGACAGGTGATTCATGCAACACTCATCAGTATGTCCAGCCTGAGTAACATTATCTGATTCCTGGAAGCCTTATCCTTCCCATCTCCACGTTTTGTTCCACCCTTGTCTTACATTATGTTCAGCCTGGTAGCAGGCAAGGGCAGGGACCTTGCTGGGTCATGTTTTTGCAGTGCAAGAGGGCCCTGACCCTAATTTTTTAGCCTTTGGGGAACAGCATTGGTCAAAGTGGTTGTAACCCAGAGCCTGCTTACGGAACATGAGAAGAGTTTGTCCTTTGATGGAGAGTGCCTTGAGCAGGATAGTGACGGCTTTTGCATGGCGTTGTGTTTGTGGAGGGGCGGGGCTCTTCCAGGGAGCCTGGCTATGCCCGCAATTCCCTCTTGTGATTCCTGACCAGACACTTCCCCTAAGTACCAACTGCACTGGCAGGGCTTAGGCTGGGAGAGCACACGATGTGCCTTTGCAAAGGTTCAGCTGCCCCTTCATGTGCCCTTTTGGGCCCTGGGCTAGCCAGGCTTCAGGAAGGTCAGAGAGGAGAAGATCAGAAGATGAAAGGGTCTTTAGAGTAAAATCCTCTGCTGAGATGCAAGGCAGAATGACTTTGTCACTCAATTAGACTGGACTTTCAAAGCACAGGATGAAGTGTCGGATGCGGCAATGCAGCCCTTGTCAGCACAGCGTGTGGGAGGCAGCCCGGCAGAGGGGAGGGAAGTGAAGAAGGTTTGTTCAGCAGCTGGCACAGCAGCTGGGCCCTGCCAGCTCACATACAAGTTGCTTCGTGCCTATCAGTGACCAGCTTCTTCTCTGGCTGTGCCACTTGGTGCTCTGCTAAGTCTACTCTTCTTAGTTCTCCTTCCCTGGCACAAGGCTCATCAGCAGACCTGCGCCCTGAGAAAGCAAAGAGCCCAGGACCAGCATCAAGTTTTTTATGCAAAAGATTTTAAGACCTGCTCATATTAAGAGATTAACAAACAAGAGTTAGTGGCTTCTAAACTACATAGTGGCAAAATTGCTTTGAAAAGTAAACTAGCCTTAATTTATACAATTAAATCCCTATTAACTACTCTGTCCTTATTGAATACTTTGGCTTGGAGGCTGAGCTGTTTCATGCACCCTTCTGTCCAAATCAGCGAGCACGGGATGAACACCTATTGTGACCTGTGAAACTCAGAGCCTTGTGAGAGGAAATAGCTCCCTCATGAAATTCAAAGGCCTCTGTAACTGTGCAGGATGGATGTAAATAGGTGTGAGGGTCTCCTTCAGAGGCTTTCTAACCCAGGCTGCCCAGTCCTCCTGGCTGAAACATCAAATATCTTTTGTACACGTAACTAAGTCGTCTGTATAATTTGTGCTTTTCTGCGCCGTATGAACATTGCAAATGTGCGTGGTGGTTGAGATTTTCAAAAGTCACAGGAATTAAGACACACGTAATAGAGCTGGTGCCTAAATCCCTGAGACTGTGCAGAAAGGCAGTCACAAAAACTGTTAGGAGGATTGCAGTGAGAATGCCTTGGGCTAGGAGCTCAGTGTCATCCTAATTGGAAACTGAGAGATTTCACAAGCAGGGCTTCTGTTTGCAGCATTTTCGTGAATCCTAGTGTCATTTAACAGTCTCAGGATGACTCTGTAAACCACTGCTTATCACAGCCAGGTCCAAAAAGCTGTTCTGAGCTGCCAGGAATGGTTGGGTTTTATAGAGGTGATTTAGCCTGTTTCCTTCTACCTCATGTATCCTTCTTTCTCCTCAGCCCCACAGCACCTCTTGCCAGCATCAAACACTGTATTGGAGCCACTGCTGCAGTGCACCATCTTAAAGATTTCTCCCTCAAGAGTGGAGATCTGACTGCATTTCCAACTCTCTGTGCCACAGGGGAGCTGGAGCGTGCCTGAGCATCTATAGCTCAAGCAAAGAACATTGCTTTTACCTCTCTGTGTCTGGCGTGACTTGGTGCACCTGTACTATTCCCTTCCAGCCTCTCAGCCCCAAACAGTCACACTGCACATACATTAGTTTGAACCCAGACTTTGGTACCAGACATTTCTCTTGGCAGGGAAATCACAGTGTAGGGCGTGGAAGCCCTGCACCGTCCAGGCAGCCTGCCCTACTTAGCAAGGACCAGGACCACTTCATGAGATGTATAACAAAGAGAGTATAGCCTATGTGTCCTGGAAAGGATGCTCAAAACCAACCAGTTTTGGTTGGCTAGCTTTGTTGATACCATCCTTTTCATCTTCAGTATCCTCAATGCTACTGTAAGTGCTGTTACATGGCAGAGGCAATTGCACCCACTGCAGCTTCTTCAAAGCTGAGCATCAGGTTAGTTGCTGGAAGTCCTGAGTCTCAGCAACTCACTTGTGAGTAATCAGTGTGGAAAGCAAGGTTTTCCTATTTTGTCTCTTCTTAGGTTTTCCTACAGACCAGTTGCCATCAGAATACTGCAATCAGCCCAACATCCATCAGAAAGTGAGAACCTGTGTTGTTAGGTGGGAAAAAGAGCATCAGCTGCCCTCAGGAAGGGAGAACTGGTGTCAATTTATGGTTTGCTCTCAAAGGGCCTGACAAACATCTTGTTGAAACTGATGGCATTGATTATATTGAGTTCAGCTCCAACATAAAACTCTGAGAGCACTTTGCAGCATCTAATGATGGCTTCCTACACAACTACCTTGGAAACCCGATCTGCTTGCCTTCCAGCCCCATGCCAGTCCAGGTTGGCTTGTGTTTCTTTGTTTCTTTGTTCGCTAAAGCTCTTGTTGACTAAATCTTCTGGGACAAACACATAACTGGTGCTTAAATCCCCAGACAAAAGCAAGCACAGATGCCTTTTCTGCTTTGAAATATCCAAGGTCTTTCTCTGCATAGCAAGAATCCATGCCCTGAATGGACTCAGGGAGGGCAGAAAGGGACTTGCTGCCTGTGAGGCCTGGTTAATATGCCTCTGACTGGCTGGCTTTGTGCCTTCTCTTTAGCTCCTTGTGAATGAGAATGGCCTGCTGGCAGGTAGCCTGAGGGCTAGCTATGGCTAGCTATGAAAGGGTGAGCTGGGCAACAGGAGAAGGAATAAAAGTAGGAAGTAGCAGATGAGAAGAGGGGAAACCATTCTCATTGATGAGTGCTTTACTACTGAGACTACATCTGTGTGTAGAGCAGCCTTCTCTCTCTTTGTCTGCAGCAGATCCCTACAGCACCCATCATTCATCTAATTGATTCTCACCTTCTTGAAAGTTGCTCAGAGGGATGTTTGGGAGCCAGCCTTGCCTTGCTGGTTATTTTCTAAGTTCCCTAAGCACCTCAAGGCTGAACCACAGGTTCTGTATCTGAAGGCAAAGGGTTTTAGATGCCATGTGACAGTGGCATTGGCAGGACCCCGATCCTTCATACATGTTGCTGATCTGTTTTCTAGTTTGAGGAGCTCACAATTGTTTCATTTGCATGACACATGCTGTAGGAAGAATTTTCTGCTCTTTCTGACCAGCTGTTTGCTGCCAGACTCAGGTTTCTCAGATATTAGCCACAATTTTTAGAAGCTAACATTTGTTGCAGTGTCAAAGGTGAATGTTATAAATCAGAAATAGTGTCCTCAAATGGTGCATAATCTACTTCAGTACAGCAGGTAGCCTGCTTCCAGCTTCTGGAGTTTGCTTCATAAGCCCAGTCACTACTGCTAATTCATTTTATTTCTTTGAATATTTTTAGTGTGAAGGCAAAAGTCTATGGACTTACAGAAGCTCAGACTAGTTTGCAAAATATCTAATAGGTTTTCCAGGTGGCTTCTAAACCCATATTTAGAAGCTTTTCTCCTGTCTTACTCTGAAGCCATGAAGCATATGGAGTATGTTCAGCAGCTGACAATTACACTGAGATTTGGAAATAATAAGGGTAGAAGAAATAATCCACCAAGATGATGTAGCTCATGTCAAGGTAACATGGAGAAACACCCAATGGTCATTCAGTGTTAAGCATGAAGTCTAGCATGGTTCAGGCTGATTTAAAAAGAAAAAAAAGAAAAAAAAAGATAAAAATCATTCACTGAAAAGAATAAAAACAGAGGAAGTAGGAATTAGGTACCATCCAGCGCCCCATGTGTACTGTGAGGGGAAAAAAAAGTGAGCTGTGCCCGTGCTGGGCTGTCAGAGCCAGGGGCAGAGGGAAACCATGAGCTAAGCCTGTTGTTGGTGTTGATTTATCTGATTGATGGAAAATCAGCACAGCACTTGTAGCATGCATGGGAGCTGGCAAGGTAGTACATTTCCCTCAGCAAAATCAAAGGGGTCTTGGTCCCTTGGTACCTCACAGGATGCTTGTTCTCCTCTGCTTGGGGCACAGAGCACTGCGGAGGGTTTCTATGGCAGGGCTTCCAGCACCCATGACTGTAGGGAAAGGGCTGTATAGAGAGGGTGGGAAAGTGTCACTGGAAAGTCCTTGGTCCTTCTTGCCTGTTGCTGTTAAGTTTTTTAGTCTGAGGGGAGGTCTCAGGTATTTTATTTACAAGAAGTATTTCAGAGAGAATTTTCTGTGCTAATTGCCATGCTGTTTATTGACAGAGAGATGCAGGGTTATTACTTCACGCACTTTAAAACTGGTGGAGGGTGACAGGGTTTATGATTTAATCTGTAGCAAGTGTCTCTTTTGTTGGGGGTAGGTGAAATGTTACTATCATCTGTTCAAAGGTAGAATGACAGTCTTGTACTAGAACCCAGCTAACTGCCTCTCAGAAAAATGCTGATACCATCACACATGAGAACTGGATGAGATGAGACACTTTTCTTCCTGTTTCTGCAGTACACAGTGGAAGCTGCTGATATTTGATGAGCAGTAACAAGCTGCCCTACTGTGACACCCCACCAACGCCAATTGTTTATGCCAAGTCTGCGGAGCAACCAACGTGCTGAAGAGGCAGAGTCATGTTTAGCACAATGAGATCCAGGGACTTGGATATGTTGCAGTGTTAATTCCTGATATTGTTGTTGCTGATGAGAATTTATCTACAGTTTCAGAGAGGCAGAAAAGCTCACTCCTAAAAAAAGGAGAGTTAGAAAGCAATTGCTTCTACATAAGCTGATCCCATCAGTCTCCCCATGCCCCAGGTGTTCAGATCCAGGATACTAGGTTAGCCTTACCCTCAGTGTTGCAAATTACACCCAAATCTCCCTTATCCTCAGTAGCTTTATTGTTGATAACTGCTTCTGGAGAGTGCCGTCAAGATGCATTACCTTAATTCATGATTTGCCTTGCCTCCCTCAACCTCTCTCCTGTGTGCTCTGAAAGCCTCCCTGTTCTCTGCCGCACTCCAGCCCTGCCTGGTTGCGGTGCGGTCCCTGTACCCCAGCATCTCTCTGCCCAGCCCTCAGCCCAGGGGGCCCTGAAGGGTCAGTTCTGGGGTCGGGGGCTTTGTCCTGGCACAGGTTCACACTTGGGAACTGCTCAGTTGTTGCACGGGTTGGCTGTACGTGCACAGGGGCACAGCACAGGGATTGCAGATGACTGTAGATGATTCACAAGAATATGATCAGGGTGTTTTTCTGCTCTCGTATGAGAATTCATTACAAAGCTCCTAATGTTTTTCCATTTGGCAATTTAAGAGCATAAGTTTCTTGCATTATGCTGAAAAAGCCCCCCAGCATTTGTGAAGGAGGTGATCCTAGTGTTCCCAGGCTAAAGCCAGGTTACTGAGACCTTAGCCATGTGTGTTCCTCAGAGAGGAGAGTCAGGGATCTGCCTAAATGGGAGCAGCTTTCCTGGCTACATTTAAGGTAGATCCCAGTTTGTATGGATCTGCAACAAAGTTGAAGAGGTGTACTTGGGGATGAAAGCACCATGTGCCCTGGAGCCTGTGGCAGCACATCCTCCTTATCTGCATCACACACCCTGCCAGAAAAGGCTCACCTGCCCTTTCTGGGTCCACACACAGGTGTCTGTATCCTGGTGTCAGCCTGGCTTCTCTTTGGGTCCCTCTGGAGTAAAATGGGATGATACCTGCTTCAGAACTTCTCTTTGCTGAGTTTTTTACTCACTTTCCAGCTCCTTGTGTCCTTCCATGATGTCCCTGTACACTGTTGTCCCATTTCCCTCTGTTTCCTTCCACATCAGTGTTACTCATTCTCTGCTTCCCTCTGTCAGTGCTCCATATGCTCTCTTACTCCACAAGAAAAGGCTCAGCATAGCCTCCATGCTCTCCCCTCCCAAAGCTCTGTCTTTGGTCAGTAGAGAGTGACAGACCTAGTCAAACCTGATGAGCTAGAAAGCCGGGTGGCAGGGCCCAGTTGTCCCTGTAACAGTTGCAAAAACATCTGTACAACTTTATATTCATCCAAGAGATCAGAGGCCCTTCACTGCAAGCCTCGGAAGAACAAATTGACAAATACCTGAGCTGGAAGTGAACTCCCCCTGCGAGGAGGCAGGTTACAGTTTTAGAGGAGAGGGAAATTCAGAGTCATTAAATAGGAAAGGATCAACTCATCACGTGCCTTGGACTTTTTATGCAAACACAGCAGGAGAATAGAGTAACTGTGCCTTCCCTTCCCCCATACAAATAACTGGAGTCCTTATTTCAGCAAGTGACACACAGCACACAGCTATGTGACTCATTTTACAAGGCTTCTTGGTTTTAACTGTGACAAAATTCAGTGCCTGTAAAACTCTTGACTTTTTATTATCACCTTCAGAAAATGACACACCTCTTAATTTTCCTGTCGGTGGCCTCAGACTTTTCTGCTCGAGAACTGTCTTTCCTAGGACACTTTGTAGGATTTAAGGGATGGTCAAACAATCTCCAGATTACCCAGTCTGTGCAGTCCATGAACTTTAACAGTGCAGATATAATGAATGTATTTTACTATATCAACTTTTTGTGTCCTGAGCACTGTTAGAAAGGCAAGGAGTGCTTGTTCTAACAAGCAAGGAGTGCTATTCTGAACACTTCTGCAAACCAGCCCTGTCCTCAACATACTCTCTTGCCTTAGGCTTTCTCAAGGGGGAGTGGAGTGCTCCTCCTCTGCTTCTGTTTGATCCTCTTCTGACCAACAGTTCTCTGTCCTTCAGCTCTAATGTGGCTTTACCTTTCCCTAAACTGCAGGTGACCTTGTTTTAGTGTTTATATAGAGGCCCCCCCCCAAACCATTCATACTCTGAGGAATCGGGTTTTCTTCATGGCATCTCAAGTCTATGCTGTTCCTCACACGTGGCCTGAGACTGTCTGGGCAAGAGCAGCTGTCTGCCCTGCGCTTGCCATCCAGACCACGGGTCCCTTCTGAAGTGCTTGGGAGGGGAAAATTGGCCCTGGTCATGGCACAGGGGCTGCTAGTGTGGAGTCCATCTGTGTGAGACCACACCTGATTGTAAGCACTGACCTGGTACAAAACTTCAGGACACCTGCCTGACACTGGAGTCAGACCAGTCATTCTCTGGTTTTTAGTTTGTACAATGAAAACCATCACCATTAGGGTCCCAAGGAGCTTAAGCCTGAAGCTTTGCATTTGTTTTTATCATTTCAAGGGGCCACTCTACTATTCAATTTGTAGCAGGTCTCAGTGAAAACAGATGTTGGGATCAGTCATCCAAGACTGGGAATCCAGCTCTGGAGTCCTTACCCAAAGAAGAGTCTCACTGAGTCTACTGCGTAGCTGGCATTTTCTAATAGCCTATCTGTCCCTCTTATTCTCTATACCTAAGAACAGTTTCAAATAAATCAGTGGATTTTTTTTTTTTTAGTTTGGTATTGTGGCAAGCTAACAGTAGTGTAGGGAAACTGTATTATCCCAAAGGAAAAAGGCACTTTCATCTTTTAGTACACACTTCATTGTGGAAAAATAACTGAGTAAAAAAAAGGGCTATCTTTTGCATGGACCATTCTGTGCCTGATTTGCATCATGGCCTATGAACTCTTCTCTTCTGGCAGAACTGAGGAGGCAGGGAGATGCAACATGGCCTGGAAAGAAACAGCAAGAGGTAGAGGGGCAGGAACTTCTTAATCCATGTAATTGCCAAGCTAGTATATTATGTGAGTACCTCCTAAATTCTCTAATTTGGTGGCCTCTTCAGATGTGTCTGATCACTCTGTGTGACAGCAAAGAGAGGCAGAAACTGGTTTTAGGAGATTTTAAACAAGCAAGAGTTGCAGAGGGCGTTACTAAACTGTAGATTTCAATCAGTAATCCCCAGGAACATGAAGATCATTAGCTTTGGGGATTTCACCATAGTGTCACTGCAGAGGATTTATTCTGTTGAAGACCAGAAATACATGCAGGTGGAGAAAACATAGTTCTTACCCTCAGGAGTTCTCAGTGAGCTAAATCCAAGCTAGCCAGGGATGGGGGACACTTCTAGCAGAACTGTTGACACTGGCCTTGCTTTAATTTTATTCAAGGAGATCCTTTTCTGTGACAGATAGTTAAAGAGAAAAACCTCAGGAAACCCAAAGAGCTGAGGGTAATTTTGAGTGCTGTTGTCTGCTCAAGTGCAGCAGAATAACCAGCTGTTGCTTCTGCCTGGCATTTTAGAGAAAGACTCCCTGGAGATCAAAGAACAAAGTCTCTCTATATATACATATATATATATATATATGAGGGGGAGCAGAGAAGCTCCTAGCAAGGGAACAAGCCTCTTTTACCCCAGCAGAAGTTACTGCACTATGGTGTGTGATGCAGGAGCTCATGGAGAAGCTGCCCAGCATCAGCACTGTCAGTGCTATTTGCTCTCTGTGGCAGGGTCCCCCACCCCAGGCACAGGAGACCCACTCTGGGTCTCCCTCCATGTGGGCAGACACAGTACAAGGGAGAGGGTGGCTGTGGTGAAGTGTGCGTGTGTTATGAGTGGGTGTAATTTTGCTTTTTCTCCTCTGAAATAAAATTCACACTGTTAATTTCAGTATGAGCAGTTTTCCCAGCACCAGAAACATCCACTAGCTTTTTTCTCCCCTCTCTTTCCCCTGCCTCCCTTATTCACTATTTTCCCTCCAGACTCTGTATCCTCCCATTAACAAAGGAATAAAAATTCATCATCGCAGTTGTCTCACTACTGCTCTGCTGCTCAATGCTTAATATTCAAGCTGGAAAGCTAGTGATTTTAACTCAGAAATAGGAGAAGAATGACTTACACTGCAGATTTAGTAAAGCTTCTCTCTGCCTGCACTCCTCTCCTCCCGCTATGTGCACGAAAACTGTCTCAGATTTCACAGTGGTAATTTCTGCTCCTAATGTCAAATCCTGAAGGGCTCAGCTCCTGAAGTTGCTGGCGAGTCATCAAACACCCATAGGAGATTTGGCTGAGATTTGGTCCAGTGGGTGAAAGTGAAAGAAGGGAGAGTGATTATGGAAGTAAATAACATCCTGAGTGTGAAAACTTTTCATTTGCTTCCCATCAAATCATACTTATTTTGCCTGTAGAGGCTGTCTCTGGCACTGTCTTGTTTTACTGAGGTTTTTGGTACCCAAATATCATTGAAACTGGGAACACAGGGCAGAAAATTTGCATCAAAATCTCAACATCACACCTTAGTTCAGCCACATAAATACCATTGCACTTCTGTGGTGTTTTCTTTGCAGCAGACACATGTCCCAAGCTGTACCAGTGGGCAGGAAGATGGTATTGCGGCTGTGTCCACCATGGGATCTGGATTGGATCCCTAAGGCAGCCACAACTTAGTTACATTCAAACAGGGATTACATTCCTCTGTGTGACAGGGCATTGAACATAAGCTCCTGTAATAATTTTTTGGTGCTAATGTAATGATTTTTGGTTAGAGAATCCAAGAAGGAGAAGCATTTAAGCTGTAGCACATTGTTTTATGTGCAAGGAGTCCCTTAAATTGCCTAGAGGAGCCCATGCTAGGATGTTGTGCTGGCATAGTGGGGTGAGGATAGCTGTGTTTGTTCTGCAAGGCAAAAGGAATATGGCAGCCACGACACAGGTCACAAGTATCCTACTCTGGTGTCACTTTGTCTGGAGTAAATGAGGCCAGGGCAGTGGGGGGTTGTGTCTTTTAAAATAACGCAGAAAACTTCGGGGGAGTGTTCAGTGAAGACCTACATTAGTCTTTCCAACCGGTGCCCTGCAGCTTTTAATTAATCAGGTCCAATTATTCAACCTATATCCATTTGAATAGTGGATAATACTGGAAGGAATTCACTTTCAATGGGATTTATGGCCCCCTTCCCTTAAGTCATTTTCAGATAAGAGATTATAGATGTTATGAAGTCTGCACAGATCAGTGTGATCCAAGCAGCTATAATTCATCGCTGTTAATGCTGCAGTGTATTTATTCAGAGCAAAAATTGGAAATCAGGAGGAGAGGAGACAGTTACTCTTTTAATTAAGCAGGAGAAGAATCATTTATAATTATTTTGCCTTTAATTCAGAGAACAAACACAGCTGTTGTTTGAGGCTCTTAATCTGATTACTGAAGTGCTAGCCTTTTAGGCCAGAGTGAGCCAAGGAGACAGGCACTGCCCTGAACCAAGAGAAGGCAGTTCTCTTTTGCAAGGGACACTCAGGTAAGGAAAAGACTGGACTTGCTTCCAGGTTGTGATTAGACCCATGTGCTTCAGCTTGTTTCAAATGTGCTACTTTCTACCTTCTATTTAATGTATTCCTTGCTTGGCTCACACACCTGAGGTGAACTGGGAACCAGTCAACTGTGGGTTTGTGCTGCTGCAGGAGTGTTTCTGATGTGCTGGGAAAGTTCCCAAAGTCTTTTCTCACCTTGCATCCTCCACCTCCTGCCTCCTCTGTCAACTGCCAAAACATCACACTTGCTTAGTGACAGCAGAGGAGTCGAGGTAGTGTCCCATCTTGCACAGCTGATAGCGGTGTCTGGAAGCTCCAGGCAGGCTCAGGACCCCGTCACAGGAAGGGCTGTAAGAACCAGCCCTGCTCATGGGAAACCCTACACTGTTAAGAGACAAGGCAGCAAACATTGCTGTCTCACCCCAAATCTCCTCTTTCATCCTGTCCTCCTTGCAGGGATGAGTGCGTGAAAAGCTTTGACACCCACACAGGAACTGGGGCACTGGGGCAGCACTTTCTGGCTCTTAGAAACACAAGAGCTACTAAAGAATAATTTAAAAACTGTAACTGCCTTTCTGAAATGGGGTGGTATTATATTCCCTTTTATTCTCCTAATGGAAACATTAGTGACTGATCAGTTCAAATGAATTTGAATGTATAATCTGTTAATGTAGTTATATCCCATGGCAGCTGTCGGTTTGGAAAGGACGGCAGTACCCCGGCTTTCATTCATCTGTCTAGGGAAGTTCACTGGGATTCAGATATTTTCTACTATCCCCCTTCCTCTGTAGTAGACAAAAGTGGAAGAAATGTCCTTGAGTGCTGGTGATAACTTGCAAGGAACAGAGGTGATGAGCAGAAAATAGCACGATGAAAAGAGACTATAGGGGACGAATAACAACATATGTCCTATTTTGCTGCAGGGGCCTTCTGTTTAAAGCAAACTCTAGGGTTTGGATGTAGTATTGTTCTACCTATGCAACTGGATTTTCTTCCCTCTGTGCTTAGTCTTCAACAGCAGAGATCTCTCAGGTTTCAGAGTCTCTCTGTAATTAGAAAGAGCAGCTTAAAACCTGACTTCAAACGAGAAGCCACCAATCTGCTGTGTAAACAGAGAGATTGAGTGAGCTCCCGGGAGGGTCTTTAAAATATGTTCTCCTAAACCCCTGGGGGGCAGGAGCCAGATCGTGGAGGGGATGAAGCCCCTCATTGCTACCAAGCAATCACACACATTGGGGACATTAGAGAGCGTGGGGAGGAAGCTGCCCAGTGCAGCTGCACAGCATGTAGGTGCTTAGTTTAAGAGCATGGCTGTACCTTCTTTAATGCCAGATCCCTGCTCTCCTGCAGCCTCCCAAGGCTGCACAACTTTCGTCTGCATCAGGAGGGAGCCCAAATTGGTTTTTTGCATAGCACATGGTGCTGGCCTCTATCAGCTGCAGGGGAGAAGGAAGAGGTTTGGAAAATAATGTGATGTCTGATCCAGTATCAACTCTGCAAGGACAAAGTTCCCTCTTCATCATTTTTTGAGTAAATTTGAGCTGGCAAGTGACATCTCAGGTGTTTGAGATATATAGTGCTTCATACTGAACTGGCACTGGGCTCCCTCCTGCTGGGCCTGCCTTCGTGTAGAGCCAGCCCCAGTCCGAGTGGGGTGAGTGTAATGTGTCTGGATCCTGAAACAGCTTCGTGGCACAGACTGCAGGGGCCTTCCCCCAGCTGCTGCAAACAGCAGTAACACTGTGCACTGCCTTTGTATGGATATTGGGAACAGACTAAAGAGGTAGGCTGAGGTGTGAAAGTCTACCAGATCTTTGGCAGAGGATAAAGGAAATCTATGGAGGAAATCTATTGTCCCACACTACCTGTCTTATCCGTGCTAATTGCTGTTAGGGGATTTTAATGTTGGTATAAACAGGAATCTCTGGAATTCCCTGGTAAGCACATACAGCTGACGTGCTCTGGAAATTGCCAGTATAGCAGGTAAGCTGAGGTGCTACTGTTCATCAGAGCTCACTGAGACTTTGGCAAACCAAGAACGAATGAGATCAATTCCTGCTGGCCCTAACTCTCAGCGAAGACCAAGAAAGCTCCTGACAACTTAAGACCTGATCAGGGAGTGTATGATTGTGTAAAGGCACCTTTATCCCTATTTGTGTGCTGCCTCATTCTGGCTTAAATTGTTCATGAAGAGCCAGACTTAACATTGCAAACCCATCTGTACAGACTTCTTTACTTGCTTTTAAACATAGCCACTCTGAAAATACAAAGAGTAGACCTAGAGAAGGAAATTTTGCCTTCCTTAGGTCTTTCATTGCAAAGTCAGCTGACATTCTCCCCAGGACCTGTGCAAGCAGTGACCACGGTATGTTCGACCTTCATTTTCAAGGGGAAGAGCAGGCACCTTGCCAGGGCTGTCAGCCCTGCCCTGCCATCCACGCGGGTCACTGATTCTTCTCTCTCTTCTGCCTGTCTAGCACTCCCAGAACCCATGTGCTTTGTTAAATCCGCACAGGCTGTTTTGCAACATGGACCCAAAGTTTTGGAGCTCGTGGGAACAGGATAGGGTGTTTCTTTAATATAGAGAGGGAAGCACATCTTTGGCTACTGATACAGACTGGGAAGGACTCTCTTTTTGCTTCTCAGGGTCAGCATGGCAAGAAGCTAGCTAGCTACTTGCCCCCTTTGTCTTCCCCCCTTATTCTTTCATACTGCAGCCAGCTCTCCATCTGGTTATTGTATTGTGTGGTTAGGAGGCTCTACCAAACATTTCCCTGCAGCTGTGAATACCAGTTCTCCAAAGAGCAAGCAAAAGACCCTTGGAACATCCCATCCTTTGTGGGATGAATGGCAACAAAGAGGCAGTCAGCAGCACAATGAGACAAATCTCCCACTTCCCTGAAGCCTCCCATTCCTGGTAAAGACATGCAGGCCAAAATCAGTCTTGTTATCTTGGTCTAAATCCTGACAACCCTTGTGCAACATTTTGGGCAGCTGGCACAAAGGCATGTGCACTGTAGGAGCTAGTTCTGGAAGGGCTCTGTAGGAGCTAACCCTGCTGTATGGGACTGGATGAAATTTGAATCCCGGAAAGCCTGTGACGCAGGGAGCTGCGGGTTGCCGAGCAGCTCTCACAGTCCTTGCTGTGGCACTCCTGGGCTCTGCCTGCATGCTGGCGTGGCTGCCACTGAAACAAGAAGCAGAGAAGTGGAAAATCAGGCACAGCTTTGTTTGAACTACACATTTCCAGTCATTCTGGAAATGAATTCTCATACCTGGACTGCTGGCTGGCAGCATACCATGTACAGACAGTTGGAAATGAAATGCAATATTCTAGAGGGGGATGTATCTAAAGGTGCACAGTATTTAGTCATCTTGTGGGCTGTGTAGGTGGAAATACACAAGTGATACCAGAGAAAAAAGAGTTATGACTGTTCTCTTGGAGAAAAATTCCCCCAAACCAGCAAAGAGTAGCAATACGAGCAAGAAATCATGTGAGATTTGACCTGGATTAAAGAAGGCTTGTTAGCCTAAAGATGTCTTATGCCAAACAAAATGCCAAATCTTTAACTGGTGCAAATCAGCATACTCCATTGAGGTCAGCTGGCCCATAGTGATTTAATGGGAGAGAGACTTGAAAAGCTGTTGTGCTAAAGGAGATGGGAGTGTGATAGTAGACAGCAAATTGAATATCATGTGTGACTACAGCGTGTTATGGTAGCAAGAGAAAGCAGCTAATGAGATTCTTATCTATGTATGGGAAAGCATCAAATCATGGCTGAGGGAGGCCCTGGTTCCCTTCAGTGCCTCTGATGAGATCCCAAGCAAAATATACTGCATTTAGGTCTGGGTTGTATCACAGCAGAAAGGTATAGATATATCCAGGAGGATTCAGGGAGAGGCACCAAGATGTACTTACTGTAGGACTGGAGGCACTGATTGGCGAGGAAGGAGAAAAAAAATAAATAAATGCAACATAGATAACAAGGAGCCTGAGAAAACAAGATTACATGTGCCCATGTGCTTGCCAGGTGTGAGTTCCACAAGGGAGTGGAATAATGTAAGTGGCTATAACCAGGAGTAAGGAGATAAAATAAAACAGGATTGACACTAATATTAGGTCATTCCTCCCTAGGGTACCACACAGACAAATCTCTGGGGAGAGGGAAGTGCTTTTGCATGGTGTACTCAGCTGGAGAAAACATCCTTGACCCTAATCCCTTCCATGGTAATGGGTCCAAGTAACTGCTGCAGTAAGGTTTTGGGTTTCCCTGCTCTGTTCTTTTACCTCTCTGTTATGATAGATATTGGCAGTCTTACCCAGAGCACTTCCCTTCTTGCGCCACTTGGATCCTTAGCATACAAGTCTGGGCTGTGCAGGGAAGGGTCTTGCTTCAGCTGATCTCTCCTCCTCTATTGAGAAGCAGTGGTGCTGGGAAAGGGTAGCATTGGAGAGGAATGGGGGTAGGTGACTGCCATTAGCAGTCTGTTGGGAGAAAGTTGCCAGCAGTAGGGAAATAATGGTGTGTTGTGCATGTGATCCTTTGCCCTTTTGGCTGATGAAGGAGCCTCAATCAGTCCTGCCCCTCTGGGTAGGGGATGGGAGTGCACACTGGGCCCTCTGTTAATAGCTGGGAAGAAATTCAAGCAGTCAGCACCACCTCCAACACAGGCAGCCCCTCAGTCAGTGGAATAAGGCATGAGTTTCTCAACTGTAATGAGCTTGTTTTTCCATGAGATTACTGTAATAAGCTGTAATGAACAAAGAGCTGCAGGATACAGAGTGAGCGGGTGATAGAATGGCAGATGAAATTCCATGTTGATAAATGTAGAAGTAACGTGGGGAAAAACAATGATAAGTGGATGTGTACGTACTTTAGCTATTACCACCCAGAAGGGAGATCTGGAGCCATCCTGGGGAGGAAAACTGTGCAGCATCAGTCAAACTGGAGGTGGGGGGAGGGAATGGTTGGGAAAGGAGCTGGCAGCAAAACAGAAAACATCATTATACTGCTGTATAAATCCATGGTGCATATATGTCTTGAATGCTGCATGCAGTCTTGGTCCCCCAGAGAGGATGTAGTGGAATGAGAAAAAGTGTGGCAGTGCTGGCAGGAGTCCTGCAGTGTGACAGAGGCGTCTGGCTGGGAGTGAGAGGCAGGGACAGAGCTGGGAGCAGCTGCAGGGTGAAACTTGGAAAGGCCATGGGTTAGGAGTGACAAGCATAGAGGCAACAGGTATGAAATGACTCTCTTATGAAGGAAGACTAAGCAGGCTCTTCAGCGTGGAAAGGTGACAGCTGAGGGGGTTACGCTAGAGATCCATCAAGTCATGCGACGTGAGTAAGGAATGATTATTCACTATTTATCACAGCATGGAAGGTAGGGGGCAGGAAACAAAGTTATCAGGAAAAGTTTTAAAGGAAAGTGAGAAGAATTGCTTCTTCATCGATGCATGGCCAAACCTGGAGCTCATTGGCACAGGATGCAAATCAGTGCATTACAGATTATAGATGAGTTCAAAGGTTTTGGAAAACTCATGAAAGTAAAGTCTAAAAAGGGATGCTAAACTCAGGGATGCTCATGCAACCTCCAGCTCAGGAAGTTTCTATGCTCCAGATGGCAGGAAATTGGGAGAATCTCCATCCTGTCCCTCTCCTGTGTTTTGCTGTAAGCTGCCACATTGGCTACTGCCAGATAGGATGCAGAAGAAGATGGACTTTAAGTCCAAGGCAGGTATGGCAGAGGCTGTGTTACAGGTCTAGCTGTGGCTAGATGAGTGCAGACTCCACGTCCTCCAGGAAGCAAGGCCACACTTGGCAATTAATGTACTCGTTCCTGTGACTGATGCTCTTTCATCACAGTCTTACTCCAGGGAAGGGTTAGCTGTTCAGGAGCATGTGAGATTAATTCCTAACAAAGAATTGTCCAACCATTTCCTTTAGGGGAGCAGCCACAAGAAGATAGACCTTTGTTCTGCATCACTGACTGCTTTAGGTCATCCCCAGAGATGGATTTAAAGCAAAACCTCTTGAACCCTCTTGAACTTTAAGGAAACTCATTCCTGGATTTCCATCTGGCTCAAAAGCTCCACAAGGGGCTGAGATTCAAACACCTCTGAACTGAGGGGAAGTCTGGAGCCAGATCCACAGCTGTAGCTCGAGGCCATCCTGAGCTTTTCATGTTAACTTTCTTTGAGAGCACCAGCTCCGTTCCGCACGGTGCAGCTGGGCCACAGGCCATGCGGCAGATAGAGCGAGAGGAATTCCTCTCACACACCACTCACACAGAAAATTTACCTTCAGCTAAACTACATTAAGAAGGCTTCATTATATTGGACAGCTGTTTACTCTGCTGAAGAGTGTGAGGAGGCCTTCTTTTCTGCTTTTCCAGGACTTTCATCTCCCCTCTCTTTCAGGAAAAGTAGGTGTAATAAGATTTAAAGCTCTGCCATGTAATTGTCATGAAGTTTATATCCCATGATTCCTGTTTGTGAGCAGAAATAAATTAAGCACCTGGATAAGCCCTCTCTCTCTCCCCTCTCCTGAGCACCCAATGTGATGAGAAAACTGCTGAGAAACAACCACAATTAACGATGGGGTCACATTTAGTTCAGCACCATCGGCTGGTTAATTGGCTGATTCCATTACAGTTCCCCTTATCTGTGTGCCAGCGTAGCTTCTAACAAGCCGCTTGCTGGGTAATTAATCCTGTCCAGGGTTTAGATCCTGAAGCTGGGTCTGCTTTAAGGGACTGTGCCATTACGAAGTGCTTCCTCTGCTAGCAAGGCTGCTTCATTCAGAGCTCCTTGCAGAGCCCAACTCTGGGTCTGGCTGGCAGAGGGGACATGGGGAGACACTGCTTTCCTGGAGGAAAGCCGGCCTTTAGTTTTCTGAAAAGAACCTAGACCCTGTATTCAGTTTCCTCCTTGTTCCTGATGCTGTGTGACAGATCAGTAGCAAGGCAATGCCTTGAGGAGTTAACCCCCTCTGTGCAAATGCAGATAATTTTAATGAACAAAACCATAATGAGATATAATGATCTCTGCTAAAAAATTGAAATAATAAATTTAGAAAGTAACCAAACTGAGATCTGATCAACAGAAAGAAAGAGCAAAAGGAAAATTAAGATGGAGAATCATTCTCCAGCTGGACACTGGCTTGGTGGGAAGGGCCAGGCTTGAGGGTTCATGCACAGGGAAGAGCAGACACTGGCAGAGACAGTACAGGCAGCTGGTGGCCAGGGAGGTCTGTCACTTCTGTCACTGTTGTGCCTCCTGCCACAGGCTGCCAGGTGGGCTTTTGGGGGTGAGGTGTACCCTTGTTTGTCCTGGTGAATGGACAGGACAGAAGTGCACATTTTATATACTTTAATCTAAAACAGTCCTTTCTGGGTTCTCAGATAAGCTGTAACTGAGGAAGCATTTACCTTGGCCTTCCCTAGGCTGCGATGTGCCAGGGTGTGTGCCAGACAGCCAACAGGACATATGCCCAAGGTGATTAAGGCAAGAAAATTAAGCATGATGGAGGAGAATGATTGGAAACATTAATTTGTGTAGCCTCTATCTACTGATTTCTCATGTAAATACTTCTAAAAATGAGTGCATGGAAAGTAGGTCACTTTGGAATAACATCCTTGGAAGCAGGGATGTTGGAGATGCACATGGAGAAGGCATAATGCCAGAATTACCAGGGATGTAGGCAATTGGATGCTTTGCGCAGTGGGGAAAGGGGAGAAGTGCTTGTATTTTTACCACCCATTCTCAGTCTGCTCTCGTTTTTAGGAGGAGATTGGTTACCTCCAGCTTTTCTCATGGAAAACTTTCCTGTATCAGGTGCTCTCAGCCCTTGCTTTAACTTGGCATCAGTCAGATGTGAAAGTAACCCAGCAGTTGTTAACAAAGTCACGCACATTGTTTTTACTGCTGAAAGCTGAAAAAGAAAGGAGATGATCTCAGAGATAGCAAGATGTAAATCAAATGGGACTTAATGAGATGAATCTTGAGGTATTCTTCAAAGCCCATTTGCAGCTTGGCCAGTGCAGGAACAGCGTGCTCCTCATGAGCTCAGGGACCTCTGCGTGAGTTCTCCCAGCTGAGCTGGGTTTTGCTTCAGCCAACATGCTGGTGGGCTTGAAGAGTGCGAGGCAGGTACCCGCTCTGAAGCAGACATCAGAGCAGAAAGAAAAGACATTTACCTCCTAGCCAAACAGGACATGAAAGGCTTTGTTAGCTGGGTTACCTGGACCACCAGGAGACAGTGGGGACCCAACACAAATTCCTAATTGTGAAGGTCTATTGTAGCGTACATCAATGCACAAAAATCTCATTGTGAATCATTTCATAAATCAAATTTGGATGTTGTTCTGCAAACTTGTCTGCACCTATCAATTCAGGCAAGTGAAACAAACACAGAAGAGGCATGTGATAACAGAGAGATACGGGTGATGAGAAGGGATTGCTTTAAAAAGTGGTGCCCCTGGAGGAGCTGGGGAAGGCTTTGTGGCTTGAAAGTGGGGACTGTGCTGAGGAGGGGAGATCAGCATGATAAAGACAGAAGAGCTGAAAGGACACAATGGGAGCTAGGGAGCAGGAAGGGGAAGGCACCGAATGGGGCATAGGGTCAGCAGTTGAAGTCTTGAAGAGGAAGGACAGATGGAGGGGAGAGAGGGAAGATGTGACACTTGTAATGAAGCAGAGGAAGGCAACTTACTAGTGAGGTTTGCGTGAACTAGAAAGCAGGGAGAGATGAGTTTACATGGCAGTAGTGAAAGGAAGAGATGGACACGCCTGTTCAGTTTATTCTGCTCACAATCAGTAGCTGAGAAATCTTAACAGTGTAAGCAACCCTTGATTAAGAGAACAACGGAATTATGAAAGAAAGAGAATGCCTTCAGACACTTGTGACCAAGAGAAGTAGTGCCTACTGCTCTGTGTCGTGTCTTCCTGTGGGGCTACTGGCAGGCAGCACAGTTGATCAAAGAGTTGGATGATTTTTCCTCTGTGATCACTGGTGTCAGAAAGGAAAGGTGTTAGGAATTTCGTAGCCCGTGCTCTTCTAGCATAGGTTATCATTTTGTTTCTGGTTCCTGACTAATAAGCAGGAATGCTGGAGTGTGATGCACTGTCTTCCCTTGAAATGCATGCTCGTTTGACAAGTCTCCTTTTTGGCCTGGAGAGCTGCTCCCCTGTTTTCCTGTCCTGCTGTGGTTTAGCTAACCAGCTTTCGGCATACCTGCTCCTTTTGGGGACAGAGAACTCTGGACACCCGCAGCTCTCTGATGCGGCCCAACCCCTTAACATGGCGCTCCCAACCTTGCAGCAAGGAGGGCCTATTCCAGAAGAACTTTGCCAGGTTGCTGCTACCTTCATTTTTGCTGGCTGCACACTGATTTTCACCTGCATTACTGCATTAGGGGGATTCTTGCACTTCTGACTGTACAGCTATGCCGCTTTGCAGCTTCAGTTATGGTTGTGTTGGGGATATTCCCATTTCATACAACTTTGGAGCTCAGGATTTGTGGGGGCTGAACACTTTTGAAGAAAATTATCTGAGGAAGGCAAGAAGCACTCCAATATGTCAAAGAACAGACTGGGACTTTTGATGTATTTGGTACCATGTTTTCAAACTGCTGCCTGCTGGGAGCCACATCCATCTGTCTTTTGTTTTTTCTTCCTCCAGAAGTATGTACTAAGTACCATCTGATTTGCTTAGAAAGAATGAAACAACCACTGTTCAAGGGAAAAGCTAATGCAATTCAGGTCATCCTAACTTCAATGGATAAGACACCAGAAGGCTTTGATATTATTACTGAGAATATTAGAATTGGTGAAGCTTTAAATACAGCATTTAGAACCTTGGGAGGTTGTTCAGCCTGAGTGGTAATAGGGTTGATGCAGGAAAATCCTGAGAGTATCAAAACAGAAGTTAGGAGTTTGGTGGTGGTGTTATTATTATTATTAAAACCAGGCTGCCTTTACACAGGTACCAATGAGAAATCATGCTGTTTTTCCTGTACAACTGTATTGCCCACAAGCATCTTGAATATCAAATACAATCTGTTGAAATCTGTAGTCCCAATGTTCTGCCAGAAGGGAATATATATATATAAATTTTTTTTCCCTGCTTCTTCAGGAGCCCAGTGTTAGCCAATGCAATTCTCCTTGAGAGGCAAGAATTTTAAAGGACCAGGCCCACATATTTGTGATACCATCCATGGAAACTAGCTTTTCTAACAGACCAGTGCTCAAATCTATTATTTGTATCTGTGAATGCATTGTGGCTTCTGTGTGGTTGTTAGGGGTTTTTTGTTTGTTTTCTAGTGAACTTAGCTAACATGCAGTTTCTGTTGATCTGCTTGTGCTGTGGAAGGTTTGAATTCTATGGTGTTGCCTGTACATTAGAAATAATGTGCACACATTTTAACCAGATACTGTGCTGCCTTGTGAGAGTCGGAGAAGTCCCTGACTGTCTCAGATGAGATCATTTGTGTTCTGTGGAGTGCCAGCAGGAAGATGCATCAGACCTCTTCTGCTTGCCTTTTTCCGTAGGTTTGCTCTGTGCATCCTTTCTGAGACAGTCTGAGTATGCTGTTTATGGATGTGATTTTTTACTACCAAAACAGTAATGCTATCACTAGTCCTACTTAGATGTGCTGATACTAATAAGTCTCGTATTAGTAAAAACGTATTTTCCTCCAATAAGGAAGGTTTTGTCAAAATAAGGAAACTTTTAAACTGTTTTCATGCAAGGAAGAAGAAAGGGATGGAAGAAGGGAGAGATGTGTTGCTTTAGCTACACTGGTCTAGTTAAAGTAGCACCATTTTTGTGTGTGGACAAGAGCTTAGGAAATGTGCAGGTCTTAGTCTGGGGGACAGGACTTTAAAGCAGTCATTGAAGTCTAGTGTCAGTTTTCAAGGCTGAAGAATATTATTTTATTTAGGCTTCCAGACCAGCCTTGCTCCAGGAATGCACTTAGGTTGTTTTTAAAGCAAACATGAAATCAATAGCCTGGTGTTCTGCTCTGCTATTTCTTGCCAGAGCCTAAGGACCACACATGGGCTTTCCCTCCTCTTCGTCACACTGCCAGGCATGCTCTCGGATAGCGGTGGGCAGTTCTTATGGATGAATGCAGAGAGGTTCCAAATGGCCAAACACACATCGGACATCTGGGCAGTTTTTGCTGCAAAGTATTTTCCGTCGGGCTTCCCTCCAGATATTGCCGTGAAAGGACCAACTCACACCACCCTGTCACAGATTTTATCCAGCCTCTGACTTCAGTGGGAGTTTTATCTGAGTGAAGCTCAAATAGGAGTCTGTCAGCTTACCTCACCATTTATAATGTTCCTGGTGGAACCCAGGGCTGCGGTTTTCATTTTGTCCCTGGCGAATACCAGCCCAGAGAGCAATGGAGCACTGTGCCTTCCTGCACATCACTCTGGTGGTGGGCCTCAGCTCACACTTGCCTGGACCCTTGCTAGACTTATTTGTCTCCATCTCGTGCTGGTCACAGGGGCTTCACCTAGAGTGGCAGATTCTGAAAGCTCACCCATGCAGGATCAACTTGCAGCTGGGTACCCTGACTCCAGCAGCCTACATCCTCTCAAGGTAAATAACCTCTGGCCAGCTACTAACCTCTCCTGAGCCAGTGACCCAGAGGCGAACGCTCCTTCGGCTCTCGGCAGCTCCCTTGAGCCAGGCTAGCTCCTGTCCTCCTGCAGGGCTTGAAGTTTAACCGTGTGGTACCAAGGCAGGTCTCCAGTTAAAAATGAAAACACACATCAGCAAAGAGGAGAAAAACAGGCTGAAATTGGAAGTGACCATTTCGTGTTTGATGTTATTCAGAGAAGCCTGTTCTTCATTTAGGACATTAATAGTTGTAACAGAAGCTGTAATATTTCAACAACAGTGGTGATTAGGAGCAAAGAGGCAGCTAATCTCCATCTAAAAAGAGCTAACTAGCCCGTCCTTTAGCCCCCACCGCACTGTCACATTTAAATACCATGAATATTCACTGCTTGGCACCCAGCTGGCAGCTGAGCTGTTTTGACACAAAAACCTTCAAACTCAAAGAGTTTTTAATCAGTCTGCAAGAGAGAGAAGAAGAAAGTGAGAGAAAGAAATAGGAACAGAGAAAATGAATCAATGAGTTCAACAGAGAGGGGGGTACCCGAATCCAGTTAACCCCTTCCCTGCTCTGCAGCCACAAGCGCTGCCTCTCTGCAGCTCTGCGGCCCTGCAGCCCTCTCCCAGGCTGCAGGGGATGAAGAAGAGGCACCCCATCCCTCCTGGGCGCCCCATTCCTCCTGGGTGCTTCATCCCACCCTGGAGCCCCATACCCGCTGGCATCCCATCCCACCTCAGTGCCCACTCCCCCTGGCTGCCCCATTTCCTGCGGCTGCCCCATTCACCCTGGCTTCCCCATCCCACCCTGATGCCCCTTGCACCGAGCACCCCACCCCACCCCACCCGCCTTCCATACTTACAATGCATCCTCTCCGGCTGTCTTTGCTTGTTTCCTGGTGCAGGGCTTTTCTCCTCTCACCCTTGGCTGTGGTTGTGCCTGGTTACCAATATGCTTCTGTTACAGGCAGTACAGTTTCACTCACAATATGTGATGTGCTTTAGAGCAGCCAGTCTTTGCCTGCAAAGAGTTTTCATCTCAGAAGGAGGTTTGGCAGTGTTAACAGCTGCCCTCTCCAATATCCTTATTGGAGTCTCAGAGTTGCCTACAGCCCACACAACCCCTTTGCTTCAGTTTTTGGAGCAGGATGAACCATGCAGCTGCAAACAGAAAATCTTGCCTTGTTCTGGAAGAAAGAACCCCACAATACTCTGAAGGCCCAAGTTTCACCAGCACTGTGGATCTAGGCACTGACAGATCATCCAGCAGTCCCCATTTAACCTGGATCAGTCCTGCACATAACTGCATTTCTGTCAAGCTAGCCCGAGCACACAACACAGAGTTTGTGCAACTTCATGCTGTTATGCCAGCTTTAGGCTGGTTGTGGTGGACATTTTATACCTGATTTGGCAGGAAAGTAGAGTGGCATAGGCAGATGACTCCTGGTTACTGCAATGCCTTGCCATATAAAACTGACTTGGCTAAATTTCCTAAATGTGTTTAACTTGGTGGAGTGAGTTTATGCTGGATCCATGCTTCATGTCGTATGGCTGTGGCATTTTTGATCTAGTACTGGGAACCACAAAGTCAGATTTATTTTATAATCAAACCGCAGCCTAAGTCTTGAAACTTTGTGGCCCAGACTGCAGACCTCAATCACATGTGGGGAATCTACACTTGCACCTCAGCTGGCTGCGTGTTCAGGGCACAGCGGGGACTTTTCTAACCTGCTGTGTCTTCAGTTAGTCTGTCGTGCGCTTCAATTACACATAAGGTTGTCTCATCTGCCTTCAACACCGAGATGCACCTCAAAAGCCAATGTCCTCGTTCCCTTAAGGAAAACCCATGGAGATGTGAAGTACAGAAGCTTGGGATTGATTTAGGCAGATTATTATGGCCATTGCAAAGGATACTAGTGTCCAGGAGGGATCTAAATGAGGTGGTATTATGCAGATCTTCAGAGGCAGGCCACTGCTGAGGGGAGGCATTGCAGATGGAAACGAGAAGGCGGTTGCTGGAAATACAGGCCAGTGAGGAAAATAAGCAGCTAGCACTGGAGGAGTGAAGTGGGTAGCTGCACGCTATTGGCAGCGTAACAGAAGATCTGATGGGTGAATAAAAAAGAGCAGGGTCAGAGCGGAGCTTGGTGTGATGGAAAGGGTGCCACGGTGGAGGGTTGAGAGAGCGCAATGTGGTGGCAATGCTGTGTGAGTCAGATCCGCGCTACTCTG
The DNA here is from genome assembly GCF_011004875.1 of Balearica regulorum gibbericeps. Lineage (NCBI taxonomy): Eukaryota > Metazoa > Chordata > Aves > Gruiformes > Gruidae > Balearica > Balearica regulorum. The sequence goes on along the minus strand of NC_046189.1, from coordinate 13,424,871 downwards.
ATCTGTCTGGGCTGGAGGTGGAGTATTATGGATGTCAGGGAAAGACCACAAGGAGAAATTAATGTAACCAAGATGGGAGATGAGAGTTTGGGAGCAGGTTTTTCCTGTGTGGGTTCCCCAAATCTGAAGCTAGTCTAAGATTTATTAGGAGTAACTGAAGCTGTGGTGACTTTTACTGAATAGTGTGGAACTCCTTTGGGAGGAAGAAGCAGAAAGATTTGGGTTCCACAATTCATTAGTGCTCTCAAGATCCTGTGATGCTCTCCAGACTCAGAGATCTCACCCAGCACTTTAAAATTTACAAGCATGCACACAATAGCCAAATGTGCTTTGTAATCTATTCCCAGGCAGCAGCCAAAGTGGCTTTTGCATAGATTGGTACTTACTCTATTCAAGTTGATAATTATTTTGAATGGAATACTCCCCATGAAGCATGCCTGGAACGGCATCAAACCCTATGGGCTGTGGGAGGCACATCCATCAGCTGTTCGCTGGGATGTACTCTGGAAAGGCTCACAGCTGGATAGGAGGATCCATTTTCCTATACACTTAAATGAGAAAATAGCATGTGCTTTTCTTCAGCCTCTTCTTGCCAACATCTGGCCACTACTTACAATGAATTTGCACAGTTGCTGTGAACTATATCTGGGCATGCTTCCTTTGCCTGTGGAAAAATGTGGGAATCTAATCATCCAGTACAAAAACAAGGTGTTCCAGCTAATATGTGTCTCGAAGACCCTGAGGACATGGATTTGGAATGTTTTAGAGGAGGCGGATCAAAAGTATTTTACTCGACATTCACCTACAGTTTTCTGTTGCCTGACTCCATCATATTTACATATAGTTAACACGTTCTGTATTAGGTAGGGAAAATCTAGGCTGAGCAGCAGGTAGCAGAGGTGTAGAACCGGCAGCACTCACTCACCTGAGTCTACCCTCTCTCCCCAGCCTGTCAGGAGGGGAGCATGGTGCTGTTGTGGTGGTGCTTTGGGGGTGAGGGGGCTCAGATTAGACATAAAACAGAAGTTGTGGCCATCTGTGGTCATTAAAATTCCATGACACCTTTTGGTACTGAAGTGGTTGGTGCTAAAACTAGCCCACTTGCAACACGGCAGACAAGCCTCGTGCAGCCCGGAGAGAGGCTGCTTCGTGAGGTTTGCCGGGTGCATTTTCAGCCTGCATGGAGCAAGGGGCAGAGCCCCACACTGCCTGCCCAGAAGTCACTAATCCCAGAGCCAGGAGCAGCGTAGCTACATCCCTGTGACCAGAAAACATGCTGAGAAGGACAGAGCTAAGTACGCAGTGTGCAGCATGCTAATAACACAGCTCTGTTGTTCCTGCAACCGGATTTGCTCTCACTTGGTGGTGCTGGATGGTGCCACATGCGCAGACAAGTCTATTTGCGGGAGATCCTGAGGATCCTTGCAGTGAGCTGTGCTTTGAAAGGTATCCTGACCCTCCAGGGCTATATAAAATGAAATAGGAAGGGTCTCAAGCTCTTGTAGGTTGCGGAGAAATCTAAACTTGGGGTGAAAGTAAAGGCCCTACAGAAAATGAAGTCTAAATGGGTAGAAAGAGGTGATGGCAGTGGCGACCTTTACTGACTGACAGCTTACAGACCCCGTCCTCAGCACTTGCTCTCATCCCTGAGTTGTCCTGCTGTGCAGTGACCCAGAGCAGGAACCAATCCAGCTGAAAAATAAACATTTTTTTCCCCTTGGGCTGCTTTTTATTTGGATCAGTTCTCTGGTCTCATTCACCATGTGCTACACAGACAGCATGCTGGCAGAGCTGATGTTGCAGGGCATGGGCGAGGAAGCAATGGGAAGGGAAGCAGGATTGCTTAAACTGACTTAAGCAGCCCTGTTGTCAAAAATTCAACCACAGCCTGATACCAGAGCCTGCCTGGAGTGCTCTCCTTGGCATCAGGGCTGGCCTGCAGTTTGCACAGAAGAGAGGAGGGAGACAAATACCTCTCTTAGAAAAGCTGCAGAAATTCTCAAGTGATCAGGGAAAATCATCCCAAAATGCTGCCACTGGGACTCTGCGGTTGATGCATAAGGATGCTGCAACCTTGTGAAACTTACTGGTGCCGCATCCAAATCAGGTAGAACAACAGTAGCACTTTATGTCTTGGTTCCTTCCTGTCTATCCCAGCTCTCTTGCAGAATCATTTCTTTTCTATCCTCTTCTGGGAGAGAAGAAAAATCTGGTGATTCCCTTCACCCCTTCCTTGGCACATCCTGTGTACCAGGGAGCTTGCTCAACGCTCCTGGTATTGCCCTCTGTGTTAGGAAGGCGTTGTGTCTGCACCCCAAGGGAAGAGCTGCTTGGTCTGGCGTCATTGGTGGAACCCCCATAACACCATCCTGTGACAGCCACTGCCCAAGGGGTGAGCGCAGCTGCCCTGAATGCTGCACACCCTTTCTGTCAATGGCTGCTGTATTTCATCTCTGTGCTGCTGCTTCCCAGGCAGCATGTGATCCTCTGTGGTATGCTCCGGCTTCTACAGGGAATGGGTTAACACTATGAAATAGTCTTTTTATGGAACCTCTTGGCAACGCAGAAAACTTTCCCATTGCCAGTGTGTTCTTTTTATTCAACAATTTGTTCCCAGAAAGCAACCCATTTAACCAGATTTTCTCTATTAAGGGGCTTCAGCTGCATGTGTTGTTTTTTGAGCTTATTCGGTGTGCTGTAAACTGCAAAACAGTGCCTTACAATAGATTTGTCTGAGGGAACTGAAGTGTGTACTGCTGTGATTCTGCCTGCTGTGGGAGCTCCTTGAAAGCCAGATGTCACATTCAAAGAGTTATCTGTGTTTACAAACACATGGTCACACATACTCAACACTTTCAGCAATCACCAAACTAAAGTTCAAATCCTGCAGGTTTGCTTCTCTACTCACCTGCCCTGCACCCAGCCAGAGCAAAAGAAGAAAGTTTCCAGAACTTGAACGGGATCATCTCTTTTATTTAGATGAGGAAAAAAAGACATTACAGCTTGCAGAGGGCTGAATTTAACTTCCCAACTGGGGCCTCTCATCTGTAAGTTCTTGCAGACAGAAAAACACCAACTGCTAGCAAGATAATCCAATTTCCCTTCTCTCGCACTCTGAGGAAGGCTGCGTACCCCCCCACGCCATGCTGGGTTTCAGTCTGGCGAGAACTTCTCCCGACCACTATACCACTGGCAAGATCCATATCAAAGCTTCAGCCCCCCCAGGGTTCATTAGAAGGCATTTATTTCTGCATATTCCAGGGGGTGGGGGAGGCAGATAACTTTATTCACAATGCAAATAGGCTGCCCTTACTTTCAACCCTTCCTTCAAACTGGGAGATATTAAAAAAACATGAGCTCTTCTAAAATAATAAATACATTAATTCTGCTGCATGATATATTGCTGGTGCCTCCAGAAAAGTGCCCTGGCACCATTTGATGGGAAAAGCCAGTGAAATCTGTTAACTCTGCTCTTGCCCTTGCTCCTTGAAATGCTGTTAGAAGTTCAGTCAGGTGGGCCGAACTCATATTAGAGCACTGGGCTCATTTAAGAAAGATTGTTAGCAGGTAGTTTTGCACAACAGGACTAAGATGCTTCAAGGGATGAGGGAAAGTCAACCCAATTCTCTCTGCAAATTTGAAGGCCTAGTCTGTGATTTACTAATGGGGAGCAGTGAGTTATTAAGCTCATCACAATGCAGCATCCTGCTCCCCTAGTCCAGAGGGAGCCAGTTATTAATAAATCAGAACCCAGTGCTAAGCTACAGGGATAAAAGGATCTACATTAATATGAAAATATTAATATCTGGAAGAGCAGATTATCATCTAAATGGGTTAGAATGAGATAGCACCATTGTTTAGAAGAAATGGCTTGCTTCAAATCTCATTAGAGCTGTAATCATACTAGCAATGGAAGAAAACTTCAGACCCTTGAAAGTGCTTTGGATGCTTGGTGAATGTGGCAGTCACGCTGGGGAGTTCAAACATCTGCCCAAGGCTTGCCTTTCCTCCTCGGTGTGAGCTGGAGGATTCGCCTGAAGGAAACAGAGGCCCCAGGTATTACCAAAAGGGATGATATGGCTGTTCCTTCTGAAGGGCGTGCGGCTCACGGAAGCACTGTGTTCCTCGCTGAGATGGGCATTGCCCAGAGACACCCATGACTGGGGACAAGCTTCTCTGCTCCACATCCTTCCAAAGCTTTATCCAGAGCCACAGGGGAGGTGAGAGGAAATCTGTGAGATGAGGCTATGTTCTCCCTCCCTCGCTGGTGCAAATGGAAGGTGGCTCCGTATAGCAGTGCCTGCTGTCAAGGGGCAGAACGAGAGGAGGTCGTATTCAGGGGCTGTTTCCTCCCAAGCCAGGGCCCCAGGGCAGCCCCTTCAGGGACATCTCCTCCAGGCACTGTCTGGCATGGAGTGGCTGGCTCTCACTGCTCACAGCGTGCTTCCCTCCAGGCCTGGCCAGTTTTTCTTCACTTGTACTAAGTCAAGCAGAATCTGCCCTGGCAGGGGCTGTGGTGCAGCCTGGTGCATACAGGCAGCTACCTGAAAACATGGGGACAGCTAGCGACCTGTCTAACTTTGTTCATTTTCACCAACTGCAGGATGCAGGTTCGTGCAGCTTAGCCCACAGCTTACCAGCATCAGCACGGGGACTACTTACCTAGGAGGAGACCTGTGCAACAGCATTGTGTTTAGCTCACAAGAATTGTACCCAGACTTCATCATGGGGATAGCTGGCCTTAGCAGTACTTGATTTTATCACATGGTGATAAAATCAAGGGCCCTGTTCAGTGGCCTAGAATCTTTTCATCCTTTATATTTTAAATCCAGTCAAAAAATCAAACGCCCTGAGATTTCACTAGCAGAGAAGTTTCTGCAAAGAAAATGCAACAACCATTCCCAACGAGAAGGCCGAAGCCAAAGTAGACTGTGTTGCTCAGAGCTGTTATTTTCCTTTGGCACCTTGTGGCACTTCCAGTGTTAGTCACCAAACTAAACTTTCCAGCACATCCTCCAGGGAAGTGCCCAGTCAGGCCAGTGGTCTAGCTCGTGCTTGCTTCATCGCAGACCCAGAAAGACCTGCATATCATAAATAAAGATGTTACAAACTACGGCCCAACTGCCTTGGGGAGGCTGGTGAGTAGAGTTTAATCTACGCAAGATATGAAGGACCTTTCATAACACGTGGTTTTGACTTTCACAAATATTGAGACTATTCTTTGCATTAATGACAAAGTGGAATAAACATGCCCCGTTTTCCTGGATAATGCCCCTCTGGAGTTTCACTGGGACCAAGGCGGATCTGGCATTTAAACTAAAGAAATCCCTGTTTAGTGTGTGGGAGTCTCTGGAGAGGCCACAGATCTGCATTGCAGCTGTGAAATACAGCATCTCCTCTGTTGCTTATCAGAGATCTATGCTTCTCCTGGGAAAATTTTGCCCAAAGGATTCAGCCCTTGCCAAATTTTCAACTGGATTTTGTTTGTTTATTTTAAATTTCTTTTTAAACATCTCAAACCAACAAACTTAAAAAATGCTCTAAATCTATCAACTTGAGTTAATCCCTAAAATAAAATAATAAAAAAATTTAATTCCTCCAGGCTGCCAACTTCTAAGACTTAGTCTAAAATGGATTTAAATGACTGAAATTCTAAACCCTGAAAAAAATGGAGTTTAATTGAAAAGAATCAATGTTTTTCTTTTCTCCTGTGGTATTGCACCTGTTCATGGCATCTGATTCACCTGAATTTTAAAATGGTTCATATCAAACAGGCATGTGTGTGTAAAATGCTGGTCTTCTGACCTTTGTGCCCACTTTGCAGTGCCAGGGAATGCAGGTACCTGAGGAGCGAGTCACCCAGAGCCAGCTCTGCCTCATCTCCTCCCCAGTCAGTCCTCTAGGAGAGCTTTCCCCACATCTGTGCTCTCCTCCTTCGTCATGTCTATATTCCTTTATCATGCAAAAAAATCAGGGCAGGGATGGAGCCAGATATTTTATGTCCAGAACAACTTCTAATTTTTTCCAAGGTTTCTGCTATGCTGAAAGGCAGAGTTTTCATATGATCCTACATGGACCCTGGAGGTGGTGTCTGGCTATGAATGCAGCTACATCTTCCTCAGCTTCAGGGGCGCTCCAAGCAAGTGGGTCGGCTGGGCTCTATAAATAGAGTGTGGTAATCCATACTCCAGTTTATAGAGAGGGATGGTAGAAAACACACAGCTACAATCTGTTCAGGGAATTTGTTAATATTAGAACCTCAGGGAGCAGCTCTGCTTACTTCATAGACATCTGTTTGTTGAAAATCTCAGTTCAATAAACAATTTTCTCAGGCTCAGCATCTGTTTGTTGGAAATATCAGTTCAATAAACAATTTTTTCAGCCTCAGTATCTCAGCAGTACAGGCATTACAGATGAGGATGATATTACAGGCCTTTCCAGTCCTACTGCAGAGTTGTTCTCCCCAGTACAGAGGTGTAGGTCCACAGATTTTTCTCATGCTGCACTTTATATAGACATGTGCAGCAGATGAAACGCTTGGGCATCAGCAATCATAATGAAGCCCCCAAAGTGAAACCTCAAAAAAGTACACTTCCCAAGGACCCCAGTCCTCCAGATAAGGCTCATATTGAACTCTAGAGGCATTAGATGATCTTCTAGTATATCTCGGCAATAAATATGTTTGTCCTGGAAATAGCTTCAACTGCATATTTTGAATGAAACCTCTTTGCTTTGGAGAGAGCTAATGGTCAAATAGATATTTGACCATTTGGTTGGTATTGGTCCCATGTCATCATCTGGGATCCTGCTGAATGTTGGTAACATACAGACCTGTCCGATGTAATGTATAGTCAAGACTGGAGAATCCCAAGTTTCTGCCTGTTTCTGGGGCCTATCCAGGGAATACGGTATTCACTGAGGAGGATGGTAAAGGGGAACAACCCTCTAACATAAACTGGATTCTGATGTTTGTATCTGTATCCAAGCTGTTGCAGAGTATACAATGGCTATTGTCTTTGAAGAGCTTTGCTACCTGTCTCATTACCCTGGAAAAAACTTTGGGATATTAAACAGAGAACAATCAATCCCACTATCAGCAAATAACCCTCTAGGAAATAAATGCAGTAAAAGAGTTATACTTGTCTTAGCAGATGTTGCTTGTTGATATAATCTCAAATTCAGACGTTATTGCATTTGAAGAAGTTTTCTGGAACTATTCAGAGAACACGCATGTGATGGGGTAAATGGGTGGAATATGATTTAGCTTTAAAAGATCTGGCTCTGTAACAGTACATATCTCTAAAAAATATATTTCATATTATGACCATCTGGATGAATGTCTTGCTATGATACAGCAGCATCACGGTACTGTATGCCTTGAAGGCAATGCTAAATTCAGACCCTGGCTCCAGCTAAAAGACTCAGGATGTCATGACATGCTGTTCAGGGCCAGCTTGCTGCAGAGGAAAGCAAAATTCAGGGCTGGATCCAGACCCAGAGTCCCCTTTCTCCTGCTGCTGGGAGCACTAGTTTTGCCCTACTTGTTTGACTAGGAATGAATGGGACGTTTGGTTTTCTTCCAGACCGGTTGTACTTTGCCTCATTATAAACTTCACCATGTACTGTCCTTTCCCCTGCCTTATCTCCCCATCTCCTTCAAGTGCAACGCTGGAATGCAAGAGGGGTGCTTTTGCTGGGAGCTGTTCTGAGCTGAGAGAGACAGGCAAAAATGACCCTTTCTCCTGCTTGGTGTTTCAAAGAGCTTCCGCTGGCAGGGAGGGGATGTGTTGAGAACGTGTGAGAGAAAACACTGAAAAGGGAGAAAAAGCACAAAAAGGGAGGGGGGAAAAAGTACAGCAAGGAAGCTAGAGACAAACTTCAAGTTGTGGATTATTTCTCACCCAGGCTCTAATTAGGAAGCCTCTTATGAGACTGTGAAGCTGTCAGGCTGCCAAATGTCAGCGTGTTTATCAGAGATCAGGCGAGTCTCCCGTCTGCAGCAGCCACAGTTTGGTGCCATGATTCTCCTGGGTCCTTCCAGCGTGTGTGACTCACATTTGGCACTGGCACCTCCGGGGGCTTTGAGGTGCAGTGAAGGAGTTTCCTTCTCCCTTAAGAATCCAGAAATAAACCTTTTCCTGGGATCTGGCCTCTTCATCGTGGTTCTGCACAGAGAGGGTTAACCATAGGGTGCAGAGCCCCCTCGCCAGTATGTGACTCAGATTCCCAGGGAAATCCCCAGCTTATCTGATGGAGCCTGTTAGTCTGCTAATTGAATAAGCTCCTATTAAAAGTGCAATGTTTTTTAATGACTGCTAACAAAGGGCCAGATTCTGATCTGATCTTTTAGCTTGGGATCGTGTTTTTTTTTTTGCTGATGGTCTGGCCCTTCCCCCTAATTGCAGCCATGAGGGGTGGGAAGGAGGCAGCCTCCCCAGCTCCACCGGCTCGCTCAAGAGCGTGGAGCTGAAACCAAAGCACCAGCTCTAGGGCTTTCCTGGTGCAAGTGAGATACCAGCTGGGCATCAAACTTCTGTTTTAATGAGCCAAGACGCCATGAAGTGTACTAGGCAGGAAGCTTGTAATGGGGATCTTTAGGAACAGGGAGAAGGCTGCATTGCAGCCAGCAGAGGAGAGCATTTGTTGGGAGACTACCAAGGACTCCGTGTAACATAATTGCTGCAAATACCTAATACGCCATCCAAGCCGTTCTCTGAGTAATTAACTTTCCCAGTGTTGAAATCAGGTTGATTTGTTGATTCTGCATATAAGATGTTGTCTGTGTCTGCATAGGAAAAATGCTGTGTATGCCTTTGCATATGCACATTCAAACCTTAATTTTAATTAAAATTATGTGCATTATATCGGTATCTCTTGTTCTCTATGGGAATTGACTTTGAGAAGGTATTTGCCTAATAGGAAAAGAAAAAAATGTGGTTAGCATTTAAAGTGAATTTAGTTGGGTTCCAGGGTACTTCTGAAGGAGAGCGTAACAGCTCTGATTTCAGCAAGGCTCCAGCCGCCCCGGGGTGGGGTTGAGCTCTCTGGCATGACCCTGTGACCACACTTGCTTTCCTTGTCTCACCTGAAACTCCCAGTGGGTTCCTCAAGCCTATGTGACATCAGAGCCAAGAAGAGTTTTCTAATATAACTATAAGGAGACTTTATTTTGTTTTTTCTGGCTAGCTGGGAATGAGATCTGGCCACCTTCACCCCCACGTGTCACCACACCCACTCAGTTCCTTTGTGTGTTCCTTTTGTTTTTCTCCTAGGAAAGTTTCTATTAAAATGCGGGAGCTTCTTTTCCAAGGTCCCACGTATTCACACTGACACTGAGCTGCTGCTTTAAAAGTTTCATAAGCAAACCATAAGTGGTGTTTTTTTCCCCCACAATAACAATAGCGATGTGTCAAAAATCTCAAGCTCCTGTTATCAGAGGCAGAGTCTAAAACCTGTTTCTCAGCCTGTTTCCTATTCCCCACTCCTGAGTTGTCAGATGCAGTGACATGGCTCCATCACACCACGACTAGCAGTCCCAACAAACAGAAAATGATTTCCAACTGGCAAACACGCTGTTTACTTTCCAGAAAAATTGCAGTTTCCCATCTGACAGCTGATCAAGGGATCTCCTGCTGCTGTCAGCATGAAGAAGTGTTTAAACACAGGGATGGAAGTTTAAACATTTTCTCATTATCACAGAATAAAAAAAAAAAAATTAAAAAATAATAAAAAAATAAAGGCATTGAGACTCTCCGACCACCTGCTGTGCCAGTAATGAAGCGGTGTCACATGACCAGCCGGTGAGGACTTTTATCTCTGCCCCAATATCATTACTGAAGTGACACCTGTCACATGACCCGCATCAGGGCTTTCATCTGGGCTCCCCAAATGCAGTGCTGGCTTGTGAGGGGGATTCGCCTGGCGCTTCCCCACCCCCACCCCCCCTTTAAAGAGCATTGCCCACTTGCACCGTTACAGACAGGGGTTTGCAAGCATTAAAGCCCTCAGGTATTTTCTTGGGGATATGTAATTTGGCCAACAAACTTGCTCTGGGCTGAAGTAAAACAGAATCTTGGCCTGGGAAAGAAGTTATTTCATTTACTTCAAGATGTTTTCAAAGCAAATATTTAAGTCTGCTGTTAAACTCTCTTTACATAAAAGAGGATGTTAAAGGATTTCTCCAAAATCTCAGATTTGTTTTTAATTTTTTAGTAGGTGGTGAGAAGAAACAGTTTGATGACCCTCGAGCACAATGATCTCCATTTACGTGCACTTCATAAACTCTCACCTGCTTTACCAAGGCATCCTACCCCTGCCAAAAGAAAGTCTTTTCTGGAAAAAAGGAAAGGTCAGTCCTGCACCTCTCTGCCAATGTCTCGGATTTTTTGTGAGGTCTTCAAAAGCAAACATCTAGATTTGAGATGGGCCCACATACGTGACTGCAGTACTGAGCACTCACTCACCAGAATCCATTCAGTTATTACCTCAATACAGAACATCAAACATCCAGATCTGACAGGGGATGACCACCCACACAAACTAGATATGAGCAGGTTGGAGATAAGAAAGCCTGAACTTCATGGCTTTTTCCTGCTCCTCCTTTCCCACTCCACTCTCAGCCATGCATGAAGTTTGGTACTTCCCTGCCCCCTTCATAATCTGATTCAGCTCACTAAAACAATGAAAAACTAATTCAACAAAAGAGTTAATAGTTTTCCACTTGTTTAGTGAGTTAAATCAGCTCATGAAGGGCTTAGAAAAGTGCCAGAGAGCAAAAGAGAGAAAGACTCTGAAGCTTGAAGCAGGGAGGGAAAAGGGGGAAGCAGGACCGCCTTTTTGGGTGGCACTAGTACATGAATTCAGATGTTTCTTGTTACCTACTCTTCCTGACTCATTACAACACTACGTCCATTTTCCCTGAGAGCTGTTGCCCCTGAGATTGTGCAGGCCAGGGGATGGAAAATCTACTGAGGTCAGTATTCCTGGTATAAATAGCACTCCTGTTAGTTTGGGAGGGGAATGGTTCTGGGGCAACTTCTCTCTCTGATCTGGCATTTTTAAGGCATTGGGCTTCCAATGTTGAGTTTATGAATGGAATAGTGCTGGGTTGCAGCACATCCTTTTGCCAGGATCTTCCTGGCTTTCCACCCCTCCAGATACAGAGCTAGAAGGTATCATTTGACCCTTTGGCAATAGCATAAGAGCTTTGGCCATTATGGGGTAGCAGCTATGTAAAAGAGCAAAGCCATTCTCTCTGTGGCTCCAGGGCAGAAGAAATTTACAACTGATGTTTTGGATAGACACCCAGAGGAAAGTGATTCAGTTCCCATCATTAGATCCCTCATTGCCCATGCATAACAAATCCTTTCATTTAACATATCTTGAGCATTTAGTGGCTCCCAAGTGGGAGCAGACATCCAGCCATAACTATCCCATGGTAGGCATTAGCAATTCTGCTTCTTCGCTGCTCTTAGTCCAGCCATCTCCAAGAGTGCAAAAGGAATGCAGAACCCCCCTAGCCCAACTTGGCATCATTTACAGCTGTTCTGAACATGCGTATGACAACGCAGCATAACTCAGAAGCGGAGAGCTATCTTCTACCTATGCAGCCAGCCATCCACTTTAGAAAAGCTGCTTATTTGTACCAGTTCTTAGAAGCTTTTGCAATGCAACAGCCAGTGCCAGTGTGCTTAAGAACTATTGTTTTTCTTCCGAAGAGGTTCCAAATGCCCATCTCTCCACAAACAAACCTGCACATGGGAGGCTGAAACACGCCTAAGTAGAACTCAGTAGGATACTCTAGTCTGATCTTGCTTATACTGCTGTGAGGTCACTGTAATATTATTCCAGATTCACTGCAGAGCAAATGAAAGGCAGAAGGTCCTAATATTGAGACAAAATTCTCTTCAGTATTGCAAAGGGAGGTCAGGCATTCACACTTACTTTGAGAGTGGCTGGTGTTTGGGAGATCTGGGTCCACGCAATCTAGAGGTGGAAAGACTTTTGGGACATAGCTTGCCTTTTCATCAAGGCAGAGAACTTTAAGGACTGACATATAACATAAGGAATACCTCTTGTCCTCTTAATCGAGCAGTGCCTGCAGATAGTCTGTGTGCTCTTTTATATAGCTAATCTATACATTCCTGCAATTATGTCTATAGCAAGGACAAAGGGAAACATAAACAGTTTTGCGGCTTCCTGCCCAGATCTACAGTGTTTGGTTAGCAAACAACGGACTGGGGTGGGGCTGGAGATGTAGCTCCCTTCCACTAAAATGTCACCTTCCAGCTGTTTCTATGGCTGGCACCCATTTCTCTGGTGTTTCCCCATAGCTCCATGACTGGTTTTGTTCCAGTGCCTCAATGCTCTGCATAATTCTTGCTCAGAGAAGTTCTCCCAGTCATGCCAGTGACACTACTCAGATGAATAAGAAGTATTCAAGGTTTGCATGCCTGCACCTTAATAATTTATCTTTGTCTTCCTTTTCTTCCCAGATCTGCTGTGAAGTTACACCAAGGTTTCAGGTTTCTCATGTCCCAGAGCTGAGAAAAAGTATCCCAGATAACTGAAACCAAGTGGAGTAGTACATGAACACTGTAAGTTACTTGCTTTCGTGATTCTTCCAGGAAGAATTCTATGAGAAATTTCACAGTAACTGTAGTTGGGAAAGACCTCTGAGATTTCCCCATGTATCCTGATCAGCACTCACCTCAGATTAGCTTTCCTTCTCATAGCCTGTCAGCAGCCCTGAGATCAAGGAGATTAAAACACCCTGGTAACTCATTAATGAGCCAGGACTCTTTGCAACAGCTGGACCAAAAATGGCCTGTGTTTGGCTGCATCTTAATTCTGTGCCATCTCCCCTCTGCTCATCAACACCTGTACACATTTGGGACCCAGTATAAGACAACCCCTGAATTCAGCTCTAAGCAACCAGTCTGCAATGCACATGTCTAATGCTCTGCTGGTGTGAAACCAGTATGCTGGTAATCCTGTTAGTAGTGGCAGAAGCTCCCTCAAGGAAATTATAACAAATAGTCTTAAACAATTCCTTTTGTTGACAACTTTATCCAAGAAACCATCTTCCCTGGAGACTTCACTCAACTTTTGACTAATCCCCTCCTTCCCTCAGGAGCTCTTTTGTTGAAGGAGATTGTAGGCAAACCCCAGGAATGACAGGTCTCTGTAAGCCTTGGATCAGCCTCTACATTCTTTCAATTGTTAGTCCCCATCTGTCCTGTTTGTATATCGATCTTCTGGTCCAGGGATCTCTCTATTAAGTGACACATGGCTGAGTTTATTCTGCAAGTCCAGTGTCCAGACTGTGCTGTTACATCTTCGTTGCCAAGTCAATCTTTCTGACATTGCTTTCTGAAAAACAAAAGGCAGGACATCTGCACAATTTCATTCTCTTCTACTGAAAGGTGATTTCTAAAAATACCAACCACCCCCGCCCCCGACCAAACTCTGTCCTTGTTTTATACTCTCAAAGATTTTGCTTCATTTTGTCAATATCAAGAGTTATTTCAAAGGCCCTTGGTGTAATGGAGGGTAGAATCTGTCCCCGTTGCAAAGGAATTCTGTTAGGATAAAAATCCATGGCCTAAGTCCTGAATCAAAAGGAGAAATAAATCCTATTTACAAATATTCTGCAGGGCTAGTGACTTCAGTTACTTTTTTTATTAAGAGTTGGTTTAAAACAAGGTCTAATCTTCCTGTAGATTCAACTACACTTAGCTAGTACAGTAGCACATACATATAAAAGGCACTGCATTATTTATCTGCATTTTGAGAGGCAGCATGCAAACGGAAGCAAATTCCCATGATCCATATGTTCCTCCTCAGCAGGTAGAGGGAAAGAGGTGGAATAGGGTAGAAAATAGATGGAGCATTGGCATGTAGTGTATATCACCCTGGGATAGGCGCCTGGCACTCTCTCTTCCCTTCCTGAAACCAGAAGGAGAACAATGAGGAGACTGTGGTCACGTTTTGTCCCTTGCTGTGTCACTCAGGGTCCATGGATTCATGATTGAGCCTGGTATGTTTAGTTTTTTGGTTTTGTCTATTTTTGTAACAACTCAGGTTGGCCAACCAAGGAAGGCTGGCCAGTTTCCTTATGTTCCCAGGAAATACCATTCTCTCATAGGAAATGCCTATCTACCTCTGATTAGATTTGAAAAAGCACACAGAACCCCCAGCTTTCCATTGGTAGCCTATTAAAATGGCAAAAAAAATTACTGTTTCATTTATAACCTTGCTTGTATGTCTGAATCCAGGTGCCTTTTTAAAAAGACAATTAATAATATGAGCACCATCACTTATAGAATGTTTTCCTTTAATGAAGTGCAGAAGAAAACTTTAGACAACATTTAAGCTTGTTTAGTATGTTTTGTAAGCAGCTTAAAAAAATGGGACACAATCACTTTGAGGCCAGGTTAACATAAAAAAAAAAAGAAAATGTTTAAGAGTATCTCCTGCTATTGTCATAGTTTGACTATTTTAAATTATGTATTTGTGAAATACTATCAAAATCAGTTAAAACTGGCCAAATCCAAGTTCATTGAACACTGAAGCACGAATGCCGTCCTCAAGCGAGTTGTCCCAGAAGCCTTAGTGGAACTGACAACCAGCTTTTTTGGCAGGATTAGTTCCTCTCTGATCACAGAGGGGGAACAGCCACCCTGTCTGCACTTAGCTGAGCAGGTGAGCAGGGAATGTATTCAAGCTGCCTCCAAAACTCAATCTGGTCACAGGGCTGGCAGTGTCAGGTCCTTCTCAAAAGGACTTGAGGCTCTCGTGTTTGCCTGCTGTTGTCTACATGATGAGGGCAGATGGGGTAGAAAGAGGCTGTGAGACCAGGCGCTGAGTGCTGGGACCTGACCCTATAGCAGGTACAGGCCATCCACATGCATCTGAAAGCAGACGGGAAGCTCAGGTTTGCCCTGCTATCACAGCTAGGTTGCCTCTTAGCTTGGCAGACAATAAGATAGTCAAACTAATTTGGCCTCAAGATCAGTTTCCAGGTCTGCCCTGCAAGCACAGACCCAGCCGGTGACACTGACGGGGCACGTGCTGTTAACAAATGCACAAAGTAAACAAAGAGACAGGATATAATAAAAGGATATTTTCCGGTAATTTCTTTCAATAACAGTGATTGTAAGTGATCTTTTGGTCTTCTGTAACAAAAAGGAGATGAAAAATGTTGATGCTGAAGCATCATTTTGAGGCATGTCATATTAAAATAATGATTAATTAAACCCAAGGATGTTATGAGCTAAGGCGATTTTGCCTAACTCTGCTCCGGTTCCACTGCATGTGAAATCAAAACAAGTAAGCTCAATAGACAAGCACAAAGGTGAACAAAGCAATTTGGTCGGTTTAAGCAATGGGGAAATGAAGCAATATTTTGACTGGGGAAGCATCAGTGGAAAGGGCACTGGTCTGAGACTTGGGAATATGACGAAACAAACCCAAACTTCCCACTAAGCATTGTGTGTTGGGGGCCATTGGCTTGCTGATCTCTTCTCTCTGAATGTGAGATTTCCCACTGTGTCCTCAGCCTGGGATGTGGTCATCCAGCCCTGGGTATCAGTTCTGTTTTCCCGCCTTCTAGTAGACAAAGGAATTCATGCGCTAAGGATGATGGCAGCAGCATTGACAGTGGGAACTACGGGCTTACCCAATAATTAGTCAATCATCCCTGCTTTCTACCAAAACTTGCTTGAACCTCCTGAGAGATGGCCTTTTCTATATGAAGCAAACAGGTCACAGATTTCAGGTTGCAGCCTCACTCCTGGAACTGTGAGCACTGATTGTCCTGTGGAAAAATCAGATTAAAGAGAAAGCTGCAAAATGGTCCTTTTCCTTCCTGTGCTACTTTCCTAATGCTCTCCTGTGACATTAGCCACAATATAAACTAATTCAGGATCCTATTTCTCACAGCTCTGTTCCTTCTGATTTTTTTGGAAAATGATTTCTTTAATCTAGGCACCCTTCTCTAGAAATCTCATGTACGGTTTCTTTTCTTTTTTCTTTTTCTTTTTCTTGGAGCAACCAGCAAAATATTATCTGGTAGAATAGTGGTAGGAATGCAACCCGTTAATCAAAAGGATTCAAATGGATCTACGCACTGCCAAGCTCTCTCCTTCCCACCCAGTGGAGGGGGAAAAAAGAAAAAGAAAAAAGAGATAGAGCGAAGGCACGGAGCTTCTCTCCTTCAGCAATCTCACAAATGCAAAACCTTCCACTCCAGTGACTCCTCATTAACTTACCAAATCTGACAGTCTAATTATCGTAGCTGCTTCATGCTTAGAATAAATAAATACTAAAGTGGGTGTTTAAAGAAATTGAGCAGTGAAATTCAGTCATCTAGACAGTCAATAGAGAGAGAGTTTATTTTAAATTTTTATATTCTTATGTATTTATATCATTTTAGGAAAGATAATGAGATAGTTGTCTTTCAGGCTAATTGAGTTCCTAGGCTGATGGTTGCTTGCTGTCACAATCTCAAACTTAGCTTTAACTTTTGTGCCTTAGAAATCTGATCACTACATCCCCATTTGCTCTTTTCTGCTGATAACTGGGTGAAGGCAAAAGTGCACCTGAGGATGGGAAACGACTACATGGGAGTTCCAGCCTGGATGTCTTTCACAGCAAACAAGACAACTAAATCTTCTCAGATTTGCATTTAAGAGTGTTAAAGGGAAAGTTGAAGTTAAAGACACCTCAGCTATAACTTACAGTTGGACAAAATACAGAAAAATGTCTGCTAACCTCTGATGCAATAGCATCTGCCTTCATGAAGGGTATTAACAGCACTCCCCCCCAAGAGCAGTTCATCTCCCTGAACAATAAGACCTTTATAGAGATTCTTTGGCCTGAGATCAATGGGAGTCAGAGCATTTGATCCATGTCTGTAGGACTTTGTTTCCACAAGTCATGTGGGCCAAACTTTGCGCCAGTTGTGTTTTGCTCACACCCCAGCTCGTGCTCTTGCAAAAGCACAGCTGGCGCAAAGTTTGGCCCCTTGTCTCTGAAAAGTTGAATAGTGCGCTGTTTTAGGAGAAGCAGTACAGTGTCATCACCACCTGGCACGCTGGTTTTGAATTGCAGGGGAGAGGTGACAATCAGAGACCAACTGTACCCAAAAGGAGCAAGTCCTTCCTAGTCAAAGCCAGGATCACATCCACACAAAACACTATCCTCCTCACGGAGCACAAATTGGACTTGATGACTAACTGCTATGCCGATGGTATACCCAGGGCCAAATGTCTCCTGAACTGTGAGAAAGCTCTGTACTGAGCCTGGACACCGGTGCGGAGGGGATAGGATCTGAGGTGCCAGCTCCGGCCTCCCTGGCCCATGTGCCTGGGTTGTTTGGCCAGAGCTCCTCTGGCAGTATTTTTTCTTGGGAGCACACTGGTGCTAACCCCAAATCTCACTGCTCACCCTCCCTGCTTGCGAGCCTGCTCTAAAGCGTTTGAGGGCGAAAGAGAGGGAAAATAAACCAAATCTATAACTAAGAATAATAAGCTGCAATTGTTACTGTGTCTGACCTGTCTGACAGCAGAGTGAGATACCTTCTCAGAAGGCCCTTTGCACTTCAGGACTGACACTGAGTTGAGAGCACAGCTCACGCTTTCTTGATTCAAGGATCTCATCTTTCTTCCAGGAGTGATTAATTGGACAGAAAACATTCTGCTTTAGCAGGTGGCAAAGGGTTAGACTGAAGTTTTATCAGAGCTGCTGTAGTGCAGGGCTGCGCTGCACAAAAAGATAATTGTCTCAGGATTGGCTTAGGCCAGAAAAAGGACAGCAAATGCTCCGTTTTTATGAAAGGTCATCCCTGCCACCCCTTAGGCTACTAGCCACAGTGGAAGGAAGCTGGAGAATCCCCTGCTCCTCCCCTCTGTGGCTCTATCCAGAGGTGCTGGTGGCACGTGTAGAATTAAGGCCACCAAGATGATGAGTGGGGTTTGAACCTGAGCCTTAGAGCCCCTTCTAGCCCTAGAGGCACAGGAGCGAGCAGCTGTAGGAGAGCCCCATCTGTGAAGCAGCCAACAGAGAGTCTTCCTCTCTTACAGCGTGGGCTACTTTTTTTTTTTCTAGTACTTTGCATCCAGATGAGCATAAGTAATGACAACCTGTTCCCCTCTGTGGGAGCCGACCACCAGGAAGCAAAAATCTCCGTGCTCCCTCTCCCCCTTCCCAGGGGCAACAGCCAGCCTCTAGCCATTAGCGTTCCCCTCAGTAATCAGAAACGTGCTATTTGGAGGGGTAATTATCTTTGAAACACTGATTTATCCAATTATTTTTTCCCAGGAACTGACCTTTGAAAAACATCCTCTAGCTTCCAGCTTGTCATAGCAACTTATAAAGAGGACAGTTATGGATACAATTATTTCATAAAAATAGAAAATAATTTCTTACAGAAACCTTTTATTTTTTCAAATGTTGTTTCCCTCTTACTTTCTCACACACCTTGGGACCAACCCACTCCTCCTTTCACCTTTCATCTCCAGCTCATTCTTTGCCCTTCTGCTTTAACTTTCTCCTTCAGAGGATAGGGACTAATAGCCAGCATCCTCCAGAATATATTTAAAATCTGCACTGTGTTATCATAGCAAGGAGAATTTTAAAATGATATAGTTAAATTCCAAAATAGTGTGATGCCAAAGTGACACAAAAGAACAAATGTCTTACACGATTATGGCAATAGGGATGGCTACATGGGGATTTATTCAGAATTGCCTAATTTTTACAGGCTTAATGGGTCACTCATGAATATGGTCTTACATGATCATACTGTACTTGTTTCAGCCCCGTGCACTTTGATTCTGTTCCCAGCGCATTGGTTGCTATGATAACGCCATGCAGTTTCCTGTCCATAAAGTACTTCTCACCACAATATGGGGTGTAATAAATATGGGATG
Organism: Balearica regulorum gibbericeps; assembly: GCF_011004875.1. Taxonomy (NCBI): domain Eukaryota; kingdom Metazoa; phylum Chordata; class Aves; order Gruiformes; family Gruidae; genus Balearica; species Balearica regulorum. The sequence goes on along the minus strand of NC_046189.1, from coordinate 13,405,939 downwards.
GTGCATAAATCCAGGTGAAATGAATCTATCCCCTCTCTGGCAGCGTGTCGGAGAGATTGACACATTATGCCAATCTGTTTTCTCATTCCTTCTATTTCTCCTCACTCTCTCCCTTTCTCTCACACTGTCTGTCTCTGTACCTGTTTTTTTCCACACTCTCTCTCTCTCTCTTGGCACTGACACTTTCATCTTCTCCCTTGGGGATTGGAGATGTCACTGCGGGAAGTGCTTGTCCGCCTCTCCGGCAGCAGCAGAGCCCTGTGGCTTTGACAAACCTCATTTAATTGGGAGGAAGCCAGGAGGGTTTGAAAGAACTGAAACATCCACGAAACTCCTTTTATCAGGCATAATTTAAACTCTGCATGGAAAAAACCCTATATGTATAAAGAAAAGTCAACTTCCCTCCTGCTGTGCGTGCTCCCCTCCTCCCCCCCCGGCACAGGCAGGCTCCTGCGAGATTCCATCTTTTCATTTTTCTAAAAGTGTCAAAGTAGATTTGTGCTCTGTGGCTGGGTGAACAGAAAAGGAATGCAGATGTCTCTCACTCATGCACACACACACACAGAGCACCTTCTGAAGGGCAGCGGTTTGGGAGAGACGCTAGCTGGCTGCTCCTTGGGATGCGTCGCAGGAGCCAGAAATTAGGTTTTCAAATAGCTTGACAACACAGCCCAAGAAGGCTTCTTCTTAATTGGTCCTATCTTAAAAAAAACAAAACACCAAACTAACTAGTGTAGCGGGTGCCCAGGAGGCAATGGGGAATGTGAGGGCTCTCTGGCTTGTTGCCCAATAGGAGGGAGCTTTTCCTAGTGAGGAACAGAACCTGTAGCTTGAGAGACCCTGTATTTATTGTCAGCTTAGGGCAGGAGAGGCAGATCTGTGTGTATGCAGCTGTGTGCTTGGGAAGGGAGCAAGGGAACAAGAAAATAAAGCAGGTAAAACTGAGGGAGCACTGGTGCAACAGGGTATGAGGAACAGCTGCTGTCTCTGAACATCAAAAGGGAGCAGGAGGAGCGGTCCAAGGGAATTGGGGCTAGCACATCATGCCGAGCAGCTGGGAATTCAGGACATCAGGAGGGACCGGCATGTGAGTTATACTGAATACACAGTGTGAGCCAGCCCGAGGGAAAGCTCTGGGCCCCTGGGGTTACAGAATGGGGGAGAAACAACCTGTCAAAGCATATACACCTCCGCTTTGTAAATGTACCATGCCGGCAGCCCATCCAGGTCCCCTTCCAGTATTAACACTGTGGTCAAGTGGAAGAAAACAGAAAAACAAGCTGTCAGATTTGCAAGGGATGGAAACTTTGCAGCATACAGGAGTGAGAAGGGAGGGCAGGCAGGAAAGAGAGACGTCCAGGTGAATAGCAGAGACTTTCAAACACAGAAGAAACTCATAATAAATGGCATGTGAAGTAGCTCTTTCTTGGTGAGATGAAATCAAGAGTTAACTTACCAGCAGGAACCTGATAGAGCTGAGGAGGCAGAGGGCTGAAGAAGCCATGAAGAAGCGCATCTTGCGCAGAGATCCGGCCTTGAGGGAAGGCTGTAAGCATCTTGGAGGCTAAATCCTCCGCTGCTGACACCCTGCTCAGCCTGGGAAAACAGGAGAAAAAATAGCACAGGAGATGAGCACAAGCCAGAAAGCTGGAACCAGAACTTGACCCAGCCCTTCTCAGAGCTTGAGGCAGAGATAGTGGAGGGACGCAGGGGAGCTGGATAAACCCACCCCAGCTATATAGCTTTCCAGGACATTTGCTTTTCCGTGTGAGTTTGATTATGTTGGAGTATATGTATCCAGGATTTGAGCTCAAACTCATGCTTTCAGAGGAATTTTGAAAGTGAATTGTTATTTGTAAAAAGAAGGTTGTAAGTAAAAGGAATAATGCTGCTGGGGAGAATATATTTTCCATGTTGTAACTGGAATATCAGAGGTTGGTGCTACCAGTTTACCCTGACAATGCAAGTGCACAAAATAACCTGACTGGCCCACTGAGCAGACCAGAGGTCAAAACTAAAACACTGAAGAAAATACCATTTCCCCTTTCCCTACCCTAGTATCAGTAGTGCAGCTGGTTGTAAAATGCATTGGGGATTCACACAGATGAGCCTGTTTCTCAGGATGAGTGCTTAAAATAGATGTAATACACACATGCTCCATGCCCAGCAAATACCAATGCCAAGTGGCTGCTTTCTAGAGGAGCACACAGCTGGGTACAAGGAAGTGGAAGAGAGAAAACAAACCAACGAGGAAACAAATAAAAATAGTCATTTAGTTTTACAGCTTTTACTTTGTTTGTTTGTTCTGATCATGTTTCAGCATCAGGAGGCCCATCAGAGCATGGGCTGTTGTGCTTCCTCCCTCGGTCCCTACTGGTACTTCCCCTCCAAGTGACATCAGGTACAGGGATCCCCCTGCCCCTGTGCTCCCCCTCCCTACAGAGGACATTTGACATGCTGACATTTTTGCTTTGAAGAGATAAATTGTAAAAAACAGAAGGGAAAAAACACACAGAGAGAGATCCTAAGAAACAGATTTATAAAAGCTATCTAGCCTCACTGTGGTAGGTAACTGCTGAATTCTCACCTCCAGCAAAATGGTTTGAGCCCCTGCTGCCTTGGGGAGCAGGGACGGGACAGGGAGCCAAAGCATCCAGCCTGAGCCTGCTTGCTAGAGCTGTGCCACAGACTGCCCCTGCCATGGTAGAGTCTTACTGGAAACCCTCTGCCCTCTCGGTCCCTGCTGCTGCTGCAGACTCCCACACTGGGCAGCAACATGGTTCAGTGCTTCCCACCATGGCTCAGGCTTCCTGGTGGTGGCCAAGCTCTGCACAGAGCTCCCCTTTGATTTCTTAATTGGCCATGGAGAGTCATGGCTGAGCGGTCTGTATGAAGCAGCTCTTTCCTTCCCAAGAGCCAAGCATGCCAAGGGGGCCGTTCGGCCATAGCAGCATAAGGACTCTGTAACGCAGAGTTGGAGCTCGCCCACATGCAGCCCAGAGCTCTGCCGCAGAGGTGCTGGGCCAGCCCATAGGTGTGGGGCTGTAATGGGGCCTGTCAAGGGATTATGGTCAAAAAGCAGAAGTGCAGTACAGCAGAGTTGCGAGGAAAATAGTTATTTCTTTGTTCAGGCTGAGAGGGGATTTATTCTGTTCCAGGACCTGTGTTATCAGAGTTTGGTACATGCTGAACTTTGTGTGTTTCTGAAGATGTGTATTACAATGGCTGCATTTCAGTAACCTGTGCTTTGCTGAAAACTTCAGCATGTTTGTTCAGCCATTCAGAACAGCGTTTGGGAAACCTGAAGGGCTGCACACTTCCCTCTGAGCAGGGCTGGATCCCAAGCGATGAGTTGAACAGATAATAAATGGCAGTGATGAAAAATGTGCTTATGTCCTCAAAAAATATTTGATTCTTGACCTGTGCATGAACACAATCCTGAGGACAAATCCTGTCTAGTCTTTTCCTACCTATCTATAAAGCCTGTTGTGTGCCTCAAAATCAGTTTGGGGGGGATTTGGTTTTAATGACTTTCTGAGCTAGGTTAGGGCACTTCACCTGATTATAAATTTCTTTCACTGATACGTATATACATTAGGTATATGTGTGTGTGTGTACATGTTTATGTTTGAAAAATACTCCCTTCTCTTAGCACACTAGGGAGTGATTGAGTGGTATTGGTGTGTCTGATCAAGCTGAGGTATGTAACCACAGCCCTAGTCTCATAGCTTTTTGCCACTGAAGAATGTGAATTTCCCCCTCCTAACTAATCACAAGATTATTTCATTGTCTTGTAAAAATGCTGTCCTAGCATATCTTCCTTACCACTGTTGAGCAACGTTCCTGCAGTCTGTTTCTAGAAATGAAAATTGGGACAGTGCAAAGTCTGTCTTCAGTCTGGGCAAGAGGGCCTGGGAACATACGACCTTCTGAATCGAACTGTGTCCTGCAAAAAGCTGCACATAATGTCATTGAATCACTGCTTATCTGAGAATAATCACTACTCCTCTGAGAATAATAAACCCACTATGTGCCTACCTCTACTGCGATCTCTCGAAATCAGTTGCTTAACTGATGTTAGATCTGCTTGTTACTGCAGAGCCACCCCGCTTTTCCTGAGCTTGCCAAAAGAGCTCATTTCAAGTTAAATGATTGCATAAAGAAACAAACCCAGAGGCAATTTTGACATTGCCGTTCTAGGTAGCTTACCTGTCACAGATAACTCGGAGTCTCTGAGGTCTCCTGGAAGCAGCCAGTTCTAGAAAGTGTAATATGCAATCACAGCATTAAATGAAAATCAAGCCAAAAACCATTCTTTGAGCCCTTACAAAAAACGCATGCTCAGAATTTCAAAGGGCCCTATAGAATCTGTCATCTTAGTATTTATAAATATACATTATTGCTATAGGACTTGAGTACTGGCATTGATGTTAATAAGGCTATTGCAGTTCTGTAACCCTTTCCTTTCATACATCTGTGAATATAGGCTTTGGGCCTCCTTCTGTTACAGTGCAAGTCTTAGCTTTAACTTCCATAAAAGCAACATCAGTCCCTAAAGCCTTCACACAAAGGAAGCAGAAAGAGGTTTGCAGGCCTGAATCCCCAGCAGTTGTCTTGCCTTACCAAGGGGCTGCTGAGCTTCATGTATTGCCCAGTGGGCACATGGGGCTTTTCTGCATGGATCTGGCAGAAAGACTGAGGATGGAGCAAAGGCGTTTGAGTCCCACTCACTTCTTGCCCACTGCTCTTGTCAATCCCTCACTAAAGTTGTGTTTATCAAGTTAACCGTTTTCATGCATGCTTTGTACTTACTGATTCAAACATCTCTACCAGACTGGAACTTTGCAGAGTTTGCAGTTTTGGGAAGGCTGTGTTGTTGTTGCCTTTTGTCAAGGATGCATTTCTAAACGTTGTGGAAAATGTTGAGGAAGACATTCCTCAAATGTTTTCTTATGAAGCATTGATTTTCTCAGGCTCAGATATAAATGAATGGCTGAAGCCTGGAAGATTTCCCCTTAGAGCTGATCAACAGAGACATTTTCTTGCATCAGAAAGGCTGTAATTTCTACCCAGCTATATTTTCTTGAGCACCATTTCTGACAGCAGAGATGAACGGTGCTCTAGCCATGGAAAGGATAACAGGAAGGGTGATGTAGACCTCTCTTCCAGCCCAGCCTGGACAAGCATTCCCCACGGCAGTGAGACCACCAGGAGGCAAGCGCCACTGGTCTGTTGCCAGTAAACTCAGAGCTCAGCTGGGGCTTATGCTGCACTGTCTGAGAGCATCTGCCTCCCTTCCTGCCCAGGAGCACCGGCCACATCATTCAGGGACAGAAGCTGCCGGCTGCAGGCGGAGCGGGAGTCCCCTCTGCCTTCCCCTGTGTGGCCATTTCCAGAGTGCCAGACCTGGGATCTCTGTCACTCAGTGTCTGACTTGATGCACAGACAATTTGAATAAGTGCAAATGACTGAACTTCCAGCACTTAAACTTTCCTGCAGCAATCTTTCACCATTAAGCAAGGCAAGCAGGTTGTTAAACCTGTCTATCACAGGGTAAGTAACAGTTCACAATTGAAGTGTTGTCCTACACCCAAATACTAAGGCAATTGCTAAAGCAGTAAATGGCAATATAACCTGGGACGGGATTCATGACTCTTTAGGTGCCAGAGCACTGGAATTATCGCCAATATATAGAAGTTATATATTAGTATCTTGAATAGCCCCTTCCCAAATCAGTCACCAAGATTAAATCTGGCAGAACGTTCCTCTTGGATCACTAACGACATTTTCTCTGCATCCTCCTTCCTTCATTTTGCCCCCTCGACTGTAATAAAAGTGTAGAAATAAATTGTCCATATTGAGTAGAGATGTAAAGTGTCCAGGCAGAATAGAAGAAAAACAATTTAACAAATGGTTTAGAAAGGCATAGGATTTTTTTGTATGAGGTAGAAATTTTTACCTCTTCACAGAGCTGGCCAAAAACTTTCAAATGTTGTAACTTTCTGCCAGAAAATTTTGATTTGTGAGATGGAAGCATTCCATGACAATATATCAGTTTCCTTTAATATTTAATAAAAATGTCAAGATGACTTAAATATTGTACTTGAACTCTACTGCATTCTTTTAACATTAATATTCTTTAATGAGTTTAACATAAAAGTTAAAAAATGCACGTTCAGTTGATAACAGCAGGGCAAAATGTTTCAATGATATCTAACTGAAATGTCACTTTGTTTTTGTGGTGTGCATTTTCAAGATTAACATACCAAAGAAGAAATAGGATTTTCCTTACGTTACAGATAGAAATATCAGCTTGCTTCCTGGGAACTGGGAGGAATACCTGAATTACAGTCTTCACTGTCTCGAGCAAGCCTCTTGACTTAAACTTATCATTTATATAACGTGGCGATTAATAATTATCTACAAGGGACGGCGTAAGAGCCAGTGAGGCCACTACTGCTGTCTCTGTCCAAACACATCTCTCAGTGGAGAATTCTGCTTGAGTGAGGACTGCCAAACTTGCCACTTTGAGTATATAGAGCTTTGATTATAAATGGAAGATATGGGTAAGAAAACAGTGTGTCTCTGCTCAAGGATTTAATGCAGTTAACTAATCCACTTTAAATCAGTTCAGATTAATCTCCTGACTGACCCCATATAGACAAACCCTTAGAGAATGCCGAGGCCCCATTGTGTAGAGCAGGATAAGAACAGAGCAGTAAATATTTTCCCTACTGTAAGATTAAGACCAATCTAAAATTGTAAAACAACATAAACAGTTACTCCTTAAAGGTAAGAGATAAAGAATATTTGGATATAATTCCAAAAAGTGGATGAACTACTGATTTAATTGTCTTACAATGAGGATATAGACATAAAATGATGAGATTGTGTTGGTCTGATTGGCTTTTTTAACAATAGGAGTAGATCTGAAAGCGCTTGGGTTTGTTATTTTCTATCCATATGCAAGGTGGTGTGTGCTAATGAGGAAATACCTTCCTATATGAAAAGCCAGGTGGAAGTGGCTAATGAACTGATAATGAGGCAAGCAAGCCAGAGGACAAAAGTTAAACTGTCCTAATTGATGAAGAAAGAGAAAGAGGATGCCAAGTGCTGCTGGATGAAGGCGCTGGGGTTGCAGGCTCGCAGAGAAAATTTCTCTCATTAGTGAAATCTCTGTGGCTGCAGGACAGACACAGAGCTCTGTCTGTGTGGCAGGCTGGAAACTGCAGCCTGTGCCCAGTGCCAGACAGATCGGAAGTTTCCCTGCAGCCTGGCCAGCATATACCACACATTAGTTACAGTGCTGCTCTTCCCTTTGGGATCAAAGCCACATGCAGTTTATTATGACAATAAAAATTTCATCGTTTTAGAATTCACTTTCCAACCATCCCATTTGTTAAATGAAGCATCAGCATAAAAAGTGAGATAAAAAAAAAGGCGGGGGGAGGGAAGCACTCGGAGTGCAGATTTCATCTGCATTCCCAAAACTGTCATTTGAAGTTTACGGTTCAGAGCCTGCTGCTTGTTGCCTCCATCTGCTGGTGACATTTTGGAAATGCAACAGATACTATACTCGGGAGCAGAAGTAGAATCTGGAAAGCTTCTAAATCTCATTCAGCATAGCAAAGCCTGCAGATATGTGAAAAACTAGGCTTAATTTAAACGTCATTGCTGCATCTGCAAAAGCCCAGTGTAACACCTGCATCTGCTAAGTGAGATGATACTACCTGTCATAGGAAACTTCATTAGTCAGCCTGTGCAATAAGTCAAGGAGTAAAGCTCACTCGTAGCGAGCTCATCATGTTATAAACAAATAAGCACTGTTCCCTGCTCGTTGGAATCCAAATGTCAGAAAAAGGAAACAAAACCCAAGTCAGCACATTGGACGTTCCGGTATTCCCAGTTTGGCAAAAGCACTAGCTTAATGTCATGGGCTGTGATTCCTAATCCTTTCCTGCCCTTGACCCCTGCTGTCTAGATTCAAACTTGTAACCATTAATGGGGCTGGATCAAAACACTGGCCTTCTGGTGTCACCAATGGTGTTTAGAGGGGATTTAAACTCCCTGCTTTTCAGCGCAGTGAAATGAACACAGCAGTAGATTAATGCAAGGATTTGAGCTCACACAGCATGAGAGCTTTCAAAAATAGTGTTAACAGAGCTACAACTGCCTCTTTCAGGGGAAGCAAAATGAGGGGAACAGAACAAATGAACAAACACAGGGCAAAGCCTTGTCACTATGGGCAGGACTCCTAAGCCTGAAGGAGCCAGGGAGAGGGCCAGCCAGTGCCCTGAGACGTGGGGCAGGAGCTCTCCCAACCCTTCATGCTCTGCAGGAACCAGTTCTCAAGCCAGGGCTGGGGTAAAACCGTGCTTTCAGGCCCCACGGCTGCATGCAATTCCCTACCCCAAGTGTCTCTCCTGCAGAGAGGTGGGGAGATGACAAGCTGCAGGGCTGGCCACGGAAGAGTTGCTCACCCATTCTTCCTGTTCACCTGGGGTCAGGCACAGGTTGAGACTTTCACAAACTGTAAGCAATGGGCATGAGGCCCATTTCTGAACTTCTTTGTGCGAGAACGCACAGGGGCAGAGGGTGGACAAATACTCCTTTGCACATTCCATCCCTTGCCAGTTGCCCATAGAGGGGGCAGGGGAGCTGCTCTTCCTCCGCCTGCCCTGTGTGTGTCGGGCTCACAGACCCCACAGCCCACACCGTATCTCCTCTTCAGACTGCAGCAGGATATGCTCCAGCCCACAGTAGTGACAGGAAAACATCTAAAGGTTTCCAGCTTTCATTTCAAAGACTCCTACTAACCCACCTGGCCCAGGAACCCTTCCAGTAACAACCTCAGTCTGGGGCCGAGCCTACACTGCTGAATCCAGTGGGAGTTTTGCCATCAACTTCAATAAGAATAGTCTCACACCTCGGTGCTTTGTTTTGCCCGTGTTCGTTCCTTGCCTCGGGCAGGAACCTGTTTGTTTGTTTGCTGCCTGCACTCACTGCGAACATCAATAGGACTAGCTAAAAGCATTCAAGCCGTCAGATTTGGGGAAGCTCTCCGAAGTTTGTTTGCTTATCCGAACTATCCCAGGCACTCAGATTCGCACAACTGGGCTGGAAATAACCTCAAGAGAGAGGGTTTTCTCAGGCAGACTCCACAGCTTCCACTTGGGCTGAGCTTGTCCTGGGGGGGTGAGGGGAAACAGCACTTGTGCTTCAGGGAAGAGAGGGGAAGTGCACAGGAAGTGAAAGGCAGATAGTCTCTTTAAAATAAGAGACTAATTTGCCTTCTTACCAGCAGTGCCATCAAAACCTGACTTGTTTTAGTTCATGACTTGGGCAAATAGTTCAACCTTATATGACTAACCTTCTATCCAGACTGGTTTGTATAATCCAGGTGTGAGCTAAGTGCTTGGTTCCAGTACATCACTGGAGCAGCTCAGAGCCCCTTAGGCAGGCTCTGAGGAGGGGAAAGGGATGCTCCCTCTCCAGCTGGCACAGCTATTGCCCCAAACACTGGCTCAGCACCCCTCTCCCATGTGTTTGCTAGTATGGTGACGATGCTCCCACAGGAAGGTGTCCTCTAACTCCTGCATTTCTGTCTGCTCCAGCCACAAAAGGCACCAGCATCACAGGATCACAGCACAGGTCAATTCTGCCCTGCTGGAGTCTATTAGGGAAACTTCCTATCGAGCCTGAAAGCAACTCAGACTTGAAAACCAATTTTGATAACTAGACTTGTCTTTACTGGAGCTATTTCCATGCTGCCTAGGTGCCTGTCGTCTCCCTCCCAGCCCTGCCACTGGCACCGTCCACAGCAGCAGAGGACAGTACCGCTACTCAGACAAAATAGAGCTAAGTGGGAGTCACCGCTCAGGTCAGTTCTGGGCACTCACACATTCTCTGTGCTCTGTACTAGTTACTTTGCTAGCCTAGCCTTAATGTTTGCACTTTTAGATTGTCCCTCTGTATAGCATTGGGATACCTAATCATCATCACTGAGAGTTTTTGGCCTTGTATGAGCAGATGACTGGCATAAATAAAATTGTTTGTGATCAGTTCGTCCCACACATGAGCATTTCTTTCCCCCCAGACTATCCTTCCCAACTTGTAGACTACCCAGCCAAGCATTCAACAACTTAGAGAAGAAAGTGCTTCCTCCAGCTGTCTGCTCTGTGCTTGCTCCCTATCCAAATTCAACTTGCTGTGGACAGCGACACATTCCCATTTCACGCTGGTTTGATTAATGTGTCTCAGCTAATTGTGTGAAGGATTCCAGTCCTTTCAGCTGTGAGACCAGGTTATTGTTCAGCCAATCACGGCTACCATGTGAAAATGGAGGCTGTTTAGTGTTCATGCACCAGAATCAAAGGAGGGGCATCTTGGACTGGGGCACAGAGCAACACCCACTTCTTTGAAAAGATGTTACTATGCTCTACTAAACCTGTAAACCTCTTGCTCAAAGCAAGTCTTCTCCCTCCTCCTCTCCCCCCTGCTCTTTTTTTCCCCCTTCTAGACAGACAGGCTCCCCCCACCACTCTGTTAGGGTACAAGTGAGAGAGAATGGCTAGATTCTAGATGGGTGGATTTCACATTCTAGGGTTTTTAATATTTCACTTTTATATTTCTCTTAGAGAATGATCCTGCTGAGAGGCTGAGAATCAGTGCTCATCATTTCCCCCTCACTGACACTTGAATGTATGTTCCCAAGAGAAAACATTAAACAAAAAGAGAGAGAGAAAGGGAGAGACAGAGGGGGAGAGGAAGAGTGACTGAGCTAGCTTTTCAAAGCATACTTCTCAACCTGCCCACATCAAAATAAGAGACAACTGGCCCTTTGAAGTCCAGGACACAGACTTCTCTACCAGCCCATGTGGAAATAAAAGAACCCAGCTTTATAAATCACACAGATTTCTCACCTTGCCCACATCAAAATCAGGGACAGTGACCTCTCAAACTGAGGTTTAAAGGCCCCCAAACCAATCTCCATAAAAATAAGGAGAGTTCAGATGAACTGTGTCTCCAGGTACCTGCCAGCTTTTCCAGTCTAAACCAGGAGACATCGGTCCTTTGCACTGAGGAGTGGATACTAACCGCATGGTCAGCACTCGCAGCAATGAAATCTTCCATCAGCTTAACATACGCCCAGCACTCAGCGAGGCAACTTTGCCACGCATGTACCTTTGCTTGTATCCTAGGCCAATCCCAGTGTTGTAGGTCCTACAACAACACTATTGTTAAGTAGCTCAAGGGATTTAGTAACACTGAAGCACAGGAATTTTCAGAATGAGTATTAATGACCCCAAAATTAAGTGGCTAGTGGCTCAGAGAAAAAGCTGTCATTCTTGTGAGTTAAATCCTACCTAGGTTATAGTTGGGGAGCTTGGAAAGTCCTGGCCAGGTGTCCTCAGTTGGGACTCCCAATACCTGCATGAAAGAAGAAATTAAAATAGTTATTTGTGCATGCTTGTACTTTGCTACATAAGGTTTTCAAGCAAATGCTTAAATTTTGCTGAGTTGAGGTGTGAAAGCATTCAGAGCACCAATCACTGACTGCCATATGAATATGGATTTATATTTATCTTTTCCAAGCCTTTTCTTTACAAAATATGCTATTCCAACCCATGAGTTTGGATCTAGTTTTGAATTTCCAAGGTAATGGGGCAAGTGATTTTTTTTTTTTCCCCCGGACCTTTAATGAGATTCCTTGCCAAAGCAGACAGTGAGTTATATTTATTTAATTGAAATTAATTATACTCTTGGGATTGTTTTATCTGTTGTGTATCCACCCTAAATCTAGCTGTTAACTCTCTGGTCCAGCTTCTCTATACTTGCTACTCTGCCATGCTTCCCCAAGCAGGCACTTTTTACTATAGTGAAAGGCCTTGGTGCAGCTCAGTTCAGTCCACTTTGGAAGAGGCATAGTTTCAGCCAGAAACATATTTACAAAGCCCGTATTTCAGCAAGTGCTTTAAGTTAGTATAAATCATTGTCCTCTCTCTCTGCCTTCTAACTGCTTGCTTCTCCTGTGATAAACCAGCTGAAGGAATCAACCTAGCTGATTTTGCTTAGTTTTGTTGGAAAGTTATGTTTTATGTAGAGAAGCCATGTAGTCATTCATTTGGCACTCATCAGGTGTTCAGCTCAACCACAGAAGCACACTGGTGGCATGCTGCAGCCTAATCCAGCCCACATGAAGTCCTTCTCAGCACAATGTTAATCAATAAGACGGAGTTTGTGAGTGCAAAACCTATGCCTGATCTCTTGAAATTTGAATGACCCATTTGGTCTTGCCCCTGCATCATCCCTTCATGAGTACTACCAGTCATGCTACTGTTTGTGCAGCCAGATGATGAACTGGGTAAATAAACTGTTCTCATTTAGAGTAACCCAGGGAGAAAACCACGTTATAGGTTGCCCAGTTCATGTCGCACCACATGTGAGGGGTGACACAGGAGCAGGAATGAGCAGCCAGGGATAGAGATAGGGGATGGAGACTGCTACAGGGGCACTTGCCTCTAGAAGAAATGTTGGTGAAATGACAGTCAGTCCTGACAATTCACCAGGACAAACACATTTCACAGAATGGGGGTTTGCCAGCTATGTAGCTCTACAGTGTTTGAACCAACAGTCCTACGTGGAGATAAACATGCTGGGTGATACAGACTCATGCACACAAACGCAGATGGTCTCTAAACCAGGTGCCTCTATTATTAGTACACGAAAGGAACTGACTATTAGAAAATGGTAGGAATCCCCATTTTGAACCTCACACTCGGCAAAATACCTCAAGTTAGGCATCGAAAGCCTCTAAGGAGCTTTGAAATCTTGGCCTAACACAGAGCCTCATTCCAGGCTGTATAATAACATAAAACCTTCTGTGAAAGGCACTAATTATGTCATGGCTCTTAAAACTTCCTTATGATTTTTAAATAAGTTTTTTTTGCCTTCTATAGCACAAATCCTATTAATCATGGTATTACTTACAATACCAGAGAAATGACAATAGGGCTGTAACCCTTCAACTGCAAAACCACAGGAAATGTATCCAGAGATTTCAGAGCTGTAAGTGGAAGGATAGCCTTCATTCACACTCTGGGAAACTGGACCCTGCTCTGGCTTTGAACCCTGTTAATTGGCCAAGTATGGATTATTTTCTTTCTCAATAATTCTTTTTTTTCCACTCTCTATGAAAGGAAATTCAGCATTTATTTAAATGGACTGAACTCAAGTCTCAGAACTGGACCCACTTGTCCTTTTATCACATTCTAGCTGAAAGCAGAGATGAAAACCCTACCAGGCAGGAGTGTTTCTGGATGAAGGGATTAAGAAGGAAAAATCTGACTTACACAGACTTGAGGCTATAAAGTCCTTTCTCACCACTTTCCAAATTTCAGTTTTCTGTACTTTCTCCTTTGAAAATCCATGTTTGGAAACACTCTATGCAGAAGAGTGAATCCCTGGGAAGAGATATGAAAAGGCAGACACCTACAGCAAAACCCAATAGGAACCTATAGGTTGACCTTCCTGAAGAGTGAGTAACAGGATCAGCAGCGAGCAGTAAGGAACATAGAGAATCCTTTAGTGCTGTTAACTGCCTCAATTCTACCAAGCCGCACTAAGGATGTGGCTCTGTGTTTCAGTTTCCCCAGCAGAAAAAATGGCTTAAGAGGCTCCAGAATATGTCTGCTCTCACTGCTGCCTTTATAAAGTAATTTCACACTTTCCATTATGCCAAAGCAGTCTCTAGGGCTGCACCATAAACTGGATGATACAAAACATTCCAAGTTAAAATGAAGAAGGATCTCTGAAAAACCTCAGAGTCTTGCCATTTTCAAGCTAGTTTAAGAGCAGTATTAGAGGTCCTCTGTGAGAATATGGTGTGCTGTATCCTACAGTAAGTAAAGGATTTAACAAGAAGGAATAGAATTTGCAGTACCCGCACACCTTTTATGCCTTCTTCAATTTGATGTCACTTTAATTGGCTTTAAATTTTTGATGAGATGACAAACATCAAAGGAAAGTCATTTGATTTACTCCTGTGTCTGTAAGAAAGTTGCCAAATATAAAGTGGGTTACAAAGTCTCCTATGAACTTGGCAGATTGGACCAAATTATTTCTGCTATTCACAGGACTTGTGCTTAGGACTTCAAAATTAAGTAGGGTGCTGGAGCAACAGATTCTTTTTTTCTCTCCCATTTTCAGGTATATTTTACTCACCGCCCAGATCTTCTCCAGCTGTTCATGAATATCAGAAGTTCCTGCAAATATTGGCTGGCCCTGGATCATTTCAACAAACACACAGCCTGCACTCCTGCAAGAAAGCCAAGGTATTAACTCAATCACGTACATGACGTATATGATATGATGGACAAGGCAGGTGATATCCTTGGAAAAGAAACCCACGAAACACCATCTTTTTTTCCAGCACCAAACAATTTGTTTCAGGTCTCTCTCAATTTATCTTGTTACAAACCCATCTAAAGAAATGGCAGAAGCCTGTGGAATACTAAGTTGTTTTCCATGAGAAAAAGGTGAAAAATTGGAGTCATAACAGTAGGAAAGATAAACATGGAACTACTACACATGATATTGGCTTGAAGGATACATTAGACGCAGAAAGAACCCAGAGGCACTAACCACTAGAGCGATTTTTCCTTCAGAAGGAATTAGCTCTTCACTGGAGGCAAGATTTAATAGCATGAGGAACTTGGTGACAACAGCAAGTTAAAGTATTCTTATTTTTATGCCATCCTACTCTGCACTTGTGCCAAAGCAAACCAGCCAGCTTGAAAAAAACTCAACACCAAACCCTGCAAAAACGGCTTCATTTTACTAAGGTGGATTAGTCCTGCTGGCAATAATGGGAAGATAGTTGTGGTCAGGGTAGACTATTTGCAAGTATTTCCATCTCTTATTGTATGGTGTAAAACTGTTCATTTACTTTTTAATGTTTTTCCTCCAAACTTTCTAGGTTTCTCATCTTTTTACTAAGCCCCATCCCAACTTTTCAAGTTTCAGTCTCAATTTTCTTTGGTTATAGCAAATTTGAGTCCTTTAAGCTCAAATGTTGAAAACACAGCTTTGTCTAACAGGCTCTGAGAACATTATTTTCACTTGCTGAGCAGCAGCTGGTAATCTCTTCTGGTCATCTGTACTGCTGTGTTACCCCTTGCACCTTATTTTTGCAATAATGTAGATGCTTTTCCCACCTGGCTGTGGTCAGCTGAAAGCCTGACAAGCAACTCATCTGCGGTATTCACTTTGGTCATCCTTGTGCATCAGGTGATGCCAAGCCTGCTTTCAGATCCATATCTAATGCTGTTTTCACAAACATCTCTGCTGCACTTCCCCTTAGCTTCCTGTACCCTACCAAACCTTGGCTCTTGTGAGCTTACCTCCTTACTTGTCTTATATGCTCTTACAGGGTCCAGGCATCATGAAACTTAACCCACAGCTTTTGCAACATAGATATTTTGTGTTTCATAGCACTACTGCATCACTAGATATTATTTTTGAGCCCCGAGATTGATTCTACTGAGACCAGTGTTGTACTAACCCTCTGTTTTCACAGCCGATGTACATGCCTAAATGGCTCACCCTATTTTGCAACCACACAGACTGCTGTAATCCACTGATTCCATTGCACAAATTTAACTGTATATAGTCAAAGCAATTTAGTTACTCTTGATTTGTAGGGAGAAGAGAATCAGTTCTATGTGTTTTCAGAGCAAACGATCCTGACGTTCACCCATGGTTTGGGTTCTGATACCCTAGCTAGGAATGGCCATTAGTCTGGCAACAGCAGAAACTTTTTTTTCCTAGATTCGGCTAGCATTTGCTAAGAACTACTCATGAGCAAAGAGTTCAAAAATTCAAATCTAATGCAACAGTCTTTTCCCTAATAGGCAAGCTGTCAGTTTGAGGAGAGGAACAACTTGTAGGTTGTTACAAATGTGCCTTCTGGTAGAGCTCTCTTTTGTATTCCTGGTTTATTCCCATTATCTCTGGAAACCTTTAAACCTCAGTGTCTCTAATAAAGACAAAACTATCAGAGCAAGCACGACTGCTGGAAAGGAAGGGCTTTTTGTTTCCTGTAGCGAGACTCAGCTGACCAGCTGCCTTTAATGCCTGCTTGATACTGTATTGATTCATCAGTGGTAATTATGACTGTTTCTATCTCTGTGTGTTTCCAGATGAAATACGCTTCTCTCTGCAAAAAACAGGACAGAAGCAGCTAAAAGAACTAACATATGGCACACCCCTCTTTTCCCAGGTATTTTTGTCTAGCTGTTAAAGTAGGACTGTGTAAACTAGTGCTAGTCATCATATTAGCCTTTCAGTAGAGGCTTCAAGTTTCCTTTCGACATATGGGATTTACAGTTACTGCTCTGACAGCATTATGAGGATCTTTCTGTTGATGAGGATGATTCAAAAACATTTACTTTTAAATATTTCTAAAGATTTAGACTTAGTGGTTTTTTGTTTTCCCCTTTTCCTCCTTATCCCTCTGAAACTCATTTCCAAGGTCCTCTTACCCCTTCAAGTCTGCAAGTTTCTCAAAGGGTCTCAGTCCCATATAGCTGTCTTGGGAAGAGGTAGGGCAGAGGGAGAGGTCTTTCAGGAAGAGGCCTAGACATGATGTTTCAGCATGTGCCAGATACGCACACAAAGCAAGATAGTGATTGCTAAAGTAATAGGAGAGGTATAACTGGTTATAGGGATATTTATTTCCAGTGAGCATAAACAGAGCTGGTTCAGACAGTGTGGTTGCATCTGCCTGCAATCCCTGAGGCAGGTTTGAACACTGCACTTACTCAGCCTGCAGTGCTGCATCACGCAGTGGACAGACGACTTCGTCAGGATTAAGATCTAAGGTATCTCTGCAGCATCCCAGAGTTCTCTCTCCACAGTTTTTCAGGCATTGGGAGACTGCAATTTTATATTTAACCAAGAATATATCCTTTCTCTTGTTCCTCACCGAGTGAGGTCTGTACAGTGGAGCCCTTAGCCTGTATCTCCCAGTTTGGCATAGCAGGTCAATGCGAACCAGGCTGGGGAGAAGGCTGTAGTGGGCCTGGCAGGTCCATGTTAAATGACTGCACAGGAACTCCTGTTCTACATGAATCTACCTGGGAAGATTCCTGTGATTTTTTTTTTTTTTAATGGAAGATTATACAAGGGAAGCCTGACTGAAAAGAAGACATGACTTAAGGCACTCATGATGTTAGCAGCTACTAGTGTGGCACGTGCATAAAGCACTTGGTGGTTTTTTTTATAAAAAAAGTCATTCTGATAGGCAGTGTAATCTCCCTGAAACGTTAAGTCTCCCTGAAATCTCCTTAATTGAATCTTCTAAAGTCCTGAAAAGATAGTAAGGGAGAAAGAGAGAAAAAAAGATAGAGAGATTAAAGCAGCTTTTCTAGTTAGTCTGAGAGCGAGTGAGTCTCCTTCTATATCTCTTTCTTCATCTATTCAAGGCCTCATTCACTTCCCATGTGCCTCCCACTGACAGTATTGCTGCTCAAGCACACTATGCATGAATTGCCGTAATGTTTTATTTTGTTATAATTGGTTTCTTTAAACCAAGGCTTTAACACCCACTGTCTCGTGCCATTACCAAAGGCATTCTGACCTGCCTTCATGTAAATTGCAGCATCCAAAAGACAGAGGGTTTTTTTTTTTTCCTTTCTTCCCAATAGACAAGTAACATCTGTGTGAATTCACATTATTTCCTAATAGACAAAAATTGAACTTAAATGCAGTGTACATCAAGATAATAAATGACTCTTGTTAGAGGAAGTTACTGAATAGAGCTCACTGAAGTACCCTCTATTCTCTCAGCATGACATCTTTCTTTAGGGCAAACACTTTGAATGTTGTTATTATAAGGAGGCGTTATAACAAAGGTGCCTATAGTGTGAATGTAGTTCAGTGGCACTCAGAGTACTGTGCTGTTAGAGCTTGTCAGAGTGCTGGATGGGATCTTTGTATACCACTCCTGTGTCGCTATTCATTACACTAGAGCAGAGTTATGTAGTGGATATGTTGGTTTGCACAAGCAGAAATGCCAGGCTTTCTGTACATAGCCGAGGCTTTGGGCAGGGGTCAACTTTCAGGAAGAAAACCAACAGGCTTATACCAGCATCTGCCTAATACAAACCCTCCAATCTGCTAGGCAGGCATCTTCTTCAAACTCAGCAGACGTTCCTGAGAGACTGTCTGGAGGGGAGAGGTGACAGGTAGTGGGGGAGAGAAGACAGGAATATTTAGACTGGCTTAGCAGCTGGAAGCCATTAGAATTTAGCAAGGTTTTCCTCCTTGGAGAAATCTTTAAGAAATTAAATTAGCAGCAGGCCTAGGGAAGTGGACAAACTAAACATTTCCCTGAACTGCCTTCCAGACTCAGGCTATCAGAGTCTCCGATAAGCCACAGATCTCTGGAGGGGAATACAGCCTGAGAAGAACTGGAGCTTTGCTGTTTGCAAACTTACCCAGCCCTCTTCTTGCACATTCTTCAGCCTGCTGCACTCCCACCCTTTCCCAGTCTTTGACTCTGCAGAGCAGTTAAGAACAGTCTTGGTGTGACAGGCACAGGCAGAAACTTAAGTGAAGAAAGGGTGAAGCAGCAATACTATCTACAGATGTAAAATCGCACTGAATAAGGGTGGTCTCCTGCAACTTCATGAGCTGCGTGTTGTCCATGAGTAAGTCAGGATTGTGTTGTGGGAAGTGTGTTCAGACTGGTGCAGAAGTGAGCCGGAAGGCGGATGATCCCTAGGGCCCAGCTACACATACAGACCAGCCCAAAAGGACCAGTGGGACCCCTGTGAAGCCCTCATCCTCTCCTGCTTTCTGCCTGCTCTCAGAGACCCCTCTCCTTTTAGCTCTGCTAACATGCAGCTTGTTTCCTGTGATTCCCAGCCACGTTAAGATTTTAGGATAGAGCTCCTAAGGTAAGAAGGCTTTAACAGAACAGCCCTTCTCCTGTACGAAATGCAGAGTGCATCTGACATGCATTCTTTGAGAAGAAGGACAAAGTATCACAGAAATAATGAAAATCTCAGACACCACCTATCTCCAGACCCATTCAGAAACCCTTTAATGCCACCTTTTGTTACCAAGCCAAAGTTATTGTTGGTGCAGCTGTGACTGGATCCATTGTTTCTTCACAAAGCCATTGCTGTAGAGAGCTACCACTGACTCAGCCGACCACATAGATACAAAACAATAAGTGTGTTAAGCAAAGGTGTTCTCTTGCAAGACCTGAAAATGCTTCATAGATGTTACCAAATGAGATGTACATATCTCATAAATATTATCAGATGAGGTTTATATAAATCCATAGCTGAGATGTAGCAACATCATTCCAAATAACTTCTATGAATCCAGCAGTATAAAACTCCCCACACATTTTCTGCTCACAGGTGTTAATTCCTCTACTTAGAACTGTATCTGCTGTAACTTGATTGACTTAATTTAATTCAGATAAAGATGATTTTCCCCAAGGGACCCCAGATGCTTTGAAATTGGTCAGTACCAGATATCTAGATCAGAAGAATAATTTGTAGCTCCAAGCAACACATCAGGAGGACGGTACCAGAGTGTCACCACTTCAGAGGAATACGTCTGTCTGGGGATGGACTTGGCACATGCAAGGCCTGCAAAGAAAAAAAAAAAAGACTGCTGTGTTAGGACAGTCCTTCTACCTGTACAACACGTAGATGATAATAATTGGAAACGGGACATTATTTTCTCTTGGATCTTTAAACACAAGCAATCCCAATGCAGTTTACAAGCAATTGACAAAGAAAGTGTATCTATCTGGAATATATCTCTGGGCCAGATCATATCAAACTATATGCTGTGTTTTGTGGGGCTTTACCATTTGTGACTGAAGCAGCTATCCCAAACCAATGCCAAGAAAGCCTTTTGGTTCAGCACATTGCTGTGGACTCTACATGTTACGTTCTTTTCTGAAGACAGAGGGGTTGATTCTCAATTCTCTTGAACCAGTTTTATGTGGCAGTAATTGGTCTGACTTAAATGAGGTTACTCCCTGGACCTATAAAGGCAAGAAAGGCTGGACTGACCACAGAAATAGTTTCCTGAAGTTCAGTAAGAGGTTTTGCTTTTATGCCTTAATTGGCTGTGGATATAGATCTATATGCTAAAGCTTTGGTCTGAACAGATATATTAGCAGTATCCAAACTGTGACTCACCAAAGTCGGCTAATTTGAGCTCACCAAGGCAACTGATGAGCAAGTTCTGGGGTTTCAGATCACGGTGAAGAATGTGTTGTTGGTGGATGTAAGCCAGGCCGCGCAGAAGCTGGAACATGAAGAGCTAGAAAAAGCCAGCAAAAAACTGAAATGATTTTGTGTGACTTTGCAGTGATACATTAACTTTGAACTTAAGGAGAACTCCTGGAATAAAGGAGAGACAAAGCAAGTAAGAAATCAGTAAATGAACAGAGCTGGCTGAGGAAGAGAAAACAGCAGTGGAGTATGACTGCCCTGCAGTTTTCTGAGGTTTTCGGGGTGGAATATTTGGCCATGAGGGCAGTTACAGTGTAGTCCTTAAGTGCACATTTTTGAAATTTAACTTTTCTTTAGAATTGGACTATTGATTGCAGGAGCAAGTGCAACTTTCCAAAACACGGACCTGGCTTTCAGAACAGCAGATATTCTGATTTCAGCGTTCAAGAAATGAAGGTTTAAGGAGCTGGAAGTTTTGCCCATTTGAGCCAGCTGACACCAGCAGAGGGAGTTCTGCAGCTGCTGTACACACCACCTCTTCCCAGTATAAACCGGACCAGTGAACTGACTGACTTGACAATGTGAACTGTTATCTTCAAGCTGGGAGAAAACACAAGGACCTGATTTGACCATATATAGCAAATAAGATATGATGAATGAAGCAAGCAAAGAAGAAAGCAGAAAAGCCAGCAAGAGAGCAAGCAAGAAATACCTAACTCCCACCACCATCGCAGTATAAATAACCCTGGGGTAAAATAAGTTGGGCTAAAACAAGGTATGAAATTGTAGAGTGGACAGAAACCAAACACAGCAAAATTAGACTTCACCAGAGAAAAGACATTTTTCACCAGAAACTTAATCTGAAGAGGAGGAAAAACAGTGACACCCATAGGTCATTTTTGTAGAAGAAAAGCGTCCTTGTAATATTCTGCATACTTGCATCATATTTGATAGGAATCACTCAGAGAAAAAACAAACATTTGCCAGCAAAACCAAAGCAAACTAAATGACCCTCCTAAAGGATCAATAAATCATTTTGCAGTTCAGTTCCTGCTGACCATGAGGATTTCGGACAGGAAAGCAGAGCAGCTGGCTTATGTTTACTCACAGAAATGCCAGTGAGTACATGTTACAGCCATGTACTCCATGGGCTTTACAAGCCCACCTGGTAGCAGAGCCCTTGAGATCTGTGCCAAAACTACAATGCTGCATCTTGGACATATCTGAGCTTTAAGGATGTTTAAAATCTGGGGCCTCAAGAAACTTCATTAGAATTGGTGTTGCTTAACAACTATCTGGAAAAAGATGCGAACAAGGTGGGAACATTTGAAGATGACAGAAGTATTTAGATTAGCTGTGATAAGAAGTGACAGTGAGGAACTTCAGAGAGATCTGAGAGAGTCAGATGAATAGGCAGTTTGATAAGATACAAAGTTATTGTTGACAGCTGTAAGATAAATTAACTGAAGCTGCTCAGGAAAAGGACCCAGGCATTCACTGAGGACATCTGCACTGAAACCTTAAATCAGTGTGCAGCGACAATCCTGAAAGTTAATTAAATGTGAAGATGTGTACAAAGGAGAGTAGGAGACTATTACAACATCAATCTGTGAAGTAAGGGTACATCTTCAGCTGTGCTCAGGTCCAGTCAACCAATCCTAAAAAGCTGCAGTAGAAACGAAAGGGATTTAAGTGACTGTAAATATGAAGATAGTTCCAGATGAGGAGACAGTGAGATTTGAGAGTTTTTAATTAGAGAGATGAAGAATGTTTTCTAATGATAAGAGGATACAATCTGTAGAGACGGATTTGCTTGCCACAAGATGCCATTGTTCACAAAAGCTGAATGTCTTGTTTTAGGCTCAGAAAATGGGAAGAGGGACTAACTGAAAAAAGGCTTTGGAGACTGAGAGGGAGGTTGTTACATCTTTATCAAAGGCAGCCTTTCTCCAAACTGTTTGTCATACATGGAACAAATAAATGTTAGTAAGCAATTTACAGTGACCATACATAATGGAAAATAGCACTTCCTGATGCTTTAAGGGATACTAGTCTTCTAAGGAACTCACCATAACATTGCACGAATGAAGTCCTCCAGGATGCTGGCCCATGTACTGTGCTAGATCTGTGTGCTAAATAAAAGAGGAGAACTTGAGGCAAAGCTACTAGTGTAAAATGCTTCTATCAACAATGCCTCTTCTGTAAACAGAAAAAATATGCAACCACTACAAAGGTGTGTCTTTCACTGTGGCGAACATCTGATCTGAAGCTGCACAGAAGGATGTGCTTAAGTGTTGGGTCAAATCAGGGACCTGGCTGACCTGTTATCTCACCCTAGCAGTTTATGACCTGAAGCTGATAGTTAACAGAATTCATACTTGTGCCAGAATTAATCATAAAGCTGCAGTAAGAAGACATAGCCCCTGTATTTTCCGTAAAATTTGGTTGATAGCTATCAGTAAAAGCAACAGAAGTAGCAAGACTCATGCTGAGAACTTTTTTATTGGCCTCCTGCCCTCTCCATGAGAGCAACCCGCAGCTTGGTCATGGTGAGCCACTGAGGTCACTGCTAAATCTGACCCCAACTGGGATGTGAGCTCGTGTCATTATTTCCTATCCTTGCTGTGGCCCAAGAACAGAACTTTTATTGTGTTGTCAAGGCAGAAATTGAAGTAAATAGTGTCTGCCACCCTAGTGGAGACAAGATGTGGAATCATTTTTGCATACAGCTGTCGCATATACAGAAAGAAAAGAGTAAGGCTGTGTGACTGGAAAGCAGGAGATCAAGAAGGAAAATCAATCATTGCACTAAAGGATTACAACTCGTCTCTTTGTAGATGTCTCATAATGCAGTAAATTCATTATGCAGCCACTTCTTAGTACTTCCCAGTACTAGCTCCACAGGAAGCTAGAAAAAGATCAACTCACCATGTACTCAAAGACAAATGTTAGTGTCTCCTTGGTCTGGATAATGTCATGAAGCAGTACAATGTTGGCATGTTTCAAACGCTTGAGAAGAGAAGCTGGGGAAACACAAAAGGAAGATCAACTTAACCACTGCTGCTGCTGCAAGTGGAAGGAGACAGTGCACACAACAAGGCAGTGAAAATTAAAAACTGGGGGAAAATAGTCCAAACTTGGCAGTTCTGTAAGAAGCAGCAGCTACTGAGTCTGGAGGAGGACGGAACAGCTCCTTAGACAAGCAAGCATCAGTGCTCCGGGCTTGGCAGGAACGCGTCCATCTCTCAGTGGTGGGATCTTGCCTCTGTCAGAAATAGCAGTTCACAGTTCACAGCTGTCAGCTTCTCAGCTGAGAAGAAATAATTTCTTCAAGGCAAATGCCGAGAGGTAGGGGCTGGGAGCTCCCAGAGCCAGAATGCAGCAGCCCCCGGCCTGTCACCGAGTTTCTCATCCTTCTGCCATCCACCTCCTGGCACGTGCCCTCAGCAGGGCCCTTAGGGGACTTCTGGGGAAAGCTGAGTTTCTATCAGCTTCCAGCTTCACAATACCAGCGTGTAAAAATCTGCCAAAAGAAATCACTGTAGATGCTAAGCTGAATTCTGAATTTAGCTCTGTGCTTTTAGCTTGGAGAAAGCATACTGGTTACTTTCTCCAGTTTAAAACTCAAAGAGAAGAGATGAATTTACTGAGTGAACAGTAACTTGTTTGTATTTATACACCTTTGGCATGTTTTTTTTTGCCTAACCATCTAAAAACATCATTGCAACTGTGTGACCTTAGTCCTTACATGCTGACATGCCTTCGCCAAGCCTCAGCATGTTTGGGGTGTGGTGATGGAGGAGGCAGCACATGGAAGAGTCTCTGCCTCCATACAGAACCTAAGAAAAAAGCTACAGCCATCTGAGCCTTTCAGCCTTGCATTAGGTTTGTCATGATAGAGCAGGTTACGGCCAACACACTCAAGAAGGCTGTTTCTCAGCAGAAAGTCTCAAAGATAGTCTTTATGAGGGAAGAGCTTCATCTTTTGCTGCCTTAGGTTTGAGACAGTAGTTGCCATAGCTTTGTACAGAGGTGGGATGCAGGGAAGTGGTGGAGCTGGGATCAGTCTGCCTGTAGATCCCTGGCACTGCTGGAGAATCTGACCCAGCTGTTATACCACAACAGTGCACAGACAGAGGCCCCAAAGCTCAACAAAAACAGGGGTCCCTGATTTCAAATTTTAGTTCAGCTTCTGACATAGCAGAATAGCCTCAGAGCTGCTCCAGACTCACCCTTCCCTGCTGATTAAAACCAAATTAGTTTACTGTCAGACCATGCAGTGCTACAAATCTCATCCAGATAAGGCATGGGCACACAATCTAATTTCTGCTGAATTAGCTGAAGCACACAATACCGAGCTTGGACTGTCCACGGGAGGCCAAATGAGTTTTGGTCCTGGATAAAAGCTGCTTTTTGTTTTTCAAACAATCTGCAAAAGATATTTGAAGAGTTTCATACTGGCAAAGCAAATTTATACTGGATTAGCACTTTGCCTTTTCTGACTGTAACAATTTTACCTGGTTCTAAAAGCCCTACAGCCAGATATACTGTATTACACAGCTGTGGCCTAAGCATATGTCAATACTGAGACTGCTGAGCAGTAAGGGATGCCTGATTCAGCATAACTATTGGAAACAGCACAGATTGTAAATAGTTCTGGCACAGAGCTTGCTGCTGCTGCAGCTAAACTGCCTCTAGTACTGATGCTAGTCCATTTAGCTACTACCAGTATGTTTCCAGTGCACGGCAGTATGAACCTTAGACACGCTCAACATTGCACCTAGTTGCCTATGAACCCAGCAAAGACACTCTGGCTAGATCCCATCTGCTACAGAAAAGGGCTGCTAACCGGGCTCTGTGATACCTCAAGAATCCCGTACGATCAAAGCTGTTGCTCCAGAGGAGCCGTAAAGAGGGTCCACAGTAATATAGAGAATTCAGGTCCTGTGCCTGAATCAGGCCTCTGGGAACTGCTCCTCACTTGGTTGCTTCTACAACCCCTTGCTGGGGTGTCAGGTGCTACAGCCAGAACTGAGCTTTAAACACATTTTGTCTCTGGGGGGCTTCCTGGAGTGAAGTGGCTCTTTGTCAGGGGAGTGCCATTCCTCCAGGGTGGCAGAGAATGCACCGCATTAATAAATCTTGTGCTTTGTTTGCGCTACTGACTTACATTCTAAATTTGAGGTGTCAGATGCTGCAAAGCTTATCAGTACACAAAAGATCTATTTAAAGTAGACCCTTCACAGGATCACACTTGTTTTCTCCCATAATAAATGAAGTTAAGGATCTCAGCCTGTCCAGTAGAGCATGTTAAAGGGGTGCTGATCTTTAGAGCATCATTAGTTCTGTGTAGATAAAGCTTTTAAGGCTTATTTTACTGGTGGGCTACAAGTGTAAACGCAGAGCAAAAGCACGACAGCAAATGTGTATAGGAAAGTGTAACACAAGCCATTCTGTAAAATAAGCATATTTGGGTATCTCTCTGTTTTCACCCAGAATTGGACTAAGGACTTTGTAAACTTTCTTATCTTAATTACACTGTTATAAACCTGGAGCGGGTCCACTGATCTGTCTCGTTATTCTAAGTTGACTGGTATGAGAGTCCTTCTGTGCTAGGGCTGCTCTGTGAAAGCCAGCACATCTGGTCCCTGACACTCCATCTCCACAGTGACAAAATCAGTCCTAGTCTTGAACTGCAGTAAGAAGTAGAAAACAAAATACGGGTACATTGATAGCTCTCACTAATACCAGACAACAGACTGGCACAAAGGTTGCATATTTCTGTGTAAGGAAGAAACCAGATTATGATCCTCTTGGGATTGTAGAGCAGACAAAAATAGAAGCCTTAATCAACGAGGCAGTTCGTGAGCTTGGTCTGTAGGGACATGTAAATACATTCAGCCAAAATCAAGCACTTAAACAAAAGCATTTCTTTCTCAAAGAAATTGAGAAAGCTGCAGACATTTTGTCCAGTACTACACAAAGTCAACTGATAGAATTTCTCACCAGGTTGCAATGACAGATATTATTAAACACCAGTTTTATTGAAAGCGTTTCTCCTCAGGCTGGGATCTGTAATGCTCCAGGTATCAGCTGCCATCACACAGGGAAGTGGCACTGTTTGTGGTAACAGCAAGCAGACGCCCTGGTGCAAAGGGCATTTCCAGTCCACAGCTGCCCAATGCAACAGCGGCAAAAACTGCTGTTCAGTGCTAGTGTATAGAAATGGGAGTGAGACAGCAGCTACGGAGCAAGTAGCAGGCAGGAGGTGTAAGAGGGCCCTACACTGCTAGAAAGGACGTGCTCTGGCTGCAGCCCGTGCTTTGCTTATCAGAAGCTCGGCTGCATCTTTCACGAGCCAGCAGGTTCCCCCTCTGTCCATCACATGCTTACCCAACCCAGCACAGAGACCTCCTTCATCAGGGGATAAGGAAACCAAGAGTTTTGGGAGAAGGACAGCAAGAAAGGACTTAGAAAGACATCACATGGAGCTTTTTCAGGTTAAAACAAATGCTCTTCAAGAATGATGTCCCTCGCTCTTCACTGATGTTTGAAGAAGCTCTTTATGTCTTACCTTCCCGAATGGCTGTAAAGGGCACTCCCTCCTCTGCCTCCAGCCTGATCACTTTCAACACCACTAACTGGCCATTGATCCTGTCAGGTCAGAGTGGAAGATCACACAAAGCACCTCAGTGCTTGGCATGACAACAACATTAACAGCCTCCTGGGGTGCTCTGCACTTTTACCCAAGCAAAATTTCTAGGGCTCACTCCCCCACTCAGGCCAAGCTCAGAAAGGAATTACAAACCACCTCCATCTTGTCTTCATTAGCAGTGAAATGGGAGCCAGCCTGCCTGGCTAGATAGAGTAGCACTGTTCTGCTCACCGGGTATTGCTAGAGCATGGCTTTGGGCAGCGTTCCCACCCTGCCCTCTCACAGCTTTCCTGCCCCTGTGTGATGGCAGCATGGCCTCACCCCCAATTTTTCCATCATGCAGGGATCCCTCATTCCAAGGAAAACCCTCACTCCCTCCCTGGTGCAGCCAGTCAATCTCCTGGCACGCTGCTGTGGAGCAAAGTGTCTTTGTGGAGCCTCCATGGCGGTAGTGGAGTTCCCTGAAAAGTTGGGATGGGGTTTTGCAAATATCCTGGTTAAAGGCAAAGCTGGACTTTTGATTTGCCTTTTCTTCCTGCAAGTACTCTGAATTTCCCAGCTTCAAGCTCATTCTTATGGATTCCCATAATGGGTGTTTTCAGCAGGCGCTGGGAAGGCAATAATGGCACCGGTGGTCCTTGCTCACCTGCTGATCCCCTTGAACACAGTTGCACAGGATCCTTCACACAGCTTCTCAAGATGTACATAGGATGTGGCAGCTCCAAACAGGATGCCTTGTCTCTGCTTCGTGAAGAAATTGGTATGTTTTAGATTGCTGGGTAGAAGAAGAAGATACTAGCATGTCATTCAGTAATTAAATACTGATTCATGGCTGGAATAATCATAGGATGAAATATCTCCTGTCTGGCTCTATGATGCTGCACACTCACCCATTTGAACCGCTCCACAACATTCTGCTCCTGGAAGGAATCAGGGTGACTCCAAGGCCTCTGCATCCTGCACCTCCGACTCTGGAGGGTGTGGAGCCACGGGGGCTGCAGTGAGCATAGAGGAAGGGGTGCTCTGTTTACATCCGATAGCTGGCACAGGAAAAGAAAGCAAACTATATCACTGGCAAAGCACAGTTTTACTGATGCGATTCTTCTCCTTTGTCCTTGACTGCACTGGCTTTGAGCCCTTGATGTCATTTTCATCTACCTCCCCACCAGTCATAGATCTCCAGTACAGTTTCTCAGCTCCGTATGTAAGGAGCAACTGTCTGTATGTTCCTGTCATGGTAAATGGTAGCACACACTTTAAAAACACACAAAGATAAAACTACCTTAACTGCACAGGACACTTCTTCCAGCATCATTCTAAATGCATGTTATTCTCTCTTACCCTTGATTTATTCACCTCTAGCTAGCAATCTGTTAGAGCAGGGACTAAAAATGCAGGAGTGAAATTTCAAGAAGTTTAAATTTATGTCGTCTTCTCCTCCTTAACCCCCTGCTACCTCTCCCCACCCACCCACCCCCCCCATGTTATACCACTGTATAATTTACACAGCCTGTTAATTTGGCCCATACAGCATAACAGTGTCATAAACTATAAAACTATAAAAATAGTGGTAATGAATGGCAGGCAGCCTGCAAACTCCTCCTGAGTAGCTACATTGGACGGGTGCCTGCATTATCGTTTGACTGAAATATAACAGGATTTGTAATCTATGGCGTGCTGCTGCCTCCAGAACTGTACCTTGTTGGCTCCCTCCCTGTTTTACAGTCCCTCATTGGCATAGAGCTCACTGGAGTACAATCTTCTCCCCGTTCATCACATCAAAGGCATTTATTGTCATCTAAGGCATGGAGTTCTCTTTCAGTAGCTTCACAAGCCTGAAGCTGCAAAGTTTGATGCTGTCTGGTTAGAAGCAAATGTGAATGTTTTGCACTCCCACAACAAGTGGAAGAACCCAGGCTTAACCTATCTCAATGCACAAGTATCACGGTGTGATATTAAATACCTCTGCTGTAGACGCTGCTTCTGTGTGCTGATGGCCTTGGATATGTTGGGAGCCCCTTCTCTCTGAACAGCAGCTGCAGCATCCTGGTCTGACAGCACTTACACACAACACGTCTCCCATCTTGTTGTCCTGATGCATTTGAAATGTATCTCCTTTTTTCTCCTTTGCTCCTCCTCATCCTTCCATCTGTAACAACAGTTCATATGACTCGCATGAGGTCTCTGTCTCAAGCAGTCTTGTGATTTCTGCTGGTTTTCTTTGAAAGTCCAACACAGAGTGATCCAAATTCACCCCTGGAGCAGCTCCATTGATTTCAGCTCATTTGGCACATGCCCTCTAAAAACAGCCAAGATTTTTTCATAACTAAAGATGGAGAATTAAGCAATGAATCCAGATTTTCTGCTCATACAAAGTTCTCTCAGTTAAGCAACTCTAAGTGTAATATGTTAGGTAATGAAGTGAGAGGTTTCATATAGGAACAGACTTTGACTTCCCTCCGTGTCTATAGCAGTTACTATTGTATAGGCCATTAGGCTTTAAGTTGAGCTATCTGAGCAGTGTGGCTGAGTTGTGCTAGCTGCAGCAGCTGTACGTTGACTGTCCTTGCTTTCGTATTTACGTTCTTAGCCATGATGTGCTGGTGATATCAGCATAGGGAGCTGTCTGTCCCTGTTGGATCACTTGCCTAAGGGATGCAATGAATTGTAGCTGATTGATAGACAATACTCTTGTCCACAGGTCAAAATAGCCAAACTGATGAATCCAGCCCAAAAGAGATTTCATCAATTATGTACTGAGTAGGCAACGCACCATGCACTTACGCTGGATGTGGACAGATAAAAGTCCCCGTCTTTCAGACTCCATGAGCGGGACTCGCTGTGCAGCTTCCAAGGACTAACAGCCAACCCACACGGTAAAGGTGAAAGGGCTGAGAAAAATGCTGGCAAGGGGTGAGGGAGCAAGCGTACTGTGGAATTTTTATGCTGATCCCTGAGGTCCTTTAGTTTTCATTTGAATGCATGACGTGAAATCTTCCCTTTACTTCTCTGTGCCAGTTTCTAAGAAAAACGCTCTTTCCTTGAGCAAAAGGATTTTTTGAGCAAAAATGTACTGGGAAGGTGGGAGCAATTTCTGTGTCTCATTGCAACCAAACTACCCAGCCCTTGCATGGCCAGAAGGAGCTAACATACCTGGAAGGTTTGATTCTGTCATGTGATTTTCTTTTGCAGTCCCCAGTTAGCCAAAATTTGCTAAATATCTATTATCATGGACTTCAGTCTTCTATTTATTTTCCATGTATTTTTTGAGCCATCAGAATACAGCAGTAATTTGGATGTGCTGTCCAGGCATGAGAAAGGTTGTCTAGATGCAACATACTCAGTAATAAACTGGTTATGCAAGCATTGTTTGCGCATCTGTACAAAGTTTCTTATTCTAGAAAGTACTTTTTATTGTTATGACCACATTTATACAAATGGACTTTAAAAATACATCAAAGCATAAATCATACTTGCATTTCAAAGGAATTGAAAGATAAATGCACAAGAAGTAGACAAAATTATACATTTTAATTCATATGAAGATTATTATCTTCGGTACATTCTGTGTCAAGGATTAGAGGGGAATTACTCTTTTACAAAGAAAAATCATGCAACTTTTGCTAGTTAGTAATAGCTGGTGGTTCTGTGTGTTGAAAAAAAAGAGTACTCATTTCAGTTAACAGAGGAAATGCTGTCACAGAAATGTTTAATACTTACCCTTAAAAATTTAAGAATTTATAAAGGAGAGGTTATACCTATCTTTGGAACCATTTTAAAGGAAAGCTTCAGGCAATGTAATAAATAGTCTACTCGTTGCTGAGATAACAGAAAATACATTTTACAAAATTTGTTCAAGCAGAACCACATATATATAGTACATATATACATATAGGTGTATCTATGTGTATTTTGAACATACTTTGTAAAATGGATGCACATATAAAAACACACACGTGCAATTTGTACATACAGGTGTAGATGTACACGTACATACAAGTAACTATTTAGAGAAGCCTTGTCCTGTAGGAAGGCTCTAGATCAGCGTTTCAGGAAACCGCGGTGCAGGCCTGCTCCCATTTGAACCAGTAGCTCAACTCAGAGGGTTTATGGAGCAGGAAAGGACAGCCGGGTATTATTGTTAGTCACTGATCAGGTTTCCAGCATAGGTGGAAGCTTCGCTCTTTATTTGTGCCTCTAATATTTTAAAATATCTCTTCAGGTGTCTTTCCCGCACTCTTGGTGCCAGCACCGTAACGGTGGCCTTGCACAACCTGCTTCACCGCTCTCCTCTTCGCCGGTCTAAACGTGCGGAAAGCAGCGACGCCGGCCGAACGTGCTTTCGGTCACCGCCGGAGCCTGGAGGAGACGAGACCGGGCCGGGCCGCTCCCCTCCGGCGGATGTCGGCCTGTTTTGTCCCGAGGAGGGACCCGTCGGCGCAGGCACCGGAGCCGCCCCCTCCCCCCCCGCCCGGCTGCGGCCTTTTTACCCAACGCCCCTGCGCGCGCGCGGCTCCACACTGCGCTCCACCCTCTGCACGGCGGAGGCCCCGCCCCGTGCCCCCGCGTGAATCAGCTGATCTGCGCCCCGGGAGCCGGTGGCGAGGCCGGCGGTCAGAGCGAGCGCGGCGCCAGGGGAGGCGGCTGTCGGCGTCAGGGTGAGGGCGGCGGTGGCGGCGAGGAGAAGGAGGAGGAGGAGGAGGAGGGAGGTGCGGGGGCAGCGCGTGCCCGGCCGTGGGGAGGAGTGGAGCCTGAGTCACGTGGGGCGCCGACCTGTGCGGGTGGGCGCGCGCGCGTCTGTGTGAGAACGTTCCCCTCGCCGCCCCTCAACGGCTCCACGCAGCCGTTAGTCACCCGCGCGCTCCCTCACCCCGCCAACGGCCTCTCACAGCTGGCTCCCCCGCCGCTCGGCTCCTGCTCGGGGCATTGCATTCCCCCCAACCTTCTCCCCAGGGAGCCGCTCTGGCAGAGCAGGTGCAGCCCTGGCTGCAGGGCAACAGGTGGGGAAAGTTTGGGGGGGGGGGTGTCTGAGGAACAGTGGGGGAAATGGCTGCCCTCCCCTCAAGGGAGACGGGGAGCGCAGCGGTGTGGCGGGAACCTGGTTGGTCGAAGCGCCCTGGGCCGGCCCGTCGCGCTCCCTGCGCCTCTCGCACCTGAGCTTTAGGACAGGAGGTGGTGTCCTGTTGTGCTGCACTGGTGATCAGGGAACAGGCCCCTTCTCATTCAGGGGCTGGGCTTGAGGGGCAGGGGCTAAGGAACGGCTCTGACTGAAGATGCCGGCTATCCAACTCTTCTCACTCTCTGAGAGGCTGGTAGAGCACAGATGTTGAGATTTATTTCTGTAGGTTCCTAAAGGACTCCTCCCTTTTCATGGGAAGACACCACCTAAACTTTAAATAGTATGTCCTCTATATCCTTCCACTTCCGTTTCAAAGTCCTTTCTTGTTATATGATTTGGTTGCTCAGGAGTTAATGCTGTTTCAACTTTCAGAGTCTATTGAGTGATAGTCCTATCAGTATCAGTCCTAGCAATATCGTTTACAGATGACGTAGCATGCTGTCGCTCTTATAGACCTCCTCTTCCAGCACAAAAATATTTTGTTGAGATGCTGGGGAGCAACTAGAGTAGTTGTAAATGATTGGTAGTTGATCTCTGCTGTCAAGCCTTTGCCACTGCTGTTGTAGTGCAGTGACTTATAAAAACTAGCTATACTTGTAATATTTCAGTTTCTGTGGAGTTACCTTTTTTCAGAGGGGGAAGCACCTGAACATGTGCTAAATTAAGAAGATGTAATTTCAAAAGAAAAGGGAGAAAGGGTTATTCAGAAATTTTTGTGTCTCTTATGAGTTTGGTAAATTTAAAATTATTAATTACGTGCTCTAGCAGATAGTTTTCAGATGTGTTCATTTAGCTGATACTAGGCTTTTTCTTTGTTGTGGTTTTTTTCACTGACTCCTTTTCTGCTATATCTTGTTTGCTACCATCACTCATTCACTGGAACTGACATTAAAAGCTTTGAGCCCTCATTTGAAGGGATTGCTGCTGTCTTTTAGTAGCAAGCTGTTTTGTTTTGCTCTGAGCAGGTCTTTGTCACACAATGTTAAAAACAGTGGTTCTACCTAGTCAGTGCTGACCAAAACACAAGGGCTTCTTGAACTGGTAATGCGAACTGCAGTTAGCAATAATAAATGATGATATATATGTAGAGGAGACTAATGTTGACAACTCTGTTTTGAATTAGGAAGCTTGGAGGTAACCTCCTTCAGAACCTGAGTAGATAATTTTGTCTAACAAACTTGTGGTCTTAGTAGTGTTAAGATATTGCTAAATATGGTGCAACAAATTATTAAAAATGTGTTTGTAAACATGTCTGTAAGTTGTAGAAGTATTTGTATTTATTAGCTGTGGCAGGTAAATAAGCACAGAGGCTGATGGGAGCTCAGGTATTTCTGAAAGCCAGGGGCATACCAGTTGTTCCTGTTCAGCTTTGAACATAAGGTTACTTTATACCTGTGATACTTATTACTGAGTGGTCAATGTCCAGTGAAGGACGCAGTCCTATAGTAATGAGAATAATGTTTACTCCACATCATTCCCTGCTATAGCAGTTGTTATGGTGTGGTAGTGTTTGATTTTTGGAGAATTTGAATTAGCATTCTACTCTAAGTGGAAAGTATGACATCGGTGTCATGCTAGTGACAATCTGTCTGTAACACAAATCAATTTCATAATTTGGTGCTATTTGGCACTTTGCTTTTTTTCCTCTTGCAGTGGTGAAGCAAAAGTGTAGAAAGTAAATGTATGGGCAGAGCAGTGAGGTGCTGGTATCATACTGATCTTCCATACCGTGAGAATGATGTATTGTGCCTGGCTGTTCACTTCTATGAACATTAAACCTAATAACAATTCAGGTAATCTCAGTGGAAAAGAAATAATGTATATGTAATGGTACAATGTAATATTATATAAATGTGAAATTAGGTGGAATTCAGCAAGGAAAATTGTATATACCTATTGGGACGAAGAAACTTTCTATTTATAAGTACTTAGTTTGTAGCTGTGACCAAATGACTTGCATTTTGTATTAGCTGTGACATGAGAATAATATTATGCTGTCCTAGGAGTGAATGAAAACTTGCACTGAACTTGAAAATTATTTTAAAATGTCTTAAAGATGTCTCATTTATGGAAAGAAAACAGTTTGATTATCTTTTTCCCTAATATGTGGAAATGGTTAGCAATGCAACTTTAAGTGTGATTTTTGTAAAGAAAACAAAATGTATCACCACCATCATATTGCTCTCTTAATTTCTAGTCCACCAGTATTGCAGGTTTCTAACTTAATAGTTACACAAATAATTTTTTCGGTTGAGCCTTGAAGGGAAATCTTGCAAAACAATTAATCAGATGCCTGGCTTTAACTTTGTTTTGTTATAATCTGAAGTTTTCGTGAGAACTACAGTAAATTTTTGTGCAGTTGAAGCTGATGAAAAGGAAAGAAAATCTTTGAGCCCTTAAAAAAAACCCCATAAATCCCTAAATTATAGAAGCCAAGAATTTTAGGCCTCACTTCCCTGATCTTGAATAAGTACGTACAATGTAAATGATACAATTGTTGATACTTTGATGACTATTAAAGCTCCCATCTCTTAATCTGATTCACTGATCCATTGGATAGTTATATGCGAAGCTATAGTTCCTCACAGAGAAGTGCCAGCATTTTCAAGAAAATGAATTGTAGGGTGGTTTTGAGTAGGCTAAGTGGGGGGGGTGGGAAGCAAATGTACTTACTCTGAGCTAGAACGCGTCACAAAGTTAGACATTCCAAAAATAATGCTTCTGTTTTCCTTTGATGTTGCATCAACACCTCTGTTATTGAAGTGTTGCATGACAGTTTCCTTATATTTGTGAGATCTTCCTGTTTTAATATTTTAAAAGTTAACTTTGATGGTTGTCGGTGTTGATTTTTTTCTTTTTCAGTTGAGGAAGTGTCTTTAAAGCACTATCTGGTGACAAGTGTGGCTTAGTGTGTATTTGTTCCTAGAAAGCATGCTCTGCTTCTTTTTTTAGAACAAGGTGCATATGACTTATTGCAATACTATTGTATCATATCAATGTGATTTCATATTTTTGTGGCTCTTTATCTTTTTGTGATACGTTCTTTGCCAGCCTTGAAGCCCAAATCACTATTTTTAGTGTCCCGTATTTGGAAAACTGAAAATGTTTGGTATGATGTGTTGCTGCTTCTGTCTGTAAAGGTCTGCTTGTTACTTCAATATTCAGAGCAGTCTAGTGAAAGTGTTGGGATTTGTGTTAGTTATTTCAATTATTTATCAACTTGATGATTACTGTTTCCAAGTGTGAATTGAAATTTCTGTATGCAATTTATGGGTTTACATATATTGTCTCTTGTAATCAAGACTGGCCATATATTATTTCTATTTTCTGTATGTGAGACCTTCACACTACTCATTCTGGATCTTGGAGATCTATTGTCTTAAAAGACCATTATATTAAATAATTTATTTTCTGGTTTTATTACTGGGTATATCAGACAGCAACTATAATAAAGAGTAAGGGTCTAAAAAATGTTTCACACATAAATTTATTTGAATAAATATGACTACACACATTCATTAATGTAACTAAAATTTTCAGTACTTCATCTAGTAAGGCAGTAGATCAAGAAAAATTACAATTCTCTCAATATTAAAAAGCCAAACAGATTATAAGAAATAAAGAATAACTGTAGCTTTGTTTTATTACAAGAAAAGTAATACAGAGGTATCTTCATGAAGACGGAAAGGTGTGAAGGTGAATTTGCAAAATTCAAAACCCAAACAGATAAAAGCGTAAATAGAGCAGCCCCTTTTTTTGTCCTTGGCTTCTGTGGTCTTACCATATCTTCATAGATACACTGCTACCAGTTCGCATGAAGAAATGTTTTGAACTCTTAGTTGGCTTTCTGCATTTCTGCACAGGCTTTAATAGACCTGTACCTTTTAATGGTAATATGTGCTTTGGTTCAGGAATACAGTTACAAATTCAACTCTTAACCATTTTCTGCTCAAATCTGTTTATTGTATAACTTTAGCGTGAGCATAGAATCCTATCTTATGTTACACTGCAAATGGATTATACTGCTTTGGTGTTTCTTAAGTGGTGTACTGAGAATTATAGCAAGAGATTGATGTTAATTTCTGCCTTTGAACTAGGTTTTGTTCAGTATGTCCTTACAATAGACCTATTGTGAGATGAGTAGGTAGGACAAGTCTGGCTGTTTAGCTTTTGTCTGCCAGCTCAGTGTGAGTGAACTAAATACTTCAACCATCCTAGTGTTGTGGAAGTGCTTATTGATTTAACATCGGATCTAAAGCTTTGTGCTTCTTGTGTATTGGCTTTGGGGGTGTTTTTAGACTTAACATTATTTGTAATGAAATAGCTGGTTTTTGTATTTTACAGTTTGTGGAAATTATATTGCTCCTTTTGAAAGAGGAGTGATTTGGTGGTGATGGAGTGCTGCCACTGACAGATGGACTCACAGGAAAGAAGGTGAGAATGAACAGCTAGGTGAAGTCACAGAGGCTCCCTGAAATATGCCAGCTCGTGATCATCCTGTAAAATTATTAAGTGTCAGTGTACTCTTTATGTAACTAACACTAAAGGGAAGAGGAGGAGTAACTTAGCTTTAGTTTCAGTTATGACTGGAACGCTCAGTATATAAGAGATTAGGGGTGTGCACGGGACCTGAGACACATAATTCCATGTCCTAGTTATTCCCATCTTGAATGTTTCAGAGGCAGATTGTGCAAAGGTATTGTTCATCCTATGCACCACAGCTAGCAAAATTTTTAGTTTAAAAAAATCAGTGGTCTGCATGAATAGGACCTCAGAGCTTTTGAATGTGTTACTTGCGTAAGTTGTCCACAATGCGGCCTATCAGACTAGCTTTTTCTGGATTTGCTTCAGTGTTGGAATACATCTGCAGTTTTGTGCCCTTTCTTCTAGATAAAGATTGCCATTTCATCAAAGCTCTTCTCGCTACCTTAAATACTTAACTTCACAAGTTCATGCAAATCTGCAAGAACTGATTTATGTGGCATGTAAATTGATTGTTGGCAAATAAGGAGCTAAACCTACTTTATCCTGCAGGGTAGATAATAATCTATTATATATAAAGCTTTAAATGAATTTAAAGAAAACTCTTAATTAAACTTGAAATGCTCTCAGTCTATATTGATGTTTAAAATTACTTTTTGTGTTTAAGTGATTCCAAAATTGTTAAAACTGTGCTTATTGTCAAAGTTCTGAGGAATTTTTCTGCTGAATGGGAGAAGTTGCTGACTGAGCATTCAAACCAGAGTGTGTTGAAGTGTTAAAGATACTTCCCTTGTGTTTCAGGATCTTTTTTTTTTCTTGGTTCAATTGATTTGAATGACTGGCTCATTTGAATCTGAGAAACTCGTTAAGAATTAAGAGGAGAAAAAAAACCCAACCAAAATATTTTTTTTCTCTAGAGGTAGAAATGAAAGTATAAAAAGGATGAGCTCTTATAGGTGTAATGTTTTGACAACATTGTGAATGGGAGCAATCCGTTCACAGTAAAATCTGCACACAATATATCCTTTGCTTAATTACTTACTTTTAAAGCAAATGTTATTTGAGACATTTATGTGTTTTTCCAGCATATTTGATGTTCTGTGTAACTGATAAAAACATGGTTATAAGGCTGTCTTTCCTGCGTTTTGATTTCCAAAAGCTGAATAATACAAAACATGAATAAAACCTAATAAACCAGAAAAGTTCCTTCTGCTTTCTAACACAGGAAGAGTTAATGTTAAAAGTCTCACTGTTCAGATGGAAACAGAGTTGCTTACATGTGGGTAGAACTGATGCAATGATCTCTCTCAGCATACAATGGCAGAATTGTGTATTAATTTCATCTCCTTGCTGTGAGCAGCAAATACAGTATATAATATAAAGGCTATATCAGTTGTGATTAAGTGTCTCTTTAAGTGTACTGACAAGATCAGCTGCTTTTAGCTAGTAAAGTATAAATGTAAAAGAAAGCTAATGATTTCAAATAGAAGATACCTATTTTTCATTTAAATAACATTTAAATTAAGATTACCAAATTGTAAATGTAACATGTTGACTTCCTGAAATTAAAACTAATGCCTGAACTACTAAGCCTTTCCTACATATGTGAAAAGCAAACTATGCATCACTGAACCACAGAAAACTTCAAGCTGATTCCGTATTTCTTCCAATCCTTTTGTAGCTCAGAAGAGGCAGAAGGAGCCAAAGAGAGAGGCCTGGTGTATTTTTGGAAGGCTGGTTCCTGCTCTGTAACTCCAGAAAGGCTTCCAGGCCTCAGTGGGAAGACTGTATTACAGGCAGCCCTTGGAACACGTCATGGATTACTTTTAACAGAAGGTAATAGACATCTTAATTGTGAAGATTTGAGGTAATAACAAACTTTAGTTGTTGTCAAGTTTTCTTCGTTTAGATTTTTTTCATTCTATCTGTGTCTCATACACAACTTTTAAACAGATTTTTAAATTTGCCAGTATGTCCTTCTTAGTTACAAGTTACTTAAAACTGTGTTGGAATAGAAATTAGATGCATAGTGTCTTTTAATACTCTTTTTTTTTTTTTCTTTTAACAATGGCTCTGGATTTCCTGTTTAAAGATAGTAATGTAATCAGAACTATGCTAACTCAAATGGCATTTCTTGTGATGCCATTAATTCAAAAAAGACAATACAGCAAGAGATTCTTTTGATGTGTAAGAGCTTTAGTTTTTGTGTGCTTCTCGAAAAATGTGTAGCTGATAGATGCATTTGTGAGCAGTTTGGCACTGTGAATCAAAGTATTCCTAAAAGCTGGTCCCTTGAAGTGTTTGCATAGCTTGGTCCTTACCTGTACTGATCAATGGGCATACAGTTGACTAATCTGGAAGTTGCTGCTTTGATTTTTCTCTCATGTTTCTGAAGGAAAGATTCCAGGTTGTTGATGAGCCTGCTATAAGCACCTCTCCTCTATTGGAGTTGTTATGGAGCTCCAGTGGGTTTTTTTAGAACATGTTTCTTTCATAAGTAAAAGGACTTTTTGCATGTGTGTTCTTGTCCCACGAAGCATGTTGTTTGTGTATATGATTTGCCATTTTTCTATCACTGTGAAAACAGCTGTTCATTTCAAAAATAGATTTCTGCTTTTCTTTAGAATTAGCAAAGTAACTTGACGTGGCATTGCTGCAATGTTTTCAGGTAAAGGTAATGAAATTTTGGAGAGGCTGCAATACAACATCAAATCCATGGCAAGATACATTTACTCCCACTTTCCACCTGATAGGGCAATCCTATTTTAATGTAGGGTGGCAAACAGTACAGTCTGGTGATGCTAGATCTCTCTATGGAAAGATGAGCTCTGTACTTTGTCATGCTCTTCAAGCATGGTTGTATGTCCTTAATATGTTGTATGTTCTTAAAATAGAAAGGACCGATAAATACACTTAAATTGGATATAGTGGAAATTTTAGCATAAAAGCATTACTTAGTTCAACAGTATGTGAATGCACAGAGTAATGTTAACAAGAGGTATAGGATTTAACAGCAGCAATAGCACAGAGCAACCAGCAGTCTTCATATATCAATAGCCATAGTTTTGCTGAGCCTGAAGTAAGCTAAAAATTGACAACTGTTTATCTGAATCTCTCTTCAAATTTTGTATTGGTTTAACTTCATTAGATTAATGTTAGGATGTTGTTTTTTTCTCCCAGGTGGAGAGGTCTACAGTTTTGGAAAACTGCCCTGGAGATCAGGACCAGAGGAGTCATGTGCTAATAATCCTATCTTAGAAAATACTTTGCTTGGGCATCATATTATTACAGTGGCAGCTGGCAGCTTCCATAATGGAGCTGTGACAGAAAGTGGTGTGGTGTACATGTGGGGGAACAATTCTGCTGGCCAGTGTGCAGTTGCTAATCAGCCATGTGTGCCAGAGCCACAACCCATCAATATTTCTGATTCTGAAAACAGTCCTCTATTATCAGTAAGGATTTTGCAGCTAGCATGTGGAGAGGAACACACGCTGGCGTTATCACTAAGCAGAGAGATATGGGCTTGGGGGAGTGGCTGCCAGCTCGGTCTCATAACAACAACTTTCCCAGTGACAAAGCCACAGAAGGTAGAGCACCTGGCAGGACGTGTTGTGCTCCAGATTGCTTGTGGAGCCTACCACAGCCTGGCTCTGGTACAATGTCCCCCTGTGCAGGAAATGAAGGCTATCCCAGAGAGGTGCAATCATTGCAGTCAACTCCTTATTACCATGATGGACAAGGAAGATCATGTAATCATTTCAGATAGTCACTGTTGCCCACTGGGTGTAGCACTGTCTGGTAACCAACCAGAAAACCACGTCTTCTGTCCCTCATTGGAGAGCCTAGAAGGAAAAAATGTAACCAGTAGCCAAAGTGAAGACTGTCAGAAACCACTTGTGGAAGAGCATATGCTTGTTGCTTTAGAATCTGATGGAGCAAGTATGCTTTCCAGCAACAATGGACAGGAAGACAGTGGAATTTCTAGCCCTGGAAATATTCTGTTCCCAGAAAAAAAAGAAGTGAAAGAGTACTTAATGGGTTTATCAGGTCACTCATTAAATGAGAGCCTGGAGAAAAACATCTGCACAGATCCTGAGCAGGTTGGTACCTAATCACTAGCTCTTACTTTGCTACAACTCCTCTTTTATATGTGACAAGGTTACTCTTTTACTTTAATGTAGCTGTGGTGGTCCTGTAGTTTCAAAGTTTATTCTGTGTGATGGTTTTCAACTTTTAAGTGGGAGAGTTTCTGTCCTCCGTTCTTGTTCAATTGCAATTGTTTAACGTGAGCAGCCTTGATGGTGCTATAGTCTCTCCTCTTTGTGGTCCACAGTACCAGAACCACATAAGCCAGTTTCCCGTTCTCTAGCTGTTTTATGATGCATGAGTTTCCCATTTGTGTGGGGCAGTGAGCTGATACTTGTCTGATTTACCTTTAAGGTGAAACTTTATTTTCTATATGTGGAACGAACCCCTCACAAATCTGTCTAATTTCTCAATCAGTTAAAAATTCTAGATTGAAGTGAAGATTGTAAAGGTAATGTTAAAACATTGACCCAAAGGCTTCTAATATTAATCATGTAGGAGTGGCATAAACTTATAAACAGGGATGGGAAATGCATAAGTACTACTCTGTTTTGTGTGATGTGGAAAATGGTTCAACAACACTGTTTTGATGCTATAGCAGAACAGTAAAGTAATAACTTCTTAATAAGCATCAGAAAAGGCTTGATATGAAGGTTCAAGAGCTGTTCCCAGCTTCCTGCCAGTATATTAGTTTCCACTATTTTGAAAAAAAAATATTTATTTGGGAGCAGGGGGGAAAGATACAACCCAAAAGCTATTAGAAAACTAGTCCAAAATCTTGCAGTGAATTCTAGCATTCTCCACGTAAGTACTGTCCTGCTGCATGGTTTATGGTGAAGGTAATGTCTATAAGAAAAATGGCCACTCTGTGGCCCAATATGTGAAATTCATAGCAGAATTCTGAAAATTCCTTTTGTCATTTCAAGTGTTGTATAGATATCAATTTCTTAAATTTGTTTTTTAATAGCTACAGTAAGAAACTTTTCACAATGGTTCTGGGAGATAAAATCACAGTGCCTAATAAATAGTTGATTTTTTGTTATCACCTCTGCAAAAAAAAAAAAAAGTAGTATTAAAACCAAAACAAACTGTCCAGTAATGTGGTGATTCAGCAAGTTATGTTTTCCTATTCTGAGGGAAACTTATTTCAGAGAAATAAACATTGTGTGAATGCAGTTGTCCTTCCTTTTGCTTTTTGCTAATACAAATGCATTTAACAGTTGTGAGCCTCTCAGGCTCACGTGAGGACTCCTGCTCTTAAGAAATGACTGAAACATGTAGTTTCACACTCCCTTTCTCAACTCCTTGTCTCTGGAATATTTCCAGAGTACTGTTTCTCTCACACAGTTCCAGGAATAAACAAGCCTGGAATTGATTCACTGAATCTTAACACAATTGAGCATACCTGTGAAGAGCAGAGATGAGGACTCTAATGTAATGTTTCAGCATTAGTAAAATCCTTTGTTTCTCTGCTTTCCTACACAAATTGAGTTTGCTTTTCTGTATTGCTAGGCATGCCTTTTATAAATAGCAATGAAGTATCAGTAAATAGGACCAATCTAAATCCTTTAGCCTAGTTTTTCACAAAAAAAAGGAGTCAGATTGTTTTTCTTCTGGCAGGATAAAATAAGCTATAATATTTATAGTAATGTTATTTTCCACCATGCATTAGGTGGGAAAATGGAACTTTGCTGTCTTTATGTTAGCCAGATAATTTGAATGTTAAAACAATCCTGTGCATTATTTCTTATTTGGTGGGTAAATTGATTGCTATTATAGGTAATCATGTGGTGGTACTAGTAATTGCCTTCAGTAAGTTTGTCCCTAGTGTGACTTGATGGTTATTAACTAAGCTTTATATGGATACAACAGTAGCGTAAGTGGACACACAACCCAGAATGGTCTTAAGATAGACCTTACAAAATGAATCCATGAATCACTGTTTTCCTTTTAACATATCAAAGGGTGAACATATCTCTATAAATACAACATGCTCACTGATGTATTTTAATTGGTGGCAAAGTTGGTAATAAGCCTAAAATTAAATCCCTTCTTATATTTGTTTGCAAAGATCCTTTTTTTTTTTTTTTTTGGTATTAAAAATACCAAACAGACCCGCAGTCTCTTACAGATGAACTACAAGA
The DNA here is from genome assembly GCF_011004875.1 of Balearica regulorum gibbericeps. NCBI lineage: Eukaryota > Metazoa > Chordata > Aves > Gruiformes > Gruidae > Balearica > Balearica regulorum. The sequence continues at coordinate 13,363,192 of NC_046189.1, read as the reverse complement.
CAAGTGCAACAGACAAAGCCCAGTCCATGTACAGATGGTGCTTGGTCCTACCTTAAAAAATGTGATTCTGAGGAATAGATGTACACCTAAGTATAAAAAGCTTCTTCATAATGTCTTGTTCAGCACAGCACACAGTTTGAATAGTGAATGTGTATTTCATCATCCTACTGTTATGTCCTGTCTGGTATGATAGTCTTCAATTTTTCTTTGGTTTTAGCCTTCTCAAGAAGAACAACTCAGTGCTTGTATCCCTGGCCCTCCAGGTACCAGCACGTCTGCCTTGAACAGCCTGGTGGCCTCTTGTGCGTCAGCTGTTGGTGTGAGAGTAGCTGCTACATATGAAGCTGGAGCATTGTCTTTGAAGAAAGTAATGAACTTTTATGGCACACCTTCAAGTGAACTGGGATCTGGTGGTGGTTCCCCAGGGCCTGAAGCTCTGAAAGACACTCGAGAAGAGCAGGTCAGACTGGAATCCATGCAGGGGAAGAAGAGTTCCAGTTTAGTAGATATTAGAGAGGAGGAATCTGAAGGAGGGAGTCGGAGACTTTCCCTGCCTGGCTTGTTGTCACAAGGTAAAAAAAACACACATTGGGAAAACCAAGAGACTGGAAAAGTTACGATAACATGGAGGTTTATAACTGGAAAGAAAACATTTACTGAACGTAAATCTAATCAGCTACCAAAGGTGTTTAGGAATTATAAACTCTATCTTAGGACTTGAAGGTGGTGAGGGGAGTGAAGACTAGCAGATACTGCATGGTAAGAAAACCAAAAGTATAGTGGGTTTAGGAATGTTCTTCATTGCTAAAGTAAGGCAAAGCGGGCACATTGTAGTAGCCTGGGCATCTTACTGCAAATTGACAGCAAGCAATCTTTCATAGCTTGCGTAGCAGATAAAAATCTGTGTGGCCTGTAATCCCTACTGCACTGAGCTGGTTTTGAGCCAGGAACCTAGAAATATTCTAGTTGCCACTGCCAAACTTCAAAGTTGATGACCTTCTTCCCTCATAGATTTTAGTGTTGTTAATTTGCTTCAGTATAACTGTATAGTTCTCATACCTATTTATCCTTTAATAGCTGGTAAAAATTAGTTGGAATCTGCCTACTTTTAGCACATGTTACTTCTGTGTATCAGTAACCTATCTTATTACATGTCAACCTTTGCTCTCAATCTTAAGACCTCTTTAAGAAGTCTTGATCAATTACCTCAAATGGTACTGTTACTGTGTAACACACAGTCTGAGTGATGTATTTACATAAAATGATGAGCAATTTTTCTATGTCTTGGCCTGCTTTCAGTTTCTCCTAGGCTCTTACGGAAGGTAGGGCGGGCAAAAATGAGGACTGTAGCTTTGACTCCAACCTACAGTGGTGAGGCTGATGCTCTTTTACCCTCTCTAAGAACGGAGGTGTGGAGCTGGGGAAAGGGGAAGGAAGGACAGCTAGGACATGGCGATGTTCTGCCAAGGTGAGATTTCTTTAACAGATGTTTTTTAGTAGGTCATCGGTCAAGTGCCTTGCATTGTGTTCTTGTTCTTTTGTGTTGTGACCTAAGTTCCTCCAAGTAATGTGTATTACACTGTATTGTTACTGACCATCAATCAGTTATGACTTTTCCCCTTGTAATCACTAGGAGTTTTGGTGATATTTTGACTTTGTCCAAATTGGGGTGAGTTTTATCGTGGATTTTCACCCTTCACGACCTTTTTTTGACTAAGCTGGTTTAGTGCCAAAAGACTCCATGTATGTTTGTTTTTCTCTAATTTGTTTTGGGGAAAAAATAAAACTTGGAATTTATTTTTGTCTTAAGAATACCTCTATACCTCTGGTCATTTTTCTTCTCTTCTTCCCCCCCGCCCCCCTCCGGGTTCTGGGGATTGACAGGCTTCAGCCACTATGTGTGAAAAGCCTAGATGGTAAGGAAGTGATTCACCTCTCTGCTGGTGGCCATCATTCCTTAGCACTCACTGCCAAATCCCAGGTAAAAGTGACTGTTATCATTTATTACTTGTCTATAATTGTCATGCTTGGTGTTTTTTGGAATTTTGTTTCTTTTGCTTCTAGACTTCAATTTCTGTTTGTGAGAGGCAACTTGGAAGCAGTGTGGAATTTTAATTCTATTTCTGCCGAAGTGCTGCATGCACTATAGCGTTATGTTTAAATTTTGCAATGACTTGATTTGGTGCATTCCATTCCTGAACATGAGAAGACAATTTGAGAATCTAGGAAGACAATAGAAATTGGGGAAGTGTTTCTTGGTACATGAATCTTATACCCTTGACTTGTGTGTGTTTGCACACTTGCTGTGTGGTACTACTACAATTCAGTATGTGTCCATGTATGTAAGCTTACATTCTCATGTTTAGCTATGTTTCCTACAGGTGTACTCATGGGGCAGTAATATCTCTGGCCAGCTTGGTCACTTGAACTCCCCAACAACAGTCCCTCGTCTTGCAAAGGTACTTTGTTTCCTGTATTTTTCTTCTTTCAGTTTAGGGTTGCTTCTTATACAAGTGAGTGCAAAATAATTTCTAAAAACTGATCTTGTTTATATAGGTATGTGCTATATACTAATAGAGCCCTTGATTTCTTTGGCTTATACTCTGAATATGATCCTTAGATGACCTTATGAAAATCTTCCCAAGAAATCCTTTACACAGATTTCCACTGTTTTTTGACCACATTGAAGTTCTAAAATTGAGAAATATGACTGGTCGTAGCTTCTTAGCAGATTTCACTTCTACCTTACGTTTGGTTTCTCTGATATCGATGTTGCAGTGCCGAAACTTTTAAATACCTTGGAACACTGTTTTTATTCTAAAAATTCCTCTAGCATTTTTAGCTTTGCTTGACCATGACCATATTTGTTGTTCATTTCTGTGTTTCCAGACCTATTTTGGCAGTGGGTTTTCTGTTTGTTTGGAACTTTTCTTTGCATTGAGTGAATAGCCACATAATGATTTTAGGTTAGACCAGACCCTTGCCTGTGTTTTCTGGTGCTTGTCTTAGGGGAAAACCAGTTGCAGAGTTTTCCTGCTTAGGCCTTATGCAAATTAATGTACAGCATGTTAATGGTCACAAATGTATAAATTTCCTAGTTAAATGTAGAGGGGAGAATAGTGTCCCAACTTTAATCAAGCTCACCTGATGCTCATTTAAAAATAAAACTGAATTATAATTTAAAGGCAAAACAGCCATTAGAAAGAAGACTGAAAAGAAAGATAATTTTTCAGTATACATGTGAGAAATGTATTTGTTATGAAACACTGCAGTTGAAAAATTACCAGTTATTGCAATACTTTTTCTTGGCATGTGTATTACATGCATGTGTGGCTAGAAGAGTTAAGTGCTCTCCTTCCAGCTTCAGGTGATGATTTCTAATGTCTTTCCTTCCTCATGAATTTCAGGTGTGTGGTAATGGTGTTTGGAGTACAGCAGCAGGACTAGATTATTCCCTGTTCTTAGCAGATGAGGAAGACTTCCAACCTGGATTATATTATAGTGGCCATGAGACAACAACAGAAAATAACTTGTATGAAAATAGCTGTACTAAGAGTCCAGTTTTGTTACTATCCTGTAGTAAGGTGAGTGGTATTTCTTTTAAGTTAGTGCAAATCATACTGATGCTTTTTGGAAATAGCACAGTGCTGGTTGTTGAACTAGCTGTAGGTGTGTGTCAACTAATTGGTTCCTAGCAGTCAAATAAGGAGCACATTTTATGGAGGGCAGAGAGGAGGCCTAATTAATATTGTTCTCTTCCCTGTTGTTTCTTGGTCTTTCCTTCTGTTTGAGGGACAAGGAGGTGTTTCCAGTGTGTCTAATCCATTTCCTTCCATGTGTGCATGTTGCAGAAAGCACCCTTTTATTGTGCTCTGTTTTCACCACAGGCTTCATATGTTTATTCTTCACTGCTATTGCTCCTTATTTTCCTGTTGTTTCTCAAGTGATTGAGGGCACTGCCTGCTCTATTCCATTCTGCTTCCTATGCATCTTGTTAGTGGGCAGAAGATCCCCCTGTGTTCTGCACCATCTCCTTCCCTCCCTCTCCCTTTCTCATGGGTGTAAATCAGGAACTGAGCAAAGGCACCAAAATGTGTATTTGCATATTATGCAAGAGAGGATGTGCCCCTATGCAATTTTCTTCATCAAGTTGAATGTCATATCTGCCTTGAAGTTGGTATGAGGTGGGGGAGTCTGTACTCTGACTGCGTGTCCTCTTCCAAGTTGTTTGTATGATTTCAGACCAACCTGATTTTAAGGTAACAAAAAGGAGATGGTGAGGGTAGAAAGCAGCTCTTTGTCTCACCTCTTCTGGGTCTCATTGCTACTTCACTAGATTGACTGGAATAGCAGTTGGAGGGGGGTGTTAAAGGAGGGACAGGGATTTAGATGCAACACACACACCCCCCGCCCCCCCCCGTATTCCTTCTATAAGATTGTTGCTAGCCATTCCCTTCTCTTGTAGGGTGACTTGGAGGCGTTTGCATATCAGAAAAATTGCTTGTTGAACAACTCTGGCTCAATGTTTCTAAGGAATCCTCTATTTAACAACAAAGGAAATACAAGTAGAGCTCAAACACTGAATTACTGCCTGGTATTGCATGTGAACCAGAATTAGTGAGGAGCTGCAATGTATCAATGGCACTTGTGCTGACCTTAGAAGAATTTTGCTTCCAGCTACTGTGGAAAACAAATACCTACCAATGCCTGCACTAATACCACTTGTGGTGTTAATGTAGTTATTAGTATTAGTCCAGTTTATTGATTCTGTAATATTACTCTTATCAATAAATTGACATCTTTCATGTTCAGAAAGGACTGTAGTTCAGATCACAGTCGTAATATTAAAGCCTTGTTACTCTCACTTCCTAATTAATAGGAGAAATAGCTAATGTAATGATACTATTTAATATCAACATTGTTGATATAAGCATGAAGTACATGGCAATTCTAAAAGTGAATGAACTTAAAGTCACTGTCTGTTAAGCATGGAATGGTCGTATGAGCCACCTTAAAAGATGGCCTATTTATTGCATTTTAGGCTCTGTCAGTACCAGGAAAATGAACAGCATTGACTATATGTGTTTCTTCTAGTTTTATCATTCTTGTATTAAGCCAGTATTGAATGGTTTGTCGGTCACTGTAGGTAATGAATACTTACTGTCACTTAGTGCTCCTAAAGATATGCTTTATTCTGCATTACCCTATTTTTAAATTGGAGTGTAAAAAGAAAAATATTAAAGCTACTGTTTTTTCTTTTCTCTTTTTTAATCTTTCAGATAGGGTACATAAGCAATGTGATAGCTGGTGGTGACAACTGTTTGGTCTTAGTAGACAAAAACGTAATGGGATATATTGCCAGTTTGCATGAGTTGGCTTCTACTGAGAGAAGGTTTTATTTCAAACTGAGTGAGATCAAATCTCAGGTTCTTAGGCCTCTTTTAGGTTTAGGTAAGAACTACTTTTAATTTTTTTAATATTATTTCCCCTACGTTCCACAACAAATTTCTTTATGCAAAATTAAAAAGTATTTATATATATTTAAGATAAAGCTAAGGTCTTACTCTTCTCCCCTGTTCAGATGAACTGGCGAAATATAGCTGCATTTTGACATCTGCATTTATGTTGTTAGTATTTGCACTTTTCCTAACTGTTTCACCTGAAGTAACCTCATTATTTGAGCTGTACTCAGTCTAAAATTGTTGAATTCCTGATTCTGGATAATGTAGCCATGAGGTGAAATTGCCAATAAAACATCTAAACAGCACCTTCTGGTAATTCTCTTTATTAATGGGTGCTGCTCTTTCATAAGGTAAGCTAAATTGCTTTCTGGTCTGTTACAGATAATTTGGGCAATGCAAATACAATCCAGTTGTTGCAGGAAATGGCAAGCAGGTTCAGCAAGCTCTGCTATCTCATCGGTCAACATGGAGCTTCTTTAAGTAGCTTTCTTCATGGAGTAAAAGAAGCCAGGAGCTTGGCCATCCTGAAGCATTCCAGTCTCTTTTTGGATAGTTACACTGAGCAAGTATCCAATTCCCTCTCACCTTAAGTCTCTGTAGGCTTAATGACCACAAGTCCTGAGTTAGGGGAAAGTAGATCATAAGGAAAGCCACATAAGTAACTGTTGTGCAAATTGTATTCTTGCAATTTAAAATGTATGCAGAGTTTTACACAAACTAATTTATTTTGTAGTGAGCTATGTATTGCAAAGTCTTCACCAGTGGAGCACACTGGACAGCTTCAGCTTCCCTAATGTAAAACGCTGTACATACAAACTCCTTTTTGGTTGCTGCATATTATTAAAAAGTTACATGTTCATTACTTAATAGTAAGGATCTTGTAATGTAATGTAATAGAGTTACCGTGGCTAGGCTACTAAGTAAAGCTACCTTTGGGGGTTTATTGTAGTTACAAAAAGCCTTTTCAGTAGTCATTAACTAAAAATTGTCTCCCAGAAGAACAATTCTTCTGTCCTGATATCTGCTAAATAGCTAGCATTACACCTTTCACCCAAAAGACAGAGCTGCTTTTAGTGCTCAGAATTAAGTCTGAATTATCCTGGTTATTATTTTTATTAGCTTAACGCTTTTGGGAGAGTAAGTTCATGCAATCACGCTGTTTGCTGCCTTTCTCCTTAACTTTTGTAGTTGCTGGTTATTTTCATCCAAATGCAGCAGAAGTCTCATCATGCTTTATACCTATAGGCTTTTGTGAAAAATACTGGCTTGACAGAGGGGAGAGTCTAAAAATGTCCTCTCCAAATGTAGTCTTGGTTACCAGACATCTGAAAATCTCTAAGGCAACAAAACTTCAAGATCATCAACTTCAGTTGTTAGGCAGTAGCATTTTGAATATGCAGCTAGTTGCATTTTTTCTAACACAAGCACAACAGTTACCACTTTCACTACGACAGTGACAAACTTATGCCATATCACCCTAAAAGAAGCTTTCTTCTCTGTTTATTGAATGGGTTGTTCATAATTGTAAACATGTATTTTCTCTGTTTCTTACTTAGTCTTTGACTTGAGTTTTTCTTGTAATCTGGATTTCCAGAATTGGTTCTCGTTACTCAAATTAGGAGGGTTTCTTAATTTCTACTTCCTCCCTGTCAAAGATTGAAATACCTAATATCTGCTCTCGTTGTTATAGCCTGTCTTCTGCTCTTCCCCTTTGCTTTCTAATGCTTTACACATTTTTTTTCTGTGTGGCATCAGAACCTATGCATGCTCCTCAGCATAGTGCTTTGAGCATCTTCCAGGATCCATCAGGCAATAAGTATTATCTGTTAATTGGGCTAAGCTGAGACATCTTCCCTTGGAGAAAGGTGGCTTTTTTAAAATGGTTTTCTTTTTTGGTAGGGGAGAAGTGAAAGGTAGAAAGTTGAATAGCGGGAAAAGAGAAATTCCTGTCTTGAAATTTCCATCCTGAATATAATTAGAAGCTAGCAGTATTAAACTGTTGAAACAGATGGCCTATTCTGTACGTGCTCACATTTGGGGGAAACAAAAAAAAAAAATCAGTTTTGTTTGCAAAGTAAGCTGCATGTGTTGTGCTAATGGCAGCAGAAATGTGGAATAGTAATGCATTTTCTATTCTCCATCTGGAAAGTGAATACTAAGTGTTCCAGTAACTTTGAGTGTTTCACTGTTTAATATTTTCTCAAGTACTTAGATTACATGTATAGTAAAAGATATTACATATTTCATTGGTAAACTGGAAATTGGAAATTACAATACTTGCTATTTCCAGCGATGTTCTTATTTTGTAACTGAAGCTCTTTTCTTCTCCGTTTTAGGTACTGTACTTCAGTAACAAACTTCCTTGTAATGGGAGGATTTATGCTCCTTGCAAAGCCAGCAATGTAAGCAAATCTTTACCATTCTCTGGAGTTTTCGATCAACTAGCAAAGAACTGTAAAGAATTGTGTGTGTGTATATGTGTAGTTAATGAGTATGTAGAGACTTGGTCTCAGCTTGCTTAAGTACGGTAATTCCTTTTCTATCAGATGAAGAAAAAGTTACTTCCTCTTCTCAACTGTGATAAAAATTCAGGTTAAAATGTTGCTGAATGAATTCAGTTACTTTATCTTGAAGGTGGAGAAAGGAGGAAAAAAGTGTAAATTATTGTAAATTCCTTGGAAGAAACATAAATAGATTTAAGATAATGATTTTTGAAAGCTTAGTCTTAAGGTTAAATTTTCATCATCTGTTCAGTGTTTGTTAGTATTTTCTTTCAGATGTTGCTGTCAGGAAAATACAGAACAGCAAACTGTTCTTTAAGAATTAGTAAGAGTAGATGATGTGAATTCACTTTTGTTTGATTTCTTTCTTTAAATTTGTGGACACACTTTAAAATGATGCAAAAATAACATTTCTGCATGTGTATGTTCTCTGCCTCTCAAGGTTGCTTTACTCGTTTCATGCACAGATGCTCTTAAATGCGAGGAAGGAATTGTACCTTAAGGCCTGAGACAGTATATTTGAAGCTTATAGATCATAAAGCTTTTTTCTTAGTCCAATAGTATTTTTGTCTAGGAAATAAAGTAATGATGCTGTGTATCTGTCACTCTGGTGCTGTGAAGCAGTTGTTGCAATGAGGGTATTTTTTTAACTTGTTTGAGGAATTCCCAGCTTTCCTTCCTTCCTAAATTCTGTAATATGGGAGTAATTGTTACAGCTCTTTATGGAGCACTTTGAAGGTAGTGTAAATGATACTGGAAGCTCTTTGAAACACCAGGGTACCTAATGCAAAGAATCTTCTGCACCTGAGGACCAGTGCCAAAGACTAAATACAAAATCCCACTGCAGTGAGACACTGAGAATCTTTCTGCACCTTTCAAGATTTTTAAGGTGACTTAGAAGAAATCTTAGTTCAAGTATAAGCTTATTTATAATTAGTACTGAAAAGTTCTGGATGCTGAAATTATACTGAATTCTTCACATCAGTTGTCACTGTCAGGTGTCACAGCTTCTCCTGCTGCAACCAGGGTTTCATTAGGTGAATAACACTTTTTTCAGGTTCTGAAACTTCAGGGAGGAGATGTCTTAGAAGTTTTGTCCTGCTCCTTGCAAAGGAAAGTCAAGAATGCCTTTGTTGATAATGATGAATTTCCCCTTTGCCCCTTCCCTGAGGGATACTGTCTTAAGTCAATGGTTAACAGTGGCAGCCTGTCTTTTATGGATATTCTGTGATATCAATGCATTAGAAGTAGTCCCGACTTTAAAAAGTGCTAGCTTCAATAGAAGTCTCTGTTGTTGGTAGGTTTCTGAGCATTTCCTTTGAAAGAGTAGACGAGCTATACTCAGTGTTATGAATCTGTTATTGTTGAACGCTTTTCTACAGGGACACCTCCATGTGAGGATCTTGAAGCACTTTAAAAATGCAAGCCGTTCAGATGGTTGAATTTAAAATTAAGAAATATGGTCTTCTCTCTAAAGAAGACGTTACTCCTAAGGCTTGTTGAACATAAGAGTTCTTAAATATCATTAGCAGACCTAGATGAGGTGTGTTATTTTGATGTGTGAAATGGCATCTTACTAAGCATGTAGAATTCTTAGGGACCCTGCTGTGCAATTCTCTGATCTGCTTTGCTGTTCCCGGGGCCTGCTTTCTCAGCCTCACCTGATTCTTGCAGTTTGTGGTTTAAATGCTTCCCAGCTGGATGTGTTTTAATGCAGATATGTCATATGTGCCAGCACACATGTGCACACAGATATGGTGAAGGAGAGGGAAAAGCAGACTTGTTTTCCTTTTTATGAAGAAATCCTGGTTTCCTGTGCTAATGCATTGTCTTCAGAATCATTTCCCTCTTCTTCTCTGAACTAGATTAGTTCTCCCTCTTGGAAATCAGACTGAGGATTGAACAGATTTCCTGCCTTTCTTTGAGGTAGGATGTAATTTTTCTAGTTAGGGGAAAAAATGGTCAGTTGCCTTGAACAGCAGGGGTGGGGAAGAGATTACTTGGATATATTTAGGGAAGTGCACTGGAGCAAGGTTAAGATTCAGGCCTTTTTATATGAATCAACAGTGTTAGAAACTTACTACTCTAACAGTAATGGGGAAGTCATTCCACCTGTTAGCTCTTTTACTAATCAAGTGTTACAGGGGGAAAAGGCAATTAGTTACTGTCCAAGTGGGGCAACTTAGTCAACTTTCTTCAACTAGTTTAATGACTGAGCATGAGAGTAGAAGTAAAAAAAGTCCAGTGTTGCAGTTGTTAGAGACCTACATGTCTGTATTACTGTACTTTCTTAAACTAAATTGGGAATAAGCAGCATGCATTTGCCTTTATAATTTTTATTGGTCTATGATAATCCAAAAAAGGGGCATTCTGAGCTCATTTATATAAAACATCTCTGATGTCATGCTGTCTTTTTTTCCTCTCCTCCCTCTGTTCCCCAATGGTCCCATCATTTAGAGACTTCTTGAGTAAAAACCAGGAGCTGTTACAGAAACTGTCTGAGAAGAACGAGGAAAACCTCCAGCTAGTAGAAGTTCTGAATACTCTGTTTTTCATGCCATTTGGACGACTTCATAATTATGCTAGAACTTTGCTAAAGCTTGCCACGTGTTTTGAAGTGGTAAGCTGGCCTTCTTATCTATATCTGAATGAATAAAAATGAAACTTAGGGCTCAGAAGTAACTGTGTGAAGCAAATGCTAGGCAATTAGAAATAGCTTAGTCCTCAGAGAAGCTGCCTTGGTCTTGTATTTGCTGCAGGGAAGATCATGCATGTTTATTGGCACAATCTTATACCACACCTGCACAAATCACATGACAAGTAGAAACTTGTTATCCTGCCAGAACTTGTTTCTGTGCCTGAGTGCTTAATTGCAAATATATTATTTTGATGTTTGCCTGTTGCTTTTCATTTCCATCTGGCATCATTACTGTAGCTATCCTTGACTGTAATACTCTACTAAAAATACTATATATATATTAGGTAGACTTTTACTACCCATTTAAATGTATATAATTGCATTCTTTTGAAATAGAAGATGACTAAGCAGGAACAATAGCTACTTGTATGTTTATCCCAATATAGTAATTTAAAGTATTACTCCTGCAATTACTAGTGCTACTTCTGATACAGCTTGCTAAGCTGCCAGAAGACAGGTCATGTAATTGTATATTAATGATTTTCCTCTTAACATTCATGGAACTTTTTTGATTTTAAAAACTCCCAGCACACCAACAGAACATGTGACCAAGAAAATAACTTAGCCTCCACTGTTAGTTTATTAACCAGACCAACTGTCATACATTTGGTCCTGATTTAATAAAATGAGCAGTTGTATTGCAGCTTGGTTAGTGTTGTTGGCACAGGTGTTCAGAAACACTCTCAGGTCTGTCTTACCTTGTGCCCTGTAGGCATCTCCAGAATACCAGAAGCTACAGGATTCTAGCTCTTGTTATGAGAGCCTTGCTGTGCATCTTAGCAGAAAAAGGAAAGAAGCAGAATACACGCTTGGCTTCTGGAAGACCTTTCCTGGGAAAATGACGGTATAAAGACAATTGTCAGTCCATTACCAGCTTGAATCTCTTGCTGTTATCATTATACCCTGTGTCTATTACTGATGCTACTGTCCAAGTTACACTTCTCATTTTTCTAATTTGTGGTGTTGTAGTAGTCTAACTTTAGAAAGGGTGGACCTTTACTATGGAAGACAAATAGCACTGACCTTAAGTCACACCCTGTGAGAAGTAAGCTTCCGTAATTTTGTTTTTAACCCTACCTGTAGGATTCTTTACGGAAGCCAGAGCGTCGTTTAATCTGTGAAAGCAGCAATCGGGGGTTGTCCCTACAGCATGCTGGAAGATTTTCTGTAAACTGGTTCATCCTCTTTAATGATGCTCTGGTACATGCTCAGGTAAGCCAGCTTGTATTCAGGAACCAAACCTTCTCTCTGCTTCATACAGCATGACATGTTTTTCCTATAGTAAAGATAAAGTTTTGCACCGTTCACTACAGTGTTGCTTGAACACTTAAAAGTGATGTTTTTCTTATGTTTACAAATAAATTTGAAATTAGGTACTATTTTTTTTAATGTTTGTTTGCTATTGCTCTGTGGCTGGCATGGTGTCTGTTGGCTAGTTCTTTGAGCAAGGTGCATATAAGGAGCCTGTAATGCTCAGTTTTCCCTTATCCTCAAAGAAAGGAAAAAAACCTGTTCAGAAAAAGCATGGGGCAGGGGTAATGGATCAGTACCCAGTGAAGTTTCCCTTCTCCTTGCCTACAGTTCTCAACGCACCATATTTTTCCCTTGTCCACACTGTGGGTAGAAGCTCTTTCAGAAGAAGCTGGTAATGTGTGAGTATTCTTGCTCGTGATGCTGAAATAGTCAGATATCTTGGGACAGAGGATGAGTATTTTGTAACCAATTATTGTAAACTAGGAGTGGAGTAGGCTGCATGCCTATGTACCGCTTTCTTCTTTCAGAAAATTTATTGTATTTCTGTGTCTTAAAAAACAAAAAAGTTGTTCTGATATATAAATATCAGAAAGAATAAGGTAGTCAAGAGGAAAGTGTAGTCAAGTAGTCTTCTCTGCTGCTTCTTTTCACTGCTGACTTTAATACTAAAAAGTGAATGCTAGCTGAAGTGGGGGAGGGAAGATACAATGTTCATGCTCTAAGAAACCTTGCCTTTTTCAGGATGAAATTTCACTAATTTAAAACACTTTCCCCCCCTCACGTAGGAATGGATTGAAGATTACAACACCTGAAGAACAGTTTGTTCTTGTTCCTTCAACACCACAGGAAAAAGTAAGCATATCTACAAATTTTGCATGCCTTCAGTGAGCTTTTTCTCTCCTACTGTGAAGCCAAAGAGGCAGAAGTATTGCCTAAGTATTCACCAAGAATGAAGTCTTCCTACAACTTGGTGTGGAGGTTGGCTGTATGCTGTGCTTGACTGTAGCAGTGCTCCAGTTTAAAACACTGTACTGAGGTGTACAAAAGAGATTATTGTAGTTGCTGTAAAGGTGAGATTCAGTAACAGATGTTACCTAAATTCTGTGATGAAACACTTTCTGTTTCAGACCAAGTGGCTGAGGGCAATAAGCCAAGCAGTGGATCAGGCCCTTAAAGGGACTTCTGACTTAATTCTATATGGAGCTGGTGGGAATGTGCCAAGACAGGAACCTCCTATTTCTCGCAGTGCCAAATACACCTTCTATAAGGACCCTCGATTTAAGGATGCTGTTTATGATGGGAGGTGGCTTTCAGGAAAACCCCATGGCAGGTAAAAAGCGTCTGAGCATAACAGTTGAAAACAAATTAAAAACAGTTGAAAACTATATCAGTAAGTAGGCTAACTCACAGAAGTTATTTGGGAAGCGCGAAGTGAACTGATTATCTTATACATGTGTATGGCTTTGTATTTTTTCCAGAGGGATCCTAAAGTGGGCAGATGGAAGAATGTACTCTGGGACTTTCCGGACTGGGCTGGAGGATGGGTAAGATCCTCTCACTACTTGTGGAGCCAGAAGGCAAGAAATACCTTTTGTTGGAGGAGATACTAACAAAACCCTTTTAATTAAAAGGTTTGGCAGTGAATCTTTCTGACTCAGGGTTATCTATATTAACAAGATATAGATATATGTTGATATATAGAAAATTTCTCATTTATCCAGAGGTATGCTAGTTATCTTCACAACAGTCTCTGTGTCTGCGTGATTAAAAACTTGCTCTTTCATAAAAACTGAAACTAATTGGGGTAATCAGCTGCAGGATGGAGGAAGGAAATGGTAAAACAGCCAAGGAGAAGGAAAGGGTGGGTGGGTATAAACTCCTAAGGAGAGGAAGCCAATTGAAAAATCTGCAGTCAATTTTCTGTTGTATAGGTACCTGTTAACTTTTTGTGTTGCGATATTCTTTCAAAAGTTCTGGTATTGTTTATTTTATCCTTCTAGAAAATGTAATGCCTTCCATACAGTGTAGTGATGCATCTTCTCTAATGTTTTCCTTGCTGTATTTCTGGTGAGCGAGGGTTTAATAATTCAGGAAGGAGACAACAAAATCTTGAATTGAGACTTCACAGTTTGGGTGATGAAAATAAAACTAATGAGAGTATGTGATCCTGATGGTTAAGATAACTGGTACAGAGGAGTTTGAAAACAGGATGAACAGAAGTCCTAGACATTATCTGTGAAACAAATAAGACCACTTGAAAGTAACTTAATTTATTACACAGCTTTGAATTAATCTGTGGATTTCATTGCTAAGAGTCTGCTTAGGGCACTATTGAGGCTAAGAGGTTAACTTCTTTCCAAAGGCATTTTATATCAATCTTGTGAGCAGACATGTCTGTACTGGGCAGGATAAAAATATATGAGGAGTCCGATTGACTTCCAGATGTATTTTCAAAGTATTGAGTTGGAGGGGAAATTGAAAAGTGGTCTGGCTGCAGACAGCTTTTTAAAATGCACCTTTAGCTATTGGTATAATGTCAAACTAGAAAACCAAATTAGAGCTTTGGTCATTTGTAACTAACCCTGGTGATTTTGGGGTTGTTAGCAATGGAAATACTGCAAACAAATCCCCACCAGAAATAAATGGATTGGTATTCAGCTGTAATTGCTAGGATTATCAAATATATATATTTGTATTTCAGCAGGCATGCTATAGTCTCAACACTTACCAATAGTAATGTCTTGTTGGAGTAGACGTGTTCTCAGGAGAACCTTCATAATTGGATTTTAATCTTCTCAGAAGATTAATATCAATAAATTTGTGCGTGTCATACTTTTCAGGCATACTGAAATTGTGAACAATTCTGTGTCACTGTTTGAGCATAATTGGAAGTTAGCATAGTTTTTTTAAGTATTCTCTGTAGCAATATATGTTCTCATCTTTCCCTGGAATAAAGATGTGCTTGAATTATCAAGACCTGATGAAGACAACAAAGGTAGAAGCAGTCTTAGGATGTTAAAAGACTTGTGGCCTTTAGAAAGCTGAGAAAAATGCTGCAGTGTGGTAGAGAGGGGAATACTTACAACATGCCACGATCAAACAGGAGAAAAGCAGCACAGACTAAATTGACATAGTGATGGTGGAATTCTTCCTTTTTCTTTAAAAGAATTAAAAAAAAATCTGTAGCTGCTGTAGTTGAAAAGATGCACTAAAAATGATATAGAGCATTCTGATTGTAGAATGAGTCTGTGATATGTATCTGTTCCTGTTTTCAATGAAATGTGTTAGCATTAGAGCTGCTTGTGTTCCGTTTCCATGCATTGACAGGTATGGTGAATACAGAGTGCCGAACAAAGCCTTGAATAAGGATGACCACTATGTGGGGTACTGGAAGGAAGGCAAAATGTGTGGGCATGGAGTCTACAGGTAACATATGGCACTTGTGTTACTGCCTTTGCAGAAGGGAGCTCTGGCTCACTGCTTACCAAGGCTCTGTAGCTTTCTTGGTACACTTCAGACTTGTGATTATAGTTAGCTTGGCTTGTTTTCTGCTTTGCTTTTGGTAGATTGCTCACAATGCATACTTGTGCAGTGTTCTATTATTAGTATCTATTCTAATGGTGCTACCACCTTTCAATAATAGAGGATTCTTTCTTCTGAGAGAGAAATCTAACCTTTAACAGCCTTGCTTGGTGGGGAGAGAGTGGCTTTAAAACAACTAAACATCAAAGGACTTGTATTAAAGGCTCACTTTTATCCCAAATGTACCTTTACTATAGCTCCTGCTTGGTGTGGCTGTAGTGTAATTCATAGAAGGAAAAAGAGAGGGTTGATCTGTTCTGAGGGGAAGGGAGAGAAACCAACAAAAAACAACCAAAAAATAAATCCAAAACCAATTAAAAAACCCACCCCACAACAGAAAAGTAGATCATCGGAATCTTTCTTATTCTCTTTTTCATTACAGCTATGCTACTGGTGAGGTGTATGAAGGGTGTTTTCAGGATAACATGCGTCATGGGCATGGTCTGCTACGCAGTGGGAAGCTGACCTCATCCTCTCCCAGTATGTTCATTGGACAGTGGACAATGGATAAGAAGAGTGGTTATGGAGTTTTTGATGATATCACAAGGTAATGGTTCAGTTCCACAAATCCTTGGTATGATGTACAATTGCGAAAAGAGGAGGAAGGAATTTGATCTGTTAGTAGCAGTAGTAGTGCCTGGCTATTTTTTCTTTTTTTCTTTATACTATGCTTTCTGGGTTATGATCTAAAGAATTGAGTCTAGAGACTCCTTTTTGGTGCTGCTTCTGGTGTAAATGTGAAGTCTTTTGGATTGCTTTGGTTTTTTCTACCTTGCTTTCCTATCATACTCCTGGCTGAAAAGTAATGCTGAATATGGTATCTTATTGAGGTATCTTGTACAAAAGTGCTGAAAGCTTCACGAATGTCCTGTGAGGAGTATGCTTTCATCTCGGGCCTATAAGACTGGGTAGGTTTGGTTAATGATTGGATATACAGGATTAGGTAAATTTTAGCTCGTGTTCAGGTTTTCTATTGACTTACTCTGTCAGTACAACAGAGGGAAGATGCTTTCTCTTAGGGCACATTACTGAAACGATGGTCTCAGAAACAGAACTGCACTAAGTGAATACTGTCTGAGAACAGATCAATATAGTCTGTTTTTTCAGTCACCCATTTAATGCTGTTCTTTCTTGAAAAGAGTGATTTTGGAGAGAGCCCAAGAAAACTGGTTTTGGTGCAACTGAACTGAAAGCTCACCTATAAAGCAGAGTAGTAAAAAGTCTGGAGGTGAAGGGGGTGTGTGGGAGCGTGTATGTGTGTATTTTTCTGAAGCAGAGCTATTGCGGCATCTCTAGGTATTCTCTGATGTCAGTTTTGCATCTAGTCTTGTTCGGTGGTGGTGGTTATTCTTACACTCTAGTGTCAAGATGTCTCCACATACTTTATTTAGTCATTTATTTACCTAGGACAAACTGAGAGATGGCAGCTTACCTCGCAGATCCTCTCACCTCCAGAATTTGTAAATGCAGTGGTGGTTCATGGTTGGGGAGGAGTTTGGAATTTACTTTCTATTCCAGAGTTACTCAGATATGAGTGAGCTGCCCTCATGGTAGTTTTCTTTCTGGTCTCAGGGAAGGGGTATGTGTTTGTGGTCTAAGGATTAATTTTCTTCACTTATTCTTTAGCCTAGATGAATAAGGAATAGCTGCAGACACTCTTTGTAACTTGATGTCATTATTGCAAACCAGTCATTTGAGCAAGTGGGACTCTGTTATGTTTCCACCATGGTAACCGAGTGTGCTGCATCTGTCTCTTCAAGAAACCTTCATCCAGCAGAGACTCCTGTAGCTGGCATGATGAATCAGACCAGCATCCTACTAGGGTATGGCTCCAGCCAGCTGCACGATACCCCAGACTAATCGCTGGGCTTGCTCTCTTTACTATGACCATAATTCTTCCTGGATACTAAAAGGAAAATGCTCTGTAATAAGCAGAGTTCTATTAAATCAATCACACTATTTTCCCTCTAAAAGCAAACAAAGTTCTTGACAAGGTTTTTATTTTTATTATTTGTATGGTGAAAACATCGTGTTCTTTTCAGAACAACCTGAAAAATAGATTGTTTCAAAATATTTGGAACACTTGCACTTAGTTTCAAACACTCTAGCCTGACCTCTGTGGACTTACACTCACAAAAAGTATTTTAAATAGTAGTCTGAAAGGCACTGATGTTTACTTGTGAGCAATCTTTAATTGTCTAATAATTTTTTTTATGGCATGACCTTTGTTAGGCTATTATCTGGAAACTTTGTAGAAAGTGGTCTGCTTCCTTACAATTTTTGTGCTCTAATATTTTCAAAATGTCACGTATGACTTTGTAGGTGTCTCTCCTATCCCTCAAGTAGAACAGCTTGGTTTCTTTCATTTATTATCCTCTCAATTTGAGTCATCTGAGTTTAGGTAAAAAAATCAAAAGTTTTGGCAAAAAAAAATTGCCTAAAATAAGCTTTCTGCATATTTTCTAAGTAACTGTTAAATACATCAGGTAGATACCTGACGAAGCCAAAAATCCCCTTTGATAGGAAACTTAAATCTTAGATAAAGCTGATCCAGACAAGTTTCCCTGTTTCTTATGTGCTGTAGCTACTGCTCAGGTTCCTTTGGGTAGGAATTGGGCTTAACTGGGCTTCAGCATTGTTTCAGATCATCAGGAACAGTTTGTTTGGATGCGGCCAATTTGTAATGTGAATTGTGAAAGGAAGTTCATTATAGTTTATTTCTATCAGAGAGAGTCTTTCTTTATTTCCATGAAGCTAGTGAAACTAGATTGACAGACCTGAAGTGAGTGCTGTATGACTTTTTTCAAATGGTTTCTGTAATGGTCAAATACTGCAGTAAAGCCAAGAAAGGATGTGAATGTACTGCTTAGACTGTATTCTTCATACTTCATTTTTTCTTCAGAGGAGAAAAGTATATGGGAATGTGGCAAGATGATCTTTGCCAAGGCAATGGTGTTGTGGTTACGCAGTTTGGACTGTATTATGAAGGAGCCTTCAGCACCAACAAAATGATGGTGAGTTGAACGCTGGTATCTGTGCTATAGTGACTTTTCCTCTAAGTGTCGTAGCTTTCTGGGGTAGATGAGTGTATGTTAGGCTGTGTAAACCTTCTGTTCCTCTAACCCTTTACTGTCCTGGCTTTTTAAACTGTCTTTATGATCCCTGCTCTGTTTCACCTAGGTCTACTTCAGAATCTGCTTTTAAAGTTATTTGCTAAGAATTAGCAACAGGCTTTTCAGTGTATCCTTAGATTTGCAGTCTGGCCTTCTGTTATAATTACTGCTTTGTGTTCTTTATGATTCTTTTTATAGGGTACTGGAATTCTGCTTTCTGAGGACGATACAGTCTATGAGGGGGAATTTTCAGATAACTGGACTCTGAGTGGAAAGGTTATTACAGTTATCAGTTGTGAACTGTTAGCACCTTAAAAATAAAAGCACCCCTTTCCTTGTAATTTCGTTCCCAATGGATTTCAGTTAATTTTTTTATGATCTTCTCTCAAGGGAACACTGACCTTGCCAAATGGAGATTATATTGAAGGTCTCTTCAGTGGAGAATGGGGATCTGGGATAAAAATCACAGGAACTTACTTCAAACCTAGCTTGTATGAGAATGAGAAGGACAAACCTAAAGCATTGTGAGTGTTGAATAAGAAATAATTTCTCATATGATTCAGTAATGCTTTGGAACATAACTATTGTCTTTTTTCAAAGGCCAGTTAAAATACTTTTTGCAAAGAAACAGATTTTGAAAACACTTTTTCCTGTTTCATTCCTCTTCCCTCCTGCTTAGAAAATAAGATGAAAGTCGTCTTTATAGCTGTTCTTGGTTTAATTACCACTTGAATACGCAAGTAACAGCATGAAACTACAGGACAGCTGACATGCTGCTACTGTCCTGGTGCAGTCTCAGAAATTTTTTTTATTTATATCTGAACTGACTGTTAGAACCTGAGTTCACAGCTGCTGCTGACTTTTGAGGTACTGAGAATGACAATTGCGTAAATGTAACTTAGTCTATCACAGACCCCTCTGCCTTCTGCCAGTTATTCTGTTGGTAAATTAATACATTTAATGTGTCACTTAATAATCCCAGTGGGAGTACATTTGGACAGAATTAGCAAGTTATCATGTCTCTTCCAACCAATGCATAAGAAAATAATAGAAAAATCTGCTGAATTGCAAAAGAGAGCATTTTCACACCTTGGCAAAGATAAATTTAGAAACCATCCATATAACACTATTTATAGTAGATGCATTAGATCAATTTGCTTAATTATCTCTGGGGAAAAAAACCCACATTTGTTTTATTTCAGTCACAACTGAGATATCTTTGAGTCGAAGAAATTTAAGTAAATGTAAAGAGTTGGTGACATTTCAGTATTTGGTAGCACTATATACTAGTTTACGATAGTAGTAATTGTTGTACAGGATTCAATATCTTTGAAGCATACTCTCAAATTTCAGATTAAAATGGGAAACACCACTCTTAATGTTTTTATGTAGATTACTTCTCAGTATGCTTCCTGAAGCATTCACTGGTAATTTCTTTTGACAGTGCTGACACCTACAACAGGATGCAAAGTTAAGCAGGCCTCCCTGCTGAACTGAACACTTGCAACCTTAGCAGCTGTCTGCTTTTTACCCCAGTAGGGAGTCTATGAATAAATGTATGTACATATTTGTGAAGATTGCTTGTGAAATAAGAGTTTCATCTACTCCTTTCAGACTCTCTTGAAGTTGAAAATCTTCTGGTATAATTTCTGAAAAGGCTTAGAGCCTACTTGTTCTGCTTTGTGAAACTGGAAGCGTGGGGAAATATCAATGTTGCTAGTTCTCATCTCAAACGTGGTGGGAAAAATAGTAATGAAGGGTCTGATAATTTCAGATGTTTGATTTAAATCAAGATAGGACTGTTAAGCCTGACAGCATTTATTTGCTTTATGAAAGCTTTTCAAAGCACTAAATTTCATTCCATGTCTGAGATACAGGTATCTATATATAGGGAGAACAACGGTTTGTGGTTTTCCTTTGGTTATAGAGGATACCTGAGCATCGGCTCTCAATGAAAAGATGCCTGAGCTGGTTTTACTCTCTACCAGCACATCCCTAACATGTTGTGCAACATCATATGTAGATACTACTTTAGGGGCAGAAGCCATATAGCCATTCTTGGTGTTTATCTGTGTAGCTATGCTATTTGTATAGTCCAAGATAATGAGATATTTGGAACGTTCTTGTACTATGTCTTTGCTAAGTGAATGTGTCCAGAGCCTTCTGAACAAATACCAGTGGTGAAGATAAGCCCAGTTAAGTGCAGTATGTCCTGTTTGCTTGGAGATTAAAACAGTCCTTTTTGTGTTTAAACAAACCATTTCCTGGAAGACTACAAGAAAGAGTAAGACTGACTTATCTAATGTAATAAGGCTCATAGTTGTTACCACATGTAGGTATTAAAAACATTTTAATCATGTAATGTATTATAATGTTACGTGGATTAGTGTAAGTTAGCAAAGAAAAGAACTTCAGTAACTTTTTGTAGCTTCTTTTAAAAATGTGTTGAAAACCAAGACACTAATTAAATAGTAGGTTCTAGGTTTATTCTTAGTGATAAACCTGGTTCACTGTAGAGACTCTTAAGTGTATCAGCTTCTGGAGAAATAGCATGAGATATTAGATTGACATTAGCCGTAGGTGGTTCTCGTAGCTGAATGTGGTATTTCACGACTTTGGTTTTAACGGACTTAACTGGTCATTGTATTAGGCGGAAACTTGGGATCCTGGCAGTGCCTCCTGATGAGAAATGGAAGGCAGTATTTGAAGAATGCTGGAACCAGCTTGGCTGTGAGACCCCAGGCCAGGGGGACAGATGGAAGGCTTGGGACAACATTGCAGTGGCCCTGACCACCAACCGACGGCAACACAAAGACAGGTTGGTTCCTAGAGAAAGTAGTCAGCAGGATGAAGCAAGCATTGAGAAAGAAACCAAAATCATACTCTAGAATGGAAACTCTAACTGTAAAAGTTCAGTTAAAACAACAACAAGAAATCCTAAACAAAATCAGAACTCTTAATGCTCTGCCCTATAAACCCTTTTGGAGACATACTCAGTTCAATTAGCTTCAAGGGGGTCTTTTCCTACTGTATGTCTAATAACCTGTACAATGTCTTTGTCCTTTTTTTATAACCGCAGTCCAGAATTATTGAGCCGCTCACATACTCAGACACTGGAAAGTTTGGAGTTCATTCCACAACACATTGGTGCCTTCACCCTGGAAAAATATGAAAATATAAAAAAATATTTGATAAAGGTATTGTGACTCAAATGCTCATATAGCTTGTTGGTAAGGCATGATGTCAAGCTCGCTTAGTAGTAGCTTTCCTTAATTCCTTCCATGTTTGCACTCTTGTAATCCACGTTGTATTCATTTGTGTTTGCTCTTAACTTCCTAATTTATTGAATTAAACACCATAACTAAGACTGAAAACATTATATACCTCATGGATACTACCTTAAAGTCAGTTTCTGCCCAGTTACTGTTTTATACATTGGATCCCAGCAAAGCATCTTGAAATACTTGCCAATTATTGCATGGTAATTTTAACAGTACTGGACAGATGACTTGTCCAAGTACTAGCACAAGTTCTTGTACTGTTTTGACTCCTCTATCAGCTGTATTCAGCTAATACATAAATTTTATAATCCAAATGGCAACTTGTTAAATATAGCTCACTTCTTGATGTATTTGTAATATTTTTTTCACAGCCTGTTGTTGGATCTCTGACCCATCTCTCTTGAATTCCTTTTTTTCTTTTTTTCTTTTTTTTTTTTGGTCAGGCACTGACCTATCTGACTGGCCAATTAATATCTTTCACCTCAGGCTTGTGATACTCCTCTCCATCCATTGGGCAAGCTGGTGGAAACACTAGTAGCTGTCTACAGAATGACCTATGTTGGAGTAGGAGCTAATCGACGATTACTGCAGGAGGCTGTAAGAGAGATAAAGTCCTACCTCAAACGCATCTTCCAATTGGTTAGGTAATGAGACTCTTAATTTTTGAGTCAAACTACTGCTGAATTAAAGATCTCATGTACTGAAACTGTCTAGTGTTTATGTAGTCCAAGTGTGCCAGTATTTTTACTCTGTTTTGAGTTGCTTATATTTCCTTAACCTTTTTAAGGAGTCTCGAATATTCCGTCAAAACAGAAAAATTTAAAATCTTCACCACAGTGTATTACATCCTACATTGTACTTTAAAATATGGCTGGTGGAAGCTCGTCCTGAATGTGGATTTCCAATGTAGTGTCTCTGGATATCCATGCTGTGAAAAGATAGTGTTCAAAGAGTGTAGAAGTATAGTGAGGACAGGGACTCACAGTGTATTCCATTGAAGTTCTTACCAACACGGATGAGCAGTGTTCCTATGAAGCGTTTGCTTAGATTCTTGAGAGCAGTAACAGTTTTAATTGGGTCCCTGCCACACTGAAAGCAGAAATATTCCAAGTTGTTAACCATTAGAAGCCCTGTCTGGAGGGAAGTGATGTCAAGGTAGGAGAGGTATCTTTAGCATTGGAGAGGTGGGCCCTCATAAGTTTTCTTGCAGGTAGATGGTACTGTACATCTGTTAGCTATACTGTCTTACTTAGTCCACCATGTATTATTTCAGCTGACTTTTCTTTCCTCTCCAATCTTGCCTTCTAATGCTGTGGTTTGTAGAAACTTCATTAAATGAAATCATATGTTATGTGTGTTGCCATTTAGGTTCTTGTTTCCTGATCTTCCGGAAGAGGGCAGCACAATTCCATTTCTGGCAACTGAGACAAAGGGAAGGCGATCATTTTGCAGTGGGAAGTCTGACTCCAGATCAGAATCTCCTGAGCCAGGGTACATAAAGGGCAGGGGGGAACCACCACCAAAAAAACCCCACAGCTAACAAAGGCTCCATTTTATTTCTGTTTGCAGTTTCTTCTTGGGTGGGGGAAGAAAGATAAGCATATGTTTAACTGATGGATATAACCAGATTTCTTTTTTCTTTTGTTTCTGATGACAGATTCTGATAAGCAAACTTCCATGTGATGGTTGCAATAAGCATTTCATCCCTGTTCCATGCAACGATCCTTTACTTAAACCCAAACTTGCTTTTGTCTGTTGTGGGTAAACAAGTTCAGGCTTGGGCCTGGGCTTCAGAAAACTGTTTAGTTTAAGAGCACTGTGGGTAACACGGATCCAGTGTAATGGGCAAATAGCCAATCACATGGAGCTCGCCCTTGAGTCCATCGTCCTGTCCGCACAGCCTCAGGTGTTTGAGAACAAGGAAGAGGGACCAGTAGAGGCAGCTGTCTGAGAACGGCTGCAGTGGCCTGTGCAGATGGTAGTAGTAGGCACCTTGAGTTCAGCTGTCCCTGCTAGGATTACAGCTTGGTGCCAAGCAAGTGCTGACTGTGTGAGCCTGGAGTGCGTGTGGAGCTAGGCCAGGTAACTGAATGGGATTTAGCCTGTTTTCTAGCTTCTGCTTTGAAGGTGAAGTTCAGCTGTCAGCAGAGTGGCCCAGAATTGAGGGTAAATGATTAGCATGAAGATACAGGTAAAACCTGAACTATAATATAGTACAGTGTTCAGCTTTTGCATTATACAAGGAGGAAAGCCAATGTTCTGTTTAAAACACATAAACCACAAAAAACCTGCACCACAACCACTGCCCCCACCCCAAACCCACCCGTAGGTAGACTGTAAAGGAAAATTACTCCTAAGTATTGCTTAACACAGATGCTATTTGATGGATTTGTACTTTTATTATTCTTATCCCTCATAGAGTAGGCTCATACTAAATGAAAACTTGTTCCAATCATTTTTCATTCAATTTTTATAGACAATTAGGTTTTTTAAATGTCTCCCTCTTTAAACCACCTCCCTTTTTTTTTTTTTAATAGCTATGTGGTAACCAGTTTTGGCTTGCTGCTCCCTGTGTTACTGCCACGACTCTATCCTCCTCTATTTATGTTGTATGCCTTAGACAATGAGCGTGAGGAAGATATTTACTGGGAATGTGTTTTACGTCTAAACAAACAAACTGATATGGCTCTTCTAAGTTTCCTTGGAGTGCAAGCGTAAGTATGCTTCAACAATAAAACAGAACTTAGAAAAAGATTATAGCATGTAATTAGATAAAGCAACTAAAACCCCTCACTGTCTAAAGTGCTTTTCTTTGATTAAAATCCATCTAAATATATCTTCAAGCTAGTTAGTATAGTTGAGAGAGTGAATCAAAACTTCCCTCTTCCAAAAAGGGGAGGGGAAGATTGGCATTGCTACAACACCAGAGTAAGGCATTTCAAATCAAGTGATTTTATAGCTATTTGTGCTAGATGTAATTGATCTTGTAGAAAGAGCTGTTGTATCTTGTAGAAGAATGACAACTTCATTTTCATAAGGTGAAAAGTGCTTTAAGACTATGCTCTCTCAATAGACTATGTTGGGTTTCTTGCAGGAAATTTTGGCCAGGAACTGTATCCATCCTTGGAGAGAGTAGAAAGGTATGTTCTCTGGACCTTGCCTTACAGTATGCTTTGCCCAGTGTTTCTTTTGAGAAGCTGACATCATGGAGAAGCAGTCAAAGAATTTTTGACCAGGACTTTTGCTGAAGAGATGCTATGCTATCTTGTTTCCTTAAAATTTGCTGCTTAAAAGCTACACTAGTGATTTCTTACAACAGCTGTCAGTCCAGCTTTGTCGCTTACCGTCTTACTCTGTAATAAATTCTAATTTAGGAAGACATTTGCTTGGTCTCCGATTATGAAAGTGTGAGAATAAAAGTCTACCAAGGAGATTTTCAAGCTGCTTGATTAAGAGTTATACCATTGTATAGTTTTTATTCTTAATCATTATCTTGATGAAAGTGGCTGAATTACTAGATGGTAATAGTGTAGTACTCAATCTCTGTGCTCCAGTAAGAGTGGTTTAATAATCATAACTTTGAATAATTTGAATATTTATATTTTAAATCATGTCTGTTTATGAATAAGTATATTTTTATTTGAATTTTTTGATTTCTTATAGTTATTTAGTTACTCCTGCCTTCAGATCACGTCCTCCCTGTTTATAACTGTGGCTTCTGCAAACTGTGTAATAATGGGAAGTGTGGCTTTCATCACAGTGTTTGCTGCACACAGATGAGCTGATAGTCCTTGATAGAGACTGAGTGTTACAAGTTTGTAGCAGTAACCAAATCGACGTCCAAACCCATTCCTGAGGCTATGGGTTGCCAGCAAGACAAGTCCCCTTTTTCCCAAATCATGAAGTTGAAGATTCACATGATGCAAACCTCCACTCAGACTTTAAATGTTACAAAATCCAGCAATAACGTATTTCTTGAGTTACTTCAGATCTTCTGCATTTTTATGTACTGGGCAAAATTCTTACCAGCTGTCTGAATCCTCCTCAGATCTGGTTTTTTGGTTATAGAACCCTTCCACTGTGAAGTACTATGTGGTATGTGTCTTCTCTGAATTATGCAGTATGTGGTGCTCTCTGCAGCCAGTTACCTTGTTTGCTGGGTCATTCCTTCAATTAGATAGGATGTTTTTAGCCAAGACATCATGTTTATCTGCTGCTCTCCTCTGTCCAGTTTTCTCACTTTGGGTGACTTTCTCTAGGTCTTTTTGCATCCATCCATTCTCCACCTGCTCCATTGAGAAAGAATTAGGCTCACTTGTGTATTAACAGCTAACATTTATAGTTGTTCTTTTCTGTTTGTTCCAAACCTGACTCTCTGATTACTGACTGCTATGACTTCGAAGTTTCAACTGTTCCAGTCTTACGGTTCCCTCTTGACCGTTAACCATTAAGATTTAATAATTCTCAATCTTACTTGACCTGGAAGAGATCCAAAACCATCACTGATTCTTGTAACATAGCAAGGAATTCAGTACAGGCTTTTCTTAATTTTTTAGATGAAACTCATACAAATTATACATAGGCAGATTTCCTGATGACTTTAGCGTCCAGGCACATTCCCCTTTCTTTGCACCTGAAAACTGGGGGGGGGGGGGGGGAAGTCTCTTATGCCAGTGTTGCATGATAGGCTGCTTTTCTGCTGCTGCTGAATAGTGAGGTTGTTAAACCTGCATGATAAATCTTTCCATGATTATGCAGGTATCATCAAATACAAAAGATGCCTGTTTTGCCTCTGCAGTTGAATGTTTACAGCAAATCAGGTAATTCTTTGAAATTTGTCTTTTAGTGTTTTACTGTTCTGCTATAGTAGTATCTAGTTTACTTGATTGTGATCCTTTACCTGTCATCTTTTCTTTGGTCACCAGGAAGTTTCAGAGTTCCTACTAAAAATACTAGCAAATTCTCCCAATGAGAAATTAAGTATAGCCTTGCAAATGCGACTCAGAGATCTGTGTCCGTAGGACACCGTTTAGAATCAAACACATGAGGATGTCTAATCAAATGTACATGTGAATTTCTAGTTACGGCAAAATGACCTGCGTATGGGGAGCTTTTCTGTGTCTGTTAGCTGACATAAGGAATTCTGCTCTAAGAATATAAATAGAAATTAAAAGGGTTTTAGAAAGGATTTTTTTCCCCCTTTACCTCTATGTTAAAACATCTCACAACTATGTGAAGAGAGTCTCGCTTGCAATAGTGTGCCTTGATCCTGTAATTATAGCCTGAGGTACTACACAGCCTTGGCAGCCATGGCTCTTGTGGTGTGAACGATCTGGCTTATCTTCTTGGGCACAGGGGCATGCTAGTTAGCAAATTGTTGTCTTAATTTAGATGCAGATATGTAACAACTTATTGTTACCCCATTTTGCTCTTGCTCTCCAAACAGTACTACGTTTACCCCAGCTGACAAGTTGAAGGTGATCCAGCAGACTTTTGAAGAGATCTCTCAGAATGTACTTGAGACTCTTCAGGAAGACTTTCTGTGGTCCATGGATGACTTATTCCCTGTTTTTCTCTATGTGGTGCTACGAGCCAGGTAGGCACCAAGGGTGGCATGGGTCATAAGGTGAGCACAGGCAATATGAGTACTTTTACCTCTATTAAGTGCTCCTGCTTTTTGTTATAGGATTACTTGCTAGCTTTTTGTAACTTAGTAAATTTTCCATTTTGGCTGTTTGCTTTGGCCTGAAAAATGTTTGAAGAGTTAACCATGAAATGGCTGTCACCTCAGAACAAGGTTAGGGAAAAGCCTGGTTATTGCACAGCACCACGCACAAAAAGTAAAAAAAAATATAATGGTATCTCTCATTTACCTATTCTTTCTCCTGCGTGTGACAGGATAAGGAATTTGGGGTCTGAGGTACACTTAATCGAAGACCTGATGGACCCTTATCTGCAGCATGGGGAGCAAGGCATCATGTTCACTACCTTGAAGGTATGAAAATTATTCAGGGTTATTAAAACCTTTGTTTGGAAATTAATCAGCTTTGAGCAATGATGATCAGCTTAGGACGATTGTACGAACATTAGCTTGTAACTTTTGACATTTTTATTGAAGGTTTTAGCTAAGATGAGCAGGGAAACTTAACTTACAGTCTAGGATAACCTAACAATTGCAGATACTGCTAATAAAATGGTGCAATGTGCAAATGTACTTTATTCAAATGTAATATGGGTTTCTGTTGATTTGTTCTGAATGCTCATCTGCAGCCTGTCGTTCCCCTGCAACATAACAAACCTTATTCCCTTCATAAATATTTGGAATTAAGTGCTGCTTTGGAGATTAGTCATTCCAGTAATGTTTAAGTCTAACATTGCATCAAGATACTTCAGGAATCTAATTTTGGAAAAAAACAACAAAACAAAAAACCCCAAACAAAACAAAAAAACCCAAACCACCACAAACTCTTTACTCTGTCACTCTCCACATTCTATTTAGTATTCTTCTCTTTGAGTATGGAAAAAGGAGAGAACCTGTTTTGGTGAATAGCCTAGTGTACACTAGGACCTCCATAATGGAAACAGGTTGTTTTGGTACCTCAAAACTGCTCAAACAAGTGGTTCTTGTGACAATTCTGCTGTATGGAGCTTTTTTATGGGGTTGTTTTGGAGGGAGGCTGTTAACCTGAAACTTAAAGAAAAATCTTCAGCGGAGTTGCTAGGTGAACCTGAGTGTATTTTCTGTCTGTGCAGACTGGAAGTAGTTGGGTGCAGAGGTTTTTTTAATACATGTTATTTTTATAGTGCTGCAAAAAGTGAAGGTTTGACTTGGTTAAAACTCATCAAAGAATCTATGTAGTAGAAGTCCTGTTTTCCATGAGTGCGAGTTTGTCCAAGACATTTATATTAAGTTTCTGGTCATGGCTGACCCAAGGCATATTTGAACCAGCATTAAGGAGCGAATAGCTATCAAGCAGCAGGTCAGGTTATTTATCCAGATGATAAAAACCTTTGCTTTTCAGTCTGAGTACTTTTGAAATACTTATCCCTGCATCCTTGTCCATAAATAAATATTTTCTTTTTTTGGCCCTTCTGTCAAGGGGCAAAGACAGACTTGTGACCAAAAAAAAAAGTACTTCATCTTGGAAAAGCTGTGGAAGTATTCAGAGTCCCAAATCATGCTATCTTGCTTCATTAAGAGTTGGACATAATTTGTAATTAAAAATCTCCTGTTGTTCTTTTTGCTAGTTTACATATCAGAAGATTTTCATGTCTTGAGTGTCACTGTATCATCACTGCTTGTAGAAAGCCTAGTCCTCTGTTTGCTTGGATAGGAGGGGAAAAAAAAAATCAACCCTTTTGTGTATGATGCTTTATCAGCTTGCTGAGAACTGGTATATATGCTAAACTGAACTTTGTTTTATTCAGGCATGTTACTACCAGATTCAACATGAAAAGCTTACCTAGACCATCATTCACGACCTGGCTCTGTAGGATAATCTGCTCAGTGGAACTTCACTAATACCCACTTTCTTCCCCGAAATGGCACTTCGTTACAGTTCTGTTGTTACAGATGAAAATATTCCATTTTTTCTCCTGAACTTTCAGTTTTAAGATCAAAAAACTACAGCCAGAGGCTATCTATGAAGTGATGAAGCTAGAGACTTGGTTTGTCAAGTACTTGTGAAGAAGAAATAATTTCCTATCCTAACAGAAAGATTTACTCCTTCTCAATTAACAATGCTGCAAAAAGGCATGGCATCTACATAGAGTACATGTGAAAGTCTGGACCGCATGGCTTCTAAAGCAGTGGGTTTGTTTTTATTATTCCTGGTTTGTCAACAGAGGTGTTTTAAAGAGAATGAATTGCACCACAGAACCATTCAGTCTTCCTGAATTAAGCTATTATGTTTGTTTATTTAAAAAATAGAAATATGTTAGTATTTATAATGGGTAACCTATACCGTGTTTGGCTGCAAACGTTTGAGGCATCTGTGCTGAACAGAATTGCTGAATGCAGTGTTAATGTACTGTAGTGGAAATAATCACACTGTTATTACAAGAATTATAAATATAAAGGCATTCACCATTCTTTCTGTTTATGAAATAAATAAAAGGCACTGACCACTTCAACTTTTGGCACCAAATTAAATACCTGAAATCTGCAGTGTTCGGTTTCACTACCTTGATGTCCAAGGACAGACACTTTCTCTGGAAGCCCAGGTGATAGGAGAATGGGAATGTGCTCTTGAACAAGCTGACAATGGGTTAGGTTTGAGACTTGCCTGTTAACTTACGTGTCAGAGTGAAAAAAGCTAACCTTGTTGCATTTTTGAACATGTAGAGAACAAGTAGTTTCCCTGGGGGGGATTTGTGTGTGTGTGTGCGCTTCTGTGGTTTATGGCTAACTTTATTTATACCGATAACACTCATGGATAATTTGGGTATTGTAGGTGCTGTTCTTTACCATGGCTGACTTTAAAAAAGGGGGAGGGAGGACTAGATTATAGAATGTTATAATGGCTTATGTCATGTCAAACTACCATAGATAATGCTATTCATATTTTTGAAATAGTAATCATGGCTTGTGTATTGGCACCTAAATGGAAAGGAACCATATGTCAAAATACTGTTTTGAACAGTGGCTGTAATGTAGCAATTTTCATAATAAAGTAAAAAAGATTGGTCTTTCTGAAATTTTTGAAGTTTTATCAGAGAAGGGTAAAGAGTAATTCTGACAAGATGATGTTTAAAACTATTGTTGTACTTATACTTCCAACAGACTATAGCGATAATGGAAAATAGAGATAATAGACCATGTTTGCAAACACTTCTTTGTTAGCTTAATCTTATTTTTAAATTATACTGAACAATTTGAGGAGAGATAAGCAAGAACATGAATAAAAGGGAAGTTATAAAAAAGTTAATTTGAGACAGGGAGGGGGAAGATACACGAGAAGGGGTGGAGAGGATAATAAAGTGTAAGGCAGGAATTCAAACACTTAAATCTTTTGTGCTAGATGCAGTCTTTCCAGGCAGTTGTCTTAGAACTCAATGTACAAAAAATATTTAACTGAAACCTGTAGGAGCAGAACTGCTCTTTGAAAAGGAGCTAAGCTGAACAGCTGAGTAAATCAATAGCAATAACTTTCATCTTGCAAAGATCTCAATTCAGGATTTCACCTTTTCTAGCACTGTAATTATTAAAACCATGTTTGATGCGCCCCTTCCCATAACTGTTCTGTTAGTGTTTGTCTTCAGATGTTTCAGAAGATAGGAATGATTTTAACCTTCAGCTTCGACATGCAAAAAGCTTTGTTTCATATGACCTCACTCTCACACTGATTCTGTGTCTTAACTTCCCATCTACATTCTCATAGTCTTTCTGCCTTTGAAGAAGGAGACGTATCTACCAAATATGTAGCAACTTCAGATGTTTAACTTCATTCATTATGAATGATGCAAAGTTGAGAACGCAAAAACAAATAAAACATCTACCTTTACAAACATATATACACACACAACCTTTTATAAAAAATGATATCGCAGATGAATTTAGCTTGCTGATTAATGGAAGGAGACAGCCTGGGCTGGATTATTTTTGGTCTTTCTGCTATATAGCTCAGTTATTAGCTGAAGAGAATCCTAGGATTAAATGTGCTTCTGACACAGATTCCACTTTACAGCCTATGTGGGCTGTGATGCATTAGGAAATCAGTACAGACCAGCTTTGATTTGTGCATTTCTGTAGCTGACAAAGAAATGAGTTAACCTGCAGGACTCCTCTGTATTGCTTCATGGTAGTTGCTTTTTTTCCTTGTCTTTGCTTCTTTTTTCCTGAAATTGAATGCCAGATATTTCTTGTGCTGCAGCAGAAATCCTGTAACCAGCAACAGATGATCACTGTTACAGTATTATAGACCCTCACTGTGATTGCAGGCATGGTAGCTGAAGACAGGTGCTGAGTGCCCTATTGACTGGGAAAGTTGCTGAGAATAAGAAAATACTTAAGTGAGATACAACTTAAAGTAGGCTTTTTATGCAAGAAAAGGGTTAAGGGGATTTGTTCTCTTCTCCCTGGTAACGAGTAGTTCTAAGGCTAGGTTTCTGCGGATTAGAAAGGAGAGGATGTCCATAGATTAGCTAGGGCAGTGAGGTTACTTGCTCTACTAACATCCAGCAAATACTCTTTCCTGCTGGAAATTCTGCTTGAGCTGAACATGGTGTATTCTGCGGTGTTTGCAGGTAAGAAAATAGGCACTGTACTGAAACCATTGTACTGCACAGATGCATTTTCCCTATGCAGCTGTGAAATTTAGCTGCTTTTCATAGCTACAGCAAAGCTAATTAAACTTGTGTTACCTGTTTAATTCCCATTAGCTAAATATTACACATATGTATGAATGGGGAGTAGAAGCTCAAAAGAGATTTTTTTTTTCCTCACTCCTAATTTTCACAAAGTATTCTGACTTGAATGTCAGGTGCTGTACATTACTGACTGACTTTGTGAAAAGTAAATTCACTTCCTAACTGCTTGTTAGAAGCAATTTAGGGAACTACCTGTTCTGACATGGTGAGAGATAATGTAGAGGAAAGATGTGACTGATACGGGATGGTAAAACGAATCCTTTCTTTGAACTACCTAGCCATGTACTTACAAATAGATTTAGTACCAATATGTTGATGTTGTCAGGTGGTGGTGGTTTGGATTGCTTTGGGTTTTTTTAGTAAGCTTGAGCTGTTGGCAGTAAACAGCTGGAAGTAAAGCTGGCTGCCTCACATGACTACAGTGCACTGCACCCAAGTATTCTCTGAATGCACTGCTCTTTTAGGAAGGTACGCTTTAGAGGCATTTACCCCCATGTAAACAAGATACACCCCCACTGGAGCTGTAAGCTTTTGTTTTACAGGGAGGCAGAATGAATCATCAGTGAATGTATCTGATTACAAAGAGTAATAGCATAATTACTATAATAATAGCATCAGTAACCTTACATATGCAGGTATGATTAAGTCTCACAGAATGCCTTACGGGAACATAAAACTTAGTCCTTTTTCAGCCTGTACCACCTCAGACTTGCAATAAGTGGTCCTTGGGTCAAGATAAGGATATGGGGTTTCAAAGGACAGGTCTTAGCCTTTGTTTAAAATGTGTCAATTTATTCTGCTAATGTTTAGGGTTGCTTTTTTTAATTAAAACACTTTCAAGTCTCAAAGTATACAAAAAGCAAGATGTGTTTTTACACTGACTAGAAAAAGAAGCTGACAAACTTGAGTGATGAGACTAGCCTAATTTTATTTAACGCAGAACAAAAAAGTCCTGAATAGGGCATGTCATTCGAGAGATGCTGAGTGTGTCTCATTACCATTTTTTGCCTACTCGGTTTGCTGATTTATAGTGGCTTTCTCAGGGTGTTAGCTTGACTGCCTTCAAGCTAATTCGCAGTCTTCAATATGCCAAATCATTTACTTGGATAAATTTAAAGACATGAGTAGTTTTCATTGCTAAAAATGCTCAATAACCTTGTCAAGCATCTTAACCAAAGAAGTTTGTAAGAGCAGGAGAGCTGATGTTCTGAAGGTCAGGTTCTCAGGTGTTGTCCTCTTTAGAGGCTTGTTTAAAGACAATTCTGAAAACTATTAAAAGCAGGGCTTGGGTTCCCTTGCACCTCTAGCCTGGTATCAAAAAGACCTTCTGGTCTGTCTGACAAATAGGGTCAAGGAATTTCATATTCTACTGCTTAAGGAAGTAAGTCCTGTAGCCTGAATTTGGGATAGCTGATGTTGGTAGACATGAGGTGATGGACTCCTCTTGACTCAATTCTGGCACACTCAGCATGGATATCCAGTTCTGGCCTTAATTACAGGCAAAGGGAAACATCTTCTATTAATGAGAGCTTGTAACTGCGTGCAAACATGTGAATGGGAAGGGCCTTACGCTGGCTGGGAGATTAGTCAGGTAAGCCTTTTAGTAAGAACTTCCATCTAATTTATGTAGATCCCTGGGATGAGGAGACACTGAGCTCTGGCCTTACAGTCTGTGTAGATGTAAGTCTCAGGAAATGAAGGCACAGTAGTAGCTATAAGTTGTTTTTTGGTTTTTTTTAACTCTGACTTTTTCCCTTAAACAAGCAATTTAGTTTTTTTTCTAAACAACTGCGCAGAAGTAAGATATTATTCGTCCTCTCTTCTGGTAACGACGTATTCGTTGTCTATTGCTACTGACAGCTGCTGAAACCAGGCTTCATGGTTGGAAGCTGCTTTCCTTTTGTTGTCTGAAAATACTAAACAGCTACTGCTTCATGAATGAGGTGAGCTGTGTTGCTAAGAACTTGACAGATTTTGATGTTTAAATGCTGCTTCTGTCAGCGTAAGCATAAACTTGCTAGTTTAAAAAGGCAACAGTGGATGGAAAGGTTACTAACTCTGTTTATTATTAACCCTATCAGCTCTCTGATAGCTATACCTGAGGATTTTGCCCAAAAAGGCAAGCAGTCAGCATTCAGTAGCTTTACCAGTTTTTCTTGAAAATCTGAGGTCAACCTTCAAGACAGTGTGTCTAAAACTTCTAAACACACTCAGGTTAATCCCGCATCTGTTCTCTATGGAAGCAGTAGTGATACCAGAAGCTACAAGGCTTTGGGGGGGGGGGGGGGGGGAAATTAGCTTGTGAGTATTTTAAAGGGGTAACAATATTGGTTAGTATTTTAGCAGAATTAGAAGTATTTTCGCATCTCCAGAAATGTTATTCTTTGTTTCTATTTGCAGGATCATTCTCAGTGGTGTATTTAAAAATGAAGTAACTGTTCAGTACAAGATTGCAGAATATTCTTTCTTTGACAGCAACAGAGTGACACGCTTACTTTGGTTTACTTTCCCATTCTGAGTCACTGTGCTTTGATGAATGGGAAGGTAGTGTTAGTACAATGTGCTGAGGGCCTTCTGGGTGGCTCTTAAGGATAAAAGTTGTATATGCTTTGAGTGAACCAACTGCTATAAAATCATACATCTGGTAACAGATACATAGTAATAAGTAAAGTTGATCCTAGCTGACAACCAGAATATATTTATTTGTAGAGGTGAGTTGGCCAAACAAACTCAGCTAGGGTGAGAGGAGTTGTCCTAGAAAGCCCAGCTATATTATAACAGGGATTTTACTCATTTATTCTTTTTTGAGGGACAAAAGTTAGGTTGTTTTTCAGGGGTTGTTTTTTTGGTTGGTTGGTTTAGGGTGTTTTGTTTTGGGGGAGGGGTGCTGGGTTTGTTTGTTATTTTTTTTGAGGTATCTATGCGAGGAGATTTTTAAATCTGGACTTTTCCATCTGTATGTGAAATATAACATACAGATCAGGAGTTGGCTCCCTTATAGTACATCTGAAATATTTGGACATGTTCGGTATTCTTCTGTCTTCAAACATCCTTTACCACAAAACTGTAATCAGGATTTTGAATTGGGAGCATGCTGTTGGATGTCCGCGTAGACTATATAAAGCAAAGTAAACAGTCATTGTACGTGGAACAGATGTCAGCAGGGTCTGTCTTTAGTTCTTGAAAAATCTGAAAAAAATATAGTTCTAAAAGCTATAGAAGCTTTAGAATTAGTAATAATAATAATAGGAAATGAAGCTTCTGAAATATAGTTTATGGCATAAGCTGTCAGAACAAGTTTCATTTTAGGACAGAACTCAAAGATTGAGTACCATCTCTTTGTAAATGCTTCTGCAACTGAATCTGGAGCTACAGACTTAGTTTGCAAAAAGGGGGGGGGGGGGGCAGAGATCACCCAAGGTGAGAATTACTTGTATTTTTTTATTGCTGTTATTCAGTGAAAACCAGGAGTGCCACTGTCCTGAATGTACTCTGCAACTTCACGATTCCTCTTTCCATGTCTATACCATCCCACAATAAAGATTTCTGTCCTACTCCTGATGTCTTCAGTAATTAAGAAACAGGTATTCATGACTGGATTTATATGGCCTGCTTTGTTAAATCCATCATTAGGCAGATCAACTAAGCTTAACAAAGGGAAGGCAAACTCTTAAAGGAACAGAACTCAGATTATTGGGGGGGAAAAAAATGAAGTAATTGCAGCTCAAAACCCAGTTCCCAATGGATGTATGGTAGAAAGATTCAGTGTTACATTCATAAAATACAAAAAACAGTTGTTCCCAGTGGAAAAATTATTATGCAGTATAATGTAACATTGAAATGGAAATGTTGCATTGGGTATTGGGGGAGGATCAAACTATATTTTTGTTAGTCTTTGAAAGAAGAAATCATAATTTTAAAAGCAATCTTTGGATTAGAATTACAGGAAGATGTGTCACAGAGTATCCTGTAGAGGTAACTTGAAATGAATTACCAGTACTCAGTAATAAAATGTTTGAATCATAATCTCATAACTTCTGATTTTTTCTTGCTCTCCTAATTTCTGCTGCCTTTTGAAAGCAATTTTATGACTTAACAGGAGAGGAATGTTTCAAAAATGAGTATTAAGAAGTGCAGTAAAAGTGACAGTAATGCCTTCTGCTTTTATAAGCAGATCAAGATAATACTTTTCCTGCTTGTACCTTTGATGTTTTCTGTCTACAGAACAATCTAGAGGAAAATGGCTGCCATTTTGTTTTACTAATGCAGGAGATAAACTACTGTATATTTAACTGGATTTGGTAAGGCAGTCGCTGTGCATACAGTGTCACCCTGTGGTTCACTATTGGCTGAGGTGCTCAGCTGATGTTATATGTTTTTTAACTTATACTCTGAACCATCTCTTGCGTGACCAGTTTAAATATTTAACTCTTTAAGAGTAATCTTACAATATTGATAATCATGACAATATGTTCACGCTTGTATCAAATATGATTTGAAGTTAGATCAACTAGGATGTAATGAAGATTTGGAATTGCTTCAGAGCTTTCGTATATAGATTCCTGATGCTTTGGGGTATAAATGCACCATACGGTGTTCCCTGGGGAATTTCCATACTTGTTTGGAAAGAAGAGTTCTGAGAATTCTTTGAAGTAATCTTGTACTGCCTTGTTTCCTATTAGCAGCAGATTGGAGAGCTTCCTCCGTTTTAGAATTTTAAAATTTTAGCAGGCTTATTTCTTATACGCGAGAAGCTCAGTGCAATATGGATACAGATTAATTAACATGCATTACTTAAAAATCCCTATTTTAAAATTTAAAAAAAAAAAGGTAGTATATACTATTTTTTTATAATGAATTATGATATAGGAGGAGATTTTATATTAGCAAATAACTTCTTTGGTTCTATCTATAAAAGTAGCAACCAATTATAAATTGCCTAAGAGATGACCATATCGGTAATGTAAGGTGTAAGGGTTTTTATTTGGGTTTGAGGTTTTTGGTGGTTTAATTCACTGTGAGGAAAAGAGGAAAAAATGAAATCTTTGTGCAAGAAATGCTTCAAAAACCTTAAATTCTAACAGTGATAGAAACAGGAATCCCTTTTTTGCAAAATCATATCCTTGCTCAATGAAAATTCAGTAGAAAATTCAGAGTCTTTCCATTTTAATATTATTACATGTAATTTCTCTTGCTACTGATATGTGTTCTTGAATATGATTATTTTCCAAGCTATATTTATGTAAAAAAAGCTTTAAAAGTTTTTGGAAAAAAATTATAACTTTCCACCATAGCACACTTAAAAACCTGGGGAACAGAAGATGTATAAAATAGCTGTTATTTTAGATGGTTTAATGAAGCAAGCTAATGACAATTCCATGAAGGAAGGAAAATGTCATATTGCAGTTGAGGTTCATCTTTCTGCACTTTGGATGCTGGTGGGTAACTGAATTTACAGCTGGGACTCATGCTTGCAACCTGTTGTGCACTTGAAATATGAATGGTTGCCCCCCTGATTTTAATTTCTGCTTTCTTATCAACTTAAAACACCTGATAGTATTCTGATACTCTTTTCCCTAGTTCAGCATCTATCTTTGTGAAACCTACTTGATGTGAATGCAGTACTCAAAGAAGCGGGTGGAATCTCCTTGAATAAAGGAAAAGATGGAAGTGCCAGCAGTCTGCAGTCAAGATAATGGTACACATAACTTTTGCATCACTTCTTCAAACAGAAAGAAAACTGACAAAAAGTCTTATTCCTTGGTCTCTGTAACTCTTCTTCCATTGAGTCATGAGAGAGATGAACATGTCTAAAAGTATTACTACTTAATAATTGGAATGATTCTTGATGTTTAATGGTGGTATGCAGTTAATTTAGAGAGCATCAGAAGAGAACACCTGGTGTTTGTTTCTGACTTATAAAGTCAAAGGTCTCTGCAGTTGTATCAAGAATTACTAATAACTGCAAGAGGGTTTTTTTGCTTAAGGATGTGATTCTCTGTAGTTTGAAAGTTTGTGCTTCTGTATGGAATGTCTTGGTCTATTTGAGCCTAGTTTGATGTAGGGATAGCATCCTATGAGGTAATTAATACAAGTCATCTCAAAAAGATGCAACCAGTAACAAGGAAAAGATCTTAAAAAGCGTCTCCACCGAAGGTAATGCTCTATTAGGCACTAGGAAGTTCCTGTAGAAGACAATCCTTTCAAGGTAACTGTACTTTGGGAGATATTTCCCTGTGGGGCTCACAATCAGGGTTCACTGAGTTTATAATTTTTGTAAGTGCTTAGAGGTCTGCTTTCCAGAAACAGATGATTCTTTTGATAATGAGGTACGCTTCCAGACTTGCCCCGTTTGGATACTCAATAATTCTGCCTGATGATTGAGGCAAAAGTCCCATCTGCAGGGAGGACTTAGCAGGCAAGTACCCGTATAAATTCATGCATAAGGAAAATACCTCAGTGAAACTAAAGTTGAAGATAGATCTCACATCAGTGTTGGAAACATCAAAGTCTGAAGCTGGTACAATTAACTGTCAATGGCTATAAAAATTGTGCTCAGGAGACAAGTGAAGAGCAGCCTCCATGTTTAGGTTAGCTGCAGTGACTGGACGATAGCAGCTGATGATACTATCTGTGGTAGTGAGTACTCAATACACAAGAGTTGAACTTACTTTCCTTTGACATTCAGTGGGAGTCATGTGTCCAACTCTTATGGTTTCTTTAAGAACCCTGATAGCTTAGTAACTCCTAGCATCTGGTATGGTATTGTATTAGTACTGTTATAAACACTGTGTTTCTTGAAGTGTCTCACATATCAGAATTGTCATTTCTGAGGTAAAATTAAATTCCATGCACTCACAAAACTCCAGTTTGCATCTAGGCCTGACTTTGTGTAACATCTTATCTGTTTGTCACCTCTTAGTTTCTGCCTCCTTGAGATTTTAGAAAGACACTGGATTTTTTCAGTTTTCCGCTGTATTAGAATACTGTTCCTAACAGATCAAGTGCTGCTTCTAATAGTAAGAATGGTTCTTCCGCTTTCATGGGATGTGTTGTAGGTGTCTGTGACACCAGTATGTATTTGGCAGGAATTTGCATTTTCATTAGTGATATTCTCCCAAAATGTCTGCACTTCTCAAGAGTGGAGAAAAACAGATGGTCCCTGGCCCAAACACTGGGTCATCTAAAAGAAAAGCCTGTAAAACAAACAAGGCAATTTTTTATGTTTACCTGTCCTCCACAGGAGGTATGAGCTTGAACCCAGATTGATATGTCTGAGATTCCCTGTCTGTTTTTCTCACAGTTGAAAATCGCTAGTATTGGTATAATCCTGCTGGTTAATAACATAATAAAATAAAGCTCTTGTGAAACAGTTGACTGCAGGAAACAAGCAAAGCAGACAGGAAATGGGTACATTTCTTGGAAGTATAAACTGAGGAAAGGTGCTTTTCAAAGGCCTGGGTTGGGCTTTAGTTGGTCTTCTATTTGAAATGAAATGTTTTGCACTTTTCTGTTTCTTGGGCTCAGGTATATCTCATGTTCTGACTCTAGTGCTACAAGAACTGAGTTTGCTCTGTAAAAGAGATGTCAATGGTGTTGGCATGTTATATGACCTGCTCAGATCTCGCTGGCTGCAAGCACTTTTAAAGGTAAAGTAATATTAAGCTGTGAAGGCAGAGATTTCCTAGAGAACAATCTCTAGGGGATAGGTACTTTATTTTGCCATATCAGGACAATAAATGCTTATCTACGCTAAGTGGTGATAGTCCTAACGGCAGTCCTAACATCAGCAGTCAAGGTGAATAAAACCACTTTTGCTTTAAAGAAAGAAAAAAAAAAGTATTCTCTTTCACAATGTCCTAGACATTAGAGCTCTTCTAATTTACATGTCTGTATTAAAGCCACGGAAATGGAGACGTAGGCTGAACACAGCACTGCTCAGCTGTCTTTTCTATTCTTATATCTCTGCATGGCTATGCATCCATTTTTTGGCATGGAAGCTTGTGAAATTACGGGGTTTTTTGTTTTGTCCATGCTGATCTGATGCGTAGGTGAAGATTTTATGTTATAGAACGGAGTTTTGGCTGGTGTTTCTCTTGCGCAGAATTGTATCTCTGAGACAAATTCTGTACAAATTCTGCTTTTCCTCTAACATGGATTTTTAAAATTTTTAAATTTAAAAGAAGAAAAACTTGTGGTGGATAAGAATGTCCTTAAGGTAATTTTAAATACAGCAAATTGTTTTAAGTTAAATTTACTTTGTTAATCAGGCCTGCAACTAGGGGAAGGAAGCAAGCTATGAGTCAGAGAATTGACACTACCAGGCTATTGTTCTGTGTAATCAGCTTTTCCTATTGGAAAATTCAAAACTACAGCATAACTGGATAACTAGCTGGATGCTAATAAGGAAAGACAATGAATTACAGAATCAATTCCAGATGCATTAGACATTAAAGACTGAGATTGCAAGCTCTTTGGCTCTAGTTGGACTAAGAAATTCCTGGAAATGCAATATTGTCCTTTGTGTTGTGTATGTATCTATATAATTATGTGAACAGATCATATCATCATTGCATTGTCTTGTCTACCATGGTATGCAATAGATTTATGAATGCCTCCAACACTACCTCGGAAAAAGACCAGTCCCTGTCACCCTGCAGGCACGTGCGTTGACTCATGAGGTAAGACTGTGTGTACATTG
Organism: Balearica regulorum gibbericeps; assembly: GCF_011004875.1. NCBI lineage: Eukaryota > Metazoa > Chordata > Aves > Gruiformes > Gruidae > Balearica > Balearica regulorum. The sequence goes on along the minus strand of NC_046189.1, from coordinate 13,322,232 downwards.
TACATTGCTTTACTTACTCATACCAAATTAGGCAACTTAACTGCAGAAAACAGTGTTCTGGTACTTGTTTCGTGTGTCAGGTCTGAGTACATTACATAAACTTGAAAGATTCTCTCCTCACACGTTTGTCAAACTACTTGATAACTCTTACTGTGTTGAGAGAGGGGGATGAGAAGTGCATACAGCTGTGATCACTGGACTGCATGAGCCCTGGCCAGTGTAATGAACACATAAATTGTTGTAACTACTGGCCATATATTTTTCTTCCCATATAACTGTGTGGCTCAGTGTTATGGCTACAATCAAGCAGTCTGACTTGAAGATATTGAAAATCTTTTTGGATTTTTCTAATCATAATAGTTGATTAATTCTTAAATTTCTGAATTAGAGGGATAGTTAATGACTAAGTGGAGAAACTGACAGTAGTGATGAAATTGGTTGAGGCACAAGAGAAAAAACTAATTTAGAGCACATGACACTGTGCCTGAACTAAATTAAAGTGAGTGTTGTGCAGCTGTGGTCATATTGTCCAATTCTAGAGCAAACCACATGGATATCTTCTGAGTCATATAATGTGGGGGACGTAACGTTCTTACTATACCATATTTCTCTAAGTTAAATTTAGAGCTTTCTAATCTAATTGTCTACCAGAACCAGTCTCTCTGCTTTCTCTCTTACATTTATCAGGTGGTAGAGTTACTGCGTGAAGCCCATCAGTCTGGAGAGATCAAAGAGCTAAGACAGCTACTGCGAGCTCCACACTTAAAGGCAAGTCCTGCTTAAGGAAAGAGAAAGTTTGCTTGTAGGGCTGTCTGCAGTGGGCAAGGAAACAGATGGCCAGCTGTTCGCAAGAATTGGCAAAGAGGCCAGAAGAGACATAGTTTCCTAGTCATGAACTAACCTAGTTGTGAAATCAGATGTGGACTGTGTATTTGAAGTACCTGCAGTGGGCTGCATTTTATTTAAGGGCTATGCTTGAGAGATGTTTTTTTCAAAGTTAAATTCTGAGCAGCTGATGCAGACATATAAACCCAAATTTTCCTTGTAGTAGCAAACCCTACATTCTTTACCCTGGAGTTCCAAGTATAAATGTTTCATCTTTTCTAAGTTTTCCAGAACAGAGAGGAACTGTTCTTAAAACTTCATTTCACAGTTTGAATTTCCAAGTGGAAAGAAGAAAATGTCAATGTGTGAAAGGGATCTATGTTCACATAGGAACTCACTGATTTCTGTTTTCTCACCAGTCACTGTTTAAAGCTGTTCTGTTGTATGATCTTTGCTCATGGGTTGGTTTGCTTATTTTTGTTTGTAACAGGCCTTGCTATCTGCTCATGATACTGTGGCTCAGAAAGATTTTGAACCAACCCTTCCGCCACTGCCAGACAACATACCTGAAAATGAGGAAGCTATGAGGATCGTCTGCTTAGTGAAAAACAACCAGCCTCTGGTGAGGGAGCTTTCTGATGTCTGTCAAATTATTTTAACTTACACAAGTATTGATAATGCATATTGGTTTCTTTCCAGGAATGTCACAGAGATTGTGTGGGTTCTTGTCCAGTTTTCAGAGTCACAAGAATTGCTGAGGTTGGAAAGTGCCTTAGGAGACCATCTGACCCTGCTCAGTGCAAGTACAGCTAGAGCAGGTTGTCCAGTGCCTTGTCCACTTGGGGTTTGGACATTTGGCAGATGTTTTTATCTCATACAATAAAAATGGATATAGGATTGAGAGCTATTCCTTTGGCCAAAATATGAAGGAAGGGAGGAGAGACTCTGAAAGGTTCTTTAGGAATCATATGCGCTTATAAGCGGGAAAACATTGTATAGCTTAACTAATCTGTTTTAGGAAAAGATAGCTGTAATATTTGATATAGAAAAGATTTCTTACAGTCAGTCAATGAGGTTATTTTAGTATGATGGAAGTTGAAGACATTGAAGGTCTTAGTACTAATACTATTATGTTACCGCTAGATCCGTGTGGTGTTAAAAAAGGCTGTATCTTTCAATGCCTTTTTGTCATTGCGAAGATCAGACTTGGGATGTGAAAGGAAAGTCACATGGGTTCTTCAGTGATCAGCGTGTTTTTTCTTTGCTTTTATTTGCCAGGGTGCCACCATTAAACGCCATGAGATAACAGGTGACATAACAGTTGCTCGTGTGATCCATGGTGGGCTAGCAGACAGAAGCGGTACGTGTAACTTGAAACAAAGTAATGCAAAAACTTGAACTTGAAATAAGATATTTGAAGTAAGATAGCAGCTTACCTTCTGCAATTAGTCTTCCATTCTAGAGCAAGATGATGTGTACGTTGGACAGCACTGTAAGTAGTGATATGTTGCAGTGACTTTGATTCTGGTTTCATTAATTTTCATATGAATGCGCTATGTTTGAGACTGTGTTGACATACAAATCCAGTTTTCATTATGTATTCTTAGCACCAATACCTGAATAAATCTGTCATAAGATTGATCAGGAATATCCCAAACTGCAGTGTAGTATGAATACCAGCAGCTCATTCCCTAATGGAGAAATGGAAAACAGTAGTCTGTGATTCTGTAAAATAATGGGCTTTAAGGAATATGTACTAATACTTCTTGCCACTAGTCTACTAATGCTACTTTGGTAGCACTAGTTGCTAAGCAGTCTTCCAAGGAGTTTCCTTGGAAATGTTATTACTTTGTCATCCTAGAATTGAATGTGTCATCCTAGAATTGAATCTTCCTTGGGAACTGTAATGTAACTAAAATGTAAAACATCAGAAATAAATTTGAACTGTAATCATTATAATAGAGTTCCTCTTAGTATTTTCTGGCCTTCGGATAGAGAAGAAAACCCAGACTATAGCCAATAGCTGATTAAGTTCCTAGTCTGATTAATGTTTTAATTGAGCTGAAGGAAAATGTAAAAGTAAACAATATTGTGAAGACTTTGTAAAGAACAGAGAGGATTTCCAAGGCCCCCACTGCACTAGGAATTTTTAAGGGTCTGATTCCAAGTCTCGTGGCCTATTAATATAATGGGTTTAGCTAGAATAGGTTCAGAAATTACTTTGGGAAATGAAGCTATATTAAAATGTTTCTGCTACTTTTAAGGCTAATCATCAATAGATTGTAAACAGGTTGTATGGGGGAGGTGGGAGGAAATAAGAAAACTGAAGCATGCAAGCTTCTTGTGACCCACAGAAGTCTGCAGCCCTATCCAGGGGCAATACAGCCTAAATCCAAAATCTCTTCCTGCATACCTGGTGTATGGAAACTTTTAATGCTGACTTCCAAACCTGCGGTATATGAGTGTCCCTGCCTCGCCTACCCAAGATAATCCATGCTGTGATAAAACTTCTGCTGCTGCTTTCATCCTTGTTTTCACTGTAGGGTTGCTATACGCTGGAGACAAACTGGTGGAAGTAAATGGAGTTCCTGTTGAGGGACTTGAGCCTGAGCAAGTTATTAATATTCTGGTATTGAATCTTTTTTCTACTTTGTACCTGAAGAGTAACTGTATGCTGTTCCTTTTTTTCTTCCCCACACACGTGTGCACGCTCTCTCTCAAGTCTGAATTTTTTAACAGAAAATTCAGATTGTTTCCTTACTGTGGATAAGTTCTCAACTGCTCGTGAAATCAGAATGTATGAAATGAGAATTAAATCTAACCCCTGCTCTGGACAGAAATTAACTTAATTGTGGCTATTCCGCCTGTAATCAGTATCAAGTCTTTCTATGTATTATTTCCCTTTCTATCTATTATATATTATTCTAGGTGTAAGAAATGCAAACGCTATTGGAATGCTTAATTCATAAATATTTATATTTTTTTCCTCCTCCCTTTACATGACTTGTCTAATCAGACCCTGTTGCTAATTTAAATTAGATTTCAGTAGAAAAGTTTGGTATGAATTAATGTTTAAATTATATTTATTTATAATGAAACATAGATGTCATTGAATTAAAAATATTTAGCAAGACTTTGAAGTTTCATTCTTGAGTTTCCTTTTGAAAAAAATACAGTATTGTCATATTGACTGTATGCCTAGATTCTATTTGTAATACAGACGTTACAGTAACCTCAAAGCCATGCTGTGTTAAGTTTGTGCTGCCGATGTGTGGTTATTTGTGTTGGATACCAGTCATATTTTAATCCTTTTTTAATCATTTAGGCCCTGTCTCAGGGGACAATTATGTTCAAATTAATTCCAGTTTCTGATCGGCCTGTCAGCAACCAAACAACAGTAAGACATTCTTTTTTCCGGATTGTTACTGCAAACAGTTACCCCAATAATGTCTAATGGTGTGATACAAAGAAATGGTGTTGCTTAGAAGTTTACTGCAGTCCTTAAAGCATTACTTGTCTTTATGACTACCTCTCAGCTGACACCAGTATGCTGTTGCTGAAGCAGTAAAGATAGTAAGCTGAAATATAGTTGTGTTAAAGGTAATGAAGCCATTTTCAGATTGATCTACAGGTTGAAGGTCAATTCTTCTCACAATGCATGAGATGGGGTTTTTTCTCCCTTAATGAACAAATAGTGTTTGGGGCTTGATTTGTTTTTAAAACTTGACTTCATCTTGAATTGACTTAAGTAGCAACAATATCTGGCCCTGTGATTATAAAGCTCATGATGTATCTGTTCTGAACACAGCTTCCACTTACTCTTGTATATTTTCTTTACCAGCTCTATGTGCGAGCAATGGCAGATTACTGGCCTTTGCAAGATCCTGCCATACCATGTGCTGATGCAGGTTTGCCTTTTAAAAAGGGTGAAATACTCCAGATTGTGGACCAGAATGATGCTCTCTGGTGGCAGGCCAGGAAAGTTTCAGATCTCAGTGCCTGTGCTGGACTAATACCCTCAAATCACCTTCTTAAAAGGTAAAGAAGTCTTAATTTTTCTGATTTCCAGTTCAAAAATTAGCCAGTTATTCAGACTTTGCTATTTAAGATTTTCATAAGTTATACAGCAGTGTGATTTGGAGTGACATCTGATGAACATCTTTCTGCTGTCTGTTCTCTGACTTCTTGCTCTCCTTCCTTTAAGAGAACCTATGTGAGAACAAGATTTTGAAAGTACCTATATCATCTTAAACTGACGTCTAAGAAGTTTGCAGCAGTTGCCTAGTCTCTGTGCTAGTTGCTAAGACATCTAGTGGAGTGTAGCAGCTGAAACATGGGTGGAAATTAAGGGCCCTCACTGTTTTAGGACCATTGTCTAAGATTTAAAAAAAAAAAAAAAAAAAAAAAAGAGGGAGGGGTGAAGAGTGGGATACTAAGTGTATGGTGTAAGGGCATAGCTGTATCAAGAAACAGTATTTATTTAAAGATGTCCTGTGAGGCATGAGTGACCTCTTTTTTTGACTTTTCGTCAAAACTGAGAAGAACAGACTAAAAGAGAGGCAAAGAAAAAAAAAAAAACCACCACAAACATACATGCTCAGGGAAGAACAAGGATCCCTTGCCTGTTATTTTCTGCATAAATAGCCCATTATTTTTACACTACATGCTTTTAGAACTGGAGTAGTTAAACTGCTGCAGCACACTTTTCAGTTTGATCCTCTACCCACATGTCCCGTCTGTGTTACCCTCAGGAAAATATAAGGCCACAGATTGTAGATGATAAACTTATATTTGTACTATATCTACACCTAGCTGTGGCCTGTATAATGAAAGTTGTAATCAAACTAGGTTGTGATTATGGCTGCAAGTCAGAAGCTCTGTCTAGTAACAGAGGCAGTAGTACTACTACCCATAGCAGTAGCACACTCTCCTACTTCCAGGAGTCTGTACCACAGTATGGCTTATCTTCCTGTCTTTATGTATAAATTCAAAATAATCTAAATAATTCTGGGCTGCTGATTTGGAAATTGCCATTAAATAGTTCTGATAGTATGTTGGCTTTCTTTCAGGACTTAGCAGTGAGCTAAAACATTGGTAATCTTTCCATTCTTGGTGTCTTCTGTCAGCTCAGTACTGATTGATGCGTAAAGCAGTGAATTTGACTGCAGCATAATGTGCTTGTGGACTGTTTTGTTTCTTCAACTGTGATAAATTTATTTCTATGTAGGAAGCAGCGAGAATTCTGGTGGTCTCAGCCTTTCCAGCCCCATCTCTGTCTCAAATCATCAATGTGTGAGTGAAAAGTTATTTTAATGGTAGAGTAGGAAAGAAAGGTCTTGTCTCTATTTCCAGGGATACTGAAACAGAAGCTCATACAATTCAGTTTAATTCAAAGACATTGTTTCTGGAGCCACACTGTAACCTCAGAAGTGTGTTAACTATCCCCAGGAAAATAAATACTTAATGGTAGTTGTACCTGGAGTACTGATGGTGGAGGTTATTGTCTCCAGTGTACTTGGGATCCGACTGTGAGAGAAGCTGCGAATTCAGCTCCTTAAGTCTGTAAGGTCTAGGACAATTGGGTGTGAATAAGTCTGAGGTGACAATTGTACTAGCCTGGCTTTCCAGGGACATAGATAACAGTTCTGCACTGGAAGATGCCATGCAATATGTTTAGAAAGTTTGTCATCAAAACTATTGAGAGAAAGAACTTTTTTCCTTGAGGTGTAAGATAAGATATGCTGCCCATGAGTTTATTTGTGGTCACAATCTAGAAATGTTATCCTCTGCCAACTATAATTTTCTGTAAACATGGAATTATTCCCAAAGAATGTTCTTCCTGTTTTCTTTCTCCACTTTCTTCTATGATTCTTTATACCAGTATAAAATTAATTTTTCTCTTGTGATAACTCCCAGATTGAGTGTGTTTCATTGCCTAGAAGTCTTCTCAAACTGGTTGCTTTGTTCAATAGAGCTGGGGCTTTCTTTCACCATAATTTTATTGCATTTTAACTGCTTCAATGGATATGCTGTGGGCAGTAAGCACTGTGGAAGAAGGTAGGAGATTGTATCTGGACATCATTGCGTTCCTGTACCTGGAATCAATATAGCACGTGGTTTTACAGGCTTTTAAAAAAGTTGTCAGAAACTAGGCAGTTTGGTAAATACATGCAAAAGAAACCAAAGTTCTTGGCATTTTGTGTGCTTAGCATAATTGAAATCAAGTCTTTTTTCACTTGAAATAGTAGAAGCTTACATTGTCTTAAAGTGGAAACTTAAGCTATTCATTATCTGGTAAGGATCTGACAGTTGGATGGGTCGCTTTGAGGAAGGAAAGACTACTTTTTCCTTTCTCTTTTCCTCTTCCATCTTCAGCAGCTGACCTGAGCAGCTCTGAGAGTATTTCTTTAAAGGATACGTATGGGCAGAATATGGCTGACAGATGACTTTGACAATTGCCCTGTAACTGGAAAATAGCTCCAGCTGGGTCTATTGGGAGGGGCATGCAAGAACAGAACACACAAACAGTGCAGTATTGTGAGCCCATGAGTTTGCATTTCAGGGACATGAATTGATGTGGTCTTTTCCTTTTCTTCCTTGTAAAAATAGTAATAAAATCAACCAAAGAAAACACTTTTTTTGAATGAATCACATTGGAAAGAAACACTTAAAAAGCTACAGGAGAGATGGGAGTCAGTGGAAAATTCTATTCTGTCATGGTAATATTTAATAAATAGATATTTACAGGATAAACAGTGACAGCTATGTTAAACCTTTGATTATTTCAAAAGGAGAATTCAAGTTAGACGTGTTTGCCTCTCTGCCACAAGCCCTTCAGAGCACTAGTTTGAGCCTTTTGCTCACTAAAGACAGGGAATGTCAGTAAGTTGGAGTTAAGTGTTAAAATCCTTAAAGATGTCTAAAGCTGATCTGAGCTTCAAATATTTTCTTTCTGATGTCTGAGTTTAATTTTGTAAGATCTATAAGGGTTTTTCCTCCCCAGTGTTTTTCTGATTCAGATGAATTTTTTTTCCTTGTGTTGATCTGTAGAGGATGACATGCAGATTGATGAGAAGTGTGTGGAAACAGGTAATTGAATTCCCTCGAGATTCTTCTGTTTGCTTCAAGGTAGTGGCTAGTTAAAGCCTGATTTTGTTTCCCAGATAAAACCACTTATTCTCCTAGTGAACTTAATGGTAGAAAATTCTGTTTTTCACACGCTGGAAACCTCATCCTATGTTAGTGTATTAAAATGAGCTGTTTGCAGTCCTGGTGTACAGTGAAGTGTTGTGCTGAAAAGAGGGACGACCCCAAAAATATCTGAATGAGATCCAACCTCTTTGATTCAGGTTTTGGACTGTGGCTGTAATGTTACCATAGTTTTTGCCTGTTGTAGATTTAATGCCACAGATGATTGTAGTCTTGGAGAACCCACAGAATTCATTGTAAGAAACTGATCTCAGGAGAATACTTTTTTACGCACTGAGCAAGAATAGGTTTTTACATGTAAATAGTACACGTGAAGACTGTTAAAGCTTGACTTGCTCCCTAAAGCAGCACAGCTCATTCTTCCTTCTCCCAAGGTAATTCAGAAAGCCCTCATGGAGGGACGTGATCCTGTAAGATTGGGTGGAGAGAGACCAGATAGTTAATTCAAGCATGGCAAGCTGTATTCTACCACCTCAGTGTAGATGGAAGTGGGGAAAGTATGTGTGAGACAGACTGATAGGAGCTGGAAAATTGATTTCTGATTCTGAAATTCTATAGGAGGAAAAGAATTAAAATTTGAATTTATTTTAATATCTTTGCTATCTGGATTACTAAACAAGATGAAGAAACATTTGAGTCCGGTAAGTTCCTCTGACCTAACCCCAAATTCCTTGCTATTGCTTGTCTCTGGACACCCTTCTTGCAGCAGAACAAGTGTCTTAAAAACAAGCAGGTGACAAAGACCAGAATGCCATTTTAGCTCCAGGAGTCATTCCGACTTGAAAAGCCATTATGTAAAGTTCTGTTGCCTTAAGTCTTCCTCTTGTTCTCTGATACCTTAGTAGTAAGGTCCTGTTATCCCACAAGTGTGAGTGTGTCTTCTGGTGCACCAGTACCAGATCTATTTATCAAATCTTAATCACTTATACTTGTGCAAGCTGTGACAGCAGGGGCTGCACTGATGTCAGCAGATAATTGGATTACTTCAGGGTAACAAAGGCCTGAATCCCCAGTGCCTGTAGCAGTTGATGTGGTAAAGAGAGTTGTTCTGGATTCCTGATTGTGTGCATGGCTGGCATACAAGAAACAAAAATACTTTTTATAAAATGAATGATTTATGTAGAAGACACACAATCAGTAATTTTTTTAACCAAGCTGGTTTTGGGGTCGGGTTTTTTTTAGGGAACAGCTACCTATTTACAGCATATTCAGAGTACTGCAAAACTCAAGTCTTCTAAAATAAATAATTTCCCCACTAAAATAAATCAACTACTGCTAAACTTCTTGTTTGAGATATTTGGTAATCTTGTGGAGAAAATGTCATTCCACCTTACACTTGCTCTTCTCCACAAGGTTCCTACTTGCCAGTTGGATCTTCTCCTCTTCTCACAGGTGGTTTGTTCTCTTCCACCTCTCAAGCAATGCCTAAAGCTTTTAAGACAGAGCCAGCAGGTCTACAGGGCAGTCTTTTATTTTCAGGCTAGGATGTTTCTGATAACTGCACTTGGGGACTACTCTTGCAAATCCTATTCACTACTCAGTGCTGAGTCAGCTCTCTGCTGTATCCAGACAGTCACAGGACTAAAGGTGCAAATATTTGCTGTCCTACGTTTTACATTAACCAGTAGTTGAACATTTGTGTGATGTATTTTGCAAGTACAATACTGACATAGATGCTGTAGCTGAGTCTCTCTTTCCTTGGGAACTGAGAATTAATGCTCAAAAAGGCATATTTTAATTTAAAGCCTGCAGTACCTGCTTTCTAAATTTCCTAAATGCATTGGAAAATGCTAGTTGGATTTTTTTAATCTTAGTATAGACTATCTTCTCAAAAATAATTATGTCTGTCTCTCCCTGAACATGCAGAGGAGCTTAAAGAAGGTAACACTAACTTTTTTCCTCCCTGTTTCCTGTAAGCAGTAATCTATTAGAATTTATTTGTGTTTATTGCATTACCAGGAACTACCACTCTTACAATACCTGGTAGATGAATTGCTTGTTCCCTGTAGGATTCCATACTGCACTCCATACCACAGAAGAGAAGGTAGATAAAGCAGAAATGCTCAAAGATTTGAATGATGGCTCAAAGACCTGAAGATAGGCATCTGTGAGCTGAACAGTACTCTGAACTAGTTTTTTTACAATTATAAACAAGTTGTTAGTACATACAGAAATGTAGGAATAAAACTGTTTTAAAGGTGCAAGTAGCGAAGACTGTATAGATGTGAAAGAAGAGTAACTGAGATGCATCTAATTTTGTTTTGATAGTTGCATGCTTATAATTGTCAATCAAAGAATATAGTGCTAAAAGATGATACATTTTGTGCTTTGCAAATGTAAGTAATGTTCTCGTCTTGGAAAAATTACTACCTTTAAAGATATACCTATGTCTTCTGTATCTTATTCTTGTTCTAACAAGGCCTAAATAAAGGAATACACAGCTTGGATAACTACTTGCATGACTAGGGGAAAAATCAGGAGTCCTTTTTGAAGAGAAATCTAAATGCTGCTGACACCACTTTTTTTCCTTAGTTATTTGTTTTCAAATCACCCTTATAGTTTCTAAGCTGCTACAGCATTGATCTACAGGGAAATTGATATTTTGAGCCTTACAGGAGAGATTTCATTTAAAAAAATACATGTAGAGATTTAGAAGGCTCACCTGAATTGATAAGCCTTCACAAGCAACAGCATGAGAATGGGACAAAAAGAATTGTGAGGTAACAGATTCATCTGGGATGTTGCAGCACAGACATCACTGATTCAAAGATGATTAAAAAGACATAATAAAATCAGATCTTCATTCTGCCTGAAAGATCTAAGCAGATGCATGTTGCATTTTCCAAGCATGCTACTGGGCAGAAACTGAGTTATAAATTTTTAAGTCTGATTTTGAGCTACTGATCAGTTGGTTTTTGTAATATTATAACTAAAGAATTCTTGTAAGCTAGGTTTCACCTGAAAAGCTTAAATTATGTGGAGGTTTTTTTGCTATACATATTTCAAAACACTGTCTGGCATCTAGTTATCTTAGGAATGAAACAAAATTTTGAGTTTCAAATCTAATTTAGAAAATACCAAGACTAAGTTTAATTTTCTCTTACAGAAATATTGGTCCTTTGAATTGGTCATGTGAAATATTTGAATATTTCATATTATGGAGTATTGTGCTTTTTTTAGATTAGATTAAGCATGGTACTTCCATATGTTTACTGCAACACTGTTTTTCATTTAGGATCAGCAATAATTGTTAGCCATCTAGCTCTTAAGCTTTCACTGTTCTTTTTTTATTTCATGAGTATTTGTTCTTCGTATTCTAGAAGAGGAAGAATTTGGTGAATTTGGTCAACGAGTCTTTATTGGTACGCAATGATTAAAGATAAGTAAGATGTTTGAGGCTTGATCTAGATTAAATGCTTATCTGAAGTTAAATAAAATGCTTTGTTCTTTATTTCACCTAAAGACTTACTGAACTGAATTCTACTTGCTCTGTTTTCCAAACTTCAAGAAGTTGCTTTCCTCCTACTAATACTTGTTCTCTCCATTTAAATCTCTCTTCCTGTTAGGTTTCTGCTGAGACCTGTCCACCGCTATTTTAAATTGACTGGCTGTTTAGATTTCCCTTACTTCGTGATTAATTTTGCTAGAGCTTAATGTTGTTCTGTTGTCTGTCATCCATTGAGTTGAGAATAATCATGAGGACTTTCATTAGAAAAGTAGACCTGAAAGTGAGGTTTTCAGAGTTGGATGGTAAGGTGGAACAACAAACCTATACTAAACGACAGTAACCTTCAAAATATTTGGATTCATTCTGGAGGCTGGAAGAAATGTTCCAGATTTGCTTCAGGAGAGTGAACCAGCTACACTATCAAAAAACAGTTGACCTGTTCTCTAATGATGCTTTATGTGGCCAGAAACTCAACCTTTGGCCTGTTTTGGGGATCTTTTGGGGGTCTTTAATTCTAGGATAATTTTCAGGTGACTTTCAGTGAGATTTGACCTCTTCTTTAGCTGTCTTTTAATGCTCAGAGGTTCTACCAAACTGACATACCAAGTGCAGCAATGAAAATCACTAACTTTCACCCTCCAAAAAGCCAGTATCTTGTGTGGCTTAGAAAGAGACACTCTAGACTAAAGCACTAGTTGCATGCATCTCAGGTGTATTTTCCAGTTCTGATGTCTTTGCCCCTTACAGCTGGTTTCCGTAGAAGCATGCGCCTGTGTCGCAGGAAATCCCGGACTAACCAGCAGTCATGTTATGCTCGATGCCCCAGCAGCTGTTACAGCACTCTTGCAGCTCCATATGAAGAGGTGGTTAGGTACCAGCGGCACCCAGCAGACCGGAACAGACTAATTATACTAGTGGGTAAGAGGTTAATTTCTCATGCAAATTTCACAAGCTAGAACAGAGGGGAGAAAACAGTCAGTCATGGGTTGATCCACTGAGATTTCCTGCTGATGACTGCAGCAGTTGCAGACTGTGCAAGTAGCTCTCAAAGCAGCATTTCAAGAGTGATTGTAATTTGACCCCATTGCGGGTTTTAAAGTTTAATGTAGGTATCATCTTCTTTGCTTGAGATAGCAAATGTTTAAAAAAAAAAAGTTCTCAGAAGAAGCCATACAGTTATGAATGCTGATTGATAATGGATTTTATTAGGGAAATGGTTCTGGTTTATATTCAACTGGGGCTGGTACAGAAAGTGATGAGAAAACATTTGTAACTTACTAGAAAACATCTTTACATGGAGGCAGTTCTACAGTCAGTGTTAAATGCATGGATATGGCAATGGTAAGAAGAATGTTTTAAACTCCAGACTAGACAAATCTCAGTCATGGGCAGTAGGGAAAGCTAAAAAGATGCCTTTAATAATGCTTGCTATAGAAAATACTGTATGAAGTGAGCTGCAGGCTATCATGTAGTCTTTAATGATAGTGACTGAAGGAAGCTGTTGTTCTGCAGTGTTCCGTGATCCTCATAAAGCAAACTGAGTAAAGGCAAATCTACTGTCCTTTCTAAGTCTGGAAGTATTTGATTTTTTTTTTTTTTTTTAATTTTAAAATGGTATTGCTGAGTTGCCTCCTGGGTATGACTATATTGCTGGGAGATGATTTGTACCCTGAATCAATCAAGATGCTTTGGTCACTTCTGGTACACTTTTGGGGAACTTATTTACATTTCATTTATGTGTGTGCAATGTGTTAGAAAATGGGGGGCGTGCACGTGAAAAGTGCCTCTGTCGGTAATATCACCTACTTTTCCAACTTTTCAGGTCCTGCAGGAGTTGGTGTGAATGAGCTAAGGCGAAGGCTTATCGCAAGTAACCCACGAGAGTTTCAAAGTGCCGTACCTCGTATGTAATGTTCTTCCTCTTTCCCTCACTACCCCCTTCAAACGTGATTAGGAAATGTCAGGTACCTCCCTCTTGCCTTTGTGTATTCATATACACTCTTTGCTGCATGGCTGTTTTTTCAGCTCTACTGCAAGACAGAGTCATTTGCTTTTATAAAGGTTCATTTAAAACACACTCTTTCTCCTGGAAGGTTCTCCTGAAAACTTTGAAGCTTTATGTAGCAGTAGATTGTCTGCATGATTTTCATCTTGATGTTTGCTTTTCCTAGATTTAAATTTAAAAAGAAGAATGCTTCTTAGGGATATTGCAAGTTCACAGTGTTTAAATGATCAGATATGAGAATGAAGACAACAGAAGTTGGTGTTTAATAGGCTTTGCAGCTTTTCTTATTAGCCTTCTAGTCTCAGATGAGACTTGCACAGCTTAATTTCTGACGTAATAATTGAAATAGTTTCTACTTGTGCTTATTTGCTTCTTGTGATTTGGATAACCAAACACAAAATGTATGAATCTGAAGCTGATTGAAAATTCAGAACTGTTTTGTGTTTAAGACCCCAGATATGGGGAAGGTGCAAGTGTGGGAAGACTTGTGGGATGTTTCAGAATGAACTTGAATAAATTTTATCTCAGATGAGTAAAAACAGTCGTGCAACCAGTTCCAAAGCAGTTCCTGATTGGTTTGAGTCACAGATTTTAGATTAAACCACTCTGCATTCCAAGAAATACAGGTGTGCTTTGCTAATTTTCAAGGACTTGCCACTGGGCAACCAGTAGAGTAGACAAGGCTTTTGCTCTGGATTAACAAATGGAAACAACTCATTCTATTACTTAGGAAAATACTGATTTACAGCCCTTCATGAAAGTTGTCTCAATTTATAAAATTACAAGAATTTACTTGCAGCTGAATTTTTTGTGTGTGTGTATATCTTCTTTCAGACACCACTCGTGTTCAGAAGAGTTATGAAATGAATGGCCGTGAATATCACTACGTATCAAAGGAAACTTTTGAAAACATGGTGTATAGCCACAGGTAACTAGGAGAGACAAGTTACATTACTCTTCCACTCATACTTACTATGCATGTTTGGTATACATTTTGGTCAACCTTTCTAAAGGAAAGTGGGACCTCCAGGCCTCAGCTCATTTGATGTGCTTGTAAGTTATGAGTTTAACCCTTATGGAAACTGAACTGCGTTCTAAAATTGAGCAGTGAGTCAGACCTGTTCCTGATCTACACCTCCATTGCAAAACCTTTGTAGCGATGACATCTCCAGCACCTGAATTGTAAGGGCCAAACTTTCAAAAGTCTCTGCTCCTTTCTATGCAGCAATAATCCCTCTGCTAAGACAGACCAGCCCAGCACTAAAAGCTACACTCCTTGAGGTTTGGCAAGTTCTTTGAGATCTTCTGATTTATGAAGACTATATAAATGACAAGCATTTTATCATTAGAATCACAACCTCTAAACATATAATTTGGTACAACAAGATAAGTAAAAAAATGCATGCTTTGGAGATGTTGAACTGTAATGGTTCTGATTTTGTGCCCAGTGTAGCGGGAAATAGCAAAGGTGGAGGTTGGTCATCAGAGTTCACTATGTTTTATGATCATTCAATCTTGATCACTGGATTACAGTTCCTGAAATGGAAACTTTTGAGACTCAAGTTCCCTTTCATTTTCCTTCTTCCTCACCGCTGTTGCAGAATGCTGGAATACGGGGAATACAAAGGGTACCTGTATGGTACCAGTATTGATGCAGTGCGAACAGTCCTTGATGAAGGGAAGATCTGCGTAATAGATTTAGAACCACAGGTGAGTTTTGAAGGGGCAGGGACTCTACAGTTCATATCTCCTGGGAGGAAAAATAATTCTCTGTACATTCCTGAGCTATTGGAACAGTGTTACTTGCTTTCTCTTGTTTTTCACTTCAGGTCATGGTGCTTATTAATAATAGATTATTCTTTGCATTGGGTCTTGGTGGGGTGGGAATACTACAGTGACAAGTATGTACAGATCAGTATAGTTCATTTGTTTCCAAGTCAGCAGCTGCATTATCAGGTGGAATGGTACAGAAATGAGTTTTCACAGTTGCTTAAAGCAAGGATTATCCTTTCATGTGGAGACTGTTGCATGGGATTTCTTCTTCCTCCAAGTCCTGTTAGTTCAAAGTTTTGTCCTTCTGTTAGCAATCTCTGAAAACCCTTTGGTAAAAGCAGCAACTATTAAAGTAATCAAGCAAAAGCAGGGAATTATACCATGCATTTACTTCTCTTCACAAGTAACTTAACAGCTGGGAGTAAGCTGCTGGGACACATGACCAAACAGCTCTACAAAAACCTCCAGCCAGTGCTTGCTGTGTAGACTACCACTCACCTAGGGACCGCAGTTTGCAAATGTTGACTATATGAGAAAGGGCAGCTTGCACAGCTTCCACGTATGCCCTAGCAGATATTGGCAAGAGGTGTTTCAAACAGTAGGGTGATTACCAGATGTTTCTAAGCTGGGCATTGCAAAAAAACCTTCAAATGCAATCTTCACATTCTTCTGCATTTTTTTCTTAATTACTTTTATTACCTATAACACTTTCAGAACTACTTAACATGCTAATCTTTTCATTTAGACACTATTCACCTTTTTTTCCTTCTATCTTTGCATTGAATTTGCTGATGAAGATAAGGCTAATAAAGGCCTTAGTTTGTAAATATCTAAAAGACTTAAAGCTGTGTCCAGCAAAATCCTACTAAACTTCTCGGCATTACTTGCATATTTAGTACTTAGGAGCTGTGTAGACTCCTGGGTTTCAGCATTTCTTCGAACTGAATGTAAAGAGAGACATCATAACTCAGTAACTTTTAGAGACTTCCCTCTAATTATGCAGAGCCAGCATAGTCAGCCAGTCATAGGCCTTAGGTTACTGTGGTTTGTACTGTTTGAAATAAAAGTTAAGTTACATGACCTGTGAGGTACTACTCAAAATTCAAACTGCTATAAGGGGCAGATTAGGCCACACTTTAGTCTTCATTTCGCATCTAAAAATGTCCTTGGGTTTATTCTGCTACACTTCTCCTACACAAGAGGGAGAAGAGGGGGGAAAAAATGTAATCTTGCTATTTGAACACATGTGCCACCATCAGGTTTTTTTTAGGGTGTGAGTTTAAAGGACAAATTTTGGGAAGGGTATAAAGTAATGGCACATAGCTACTCTTCAGTAACTGCTGTGAGGTGGGAGAATTACTGCTGATTTGCATACTTGTATTTTCAATCTGGTGGCTTGGCCAACTTTACATGTTGGGCTTTTTTTTTTTTCCCTAGCTTTCTCCACTGCTTTGCAGTAGTTTAAAAATCTTATTAGCATCAGAGAATGTTACACAGCACAACAATTTCCGAAAGTAGGATATTTTCTTCCAGTATGGAGCAATAAAGGTGTACTTTTTCCAAAGGTAGCTCCCCAGCAGTGAAAAAAACAGATTTCAGATTCATCTTTAATGTTGTTGAATGTAGGGATCTGTTAATTACAATGCCCAGTCACTCGCCAGAGTTGAAAGCATCTCCTGATAAGGTTACCAAGCAGAATTAAGTGATTGGTATGCTACAGTTGCTTAACAATGTCTGGTCCAGGGATTATTAATGAGGTCATTTCAAAGTAAGTATTCCTGAAAAAGATTACTGCTAGGTCTGGAGATAACAGCACATTGTAAATAATTGGCTTTTTATGGGAGTAAAATTGGGATGAATACACTTGAAATACTCAATCTCAAGAACTTCTTTTTACTTCCAATTTGCAGGGCATACAAGTAGCCCGGACTCATGAATTAAAGCCCTACATTATATTCATCAAGCCATCCAGCATAAGCTGCATGAGGCAGACTCGTAAAAATGCCAGGATCATTACAGATTATTATGTGAACATGAAATTCAAGGTGAGATTTGGGAATACAAGAGAATCAGCTTATTCTGGGATTCTATTTTTAGAACATCATGCATTCTACTATGTTATTCTGTTAACTCTTTAAAAAAGATTATTGTGTCTTTAGGATCAAATCTAAGTTATTTTTATCTTTCTCTGATTGATTTGTTGGGATTTTCCCCCCTCAAGATTTACTTTGAAGTGGAAGGGGATTGAGGGGGGGATCGACCTAGGGCATTGAGGCATTTTGCGCTATTTTGTATATTTTTGTTTTAATTAACTGCCTTGTGACAATATTTGAGTCAACACATGTTTACTGTTTTCACTGAAGTATCTGGAATGTGCTTCATTCAGTAATTTAATCAAATATTTTTTCATATAGTTATAAGAATGTATTGTTATTTCACATATGCTTAATGACAGTATCAATATCAATTCTATAGTAAGTTCTCTAGATAAAACACAAATCCTGCTTGTAGGAAATGCATATCTTGTATTTACAATGTTTAGTGCATTGTCACAATTGTTTCCATGCACATCATAATCAAGTTTAGTATCTTAAAATTTTGGACACCTCAGTCCATAAGTGTACATGGAAATGAATTGCTATGGCAGAAAGAAACATGAACACTGGGGAAATAAACTAAAATGTGGAATAAAAACACAAATGTTAGTCGATTTCCCTTCCAGTCCCTAGCATCCTCTGCCAGCACTCATCAGTAGATGCTCTGTGGAACATAATGAGACTCAAGGTATCTCCTTGGGAAGGATGTGGCAGTCAGCTCCGTTTCAGAGACTTGGAACTTGACTGTAGCAGGCGTACTTTAATATAGCAAACTGTAAATGAAATAAAGTACACTGGCGCTATCTATTCACCTCTTGTTTACATGGCCCAAGGTCTTCTGCAGATGCCATGCAGGTATGTTTCTCTACACAACACTAAAGCTTTATAGACTTACTCTGTGTCTCGTAGGAAGAAGATTTACAGGAGATGGAAGATTCAGCTAAGAAAATGGAAGCTCAGTTTGGTCAGTTCTTTGATCAAGTGATTGTGAATGACAACTTACAAGAAGCATCTGCGCAGCTGCTGTCTGCAGTCCATCGTGCACAAGATGAGCCCCAGTGGGTCCCTGCAATATGGATCTGCTCAGACACTCAGCCCTAATTCTGAGCAGCAGGCAGCTTCAGAAAGATTACAGCTTATGTTTTACTTCAAAAATAATCCTAATGTCAGGACTGCAAGAGTTTATCTTTGTATATGAGGGATTTGGAAGAGGATTAGGAAAGAAGCTGCTATAGGAGATATAATCATACTATGTTCTGTGTAGCTCTTCAGCTTTTTATGTTACAGTTGCAGCCATTTTTGTACAAAAAGGAAATATTGTGAGTGCTCAATTACAAGAATAAAGAAAAATCTATTTTGTTGCATGTTTCTGCATAATTTACTTGCACATAGCTACAGGAAAGTCCTTTCCTTTATTTTTATTATGGTCATTCGGGTACTGTGATACCTCTACATTCTGGAAGCCTCAATGACAAATGACACTCAGTCAACCTTCAGTCCAGAGCATGGTGTCTTTGAGCAAAGAGTGTTGTTTGAGCAAAGGTATTGGGTCGCTGCTTATCCTTTTTACCTTTTAAGACAGACACAGAGTGGTGGTGTCACAATAAAAATTACTCTAGAAACCACAGTTATCTTTACAGTACATGTAGCATGTATTTTCTTTTGTTCCATCAACTCACGTGAGTAAAAGCTGACAGAACAACTGCCAGAACACGGACTTACCAAAGAGGGGAAATGAAGTCAGAAGTACCTTTTCCTATTGGGGTGCTCTATGGTAGCATGCTCTCTTCATCAGGTGCAATGTTTGTGGCGAACAAGTTCCTCATCTCTTCACCTCACATTGCAGCTGTCTTGTACCCTGAGGAACACAGATGATTATTCTGTTGGCTGAAAATCAACAAAAGCAATTTAAATAGTCTAGAAAAAGATTATTTGAAACCAAATATTGCAGCTACCACCATGCCTGCTTGTTCTGGAGTCAGGCCTAGTATTCCTTGTTTAGAGGCAAAGCTGGAAAGACCAGAGTCCCAACATGTCACTGACATGGGCTAAGTACACTGGTGCCAGCTCTGTGCTTCTGGCCCATAACCAGCTTCCCCCTTCTGCTGCTTAGTTCAGCATTTGTCCACTCTTTCTCCTTGCCTATTTTTCATGTGCTTGCTTACAGGCAGATCTGCTTTCACTATTAGGAAAGAAAGATGCTCTCATTAGAGTTGCCTTTGCTTTGTGGCCATTTGTGCTGTAACACAATTTTATCACTTTCTCTACTTTTTTCCTTTTCCCTTTACTGTGTATAACTTCAATTTACAAGTTGTGTCCGTGGCTACAAGCTAAAGGATGCTAGAAACCTTGTTTTCCCACTAATGTGCATTTGATTTTGTTCGCCTGCAGCCCGAGGGACGAGGACACCCCGCCCGCGGCAGATGCCGGCCCCGCACCGCCGGGACGGCCTTGCTCTGCTGATGAAGCTGCCGGAGAGGACGCGAACCCAGGTGGGAGAGAGAGGCCGGGGGGGCCGCAGCGTCGGCGCGGGGGCGGAAGCGAGTACCGGCTCCTCCCCGCGGCGCCCGGGAGACCGGCGGTGGTGGCGGGCGCGGCATGGCGGCGTGGCAGGCGGGCCCCGGCGGGGTGAGGGCTCGGCGGGGCCGGGGCGGGTGGGAAGCCATCTGGCCGCTGGAGGGAGCCGGGCGGGGAGCGGGCGGCAGGGCGGCAAAGTGCCGGTGGCAGCGGTAGCGCCGGCCCCGCGGGGCTGCAGCTCGGGCGCCCGGCTGTGAGCACCGGTGGTGGGATCTTGGTCCGCCCTGAGCGCTGTTGCTGGTGAATTGTACTGGGGCTGTCAGTGGCAGGGATTGCTGCCGGGGAGATGGAGCTGAAGCACGACGTCGGAGCAGGGCGCCCTGGCAGCGTAGCTCCTACATCCGCGCTCCGCGGGGGAGGCGGCCGTGTCCGCCCTCCTGGTACCCGCGGGAGGTGGGATGTAGCTGGCCGCAGGGTCGCACGTTCCTTTGCTGAGGGCGCAAGCATTTTATCATTGTTTTCATATTTCCATCCATATACGTATCTCCAAAAAAACCCCAAACCAAAACCCAAACCACCAAACGTGCAAATCTTTAAATCTGTAAAGACTGGCTAGGTGTTTTTAAACCTTCCGAGTTCGTGCATAACTGTCCCCTTGATACCACCTCTGAAGTCTGGTGGTGGCAGCTTAGGTCACTGCACTTGGGGAGTAAGTACTGGGCGTGCTGCTGTTTCACGCAAGTCGTGCTTAGGGGTGAAGGCATTTTCTGCTCTGCATCCCTGAACGGACACTCAGGGAGTTGTGTAGTTCGTTATTTCTTTTCCCTCCGAGTGAGAATTCCCAGGTGTGTCCCACTGTCCTGTGGCCTGGCTCATGTGCACAAGCACACGTTTTTGCTTAGGCAGGGGCTGCTTGTGGGAGTTTCTGGGCTTCAGGGGCACTACGGCTACCGTAGTACTCAGCAGCTCTCCTGTCAGTAATGAAATTTCTCTGGAAACCTGTGCCCAAACTCACCCTTTCTATGGAGCGCGGAGTGAGTTCCTTCAGACTGACAAACTGGAAACTAACAGAATAAAGCTGGTATTTATATGGCAGAGTTGGGGACTTTCATACAGATGGGACAGATGAGCATTCACTACTGCCTGCTTGCATTTGATTTCCTTTGTTGCAAGGAATAAATGATACAGAAATTAATTCACTTTTCAGTTGTTTCATAGAAGGTAACAAAATAGGTACTACAGGATAGATGTACTGTGCAGGCAGTGAATGCTGAGTAAAAGTTGTGGGTTTTCTTAGTTTTTAGGCTTTTTTAGTTTTTTTTTAAATATCAACTATTCTAAACATTTAATAATCACTGCCACAAGAATGTAGGAAACAATAAAAGTAACAAGCTCCGACCCTTTTCAATTCTTTTTGTCCCTTATGGTGCACCTGTATGGTGTGACCAATCCTGACCAGTTTGCAGGATGTGCTGTTCTCTACCTGTGTAAACAGCACTTGCTGTCAGTCTTCAACATGGCCAAAATCCAAGGGAGAGATTTGAGGCCTAATCCTGCAAAAACCCTTCCTTGCACGAGGTGTCTCATTTGTTTTGGGTAAACGAACCTAAGTAAAACTTGCTCACTGGAACTTTTGTACCAGCATATGGAGTTAAGGGTTTTTCAAGTATAAGTAATGTTTGCTGCCATGGAACATACTGCTGTTGTTTTAAATGGGAGTAGTACTGGCCCCTAACCCACGGGCAGGAAGGTTCACGTCCAGCTAATCCTGGCTGCTAGAAGCTTATTTTTAGTTCAGAATTAGCTGAGGTTCAGCGTGAGGGACTATAGACCAGTTCACAATGCCTCTTTCAGGGAACAGCTTCAAATGATATGGGAAAGAAACAAGTGGTAAGTTTGTGGATCCTTGACTCTTACCAGGCTCACAGCCTTTTTTTATTTCTGATATCAGCTGAATTTTTGGAGCATGGGAAATACTTAGTCATGTATATTCTTTCAATATAATTGTATAATACAAAACCTGAAAGTAAACTGCCTTCCTTTTTCCAGATGAGAGAACATGCAAGAGCTCTGTTTCATATTGTTAACAGGAGATACTTATTTTCAGATTTCAGTTGTGTTTGACCTGCTGGTAAATATTTTCAAAATTATATGAAAATTAGTGTTTTATCATATTTAAAAGTCTTTTTCATAAAGAAGCTTATTTCCTCTTATTGCTTTTACTGTTGTTCTGAATTTACAACTTCATTAATAGAAAATACTCAGCTCATGCTGTATACTGTGCAAGTATATTGAATGCATAAAGTATTGCAGTATTTTGATATTTTGATATTTAAATAGAATGAATGATAAGCTTTCCAATGAAAGCAGTACCTTATAGGAAAAGTGAAAAGTATTCAAGTAAAGTTGAAATGCAAACTGGGCCTTGCATACAGCTATTAGGTACATGTCCCTAATGTAATGCCCATCAGAACTCTGGTAAAAGCATATTATTCCTGCATCTTTTACATATTACGTATTACTTTTATGTAATATCTCTATCAGGAGTCTCTAGCTATTTCAGAGGCATATGAAGCAAAGCATAGTGTGTTCTGACCATATCAGGAAATAGCTGTTTTATGTTTCACACTGACAGAAGTTGACTTTTGTCTCTCTTGTATTTCAGTGCCCACCTCGTGCCCTCCCTCCAGTGCCAAGGTAAAATCAGCTCATTCTGTGGAATCAATCATGGTTCTGTACTGCAATGTTTTTAAAAGTAATGAAATTAAGAGAATTAAGTTTAATAAACATATGTGTAGTCATAATGACTTTAAAAATAATTGTTTTTCTTGCTAATTTGTTGTCCCAGAACCCCTTACAAGGAATACAAAGCATTTTAAAGTTTTATAGAGGCCAGTATATTTTACTATATTATCTCAGTTTTAACACCCTGAGAGATTAACCCTTTAAAAAATTTCAGACAAATAGCTACTTTAGTTTTATTAATGTCTATTTTAGTTTTATTGACGTGCTTCTTTTCAATCTCTTCTTCCTTCCTTCTTTATTTTATGATCTTTGGTTTATTTGAATCACAAATCCTTCAGAACAGGAATTTCTTTAAGTAGACTAGATATTCTTGAATAGGGGTGTAGGTGTCTACTAGTTCAACGTAGTATAGAGGAAAAATTGGGCTTTTTTTTTCAGTGTGGAAGGAAAGGCAGTTACAGTTTTTATGATATGATATTTCAGAATTCCTTCAAAGTACCTAAAAGCAAATGTGATGTTCAAGATTGATGATATATAAAGATAGTGTCTTTTTAATAACATATGCTCAAATGTTTCATAACTTTTGTTGGTTTGTTACGTATCTGGGAATAAGACAAGTTTTAATTAGCCAGGTGATTAAAGCTTTTAATCTGATCCACAGCTAGCCAATCAAGAAACTGTGCATAGTCACGAACAAAGCGTTGAGTCTTGATGATTGCTTTGTACCCTTAACCCTGCTGTATACAACTGCTCATAAAGAGAACTAGGAGTGGGAATAAGGAAATGAATCACAAAAGCAGCAGTGTGAATTTCATTGTCGTGAATTGTAATTGATTCAAAATTAACTTTCTTCTCATCTTTGTTCCTTTTACGCTGCCCTTCAACACCTTTTCTCCTTAAATGTGAAGTGGAAACCAAGGTGAGTTATTCTGGCATTAAAGAGAATTATAACCATTGGTAGTTCCTTTTGGCATCACTTTGTACTCTCTTCAATGACAGAGCCTTACACTTTTCCTGAATGCAGGCTGATTATTTAAACTGCATGGATACCTGAGCTGCCATTGCTAGAACTGTCTGTTGTTTTGCTTTGCTCTCTTTACCGTTTGCTATTTCTGCACTGAAACAAGGTAAATTAAGTGTTGTCACTGTGCTCTAAACAAGAAGTTTATTCTGCACAGTATTACAGTTTTTCACTTAACACACATGCATATGCATATTTAGCCTCTGTTGCACTTAAGACAGATTTCTTATCCTGTTTTCCTGCCATCTTCTGTATTCCTCCTGCTCCTGGTGAATTGTCATCTTACCTGAAAAAGGTGAAGGATGTCTTCACTTGTAAAAAGGAATCCCTTTCTTAACTAGCAATAGAATGGCTGTTATAATAAAAGGAAATGGAGTTTCTCCATGCTGTGCACCTAAACTTCTGGTTTCTGTCCTGCAGATGAAATTCCACTCAGTCGTCCCAAAAAAAGGAAACCCAAAGGAAAGACTCCATTAGGTAAGGTCCTGCCGAGACTGAAAACTGTGTTTGTAATCCTGAGTGAGACCTGTACTGTAGCCAAGCTCCTGACAGATACACGTTTTTTAGTCTTGTACTCTATTTTTGAATAGTGTTCTCAGCTAATTTATTGCAATTTATTTTATAGTGAACAACTGCAATCTTTTTCCCCAAAGTGGTGTCATTGTAGAACAAATCTGTAATGCTAACTGAAGTAACGTGTTCTATCCTCTGTTCCTTCTCCCTGGATGATTCCCGGTACTGCTAATACAGCATGTCTTGATACTGAACTGAAAAAGTTCCTTTATTCCTACTATTGTTTCTGTTCTGAAATTTTTGGGTACTTCATTAAATAGTTATTTCCAGTTGTAAGCTGCTCGTTATGTTGAATGTGTTAAGAACTTGAATTTTTGAATGAACTAAGATAAAACTCATTTAACAAAATGGCTCAATTTCAGTGCTTGGCCAAATAAAGTCACGAGTTAATCATTCCATTATCACTGAAGAGCTAAGAGCCTAAAAGATGACTAGCACCAGGGCTTTGTATGTTTACAAGAAGTGGATCTGTAGAACAAACATATTGTTTTAAGCAAGATTACAAGTCTGATCTATTTTGATAAAGCGGAATGTGGTGTTAGAATCTAGTGGACTTCTGTAAACTTGGGTCCATATGATGGTTTGATGAATAAACCTCCTTTATTTGCTTGAAAGATTGTACAGTTGAGGCCTACTGAAAGACCTTTAAATGCAACAAGTAGAGCTGTTGCTAGCAGGGTTTCCCAAGGATCAAGTTTTGTTTACTGTTGTTTTTAGTGAGCTGAACGATGGTGTAAAGTATGCCTTGGCTTTGGCCATTACTTTGCTGGTTAATTTTGCATTTTAGCACAGCAAAGCTTTATAAAAGGTGGGAAAACCTGTGCTTGAAGTGAAAACAAAGATAGATTCAGTTGTTATCATAAAAACTGCAGTACTTGAAAGAGCTACAAAAAAGGCAGATGTGATGTAAAATGGAGAAGTAACTTTGTCTTTCTACTTCTGATCATGCAAATTGATGCTACTGCTGCTAGAATATTTGATGAATTCCTGTTAACCTCCCATGGAAATGTAATTCCTCCAAAGCATAGTAATTCATCTTTAAGACTGGAGTAAACATACTTCTGTGTTAGATTTTTCTAGTCCTTCTGTATTCTTATGATGATTGTTTAGTATTTAAATTTCCCTTTGATATGACACTATTTTGCCTTAACACATATCTGTATGAATCAGCTTGTAACAAACTGTTTCTTGTCCCTCACGTTATAATCTTTGCACGTAAAAAGGAAAAATAGAGAGGTATACTTCTGTCCTGTGGTAGATTTCTTTCAATCAGTGCTCTGCTGTATGCCCAAATGGGAACTGTGCTATTTCTTGGATACTTAAATTTCGTCCTGGGCATGAAACTGTCAGGGTGAAAGGAGGATTGTCAGCTATCACCTTTGTATATTTTTACTTACCACATTTGTTTCCTAACTCTCATACTTCCTAGCCAATACATTTTCATCTCAGCTGCAAGCTGGGCAAATACAGACATTTTGCACGATGTCGCAAAAGGCAGTTTTTTCTTGCCTGTTTCTCAGCAGCTCTGAATTAAGGTTGCTGGATCTTTTCATCTGGTTTTCAGATGGTATTGTGCAAGCAGCAGTTCGACGGCAGTCTGAAAGCAGTGAGCCCCTAACTCCTGAACCTCATGATGTCCCTCCTCAAAGGAAACGCAAGAAGAAGAAAGTACCTACTGGTATGTGAAATAACTGTAAATTGGAAAGAGTGCTGAATAAAACTTGGTAATTCAGAAATATGATTGGCCAACTTGTATTTTGGCTTAAAACATTTCATGTGCTTTTGTACTTACAACAGCTGAAAATAGTCTCTGAGTGAATGGTAGCTTAGAGTTGCAGTTTCTGACTTTAGATTCCATAGGGTACAAACCCTCATGCAAATAGTGACAATACAGTTTTGGAAGTAATAAAATAGATCCTTTATATCATTCAAAGCTCAGAAGATCATCACTTTTTTGCTGCTGTGTTTACATAATAACTATGTATTTCAGTGAATGTATTTCCATTTTTATGAAAGCTGTGAAACTTTCACGTGGTTTATTTTAAATCTTCAGATTCTGAGACCTCTTTTACCCAGCAAAACGTTGCATCCCTATTTCAGAATGGAAATGGCATGGATGTCCCTGAAGCTGAAGAAACAGTGATCCGCAAACAGAGAAAAAGAACAAAGTGAGATGAAACTAGTATAGCTCATAATTTGGAGTAACTGTGATAATGAATGTGGCTGAGTAGCATTTTACATTGTCACATTACAAAAATACAACATCTTGAAGCCCAGGATACTATTCAGTCTGTGCAATAAATAGTATGCGTGCAGTTCTTTCCAGGGTTAAGATCTAACTTTCTTCACTTGTTTATTTTATGCATACCTGGATGCATTACAGTTCTGAATACGTTTATATAAGCTTAATATTTTGATCACATACATGAAAAAACTAGAATGTGTAACTGCTTGCTTTCATTTTTACTACCTTTTCTTAATTTTATGAGAAACTTAACTGCTTTGTCATCCTTTTTATTTGCTTTTTCTCTAAGAACTATGCTTTAAATCATCTTAGTCGCCTTTCTACCAAAAGCATCCGCTTTCTTGGCCTTGTATTTAGTTTGTGTATTTTTTTTCTAATTGTTAAATCTCTTGATATGTATTTCTTCCCACCTTACTGTTTTGACACAGGAAGGAATTTAAATAGAGAGAAAACCCCCAAAATCAAGGATTAGCGTATGGATTTAGTTAACCAACTCCATGAGAACTTTAGTCCTTAAAATTATAAACGGGGGTAATATTATACAGGTCAGCGGCCTGATCGGTTCTTATCAGTCAAGTTAGACATGTTAAATGTTCACAGGAGCCTTCAGTTTTTACATATTATTTCCTATTCTTTCTCTGCCTCATTGCATGTTCTATGCTGACAGGAAACCTCGGCCAGCTGAAATGCACTGTTCCAATGAGCTGGAAGTGGAGGAGGAAGACATCATTGAAGATGAGCACAGAAAGAGCCCAGATCAGCAGCCTGTGTTTGCTGCTCCCACTGGAATTAGCCAGCCTGTTAGCAAAGTGTTTGTTGAAAAAAATCGTAAGTAGATCTCGTGATTTAAGTAATTTAAGGACATTGTTGCAATTAAAGGAAGCATTATTGTATTTAAAATCCAAATATTGCAGTACTGGGAAAAAATTAAAAAAATAAAAGAAAGAAAAAAGTTTTCCAGAACAAAAATTATTTGGAACTAAATATACATGATAATTTTTCAACAGTGAATGTTAGTGTTGCTGTGCTGGCATGTTTGGTTGAATTTTTTAATTCTATGGTGTGAGTGAAAAAGGCTGTTTGATACTATCCAGCTGAGCTTATTTCACCTAATACTGTCACAGTACCTTTAGAAGAAAGTATCATTTACTATATTGCAAAAAGTCTTTCAAGTGGAAGTTTGGTGGATTTGTTGTTGTTGTTTTGGGGTTTTTCGTTCGGGGTTTTTTTTGTTACTAGGGAACACTGAGTAATTACCCAAAGTGCTTTGCACATTCTTACATCCATAGCCTGACCCACCAGGATGCATCACACTGACAGAGGCATCCTGGTATGAATGTAAGTTGACAAAGGGCAGGAAGTGGGGAGAAGAAATTTTCTGATGGAACTTCTGACACTTACAGCTTTTTAATACTACTAAGTATTAATGCAGAAATGACAGTGGAAGGTAACAGTACTCTCTAAAACAAATTTCCTCATCCTTTTAGGGCGTTTTCAGGCAGCTGACCGTGCAGAATTGATTAAAACCACCGAAAATATCAATGTACTTATGGATGTGAAGGCCTCCTGGACTACCAGAGATGTTGCTCTCTCAGTGCACCGAAGTTTTAGGTGAAAGATAAATATTTTGATGTAAATAAGCAGAAATCAGGGTTATGGGTTTTTTTTGGTTTTTTTTCTCCCTGAAAGTTAGTACATTTTCTTTGTCATTGTGATATATCTTTATTTCTTTTGGATATTCTAATAAGTGGTGGTTTGGGATGCAACAGGTATAAAGTTTCTCAGTCTTCTACCTTTTGTTATTTGTTGTCAAGAATATCTACTTCTAGTCTAGATATCACATATGAAATGCAACTTATAAAAAGAATAACTAAGAAAGTCATATTGCAAAGATTCAGACAAAATCTGAATAGGAAGAGATTGATCTGATGACAAAAATATTAGAGACCTACAGAAAAAAATGTGTTACAAAATTAGATTTATCCATCAGCTATATGACCAGAATAAAAAATACCTGAATTCAGATAGTTCTCAAAGAAAAATCCTGGTTGGTAAAAAAGAGGGACGAGTAAAATTGGACTGGGGCATAAGCTTGCACACGATAGCAAAAAATGATTATTTTTTTAATATGTAGCCATGTTGTGATACAGAATGGGAAGTTGACAGCCTTTTTCTTCTCTGGTGTATTTTATCTGGAAGCCTGTATTTCCTTCTCAGCTTTTTTTTTAGCAAGGAAGATAATAAAAAGACTGACTTGAGAACAGGTTTAAGGGCATTGTGTAAGTGTAAGGGGCAGTGGTCTTGGGAAGCTACAGGCAGCAAATGAAAGTATTTCATTACTGTAGCAGTAATGAAGTGAAGTAGTGGTACGATCAGGCAAAACATCTTAGTTTTCTTTAAGTACTCAGGTTCTGGTGCAGTCTGTCAAGGGAGGAAGCAGAAGTCCCGTTGCTTAGAATTTTTAAAACTAGATCAAAAAAACCACTCAGAAACAATCTGTGAAATCGTCTGGGATCCTGTCGTGGCAGCAGGGTTGAACAGATGGATTCACAGGCATTTTCTACTTGTAGTTCTTCACTAATTCAAGATGTTAAATTTGTCTAATGTTCTTTTCTCCATTCAGGGTGATCGGACTCTTTACCCATGGCTTCCTTGCTGGGTATGCTGTATGGAACATCATTGTTATCTACATTTTGGCAGGAAATCAGTTTTCCACAGTTTCTAAACTGCTCGAGCAGTATAAGACACTAGCATACCCAGCTCAAAGTTTGTTCTATTTGTTGCTGTCTATCAGTACAGTTTCAGCCTTTGACAGGTAAAATATGTTTGCATTTGAAAGGTGTATGTAATTTGTGTACAATATGTTCCTTTCGCCTTGCTATGGCACATTTTGATCTGCTGTTGATGATTTAATGTGATATACTTAAAGAATGATTTTACACATGGCTGGCTATACAGATAAAGGGTGTGCATTCAGACCTTTGTTACTTGTTTCTGTCTGTTGCCTGCAGCCTTGCTTCAATGTGCTGGTGGTGTTCGTGTGATCATGAGGTGAACCAGATGGAAGAGCTGACCTGTTTTTTTTTTTTGGGGGGGGGGGGGGGGGGGGAGAGGGTTGGACAACTAATGTTTCCGTCACGTTACTTCTCATGTGAATCCACTCCCCAGTCAGGTTTGCCACATAGCTGTGTAAATAGTTTTCCTGGCTTACCTGGAAACCCATCCTGCAGATGGGTTTCTGCGTTACAGCTTAAGAGTAGGAATGAACAGAAAGAGGAGCAAAAAAGACCATAAACAGTGTAGATTCATAGATGTTACAGATGTTTCTTTTAGTTACAGATAGTTTCCA
The DNA here is from genome assembly GCF_011004875.1 of Balearica regulorum gibbericeps. Taxonomy (NCBI): domain Eukaryota; kingdom Metazoa; phylum Chordata; class Aves; order Gruiformes; family Gruidae; genus Balearica; species Balearica regulorum. Next base: position 13,292,426 of record NC_046189.1, on the reverse strand, counting down.
TGGCAGCATGATAAGCCGGGGAGGAGTTAGCGCTATGAAGAAATGGTGACTTTTCACAGAGTGGTGGCAGGGAGGAGGCCTGAGTTATTCTTAATTGCTCCTGTAAGCTATGTGAGCAGTTATATTAGCATAACTTGGTTGGTGGTGTGGACACTGAAATGAATGGTAAGGATTAGAGAGGGGACAGATCTCTCCACATTCTCCCTGCTCTAGAAAGGACTGCCACGTGAAAGCTACAAACTTCATGGAACATACTCCTTAGTTTCAGTCTTTCTTGGATTTGGCATGAGGACCATTGCCATGTGTGCGGGATATAGTTATGAATTAAGGCACTGTAACAGAGGCAGAAAAAGATATCTTGCAAAAAGTAAAAATAGAGTACTGTTGGAGGAACAATATTATTATCTTACTGGGCTGTGTTAATGACTCTTGTTTTTGTTATCAGGATTGATTTGGCAAAAGCATCAGTTGCAGTGAGGGGTTTTCTTACCCTAGACCCAGCAGCAGTAGCCTCTTTCCGTAAGTAATTTGAAGCAGACAGGAAGTTGTCCAGAAGAGATGGCAAATGGAAAAATCCTACATACTGTTTTCAGTGAAACCTTCCTCCCTGGTTATTTTTCTGCTTTAGAATAAGTGACTTACTTAGTAGTTGAAAATAGCAACTAAAATTGCTATGTTTTTTTTTAAAGCATTTGCAATAGTAGCATTAGTGGGGCTGTTAGTGAGATGATAGTTTTTTCCCCACTTCTGAATACAGAACACAGATCTAGAAAAACCTAGAATCACAAGATGCCACCTTTGATGTAGCTGATGAATTGCAAACGTGAAGAAACCAGAGTCAGGGGAATGTTGAAGAGTGAATTAAAGGAGACTGTTGTTGGAGACAGTGGAGTGAAAGGAGAGAAAATGTAGTGATAATTATCATGTCATGATGAGACAGCATTTTGGGGATTAATATCTGACACTGCTAATTCCATTTCTTCCAGTGTACTTTGCTGCTCTTATTTTATCCTTAAGCCAGCAGATGACATGTGACAGAATTAACCTCTACACACCACCTTCAGAAAATGGCAGCATCTGGTAGGAAATTTAAGAAATCACTTCTGTAAATTATAACAGCTCACTTAGGAACCTTTGTCGAACTGGTAGATTGAAAAGGTTATATGACATACATAAGAAAATACTAATGAAGGATTTCATTACTAAACTGCTTTTGTCTGAGCTTGTCCTGAATCTCTGATAATTTCACTGAAAAATGAGAACTCAAGGATGGGTTCAGTCATGTTGGTTTCAAATCCATTACAGCTCAAACAAAAGTCTGTTGGAATGATGCTGAAAATGTCATCTGGGAGGAACCTTAAGAATCTCTTTTGTTGGAGAAATGGGACCCTACTGAGGTAACCCTTTTGTGTTCAAGGGACACAGGACATTCTGTAGAGAATCAACACTGGTTTTGAAGGAGATAGTATAATCTGTCCAAGCAATGGATGTCATGGTATTACAAAAAAGTGGTATGTCTGCCACAGGATACAAGGGCTTAGCAGACACAGCTGGCATTAAATATGAAGCATTGTTTCATGCTATGAGATCCCATCCAAAACTGTTACTTTCTGAAGTAGATATTTAATGCATTTAAACTCTAGTACCAGGAGTTTTTAAAATAGACAAGGAGCAGCAGAACAAAAGCATTTACATGAAAATTTGTTGGTTTGGGCAGTTAGATATTTTTTCTCTTTTTTAGGGCTTCTATAAATGTTGGTTGAGTTGATTATTAAAAAGCCTAGATTCTAGCAACAATACTGCAACCTGCTGCAGTTATAACAGTAAGAAAAGTGTCTGCTAACTTAAATCATAACTTCTTAAAGCCCTATCTCATCCACCCCACAGCATGTGTACACAAGTCCCTGCATTGGCTTCCAGACAGACTTTACTGACTTGCTGTCCACTTCCCTTGCTGCCTTATGAGGAAGTGCTTAAAAATAAGATCGACTGATGACGTTGTGCGGTGTCTTTCACCACAGTAAAATTTGACTGTACATTTTGATTTTTATTTTCTGTCTCTTGGCCAAGAAAAGAAATTTGCCATTGAAATCTACAAGTAGACATTCTCTATGAGATAATGGAGTTTCTCAGCTGAGTTGCTGTCTTCGGTAGTCTCTCTCTTTACCAGGCCTTTACAATGCAAGACCATCAGGATGGTACAAATAGTTCTGTTTTCACATCTGGCTTAGCAAGCTTGTTTTTATGATACTCTGTTGAAATTATTACTGTAACCTGTATGTACCAGCAAATCCCTGACTGATGGGATGATGTGTTTTTCCCAGGATGGCAGGTACAGAGGAAGAAATTGTTCAGCCGTGGGTTGTGGTGAATCTGGTAGTGTCTATTCTAGTTGGGACAAGTTGGATCTTCTTGTCTTACCGACCAGAGTTAGACCACAGTGAAGGTAGGAAACATTAATAGGCAAAATGTTGTTTGTTCAGGCTTTTATCTGCTGTGCTTTGCATTTGGTGTTAAAGACTAGTCCGGAGAAATTTTTTGGTTGAGGAAAAACAATAATAATCTCCTAGCACCTTTCCAAAGCAAGTACTTCTTAGGATGCTGGTGTCTGTGTTTGGTTTTATAAAGAAAAACTAGTAATTTAAAAAGGAAAGAAAAGCCTTGTTTGACCTGGCTGAAGCAACATGAATTTTGAAACATGAGAGTGTGTGTGTCTCCACTGAAGGGAAAAATAATTTTTACTTTAACAGTATTTTGAATATTTGAAATGTATTTATTCTGCTTGTGTTTTAGAAAATTCCCTAATGTTATTAATGTTCCTTTTGCAAATGCTGAATGCATTTTGAGTTCAGTATTATTTTCAATAGAACATTGCAGTAGTTTTGGGAACTCCTGAGCTTTGAAAAGTCAGATTTGTGCTTGCACAACAGGACTTCAAATGAGGACTGCTTGTCCCTCAGGCTGGAGAAGGGGGCAGGCAAGTCATCCCCTTTTCTTAGAAGAAGCTTTGTTAGAGACTAGGCAGCCTTCCTTTTGTTATTCCAACTGGGATCCAAAAAGTGTATCATAATTCGGCTTTCCTATCAAGTGCATGCAGCATGTGACTTGAAGCTATGGTGTACATAAAAAAGTTTCAACTTACAAGTCAACAGGTATCCAAAGAGTGTTGTGAATTGAAGCACCGATTTGTGTTTGGGAGGCTGATAATTCAACGTGCTTCTTCAGATTACTTTAGAATTTTAATGTACAGATTTCTGTATTTCATCTGGCCCCAGTTACTCAGCTTATTTCTAATAACTCAATGAGATTAAAAAAACCCTAGGTGGCAGCCTTTACAATCTTTGACAGTAAAATTTAGAATAGATGTTTAATTGTATTTAAAACCCATTTTTTAAATAATAAAGACTTATGCAACAAAGCCAGTGCAGGATTTAACTCAGGTTTTGATGAGCTTTTTTGATATTTACATGTGGCTACTAAGATTAGAAAACCTGCTTCAGAAATTTTAAGAGAGAAATTCTGTTAGGACTTATCCCAAATAGTAGGGAAAGTTTAGTCTACTAAGGATGAGGCAGCAAAAATGTGAATCTCAAACTTGAGCGGATAAACCACATTGTTGCATGCAAAGATCTAACTTTACCATGTTGACAAGCTGTTGGCAAACACAGCCTGGTCTATATGCTGAATGTGCTGTTAGCTGAATGCAGGATGATACTGCATGTGATCAGCTGCTAACATCATCGCTAATTTTGTTAATTTTGGGGGGCAACAATAGTTTTCTAAAGACAGTGTAGGCCCTTGCTGATTTCTTGATACTATGATTGGGAAGAAAAGCAGGAGGTTTGGGGGAATGCCAGAACACCTTCTAGGAATAATGAAATCGTATTCAGGTGAAACTTTTTAAAAAAACAAACCCAGAATTCTTTTCTTTCTTTTTTAGAACTGATGTTTCATACTGAAATCGAGGAATTTCCCCAGGGAGATATCATACCCAGAGTCCAGCCATAGTATGGAACAAGCATCTGCAAATACTGCAGCTCTGACTGTTGGCTCAACATGATGTGTATTATAGTTATGTATTATAACTTTCATAAAGAAAAAATGTATTTTTATATTGTATATATATTATTTTGATCTTTTTATCTATGCTACAATTTCCAAATGTGATTGAAAAGATTTATGCTTTTGCTTTTTATTTTACAAAGTAGATTATTTCTACTGCATAAAGTCAAAGTGATTTTGTAAATATTGCTACCTATACAGCCAAAGAAACTAGACGGATGCAGCAGATCAGGTATTCAGTGCTTTTTTGACTGCTGTACAGTCTTCAACAACCTGTTTTTACTACTAATGCTGATAGCAGTTGGCTTACCTGGTTTGGCTAAATACTCTAGAGATTAAAACAGATCTTATGAAGAAAGTAGTCTAAGAAAGATTATAATAAAAATAGAGTTTGGGAACATAAAACCCACAAAGTTAGTAAGCATAAAATAATCTGGGTTTAGTTGTCATAAAAAGCATATGCTAGAAGAAGGGACTGGATTGTTAGGGATTTTGTTTAATAATTCCTTAAAAGAGGACACTTTACTTTTCTCATGTTCATTTAGTTCTCTTGACAAAGATCTTGATGATAACACCTTCTTTCAAGCTCAGGTGGATGCAAGAAACAGAAGTTTTAATGTTGCAATAGTTTAGTCAGCTAATGAATACCTAAATACATCTTTTAATCAAGCAGGGCGGGTTTGGGTTGCTAACAGGGATATATATTTATGTCCTGTAATTTCTCAACAGTTCTCCTTATCTCGTATGGCAAGAGCAATAGTGTCATTCACTGCTCTTTCTAAAGAAACTTGGATTTCATAGATCTTAAAAACATTCCTACTTCTAGCTATTTTGATTTCTCCCAAAAGGATTTTTGTTGTTTTGTGTTAGGATTGAATGAGAAACTTCTTCCTAAAATTACAAGAAAATGCTTACTAAAGCAAAACAAGAACTCTGTAGCAAGCCACTTTCTATGTAGTGATGTAGTAGTAATAGTAGCAGTTGGTGGGTTTTGATGATGATAGCCAACATTCTTTTTCTTTTATATTAAAGTGGCAAAATGAAAGCATTGCAGATGTGAATAAGTACAGGTATATTGCAGGATGAAACAATGTCCTTAGTAGATATAAACAAGAGCTAGTCTGAAATGCGTTTCTTAAGAAAGTATCACCTAAAGCCCCAAACCTATTTGTATATGTTATTTAATATGTATTGATTTTGCATTGTTTCATTTAATGTGTGTGTCTAAGTGTGGTTGTAAAGGGTGTGCAGTTGTCAAAGTTCCCTGGAGAATTACTGTACTTTCTAGTAGTGACGGTAAGAATAGCCAGGTAAAAGACATGAAGGGGGATGTTAAAGAGCCAGTAACTTTCTATGCTGCTACCTGAGTTGCTTTAAAACAAGGATGGGAACATAAATAACTAGGGCTGCTGCCCTGTGGAGGACTTGAGTTCTGTTATGCTTATCCAGCAAATTTAATTAATTATAAAATTTAGTGTTTATGACATTTTTAAATGCTGTGGTAATCTTGGGGGGGGGGGGGGGGGGGGGCGAGGGGAAGAGTTCTCCCAGAATTTTAATTTAATTTAATGTTCCACTGCTGTTGGTTGCATTGTGGGAAGGAACTGTTAACCTTTTTTGTAAATTGTTAGGGTTCTTGTGTATGTATTTTTGCAAAACTGTAGAGCTAAATTACGGCTGGCACTGCATTGTACATTAAAATGGAGAGATTCAGGGTGCTGCTCTGCCGCAGTGTTGCACCGGAGGTTCCTGTCATGATTTGGCCGTAGGACATGAGGCACTACTTAAGCGTTCCCATGTAGGTTGCCACCACAGTTTCTCTAGATGCGGTGTGTTTAATTTACAGAATTGTTGAGCTCCTGAAGATGAGATTAATAATGGCTTGTCTTTGCTGCTTAACGTTTCTGTCATCTTGGCACGGTGAGAAGTGTAATTTTGCCTATAAAGTATGGAGCTCAGGTAAAACTGTGCTAAGGCATCAAATGGGTACAGGAAAAAACTTGAACTAACATCATTGCTTGTTTTCTGACATTATCACTAGGAATTGGCCTTCCAAGTATCCCTTGGACAAAGCAACACTAGCCAAGAGCCAGATTCGTTCTTACTGTGAAATACAGTAGTTTGTTTAGATGGTTGAGCAGGGATTAAGTTAATGAACTTAATGGGATCAATATTTCAAACCAGGCTTGCCTTTCCAGTGTATCTTTTTGTGAGGGTCCAAGTATATGCATACTTAATGAGGTTTGAGGTTATCATTTAAAATCACACTTAATAAACAATTTGATGGCTAATTATCTATTTTACAAAGTATTTTTCATCCTATTAAGAGTCACAATGGAATAGGAGTTTAACTGAGCTTTTTTGTTTAGTTACTTGGAAAGTTTTAGAATGAGTTTACAAAATAGATGTTTAATTACTGAACATGCAATGTCTGTAGAAGCCTTAACTGAAATGCCTTTGTGCATTTCCATACCATTGCTTTTAATGCAGTATTTTTGTGTTAATGAAAAAAATTACAAAGATGTTAGTGCCAATTTCTTGGTTTTACACATATAAAAATTAAACAACTGTTCTAGTTAGAAATGATTGTACTACTTTGTCCTGTTTCCAAATGATTAGTCTGTTTAAAATAAATCAGTTTGTCTAATTTTTTCTCCAGTGCTAATATTATATGTAATATACGACCTCTGAACAGGAGATTATGGAAGAACATTTTTTCTTTTTGTGGCAGTGTTGTAAATAATGGCTTTGCTTTCTCTCCATCATATTCCTGCTGCTGTACTAGTCTTTTGCACAATCAGAAATGGTATTGTAAACTCCTGAAAACTAGCAAGTAAAGTGTATTTCATCAGTTAATGGGGTTTGTTTAGCCTAAAAAGAATAATTATTGAGGGGAATCTGACTGCTGTATTTAACCACCTAATGGGTGATAACAAAGAAGACAAGAGTTAGACTCTTCTCAAGCTGCACAGTGAAAGGATGAGTGGAAACGGTTGCAGGCAACATCAGGAAAATTACCATTGGCTGCCACAGGAGATTTGACAGGATTTGGGGCGAGTGGGGTGGGAAGGGGGGCCAGCGGGGGGTGGCCTAAGGGCTGTCTGTGGGAGCTTCAGCCCTGGAGCTGCTCTGGACTTGGATGGACAGAGCTCTGTGCAGCCTGAGCAGGGGTTGGACCCAACGGGCCTCCGGAGTCCCTTTAAAGCTAAATTGTTCTTATGTTGCTTTTTAAAAGGCATTTAAAATTTGGTTAAATTTTGGTTGTTTTTTCTCTTAAATGTTACTCTCCCAACTCAGCTTTCTCAACATGAAGCCAGGTGGTCTTTTGAAGTTTTTTTGGTATTGCTGAGGTAAACTTAAGGAGAATTATGGTTACATCAGAATTATTCACTTGAATATTTGCAGCAGAATTAATTTAAATGACTGAAGGTGTTGGGAGAGTACAGTAAATCATCAGGTACATATTTATTGCTAAGCCTTACCTTTCTCTTTCCTCCTAGTGGTGTGGAAAGTACTGTTGTATTCTTCAGTGCAGCTGTGCTTGAAATTGGTAAGTCCACAGACACTTAGACAAAGTCCCTTTTTTGTGCTGGGTGTTACTAAAGTTCTGTGCCCTCCGGTGGTGCTCGCTCTCTTCAGGGAGGGCAGGGAGGAGCACTCCCACCTGGGCGAGGCCCATTGCCCTGTCGCGTGAAAGCCGCCGGCAGCTGCTTCTCGGACAGGTGCTTTTGGGGATGTTTTTTTCCTGATCGCCTTTGACGGGGACAAGCTGTGTGTCGTCCCCTCCCCGCTGCATTTATTTACCGATCAAGCCTGACCATTTCGTATCGCCTCTTCACCTCAGCCCAGGGCCGTTGCCCGCCGCCCTCTCGCGCCCGCCGGCAGGAGGCGCCCCGCGCGGGGAGCGCGTGGCGGCCGTTGAGGGGCGGTGGCGGGGCCGCCATCTCAGACTCAGCCTGAAGGAGGCGGCGGGGCCGCTAGTGACCCGCCCGCCCGCCACTGCATGCCGCATTTTCCCTCCTGCGGCCGGGGAGCCGTCGCTGCGGTCCCTCGACCTCAAGCAGGAGGGAACCAAGCAGAAAGCGGCATGTTGGCCTTTGAGTTGCGGGCGGCGCCGCGGGAGAGCAGGAGCCAGGCGGGCCCCTCGGACCTCACGGCCGCAGCTGGATCGGGGGGGGGGGACGAAACAGCTGCTTTATCCTGCACTGCTCTGCCTTGAGTATAAATAAATATCTTTATTGCATCTTACATTTCAAGTGTTAACCAACATTAAATGTGTTTTCACATTTCAGTGGATCTTTGGTTTGGTAACAAATGTTATATAGCTTTTCCATTAATCTGGATTTGTGGGTAAATCCAGTAGTAATGGCATATTCTGTAATAATACCTAAAAATAAAACCACCACTCAATGGCAGCTAATGTCATAGAATCATAGAATGGTTTGGGTTGGAAGGGACCTTAAAGATCATCTACTTCCAACCCCCCTGCTGTGGGTCAGGACACCCTCCACTGGACCACGTTGCCCAAAGCCTCATCATATGGGCTGTTCTGGCATTTTCCAGGAACTTCATGGGACTTTTGGATAAGTAACATACAGTTATGTAACTTATGGAGTAGAATCCGTTGTTTTCATTTGGGAATGATGGAGGTTTCCACAGGAACCTGTTTAAACAATATTCTTTCCTTCATCCTATCTCAAGTTTCTGGATAGGTTTAATTATGTTAAATGCCAAATGTTATTCTGCTATCTCGTTATTAGTAGACTACTTCAATTTTTCAGTACTTGCTTTTTTAAATCCTTAAGTCTTTACTGGTTTGTTACATCAAATAGCTTTATTTCATAATATGGTTCTTACTCAGTCTTTTGAGGTCTGTCTTGCTGTATGTGTTGTGTAGGATCTCTGAATTTTAGTAGTTTTTCCTCATTCATACAGGATAGGGATGACCATCATCAGGACAGGTCATTATGGCTAGCTTAGTTGTTTTAGAGGTTTATTAGGCAACCTAATATACTTCAGCAAAGCTACTTACTAGCATTAAAGACAGGGTACATAAGTCACCTACTTAGGTATCTATCTGCCTCGTGTCAGAGTAGTTCAGAACAATGGTTCTCAAATGCTTTCCCATTATTTTGCCCATCCTCTAGGCTAAAAACTGCTTTCATAGCACTTGAGAAGGAGGGGGTGGGGAAGAGAGAGGTAAGGTAAAACTCAATAATAATTTTTTTTTTAAATATTTAGTTTTGTTCCTTAATAGCATCAGGTGGAAGAAATTGTTCTCTCTTCAATGGATCTTTATTGCATTGAGACTCTTTAAAGTGAATAGTTCATATAGTTGATTCTGAGCAAATCACACTTTTTCCTGTGTTCATCCATTCATTCACAAACTGCTGTGGTATCAGACCAAGACAGTAAGAAACTCAACAGCATTGAGCATATACTCAGGATAATGTTAATTAACATAAGTTTTCTGTTGTTACAGGTATTTCATTATTTTACATAGTATTAAATGCTAGCACAAAGAAAAGTGGCAGAAAAACCCCTTGTGTTGTTTTCACAACTATTGCAAAAGTAACCAAGGTATAAATACCTGTTTCAGTGGTTGCGAGATTTTGCAAATGTATAAAAGTTTTATAAGCCCATTTGAAAGTACCTCACATTGAGCCTAAATGTAAGATACTTGAAAATTTCAAGTCTAAGTTCAGTTCTAGTTAATATGCTGATAATATACATCATTGGTACGAGTAAAAGTAAGTAAACAAGAAGTGCTCTAAAAAAAAGAAAAAATACTGTGCTTAGAACTATGACAGCTTAGAATAGAAAATCTCTGCAACTTCAATCTTAATACAGGTAATGACACTGAGATTTTGAAAACACTAACTGTGTGCAAAAACTTCAGATTTTCAGTAGAACACAGTTCTTTCTAAGAACTTCTTTTCCGTGTCAGGTAGTTGAAACCTCCTTAACAATAGGATGATTATACTTTTTTTTTAAAATGTTAACTAGCATTTCTTAATTTGTATTATTGCTTAATAGAAAATATCACAGTTAAAGAGCAAAACTGCAGCAAACCTTTCAGCAAACATAATCCAGGGACTAGTTTCAAGTATTTCTGGTTATTTTAAGAGTTACTAGAAGTTACAGTGCCTCTTATTGCTTCTGTTTGAAAATACTGTAGTTGTTAAAAAGCAATAGTTCTAACAGTAAAGACTTGTGAGCTTTTTAACTTACAAAACTGTATTTAATTTTCTTCTTAAAAGTTCTGTCAGTACAGAAGCAGGACCAGTATTCATAAATAAATAATTTTTTTCCACAGAAAGAGACAGCAGCAGAATAACTCCACTGGAACACATGGTTTAAATCAATTTATACTGACTTTGTTATTAGTATCCAAGTTCATTTTTATAAAGAGAGTGCAGGGCATTGTTGTTTCAAGAAAAGTTTGCAAATACTAGTAGTAAAGCTGCCTGAAGTTTTCTGCAGTGTTTTTTTATTAAAAAGAGTATTAATGCTTATTCAGAGGTCTGTAATTAAACTATGTGCAACTTCATGTGTGTTCTCACATATTGGACTTGTTTTTGACATGGAATGTTAGTCAAAAATTACTTGTGTATACTACTATATAATGTATTTGATTTGAAAAGTCAAAATTTGCAGTGGTTAAGAATTAAGAACATGGAGTTCTATTTTCTCTAAGAGTACATAATTATTAATATTTTTATGATCAGAGTAATTTTCTAGTTTAAACAACTATTTTCTTACCTACTGACATAAATATGCAACTTCCTTCCTGCAGTAACAAGAAGCTGTTAGTATGACTGCACTATGGTGAAAATAAAAAATACAGGAATTACAGAAATAAATGGAGACAGGGTAAGTTTATTGAAAGGTTTTTAATCTTGTTTCACGTATTAGATTTTTGAAATATAAAGCTCTCTTCACAGCATGATGAGTAGAATCAACTTTTTTGTTAATATTTTAATGTCATTTAGAATTTTATGTCTGTCTCAAGCTTGTGTTTTGGTCATTTGGTCTTCAAGGCTTTGTAGTGAAGCTGCTGGCAAAACAGTAGTATTCTCAAGGTTGGTTGCAGACTGGCTCAGCTATGGAAGACTTGAAGACAATGTGGAATGTTGCTTATGTTAAATTTAAAATATATTCATTTGATATCTATACCTTTTTACTACAGTCAGAACTTACATCAGTTGCATCAGTAAAGTACTAGTGGCTTTGGGACAGAACTTTTGCTAAAACACAATGAGAATATGCTGCTTTTTTCAAAAGAAGCTGCTTTTGCTCAGCTTGAGTCGCCTGGTACAGTATGAGAGATGAGAATTTACTGAATTGCAGGGAGAAGAAAGGCAGTTTTTCATCTGACTTAAAAGAGATAAATTCACTAGGATCCTAGGGGGTTTATTAGGTCCTTGTTATGGCTAAATCTATCCATGGGAATTTAACCGTGGCTTGCAGAAGAGGCTTGTTTGCCAGCAGCAGTGCCAGTGAAGTTAAATGCATGTTGCCTGTTCTTTTAAGAAAACAGTATTTGGTTCTGCTAAGTTCTGGTGGTGAACAGGAACACAGTATAAATAAAAATATATTCAGTAACTTTAGATTATTTAATATGATTCTTCAAAATAACCCGTACCTGTTACAACTTGAGACTTACTTTGCATAATAAGAGGTCTTCAGATTAATTGCTAAAATGACACAACAATAAATGGAGATGCAAAAGCACAAATTTGTACTAAGAATGTAGACAAATGCAAGAGCATGAGTCACATTTTCAAGTAGCTTAACTTCTTTGGGAAACACGCAGTATTAAAACCATATGAAAAATAACCCATAGCCAAATTTTGGCAAGTATGACAGCATGTCAAGTGAGAAAAATGCCTTTTGGGGTGTGTGAAAAGAGAAACATTTATTTGCATAAGAAACTGATTTGTGCAGTTTCAAATTTAGACTTGGAAGTGGAGGATTTCACCTTACTAAAATAATTTGGGTGATAATGAAGGGACAAATAGATTGTTTAAGTAAGGTCACAGACAAAACCCAAGCCTGAAATCAGAAAGGCAAGTGGACTGCAGCAATATGAGATGAAAATACAGTATAGAGTAAGATTACAGCAGGAACTCGCTTATTAAGAAATATTTTGAAAGAGGGAGACAAGTATTCAGCCATTCCCTATATACAGTTACTGTTACGGTCAGAAAGTGAGGCACGCTGTACTTCATGATGCCAGCAGAGGAAGTAGTTAATGAAATATGGCCACTTTGATGGCATTTTCAAGTATACCTTGTCTAATTGTATTTTAACCATACAAACTAAAGCAGCAAATACAAATCACATTTTCCTTCTTTGAAGCACAGAAGAGGTATGATTGTTTGGTATCTATTTAGAATTCCCAGTCTGTATCATCTTGATTTGCAGTAATATGTCCAAGTTCAGTCCCAACTGCTGTTGAAGGCAGTGCCAAGAACTCTGATCTGCTATTTTGAATAGGGGGTGGTAATAGAGACAGTAGTGAATTCTGTGTTTGTTCTTTTATCTAGAAAGAAAAGTTAAAACAGTGCTGCACATAAAAGTCTATATAACCTTGCATCTGACTTCAGTAAAAGCACGTGAAATCAGAGCCATGTTCTTGCATGTTACAATATTGAAAATAACAGGATGAGGGGTTTAGCTTTCCTCACTCTAGAGTTAGTTTTTCAAGACTAATTACATTAGCTATGCAGTTGTTCTGCTTTAAATAAGGACTATTAACCATCATTATTAGTTAGGCTGACTTTAGTTAAACCAACTTTATCAAAGTGGGAATGGATTACTGTTATGCTTCCTATACTTTATCAATACCATTTTGTTAAAAAAAAAGTAGTCTGAAGCAGATACGCTGTTACAGGATTTTTTTTGCTCCAGCTAACTTAATTATTTTGTAATCCAACTCTAATATTTTGTGGCTTATTTAGGTTATTGCTGTGTCATTTAACAAAATATAGTAAACTCACCTGTTTGAAGAACGTATGCGAAAGCAAACTGCTTGCTGATGGCCTGGATCATAAAATGAACAATATAATTATGTTTTGGAAAGTAAAATACTGGTTTTGGAAAATGGGCCAGACTGGCAAATAAATTTAAGCCCTCTGGTTTTTCATCCACAGGATGAATGTGAAGCATGAGAAGAGTAGCACAGAATTCCTACATTCTGTGCCTCAATCTGTAGTGAATTCACTACTAAAGAAATCTATTTTTAAAGGCTTTTTCAACTTTTCTGTTTAACAAGGAATTTAATGCCTCATTCAGAAAAGACATTTACTACTAAAAACATGTACTTCAGATTTCTGGGGTTTTTCTTGGACAAAATACATGTTTAAAAATTAATTTTACTTGTTAGAAAGTACATTTATATTACAAGAAATTCAGGGGTCAAATGACTTTAAAAGCATGGTTCCTTTATCAGACAAGATAATTCTTAAATTACAACACCAAAGGTAAATGTAGTGTTTTGCATAGTACTTCTAGTCTGAAATTCTGACTTTAACAGTATTCAGCTAATTACAGTATCCTAAATTGTGGGCTACACTTGGTCTTAGATTGAAGTGACAGAAAATTAGTTTTTACCATGTTACCTTTTCTCAGGGTCCTGTTGCAAGCAAAGTTCTACCAAGTTGTGGAAAGCAGGTGAAAATGTTTTGGAAAAGGGAACTTGTAGTCTTTCACTGGTCATTGTGCGTGTCATGCTCTCACCAATTCCAGAATCAACGCCTGATCGGGAATTCTTCATCCTGGATTCCCCACAGGGAAAGGTATTTATATCCCAAGGACAATACGTGGGACCTTTCAGCTTTTGCAGCAGCATCTAGTAGAAAGGAATAGCAGTACAAGAATTCAACATCTGTCCAGACCTATTTAGGCTAAGCTGTGAAACTCTAGGAATGGAAGGATTATTTGAAATAACAAAAAGCAGCCACCATTTCAGCAGTAATAGCATTGGTTTCTCTGAATAAACAAAAAACAAAAAAAAAGCTCAGAGTGTTTTGAAGTAGAAATAGAGTTTAGTATCATACCTGAGTGCGAGGCATATCTTGAAATGGAACATGTCCATTGGCTAATTCACATGCTGTAATTCCCACACTGTAAATGTCAGACTTCATGTTATACCCAGACAAATCCTGTGAGAGAAAGAAAAGCGTACTGGATCACTGATGCCATTAAGCAGTGCCAACAAAAATACAAGTGTCTGTTTCAAGACAAGATGCTAATACCCTTTAATCTTACATGGGATTGAGGCAATTAAATTGTGAAACCTCAGGCTTGTTCAGAAATCTGATGGTTGTACTCAAGTTAGGATCCGCAGCAGCTTCCAAGAAGGTCAGGTAAAGAGACTTAGTACAACACCACCTTACCAACAGGTTTAAAACTGGTTCTCTTTAGGAGAATTACAAATTCAGTACATTTGTGTCTTTTTAAAAGTTGCAGTTCAACAGTTTCCATTGCACTTCTACAGACAGACTTAAGTTAGAGTACTTCCAGTAACTTTGAATAGGAAAAATTAAGTGTAATTTATACTAACCTGTCTCAGTAGTTCAGGACTCAGCCAAGGAAGCACAGATGTACTAAACTGGGGGAAATCATATACCACCTTTGACTTTTGTCCATTGTTAACTAAACTGTAGAGGTTGTTTAAGCCAGAGAGAGAAACTAGCCCATCCCCTGAAATCAGAATGTGGCTAGCTTTAATATTCCTGTAACATAAAGTGGTAAATTTTAGTTACAAGAATTACTCAAAGCACTACTAGAGTAGTAGTTTCATTAACTTACAGTGAGATGTTAGCATGCAGTTCTGTTTAGCAGATTATATTTTCATGCAAGTTCTTCACTCAGTATGAGTTGTCTTTTTAATACAGCGCCAAGAGAGAGGAGAGATGATCAGCAAGAAAAAACTGCCAGAAATTAGAGAAGGGCCCTCTTTCCCTACAAAGGGTGTCAAGTAAGAAAGCCCCTTTTACAACTCTAATTCTTTTCTGCCTCAAAGAGACAAAGCTAGACAGATGTACAATCCCTGTAACAACTGGCTTTAAATAATGTATGATACCATTCTTGTTAAGCTTGTACAAACTTCGTTTTGCTGTATTATTGAAAAAAAAATTGCTTCTGCACTGTTTGACATAAGAAGGCATATAGAAAAAGGAAGGAGACAACACTTAAGCTGAAAATGAGCTTTGAAGTGAAACTAAATTCTTAATAAACTGGATGCTGTAATCTGCTTCTTACCTATTGACATTATCCTACCTGTGAATGTAGCCATTCTGGTGCATGTAATTTAGTCCTCTGATTGCACCAAAGAGAATGTTCCCTATCAAAGCTTCACTCATTCCTTCAGGAAAGTAAGTCTTCAGCAGGTGTCTAGCTGAACCTAGAAGTGAAAAAAACCTAGCTAAGCCTAACAAGTCTTGTTGAATTACTTGTCTATGCTTGCTTAATTGTATACATTCATCAGGAGAGGCATTCTCATTTTTATATTGACTATGGTACATCAAGAACAGTTACATGGATGCAACTGATGCATCCATTAGGCAAAGATCACATTCAAGTCATGCTTCTGTTAACTGAAAGTCTATGCCAAACCTGTATTTAATCTAGACAAGTTTTCTGTTGGCAAAATTCAAAGTTGTATAAAGTCAAATACATCTCCCAATTACCATTCCTCACATGGCGGGTGTTAGGACTAAGTGCAATTTAATGCAGTTCAAATACCAGTCTTCACTGGGGAGGAAGATTATGTACAGAAGACTTCTCTAAACAAATGGTTGGGGAAAGTTTGGGTTTTTGACAAGACAGGAGATCCTTAAAGAAAAACCTCTACTGGACTACGTGGTCCAAATTGTATCAGCCCTTTTTCCTATTCCAAAACTGCAGTTAACATTTCTTACCATAGGCCATGAATGGGGAGATGACCCAAAGCCAACTACCAGCTGTAAACACTGTCCAAAGCGTCATTACATTGGGATGCTGGAAAAAGTGGGATAAAACCACCTCATTCTATGGAATTAAATGAAAGTGGATGTGTTAACCACAAGACAAGTGTCTTACTAAGAGCATTAACTGTATCAGTAATCAGTAGAAAGAACTGTTCTCTGTCTACATTTATACAAAGTTGCAGGTGATGCGCACAGCCTGCAGTAGAAATGTAAATAACTTGCTTATAATTGTATTTGTCAGAAGTAAGTCTAGCTTGCTCATAGTCCGAAGTTTTGGTGTTGAACAGCGTATATAGAATATGTTTCAAAGAAAAAGTTGTACAATTACGGAAGCATTTCTAACACGCTTGTCGACTGTTTTCTTCAGAAAGCAACTCTCAAATTTATACATGCCTTGTGTTTATATTCTACTCCTTTGGAGGAAAAACTTGACTGAAATGACCCAGTACAAATGACCCAGTACAAACAGAGGTAGTTTTTGTGTTTAGTAACCTCATATGTATTCATCACTATCTTCAGACTTGTGCAGAAATGCTGTTGCTTTACCTGTAAGGCTTTCAAGTGCTCTTCAGAGCAATTTTCTAGGTCTGTGATCCTTACAGCAACTTGCATGCCTGTAGGTGTATGCCGTGCACGGTAGACTGAAGTTAAGTTGTTGAACCTCCTTCCTGAAACCAGAAGTGGCTACCTTAACATTGGAAAAATATAATAATACACCACAATTTCATTCATACTTAGAGATAATTTTACAGTTCTAAAATTGGATAACAGCATGACCTTTAAGAATATCAAGAACTTAAGTAGTTGCAGCAAAACATACCCAGCAAATTAGTTAAAGCATGCTCTGCTATTTTTAGAACTAAAAGTATTTAAACATTTGTCAGTATCAATTATACATCTAAATGAACAACAATTTTAGCATGCATATTCACATAAACATACACATGCACAGCAGGATTCAGGGCAGCCAACAATCAACTCAGGTAGCCAAGTGACCAGACATGATGTTACTTAATGCTGTATTGTCCACATACCACAGATTTAGAACACTGACATGCACAAATATCAAGAGAAAAATTCAGGTAACTGTTGATTTGTCTTCTATCTTAAAATAAGTTATTACTGAAACATGAGCAATGTTCTGTACTTTTCTCAACTAAGGAGACACAAGAATAGTTCTAGTCAGCTGGTAACACACTTCCCAAACTTAATATTTACTGCAGTTGGCCATAACCTATTGAGAGCATGCATCTGCAGGAACAAGAAATATTTTAAGGTACACTTATGTTACCTATTTCCAGCTGGAGTTCATAGTGAGAGACATTAGAAGAGCAAAATACCATTTCATTCCTTCCTGTAGATGGGGGAATCCAGGCTAGATCAGAATCAGCCTAGCAGTGAGGAAACAGTTCTCAAAATGACTATGTAATTTTTAAACATGTACATGTTTAAAATTAATGCAGAAATATCATTAATTAGAATGCTAAGATCAAGTACTCAAGTCAGAATATTTGTGCTGGTATTTTTACCATTCCACTGAGACTTAGTTTTATGAGCTACTGTTTTTTTTTTTTGTGTGTGTGTTTGTTTTGTTTTTAAACTGGTACAAGATTAAGAGTAACAGTTACCTATAGACTTCTTCCAAAGTGGAAGCCTCAAAGTACACTGGTTATTTTTGCTGTTAACATTTTAAGAAGTACCCCCTAATGAGATTATTTTTAATATGTACCATCTTCATATTTAATGTTGCCAGTTAATGTTTCTATTTTCTTCTTACCAGGCATTCACGGGTGCTGCTCTGAGATAGCTCTTCTGGTCTGATTGGTTCAACTGGTGTACGAAGAATACAGGAACAGTCCTTGATAACAGAAACAAGTGAATGTTAGTGGAGTTGCTGCGATTTATTAAACATGGTGGTGGGAAAACATCAGAAGTAGCCCCTATAAGCAGGAGTTCAGAAAGTGCTCTGCTACAAGTCAGTCAAGCAAGAGGTTAGGAAACAGCATAGAGAGCATACATGGCAGACCTAGAGAGGAGAGATACTAAACAGTCTCTTTCACTGAAAGTTGATACAACAAAGTTCAAACAGCTCAGCACTGTGGAAATCCCCTGAAGCAAGACATTTCACTGGAATTTTTCACATTAAGGTACAACTGGGTAACAAGGTACAACTGCCAAAGATTTTTAAATACAAACTTACCAAACAAGACATGGAACCGCTGAGGCGAAAAGTCATATACACCCATTTATCCTAGAAAAATTGAGGTAGCAATGTAAGATCGTCCATAAACCTGTGATAAATGTATCTCTCTAACCACAACTGTGAGGCATTCCTCTCAGTTAACACACCCGCAAAAAACCAAAACTACAGCTCTGGGAAAGCCTGCTTCTATTGAGCCTTTAAGCAGCATAAGGATTTCAGACTCCATACTGAGGAGATGCAATGTACATTCCAGCTCAACTTTTCCTTTTTGATTCATGGGTTTAGAGATCTTATTACTGCTTCTGAACAAACAATTCTATTGCAAGTTAACTGCATAAGTGCAGAAAGTAAAAACAAATGGATTCATGAATCCGTGGCAGTTTGTGGGAAAACAAATAATTGTCTGTTGTTGTAAAGGAGCACAGCTGTGATAGTCAGATCTCCGCTCAGCTGTGTGCAGCTGAACTAGCTCACAAAAAAAAGCAAGCCAGAAGCACTTGCACTTTACATTTCACAAGTGAGAGAGGAAATATTATTCTAGGGGACTTGGGGGAAAAAAAAAAAGAGGGGAACCAACTCAGGTAATTTTCACTTTACGTACGCTACAGAATCAGCATTCAACCTCCCTCACAGATCAGAGTAGCCACTCTGAAAGTCCTCCAGCAGACTGACTTTATTTCTGATGCTTTGAAAGCTTAGGCAGTGAGGACAGAGAGACTAGTATGTCTACTAAGCATATCAAAGCTTCTGAAGTGTAGAGCAGGACTAGCTAATTCACTTTAGCTACAAGCAAGCCTTCTACCATGATGAATCCTACTTGCTGGCTGACAAAGTCAGCTACAGGAGGTACCTCCATGTTAATATGTAATTACTGCTTGAAAGTTAACTTTAAAAAGGTGAAGTACTATATCAGAAACTGAACATTTTCTTTATCAAGGTGCTAAGCTTGATTATATCCCATATTTAAATGATACTATTTAATCAAGACACCACTCTCAAAATCTAACAAGCTCCCACCACCCCATCCATTGCCAAATACCCAAGCCACTCCTAATCCTTAATATTTTTTACCCTGAAAATCTACTTGAAGAAATACTGTAATTAATTATTAAAGATGAAAAATGGAAACAAAAGGTGATCCTTAGGTATTGGGCACCTTCAGAGGGTTAGGGCTTGACTTACCCAGCTTCACTAAGGAAGTCTGTGGCAGAGTAGGAAAAAAAAATGCAGGTGCTTCAAGATACTGGCCAGCACTGTAATAGCTACAGCATCCTTCTCCTACCTGGAAAGGAGACACCTCATCCATTATACAAGATAATTTATTCTGTTGCTTGGAATATGAAACCATAAAAGCTAAGCTGAAGAATAACATCTTAATACCTATGATACACTAAAGTCAAGTCATTGTAGAATTTGTTCAAAGGGGTATAGCCAGCCAGAAACATCCATGATTCTTATTTGTTCAAATGTCATTACAAATGTAAGATTTTTATTTTTGTTATGTAGTTTAACATTGCTTCAATTTTCAATATGGTTTTGGATCATGTCCCTACATAAGCCTTTTCTGTTTCCACATTTTTCTTTCTGTATCACAGGCTTATTTTTTTGTACTGTGGATAGTGACAGTATTGCACAGCTGAACCAACACATTCGAGCCAGCTTGGCCAAAGCTTCAGATAGAGCGGGCAATGCCGGGGAGAAAGAAAAACCAGAAAAACGTGCCCGTGAGCTGGGGGAGTGCCGAGGCTCTGGAGACCAAAGCCCAGGTACCACAAACGCACGTTACTCTGGTTCTGCTGCCGCTGGGCTGCAGCTCCTCCTTCAGTGTTTGGAGTGACTGAGGCAGCTCTCGATCGTGTACCTCGAGTTAAGTGATCCGTCCGTGAGGAAAGTAACGGAACTTCAGAAAACGACGCCCCGCAGGCTCTCCCAGGAGAGCTCCTCACTTGCTCCCTTAAACTCGTACCGTGCCTTCCCCGCGGCGCCCCAGCCTCCTCCCGCGCCGGGCGGCGGTTTAACGGAGCCCGCGGCGGCCGGGACAGGGCTGCGTCCCTGCCAGCGCGGCGGCCCCGGCACCGCTCCCCACAACCGCCTCCCGAGCTCGGCGTGCGCCGCTCCCCCCTCCCCGGCCCGCCCGGCTTCCCCCGCAGCGGGGCTGAGGGCGCGGCCGGCCCGGAGCCCCGGCAGCCCCGGCACGGCCGGGAAGCCCTGCAGGGAGGCAGGGATCGCTCCTACCCGCCGCTGCCGCCTGGGGTTAGGGTCAGGGACCGGCGAGACGGCCGAGCCGAGCCGCCAGCCCGAAACCCCACCCCGCTCCCAGCCCCTGCGGAGCCGCAGGGGGTGGCGGGGGCTGCCCGCCCGCACCAGGCGCCCCGGCGCATTGTGGGGCTTGTCATTTGCGCCGGCGGGCGGGCAGCCGCGCCGCGCGGCGAGCCGGGGGCTGTAGTTCTGCAGCAGGAGCCGGGCGGAAGCGGTGGGCGTCCTTCCTCAGTCGCCGGTTTATTACATGCTGTCGCCTGTCGGCCTCGGGCGGCGGTGGGGAGGAGGAGTGCCGGAGGAAGTGCAGGGCGGGTAAGAGGTTCTCGGCCGCTATTCGGGGCGGCTCTGTCGCCTCAGGTGCAATTCAGCGAGCTCTCTCCTCTTTGCGTCTTCGCTTAACCCCTTCAGGGCCGCGTCCTCCTTCCCCTGCCCCTTGTGGCTGTTCCCCGCTGAACGCGGCACCTCCTAAGCTGTCCTGGTGCACCCGCTGTGCCTGGCGCAGGCTGCCGAGGTACAGCGGGCCGCGGCGGGCATGCGGTGGCTTCCATGCGGTTGGTTGGCGTGGGAACACGGGGTCTGAGCGTGAGGCAGTGTTCTGGGCCGGCCGGCCCGGGGGAAGCTGTGCTGTCCCGTGCGGCGTACTTTCCGGGGAGGGAAGGCAGATAAAGAATTCCTGCCCCTTTCTTGTGTTGCAGCTGAGAGGACTCTTTTTCACGGTGGTAATGTAGATAGATATTATGTTAAGCTTTATCCGTTCAATATACGTGCTTAGGTTGCAGTCAAATACTAGGCTGGCTGCGAATGGTGGCTGTGACTGCAGGCGTGGGGGCTGGTGTGACCTTCAGTGTGCTCCAGAGTTCCTTCCTGCGTTGAAAGTACCCATAATCGTATTGCCTCTCCTTGGAGTTTGATGTCACTGCTCTTAGAAGGCAAAGCTTGATGGCATTTTAGGTGTGGGCCTGGTTATATACGGATTTGAGGGCAAAGAGATTTTGGCTTCTGTCAGCTTTTTAATCAC
Source organism: Balearica regulorum gibbericeps (assembly GCF_011004875.1). Lineage (NCBI taxonomy): Eukaryota > Metazoa > Chordata > Aves > Gruiformes > Gruidae > Balearica > Balearica regulorum. Next base: position 13,270,909 of record NC_046189.1, on the reverse strand, counting down.
GTTGTTACATTTTGATCAGCTGATTAAACTATAGTGAGAGTATTTGTCAGTAAATGTATTTTATTCTGCAACCATTCTAGTAAAAAAGTGCTATGTGGAGTTGTATCCTGGTATTTTTATTTTTTTAATGCAATCTTCAACTTATTTTTTGGTTGTGTTTCAGAGTTACTGTGAGAGTCTAATGCAAATACTTAATATACTAGTAAATAACTTTTGACACAACGTTATAAGGCAACGTAGTCAATTTTAGGTTTGCTTTCAGATGCTTGTTACCTTTCAAAAGATGTATTTCTGAGTGAAAATAGGTAGACTTTTTTAATTACACTTCTAACAGTGAAGCTAAATGGAAAAAAAAAATTCCAATACCCGAAATTTGTCACCTCTCTAGTGATGGTGTTGTCTATTAGAACTGTATCTGTTTATCAGATTTCTGTTATGAGTATCTCAAAATGTGACTTAGAGAGCGGAGTGTTGGGAAAGCATGGACTTTTCTGATGGTGGTTTGCCTCTAATAGAGGGTTTGCTGGGATGAATATTGTGCAGTAGGAGGGCTGTTTTTCAGGAAGGATAAATGTTTTTCATTGATTAGTTTTCCCAGAAGATGCAAAAATAGCATTTTCATGGAGATGGTTACAAAAGAGATGACAGATCCTTTTATCTAATTAGATTGCTAGTGATACTCTGGTGACTGAGTCATATAGATCAGTCTGGTTTATTCTAATAAATACACAATTGTAAGTTAAAATGCTGAACATTAGCTGGGCTATATATCAAGAAACTTAAACCACTTCTCTGGGTGAATTCAGTTATGCATCAACTGAAATCATGAGTGATTTCAGGTAACTTCAATGTTATTTAAGTTCACTTCAAGTACAGTTTATAGGAAACAAGCTTCAATTTACAAAGGAACCTCTAATAATCTTTATAATGAAATACCAGCACAGCACTTGCCTCAAGAGCGTGTATCACATTTTTGTGCTCTCTAACCAACAAACACTCAATTCGTGACAGTTCTTTTTTTCTCTGAAAAAGGAGATTGGTTCCCCTGTGATCATAATGTTACTACATTCTGAAAAAAAGAAAACCTACAAGAAATAATGTATAAACCTAGTAATGTTATAATTGTGCATTTATGGAAAAGAATTAGGAAATAATAAAACTTGGTATGTGTATTTCATGTAGGTAGCATTCATGGTTTCAGATTGAGTTAGACTTCAATTAAAACTGTAGTATTCAACACAATATGTGTGTACATACACATAGCATGTATACATATACTTAAAAGGTAGTTTCGCTGCCTATGGAGAATATGGATTATTACAAATGACTGACAAGGAGAAAAAGTGAGTCTGGCTTGGTGTAACTCAGGATAAAAAAGTTGAGGGAACCATTGTGCCCAGCTTCATGATATTGTCTTCTAAGCGGTGTTTTCCAGCTTCCCCTCCGAAGCCTTGCCCCTACCCTGAATTAAAAACAATCCAGGAGATGGGTGTTGGTGGTGGTATTGTGTTTTTGTTTTGTTTTCTTACAGTTCCTTTCTTATACCATACTATTTAAGGTTGAAGATCTGTTGCAGGTTTGCTTATGATCATTACACTTGTTATAAGGATTGTGTTGGTATACTCTTTTAAATGATTTTTTTTTTTCCCCTTACATAAGAGAAGCACAAGCACTAAATAGGTTTTCGTAGTGATAGCAATGTCTGAAAATAACAGGTGTTAGGCACACAGCAAGTGTTAATTGTGATAGACTAAGTTTGTGTTCACATAAATTTGTTTCTCAATGTATAGGCCTTTGTCCTTCATCTCATGCTATATAGTGTTGAAGAATTTGGCCTCTGAGCACTAGTCCAGGAATGTTTTGGCAGCAATTCAGTGTGGTCATGTTTGCTATAAGAATAGAACTGTTTCATGAACCTTGAAATGCAAAATATGTTTATAGTTGGCTTGACACCATTCCAATTTTAGTAATGAAAAAAGTACTGTATTAATGGCTTGATACAATATTATTGTTTTTTTTAATTGCATATTTACATAGCAGTAAAATTTGGCATCCCAGAATAATTGATTCATTCAGTTGGCTTCCTTTTGGAAAATGGATGATGCCTTCTCTCTTAATCAAGTTGGAATCTTCTTTGCTGTTGAAATTTTGTTTATGTTAGTTGTGGCCTGATGCATCCTGTAATTGTACAGAGGAGCAGATCTAGTTTAGTCTTTCCAAGTGCTTGTGAGGAGTCAGTTGCTCTCAACAAATGGAAAACAGCAGGAATTACAGGATATTTATGTTTGAATTTGGATAAAATAAATGCCAGTATTTTGGATATGTTTTTGACTTCTTGTGCACAAAGAAATTAACACATGCATTTGTTTGTCTATGATTTCCAGTTGTAAAAGCAACTCATCTCACCTTTCTGATAATTCACATTTGAATTAGAGTTTTCCAGTGGTAGAACATCTTCAGAATTACATTCTGAAATAAGATGGCACAACTGTTTTTTTGCATCCATCTTGAATTGTTCAAAGTAGTAGTTACAAAGAGAAGACAATAATTTGTAATATTTTATAGCTATTTCAACTTTTCTAAGGCTTTATTCACTATTGCTTTTGCAAGTTTTTCTTGACATATCTGACTCATGGAAGGAAAATTTAATAAAATCTGTCATGTGGTCAGGAGAACTCATTTTTGTCTCTTTGCTACTAAGATCAAATCATGCGTTGAAATATCAGTGCTTTACTGGAATACGTGGTTCCTATTCTTTTAGTTTTTTTTAACCTATACACTGTGACATCTTACCATTTAGTAGACAATTGATTTGTATTTCTCATAATGCTTTTAACATGTTTTTCCAACCCTTCTTATTTTTTGTTGGTTATGCTTTAATTTTTGTACAATTTTCCTTGGGAAAATACCTCTTTTCTTGGTATAACACTGGTGAACAATAAGATTGTTACTTGGGTCATAAAGTGATAGCCCTTTAATGTGACTGGGCTCCAGCATTGCCTTTCTTTTTGAGTTTCTTTTCCATTTTCCATGCACAAATGATCTAGCAAACCTCAGCATGACTTGGATTCTGTGAGGCAGATGCAAAATGCCTAGGGCTAGTTCTCACTTGTACAAGGTATCTTTTCCTTAAGTGTGCTGTAGGTACTCCTGCTTTTAGCTTGCTATTTCAAGTCACACGATAGTAGAAATGTGAAACACATCATGGAGTGAAATTTAATTTAGAGAGCACAGAAATACACAGATTGAGATAGATATGTATGTATATAAAATGGTGTTTGATATTTCCATTTCTCTTGAGACTTCCTTGAAGAAAGCCTCCTGAGAGCACCACTCCTGTGTTTAGGCTGTTCTCCAGTATTTGACTTCTCCTTGCTTTCCCATGTTCAGTTAACCTATTTGTAAAAGACTCAAACATCAATGGGAAATTGGTGTATGAGGGAGTAGGGGGACAAAACTGATAAGAACTACATCTATGTGGAACGAATATAGTAAATTGACAGTGGAAATAGTATTTATAAATAAAGATTAAAAATAATACCTGGGAAAGTTTTCTGGCTTCTGTTTTGGACGTGTCTTTCTGCATGATTTAACAATTATACTTTCTAGACTGTCTTTTTATAGCATGGTCATGTATTTTAAAGCCATGTTGTAAATTTTATGGTTTTTATCCAAATGTATTTAATTATAGTTGTAACTTGCAGAAGGATTCTGCCCTTAGGAAATAGTTTTATAGCTGCAAAGTAAAAGGGTCACGGAGTCACTTTCAGGGTGGTACCGCACAATGCGTTAGCTGGTTGAATTTCCAGAGAAGTTGCCCCATGGCACACTAAACCAAAGCAATGAGAAGCATTGGAAATGTGAGCATTAACTTTTATGGTGTTTGCTTATCTAGCAAACTTCTCTAAGGTTTTACAAATGAGGTTGCCCTTTCAGTTCAATAGCGTGATGTTGGCCTGATGCTCTAGAAAACTTTGAGCTAAATGATTTTTGTCTTTTTCTATGTTTTCCCCTTTTTGGCTGACCTGAGATTGACCCGCAACAAATAGTGTTTCTGCTTTGCACTACTTAGAAGAGAGATTAAATCCAATCTTGAAAGGAAGTAGAATTCATTTTTACATTATTAAAACTCAAAGGAAAAATATTCAGAGTTGTGAAGAAATTGTCCTATGCTGCTGAATTTTGTCTCACTCTATAGCGACTCTTTTTATAACAAGATAAAATTATCTTGGCTATGTGAATCTACAGCAGTCATCTTAAGTGTCTTCTGCTGTATTCTTTTAGAGGGGGAGTTTGTGTGTAGTTAATGCTTTTCAGCAATCCATTTAAAAAAACCAGCCTCTTGAAAAAAATCACAAATTAGTGTTAGAAGCAGCTATATATTCAGATAGCAAATGTTTCTGAATTCTCAATCTTACTGTTTTTAATAAGTGTCTAATATGGATAATAATTAAAACTAGTAAATAAAGTACATATATAAAGAAATAAATGGCCAAGCAAGAAAATACTGCTCACAAATTTGAGCTGACCTTAATGGAAGAAAGTTCTTTTTTGATCTCCTGCCAAAGTCTACAAGCAGATGAACTGGCAGGCTCTAGGCTTTCTTTAAAAAGCTCCTGCACTGTCCATTTTGATTGTGTCAAATGAGAGGTTGCTACAGACAGCAAGACAAACCTGTGATTATTGTGCTTGGTGATGGGAGATTTTAGGGAAACCATTAAGAGCAAATTTGAAATTAATGTAAGATTTCAAGAGAATTTTGTGTTTACTGAATGTAGGAGGAAGGGAAAGGAGAGTTCTGTTGTCTTTCATTTTATATTTTTCTGTCATCTAGGACTACTCTATTTTACAGGGAAGATGATTGATCAGTCTTGGCAAGGGAACAGCAGAATTTTTACTTTATTAAACTATTCTGATAAGTTATCTGAATTAGTCATAGTAGTTTCATTTCTGGTTTAATTGAGTCCCTACTGAAGAGGAAATACAAATTTTGTCGTGATCCACAAAGTAGACTTCTGATAGATCCAACTTTTAATTAACAGACTTGTAAAGGGGAAGAGATTAAAGCAAACAGTCCTATAAAACTTTTTTTTAACAATCAAAATGCTAAGAATGATAGTTTTGAAATCCACCACTTCAAATAAATGTAGTAGCCTGAGGAAAATTTCTGTCTAGTTGGAGCTGCTGTCCTTAGAGTAAAAGGGAAATGCCTCATATCAGTGAATGAACCTGTCATACGCTAAATATTATATGGAAGAGGAGGAATGGTATAGACATAATTGACAAAGTCAGTGCTGAAGGTGAGATGTTATGTCTGCAGAGAAAAGACACACTTTTAATGCTACATTTTACATGTAGCATGTAGTGTATAAACTGGGTATTAAAATGTTTGTTTACTTTTTTGTGTGTGTTAAATGGTAGTAGAGCGAAGAAATTCAGACTGAAAGAGATGAAGTCACATTAATTTACCTATCTTGTTTGAAAGAGTGAGATCTGTTAAACTTTGTTAATTTCTTTGTTTTGTTTCTAGATGATGGCTGAGCTCAGAAGCTCATGAATGCTTACATGAAATATCCTACAGATACTTCTACTGATCAGTAGTAGCCCAGGTGAACTAAGCGTGTCCTAAGATGGCAGTAGATCTGCAGTATGAACCAGTCTGCAGAAGTGAGTTGATGCCACATTTGTTGGTGTCTTGGTGGCTTGATGGCTCTCAATTATTCTGTCTTTAAACCAAAGCCATCTACCAAAGCAATAAAAGGACAGTGCATAATCTGACTACAGAATGTTATTTCCAAAGAAGTGAACTGTGAAGAAAGGACTCATGAATTTTGATCACAGGGGCTTGGAGAGCGTCTCTGGTAAGTTGAAGAACTAGCTGTTAGAAATCCTGAATATATCTAATGTGATAGAACCCCAACTTGAAAGCAGCCTTAAGTTTCACATTCCTTGTATTGTTTATCTGATACTGCAAATGAAGAAAAAAAATGGTGAGTGCTCTTAACTAGCTTGTAAAATCAGCTTCCACTGTAAAATATCGTTTGTAAAATACTCAGTGTCAATAATAAACTTTGGCATTTTTTCCATTGAAAGATATTGAAGATAGTCTTCATCTTTAGTGGAAATGTTGGAAAGATAATCACTGTATACCTTTGACATGCAGTATTTTAGCAACTTAAAATTAATGGGGGTTTTTTTGTGCAATAATTGTCAAGAAATTAAGGGGAGTGGAACAACACAGGAAGAGCTAAACTTCCTTTCCAAGATGTTGAGTATCCTGTTTCCCAGAGCATGATTCCATATGGATGATAATGGAATTTTCTATTTATTTTCTGATTTAAAGGCAGTATTGAATTGATTTTTAGTTACTTTAAGATTATTTACATCTGTGTTCATTACCGAACAAAAGGATGAACAGAAGAACAAGAAAAAGGTGAATTTCTTTCAGAAAAGGGAAGTGTAACTATGCTAAAGCCAATGAAACCTTACAAAATCAATAGCCAGTAAAATGTAGGTCTGTGTTTTAGTTCAATGAACAGGACAAGATACAAATTGAAACTCATTATGTACATCATGTTTAAGTCAGAGGGAATCATGGCTAGACCAGCTGTCCAGGAAGTTATGGAGTCAGTTGGGGCATGAGGAACTTACGAATATTGCAATGTAAATCAAGTATTGATTCAATAAGTATTCTAGTAATTTGTCCACTGCAGAATAACTCTTTTCAAATCTACTGAAGGTTTATAAAGTATTTTATAGTATAAAGAATGTATACTACGGTGGCAATATTAAATATATGTCATATGTAATAGTAATGTGCTGTTATTGGCATTTACTCACTTTCAGATGTCTGCTCCAGTGAGGACCTTCCTGAGGTAGAGTTGGTGAGCATGCTAGAAGAACAGCTGCCAGATTACAAGTTACGAGTGGACTCTCTGTATCTGTATGAAAATCAAGACTGGATTCAGTCCCCTGCCTGCCATGGCCATCTTCCTGAAATCACTTCTCCAGTTCATGATGAGGAGCCCTTCCGTTACATGAGTGAGTATATCTGGGCCTAGGATTTTTTTTGTCCATTTATTGAAGAGAAAACTGTAAATATTAAATCAATGTTATTTATATTGTAAAGCGTTCAAATCTGGAAAACTTTGGACTGGTGGAAGAAAAAGCTGAATTCAAGGGAAGCGCTTGTAGTTCAGCACTGCAATTCTGAGGGCTGACCTAGCATATCCCATGGCTGCATGATCATTAGATTTCACATCGAAATAAGAGTGGGAACATGTGATAGTGAAAAAGAAGCAGGAACCTAGAATTGCACTAGATTAGATGTAATATGCGAGGTATGGAGTATGCAGCAGCTCTATTTTCAGGAACATTCATGATGCCGTGGTTCTTTTGATGATGTTTGCCCTGATATGTTATGTCAATGTTGCTTTTGAAATACTGTTAGTGGTTTCTTCTGGAGATGTTAGTGGTTTCTTCTGGAGATAGAAAAGGTGTGAAAGCCACATAGGTGAGTACTAGATCGGTGTTCATCACTGCCTTCCAGTTTTGAAAATACTGAGTAACTTATCCATAAACCTAGCAGATCATAAGGGAGAAAACGAACAGCTTCTCATGACATGAAAAAAACTTTAATATATTAAAAATCAAATGTATAGAAGGCTGCCAAAATAACTGAATGTTTACTTGCCTATAGTTTCAAGTGTTTTCATGTGAAAAGAGGAGAATGCATTGTAATCGCTTTAGAGAAATGGGGAAGTCCCTGTTTCCTCCATATATTAGAACTATTGGAACAAACCACTTGGGAGAGTGAACTTGGTATTTATATACAATCTGTAATGATTACTTCTTCCTTGTACGTGCCACTGATGAAAGAGGGTTTTTTTTTTGTTGTTATTTGTACTTTAGGCCTCCACCCAGGGTGTATAGCAAATGAGTAAGTGAAAGTGAAATATTACCTCCTAAGAATGCAGTACTCGACAATTTGAAGCAATCTTGTTATCAGCTGAACTTGCAGGCTTGGAACTCTTTTTAACTGTGGAAAGTATTTGGGAAGCCGCTTAATGTTTATTGCTCAGTCTGTTTCTGATAGTAATGTTGCAAGCATAAATGATTTTTTAGTTGAGTGAACACTTTTGTAGTTCACTGGAAGCAGTTGTGTAGTCAGTGGGGTGTGTACTTGCCTCTAAGTTTTAATTATAAAGAGATGGGATCAGAGTCTCAGTGCTGGAAGGAACTTTACATCAGACGTGGCACTGCTGATGCTCTCTGGTCAACACCTGCAGTTCCAGTGTGATGAAGCACAGAGCTCTGAGAGAAGGACCTTCAGTCAGTGTGAGCCTGCATTTCCAAATTGCAGTGAGAGGGAGAGGTTTATTAACAATGTTTTAATGAAGGCCGTCATTTATTATTTGGTTGTCCAGGTATTACAGAAAGTGATGTCTTCCTCTTTCACCCTGTGAGAAGTTCTTGTTAACTATAGAAAATGTGCTGTGAAAATAGTAAACTACTTGTGAGAGTTTTTTGAACAGTTGCCATAGATGTTTTCTTGATATTCTCAAAAATGAGCTGTAACAATGACTGACATTAAGATAACTGTTAGACATAACATGTAAAACTAATTCTATCATTTAAGAACACTGTTGGAACTACTGAGTCATATAAACGCAAGATAAATACGGATTATGTTTCTTCTAGAAATTGTCCAAAGAGATTGAATGTAGTAGTCATCATATTAGCTTTTTTGAGTAAATTTCAGGGAGATGCTGGGAAGGACCCAGGCAAATACAGATACAAATCAAGATCTAGTTGTAATCATTGCTGAATAGCTTGTTAGGTGAAATTTGTATCTTTTCTTTCTGTTGATTGGAATTGGAATAAATGTGACAATCATACTCTTGAAGTGTAACCTGAGGTTTTTATGTTTATATCTCCCCCTCCCTATGTAAGTATGGAAACATACAACTTTCCTAAAGAGAATGCTAAACTCATGGTTTGAGTGAGGTGACATCCAAGGGAAAAAACAAAACAGTTATTGCACTTGAGCTCCTCCTCTTTTTATGGCTCCTGCTGCCTATTAGAAGGTTTTTCCAATGACCAGTTGAGTTCCCACTGGCAGTGTTTTCAGTGAGGTTGAAGAATAGCTTCTGCTTCAACTGTGGTACCATAAGAAGCCCCGAGTTACGTCTGCCTTGAGAACTACTTTGTATGTGTGAATAAAGGGACATGGCACAACATAACAAGAATATTAACCAAAATGAAGAGCTGCTTGCAGCTTTCACTTGGCAAGGTGAGTGAGGAGAGATTACCCATGGGTGTGTTCACAAGAGAGAATTATTAAAAACTATGTTTAATTTTGATCCTGTACTGTGAGAAAATAACAAAAGTTGTATAGAGCTAAGTTTCAAAGCTGTTAGTTCTGTGATTTCATTTATCAAAGTAAATATACTCACTTTTGATTTTAGGAACCTACCTACCTGAGTAACCTTGTATGTAATTAGTGTAAATCTTTATTAAGGTGACTTAGCGCTGGATAGAAACTTTTAACTTGAAATCACCTGGTGGGAACAGTTACCACAGGAGAACTGGCTATAATATTCTGCCTCTAATGGCTGAAAGTTATTTATGTATGTGCAGTGAATTTTCCAAATACTAGTAAGCCAGATGAGTTTGTAGTCCCCTCTTGGCAACCAATATCAGCAACCAAGTGGTACAGTAAAAATGACCTCCCACGGTCAGTTATCCTACTGATAGAGATGTACTTTAAATTTTGTGAAGAGTTTCTATTTTTGCCTTGCTTAGAAATACAATCAGTAAATGACGCTTCTGTAAGTTCAAAGCTCCTAAATACTTGGACAGCATGTGTTGGGTTTTATACCTACTGATCTACTTGATAATAACCATTTGATTTGTTAGTTTGATTTATTTTTCTGTTAAGCTCTAAGAGAAACAGTTCAATAAACCCTTTTCTACTCTATTGTTCTCTCCGTTCTTCTCTCTTTCAAGACTGCAAGAAAGTTTCTTTCTATACTAAACTGCAACTTGTTTTTGTTCCTGGCATAGCCTTAGTGTTATGTTTTAAAAGGTTAATTATGGATATTATGTATGTAAAGGACATACATAGCTTATATAACATATGTAAATAAAGTTAGTGTGCACTTCAGTTTGCCACTTTGTTGTCTCATAACTAAGTGTGCCATCCTGAACAAGAACAAACAAAAAACCTGAGACCCAACACTGCTATGTATTCAGAGTATGAATCAGATTTAAACAAGGTAGAAGAGTCAAGGAAATCTTTAGAAGTAGATTAGACCAAATCCATAGTAATCTCATTTTGCAGTGCAGTGATGATGGAATTACTATCAAAACAGGTTAACTTAGACCTTCAGTTGAAGCAGATACTTCTATATTTGTTAATTTACATTGCTGCCTTCTTTACTTTCATGATCCTGATCCATAAAGCAAAAATAGCAAATTTCTGTTGGACAAATATCCATCTCCTGCAAGTGAGATGCCTAATTCTGCTCCTGAAGGGAATTGTATTTAAATAGTTCTTTAAAAGCACTAAGAGAGTTTTAATAGTGTAAAAAGTGTGTTTATACATGCATTTATGTTTTGGTGGTGGTGGATGCATGCAAATAAATCACCTATTTCCTTGCATTTTAATTCTGTCTCCTCTTTGTTCTTTCCTGCCCCCCTATCATTTATTTTCTGTCACTCTAGCTCTTATTGAACTTCCTTCCTCCTCCTTGGCTGGATCTCACAAATTTGCTCAAGGTAATTGAGACTTCTTCTTTACTAGCATCTTCTATTTCTCAGGATGAGACCTAGAGCAGACCAGTGCTTTCTGTTTTAGCACTGTGTTTTGTTCAGCGTTCAGATTTGTCACAAATTCTTCATGCTTTGTTTCTTCTTGACTCAGTCCTGTTTTTCAAATCCTACTTGTTCTCAGTTTTTTAATAGTTTTGCAAACTCTTCAAAATTCAAAGTCACTCAATCAGTAAGATAGGATGTACTGCTGGTTCTAAATTGCAGACATATATCATCCTATTTCTTTTTAACTGAAATTAATTCTTTCTAAGATGATCAAGCACTTAGATATGTTTTCATGTCTAGTCTCTGGGGACTCCGTACTTCCTGTGTATAGCTGTCTCACACACTAATGGGAATTTTGCTTCAAGGGTAAAGTCTGCAGGTGTGTTCAGCTATATTTGGATATGCTCCAATATACTCTTTCCTCTCTCCCCAGCAGGCTGGATGATTTAATAGCTTAGCTGTATTTAAATGATCTCAAGAGATTTTTCTCCATTTTCTAAATCTGAAGGATGAGTGAGCACCTCAAGTTTTAGCCAATATTGATGAAAACTGTAAATGTCCAATAACTCATTGTATCAGTCTCCCAAATGAGTTGTTTAATATTTCTGAAGATGTCTTTTTATAGCTTCCACTAGTTTTATCAACTGGAACTGTATTTGTATATAAACAACACCCTCTGAGTTTTAGGTCACTCCCTTCCCAGCAGTCATCTTGTACTTAAGCTTCTTCAGTAAGTATGTTTCTCTCTTCTCAGTTATTGGCACAGATAATGTGGAGCAGAAAACCTACAGTGATGCTGACATGGTCAAACATCTGTTAGCTGAGGTATGCTTGTCTCTGTAATGCAATGTTAATATATTTGAGGACATGTATTTGAGGAAGGGTTTTATTCAGCTACTGAAAATTTTGGTTCAGTTATCTTGAAGAGCTGCTTATCAAACAGTTAATAAACAGGTAATAAGCTGCCCATTGGGTTGCACTCAGAAACAAAATTTAGCAAAACTTTGGACACCCATGGACCCAGTGAGGTGTAAGAAAGAAACAGCTTTCTTCTGCTTTCCTGTTGCTCCTTTGCTTCTACCATCTCTTCACTATTCGAATTAAGTAGTCTGTTCTGGAGAAAGTGTCACTTGAAAGACCACAGGCCTAAGTATTGCGGCTTCTTTGTATGATTCAACGGATCCCATACAACACTCCACTACTCAGCACAAAAACCAGAAACTGTCCTCAGGTTTTGTGCTTTCCCCTCCCCCTGTTACTGGAAATGACTGTGGCAGAGAATGTGCTATATCAAGAAACACAGTTATGGATGTGTTCTGCATCCAAATGATGAAGCATTAATCATTGTTCTAACAGTGTTGATCCATTTGAGAGGGATCTCAGAGTGGTGATGCATTAGTAGTAGCTAGGAAAATCTAAAACTACTCTGAATTTAAACCTTATCTGATCAAAAGTAGACATTTATTCTTATTTTGTGAGCAGAAAGATCGGGACCTGGAACTGGCAGCTCGAATTGGACAAGCCCTCCTTAAGCGAAACCATCTGTTGATGGAACAGAATGAAGCACTAGAAGAACAGTTAGGACAAACTCTAGATCGAGTGAGTCATCTTCTTTTATTTTTTTCCTTCTTTTTTCTTTTTATGATGATGGTAAGAGGATTAATAGAAATAAGTTAATTTCATTGTGAAAGCAGGTGATTGCTGCTCTCAAACTACAGAAGTATACTCAGATATCATTCTCCTAATTGTTCAATCAGCTTTCTCAGTCCAAGAATTAACTATGAAGACTGCATGTTGTAATTATTGAGAAATTATGAGAATATTAGGTATTATTGTGATATATCTCTAGCAGGATTGCATTTTCAAAGTGTTTTTAACAATCAGTCTGATATCCCGCCGTTAAACTAAGAATCTAATAATCTAAGTCAAAACAAGTAGTTGTTATCTGACATGACCTGCTACATAACAACTTCACAAGTGAGGAAACAGCCAGAAAATGAGCTGGCTTAATGATGTGCTTACACTAAGAAGAAATAATTGAATGGATGAATAAATAAATGTAATGTAATAAAATGTAATGAAAAATGAATTCTGCTCAAGATCTTAATCTCTTTCTTTAAGCACAGATTATTGATCTAATCTTTTGTTTTTCTTTCTTAAAAAGAATTAAATAGATGACAAACGGTAAAGTATCCCAGGTTTTTAACCCTGGGGTCAACAGATGTAGTCTAAGTTACAGTGAAATGGATTCAGCTGCTTGTATAAAACAGTATGCTGGTAATAAAAATGTACTCACAATTAGCTGTGGGACAGCATAAATGTATGTATTCATATAAAAATTTAGATACGCAAAATAGAATTTATCTAAGTGAGATCTGTCTCTCTTCTTGTTTTTATTTGTCCTACAGTTCACTTAATGTATAGGCTGAGGGTACCAGTCTATACATATAAATAGATGTCTATCACTCCTTTTCTCCAGGAAGTTACAGTTCAGAAAAATGGTCATAATCAAAATGACAGTTAGTGTGTTAAAATGTAAACATGTATCAAAGCAGCTGAAAAATTATTTTGAAGTAAGCTATTAAAAAAGTAGGTTCTGTTGTCCATTCTTGTGTTTTCTTGAATTTTCAGTCTCCCTTACAGTGTTAAAATAATGATTTCGTGAACTTCCTATAAAATAAATAAAGGTTTAATCTCCTGTGCAAATATAAATAAATGGATCAAGATGTGTGAGCTATTTTTTAATCTCATTTTAGACTGGAGCAATGATATTCCAAGAGGCTGCATAAATAATACACTGTATATATACATTGTATAGCTAAAGTATATTTCATGAGCTGGTGATCTTCTTTTGTCATAGGTTAACCAGCTGCAGCATGAACTGTCAAAGAAGGATGACCTGCTTCGGATTGTTTCGATTGCTTCTGAGGAGAGTGAAACAGATTCCAGCTGTTCCACACCACTTCGTTTCAATGAGTCTTTCAATGTATCACACGATCTGTTGCAGCTGGATGTCTTGCAAGATAAACTCAGAGAGCTGGAAGAGGAGAACCTTGCTCTCCGATCAAAGGTATATCTGACTTACAGTGTATACCATATATGCTGGATATGAAATCACAGAATGGAGTGATGAATCAGGATGGTTTAAAAAAAATCCAGCATCTGGGTTTCTCTTGAAGACTACGACTATTATGTATCGCTATATACAAATCATACCTGAACACTTTCCCTCCACTCCCCATATCCTTCTGTTTCCTTCACTAGTCCTCATTATCTCCAGAGTACTCTAGTAGTCCTTCTTTAATGCCTTTATGGTATATGAAAGAATATGGGAACGTATGTAAGCACTCAGCAAAAGTACTCAGACCCATCAGGCCCTCAAGCTTGTGCGACCTGTTTTGATGTAAATCTGGCTGCAATTAGTAGTAGTATTTTGGGAATTCCATTGTGTTGCCATTACATTTTTGTCAGCCTGCATTCAATGCTAAGGGTTGATAAGTTTCTACACAAATTCTTTTAAAGACACGCTTAGTTTTGACTATGTGATTAGTCTCTGTATTTTAGTTGGTCTCTCGTGTATAAAACATGAATACAGGCACTGTGCCTTTACAAGGATAAATGGCTAGACAAAATAATGGCTATAAAAGTCATGGAACCAACAGCAGTTGGAGTCTACAGATGCGGTGTCTCTTCTTTGGAGGTGGAGGGTGGAACTTGTAAAATAGGAGATTGGTTAGAAGTGAGTTCTTTTGTTGTTTTTAAGAAAAGGGGAGTGTTGCTTGTAAGAAAGGTGTGTGGGAGTTATTTTGTATGTGGTTTTTGTTTTGTTTCTTATGTGAGTCTTTCCCAATATAAGCTTGTTAGAGCAGTAGAACAGAAACTAGATTCCTTTAATGTGAACAAAATATACTCTTCCCCTTGTTTTGTCTTCAAAATATTTAGCCTGAGATGCACATCCTTCCTAAGACTCCCTAATACCAAATGGTTAGTTTAGTAGTGCTGTAGGAGAAAAAAAGAGAAGATCAGACTGCTTGTATTATGCTCCTAATTTATGCTCCTAACGTTGTATATGATTACAGAACTTTACAGACCAGGGATTTAAATTAATCTACTTCAGTGTGAAAAAATGGAGTTGAAAATAGACTGCTGTCATTCTGTGATACAACATAACCTTCACTGACTTGAAATAGCCTCACTCATATTGAGCCTATATTTGCTTTTTTTAAAATATTTTCATGTGACAGCATTATGTAAAGAAGTGTGTTTGCTTGCACTCATGTAGCTGTACTTCTACTTGTTTGGGTAATCTTTAAACCCATTTACTAAGTTTTATGCTGAGTCACTTACTGGCAAACAGTTCTGAATATAGAAGACTTATCTGTGCAAAGTTTAATATTATCATGCTCACAATTGAAAGTGGGAATCCAGCATGCTCAGTGTTGTTTAGACCTGTTGTAATACTTGGTTTCTGGTCCAGAAAATTTACAGTCTAAACAGACTAGTTGGGGAATATGGAGAAAAGCTGTTCTACTGAGAGCTTTTCAGTGCTGTAAAACATTTGGCTAACATCATTCAGTTTTCAAGATTTCTTTGCCGTAAGCAGTTTTGAAGCAAATTCAGTTGCTTACATCTGATTACTGTGTTGGTTTTCTTTCCCTACCAAATTACATATTTTTGCAACAATTTTATATTAGTGGTGAGAGATCAGGTTTTGTTCATGTGTCTGTTTGTCTTCCACTCAAAAGACCTATACAATTCAGGGAAACAGGTTATGGTGGAAAAAATGCTTAGGAAGTATGGCCAGACACACGGAAATTATAAAGATAGAGGGGAGACTCTTCTGTTCCAACAATTTCAGAAATAAAAATTTAGAAGGTTAATGTATGTATAGATAAACTGAAATTGGAATACCAATAATTTTCTTGAAGGCTTGCCATCTGAAGACAGAAACCATTACATATGAAGAGAAGGAACAGCAGCTGGTCAATGACTGTGTCAAAGAGCTCCGTGAGTATCCATGCTGTATCTTGCAATGGCAAAATGGTATTTGAAATACCTAGTGCCTACACCTTAGTTATACCTGAATCAAAATACGAGTTTCAGTAATCTATGCCAATTATTCAAGTCTTACTCTTTACCCAAGTGCAAAATTGTTCCTGTATTTCGTCAAGTTTCACTTTGTCATTCATCTTCAGGTACGTCTACTGTGTTTAGAGAGAGAAAATGGATACAAAATCTAATATCTGTAAACCTCCTAAAGTAAAGTCTACAGACACTGGAAAATCAGCAAAATATACTTCTTGAATAGAGTATTCAGCATACTTGACACTGAAATGTATCAGTGCACAGACTCTTAAATGCTCATTCTAAAGCATTATATATCTATGAACACATTAGTTTGATTTGTAATATATCTTTTAAAAATAAAACATTTAAAATGGCAAGTGTTTTAATTTGTCTAGAACAGGTGTCCGTATTTGCTTTGGGGACTACTTATTTGCAAAGAATTACAGCTACTCTTATACAAATGCACATTAAGTATTCTGAAACAATAAGGAACAATCTTTTTGTGTGTGCGGTGATAGTGTAACCTGGTGGTACATTTTTTTTTTTATCTGTAGTCATTTGATGTGTGCTACTTCCTTTGTGCATAATAACCTTAAGCTAATATTTTAAGATTTTTTTTTTTCCTATACAACCACCATAAAGAAGACTGAGTTGCTGCTTGATTCTTCCAGATGACCACAAAATACTACAAATTGATACATAATTGGTTGTTAATTTACTCCATTCCCTCTGAGAAAATAGGTATCTTTTGCAAATAGAAGTTATTTCATATAAGCTCTCCTATTTTCCTTCAATAAGGATGTCTGTGAGTTCCGTTTTGTCCAATTCTGTAGGACATATATACATGCTAGGTAATTTAGACTCACAGAAGGAATCCACTCCCAAAGGATGTCTAGTCTGCAGCTTTAAAATTTGTGTCTTCAGGAAAAAGGTATCTGTCTGTGAGCTTAAATGTCCACAGGCCCATGCACAGGACCTTGTTCTGCAGTAAATCTGTGAGGTACAATAACAACTAAATTTGTGACCTTTATGCAAGAGTGATCAGAGTTTATTATGACTTTGCTATGGCTTCAGAGCAAGTATACAAACAATACTAACTACATAAAAATATTTTGGCTTTTTGAAGTGCCTTGTCATCTCACTTGATGCAGTGCTTGCTCAAAGGAAAAAAAACCCTGGAAATTGTATGCAGTGGGTCTATGTTACACTTGACAAGGTCTGACAAAATGCCTTTGCTTACAGAGAATGGTAGTTAATAACAAGATCAATCCAGAGCCTGGCTTCTTCAGCATATTCCAAGTCTGGCCTTGGTCATGAGAGCCAGTGTGTCATTTGAAATTGTTTATTGCAGCTTATCTTGGATTTTATTATGGTCATTTCATATACCTGTGGTACGTATTTCAGGTTCTGCATTCTTAGCTTTTAATGTTACACCTGCATTTGAAGTTAACTCTCTTCTCCTCCCCACGATTTCTCTTTATCTTTCCCTTATGGATGTTCTAAGGCACCTACTCTTAAGTACTATGAATTGATTTCCTAACACTATTGGTCATTTTGCAGATTGTTGTTGACTTTCAGTGATCTTTTCTAGGTTTTGGGTTTGGGTTGGTTTTTTGTCACATGTTGGGAAAAGCTCTCTACTAAGTTCCTTTTATGTTTTGTAGGACAAACAAATGCTCAAATTTCCAGAATAACAGAGGAGTTGTCAGAGAAGAGTGAGGAATTAGTTCGCTACCAGGAAGAGATCTCATCCCTCTTGTCTCAGATTGTTGATCTGCAACATAAACTCAAAGAGGTAAGTGAATACCGCATAAGAGCGTATGCGCACACGTGTGTGCATGCGCGTGCGCACCAGTGCTTACAGCAGGTAAAAATTGACTTGCAAGCTGGTGGTTACACTGCAAGAAAGTGGCTGTTTCAGGAAAGTATGGCAGAGGATCAACTATCTCGGGGAAATCGGCTGAGAAAATGATGAGCACCTTTTTGTGCTTTCAGCATGTGATTGAAAAGGAGGAGCTGAAACTTCACTTACAAGCTTCCAAAGATGCTCAGAGACAACTGACAGCAGAGGTACTTAAGGCTTCTATACATACACATTTAGATAAACGTTTAGAATAGAATACAAGAGAAAGAAAACTAAGAGAGAATGGGAACTGTTGCTTTTTAAATATGTAGGGCTTTTCATTTTTTGTTGTGGTTGGAGTCATATGATTGGAGGAAAAGAATAATTATTTTTGTCGTTCACAGGAATATGAAAGACAAGGAAGGCATTCCAAGTAGGGAGGTCTTACTGTTCTTAGTAGTTATGAGAAAAAGAGTGGTTTAGTGTGAATGTTACTGATTATATCAACAATACTGTAGCTTATTAGATTTTAAGGAAGTTCTCTTTGTGCATCAGCAGTTGATGTATTTGCAGAGTTTTTCGATGTATTTTCCTTTGGATTTTATCATACTTTTTCCTCTTTTGAGTCTTAATTTGGACTTCATGCTTCACCACTAAAATTGGTGCAGGTACTATGCTGGCCATTGTCCATTCCAGATGTTGACATGTGCCGTACAGTTGGAAAAATATTAGTGTTAAATAAGTTGATACATGTTTCTGTAGGAGTTAATTCAGTTTCATTCTGTCTTTTCTCTGAAGCTTAACAGTTGGAAAAATACTGGTGTTAAAACAGTCAATACAGGTTTCTGTAGGAGTTAGTTTCATTCTGTCTTTTCTCTGAAGCTTACTGGTATCACGTGATGCCCTCTTTTCTCTTTCAGCTACATGAGTTGCAAGATCGGAATGCAGAGTGTCTGGGGATGTTGCACGAATCACAAGAAGAAGTGAAGTTGCTGCGCAGCAGAGCCAGCTCTATTTCTTGTCTCTGCCACCCCCAATCATGTGGAGCATTTCCTGTGGTAATAAATACCGCTAGTGTGGCACACATCTACTGGCACATACGGCCTCTAGTAGCATACAACTATATGAGTAAAACAGCCATTACAGGAGCTGCAGCAGGAACTATTTTGTAGAGGGCAAAGGAGCTGATCTAATGTTCTTAAAATTCTCAAAAGTGTACACATTAAAGAATTGAATGTATTAGGAAACTAATCATTCACTTGCCATGTTGTGGTATTAAAATGATTTTTTTCTTTATATGCCTTTTCCATTAAATATGGGAATTGGCATGTTCTACGGCTAGTGCTCAGTTGTGCTAGTATATTGTTCAATGTTGATGTGAATTTCATAACTTGACAGTATTTCTTTAAGAAACAAAGCATCTTTTCCAGAGTTCAAAGAGTATTTTTCTTCCTTTATGTAATTTATGTTGTAATTTTATGTCCTTGTGAGATTATGTCCTTGTGAGATTGCAAGCATCATCAGAAATGCATGACCTGAGGTTAATTGCCAGAGATGACTAAACCAATGGAAAAAGGTTAAAAGCATTTATTTTCCTCCACTTACTAGTGTCAGGTATGTTCTGATGTACTCTCAAAAATTTCCAGGCTGTTCTGGGCATTTTTCAGGTTTTGGTTGATTGTTCTGTGTATACAGAATCCCTCGTGTACGTGTTTGGCCTTGTAAGAAGTGCTCTTACAATTGTAGCTTAACTTAAGAAACCAACATAAAAAGTACCAAGAAAAAGCAGATATTGCTAATGAAAACTGAATCCATACTGATTATGCATAGGTGTAGTTATGGTGGAAAACTCCCCTTCAGAGACTGAAGGGTTTGTCCGAAATGCACAAATACCGGGGAAACAAATGAGTGTTTTCTGAGAGATGTTTTCTGCTAAAATTGTCACTAATTTGTCCACTGTTCCGGTTTACGTTTTTCTCTAGGATTCCCTTGCAGCAGAAATTGAAGGGACAATGCGGAAGGAATTGAATAAGCGTGATGAATCTGTTCTCTCAAAGCAAAAGTATGTTTTCAGATCTCTATGTGCTATTTCAATATTTTTTCCATATGCTTGTATTAAGTAAGGCAAAACTGATTTCTGGAAATCTATAAATGTGAACATTCCCTCTATAGTAAGTTTTTTCTACGTAACTTGATGAAAAAAGCTTTGTAGTATTTTGTAATCTTTTCAACTTTGAAACCTATGATTCTTATTTGATTCTATAAGGAAGTTGGGAATTTGCTAAAAGGATGTTACTTCATTCTTTAATTTGTGAGATTTCTGATGCAAATTCTGTGATGCACAGCACTAGTTTTATCCCTTTTAACGCTTAAAGAAAAATTCTCCAGCAAATGAAATTACAGCTGAAAGATTGATAACGGTTTTCAAAGCCCTGAAGACCTGGAGCCTTTACTTCTAAGCAAGTAGTAGTGAGTTTTATATATGCTTTCATGAGCATATATTTAATAAATAAATAAAATGTATGCTCCTGAGTGTTCTCAAGTGGTTATCAATAGAGGTTCACGTCTTTCAGGTAGAAGCAAGTGTTAATTCTGGTATTTAGTAGAGCAGCACTCCTGAAAAGATGGGTGTCTTAAGCAATACTTTTTCTGGGCTTAAATCTTTTTAGTCAGGTCTCTGCAGACTTTCAAAAGTCTGTTGTTCAGAGCTTTTTCCTTCTTACATCTTTTTCAAAATGCTTCTGAAAACCACATTTGTTTGCTTGTCTTTTATGCAGGGGTCAACAGAAACGAGTATTTGACACTGTCAAGGTTGCTAATGTCACTCACGGCCGCTCATCTTCCTTTCCTGCCCCACTGCCAATCCCTGGATCTAATCGGTCAAGCGTTGTTATGACAGCAAAGCCCTTCCAGTCTGGTGTACACCAATTGGAGAGCCACACACAGATGACCCAGAGGACCAGCTCTGAGAAGAATGTGAAGTAGGTGACACAGCCTGTTACCTTCTTTCTAAACTAACTGATCCAAAACTAAATCCAGACTGGACCTCTGCTGTGTAAGAGAGAAATAGTTAATTTAATGGTCTTCATATCTGTTATGCTTTGGTGTTTCTTACAGAGACACTCATCATACCGGCCAGCCGGGAACCCCTGGAGACAATGACTTAGTCACAGCTCTGCACAGACTCTCCCTCCGTCGTCAGAACTACCTGAGTGAGAAGCAGTTCTTTGAGGAGGAATGGGAGCGAAAAATGCATTTGCTGGCTGAGCAGAAAGAAGGGGCTAGTGGCTGTAGTACACCGACAGAAAGCTGTTTTTCCCTGGGTGCAAACTCAGAATTCACTGATCTCTCTGCCAGCTCTAGTAATCTCCGTGTCCTCCTACCAGAAAAATTGCAAATTGTCAAACCCATTGAAGGTAAGAGGATCATACAACCATAGAATGGTTTGGGTTGGAAGAGACCTTCAAGATCATCTAGTTCCAACCCCCTTGCCATGGGCAGGGACACCCTCCACTAGACCAGGTTGCTCAAAGCCCCATCCAACCTGGCCTTGAACACTTCTAGCGATGGGGCATCCACAGCTTCTCTGGGCAACCTGTTACAGTGTCTCACCGCTTTCACAGTGAAGAATTAAAGCCATTACCCCTTGTCCTATCACTACATGCCCTTGTAAACAGTCCCTCTCCAGCTTTCCTGTAGGCCCCCTTTAGGAACTGGAAGGCTGCTGTAAGGTCTCCCTGGAGCCTTCTCTTCTCCAGGCTGATCAACCCCAACTCTGTCAGCCTGTCCTCACAGGAGATGTGCTCCAGCCCTCTGATCATCTTTGTGGCCCTCCTCTGGACTTGCTTCAACAGGTTCCTTCTCTCATCAGCAGAAAAGGATTTTACATTAATTTGCCAACTAAATCAGTGTTGGTGTGTGTATAGCTAGGTATGATAATGCAGTAAGAGGAAATATTAGTATTTGGTAGGCTACATGCCAACTAGCTCATCAGTATCACTTTCTACTTGGCTTTCTTATATGGTGCTAGGCTTTTTCTTGGCATTGCCATCCAATCGTGCCATGTGTGTCACAGTGTTGGCAACAGTTGGCTGGAATTGTTTTGATCGTGAATTCTTGTAACTCAATATAATAGTAGGTAATGGCTCTGTGAGACTCTTCTCTTTTGTCACACCAGGATCTCAGACTCTGTTTCACTGGCAGCAGCTTGCTCGACCCAACCTAGGCACCATTCTTGACCCAAGACCAGGTGTTGTTACAAAAGGTTTTACCCCTCTGTCTGATGATACGGTGTACCACATCTCAGACTTGGAGGAGGATGATGAGGAAGAAGGTGAAGGAGGTATAACTTTTCAAGTGCAACAGTCCTTCCTGGAGAAAAAGAAATGTACAGTAGCAAAGCCAGTGGCAGGGATTTTCCTGCCACCTATTACTTCAGCAGCAGTACCGCTCACCGGTAAGAAGCATGGGTAGTGTTTTTTCCTCTTCTTCTTCTTTTTTTTTTTTTTTTTCCCCCCAGTGTCTTTTTCTCCGTGGAAAGTATTTGGCCTTGCCACACTGCTGTGTTTGCTGTCTTTATTCTTTATCCAAAAAAAAAAAGCAGTGACAGTAACATTGTCTTAACCTTTGCTTTGATTAGTCCTTACTTGTCTTTATTTTTACCCTCAATGGATGTAAATTCTCCATGTTGCAGCCTCGAATCCAGGGAAGTGTCTGTCTTCCACAAATTCCACGTTTACCTTTACTACCTGTAGGATCCTTCACCCATCTGATGTCACTCAAGTTACTCCCAGGTATGATGACTGCTGACATCCTAAGAGTTGCTGCATACGATTAAACAGTTGCTTCCTGGCTTCTGATACATGGACCAGTTTTAAAAATACCAAGGCAGCTAGGCTACACATAGGATGTTACTCATACAAATAAGTTGTAATTACAAAGTGGAAACCTGAAATTCTCTACAGTGATAGTTAAAATAGGTTAGGGTAACTTAAAGGAAGTACATTTATACTCTTAAATAGCAAATGCCTTGTATTGTATACCTATTAAAAAAAATAATAATTGATACTACCAGATTTTTTTTCCCAATTGTGTCATTTTTTTTAAACTAAGTTATTACTGGACATCTATGTTGATATTCTAACACAGTACAGGTGACCACAGAAGGTAAATTCATTGGTACTTACACCAAAGCCTCTCTGTCAACGTAGCGTTTTCTAAATGTTTTGCAGGACAATAATTCTGAATGTACTAAAGCTGAAACTGTTAGAGCTAATAGCAATAGTTTACTTTCTCGAGCCTTCGGTATACTGAAAGGCAAATACAGAGCAGAGCAAGTGTAAAGATGTCTAATGTGTACATCTTCTCTCTTTCATTTTTGTTTTATTTCAGCTCCATGGGTGCCCCATTTTCACTTGGAAATACTGTCAGCAGTATTGGAAATCCAGTAGTGAGCACTCCAGCTGTGTCTTACGGCCTTAGTATTGGAGAATTTCTCACCAACAGAAGAGATTCAACTACTACCTTCAGCAGCACAAGCAGTCTGGCTAAACTTTTGCAAGAACGAGGCATCTCTGCTAAGGTTTATGATAGCCCTGTATTAGAAAAACTGCCTTTGCTACAGCCCCCTCGAACTCTCCTTATTCCTTCTACTCCACCAAATTCTCCCTCACGTTCACCTTGTCCTTCCCCTCCACCATTTGAGCCTCGAGCACATCACTCAGAAAATTTCCTGGCTTCTCGACCAGCAGAAACATTCTTGCAAGAAATGTATGGCCTAAAGCCCTCCCGTCATGCTCCAGATGTAGGCCAGCTGAAGATGAACCTAGTGGACAGGCTGAAGAGGCTGGGTATTGCCAGGGTGATCAAGCCCCCTGAGAAGCAGGACCACAGGAAGAATCAGGGCCCAGAGGTCAGCTTGCAGAGGCAGGGCTCTGCTGTGTTTTTAAATGCAGGTAGCAACTTAATGGCAGGACTGAGAAGAAACCAGAGTCTTCCAGCCATGATTGGAGCATTGGGAGCTCCAGTTTGCACACAGTCATCAAAAATGGATATCCTAAAGGAGGACTGACTGGTCTGAAAAATTATTGACTTCTAGCATAGTTAATAATGCACAAGGGATGAACATCCAGTACAGGCATCGTTAGATGTGTTACAGAAGAGTTGGAGAAGGCACGTGCATGTTAAAGATATGGGAGAGAGAAGTGTTGAGATCAAGGAGAAAAAGAACATTGCTTGGGTTTGAGGAAGAAAGCTTTCGTGGAAGATAAGAAAGAAGAAACCAAAGCTTAGTATTGAGACCCCATTCAGCATCTGTATTAACCAAAATTAAATACCATTGTAGACATTCTCAGTATTTTAACCTTTTAAACTGTACATGTAGAACTGTCTTGCAGGTGCTGTTCTATTTTTTCCATCATACAAACATAGTATTTTACTAGTTGTTAGCAGTCAGACTGTATCATTTAAATGTAATACTAAATTAACAGTCAGTCTGACCAGCATTATTGGTCCAAGTTCCTCTCTGTAACAAGCAAATATGAAAACTTGGGATTTTTTTTTTTAATTATGCTTGTATTTTCCTTTTCAGAAACTGTACTCTTTTGAACTCCTCCCCACTTTGAGATACAGGGGAGAGAACTTTTAATTCTATGTAAGAAAACAATATTTCTGTTTACAAGCATAGAAACTGGTGGTCAGGATTTATATTTTGAAAGAGCGCAATTGTGTGAGTGCGGTATTAACAGAAGTTAATGTCTTTCCAGAGCTTCTGAAGCACATAGAGGAAGGTGCAATGAATAAGAATTAAGAGGCAGAAAAGTATGTATTTGGGTGAAAACGTCAAGCTAAGAAATCTTTCCAAAGTGTGCTGTGCATCTTTTTAAATGAGGGTATTTTTGCACATACAAAAAAAAATTAAAAATCTCAGGCACATTTCAGTGTTGCAAAAGGGAAATAAAACCTAGGTGCTTGATTCAGGGTTTCTTTGTATTTGACAGAAGTGGAGAGCATTTACTTCAAGACAAGTGTCGGAAATTCGGTAAACTGATTCTTGACAGGTAGACATTCTGTATATTTGAGAGTTCTGCAGTAAACTTCAGGACTTTCGTTCACTTATTTCTGCTTTTAGGCAGGATTTTGTTTAAAACACTTCATTAAGAGCAAAATTTACCAGTCTCTATTCAGAAACAGGAAGATGAAAACTACTGTTCTTGGTAGTATTTTAATGAACATAAATGAGTTTTGTCTACAGTGAAATCCCATGTTTTAATGATGGAGAGTGGTCCTGAACCTGATTCTGAACAAAGGTGAGACAGGCTTTCCATCTCAAAAGAGAAGTCTCTTTTAGAAATCTGATTTCTGAGTGGTAATCAGCAAAATATTATTGCCCATGCTGCTTTTTGGATTCCTTCCTGTCCAAGGTTCTAGTCATAACTGAATAATCTACAATAGATTTATAGTGTAACTTAAAGAAGAAAAAAGTTTACCCAGAATTCCTCAGAGGAATGGGTCTTTGCTAGTGACCTGAATGGAACCAGGTTCTTAATCATTTTGTAATTTTTCACTGTTCAACATTTAAAAATTATTTTAAAGTTTAGTTTCCACACAATTAGATAAAACAGTCAAAGTTTACCTTGCTTGTTACAGTGTATGTGGGACATAGCTGGTATCTGTCTGGGTGCGTGGTGTGAAGCATAAGTATAATTACACTGATTTGCATTTGCCATCAGGCACATCCACCATAGTCAGCACCCTTGTTGCTGCAGGGTTGAGCGGAGTAGGGCAGGAAAGGTAAGCTTCTTAGCCTGGTTTGTAGGAAATTTGTAATGTGGCCTTTCTGCTTTTGCCCTTCTATAGATCTTGTGGTGACTCTTTAATATAACAGTTTGGTAAAAGGAAAAGGAGTAACCACTTCAAACTTGCACAGGGATTCTCAGCAGAAACTTGTCTGTCAGCAGCGCACAGAAATATTCAGGAACTCCTGCAGTTGCCTTTTGCTCTCTAAGCAAAAATCTTACACTTCTCAAAGGTGAATTTTATTTAAAATACTATATACGGGTTAATTTTGTTTTTTAAATAAAAATATTTAATTTCTTCATGTAAGTATTTATGTTTGCATGTACTTAGCTGTGCATGGGGTCTTGCCTAGCTAAATAAAGTAAGAGTGAAAGGAGCGGGAGGAGGTAATTTTGCTCTCCAGTGAACTAAGACAGGTTTGTGTGCTGTCTGTGCAACTTCTAGGGAAACAACAGGAATGAGTTAAGAAAATATTAGACAGTTTGGAATCAACAGAGAAGTGTACAGTATGTCAAAAGTATGTCCATTTTATGTGTGTTTATTATAGGAATACATGTAAGTTACAGGTAGATTTTTGAAGGTATTACAGTGTTTCTAACTGCCTTCATTAGATAACTCCAGCCAGTGGATCATTCTGTGTGTTAGCAGCAGAACCAGCACACCAGCTAAATCAGAATTCCTTTGGCAGACCAGGTTTCATTTAAAATTAATCTAGAAGCACATTAATTAAATGCATATTTCTCTTTGGGACACTTCCATATTCCATAGCCCAACAGTATAAACTTGTTCAGTTCAAACAATACTATGGATATGTCGAGAGGTTGGTTGGTTGGTTTGTTTTCTGTAGGATGATGTATCATCAGATACTTCACACAAGACAACAAGAAAATGGAAGAATCTGTATAACATCGTGTTTGTGTGTTTATCCAGTTGGTCAATGGCTGTGGTGCAGTGTCGTTGAAATTCTGTCATGCGTTTATACCTTTGGACGGTCATGCGCATTTTGTATATGTATGTCTAGCTTGCAGCAACAGGGAGAAATTGGTACTCCTTCCAAATTTACTGTTTTGTGCCTAAACCTAGAAGATAAACTTTTCTGAGTAACATACATGTTTCAGAGAACATACTAAAAGTTGCTGTCATTTTAGGAAGTGATTTGGCTTCTGTTGCTTCCTGTAAGAGAGAAAACCAACTTGCATGAATAAGATAGCTGAGATCCTGCACAAGTTCTTTTGATCCTGCACAGGTGTGATTTGGTTGAGCAGGAGGTAGAACTAGAAGGAATGGAGACTTACATTGCGGAAAGGTTCTGTTATCTTGCAGGTTTGAGACAAAAATAGATGCTAGAAAGAAGGAACTTAACATGCTTGTGAAGGTTTCAAGAGACAGAAGGGAATTCTTGTAGTATTTACTTCTATTCAGGTTGGCTTAAACCAAGCACAAATGTATAGCTTTCTAGTTTCACTGTTTTTGATGAGCTCAGTGATACCTGCATCCTCAAAATACCTGTGGTCAAAGTTAAAAGTCTACTGGAGTCAAACAGCAGCAGAGAGGGATGGAGAATATTGGGTTTGGGCCTCATTTGGCTGTTACACAAGGGGATTATACACAATGTTTGAGCAGTCTGGGAATTTCATAGTATTTTTTTCATCTGCTTTTTGCACTTACTGTTGTTTCGTAGTGGAATGTAAATTTGATAATAAACATGTATAACATGCCATTTTTCAGTATATTGGCATCTTGTATGGTTTGTTCCAGAAGTCATCTTCTATACTAGTGTTCTATAATAAACCTAAAATTAGGCCTTTTTTTGGCTAAAATGTAGTGATTGTTATACTGTACACAAGCTTAGTGAGTTGGTATGTGCACAAGTGGTGTCTGTAAAAGCTGAGAAATTGATGTAAAACTTGATCAGGCTGCGCTGGGCTGTGCTGCAGTCTGACTTGGCACAGTAAATGTGCGATCCTTAAACCCAGGACAGAATGCTTACAGAGTACCTTCTGCTGCACTTTGAAAAGCCTGTTACTTAAGAATGAAAAACGTCATAAATGAAGAATAGCTCATTAACTTTTATACAGAATATTTGAATGTGAGCCTCACTTTAAATGAATGTGTTCATTTTCTGGTACTTTGGGGGTTTAGTGTGTCTGTGTTGTTTTGAGTTTTTTTTTCTCTTTTTATTTTACAGCAGCTAATATGTTCCTCTAGCATTATACTGTTAGAAACAACACTGCTGTTTTTCCATCTCAGTAGCTGATGTTACGTCAGCCCTCTATTTGTGATTAAATGGGGGTAGAGATTGAAACTAAGCTACTTACCCTGAAGGGTACTCCCTTTGTGTAGGTCTCACTGTGAAGTTTCTTGGCACAGAGGTGCCAGGTTCTTGCCAGTCGTGTCTGTCTGGGGCTGTGCGTACCACCTTCAGCACAGCTCCTGCACTCACGTTTCAGCCTGTAAAGTTCTGATCATTTCTCCCAAAACACTGAGTTCCTTCAGTGGTACATAATGGGAACAACATTGTTTTCCAGTTAACAGGGTCTTACTTGAATTAGCCTAACAATTACTGACAGCGGTTCCTCTGTGTGCATGACATCTCAAAGAACTGAGCACCACCATTACCCTATGGAAAGTATCCTGTATTTATTTAGCTTTCTTATTTTTCTGACATTAGAAGAGGGAGAAGGGGTTGCACTCTTGTCAGACTGAAGTTGACTTTTCAGCAGAACTTTTCATATGCTGATGCTTACAAGTGGGACATTTTGAGGTGACATTCTCGTCCCGCAGTTCTCTGCAATCGTCATACCTATAAATGGTTAGGCAGGATTGAGCTGCAAGCTGGAACACCGGTATCTGGGTTGCAAGAGATGTTCACCAAGTTTCCTTTGCTAGCAAGTAACTAACTAACAGTTTCCTAATATTCATTATATTTATGCACAAGAGTACTTAACATATTTGTATTTGCATGTCCTTAGAACAAAGGCCTATGTTACCAGTGTAATTAACTGATGACATTACAGAAATGTGTCCCACAGTGGAGAAGCATAATGGCCATAGGCAGATAAACAGCACCAGAGGAACATTAGATAGTGGTAGAGTTGGGATTTCTGGCTACGTGCTCTATCTGCATCAAAGCTGTTCATGGTGCAGATGAAAAGAAAATTAATGTCAGGATACAAGTTCCTGTTGAACTTGAGAGATTTCAGCTGTCCTGAAACACCTGAGCCTGAGGAGTACAGCTGGCTGCCGCTTTGTCGGAGTGCACACGCTGTGTAAGAGTTTGTGGTGGGTTTTTTTTCCCACTTGTTCTCTAGCACTTCGGCTGTAGTAAGGGAAGAGAGTTGTAATCCCTTTGAAGCTACAGGAAAAGAGCTAGAACTAACGACAAAAAGCTCAGGCGTGCCTGAGGAAGGTGCAAGGAAGAGCTTCCTGGACAAAATAGGTTTATTAAGCCACCTAAGTCAATAGGCCTTTGGCAATTCTGAAAAGAAATTCTGGAGTGTTTCTGCACAGATGAGATCTAGAAGTACTTTGAGCTCCTTTCTTGTTTTCCTTTTAGTTGGTCACACTGCTAAAAGAAAGACTTTTGACAGTCTCCTAGGAGCAAGGGCCTTTAAACAGGATTTTATACAATGCAGAAGTGAGAAATAAGGCCTTTTGTGTGGGTTGGAGTTTCCACTTGAAGGCATCTGTAACTCTTGCAGTTGAGCTCTCAATGCCTAGGTTTGGATAACCCAAGATAACCTGTGCTTTTAGCAGAAATTTTCAAATAAATTGGAAAGAGAAAAGCTGCGTACTGGTTTTGACTGGGCTATTTAATTTTCTTCATAGTAGCTAATGTGGGTTTGTGCTGAAAACAGTGTTGATGATAAGGCAGGGATTTATTGTTGAGCAGTACTCACAGAGCCAAGGCCTTGTCTGCTTCTCAGACCACCCCACCAGCAAGTAGGCTGGGGTTGCACAAGAAGTTGGGAGGGGACACAGCCAGGACAGCTGACCCCAACTGACCAGAGGGATATTCCATACCATATGATGTCATACTCAGCATATAAAGCTGGGGAAGGTAGGCGGGGGATGTTTGGAGTGATGGTGTTTGTCTTCCCAAGTAACTGTTACACATGATGGAGCTTTGCTTGTGCGTGTGGCTTTTGCTTTACCTATTACACTGTCTATCGCAAGGCTGAGCTGCCTACTGAAGTCAAACCACAACCTGGTTCTGTTTTGTTTTTCTGGTGGCTCAACTAACCTCACAAATTCTCATGCATTTCAAGCTAACAAAACTCCTTCATAGTTAAAGGATTGCTAAATGCTGTTCATCCCATTAGGAAGGGAACACAGCCAAACTGAAGAGAAGTGCAGCACCGAGCTGTGTCCCCTTCATTGCTTTGTTATCAGAACCATTAGTGGTACAATAGGCAGATGAGAGCGCTTTAAATATCTATATTCATGTGTTTTCCTTACATATTGCTTTCACAGCTTGCTTCAAGAAGCTCACTAAAGTAAGTCATTAGCTTGCAAGAATATTTCCAGAAATTACTGGAGAGAGCAGCTGCTGAAGAAAACCAGGTATTGGCAAAACTTCGTGTAAAATTCTGTGTAATTGTGTTTATAGTTAAGATTTTTAGGTTGTCAAATTACCTGAGAATCTGTGTGTACAATCCTAACTCTGAAGTGAGAACAAGAGAGCACCAAGGGGAGGGAGGGACACAATGATGACAACATTCCAAGTCAGCATGAGCCAGAACAGCCTGCCTCTTTCATATAAGTAATTGGTCTGTGGAGATGCTGAGGTTCTTTGTGAATTGGCTGGATGGCAGTTGCTTTATATGAGGAGACTACTGGTAGAGACTGATAACTGGCAGATTTAATTCCTAACAGATGAAGAATTCCTAATCAGATTCATAACTCATTATATGAGGAAATTCCTAGTAAGACCTTGTTTGTGGGAAGCTGTAAATCTTGCTGAAAAATTCCCATTATTTTATACCATGAACTCCTGAAAAAAAACTAGTTCCTTGAGTGTAGCCAACTGTTTGTAGTTGCTCTTTTTCCTTTTGACTCCCAAGGAAAAAGTTGTCTATGTGAGCATGCTGTCAGTCAGACACCTCTGACTTCAGCATCTCTTGGCTCACTTAAATTCTGTCAACAACGCAGACCAAAGAAGATCCAACCTCCCCCGCTAAGGGAAAGGGAACTGTGAGAGTTCAGTACTTCTGCTCTGCCTGATCTGTGCCTGGAATGACAGCATGACAGGCAGGGTAGTCAGTGTAGCAGGGAAAGAAGGGAGCCCAGGATGTATGCACAGAACTGGAAGTTGCTGATGAACACAGGTGACTTATAAGAGGTAAATTGCAAAGAAGTACATGCGGAGAGAGAGGATCTAGGAAGAAAATCCATAGTAAAATGGGTTGCATTAATTATTTTACCCATGGAGTATTATGCTTGTTTGTTTGCTTATAGTTTCTATTCAGTATTTAAGAAAAATAAAACCATGTTTCTTTCACTTAGATCGCACATTTCTGGCCATGTCCAAGTAACAAACTTCTGTACATGAGCTGTCCTTGCTTTGGCACAACTCTCAATGGTTTCATGATGAATCCCTAAATGAGCATCAACAACTATCTCGGAAAATTACTCCTAGAATGTGGAAGCACAGATTTGCCCGTTTCTGTACCTGCTTCCTGTGTCTGGCACTTGTTAAGGTTCTAATCATTCTCACAGTCTATAATCTCTCTGCCCTTATCTTCACAAACACAAACTGGTACCAAAGAGAGAAGTGGTACTCAGCACAGGAGTCCAGGGAAGGAGGTAGGCTCTTAAAATAATTCCAGTGAAGATCTATCTGTTCAGTTAAATAATCACCTATATTGATACCATTACTAAGGCTGTAATAAGCTGTAATAAGGGTGTTAACAGAATGAACATCTCATTCAAAACAAAACAGAGAGATTAACAAAACTTCTACTCATAGCTTGTAAAACTGTTCTGTGTGCATACTCATGACAGGGACAATATAAAAATGTTTTTAAGGGGCTTATCTAGTGACTTACGTATCTAGTGATGACTTCTATTGTGCCTCGAAGATCAGCAAGGTAAGTGAACACAGGATAACTGGACATCTACAAACATGAAGCTGTACCTGAGCAATTGATTTTCACTGTTAAGACTACTCTGTCTAGAGGATACTCTGAAATGCAGGTCACAGCCATATCCTGATGAGGATGCTGGAGAACAAGTGCTTGACTTTTCCTTGAGGTGTACCAAGACACTAAAAATAAATTATTTTAAGTGGTGGGGAGAAGTAACAAAACACACTGGTGTGAGCCGATTATATCCTATAAAATTTGCACTGCCCCTCCCTTTATTTTGCAAAAGTTAGGCATAAAATACAGAAGTGTTCATAACAGTTATCTTTTAAAATTTGCATTGGAATGATACCTTACGAAAGCAAAAGCAATGTGGTACAGCTGATAAAAGACACCAAATATATTTTAGCTACGAAACCACAAATCAGAGACCAGCTCAGAGATGCTCTCAAGTATAAAGTGTCTAAAAATATTAGCACTAATTTCTTTAAGGCTTTTGTCTTCAGCTGTATTTTCAATAAAAACATTTGCTCTTATGGTAAGAACAGACAGTGAAAGTCTTGTTATATTTTACCAAATTCTTAGCTGATACCAGCCAATTCCAGGCTGCTGCAGCTCCCTCTGCCACACAGTACTCTCCCATTTAGTTGACAGGAAAGATGAGCTTTTTTCTCAATGTGAAACTGGGCTGTGGCATCTGTTTCTCTGTATTCTGCTTGCAACTCTTTCTGCTCACCTCTTGATTCACTGCTGTCAGGATGGTGAGAATATCTTCTCCTCTGCAAAAACACAAGTATGTTTTGTAATAGGGAGGCAGTTAACATCAGAATTACCACGTTCTCATGTATCTCGACCTACAGCAGTGCTAATGGCTCCTGCTTTAAACAGGCTTCACAGCAGCTAACTAAACTGCTTTGAACAATCTGCATGGTGTTGCCTCTGTCCTACATCACTGTTTTCACCCTGAACAACCACTCCCAGTGCGTATCATCTACCTCTGCATCCAAATCAAACTCCTGTCAATCAGAAGGCAAATACAGGTGTCGCCAAAAAGAAGCTTATGGAAACATAGTTACCGAGGACAGCTGTACTCCAAGTGCTGGCACAATGCCTGTATGTACCAGGTCCCCTGCCTTGGGCTTCTGTAGGAAACGTAATCTTGCAGGGTAGCCATGCCCAAGAGGAAGTCTGCCTCTGCGGGGATGCAGTCAAGCTGAAATCTTGCATCTGTTTCTACAGAAGAATCTTGTTCTCCAGCATCTGTTTCGATGGTCACGCCTTTCTGGCAAGCCTCACCTTGGCAGGCCTGCACAAAAAAAACTTTTGGTTTTCCGGCAAGGGAGTGGCAATTCTGTCCAGTGAAAGAAGTGGTCAGTTCCTGGATAGGTACTTCCTGCCCATCAACACCATATATAATGCCTTTTTTCCCATGAGACAGAATACAGCAAACAAAACAGTCTTTGTCCTTGTGGTCTTTGCACCGGTAGATGTTCACAGTCTCACGGATTTCCTCTGCGGTGAGGTCTCTATATTCTCTTATTATAAAATGAAGCTTCCTAAAGACTCTTGTCAGAGCCGCTGGAAAGTAAACAGAAGGGGAATTGGAGCTGTTTCATTATATGAAAGTTGGACTCTGCAATTACAGATTGCATTTCTAGAGATAAATGATTTTCTTTTTTTTTAAAGCCTGCTACACTACTATCCGGGTAGTTACATTCCTGCTCTGAAAATAATCTAGTAGTCTCAGCACTAATCATAACTCTACTGAGTTCCCTCTAGTATCGCCTCTGTCTGGAAAGTGTGCAGAACTATAGGAAAGCTGTATCTCTCCCACCCACTTTACAGCTCGTCCCTTCATCTCTGATAAGGTGTTGAGCAGTGCAGTTGCTTTACCCAAGAGAAGAGGGAACTACTCATTTGGGTCCTACCTGTGTCACAGGAAGAAAAACCTTGCACTCTGACTCTTGAATTAAGTTGGAGTTCAATTCAATCAGGAAAGGCCCACTGATGGATTTTTTTTATCTTTTGGCATAGATAGTGCAAATACACCCAATCTCACAGACCCTACAACTTGCAATGAGCTACGCTGCTGCTGCTGGACAGGCTGCTAAGATCAGGGCTGCTGAATAGCAAGGTCATGGCTTGCTTTTTTTAATAGAGCTGGATGTTAAACAACTAAAACCCAACTCTGGTTCAGCAGCAAATCTGTTTCTGATTCTGCATAATTTAGAAGTAGTATGCATAAGGCTGACACAAACCTAGCCCAGCTTGTAAAGCCCAAGCTGAGGTTGCTGCTTAAGGTTGCAGTAAACTCAGCAGAACAGCAAAATGTTAGTGAATTGTTCTGAGTCAGCCAGTAAAAGCTTGATGAGTTGATTAGTGTTTGTCAGCACAGAAAACAGAGCTGACTCAGCCATTACAAAAAAAGTATCCTAGAAAAGGAAGATTGAAATCCAGACCTTTAGTATAGAAAAAGGTTTCTATTTTTGAAGATATGCAAACTCATCTTTAATGTTTGCTGTACCTGCATCCACATCTGTCCCAGTCCGATCCTTCAAGTTTTTTTGTTCCAGCACTGCTTCCCTGGCTTTTGCAAAATTGTGATTATTCAAGATCAGGCACACTCCGCGGGGTCGGCTAGTCATTTTGTAAGCTTCAAGCTGTTGAAAAGAAATACTACCAGTGAAACTACTGCACTTTCCTCCAGGTGCTTCTCAGCCCTTGCTAGTGGCACAGCAGGGTAAAGAGCCAGCTGGCTTTCTCTCCAGGCAGCTCACTCTACACAGCTTTGCTCCCAGGACCTGGCAATACACTGCCCTGCCACCTCTGGGAGTCTGTGCACAGATGACAGAACCTCCCCACCCCCTGCCCCAGACCCACATCATCATGCTCAGCCTGCATGGGGTGCACCCACTTCCCCACGCCCAGCCACCTGCATATTTCCTGGTATAAGAAACTCAGCCCACCTTGCTGCCCTTGCAAATGTTTCTGAAGTTTTAACACTGCAGCAGCTACTGCCTGTGACTTAGCTTCAGAATAAAGGATGTTACAGAGTGGTGCATTTTTCTTTTTCTAGACAGTGCTTTTAACAGTTGGGCTTATAATAATGGTTCACCTCATGGAGGGATGATCTAAGACAAAATGATGATGTTTCTAAGAAACAAACTGACTTACCCGGGAAGGTTCATTCCAACTGTCAGGAGAATCAGCTGTCACAGATGATGGCCGCCATCTGGCATGGGCTGAATACAGACAAAAAGGTTTAAGTATAGAATGTAGCACTAGAGAAAGGAGAGAAGCTCTGTTCCTACTCTCCATCTCCACAAGTACCTCCCAAGGTAAAACTGCCCTCTGAAAATAGTGAATTGTGGTTGAATGGCTGTTCCAGTTAGCCGTAAACCACTAGATAATCAATTAAAAGAGAGTAAAATCTATTATGATCAGTTAGTAACTGGATACTTGATCGGTTTTTAGAGAGGCACCTGTGTAAAGAAGTGAGATGCAAGTGGTGTAGAGAGTCCAAAAGCTGAAGAGTGAAAAGTCTAAGCATTAATTTTTTGAGAGTTTCAATTACCTTCAGGGCCTCCTGTCCTACCCCTGTGTTCCTCCGTGACGACCATCTCTTCTTCACCTGAAAAGCATTCATTATTAGTCCTCTATGATACCTACGTGTCACTTCTTCAAGAATAACTATAGGAAAGAGACCGTTTTGTTTTGTTTTACCAAATAGGTTTAATTCATACTCTTCAATTCTCTTCAACAGGACGAGGTTAATTTCTGCACAGAGACTCTTCAGGATATTTAGGTTGTCTTCTCCCAAAATCCCCTTCTTCTCCATCTCAGTGAAAACGTCGAGCATTGTCTGGGTAATCAGAAAGTAGCTTGCTCTTAGGGCACATTCATGCTGCCACTGGGAGGGAAGTTGCAGCATGTGCATGTGCACCTAAGCTTTAGTGTACTGACAGCATATGCGACCCACAGAGTCAGTCCAGCTGACCAGTAGCTCAATTGAGACCTCAGCTGAGTGAATTAAACCTAGTTCAACAAAACCTGCAAGTACTGTAAGTACTAACATCTCCTCAAAATATACTCATTTCCCTTCTGCAGTTCAGAGATGCTGAGATTTAATACGATCTAATCCAGGACATCTAATGGTGATCATACAGAAATATATAATGTCATTTTTAATGACTGCTTTCATTCATTTGACTTCCAGTTGCTATTTTGTGCACTTAACTGAAACACAAGAATCACTGTAGTGACCATCTTAAGCAATGGC
The DNA here is from genome assembly GCF_011004875.1 of Balearica regulorum gibbericeps. Taxonomy (NCBI): domain Eukaryota; kingdom Metazoa; phylum Chordata; class Aves; order Gruiformes; family Gruidae; genus Balearica; species Balearica regulorum. Next base: position 13,235,022 of record NC_046189.1, on the reverse strand, counting down.
GAAAATGGGTATAACCATGCAAGTATGGTATAGAGATTGCTTTGAAGCAAAAGGTGACCCAAGGTACAGGAGCTCTTGCCAAACAGTGAGTGGCAGAGCACAGTGGTCACCCCAAGGATTTACTAGAACAGCTGTCACTAGATGGTCACTGTCTCTCCTCTAAGAAAAGCGGGAAAATGCTACAAGAGTTTTCATTAGACACAACAAAGTTCCCAGCAGTAAGAACTGCAGGCTGACATAGTGTAAGAGCAGCTGGAGCTCCGGCACAGCTATTTGTAAAGTCCCACTCTTGGGCCTTAGCCTTGGTAAGGATCTGCTGCTTAGATCCCTATTTTCTGAGTTTGGAAATAAACGGAACAAAAGTACAAAGTAATAGCCACAGTGGGTTATTTTCTGTGTTTGATAATGGTTTAGAAAGCAGTCAAAAGAAAATCACTTGGGCAAGTTGAGTCAATGTGCTCATCAGTCTTCCACTGATCAAAGCCACTGAGTCCCCTAAGCCCCATAAGGTGCTTGGACATGAAGGTGTCTGTGCCTGGTGCAGGGCTGGCCCATGTGCTCTGGGCTGTGACACTGCTGCAAAAGCTACACATAACGCTAGCACAGACAAGTCCCACACGCACCGGAGTGCTTGTAATCCCTTTCCAGCTACATCCTTTTTCTTATGGTGTTTTCACTATACAAAGAGTGACACTGTAGGAAGAGTGACACTCAGTCCCCTCAGAGCAACCCATATGTCTCTTTGGATTATAATAATAATTTTTTAAAAAAAGCATTAAGGAAATTCTTACAGTCTTAGGGTTTAGCTTGCATTTTGGTAATTCTGTCCCCAAAAGAAACTTGAAAGACTTCAGCTCATCTTCACTGATATCTTCTGACAGCTGAAAGAGCAGGTATCTAGAAGAGGAGAACACTGTTCCATCATGTTCCCAAGCATGTCCCGTAGTACAATTTAACACCGTATTGCTGAACTACCCCCTTCGCACCCCGCCCCTGGCCCAAGCACATATTCCTCTTTTTTTCCTTTTTAACTGGGGGGTACATTAGTCCCAGGACAGCCTGAAGTAAAATAATTTTCAGCTGCAATTAGAAAGGTCTCAGTTTTCGTAAAATCAAAACCACGCTGAAACTTTCTGGAGTTGAGAACAAAATACACAGTCACTTATCACATGCAGCACCCGAGCTGAGAGGCCTTCGGGGGCTGTTCAGTATTTCAGAAAGGCACGGCTTAGTTTCCTCCCCTTAACTGGACAAAAATTTCAACTTTCCGTATGGGCTGTACCTGCTTTCCCTTGGAAGACGCTTGTGTGCTTCCAAACCTTAGCGTGGTGTTCAAATCATCGGTAAAAGCTTACATCGACCACATGAGAAGGGCAGCCGATCTCAGAGAGCAAGCTCCTGGGTGAGGCTCAGCCCGGCGGCCGGCGGTGTGCGGGCCTTCCCCCGGGGGCACCCGCCGCCGGTCACTCACCTGTAGGCCGACACCCGTGCCCTGCCTGGGATCTGAAGCTCTCTCTCCATCTCCTCTCGGCTGGAACCCAGCTGGGCTTCCAGAAGGTCGATCCGACTGATCCGATAAAGCAGCTCCTTCAGGAAGTACAGGTCCCCCGCCTCGATCATGCCTTTCTCCTGCAGCACTTCGAAGAAGTCCTGTGCCTTCTGGATGGCTTCCAGCTTCCTCATGGGGATGTGCTCCAGGCTGAGGAACTTCAGAGCCTCCAGCTCGGCCCTGCCCAGCTCCTCGCTGATCGCTAGCAGCCGCTGCCTGGGGAACTCCATCGCCCGCGGCGGTACCAGTCCTGGGCAAGGGCGGAGGGCGCTTTCCCGCCGCGCTTCCGTCCGCCGCCGGGCTGGGGCGGGCAGAAGGCGGCGCCTGGGCCCCTGGGAGCTGTAGTTCCTTCTGGATTTCTAATTTAAACAAACCCAGACCCTCCACAAATTAGCTTAAAAACTGCGCGTCTGCCAGAGAAGACTTTTCTCAGACACATTTTAGGCCCCCTCCATTCACGTTTATGAAGCACTGACTATTCTTGAGTCCATTCTGGAGTAAACTGAACCTACCTGTGCAGGTCTAAAGGTCTCCCTCTGCAAGGGCTGTTCCTGCAATCACCTCTTTCTAGTTCAAAGGCACTCACAATGCATCGCCATTTTAATAGAAACAGAAAGAAGATCATAACACCACTGACTCGACTTCCTCCTTGCGAGCCTTTTGGGGCTGCTGGCAGGCAGTGCAGCACGCTCAGTGCAGGTGTTCGGCCCTGTCCCCTAACAGCCACCAGCCACGGAACCAGACCCCTTCCCACCCCTCCCGGATTTGCTGAAGACCCTTCCAGAGACAGGAGCAGGCTTGCAGGAGCACTGTGCGATGGCGTAGGATCCTGGGATAGTGCACTGCCTCTGATACACCTAGTACAGCACTCTCTGTAGATGGTATTTCACAACAACAGGAGGAAGGAGGGAAGAGATTTTACCAGTTGGCATTTTCATCCTTCTGAAAACTAACATTAACATCTTAGTGCTCACCTTGAGCAGGAGAGCCACCCTCAGAGCATCCAAAGTCTCCACATAAACAGTGTTCCTGCTAGGCACTGACTTAAAACCAGAGTCCCTTCCTCCCAAAAAACCAGGAAAAAACAGTTTGACACTGTATTAAGCAGAAATCTTTACATCGTTAACATAAAAATGGCTTATCAATGTTCAAAACACTACACAAGATATTTGATTACTGCATATGTGGCAACTTGGGTCAAAGGTGGAAGTAATCTGAATATGGCAAGACACGTTTTAACAGCCTATGATCCACCATGCCCTCAAGTCACGTTAAAACAAACTCTTCCTAGTAAATAGAGTGAGGGAGGTATGGATCCTTCTCTTTGCACTGATATGCCTGGACAAATCAGGCCTAAACACAAAGTGGCTACACAAATATAAAACTAATGTAAAAGACCTAGGCCAAGCTCAGAAGACATATCCAGAATAACGTTCCACCTGGCTAGAAATGTATTACAGTTGGCACCCACAAGAGCCAGCAACGTTCGGAGCCTGGGGAATTCCTGTGGCTGTCAATAACAGAACAGATGCAGTGACAAGCAAAGGCACAATTACACAAAGGACATGCTGAAATGAGTATCTGGGAATTCCCAAAGATCTCAACTATATTTATTAGCGCTTTGCATAGAAGTCATTGCAGATTAAACATGCCATTCTCTATTCGTAATTTGACACACCTCTAGCTGAAAAGAGGCAGATCTGAGTATTTTCAGAGAATGTGCCCACATTAGCTAGGGGTCAGAATAAAAAGGGTAATGAGCAAGGGCTGAACACCCAACTCCCGAGAAAAATCTACCTCTGGACTCCATGCTGCATAGTTTAATCTCCTAAATGGTGTGTATTTTGTTTCCACTTCTACCTGGGCTTCAAGATTTCCTGCAGGAGATCTTGCAGATCACAGACATAGCCGACAGTTCAACTAATCAAAACTCTGCAGTACCTGAATTTTGCACCACTTTGAGAACTCTGAGTGAACCCTTATATAGGTGGTGGGAAAACACATACTTAGAGCAGCCCATGCCATGGGACACGCTGGCAGCAATCTGAACACAGGCAGGCTCCTCGCATGTACCACTAAACCCATCTCAAGAGCAGCACATGAACAAATCACCCTAAAACCATTATGTGGAGACAATGACAAACCTCCCACAGAAGGTGGGCATAAACAGCTCTCTGGGAAACTGATGTTAAACTGAACGAATAGGTAGCAAGATGCAAATGACTGGGCAGGGATTCATGCCACTGAGTAACAGTATTTCTGCCTCAGGTAATAGTCCTCCCCAACTCTTCTAAGCATTCCTCCCCAACTCTTCTAAGCATTCCCCTTTTCAAACAGCATTACTCTGATGTTGCCTGCTTTCAGCTTAAGCCTGCAGGACTTCAACTCACCAACTTTGCTTTCCTACCAACGTTCTGACTGCACTTTCTGGTGGTAGCAGTTCTGCTGGCTGAAAACAAAACACAGAATTGAGTGCCAGGATTGTTTTGCTATAGCATTTGGCCTCCCAGCCAGGAGTCAAAGAAAAGGGAAGACAGGCAAAGTAACTATAGCTGAGGGTACTCAGAGAGGAAAGGTGATTGCCCCTCACCATTCTCCAAGTTGTGCTACAGAGGAAAGGCAGAGTCAGAAAATTGCAGATTCAAATTCCTTCTTACTTCTCAGTCCTGTGGGAGGGCCGCAAATGCATGCAAGAACATATCAGCCACCCTGCCGCAGGTGTGTATGAGCATACTTTGCTCAGAGCCATTGAACTGAAAGTGTTTTCTCCTTCCTTGATCACTCCATATATCATGACATATAAATTCACAGTACAGCTACTTCCTGCAGTCCTTTAGAGGATTTTGACTGGGTTTTCTCTCTCTTCAGGTAGGTCTTCATCAGCAGGCAATAATGTTAGCTATGGAGGTGGCCCGATTTTAACAGGCAGAACAAAATACCATGCTCACTGAATGACAGGGTGTGACTGACCAGCACACTCCACCCAGTAGAGGACAGCTCAGAGGAGAAGGGCAAGAAACCAATGATCTCAGGGAAGAATATATCACAAAGAAAGCTCAATTTACCTCAACATCAAAGGAGACTGGAGTGTAACCTTAGTTTTAGAGAAGACAGCTGCCCCTGTGAATCATCAGGTTCCCCAAGACAATTAACAAATAATAATGTCTTCCTGGGGTGTGAATACATGGCTCAGCCCAACATAAAAGTATAAAAAAGTGGACAACTGATAAAACATTTAAACTTTGAAAAGAGCAATGGGCTTCAGCTGACTTCAACCCCCATGTTCCATCATGACTAGGGATGCCCAATGTCATGGTGGTGAGAGAGGTAATGAGAATCATGTTTGTATTGTGATTCAACTGTATATTGCAATTGCTAAATTATGCTTGTAATTTCAGTATGCTGCTGTATCACTCTACTAAATCAAAATACCACGTAGCACCAAATATACCAAATAAGTAAATTTGATATCCAATTTCTCAGCATGTGGAATATCTGAAAGACCTTAGTCTGAGAGTATTGAACTCTGACACAGAGAAATAGGAAAAACCAGAAATGCTGTAGATTCACAACTTCACTACTGGAGCAGCTGCCACCTTCCAGCAAGTTTCTCCCTGAGGAAGCAGTTATTTTGTTTAAGCTATATTTCCTTATCATAAAACAACATTCACAAACCTAATTACTAACTTCATATCAGGGTCTCATTTATGAAAACATTATAAAAATGTAAATAAATTGTTGCCACACTTCCTAAATGGTTAACCAAATGACAGCCACACAACTGTATCACACCTGCTAACACCTTCTGGTAACTTTTGCCACAAACGGCGCTCTCATTTACCTAGGGCTTGTAATGTCTACTTCTTATTTATGAAACCTGTGTGAACAAAGCTGCGATTCCAAGAATGGGCACTCTCCCTTTTACTTGGAAGGTGAAAAAGGGTAAGGGGAGCAAAATGCAACTGCCAACACATCATGTGGAATTAGAAAAAAAAAAAGTTTCGCTTCAAGAATACAAGCAGGATTGAATAAAGAACCCCTGCTTTATGATTAGACATGGATTTCCAGAAACTACAAACTGAAAAAAGCAGTTTAAAAAGTGTCTCAAGTCCATCCTTTATCTTGTTATAAACTCAAAAGGAAAGTAGCTGGTAGAATGCCATACAGCCCCCACACACTACCTACACATTGCTGAGGATGCAAGGTAAGAAGAGCCTCACTGGCATCAGCTGCCATTATCATGAAAGTCCTGAACTTCTTTCCTACCATCTCTCCAGCTGCTAATGAAGGGATGGATATCAATATGCTACCCCTCAGGGTGGCTGCCGCTGAGTGCTTCAACGAGAGCAAAATAACCTTCTGCTTAAGTAAAAGTGTTCATCATGCTGACTGTCCCTCAGTCAGCTCATCCAAAAGAAAACACACCACAAACAAAGGTGATGTGAAAGCCAAGAGTATTTATTACAAGAGAAACAAAAGTCCACAGGAGGTAGAGTCAGTTGCCAGGAGGAGAAGGCATCTCAGAGTAGTGGATCTAATGGAGTGGGACCTTCTTTCCAGCCGTTGACAGCCATTCAAAACAGACTGTCCCCTAAGAGCTCTGAGACAGAAACACGATTAGAACCCTTACTGTTAAAAAGCTAAACAGTAGTGCTGTTTAGCCAAGTAAATTACTAACATGAAGCAAACCAAATACTTGGAGGAAAAGAACCAAACTTGTATTATCATAATAATAATCTTTTTTTTTTTTGGTCCTTCTGGACAGGGATATTATTTTCCATGAAAAATTATACAGCTTCCAGAGACAGCCAATGATTCACCTCTGGGTAAATCAGTTACAATCTTACACGTGCTCCCTGGAAAAGGAGCTAGCATTCTGAATCTATCTGTTCTTTTCTTCAGATTTCAGGGACTTAAAACAACTCAGACAGATATGGGACTTCCATTGGCATTTCCAGTAACTCTTAAAAATCATACTACTTGGAAGTGCTTCCTCACTTGAAACCCAGACTGAACAGACTCCACTGCTTCTGCAGGATGGACAGCCAGATCTGTACTCCTCCGCAGCCTTACCAGACTGCTACAGATTCAGGTGCCAGGAGACTGATTAAACATGGGAATTCGAAAATTTAGGTCCCATGGCCCCTTGAAGGACTGGGGCTAACTACACAGATCCAGGTAATTTCTCCTGCAAATTCTCTTCCCTGTGGAAGCCCATTCCAGATGTGATTCCTGAGTGTATTCTTATTTTTCTACTTTTCAATTGATGGACTTTGTGGAATTTGGAAGATCAATTGTTTCCGTAGGGTTGATGTTATCTTTGGCATCTGCTTCCATCCATTTAATACTCTTCCTCCCACTTCCTTGTTCACTTCTGTCAGGATGGTTATGAGATCCTTGCGGCTTGAACAAAAATGAAGAAAAGTTACATTGAAATACATGGTACTTGCACAGCTAGGCCAAGAAGCTGATCTGTTTGCTCCAATAAAGTGGTATCTCAGGGAAGACTAGTATCTTCCCCTCACCCTGCCTGTCACTGAAATTGCACACTCCACTGTGTAACCACAGAATTCAGTGTTTGGGGGAGTAAAAGGAACCTACATGTAGCATTGCTTTTCCAGCAAAAGCAGTCCTCCACTTTGGTTATAGTCAGAAGAGCACACGAAGATGAAACAGAACCAAACTTATGCGTTCTCCAAGCCCTCCTCTGGACACCATGAGAAAGTGGTGTCTGAAGAGAAATTCTGTTTTCTTAATCAAGTTCATGATGGGGATGGGAAGGGGGCAACAATGAAAATGATGACTAAAGGACACTGATTTTATTTTTTTTTTGTCTGTGTAATCACTCAACAAATTTGCCTCTCAACAGGTGTCACTGGAAGGAAAAATCATTTATCAGTCAAAAATGTTAAAAAACGTGCACACACACACACACACTTGTTTTTAAGTAACGTTGCAGCATTACAACCCTGGTTTTGTCACAGGCAAACTAGGGGAAGTCACTTGTACTTTGGTTCATCTGTAGAAGGACTACAATGCCCAATTCCAGAATAATTATTGTTCTGCACTGTCCTGCAGGTGACAAGCATCATATAGCACAAATGCAAAACACTCATGTTTCAGCTTAAGTACGTATGTCTGCAATACCCCAAATGTACATGGATTAAAAATTACACTTACAGTGGGCAAAGCAACTTCATCTTGTCACAGAGGCATTGAACATAAACACTGCCAGTCTCTGTACAGCGGTAGCACTCATAGTCTTCCACTGTAGCCATGCCAACCAGAATATCAGCCTGATCAGGAATGGAAGTCAGAGGGGTAGCATCCTTCTCAAGATGGCCAGAAGAGTCTTCTTTTACTGTGACACCTGGATGACCTACAGAGCCTTGGCAAGCCTGGATGAAAAACAGCTTGGGTTTGCCAGCAAGAGAAGGACAATTAGATCCACTGAAGCAGGAGAGTAAGTCCTTAATATTTACAAACTTATGATCAACGCCTTTTATTTTGTCTTTCTCACCATGGGAAAAAATGAAGCAAACAAAACAGTCCATGTTACTATGATCTTTTTTGCTGTATTCTTTAATTTTTGCATACATTTGCTTTGCTTCTAGATCCATGTGCTCAACTGTCTCAAACTGAAGCCACTTAAAGACCCTTTCCACAGCCTCTGGGAAAAAAAAGTGAGAAGGCACTTGTTAAACATAAATAGTGACAAGAAGATGCTGACACACCAGGTCTGTGTGGTAGAACAGATATTAACAGAAGTGTTCAGATCCCACCAATAAATTCACCTGACTGACAGCCTGCCAAATCTAATTAGAAAAACCCAAATGCCTAATTTTGTTTTTTTAAATGCAACTGGGTTAAGCTATCTAAAACAAAAACAGGTTTCAGATTATCTGATTAATCAGTACAAACTAGTGAAGCTTACTGTGTCAAAGCAAGCTTTAACTGTGCATTGCATAGTAATCTCAGATGCTTAAGAACAACACTTAAAGAGTGTTGTTAAGTTAAAGAGGAGGTACCTCTTTAGAATGACAAATTCTGCCACTCTTAAATAAAGTGGGTCCCTCATTCTGTGAGAACGATCAAATGCAACAAAAAGGAAGGCAGGGTAACCTGCTAACAAATGCTATACAGACTTCTCAGCAAATGCTGACTTAATTGTTGTGGGGCAGTGAGAAAGTAGCTGGGAAGCAAGCAGCCTGTAGACAGGCTGGATGGAGTTAAAATATCGGTGATTTGTGCTTTCATGAAACAGATTTTACTTTTTTAAGATAAACTCTTGTTTATCTTAAAAGTGACTCTTGGAGGAAGACAGGCTTTAAGGAAAATTATAAAGCAGTAGCATTTATTTGAGCATTAAATAGAATTTAAGGACTTCAAAATATTACTCCATGATAGCTTAGAATTAAAACCAATCAGTAAGTGAAAAGGTGGAATAGTAATCCCTCCTTCACTATTTGGTACATATGACCAATTAAGACAATGCTTTTTACCTAGAACAGAAAGTGGTTCCTTCTTTAAGCCATCAGCTAAACTTTTGCAAGTGGCATATTTCCAATATGCCTGTCATTCCAGTTACTCCAGAGGCAAGGAACTCAGTGGACATGATTCTTCTTCACAGGAAAGACTAGATAATTCTTTCAGAGAATTATCAGAGAAAAAAACAAACCAGTAATTGGATTTAAAAAGTACTTACCTTTGTCTTTCACTGTTCCTTCTCTGGCTTCATACGGATTTTTAAAAATGTAGTTGTTAAGAATCACACAGTAACCATGGGGGATATTTTTCATCTTATATGATTCCACAAGCTGTAGGAACAAAGAGAGCAGATAAGAAAGCAGTGCAAAGCATCCAAAAGAGAAATATGCCATACTCAGATTATTGGTCCTTCATGTCCAAGCACAAAAAAATCACGAGGGCCAAGATACAAGAAAGGAAAAGCCTAACAATACAAGCTAGCTACATGGGACAGGGATCTGCTTTGTCTCCCTGAATCCGTTCTCCTCTTTCTCTGTGGTTAGGATATGATTTTGGCATGGGAGAAAGTGAGTATCCAGAAACACAAATTTACATACACAGAGGGAAAGTTCCTGCACCCTATCATTCCCCCAAGCGCCCTTGTGGGTTTCTAGTGAGGTAGCAGACTGTGTTGTTCCCTTCCCATCTGTCCAGGAGTACCCTGGACAGAACTTTAATGTCTCAGTCTCCGTAATCATTAAGATTGGTTTTCTTCACACAACCACTATTCCTTCATTTCTCACCTAAAAGGTTGCTGACAGCAGGTACTCACAAAGGAACAAGGCTTTGTCTTGTTTTGGAATTAAGAATTGTTCGAAGGCCTACTTATAAAGCCAGAACCCCTCCCTTTCAGCTCTTCCACCTGCTTAGTCTTAAGAATTTATGCTCCCCTTTCCCAGGAGTTGGATAAATACTTTAAAGGTAATCTTGAGGTATTTCTCACCAGGTGTGGTGTCTCACCCTCTGCTCCTGGATGCACAGACATGGACATTGGATAGTGGAGTTTTTCCTTAGAATCACTTTCTAAGACGGAGAAGATAAACAGAACATTTTAAGACTAAAAAGATAATTCTTCCACTGTGCGTATTTCAACACTGAAAAAACCAGTGCAAGGAGTGAGGTGGATGGTGGTTTCCAAATCACTGAGACACCATCATTTTGTACAGCTGTGCCAAGCAAGGTTCCAGTTTCACAGACTGCTAGTTACTGAAGCTGTGCAGCAGAGCTGTGCTCGATTTCTTCCCTGCTCTTTTACTGGTAGCAAGATCCAGATAATAAAAGGCTGAATGTGAGTAGTCGCTCCAGGCAAGCCGTTCACTAGCATCTCCACTATGGGATACATAAGAGAAAGAGGAGACCCATTTTTGTACAGTGGTACACTACAGCTAGTTCATTTGTTTCTGAGGCCATTGCCTTTTCTCCAGAGAACTTTACTGTTTGGGCAGACACACCAAGGATGCAGAATACCAGCATAATGGAAGATCTCCTCAAAGCAACAAAACACTTCTTTGAATAGAACTGCCTGAAATAAGTGGAGAAATCAGCAAACCCGTGACTCCACCCAAGGAAATAAATCACAGTACCTCTTTTACAGGTTACGCAGATGCGTTTAAATGGAATTTAATTGTCAGGGCAACAAGATCTATAAGACAGGCTCTTTTTCTGCTTACCGGGGGGGGACAAAATATTAACAATACTGCTAAAAAGCCATTCCCCAACACAAGGCTTGCTTGCTTACACTAGCCAACCCTGGCAATTTTTTTCTGCTCTTTTAGAGACACAAGCACAGGTCAGCAGCACAAAGACACGCTGGAGAAACTATCTGGTATCTCTGCAGGGAACTGCATGGCCTGTACAGATGTGTCTAAGGAAACACACATCCCAAGTTATCCAAAAGGAGGTTCTGGGGAAAAATTTAATAGGTCTTGGTTGTTGTTGGTTGACACATCCTGTTTCCCAAAGAGTAAGGCCCAGCTGTGGTGTCACAAGTCACCATCTCAACCGCAACAGCCCAGATATACTGAAGTCCTTGAAATTTCACATCTAGTACAGAAAGCTAATGGTTACACTTTAGCCAAGTAATCGGTCTCCAGAGACTTTTCCTTTGACTACAAGCAAACAGCCTGGCTAACAGAAAATAATGCTGACAACCTCTCAATACAAGTTTCCCCAAGGCAACTGTCACCTCCAGTCTCTTTCGGTGACTAAAAAGCTATCCTGATCCAAAACCAGCAGTGCACTGTTTCCTGAAGAGAAAAATTGCATTTAAGGCAAAGAGGAGGGAGAAGCAAATAATTTACAAGGCACAAAACATAGTTCAAGGAGAGATTCAAGAAGGTATGATGGAATAACGAAGTAGCAGAAAACTTCAGAAACCACAGGTATCACGAACTGCTCTGTCTATCCTAGAATACTGTAAAGTGTCTCTCTCACCTCTGGAATCCTACACATAAAAATCACAAAAAAAACCCAGCTCTACTCTTAAACAGCAGATTAAATAATTTACCTTTTTTTTTTTCTTCATAGGTATCAATTTTTTTCTTTACGTCAGCTCTAAATCCCTTTAATATATATTTCAGCATTGCCAGGTCATCTTCTTTAATTAGCCCATTTCTTTCCATTTCCAGTAAGACCTTCAACATCGACTGGTAAAACAAAACCACATAACCCAAATGCATACAGTAACCTTCAATAACTGCAGTATCAGGCACTTCTGGACAAAGCAGGAGACAACATCCTCATTCCCAGAGACTGACCAGCTAAAGACCAATTTCTTTTCCTCCAAACCTCATTAAAACAAGCATCAGGATGCAATGCAGCTGAAAAAAACCACATCAGTTAGATTAAGGCATATCATTAGAAATTGCCTATGGCTAGGTTATCCTGCTTTGTTTCAGCAGTGCAAAGCACTGATGTGGATAACAACATGGCATCCTGTTGTGCCTCTGTGTTCAGATGAAGTGCTGTTAAGTCATTTAGCTGAGGCATTTTGCATTTTCTATTACTGAAAAGGTGTTCAGGACTAATTTTGGTAGAGGTACCACAATACAAATAGGACTTTTAAGGAACCTTCTTAATACTACTAAGCATTTTTATAACACTATTCACTATTTACAATACAAGTATTAAACTAGCTCATCAAACCTCTTCATACTTTTGTGGAGGAGTTAACAAATTGCTATTAGCCCAAATTACAATAAAGAAGAAAACGTACCCAACGACACACAAGAATTTGTGGTTGAACTCACATTAGAACTTGATTTCCTGTCTCTTAAAAATTGTTTTTCTTCCAGCAAACATCACTCTTCCTAGATACCACATATATACAAAAGTCTTATAAATGCCAAGCAAAGATGAAAGGAAGAGCATGATGGATTTTGCAAGAAGAAAACATTAGGGAGACAGATGGTGGAGGAAAAATAGGAATAGGAGAGCAAAAAAGGCCAGAGAAGAGATACAATGAGAAAAAAAAAGAGTCCATTCTTTCACACAGCAACTATCAGCTATTATCATAATTCTTTTAACAGATTTTAGTGAGAGCAGACTGCTTTCTCCTTCCTCCCTTCTTACAAGAACTAGCAGACTCTGAACTAGCCTTGCTAAAAACTTATCAAGATCACTTGCATACAGCATTATCCTGAAGCTTGTTCTTTGGTATTCGTTTTTTGGAGCAGGAACTTCACGCTCTTGACATCTTCTGGAGTCAAGTCCTCTGCAATTCCATATAACAGTTGCCTGGCAATAAAGAATAGAGAAAGACTGATTAAGAAAGTTATGAGAAGTAAACATTACAAATTTGAACTGCAAAACGTAAAACTCACAACGGCAGCAGTCATGCTGTAATAAATACAATTATGCTGGGATATTCATAAGACAACAGTGCAGACGGAAAACAAGACAGTACACAACAGAACAGTTGTACATTTTGCGTGCAAAGGTTTACCACTTCTATGCTTACCTGTAGGCTGACACCCATGCCCTGCCTGGGATCTGAAGCTCTCTCTCCATCTCCTCTCGGCTGGAGCCCAGCTGGGCTTCCAAGAGGTCGATCCGACTGATCCGATAAAGCAGCTCCTTCAGGAAGGACAGGTTCCCTGCCTCGACCATGCCTTTCTCCTGCAGCACTTCGAAGAATGCCTTGGGCTCCTGGATGGCTTCCAGCTTCCTCATGGGAATGTGCTCCAGGCTGAGGAACTTCAGAGCTGCCAGTTCATCTGCGACCAAAGCCTCAGAAATGTCAAAAAGGAGTTTGTGGAAGTCTGTACTCATTTCACATCAAGATTTGGATCTAAACACAAACAGAAGTTGATTTCATTTGTCAGTAGTGCAACAACATGATTCATAAAAAAGTATGACATCGTGTAGAATAGCCCCAAATAAATACATGCAATCAAAAGCACTTCAGTAGAGAGAGGCTGTCTTGCAATTGTAGCTTTGATACTTAACTCTTTCGGTTCTCTCGAGTTAACGAGGAATATAAAAAACTCCATGCTAAGTGAAATTGACAGAGAAAGTCACGAATCGTTCTTGTTTCCTATGGTGTGTCTAGACTGCAGGAAGTACCGATGTACAGGACGTACAGTCCTGGCAGGATGCTGCTGTTTCGCTTTTGTTTTGTTGAGGTTTTTTTTTTTTAGGTTTGATCCCATTTGGAAGCAATAGCCACTTGCAAGTCTGAAATACAGACTATGTAGTAAATGAGACTGCCAGGTTTTACACCATAACAAAGATAAAGGTTTTTCACCATACCAAAGAGAAGAATCCACATGAGAATAACTCTTGTAAGCTATCTGGCTTCTTTCTTTATACACTGCTTCTGATCCTGGTCAGCATAGCCAAAGCACCTCTTCCTGTTTTGGATTATCTGGATCAGGTAAAACTCAGTTCTCAATCAGTGTGTAATATTCAAATCAAATACAGATCATGTCAACTCTTTTAAAAAGGCCAGGAGAATTCTTGTCAAACTAGTTGTGTTTCACAGAGCATCAAATACCACCTCTTTTCTACACCACTTCCCCATCCAGCTTCAGAAACATTTAATCTTGGCTTACGAATCCGACTTTTCATCACAAGTTAGAAAATACCAAGTGCAAGCCCTCCAATTATCTCACCCTGACAGAAGAACTGCCTCCACTGCCTCTCTGGTAAGAGAGCCATTTGCCACTTTATTCTCTCTGCCTAGATCTAAAACACCGAGGAATCTCTGAAGAGAAACTCTACAGAAAATTGATTCAGTAGAGATATCTTGTCCCATTGAACTCACTGGGAGACATAAAAGTTGACAACAGCAAATCAGAACTTCCTACTTCTACACTACTAGAATATTAGGCAATCCATTTTAATGTTACTGCAAATTTTTCAATACCAGAGCTTAATAACTCCAAGGTAGCCAAATGATTAACTGAATCAGTACTACTGTAAATATTTAAAAAAAAAAAATAAAATAGCAGACAATTGTACTCCCCTCTCCTCAAGGACCACTCTATAGCAAAGCAGCTTTTTGAGGCATACCTCAGTCAGCATTCTGTTAGTTTAGCAAGAGTGAACATACAGCTGAATCTTAAACCTTTGTCTATCAAAAAACCTGATAAAACAGCAAAACATGTGTTGTGATACAGCATGTACGATTCATGCTCTGCCCCCAAATACTGTTTTCTTTAAACCCATTCAAACTGAACTTTTAAACAGACTAGAATCCATACCATTCAGCCCATATTACCACAAAACCACTAGTATCTGAACATGAATCATATATGCTAACCTCATGATTCAATGATCTCAGATCTATATTATTTTTATACCCACACGAGAAAAAAAATATTTTCTTGGTAGCTAGTTATGAAGTTATCTTCTTTCTCACATAAATCATGCCTTTTGTTTAAGATACAAGGCATGTGCTTATAAAAGTAAATCTTTCTGGTAAAGGAAATCTTCATTTTATTTCTCAAAGGCTCTAAGTTTCAAACCTACAAAATTACTACAATTAGAACAGATGTGCCACCTACAGACTGTATTTAAACCTGCCTGTAAATTCAGGGAGCACGCTAAAACAATGTTTAAGTGTTCTCTCTTTTTCTTCCACTTTACTAAATTAAAGACACAACTGATACAACAAGCAAACTGTAATACTACTACTACTACTACTGATACTACTACTATTTTTTTTTTTTTTACATCAGGAAGAAGGACAGGCTGGAGGACTGCTGGAACAACTCTTAAAAAAGTGAGACAGCCATAGTCTCTAAAGTTCCAGGGAAAAGTACTGCCTTTTGTACTATGGTCTATATTATCACATGACTTACAGTAAGTACATTATAACAAAGTAATGTTGCAGCAGTGCCCTATCCTACCTATCATGGTTCCAGTTTCAGGAAATTAATTATTACAGTGCTTGTAAGAAAAATTGGTAAACAAGCCACATAAGTAACCAGGTTTGGCTTTTATTTTAAGGGGACACACTAAGCAGCATAGTCAGGACTTTCTAGCATATGGCACAGCTCAGTATATTTGCTCCCATACATAAATCCTAATTAAAAGACAGTGAGGGAAGGGTGAATCAATTATAGGGTGTTCCCATACAAAAATATATCAGCCTCACTGTCCTGCTGTGTCACCAGATCCTCCACAACTCACCTCCTTTCTCTGAAGTCCCTCTCCAACTCACCCAAGCCCATTTTTAACATGCAGTTTGCACGGAAGATTATTTCCTAAATCAAAAAAGTCTACTTTCAGCACTGAATTCAGTAGCAGTGCACAGTGAATACAGGGAACTGAAAGGCTAAACATTCCTTTGAAATTATTTATGTAATATACTTCCCTATTTACAAAAGAATTTAAGCAATAATTAACTTTTGGCATTTTCACCCTCTTCAAACCATAGAACTCTGCCTTCAGCGGTAAGGTTCCCAGTATGGTCTGCTGGTCACCAGTATCTTCCTTGCAGGAAATACATGATCAACAATCAGTACAGCTACGAGACTCTCTGAAGTCAGCGTTATGAAGACAGTCAGTTAGAAGAGCCAAAATTTGTTAAAATTTTGCAATGAAAACAATAATGCATTGATTTCAACCTATCTACCTTCATAAATGCAAAATTATAACATACCCTTCGATTGAATGAGGCATATAAATTCCTTCCAGAAGGCACACGCTAGTAACAGTTCAGAAAACGCGTCTGACTGGCATGAGTTATCTTTTTATCCAAAGGCTGGAAGCAGCCGAGATGGACACCACAAGCGCTATCTGATCTTCAGGTCCAAAATGGTTGTGTCTCTATGTCATTCCATGCCTCAGCGTCTGTCTTCCTGCATCAGCTCCTCTGTGTCTTAACTGAATCAAGACTCAGTTGCAGTTTGAAAGAGGAAGCATGCTGTGACCAGCACTGTGTGAAAAATATTTGCAGAGACCAAGCCCAGGTTGGCCCTTTCCAGACAGAGGCTTCTCCCATCATGCATCAAGTTTCAAGGACCAGCCCTCCTGGCACTGTTCTTCCTCTTTGTCTTTACTGTTTCACTTCTTGTTTCTTCCTCTCTCGCCCTTCCCCAAAATGTTCTTGTCCTTTTTTAACTTAGTCTCTCCAATTTCCCTCAGCTCCCCTACACCATGGTTTTGCCCGTCCCGATTCCTCTAGAACTGTCTCAGTGACCCAATCTATTCCTTGTGCAGCAGCCTGCCAAAAATTCATCTCTCCCAGAAAGGCTGGTCTTGAGGAAGCAAAAATGCTGAGGCTACTGACCACTCAGCAACTGTAGAGACTGTGGCCTCTACTGGCATAAGGCAGGATACACAGCTCCTGTGACTTGTGCATGTTACAAATCCCACTTTAAGATCACGATCTTCCCAAGATACCAACTTCCCCAGACTCTTTTTACACTAGTTCCACTTAAATCTGTCTAAACATGAGTTGCACAAGTCACAACTCTTCTTTAATTCTGTAGGTGGAGAGCATGCACATCTTCATATGCTTCTCCATGCCATCACCAGTAAGCCTCAACAGAAACCAACCACATTTTGTTTGTCTGTTTGAGGCCAATTTCTTTCTGGCGCAGCTCTGTATTACTAGAGTTACACTAAAGGTGTACAGCATGGACAGCAAGGAGCGACCAATATCTAAGTTGTATAAACCCCACCCACTCTCCCCCAAGAATTTCAAACTGCTATCTTACAATACACCACAACAGATCATACAGAAACATCCAACAATCTTGCTGAATGGCAGCTGTGCTTATAGTGCTAAGCCTACCCTGCCTCTGGGCTTGTGCTGACAAGAGTACCACTGCGTGGACCCAAGTATTACAGCGTGCAACCATATAAGTACAACCCTCGACACACACAAGCAAAATATTCTCACTGAATAGTATAAACCATGCCAGTGTAAGCTGTGTTTGAACAAACCTTATTATGAGTGAGGGAGACTTTACCAGTCTTTTATACTTGACAAGTGTGGATTTCTCTCCCCAGGGAACTCAAGACAAAAGTCAGCTTAGACTCTTCTGACCACCTTTACCTATCTATGACTTAACTGGAGATTACCCAGGCAGAAGTCTCTAAAGAGAAAACAAGATAACATGATGATGTTCTCTGTCTACCAAAACTTAAAAATGAAAACCAGATCCTGTAAAACAAGGTCAATATTCTTGTCAATGTTTACTCCATACTGATAAAAATTCAATTGTTATATAAACATACAAAACAAAAGCGCACCAAGTCTGATCAGTAATTGTTGAGCCAGAAACTTCATGATTCTATTACAGTATGTTACATATTCTACTAACAGACAAAACATTTTCTATCTGTGGAACAAACGTGACTTCAAATGTGGCAGCCATACTAACTCAGAAGACTCAAAATGCAATGGGTCACACAACTACCAATTCATCCTGATAAAAAGTGACCATTATGTTTTGGCAAACTGCCATACATGCTCTGTATGATGCAAAACTCCTCTCCTAAAAATCCTGGATAGCGCAAGCTAAAAATTGCGTCCCACAGCACTAAACAGTACTCTTTCAAATCTTCACCCAACTTATAGTTAGTAATCTTATGTAACAATCAATGCTTTTCTGAAACAGTTTCACTTCAGCTTAAACTCTGAGGCAGCTAAAACCCCACTGATTCTTGCAGCCCAACAAAGTGCAGGGCCAGTCAGAAACAAGGATAAGCCTTACCTCAGTACACAATTTTTATCTCACCAAGCTCTTAAGTATGAATTTAATGCAGGAACAAACAGGAAGGACACAGACATACATAATAAATGCTCATAACAAAATGACATTATTTCACTTAACTCACAAAATGTTGTGTTAGAAGCCTTTGAGATCTTCAAACAAGAAATGATAATCAGAAAATTTAATGCTTAAAAAAGTTAGTCAATCTGATAAACCTACAGATACACTGCTGAATGCCGTACTTCATAGCATGCAAATCTTCTACCCTAACTTTTCTTCCCAGAACTGATGAGGAAATGACAGTTCACAGGGCTTCACAGAGGGAATACTATGCAGCATTTTGGCTTTACTCAGTTTTGGAAAGATCTCATTGTACGTGAGGTTTATGTTAGACGGTATCGGTGTGCCTTGTGGAACAAATTACTGATTTCAATAGTTAACTGGTTCTCCATTAAGTTAAACATGATTTAAATTAGAGATGGAAGAAATCCTTTTCCACATACTACTTAAGCTTTCTCCTTTTCATTCCCACCTCTTGTCATTCTTTATGAACATAGTGGATTTAGAGGTGGGATTTAAAATTGTTAGCCTGCAAAATAAAACATGATGAGGCTAAACCAGACCATTAACGATCCTGGTTTAGATATGGAAGGCTACATGCAACCCTTATGGTGTCAGGAAAACACTTTCATATCTGCAGTCTGTGCAGGTACACAATCCTTTAACATGACAGAAGCATGCTTCTCTCAACCCTGATAACTCTGAATATATAGA
The DNA here is from genome assembly GCF_011004875.1 of Balearica regulorum gibbericeps. Taxonomy (NCBI): domain Eukaryota; kingdom Metazoa; phylum Chordata; class Aves; order Gruiformes; family Gruidae; genus Balearica; species Balearica regulorum. The sequence continues at coordinate 13,216,005 of NC_046189.1, read as the reverse complement.
AGATATAAATAGCTGGCACATGGATTGTTTTAATTGTGTTTCCTCCAGTTTTAGAGTTTGTTTGGCAAAAAAATTCTGAGGCCCTGCCTTGAAGCTAACAGTTCCTCAGGATTCTGGGTAACTGCCTTACAACAGGCAGTGTGGTAAATCGCATTTAAATGAGATGTGCTGATAAAAGGATGTATTTTAAAAGCCTCAATGTTGCTGTGAAGGAGGAGGGTCTCTAGGTATGGGAAATATAAATTTTCTTCTTAAGGTATATGCTGGTTGGGGCATCTGCTTCTTTGTCCCCAAGCGGTCAACACGTCTGCCCACATCTTCATTAACTTCTGTAAGAATTGACAAAATATCTTCACCCCTACATCCAGAAGGAGAGCAAAAATAAAAAGACTTATTAATGAGCAGGCGGCACTCCATTTAACACCTCCCACATCATCTAGAAGAGTCAGTATAAACATTTAAAACACAAAAAAGAAAACACATTCTTTTCTCCAAATTTCTCTTCTTTTGTTCTTATTTGAGTAATATTAAAAACAAAAGACCTTTTCTTACTCTGCCTTGCTTGATTTAACCAGTAAAGAAAAATAACGGAATAAAATATTTTTACCTAAATCCACTCAAGAAAGAGATGGCTCTGCCTTAAAGCATATAGATGGAAGGTTTTGAGGTTTTTTACAATAAACTTCATGTTCTCCAGATTATATCTATGGTACTAGCAGTGTTAATGTAAATTTATCAGTAGCAAGCAAACAAATCATCAGTTAGTGTTCCTATGTGAATTTGCCTTTGGATTAAAAAAAAAGGGGGGAAGTTCCTCCCATTTTTTCGTGGAAGAGCTACGCAAAGTATATACCTTGGTACCAACAACTGTAGCTTGCTGCACAGGGCCTGAATATACCAAGTACCCTGTTGAACGTGCCGGAAAGAGACATATCCGTCAATTGTGGCCATGCCTAGGAGGAAATCAGCCTCTTCAGGAATACTTTCAGAAGGAGAAATGTTCTGTTGCATGGAAGACAAGTCAGGAATTTGTGCATCAGCTTCAACATAGACAGGACACTGTATGTCTTTACCCTGGCATGCTTGGATAAAGAAGAGTTTGGGTTTTTCAGCCAGCTGTGGACATTGTTTGGCAGTGAAGTGGGACATGATCATGCGGATTGATACAAGTTCCTCATCTTTCCCATAGATTGCTCCTGACTCTCCATGAGATAGAATACAACATATAAAACAGTCCCTGTCTTTGTGATCTTGCCAACACTGCCAAGTTCGCATGAGTTCTTTAATCTCCTGAGCCGTCAGATCTGTGTAGGTCCTCACATCCAGACCAAGCCATGTGAATACTCGCCTCAGTTCCTCTGTAATTAAAAGAAAGATAAAAGCAAAAATTGAGGCAGTAGAAAACCATTTAATGAAGTCACTATGCAAGCTAATCTGAACCAGGAAAGACCTTACACCCTGACACTTCTGCAGATTCATCCTTATACTAGTATCAACTAAAGGTTAACTGGAATAAAAAAAGATGTCATCAGCTCAAACACAGAGTTCTTGGATTTTTCTAGACAAGTTTCAGAAAATACAATGACATTTTACAATGCATAATGACACTCTAAGTGACACCTGAAAATATGAGGAATCCTCACACCCTGAGTTTCAGATTAGATCTTTCAAAACCTTCCTCACATCTTTATTTTCAAGTTGCAGTTTTGACTATTAGAGTTTCATACACAAGAGATAAACAGAATGAACAGAATAAAATAAGTATGCTCAGAGTTGCTTGATTATGGAATTTTCCATGATATCATGTAGAATGATGGTTTATTTTACTTTTAGTTCTTTAATATAGCTATAGATAAAGCCTAAGTAAAAAGGGATTCTTAAAATGATTCATCCTTTAACCCTTCCTCCCCTAGGATACACAAAGGACATAATTTAACAGATATCAAACATTTTACTCTAAGTTATTAGCTAAGTAAAATATACACAATACAATACTAAGCAATACTAGACAATCAACTCACATGGGGAAATAGAGAGACTAATCCTCCAAAAATCTCACTTCAGTAACTTACCAGCATCTTTGCAAGAACCCTTCCTCTCCTGAAGAGACCTTTCAAAGTTAACATTATTAATAACAAGACAAACCCTCTGTTGCGGTCCATCCATTTTGTAGCTTGTCATTTTCTGTAGAAAGGAGAGGAAAAAGGCTTACAGCCTCAATGAATTTATTCAACTTACTCATATTTCCTTAACATGTCTCAAATAGGCAGCCAAAAATTAGAGGATCTAAGACTCCGCTTTAAAAAGTGGAACCCAACAGTGCCTCCTTGTGTGAAAAATCATTAGTGAACCCTGAAGCACACCATCACCATACTATCAAACTGCAGAGGAAAGGTTTAGCAGCCATGTTGGTCATCTGTATGCAAAAGGGAGGATTCAGCAGCCAAACTCTGCAATCTGAATTGGTGATGGGGATAGAAGTCCCCAACTGTTTTCAATGTCACAACAATATTTTAACCAGATGGCAGAGGGTTCACGGTGAAACTATACGATGTTGGACATCTGAGATTTTTTTTTTCGAGAGTAGTGATAAATACCTGGAGCAGGTGGTTCACACTTATCCACTGGAAAGGGATGCAAGTGGAAGAGAGATCTCAGAAGTGTATAAACCTGCCACACTACCAGTTTTGCTAAGACTTAACAGTTACCTTCCACTCTTAAGAAAGAGCATTTTAGAAACTAAAAAGTCACCAAAACTTCAAGTACCATCTCTTCAAGTCCAACCTCGGGTTGAAATCAAAAACTCCCACCACTCCAGTTCCTTTCTGCTCACTAGAGAGAGCAACAAACACTTGCTTTTGTGCATTTTAGTAGAACAAAATGAAGGCAGCACTCCAAGTGCCTTCAACAGCACCAAGAAGTACTTTTGCTACAGCAGTCTGAACATCATGTGATAAAAGGACAGGTTATAGCACAGAACTCAAAGAAATTAAATAGCGATGAACAACTGCAGCAACTTGCTCAATACTCATCAGAAGGAAAAAGCCAGAGGGACAACTCAGTGGTTACACTGCTGTACAAGGTTAAAGAGTGCACATAAGGTTTCTACGAATGGATCTCACAAGAGATCTTTTCTCCTGTACCAAGAGCTGTGGTTTATTGAGGAAGATTGTTACATGCCTGCAACAGCTTACTAAAAACTCTTGCCACTTTTAATACTTCTCACAAGGTCTTTGCATGCTACCCCTTATCGCTTTAATTTCAAGATGCCCTGAAGCTTTTTCTAAGCCGGATCCAGGAAGATGGAACTGTGAAGCTGTGTTTGTCTCAGCGTCTTGCACATTCTGCTGCCATCTCTAAAATGCACAACTTAAGAAAATGCCAAACATTTTGCCTGTATCAGGAAGATAAGCAGATGCTCTGATGTGTGGATAACATCACAGGTATTATGCCTGTTTTGCCTCCACCACATCTTTCAATATTGGTAAATTTCTGGCCTCCAAGGTTAAAATATTCCTTGAAACATTCCAGTTGATCAGACAACTCAAAAAACTTCAGGAGACACACAGACATCTCACATGTCTTTGCATGATAAATGTCATTACAGGGATGAAGACCTCAAACACCCAGGTATTCAAAAAGAAGGATTTAAGAGATTGTCTCAAACCTTGGATTCATTTTCTATATTGCTGAATTCTCCAGACAGCTCCAGCTTCATTTCAGGGGACCATTGTAAAAGATTAGCTGCTTTGTAATCTAAGAAAAAAACCACAAAACCAAAAACCAGCAGATATTTATGAAGAAAAATCCAATATTGGTGGATGTAGCAAAAAGGAGTTTAGCTACAATACAGCACTTTTTGTATGTGAAATACTGTTTCACTGAAAGGAATAATTCCTCCATATGAGACAACACTGTCACGTTCAAAGGATTTATTCTGAACATGCCTCCAGTTATTTTTATTATATATATTTTTGTGACAAAGACAAGGTTTCTATTTGCATTGGTATTGTGGAACAAAGGTATCCATGGTACAAGGATAGATCCTACCTGAGACATTCAAATTAATTTTTCATTTGGAAATCAGCTTAGAAATAAACTGTATTGTAAGAAAGATCTGCGATGTTACTACTGAAGTTCCCATTATAGATTTTTTTGTTGTTGTTCCTGAATCACTGATAATAACTCTCAGACCAACTTTCAGAGCAAGGCTGCACTGACAGAGCCTGAACATGGAAAAGAGCTGGCAGATGTTGTACTGCTACACTTTACAACTGGTCAATTTGACATGGAGCCACAAAGACGGATGCAAACCACCCCGTTATTTCTACAGAATCTTTTCAGAGATCTGATCCAAATGTAACATGATTTACTGCTCCTTTATTTACCTCTTATGAATGCCCTAAAATGCTTGTCTCCTTTTGTATAATCATACACTATTTAATGCATTCAAAACATCCATCTCTAACATGCAACACTCCCAGGCTCTTCAACATAATGATCTATACAGCAAAAGAAGTCAGAGGTAAAATCCTGTACCCAAAAAATTAACATCCAGTTTTATAAACAGTCATAGTGTCCCATTCTCTTGTCCTCCCAGGGATATTTAAACGGAAAATTTGTTTTTTGTTTTCAGGAAAGAAATAATCTTTTTACTTCTAATCAGACCAGTCCTTATTTCACTTCCCAGAAAGCACACTAGTTAGTTGCTAGTAAATGATTGACAAAACACACAGGATTTGCCAATTTTCTCTTGCCTCTTTTATAGAAGAACAGAAATCCTTCAAATCTATTTGTGCAGAAAGCTAAAGAGCCTTCCAATAAGACAGCAAGGTAAGTGTGCTGCATTAAACCAAATGCTAGAAATTTCCCAGAAAAAGTAAAGGAATGCAACATTAAACATAAAGGTAATAAAAACCAAACAAATTTTCAGAAATTCTTACCATTGATATTAGAATTGACAGGTTTGATTGAGGTCTCCTATTTTTTGAGTGGGGGAAATACCATATTAAAAATCATTATTATATATAGTAAGTTTTCATAGTGATTTTAGCAAAATAGGCTTAATACAAAGCTCTAAGTAGTGAGTAGGAAAAGTATTGAATTCCTAAGAGCAGCAAACATTTAATAATGAAATTACAAAAGACTTCCCAACTTACAGCAAATCTCACAGAGCTGGAAACAACTATATTTTCTCTTAAGGATAAAGGAAAACAGCAAAGAATTTTCTTTCACTTCCAAATGATCCTCTCACTATAGGGGTAGGCAGTCACTATAAACAAAACAAAGGTCCCAACATAGTCCCATTATCAATTCTCTTGGATAGTCAATTATTTGAGTACAAAAAATCATTATAACCAGTGATTCTAGTCCTGCCTAAGAGACATCTTCTAGCAGTAAGTGTCAAAGGTTTATTATATAGCATGGCAAAAGTGTATAACCTCTCATCATTTTAAAGAAAAATCAAGCACGATAATCAGGATTATGGAAACAGTCTTTTTTTTTTAAAATTCTTCTAAATCTATGTTTTCTTAATAAAACTACATTCATTTTCTTACTGTGCCATGAATGAAGGCTTCCCCAAACCCTCTACATGTGTAAAGCAAATACAGCTCAAAGCAGCAGTAATGCAAACCCTTCTGATAGTAGCTTGTTTTCCTCAGCTCTTGTCTACTAGAACTTCACTTCTGGGAAGCATCCTTAGAAAGATCGCTTGTTTCCCTCATTCAGAACTGGGATAAAATTCCCTCCCTTCCTCTCTTCTTCCCCAAAAAAGAGATCAGTTATAGTCTGATAAGTTTCCCAATCTGATTCATCATGCAGCTGCAGGAGGGGTTTAACTGATCAAGGACTGGTACATTGAGAAAGTGGGACCGCTTCCTTTAGCTGCAGCAGTTTGAACTGATCCTCAAAGTATGGTGTTAGCCTTTAGAGATAAGTTTAGTGTTGATCAGCCAAAACCCTAAAATCAGCACCGACTGACCCATTCTTTAGAAGGCACCCGTCTAGCTTTTTCTCTTACTCATCCCTCTTCCTAACATTATTTTCCCCCCAGTTGCATGTGACAAATAGTAGTAATTTTTACTTCCACTATTTGATACTATACGCAGCTGTATTTCTTCCATGCTGAACAAATATACTTGTTCCCTTCCTAAACCAAGTAAGATTTAGAAAAAAATCTCACAGTCAGCACAGTTTCAAAGTAGTGGCAAGACAAAAAACCCAACCCCTCAAACCACTGAAACCCAAGTTGGCAGTGTGTACTCCAGTGTACCTGTGGGGAAGAGAATACTCTGATGTGTCCAGTGTGAGACAGTGAAGATTCCTTGACTGGCACACTGTTCTCCTGCTGAGGCAGAGACACTAAGAGCAGAAAGAGACAAAATGAGAGAAGCCAAGTGCCTTTAAGTTAAACTAGTACGGATCTGTACATTAGGCAAACGTGGATTTATATTTACTGAAAGATGTATTAGAATAGAAAGAACTTTGAAACACACTCAGAAAGCATGGGGGAATGGAACTCATGAAACGCTGAGTGCCCTTGCACCTGCTAAGGAGACGTAGCTTTGTACTTCCCAGAATTTGTTTCCCAGTGCTTAAATAAATGGAAACAGAACTTTTTCCCCAGTATGCTTATAGTCGCTCCATAGGACATTAAATGAAGGAAAATTACAAACTGCAGTATAACCTCTGATAACATGAATCACACATTTAGTAACAAAGCCTACCATGTAACAGACACACATGCACATACAGTTTGCCTCACCAGCTTATCAGCAGCTAACTGCCTTGTTGTAGTGCACATTCATAAATCACAAAGTGCCTTTTACAGGACAATCATCACAATCTCAATACTATTCATGAGGAAATGGAGACGTGTGACGTAACTATGGATAGCTTTTCAGTTTCCCAGCCTGTTCTGTATGTGCTGGACTGCTCTGTGTGGCCTCAGATACCCAGGCATACGTCTACTGGAATTCAGCTAGGAAGTAATGCAAGCTAGGGACTGTTATGCCAAATTCATGCAGGAAGATGAGCAATCCCACTCTAACTTCTGTTCCAGCAATGCACACATAGGACCTTGAGGTTCAGTTGCCCTGACCCTTCTAGTGCTTCCTGCGTTTTTGTAAACCTACTCCCTGACTCTTGAATTTCTCACCTTTTGCCCTTTTGTAGCAGTTTACTGTTTCCAGGAGATCAGGTGAAACATTCATACAGACTTCTTCCAGCATCTGTACATTGTTTTCAGTTAAAAGGCCTTGTTTTTCCAATAAAATCAGCAATTCCAGAGCAGACTGCATCCAAAAGCAGAGAGTAAAATATAGTTATTGTTCCTTAGAACTCAAAACCTGCCTCAGCCCTGTCTGCCTCAAACAATCACATTATTATCTGCTTTGCTTCCTACCAACAAGGTCCCAACAGTCAATTTTACACCACTGTGCGAGGCAGAAATGTTACTCCATGGAAAACTACTGGTTGTGTTATTATTTGGTACGGTCTTGTTTAAACAGCTTCACCGAAACCATATTAATGACTCTTGGCTCGAAGAAGGCTTTATTGGTATGAAACAGTACCAGTGACATACGGACATGAATCTCCTTTGCACATGGCTCAAACAGGGCGAAGATTTGATTCGTCACCCTTTTATGATCTAATGGAAGACTGCAGACTGTCAGTGACAGACCCTGGTGCAAAGCACTAAATTCCATGCTTACCTGTCAACAGCTTCCTCCTTGCTGAGCCTATAAATACTGACTAGCCCCGTTGCAGATCATGCCCTATCTGCGAAATACTTTCCACGCTTTTCCTCCTATTTCCCCCCCTCTTTCACTTCCCGCCATATACGCATTTGGCTCTCTCCTCACATACAAGAGTTATCCGTCGCTTTGGAAGACAGTTTTGCAGGAGGAATATGATATCCTTCAACATCTCATCAGTAATGTTCTCTGACAATTCATACAGCATCTGCCTGTAACAGAGATCCAGTGAGATAAAAGTAGAACAGAAGACAGCGTAGAAACTAAAAGCAATCTGAGAATTTAAAAACGGAAAGAGAAACTGTATGGCATAAATGGCAGTAATGGAGAGAACAGAATCCCACTGTAAGCTTACCTATATGGAGACACTCTTCCCTTTTCATGCAGGCATTCTTGCACTTTCTCCTTGGTATAACCAAGTTTATTGAGCAAGGAGTGACATTTAATTCTGTATAAGAGTTCAGCTAGTAGGAAAGTATCTTCCTCATTCAGATATTCTTCAGCCATGAGAAGCTGAAAGATGTCCACTGCTGACTTCACACCTTCTAGTTTTCTGAAGGGGAGCAAGTCAGTACAGAGAAATTTTAAAGCTGCTACATCTTCAGACACCAGATTTTCATCAATAAGGAGAAGCTGCTGACGGAACTTCAAGCTGACATCATCCTCCATGTTGCTAGAACCAACAGTCTCTCTGCCTGAAAATAGAAAGCAAATACTAGTAACACTTGAATTTTCAATACAACAATCCTTGTAATCAGATTTCATCCAACAACTGTTTGGAAGCCCTGAGTTCTCTGCAGAAGTTTTCCTTGAAATAAATTTGAAACTTACTTCCTCCTCCAAACACAAGACTACAACAAAGAACAGATTTGGCAGAAGCTCTGAATAACCCAGTCTAAATTTGAAGTTAGCCCTGCCCTGAGCAGAAAACTGGGCTAGATGACCTCAAGAGGTCCCTAAGTTCTTCTATTTCTTTCAAACATATTCCACGTTCAAATCTTTGCTTCTCTCCATTGTTTGTATGTGGGAAGAATCTCTGCAGTAACTTACTACAACTCTCAGTGGAGAGAGCACAGTGGTTCACACACTTTCCTTGATCTGTAGTTTGAGGGCTCATTCTTCTCTGGCTGTAGCAGAGAGGTGTTCCTCTGTTACAAGCCTGACACCCAAGCTGAAGCTGTGGAATATCCATCCACTCCCAGTCCTATCTTGCTACCAGACTCCGTTTCACATTTGGCATAAGAAAACCCTAAAGCCTCCCTTAGAAGTAAATGCCAACTAAAATGTAATAGCGCTCAGCAACTCAGTTGCACAAGCAACTCAATCGCACAAGCAACTCAATCTTAGTGAAGTTTAGAAGAGACTAATCACACTTCCACTACACCAACTTCTTCCATGTAGCCTAAGCAGTTCTTTTCTGCCTGTGGAAGGTTATATAGGTTAAAAGGTGCTTCAGTGTCTTCTGCTCAAATGGGCAAGTAGGTCTTTAATCTTTTGTTTAGAGCAGCTGGAAGCAGCAAACATTTCTACATGAGGGAGCACAAGAAAAATTCAGGGAAGTGGACTAGGGACAGAGCCTCTGAATCCAAAGCCTTTGAAGCATCTGGGAGGACAGCTCAGCAGATAAACCACAGAGGATGTCATAGCACATGGGGGCACAGACGAGAGACTGTTGCATTTTTGTGTTCAGTGGCAGATAGAAAATATAATCCCCAAGTCCAGATGCCCAGTTAGGAAACAAGGTTTGACAGAACCCAGGGATCCTAAATCATGTCTCATCCCTAAGTCACAAGTCAGAGTCTGTGCAAAACAAACAAACAAACAAACAAAAAACCAACCAAACAAAAAAAAAGGTCAGATTGCTTTTTCCTGCTCAAACTTACTCTTCCATAGCTCAGTAATCGTTCTTCACGTTCCTTCTCTCCGCATATGAAATCCCATGTGTTGTGACACCCTCTTCACTTAAGCTGCTATCAAAAAGTTTGAGATCTCAGCCAGTTATCTACACACAGAAATTTTATCACTTCACAGTAAATCAGACTTTAAATTCATTTAGCTAAAAGCTACTTTAAATCCTATCTACATGCTTTAGTCAACTAAATTTAGCAAAATAACTTGGGTTAAACTGACTCCCGCCTAAACTAACAAACCTGTATAATCCAGGTTAAAACTGAATTATGACAATTCAGAATTTAGAGCCAATGATTTCAACTAAATGAGTTTAAAAAATCATTGCTTTAAGAGAACAGGGACAAGTTGTGTGTATACCAGGTGTACATCGTAATTTCATCAGCAAATCAAACTGAAGCAAGATTCAGCACAAATTCCTTCATCTACTTTTAAAACAGTTTTCAAGTCTGTGTTGCTGTCATTCTCGGAAAGCTTTTTTCACTCTAAAGATTTCCTCGAGTTTGGAATACCCTCAAGACCCCTCAACGTGTGCTGCATTTACCAGCTGTCTGTAACCTCTCTTCTCCACCTCTGTAGAGGGCAGGCTGGGCTGGCCCTCTCTCCTAGCACTACAATGAAAAGAAATATTGTCGGCTCACTGCCTGCTCAACTGCTGCTCGGCTTACTGCTACGGTGTTTTTAGAACTCTCTACCACTTCATGCATTTTACGAGCTATTTATAAAACATCATGGTAAAAAACGGAGTTCTAAAGCAAAGAAGTAAAACGAGCAAACAATCCCTATTCCAGTAAAACAAGATGATGCTAAACACGCAGCACTAACACACACGGAGTCCTGGACCCACCCACTCCCCAGGTTTACGGCGACTCTCCCTAACATTTATAGCTAGAGCTAGCAGGACAGCAGCAGGCACAGAAAAGTGATGGATCCGCGACTCTAATTTATGTTTTATGATATACCCTTAGAGAAGGAAAATTACATAAAATTGGCAATAAAGATTATCAAATTACTTTTTAAAAGTTTTATTGATTGGGGCACTGCCAGACTAAAAGATTTAAGAACAATGCAAAAGCACGGAGCACGAGGAAATGCCGAGGCTCAGCACACCGCCCCACAAGCAATGGGAGTATTCAGTTCCGGCCCGGCGGGCAGCCCAGAGGCAGCTACACGATACTAGAAGGAAGGAGCGGGATTTAGGCTCCGGACGCGGGAGCCGACGCTGTCTTTCGTTTCCTCTCCACGTCAGTCCCCCCCTTTCTTACCTCTTACGTGAATTCCGACCCCGTCCCCTCTCCCGGCAGCTTCTCTGGGGGCAGCGCTCAGCACTTCTCATTTCATTCCCGGCCAGTCACGAGCCCGCGGTGCGCGCCCAAGTGCTGAGTCATGACGCCGGGACTCCCTGCGGGGGGGGGGGGGGGGGGGGGGTGGGCAGAGCCTTCCGTTCCGCTGAAGCCGGGAACGGCCGTGCTGCCAGACGGAGGCCACATACCCCAGTAGCGGGGGCGGAAAGCGGAACAAAATCGATCAGGGGGAAGGATTTGGGGGCACGCCCGCAGAGCGCGCTACCGCTACCAGTGGGTGGGCGGGCGCACGGAGCCCGGCGGCATCCTGCGTGGATCGGCCGAGCGCCGGGAAGCGGCTACGCAGGGCCGCCCCTCCCCTCCGGCCGAGCCCGCGCCGGGGCCCTACCAGCATTCGGCCTCAGGAACCTCTTACCGGCACCCCGGCCGAGGAACTTCGCTAGATAGTCAGAAAAAAAGCAACCGACAACGCTTCCAGGACGAAATACAAGTGACCAGTAACTCTTATCACTTGTGCTGTCAAGCCATTTTAAAGCAGGCCACATCGCAAAAAAGCCCCAAACATGTTTGGCAGATTTTTTTTTTTCACGGACAAGAAACTTGAGAGTAGTGCTTGTGGGACAGGGCTCCAATGCCGGTTTTATGCAGGTCTGTCCCCTCCGCACCCCTGCTGCAGTAAGGGGAGGAGGAGGAAGGTGAGCAGGCCCTGCCCAGTGCAGGCTCCTCGGGGCTTTCAGAATCCCTGGTGACACCTGTATCCTCCCCCCTCACCCTCTGGTCAATGGAGCCAGAATGGGAGGAGTCTCCCTGCTCATGCCAAAGAGCTGCCGTCCAACACACAAACAACGGCCGAATTATCTGTTGAAACTGAAAGGCCTGCCATCCTTTATTCAGTCAGCTCATTTTATAGAGCTGTAGAACTTCACAGCCAAATTTAGCAAGCCGTAGAGATCTACAAGATGAGTTGACCAAGAGTTTCAAGAGTTTTCTGTGGTCTAGAGGGAGACAGGGACAATCAGTCTGACTGCATTCAGAAATTTTCTTCAGAAAATCAGCTTGAAATCCAGCATTTATAAGTTACTAGTAATAGTAATTTAGTAGTAGTTGTAACAGCACCAATTTTGCTAAATACTGAGGTATTTAGTGATTTGAATTGGTGCCGTTACATTTCTTATGATGTTTTGGAAAACACTGAAAATACACTGAGTAACACTAATTTGAAAATATGGCATGTAAAGAAAGGCACAATCCACAAAAACATAATTCCTGATGTCTTATGTCTTAGTGAGATACAGATATTATGCCATGTCTTATTGATTCTAGTATTGAAGCTGAAAAAAGACATTCTCCAAAACAGCCACAGAAAAGCTGTCAAATAATTCAGTACAGGAGATACAGTTTAAATGAAATATAGTCAGATACACAGCAGACCATCCACACAGATGGCAGCTTCTTCTCAGCAACACCATCCTGCATGTCAGAAATGTAAAACTCTCGATATCAGAATTCTCAGAAACTGTCATAAAAAACTTCTCTGACTCAGACGTCTGTAAGAAGAGTCACTGTAAATTCTTATGCAGAGTTGAAAGGGGAGATCAGACATACAGCACGCTCCATCTACAACTGTCAGTACCATAACTTCCTCTTGAACTATTCTAAGACACAAGTATGTAACGGTGTAAAGTAAACTGGATTTATGGCTCAGTCATGTCAATGTAGGTGGCTGAGAAAAATCAAGCAACTTAAGTTTGGTGCAAAACACCACAGAATCTCCTGCCTCATGGGTACATCTTCTGAGCCACTGAAAGGCATCATCTATATTCTGCCAATTCTTTCCCCTCTTCCATATACACAGCATGTACAGAAGTACAAGAAATTTCTATTTCCATTGTCAGAAAGCAAAACTGAAATCCAGTGCCATGGAGCAGTGAGTCCGACAGCCTTGTTCCAAGCACTGACAAAGCAGGAACAGAGGAGGAGTGGCTTGTTTTATCTTGTTCAACAGCAGGTTCTGAAAACTAGACATTTATGAAAACTAGCCCAAGACCATGAAATTTCACCAGCATGTCACTTTTTATGTTACTGTGCTAACACCCTAAACTCATGATGGATCCAGAATTAATTCTTTTCCCCCTTTTCTTTTGCCTACTGAATGGAAGTTTGGTATGATTCAACCATGCTAATCTGCAATACACGTGCAACTTGATGCAACCCAGGCCCTGCATCCAGTCACTTTCCAGACTCAAATTTTAGACGCACAGCATAGCAACAACAGACAGTCCCTATCACGTGTACTGATGGACGCAAAAAACTATGGGAGAAGTGACAGACAACTGGCATCACAAAATTCCTGCATGTTAACAAATACTGACTTCAGGGCTACTTTTCACTATGCAGCGAGTACAGAGAATTGATCTACCCACATCCCACTCTTGAAAGATGTGTCAAGGCAATAAATACTGCTTAGACGCATGATTACAGAATGAGTACTGCAATGGTTTAAGAATCTACTGAGAGTCAAGACATCAGTGTGGCAAATCACTATCTGACATCCATGAATGCTGCACAACACACAACATGTCTCCACAACTCTTTGGTCATTACAGGGCTATGATCACTTCCCACCCAAGCAGCCAAACACAGTGAGACTCCCTCCCTTTTTCACTGCAGGGGTTATTTACAGCAGCCTCTACAGTTTTCAAAACAGCATTTTTGTCACTTCTTAAGGAAGGGGACATGGACTTTACTTACTGTGTCATGCCCTAAGGTGAAGAACATGTACACTTCATGACCCTCGAACCAAATCTACACTGTCACAAAACTATCAGAAACAGAATATATCCTATTGCTAATATTTTAAGTAAATAGTTGCATTTACCATCACTCAAAAAACTCCAGAACCACCAACCCACAGAAACCCAACACATCATTAGATCCTGTAAGGATAGCCACTATTATTCTTACTTCCTTTCTCCCTTTTCTCCTGTTTTCTTCTTTCTCCTTCCAATATTGATGCTGTGTTTCTCTTCAGATCTTCTTTTCCCTACTTGTTCTTCTCTCATTTCTCCCTACCATTCCCCTTGTTGCTGCTTGAAATTTCTGTATTTCTTTCCCTCATCTCTCTGCCTCCTCTTGGTTTCATTTTGTCTGCTTTTGGTTGTCTAAAAGGCGAAAGTGCTCATCACATGCCAAAGCTAGTAAGGGAAATGGGAAAAAGTGAAGTTAATTTGTGGAAGAAATCACATTTATTAACATCACATAGATATATATGATAACTAGGAATCACATCTTATTTCTACGACCACAGAAAATATATTTGTTTCATGTATTTTGCTTCATTTACCAGCCACTACAGTAAGGATCTTCTAATGATAGAATCATAGAATGGTTTGGGTTGGAAGGGACCTTAAAGACCATTGAATTCCAACCCTCCTGCCACGGGCAGGGACACCCTCCACTAGACCAGGTTGCCCAAAGCCCCATCCAACCTGACCTTAAACACTTCCAGGTAATGGACATCTACAACTTCTCTGGGCAGCCTGTTCCAGTGCCTCACCACCCTCACAGTAAAGATTCTGTATCCGTCATTTTATAATACTGTTCTTACCCCAGGAAACATGAGCAAGGTAGAGTTCCAAAATTATGCTTGTACCTTATTTTATTGTAAGACAGTCAGTTATTAAATATTCAGGGTTAGAAATGAATGCTGTTTTTATCACCCAGCACGTATGATACAGACCATTCTGTTGATGCAACGCACTAAGTTCTCTACTTGAGTGTGTGGAATACATATGAATGTAATTTTAAGATACAAAGTATTTTTAAAGCCAGAAGCAATATGGCACTAGTTTACGAAAAGGACACGTTCAATACACCCTTTCTTAGAAAACAGTAAACTGAAAGGAAGTAACAGTTAACTGTCCCCTCTCCCCACCCTGCTATGATGCATTTAATTCCACACCTATAACACAATGAAATTGGATTCAGTTATTTTTACTTTAACGCTCACAGAGAACAAGCTTTTGGAGAATATTTGAATTTTGCAAAACATTATTTTCTATTTTTTCTTCTTATATCTGTGCCTACATAAAATTACAGTAACAGAAATAACACATGTACCTATAGTTTAAAACAAACATTTGGGTTGCCTTTCTCAATTCAAAGCTATTAAATGTTTCCATATACTTTTATTAAACAGACACTATAGCTTATGAAGTGGAAAGAGAAAAGTATAGAATGCATAGGCTTGTGATACACGTGAATTATTTTTCTAAATTGTGCAAAAATTTCTTCCATCACAATCATGCCTTTAACTTTCTAGAGTTAACATGTAAATAAAACTGAATAAAAAAGTGAAGATTTAATCACAATGATATAAACTGTATTTTATATTTTATACAAAATTATACATTAATATAAATAAATATATATATTTTAATCTTAACATTTTATATGGATAGTTAAAGACTATAAGGTCTTGTTCAGTGGGTTGGGTTTCTCCTTTTGATATACTCTTGACAATCCTCATCAATCAGCAGTTTAGGAACCTCTTAAACCAGGAAGAAACTATATCACATAACATGGAAGTTAAGCACTTTTTAGGCTTTGGTGTCTACTGTTTGCCAAATAAAGGTGATTTTTACTTTCAATTACAGAAGCTACTTGAAAACTCATTTGTTTTTTTCTGAGTGAAACTTAAGAAGCTTGGTTTAAAAAAATAAGTTAATAAAAATTATGTCAAGCCAAAACCTAAGAAGTACAACATAATATCAAGGAATACAAAAAGTCACTGATACCAGAGTTAAGTTTACTGGCCAAGCCCTCCTAATTATTATCAATACACTAACGTATATCAATAGTATACAATGTATAGCATCAGTAGGCTAGCTGCCTGTTGAGACTTGGTCTACAATGCAAAGCATTGCTGGTGATGTATGTAAGCACACCTGCTTTTTGCTCAAATCAAATGCAGCTACACCAGCAAAAAACCTTTTTGCAGTATATTTGCTCCAGGAAGCAGCATACCCTGTATTAGCAAAAAACCCTTTACTTTCTGCTTGCATGAAACATGCCAGAAAAATCTGTGGTGTAACTATGCCAGAAACCAAGCAAGGCATGCCAAGGCCTGGAATTTTTTTTCCTGGAAAGGAGGCTGTATTAGGAGTATTAGAAGTTCGCAAGTGGCCTACTTTAGGAGGGAAGAGAATGCCATAAAGTCAGTGATGATAAATTTCAATGCAATTCATCCAGGTTATACTGTTATATAACAAGCAGGTTAACTGAAATCTTCATGTTAGGCATCTGCTCCACTGGAGAAAGATTACTGTATTTAGGACAATTTTCACTCATGTCTTTTTCAGAAGAACAAGGAAAACTTGAAAAAAAATTAATCAATTAATGAAGACTTTTTTTTTTCATAAGCAAAAGCAGTAAAGGTAGGGTGTTTAGTTTAATCCAGTCTTAAAAGCCAGTGGCTGCCACACGACATTTAGGTTCAAATATGACAAAGTACACTTTTACAACTATGCCTACTGCAACAAGTGTGAATCATGTTTCAGCTTTCACAAAGCATCTGCCAAAATCCCACATTTTTTTAACTGTGTGGTAGATTACTGTAAAGCACTACCACGTGTAGATGCATTTTTGCATCAGCAGCAAACACAGCCCAGAACATGGCAGACGCTCATTTATTAACATATAGTCCTTGTGTGCAGTAGACAGTACTGACAACACAGGGTTCTGGTTGAATCACAACCTCTAATGCAGCAGGCAGAGGGAATCCAAATTATTTAAAACACCATCTCTCTGCTGTGTCTGTTTTGCTACAGTCTGGAGGCACGCAAGCCAGAACTTGTTAATGAAGAACTGGCACTGCTGGCTGGGCATTTTTTCCTGACATATTTTCCATTATTACGTGCTGGGGAAAGTACCCAGTGAATTTCAGTGGTTTTCACTGGCTTGTATTTCTTTTAAGCATCAACAGAAGAACCTAGATCAGTGCACTGCTAACAGGTATGCTAAAAAACAACCAATGAAACAATAAAACCATGAAACCCTGGAAAACCCAACAGCTATACAGTTCAGAGCTCTTTCCACCCTGTTTACCTGTTGTACTTGGTTGTAAGATCTGTTGCAGTGCTATACGATAGCTGCCATTCTCATTTAAGGTTTCAGAGTCTTCTGTATTAAAATATAAAATCTAGTGTCTTAACACACCAAAATGCTTCTAAATCCCTGGGTTTGAAGCAATAGGCACTGTAGCTATACATGCAGTAACAATGCATAAAGTGAAAGTATGCATGAAACTGTCTGAATCATGGTAAGTGTTTCTCATTAGCCACTTCAGACATGTCCTTTCCAATAGCAGTTAAGTGGGAGAAAAAAAAAGTTTCTTCCTCAGTGTGTGCTGGAGCAGAAGTGAGTATTGTTGCCTTGGGTCGGTGGTCTTATTCCATTCATAGACTTTTCTGTTCAGTTCCGTATGGATATCCAATATAGACAGTTTCCTGCAGCAACAAAAGTAAAAGCTTTCTATTAGAGAATGAAGCAAGATACAGTTAAGAATCCACAGGAGAGGACAACTTTAGACTCAGCAAGGAGAAAGTTTCAAATTTAAGTCTTTATTACAGAGGTTACATCTCTAAAACCCAAGGCATTTTTCAGACAATCTGTTATAACCCAAATCACTGTTGTGATATTGGTTATGCTGACATGATGATCTGTGATTTCATTACAATGTTTTAGGGTTTGTAAGAAGGTACTACAATGTGAACTCTGCAACTACCTTGAAAAACTGTTGCTAGCTCCCCTGGTAGATCAATTGTACAAAGAAAAGCTTTGTTGATAAGTTATATATCCAAATATATCTGATTTTTGCTCAGATTCCTTTAGATAATCTCTTTAGATAGACCAAAGTTTTCTGATAGTTTAAATTCAAGATTACAAATTGGCAATCTAGTGGCTACCTGAGGGTTAATTAGACCTAAAGAAAGGACAAAATCTGTTCCTCTCAACTGCCTTTTCCCCAAACTTAGGCACTGACTTTTTTAATTTGCAAGCAGAGCCCTTCTTAATGATAAAAGGCAATCCTCAATTTGACAGAAGTCTAGTGTGTACCTCGTTATCTTGAAGGAAAACTTCCAATCCTGCCTAAAGCATTGACATATGTTACCCAGGACAGGTTCTTCACTTCTCACTCTGCAAGCTCCAGTGCCATAACACACTTTAATTTTACTCTCCAGAATCAGAAACTTCACTCCTACTTTAGGCTACCTTTCTGTGCCATCATTCCAGCATCTGGTATACTTGTCTTTTAACCTATGACACAGCATGAAGCTACTTTGCAGGACCAGATGGGATGAAACTTAAGGTTTCTCTTTCTCTACAACAGTAGGCTGTCACAGGAAAAGGGTTATTTTTTCCCTTTATTTACCTTTTATGAGGATTGCGGAGTAGCTCAGCCAGACAACACAGATAATATGAAGATGAACTTGGAGATTTTTCTAGTGCAGACACATCCACCTTGCACTGACTCCAAAAGATGTCTGCTACGTGGGGGATGGTGACTTTCCAAGGGATTTTTGCATTAGAAATGATTCTCTCATCGTTCCCATCTACTTCCAACAGACTAGTACATTCTTGCTCATTTTCTGGCACAATGTAGCTCTGAATAAAAAAAAGCTTCGGTTTTCCTAGGAGTTCAGGACATGAGTCTGCTGTAAAGTATTTCTTTATTTGTTCCAAAGGGAATCCAGAAGAGGTATGGTCTGTACAGAAGATGCTCTGAGGACTTCCACGGCTGACCAATATGCAAATGAAGCTATCACAATTTCTGTGCTTCTGCAACCTTGCAACTTCACGCAATGTTTGATTCATGGTGTTCATATTTAAATATCTGTGACAATGAACGTCATAGCCTAAGGCTCTGAAGGTCTCTTCCAACATATCTGAAATAAGCAAGATGTAATTAAATCACAGCACATCAAGGCTCAATTTCAACTATCTTGAATTATAGTATTTACAGTATTTCACTATTGGAAATAAGATATTTATTTCATCACAATAATTAAAAAATCAGGACTACTTGATGTTGATCACAGTACATTACATACTTAGAGTGCTATATGCATGTTGTCTTTAATATGTTATGTACTTCATGACAGGAAAGACACTATTATTTGGCAAATTCCAGACACTTGCATGCTTTCATTTACATGGTGGTTAAACTCACAGGTATTCATGTGTTCAGAGAACCACAAGCCACTACTATGACTCATACCTGTAGTATCATATCTTTAGTATAAACCACATATACATTGACCATGCACAGTTTGTAATATGATAGGAAATATCAAGTGCCATGTTTATGTAAAATGCCTTACAGACACAGGAAGCTAGACTTTTCCTTGATTTCAAAAGTTTAACAATCCCTAATTAGCAGAGGCTATTTCAGAGGGAACTGGCAGCACAGCAGGAGTTTGTATTACCACACTGTTCTCTTCAAAAAGCCCATAGTGAAAAGAGGGAACAGAAGTTCTAACTTTCCTCAGCAAAATACAAGGTAGATACAAACTCTGTACTATAGCGAGGTAATAAACAGGAACTATAGTTTAATGCCAGTTCTGTTGGCTTGATTAAATTTTGTAAAATAATTCAACAATTTTCCAGACTTTTTTATTTGGAAATAGAAAGGAAAACCCCCTCTATTTTAGGCAACAAAACATGCTCTCAAAATTCGGGTGGGAGATTCAGTATTAATACCGTTTAGCACCACTTCACCCATTAGAGGGCAGTAGTACATAAGCAAAACGAGAGCGACAAGTGCTTTCCCTATAATTACTTATCTCGCTAGCATGTACAAATACACACAAAGATACAAAACTTGGCATCACCTTAGACCATGTACACACTCTAAGTGTCACAATTAAAAAAAATTAAACCCAACAAACTTAGAGCTGACTTTAGTTTAACAATGAATCAGAAATCATACATGGTAAGCTTTGGATACAGCAATTTTACTTTAAGGCAAGACAAAACACAGCATTACATGCTGCAACCTGAGATCAGAAACTATCTGTTTCTTCAACAGTAATCATCTCCCAACAAACCTCAACTGACTTTTGAGCATTTCCACCCTACATAAAAATTGCCCTTTTCTCCCCTTGATTGTTTACAGCCTAAGGATAAAAATTGGCTTCCAAATGGAAAAGTCAAAAGCACCTATTTACAAAACAGCAAGACTCTATTTACAAAACAAGGTGCATTTCAGTTTGAATTTCATTAGCATCTAATGAATTCATATTGTTTACACTGGGCATTTTCAGTTGTTGTAATCCTTGATCCTACAGTATCTATTACTGGTTCAGCTTCCTCAGATTACATCTTGGCATAGCTACAGACTCTAATGCATGCCACAGATACAATTCCAAATGTTTCCCCTGCCCTCTTCTCTTTCTTTGGTATTTTCAGACTTCAGAAGCAGTGTGGCACAATAACTCTAGAGAGTAGTGAATGCCTTTCTAACAAACTCTTTTAAGCTATATTGCCATATGCCCTGCCTCTCCTGAATCTCACTAGCACGGTAATGTTTCAGTGAAAGTCTTGCTTCCTATCATATTAAAATGCTGATGATGCATTGGTGACATTAAATGTCTAAGACATACACGTGACTTAATTGCTTCTGCATCCAATGCAGACATGCATGAAGACTGAGGCACACTAAGACTGAAAGGACCATGTGAGCTCATGAAGAGCATATGCATTGATTATTTTTTTTTAAATTTTGTGCACATCTTTGTATTAAGTAGCAATTACTATGACAAATTACTACGTGCACAGTATATTGCCTGTGCAAAAGATCTGTGTCTTCTAAGGAAGAGTAGATCTCAATTTATGTATCTGCGACTGAACTGACATAGCAGTTCCTTCTTTACTTTCTGTTTTCTCCAATGTACACGCCTTACCTGCTTTTATATTTACTGTTTCATTTAAAAACCTCAGACCTGGCATAGTAAAACACTCTTGTTCAATAAATCAGGTCAGCACATGCTCATATCCCATTAAAGACAAAAAAATTTAGAGGGGTTTTTTGTAAACAAGGCTATTTTCACACCTCATGTTTTCTTTAGCTCTCCACACTGAAATTTCTCTAGTGATCCTTTTTGTATTTACTTTTAAGAAACAGAACTCCAAGGAATAAGTAATTACTTTGGTACTGGAGCAGACTATCACGCTACCTTCCAGATTAAGACTGCATAGTAAGTTTCTTGCATCAAAAATGTCATTTGTTCTCTAGAACTACCATGAAAGAACGAACAGGGAAGTAAAGAAGCAGGCAACAGGACAGAGGACAAAGCAGAATGTTTGATTGCAAGAGTCGCCCCCCACCCAGCCTTTCAGTCCTCGGCAGGCTTTGTTTTATTTTCCTCTCGGCGTAAAGTCAGTTTGTTGTGTTTTCTGTTTTTTTTTTTTTTTTTTTTTTTAGCAGAAGCAAAGAAATGCTTTAGATTGAACAATTTAGTTTCTACATCCAGTAATTGCATCCTTGGTTGTTCTTTTTTTCCTTTACTTTGGCCAGAGGACATTAATAACTTGGTAGGACAGACCGAAATCAAATCCCAAGGATGCTTCCCAGTTGCATGTAACTAAGTTAAGTGCTGTCCTTGTCCCTCTTCTCTATGTATGGCAGGACTGTGAATCAGTTCTAGTTTCTGTTACCCTCATAGCAAACTAAGTGTCTTATTCTGTACCATTTACCTAAAATACTATTGTCAAGCAAACATCAAAATTTTACTTTCTGCGCCTGTGCTCTGCATCCACTGCTCTTCAACAACTATATCAACAATTCTAAGTTGGTTCATCTGGTGGACCATTAGTTGAGAAAGAAAAAAGACATGCTTACAAATCCTCTTCTTCCCCTACATGTCCTAGCCTATTACAGAACTGATTGCAAATACTCACTCCATTTTTATTTTTAAGCCTCATGTGTTCCAATGATTAGAGTGGGTTTCTTTTTTTTGCTTATGCAAGAATCTGATTTTTTGATTCTACAAAAGCAATCAGGAAAACCCCACATTTTAACCGTGGCACTGACTACCTTGAATTCGACATGCAAATTTTTTTTTTTTAACTAAACCAAGAGGGAAGAAAGAAAAATTCCTTTCCCTATAAAGCTATGGTGATGGTTTCAGTTAAACTGTGCAAGATGTAACAGAAGCCTAGGTGTATTATTAATAAAGGACCACGTGCCTTTAGCTATTCAAAATCTGTGGTGTCCAATATGATTACACTTCAAATCTGCAACAGTTTTGGTTTTGCTGAATGATCGAAAACACTATCTTTACCATCTCTACCAATAACCTGCTGTATGACTGTAGCTTAACTATTCTGTTGGTCTCTGAACATCCTTTTTCTCACTCCCAAAATTCAGCCTATCTCCTTGTAAGTTCTTTCATTCAGAGATTTTGCACCAAAACCCAAACAAACATTGTTTGCAATGGTTAGGACAGTTGGCTTTAACCTCAGGTTGGGCCTTCCAACTCCGCATTAGAAAACTTACTAGAATTGATAGACTAGCTGACTAGGACAACATTACCCTAGTGTGGCTTATAAATGTAAATCACATTCTTTATATTAAATTGTTCTAATTATCTGAGATTAACAAGATAAAGAACTCCAAATTCCAGAGACTTACCTGTGTCATTACCAATGCAGTCTATTATCAGGCATATTCCTAAAGGTTGACTTTGCATTCTGTACTGATCATCAAACACCTGAGGAATGCAAAGAACAAACACTAAGTTAATATGTCACTCTCTCAACTTACAGACACAATTCTTTTCTCAAATTTAACCTCAGATCTATACAATTACATTCTGTTGTTTTCCCATATAGCAGCTAGCAGAAGTTTATCTACTGCTATGTCTTATCTACACAACAACAAAAAAAAATCATGAGACATGGATTAATGATTCTTTTCCCTAGTTTCAGTACAGGCTTAATTTTTGCATCCTCGATTTTTGCAATCTTAAACAAAAACTAAGACTGTACCAGAAATTAGAGAAGCAAGTTTGAGACTGAACCTTAACTCTGGACAGATCTTCAAATGTAAAACAAACAATCAAAAATAACCAAACCCAAATAACACCCCCCCAAACCTGTATGGGGTGGAGGGGCTTTTTAAACACCTGAACTATGACAGCAATGATCCTTCCACAGTACTTCCAAATTAATTTCCTTAAGTGTAATTGCTATTGAGACGTTAGGAGCTATAAGCTTCATGTTGCCAACACAACAAATACAGAGAGAACTTTTGTGTTTTTCAGGTATGCAAGCAGGCACAGCTCATCAAAACAATATTTATTTCCTCATATAGTGGAACAACCTCTTTGTTCCTATAAAATCTGTAGTGATACTATCACAATTCCTCTACCCTTTAAAAAGATTACAATCAATTTGCTACAGGTAACTCTCTGGTTCCTGGTCTACAGGAGAGCTAGTGAAAATAGCAGTAGTCCATTCTTATCATTAATACCCAAAGCTAGCTGTCTGCTACCTGGAGAGCAAGGAGAGAAAAAAGAACAAAATTTACTACAGGCAAAGAAGCTCTGCCATTTCCCATGCAGATGGCAAGAGGTCTGACTTCCAACAGGTTTTGACTTAGCCTCCACTAATAAATGTACGAGTTCTGTGTGCACATCATATGTATGTGCATTTTGCACACTGCTGCTTCCATTTTATACTAAAAATATATTCTGCAAAAGCAATTCACAGAACCTGTTTACGGCTGAGGAAGATATGGATGTACAGATCCTTCTGTTTGCATGCTATTAAAGGAAATCTCAACATCTTTGTGTTTGAAACACAAAGAAAACTACGGTAAATACCTGCAAAAGTTTTATTATATTTACGTTCATACACACATAAAAGCACATACCTTATGTGACACTGGTCCTGATTCCTGAATGGACATGTGGACTGGTTCCGCTGCAGTTAAAACATACAGAACTATGTAGGTACCAGTGACATTTCTTTGACATCACATTCAATTAAAGAGAAACCTGCCTAGTTCAGCTAAGTTCTCCTCATCTGGACCTCTTAGTTTTTATGTATGCTACTGAAGTTAAAAAAAAAAAAACCCAAAATTTTTCACCTCTAAAATGTTATTTGGATTGCATTCTACATTGCTTGTGACTAAAATAAACAGACAAACAATCTCTCCTACACTGAAAGAATTCAGCCAAGTACTCTTCTAAAAATCACTGTATTTGAGAGGTATTTTGGGTTTCCAGAAAAAACACAACACAGATGGTAAGAACCTGGTACTCACTGGACAACCTCCTGGCCAGCCTGGTGGAGAGTCCACCACTGAACTGACACAAAAACTTCCTACTCAAGACTTAATGGACACAGCTGCACTACACAGGCCTCCAGAGCTGGCTAGACAACCTTTTCCATGATTTTATTAATAAACTATTTATTCTGTTAAAAAGTTGTGACAGTGGAAGCCCGAAACAATGTCAATAAAGTTTTCAGATCAGGCAGCACAAGCAAAGCAAATACAAGGGCAAACAATAAGGAAAGGCTCAGTTTTCAGAAGTAGCAAATACTCTCTGCTCCTGGTGATATCAACTGGATTAGCCATAAACACAACTATCAAACAACAGTCCTTTTGATACAATGAAATGTATCATTTGGCTTTTTTAGGTTATCAAAACTCACATAAAATGCTCTTACCCAGAATAAGACCTTGTCCATTTTGTGTTTTTTCTTTGTTCACATTCTGGATCTAAAATGAAGAAAAAAGTATATTTCCCCCTCTGTCTTCAAGAATT
Source organism: Balearica regulorum gibbericeps (assembly GCF_011004875.1). Lineage (NCBI taxonomy): Eukaryota > Metazoa > Chordata > Aves > Gruiformes > Gruidae > Balearica > Balearica regulorum. The sequence continues at coordinate 13,191,204 of NC_046189.1, read as the reverse complement.
AATAATCATGTGTTCCAAAATGTAACATAATAGTATTTTTCTTCCTCAGTAAAAGGATTACATATTTTAGATCCACATCTATCAGCTAATTAGCATTACAAAGTAACAAATAAAAGAAACCTTACCAAAACCACAAGCAAAAAAACCCCAAACCCTTCCTCCTCAGAAAAAATTACTACTTCGCCATGAACAGCAAAGAAAAGCTTAATTCCTAAAATAGTAAACCAAACAAAAAACCCCTCTGAAGATATGAATTTTGTTTCCTATAGAGCAGCAGGGAGGAACTTTCACTGAATTAGAATGGAAATTATAACAAAATTATTATAATACAGAAAGTCAATGCAAACTCTTTCCCATTAGTAGTCTGGAAAACAAAGCTGTTGTGGCTTTGTTAGTAAAGATAAATAGCATCACTGGTGTCTTAAGTTTTACACATACATATCTACTGAATAGATGACAGAAATAATCTCATAAAATTCATTTAGCACGGCTAAAGATTTTAATTAAGGTCATGCTACTACAATATAAGGCCTAACCCAAATATAAAGAATATTGCATGCAATAGGATTTGATGGCTTGACATACTGAGAGATCTTCGTTAAAATGAGATTAAAACACCAAAAAAGAAAAATTCTGAAAAGCTCTCCTTAAAGTCATAAACTTCAGCCTCCAAAATTAAAAAGCTACTTTCCCTGCAAAGTCCAGAAGTACAAAGAAGAATAACATGTTTTGTAAAGAACAGTCAAAGCAAAACTCTTCAGTCCCCAGAGTAGTAGAAAAAACTTTCAAGATACAGATTTTATATGCCCAACTAATAAGAAAAATTTCACAGAAATTCTTTAAAGGGGATCTTTCTCAGTCAGAAGACTTAAATCAGACCATAAATACAGCAAATAACAGGAATAACAGAAGTAAAGCAAGTAATATTTTAGTTACTAGCAATCTCTCATTCCTTAGGCTCTGCAAAGATTAATCCTCTTTCAATGTCTGGCAATATTTAGAAATAAAGGATCTGCCTGATTTATTGTATACTTACCCCTGAATTATAAGGACGATCAATCAGACTGAGATTAGGGAGAGATGCCTGAAGTGCATTTACATATAATGGCTGAGAATGAACGGAGGACATTAAAGCTGAAAATTTAACAGAAACACACAGAGAAATACATCGTGATATATCAACTGTTTTAAAAGCCTAAATCCATGAAGCATGCAAATGCTCTGACTTGCAACTCAAAATTTTATCTTCAGTAAGAGCACATCTGATACTTGCTATCAAAAGTAACCAGTGCAAAAATAGCATCTTACCTTCATGTTTGTACTTCTGAATCTTCCTAATCAGGTCTATCCTGTGAATATTTTTAAAACAATTTTCTACCAAATCCAGCTGATTAGGAGCCACCAAATTTAGTTTCTCCAGGTCAATCACAAGAGCAAGAAAACTCTAGAATAGCAACAGAAAACCAAACTGTCATATCAGTAATTTGTTCTCTATCAGTAAGTAACAAAGCAACCCAGAAAATAATGTGTGGAGGTCATAATGGTTGTATGTTCAACAACTAGGGACATTACCTTCTGAAACACTAAGAAAATTATCTGGAAGACATAAGAATTCTTAGTATTATCATAGAAGTAATGGAAACTAGGAAGTAATATTCTTAAAAACAAATCAAATTTTTGAGGAAAGTTTTGCATTTCCTTGCTGCTACAAAGCCAGCCACTTGGAATGTCACCTCACATTCCAAAAAGCAAGAGGTAAGAAAAGCTTTCGGGAATTTGCAGGCCCTCTCTCCTTCTTTGGTTCAAGAGAGAAAAAACCAAAACCTCAACGGGGGAAGACATAAATCTTCAGTTTTCTATGCACAGTGGTCAAGTTTTCTGAACAGTCTCTTAATGAACCTCTGCTTTCTCACAGCATTTAAAACAAATACGCAGAATGTAAACGTACACAGAAAGACGTAATTGAAATAAAACTGTTCTTTTGTAAGTGAAACGAGCACAAACGTAAAAAGTGACCTTGTAGTTCAAGATATGTTTCATATGATTATTGGTTTGAGATCCTTCATATATGAACTTTCAGATCAGTAATACTGAAGAAAGATTTTTTTTAATGCCTTCTGCCTGTGAGGTTCATGCTAACACCATTCACCACAGCAAGTCTTCACTGTTCCCTCTTACTGTTGCTAATAGTTCTTTCCCTGAATTATAAACCAAACACGACATAGAGGCCACTAGTCCTTCTCCACTTCCTGACTTCTGTCTACTCCTGCCTCACTACCCCTTGCAGTACTGTCTCCCCTCCTCTGTCTAGCTGCTTCCCTTTTTACATTAATCTCTCAATGCTCCAGAGGAGACCAGCAGAAAGACATTACCTTATCTTTTGCCATTTTCATACGAGGTACATAATCTCTGAGTAGAAAAACAAGAGACTTCACTTCTTCTTTTTCCAGATTCTCATTAATCTCTACCATTAGCACCCTGAAATAAAGTTGAGACATTTCTAAAGGATTAGCTTTTAGCAAGATCCCACCTCTGCCCAACTACCCCAACTTCTCCCGTGTTCCAGTCAATGTACCACTCCCAATTAACAGGAAAAAAGACTAGCCTGCTCCAAGATTCAATTACAAAATACCTACTCTGGCTCATCAGCACCTGCATCACTCAGACTGACTGTGTAATAGCCACTACTAGGAAAACAGAAGTCTCCTTAATATTTCAATAGAGATGAAGTAACACAATGGGACAACAGAAAACATCTTTTTCACCTAGTAGTTACAGGGGGTTTATTTCAGTGAGAAGTTGACACAGGAAAATCTTCCTTATGAGTACATATACTTCCTTCTGATGTCTCTCAAAGAAAATAACTTGAGCTTCTTAATTTAAGCATCTTAAAACTACAGAGCAAAAAGTACTAAGAGACAGGTCCCCTGAGAAAAGCTATACCACAAGGCTATGTGCCCAAAGCAAACTAGAAATGAAAGTATCTCTAACTAGTAATATTCCTCTAAGTATAATTTCTATCTGCTAATCTAGAACTGTATTGATTAACATATATGTACTCCTTAAAGGTAGATGCTTCTAATGCCATCACTTGTAAGAAGCTACGAGGGCTTATTTTAGGAAGTAAACATACTCTTTTCACTGTAACTCTAGATACAATGCCCTTTTCTGCTTTTACCTTCAGAACATATTTAAAAAAGAAGCAAAAAACAAACTCACAAAAAAAGCCCAAAACAGCCCTCACACATTTTGAACAAAACCCAAAATAGAGTAGCCCTTAAATCTGAAATAGCTATATTACCTGTAATCAGGGACAAGTCTGAAACTCCTGGCAAGGTTAGCTTCCACTGTTGCTTTCTCAGTCTTCAAGATCCTCCTCAGCAAGTCAAACCTCTTAACTCTGTACAACAGCTCAGACAAGCCAAGAAAAGACAATTTTTCCCTCTCATTCAAAGCCAACAAGAGCTCTCTAAGGTTGACAGTGGCCAAGTCAGGAGCAAGATCTCGGCATAGGAAAACCATCATCTCTTCTTCTTCTTTATCCAATTCTTGTTCAATCTGGTGAATAAGGACAGCTGGCACTTGGCACCTGGTCATCACTTTGTCACTGTCCCTTTAAAATTGCCAGCCTACTGTTTTTTAAACAGGAAGCCAACACAACACAAAGCCCGTATCTGCCATAGCACTTCTCTGGTGTTCATTCTTAACTAGATGCATTTTTACATAAGCAGTTCTGTGGGAGAGAATTAAAAGGTACTAAATTTAGTGATCTGCTCCACAAGTTCACAGTTAACTCTCCTATCTCTTATTTCACTTACAACTAAAACACCAACGTAGTCTACACAGACCTCCTGTTCTCAAGGGGTTCTCCCAGCTGTTCATTACAGAACAAAAAGTACTTGGTAGATCATACTAATCAGAAAAAAATGAAGTTCTTTTTAAAGTAAAATTACCTTAACATAAGTCTGTAAATTCCATAGGAAGTGAAACAAGTCATCAGCTTGCTGATGAGTGGTATTTCAAGTGTTTCTGGAAATAACAGTTAAGTTCTACAGCAATTTAAATCTAAAGCTCTGACCTCTTCCCAGCAACCCTCAACCCCCCCTGCTCACCACCACCTTTTCTCCCCTAAAAGTCTCAAGGCATTTTTCAGGAAGAGTTTTGGGAGGTAAAGGTAGTGTAACCACACATTGTAGACAGAAGAATTAAAAAACCCCACATATAAAACCACTGCTATTATCAGGCATGCACTTTGCCTTAAATGAAGTAAAAATAAAGGAAATATTCACAATATGTAATATTTAAAAATATCAATTATATATAAATTCAGGCATGTGTGAATTTTCTTACTTATTAGCATAATTTAAAATTATTCCATTCTGAATTAGTTACCGGGGTCTTAAGGAATCCACACACACACCCTCCATGCTCAAAAAGATCGAAGAACCACACAAAGAAAAAATTCCAACCTTAAGTATGTAAATTAGTTAACTCCGAAGGTACAGATAAGCCACAGACCGCCTTTTTCTTCATGTGACATTCATGTTTCACCATATTGAAAACTGAAATAAAAATTCAAACCTAGAAAAAAGCCTACCCTTGTGATTAACAAAGTAAGTAGGGTGCTATGCTCAAATTTCCGCTGCCACCAACTACGGAAATTCTATCTAACCTTCTCTGATCCCCGTTACCTACAGGGAGAAAGGTGAAATGAGCAACCTGAAGACAAATCTTAGCCCTTAGAATGAGTTCAGTCACCACAGTGCATAGTTTTGTTTAAACCATTCTGAAAAGCAAAAGCCAATTCTACTTCAAAGTCTAATACACTGAAAGATGCCAGAACATGGATAACATTTTTTGAAGCATTTTCAGCCTTTTGTTACACATTCTGGAAGTCACAATCAAGAATGTCACATATTGTGTCCATGCACTGAGGACATGCGATAAACTCGTCTACGAGCTGCTGTTTACATGAAAAATAACTGTATACATCCATCTGACTTACCTCAGAAAGGGAGTGAGAGTTGGATTTGATTAAACCCACAGATTGGGTTCTGCTGCCCACTAAAAGAGCCTATCAAATTCAAGTTCCTAGGGCAAAGTCTCCTTTATTTACATCTATCCCAGTAAGATGTATTTTCTATGCAGTCAAAGACTGCACTGGCTTTCTCCTCCAACGCGGTTGCCAACAGTCACAATAACAAGTCATAAGTATTTAAAAAAAAAAAAACAAAAGAAAAAAAAGGTGCACTCAACCTTGCTGACAGCATTTCTGAATCACTAGGGGGTTATAACACAAGTACCTGCTATGACCTCAATGTCCCACCTTGAGAAGCAAAACTGAAGGGGGACATGAGGAAGAGGAACACAGACAATGTAAAATATCATAAATCCACCACATTAGAAGACTCAAGCATTACTCAGCTTAAGTACTCCTGCACTTCCATACCACAGTGTAAATGAGATCTAATGTATATGCAACATAGTCCTCAAAATGGCACTGAGGCCACTTCGGCTCATTTTCAGAAACACAGACTGCAGCTGACAGTAACAAGGCTGTAGATATCCTGCTTAGCCCACTGCAGCCTCCTATGTGCATTCTACACAGACTGTGATAAATATCCAGAGAAAATGCAGAATTATAGTACTCCTGTTACAGCACACAACCAGAAAAAAAGCAACACCTATCCCCTCCAATATAGTTCTGTTTTTCAGAGCCCAAAAGGGACAGGCACAAACACAGTGTTTTCCCTCATCACATCATACCATTTAGGAGCTTCAGAGAATTAAATGCACTGTTTGCTCTAAGAAGTACAACAACATTTAACCCTACTGTAAACAGCACAAACAGCAAAAAAAGTCAGAAAACACTAATGAAACATCAGTAGAAATTGCCCTTTTCAAATACTCAGGTCTACAGTATTTTTAATATAGCAAGCTGAAAAGTTTTGTTTCCAACAAACCCAAACTGGGTAGGCAAAATATTGGTACTTTCGAACCTGTTCTATTTCACACGTGGACCTGCAATGCTATCACTTGTACAGCTGGGGTGGAAGGGCATGGTGGGAAAATTTTCAGGCCTCTGATAAGCAAAGAAACCCCTGATGCACTGGAATGTGTTTTGTACAGTTTTCTATCACAGGAAAAGCATAGTTATTTTCAATCTAGCACCAAACATTTGTGAGAATTCAACAGAAAGACTGCTTTCATGACATAATGCAGTTAGGAAGGGGAAGGCACAAAACACTCATAAGAAAGCATCTCCCAGGTACATACAGCTGGGACTTTCAAAAGAACTTGAGGAAGTTGTAATTATGAAGTTGTACTTATGACTCACTCTAAAGGGAGATGGGAATTTAACAACTTTTGGCCATTTTCCAAAATCTCATATAAACTTTTTAAAAAAACAACAACCCACCACTAGTTGATTTTTATCCAATCTTCTAAAACTAGTTAAAAAAAGAGGTATGCATGTGTGTGTGATAGGGAGGAATTTCCTACAGAGTTAAAATTTCAGACATGCAAAATTACTATTTATGTGTTATCTTAAAAATAATCTGCCTTAAAAACCCACGAGTTATTTATTTTTGTGAACTTCCTTTATATAAAAGAAATCGCATGTTTATTATAAAAAAAAGGCTGATCAATACTTCCAGTGCCAAAACACTTTTACCTGTATGCAAATCCATCCACAAGAACATTGGAAGACTGGCATTTGACCATTGCCAAATCACTGATCCAGACCAAGCACACATTGGTTTCCATCCAGTATTTTCCAATGATGGTCCAGAGACAAAGTTGATTACATCAGCTCATTTTCTGTTGGACAAATATCAATGTCACAAATTACTGCTGGAGGCTACTTCTTAATTTTTGTGGGGGGCAAAACAAGGAAAAATTACCTAGGATCATGCATTCATGTGTATGATTTCACTGGTCCAGCGAACCAGGAATGATGCTCCAAGTAAAAGCAAAAACAACTGAGTGCATAGTGATTTGTCAATAACATTCATTCCCCCAGGGTTCTGAGTGGGGAATGAGTAAAAGCAACATGAAGTAAGTGTTTAGTATAAACTAAAACAGCTTATAACTTTGCATCCAAAAACCATGTCACCATATTTTGATAATAGGAAGGTCACACTACTGGGGCAAGCCCAAAACATTCCATCTGCATACATCTGAGGCAGATCCACTTCACCACGAGAGGTGAAGGGCATCACGCTTTACTCTTCCAACTGATATGACCACTTCTGCAAACATCACAGATAAAGTTAGCACAGCTGCAACAATTAAAGAAAACGAGAAGAGCAATGACAATGTAAAACCCAGCAGCCTGGCTCTGAATTTAGGTTACCTGGGCCCTGCAACGAGAAGAGTTATTGAATGTAAATTCTTTACAAAAAGGAGAGGAAAAACAGCTTGTCTCAAGAGGAAATAAAAAAGTTCATAGTCATCAGAGATCAAGCTGCCTCGACAGTTTGTGTGTTCATGTGCATGTGTAATTTACCAATATTGCTATAAGAAAACACTCAAGATTTTCCTCTTCAATGTTTCACGTATTGAGTAAAGATTTCAATGCAAAGTTTATGGAACAGGAAGATGGTTGAAAAAAGAAACCTAGAGTAGACATTCTTATTTACATTCCCAATTTATAAGAAATCCAGAATAATTCCAAATAGCTGAAGTCTAACACGACAGCCACCACCACTGCCAGATAAAAGGCTACTGCAAGATCATGTTCGTAACATTAGGGGCAGAGTGAGCAAAAGGGGCAGGCCTACACACAGAACAAGAATAATCTCTTTTCCTCCTGTATTCAAAGAACCAGGAAAACCCCTGGCACGCTGAGGGAAATAACTGGTGAGGGGAGAGTCTTCTGTAAGTCTCGCTATTTTAGTTCACTATCACCCCAAATTTTCACAGAGGAAGGGCTCTTCTGGGAAATAGTCTCAGGGTCTCTGGAAAGAAAATCACTGATTCTAGGGTGACTCATCTGTCCTTTTGTCCCCAAATGAGGTCTGAGAGAAAACACACCTCAAGCAGATAATACCAAAGTGTACTTAAATACAAATTTCTGGGTTTAGTTAACTTTCAGACTTTCCTGAACAAAGCGTATGATTTCAAAGCTGATGAATTTCTCACAGACTACACAGGAAACCACCTTTGTCACAGGCATATATGTCTAAATCTGCACTGACTTTTGACCGTGGGTATTACACTGTAAACAAGGTTCACAAGAAGAAATTTTTTAAGGTAAACATCTAAGAATATTATCAAGCATATTTACTCCTCAGATGCAAATAATTTTCATTCCACACTAAAACAGGCAGAAAAATATCTGTATGTTCTTTAGATTCTATGAAGCTAAAGTTAATTAGACTCCTATTTTTTAACTATTTCACACTGGCCCCAGACCATAGAGAATACAATCAAAATCAGGGACAGATTCTTTTTTTAAATTCTTTTCTCCACCAAGGAACAGGAAATAACAACATACTAAAACTTCACACACAAGGTTTCGGTAATTCCCTGCTGGCATTAACAAGTAGAGACTAGTATGTGTGTACAAGACTCAAGCAATTTTTCTCTTTGCTGTTTAATACCATGCATGAAACCCTTGTTTCCATGATTGCAACACAAATGCTGCACAATATACATACCAATGTGACTATCAAGGCAAAGATTAATGATAAATCAATATACCAGACCTCATATTAAGAAGGCAGGTCTTTCATAGAAACAAGGAAACTTTTTACACTCTAAACATGGTCTACAATTAGAGTCTGTCATTTCTGACAGCATTTGTTTCTTGAACGTTTTGCAACCATCTCTGCAGCAGCAAAAACAGGATGTAACATCAGTGGGTGTAGTTCAGATTTGGAAAATGATCATTGTTTCACAAGATGAGCTCATGTGGAAGCCCCTACGCTGCAGGGAGAGAGTAGGAGGTTACTTTGCTGCAGGAGGCACTAGCTGCATTTTGTGCTTCCTCTGCTCTGCTTTGTTTGAAGCAGTAGAGGTGGTGAAACCACACAAAGGCAACTACATATTGAGTCTGTATCATCTGATATTTTTCAAAGAGTTGAATTGGTTGGAGCATGCCTCACAACTTTAACATTTCACTATAAATAAAGGGAATTTGGTATGACATACTTAGGGAAAACAGGGATATCCCACAGTTACTTCCATAGTTCTCATTACTGTATTAGGCTTAAATCGTTTGTTCTCCGTGTAAACTGGTAGTGACCACGTTAACTTCCATTTAGAGATGCACTAGTTTAACACCCCAGTCCTCCTAATAAAAAACACCTCAACCGACCAACCAAAAATCCCACCACAAACTAAAACGGGTTTTACCGTAGGGAGTTTATGCAGATTTCCAGGCAACTTTCTAACTACGTCATTTTAAATCACCCTTGGAAAATAAAGCGAGAGGAAACTCCGCTCTGCAAGAGAAAAAAATGTATCAGGCGGATGGGCAGCATCGGGTTTCGCTTCTCCTCAAAAGCAAAGTCGAGCTCAGGCCCCACCTGCGCCCGGCGCTCGGGCACTCCGCGCTCGGCTCAGCCTGCTCCCCGGTGAGCACGGCGCCTAGACAGGAGGGAGGGCCTAATCGCGGAGCACGGTGTGTGGGGCGTCTATACTGAAGACGCGATAGGGGGAAAGAAGAGGGAAAGGTATAACGCACCCAAATGCGCCGGGGAAGTCTCATCTACAGCAGCGGGGCCAAGTCCGGCACTGGGAGTGGGAAGGAGGACGGGGCGGTACTGGCCTGGCCTAGCAACAACCTCCCCAGCAGCGGGTGTGGTTTCAACTATCGCCTCTTTCTCTTTCACATTCTAAAACACGCAGAGTACTTTCCGCTCGTACCTCCTATGGCTATTAGAGACCAGAGCTGCCTCTGCGCCTAAATAGTAACACTGCTCAAGGCAGATATCTCCCGAGGGAGGAGGGAACTGGCTTTAGCCGCCTTACCATCATTATACATCTACCGAGCCACGTTCGCTAACATTTACGAATTTATCGTGAGTCCAGCCGTTAAGTATTTTGGGGCGAGGCAAGAGAAGAATTATGCTTTTTGTTTTGTTTTATAGTCTACCTCAAGAGACGAAACTCGGCGCTGCGCAAACAAACCTGCCCAGGTCCCACAAGATGGCGGCGAGGCCGTGGCGGAAGGGACAGCTCCTCCCGCGCGCAAACTCCCGCCGGCGCCTTTGAGTGTCGGCTACACATAAAATGGCTTCCGACTAGCAGGGGTGTTGCTAGCGCAGTGAGGAGAAGGGGGTGGCAGTAGGATGGTCTTGAGTTCAGTATGTGTATAGACGTTTATGGACTATGCTTTTTATACCCCTGTTGGTACGAGGCAGACAAAACAGCTTTGTATTGGTCCTGGTAGTCATTCAGTTATAACAGACTGCTTACCAGTGAGAATTGCAGACTTGGGTAAGTGTGGGCATGTGTTTTGGCAGAAGCCCTTGGTTCATGTCTTGCTCTATCATTCTGAGTTTATTCATAGTGAGGATAATATTGTACAGGTGTGTGAGTTGTATGCTTCCCATTGTTTTACAATCTTCAGTAAATTTTAAGTAATGCCTTGTCCCTGTAAACTGGGTCTTGTGATTCCCTTAGTATAAACCAGCAACTTACATGAAGCAGCTTACTCTGAGGTGCTGTTGTTGTAGCTGTTCTCTTAAAGGCCTTAAATCTAAAATCCTAGGCTGTTTTATCTGCTGAAATAGGCAAAAGCCACTTCCATATGTGGTGAAATTAGATACATCATGTATAACTCCCAGCTCAATGGATTTCAAAGCATTTACAAAACAGTAAGTCATTTTTTGTGCTGCTAAAATTATACCAGTGGAAGCACAGTACTCTGGGATAGCACACTGTTGTGCAGAGTCACGCTGTCTTTGGAACTGCAGGGAAAACAGAGGCAGAATGTAATCACCCACACTAGAATTTGGTCAGATACCAAGCAACTGTTCTGTGTCACGAAAAAATATCTGGATTCTTACTGAAATTGTATGGTCAGGCTCTCACTTTAATATCAATTATTCAAGGGTATCACAGTATCCCTGCTACTAAGATACAGCATTGGATTCATGCTGATTCAGAAGGAAACCAGCTACCTGCTGTGAATCAATATGCTCACTTTCTCCTTAGATCTATTCCATACAAACTCATAAAGACTTGTACAGGCTAATAAAAGAGGTTTAAGGAGATAGTATGGCTCCAGGCTTATGAAAAAAGAATTTTTTTTTGAATGAATGAATAATTTACCGATTTACCAATTTAACACAGCCATTACTTACTTAAGTGACCAATATACTGTCTTGTTTATTTACTCCACTTTTTCCTTAATTTACCTAATTTCTCTCTCCCCCCTCTATTTCAAAGTTGAACTACTACATTGTCTTCATTGATAGGTTCTTATGTAAACTGGAACTGTAAATCAGTGTAAACGTAGAACATAGAGCATATCAGTAAGATTAGATGTGACTGAGAAGAGATGGTCCTATATGTTCCAATTTGGAGAGCTTTGGATGTAAATCTCTAGCTTGGACATATTTCTCTTTATAAGCTTTCATAACAGGTTTGATCTATTTAATTTTTTAGATTCTCCTAGTTATTTAAAACAAAAAATCTTTAAGGATTTATGCCTCCTCAAATACTATGAGTACTATGAACTTGTCTTTTATGTTACATATTTCAAAATCAGACTTAGTATGATCAGGGTGAGTGCATTCTATCTGTATATATAAATGGTGTCCCTAGTTTCATTTGTTATGTGTTGGTTTTGCTTTTATTACTATTATTTTAAAAAGGCTAAGTCACAAGGGAAGAGACTATTTTCAAGGGGTTTTCTTCTCCATTGAAACAATGGTTAAAGGATTATCTGAATTTGAGATTTTCAGATTTCTGGCCTGCAACTGAGGATAGAGAATGTATAGAGCATCTGTAAAATCAGTTCCCTGTCATACATGTAAAACAGTTTGGATGAATCTCTGAATGTTTTGATACCTATGATGAAATCGGTAAACTTAATTGGAAGACAAGCATGGGTCCTGAGCACGTTCCTTGTAAAACCCCTTGAAGCAAACACTCCTAACTTCAATTAGCTGCACGTAGAAAATACGCTTGCATCGATGTAAAAAGTCTATCTAATAAATGCTGATCTCACAGATCTAATTGCAGGATAGAAGCTCATAGTTTGAGAGCTCAACAAATAAGATTTTTGTAGGAAGCTTTTCAGGAGAGATTTCAAGGCAGGTTAACAACGCAAACACATAGTTATAGTCTGCTATTTAAACTGCAACTGTTTCACATCATGAGAACAGTTATTCTATTATGCGCTGAAATAGGAATTTGAGACATGCCGTTTATATTACAATGTAGTCATTATTGTATTGGAGTGATTTAGCTGCTTTAATTTATCTGTAACATACAAATTTGAAAGATTATGCTGATTATGTAAATATAGGTAGCATTAGCAAAAACAATAGATAAATCATGAGTATCTTTCCAGGTGAGGAAAAACAGCTCTTTGACTGATGGAGATGGGATTTCCACTTACATTTCAGAAATTGGGACATAATCAGTTCTATTTTTCAGAATTTTAAGATAAAGAGCTTCTTGACTGGTACTACAATCATATATGCTCCTCATCTGCAGGTGCCACTGCTGTTTGTGACCCTGTTCTTTGTACTGTGAAATAAAATACCTGTGCTGGTAGAAAGGCTGTTTTAATGTAAGGACAGCCATTGCTATGGTTACAGTGAAGACAGATTTGGTACTGTTATTTTAATACACAGGAAATACTCCATCCCCAGGCAGGATTAGTATAATATCTGTAAAATAAAAATCTATGACTATTGTATGTATAATAATGATTAGACATTTCTATATTCCACAATATTGGCAAAATATGTTCATCATAAATTAAGGCAGTTGTTTAGGGCAGTGGCTGCCAGCTGGCTATTAAACCATTGAATGATACCACCTTAATTCATAAATTCATGAATTTTACCTGAACTAGTCTAGTCTAACAGTGAATATGCCCAATATACTTGCTCATGTAGAATGTTGGTAAGGCTGATTCTTATGATCTTCCCTATACAAGACAGCACGTATGCATGAATTTAATTTTTAAATCTTTAAAGTAGAGAATCTGTGGCAATTAAATTGAGATTACTATTACTTGCTTGCATGTAAGTTTTCTGGAGACTGGCTGAAATTAGAAGACATAAGATTTTGATTGTCTTAACTTTCGTCATATACAGTAAAATCTTGATAAACAAAATGGTCTGTTTTGAAAAAGGAATGCATTAGTTCATGTAGCAGCCAAACTACATTTGTATGTATTTTACATTTTTTGATCTGAATGAACGAAGCAACATACCGAGGTTACATATGCTGAAAATACGATGACAGTAACTTTTAAATCTATGTTCACCTGCTAGTGCTTGGAAAAAAAAAAATCAAGAGCTTTGTTTACATTAGCTGAAGAGATATTCATACATTATTTTAAACAGAACTGTCTGCTATATCAGTGAAGTGGCAGGCTTGTAACATTTAAAAAGACTAATTCTAAAGGACGTTGCAGCAACTTTACCTCAGACTCTAATGCATTTGATGTAGAACAAACAAACAATAAACCCCAAAACAATGAAAAGCACACATACAGAAGAACATGAAAACAAACCTTCCCAACAGGAAACTAAATAGGACAGCAACTACTGCTTAAAGGTTTTTTTTTTTTTCTTTTAGGCTTATGCTTCTTTAACAGCTGCAAGAGAGTTGGGGCAGGGGGTGGAGCAGTCAGTACTGCACACCAAATTAAAATTACAAAGAGCAGCTGAAGTGAGAAGCACATACCTTAACTGCAAGATTCACCAATACTGCATGTAATGCTAGCTCTGTTAATTGTTTTTCTGAACAACCATCTAAAATTCAGTTATCTTAAGAAGTCTAGTCTTGGACCCAGATAGAGAACAAGCAGTGAATACCAGCCTTTGAAAAGGTGTATTCTGGGTGGGACTGCCTAAGGGACAATATAGAAATATTTTGTGCAATGGATCTTACACAGTAGGTTCTTGATTTGCTTTTCAGGGAATGATGCAACTGGATAGTGAGGTTGGAGAAAGAATTAGGCAAGAAAAGTTTAGTAAAACAAATGTTTGCCCTATGAACAGTGCCTTGAGCAATGTCATACAGAGATGACAAACTCCACTGAACAGTACAGCTGTACTCCCACAATAACAGATGATGTTTATTTGCTCTAAAGCTCTGTTATAATGTCATTCAGAAAGGTTGTGTGTGAATATATGAGGGGGGAAAAAAAAAAGCCATGTTCTGGTAGGACCTTCAAGGTTTTTGTAAACCTGCAGTTTCTGACAAGATTACTTAAACTTTCCAGTTTCTTCACCATGAAGTACACTATGTAATTGTCTAGTGGCAGTTACAGTTTCTTACTTGTTTGTCTAATTTTGCTTTTAAGTGACACATACTCTGGATTAAAAAATGAGATAGTATATCCTCTTTAGCTTATGTTACTAATGGCATAGCAAAATTTACAAGCGAGGTGAGTGTTGGTTTCTTCTCCCGAGTAACAGAACAAGAGGAAAGAGCCTCAAATTGCAGCAGGGGAGGTTTAGATTTGAGTATTTGGAAAAATTTCTTCACAGAAAGGATTGTCAAGCACTGGAACAGGTTGCCCAGGGAATCGGTTGAGTCACTCAATTTAAAAGACATGTAGATGTGGCACTTAGGAATGTGGTTTAGTGGTTGGATTTGGCAGTGCTAGGTTAATGTTGGACTCTGATCTTAAAAGTTCTTTTCCAACCTAAATGACTCTATGATTCTATAATATTCAGACAATTCTAATTCCTAGCACTGCAGAGGACATATACTGCCAACAGGCCCTCTTCTACTACAGTCCTCACTCCATGCATTTTTAAAGCATTCCAAAAGCTGTTAGATAATTTAAGGAAAAAATAGGAAATTTAAAAGAAAGTATTAAAAGAGACTAGGTGTAAAAATAAAGCAAGCTGTACTACTACAAATTTACAACTTAATACACAAGGACAAAGGAAAAAAGCAATTGTTCTTTCTCTTTTTCCACATTACACTCAAGTATATTCAAAGTCATATTGGGATAAGGTACAGTTACTGCTGAGTGAAACATTCTGTTTTTACTTAGTAAATGTGTCAGCATGTAATGTTTTATTTCTGGATATTACACAGCAGATTCTTTTGGTGCACAGTGTCTACTGAATTAATTCTTCAATGGGATTAAGTCTAAGTTTTGGTATTTTCATATACTTTGAGGCAGTTTTGGGTACTTTTTAAAGGTAATCTTTTTATTTAGAGATGTAAGAGTGAATGGTAACAAATTATATTTTTAAGAAATGACAAGTCATTCATTACCACTTACTAGCAAAAAACCATTATTAAACCTGTAATTAATACAGTACATTTTTTTCTCTTAAAAGCAACACACTTTCTCAGTTTCATTTAATAGAATGTTGGCAGGGCTTGAAAGAACTTGGTTGATAGTTTCCTCCATTGTTTAAAAGATGGTACAACAAACCCAAGAGCATACGTATGTCTTGTTTTTCTTCCCCCAGATTGAAGTCAGGTAAACTGCTCTGGCTATGTTTTTTGATCCTTCTACAAAAGTATAATAAAAATCAAAGAAACATGTTTTTGCCTGTGATAGACTTTAATATGTATATTATAAGTACAGAGTGAGCAGCAGGCTTATGTATGTTTCAGTTTAGTAATTAGTAAGTATTAAGTTGTCATATTTGATCTTCAGTGATGGCCTCCATTCTTCTTTGGAGGAAACAGTGTATATTCAATGCCAAGAGCTATGACGAAAGCTGCAAATCCCCACTTGAGTCCCCTAGTAAAGACTTCTGTTAAGGTGACAGGTTTTGCAAAGCCACCCATATATCTCCAGGCTTCATTACTAGAAGAAAATTGAAAAAAGAATAAAAAGAATAAAAAGAATAAAACAAGATCAGTGGAGCCACTGTGATAAACATTAACAATGTTTGGGGGGGGGGGGGGGGAGGGAGAGATGAAGGTATTTCAACTAGATATACATTGAGACTGTAACATTTTTATCATTTAAGTATCAGGAGTTGCCACAAGTAAAGCTCACTATATTACATCTAATCCTTTATACATATAAGTTGAGATACAAGCAACCAGCAAATGACATAGTTCTAGTTACAGGATCACCTCCCCAAACTTATGTAATTGTTGTATTCTGTTTTTACTGTTTGAAACAAAATCAGAACCCCTTAGCACATGCATGGGATGGAGTTACTACAAAGGCTAGTCACTGTGCTAGATAGTATCTAGGATAGTTAAATCTTAAAAGGGAAAGTTTTTCCAGCCATAGAAAACTCATTCTAGTGTGGAAGCACTTTGTTTTACAATACAACAGTCAGAAAACCCTACTAAAACTGATTAAAAAAAAAAAAAAAAAACAAAACTGAAAAGATTGTGTTTAGCTAAAAAACTACAGAATGTTTACAAAGCTTACACTGTTTTGCCTTACTGTTTTCAACCCACACTGTTATTGAAATGTTAGTCACTGCTGTAACTGTCTACAAGTATTCATGTGTAGCACAGCCAGTGTAATCTATAGAGATGGGCACAGTTTGTCTCTTCTGAGGACTCAAAGTCCTCAAGAAAAAAAACCACCAAAAACATTTGCACAGAAAGAAGTAATAAAATCAGAACCATCATTTCAGGAGAAAATACAGGGTTTTTAAACAAGGGGGTCAAGTATTTATGTTCATAGATAATACCCTTGTGCAGATGGTTTCTGCACAAGGTTTCTGTGATTAGGGATGAAGGCATATTGGCAGGGAAGAGTATTTTCTAGATGCTAGTATAGCATACTAACTGATAAAAACTTAGGTTTCTAAATATGACATCTTTCACACAGCTTATTCTGTATTGAACGTGTACATTAATGTCCATTTGCTACAAAGGTGGAAAGCTGATCCCCTGTTAAAAGGAACTTAATATACCAAAGAGAGGAGCTCTAGAAAGGGTTACTTTTTCAAGACTTCCAGTGCAAGATACTAATAATGCAATCTTGTTCCAGATGACTGAAGCAAATAACTTGAAACTTAAATTTCTCCTTTGTTAAGGAAGATTGGCATGATACTTGTACTTGTCCTATGGAACTGAAATATTACCTTACATAAAATCTGAAAAAGTTCAGGAAGAATCATCTCATGCTTTAAGAGTTTGACTTTGTTCCTTATTTCAACTCCTCACATAACTGGCTCAATCCCCTCCTTTTACTAGAGAAACTTTTTTTTATCTAGGAGGGGCAACGAATGTTACACAAGTTTTTTTCCAGTTTGCTGTTTTGCAGCACTTCCTGAACTTGGAAGTGTGTGCAGTAAAGTCAGTTTAATTTTTACTAAATTTATAATATTAAGCCATGCCATTTTTTAATGGGAATAAGACTGTTGCTGAAAAAAAATTTGAAGCAAAGGGGAAACAAAAAGCTAACACTGCTTGCACTCCACAGAAACAGAGGCAACATAAGTGTGACACAGGCCTGGAAAGTTCATTGGTAAGCGATAATCCTAAGGACTGGTATCTCAAATGATTCTTATCATCATCAAAACTATGTTTTACTCTATGCTATCAGTCTTAAACTGTTTCAAAGGAAGGAAAAAAAAGTGCTGTCAATCCCAAACCCCTCCAGAGGTTGTAGCATGTCACAAACAGATGACGTTTACTCTTACATTTTTCTTGTGGTGATTTGAAGTAAAGCCTTTTCTATAAATGCTCCTGGAATAGTTTGCTTATGCAGTTTTTCCCTTACAGACTACACAGCACAAGACATTTAGCATTTTTATTCCCCAAGATTAAAGAGGACTTGAGCAAAGTATTACATAATTCATGATGTGGGAGAAATATGTTAAGCCCTGTTTTAACAGCTGCCTAAATGATCCAGAATTGCTCTAGCTAAAAAAGAGGAGGTATTCATGGTAGAGTGGGAAAACTTAATGGAAGATCAGATTTTTACTTCTTATGTTATTTACCTTATCTTCCATTATGTCATTCACTGCTTAGCAAAATGAAATGCACAGTTGAATCAAATTCCACCTTGTATACTAGCATATTTCTTCTTTTCAAATAAAGGCTTCCTGTTGTATATGAGGAATGCTATTCCTACTCAGAATGTCTATGTAAGTTCCATCAACTTCAGCAAGATGTGAGCACACAATCTCTTTGCAGAGAAGGGATAGGTTACTCATGTGTGCAAGACCTAATATTACTTACATGTTTTGGTGGATGAGGTATTGGTCATTGTGCCTGATCTGTATCATCATGAAACATCACAAAGCACAAGGGTGCCTTGCAAAATGTGGAGACTGCTCAAGGTGATGCAAGGTGTGACCTCCATACAAAAAAGTAAATAAAGACTTAACTGAAATTCTGGCTAATATATTCTAGATGCATTTTCACTATTTTTACTAAAGAAAGAATAATCTGCAATGACATGGTACAGTTGATGCTATAAGATGACATATCAAGATTATTTTTGAGGCTCTTACACTTACCGAGCCCATGGATCCCTAAGACCCCGTTTAGCTAGCCTTTCCTGGACCTTCTCTAGTGGAGTACCCTCTATCTTCCATTGCCTGTAGTCAGGGAGTTCCATTTTGCCATGGCCATGGCCATGTTCATTTCCATGCCCCATACCTACAAGAAAAGATAGGAGTTTTTTATTTCTCAGAGGGTATCAGCTTATTTTCACACACTTGCAAAAAACAATACCTTGTATAGGAAAAACAGGGAGATTATAAGAAGTATTGCAAAACACATACCACAACATGAAGCATCTTCTGCAGCGTAATGCAGTACACTGTAGAACAAAGAGCTAACGGACTTTATTGCATTTCAGGAGGTCAGTGATTAAGCACAAGGCAAACTGTGTAGAATCTTAAGTGTTACTGTTTGTAAGTCACCACCACCGTTATGTTCATGAAGCAGCTATGCAAATTTTCTGTGCCAGAAAAACAATTGTTTGTAATGTCTGTAAGTGTACTTTAGCAACATCAGGGCCCACCAATTTTCAGGCTTTCCAGAGTACATAAAAAGTTCTGAGTTCAGTTTGGAAATTTCTAATTTAGATATGGCAGAGCTATGATCACCAGGCTCTGAAGAAAAACATGACACAAACAAAGCCTTTGCTCCTCAGCTCCTTTTAAGTTGCCTCCAATTCAAACATAACTGTAGCAATAAACAGGTAGAGGGTAGATGAATGGACAAGGAGATGCACCTTACTAGTCATTTCTCCAGGCTGGGAAATATATGCTTTATTTAGATACACCTTTGAGAGAACTATGAAAATATTAAGGTTCTCATTATAAACATTGAGGGTAGATGGGAAGGTGAACATTTTCACTGAGACCACGAAGGACTGGAAGAAAATAACGATGGCATTGAAGTCTCTATTTTCACAAAGCACCTGAGACTTCTTTGAGCCAGGATTCCCCAGTTTAGCATGTATGTTGTAGCAAAGAACAGATTTCAGCTACTTCATTTTTAGAATTGACTGGAATGTGATGGTGCCAAGAACGCAGCTTCGAAGCCTGTAACTCTTGAAGACCCCAAGCCCTGGAGGCAAGCAAAGGGGATTCTCTTGCAGAAGGAAACCTGAAGAAGAGCTCTAACACCGTCGTTACCCGAAAAGCTGCCCCCAAATTAAACCCCAGTCTGCACCCTGGCCAGGAGAGCGGTTTACGCGCACATGCACACTAGCGCCCACACGCCGCGGCCAGCGGCCTGCGCTGCAGCAGCACCCGGGCGCTCTCCGCTAGCAAAGCCGGCAAAAGCAGGGCCGAAAGAGCGCCCCGAGACCAGGGGATGAGGGCCCGCACAGTGCCGAGGCTCTCTAGCCCGGGCGGGGCGGGAGTCCGTCTAACGGAGCGCGGATAAGGGCCACGGCAGCTGCGCGGGGCCGCTCCGGCTCGGGGGCACAGCCTGGTGCAGCAGACATCTCCCTTCCCCTCCCAAGCCCGCACTACGGACACTCTCGGGGTGGGCAGCGGCGCAGGCAGGTCCCAGAGGGCGTCCGGGCCCGTTTCCCCGTGCCTCCCGCCGATGGGCCCTCGATACCTGCCCGCTCCGTGACCCTCCTTCAGGACACAGCCGCCACCCGGAAGCGGAAGTCGGCGAAGGACCGGTCGCTACAGGAAGCGTAGCCAGCCACGAGGGTTCCGGGCAGCTTCCGTTCCGGTTCCTCCCACTGTCTTGGCGAAGGCGCGAAGGCAGCAAGGCCGCTGCTCAGCCCTCTGCTGCTCGCAGCATTCCTGTCGTGGTTTTGACGAGGCAGGTCTCGCACACGGAGCGGCTCCACCGACTCTGGTGAAGCAGCTTTGGGGGGGGGGGAACGAAGAGGGAACACGGAGGAGAAAGCCAATCAGCGCGGGGCTTGTTGGGGGCGGGAGCGGCCCAATGGGCGGGTGCGTTGTTGAGCTGCGGGGTTGGCAGTGGCTGGAGGTGGCAGCGGCGGAGAAGAGGGTGAGGGGGCGGCGGCAATAGTAGTCGGTACCGGAGCTGTTGGGGGGTGGGGGTGGCTGGCGGCGGGGCGGGGCCTGGGCCTCGGCCCGGGCCTGGGCCGGCAGCAGGACCGGGCCGGCAGCAAGGGTTCCCCCCCACTCCCAGCTGGTTGGCCGTTGCCTGCCGGTCGTTGCCGGGTGCGCGAGCGGGGACGGAAGCCTGCAGGGTCTGCGCGGCGGGGGCGCGAGCCGTTGTTCCCCCCCCCCCCCCCCCCCCCCGCCATCGCCACCGCCGCTTGCTGGGGTGCGGGGCGCCGCGCTCGGCTTCCCTTTCCGCCTCTCTCTCCCCGCAGACGGCGGCTCCCTAGGCACCGCAGAGGGGCGGGGCAGAGGGGAGCGTCCCGCATCCAGCGGTTATGTAAGCCCCGGGCCCGCGAGCCCCCGGCCCTGGGCGCGGAGAGCGGCGGAGCGGCCGCGGGGCCCGGGGCAGGGGCCTTTCGCTGCCTGCCCTCGGGGTTCACCTTGTCAGGCGAAGAACTTGTGGGGGAAATCGGAGGTGCTTCGCAAGCCCCGCTGGCACCAGGAGCGGACTTCTGGTTTTCGGTGGATATTTCTTAAAAGAGCATCGCTGTTTCTTTCCGTAGGAGAAGTGGGGAGACATCCTGGAATCCTGGAACTGCACTCAAAGGTAAGTGAAAGTTAAGAATTCTCTTGACAACTGCTTCTTGAGTGAGATGGTTGCGTGGTTCCATTGAGAATCTGTCTCTAGGGAGCTTGGCGTTTTGCATGCTGTGGCTATGTAATTATGAAGTGTTGATTGCATTAGTATCTGGATAATTAAATTATTTTTTATGTTCCTCAAGGTTGAGTACGTAGTCCTCTTCATCTGAAAAGAAACTGGTAAAAGTTAACTACTCAGTGACTTACAAAGGCTTAAATCATTCTTCAATTGTAAATGATATAATAATGCTGTTTCTTTATAGCAGAATATGAACTCTGTTATATTGCTTTCCAAAGCTCTTATAAGAATGAGAATAATCACTGGTTTGTATCATAATGCTGGCAGAATCTTAGGACAGACTGTAGTGGATTTTTTTTTTTTTTTTTTTAATATCCTGATGTATGCCTACTTCTGGGTTTCAGTTTTTTTTTAATAGGGATATTGGGAGCGCATGAGAAGAGTTCCAGGAGGAATGCCATTATCATGTTATTAACAGTGAAACTGTTCTAAATAGAGTGCCATCTGTTTAATCCAGACTGCCTGTGTCTGGTTTCAGCATTGAATGTTTTTCACTGTGAGATAAAGTCTGCAAGATTCAGAGCAGTCTCTTCTGCTCTGCGGGTGCAGTGTTAGGGTGAGAGGAGACACATTTGTTTTTCTGTAACATTTGTAGGGTGGAATTGCAGGAGGGCTCTTTATTTGTGAGGTACCTGGGAGTTAAATCTTGGTGTTACAGTGAATTAAGTTCTGTCAGATACCTGTGAAGTATTTTGTGTTTCTTATTGTGGCTGAAAGTTAATGGATATATATTCAAAGTCTGGCGGCCCTGAGGAATGTTGATATTCTCCTCAGAAAAACATTTTCAGTGATATATAGGCATGGTAGATACCAGACACCTTGATTTTATTTTTTGAAGAAAATACAAAGTCCTGGGTTTAACTTATGGGGTTTTTTGTTTATTTTGTTTTGTTTTCTTCATGGAGCTTGGAAGCATGGCTTGATTATTTATGCATGAAGCCATACTTTCCTGATATTGCTAACTCTATCAACATGAATGTTCAGTTCTCATCACAGAATATTGACTTTGTGTGACCTATTGCAGTTGAACAGGAATTGTAGCAGAGGAGTGTGCTTGGTAAGATTCGTCTTCAAATACACTATTGCTTTCAAGGTTTAATGGGGTTTTGGGTAGCTGTTCCCCCCCCCACCTAAGTACATAAAAACTCTTGATAGGAAAAACTGTGTGCAGTTGATAGATTCACTCTACCATGAGGTTGCTTAATGTTTTGCTTCCTAAATTTCCTTTTCTTTCAGTATGGACCATACTCTTTCCTTTCAAAATAAGACTGCAAATATGAGTGATGTGATATTTTGGGAATATAGGAAGCTTTTTGAAGCTGTATCTTCACCAAATAAGTGAGTCTGCATAATTTCAAGGGGGCTTACAGTCTTGCTACAGCCTGTTTTTGAGAAGGACACTTCACCATAAATACAGTGTCAGTCTGAAGAAATTAGTAGTATATACAAGGAACTAACATAAAAGAAATTTTCATCTTGTGTAAAAAATGCTGGATGTCCTTTAGGAAGGGAAGGTCATTGGGACTCCATGTACAAATAATCAGTACTTTTGGTGATTTATTCAGTTGCTTTTTTTGGTACTATTCATAGTGGTGATAATTACTGAAAAGATTAAGTGTTCTGGGATACAGGTATGTTAGCATGTATCCAGCCATGCTACTTATGATTTGCTGGGATTCCTGCTTATGTTGCTAGGTTAGAGGCATGTGGCAGGATTTTCTTGAATTTCAAAATCCCATGTTTCCAGAAATTTGTGTTGATATGTGTTCTGGATTAACAGATTGTGGGATACATAGTGCGTACTGCTCTTCTCTGCATGTGCATATATTTTCTCTAGCACTGAACTCTGTTTAATGGTATGTTCATCATGATGGTGTTGTGGAGTAGAGAGCTGTGTGACTGACAGTGACCTGAAGTGTTTTCAGGTTTTGAGATGACAATTTTGGGTTTGTTTGTTTGTTTTTTCTCAATATCTTAATATGTATTTGAACTACTTAAATACTGCATCTTTTTTTTCCTGAAATTGCATGTTACTTTCTCCAGCTTTGTATTAGTAGTTGTTCATAAGTCATTGGAAGCCTTTTGTCATTTGAATAAAATGGTCAATCCTGCTTTAATTACAATACTGATGGAAAAGATCTTTAGTCCACCTTGGTTTCTTTGGATGTTTTTAAAAAAGGCTGTGAAAGGTGGGGAAGCAAATTATCTTCTCAGGCAACATTAGAGAGCTAAATATTTTATGGATAGTATCACAATCTCAAACCACTGTTTCACCTCTTTCTTGGAGAAGTGATGTGCTGGAGCAACAGTCTTAGTTTCTTTTTTGGCAACACAAAGACCATTCTTCACAGGAACAGCCATACTGGGCTAATCTGCTATTCTCTCTTGAAGCCTAAAGCCCTGGGATCCTGGTATGTGACAGGACTATTATTTCAAGTCCTGCTTGTCTCCCACAGCTAAGCAGTATTTGACAGCACGTACTTTATTCTTACACTCTTTTCCAGGCAAGCATATAGGGTTACTCCTTAGGTCAGCTCTCCCAGTCTCTCAGTGGGAATGGTGTTTTGTATGGATTTGTATTTCATGGATACACTTAATTTTTAAAAACTTTTGAGCTCATGTATGGTTTTTTGCATCCACCGTGTTTTCTGGCAGTACATCACCATACTTCATGTGTTGTGTGAATAAGTCATTCCTCTGTTTTGTTTTGAACCTGTTATCTGAGAACGTCATATGATACTCCCTGTTTTCTGTACGAGGAGGGGCAGAACTGTTTGGCTCTTTACCAAACAGTTTGATATGAGTTTAGAATCTTTAAAGATCAGAGTAATGTGTTCACTCAAACACTTGTCTGGGCAGGAAAATAATTTTAGATTCCATTAATTTTCTTTATGCTTGTTCCCTTATATTAAGATATGAACTAGTATCAGGAAGTGAAGCTGGAAATTTCCCTGCTGACTCCTGGTGAAGGAAATCTGTGCCGTAGGAATAATCATTTAAGAAGAAGTCCTGTGACCCTTTTCAGGAGAAGTTGATGTGAGCAGAGACAGTCAATCAATAGTACAGTTTGACTTACTACTCCAGTCAGTTATTTTAATTTCTAAATAGAATAGTTTCGAGAAGTAATTCCTGACTTAATGCTGTTTCCCACATTGTTTCCTTTGCAGTTATTTTCTTGTAGTAGATAAAATTCATGCAGAGTTGTGTTCAAGGAAACATTAACTTCTGAATTGTGTAAATTGTTTAGACATTTCATGTAGACTGTAAAGGTAGCTATAGAATAGAGATGATGACTTTAAGAAAGATTACATGCGTCAAGTATTATTGGAATGATCTGTTGTTTTTTAGTGAACCTTTCTTTTGTTGTTGTCTTTTGACAGAGGTAGAGGATCTTAAAAAATGGAATTGCAGGATGGTTGAGGTTGGAAGGGACCTTTGGTGATCAGGTAGTTCAACCCTTTGCTCAAAGCAGGGCCAACTAGGGCAGGTTCCTCAAGACGTTGTCCAGCTGGATTTGAGTATCTTCAAAGACAGAGACTCCACAACCTCTCTAGGTAACTTGTTCCAGTGTTTAAAACTCCACATGCTGAAGAAGTTTTTTCCTGTGTTTAAGTGGAATTTCTTATATGTGTTCAAATAGGTGCAAAGTTCTTTTGAGAGTAAGAAAGTATTCAGAGTTTGTGCTTGTATCACTAACTGGAAGTAAAGTAGAGAGCTGGTTGAATTTTTCTTTCTGCACCTTTGCTTGGATAATTCATGCTTCTAATAACAAGACAAATAATTTAAAATGTCTTTTTTTTTTTACTGTCATCATAGGACAGATTTATGGGAGTGACTCAATTGCTCTCCTTTCCTGTATAGGATTCTGACTGTAGTTTCTAAACTTTATATTTCGAGTTAAGAGGTAGAGGGACACTTCTGGTGAAATAGTTATCTAGTAAAATCCTACTGTAAAACAGAATTCTTTATTGCCAGCAGTACCACAGAGAAGAGAACATATAAAACTTGATCGGGGCCAGGTAAAATAATATACGCTTTGCAAAACTGTTCCAACACGTGCTGCCGGTTTATCAATAATAGCAAAAGTTTTGTATTGTAAGGAAAATTGCTGTGTGGCTGTTAGTCATTCTTCTGTTAGAGTTACATTTTTCTGTCAAATATAATGAATTTGGGGCACAGGGTTTTTTTTATGTTCTGTTTTCGTTAGAGCCAAAAAAGATAAAAAAGGTGTGCTACAGATGTTTATTATGTGACATTTATGTTCATTTATAGAGTTTTAAGAACAGTAAATTATGTGGTCATGGGAACATATTTGTCTAACAAACCGTGTAGCTACTTTTAAAGTAATCTGCATCTCTTAATTCAAAGCCACTGTTGAGTAATTTGGATCTCATGTACCCTGATAAAGGATTAGTCTGAACTCCACAGCAGTGCTACTCTGTCACCGTGAGAAAATATCCTTTTCTTCTGAAATCTTGTGTTTCTCATACTATGGATTCTATTTGAAAATGTTCATGGAATAAAAATCACTTACGGTTATCTACTTCAGTAGATATTTTGTTAGTAATCACAATTTGGGCGATTTGTAAAAGACAGAACTGTCACTGGCAAGTAACTTTTTTGGTCTTTCCTTGATTGTTTTCTGTTCTGCAGGGAGTCCAGCTTGCTCCTGCTGCCCACTGCCCATGTTAGATCTGCAACCTTGACCTCCTGGTGTGATTCTGTAGAGCAATACGGATTTTAGGGTGCAAATGTATTAGCTTCCTTTTGCGTGAAAATAAGACAGCCAGAGACATTTGGAAGGAGATCCCACTAGGGTAGTGAAATACAATGTCAGGTGAATAACTATTGCTAAGTGGTAAACTATTTATTTATTTGTTTTTCCCTCAGTACTGAATATCATTACTTGGAAAATGGCAAGTTCCCTGACTGTATAATACTCTTCAGCACAGGACCTGATGGAGATGGTTGGAACAGTTCAAACCTATTAAAGCACTCTTCCAGGAACGCACTCTTTCTGTGTATTCTGGGTTTTTTTTCTACAGGACAGAGTACTTCTACAATATAAAATGAGATGTTGTTAAGCTATACATGTGTTTGACTAACAGTGAATTTTGCAGTCCGGAGATGCTATATCTGTGTTCTGTGTGTAATCTCCATAATTTAGCTCATCTTACTGTGGCTTTAGTTTACTTACTGTGCTGCTTTAGAAAACTGAACTGGATAGGTCTTCTGCAGTGGTGTCCTCATCATGTATGGTTCGTGAGTTCTTTAAATAGTTATACGTTACTGTTCCTCTGAATTATATTTAAGTGAAATGTATGACGTGGACATTTGTGCAGACTGCATGACTGTAGTTTGCTGATTCATACAGGGCAATGTTGATACTTCTGAGATATTTTTTTTTTCTATTTCCATTCCCTGTGTTTAATAGTTACGAACTTTAAAATGTAATTGTATTTTGGGTCTTTCTTCCCTCTTCTGCCCTGCCTTGACCCATATTTGAGTGTGGGGGGGGAATTATTCTACATCTATCTGGAAAGACAGTAAGAAAGTTTAAAAGAATGGTCTTATTTTTCATGGCCATTCAGCTGAGAAGATACTGGGTTGAAAGATAATGAGGTGAAATATGTGGAAAATTTGCTTGTGTTTTTCTCTTTCCCTGCTTCATTTATTTCCTTTTTATTCAAGTAAGTTGGTTATTTCTGAGAGTTCTGATGTCTGTTTCTTCTTTCCATCTCCACATCTTATTTTCTGCTTTGTCCTTTCAGTCTCCCTTAGGTTTGAGAATATCGAGAGGCTGGAGAACAGCCTCTCTGCATGCTGCCTGTATTCTGATTTGGAATAGGGGCCACAAGGTAGAAAACTTGATTTAGAAAAAATTCTGAAGAAGCTCGTAGTATTTATTCTAGCAACTTTCTTAAATATCCTAAGCACAAGATTTTGGAGACACGTGGGCATAAGTGTAGGAGATTTTGGTTTAGAATTAGCTTATGTTAGCTTGTCTCTAAATTTAAATATGATGTTTCCTGCATGTGAAAACAAATTAGCTAGAAATTATTATTTTTTTAATATTTTTTAAAAACGTGAACTTTGTAAAGATCTGACATCTTACGACCAGTATGCCCCTTGTGTAAGCTACACTGGTAATTCCACCATCTGCTTTAAACAGTGTGATAGCAACATCGTGATGGCTGAACACAGGAGGGTCAATAGCCTTCTAGCTGAGACATGTTTCAGAAGGTAGGAGGCTTTTATGTAAACTTAGTTATGGAGGGGGTAGAGTGAGCAATTTATCAAGCATCCTAGTGCATGGCATCAGAGTAGGGCAAAGAAAAAAACCAATAAATTTTCAACTTTGAGTTTTGGTATCTCTTTATTACTCCTGGTTAGGGATATACTTTTTTGAAAAAATATTTGATGCTTCTGCATATGACTGTTCCTCATGCTTTATGGTTTGAAACACACGTGTAGTTAAAAATAGTAATTAAAAAAAGCTTCTTGCTTAGAATGGTAGTTGTTCTGGTCTTAGTATCTGCACATACTTAATGAAGTATGTCAAATCGCTTGGTAAGTGTGGATATCCACTATGCAAATTCGCAGATGAGAATCTTCGTGCTTCTGGCACAGTTGAAGCCAATCCTAAGATTTATATTTACTTCTGCAGAATTAAGGCTAGAGTGTGAATTTCCAGGCTTCTGTTGTAACTGTGTTGCTTTGCTAAAATATGTAAAACTGAACTTCAGTAGACAAAACTGACACTTGTGTTTGCAGTTAGAACCCAGTCTTGATAGTACAAGGCTTTCTTTGTACAGAAGTGATAGTATAAGAGTAAGAGGGATGTTAATATCTTTCCAAATTCTTAATATTTTAGTAACAGCAGTGGGATAGACAGATGATTGGTTAAAGTCTATTTACTTTAGTGAAATTACACAGGAAGGGATTAAAGAGATTGTTAAGTAATAATAGTGTGCCCTTTTACATAGAAATGTAAGGCATGCTGATGAAGCATTCATCTTAGCAAAACCTCATATTTCTCTGTGTGTAACAGTGGAGAACTTTCCATTTGCATTTTTTTTAAGATGTTTGGTTGAGCCAGAACAGCATAGAGACGTGAGCTAAATATGGACACAGAGGAGTGTGAGGGGGGTTTAGATGTAGAACAGAAAAATGACTTGTTCCTTATGTGCTTGGATTTTTTTTTTTCCCCAAGCTGCTTGTTTCTGGTTCTTAGTATAGAACAGGCCTTAGACAAAATTGCTGAGCTTCCAAAGCTGCTTCTAGATCGTTAATTGTGTGTATCAAATTCCATTTGATAATTATGTAACTGACAAACCATCATACCTGAGTGGTCTCCAATGTTGCATCTGTGCAATAGTTTCAAATAGTACCATCCTTAAGTTTTTGGAAGTTATTAATACATATTTGTGATAGTTTCTTGGGAAGATAGCAGAATGAGGTGCTGTTTTAGTCAGGTATCATGTGAGCCACTCTAATAGCTTAATTCATGTTAATGAACTGCAGCAGATTGCAGTGCAAATCTTACCATGTCAGAGTAGCAAGAGCTTCATGAAAATACCTTAAACATTTAAGTGTTACCTATAGAAATACAAATAGAGATGGGAATGCTGCACTGGAGGCTAAGTTGAATGAAAGTTGAAAAGAAATACCTAAAATACTGAACTAATTTAAGCTAACCATTCATAAGCTGTATTTATGTGCTGTTTATTTTCATAGATGTTCTGTGACAGCAACCCATCCTTTAAATTATAACTGTCACATGCATTTCACAATTCTGCAGTGAACAGGATGGCTAGTAGCAGGCTACTACTACCTCTTCTGTTTCCTTAGGTCTGTGTGCCTGCCAAGGCTAGTTTCATGTGCTGTGACTCTTCAACTTTGTCTTCACCAAGGTTACTGTAAATACCAGGTGAGTTTAAGAAGCGTGTGTTTATCTGTGGAATAAGAGAACTTCCTAGCTTTCTTTTTGTTTGTTTGAGGGAGAAGGAGAGAACGAGATTTTCTTTCTCCTTACCATAATCAGTGTTAGAACTTGAGACAGCAAATACTTTTTTTTAAAATAATTTGCCTTTAATATTTTACCAATCTGTCTAGCTGGTTGCTGGAATGTGAACACTTTAGGCACGGCCAGTTGTCTGTGAGTGTCCAAAGGACCAATTGCAGGGATAACTGAGATGCCCTTTTGCTGTGCGGGTGTTGAGTGGACTTGGAATATGCAGGTGAAGTTCTTTAAGATGTATAGTAGTCCTAGTGAGAATAACTACTACCGTTACAAAATGTGTACCTTTTCTGCACCAATGGTGAAAATATGTGTGCAGTCATTCTTTGTACATGTGGAAATGAGACTTTGTTGGATTGTTACAGTCACTTCAGCCATAGAAAAATGTTTTTGAGGCATCTGAGTGTTTAAATCATTCAAATGGGAGCTGCATTATACACACGTACCTTGTGTTCCAGGAGTCACTGCACTCAACTCTTGAGAGAGTGCATGCTTTGCTTTTTTTGCTGTCTATATAGGTTAAATCCTTTCAGTTAGCTAAAGGTCTACTATGTTTTTTAGCAGTTAATTTTGACAGTTTACATGGCAGAACTAGAATTACTATACTAATTTCCCTTTTTAATTGAAATTAATATGTTAGCACTTTGTGTCTAGTTTTTAACTTGACAGGTTAGCCTGAACTTAAACTCTGAAATTTTTAGGAAAATAATTGGAGATGCTCAAATAAATTCCATACTAATGTTTATACATTAACTTTGTAATTTTACCTTTTTTTCCTAGCTACCTCAATATTTAAATTGAGTAAAACTCATGGTACTAAGGCAGAAAAATTAATGTGCAACTCTGCAATTTCACATTTGTTGTGCACAAAGTCCTAATCGGGTTAACGTCTGCGGATGGATTCCAGGCTGAGTTAGGGGTCAGTGGCCAATGCTAATTGGCATTCATGCTGCTGAAATTGTGTAATCAAGTACTGTGCTGATTGTCACAGGGTGGTTTTTATGTGTGTGTGCTTTACTTGGTGACATATAATCAACCAAATGTTCAAAGGTTGTTTTTTATTTCCTCTGCGCCCTTTTTCTCAGATGTGCAGGTTTTAGTCTGCACTAAAGACAGAACACTGGGCTTGATGTAAGAAATTAGAAGGAAGTTCAAGGAAACCTAAGTAAAGAGGAGGGTGCCTCTAGATGTTAATGTTAATTTCATCTAATAAATATCTAATAAATTCAGATTTGATGTGTGTTGCAGAAAACTTTCAAATGATATGAATAATATATTGGTCAGTATTTGGTCAGTGGGGGAGTGAGGGTGCTTTTTTTTTTTTTTTTTTTTCCCAGCTACTAGGGAAGAGCTTATTCAGCACTGCTGCTTGTACTTTTACTGAAACGTTTTATAGGAACTTTACCACATTTGGCTGGTGGAGACATGTGCGAGTGTAACAGTCAGCTGCTCTTATCTACTGATGATACTCCTATGATTGTAACCTACCAGAGACTGTTTTTGATACCTTATTTTGATAATAAATTTTTGGTCTTGTGAGAGGAGGGAATAGATCTTAAATGGACATTATCATGCTAATTAGGAAACCTTAATCACCATTTAAAGAGTTTTCAGTTTTATCAAGTTCTGAGGTATTTCAAATTCATATTCCAATGGGTAGATTTTGATAGACAAAATATTTTTCTTGCAGGTACTGGCTTTATGCAAAATTCCAGTAATAGTTATTTTATTGCTATTTCTAATGAACTGTCAGGGCATTCTGCTTTAGTGATGTGTGTTGACTTTGAATAGATTGTGATGATATCTTTGTCTCTCTGAATGCAGACTTTATAGCTTTCTGAAATGTGTAATGTTGCTATAAGTAAATTCTGCATGTTTATGCATAAGCATCGCATCTATGGAAAATGAAAAAGGTTTTTTATTAGCATTTACTTTTTTATTGCAGGAGAATTTTTGAAGTTATAATCTTATTTCTTGGTTTTAATAATTCAAATGAAACAGAACAGATTAGGAAACAAATTGTTAAAATATGATTACAAAGGTCTTTTCAATGTGCCAATTGAATAGCTGCAGATAAGGCAAAAAGCATGAGGATTTCCCCCCATTCCCCAAGTATGAAACTCGTGCTGGTCGCTGATAAGAAATAATTATTGCATAATCATCTTAACTTGCAAATCTGCACATAATTGCAAGTACCAGGGTGTTAGGTCTGGATTTGTATTTTGTTCAGAACAGTTTTATCATGTGCTGAGGTAGTCACATGCGAACTGTGTGGGTTGGTTTTGGTTTGTTGGGTTCCCTTCCTCCAGTTTGTTTGTTGTGGAGGGAATGGAATTTATTTATACATAGTCAATTTTACAATGTTCTAGGTTTTCAAACATATTTTCTTGCACTCAGAAAACCAACAGCAGAAATTCTCACCAAGGAGTCAATGATCTAAACTTCAGCCATTTTTACATAACCTCATACACACACAGAGAAACTCTGGGTTTTGTTTGTAATACTAAATAGTTTTCCTGCTAGAAAAAACCCACTTCAAAAGCAGTTGGTAGAACAGTATTTTTCCTTCCAATGCTGTCCTGTTAAATCTGTAATTTTTCATAATCTTGAAAGACTCCTGCTTTCTGAATGTACATTGGGCAGTATTTGACAAAAAACTTTTTTGTTCAGGCTGTGAGTAGAAAATATGCATGAAAAGAGTAGTATGCTTTTACTACTTTGCTCTTGCTCTTGTTTCCGCAATGTCTGATGAAGTAAATAGGGCTGTGCATTTCAGTCGAAGTCATCAAGGCTATAACCTGTGGAAGGCTGCTTTTTCCCTTTCTTTGTGTTTTAATTTTTTTTAATATTGATCTATAGCTTAGATAAATGAAAAGCATTTTGCAAAGACTTGCCTAACAGGGTGCATAAAAGATCTGGTTGATTTAAGTTATTTGTGCTGCATTTACATTACGTTCTTAAAGAGATTGTATACAAAGTTTTGCCTCAGAAAAAAGACTTTAAATTTCAGGTTAAAAGACCCAAAACACCAAAAAATAACTGAACACATCCCCCTGGAAAAACCCACATATATGTTAGTAACTTATTGCTCCTCACTATTTAAAAATAATATATAAAAAATTAACCACTTCACACTAAAATATTAACTAGTCCTTCCTCACAACTGCTCAGTCTCTATTCTGTTCTAATATTGGTTTAACAGTAGAATAATAATGACTGTGTGAACAATATGCATTGTGTTTAACTATTCAGCAGTGAAGATTAATTATTAAACTCATAACAAGACAAAAGGGGAAACTGTTGTAGTTGTTGCACTAGTTTACTAATGCTTTAATTTTCACAGAGATGTAGCATATACTTCCATGTGATAGGCCACAGAATGCCAATTATAGTAAGCTAAGTTTCAGAATGTCATGAGAGCTTCTAATAAGGTGATTAAAAAGGGTTGTGCTTTCTTTAAAGGCATTGTTTCTTTGCCTGCTTTCTGTGCAGGAGAGTCTAACAAAGGCCATGAATTTTCTTGCTCTGCAGGAATCCCAGTGAAGTTAGTAGGGTTGGTCATGAGCATCAATTTTTATAGAATAGTCATCTTAATCGATTGGGTCAACTATGTGGGTAGTTGATGTTAAGGTAGCTTTTAATGGATTGTGTTGTACAGAATTAAGATGATTGTGTGGAAATTCTGACTTGTACGGTCTGTCTAATCTCAACATAAAATAACAGGGTTTTTCTCATTTTGTGAGATTGTTCTTTGCAGTTTTTTAAACCCTTTTTTAACTTTCAGAAAACAAGTATGAGATTGAAAATGATTGAAATAATGTCATGATATGGAAGAAGACAAGCTGTTTCCTGTAAACTAACAATTAGAAGTAGTAAAGGCAGCTACAATCTGAGCAGTTTTAACTCTCAAAGTTGAAACAGATCTTATGTTTCTAGATTCTAGATGCTACTCTGCTTTACCTCTGAATATTAAGCAGCTTCTGTGTGTGGTTTAAGTCCTCTTCATGTTTTGTGTGCAGGGCTCAACTGCTTTGTATATTCCATTAGGTCAAGAGGAAGACATCTGTACTCTTCTGAAGTTGTGTTGTCTTGATAAGTAGTGATGAGATCAGTGATGTTTCATGTAACTACATTTGTTCAGTTTGCTTTTTAAGGTCTGAGAACTTGTATTGGAAAAGCGAGACCAGAATATCAATCAGAATTAATTTTATCCTTGAAAACCATGTATCTTAAATGTGAATGATGCACCTGAGTCACGCATATGAAATTTATGGCATCATGCAATAAAGGAATATATCCTAATGTTCATGGACCTTTAACTCTGGCCTTTTGAAAGTTTATGTTGGAACTTTGTATTCTTACTGCATCATTTTAAAAAATCAATAATATGACATAATTTTAGCTATAACTGAAGATTCCACTCATTTAAGAGTTTGTGGATGTGTAAGTAAGTGTATGGATCGGGGTGGGGGGAAATCTATCAACCTCAGCTTCATTTACTTACACTCTACTTCTTGGAGCTGAAGGCTTTACCATCTGGAAGTTGGAAACATTAGAATGAGGGGTTTCATTACGTTCAGCAGAGGATACTTTAGGTTAGATCTCTTTGGGAATATTTAGGGTCGAAGAAAGGAGGTTAGGTAAATTAATTAATGAATATGTAACTTAAATTCCAGTTTGTGTAAATTACAGTGGGTAGCAAATACTGCAGAGAGAAATATGTATTGAGATTTTATTGGTCTGGAACTGATAGAGGACTTAATTTTTTTTTTAATGGTTACTTTTTATAATGTAACCAACATTTATTTCTATCAAGTGAGGATTTTACAGCTCAAAAAAAGCTGCTTGGAATCTACAGTTCATATTTCTAGAACTGTTTCTGCATGCATTTCTTTTCTTTGCAGACAGCACAGTGATCTTTCTGAGCATAATGTTAGCAGTCCTACTCCGAAGTATGCATTGAGAGGTTTATAGTGGTGGTTTTTTGCTGATTTTGGTTTGGTTTTGGATTTTCGTTTCGTTTTGTTCCCAAAGAAATTCTAGCTCCTGCCTGTTCATTTTTAGTACTTGGCACTGAGTGTCCCTTAACTGTGGTTTTGCAAGTGTTAGTTTGCTGTTTGTTTGTGGTTTGTTTTTTTAATTTTGCCCTAGGCTCCATTTTTACTATGCATTTTCTATTTTTAGTTAAGTCTTTCTAGATTTAATTTACTTCATGAACCAAAACTGTGAACCAAGAAGGTGTTTGGGAGAGGTAAGGTTACATGGAAAGTAATTTGCATGGAAATGTTTTCGTAAGTAAAGAAATTAATGGGTTGTGGACAAACTAGCATAGGAAGAGTTATTGCATATAAACTGATGGAAAGGGAGGACAAGCCTGTATTGTTTAGCGTAGGATGGGTTATCGCACAGGATCCTGACAAGAGAATGTTTTAGCTTTAGCGTAGGATGACTACATGTAGTTGTTTCTAAGGAAACGCGCTGAGAGAATAAGGTAATATTTCTATGGCTAACCTACGTGTGTGTGTGTGTATATATATATATATTTAAGTGTGTCAAGTCTATAATAGAAAAATTAACATGTGTTTTGCTGTATTTAAGGCTGCAGGATATTTTCTTTATTGTAGTATTGTTTCCAAAAATCCTGGAAGGGAGTACTTTCTTCAAATATAGAAGATAAATGACTCCTTCCACATTCTCGATCATCTTAACTCTCCTCTTTTCTGCTTCATTCATTGCATGAACTCCTAAGAGCAGGATTTAGCTACAAGTGTACAATTGTGTTTTATTCAGATTCTCAGACTCTGAGAGACAAATGAGACTTAAATTTTTCTCTGGAGTCACCTGACTTCCATAGCTTTCTACAACTACTCTGTGCAATACAATGAAAACACCAGCTTTTTAAATAATTTTTTAAGCTCTGTTATAAAGTGTCTATTTTCAGTGTTGTATTTTCATTCAAACTGCCCTAATTGTTTGTCTTCAGCAATTTTGTATCTGCAAAGCACAGTTTCATTGTAGTAATTGTAGAAAGATAGAACGTTTGGCAGCTGAGCTTTCTGGTACTTGAAAAGGCACAGAAGGTAATGTAGGGCTTAAAATGACTTAAAGAAAGCTGTTTGGAACAGATGGGTTGTGTCTTTACCCCTTTTGTGGCAGCAGCTGAAATTGATGCAACCTTTTTGATAAGAAACGGAGCACACTGTGCAAGTATGGTACCATGAAAATTTACAGGAATATTATCAATGATCTTTGACTTCACTGTGGTAAGGCTTTCTCCCATCATTGTCACATAACTTTCTTTGTTGCTGGTTTCCAAAAAGAAAGTTTTTTACCTTGGTTATTGCTAGTGAGTCAGAGTAGGCAGGGAAGAAATGTCTTATCCAAGCTGTTTTGCATGACTAAGGCTTGTCTAATAAGGCTGGCAACCTAAATCCCACATATAGAATACGTCAGCATTTATATTTTGAAGTTGGAATGCATGTCTGACTGCTTAAGCTTGCAATTAAATTACCTAAGAACTGGAGTTGGAAGAGGGCTGTCTTTCTATTAAAGAGAATGCTTGAACTGATGATTTCAATTAATAAATGCCCAGAGAATGTTTTGTTTCTTTCTGCCTTTGTCAGTTTTGTACCTTGTAGAAGTTTCTGTTTCTTTGTGCTGTGGAGCAGTATGGCCAAGAGAGTTCTGGCAGAATGCTTGTACCTGTTTCTATCACCAAATTGCAGTTGTAATTCTGATTTGTTGAGGACAACAGTTTTTTAATTTTTTATGTTCTTACCAAAATGGCAGCTTATATATGATTGTGATAGAATAATATATTTATGTAGATGCATAGAAGGGAATCACAATGGGTTTTGTGGTATGTTTATTATAAGAAGCGTGTATTATAATACGTGTACTTTTAAATAAGTACAAGAAGCAATCTACCAAAACTGAACATCCCCAAAACTGGTTTTATTTTCTCTTGGGATCAGATTAGCCTAAGAGTCAATCCCATTTCCAATGTGGAAATCAAACCATACCATGGCTGTTTAATATAGTCTAGCATGTAACTTGACAGTAGCTGGATGAAGCTGTATACACCTATATACTGACCAATTAAGGAAGGAGGTGCTCTTAGAATAGTTTTTTTGTAAAGCATATCAATTAAGTGCTAGTTTACACCATCATTAATCTTTCTCCTTTCCTCTTCTTGTTCTACAAAAGAAGTAATTATGTAAAACAGATGTTATAATATTTATCTGAAATCTCTTCTTAGTGCCCTCATGATATTTTATGATGAGTCCTACTCTTACAGTATGAGAAACAGTATACTGTTAGCAGTCTAACATTTCTACCTTGTTACATTTTAATGGTTTATTTTGTATTACTCTTACAAAAAAAATCCATTCTACCTTCTCTACCACTTAATTCCATGTGCTTCTAAGACACGCAGTTCTTATTCCTTTGAATTTTTAAAATTACTTGCATATCCAAGTTAGAAGTTATTTTTCACAATCTTTGACATTAAGTGCCTCTTAACTACTTTTCTGCCTTACACCTACTTCTTTTTAGGTTGCTTAAATCAAAATGCAGGCCAGTATTTCAAATAAGAGGATATTATCAATTTTGTATGCTCTGCTTAGGTGTTTTCAGATTTACTTTGTACCACTTCTGTGTGGTCAAACATCTTGATTTCTTTTCTGGCTACTGATACATTCCGGAGCTGATGTTTTCATTAAGTTGTTGAATGTATTACCCAGTCTTTTTCCATTCTGTTTTTTAAACCTCTGCATTCAGGAATAACTCATCATGAGAAGTTCAAATTGTTTTTTTTTGTTATCTGCCCAGTTTCCTTTCTCCAGAGTTCACCAATCTTGTTAAAGTGTGCGTGTGTGTGGTGGGGAAGCATTTTTCCTATGTAGTTCTGACCACCTTCTCATGTTGTCTTTTATCTATTCTGCTTCCCAGAGTGTTAATTATATTAAATGAAGGTGCTCTTGTTATGGTGCTATGAACGTTCTGAATCAAAGGAATTGAATGTAGATTTAGTTCAGAGTAAGGATGCATTCTTGATGCTTTCCATGCTACTTTTTTACAGAAGTAGCATGGAAAAATCTTTCATTAAATATACTCCTGTCCATTTCAGTAATGAATTACAGATATGAGAGGAGTGTATATGTAGCATGGAAGAACAAGCTATATCGATAATTGGATTTTCTGTTCTTTTCGACCTACTGTCAGCCAGCTCTCTTGCATGAGTGGCACTGGAAGGAGATCATGCAGCTTGAAGCTTTATTCTTTTTGTTGAGACAGTCCAGCTTTTAATTCCAAAATATTCTTGCCATAGCCTTTGAGGTAAAAATATATAATATTATTATTTATCATGCAGCTAGGACTCAATTACATTATATACATCGTGACATCTAGTATATAATAGCCAAAAAGAATGGAGTCATTCTTGAAGTGCATCTCCCGTTTATGTAACCTCCCCCATGTATTTTGAAGCCAGTATAAAATCCTGGCTTCTTTAAAACAAACAAACAAGAACCCCAAATAAAATACAAACCAACAACAAAGAAATCTCTGCATACTTGAATAGTCATATCTTCTTAAATGTCAAAATTATTAATATCTAATTGATGGTGTTTTTTTTCCTTTTCAGTCCTCACTGTAATAGTTGGTATATCTGTATAGTGAGTGCTGTTGGCTCTGATTATTTGAGTAATCATTTTGCTGTTGCAAATTGATCTTGGTTAGTGGCCTAAATGCAGATTGGTAAATGATAATGTATTTAGTATGTTTTTACTCTAAATGTAAGTGAAAAACATGCTCTCTGATTAGAAAAGTTGATTAGACCCTTTCTCATGTCTATTACTGTAGAAGTCAAAAGTTCCTGGGCAGATATCAGAGTTTTACATTTCATTGTGTTGGTAGTATATTACTGTAATAAGTTTTATTTGAGATTGATATTTTCAAAGACAATAATGTAGAGAATGGTGAATTATACGAAAGGTATCTTTAAAATGGGAATCTATTTCTAGGTAAGTAAATATAAGGATTGTAATTTAAACATAATTTCATCGTATTTCAGCCTGTTGGTAACTTAATTTTCATTGTCTCTTGGTGTATACATATTTTATAACTAGTCTAATCCTCCCTCAACATAAGTGTACCTGGAAAGTTGAAATTGTGAAGTGCTATCTCATATATCTCAATGAAAGTGAAGTTCTTAAATGTTTAGACTGCACATGTGTTAACATCAGGAATTAACCCATGCTTTCATACTTTTTTTTATTTGTGTGCATAGCAAGAGCTAGGAGAGTGCTTTTGCTTGGTAAAATTCTGTTTAGATCTCAACTGTAATTGGCAGGTGCACAATGCAAGACTGACTTCCTTTAACAGCATTATGTCTCATATTCTGCCACTTTATGCCAAATGAATGTTTAGGAGAAAACATTTTTATTATTAAGTGCCTTTTTTGGGAAGCTTTTCAGTAATTGATTTTTATATTTGATTTTAACATTGAGTGACTATATTCTCAGAACTTTTCTGTTCCATGCTTTAGTGTGAATTTAAGCTTGCTTGTTTGGTACGTAAGGAATATTAACAATCAGTCCATATGTAAAATATTTTAGTATAATTATTACTGTTACTAATAACTAAATTTCTGCTTAGTTATTATGGTGCCTACATATAAGAACCTTTGAGTCATAGAAAAAAAAATCTAATCTTTTTAAAATAAACATAAGAAATCTCTTATATTCATTTTGTTGTGTTTGCTTTGGGAGAGATGTGAACACTCTTGAAATGAATTCAATACGCTTAGTTCAGGCTGCTTCAACTTTGAAAACTATGCACAGGATTAATGCAGTTGAACCAGTTTATGTTAGAGACACACCCACATGGTGCTTGATTATTTTTTTTTAATTTTTTTTTTTTCCCCCCTCTCCCCCCAAAAGTGCAGCAAACCAGGGAGGGAATGTAAGCACAAGGTGTGTTTTACAGATGCTCTTGTGAAAATCCCAGAATACGGTCTGCATGTCAGGCTGAGACAACCACGCAGCTGTTGTGCTTGTGTTCCTCTGTAGCAAAAGTGGCAAAGTGCATCAGGTGGAGCCTGGCTGGTGCGGTGCAGAATGGGGCAGCGCTCCCTATTCCAATGGGGTGACTTGGAGGGTGAGCACAGTGGGGAGGCACAGCCCCGGCACTGCGCTAAGATGGTCGCTGTGCTTTTGTTAAGTGTTCATGTAGGGAGTCAGTGCAGAGTTAGTCAGGTCATGGATTTTTACAGTATGCTATCTTGCCTGTTTGTACAAGTCCTTAAAAATGTTTTTAAGATCCAGGCAGATAATTTCAAAGGGAGAGATGATTTTTCCTAAAACCAAACTAGTAGAGTAATCCTAGCTGGAATAGGTGTGGGCTACTTCTGTATTGATACAGCAGAGCTATATGTCTACATCCTTTTTAAGCTACATGAGCAAAGCAAACTTTGACATCTGAAAAAGTCTTCCAGGAAGGATGCAACTGTAGCATTGCAGAAATGGATAGTTTGTGTTTATGTTTTTCTATAAATGTGGTGAAGACTGACATGTAGATAAGGTGCTTTTCCTCCTGGGATATAATTCATGTTACTGGTCTCTAATGTACACCCCATCAAAAATGTTCTGAAAGTGTTAGAAGAACTAGCTGTATTTATATAAGCAACCACACAAAGCTGTATGTGGAATTTTCATTGAGATCATACAGTAGAGGTGGCCCAAAAAGATCCTATTGTGTAAAGCTGTCTTTCCCCCTTTCTCCTAACAAATACACAAGACACACTATAGTGTCCTTTTCTTCAGGGATGAATAAGCACAAGATTCCAGTGGTAGATGCCCCATATTCTAATATTTTGCATACTTTGGACATTATTACATACAACTTTAACAAAAATTCTTCTGCTTTTTCAAAGTAGAACTTTTAAAATCTTACTGTACCACATGTAAGAAAACACTGTGCACTGGATTTTGTTTCTGGCATTGATCTTAAAGGACACAGGACTGTGAAGCTCCAGGTATGGCTTTGGTTCTGAAGCTGACTTACACTGGAAGAAGTCCCCAGACAGGGCTTGCTTGAAGGTTGATACATAGCACAAACATTGGGAGAGAAGTATGTGGGATACTGGAGGGGAAGGTCGACTCTTCCTTTCTCATGGTAGCTAGCCACTATATGGGCTTAATTAACATATCAAACTGCACCCAAATTTTGACACCAGCTCAGGTTCAGTTCTTAAGATTATGTGAGTTGGCTTGTATGACAAACATGTGGGCTTCCTCTAAGACTCAATAGACTTCTGTAAGATAAGTTAATTTCTTAGGCGGGTTAGTTGTTATGCCAGTGTGATACTTGACGTTTTTGACTTAACATAGTAGTAACATTGGGATGTCTATAGCATTTGCAGTAAGGCATTTGAATCATTCTTGCAACTCTTGATGGTTTTGTAATTTCTTTAGATATTCTAGGCTAAATCCTGACCCAGGAGAGTTGCTAGTTCTTCATTTCATTGACTTCACTTATTTGTAGTATTGTTTTCTTACTCCAAACTACTACATTTTTACTGGCCCAATGCATGTGTTTCTTGATAGCATTGTGTGTTTCCTTATTTCTGCAACAGTTAGCTTGCTTGGTGCTCTCCTTGCAGTCTTGCTCTGAATTTGTAGGGCAAAGAAGATTTGTTGCTAGTTAAAATATACAATAATGTTTGGTGCTCAGTGTAGCTTTACCGAATACACATTTTGCTTTCCTGTTGGAGCTGTGCTGTATAGTTTCATTGCTGTTCACTGGAGTGTAAAGAGAAGGGAGATTTGTGTTTTGGCATGGGTGTTGCTGCTGTTGTTGGGTTTTTTGTTAGTTTGTTTTTAAGCAGAATCTTAATTTCCCCCTTGCATGGTTTCTCTAAGGAAATAGTCAACTTCACACAGAGTCAATGTAATCTCACAAGTTGATACAGTGCTGGAGGAGAGCAACTTCTTGCCTCCAGATTTTAATAGGATCTTCCAAGCTGAAGTAATCATTTGGGGGAGAGGGGAATTTTTGGCCATGAGTCACAGCTGATGTTTGCCTCTAATTTAAGGACAGTTATTTACTGCTTTCTGTGTGTAAACCAATTTGAACCCACACACCCCATTTGTGATTCTATGTGCATTTTTTTTTAAATTTTCTTCTACTTAAATTTGGTTCTAGAAAACCTGCAGATTTGGTTTGTAAGCAAACTGACAAGTGAATGAAGAGTTTTGAACTGTTACAGCCTGATTCTCCAACCATGTCTGTGCACATGTGCTTGTGTTTAGTCCTTTTGTGGGGAAAACTGTACAGAAATAGAAATCCCCTTGTCTGATTTGCTGGTATATAACTGTGATTCTTGCTTTGGGGCTGAAATAACCTGAGTTTCTATCCAGGAACTTAAAACAGCTCTGAAAAGGCCTGCCTGGTAAACTTCCAGGATCTGGATCTTTGGTTTTGATACTAGAGATAGCAGGTTAGGTACAACTGAATCTCTAGGTAGCAGGCATAATAACTTACAGCTAGTTGCAACCCCATAACATTTCTTGAGAGTAGTGTATATCAGATA
Organism: Balearica regulorum gibbericeps; assembly: GCF_011004875.1. Taxonomy (NCBI): domain Eukaryota; kingdom Metazoa; phylum Chordata; class Aves; order Gruiformes; family Gruidae; genus Balearica; species Balearica regulorum. The sequence continues at coordinate 13,149,250 of NC_046189.1, read as the reverse complement.
CCATGTCTGGGTGTAAAGGTTGTTTTTTAGCATGTTGTAAAACATGGGAAGCTTTTAGAAGTCCTGAATCAACTCTTGTAAACCTGATATTCTGTCTTGAAGATGCGTGCCTGATAATTACAAGAAACAACTAGTAATAAGCTAAATACATGCATATATTTGTCTTCCAGGTCTCCTGTGCAAGTTTAAAAATCATTATGTAATCAGCTACAGTGTGCCTATAGGGTAGAAATTTGTTTATTTTATTCAAACCCCTCATAAATATTGTTAAGGAAAGAAGAAGTTTTGAATTTCATTCATTCAGAAGTGTATTTAAGATTTCTGCAACGAATTGCATTTTTTTAAAAAAACAGTTGATTTCATAAAATTGAGAACATTGGTTTGTGTATACCATCTTGTGATAAAAGCTTTCACTTGCAGTGCAGTGTGAAAAGGATGGTACCTCCTGTTAGCTTATCTCTAATTAGTGCAGAGGAGGAAGAAAAAGGGGGACCTTTTAGTAATTCAGTAATTTGGAAAAGTAATTACTTGAATAAGCAGTATGGAATGAAATACACCCATTGTCTGTATACCTCAATTTCCTATTAGAGGTCTCCAGATACTGAAATCCTCTGATTTACCTAGAATGGGCTCATTTGTGTGTTGTTTACCTCATCCTCAGCACGAAGGGATCCTGCAGTGAAAGGTGAACTTTAGTGTAATACATGATTTTTTGCAATGACATTGAAATTTTGGCTCTGTAAGGAATATGTATTAAGAGCAATGATAGTAAGGAAGAGTCTGTAATATATTCCACTTAAGAGGTGTATGTTCTCCAAAGTCAGGGTATTGATTCAGCTCATGTTTTATAAAAGTATTACTCTTTTCTTCATGTGGCGTCTGTCTTGCACCGTTCTTTGTAAGAAATGGTGCTTCAGTTTTCCTTTCTAGTGTGCCACATAAGGATTTCCACATATGTGACAAAGCCTTCTTTTTGGATGAATGCAATTCCTCCCTTCTTCCCCCTGCTAAAATGCCAAGCCCCCCCCCCTTTTTTTTTTTTTTCAAAATGGCAAATGGCTTTGTTACAGAAGGACCCATATATGCTTTTGGTGGATTTGATAAACTTGAATTTCTGGCATCAAAAAATATATACATCACTGTTCATTTTACTATATTTTTCCTTATTTTGTGATCATCAGAGTTTCTTTTCACCTTTTAGAAAACGGGGCAGTACTTGAAGGCTTGACAAATGCATCCCAGGTTGAAAAACTGCTGCATTCCTCCTCCTCTTCCTCCTTTAGAAAATTGACTTCTTTAAAGAGGTAAAGTTGAATATTATACTTTCTGTAGAAAATACTTTTTTTCCAGGCAAAGTGAATTAAATCTCAGCTTCTGTAGTGTGTCCTGTGGTGTTTTAAATTAACTTATAGCCATGTCTCATACTGATGACTGATACCTGTTTCCCTGTTTATTGAAAAGGATGTCTTTGGAAACCTTTGTTTGCAGAGATTTATTTAGTTGTGTTGTGTTATTTTATGGAATTGTCAGTGCTTCAAGCTGAAGTAAGTCACCCAAGTGTTACTTCAATTTAAATTAATCTAATGTTATTTCTGAACCTGATATCTTTTAGGATATTTAAACATGCTTTAGAATCTGAGGAGTTTGTATTCTCTGAATGACTGCTGCCAAGGGCCACGCAAAATGCTTTATGTAGCCCTGTTCATACAAAGTTGTTGACATTGAACTTACAGTTTCCCAACACAATTTTTATATTTTATTCCACTTCATTTTCTGTTTAACAAATACTGACCTGTTCTTAAATACAAATCTTCTTTCAGGAAACAAAACAAGTGTGTTCTGAGACCAGAATAGGTGACTCCAATGATCTAGTCTGGCTCTTTAAAGGTCATTTATCATAGGATTTCCATGATGTAACTTGCATACCAAACCTGTAATTTTTGATTGAGCTGAAATAATTTTCAAAACACATCTGAAAGAAAATTGTAACAAGTAAATAATTCACTTCGTGTTTACCTGCCTTTTCCTTATAAATTTTACAACAAATTCTGCAAATAGTAGCACGTAATATATTCTTGACATTACTTGTATGAAGTTGATAAGCATAAATGTTTATGAAGTTAAAGATTATTGTAGCAGTCTTCGTGTTGTTACCATCTGGCTGTGGAAGTGTTTCTCTTTTACTCCCTATCCCAGGCTAAAAGAACTTCAGAAAAGGTTAGCTGTATTGAAGGAAAAAATATTAATTAAAAAAAAAAAACAAAGCTTTGAAGCTGATGGGTATTTGTAGTTTTTAGGAAATATGTGGTACAGAAATATGACAGTGTGTGGCAGCTTTGCATGTAATTGTTATATAGCAATATGAACTTCTTTAAGAGGGGAAAAAAGTGAACAAAGTATCTCTTAAAATACAGTGTCACTTCATGGATTTTTGTTTCTTGCTTCTGTTCAGGCAGCTGTTAACCTGCAGGTCCTGTCAAAAATAAACTTTTGATGAAACCTTAACTAAGAATCGCTGTCTTCATATGTCTAGTATGGCTTCAAACAGCTTATATTTTACTGTCTCCTCAATTTATCCCTTTTTAGGTCACTATTCTTAGGTTTTAGTCTCTAGTATTAGGCTACAGCTTCATTTCACTTCATCAGATTAAAATTTTCTGGGACCTTAATGACTTCCAGGTATTGCCAACCTGTAATGAGATCACACGAAAAGACAACATGACCCTTGTTGCTTAGACCTATTTAAATATCAAGCAAAGATGTCTAATGATGCCTTGTTTTAAACATTCTTGCTATTGCCTTGAGAATTATATTTATGAGAATTCAGAAGATTTTAGAATATTGCTGTGGTATATAAAATGGAAAATAATAACAGTTGTCCTTGCAAATTTTCTTTTTCTGAGAATTCCAACATACTTTTAGAAGAGCTAAATCTTGCTGTTTGAACGAGAAGCCTCAAAATTCTTTAAGAACAAGGTTTAAGGATTAAAGTTCTGCTATTAGGATTTCTAATAACTGATTTTATTAAACTGCTTTACATGGAGCTGTATCTAGAACTGTCATTACAATGTCTCACATAATTTGTTCCATGATGCTTTTTACTTCATTCCACTTGTCTTTTCTTTGTACTATATTTGGTAAGGGAGCAAGAATGGGATGATGTGTTTGTCTTAAATAATGTACATTTTGGCCTGAAGCACTGCATCTTTCTTTTTCCTCCTCCCCCATTAATGTGCAGTATTTTTGACTAAAAAGTGAAGAGAACAGTCTAATCATTGTTAGAAAATGGGACCAGTTGTCCAAAATGCAACTTTTCATATTGTTTGATATTATATAATTCTACTGGAAATATGTTAAAAGCTTTTCATTGGGGTAGGATTTTACAAAACTAAGTTTTGCTGCCAGACCTCTGATTTAATTTCTTTTTCCTTTCTCTTCTAAAGGTAAGAGAGAAGCAAAAGAAGTAAGAAAATGCTGGGATCAGAACGAGGTGTTGTGGAAGAATGGCTGTCAGAATTCAAGGTGAGCTGAGAAGATGAATGATAGCTAGACCATTGGCTTTACTCCACAGAACTTTTGATTTTTTTTTTTTTCTTTTTTCTTTTAATATCCAATAATGTGGTGGGTTGACCCTGTCTGGAGGCCAGGTGCCCACCAGAGCCGCTCTATCACTCCCCCTCCTTCACTAGACAGGGGAGAAAAGGTATATACCTTTCTTAAATATGTTATCACAGAGGTGCTGATTGGCTCGGGCTTGGCCAGCAGCGGGTCCGTCTTGGAGCCGGCTGGCATTGGCTCTATCAGACGCAGGGGAAGCTTCTAGCAGCTTCTTGCAGAAGCCACCCCTGTAGCCCCCCCGCCCCCAAACCTTGCCACACAAACCCAATACAAATAATTAACACTTTAAATATCTATTACTTGATCTTTTGACTACTTATAATGCATAAAGCATGCAAATGTCTATGTAAATGAGTCGGTAAATAATAAACAATGCATAGTTCTAATAGTAATTTATTTTTATTGTTTATTATTGTAGAGCAGAACACCGCTATAGCAATGTGGTTTTTTTAAAGCGTTTATTTATGTTAATAGAATTTAACTAGTAGCTGGATAACGCTGCCCACATTCCTAATTGAGCAACTTTTTTATTTTTAAAAAATTAGTAGAAATGTTTGAAGCTTAAAAAAAATAAAAATATTTGGCTGCTTTTTTTTTTCCCCTGTGATCTGCATAAAATTGTCATGAAGAATCTGAAGTATTTTTAAGCTATTTTGCATGTTGATAATTATGCCAAATGAAAGATAGGATAATACATAAACAAGAAAACTGGATTTCATGACTGATATGAAATTAATCTGTTATTTAAATTAAGAATTAGTGATTCCTCACATCATTGATGATACACAATAAGTCATTACATTCTGTTGTTGGAAATTTGTTGAGGAGCCAAGGATGCAAAATCCAGAGACATGGTTGCTTGGTGGGACTTGAGGCTGTCCATGGTCATTCTAGATTATCCCTACCTCTTAAATAATATGAGTTGATTTGATAAAGACTTGGAAAAGTGCCTGTTAAATACAGAGTATCAAGAAAGACAGTCCTCATAGCAAGCTGGAACAAATGATTTTATGAAAGATAAATTTGAAACTGCTTTTGGATTTAACCCTGAAAGTTGGTATGTGCTCCCAAATGCTATTCATATGGAGAAGAACTTGTACTGAACGAACTAGATTACAAGTCTGAAAATTTACTGAACTTCAGGAATTTTTCTGGATGCTGGGATGAGACTGAATCCTTTTGTGAATATCTTTAATACTTGGAAGCAGTGATTTACCAGGGTAACACTTTTTTTTTTCCCCTTCTTTTTCATTAGGCATTACCTGAAACACAAATTTCCAGCTATGCAGCTACATTGCACCGAAAAAAAACACTGGTACCAGCTCTTTATAAGGTCATTCAAGACCCAAATAATGAGGTAGGAGACTTTAAAAAAGATTTTTGTTCACATTCTTATATCTTCCACCTCTACAACTAAAACTAGAGTTAATTGAGAAGTAGATATGGAGAGGAACTTTCTTTGATTCTTCTTTCTACTGTAGTCTAACATGGGTATCATCCCTCATTTTACTCTTGTTTTTTGACAGTTACTTTAATGCCTTTCTGGTAAGACAGAACCTCATCTGCTCCCAAAAAATACGGTTTATGCTGTCTGCTAGATTTTACTTGCCACAGCTGACTGTTACACTTGATTTGGCATGAGGTGTTTGTTTTGGGGGGTTTTTTTTGCTCCCCCCCCCCCCTCCAGGAAACCACCTTTCAGTCATAACAGAGACAAAGGAGGCCTTACAGTGAAACTTGGTGAGACCAATGTGTTTCTCACCTGGTGGCTTATTACAGTAGAAGATGAAATCAATTTATTAAATCCTATTAAAATAACCAGTCTTCTTTTGCTTACAGTAGTATCATGTTTGTGTAATTTGGTTTACACAGCTGTAAACAAGAGCAGAACCAAGGCACCAAAATATAAATATACACAATGAAAACTTAGCATACCCTTGTACATAATTCATTTTGCAAATGACGTTAAACTGTGCTTTCTATTCCATTGGCTTCTGCTATAAGCATTTCTGGGAAAGTGTGTGAAATATAACTTCAGAATAAATTGTGCAAGCATACCATTCTGTACTGTGTAAACTACTTTAGATAAAGTGCTTCAAAATATTTGATTTATCATCTGTGATCACTTGTATTGTTTATAAATCAAATGGCAAGTGTACGCAGCAAGGAAGGTCTTTGTTTTCCAAAGCACAGCTCAGCTGCTTTTGGAAGCTGAATGCTTGATTGAGCTTAAAGGAGATCGCATAATGCTCGTGCAATTAAAAAATAAAAAAGCTTCATAGCTGTCAACTTCATTTCAGTGTTACAAATAACTTTCATAGTGACCTTTTTCTTTGTACCGTTATTCTCTCCAACCTGAAGCCACCATTGCTGTTGTCTTTTAGTATATATGTATTTGTGTGTGTGTGTGCTTCTGAAAATGCAAAAGCTCTCTTTTGCTTTGAGAATAAGCATTTGACTTTTTTTTTAATGATGCAAAGAACCAGATTTGCATAAAGAGTATCTTCTTAAGGGTGTGACAGTAATCTTATGTTCTTGCACACTGATGCTTGTCAAATATTACTCTTTGGAACTGCTGTTGCTGTTTGGGCCTGATTCTGTTATCAGGTACAAGATAAGCAATGCCAGACTCAAAGATGACTAACTTCAGGTTCTGCTTGTTAAGGCAGTATGTATTCCCTTGTACTTCCAAACTTATTTGCGTGTGAGGAGTATAACCATAGTAAATTCTTTACTTTGCATAATTCTGTGTTAATATTTGGCTTTAAGTGAGGGTTTTTAAAAATATGCTTTATAGGGCATTATTTGTTACAAGGATAACTGATTGCTTTTGAAGATAAAACTTACGTGGTAGACTATTCTAAAAATGCTGGATTCTTAAATTTGATGGGACAAGTAACTTTTTTTTAGTACAACTTTATGATTAAGTTGACCTACTTTTAAAACTTCCTGAAAAGGGCGAACTGTTTAGTGTGAGTGTGAATTTTCTAGAATCACATAATTCTATCTTGATAAGACCAGGATTATTAATTTAACATGGAATTAGCACATTTAGGAACCCACCCAAAGTGATTCTCTTTTTTGACAGCTGTCTACCAATTTGAGAGCTATCAAATGAAGGTAGGCATACTGTCAAGTTAAATACAATTGTTACTGTTTACCTTTTAGGCAATTGCCTGATTTTTTTAATATGGAGAAGATAATCACAGGAACTGAAAGTTACATAAAGAGCAGAGAGTGATCTTGCTCATAAACAGCTTATTTAACTGAATAATGTATTGATTTTTGCATAATATTTGAATTCTAAAGTGCTTTTGAAGTACTGGGGTTTTATATAGTTTTATAATTTTTAGAGTTGGTTTATGACTGTAGACATAAATCCTCTGTGGATTTTAAGTTAATGCAGTACTGAAATTTAAACATTGAATATTCATGTGGGGCTATTGGAAAGCTCAGCTTTGAAACAAAATGAGATTACCTTTGTAATGCTAAGCACTTCCCAGACCTAGTACTCTTCAAATAATAACTAATTTCATCCATTATATTATAGTTAAGCCTAAAATGAGCACATTATTTTCTACCATGATTGAATTCTTCAAAAAAGCAAGCATTTCCAGTCTTTGTCATGCATTTTATAATATGTTATATATAACTTCAAGGTATGGCTCTTAAGATTTGGCAAACTTGTAAAATAAGCCAAACTAAAGCTATTTATCAGCTTCCTTAAAATATGACTAGTCTGCATCTTCATGAGGTGTAAAAATGAAGCCTGCAAATTATATAATTTTCACTTACTGTATATTTAAGCCAGCAAAAATTTTGTTTGGAATTGTTTGTTATGCTAGTTGCTGTTTATGTTAATAGGAAAGCTCTTTTAAGATAAGTTTTTAGTTTGTCAGAAAAAAAAGATACGGTTACAAGAGACTTTTTACTTTGGATTTTTGTGCCTGACTGCTTTGCTACTCTGTTTCCTTTGACTTTGGACTGAAAGATATTTGGCATTAAGAAAGTGTGTGCTAGTTCATGTTTACGCTCACTACTGGTGACAAAAGCTCCTTTTCCTCTGTTTATCCAGTATCTTCTCAATATTTATATTCAGAGAATTAAAGCCAGATAACTAGGATGTTCTTTCTTCAAGTTTTGTGTTTCCAGGTGGGAGACAATCATAGTATACTTCAATAGGAAAAGCTTGGGTGTTCATGCCTTTGAAAATATTTGTGTTGTAGTGTCTTTGTGATGGCAGCTTTTTCTTGTGAACTTGGAAGCTCTGAACACACCAGTTCAGAAGTGCTATAGAAGTTGCTACAAACAACTTTCTGGTTTTCACCCAAGTAATTTGCAGTTGTTAAACCTTTTGTACAACTAATATGACAACTACTAGAAATGAGTATTTACATGCTTGCAGCACCAGTGACTAGATACTGCTTGTATCTTTCTAGGGAGCATGGTTTCACTTAAAAGACCAATTTTATAAAATTTTCATTTGAAAGAAAGCAGAATAAACTCAGTAACTGCTGTCGTTGAGTCGTCTCATCTGACTTTAGCTGAAGTAAATTTTTCTTTTCCACTGTTTTTAATGGGACTTGGATTAGACTAGCTAATTTCAAATAGGAAACAGCTTTGGGCTGCTGTCATCTCTAATCTAATAGAAGCACTATTTATAGCAATGTTGCTGTATATATCTGGTTTCTGGTAATATTCGTTTAGCTTTTCTTGCACCTGTTATCTCCTTGCAGATATGCTTGTATTTAGTGTTTCCAGAGATTTCTTCTTTTTCTTCTTTATGCTAGCTTCTTGCTCATATTGTCTGTTAAAGAAAACCTACACATTTATTCAGTGATCTCTGAATTATTTATTAACCACTTTTTTTATTTGAACATCTGAACTGTGCTAGGCCTTTCATAAAACAAGGATAAATTTTTGTCTCTGAGGATTTGAACTTTTACTGTAACAGATGGTTTTAATAATTAGTGTCACTTTTAGATATAGGTTTCTACTAAGAAAATATTAATTAAGAAAGAATATACTTCTGCATCTTTTGAACATAAAGTGCTATATATGTATGAAATACTAGAATAAATATACTAGATAAAATAATACATGCCTAACTTGATAAAGCCCTAGCATTGTTTCATTAAAATGATTGCAATAGAAGCTTTACAGGCTTCTAATTTCATTTAGATGCCAAAACAAAAATTAAGTGGTGAGGTATTTTACATATATGGCTTGTAAAAATTGTGTGCTCCAAATGACTGGACTACTGTCATTCCATATCAACGATGTCAGTGTCAGCTTTCTTCCCTCCCTCTCTTGCAGAGTCTCTCTTCGCTTCTGTTGTAAAAACAGGCTTTTAGCTTAGAGTAGCAAGGCTGTCAATCAGGAGCCTTGTTACACAAGGTACTTATACCACAGCCTTGTATAAGAAGAGATTTGTCTGATAGCAAAGTTTTATTTTATGTAGATGTCATGTTATGGCTTATGTAATCAGTGGTTTAAAAATGGTATGCTTCATTGACCAGAATGCTGAGTGTTAGAAATGAAACAAATGTGTTAACCCTTTCTTTGGTGATACTCTTTTAAGGCAGGTGTCTTGGTAGAAAATTCTGTCAAATTTATGTTTTGTTTTTGTGATATACTAGAGTAAAATACCTAAGTCTAAATATGTGTATGTGAAGTTGTACAGTCACACAGATTTATGGCATTGCACATTTATCAAACATTCAAATTAATGACTTAATAGAAATGTCCGTCCCTCTGCCGATAGCAAGGGACTTCTTCAAAGTTTTGTGAGAGGATGGATGGTTCACAACAAACCACAGAAGTACGTCTTCATACAGCGTAGCAAAAGAGTGACAGTGAGTTCTACAGGAAATTCTGGGTACTAAGGTTTTGATGAATAGACAAATTAATGAAAGAAGAATGCATCAAAGCCTATGAAACATACTGCTAATGCTCTGAAAGTCCTAAGCTATGTATCCGTGGGAATGAGAGCGTGTACTGACAGAGGAGTCATATATGCCTTATCTGATCTTCTGCACTGTACTGGGTATTGCCTATTTATGCCTTTTTGTCTCACCAGTACAGCTGCTAATGTGTTGGTCAAATGTAGTGGGTTTATTGCTCTAAAAAATTATATGTATAATGTAATGTTTAATATTATCGTGTATCTATATGAAAGCTGCATAAAGCATGTATGATTAGAAGGAAGACTTATTTGAGATTCTGGCCTCTATTCTCTGACTCTGTAACCCTTCTACATGAATATAGATGCTTTAGATTACATGGATATCTTGTCTTCTTGGACATTGAATCCCATGAGTATTTTCCTTAGGTCAGATCATCCCATTTCTTAGAATGTAGTACTAGATACTGGTCACAGACCTTATCAAAATTCCTCTTGTAATTTTTTTTTTTGGTAGTTTTTTACTTTGGTGTTAAAAACTTCATTAGTTACAGGAAAGGGGGGAGACAGTTTGACGTGGTTTTTTCTTTTTTTTTTTTTCTCACTCTCTTTTTTTTCTTTTTCCTCGCTCTTTTTTTTCTTTTCCGCTCTCTTTTTTTCTCCTGTTCATTAACAGTTCTGTGGATGCATCTTAACTATTGGTTTGGCATTGTAGACTCTTAAAATGGCAGGGTTTTTCTCATGCTTATATCACACTGACTTGGTAAGGGCCTTTTCTGATACTTGTACTGAAACCCAAAGGGCAGCTCAAGATGGAAAAATCAGTTTCCATTATAATGAACAAATGCACACTTGTTGGCTTTGAGACTAAAAAGCTGTAGGTAAGAAATTAATTCATATTTCTATCAATAGACTTGTCACCAGCAGCTAATCTTTAACCTTTGTACTTTTATAAACCTTACAACTGCACCATTAAAGTTTTATGGTGCACATAGTTCAAGCCATGTGTCTGTTGCATGCCTTAACTTAGTATCTGTATACAAAGTAAATCTCATATTGACAGCCCTAGAGAATAATGTTCTCAAAGCACAAGATGGTAGTGGCTGTAGTAAGGCCACATTTCCCAATACTACATACCAGTGCCCCTCAGGTCTGTCCTTATAGATCTCCTTAAAAGGAATACTGATACCATTTTGGTTCATTCACTTACTTGCCGTCAAGGAATGTCATTCTTTCTTAGGCTGCAGTGGCTTATGATATAGCTCCTATATTTGCTATTTCATTCTCCCTTATTAGAGAAGCTTAACAGTAATTCATTGGCCTTTTTGCCTTTCCATAGCTCCTGGAGCCTGTTTGCCACCAGCTTTTTGAACTTTATCGTAGTTCTGAAGTTCGGCTCAAGAGATTCACGCTGCAATTTTTGCCAGAGTTGATCTGGGTATATCTGCGTCTGACTGCCAGCAGGGATAGGCAGAGTAATGGTTGCATTGAAGCATTGCTGCTGGGCATTTACAACTTGGTAAGTGAGATGAGTGGGAATGGCTGAGGAAAGCTTTGATCTGAGGTTTTGCATCACTGACCACTAAGAATAAAGTAAATTATTGGAACACTGTATTTAAAATTATATTACGCTTACATGAAAGCATATTTAATCTGGAGAAGAGCCCAATGTAATGAAGATTTAGTAAGAATGTGTTTGCCAAAATATTTTTTACAGTAATCTTTTTGGGACAAACATTTTAACTAAAAAGGATTGTCTCATGGGCTTTCTTGAACTGTTATATACTTGTGTTTGTAAGGAAATTAAGTAGCCCTCCTTAATGTTGAAAAATACAACTTTCTATGGAGATGACTCAGGCCAATATGCTTGGTCTATTTTCGTGTGTCACTTCACCCTGCCCCACCGCTTACTCTGAATATGTCTTTTTAAGGGTAATTTGAAGCAGAAACCACTCTGCATGCTAGCACTTAGATACATGTATGTGTACCTTTGAGGCAGGTAGTTGTCTTGAGTGGACAACTCTGTGATATTAAGAATAAGTCAAAGTAACTGTAGGTGATTAAGTTTGGCTGTTGGATGTAAAAGTAGTGTTTTATATCCTTATCTTAGCCTGGAAATGTTTACTTTTGTAATGTTATGAGGCTGTTTGATAAATTTAGCAATACTGCCGAGACAGGCATTCTCTAATGGAATTTCTGTGTTATAGGACTTTAAAACATATTATACTGAAACATCACCCTTCCCTCTACTATCATAGTAAACTTCTTCTTTAAATTCTGTATTATGTTTCTGCACGTGATGAGACACAGAACAGTCAAACTGTAATCTTAAAAAAAAATAAATTCTTGTTATATGTCTGTAGATCAGCTCTAACAGCTGGAAGATCCAGTTATTTTAGATTTATTTTGAGAGAAAAAACATTGGAAACTGCTTGCTGATTTTTGGTACTGTATGCTGGGTTGAAGTAGCATGTTTATCTTTGTCGACCATTCTCTCATAAAGGTCCTTTTGCAGTTCCTTTGAAAGTCGTGTTGGTGATTCATATTTTTTTAAGGACAGTAATTTCTTCATTCTCTCCAGATTCAGGAAGAAAGAGGCTTTAAAATGGACAGTGGCTCCTGCTATTTTTTTTTCTTTAAGTTGTTGATTTTTTTATGCACATATACTAAGACCGAAGGAGTGAAGCTGTTTTCTCAATACTTAGAAAGTGAAAGACAAGGATAAATTTTTTGCATTCTGCTCAATTCCATCAACTGTCCTCCCACTGTGATTCTTAAAGCCTTCTACAAGTACTGTGCTACCTTGGACTAAGTTTTCACATAAACTGGAATGACTACAGCTTATTCCTTGGAAATTTTCTGTACAAAGTGAAAACACAGGATTTGAGACTCCTTTTTGGTATAGTCTTATGTAATTGCTCTTAGTATATTTGCTTTGAAAACTGCTGGGTTTGCTTATGTAGTAGCCTAGCAACTATAAAATCTGACCAGTTTGAAAGCCTTTTGAGAAAACATTCTGTGTGTTTCTTGCTGATAGAATGCCTGAAGAAGTTTCGCCAGTCCCCTTGATTTCACCTTTTCTCTGTGGTGTATTTATTATGAAGTACTGCCCATTGTCAGCAAGTGACTCATCAGTCCTAATATGTCTATATCATTTGGGCTTAAAGTTTAGCCTTGCTCCACTATGCAGTTCTATTATATATAAATGTTATAATGTAGAGGTGGACTGGAAAAGCTTTTTGTTCTTTTTTTTGTTTTGATGAAGTCACACTGATCAAGGAGCCAGTGCTGGTTTTTTTGAAGTGTTGGAGACTGATTCTGCGAAAGTCTGTGATAGAGATTTTTCCCACTTTTTAAAAATGTATGTAAATTTGCTGATACTCTGGAAACACACAGAGACCTTGGGGTATTAATAGTCTTAACAGATCAGGACATCTAACTTCTTATTTGTTAAATGCCTTCTAAGTGTTGAAAATTATTTCCAGTCCTATCTCCTTACTTCTGCTTGGGTTTTGGTTTTGTTTTTTAATGCAGGAAATTGCTGACAAAGATGGAAACAACAAAGTTTTATCTTTCACCATCCCTTCATTATCTAAACCCTCAATATATCATGAGGTAAGAGAGCTGCTGTGGTATATTAGAATTGGATCTAGTAGAGGAATGAAAACTGGATCCATTTGATGCAGCAGGCCACTTTAGATGCATCTTGTTGCAGTAAGTTTTCAGTGTCAGTAGTTTGCAATTAGTGTAATCAAATTCAGTAGCATTGATAGAAGAAAATGAATGTAAATGTTGAAAAATCTTTGCTGACAGTGCCCATTTTGAACGGAGGTTAGTTGTATTGTAGTTGCAACTGTGTTTTTTTGCCTCTTATGTGTTAGTATAAAAGTAGTCTTCTTTATTCTAACTCCTCCTTAATACAGTTTGAAATTGGAATCGTGTTTTTCTTTCTCTACTGTTGTTGTACAAAAGGTCTATGCAATTAGGACAAACTTACTATAAATGGATATGTAAGAATCAAAGTTGAAAACAGCTCTTGTGCTCTGTTGCTTGGAAGTGTGGAAGCTGTGTATAATAATGAAATTAGGTAATGTTTTTAGATTTACTGTATTTTGTGATCTGTAAAAATGAAGATTAATCCAGGACAAGTGTGTCTTTTGGCTTGGGTGGTTAGGAGTTTTAATGCTTTTGGGGACCTTTTACTTATGACTTGATTTCTCCTCCCCACCTTCCTTCCTCCTCCCACCACCTATTTCTAGCCCTCTACTATTGGATCCATGGCTTTAACTGAAGGAGCTCTATGTCAGCATGATCTCATCAGAGTAGTTTACAGTGATCTGCATCCTCAGAGAGAAACCTTCACAGCACAGAACCGGTAGGTGGATGTAGTCTAACATTGGGGGTACTTCACTAGGCAGACAACAAGTCCTTAAACATTAAGACCAAATATATTATGTGTTCAGTCCTTTCTCAGCATTAAGTGCTTGGAAATAAATCTAGAGAACAGTCTTGGTAACCTTGAGGTATAGTATTTTTGTTGTTTGTTCCAACTTTGTATGTTCTTCTACTAGTTAATGTAGAAGAGAGTAACTTATCTGTCATTTCTGTGTCTGTCAGGAATATCTTTGGGTCTATGTCTGAACTCAAATTTTCCTGGAAGTGTAAAAAAAATTCAGCTTTGGCTCTGAGGCTGTGACTGCGTTTTCCACAGGAAAAAGTGCTGAGGAGTGAGGAGCTGAGTGGATAGACAGAACTAGGAATGAGAGACATTGCCCTGCTGTTCAAGTGACTGCCAGCTTTATCTGTGTCTAAAGCCAGCTCTGGGAAAACTAATAGAATAATTTTGAATGCATTGCAGACTTGTCCAGTTCTATAACTGTCCAAATATTATGCCATATGTCATTTCCTCCATAGTTCCTGCATATGCTAATGAATTTTAGAAATAATAATTTTAAGTGTTTAATACTGAACCTGTAATAGCCTGTTTCAAGTTAGGGAATTAAAATGAAAGAGGATTTCAGGATTTGCGTGTTGACTTCTGACACTCCTGTGGGGTATTTTTTGAAACTGAGTTGTAGAATTTTTGTGTTAAATTCTGATGAAATATTAAGAATTTAAGCCGTGGAAGGTTTTGCTGTTTTCTCTTTTCAGGTTTGAGGTGTTGAGCTTTCTAATGCTGTGCTACAATTCTGCTATTGTCTATATGCCTGCCTCTTCTTACCAGTCACTTTGTAGGATGGGTTCCAGGTGAGACACTTGCCTTTGAAATAGTCTTGCAGGGTGCATCTAGACTTCTAAGTATTCATCCAGCAAAAAAAAGAGTGAATTTACTTATGTTTAATAACTTAAATATTTAACTCTTGGTCAGTCTTGCAACTTAATTGGAAATTTGAAGCTGTGCTTGCATACAGATAAAACACATGGATTATCTTACTACTGCATGCACTTTCATTCTAGTTATGTAACTTTCTGTTATTTGGGGGAAAAAAAGAGCAATTTGGGGGAAAAATTAGTTGAAGCTACTCAGACCGATTTGCATTTTTTGGATTTACATATCTTTCAGACATTTTTCAGTATGATCAGCTTAAAAATCCTGTAAGGAATGCCACCAGTTTCCTCACTTCCAAATATTAACGCCTTGCTTCTGAGGATGGTTTATATGAAGTGCTTGCACAATGTTCTGGGTTTTAGTGGTTTGTTTGGGTTTTTCTTTGGTTTGGGGGTTTTGTTTTTGGTTTTTTTTCCCCTCTTTATTTCTTTCTCCTCCCCCCCCCCCCCCGATAATAACATCCCACTTTCTGGAGAATTCAGCACTGTGATTTCTCAAACTCTTATACATGCCCTTTATATAACCTTCTACTTGAATAGTCTTAGAAGCATCTGGTTGGCAAAGATCCCTGCTTTTTGTTCTAAAAAAATCTCAAGTATATCTGATTTTCCCATATGTCTGTTTTTACCAGCATTCTTGTCAAATGAGATAAATTCTCTCTCCTGCTACCCCCAAACAGAGGAACCTCTTTAAATGTTTTTTGATTTAGCTTGCCATGAAAGAAAAGCATGACATGCAATTCAGTTATGTAGCAGAGAAGGATCACGCTAGCTTCTAAAAACATATATTCTGTAGTAACACACACATGCAGTTAAGACTATAGCCTGTCTTCTTTCCTGTGATTTCTGATGGGAATGGGTTAATTCTTAGTATGCTTCCATCATCTTCACTTGGGTTGTGGCTGTGCTAAATTTGCCAAATAAGTTGAATTATCCTGCATCTGAAAATTAGATGCATTCTTTGGGTAGAGAAGACAGACAACATTTTATAGGCTAGGGATTTTTTGTTGTTGTTTTTGAAACAGTGCAGCAATTATGTATTACTGGCCATGCGTTGCTTCCTTGATGAAGATTCAGATATCAAAGTTAGTTATGAATAAATTATTATGTTTTTTACAAAGACTCAATGCTATGCAGTATATGGGAAGTAAAGCCCTTTTTCAAGGGTCAGGCGTAGTTTTTTAGAAGGTAGCTGAGAGCAATTCTCAAGAATACAGCATCTGTGTTATCTTTTAGATAAAAGGCAATTGCATGCTGCCGTCATATGTTAGATGGGGGGTGACGTATTTCTCTTCTATACCACTGAAATGTTTCCTTTAAAGAAAGTTGGTTTTGGTTACTGAATTTTGGGTAGAGTCTTCTACTTGGTGGCTGGCAGTAGAGAACATCTAGCTACTCTCATTCTTTAAAAGCTGGTTATGATTTGAAGAAAACATATGGAGTTAATGGCTCTATGGGAATAGCACTGGATTATCAGCAAGCCACATCTCAAGGCTCTGTTATAAAACCACTTTAATGGTTGGGAGAGCAACATAACAATGTTCTATGTTGTGTACTTACATAATAAATTTTGAAAATTAACTAAAATCTCTGTGTTGTAAAGACATTTGTAGTCTCTGTGGGGTTAACATTTTGTTACAATGGTGTATTTTTTTTCAGGCTGTGTGTGAGTGGATTTCCACGGCAGCATGAGAAACGCTGGAAAGAACACTGTGGTAGAGTGGTGCTAGACCCTGACTTCATGGTGCAGCTGCTCACAGGTGTCTATTATGCCATGTAAGTGAATGGGGTTTTTTTGTTTAAAGAGAAATGTCTGGTTTTATGTGAATTAAAATATAAATGCTAGTTGTTTTATGATTGAAAAAAACAGTTAAACTCATAACACAAGTTTATAACTCAATTAGTGTATTTCCCATTACTTGCTTGCTCAGCCAGTTGGTGATTTGGAAATATCTTTGACAGCATTGAATTAGGTGATGAAGGCCCAGCAGTAGGTGCTGAGGAGAGTTAGGTTTCTGGCTTCATCTTTTCCCAAGTTTCCACTGCCACCAGATACCTTCTGTTCACAAGCATAAGCTTGGATGCCAAGATAACCTGATGAAATGCAGACCTCTTGAATATCAGTAGCTTCCGAGGTAGCAAAAATCCATTTCTGATGGAAATTCAGTTATGCTAAGTAGTGTTAACCTTTACATTCTTGACCCTCTTTTTTTATTCTTGAAGTTTGTCCTGATTATGGCATCAACTTTGTCTTGCTTGGAGGTGACAGGAAACACCTTTTTTGTTATACCAACATGATTAATAAAAAAATGCTTTGCCTATAGGGGCTGGGGTGTACATACAGTTGATGAACTTTCTACATCAGCAAAGTGAAGAGCTGTTTGAGTTCATAAGATATGAAAGATAAATACCTGTCTTTACTTTTTAGATACAATGGTCAGTGGGATCTTGGCCAGGAGGTGTTGGAGGACATAATTTACAGAGCACAGCTTGAACTCTACTCACAGCCTCTGCTGGTAAGAAACAATCCATTGCAGTTTATGGGCTTGGTTAAGAGGAGTACGGATGTGTTTCTAAAGTGGACTGGTAATGAAAGCATTTGTGGCCATTTACTGCACTCCCAAATGCAAGGGGTTGTTAACAGCTTAAATTTTCAATATAGCTATTTGTACCATGCTTGAGTATTAAGCTGTGGTGTTGGGATCTCCTAGGTCTCATTGATGCTGAAAGCTAGGATTTTCTAATGTTACGATTAGATTAAAATGTTTATGTTGTTTTGGCATAAACTGCTGATGAGTGATGCAAAGAAGCTTAACTGAATGGTTATATGCCATAAGACACTAGGCTCCTCTCTGAGAAGGAGTTTAGAAAGCAAGGGGGTCCTTTCTGAACCTCGTGACTCAACGGGAGGGCCTCCCTCAGCCACATATCAGACTTGTACCCTTTCATGCAACATGCTGAAAGCTAGGATTTTCTAATGTTACGATTAGATTAAAATGTTGATGTTGTTTTGGCATAAACTGCTGATGAGTGATGCAAAGAAGGTTAACTGAATGGTTATATGCCATAAGACACTGGTTGCAAAAAAAAGTGTTTTCTTTGCTTCTAGACCTTCAGCAGGGCTGAGAACATGTTGTGTGGTTTAACTGATAACACAATATAAAGAGCAACAACAGGATAGAGCTGAAAGTGAAAAGGAGAATCATCTCCAGAGTCAATGTCAGATTTTGATTGATCAACGTCACACAGGTTTTAATCCTTACCTTCTTTGGAGAAGCAGCAATAGAATGGAGTTCTGATTGTTTGGTTGTTTTTCAGTTTCCACTATACTTGCTGTTCTGATCATAAAAAGAAAGAAATGAAATGAGGAAGGTGGTGAAACTGGGCTGGATGCAGGTGGATGTGATTGGGAAGGATGAGGTTGACAGAATGGGGGGATTTTGTTTTTCTGTCAGATTAGGAATGAGGATCAAAATAAGAGGGAAAATGAAGGAGAATAAAGTAAAATAGCCTATTGTCTCAGTTTCTGCATCAGAACTGTGGCTAGAAGCCTTTAATGCTTCTCTGAACTAACAGCAGTAAAATTTCACTGCTTTTTACATAACTGAGAAAGGAGTGGATTGGGAAAAATCTTTTTATGTGGCAATCTGAGATCTTTCTCTTCTGCAATAAATTACATAAAATTATTCTCTTGATGAATTAATATTGGCTGTAAAATTTATCTACAGGCTTTCTGACACTGCTGCATTTTAAATGCTTGGTATCCATTGAATTATTATAATAGTTGGTCCCTTTTGGAAATGACTCATCGGTCCATCAGATTGAAAGTTTTAAATTAAATATTGAACCTGCTGAATTGGGCCACCCTGTCAAACTTCTACATTTAAAAGGTGTGTAGGAGGATCTGGAACTTAATTCAATTGATGATATTACAATTTTCAGTCCCCATTGTTAATTTTTAATCAGTTTGTCCTTAGAGATTACTTCTAATTGTAAGAATCTTCTAGAATGTCTTTTGTTTTTTTCCAAAGCTACTCTTGCCTCTCCATCCCATTGTCTGGTGTCAGTGACATCATGACATCACCAATTCTTCCCCTTTCCCCAGTTGGCAGGTTTTCATGCGTATTTGTGCAGGCACATCTGTGGTGGTTTCTTCTTAATACTCTGATCATTGCTTCCTATCTTGTTTTACTGCAATTTTTTAAAAGTAGCTTTAAGAAATTGTCAGTTTTATATATAAAAAAAAACAAACCTGCATGTCCTTGGCCTCATGCTATATAATCAAGCAATTTGACTTTTTCAAAGGCTGCAGTCCTTTCACCTCATTGCATTCTCCAGGAGATGTGTATAATTTAGCAGCATTGTAAAATTTTGTATTTTAAACTTAAAACTACTGGCACCAAATAGAATACTGTCAGTGTGGCATCCCAGATAAATTTCAACTTCAGTCTCTGCCTATTATTTCCTAACAGCACCAAATGCTTTGAAGTCCATTTAATATTCAGACAAACCCCCATGTTAAGATTATTTTTAGATATCTGTACTCAAGCTATTTGTATAAATATGGGAATGCCATCAGTCATCATTACAATGAGAAATATCATGGTCCCTGTGTTTGGGTGTGTCTCTTGGAGAAATATTTTTGACAATATAGTAGATCCATGTTTTTATTTAAATAGGTTTATATTGCCTGTGGACTTAAAAAAACCCCACACAAACAACAAAAAAACCCCAAACCCCTCCCCCCAAAAGTGCTGAAATAGCAGCATCAGAAAGCTATGAAATATCTGTAATGTAGAAGCTGTCTTCTTTCACTGTAACCCAGACATTGCACTGGAAAGGGCAGGAAGTAATGCAAGGGAAAGGCTTTTTCTGGGAAAACTATCTCTGTTAAGAAACACCTGGGTATTGATTTCATAGTCATGAAAACTGGGAGTTTCTACAGAGGGAAACTAATCGCCAAAACTCAATATTACTACTAAGCTAGCCTGGACCTGCGGAGTAGCTCAGTTCCAGTCAGTCAGTCCTTTCCTCTGAACAAAAGAGTTCTGCACTTGTTTCAGACAGAAATCCCTGTCTTCAATGCACAGACGCACACATTTTCTTAGCCCAGTACACAAGAAGTGTGGATCAGCAAGTCCCTATTGTGACAGCACCTTTATACAGTGTATTTTATTGATGTACTTACTGCTTTTGTTGGCTGTTCTTTTCATTAGAGCTCCTTTCTAGTAGGCAAGAGTGGATGTCTGGCCTGAAACCAGCACTCCTTTGTCATTGATAGTTGCAGACTTGGCTTGCCAAGTCTGAATTATGCTGTTTGTTTATTTTCCTGCCTTTCAATGCTGGATTAGACACAGTGAACAAGTTTTTTTGCATCCCAAAGGATTGCAGTTTTGGGTTTTTTCTGTCAGAGAAGGGCTGTGACCCATTCAAACTGGTTGTTTAGATTGTTTCAAAGTTTTACTGTTGCATTGATTTTTATCTCCATATGGTTCTTCTCACTCTCCAAAAGTACAATTTGTGCTGTTAGAAAGCGCCAGCTGTTAAAAGGTTTGACAAGCAGAAGTGCTCTGTCACTTTTCTGGACCTGTTGCAGAAGACTTCTGCTACTAATTTTTAGATTTTGATCCTATATACTGAGAAGGGTACCTATTCAAAAGAGAGCGCAACTCTAGTGAGTAAGAAGATGGGAAGGCAAGCCATCGTATACTGTTAAACTTGATCTGCTTTGGTTCAGTACAGCAGAAATGAGTTTCTGAACTCTTTAATGTGATCAAGGATAGGATGAATGCGGTTTGTACCATTTCAAGAGGATGCCATGGAAAAAGGCCTATGTGTGAATGGTAGTTCACAGGTGCTGAGGCTGACAGAATTGGCTAGAAAAGGGCAAATCAATGTTGGACAAGTGGAAGGCAGAATGATAAGGACCATTTCTGTGATGGTGCCAATAATCTTTTGTGCTGGTTAGAATCAGACAGGAAGGCAGTGGAGATGATGTTTAATGGGGAGTTACAGGATCACAACAGCAGCTGGAGACCAGGGTCAGCTATATGGCAGCCATTCCAGCCTCCCAGGAAGTGAAAAGTCTTTGATTTAGTTAATATCCTGTAATCTCTAGCTTTGCTGATAGAAACGGTTTCATTTCTTCTCATGCTTGCTGTATGGTTTGCCTGTTATAACTTGTTCGAAAGTAACTATTACTTTATCATTATGCAAATAAACACGTTTAATTCATGGAGCTTTTATGGCATGTCATATGTATGGATATTTTTATCAAATGTTATCTGAGATCTTCACAATACAAATAATAAAAAGTTCTGCTGATAGGGTCTGTTCCAGTGGTTTAGTAGATTTCTTGTAGTTTTATGTTTTTGCGAATGTTAAGAGATAACTTAATTAGTTAAGCAGATTTGGTATATGTGGGCTTTGGGAGTTCAAGGAATTTGTTGGATGTCCCTTACATTTCCAAGGCCTTTGGCAACCTCAGAATATTAAGACAGCATTGATGAGGTTTAAAAGTGCATTATTTCTGTCACTAGATTGAGGGGAACATATGAAAATGTTGATTACAGTATAAAGCTAGGAAATGCCGATTTTAGTAATGTGCTAAACAGTTGATACAACTCCATCACCTAATCACAGGTCTTTATACAATAATCAAAATGCCTGTTAGAAAAAAAGAGCATAGTTTAAAAGGAAGAAAAATGTATGTATGCGTTGTCAGAAAAATGGAGTATCTTGAAAAGATGCATATTCTAAAGCAGATCTGTATTTCATTTGAGTGGACAGAAGAGTCAACCGTACAGTTTTATCTGTGACTTACAATAGGGTTTACAAGCCTTTGCCTTGAGCTAACAAGTACACTACATGGATTTAAGACATGCAGACCACATGTATTTAAATAAATGTGTTTCTCTTGCTATACAGTGAAGTCTGTTCTCTCAAGTTGCAAAATCCTTTTTTTTTTTTTTTTTTTTTTTAATGTGTGACACAAGGGAAAATCCATTAGGAGGCAACATAAATTCGCTTTTCATAAGGCTTCTTGTAAACTGTGGTGGAGACAATAGCCTGCCCAGATTATACTGGGAACTGTTGCTAGGTAGGATTTTATAGAGATTAGCAAGTTATATTTTCCATAGTTATTTTAAGTCTAGATGTCTCTGACCCTCTTATTTTATCTACTGTCTTCATTAGAGGGGGAGTAAAGAGCATGTAAGAAGTCATATGTCTGTGAAACATTCTTTTCATAAAACGTAAACGGTATTTTCCTTGTCATTTTGGAATCTCTCTTGAATGGAGACCTTCCTGTATAGGTTGTTACCTCTGCCAGTACAGGTGGCAAATGTAGAACAAAATAAATTACACCCCCCCCCCAAAAAAAAAAAAAAAAAAAAAAAAAAGAGAAAATTCAGTTATATTTTTGGCAATAGGTTTGTGATGAGCTTGTCAATGTAGTTATCAACTGTGAATCTTGGGGATGGGGCCATCCATCTAGATGAGCTCTGGCATAATTAACAGTTCTTGGTTGTTTCCCTTTCTGTATCCAGCAAGAGATCTAATATTGCCATTAGTGCAATCAAGGACAGTAGTAATACAGCATTTTACTTTTATCTTAGGTTGCAAATGCCATGAAGAACTCACTGCCCTTTGATGCTCCTGATGCATCGCAAGAAGGCCAGAAGGTACTGAAAGTAGAAGTTACTCCGACAGTGCCGAGGATTTCTCGGACTGCTATTACAACAGCTTCTATCCGTCGTCATCGCTGGAGGAGAGAAGGTGAGCTTTCTCTGCTAAGAGCAAATACTGTAGTGTACTGTATTCATCATCATCACTGTATTCTGGCTTCTGAGTTTGCGTGTTTGCAGAACAATTGGTTGGGGTTTTTTCATTTGTTTGTTTTTGAAAAATGATACTCCATAACAATGTATAGTATTTTACATCTTCAGAGCACTGCATGAACACGAACATTTGGGGTGTTTGTTTTGTTTTTGATTTGGTGATAAACCATGAGGTAGGTGAGAAAATGGAGAAGCTGGAAAATGTTCAGTAAGACTTCTTTTTTTTTCTCCATGTAACACAGCATAAAATTGTAGGGGTACAGTTTGGCTTAGAATTTGAGTTCTTTAATCCACACTAAAACTCAACTGACTCCCATCATAAATAGCTCAGGGAATGAATGATATTATCCAAACCTTGATAGGGTTCCAGGTACCTAAAGCTATTGAAAGCAGTGGGAGAGGGAAAAGCTGAATATCACACTCCTACCATCATATGCCCCAATTTAGAGAGGGGCCATATCATAAAATAGCTTTGGATAGCTTAGAATTAGTCCTTATTTTTCCTTATGTCATATGGAAGTGCACTTGACTGTATGAAGAAACAAAATAAATATGTAGTAATATTTACTTTGATATGATGACATCTTCAGTGTAGGTATAGCAAAAAGCTTGCTTTGAAATCACTTTGTCACACTTACAAAGCTTTGTTGCTGCATGTATAAAACATTGATTAAAAATAGCTGCATAAATGGCTGAACGTAAAAAGTAGAATAACCTAAAAATAAATGGAGGGTAAAAGTCTGAAAACAAGGATTACAGTTTTCCTGTGGTACTCCTTTTTTTTTCTTTTTTTCTTTATTCTTTTTTTTTTTTCCTTCTTCTTCTGTATCGTGTGCAGAAGGATTTGATGACCTCTGGTCTTCAGCTGAATCAGGATGTCCAGGACAACAAGTAGCTGTCTTCTGTTTTCACGACTCTGGGTCATGTTTGTCTTCACTGTAGTTGCCATTCATTTGCTAGTCTCTGGTCTACAGTATAGCCCACCTGTCCCTTTCTGTGGATGTTCTCACAATTTTTAACTAAACATGGGTAGTGTTTTGTGTTTGTTCCATGTCCACATAAATCTTCTATTTTCCCTGCCTGGGTTGGAATGCTAAGAAAGGAATAGAAAAGCACTAAAATGTTATATGTTGAATCCCAGATGGCTTTGACTTCTCAAACGAGGCTGACTCAAGCATACCTGGCTCACCGATCCAACACGGCTCCACAGACCTAGGGATCAAACGTGAGCAAGAGGGGGAGGTGCTGATGCGCAGGACCCCTGAGCATGGCTTCCCGGAGCCCACCTTGGCAGCAGCCACAACAGAGGGTAGGACAGAGATGAGGAGGCAGAAGTCAGTGAGGCAGTTGCTGGAGGAGGATCCTGGCTCCCTATCCCCAAGCAGAACTTCTTTCCATTCTAGTGTGTGTTTCCGCTATCCCAGGGTGTATTAGCTTCTCTTTGCAATACACGCATCCCCTATATACCTAACATCAGGTCAGGTACTACCTTTTGTTATCACGTGGGGCTGGCCTGGGGCTTGCATCTGTTTGGTGAAAGACTGCTTGGCATGGCAAAAAAAAAAAAAAAAAAAAAAAAAAAAATGGACAGGGGTAATAGCCAAGAGCTTTGGGATTGCTTGGAAACTTTCTATTACTGAGCATGTTTAATTGATTAATCAGAAGGAAGAAAATGCACCAGATGAACAGGAATCTAGTCCTGAAAAGCAGACAGTATCAAGTATGAATGGATTTGGCTACAACTTAGTTACGATAGTGTCTTGTTAGTCTGCAGTTTTTAAATTTCCAAGAAGAACTTTCATGTTGCTGTTAAAAGTCAAGTCTACCTAAGACAGATATACAACTGCTGATGTTTTTATTTGCCAGTCATCCTTTAATTGAAAATTCATACATGGACAACTCATTTACATGAATAAGCTGGCTGCTCCAAAGACAAGTACCAAAAAAAGTGCTTGTGTTTTCAAGAAGAAATCAGGCTGTCATGTTTCTAAAAACTGTAGAAACAATTATTGCTTGCTTTCTCAATCATGCTATCTGCACAAATGCTGTAGGACTTCGTATGTCTGCTCTGCAGCCAAGAATAACAGATAGAGTAGCTGGTAGAAATTTGTTTTGTGTAAGTTCATCATTAATTTTCTCATCCTTACTCCATAAAAGATGTGGGTTTGAATACTAAATTTGAATCCTGATTTTTCCTCAGAGATGAGAATTAATTTCTTGTAAATTTAGCTAAAGATATTTTTAAGTGTTCTCCTATCTTAAGTCTTCTATCTGAACGTTTCTTTGGTATTTCCAGCTTCTATAAGTGTATCAGTTGATCATAAATGAGATTTATTTCCATATTTGGATATGAGCTACGTAGGTTTCAGATTTGTTCTTCTGGAAACAATAATCTGGAGAATTTGGAGATTTATTGTAGTGTTATCATAGAATCCTTACCCTTAATCAGAGTTGCTATCAAACAATAATTAAGACATCGAAGATAGTTGCATAAAAATGTTCAGTGTGGGTTTATAATCTACTCCTTGGTGCATAGTGAATTTGAGCATGCTCAGTAAATGAGTCCTGTCTTCTCCTAAATTCACTTGTTCCGTTGGTCTTACTCCATTTTACTAAACTTTGCATGTGCATGACCTGAAGGATATGGAGAAACTGCAGAGAACCTTCTGGGAGAGACAGGAAGTGGGAAAGAAGTTGATAAAGATTTGCCCTTCTCATCTTAATTTGTTTTAAGACATCTATATAATCTGGCATGTTCTTGGATAAGGCATAATTCCATATGCTTTACTTCAGTAGAAGTGGGCTGAATACCCTTTACTTCTGTAACATTAGTAATGTATAATTACATGCTCGGGCAAACCGAATTCTGCCAGTTGACAGCATCTGGGAGAAGGTCAAGGAATGGAGTTTGACTTGATTGTCAGTATAGAATTGTGTGTGGATATATAGTGGTCTATTATTTTACTGATGCTGATTTCATAGAAAGTTTCAGCTAGCAAATTCCCCCTCATAAATACCATTTTGCTATCAAACAATATAATGAGAGGCTGATCATTTCTAGTGACTCTTCAACCTTCAGGTATGGGAAAGATAAACAGAATAAAAGTAACCTTAAAAAGCTGCATAAAACTCCTTCTTCAGATCAGTGTTTTGACCCAATAAGTAGAAAAAGGCAATTTCAAGAATGACTCAGTAATGCCTTACAAGGTATTCTGCTTCCGGGTGATAGCAGCTGTAGTTATGTGCGCTACTTTGGGTCAGTGGAGAATGCTGTATCTACATCTACAGGATTAATTATGTACAGGCATAAATAACAAATTCTTTGGGGACAGACTTATTCTGATAAGGAACAGTTGAAGTCCTGAATACATGCTGTAGTGCAATTGATGTGATTTCTGTCTAGTTGCACTGTCTCTTTCTCTTCTGGCCTTACAGTAGAAGAGTGCTTGGGAGGAGTAGGTTTTTAGGTTTTATTTTCTTTTTTAATTGTCTTATTGGTCTGTTGGGGGGAGGAGGAGAATAAAGAAAACTTTATTACTTCACTCTCTTTCCCCTTCCCCAACCAGAGTATGTAAGGACTCAAACACTTTTATTTTTTTTAATTGTTTCTGAGGGCAGTTTTAAGAGGAAAAATAATATGTATTGGGAAAAGAATATGTGTTTGCTGACTTAGTTCAGTCCCACTGAGAACTTCTATAAGTATATGGATCTGACTAGACAGAAGTTCTCTTGCATGTTGTTTTCTCTATCTTCTTCATTTTTGAGCACTGCTGAGCTGCTTGGTCTTCTATATAGTTGCAGCATCCAAAAGCTTGCAACCCCTCTCAGTCTTGTCTTTAAATTCTGTGGATAAAATGCCACTTTTTCAGTGTGATTCTTCTGCTTCACTGTCCCTGAACAGGAATGTCAGGTTTAGTATCCTGTTACTCAGCAATGTTATAACGTAAACTTTGAAGACAACTAATGTTCTTGTAATAATGAAAAGCTTAGCAGTATTGTCGGGAGATACCTTCTTGCAAGTTATACGCCTTTCGTTTGAATAAAAAGGGCTTGAGAGGGGACTTCAGCTGCTGCTATTGCTGCTTATAATCTAACACGCTTTCATCCAGCTTTGCATGATTATATAAAGAAACATAAATGTTGTTTTAATGAAAAAGTGCTTTTGCTTTCAGTATGTTCTAGTTATGTTATATTTTTATTAGCATCTTTGATTATGTGTGGGAAGGTTGAGGGGTGGGGGGAATGGAGATGTGGTGGACTGTGAATAAAATACATCAGCATCTAATGTAAGAAAATACACTTATATCTCAATAAGAAGATGAAGGCCTAGTTTGACCAAACAGGGTGGACAGGAAGGGGAGAAAGTATATGTATTTTAAATA
This sequence comes from Balearica regulorum gibbericeps, assembly GCF_011004875.1. Lineage (NCBI taxonomy): Eukaryota > Metazoa > Chordata > Aves > Gruiformes > Gruidae > Balearica > Balearica regulorum. Next base: position 13,122,182 of record NC_046189.1, on the reverse strand, counting down.
AGGCTACAGGAAGTTAAAGCAAATAATGCACCCTTCATTTTAATAATAGCTCTGGAAACCTAAGAGGCTTCTTTTTCTAAGGCTAAAGGCTTTACCAAGGAAGGAAGACTGCAGTAACATGAACTATATTACTGTTCTGCTTCTGGGAGGCTAATGAGTCAAATAGAACTATACAAAACTACAGAATAATTTTGCATTGTTCTGAGAGGCCCAAGAATGGTCTGATTTGGAGATGGCTAAACATCTTTTGTAAGATGATATACTGTAATGGTAAGCAAAGTTTCCTGAAAAGAAGTAGTAAGTTTAAAACAGAATAATAAAACCTCCCTGTAAAGTTTTCTTTTTGCTTTACACTTCAGAAATGTGAAGTTGGATCAGGCTACGCAGAGGTGGCAACAACACTGAAAGCTTTGTGTCTGTTCTGCTTGCCATAATGTAAAATGTTCTTTAGTGCTCTGCTAACAATCAGCATGAAAGCATGAGCTTCCTCTCAAATGTTAGAATCTCTTAGATCCTTGCCACCACTTTTTCCCCATTCCACAAAAGAGATTTAAACATGTTTGCTTGGTGGCAAGCTCGGTTGAACAAACTGCCAGTGGAGCAGTACAATGGCTTTAGCTGGGACAGATCCATAAGCTTTGCAGATTTCTCACAAATAATCAGGCTCCACAGCTTTTTTTAAAGAAAAGCAAAATTCTTATAGCCTGAATATCTCCTTTTTGCTAACATGGTTAAACTTTATGGCTTTTTCCCATTGAAATGAGATATATGGAGCAAAAACTCAATCTCCGTTTTCAGTTTTGAAATTTGAATGCTGTTCAGTTTTCTACTGAAACAATAACTCTTCTTTTGGGTACTTGAAGCTTAGAAAAAGGACTGGAAGAAGATTAAAAAAAAAAAAAAAAAAATCTTTGTGTGCAGCCCTAATCATATTATAGGCCTGAAAACAAGGATTTAAAAAATAAGTTTGTCAGGCTTTTTTTTTTTTCTCTTTGAGATTCCATTCAAAAGCAAAGTGCCTCTTCTACAACATGAAGTGTTTCAGAATTTAAATTTCTTTTAATACGAGGGTTGTTTTTTTCTCTGGGAAGGCTAGATGCTGAGATAAAAGCAAGTATGGTGGAAGCACCTAGATAGGATTGGTGGAAATGCAGGGAGGATTGAGCTCTGGAGGAGAGAAAACTAGGAATTAGGTTAATCTCTAACAGAAAGTATAGTCGCATTGTTTGAAGTGCCAGCTACACGCAACAGAAGCCTTCTACCTCTGTTGGAGCATTGTGATTGCTGGCTTAGGAAGTAGCCTAATTCTGAAGCTTACCAAGCACTTTCCAGAATTTACTGTGACTGGAAGAGATCCCAAACATGCTTAGATCTTGCCTCAAAATAGGATAAAAATAGTCTGAAAGGCTTTTTTTTTTTAACCACAGGTACAAGGAGAATGGGCACCAGTATCTGCAGACAGAACGAAAATAAATTAACAGAATAGGTCCTAATTCTTCTTGTTTATAGACAAAGTTTGGGAAATATTTTGACTGATAAAGTGATGTAGAGGAAAGGCAAATCAAGCTCAGGGAGTACTTATTGTTAAATTCTGTTAAATATGACAGGAAGATTATTGGCTGAGAATCAGAAATTTTTAAGCAAGTAGAAACCAGGTGGATTAGGAAATGAGGTTTGTTTTGACATTCTGTGCGCATCTTTGTCTTCATGTAACTTGAACGCTTACTGTGTGTTCTGATTTGTTTGGGGCTTTTTTGGTTGTTTCTTTTTTCTTAATAGATACTGAAGGTGTAAATGGAAGAGAAGAATCTGTGAACCTTAATGATGCCGATGAAGGATTTTCATCAGGAGCTTCCCTCAGCAGCCAGCCAGTTGGGACCAAACCTCTATCATCTGTATCCCAGAAGGGCAGCTTAAGGAAAACAGCAAGTGGGCGTTCTGCTAAGGATAAAGAAACCTCTTCTGCAGCAAAATCCAATGAGAGCCCTCGAGATTCAGTAGCTCGGAAGCAGTACATGCACCAATCCACTGACCTTGGTGCAGATATAATTGAGATGACACCTACTAAGAAACACCTCAGCCTGCCTGCTGGGCAGGTGGTGCCAAAAGCCAACAGTTTGAGCCTGATCAGGACCGCCAGTGCTTCCTCCAGTAAATCATTTGACTATGTGAATGGCAGTCAAGCAGGCTCCAGTGTTGGAGCTGGTACAGAGGGTGTTACCAATCTAGCAGCTGGCAACACCAATCGGTTTTCAACTATCAGCCTACAGGAGGACCGACTAGGCCAAGCTGGGGAAGGTAAAGATCTCCTTCCACCAGGAGCTCCCCTAACCAAGCAGTCTCGATCTCCAAGTTTCAATATGCAGCTGATATCCCAGGTGTAACTTTGACTCCCTTCCTTAGGACTCCCTTTTTCCCCTTAATCCCCAGGCAAGTTCATCCTTAGGCAAAACATGAACCATCATCCTGCAGTGTGAAAATACTGACTGTTGTGATCTTGTTTCATTTGGTTTAGCTCTCATACTGTATTACTAAAACAGCAATAATTCCTCCTTCATCTTCATCGTCCCCCCACCTTGTAAACATGGTTGTGAGGCAGTATATAATGTACTGTATGCCTTTTTCCATGCCTTCCTTTCTCCTTGGGTGATGTGCAATCCATCGTAGGCTGATCAGTCCCATTTCAACACTGTGAGACTGGAGACACTGGCGGAAATGGTGAATGTGATCCCTATGACATGATGCTTTGGCTTTGTTAAGAAATAGAAACGGGTTTTGTTTTCTCGGTCTACAGTACTGCAAAGACTACTGGATCATGACTTTTTTCTTTCTCAGAACCAGGAGTGCCTCAGAGATTCTAGTGTGACTTTGGACCTCTCTGAGTCTGTGCAATCAATTCTGGGGAGGGGATTGTCATTGCTGCTCCTGGCTGCCTACAGCACTTTTTTCATTAAAATGAGGGTAGTTTTTTTTCTTGCCTGCCCCCAGTCTCTCATCCCAGAAGCTTTTGATGTTCAGCAACTGAGACATGCATATTAACAAGTTGTTTTCCCTCAGAGAGAGAATTCTAAGTGGATAATGTAGGTTACAATGCACTTCTAATGGCGTTGTAGCCATATGTAATGTTACATGTCTTCCCCTCCAGGACACAGGGTCATTCTGCATATAGACTAAAATTTAGACAACACCATGCTGTTAAAGCGATTTGTTTTCTAAGTGGGAGGGAAACACTACTTTCCCAGGAACTAATGGCTAGCTCTGCTCCATTTTTGTTGTCGTTCTTGTGAGGTGCTGATCACTGAATTGAAAGGTGTATTCGGGTAAAGAGTATTTCTCAGGCTGCTTTCTATGGTATCATGGCTGTTGGACACTCCTGCCCTTCTCAGCTGCTTTCTCAGTGTCCCTGAATTCAATCATGGACTCATTTGAAGCATCCTGCAGTCCAGACAGATCATAATCTTAAGGGGCTGTCTCAGGGATGGAGACAGTAGTCTGCTAGAAACACTGAAGCTTCAATGTGAAATGCTTTTTGAAAAACACCATTTGCAGAAAGGGGTACTGACAGTCCTTCCTTCCCAGAAGGATCACACTTCATTGCCTTGGTATATATAATATGTTGAGGTTTTTTAACTCTTATTTTAGTGGGGTGGCCCTACTCTAGAAAATTCAGAACTCATGCCGTTGAGCCAAGCCTTGAATGTATATGACTGGTGTATGGGCACTGGCTGGTACTTACGCTAGAGAACGCTGCTTAGAAGCACATTTCTGGTTACACAGGAGAATGTTTGTTGTTCTTTCTCTATCTCTTTTTGGATTGCTAGAGAGAAAAGGGGAAAATCCATCCTCTATGCTTAAGTCATGTGTGATATCCTGGAAGTTTACAAATAGTAAACCCACAGGAAAGAGGTATGATCTTTATGTGGGCACTTTTGGTTTCACCATCACTGTGAAGGATAAACATAAGCAGTTATAAATAGCAGGACTATCTTTGAATGATAGTCTTTAAGAAATTCAGGACAATGACATGGTGTTGCATTGCTGGTAGATGGTTTTGTGTTTTGTGGTTTGGTGGGTTTGTTTTTTTTTTTTCTTTTTAATGTCTTTATTTCAAATACATTATTTCAAATTTACAAATTATTTCAAATTTACATTAAAATTCATTTAAATATTTGAAGGTTTTTTGTGGTTTGACGAGTCATGTTGGTAGTCTAGTCTTCATATCGTACATTCATAAAGTGAATTAAATGGCATGTGGACCAATGCAGAAATTCAGTTAAAGAATAAATAGAATCATCAGAAAGAAAACCATACAGTTTCTAAATTGAAGTTAATCTTTAAGGACCACCAGTCACACACAGATGGAACTAAGGCAAAGTTGAGATTAAGCTATGAGGCATTTTCTTTAAAAATGTCAAAGGCTGTATATGGTTAAACTCTTCTTTTTTTAAATAAAGTTTTGCTAGTGGAGACAATTGGTAAGTCGTGGCTGAAAGTACAAAGTTTATATTTTGTAAAGACTATTAATAGAAATTCTGTTAAAGAGCCATCACTGTAAATTGAAAAGGACCAAATAATTCGCTTAAATCTTTGGGAAAGAAAAGGTCAGGAGTGTCAGCTAATTTTTTAAGAATTACTTTATTTTAGTATTTTAAAAAGTAGAGTTGTTCATTAGCTAGGTTCTCTACTTTCTACATTTGCCATTATAAGCATTCCTCCAGAAGTTTTAGGACACTTAAATTGGCATCAGGCCAAATTTTACAAATTTTTTTTTTACTTTTTTTTTTTTTACTTTTTTAAACTTTTTTTAAATTAAATATTCTTATGTGTGGGGTCCCACACTGTTAAACTATTTCAAGAAAGTGAGACAGCTCAGTGACTTCAGATAGGGAAGTCAAATGTACGTGCATAAATTCAAATAGGCTAAAACTTCAGTCAAACTACCTTTTAAGATATTTTTACAGTTCTCATTTTGATCATGTGCCTTTTGTTATTTTATCTGCTGTATTTTGGTTTGTTCTGGTGTATATATACCTACCCCATATAAGGCTTTTTAAAGAATTAAAATTTATCCCTGTAAAAAAAAAAAAAAAATTTTTTTTTTTGCTATGTGCTGATGTGGTACATCTATAACTTCTCAAAATTACCCTTTTAGTGCGATGTTTCAGTTGTGGGAGCTTGTTTTGTCATTTTTCAGACAAGTACTGTTCAACATCTATCTTACAAAATGAGTCATCACTAATATCTACAAATCAGCTGTAATAACAGGCTTTGCCAGTGCTGTGTATCATGTTTATCATTAATGCTTCTAGATGTGTCTCAGACTATGCCAAGGTGCATTAAGACCACAGTGAAACTTTATACACTGAAGTTCAGTACACTTCAATGTACTGTGGCAGAAATAAAATTAGAAGTGTCTGGGATATGGGTTGAAGGAATAATCTGCTGGCTTTCTAGTTATATATGCTAAGTACTAAACAAAGTACAAAACATACTTAAATTTTCTGACACCTGTGACAAATATTTAGACTTAAATCTCTTTATCCTGAATTCATTCTGCTGTGTCTTGTTTTAGAACATTTAGTACTTGACATGAGGCACTAGCTTTAGATTTCTGCAGTATTTCAGTGCAACTGCAGCAGTATAAAAGAAGGTCAAAAAGCAGAACACTACAATTTTTCCTCGTGCACATGCATGCACGTACATTTAATTCTTAGGTGAGGAAGCATGGGTACTATATTTTGATGTATATATACATTTAAGTGGGGATAAATTAATTATTCCTTGATACAATTTTTACCACATCACAATATGCTGCCATTTTGCAACTTATTTTTGTTGAGCTTTATAATTTCAAGAAAATATAAAATGTTGGGATTGCGAACTCCAGCTTGATTATCCTTTTCAGGGGTTTATTGTGAGTAGCTTTTTGGTTGAATAATGACCCCTTTTTTTCATACTGCAGGCAGCAAAGTGATGAAGTAAAAATACCTATTAAAATGATTGTTGCAAGATGACAGTTTAAATTGCTGTATTATTCTTTTAGTTTTGATTTGGAGACTTTGTATGTCACTGTCCATTTTAAATGCAGATTTCTTTGAACACCCTTTCTGATGTGATTTGGAAAAGTTTTTTAACAGCGTACTTCATTCTGTAATGCTGAACATCATGTTGCAGCCAGTAAGCATTAGATCTAGTATTTATAGTCTGCAAGGGTGTTGGTCTTAAATACAACATTTCCAACATAATCCTGCTAGCTTTAACATAATTAGAATTATCTGTTTTAACATCAAAATAGTGAGGAAAAAAATGTTTTCTGACAAAGTATTTATTTGCACTACTTATGAATACTGGAGTTTACTGGGACAGGGTTTTTTCTCACCATGTGAGGTTTACTTGTGTGTGGGTAGGTACATACATTTGTCACGTGTTGACAATCAATTGCCTCGACTGTGTGTATACTGTATGTAAATATGAACATATTTTTCAAGATTAAGGGGGAAACCTGCATCTTAATGGTGGTAAAGCTACTCTGTAGTAAGGTGACCCCCAACTCTAACCCCTTTTTGTCTCCAGATATTATGTGGTTTGTTTTACTTCTTTAACGAAGATTATTAGTGTTCCTGGAAAATTTTAGCTCCAGGGAAATTTCCCTCAATATTTAATGTATAACATGTTCAGAGAAATATATTTTGAAAAATTAATTTTGGAATAGATAATTCTATGCTATGGCTGTATTTTAACCTAAGAGTTTAAACTTGTCCTGTTTTATCATGAACCAATGGCTATCTCTTTTAAGTGTTCAGCATTTTAACTCCGGTCACAAACCAGAAATTTTTTGTTTATCTTGGCTTACAAATTTAAATTAATTTGAAGACTAAATGAGAACCAAGAATAACTTTTTGAGTAAAATCATAAAAAATCAAGCAGTACAGACTAGGTACTGTACTTATAATCCTGGAGGAGGTGTGGAAAATATAATGAACGTGTTTGAATGAAATGTATGTACTGCAAACAAAACAAAAATATGTTTCTGGTGTTAGTAAATCTAATAATCTCATCTTTATTTTCTGCAATTCTCTTATTGCCAAAGATATTGCTACCTTGGCATGTTTAATATAGCATTAAAGCCATTAGCTAGGTCTCATTTGTAACAACCATTTACATCATAGGAATAGTTTGCATCAGAAGAGTAAACATGCCTCTTTTTTATTTATTTAAATTTCTTGTTTAGGATAATTGCAGGACTAAAGTTGCAAAATATCACTCCTTTCCAAGCACGGTAAGCAAAGAAGCCAGATCCTCTGTAATTGCATTGCATTCTTGGTTTATATCAAATTGTTCAATATTTTATATTTTCTTTAGTATTTTAAATGCTGTTTGTTTCTAGTATACGGACCTTAATCTCTTTTGATTCTCTTTTAGTTCGTTTTCCCACTGGCACTCAGATAGACTTTGCTGTGGAAAGATAAACTTTTCTGTAGGTGATTCAGGGTAATAGATCATGATGTGGGTGTTGGGTTAGTGAATACCTGTATCAGTCGGTCAAAATCTGCATGTCATGACCAGCTGAAGAGCCAAAATAATCACCTGCCTCTTACAGAGTGGTGGAAGACAGTGGAGAGCTGTGAGCAACTTGGTTTGTCAGTAGTTCTTGAAAACAATCAGTAAGTGGATTTTGCAAGACTGATATATGTATGAGGATTTCCACATAGTCATTATGAAATGTTATCTAAAATAAAACAAATATTGGAACAAGATTTCAAAACATAACAGCTAGCCATTTCAGATAAACTTGCTGAGTAAGTTTGGCAAGTGTCATGGCCTGTGTCATTAAAAGTTCAGAATCAAGTTGTAGGAGTCTAAGGGTACCTTACAGTCTCCAGAAGTGGATTTAGTAAAAATCTGTCCCATGTCATTTGTCTGTATTTGAGATTTAATGAAAAATTACACATTTTGCTTCTGTTCTTTTTTTTATTATTTTTCTCTAGGCTACTCCCCTTCCCCTGATTTTTTTTTTTTACCTGATTATCAGATTTTACCAAAGGTAGTATCTGAGGGACCAGATGAATTTAAAATGGGTCCATAAATTATCCCTCCTATCATGAAGGATTACTAAGCTATTCCTTTGAGGAGCTGTTGATGGGAACAGATGTATAGTAAAACTTTGTGTCTGTACAGTAAACCCTTGCCCTACGTTGTAGCTTGTACATGATGAGCAAAGTGATGATATCAAGTTTAGTAACCACTTACTTGGTTGTGAGCTCCCGGTGTTTTACAGTTGGTGGGGTGTAAGCAATTTAGAGTGGAGTATCTTTGCATTCTGATTAACTTTTTAAAGCAATTTAAATTTTGACTCTTGAAAAGATGATTAATCGCTTAAAAAAATGTGGTATGGAATTCACACAGGTTTTTTGTTTTAGAGGGTAAAATGGTCAGGGGAGACTTCTGTTTAGGAGTATCTCCTAGTAAAGTGACTCTGTGGTGCTTTGTCATGGAAACTTCCTCACGAACCAGTCAGTAGTGGATCCTGTGTGTTTGAGTCCTCATCCTCTGCAGAACTGATCACAAAACAGAAAAAACAGTATGAAGTAACCTTTTACCTTTTGTTCTAAAATAAGGAAGACTTGGGAGTGACAGAAATACTGGCTATTGACACTGTTCTTTCTGTTCAGGCAGTTATTGTTGTTGTGCTAGACTTTCATGTTATTAGTTTATGAAAAATGCAAGTAGTAAAAACTTTGTGGCTTCAAGTATACAGTAGATGTGAGTTAACAATCACTCAGGATAAAACAACTTGTCAAAGTATTAATAGATTCCTAGTACTAGGGTGTGTCTGTGTGTTTTTGTGTGCCAGTGTTCAATGATTACTTTGAAACAAGACTTCTTACTGTTTTCTTGCAGATAGTGAATTGAATACTTTCGGGATGGACATTACTAGCTGGTTATTTATGGAGAAATACTGTATGATTAAATAAAACGTAGTCATTTAACATTTTTTCCATATCAAAGATTCCAGGAAAAAGCTAATAAAGATTTTTAATAATTAAATCAGATACTCTTTAATGCATTTTAGATTTACTATGGTAGCTTTTATTTGGTATTTAAAACCCCCCCAACAACTAAATTGAGGTACCCCATGCTGCATTTTTTAAATTTGTAATTCCTGTACTTTGCAATGAATCTTTTGATCTGTTTTCTGTTTTTGTCCTGGTAAGAATACAGGATATGCTGTCAGTTTTACTAGCAAAAAGAAACGTTCTGCAAGGGTTAAAAGATTATTTTTTTACTTTTTTCTGTCATAGCAGGTTTGTTTCTCTGAACTAAGTTTTCTGAGGATTTTTACTACTTTAGCATTATGTAATCTTATCTCTGTCATAGAAGGAGCATAAGCAGCAAGTAGCCCACATCTTGTGGACAAACAGGCTAGGCAAAGGGACATAGATGTGTGGTTGTGATATCCATATAGTAGTGAGCCCCTCTTCACCAGGATAGCCCTGCGTGCTGATACGAACCCCAGACGTTCAAGATTCAGTACTGGTGAAGGACTAAACCAAACGGGTTTTTAATAACCGTGACCTCTGCTGTATGATGTCCTTTAACTTGGGACCAGGGAAAAATCTTCATTCTTAGACCTGAAGATGGCACGTATTGAAGATCATGTTATTGGTGCATGTAAGCCATTATCTTAACTGTCTTACTGAGCTGGTTAATGCTGTTGACTGTTGTTGAAATGTGAAATGTAGTTACTATTGACTTTGTAAATATCTGCCAGAGATGAAATATAATTATTTTAAATCATTGTAAATAGAGATGTATAAAACTTGACACAATCTGCAATGCAGAAAAAAAATTATATATATATATAAATATATAAAGATGTTAAATAAATATTGTGCTGTTTCTGAACAGAAATGTATACTTTGAATTGCCTTTTTTAAAAAAACTTTAATTTCCGTTGATGGGGATGTGTAACGCAGGGTAGATATGCAGTGTTTCGTAGCTCGGACACGCACAGACACGCGAGTGCGTGGGGTGGGAGGCGGGAAGCAGCCGTCGGGGGCTCAGTGCGAGTTAACTTTACCTCGGAGCGTTCATCGTAGCTGCTGTCATCTGCGTATTTCTGTGAAGAAGGGCTGGCAGAGCGGGGCCGGGGCCGGGGCCCGGCCGTGAGGAGGGCTCTGCCCCGGGAGGACGGCGGGGACGGGCGGTTCCAGCGCGGCGCTCACGGCAGCTTCGCGTCGCCACGGCAACCCCGGGCGCCCGCCCGGCGGGCGCGCGCTTCGCTAGCAGCGGAAGTCCTGCCCTGTCGCCGCTCCCGCCGGCGGGAGGCGGGGCAGGAAAGAGGGTCGCGGATTGGTCGAGGCACAGGTCAGTCAAAGCGCCGCTGCGGCGCTCAGTGCCCGCCGCGCTCGCCCTCAGGGAGAGTGGTGGAGTCGCCCGTTGTCTGACACGTGAACCCGCTTCCTCCTCTTGCTGCCGCCGCAGGGGGCGGCCGGGAGCCCGCGGCGGAGCGGGGAGCAGGCAGGAGCCCGAGACTCGAGCCTCGGGCTCGGGCCCTCCGGAGGGCGGCGCGGTGAGGCGAAGGACAGTTCCGACGGTTCCTGCCGCGTGCCGCCGTGCGCGCGTTGCGGCAGCGCTCCCTGGCGGCGGGGCTGGGCGGGGCTCACGTGGCTGAGGCGGAGGTGTTTGCAGGGTGCCCGCCATGAGCCAGACGGAGGGGAAGGGCGGCGGCGCCCTGCAGGTGAAGTTCGTGCCCGACGAGGAGGTCCTGAAGCACATTGCTGACGACTCAGGTACAGCCGGCCCGGGGCAGTGCTCAGCCCAGCGCCGCCCGCTGCTCCCAGGGCGCTGGGAGAGGGGTCCGAGCAGCTGCGGCGGCCCCCCGGGAAGGGAGCCCTTCTCCAACACCCGGGGCGGCTGAGCGCCTTGGCCAGGCTGCAGGCAATACGAGGCCTTCAGCGTCATTCTCCTCTGACTGCCTCTTCCGCAGTTTATTTCTGTCCCTGCCCCGGCACATCGAAAGGGGCAGCTGCGGCGCCGTGGCAAGTGCCCTGAGCTGAAGGTGGTGTGGATACTGCCTTCCCGAACAGCAGCCTGTGCGTAACGGCCTGGGAGAGGGGGCACAAATAGCCTAACTTCCTAACCCATGACGTGGTTAAGCACATACAGAATCAAATCTGAATAAGATTCGAGGTGGTTGCTCCAGGAGTCTTTTGCTGTAATTTTGACTTCTTCTAAGGTCTGGAACCTCTGTGGAGATGCTTAAAGCTTGCCCATACAAGGTACAGAGCACCCTGATCTGACTTTGCTGTTGGTCCTGCTTTGAGCAGAAGGCCAGACAGACGGTCTCCAGAGGTGTCTCAGCCTAAATTCTCCCATCAGTGTGCTGACAGCCTGTAGGCCAGGTCTTCTCCACTTGCTCCCCTTTGCTAGGGAAGCTAGAGGATGCCAAATACCATCCTCTTTGTGTGCAATTTGATACTTCTATGTGTGAGTCACTGTCATTTTTCCCCAAACTGTGGAAGCTGGTCTGTGCTGAAATGGGGATCTTGTTCTCATGGACTGCAGGGGCAAAGCTTTAAAGGGGTAAAAAGCTTTTGTGGTAAAGGAGGGACTAATGGCTGTAGGGTCAGCTGACCATCAGGGCACAGACCAGCTATTCTTTTAGCAGGACATCTTTTCAGCGTTGTATTTGTTTAGTGATTTGCACAACAGGAACTTGGTCTCTAAATGGGGTAGCTGCATGCTGCTGCAATGGAAATAATGAAATAGCAGGAGGTTAAAGCTTTTATTATAATCCTAGGTAATAAAGTACGGAAGGACAAGACTCAGCTGATGGTCAATGTGAAGAGATTTGTGAAGAAGCTTGAGAATATTTCAGACGATGAAGCTCAGGAGATCCTGGAAGAGAAGAACTATGTTGCTGTTCTTGGAATATGTGCCCAAGGTATTAGCAGGGAAGAACCTAACACAGCTGGGACTTTAAGAGATTCTTGCAGTGTCAAGGTTGTACAATGGTGATGAAATTGTTTTTGAGGGCTGACCAGCTCTGACTGTGCTTGTGGGAATAGGTAAAGGAGAGGATAATGATCGTAGGATTTTATTATGATATTTATTTCATAACACCTGCAATATAAAGAGTCCTTTGAGCCAAATAGTAAAATGTTGCATTCCGTCTTCCTTGGGTTGGGAATATACCAGTGCTTTTTAAATAGCTACAAGTAAGATTTCTTTTCACAGATCCAATGGGAAATGGCTCAAGTGTAAGTGGCGGTGAAGTTTACTCATTCCAGACTCCCAAACGCTCCAGCAAAATGGCAGAACTGGGTATATTTTCCTTTTTCTTCTTTCATTCTTGCTCTGGGTACGGTCTTTTTTTGAGTACTCTGTTAAATGTGATTTGTCACTTCTGCTTATTGAAAAGATATGTTTGCAGTATTTCAGTAGCTTTTATCTGGCTCTGAATCAGTCTTCCTCAGAAACAAAAGCGCAGGACTAGGACAAAGCAAAGGCATGGTGGGGATAAGACATACAGATAATAAACACATAGAAAAAGTAGAAGTTTCTTAATGCTGGGAGAAAGTCTGCATGTAAATGCCAATGGATGGCAGGGGTTTTATTTGCATAACTTAGAAGGATATGAGAATAACTCATTATGTAGCAAAGAGTCAAAAAAGAAGGCAGTATTAGCTTTGTGTGTGTTGAGGGACTTTACTCAAAGTGTCTGAGCAGGCTTGCTAGGCTAACAGTGGACTTAGGAAAAGCAAGCAGAAAGTGGCAGTTCTGGAGAGGGTGGGCTGTTCTGGTTCAAATAAGATGCTCGAGCCCTGCTGCCACTACATTTCTTCTCACTGTAAGAGTCTTTGTTTGCCCAGCACCCTCTCTGAACTTCATTAGTGTTTATCTGTGATAGGTACTGATATATCCTACAAGGAATGAGCCAAGGGAAAGGGGTCATCCTCCTATATCACTATATAGAAACTGATTTCAGTACCTCTTTACTTCTCCTCTGGGCTTCTGCTGTGTCTTGGGAAGTTGTGTGTTTCTTACACCTCCTTCTGCAGCAGGCTAGGTTTCACTGTTGCTCTCTCCTGGAGCCATGACTCAGTTTGAAAACTGAGGCAAGTCGTACAATGGAAGGCTGGTTTTCTTGAGGGACTGTTAGCAGGATATGGGGTCCTTCCATATTCAGATCAGTGATTAAACTTCAGCTTGTGTTGATAAGTAGTGAAAAGAGGTAAATAGGATACAAGAACCCACCTTCTGGGGAGCTGATGTGTTTGCTATACCTGCTGCTCTACTACGTCCAGTTGAGCAATTTCAAAGGACTAAGTGAACATGATCAAACATTGCTCTGAGTCAAAGACATGTGCTCTCCCTGGGAGCAAAGCGTACTCAGCCATTGCCTCAGCTATACTTGTAAAATGAATTAACTGAGGAGTTCAGTCTTTGAAAATCTTTGTTAAGGATTACATTCACCATTAAGGGTAAAAAAAAAAAAAAAAAATATCTAGTGTGCTTCCTGAGATAGCTAGGAATTTAATACTTGGAGAGTTTCAGATGTATGGCTCTATGGCTGACTAGCCAGAGCTGAGAGTTTTGTACCTGACGTGAAACTTCTTCCCTTCCCCCTATTTCCTACAGCCTCTGAATTAGCCCAGACACCAGGACAGAGTGTTGCCTCTGATCACTCCAAGTGCCCTGAGAAGACAGCCAAAACCCCTCAAAGTAGCAGTAAGTCCTGTGATGCGTTGTGGAACTGAAGCTGAGTGAATGGGGGTTATGTTTCTATTTGGGTGGTTGGAGTGGATGCTTGAGTGCCAGCTTCTGTCATGTTTGAGTAATCTAGTCAGCTTAGCATTGTAGATTGAACTGCTTGGTATGTGTGGCCTGTGGTTCACCTGGGTGTCAGATCTTTTATTTTGCCCTGCTGCTGTAGAGAAAACAGGAACTTCTCTCTCATCTGTTGCTGCGACACTTAATGATTTCCTCTGTGTTCAACAGAAATGCTTGCACTTGAGAGAGTTATGAGCTGGGCTGATTTGTTGAGCACCAAATGGGTAGGTGTCGTGGTTTAACCTGGCAGTCAAAACAACCACACAGTTGTTTGCTCACTCTACCCCCACCAGTGGGATGGGGGAGAGAATCCAAAATGGTAAAACTTGTGGGTTAAGATAAAGACAGTTTAATAGGACAGAAGCGGAAGAGAATAATAATAATAGTAAAAGAATAATAAACAAGTGATAGCACAACACAATTGCTCACCACCCAAAGCCAATGCTCAGCTAGTTCCTGAGCCATGCCACCTCCTGGCCAACTCCCCAGTTATATACAGAGTATGACATCATATGGTATGGAATATCCCTTTGGCCAGTTTGGGTCAGCTGTCCTGGCTGTGTCCCCTCCCAGCTTCTTGGGCTCCCCCTGCCTTCTCGCTGGCAGGCCACTATGAGAAGCTGAAAAGTCCTTGACTGCTTGGCAACAACTAAAACATCAGTGTGTTATCAACATTATTCTCATCCTAAATCCAAAACACAGCTTTTCCCTGGCTGCTAGGAAGAAAATTAATTCCATCCCTACCAAAACCGGGACAGTGGGGTTGTGTGGATATTCATGTGTAAATTCACACTTTATTATATAATATTCAAGTGCCCAATGCTGTAGGGGAGAAATACAGGTGGGAGAAGTCAGCGCAGGTCAGCACTGGCACGAGTGTGTTACTTTGTGCTCTGAAATGGAATCTGATGTGCTCAGGGAGAGGACATTAGCTCATTTTTCAGCCTTGTCCTTCCTGCTGATGGCCTCCCAAAGCTGTGACCAGAATTAAAAGCTGCCTTCTGTGGTAATAAAATTGACCATCTTTGTTCTTTCCTTTCCTACTTGTGAGGAACTAGAGGCTTCCCTCATAAGGATTAACCACCCAGAGAGCTGATACTTTGGTGCAGTGTAGCTTTGAATAGTGAATGCCTGTTTTTTCTAATGGACCATCTTGTACTGCTGTTGAAAATATGCAGTACTCTGAACAATGCTGTTTCTTGCTTTGCAGAACGTTCAAGTTCAAACAAAGTGCAGCAAAGGGTGAGTGATAATTCTACCTTGCTTGGGGTTTTTTGTTTGTTTGGGTTTTTTCACTTTTAAAACTTGAACTGGCCAATTACTACAATTCTGGAAAGAAAGTACCTTGAAAAGCCTCATTTGCAACATGGATATCTCTCCTAATCCAATTGGGCAGGAGTAACTCAAGTGAGAATCAGAGCTACCATTAATCAGGACTATGGGATTTAGAGTCCATGGGCACATAGTGGGTTTGACAGCTTGGTATGGGTGGAAACTATTCCCTTGCATCACACAAATGAGGATGTTAGACAATCCCTTAATATGCAGTTAAACTCATAGCTTTCCAGTATCTCATCAAAGGAAGAAACAGCCTTAATTGTAAGGAGTGCTGTTAGAACAGGAATTCAAGAACTGTGGTGCTGTTCAGCTTCATACTTTAGCATCGGTTTATAAAAAATAAACTGTGATAATGGGGGGGATGTTTTTGTGATGCTACAGGGAGATGCAGTCCAGAACTGCCAGCTGTGGTGGTTATAAAGAGAGT
This sequence comes from Balearica regulorum gibbericeps, assembly GCF_011004875.1. Lineage (NCBI taxonomy): Eukaryota > Metazoa > Chordata > Aves > Gruiformes > Gruidae > Balearica > Balearica regulorum. The sequence continues at coordinate 13,106,581 of NC_046189.1, read as the reverse complement.
GCTATGAAACAATTGGCTTTCTAAAATGGTATAACATCTTACGAGAAATGTGTGCACAGCTTTTCCAGTATAAGGTTCCAGGATGAGATATGCCTGTAGAGATGCTGTTTTGAGATGCCATTTTCACTTCTTGATGATTTCACATCCACTTTGACAGGATTAACAAAAGTGTTTCCTAAGGATTGCAGACTTGATCTGGTGTCTGAGTCAGGCGTGTGCTTTACGTATATGTAAGGAAGATGTGCCACTACAACTTGATGAGCCCAGGCAGCTTGGGTTGCCTTTGCTGTACTTCTGGGCTTAGTATTCTTGAGTGGTCTTCTGTCATTCTGGTAGTTGTTTTCATAGTGGGCTTCCAGATGACTTTGAGTAGACAGTGTGATGTGGAAGATGACTGGTTTAGGGAACCGAAGCATTTCCAGTTTGTCATTGCTTCTGTTTGACTTCCTGAGGGGCCAAGATTGGCATCTTGGAGATTTCACAGTTTTCTACCCTCCATCTCGGGACATTAGTTGAAAGAATTAAGCCCCTTTTGGAACCTGATCCTTCCTCCCCGCTAGCTCTGAATGGTAAAACAAGAACTCTCCATACTTGTTGCCTCTCGTTTCCCAGTTTCTTGTGGGCTGAAATAGCTTGGAAACATAACCTGATTCTACTGTTTGCTTGGCAGAGGGCTGTTTTGAAGATGCATATGTTTCTTCTTCTAATGCATGTTTTTTCTTTGCTGTAACAGAGTAAAAAGAAAGAATTTGTGTCTACCACACCTTACAGACTCAGAAAGAGGCTAGCAGGTAAAGATCAACCTTTGTTTTGTGTTCAGAGCGGAGTGTTTCCCCTGGTGGGCTTGCTTGTAGTAGCAGTCTGACTAAAGCAACCTGATTAATCCTGCATAGAGTGTAGAAATGTCCTTAAAGAAGTCTGTGTTAGACCTTTTCCCTACAACAGATTGCTACTTAGGAAGGCAGTAGAAGGGTTAGAAGCACCAAGTTGCTGAACTTCAGTAACATGATCAAGAGAGACAAAACTCTCAGTAATCTAACCTATGCTGACATTTAACTCTGGCACAATTACTTGAACCAAGTCATAAAATCTTTTGATGATGGCTGGGACATTCATGGTAAAGTATTTCCAGTAACTGGTTGGCTATATGTGCTCAGAATGAATGCAGAGGAGAGGTTAGTGCATGGCATTTCATGTTCTATTTCTTCTTTTATGTTGAGAGACCAAGACTGAGCCAGATTCTGTCTGTGCTCTTCAATCAACATTGCTAACAGAGGTCTTTTACAAAACCTTTTTTGCAGAGTGTGACCCAGAAGATACTCAGCTTGCATGACTGGCATTTGGGAAAACTGACGTAGAGATGCTAAGAGAAATAGGGAGTTGCATTGTCCATTTTTAGTCACTTTTTGTGGTAGGATTATGTTTCTTAGTTGGTGTCAAGGAGGAAGCTTTACTAAACGATAATTTGTGAGCCTAGAACTGGGAAAGAAATGGCTATGTGTATTTCAGTCCTCTTAAGCACTGATTTTTACTTTTCTGTGAAATATATTTAGGAATCATATGCTTGAAAGATGTCTAGAGAATGTATGTGAGAAAGCAAGATGGTGTAAAATGTGTTCTGTGTAAGAAGTCATTGCTAGCTTTTAACCTTAGATTTATCCTTTAGCTCCAGATCTTTATTTAGAAAGTGAGAGTGAATATTCTGCTTCCTGCTCAGAAGAGGAGGATGAGGAAGACCAGAAAGAAGTCAGCACTGTTTTATCAGGTCAAAAGCCCCCAGCAAAAACTAAGGCTGCATCTACGCCTCCTCCCAGGAACAACCTAGGCAAAAAAAATAAGGAGGACAAGATGGTGAGTGTGCAGAAAATATACCCCTGAGCTAGCAAGCGTGAAGGGATGTTTAGTGACAGTAAGTTGTCAGTGACCACACCTAACTATGGGGAAGAACTGCTAGACTTATTTCACATCAACCCAGCTTTTGCTGTACTTCTGAGCAATCCCTGTTGGACAGGGATCATGTGCACCTGTGGGCTAATCCAGTCTGCATCCTTAGCAGCTCCAGGAGGAGCAGTTCCAAGGTGTCCATGAAGCAGGAGACCTTATACTGAGAAAGGATGAAGAAATTGACTCCTATAGCACCAAAAGATGCACACATTACTTTCTGGCTTGGTGTTCAGCTTTGTTGTCCAATTTCCTTCCAGCACCAGGGATCCCTACACCCTCTTAGAATTATTCCTATGTTCTGCTCTCTCAGAATCTCTTTTCTGTCTCTGTCTTCATGGAAGAACCATCTGACTTGGTTAGCTTTGGCAAAATGCTACTGTAGAAGCCATTTTTGCAACTGTCTTCTGGCTTTCTACTCATCCTTGCTCTATGTCTCATATTGGCCATCTTCAGACATTTTTGTGGGTGCAAAGGGAGAGGGGTAACTTGATAGCAGGAGGAGCATGGCTGATTTTGCTGTTCCTTTTTAGAGCAACCTGGTGGAGGAATACTTTGAAGCTCACAGTAGTTCCAAAGTGCTCACTTCAGACCGAACGCTGCAGAAGTTGCAGAAAAGAAGATTGAATCAGGTACACTTCATAATGAATCACACAACTCTCTGAGCTTTTGATTTCTTTAATGAAGATTTCCCTCATCAAAGTTTCCTGATGTTGCTATTTTCACTTTATTTCTGCTGATAATATTCTCTGTGGTAACGCTGATTTAGGTAGCATTTCAAGCATTATGTCTCCTACTGCTACTCTGAGGAGGGACCGTGCCCAGTTGTTTGAACCTGAGACAGTAGGGAAAATGCAGGGAGAAGCCACTATCAGGTTAGCAGATAGTTGAAAGCTGCAGTGACCAGAACAGGTTAAAGTTTGCTTTTAGGGGAGGAGAAGAGACAGAAGCAGATTGTAGAGACCTGCCCTAAAAATTATCACCAAAACAGCATTTTTCTCAATGAAATGGTTAGAGGAATTACAAACTGTCTTGACTAGTTATGTATAGAGAAATTTGAGAGAGCTGTTTTCATCTGAGGATTACTGGGTCAAGCCACATGCAGGCCTAGGACAGCTCTAAATGTTGTCACCTAGTTTGTGAAATGCACTTTGTCCCCTTCCAGTTCCTAAGAGACAGGAACGGTCTAATTGTGCTGACTGAATTACTGCATTTTTTTCCATACACCACTTCTACAAGACAGTTCAAAGCAAGCAGTTGCACCCTACAGGGACAGGAACAAGGACAGGTGCCAGGGAGGCATGTAAAATTCTTGGAGCTCTTGTGTCTGTGACTGTTTTTTGCACCCATCTGTGTTTTAAAAGATGGCATATATGCAGATTGTCTGATGGCTGCTGTTGTCTGGAATTGCTACCCAGAGAAACATCTGGATTCTTAACAAGTTCTTTCATAACAGCTCTGGAAGGAAATCAAGGCTTTCAGTATTAAATCTACTGCTGGCTCCAAAGAAATTGAAGGCTTAGCAGTTCTGTCTCTCAGTGCTTTATGTTTGTCTGATACATTGCAGCTGTCTGTGTTCTTTCCAGAGTAAACTGTCTTCTACTGCAAGGGAGTGGAAAGCAAAGCTGTTAAAGTTGAGGAGAAAGGGAGGCCAGTGTAGATTTGATGCCATTTGTCATGCTACTGTGCTGTTTAAACATCAACATCCCAGCATATCTTTAAAGCCGAATTAATTCTTTGATTCTTGATGGTTTTGAAATAATATGTTTTCTACATTTAGCTGTCAACTGCCAATTATTTCCTTTCTGCTGTATTTCTTTTTTAAGATGATGTTTGTGAGTATTCTCTTGTAGTAACAAACACCCGAACCGTTGCTAAGCATGTTGATTGGAGCCCTTGCTCCTCTTAGCAGGGTTGTGATGTTGGTATCTTCCTGATACAGTGCTTGGTGCTGTGTAAGCTCAGTGTGTACATTATTTCAGTAGTGGTTTTCCCATGCTCAGCAGGAAGAGCTAAAAGTGCGATACTGGTTCCAGTCCTAGTCTGGCTGCCATTTCCCTTAATAAGGTTACTTAATATCTGCTTTGTTTCTCCAGTAGCAAAACTCTGCTTAGAGGGGTCTCCATGGAAAAACACATGAATTGAGTGCACCAGTGGTGAAAACTATTCTTTTCCCTAGCTAGAGACCGTATTAGAGGGGTATTTGTAAGGACTCCAAACATATGTCTTGTTTTTTCTCAGCTTTGAATGACTGTCATTTTATCTCTTTTTCAACACAGCAAACACTGCATGACCTTTTGAAAAAAGCTCCCCTTGCCTATGCTGCTGAAATTAAAGAGCTAAACCAGCAACATGAATCCCTGTTTTCCAAGTGGATGCTGCAAATGCAGTAAGTATCCAATGAGAATCACAGAAGAAGCCTAGTAAGCAGGTACTGCCAATAAACTCACCCTCATGTCAGCAACATCTGGTGGATGAGTTAAGGACCGACATTTTTTTCTTTGATTGCTTAAATTTCAAATTAGGTGACATTAATTTAGTACGATGTTTCCTGCAGACCAAATCATATCTGACTAACTCCTTGAACTGAATGCCTGAAGTGAAATGAGGTTGTATTCTGCCTGGCTAGTTTGTCTGTGCCTCTGTAAACCAAGCTAGAGGGCATTCACAAACAGGGAACATGAATAATGAGAAAACAGGGAACATGAATGATGAGAAGAGTGTCCTTTGTGAACAATCAGTTTTGCTTACAGCAGCGCAGTTGGTAGTGAGTAGCTCACCACCAATTTCTTCAATATGTGGCTATCCCCAGTGGTGTAGCAGTTAACTTTGAATGCCTATAGTACCTAATGATCTATGCGTGAAGAAACCTTAATGCTGTTGGAAACATTAACAATATATTTTATCTGGGTTTGCGTGTATCTTCGTGGGAAGGAGAAAAGAATAAGCATCCAGGAAAGTAAATGGGGAACTATAGAGAGCTGTGAGATTCTGAAGCACCTTAGAGAAGGCAGGCCACCAGTTCTGAAGTTAAGTGCTGAGGCAGGAGCAGATGTTGATGAGGAGAAAGCCGCTTGGAAGCTTTGCAAGGGAGTGGAGTATAAAGAAATTTGTGGTCCACAGAGAGTGACATATGAAAAATACATTTGCTTTGAAAGTTGGACAGTTGCAAGAGGAGGAGTCCTCTGTGACTCAGTGATCTGGGCAAATGGTTAGAGATGTATGTGGCAGGGTAGAAGGAACAAGTCTGTAGATGATACTGAAGTCAGTGACAGTTGTTGAACACCTTAGCTTTGCCCCATGCTATTTGAGTGACCTGATACTCTGCTTTCTGGTCAAGATGATGCTTTTTCTGCTTCTCAAAAATAAAGCAAGCTTTGTGATTCCCTACCATGTTCTTTTTATGCTTTCCTGCATCTTTCTCTGCAGAACAATTAGGATAAGCAAGAGACATGAGAATAGTTTAATTTTGCTTTGAAGTTTTGCCTGTGGATCACAGTAGAAAACCACTATAAAGGCTTGCTTTTCTTCTTGTAGTTGCTGTGACCCATGGTAAACATTTAATATAATCACTGGTGAGGGGGTGAATGTGAATGCTTGTTACTCTTCATTATCTGAAGTTGCAGATCTACTCTCATATTCTTGGACAATATAATTTTCTTCCATAGATGTTTTGCTAAATTTGTGGGCCTCCAGGCTGCTAAAACATTTCTTTAACTAGGGTTCACGTGACACATTTCAGATTCCTTGCGGCTAACCTTATTTGTCAGCTGTGAGCTGAAGGTAAGCCTGGAGCTGATGAAACATGAAATTTTTAGAGACAAGATTGCAATGGATAATTGTGCTTAATGAATGTATGACCCTAAAAAGGGACTTGTACTTTTTTGATTCAGTGTATTTGCTCACTTTTCTGCAGCTTGGGTTTCAATATTGTGCTTTATGGACTGGGCTCAAAGCGTGATTTGTTAGAGAAGTTTCGTACCTCTGTGCTCCAGGATTCTGTTCACCTTGTGGTTAATGGATACTTCCCCAGCATCACTGTGAGATCTGTAAGTGTTACAGATACCTCTAAAGTCTTTCAATGTAAAATGTTAAGGAAACCTGCTGCATCCTAAAGCAGCAGGCTCTTGAATGAAGAGCAGTTCCTGTCTCTCTTTTATGAGTTTAAAGAAACTAGCCCATGTGTTTTCCAAGGAATTGCAGTAATTCCCATCATGAATAGATGCTCGTCAGTTTAAAGCCTTATTTTATGTCACTGTTTTGAAAAGGGTTAGAAATTTTTGGTTTACGTTGACTGTTTTGGGGATTTAATGGTAAAAATTAGATTACCTCCCCCATGACAGTCAAGGGCTCAGTTTGAGATTTTCTGCACCAGGTCCTTCAGTACCAGAGCCCTTCAGAAGGGACTGCTGTTTTCTTTTTCAGATTCTCAACTCCATCACAGAAGAGGTACTGGACCATATAGGCACCTTCCGCAGCCCCCTTGACCAGCTTGAATTCATCATTAAAAGGTTTAAAGAAGGTAAAATGACTAACTTTATATATAAAAATGTTAGAGTCCACTGACTGTTATGAGAGCCTGGACATTTTCTTTCCTCATAGTTTTCATCTGTGCAGTTACCGTTTCTTAGTTTATTGTAGCTAGTATACTTTCTTGCTTGTAATTTATGTCACATATGAAAACATATATGCACCATCAATATATGTGTACATGATCCCAAGCTGTTACCTCAGTCAGTGTTTCACGCACTAAGTTCTTTTAGTTAGAAAGGGAAGGAGGAAGGCATGAGTGGTCTAACAAGATAAGAGGCTGCTCAACCCTTTGGCAAACTGGAATGCTCACCTCACTTGCATTTAGCACAGTGCCTTTGTGCTTTATTTACATGGTGTTTCTGTAGCCACGTGTTTCCTGGTGGAAGACAGGATAGGTAAACTCCAGCTACATGAGGGAAGATAGTTCTTAGTGGCTGCTTGAGGACCTGAAATCAACAGAACAAAGAACTCACGAACAATTTGGAATGACAGTTGCTGACAGATATCAAGTCCTTTGAGCTCCTCTGGAAAATCATGGTCAGAGGGTCTTTCCATACGTTTCAGTGTAGGCTGGATTAAGGTTTGAATGTACATGGTTTAGTGGAATGGTCATTTCAGTTTAATATATGCAAATACTGACCCTAAGATGAAATAAAGGACAACAGTGTCAAACAAGCAGGTTAGAATTAGGTTCAAAAGCAAAATTAAACAGGTATTGCCACACTGAATGCTTGCTGAATTCTTTTTGAATGTCGGGTTTACTGCTTGTGTATACATAACAGATTGCCATGGAATCTTAATTGGTGTTTAAGTGTTTACATTATTTTCCATCATTACGAGTATTTCTGGGTGGACTAAGTGAAAAAGACTGATTAATGGTGGTACCCACCTGAATCTACATAAATCAGTCTTGTGTAGTACACTGTAGCTGATCTGTCGGAGTCTGAGGAACCTTCGGTTTCCATTGGTAGCCAAGTATGTATTCATTTGCACAAAAACTGGCTACTGCTCCAGAATTGTTTCTGGACTCAGGAAATAGCTGTTCCCAGGGATAAGTACAGCAGCAACAAGTTAGCTGGAAATTTTAACATCTAACATTTGCATTATCCAAGCTAAATCTTTGTAACTTCCTTTGAGGACTCACTGGGAAAGATTTCCAATTAAGTTAGTATGCTTTGGATCCAACCCTGAATAGAAAATGCATTTTCATTGTGTGAGGAGGAGCTTAAGGATCCTAGTCATGTAACTCAAAAGCTGCTGAACAAACTGTGCTTAGAATTCCATCCTAAAATACATTTGAACGACCTTGAATTGCAGGACTAAAAGTCATAGCTAAAAGGGCAATTCATGGTAAAGCCATGAGCAAGTGGATTATAAGAGAAAAGCTTAAACTGCAAAAAGAACGGTAGCTATGATGAGAACTGCGATTGAGAGTGAATTGAGAAAAAGCCTTTTAGGTGCTTAGAAACACCAAGTGCGGGACAGAGATCAAAGTAAGCTGTACAAGGAAAGTGATGTGATATCGGAGTGATGAATATGGAACCTGATGGAATAGACTTGTCCTAGGCTGCACTGGGAATGGGAAACCACTTTGTGTGCAGTTTCTTTCATTGGTTCTCTGCTGTTTTTTCTGACCTTGCAGATTCATCTTTAGAGCTCTATGTCCTCATTCATAACCTGGACAGCCAGATGTTGAGAGGAGAAAGAAGTCAGCAGATCCTTGCACAGTTATCCTCTCTGCCTAGCATTTACCTCATTGCCTCTATCGATCACATCAATGCTCCTCTCAGTGAGTCCCCTTGGGCCTGATGTAGCAGAGAGAAGAATCTGCGTTCTACTTTGGGGCTGCTGAGCGTGTTTCGTATTGTACAACAGTTTGTATTACTGTTGATGTGCAAAATAGACCTGGTGATGTATGTATGGCAGTAGCAGCTAGAAGTCCCAATTGGGACTGTGGCTGTGTTGAACCAAAACTGTATAAAGATACTGAGAACTACCAGTCACTGATCACAATATACAAATAGACTCCAAGCTTCTGGCACCCTTTGATTTAGGGACTTACTGAAATGGAGATTGGATGTTATGTCTGTCATTGCATCTAAACAATTTTGTTTATCAGCCAGAAATTCTTTGTACACTGCTGACTCTGGAAGGATTTACAATATATACACAAAACTGGTATGAAAAAGGGATGTGTGCAAATGTTTTGTTGCAGAGAATTTGTCTTGCTTGAACTGCAAGTATCTGGGTGTACGTACTGTGAATTTCACAAGTGTACATTGTTTCCTCAAATCTTAAGTAGAACTAAGTACATTTTAATGTTGCTTATTTAACAACTTATAAAAGCTGAATTTCCCAATTCTGTCTGCTCTTTCTTTTCTCTCTGTCTAGTGTGGGATCAGGCAAAGCTAAGCCTCTACAACTGGCTTTGGTATGAAACAACCACATTTAGTCCTTATGTGGAAGAAACGTCTTATGAGAACTCGCTTTTAGTACAGCAGTCTGGATCTTTGGCTTTGAGCTCCCTAACGCATGTCCTGCGCAGTCTCACTCTCAATGCCAGGTAAGACACTGTTATACTTCATAGTAGCACTTGCTGAGGATCCAGTCCTTACTAGGTGACTCTGGTCTATACCTAGCAGGAGGCAATCCCTGTTTTCTGACAACAGTGTTCAAGATGAAGACGGTAGGACCTGGTTTCCAAGTGATTGGTTACTTTAAATGAACAGCGTTTGGCTAGCAGGCCTTGTCCAGTGATGAGATTCATGCACAAAGTCCTGGTCATGATTAAAAAATAATTTCTAATGGTGGGGGCTCTGGGGTTTTGGGTTTGTTATTTGTTTTTTTCTTTTGATTTTCCCCTCTTCTGCTTTCACTTAGGGGGATATTTAGACTGCTTGCTCAGTACCAGCTGGAGAACAAGGACAACCCATCTTATCCAGGTATGTACCCCTCTTTTCTTATCTGTTTGGCGTGTTGCCATTGCCAGCTCAGTCACAGTGACACTGGCTTTTGGTATGCGGGTTACATTACCAGCAACAGAAGTGCTGTAACTGTTGGTTCAGTGAGGCGCAGTGGCGTAGACTGTCTTTCTAGTGGTACTGTGTCTGACTGACAAGAAATCAATAGACTGGCTGGTTCTGAAGGACCTCCTCTTACTGTTGTCTGCTATGATGTTTAGACATGACTGAGACCATTCATGGGGGACTATGGATTTAAAAAAGTAAGATAAAGGAAGAATATGAATTTGCATAACTAGCACTTAAAGGACCAGGGAAAGACAGGAGATTCTGTTCTCATGCTGCTTCTATCTAAGTAACTTCTGATGTGTCCCTGCTTTCTAGGATGCATGTGGAATATTTCTGTCACTGTCTCTAACAGTGCTGCAGGGGATATGAATAACATGCTAATGGTAAAGAAAGTTGGAAGTAAGATAGAGGAGTTGGAAATTGGGAGATTAACCATGTTGCAAAGTGCATTTAAAGTGCTATTAAAATTCTGTTAGGCAAACATGGTGACTGGAACATTAATTCAGCCGTTTTCCATTTATTACTGAAATGTTAGCTTGGCTGTATACTTGAAACAAGTGATGATGTTACTGTAGCCACTGTGGTCTAAGCCAAAACAAGATTTGTAGGTGGAGATAATATGTGTTGTTAGACGTGGAAAAATCTGACAATCTTACCCTTTTTCTGTCTCCAGGGCTGTCTTTCCAAGACTTCTACCAGCAATGTCGGGAACATTTCCTGGTGAACAGTGACCTGACACTCAGGGCACAGCTGACAGAATTCAGGGACCACAAGCTCATCCGGACCAAGCGGGTGAGTTGGGGGAAGAAGATAATTCTGGGTATTCAGCCACCTTAAACAGAAAAGATGCTTACTTGCTACTAAGTATCCCTATGACACCACTGCAGCTCACAATGAGGCTCTATTGTTTGAAGCACCTAGGAACTAGCAAAGGGCTGAAATTCTGTAATTGTAGCTCTTTCCATGCCTCCAATTTGTCAATGCCCTTTACATATAGAGGGGACTGTAAAAACGCAGTGTGCTTTGGTTACTTGGCAACCTACAGGTCTCATCTTCCTGAAGACCTTGAGAAGTAACGGACTCTGGAGCCTGCCAGTCTGCTTCCAATAGGTACCTGTATTTGCATGAGGGAAGAATGCAGGCTAGTCCTAGTAATGAGGCACTACAGCAGTACTAGATATGGGAATGCAGTATTGAGGAGCTGTGTAGTGTCAGACTAGCATAGCCCACCAGAAGATTTCTCATATACTGACTTTTCTCAGGTTTTGTGCATTTCCAGTATTGCTCTAGTGAAATATTCCTGGTTTTTAGCAATGTAGTCCTGCTGAATGCTGGCCAGCTCTCACCCAGACTGCAAATAAACATTAGTATTGCAGTGCTGTCTAGTGGTTTGCATTGCACTGTGCACTGGTGTTAACAGAATGTGTATGCATGTCTGTTCTCAGGGAGCTGATGGTGTGGAATACTTACTAATTCCTGTAGATGACAGTACCTTGACTGACTTCTTAGAGAAAGAGGATGAAGATGTATAACGTCTCTCTGTTCTCAAAGCGTCTACAGCAATTGCTCTCAAGGGCTGCTGGAGAGGGGCCTATACTCAGATCTCTCTCCCACCAACCCCAAAGGTGCTGGACTACTTATTGAAATGTAATAAGTGTAATGAACGATGCTCATTGTTCAACTGCTTGAGGTAGTTGGGAATGATGACTTCTGTAAGCAAGGCATCTCTTGCTCTGTAGTTTTGTCTGCTTTGTCTCTTAGCTCAGATGATGCCTTCTTCATATCTATGCAACCAACCTTACAGCCAGAAAAACAAACTTGGTAAGATTGTGCCTTCTGCTCTCATCCTCACCAGACATGAGGGTTTGATTGGAGCAGTTTACTTGGGAAGTGCAAATCGCTAGATGGTCAGAGCTTTAGTTTGTACTAGTGATGCAACTTTTCTCAACTGAGAGCTTTCCAGTACTCCTTTACCAGTTAGATAAGACTAGCTTCCAGTGTATGAAGAAGTCAGGATTTATAATGCTAAGAGACCTGCCTTGACTGCATGAGGAAGGGAGAATACTAGTCGGTTTGGGACACTGTGGGTAACTTATTAAATTCTGGCAATAGAACTGAAGAAATTGCCCGAAAACCAAATCCTTTTATAAGATTTATATAATCAAAATTGTCGTGGACTCAAGTCATTGCCTGTTGGTGAGGGTGAGAGGATCCAGCTTCTTTCATCTACTTTCCAAGTTGCAATCCAGGAATATGAAGAGGCTGTGAAGTTTTTTTGTTTATTTTTTAAAAGCTTGATTGTTTATATGTATTTTTTACGTCAAGAGCATCCACTGATCCTGGGGGGAGGCCTTAAATGCCACTTACAAGCTCTCCCTTTTTTTAAGCCCTTAGAGGTTGGGAGACTGTTGAAGTTTGACAGCTTTTCTTCACTTTTTTTTCTCAGGTATGTGGGAGTAAGCCCTATAGTTCCATCAACTGTAGTCTGCCAGCCAGACTTCAGGGACTCTGTATGTCTAATATTTGGTAGCTGTGTTACAGCTTAATGTTGTAATAGTTCAAATAAAGTACTTTATTAATTTTCATTAGCTTGTCTTGTCTTCCACAATCTTTTTATTATAGGAAGATAGAGATCCTTCTGGCAATTGTGTGAAAGCTTCATTTTCATTATTATGTCAAATATCTGTGCAAATCCTCATGCAGTGTGCAGAAGATTTCAAACTAATTAGTAAAAATATTTTATATTGTTCCTTATAAGGTATCAAAATAAAAAAAATAAAATTGGCTTCCTTTCAATAACAGTCTATAGGTTTTGAAGAGAACCAAAACATCACATGGAATAAAATTTTTACCTGGTCTACCCCTCACTGACAGAAGCAACAGACAGAGGTTTACAGCCTGACTTTTGTTTGTATTGAAAGCACAACAGACAGAGGTTTACAGCCTGACTTTTGTTTGTATTGAAAGCACAGGGTATCTACTTATGCCACTGACAATTGGATTCTTCAAATATAGGCCCTAATTAGTGATGGGGAAAACTGGTACATGCCAACAGTAATCTCCAGCTTCCTCGCCCAGAACATTTTCCAACTAACATTCTCTTTTGGTGGCACTTGCATCTGCATTTTACAGGCTGCAATTCCAAAACTGCAAAGTGAATCAGGCTACAGTCAGAACCACTAAAACTGGGATCAACCCAAGTTCTGTAAGTTAGGTGTAGAATTCAAGAAGAACTCTGCCACTTGAAGAGATGTGGAGAAACTTAAAAAATATTGTAGCTAAGCAGCAACCACATCCTGTTTTGCAATCCTTTGAGTATCTATCTCCACAGTTCCTATAAAACTCCATATTTAATTTATATTCTGAGTATATGGAAGACACCACCTAATGTGTTTGTTTACACATAGTGATACCATGGTGCATTTTCAGTGCAATTATATCTGGTTTTCCAGATGTGAAATTAATGAAGTGCTATAATAATTCTGAGTTTAGAGTTACCTGCTAATAGTTTTGGTAGACTATCAGATGCCCATACGGTGACTTGTACTGACATGATTAGATGTAACTGCAGTAGGGTGGAACCGCTGTGTAAGCTTAAAATTGGAGATAAGTCAGGTTTTTATATTTTACCCAAACCAATGCTGGAGTATCATGGTTATCAAATATATCTAATAAGAGTATGCAGTAACAGTATTATTCAAGTGCAACCCAGCAATTGAGTAAATCAGCCTTCAGTAGCCCAAAACAAGCATTTATTTATCTGACAGATGACAACATATATCCCAAACTTTAAGGGAACATACAGTACAATCATTCTGTACTGAAACAATTCAGAGCATCTTCATTAAGCTTGCAGTTGGACAGGTCTGTGTAAGATACCATGAAACTCTTGACTGATATTTTTTTTTCTATGCCACCTGGAGTGGATCTCTATCTTTGTCAGACACAATTATGTTGATTTTGTTCTGTAGGTGGATAGCTAGCATGTCACGCAGCTCTGACAAGAAGCCTCGCTCAGTGTTACTGTGCTCACACAGAATAACACTTATCCCATTGGCAACTGCATCCAGAACGTCATGGTGGGACATCTCTCCTGTTGTTTTGAGAAAGAAATGCCATGCAGATCACTAACAGTATAGTTTAAGTAACTAATTCTTTGCAATCTATGCAGAATCTTAGCTAGAAGCTGGGAAGAGATAACAGGGGATATAGTCCATAACGGGGAATGCCACACAATCTGCTCAGTATAAGAACACTCCTACTCTGGCGTCCTTGGAAGGACTTTCAGCTGCTATTCCCCATATACAACTGAGACAAACCCAAATTCCTTGCCCTCTTTGAATAGTGGTAGATTCTGCCACTTTGGGCAGGAAACAAGAGTGCACAGAGTGGTTTGGAAGTGGACTGTCTGATGTCACGTGGGTTGCTGTGATGGAGGACAGCAATTGGGAAGCCTTGTGAAGAAGTTGTCTGAGGGCCAGCTCTGCGGGACTGGATATAAGGGGAGATGGGACATGCCTTGCCAAAGAACTTGCTCAAATTAAGCACTACAGAACGCAAGGCAGCCTTCACGATGTGTAAGCTGTATGGAGTAGCTGTCCCACTGTCAGAAAAGAGGATAATGGTCTAAGTCTCCCTTTGGTCAAATACACTATGGGGGTTCCTTTGGAAGATTCTGTAGACTCCATTATATTCCATTTTCCATTAGGGAATTCTGTAGAGAACTGAGGAAATACCTTGTATCTTGCCAAAGTATAAACACACTGAAGGTTGCAATAGACTGCCATCAATGCTGATTTTGTGTTGAAATAATGCATGTATAGCAATGTTTTAATTGAAATAATCTTCACTGTGCCACACAGCCATCTGATCCAAAATCTCTCTAATGTATTCTTCTACCATTCCAACAACTAACTGATTGTTTTCCAAATACAACAGGTAATTCTTTCTGCCCAAATCTTTCAACAGCCAGTCAATTCTTTTTTCTTTTTTTTTCCTAGTGACTATTTTTATAAAGATAACAAAACAGCAACATAATCTTTTACCTGTGAGATAGAGGTCAGCTTCCATTCCCTTCAGGACGCTGCTCCCAGAACCAGCACACAGAGCAGCTTTCTTCACTGGCGATTCTGCAGGATACAAGGTGCCACAGTTAAACTCCTTTCCCTCTGTTCAGCCCTCATGTCAGTATTGCTATTAATTGTTTCGTGATAACTATGACCTTGAATTTTAGGGTCAATGTAAGTTTTTTGGAGGAAGAGACACATCTGTCAGTTTGAAAGAGTCATGGGCCTATAACATCTTTGATAATTACAGCAAAATCCTCTGTACCAAATAGATGTGTAGATTTTTTTTTTCAAGTCATAGGAAGGTTTGCAGAAAACTACAGCATGGAGGCTGACTGCTGGCTAGTTCTGTCCTAGTGAGGTGTTACTTAGGTTTCTGAACCCTTTAACAGGCTGCTACTGTTTCCAGGACTCTTCATATTCCACCATCATTAGTTTTCCAACTAATGACACCACTAAGGCAGCCTCTGAGATACACTGCTTCCTAGCTTTTAGCTCTCAGAAGGCCAATCTCAATGCCAGCTGAGAGCTGCTCCATGACATTAAAAATTTGTCCGTTTGCTGTGATTGCTGATTTAAAGCTATTACATATGTGATAGTGATGGGAAATTTAATTTTCCATATATATTACATTCACTAGGGAGAAGGGAACAAACAACACAGAGTTTTTGAATTCTATTAAGGTTTTACAGTATGCTGCTATGTAATTACTGTTGATTTAAGTGGAGTCACACCACTACAATCCCACACCATGAGAGGCTTCAAAATAGTCTGGGGGTTTTTTAGTGCAATTGATAGTACACAAGGCTTCTAGTAAGACTTCTGTCTCATAAGTCACAGAGTTATCAACAAATTTGCTCTCACAAATTCTAATAGCTGTGTTTCTTGGAGATTAGGACAGGTAACTGGGATAAGAGGATGCTTGCTCCACATTTTACTAGTGACCCACTGTTTGAGCTAGGATAGTTCACCTTTGCCGCTATTTCTTTTTCATAAAAACATGGATTGTTACACGTTCATAAGGATACCATAAAGCATCTTACTGTTCTAAGGGGTTTTGAAATTTAACATTCAGTCACAAAAGGGAGTGTACAATGAAATGATACACACTTGTGTCTGATAGCCGGGGAGGTAAAACATCTTGGTCATTATACAAATTATGACGAAGGATGTCTCACATTCAACTTGTGCTGCCCCTTCTTCACAGTGACAACCAGCATAATGTAGAACTTCCAATTTAAAATACAGATGAGATTCTTTTGGCATGACTATCACGTAAATTCTGAAGTGCTGTTTATTGCCTTTAACAGTGCTTCATACTACTTGGAAGTAAACCTATCCAAGGCAGCAGTATTTCACACACTCATGCTCCCTGTCTTCCTGGAATACTAGTTCTCATGGACAGTCTTACTTGCAGGCCTGTTTACCTAGTGTCTTGCCCATTCCCACGGCTAAGCGGATGTGAGGTAATTTTAGGTGGCTTTTGATACGCTCAATTATGTGTGACAAGGAGACTGGCTCGCTCAGTGTGCACAGACGTCCCATTCCAGTATGGGGAAGAAGAGGCTGAAAAGAAATTAAAAATTACTGTGAGAAAGCTGACTCCAGAAGTTCACATTGCTTTCCATATGTTACAAAGATGAGTATACTGGGCTTTCAGGAATGCATCTGAACTTTATGAAAAAATACATATGTGATGTTGTTGAATGTAACATTCTAACTACACTAGCTATTGGAACTGATTTATGCATTAGTACAGGCCACACAGCTATTTTCATTGTTTTGGAAAACGTACGTGGCTTCAAATCCCCACAGGCCAGTATTTCAGAGCACTGACAGAGTAGCATAGGAGACCTGTGATACTACTGGATTTCAGTGTTTAGGGCATTCAGCTCACACAAGTAATACGTTCACTGGAAGTAATATGTGATTTTGTTACCTTTTGTAATGAGAGAATCTCGGTCTTGTGATAAAGAAGGCTGTTCTGGGACAATAATGCCACCACCTCCAACAGTGCTTTCTGAGAGCAGTTCAAACTGACTCGTGTTTGCTCCTCACCTTCAACCCTGAGGAAAGATATGCTTGGTGCTTGCTAAGAAACTAGATAAAATTTCAGCATCATATTAATATAAAACAAGGCTATTCTATCCCAGCGGCTATTCTACCACAGAGAAAGGTAAAAAGGTGGCATTGTAATAGCCTAACCTAGTCTAGCAACTTATTGTTTCAAACAACAGAAAGACTACAACATTAGAGGGTGAAGCAGATACCTGGCAGGGAGAGTAGTGAGACAGGAGATCTCTTGAATGTCTTTGATTTTGGACAGTACGGTGTCCAGATGCTCGGTGTTGTCTGCGCAGAATTCTACCCGGTGAGTGCCCTCAGCTGGATAGCTTGGCGCAGTTGATGGATGCAGTGGGACGGAAGTACAGGCACCTGAGAAAACAGTATAAGGTTGCTGTTTTATAAAGCTGGATAAGTATCCTAATACTGATTTAGCATGTATCTAAAGAGATGCAACAAAAAGATGCAAGTTTTGCACTCAAATACATTTTCCCTGACCAGAACTGAGGACTTCTTGCCCTGTTGTCTCCATTAGGCACAGTCTGTTTTAAGTGCAAACAAGTTGACGGATATATATTATTTGTCAATGTCATCCATTTTATTCTAAAAATGGTACAAAA
Organism: Balearica regulorum gibbericeps; assembly: GCF_011004875.1. Taxonomy (NCBI): domain Eukaryota; kingdom Metazoa; phylum Chordata; class Aves; order Gruiformes; family Gruidae; genus Balearica; species Balearica regulorum. Next base: position 13,089,328 of record NC_046189.1, on the reverse strand, counting down.
CCAAAATAGTTTCTGGTTTGTAAATCAGGCTGGAAAAGACATAGCTGTTTTTATTTATGAGCCACAATACAGAATAACAACTTAAAAGAATTTCAGATACCTTAGTTCCTTTGCAAACAATGAGATCTTGCACTTTATAAATTAAAGACAGTGATCTAAAGTCAGTGATCTAAACCTTGCAACCAAGATGCACAATAAATATGCTGCACCAGTTCCGGCTACATCCAATAGTACAGTCATGCATCTGAAAATGTCCTCTAGTGTTTGTATCTGGTATTCCTCAACAAGATAAATTCCCTAAAATATGTTTAGGGTACTTAGAAGTACTCGAAGAATATCGGGGGTGGAAGGAAAAAAAAGTCCTCAAATCATACCTCTAAAAGCTGTAAGAAAGAAAAATGAGGGAAGGTGCCCATATAAAAATAGCATATACTGATGAATAATTTTAACCTTTTTTGTTTGTTTGTTTTTAACAGAATCTCACCAAGTCCCTTTGTTAGCCAGTTATTGACTCCGTGAGGTATGGCATCGTACGCTGTATGCGGAGAGTAAATCCCAATTCTGTGCTCCAGGGCTCGGATCACTAGCCGTTCCTTCCAGGTCTTCCACGTTACTCGCTTGAGTGGTGTGAATATAGGAGGGTGGTAAGAAAGAATAAGGTCTGCCTTCTTCTGCACTGCCTCTTCCATCACCTCCTCAGTGAGATCATTAGTGAGGAAAAGGGTGTTCACGGTGTGAGGAGGACTTGGTTCCACCAGCAACCCCACATTGTCCCAGCTTTCAGCCAGTGAGAGGGATGCAAAGTCATTCAGGGCAGCAACGAGTTCCCTGAGATTCATGAGGGAGCACGAGGGCAGGCGGCCCAAAGCACGGATGCTGTGGAGAGGCCGGCCAACCAGCTGTGTGCCAGGCAGCAGCATGCAGCTATCTGTAGAGAGAGTAAAAAACAGCAGGAAAAAGCGTAGGTAATTCACTGGCTGAAAGCAGAGCTGATGTTCAGGGTGCCAATGCTGCCCACCGGCAGCCACCGCAGTCCGAGCCGCGCCGACCCGCAACGGGGCGCCGGCCGCGGGCGCACCCTCCCTGCCTCCGGGGCTCTCGCGGTGAAACACCGTGAACGACCCTGTAGAGTCGTGCAAGAAACGTACGGAATTTAAACTTTATCCGTCTTCACGCACTAAAACCGACCCGCGGAGAAGCGTTTCCCTCGTTGGGGGCGGGGAGAGAGGGAGAAAGCAAACGGGACCGGGCAGGCAGCCTTAAAGCGCCGCCAGGCAGGGTTCGGTGCTGTGAGGACCCCCACTTACCGCACACCACAGCACGGCCAAGGCTGCGGGGTGGAGCCTACGCCCGGCCCCACCGCTTCCGTCGCACTAGCGGGGCTGGGGGCGGCCTCTCACGGTACGCCGCGGCGGGGGTGGTTCAGCCCCTTCCTGCCCGCGTAAGGGGAGCTGGGGAGCAGCTTCCTGGTGGCAGCTGTTGGGTTTGGCTTCGGCTTCAACCTCGGTAGGTTTGTGCGAGGCCTCTGTGTGGCCAGGCGAGGGTGAAGGCGCAGGGGCGGCGCGGGAAGGCCGAGCTGGCGGCTGTGGGGCGGCGGGGATGGCGGGCTGGGCGGTGCCGTGCCGTGCCGCGCCGCGCTGCCTGACAGAGTCGCTCGCCTGTGGAGGAGCCGGCCCGCGCCCTGCAGCGATGGGGTGGCGGGCGAGCGGGGGCCGCGCGTCCTGGGCGTGGGTTTTCGGTGGAAGTACCTCGCGTCGGCAGAAAAAGAGCTCCAAGCTACCTCGGTCGGTAACCGAGGGCAGGTGGGTTGCAGTGAGCGCGGTCGGCTCTTGGGATGCTTAACCGGGGCGTGCGCGGTGCTAGTTGCGCCGCCCAGGGCAGGCTGCAGCCCGGGTGAAGGCGGGCCGGGCCGGAGCTGACCGCTGGCGGGTTCCTCGGCTTCTGTGAGAGGCCTCGCCGAGTCTGGGGGCTAACCAGGGAGAGCAGCGTATGGAGAAGAAATTAGCGTGTAAAACTGTTGATTTCTACACAACTGCGATTTTATTATCATCATTCCAAATGATTTATTTGAAAATATTACTAAGATTAAAAAAGGTTGATTATGTACTTGGGTGCAGGTACCTGCGTGTTGCAGGCACTGACGGCTGTCAGAAGGTGGCTCCAAAACACACTTCTATTTAGGTACTGTCATGTGGCTTTTATCTGTTATTTTCTGTCATTTATAAAACCATAATATTTGGAAAAGCTGTGATTGCTTAGTATAAACTTTCATGTTAGGGCTATAAAGATGATTAGGGGATGGGAATGTCTCAGGAGGAAAGGCTGAGAGAGCTGGGTCTGTGTAGTCCAGAGAAGACTGAGAGGGGATCTTATTAATGCGTATAAATATCTAAAGGGTGGATGTCAAGAGGATGAGGCCATACTCTTCTCAGTGGTGCCCAGTGACAGGACAAGGGGCATCAGGCACAAACTGGAACACAGGAAGTTCCATCTCAATGTGAGGAAAAACTTCACTTTGAGGGTGACAGAGCACTGGAACAGGCTGCCCAGAGAGGTCACGGAGTCTCCTTCTCTGGAGATACTCAAAACCCACCTGGATGCAATCCTGTGCAACCTGCTGTAGGTGATCCTGCTCTAGCAGAGAGGTCAGATGATCTCTAGAGGTCCCTTCCAACCCCTGCCACTCTGTGAATCTGTGTAAAGTGTGTTTTTTGCCCCCGCCTCCTTTCTCTAAGCTATTTTCTTCTACTCCTCTCTAGTTCTTTGTATGTAGCATAGTTGTATAATGCAAGTAAAATGTTTATCCACAGAGTCACTTGAATGGCACTGTAAAACTGTGTGGTGTAAAAGCGTATAACCACACAAATACTTTAGAATCAAAAAGAATTGGTGATTGGTGGAAAAAACGCAACAACTTTTGTATGTTTTCTTTGCAGGAAATTGCTGTTTACAAATCTACCTCAGCTTTTTGATAAGCAGACATGGTGAGAACAATAGCACTTCTAATATATTTTCATTCTTTCTGAAATGGTCATCTTTTGGAAAGTGAATAGCTGCTCTGCATCTCAAAGGATTATACATTCTACTCTGATGCTGTGGAGAACTTGTAATAAAAAGTTTAGGTTTTCATTTCAGACTTCTAACAAGATATTGTGAAAAGGAAAATAGGTCAGTTTACATCAGTCTAAAATATAATTGGACTTTCAATTCTAAGATTCTAAATTTTAATTCTACTTTGACTAATATCTGGTAATCTATTTTGGTTTCTTTTAGCACAGAAGCATTGTTCAAGTTGCAAGCACATAGCCCTGCTTAAGTGTATGTAATCTTCTACACTTGCAAGCTTTTAAAAGTTTAGAAATTGGGAAATAGAGATAAGACTGTGTGTCTTAAACTGTACATATGCCTTCTTTAGCATCTTCACAGACATTGCAGGCAACTGTCTTCTCTTGTTTACTTTATACTACTGGATGCTGTTTTTTTATTAGTTTTCCTGTAGGCTTACCCCATATAGCCCCACAGTAATTGTTTTTGCATAGTTTAGCGCTTTTCATGGGAGTCCTGCGATATACTTGGCCTACAGAAATACATTTGCTTAGGTGACTGGGTAACTGCCATTTTAAATTTTATGAAGGTTTTAAATTCTTAAAAGTGTAGATTTTTGTAGATTTGCTTGTTTGTGAAGGCAGATTATATACAGTGCCATTCAGAACTAGACTTACCACTCAGAAGGTTGCAGGCAAGTAGCACATATCAGTTGTTCTTCTGGTTGTAAACCAGTGAAGTATGTGCACCACACTATCACCTGAAATAGATATAAACTTGATTTTTCAACTTTGTGATTAAGTGACTGAGTAGGTCCAGTTTGCAAATGAATAATGTATCTCTGGAGTGTAACAGCATGAAACAGAGCTTCTGCATTAGCGTAGCAAACTCGATGTGTTCTGAAACTAAATGAAAGCAAGTGTTTTATGGTGACTTCACTGGAAATGTGGAAGGTTTGTGACAGTAGCCTTGGCTATGGCCAAGTATTAAAACAATGGTTATATGCAGTGGCAACTTGCAAGTTCTTGATGGGACTGGGAAATAAAACTCTGTCTGTTAGTATTTCATTGCTGATTTAATGATTATTTTCTGCCTCTTGCTCAGGCTGTCACGCTGCATACCGATGTAGGAGATATTAAAATTGAACTGTTCTGTGAGCGTACACCAAAGACTTGTGAAGTAAGTCAGGTATCAGGAGCGGGATTGCCTGGTGTTGAAGCAAACCAACAGAAATAGTGAAGGCTGTAGAGGAGGTGAAGTGGCTGTTGCAATTCATCTTTTCATGTAATGGAATGCTAACATTGTAAGCTGGTACAGTGCCTGTTCCACTTGTGGAATTTGTGTGCTGTGTCATACTTCCTAGAGCTTTGCTGCCTGTTTCTCACAAGAGAAGGTTTAGCTAAGGGCTGCTACTCTCCAAGTTCTAGCATCTCCCAAAGTCCTGTAATGGGAAATACAGCATATGACCCAGGATTCCCAAATTTCTCTGAGTTTACTCACACAGATTTGATTTTAATTCAAAAGAGTGAGAATCACTCCCAGTTTGTCAGAGGCCCCAGGATTTCCTTTCTGCAATAAACTTAAGCTTAAATTTAAATCATTTACTTCTTAACAAGCATCACTGAGGCACGAAGTTATTGATTACAAAATTACATTTACAAAATAAAAATGTTGAATGGAAGTGATACTTCTGAGCTTGTCTCAGGCTTCTTGTTTGTTCTTCAAGTCAGTCAACCTTGTGCTGTAAGCTTTATTTTAAATCCTTTGTATCTGTGACAGTGTCAAACAAGCATATTAACTATAATTTGTTCATGACTATTCTGTGGCAATGCTCTGTGGAATTCACATGGTCACAATGTGAAGCAGAGGCAAAAGGGTTAGGCTTGGTCTAACAGCCAATGCTGTCATTTAGTAAGAGAGGATACTATTTCTGAATTGTTTGTTAATATGGTTTGTTTCATTTCCTTAGAATTTCCTGGCTCTTTGTGCTAGTAACTACTACAATGGCTGCGTGTTTCACCGGAATATAAAGGGCTTCATGGTTCAGACAGGGGATCCATTAGGTAACTTTTGTCAGGGTCTCTCTACAGAAAAATGTACATTAAAATAAAATATTTTAAAAAAAGTATGAATATTAAAATCAAAACGTAAGGTAAAAATAAAAGAATTATATTGTTGATAGAGGTTTTCATGATGAGATTAGTTTTTTGTGGTGAGCTTACAGAAGAGCAGCTGTTACTCTAGTTCTAAATAATCATGCAGTAGTAAAGCATTCTACAAACTTTAGGGTTTTTTTCCAGCTGTTTCCACTAAATGATGGTTCTGCTGCCTTATCAACTGTTGAACAGGTAGCAGCTGCTACTGTGGTTTCTCTGTTTTCTGCCTGAAAGACTACACTGTCTCTAAAGCATTTGGGGAAAATGTCCCAGACAGTGTCAGCTGTTTGGGAGAATACCTGATTCAAATGTGTGTCTGTTTGTACTCATACTGAATTTAATATGAGGATAGGTCAGTGTTTGTTCTGCTACTCAACAGGTGTTCCTTATATAGAGTTAGGTCTCTGCTCAATATTAAGACATGAGAACCTGATCCCTGCCTCAAACAAATTACAGTCTATCTAGGGTCTTTGTTGTAAAATTTTGTAATAGTACATTGTTTCTGCAGTTTTCAGTCTGAAAATCCAGTAATCTATTGTGGTGCTTCTTTGTCAGGCACTGGGAAAGGAGGTAACAGCATCTGGGGCAAGAAGTTTGAAGATGAATTCAGTGAATACCTAAAGGTATATCTGTGCTCTCAATATCCAGTTATGTTTTCATATGAATTTTCTTTACAGGTTTGGAGGACAGTCAGCATTGTGTTGTACTGTATTAAATACCTTTTTTGTATTTGTGAAGCAAAGTATAATCTTGCAGTAAGGGGATAGAAAGCTTATTATTGAAATAGGAACAGGCATTTCTGTACTTGGCAAGTTAGGTTTGAGGGTTTTCATCTCTGAGAAGTAGAAAGAATTTGTAACAAAGTATTTTTCATGCATTGAAGGCAAAGAAGTAATCTTTTATTGTAAGAGCAATTTTGAGGAGCTGATTATGGACTGTGATGGAATATATTAGCAACCAAGATCTGTTGTTAATAATGGTATTGAGGCAGAGTACTAAGTCACAGAGCACTTTGTACAGGTGAAAGTCCTGCTTTCACAGATGTGTATTCATTGTGGGTTTTTTTCCTCTCTTTCAGCACAATGTCCGTGGCGTAGTTTCAATGGCAAACAATGGTCCGAATACCAATGGATCGCAGTTCTTCATCACTTATGGCAAGCAACCACACCTAGACATGAAGTACACTGTGTTTGGAAAGTAAGCGATCTCACTGCATGCCTCTTTATCATAGTGTGTGAAGGATATGAATATTTCAGGGCATGTGCAATGCAAATTTAGAAGCTTCTGATTCTAAAACTCATTGAAATAATGGGTATGTATATGGAAATGTATGCTCTTGCGCTGTCACCAGAATTAGTTGCTCCAAAATGCTGCTCCATTTTTCTTAGTAGTAGAGAATTCAGTGGAAATAGGCATATTAAAAATTACTTCAAGAATGGAGCTTTTTTCTTTTCTTTCCTATTTTTTTTCCCCCGCTAGTTAAGAGCTTGCTTTTTCATCCATGCCCAAACAGATGCAGCCTGATTTTAAGCAAACTGGAACAACTGGATACACAGTTGTAGGGTTTACTGAGAAGCATGAATCTGATTTGTGACTGGATCTGGGGATGGGTATGGTACTGACATGGTCATGCTTCTGTTTAGGTGGAACTTCCTGTTGGTCAGACAAAACTCATGGAACCAACAGTTTATAAAATCAGATGGTGTTGTTTAAGATGCATCATTATTTTAAAACATTCTTATGTTAATAGATGCTACTGATAATATCCTTAAAGCAAATGTTGAGTTTTTCAGGTATTGCTTTTTCTATCTCAAAATCATGGTAGTGTCTTTTCTTTTGCTTGTTCTTAAGAAGTCTCTAGTGTACAAGTGAATCTGCTGAGAAAAATTTGCCTTTATTAAATGGAATTAAATATTAATTAAATAGTATTTTCACATTACTTGTTTATAGGCATCTAAGTATAGGTGTTCCTTTCATTTCTGAGTTTTAGAAGTGTGATTGAAAGTAGGTGTTTTAGACATCTTTCTTAGAAGAGTAAAGGCTCAGACAGATGAACTTTGCCAGGTTTTCTGTGGCAGTTTAAGATTCTCCTGCCCTAGTTCCAGAATCAGCAGAACAGCCTATGCAGTCTCTGCTGGCCCACAGTCCAGCATCCTAGATTCAAAGAGTTCATGAATGTGACTGAATTGAACTGTGAACAGCACAACATGTTTTCTGCCAAGTCCATTACCGGCGAATAAACTGCCAAGGTTTACCAGAGCTAGTTATTTAAACTAAAAGATGTTTATTAGAACAATCTCTCTTGTCACCTCTTCAGCCTGAAGAGGAAATCTGAAAGCCTAAATTTATTTGTGCCATTAATCTACACAGTTATTAATGATTTTGTCCAATCTTGTCTTTGAGTCAGAAGGTTACAAATTATAATCTCACCCTCAGAAACTGATTTTCCAGCCATAGGATTTCAGTTATTCGCGGTGAAGTTTGGTATGGCTAGTATCTTGCTGCAACTTAAACCTGTACTAGGACTGGTCAGTCCTGCCTGCCAGGAAGTGCAGCCAGAGTCTTTATACAGCTATGGTTGATATAAAATACGATACTGTCAGGTCAGTGGGAATTACTTGTACTTTTTCTCAGAATCTGTCATGGATGCTTAATAATTCCTTTCAAAATATGTTATATGCCATGTATAATGTTTTGGCTGTCTTACTTGAATCATTTGTTTGCAAAGTCCTTGCCCTATGATACTTAACTGTAAAGTGCTTTCAGATATCCCAATTGTGAAATTTAAATCATTATTAGAAGAAGATTCCTAGCACTTCTGCTTTTCTTCCAGAGTTATTGATGGCTTGGAGACCCTGGATGAGCTGGAGAAGCTGCCTGTGAATGAGAAAACCTACCGACCTCTTAATGATGTTCGCATTAAAGATATTACAATTCATGCCAACCCTTTTGCTCTGTAGCCACAGAGTGCCTCAACACGTTCTTTAGAGACTGGTCAGATCAACTGCTGGATTATGGGGTTTAAAGTGTCATTAAAAAGGGTTGCTTGAGCTGGATCATACCTTTGCTCATTGAATGCAGGATTTTCAGGAGTTGTGACATTGTTTGGGAGTTGTCACAGAGGAATCTTGTGCTTTAGAAGCTATTTTTTCCAGGCTATCTTCCAGGATTTTGATTTTTTAACATTGTTTTTATACTTGTAAAATAAGAAATTACTTTTCAAAATACTTTTTTTTTGCAAATCTTTTTCTGCCTTATCTTTCTTAGTGATACTATGTTGAAACAATGTCCTTTGCTACAATTTCATACTACCAGTTTTCTGAACCTTTCTTTCTTTACTGATTTTTAGAAAACTGAGTAAGATAAGCAATTTTTTCCCCTAGGTGAGAGCAGTGTCATAGATAGATGAAACCTTTCTCTCCTAGAGGATTAAAGACCGTGTTTAGAGGAGTGCTTGCTCTTGTACTGCTGTGATCGGAAACAGTCGCTTCTGCCTCTAGCACAACGCTTTTGCTATGAAAGAGTAAGTGTTTGTGTCTTTACATAGCTGTTGATCGAAACTGGGTAACCATGGATTTACTTTAACTTGGTTTTCATCACTTTATTGCACAAATAATAGGGGGTAAACACAACAAAGGGTAGTGACAAAAAGACTCTGGTCAGACTTCTTATCAAGAATATCCTGATAGGCCCAAAATAATAACAGATACTGTGGTCAAGATGATGTTGAACAAATAAGAGAAGGCTGCTATTTGGTCTTATTTGAAACCACGTTGTTGGACTCAAGTAAGAAAGTCAGCAAGAAGGTACAGAGATATCTGAATATTGACAGGTCAAGAGGAAAAATAAAATATATGCATATATATGCATGTGTGTGTATATATTGCTGATCCTATGATGAAGTTACTTAGTATAGTAAGTGTAAAATAAGCTGATCTAAGCAGGGAAAAGAGTGATTTGTACACATCAAAAAGGCAGTTCTCTGCCTGCTGGGAACAGCAGAATGTTCTACTCTTCCTTGTAGATTTTAAAAATGCATTTTGGCAATAGTTTGTTTTCATGAAGTAGGAAAAAATCAACTCATTTGCACAGAGTTCCACTTTCTGATTATAAGATGTAGAGGTGAGAGGGTATATTTCTAGTTCCAACTGTGCATGGGAGACCTGGACAGGAGAGAGTACCCACAGTTCCTGTATCCAACTCCTACCATTCAGGACTCCCCCAATCTACTTGGACTCAGTCAACATCACTTAGCAAAGTCCATTCTCATATATATATATATATATATATATATATATATATATATGCACCTTGTAATCCTTGGGAGGTCCAGATTCCAGCTGACTTGCAGTCTGCTTCAGACGAGTATTTCCCATTTTGAGGCTTTGCCTCTTAAAGAGGAGAACTTACTTGCAAGAGAAAGGCAAAAGTATGCCAGGTACAGATTACTGAGGTGTTAATGAGCAGAGTTAATCGGTACCCTCTCTCTGGGACAAAGTTTCTATATTCTGTATGGAGTGTTGCTTAAAGCTGCTAGCCCTTGCTCCAGACTTAATACATTTTACCCTAATACTTCAGTCAGGTAAAGGATTTAATTATTTTAGCTCTGTGCTCTTTCTGTCTCTTCCATGTAACCAGTGGTAATAGCAAGTAGACAGAAGCATGCAAGTGCATGTTTGCCACGCTGACACTACTGCCATGCATAAGGAAGGACGTGCTGGAAACTTTCCTACACTGCAGAGGAACAAATAATTTAAAATGCTGACATCTGGCACTGAACTGGAAGCAATTTCAGGTCTATTTTCTTTTTTCCTCCACAAAAAGGCAGCTGTTACACAGAATGTGTGAAATACAGGGACACCAAGCAATCTGCTTTCTGGAGGATACATTAAATTTAGATTCTTTATCTAAAGCTGTGTATTGAAAGGAGAGCAATCTTATGGGACAGGATTACATCCTAACTTTTAAAAATTGTTTTATGTCTGTTTTCCTGCTTTCCTCTGAGGTTCAGAGCCACAGGAAAAATAATGGTGGGGTTGGTCCCATCCACTTCCTGAAGAGAAAGCAAGACGGAGTAGGAAGTAGCCCAGCTGTGGAAGTGTGTGATTTTGTGGGTGTTTGCTGAGTACAGCATACATGCAATTTAGTTCTTGCACGCAGTCAGCTGTTGTGTCACCATCTGTTTGGACTTTTGTGATGTGTGTAATCCTTTAAATAGCAAAAATGTTGCAGACAGTCCTGTTCTTACTGTTCTTGACTTGTGCTTTATAAACTCCTATGTTTACTTCCATCAGTCTGGTCCTTTATCACAAACACTACAGCTACAAGGTGAGTTTTGTCTAAATAAATCTACCCTTGCAAAGAAAAATATGTACAGTAACACAACAATCTTGCATTATGACTGTGATGGAGGGTCTCATTGTGTATGTTCTAGATTGTCTCTGACCTTTGCTGGCATTTTGGTGTTAGAAGTATGTCATGCTGGGAACAGTAGTCTAAGGGGGAGAGCAATGGGCAAAAAAGAAAATAGTGGTGTGTTATCTACAGACAGTGACAAACTTGCACATGTAATGTACATATTGTATGTTGATCGTGGGGTCAGTTGGGAAAATAAATATGCAAAGAGTGAGGAGGGCCATTTATCAGGGTTGGAAGTGTTTCAGAAGGTTTAGTCTCAGAATAAAAAAAGCGTTGCGTTGCAGGAAACGTATATAGGCTGTCGTAGTGTTTCAGGGCTGTTTTATCCTTAGGTGCTCTTTTTCCACATAAATTAGATTGCACATGAGATGTTTAACTGTTTATTGGGGTTCTGGAGAACCAAATTTCAGGCATAATGCTTGGTTAGCTCTGCTGCGGTGAGAACTGGTAGATGGCTGACAGGCTGGAAAGCTCCTTCTGGGAGAGGTGGTGGCTGAAGGGCTACAGCAGGGCACAGGGCCGTGAGAGGGGTGGCCGTGACTTCAAGTGCTGTGTGTGCAGTAGTAGGGAGCAGTGGAGGCAGCAAGGGGTAGTTTTGTGGGAGGGTTTTGGGCTTTGAGGTTTTTTCATTCTGTGGGTGTAGAAGACTGATCTGTTGTACACTTCAAGAGTTGCATTTAGTTTGTTTTACAGTGGATGTTTATGTTCTGTCCAGACTTAAAACATGACTAAAAGGTAGTACAAGACACCATGGGGCGTTAAAAAAAAAAAAAGCATTCAACTATTTGGAAATGTTTTTAATGGCAATGATTTACAAAACGTCATTAATCTTAGTCATAGCTGGTCCTTTAAACCTGTTATTTAAAGCTGACTGGGTACACACTTTGAGAGCCTCTAGGAAAAGTAGAGATGAGTAACAAGCTTCACCACCAAGGATGAAAAAATGTGTCTCTCAAAAAAAAAAAAAAAAAAAAAAAAAAAAAGCACGATCCTCTGGCAACTACTCTTAAATGAGGGTTAGAAATTTTTTTTCCCAGTATCACATTCCTTGTCTTCCAAAGTTCTTGGCAGGAAAATGTTTGAAGGTTTTGCATAGTTGGTTTACTTAAACTACTTGAATTACCTGGTGGGGCATACGGGGTTACCATAAAATGTTGTGATCGGGTGAAATGCACCTGTACGAGTCGGAGAACTGGGGGAGTAAACGGCTTTCTTACGTGTAGTGAGGTGAGGGGACCGCCCCGCTCTGGGAGCGGTACCGGCAGCCCGGGCGCTGTGGGACGGCAGTGCCCGCTCGGCGCCCGGCCCCGCTGAGGGCTGGCGGAGGAAAGGGGCCAGGATCTTTAAACGCTCTCGGAAGGGCAGGCCGACTGCCAGGGCCCCCTCCCGGCCGGACACCTGCGCCAACGGCCCGTTCTCGCACGGAACCGGCGCGGGCGCGCGGCCCGGGAGCTCCGCGCGAGGAGCGGGGTGTCGCGGGGCGGCCCCGCCCTGCCCACCCTGTGACGCCACGGGCGTGCCTCTGTGACGCGCCGCCGCACTCCAGAAAGTTCCTGGGAGCGCCATTTTGTAGCGGGCTGCGGATCGGTACTTGCGGCATTCAGCCCAGCCGTGGCTGGAGAGAGCAGCGGCGGCGGCGGCTCGCGGAGAGAGCGGCGGCACGCCCGAGGCGCGGAGGTGGGGGCCATGGGCGGGGCGCTGCGTGCTCGCCGCGGCCCTGTGCCGCCGGGCGGCGGGGGAGAGCTGGAGGGCAGCGTTAGGCGCTGGGCAGGGCCGCCGCCGAGGGGAAGGCGGGGCGGAGGGGAGGGCGCCGCTGTGGTGCGGGGGGGTGGGCGGGAAGGAGGTTGTCTCCTGCCGTGAGGGAGGGCGGCCTGTGGCTCGGCTCGTCCCCGCCGGAGCGGGCGGGGCGGGTGGCCGGGGCGCCCCTGTGCTTCCGCCTCCGTTCGGCCGCCATGTTCTCTGCCCGCGCCTTGTTCCGGGCGGAGAGAAAATGGCTTCGGTCGCTTTAGCGGGGCTGGCCGGACCCCTTTCTCGGACCCCGTGCCGCTTGGCTGGGCTCGGCCGGGCGCCCCGCGTCTTCCCTTGGTGAGGGACAGGCCTCGCCCCGCCCCGCTGCGGTGTCGGCGCCGTGAGCGCCTGCGTCCCGCTTTGTAGCGTCGCCGTTGCTGTGAAGCCCGGGCATGTCGGCCTGAGACGCAGCTTGTGAGCTAGGATCGATTTAGGAGTGGAAAGTGAAATAAAAGACATGTGTAGTGAGTTTTCTATCATTTCGAGTTAAACAACTAGGAGATGACCTAAGTTTTTTGTAATTTTGACTTAGCCTTAGGAGTTCTCCGTGAGTCTGTAGAAAGGAGCATCATAAAATTTTATGATAAGTTCCTTTAAATCTTTAAAAACATGCTGGGCATATTTGGCCTTTTTAAGTACACGGAAGCCTGCCTTTTTCCTTCCTGGCACATGCAGGAAGGAGCATATGCTGAGCAGCTTCGCAGAAGTAACGTGCACAGTATGTGTTCAGTGTCTAAGCCATGATACTTCTTTTCAAAATCTTTTGTAAGAAGTAGGTTATTGGTTTATGTTCCTGTATCAAAAACGGTTAACTTGAAAAAGTTCTTGAGTTAAAAAAAGAAATGGAAGAAAGAGCAGAGAAAAAAACGAAAATTGGGTAGTTGAGAAAAAATACAATTTTCATTATACTGTTAATTTGATAATAGCTTTGAAAATGAATTGTTTGTCTGTGGGATGTAACTCAAGGAGCAAAATACCTTTTTTTACAGATGCAGCATTCCAGGCAAACCAATTATCCTAACTGGGATAAAAAAGAAAGTGCAGATCACAGAAGATGCGACGGTGCTGATAAGAGAAAGAGGAGATCATTAAGTGGTGCACAGAACAAGCACTGCAAACACGATCTTTCTAAGCTTCCTGACAGGTAAATAATTTTTTGACTTCTGATACCAGCAAGCATATGTTTTAAGATTTTATTATTCTCATCAGGTCATCTGATAATGTATTCAGTTTTGAGCTGGAGATATTTCAAGAGAGATGTCTTACAGCTTAAAGTGAAAAGCTGCCTTGATAGGGGTACTAGAATTATTTTAATTACGTTTATTTGATCTTGTGTTTGTAGTACCTGTTCAGAAACCAAATCTGTAAATGAAAGAGACCATCACGAACGACGCTATGTTGAAGAATACAGAAATGAGTACAATCAAGGATGTGATACTGGGCATCACAGCAGCAAATCATCAGGTCATAGTGGGACGAGTGGTTACAAAAGGAAATACAAGACACATCACACTACCTGTTATCATCATCATTCACAGGTGGTGCGACCAATTTTAATTTAGGACTTTTTTATTTTAAGAAGATAGATTCTCATCTGGGCAGTAGTAACTGAGTGTGGGGGTTTGGGGAATTGTGTCAATAATAGTTTATTCCTTTAGCTAATATTAGTAGATGATTCTTTTTGCTAGGATTTTATTTCCTTCAGTGAAAATGTATAGTTTGTAGGTATGCTTGTGATACCACAGAGTATACTCCTGCTATTTGTTCATTGGATATATTTGAGCAGATTAATGAATAGCCACCATCAATTGGAATACTTGAAATACGGGCATCACTTTCATGCCGTCAAAATTTTTATTATGACAAGCATTTATTTCAGCCCTACTCGAAAAATCCAAGCACAAGCTTTTAAACTTGCTTTTGACTAAGTATCACTGAAATAGCAAGGAGATAGTGTCAGATTTTAACTTTTTAAAAAATGATTTAAGATGTTTTAAGTATCACTGAAAAATCTGTAGAATCAGATATGTACGATGTCTGCCCACTAGCAGGGCAGTTTTTCTGATCTTTGTTATATATTTAACTCTTAAAGAAGCTGAAGATAGGATTTATCATTTAAGATCTTCAGCTGAAACAGCCTAAAGTAAATGTATATGCTACTTATGATTTTAAGAAATTAATTCTTACCAAATATTTGGACCAGTGATTTAATCTCGATTACTTAAGATGGGTATTTTAATTTGGACACAAGGCTATTTTATTAAATACATATATATACACACATAAGATAATTATTAAATCCTTTTGCTTTAAAAAAAAAAAATGGGCACTGAAATCCTAAAGTACAATTCAGTGAACCAATCTTTTTAAAAAAAAAAAAAAAAGAAAAAAAATTGTGTTGTAATTTTTTGTTGCCTTGCCACTTTGAGTATCTCATCTGAAAATCTGTTCCTTGCCATGTTTTTCTCCTGTAACATAAACTATGTGCCCTGTGAATTTCTGGGGACTGAATTTGAAATTGCTCCTGCCAACCGTTTGTGGCCTGGCGTGTATCTGAATGCCTGAATATCTCCCTGCTGAATGAATTTCGTATTCTGACCTGAATTCACTCGGGTTTATTGATTGGCTGGACGATCTTGGTGCCGTTCCAGAAGAGTCATCGAAGGAAAAGATCCAGGAGTGTAGAGGATGATGAGGAGGGTCACCTGATCTGTCAGAGTGGAGACGTACTAAGTGCAAGATGTATAGAATATTTTTCAAAATTTATTAACTTTTCAGATAGATTAAGTTCTTTTAGCATAAGATGTGAGGGGGCTTTGGAAGTCTTTTCTTTCTGTCTTGACTTTCATGTTTGGGGGTGGGGATTGTTATTTTTTTTCTGTAGAACTTAAATATTTTTCTTTTTTCTTTTTCCTTCCCCCCCCCAAAAAAATAGTAAATGAAGTTAATAAGCCTACTAGAATGAGATCCCTGTAAATGTGCCTTGATGAGAGTTGTCCAGTAACATCTCTCAAACTAGATATTTACAAGTTTAAGCAGCACAGTCTAGAATAATTTTCAGTGATAGTACTTAGTCTTTTGTTCGTTTTATTTTTGTTTGTTTGCTTGTTTTTTTAATAGCTGAGTAACCACAACTTCTATGACAGAGAGTTCTTTTCTTATAGATGAGATCGTTGCTATTTTGGGTGAAGGTGCTTTTGGGAGAGTAGTGGAATGCATCGATCACAAAGCGTAAGTCTTTTTAATTAAATACATGTTATTTTTCTTACTGATCCTATGGCAGTGTAGTGCTTTCTGACTCTTACCAGGTTTTATCTTTACTTCCTCATGTGCTGCTCGGTTTCCAAACATGAATTTATGTTGGTACATAATGTTACAAACAGCACCTGGTCATGAGGGTTGTGCAGGACTGTTGGATGAGGCGATGGCCTGGAGAATATGGGGTGAAGCTGCACCCCCCCACACTGGGTGGTCCTGTGGCCTGTAACACCCCCACCTATATAATGAGCAAGGTCTCTGACATCACATAGCTTACCAGAAAGTATCCTCTGTTACGATGCAATGCCATTTGGATTCTAGCAGTGAGTGTATTATAAATCAAGAATATATTTTGTGTTTGATGGCAGTTTTGCTGTGTGCAAGATACTACCAAGCTAGATTGCCTTTCTGGTCACTGTAGATGGTATTTGACACGTTGGTTGTTTTTACTACTTAAACTGAAAGGGAGTTGTCATTTTTGACTAACAAACAGCCGTGTTAAGCTGTGAGATGTGGAATTTTCTGCGATATTAGCCCAGCATACATAAATACAAAGAGGAGGTAAATGGGGCTTTTAATTTTCAAGAATACCACCAATATATAAGGTATTGAGTATGTTTTCAAAATTAAAGATTAACTTTTAGTTGTGTTTGGATAGATGAACCTTGGCTACGTTAAGTCAGTGTGTACTTAAAGACCTTTTCTGATAATTGTTATAAACCATGTTATATGGTGAGAACTACGGAATATTATTAACACTACTCATTATGCTAATCAGTGATAAAAACCTGTCTTTTCAGAAGAGACAGACATGTAGCTGTGAAAATAGTAAAAAATGTTGATAGATACTCTGAAGCAGCTCATGCAGAAATACAAGTGCTGGAACATTTAAATGCATCGGATCCCAGCAGCACCTAGTAAGTATACAAAGCCGACAGTACTTCGGTTTGGCTTCAAGATTTTTAAGTCTCTTTCTGTAACATAAGATGTCTGCATTTTAGCGTTATATAACTTCCTGTTGCAATTCATGTATTTTCCTGCTTTTGCAGTCGCTGTGTCCAGATGTTAGAATGGTTTGAGTACTATGGACACGTCTGCATTGTTTTTGAGCTACTGGGGCTCAGCACCTATGACTTCATAAAAGAGAATGGCTTTCTGCCATTTAGGCTGGACCACATTAGACAGATGGCGTATCAGATCTGCAAATCTGTGAACTGTAAGTATGTTTCTTTTTTTTTTGCTTTATTTGTTAGATTTTCTTTGTGGAATTTGCTAACTATATTTGTTATCTTGCAGTTTTGCATCTGAACAAGTTGACACATACAGATCTGAAACCGGAAAATATTTTATTTGTGACATCTGACTATGTAGAAGAGTACAACCCCAAACTAGTAAGTTACTGTCCTCTTTCCCACCTCCCGCTCAGCCATCCTCTGGGTTTATTTGGTCACTTGCACCCCGTTGTGTTTCATTTCAGAAATGCGACGAACACACACTAAAAAATCCAGACATCAAAGTTGTGGACTTTGGGAGTGCAACATATGATGATGAGTATCATAGCACTTTGGTGTCTACAAGACATTACAGAGCTCCTGAAGTTATCCTAGGTCAGTAGAAGGCCGTAGGGGGGATCTTGTATGCTGTTGATCTGTGCTACAGAAGTGGTGTGTGTCTTGCTTGAGCTCTTGAACTGTTGGCAGTCTGGTATAAACATCAACCCTCTGAATCTTTCCACAGCACTGGGCTGGGCACAACCATGTGATGTCTGGAGCATAGGATGTATTCTTATAGAATACTACCTTGGATTCACAGTATTTCCGGTAGGTAACTATGAACCTCAGAATGATGCTTCTCAGCTTGGTGAACATACATACACTACAGAGAGGTGGGGAATCTGTGCAAAAAAGTAAGCTATGTTTCTCTGTAACGCCAAGTTGAAGAGACCAGAAGCTGTAGGCATAAAGGAACTGTCTCAGCAGGCTTCTACAGGTTGCTTTGAGTAAACATTTTGGCAGCAGATTGGTATGAGGGCTCACCCTGTTACCATTTGTCATTTACAAGCCACACTTCATCTATCACTATCAGCAAATACTACCCAAATTCTGTCATCTTGACAGTAGTGCTGGAACTTGGAAGTTGCTGGGGGTGGGGGGGCAGAGAAAGCAGGGTCAAGGGGGAAAAAAAAAACTGAAAAAAAACCCAAAACAAACCTCCAGTATACTGTAACTTCAGGAACTGGATGGCTACAGCCTTGCTTTTTTTTTTTTTTTTTCTTCCTTCTTAATCTGAAATTGTATATTGGTTGCAGGGTACAGTCAGCAGTGAAGTAAGGTTAGTATTTGGTTTCTGGTAACTGCCTCTAACAATGAACAAATATGCCTGTCTTAATTTCCTTCCAGACTCATGACAGCAAAGAACACCTGGCAATGATGGAGCGCATACTGGGGCCTTTGCCAAACCACATGATAAAGAAAACCAGGTAAGTATATTTTTCCATACCTAGGCTGCTATAGCTTAATTTATTTTCAGATTTGGTTTAATTAGCAAACTTAAATCATAATAAACTCAGATTCATCCTTTTGCTCTATTTGAGAAGCTGGCCACTCTTGTGGATAGTCCCAGATCAGTTCCCAGCTTGTGAGCAAACATGCCGATAGCCAAAGATTGTGTTTTGTCCCTAACAAACCATGGTCTGTTTGTTTAAGGAAACACAAATATTTCCGTCATGACCGACTGGATTGGGATGAACACAGTTCTGCTGGCAGATATGTCTCAAGGCGTTGTAAACCACTGAAGGTAAGATGACAGGAAGGAAAAATGCTTTTGGAGAGAGCAACTGCAATTGAAAGTAATAACACCACATTTTGTTGTTTTTCTTCATGAAGGAATTCATGACCTGCCATGATTCTGACCATGAGAACCTCTTTGACCTCATTCAAAAGATGTTGGAGTATGACCCAGCCAAGCGCATTACTCTTGAAGAAGCACTGAAACATCCTTTCTTCTTCCCATTGAAAGAGGAACAAAGGGCGCTGTCTCCTACTGCTGAGCAGGCTAACACTGATGTTAGTCCACCAAAGAAACATAAAAAATGTTAAATATTTATTGTACACAGTTATTTTGTAAATGCCCTATTTTATATTATGACTTTTCAGATACTGAAGTTTAATCCAGCTGCTGGCATAAAATTTATTTAAGGAGAACACACTGATGAACATAGTTGTTTTTCCTCAGTAAATAGAAATCTCAGGCCAGGTGCACTTTTAACATGTGGAAAAGAGCACCCATGACTCTACAAAACAGACCTCCTAACAGCAAGAAGGTATTATTCTAAATAGATTTTATTCAACTGTCACTGGAAAAACAAAAGACCTAGGACTGATTGTTACCCTTAGCATGACTGATGCTTCCTTTTTTTGGGTCAGAGAACAGAGACAGTCCTTGACATTAAGTGGAAGGATGGCCTTTATTTATAAAAAAAAAAATTACAAAGGAAGATAACTGTAGTATTGAACAGACTGCACCATGATCACCCATTTTTTAATTATTTTGTTAATTTTAGTAGGTGTACTCTGGGTACCAGTATTTCAGTTAATGCTCATTATTTAGCTTACAACAGTATAGACATCACTCTTACCAAAATCTTTCTTAAATTATGAGCTGTCCTGAGAATTTCCACTAGGAATCCAAGTTCTGGGGAACAGGTAAGCTGTTTGGTTTAACACATCAACTGCCAGCATAAAATAATCTCTGCACTTCAGGGGGAGAGGGTAGAGTTCAGTCTCTTACCTTCCAGCAGTCATGCATTTGCAGAGCAGTGCAAGCCAGCTGTCCGCTGCCCCAGCCCTGCTGTTGGGCAGCTGTACCTGGAACCTTCTCTCTTCCTGAGAGAAGCGGCAGCAAGGCTGCCCCAGAATTGATGCCTGGCCAGGACACGGAGCTCGCAGGAGTGGGGCAGTTAGTACAGAGGATTGCTTTATGCTGAAAGTACAATGATGAGAAAGGCCTTAGGGAGATGGGGTGGTTTGGAGCAAGTGGTGCAGCTGGAAGTGTCACACCAAGTTACCACACAAGCCATGGCCTCTTAACTTGGGAGGCTTTTTACAATTTAATTTGCAAACAGAACTGCCATGAATCCCATTCACCATAGCATGTCTATTCCAATGTAGATAGAAAACCCAAGGGGTAAAATGGATTTCATTGTGGAAGGCCTTAAATTATATTATTACAGTAGAAAATACAGGAGGTAGAATATAACTGAAAGGACAAATGCAGGTTAGAGTCAAATCTAGAATAGCTCCTGTAAGCTACTTAAAACATGGTTTTAAAAACTAAATCCAGTATTTCAGTAACTATAGAAAACGGTTAAAATAAATTTCCATGAGAGCCCTTATATCATGCTTGATACAGGGAGGTAGGATGTAAGAATCGGGACACATGAGACGTGACACTTATCTACAACTCCTGTTTGCTTTACTGAGGACAGAGTTTCACAGGTCAGTCACCCTCTTCAGCTTCAGACTCTGACTCTGGAACAGAGAGACAGAGACCTGTGAACAGGCTACCAGCAAGTCAGTTCTCCCAGTCCCCACCCTGCATCCCACTAAGAGCTGCTGTTGGGTCCACATGGATTTCACTGGCAAGTTTTTCTAGCCAGTACCAGAGGCACACCTAGTGTTAGGGACAATTAAAATACCCCCACCACCACCCCCCCCCAAAGCATTATTGCATTAAGGTTCCCAAAATTCACAAGCTCAGCTTGGGAGCCAAGCTGCTGGTTACCTTCTTCAGCATTCTTGAGCCATTCAACAAACTTTTTCATTTGCTCCAGAAAGACGCTCTTTCCCTTTGCAAGATGCGCATCTTTATACCACTTCAGGATGGGTTCTTCACTCAGAACTTCAGCTGTAAGACATGCAGGAGCAGTATTACAGCAAGCCACCGAACACCAGCTCCTGAGAACCCTGGACTTCCTCTCCCCCCCCCCCCCCCCCCCCCAGAAGCCCCCCACCCTCCATGGCTGGGCATACGTGCCCTAGGAATGCCTCCTGTTTGACATTCTGAGCACCAAGCATTTCAGAGTGGCTGCCCGAGTTTTCCGAACACTGCATCTAGGAGCTGTGCTTTGACTCCCCACCAAGTCTTGAGTATTTCACAGCTCTCTGAAATGCCACACTAAGGAAAGCTGCAGTCAACAGCTAAGAATGGATGCAAATTCTCTAAAGTCCAAGGTACAACACAGGAAGTGTTGGGTTTTTTTTAATTTTACAAGTACAATGTAGTTTTCAGTTTAACAACAAGCTTCCTTACATTCCTGTGGTGGTTCCACACATGCACAAGCATGTTTTTTTCAGTAACACCTTGTAACAGCAAGTCTAGAAGCAGTCCAGACCACCTTGATGGGCTGTCTCTGGCTGTTCAGTCAGTGGTCAGATACACTATTGCCTATCTTTCCTTAACTTAAAAAATTTAAATTCAGCTTTCATCTACCACAGCTCAAACTGCAGTAGACAGGCAGCATCCCCCCTGTCTAGAGTAGTACCTCCCCTGTGTGCCAAGAATAGCTGCATCCACCTTTGGTTTTTACGGCTCCAGCTTCATGAGCTGAAGAATTTTCTGCCTTCTCTTTGCAAAATACAATATTGTAGTACTGATCTTCCCTAAAGGTCTTACCAGAACTGAAGCATTCTGCAACTACAGCTTAAAAAAACCCACAAACAAACCCACAACCACCACCACAAAAAACCCCCACAACCACTCCCCAAAAGCCCCACGAACCTACAACCCCACAGAAGTTACCTTTATAGAAGAGCACCACTATTTTCTGGAAGGCCTTCATGAAGTGAATGTTGTCATAACAATACTCCTGAATCTTCAACAGAAGAGTCAACTCTGACTGACCTTGAGTAGTAAAGGCAGCAAGTAGAGGGCTGTATTGCTGTAAGAGGAATGACAAATTGGCACACACAGAGCACTGCGCCTTCATCACCTGACTAGACCAGTTTTACACAGTTCCATCAGCCACCTCTTCGAAATGTGCAACACCCCCACCCCAGAGTGCTTCTGCAGAGGTGATACTGCTTTTCCCTCAGTAACATGGACTGTAATAACCCGTTACAAAGGGAAGAATTCCCTCTCTAGTGCTGTTTCTGCATTGGGGGGGGGGGTGTGTGTGTGTGTGTGTAGTAGGTTTTAAGTCATTTAAAAGGGAGCTAGAAACAGGGAAGCTCCAGCCCTACCCAACAGGTACAAAAGTCTATACTTAAGTTGCAATACCTTCAAGTGCTTAATGGCTTGCTCTGCTACCAGCTCCTCCTTCTTGTTCCATTCCACTGTGCTCATGACACTCGACCAGATTATGGCTACCACAGTCTGTTCTGAGATGTTGTTTTTCTTCATCTCCTCTTTCACATACAAGATTATCTGCCAGTTACAATAAAAGAGTCAGCACATAGGCCATATACAACACTAAGCTAAATTAAAACTTCTGCTCTAAAGGCAACCTAGAAGCCTTCAGAACCACAAACAACCCCCCTGATCATACAGCAGGATTCAGAACATTAAGGAAAGACTATGAAGCTAATACCGAACCTAAATTCTTAGTGAGAGCAGTTGTTTAAGCTCAGTATTTAATTAGGCACTAATCTGAAGATACATGCTATTGTATTTCAGATAAATTGAGCTAAATTCAAAAAGAAAAAAAGAAAGAAAAACCCCCTACACCTTGTCTACACACACTTACATCCTTGAACGGATCTCCCCGTGACATCTGCTCCTGAAGCTCTTTCTGCAGCTCCTTCCGAGCTCCTATGGTTTGCTGGTTCCGAACATACTCGGAAAGTTCTTTTAGTCCTGCTTCAGTGAAATACTTGGAGAAGTGTTCAACACTTTGTTTGTTGGCTGGGAAGAGTTCCTAAAAAACAAAAGTTTACAACAACTCTTTCACAAGAGAAATGCATGTTGCTTAATCCACTGATAAATGCCGTTTACTAAACTAGCTTAAGTAGCAACTCAGTAATTTCAGTGGTACTCACCATCAGCCTGTTATCCATATTTACTTTACGAAGACTGACAGCCACTGCATTAATATCTTTCTCATTTATCCATGATTTGAACAGCTTGACTGCAAAAGCTGCAGAAACACCTGCCCAACAGGAATAGCAGTATTATTACTGAAATTCAAAACAGAGGGAATGATAAGGCCTGAGAGTCCAGGGCACCAATTTGTCAGACCCCTGCTCAAGGCCGCAGCAGCCGTCCCCAGAGGCAGCCCCAGCGCAGCCTGCAGTACCTCTGCCTGAGGATACTGCCACCTCTGGCATGTCAGACTTTTCTCACCACTCAGCATCATGAAGGCTTCCCTGTACTAAACTCAGCTCTCCTTGCTGCAATTTAAGAAGGAACCTGAAGACATGACACATCTTCTACATCCTGAAAGGTCCCTCTCCAAAATACAGTGCTGCCTTGCTGGGCAACACTAGTGACAGCAGCCTCAGCGTCATGCGGGGAAGTCCTAACCACAAGTTTTTTGAAAAGGCTAGTTTTCTAAAGTCTTAGCAAGACCTTCCATGTTATGAGGCAGGATTTGCTAATCCTGTAGTAAATCTATCACCAGATGAAACTAGTAAGCTGCAAGGGTGTACTGTCATCACAATTTCCACCTACTTGTCATGGTTCCGTCCCCACCATCCTTCCCTAAAGAATGAGTTGGGCAACCCTTACCTTCTTTAACCAAGTTCTCATTGTAAAGACTGTTGAGAATTGATGCATTAAGTGTTCCGTTGGCTAGCAAAATACCCGTCAACATGGCCAGTTTGTTCCGCTCAGACTCTGAGAACCCTTTCAGGAACAGCAGCAACTGCAAGAGGAAGTAAGAAAAGTTGTCATAAAACTACCACCTCACTGAAGTTTGGCTACTGCCTTCATGTTAAGACACTCATTTCAATGAAGCCATTCAACTAGCAAAAGCACTAGTTCACGGGGAATCTACTACTCATACAAGCTAGCTGTTCTTCTGTAAACACCTTGGTCTAGACAAGTGGTCCGTGCACTGGGTGGGAACAGGCTGACAGGCTGCACCCAGAGGGCAGTGGTAAATAGTTCTGTTTTGATCTGGCCACCTGTCACAAGCGGGGTGCCCCAGCAATCGATACCAGGCCCAATGCTGTTTAGTATCTTCAAAAGTGATCTGGATGATAGGATCAAGTGCACTCCGATGAAATTTGGGGATGATACCAAACTGAGTGGGGAAGCAGACACTTCAGAAGGGAGAGTCACCCTGCAGGAAGACCTGGATAGGCTGGAGGAATGGGCTAACAAGAACTTTATATTCAACAAGGACAAATGTGAAGTCTTGCACCCAGGAAAACATAATCCAGGAGTGCAGCACAGACTGGGATTTTTTCACAACGAGAACAATCAGCCTTTGGAATAATCTCGCCGGGGAAGTGGAAGATTCCCCAACATTGGACACTTTTAAGATTCGGCTGGGAAGGGTGCTGGGCCATCTGGTCTAGATGGAGCTTTTGCCAAGAAAGGTTAGACCAGATGATCCTTGAGGTCCTTTCCAACCTGGTGTTCTATGATCTTAAGTGTTCTATTTTAATAACCCATTGTACGATAAAACTCTTCTGTATAGAGTAATTAACTAGCAGAATCTGAAGGTTTATTTGCCTGCTCATAAGGAACTACTCCATACCTTTTTGACTTCATCTTCAAAGCCCTTCTCCAGGTACTTGTAACGCCTGATTAGCTTGTTAAAAACCTAAAAAGATACAGCATGTATTATTTTTTGCTCTGAACTATCATTTAATTAGAATTAAAAAAAAAAAAAAATCAAGTTCAGTATGGTCTGAACCCTTTAGAGCACTTTTAGCTTAGAACAGTGCTACTTGTACCTCTTCTAGTAAGCTTCTTAAAGCCATGCATTACTTTCACCTAAACTTTCAACTACACAAACATTTCATTTTCGACCACAAAACAGTTTAAGTTAAATTGTACTCATTTCAGAACTAACCTGAGCAAATGCTTGCATGGTTTCAAGGTCTTCCTGTGCTGCAAATACACAGACATTTGTGCGTGTCATGTCATCTGCCAGGGTACCACCTGGGGCTAAAGAAGGGTTTCAGCATTAGTGGTATTACTCCCCAATGAAAGTACTGAGTAGTCTCCACAGTAAGAATTCCAATACTCATAACATCCACCATGTTGTCCTTTCATGATGGACACTAGATCACTGAAGACACTCCTACATTTCCATCTGCTCCACTGCTGTAGTGGAATTTTAAAATCGGTAGCTTAGATATGAACATTTAAATATTCTGACCCCCTACAGCTAAATGGATTGGCAATGCATCTGGTTTACATACGGATAAATTAACATGACCATATGAGTTCCTCTTCCCTTAAAGGAAGCCACTAAAGCTGCTTAATCCTAGCAGGTGTCTTTTTAGTGTCTGCTGCAATAGTGCTGCTTTGTAAGTGTCTTGTAGATAACAGAGTAAGTCACAACAGGAGATGAAACACAGAGATGCATGTTCAACATTCAGTACCCCTGAGATGAGCTTAAAACATCGGTCTTGAAAAGCACTTCAGCTTTTTAGCTGCTCATTAGAAGATGCTTCTTCACCATTCCTCTTCAGTTTAATACAAGCATTTAACTGGTAGCCAGGCTGCTTCACTAACTAGGGTGAATTCCAAGTCACCAACTCCAGCGCCAGAATACCTCATCACTGATTTCTATGCCATCCTACATATAAGGGAGATCCTTTTGTTATGTATTAGTCAGAAAAATGAGTTAAAGATGGAAATAAACCTTAATGGTAAGAATGTTAAAAAGCTGGTAAAGCAACAGGATGCCAATTTTTATTTTGGCCTTGTCTGACTAAAGATCAAAAGGTAGTCTACTTAGCTACTTGTTACAGAGAGTTGAGTAAAGGATTCCTCTACCACCATTAATGCAGCAATGCATTTTTCCCTTCCCCCTCATTCCTAGAAAGAACACTTCCCAACACAGCATGTACTAATTAAGACTCTTGAAAGTAAACCCACAGATTGTAACAATTTGTGCATTAACACTTTCAAGCAGCGATGCTCCATGTGGCAGACAAGTTTACTTACTCGTGCTACCAACTCTCCTAACATCAGCAAAAGAGCCTCTTGCCAAAAGAAACATCACAGTAACCTGAGTCTAAGTAACACTGTTCCAATACACAGCTTTCAGATAAGCCTGCATGAAGTTAAAGCATTCTGAAATCCTTGCTTTTGAGCAAGTCACCTGACATTTCTACAGTATCAGTGTGAAGCCCACCTGAACACGCAACAGACACACCAAACCAGCCCCCCGGCCCCAGCAGAAGTGCCATCTACAGTCTGACTGTGGCCCAGAATCACGTATTTCCTCTCCTCCCCCAATGCATTTAGGTCATTTGAATTCTATTTCTGTTACACTGGCATTTGCAGAAGATTTTCTGTAAATTTCTCATTTAAGTCTCCCCCCTCAACTACTGCATAAAAATGCTAAAATCTAGACAGACTTTTTTCAATCTAGGCAGACAACATAAAGGGTCCTCTTCACAGCCTGCATTTTAAATGAGTCCCTGCCATCTGAACCCCTTCTCACTAAGCAGTATTCAGTCAAGTAAGAAATGTAAAGTCTAAATCTAGAAGTGTCACTTTTTTTTTTAAACTACTTTTGAATCTCATTTAGCTTCATCTACTTCTTACCTGGTCAGTGAGCATGTTTCATTCTTTGTTCTTTACACGCAGTGTGCACATAAGTTTACAAGACCTTTTGTCATCTCATTTCCCTTCCTCAGTTCCCTGTGTTTTCTGCTGACTCGACCACCCTCTCATTTCTAACTCCCGATTATCTGCTAGAGCCCATGACCTCACTATTGCCAACAACGAAACTATCTGTAATAGCATTTCCAAGACTAATCACATCAGATTCTTCTGTAAACAATATTACTTTCCAAAATAACAGGGAAGTGTGCACAAAACACAGGATCAGGTCAGAATCTTTCAGGGCAACTCCGTTGGCCTTGTGGCCACAGACCACATGCCTGAAACAAGCATTCATCCATCTCACATCAGCAGAAGTTAACTTGACTATAGAGTCAAGATCCACTCCTGGTTAAAAAAAAAATTAATTAAATCTAATAGATTTTTCCTTTAAGCCAAGCTTGTACAGTCTGCGCTTTGAAGAATGCAAACTGACTCAAGCAAAACTGCAGCAGAGTATACAGAGTATTTCTACAGTAATCCAATTGCTCAGTTACTAAGATGGTCAGATAGTTTAACACAGATAACTTAAACTCTGCTCTATACACTCAATGGCCTCTTTAGCAAAGGTTTTACACTGAAAGAAAACTGTGAGCTTTTGCAGAGTTAAGTGAATGAAGACTGACAGCAGCCTCAAAGGGACTTACCCAGCATTCCGCCAGCCACCAGGATGTCAAAAAGTGTTTCTGCATAGCGGCGATAGTCAAGTTTTGCACCAGAAGCATCAAGAAACTTTGCTACTGCCTCCAAGTCAGTGCCAGTTTCAGTTAAACCTTGAATAATGCAGTCCTGGAACTGAGTAGGGTCAAACCTCTCTTTTTCATCTGTAAAGAAAAAGCGTTGAAATGAAGTTGCTGCACACAGCTGCTTGGTTTTAAAAGTTTATTAAAAAAGCTTATTAAAAACCCAACAAAATTCAACTAAATAAAAAACACCCCAAAACCCTGCACTTGCAGGCCTGAAGTTACACAGAGCTGAGATCATTCCAGTCTTCCAAGACAGCTGGTATTAACTAGCACAAACAGTGGGCTAAGTGTAGCCTAAGATTAATTTCAATGGCCAATATAGCAGTAAGAAGTTTTATTGTTTTTACTCCCCTATTCAGTCACTGCTGGGGGATGAGGCTATCAAAAGCTAAAACATTCCTTAGTTATCTCTAATTGAATTCTTACAGTACTTTCACTAAGAACAGTTGTTTGTGATGAACATTAGATGGCTCTAATCTGACTTTCTCAGTCTGATTCTTGCACCCTGTTAACACATTAGATCACTGTTTCCCTCCAAAAAGAGAGGCTTAGCTACACGCTGGAAGGCAGTTCTTAATGCGTGTCCCCAGAATTTTGTACACTTGACTCCACTACTCATGTTCCATTTCAGCCCTTTGGGCCTCTCACAACCTTTGTTGTTGTTAAAACAGAACATGTGCTTCTTCAGTTGAGATGCGACAGTTGATCAGAGCCTTGTTTTTCACCATAGGTAGGGCATAGTTAATATGCAACAAATCCACTCATGTAACTAACAAAAACCCTTAAATGGAAAAGGTCTTCAACTTTACTCATCTCAATTTGTCCTTAAGATTATGCAAACCATGAGAGGAAAGCTTCCAAAGAAACAGAACTCAGCTGCAGATCTTACTTTGCGTGCCATCTATAACAGCTTAGCCAGTTTTGTTACCACCTGTTAGCAACCTTTCTGTAAGTGACATACTAGTGTCCTTACATTCAACTCAAGTATCAACGCTTTGGTAACAGTTGGGCAAAAGTCTGGAAATACTGGATCAGTTATTTCCCAGGACAGATCCATGAAGCTCATTGTTACTGCAGAGTTGCATGGCAGCCAAACTACGGTTAAATGCTTAAAAAGAGACAAAAACCCCAGAATGCTAGCATTTCATCTGGACAGACTAAATCCAACTCTCACTTCAACAGTTTCTCAAGGTACTTCTACTTTAACATTAAAATAGGTTCTGTAAGTCAACATATACTTAATTACTAGTTCAGTATGTACAGCATCCTTAATGCTGTCAGTTTGAGCTGGAACACTACTAGTGTATTAGTAAAACAATGTTAAACAGAAACTCTAAGAGCTGTCTCCACTTCTTTAGGTTTAAAAAACATACCACCAAAATACTAAATTAACCATACCTCTTCTTCAGTCACTAATTCTTCTTATGGGAGTAACTATGCACGTACAGAGATAGACACTTGCACATTCCACACTTTAGGATTTTTTTTTTTTTGGTTGGTTGGGTGTGTGGTGGGGGATTTTGGTCTTTTTTTTTGTGTGTGTTTGGGTTTTTTTTTAAATTTAAATCAGCTATTCTTATAGGATTAAGGGGACAATGTAACTTTTATCCAGTGGCTAACAGTGACATTCCTACTAGATTAGACGCTCCTTAGATGTATGTATTAGTCTGCAACAAGCCTGGACTAGAGTTTCCCTGTAACTCAAGGGTACTAGATACTTCTGCTTTCAGGCTAAGCACACTCAATACAGTTCTAGACTAAATGTTTCTCAAGACATGGTTACCATCGTAAATTCAGCTACAATTCTTACTGACAAATATTTTTTGTTAGTACAGAGAACATTCTAGCACCTGGTTAGCCTCAAGACTTTGTATTCAGCATGGTCTCATTTAAAACATTTGTAAGAACATAAAGGCATGAGGGTTTTTTTGACAGAAACTGACTTTCTACTGGGCACCACACACACAGCACCGACAGCAGGTTCTGGCAATACGTGCACTGCGGCTAGCTTACCTCTTTTTCTAGTTTTAAAACGCTGGCCTGATAGCGTCGGCTTCTGCGGCTTTTGATTATTCATAAAAGACACCCTGCAAGGAAGCAAGAAGCGCAGCTCAGGCCGCTGACACGGAGCCTGCCCGCACGGCCGCCCCAGCAGCTCGGCGGCCTCCCCGCACACCCCGCTGGCGGAGGGCGCCCCGCCAGCTCCCCGCGCCGCTGCCAGCCCGGCCTCCCCCTCTCGCGGCCGCTCCCAGCCCAGCCCGCGCTGCGGCGGCGCCGCCAGACCCCGCGCCGCTGCTCCTTCCCTCCGCCGGCCTCCATTTTCCCCACGGCACAGGGCAGCTAGCGGGGAGGCACCGGCCCCCGCCCCGGCTACCCGGCACGCACCGGGCCTCCCCAAGCGGAGGCGGCGGCAGGGCGTTGGCGAGACCTGCGCGGAGCCGGCTGCGGCAGCGCCCCTCACCCCCGTCCCACAGCGCGGAGATGGCGGCTTTGTCGCCGCCGCGCTCCAGTGCCCGTGCGGAGGAAGATGGGAGATCGAGCTCTCCCCCCACCACCGCCGCCGCCGCCGCCGCCTTCCACTCGAGTGCGGCGCGGCCGTTACGGCCTGGCCTGGCCTCGCGTGGCGGCAGCCGGCCGCAGCCGGCCCCATCCGGCCGCGCCACACCGCCCCCCCCCCCGCCTCCTCCCGGCAGCGCACGGCGGCCATCCCCCACAAAGGCCCATCTCCTCACCGACTTTAAGGCAGAGAGAAAACACCCGAACTGCCCGGAGCAGAGACGAACGCGAGCAGCGGCAAGGAGCAACGATGGCAACGAAAGCTCTCCGGGCGGAACCAACGCAAGAGGAAGAGGGGAGGACCGCGCTCACGCTCCGCCCGGGGCGAACCATCCCGCTCCGCCAGAGAGAATGGGGGAAGAAGGGCCCGAGAAGGGGGCCGGGCTTCCCCGGGGCCGCCTGCTCCCAGCTGTGGGCCCACCGACACCTAACGGTCCTTTGCCCCGCGCGCTCCCCTTCCGCGCGAGTGGGAGTGCCCGTCGGATTCCGCCCCCCCCCGGGGGAGTGAGCGCGTCCGCCCGCCCTCGTGATTTACCGGCACACACAGGTAGCCGCCCGCTGTCCCCCCGCGCCAGCCGTGCACGTGGATCAACGCATCGAGGGCAGCGCAGCGCTCCAGGAGAGCGGCCCCGCCGCATCCCCCCGGGTGGGGAGGGTCCTGCGTGGGGTCGCGGGCCGGGGCGGCCCTTCGGCGGTGCCCGGCCCAGACGCCGCAGGGAGAGCTGCCCTCTGGCCTGGTTTACGCTCCCAGAAGAGCGGCCCACGCAGCTGAGCCGGAGAAAAAGTGCTGGGGCAGGGCCGGGTCCTGCTTTGTATGGAGTATTGGCGGCCCGCTGTGTGCAAGGGGGAGCCGGGACTGCTCGTAGCAGAGAAAGATGTCCAGTGAGCAGAGCCCGCTCCCCTTTGGAAAGACGTTATCGGACCGTGAACACAACCC
This sequence comes from Balearica regulorum gibbericeps, assembly GCF_011004875.1. Classification (NCBI taxonomy): domain Eukaryota; kingdom Metazoa; phylum Chordata; class Aves; order Gruiformes; family Gruidae; genus Balearica; species Balearica regulorum. The sequence continues at coordinate 13,058,642 of NC_046189.1, read as the reverse complement.
CTCACTGTACTCAACCAGATCTCCACCCAGGTCCCTCCTGGGGGCTCAGGTTCAGCCCTTCCTGGGAAGTGTCCCAGCAGCAGATACGTACAAACAAGATAACAGAGCCTGCTCTGGAAGAGGAAGGACTTCCTGCAAAACTGTCACAAAACAGACCGCTAGACCATCGCTCGGAGAAGCCGCTTGCCCAGCACAGAGGGAAGCAGCCGAGCAATGCGTGCTCGCTGCGTCTGCCATCAGAGATGAAGCAGGTTGATAGTAAGCTGACTTCCAGTCAAAGTCCTGTTTCTTTGCAAAACGTGCAAAGGCTGATGCTAACCAGCATTGTGACAGTTGTATTTAATAAATTTCACTACAATAACACACAGTCCATTTCCCAAGCTGGTCAAACAAATATGTAATTTGTCTTTTCCAAGGTAGTCATTAAATATTCAATAGCATATTGATTGGATGTGTAAAAACAGGAAGCCTATGCGATCTGGCAAACAGCAGTAAGTAGAACAACTAATAGGGTATCAGCATATTAGTTCAGGTGCTAAGGAAGACAACCTCAGAAGTACCCAGGGTGAAAACCGGGCCCCATCAACATGAAAGGGAGTTTTGCTATTGACTTCAATATTTTAAGATTTCACTCCTAATCTTTGAATTATTTGTTCAGCAGCAACATGGCTTTTAAAGGGGTAAATATCAGTCAATATATTATATTCTTTCCCATTCATCTGGTTATTTACCAAGACCTGTAAAGCTTCCTGCCAAAGTAAATTGACTGTGTTTTAGAGGGGCTGATGTCTTAATTGATTAAACTTAGAAAAAATCGGACTCATAGAACAGCTTTACACAAAGCTTATATCAAACCATTTCTCTTGTTCATCTAAATATAGAGTAAGTGGCAGAAAATCTGCTAGCCCAGACCCTATTCTCACTTTCAAATGGATTAGATATTCCCATTTCAGATTTGACAAGCTGTTTCATACAATTTACTTTTATGCGTATATCAGAGGGAACAGAAACAATTATTACTGTCAAATTTATACCCAGAATGTCTGTTATTAGCATCTTGATTAGCATTCATGTTAGGTGCTGTACAAATATATCTATACAATATATGTATAAAGAGCACTCTATTTGAAAAGGCACATTTGTCCGTCCTTGCATTTGTGCATTCCTCTAAATAAACCTAGTTTTCAGTAACTATCAGGCCTTCTATATGTTTACTAGATCTCTCTTTTTTTCATGTGGGGAAATTATAAAAGCTCATGAGGCTTTACAAGTTTTCACCTCACACCTTTGTTAACACCATACCTGCTGCACTATTAGGTCCTAGATCTGCTATTACAGTTGTAATAATTTCTTCTTTCCTCAGATCGTGATGATAACATCACCTTACAAAGACTTCACGTATCCTAGTCTATACAGGTAGAATTATAAGTTAAAAGCTACTCACATCTGCTATAGAACAAAGTTCCTTACTTCCAGAAGTGCAGGCCTCCTCTACTGCAGTTAAAACACAGGTTCTTTCACTAGCAGTTATAATAACAGGTCTCATCCTATCTTCAGGCTGTGGAGCAGTCTGTTTATTAGCAGGCAGCATAAACAAAACCAGTACGTTAGTGTAGGTCCTTTAAGTATTGTCTAAAAAACATACACTGCCAAACTCACACACCAACATGTAACTGGAAATGTTTACCAGACTGAATATAACATGCAACATACTTCCCGTGCTCATATAGGACAGAAAATGCAATTGCAACTCCCCAAAAGGGGCAAGCTAACCTAGAGATCTCAAGCTTCCCTCTAGACCTTACACAGCTGCCAAAGTTCCACCAGGTGTAAAGTATAATGTTCCTTTGACTAAAGCTCTTGAAATGACCAGTTAGCAGGTGTATAAACAGAGCAAGTTGCTGTACTTCAGGAGTGGAAAGGGGTCACCTGTACAACCATGACTTTTAAATTAAGGTCATCCCCAGTCCTAGTTCTTTTTTATCCCAACAAACCTTCTCCTTGGCTGTGAATATTTTCTTTTTGTCTTGTCTGGCCTAGCAGAGAGGTTATCACACCACTCAGCTAAATTGTAATTTTGCAGAAGAATGCAAGGAGAAGTGGTGTCCTTTGATGTTCTTATACAGTGTTGTAAGTGATCTGCATTAGCCACTCACAATCTGGGGAACACACCAATTCTGGTAATTCTTTTAGTAGACTTTATTTGAAAACCTTATCCCTGAATATATCTGTGTTTAGGAAAGCAAATAGGCATTCCTTATCTATCCCTACAAGAGGTAGAAAAGATTACATTTGAAGCCTGGAAAAGAAGAATCTTAGCTTTTATCTGTGGAATTCTTTCATCCAAGCAGAACTGGTTAGCTTGCATTTGATCCTGCTGTCTTATTCAATTGATTATCTTAAAGGAAGGACATATCTCCAGTCAGGCTGCTTACCTTCCACTGTCCATTCTTGCCTGGTCTACAGGTGTTGCACACTCACTCAGCTCAGCGTTCATTTAGTTATGCCACCCTTACAGGTTAAAACTAGAATAAAACTTGGAAGTAGTAGAATCAATATTTTGTTCATTCTGCGAGACAGATATACTCTGGGTATACAAAAAATGGAAAGCTTTAAAAATAAGGAAAAAGTAAGCCTATGCTTGCCATGTATGGACACATGAATGTGGAAATGAAACCACCATCCTTTCTGGAGCTAGAGTGCTTGTATTTGCACCTGGAAATATGATACAATTTATCTCAGTTACACAAGATGACTCTTCCGTGCTTATGAGAGCCTCAATTGCAATAAATGCAATTTCTTCAGATGAATATGTTAGGGGCTGCATCAGCCCAACAGAGGTCCAACCAGTAGCAGGGCTGAGCATGTATTCTCAACAAGCAAACGTGCAAATACATGTGTAATACTATATACATATAAATACAGCCAGCCACACAGATCGACACAGAAACACTCTGCACTCATGCAACACAAACAGCACCAACGGCCTTGCCCTGTTCCCCTCTCTGACTGATTAGCATGAAGGTCCGTTAGTGGGAAATGTACATATAGATATATATACACGCACACACTAAGGACCCCTCCGGTAACTGGCCTTAGACAGTCTATCCAGTGTTAGATCTCCCCAGATTTCATCTCACACCATTTTCATTACTGTTTTTTCCTTGAAACAGTACTGGTTATAGATCACAGTGTCACAAAATAGCAGGACAGTGCCTTACAAGTTTGCTTTTATTGAAGACATATTTAAGCAAATTCCAGTTAACAGCCGAATGAAATCCCCAAAATACCACATTCAAAAATACCCTAAGGGAGATCACATTCAGAGGGAGGATTTTGAACTGACAGCTGGATATCCTGCAAATATTTGTTCATTCATTCTAAACCCAAGGCACTGATTACTTTGGTACTCATTCTAAAATGAGGGCATTTGTCTAAATCACAATTAAATAAAAAGCCAAGAAGATAAATCACAAATTATGAAAATTGTATTTTAAAGAAAGGAGCACAAAGACATGATAGTTCCTGCTGTCAGCTCCTTGAAGTCTTTGATATTACAAAATTGCAAAGCATATTGTCAGTTGAGCTTTTCCTGTTAGCTGCAGACTCTCACAATTTACCAAGAGAAATGAAGAGGAAAACATTACCAACATAAGCTAGCAATTTCCTCGTTACTTGTAATATTAATTTATTTGTAAAGGAAAAAGATCTTGTACCTCTACAGATTTATATTAAATATAACTTATTTGAGGGTGTGTGCAGGTCACACTCTCTTCTGTACTATGCTAATTTAAGCCTGTACTCTCACTCTTAAAGTAAATGAAAAAGTCTATATATGAATGAGTTCAGGATCTGAACTAATGCAATACCTATTGAGTATCTCCAGAGTTATTTCTTATGCTAATGTTTTGTGTACACAATGATGTTGTTAAATGTGTCCTTACTGTTCATTTTATTGCTTTGAACTATCAAATGTGAAAGTTGAATATTGATTTGTACATATACCTATGTTGGCTCAGCTCAGCTCAGCCATTTCCTTTTCTCCCTCTCAAACACCTTTGCATTTGCTTTTCAGTCTCTTCTCATGGGGAAATGCTCCATCAAGACTCGTATAGCTGCCACTGCATCACTATAAAACTTCCTTTCTAAAGCAATGTCTGTCAGGGTGCCAGTAATGTTGTTTGGCACAGCTGAGTTAAACTGTGAGCTGACACACCTATTTTTAAGGATGAACTTCTATTGTCATTGCTTCCTGTCAGCCCTGCTCCCTTCCACCTTCTCATCCCAGTCACCTGCTGCACATCCACCATGCATACGTGCTGATGGTTGCAATGGGCAACCCCATTTCAAATTGAGTATTTTAGATAAGAAGACCATGAGTTTTAACAGATGTGGTGGTCTGTCCCCCTATATCTTTGGTCACTAATGTATGTTATCCCAGAAATCCTCACCTCTGTTATGAACTTCAAAGCTGGTACTGGGAACCTGTCCTGCTATTTAACCCTTCCTACCTCCAGTATACCTCCCTCACCTTCTGCCCTCTCCTTACCTATTACCAAAGCAATAAAATGAATGCATCAGCTATGTCCTACTTCACCATTTTGCTGGAAAGAAGGAGCAAAACTGTGGGTAAGGCAAAAGAGAGGAAGAGTGAGCGCTGACAACACAGTGAATAGCAGTCGTTATATTCCAGTTCTGAGAGAGATCAAAGCTGATAGTGGTTCAGAGAGATCTAATGGTATGGAGCAGGCCTGGGATGGGCTGCCAGGAAGCAAAGAGCTATACAGAGTGTTATAATATATCAGTGCCTAGAAAACATTTGGCAGTATGTACTTTTAGAATCTCTGTTCTACTGTAATATTGATACATTGCCCATCACTAATTTGTACAGTGTCTAGTCCTGATCTTTGGGATTTTCATGTACTAGAAGAACAGAAAGAGTGGATAATAACAGTTGTGAATCTCATACTGGATGTAGAAGTGACAAAATGGTACTATTTGTGATCTGCTCTTCATTCCAGATATTTTCAAAATTGCATGCAAATACTTTGAAGTTCATGGGGTAACTCCAGAACTATTCCAGTGTAGCATGGAACACAATTTGATTTAGAAAGAAATTTATGTTTCACAATAAGAGGTTTCTTACTTGGCAGGACAATAGAACTGGTGCTTATATCTTGTTCTACAAAGATGGACATATCTCTGTGTGTAAGTATTACAGTTTTACTTGAAGGAATGCTTTCAGTCAGTAAGTGGCTGAAGGAGTCACCTGGTTGTTTGATACTTAGGAAAGCAGTATTAATCCATATTGATGGCCCATGGCTTATAGGTTCCAGGTTTATCTTTTGGAATCTGAAAGAAAATATAAAGAAAGCAACATCATTTTGCTAAGGGGAAAGAAAACTTACTATAATTCACAAAGGGATGTTCCTTATCAGCCACTTAAATGTTATTGCACACACAAATCCCCACTTTCTCATGTTATAAAAGGTTGTGAAATAAACCAACTTACCTCTAGTCAACAATGGCATTCTTGTAATTGAACAGGTAATTAAGCGCATATCTCCATACCACAGGTGAGCTCACAGCCTGAAAGGCTCAGATTAGAGGAACTGACATATGAGGTGCCATTATCCAACATGGTTTAACGAGACTGCATTAAGTCATGGAGACCATGATGTTTGCAAGGAGATCATACATTTATGAGGACATTCCTGGAGATAGAACATCAGCTCCTGATGGCTGCATAACAGCTTCACCCTTATTTAAATTCTAAGTTGTTACCAAGTGTTTGCACAACACCTAGCCCACAAAGGTTCTTGATCTTGGTTATGACTTCTATTAATGAGACGTTCTATCACTGTGAAAGACTTGACTGCTGGATATCCTGCACAGAAGGAAGCAGAAGTGGATAGAATTCACAGCCCCAACCTCCAGGTACATTGAAGTCAGGGTGTCTCTAGCTGGCTGCCACTGGAAGAGATAGGGGCCTGCAGGTTTGCCTGACCCAACTTGTGTCCCTTTTCATAGAGAAATTTTCAGCCTAGGGTACAACACAGTTGCTCAAACTCAGGTCCGTGGGGCTTTTTAAGTTGAAATCTTTAATTAATGAACCTTGTCACAGTTTGGTCTGGTGTCTCCTATTTTCCAGGCCCCCAAAGTGATTGTTTAGTTTGCTTTCTGGCTGGATATGGATTAAGGGGAGAATGGCTGCTAAACTCTTGCTGTTTATCTGTTTGATAATTGCTCCTATGCTTTACTCCTTTCATTTTTTTATTCCTTTTTTTCACTCTTTTTCTCTTCAACTTAGAAATAAACAGACATTTTGGGCAAGTGACAATGTATTAAGCAATTCCAGATGCATCTACTTTTACAGTGCCAAAAGGATGAGTGCAGTCAAAAAGCTGTCAAAGTGGCTGAAGCTATTAAGAAGACAATTCCCATCTTGCCCTCTTTTCTGAAGAAAATCTTGCATGATCATTGTTGACTAGGAGAGATAGGGGGAGGGAAGTTGGCTCTGGCCCAGAGTCTTACAAAAATAAGTACTCTCCACCAGGCTACTGCTCTGTCCTGCCAACCCCTTCTAGTGAGGGAAGTGGAAGATGACCAGATTGAAGGCACTACTCTGGAAAGACACAGCAAACTGCAAGGGTGAGGGTACATTTTCTTGCCATTCTCATTTTGAAGAAAGCAGAGACAAAGCACAGAGATGGTTATCCAAATAACTTCAGTCACCGTGGGGGAAATTTCAATGAAAGGGCACAGTCCATCAGTTGTGGGTACCTGTTCTATCTATGTGAAAGGGAAGATATTAGAAGACAGCGGTATGTCAAAACCAGCCACACTTGGCACTATGTTGCCCTTTCAGAGTGGGGACCTGTACCATTCTCAAACCTGCACGTCAAATCTACAAAGTAATTACAGTGCCTGAGATGGGCAGAAAATTGGCATCTTGCGTATTTGTCAAAAAAACCCAACAACCCAAACCAAAAATAACCCAACAAACAAGGAAGAAGGTCAAGGTGTATAAAATCCATTGTCCTTCTTAGGCCCCATCATTTCAGTGTCTGCTGAACATCTCTTCATTCCAGAAAACAAAGAAGAGATAGCATGACTTGAAGGTCAAGGTGGAGGGCTCTCATAAACCCAGCTGAAAAAGGATTGTGCAATGGGAAGAATCATTGGTAGCCTCTGCTTTTTTATAAAAATCATGGATTTGTTCACTCAAGCATCTCTAGGAATACTTCTCAGATCATGACACAGAAAATGAGCTTATATGAAGTAACTGGGATCTAGATAATTTAGGCCTTTACAGTGAATATCTTAAATTTACACTCTTAGATTCTGTGGATGCCACTGTCAATGGTGATGCTTGCATGGAAACATAAATCTAAAATGTTGTATTTGGGAGTGCTCTTGTGCACTCAGCCTGTGTTCTAACTCTATGTTGTGACAAGACCTGGATGCACATCAGCCCGTATTTTCATCTCCTTGGTTTTCAAGGAAGAGACGAAGGCAACTGGGGTACATGGTTCAAAGTGGAATCAATCTAGACCAGGAGCAGAGGGTGAGTGATGGAGCACACCTACTCTGTGTCTAGACATAGCCATAGCTCCTCATAGAGATGCAAATAAAGTGACACTAAAGACAAAGTCAGACTATAAACTGAAAAGTACTTTCAAGGGCTTTTAGATTAAAGGAGATATATAAATTGGAAACATTACCACTGAGGAAACAGCACAGGCTAGTGTTCTGAACTGTTAGTTCACGTTACTCTGTCAACATAGCTGAGCCACTGATTAAATGAAGTGCAAAGCTCTGCTAATTGTAGTATGTTGAAGAAAAGAGATTTGGCTCACTGATTAGTCTATGTGCACAGTCCATTCAGATTAAAGAGAACTGAGGAGCTGACTAGCTCACAAAAGGAATGAAAATAACCTTACCATCTCAGTAAAGACATCATCACAGGCCATGCGAATCCGCTCGACAGTCAAGGGACTGTTCAGTGTGAAGTCCAGGCGCAGTCCTCTTTCCGTGCAGCAGCCACTGCATCTCGTATTGCAAAGAACACTGAGCTGCCCAGGAAGAATCCAGCCTCACCCATGCCCTGGCAGAGGATAGAGGCAGCTGGAGAGACTGGCTTTAGAAACTGACAGCAGAGAGTTAAATCAGCACATCTCCACTGTAGTTATCTGAAATACACTGAATCACACCAGCTCAGTATTTGGTTGTGTCCAGCATATTTGGATTCAACAGTTTTCCTTGGATCTCTGAGACCTTTCAAATCAGAAAAACATCAAGGATCAGGATTTGGCTGATGGGGAACATTTTAAAATTCACAATAAAGCTACACTGTCAAAGAAGCTTCCTGCTGGGACTTCAATGTTTGTGTTATAAAGGCATGAAATAACTCATGACTTCTCACATAAACAACTTTTTTAATATCCAAGTGGAATTAATTCTACATGATGAAACAGAGGAAGAAAGACACCCACTCCCGCTGCTCCCTTGGCTCCTCTTGCATGGATAAAGTTTGTGCTGTCTAATTTTGATAAGAAATGTGCTCTTTGTTTTCTTCATGTGGAAGAGTTTGTTTACTCATTTACACCATGTAAGGCCATACGAACATGGAGTGGACTTCTGGAAATTCCTGTTCCTTTATGTACTGGTTTTGGCTGGGATAGAGTTAATTTTCTTCACAGTAACTACTATGGGGCTATGTTTTGGATTTGTGCTGAAAACAGTGTTGCTAATACAGGGATGTTTTCATTACTGCTGAGCAGTGCTTACACAGAGCCAAGGCCTTTTCTGCTTCTCACACCACCCCACCAGCGAGGAAGCTGGGGGTGCACAAGAGGTTGGGAGGGGACACAACTGGGACAGCTGACCCCAACTGACCAAAGGGATATCCCATACCATATGATCTCATGCTCAGCAATAAAGCTGGGGGAAGAAGAAGAAAGAGGAGACGTTCAGAATTATGGCTTTTGTCTTCCCAAGTAACCTTTACAGGTGATAGAGCCCTGCTTTCCTGGAGGTGGCTGAACACTTGCCTGCTGATGGGAAGTGGTGAATGAATTCCATTCCTTATTTTGCTTTGCTTGCGTGCGCAGCTTTTGCTTTACCTATTAAACTGTCTTTACCTCAAGCCATGAGTTTGCTCATTTTTACCCTTCTGATTCTCTCCCCCATCCCACAGGGGGCAAGTGGGCAAGCAGCTGTGTGGGGCTGAGCTGCCTCCTGGGGTTAAACAACGACACTTTGTCATACCTGCTTTACATTCGAGGCTGAAACAGTGGGCGTTCCTGTCTTTCAATAGGCAGAGGCATACTCTCCACTTGAATTCCTATTTTATTTTGAGGTGCTATTTTTTGCTTTTACTCAGTCCTAGTACTGGGTGCCTCCTCAGAGGATGATCTACCCTTAAAACAGAAAGAATGGTGCTCTGCCATGGCTAATGGAAGAACTGGGCTCTATTCCTATAGCTATCGCAGGTTTCCTGTGAGATTCTGGAAAGTCACTTAATCTCTTGTCTCATGACTTCACTGTCTTTAAAAAGGATCATATAATTTCATTCTTCCATCTTTCTCCAGGAATTAGTCCAAAAACTCAGAACGTCAGTGTTTCACCATTTAAGTACTATTTGTTCCCTAGCCGAAACTGGATTTTTTGGGGGGGGGGCGGGGGGGAAGTCTGCCGTACTCTACAGTCACCTATGGTTTTGCAGCAGAATCAGCTGGTGTGCTTGCAAATGGTAAGTTTGGTGCATTTACCTTGGAAGAATAGATAGCAATTGAGTTGCATGAATTTGGCAGCAAATAGACACAAAACTGCTCAGGAATGTCACAGATGGCAGGGATCTTATATGTATCTGGGCCAAGAGTGAGCTGCTCTCCTTCTGGGGAAAAGTGGACTGCTTCTAATGTATAAAGACCAACTCCCTGAATGAAGGCTCCTTCAATCTGAGCAAAGAAAAAAAGATAAACTTTTATATCTCATTCAGTCATTTTAAAAGATAAAAACATATATACCATTTGACTTTTTAAGATTACACATGAACTTGCATCTTTCTATCCAAAAGTAGAAATTAGTTAACGTAGACCAAGATAGGATCAAGCTGTCCTCATCTGACTTACACAAATATTTTCATTGGCTCAAGTTGTACTCTTCGTTATTCCTGGCTAAACTCACTGTAAGTAGTACAGTTACCTCTGATTTGCTTTGGCAAAATTGCCAGAGAATTGAGCGAAATCCACAGAAATTCCAGTGAGGAGATATTTGCCCAGGGACTATGACATAAATAGTCTGCTCAATCTCATATTTGCTTAAAAAGATTTGCAGATAGCTAATGAAATTTATTCTAGAGAAAAACATCTCAGACACAAATAGATGATAGGTTGGATATGAAGAGAAAATAACAGGCCAACCTAAAGTAGGAAGGAACAACTGCTGAGTAGACACCTGGGCTATGGCAGTGGTGATGTAAACACTGATGCAAGGTAAACATAGAATTGAACTGCTAAGAAAGAATGATTTGTCAAATTTGGCAATCCTTGAATGTGCAAAATGAACATAATCTTTTAGGCAAAGGGGAAATATGTGAGGATGAGCCTGTAATGGGATAAATAAGCAGGATAAGAAAGGCTTTTAAATGTAGGTCATATTTTTAGGAGCATTTCCTTTGACTCTGCAAAGAAATGACAAATATCTTTCACACTCTTGAATTCACCACTACTTTCTTACTTACAGATTAAAAGTGGTGACACCACTTTCATCACTATTCAATTTGTCTGTACATATAGGTAGTTGAATCCATAATACAAAGCTGTGGAGACAACAGACTTCTAAAGAAAGGTCTGTTCTATCTCAATAGCTTTTTCTATTACATCACAGCTGAAGTCAACAGTGCTCTGCAGCTGGTTAAGATTTAGCCCTCAGTCAGTAATTCTAGGGTAAATTGATCAGGAAAAAGTCATAAGGAGATTCAGGATGATAATCCTGTAGGACATTTCCAAAGTCTGTTGAATCTGCTTTTCTCATCACTTCTCAAAAGATGAACAAGAAGTATAAAATTTAACCTAGTATTATTTATAGCTGCAAATAAACCCAAATACTAGTACATCTTTCAATCCAGCATCCTTGAGTGTTAATGGATAGCATCTCATAGGCTTTGGTGGCTACTGAATTGACCAATAACAGCAATCATTTAGGCAAAAAGAGGAATGTTCACTAAAATCTAATATAAAGCAAAACTATGGAAGTTCATACCTGTCCTATATCTATAGCTGGATTTATGCTAAAACAGGCATCCATGACAATGTCTGTTCTGATGTTCTGTTAAACAAATACAAGGTGTTACAAAGTTATATTTAAAATACACAACAACAAAGGGATCCTAAACAATATATAGTCTCACCCATGAAAGATGTGTTATCACAAGTATTATAAATTTATTCTGAAGCATGAAAGCTACTTGAGACAGGGTGTGTTGATGGAGAATTCATCTAGATAATGCATTTTTAGTGGTTGTCTGAAACTTGGGATGTGTTGTGCACATCCCATAAGTAACAGGATGATCATGAATTCAAGAACGGCGTTGTTGCTTGTTCTCCTATAGAAACGGAATTGCTTAAAATTATGTTTAGCCACTTCTTACGCTTTGTTGTGAGTGTGGAAGTACAGTCACCTGAACAGAAGTTCCTTATGTAGAGGAGGGGACAGGGAAGAATGTCTACTAGGCTGTTCTTATACAAGATCCAGTGACTTCTCCTCCTAAATCCCAACCTCCTTTAGTTTGAGGAGGTTCACAGACAGTGATTTTGGAGTCTGGGTCCACATGGACTACTGGATGTCTGGCAGTCACGCCAAATGTGCTTTCCCAGTAGCCAGAAGACATTGGATTGGTCTCCATATTCCATGCTGCTGAGAGCTGTCCCTGCACTAAATCCCCTTTGCAACAGGTGATGTTATGTGACTGCGGCTTCACCTGTTTTAAATGTAAGTCTGTTAAAAAGGGAACTGTAATTAATGATATGGTCTTGTTGAAGACCTGACCTGTAGGGAGATATTCAGAAGGTCTACTTGAATTTCAAAGTCATCATATAGTAGAAACATTAAACCTTCTTTATTTTCCGCTGTTCTGATAGTGTTTCTTATTCTTCTGGTTAACATCAGACCTCTATCACAAGATCAGCAGGACCAAATTGTATTGCAAAGGGCACTATAGCCATTTATTGTTCTGCTGGTGTTTTGTTGAGTACATCCAAGAGACTATGTCTCTATTCTTAGTCAAAAAAAACAAAAGAAAAAAAAAGTCATATGCATGTAACAATGGTGGGAAATTCACTCAACTCTACTTAAAGTTCACTGCATTTTTAGACATTACCTTGTGGGCTCCTGTCAAACAGTCAATTTCTACTTCAGAACATGCAACTCCAAAGAGAAAATACGGGAATGCATGGCCTTTCTTTGTGTCCCAGTTCATGTTTGTAACATAACCTCTGCAGGAAGTAAGAACATCCCTCAGATTAGATTAATTTAATCAAGATTCCCTCCCACCCCCTAGCCTTGTCCTCAATGTTGAGACCACTACAGGAATCATATAATGTGATATATCATAAACTCTCTAAGCTAACTATTTTCATAGGATCTCTGTAGTCAAAGACAATCTAGGGTGTAGCACCACTGATAAATATAAGTTGTGTGGAATTATTTGGGAGGGTAAGAGGGTTGCAAACCATGATGGTCATGGAACAAAATTCCTTGTGGGTCTCATGTGTCCTACTGTGATTGACCTTGTAGAAGACTCAGTGCATCAACTGTCAAACTAGCTAACCAAGGATATAAAGTGGTTCTGAAATCAATATGGGTTGAAGAGAAGAATTTCTCTTGTTAAACACTGCAGTTTCTGGTCCAGGCAACTTCTTAATGGCTAGTGTGCTGCATCTGCTACAGCCTTGAGAAGGTTGAATGGGGACAGTTTTATCCTTCCTGCAACTTATTGACAAGGTAGCACCTCTGATGACGAGAAATTAAAAAAGACTAATGGCTTTCCTTACTTGAAATAGCCAGTAGCTGAAAGACTGATGCTTTTCTTGTGAGCTTCACTGATCTGCAAAAGGTATACTCATTATTAAAGAGAGAAATTTCAAAATTCTTTACCTCACATTTAAAGAAAAAGTGAGACTTAAAAAAAACATTTTAAAGAAAAAAGACCCCTAAGTAAAAGCTTTACATTCCCTTGTGCCCTGGACATATCTTTAGGATGGGGGGCATTGCAGAATCTCTAAAGTTGGCCAGATTTACCAGGACATTGTGTTGCACCACTTGCTTTTACACTGTTTATTCTCTTCCTTGCCTCAAGTTTATTTCATACAGGGAGGCCCCTTCCTCCCTCCAGAACAATGGGAGTTTTCACTCTATGCTCATGGGTTTATCATAATTTAATAGTAAGAGAGAGAGAGAGAGATTTACCCAGTCTTCCCATTTGCCATTAGAATTGTCTCTTCGTATAGGGTCCAGACGCTTCCAAAGGATTTGACAAGCATCCTAGGGAGGAAGAAGGCTGGGCACCATTGACCGACACACAAACCCAAATCTATCTGCTGTTTTCAAAGCAATACAAGCTCTTTCTTGGTGAAGTTAGTTCGTTAAATTCATTCTGAAGGCTGTAACTCTGTTCATTTACCTACCATTTCTTTACTCTGCTAACTGCCAGCTAGAAAGCAGCACTTTGTGAAGAGTGGCATTGGCATCTACTCTAATGTAACTGAGGTATTCATATACCAGGCTATCACTGAAACCATCAACAAAAAGAAGATAAAGGACCTGTCTCTCCTCCTATTTTGATTTACTAGATAGAAAACCACTGGCTTGAATGATTTATTACAAAATAAATGAAAACAGAATTGGTCCCAAAGCATTTAAGTGGATAAGGGTGTTTCAGCCTGACTTAAAAAAAGTACCTGAAATATACCTTATGCTAAATTTTCCTTTAAATTGTGTTTAAATACAGAATATAAAGGGAAGATCCAGAAATCTATCTAGCAGCAATCTAAAAAAAACCCCCCACATTTGTAAATCTGATACAGTAAAGCAGAAAAAGGCGACCCTTTTTAATAGTGTTCTGTAATTTGCCTTGCTTTAAACTATGCATGTAAAATAAACTAGCAGGAGCGATTTTGAGATAAAAGAACTGCAAGCTGCTCAAAACCAAAACTAAGTTATGAATCCTCAGAGGGACATTCAGTATTCAAGAGAACCACTGATTATGTGAAAAAATGGTAATAACTCTAACCTGAATTGCTCTTGCATTGATTTCTGTTCCAACTGATCCTGCTGTGTATTTGCCATTAGGTACAGTTGTTGTGCTTGTTTCGCAGAAGTGTATATATGACAATGGTACCTTCAGTTCACAACTGGCAATCTGTAACAAAAGTAAACAAAAAGATATCCAGTCCTACTTGAAGATGCAATCTCAAGTGAGTAATTCATCATGCCATTCATCTCCCTCTCTATACACATACACAGAGAAATGACCTAATTCAACAGTAATACTATGACTAGGACAAATGCAAAAGTCTTTCTTAAAAATTATTCCGTAAAACAAATATTATATAAATAAATTCAGGTAATAGAAGATAAGATAAAACAATACAATGCAATACTATATGTTTTGCCTCTAATTAATTGCTCTCTCTAATCAGGTTTTGGTTACATATGGAAAAGTTAATCAAATTTAAAAAACAATGAATAATTTTCCGTCATGGAGTTTCAAATCTTATCTGTATATTTTATTCTCTATCTCATTTGAAATGGCTTGGTTAGTTTGTGTTCCCACTTTGTTGTTTTTCACAGTGTTCTAATGTTCAGATGTTCATTCAGCTAATTTTGAAGGAGTGGCCTCATTTTAGCTCCAAAACGACCTCTTTGGCACATGGGGTTTTTTATTACTATTTATACCAGAAATGCACAAAAATTAACTGATGTTATTATTGGTGCTGGATACATGACAAAGTTAAATTTTCAGCACTTTAACTGCCTCTGCAAAAAAACATTGGGTCATTTTAGCATGTGCTTTCTATACCTTAGCTATCCTGATAACAGTGATGTTACCACAAAGATGTTCATCTCCTTTCCAGGTCTTGAAAGATCACTTTAACTATAGCTTGTATTTTTCCTAAGTTTTGTCTTCATCAATAACTCAGAAGCAATGACCCAATATTAAACTTAGCTTTCTTATGTCTGTAGAATTTGCCTATTGTGCTTTTTAGTGCCATTCATCCTTTTGGCTCAGTTGTCTGTCTTATATTTTGTCTACCCTCAGATGCTAACTCACTCACCTGTAACATCTTAGTGTGAATTCCTTGTCCCAGTTCAATTCCACCATGAGTGACTAGCACAGACCCATCTATATAGATATGGACGAGAGTTCCAGCCTAAAGAAAAGCCACAGAAACTTGCTAATTTTCTTACTTCACTGAACAAAGGTGTATAAGTAAAAGGACAAGGCAAAGATAGATTAAATTCACGTGAATCAGTATATTACTAAAAGAGAGTGGAAATTCTCCAGCAGTCTGACAATAACAAGTTTCATTGCTCTAAGACAGGGTAGACTCTAAATGAGCTAGTAGTTATTCAAAGGAGTTCTGCAGGGATCACAGTAGTTCAAATAACAGAAAAGCATATTTTTCTTGTCATGAATCTGGGTGAATTAAGAACATGCTGGCTGTAGTTATAATGTAAGTGTAACCTGAGATACTATTCCCTCCTCATCCACAATAAAAAGTAGGACAGAGCAGAATTTGAACCTGGAATCAAAGGCATTTTGCACAGACAGCAAGGTATTTCCTGCTATGAATATCTATAGGACTTTTCTTTTAGAACAAACAATAGCAGAGTTGTACTTTTGTTTTTCTGAAACTGAGGGATTAGTCCTAGTCCTTTTTGTTCACATGTATCCATACAGGGTAATAATAAACTGATGTTTATAATATATAATTTTGATGGAGCAATGACACAACTGCTCTTCCATTCTCTCTCATAGGCTGTCAAGAGAATGGCTTAGAACCTGATTCACTTTCTGCTCATATTTTAGTGCAGCCTTGTGCCAATAAATAGCTATCTTAAATAGGGGAAATGCAAGAAGCAGGTGGGAATGGAAGTAATGAACTTTCATTCATGGTAAAATCAGGAATAACTTCCCAAGGAACGGTGATGAGAGAAATCAATCCCATACAAGCCATCCACTCCTATAAAGGAACAAGTGGATATGAAAGAGGACTACAAATTCTGTAGAGACATTTTGCTGTAGCATGCAATCAGCTACCAGCACTCCAAGAGCAAACAGTAGAGCCTGAGAGGTGTTGTGAAATACAGCACCTCTGGGACATCTTTTTATTTGTTAATAATTCTACATTGAGAAATAATGGTCATGTGATCTCTTTGGTGCTAACTTGTGATGGTTGCAATCAGGTCACATTTTGCTGATGTCAGTTAGAGTCTTAGCTGATTAAACAATGAATCTATTCTCTAAGATTTAGATCTAGATTTTTGGAAATTGCAATGCCTGAGCTTTATTTTGAAGGTTTTGGTGAAATGCAACTATTATTTATGCCTTTTTTTTACCTTTTGTATCAGATGAATTGTGATCCCTAGATTCAATGTTTCTTTACCATGAGAACATTTTTGGATGAAATACATTAATCTCTCTCTGAGCTCTTAGTCTACAAACTTGTGCAGAAACAATTGAGATGGAATGAACAACTAACATAACTATATGGATTTACTTTTTATGCATTGTACCCTCATAAACAAATAACAATGTTTGCTGATTTAACCTGAAACTCACTTAAAAGATTTTTTGGTTCAAGGCATGAATTAAAAAAAACCCCAAAAACAGAACTAGAAAATCTTCCCAGAAATACCACTATACTGAGCCATAAAAAATTTCAGTAGCAGAGCTTAACCTATCATATAAGTGGTACTATCGGAACTATAGGAGTGATCATTTTTCTTAGTACGGACTAGATTATGGAAGGTTTCAAGTACCACATTTTTACAGTGTTAGCTTTTTGCTGGATAAAGGTAGCATGTTAGGAATCAGAAATTCCCATTTCTGTGAGGGGAATAATCATAGAATCATAGAATGGGTTGGGTTGGAAGGGACCTTCAACCCAAGGGAAGATCATTTAGTTCAAGCCCCCTGCGATGGCCAGGTACATCTTTGACCAGATCAGCTTGCTCAAAGCGCCATCTCATACCGAGTAAGTATTTATAAAGAGATCAGCCAGACAGAGTGATACTCCTTCTGAAACAAAGTATATCTCAGTGGATTGTATTTTATGCTAGTCCAGCATGTTGTAATTCTTTTTTCTTTCCTTCCTGCCTGTAGAGATTATACTTCCTCTATTTTTGGAGAGAAAATTATAGATCTTAGATCATAAAAGCACTATTTCGAAGAGGTTACCTAATGAAAATAAGTTGCATTAAATCCAACAGAAAACTTCATGGGAATGATGGCAATCCCATTCTTTTTCCCGTAATTTTTCATGTTAAACTCTTCCACCTTTACTTTTCAGCTGTAGTAGTCAGACTTGTCCAAACATTCTTCCCAACATTTCCACAGATTCTCTGCATTAAACTCTTCTTTGAAAGACGTTAGGTTAACTCCTTTGTACATGTTTATTTCTCTAACCTAAACAGGAAGCAAATTTACACAGTGCTGAAAATAAACATCACCTTATAATATATTGACATAATATATATAATATAATGACATGTCATATAATGATACAATAATATGATTAATACTTACCTACATTAAACATAATGTTATATCCTTTTTTCTAAGGAAATCACTGCTCAAATGGCCTGATTTTTTTTCTCACATCAAATGCCTGTGAACTTAAGTGGTGTCAGCAGGATTGTTCACAAGGACTACTCAACGCAAGAAGGCTGGTAAACTCAAATAAGACTAGTGATAGCAGAAGTTAATGCTAAAAAACCTGTTTGTCCTTTGGAGACGGGTCTGAAAGCATTCCTGAAATGTGGTAAAGGACAAGTAAATGGGAGAGGGAGAAGATTCAAAGAAATAGGGAAAAGACATGATGGTTGGCATCCTAGGAAAGTAAAATGATTTATAAAGCATAGTTTGAATATACAAGAAGTTGACACATACAAAAGAGGAAAAGCTTACACTGGACTAAGCAGTGTGTAGGGGAAGGATAGATCTTGAAGACTGAATAGGAAATGGCAACAATTAAAACTGCTGGGACGCTGTCTCTGAAGGCTGGGGAGAAGCCAAAAGTGTCAACCTGGTAACTGGGATGATAGGACCCACCTAACTAAACTGTTGATAGATGGATGGATCAAAAAGATGGGATGTCCAGTTCTGAGAGGCTGAGATGCAGGTGACAGCTGAACATACACCCAGTGATCTAAAACTGGTCACACAGTACAAGAGATTATACTGTTTTGACTGAAGCTGGTCATGCTAATGGCAGTCATCAAACATTTTGCAACATATCCTGGGCCAGTTTTCTCCATTCTTATCTGTATTATATCAAGTATTATTCCATGGAAGCACAAGTGCTGAATAAAGTGCCATTCAGCCCAAGTAAAGTTGGTAGATCTGGTTCTACAAGAACTGGCTTAAGCACAAGGAGCTTCTGACAGTCTAGGTCCTAGAATTCTCTGTTATCCCATGTTTTATTTGGCAGTCTTAGTTCTTTTACCTTCTCATGTGGTAGGCCAGTTTGGGTTGCCACAGCCACAATACAGGTGTCCACAAACAGACCTGCTTGGGGAAACCCAAATCCTCAGAAGGCAGTATTAGAAAGCAAATGAGTCTTGCAGGCATGGCCCTTGACTCAGAGATTGGGGATATTATATGCATTGTCCACTTTAAACACAATGTACTCAATCACCTGTAAAAAGACATTATAGTTGTTCATATGGTTCAAGTTCCTTTAAAAAGGCAGTGAAACTTGTGAAAGACACTTGAGATCAATGAGATGTAATTGTTTTAAGGAGGAGTAGAACTATATTCAGGAGGCCTGTTGTTCTGCTGTTTTTTACACCAATGTAAGTAAAGAAACTGCGTTTAAATCAGAGAAACTGCATTTAACTCACAGGAATTACAGTAGCATAAAGAAGCATTACTGAGGGAAAAATCAGACTTTCAGTTTTGGGGAAGTGAAGTAATAAATTTATGATAATAGGCTACCTATTAAAACTTCTTGTGTCTTCACTGAACTTTTAAATCTGAATTTTCTATGTCCAGTATCACCTGACAAATATTGTACCTCCTTAATGATATTCTGTAATCAGCATCTGGGCCACAGATGCATTTTTACTTTAGGCAGATGAGAGTGGTACTTAGCAAGAATAGACATATTCTTAGGAGAAATAAATCATGACAAAGAGCTGTTATTTTCTTTTTGTGACCAGTTCAGTCAGCGTAAGTGGTATCAGTGAAGTTTTGTACAGCCACCATTTATATAGCACTGAAAATCTGCAGCTATGATTCTACCATCATTCATGAATCCAATCTGTAATATAGCAACCGATGCATTAGCGATCTTTTCTCTCATGTATTTCAAACTTCTCTTTATAAATAAGCTAACCACTTAAGAAATACTGCCTGAGGTTCAGACTACAGAACACAATGGGTTTTCTTCCACTGAATTAGAAAAAATTACCTGCCTGGATTTCTGTCTATAGAATGGTTATCAATTTGGATCTGAATATGCAAACCAAGAGCAAAATATATATAAAACCCACAAATCATCATAATACCTCAGCTGCCCACAAAGCTCTTCTCCCACGCAAACACTGTCTACACTCACACAGAATCTGAAAAGCTTGTTTACCACTGTTTTTTGTATGAACAGAGACCAGAAAGAGAATGACAAGATCACTAAAGAAATTATTAACTCTGATTATGCTATTCTTTCTGAAGTATTCCTGTTGTAATCATGTTTCATCCTGATGATTTCATCACCTAGACAACAACAGGAACCAACGATGCTTATATTTTGCAGATTACATCTTAAGAAATATCCACCAAATTTGATTTAATTCTAGTTCTGGTTCCTTCCTCTTCAACTTCTTTTTTAAAAAAGGTAATATATGGGTTTATATTTTTAACAGTTTATATAATAATATTTAAAGGGGAACAATCATAGAAAACTGTAAAATAACTGGAGACCAACTTGTTAAATGATGGAAAGTGATGCAGCTCCATTAGGATTAAGGATAAGAAAATAAGAGGTAATGAATAGTATTGCTCACTAAGTCCTGCATAGCTGCATGGATAGAATAAGAGATGGGAGTGATGGGGAGAGTGGTTTTTGCTTAATGTAGTTAAGCAATTAATGCAGTTTCTGCAGTTATTGCATTTAAGTGAAGGAAAGGTTAGGGTTTGAGAGATCAAGATCAACATTCCTTCTCTTTCAAAATCGTAACCATTATCCAAACTTTAGGGAAAAAAATTGGGAAGTTGTGACTACATCAAACCAAAATATGTCTATGGGGGCTTTTTGAAAATTCAGTGAGAAGGATAATTCCACTTTGTTTTTTCCTCCAAAAGCATAACCTCAGTCATAATCTTTATCCTAGCTTCAAGATAGCTAATTAATGAATAACAGCACCAGAATTAATGTGATTAATTAATTGTTTCTTCTGCTCTAAATCCATACCTAAATATTTAGCTCCATGTAAGACTGGACAGCAGGAAAATAAACTCTCCATTGTTTCTTTCCTCCAAGTCTACTCCTAATTCTAACACCCATCATAAGATGCTCAGATAACCAATAGCTGAAACCCAAGGAAACATGAGCTTTTGCCACTATCAGTAGTTTAGGACTTGCAGACAATTCAGTGAGAAAACAAAATCTTGGCATATACCTTTTACCTTCCCTAGCAGTAGCCAAAGTCTCAGACATCCCTGGTTATGAGGCATCTGCACTGAAATGAACCATGCGCTATAAGCCCCTTTAAATATCACTCAACAAAGCTTGGGGTCCATACAGTATTTTATAAGATGTAACAATCCTCATCAGTTCCTTTGTGAGTCCCAACCCTCACAATTATAAAAATAGCCTTAATAACTCTTGAGTAAAAATTGTTTCCTCCAAAATTATACCTAAAGCATACATCCCATTCTTGTAGCTCAGAGGCTCATGAAAGACCGTTAAAAAAATTAAAAATCAAACTCTGCACTTTTTTTTAAATTTTCCTCAATATTCTAACCCTAACTTTTACAATACTCTGGTAAATGGTATCTTCACCAAAACTAAACATAAAGCATGCCTCCTTTCCAATACCTACTCTCCTCCAGGCTCAGATGCTAATGTAACTTAGGAAATCAAATTCCAGAATATTTCCTCTCAAAAACTGTAACCTTAATCTTGGTCTAGCTTCTAGAATCCTCAGGTAACCAGTATGTGTGCAAAATTTAAAAAAATGCTAGAACTTCCAGCAGAAAATCTTATTGGTATTGTCTATAGATGGCTCAGCAAACTCATCACTGCTTGTTTTCTTTAACATACCTCTAACCCTAAGCTTGGCCTAAGCAATTCTTGATAGGTGATATCTGAATCAAAGGTTTGAAATATATGTCAAATATAAGGCATGACTCAGTCCTTACCTTAGCTTGAAGGTCCATGTAAAATTTAGAAAGAAGCCAAAATCCTCTTGCTTTCATTTTCCTAGGGACATAGATGGGTTCCCTAATGCAAATCTAAACCTATAATGGGGATTCTCAGTTAAAAGATGACGGATCTAAAATGAAACATAAGCCAAATGCTGCTTTTCCAAGATAGCTATGATAGTACTTCAGGGACCCATGGAAATAAAAGAAAAAAAAAAAATTAAAAAATCACAGTTTTTATTCAAACTCTGATCCTAATCCTAATCCTGGCCTTAGAAATACTGTGGCACTTTATTCCTTCAGCAAAACTAAACATAAGCTAGGAATGTCAACTGCAGCCCTCGTCCTACCTCTGGTACCTGTGTAAGACTCAAGAAAGAACCAAGATTCTAATTTCTTCTTTTTCCTAAACTTTACTGTAATGCTAATAGTGCCTGAAAATATTGTCAGTAGACACTGGCAATTTTTTCAGCAAAAATAAACAGAAGACTTCCCTTCATTCTTTTCACCCATCCCAGATGCCTGTGGAATACCTCAGGGGGAAAACAAACATCTCCCTTGTCATCTTCACTTTTTTCTAACTTTAACCCTAACACTACCATCAGTGATAATAAGTAACTGCATGAAACTAAATATAAGCCTTTTCCTTTTCTAAAAGCAAGGCTTATAAGAATAATGAAGTTCATAGATGATTCAGCAAGAATCACCTTCCATTCCTTCTTTTCCTTATCTCTACCTATAGCTGCAACCTAAATCCTAATATTAATAATGCCACTGTTATCAAGATCTGCCAATAGCACCATCACCTCAAAACACCACCATCACCTCAAACTGAGGATGAAACCAATTATATCAGACCTACCTTCAAATGTGTCAGGTAACAGCTATATGAAATATCCTGGCCTGAAAGTTTTGGGTGATTGATATACACACATGCAATTATTCAGACCCGTGGCCCCTGCAGGACTGAGAAATAGACAAAAATTCTCCTTCTATTTTTTTCTGTAGCACACAATCCTAATACTATTCCTACTATCAACTATGTATAGATGACCTGTATATGCTACAGCAACTCTTCATTCAGCTAGCCCTCATCTTAGTTCCTGAAGTCCATGCAAGGCTTGTTAATAAACCAACTGCTTAACCTCTTTCCCCCAAACAACATATTTTATCCTAGATTCAACCATTATCAGGTAATTGATACCCAGAAGAATATGAAATACATATGTTACTGACATCTGTCACAGTCACAATCCCATTCCTCGTCTTATGGTTAATACAAGATTTAACCAAAAATGAAACTTTCCTCCTTTCTTTTCCCAAACCAGTTCCAAACCTAGTCTAATCATAACCAGAATTGAACAGTATCTTTGTAAGCAATATCTTCAGCAAAATGAAAAATATATCCAGTCTCTCCCATAAAGTCGTCAGCCAAACTCTGTAGCTCATGCAAGAGTCAATAGGAAAACAAACTCCTCAGCCCTTCTTTCTCCAACCCATATTGAACCATAAATCCTGTCCCATCAGGTTTTAGTGTTCTCAAATCATACACCAACACCAAAAAGAAGGGGTTTGGCTCTGCCACCACCAGTTGCCAAGCTGACTTAGTGCTAGCATTGTTTACCTAGTTATTTTTAATGTAAGGATTAGGAAGTCAAAAGGAAGAGTTTTGCTACCAGCTGAATCTTGCATTACCTTGCAGCCTGGCTTTGTATCTGAGAGGGGGCTCGTATTCAATTCTGACTTACGTATACTTGTCATCTGATGATGGGGTAGGGCTGATGTTAGCACTATTTTGGAGTAAGAAAGGGATGGATGTTTCTGCTTTTTTTTTGGATATTGCATGGGCTGTAGGAACAGGATGATAGCTGTTGTTTTGATTCATAGCATTTGTAAGGGTACTCTTAGGACTGAGGCAAGGTTGGTGCTGGGGATTTCTTGCTGCATCATGTTAGTCAATGAAATTATGTTGATTTGCCCTAGAAGACACTGTTACCCAGTAATTGAGCAAAATATCTTCTCCTCTCACTTACTTTATATTTTCCAAAGAAAGGGTGCCATCCACCAATGATTAACATATCCATATGTCTTTCAAGGGCAAAACGGACTGGACACCCAGTCCTAAAGTGAACATAAAAAAATCCACTTTTATTACAGCATGTTCATGCAGATTGCAAATGACATTACATGTTCACAGCCAAACTTCTAGTGGTGGCAATAAATCAGTCCATTCTATATTTTAGTTTCTTATTACCCTACCATGCTTGAGTTTAGGCTGATTCAGTAGAATTTTTTTTATTATTTTTTGCTATAGAATCAAAGTGGAAGAAGTGAGCTTTTCAGTGGTTTCCCTTTAGCTTCTCAACAGGGAGATGCAAGTTCCATGAAGCATGCACAGGACATGGCAAGAAAGCCAGAGTAAAGGAGAGCTGTGGCACAAAGGACTGATGTGAGCACACCCATGTATGAGGATAAAAACCACTTTCACTGAATATCTAGAGTGAAAATCAAGCCACTGTGCCTGGGAAAGGCCTGAATGGTTGGGATTTGTACAGACCAGCCCTGAGAGAAAACTGCCTCCATGCCTTTGTTTTGGCTCTCAGATGGTAAGTGAATACCATAGCCAAAAGCCCAGAGAATTTTCAAGCCTCTACCCAAGATTTACTGCCAAAGAGATAAAAAAGATGATGTTGTCAAGATGATGTCACTCATTTGATTTAGTTAAATCAACTTACTTGTTGGCTGCCACTGCTGCAATTACAGCAAAGAGTGAAGATTTAGTAATCTTCCCACCGAATGCTCCACCAACACGTTTCACACGGCACATAATTTTATTGGACTGGAGGTTTAACGCTGAAGCGACTAATTCCTGCAAAAGTGAGCATCCAGGATTTTACTGAGAATTGTTACCTAACAAAGTACATTAAAAAAGGCCTACTTTCCATGGCTAACCATATATTAAAAGATAACAGGTTTAAGAATCCTGGGTAGAAAACTGGAGTTGCTATAGAAACAAACAAAAAAAGATTTCAAATAACTAAAGATGCTAACGAAAGCACAATCTAGTCTTTAAAGAATAGTGGACATGTAAAAATAGCTCCATAAACTAGTTTGATTATCTGATTATCTGATGCCAGATATGATAATCTCTATATAGAACTGCAAGTTTCACCTGTGGCTGCAGATAAAGCATCCACTAAAATATCAAGCTGAATGGAACGGAGTGATTGTTTACAGCACACTAGACAGTGTAGCTAAAATACTGACAAATCATTGCATTCTGAAAATATCTCCTCTGACAGTGCTTTCAGAGATGCAAATAGAGGTTTAACTTGTCGGGCTGACAGGGAAAGCTTAAAAAATGCAAGCCAGTGATGAACTGCAAAAGCTAATCTTAAACATGTAGAAATTAACATCTATTCTATGAAACTGTTGTTTTCTACAGGCCTACAATCCCATTCTGGTGTTAGCTAAGACCTGTTAACTTTTTTTTCACATAATTTCATATGATTCATATGTTGTTATTTACATATTTATTTATCAGTATTTACACATGATTGTGACCCCATCATCATCAATGTAACTACTCATATGAGCAACGTAACTTGTCTGAATATTCTTTCTGAAGCTGAAGGCACTCATTGCTGCAAAAAAGTGGTTGTCCAGGATTATACTGAGAATGCTCACTGATTTTAGGAGGATTTGACCAATATATCAAAGACAGAATTAGTCTTTTCTCAACAAGAAGATTACAGCCATATTATCTATCCAAGATACCCTTTGTTCATCCCATAGTAATACTGCTCATTTGTTTCTGCACTGTGTTGGATAATACAAATAGCACAAGACCTACTGTTACATTCAGCTTCATCATTAGTAGTCAGGTCACTTATTTTCATAAAAAGATTAGTACCAGTTAATCTCAATTGGGAACACCATTAGGGAGTTTTCAGAGAAGCACAGAAGAATGAAAGCAACTCGTAGCCACATAGTTCAGCTTTAAGGTTATTTAGGAAGGTAAGAAACAGGTATCATTAATGCTTTGTTTTACCTGTACATCTGTTGCATGCTGAGTTGACACATACACATCCATTTCTTTAACCTCCACTCTTGGAATAACAAGAACACTATTTGTTTCCAGGTAAAAATGTTCCTGTCCTCCCATGTGCAATTCACCTGTTATGTATATAATTACAGGAAAATCTAAGCTAGGCTTCAAATGAACTGCAAGGAGATTTGTATTTGCCTATATATATATATATATGGCAGGGGAAAAAAGTTTTGTCACAGAAGAAAAATAGTTTCATTTATTTTTTATTTCTTTGTATCTCAGGTTTACACCTTCTGAGACCTGTGTTTATTAAGAGGAAATTATTGAATCACCTAATCCTTGTATAGCTTTTTTTTTTTTTCTTTTCCAGGATAAGATCAGTATCAATTTAATATCTCATGCTTTTTCTTCTTTAGGAGGTTACATCTCTTCTGCTATAACAGGATTATAATGTCCTCTTCTAAATCAGTCTGTGAGGGAAAATACAGCTTTCTTCTTCCTTTCTTATGATCTTTCCATCAGTATGCCCTTCTACTATTACACTTTTTCTACCCCTTTTTACCCAACACTTTACTTTTGTACTATTTTCCTCACAGAGAGAGAAATCTGTCAGCACAGCATAAAAGCTAATTCTGTAAATTCTCTATGTAACCTTAACTTTATGCCATCCTTGGGTCTGACAATATTTCCCTAGCAGTTATTCCTGAAACGTGTTCATGCAGAAGTAGTTGGAATCAGAACTGAAGCCACTAGAGGGTGACATGACATTTCATAGGGAACAGTTGGAAAAAGTCCAAAGGAGAGCCGAAAAAATCATCAGACGTCATGAACATATATGGAGAAGACTGACAGAATTGAGGGCGCTCAGCCCAAAAAAGTGAAGGAAGACATGAATCTTCAAATCCATAGAAGGCTGCTGCAAAGAGGAAGAGAATAGTCTGTGCTATGTGCTCATAGTAGAGAGAACAAGAAGCAGTAGTAGTACTTAAATTGCAGCAAATTGTTAGCAATATGGATAATCCTTCTAATGATAGGAATAGTGAAGCACTGGAAAAAATTGCCTGGGGAGACTGCAGAGTCTTCATGCTTGGAGGTCTCCAAGAACAACTTAGATAAATCTGATCATTCTTTCAAACATGATACAGGTGGAATTGATGTTGGAAAAAGGAAAAGGGGCTGATAGCCTGCTACATTTCCTCCTGTGATCGAGCAGGTGTTAATTAACGTGTAGTTAGTGTTCAGTAAAAAGAAAAACTCAGCTGCAGAAATTTTGGAGTGATAACAGCAGAAGGTAGGTGTGATAATATGTCATGAGAGGACAATCAGAAAAGCACACAAGTAGGACATATGAGTTGTTGAAGCATTTATCAGGTGCTCACTAACAAATTTTAGAGCTGTATTCAAGTGTTAGAAACACAGAATTAGGGGAAGTATTAAAACTGGCCAAGCCAGTGTTAAGAGAAGCATATCTTGGTATCATATACCTTAATTTTAACAAGTCTTCTTACACTGTTTCACAGACTACTCTTATAAGCAAATTGAGAAATACAGTCCAGATAAAATCAGCGACACCACTGGTTGAAAACTGCACTCAGAAAGCAGTTTACAGGATTGGCTGACAAGCTGCAAAGATGATGCATGTAGAATCATAGAAGAGTCTTTTCTGGATCTGATGTTACCCCACGATTATTTTAATAACTAATGAGTCAACTACAAATAATACCAAACTGGAAAGGGCTGCAGGCCCTTTAAAGGACAGGCTCAGATTTGAAAGTGATTTTTCTACATTGGAGAAATGGCCTAAGCGCCAGTACTTTTGATAAGACTTTTGAACAAGATCTAACCAGGGATTACAGAGGAGCACAACTTGACTGTTTATTCACAATTGATAACACCACAACAACCCTAATATCATTCTGTGATACTAATGTTATATAGAATTTCTGGGAGACTCCACTTGGCATTGGTGAAACCTAATCTGAAATATTACCATAGTGAAGTTGGATGTAGTAAAATTAGAGATAATGGAGAAGTAAGCAGTGACAATGATAAAGATTAGCAGACATGACTTATGGGGAATAGATGAGAGGATTCTGTTTAGAGGGTGAACCTTTAAAGTTTGCAGGAAGGGAGATTTAGATTAGGTATTAGGGAAAAAAAAGCATTCTAATTATAAGGACAGTTAAACTCTAGAACTAATTACAGTTGTGGAGCTTGTGGAATATTCTTCACTGATACATCTCAAACACAGGTCTGATACTTATGCACAGAGTATGCTCTGGGACTACTGGATTATGTTTACTATTTGAAGACAGTGAATTTGGTGACTGTAGGAGTGGTATTCGAGACCAGTTTACTCTGATCCCCTTGTTTCTGGGATTAGCCCTAAGTCAAGCAGTCAACTTAAAACGAGGTAAGTTAAGTTAGCTAATACCCATAAACAAAGCCTTATTTAGCTGTGATGTTTGTCATAGTATTAGGGCATCTCATTTTAGTTAGCTGAGCTCTAAAACAAGGAAATGGTAGAGTTTAGTCAACATGAGCTAGCAGGTGTTAGCTAAGTTTAATTTAAACATGACTGTTTCATCTCCATTCCCACTGAAGTGGAAAAAATCAACAAGAGAGTAAGATTTTTTGAGAAGAGAATAGAAATTTAAATTCAGCCACCAGCTGGAAATAGATTCTGAACTAGCATAACTCTACTCCTTTGTCTGATGCACTGCACGTATGAACTACCTTCTATTATTTCATCATTAGACTTGAATCCTTTCTCAATATCTCCTTTTTCTATTTGCCTTTCTTTGGTAATGTATGAATTATGTTTTATTACATCCTGCAGCAAGAAAAAAACCCCAACATGTTAATTGTAATTCAGAAAGTCAGATGATTTTCATATAGTACAATCTTTCATCATTCATATGATCCTTTTTCAAATGGTGTTGTGGTTTAACCCCAGCCCGCAACTAAGCTCCACGCAGCTGCTCACTCACTCTCCCCCGGTGGGGTGGGGGAGAGAATCAGAAGACTAAAAGTGAGCAAACTTGTGAGTTGAGATAAAGAGAGTTTAATAGGTAAAGCAACAGCTGTGCACATGCAACCAAAGCAAAACAAGGAATTAATTCACTGCTTCCCATTGGCAGGCAGGTGTTCAGCCATCTCCAGGAAAGCAGAGCTCCATCACATGTAACAGTTACTTAGAAAGAAAAATGCCATAATTCTGAACGTCCCCTCTTCTTTTTCCCCCAGCTTTATTGCTGAGCATGATGTCATATGGTATGGAATATCCCTTTGGTCGGTTGGGGTCAGCTGTCCCAGTTGTGTCCCCTCCCAACTTCTTGTGCACCCTCAGCCCACTCACTGGTGGGGTGGGGTGGTGTGAGAAGCAGAAAAGGCCTTGGCTCTGTGTAAGCACTGCACAGCAGTAACGAAAACATCCCTGTATTATCAACACTGTTTTCAGCACAAATCCAAAACATAGCCCCATAGTAGTTACTGTGAAGAAAATTAATTCTATCCAGCCAAAACCAGTACAGATGGTTGTAGCTAAGAACTAGAACGACCAGGATAGTTGTTCCCCTTCCACCGTCAAAGACAGCTTCTGGTTCTTCTGTTTTTGGGTTTTTTTTTCATTTTTTGTAGTTCATATCATTCTCTTCTTCCCCCAGATTAGAAATACTAAATGTTTGTTTATGGCATTCAGAGCTGTTGAAAATATTTCAGAATCAGATTGCTTGCTACTGAAAACCTGCCAGGCTTGAAAATTTTCAGAACATCAATGCAGGATGCGTGATTCCAGAACTTCTGCAAACGTAAGTGCTCAAATTTAATTCTACACTGACCTACTCCTGCTGGGAATTTGGCTCCTGGAGGCATGGAATTGCTCACTTAAAACTTTCTGAATATTCTTTAGCAATTTCATCCTAGATCTACAAAGACCAGTCTCCGATATACTGTATGCTATATGAACAGGTACCTAATAAGATTTTTTTTGTGTTTCTAAAAACAAAACTTTGTAGGCCATTTATAAACTTTTTACACTTCATCTTTAGATCTTATATAAAAAAAAAAAAATTTCAAAGCCTGGCAGAGCTCTGCACAAGGAGGTAAATAGTGAGTGAGGTGACTTAAGAGCTCTATCAAACAAGGAAGAGGAGACAGATTGTTACCTCAATGGTCAGAAATGGCTCCAGATCTTCATACACTATCTTCACCTTTTCAGCCCTGCACTTTGCCTGAGTCAGTGACTCTGCAACCACAGCACAGATTATCTGACCAACACAAATCACCTGCAATGCAACAATGTATTACCCAAGGAAAAAAACACAGGAGTGGTTTTGTCTCATCTTATCTCATTTTGTCTCATCTTTGAAAATCTCAAATGTCACGGCTATTTCATCCTTACTCAGAATCCATGACAATCACTCATTTATCAGCCTTTAAGGAAACATGGCAGATTCATTTAAATCCCAAGTTATTTAAAGGAGCTTTTCCTTTCTCTCTCACTGGGGAACAGTAATTCTGTTCAGCCCAGCCTGCCTGACACTGCATTAATAGCTCTTGCATTTATTTTCATTTCATTGCAATAAGATGATACTTGCAAACTCACTTTCCTTTTTTGTAAACAACTGAAGCAAAAGGTCCAGACAGTCCTCCAGAAGCAAGAAATACCTTATCTTCTGCATATGCTGGCTCATCCTTGCCATTTTTCCCTGGAACATCTCTTGCCGTCACTACATCAACCACTCCTGGCACCTGAAGGGCTTCTGATGTGTCAATTGATCTGGAAAGTAAAGCATGCACATAAATGAGTACAGTACATGGTACAAATATCTCTAGTACAAGTAATTCAGTGAATTTCAGGACAGAAACATAATCCACTTGCTATTGTCACCACAGATCCCTACATAGAAAAGAAAGTGGAAAAGTGTAGATTAGCATATTGAGAAAAAAATAAAGGGAAAGCATGAGCATCTGTGTGTGCATAGCATAGAACAGGTCTTTAAATTCTAGTTCCAGTACATACAAAATCTAAGAATATATTTTCTTTCTACATTTTTTGTACTAAAACGGGTGAATGCATTAATAGGGATTCATCTGTCCATACCTGACACTATTTAAAGCAGACAGTAAAGAAATTTTTACCTCATTTGTAATACATACCTCATAATATGGCCAAATCAGACAATAAGAATAGAAAATATCATAGAATCACAGAATCATAGAATGGTTAGGGTTGGAAGGGACCTCAAAGATCATCTAGTTCCAACCCCCCTGCTGCGGGCAGGGACACCCTCCACTACACCACGTTGCCCAAAGCCTCATCCAACCTGGTCTTAAACACTTCCAGGATGGGGCCTCCACAACCTCTCTGGGCAACCTGTTCCAGTGCCTCACCACTCTCACAGTAAAGAATTTCTTTCTAACATCTCATCTAAATCGACCCTCCTTCAGCTTGAACCCATTACCCCTTGTCCTGTCACTACACTCCCTCATAAACAGTCCCTCACCAGCTTTCCTGTAGGCCTCCTTCAGGTACTGGTAAGCTGCAGTTAGATCTCCCTGGAGCCGCCTTTTCTCCAGGCTGAACAACCCCAACTCTCTCAGCCTGTCCTCATAGGAGAGGTGCTCCAGCCCTCCCATCAGCTTCGTGGCCTCCTCTGAACTTGCTCCAACAGCTCCATGTCTCTCCTGTACTGGGGCCCCCAAGCTGGATGCAGTACTCCAGGTGGGGTCTCACAAGAGCGGAGCAGAGGGGCAGGATCACCTCCCTCGACCTGCTGGTCACACTTCTTTTGGTCACACTTCTTTTGATGCAGCCTAGGACACGGTTGGTTTTCTGGGCTGCAAGCGCACACTGCCATCAACAATCCCTTCTATTACTTCAAAGACAGCTTGGAATTGAAAGTATTTCAGACATATTTCATGAAAATACAGCTTTGGTGCTCTCTGTTGTTGAATTGCTGATAATTCACATTAACTGAAACAGGCTATTATCAGGGACAGTGAAATCTTCCAATATTGATGTTTTGGTTGTGCTTTTACTGAGTAAAGAGTTCTCTGTAAAACATACCTTAGCCTCTTAAAGGAGAACAAAACAAATTCTTGGCCGATGCTGAAAGTTTTGGTGGAAAACTGATAAGAAGCAGCAAAAGTCTGATTTTAAAAGTTTTAAAATTTTGCAGCAAAGCAAAAATGTGACTGAAAATTCTTGATGAAATTTGAACATTTTTAAAATTGAAATCTTCTACTGAACAAACTTTTTCACGTGCCAACTACCCCTCTCTTTATCTGTAGCTTTGCAAATAAATCTTTAAGGCGTGAACAATCACAGAGATACAGGAGCAGGTTATTCCATTTATTTATACTAAGGCCCACTGGACAGTTTAACTAAATTCTGCTGAGTTCTTGCATAGCTGAAAGTTGTGCCTCTGTTTCAGCTGTGTCAGGATAGCCTGATGCTGCACAACACTTTGAGGGCAAGGAGTGCATCTGCACCCTGAGAGACCAGGAAATTTATAAAACAATAAAAGATTTTCCACAGGGTCAACTGGTTCAGCAGCTTCACATTACAATCAGTGGAGGCTTAGGAATGAAAAGTTAGAACGGCAAAATACTCATTAAAATAAAGGGTCTGTGGCAGTTCCAGCTACAAACACACCTCACCTGATAGATTTGGACACCCTGGGGAATACCACTTTGTAGCATTCCCAAAGCACTCATCTCCAGTGAGAGTTCAGCATACCTGAAGGGATACTAAAAGGAAGGTGATGTCAGAGCAGTGTTGTCAGACCATTATTTCTAAACCAAAATCTTTCTCCTGATATATTTTGAAGTAAAGCCTAGCACCTTTACCCTTTCTTCTCAAATCCACAAATCTTTAAAAAAGCAGAGTCTTCCTGCAGTCTGTATGCTAATATGGGTATGCAATTCTTGTTCAGTCCTTACCATCTGATGTAAACCATGTAACACTTCCAGGTAAAATCTGAAAAGAAAGCTGACAAGCAGAGTTCTTCTATATTCTGCTTTCCCACCCACAGCTGACAGAGAGAGAAAAATTTCCCCCAGCACCAGTCTGCAAGCTTCGTTCAGCACCTGATCATTCCATTGCCTGGTAGAAAAATAGACTAACATGAACACACTTCTTTACAAAAACCAGGCAGCTAAAGCTATTGTGAACTATGTGGGAAGTATTAAGTGAATCAGCATAAGTTATATCAAGAAATAACCTTTTGCTGGGGAGGACAGGTCAAATAAAACAGATTGTGAGAGGCTTATGATAGGATCTCCACTGGCAGAATCAAGCAGACCTCATGCATCACACCATGACTCCTGCATTTGGCTTAAATACATTAAGATATCCAGTACCTTCCTATGAGCTTCTCACAGGACTTTCTTGCACTGAGTGTGGTTGAGCCAATGCCTCCATATAAAATACTCAGATCTACAATGGTGTCTGTGTCTGGACTGAAGAGGACTCGCATTCCAGAATTCACTATGGACAAAGTATTTTTCTGACTTTCAGCCTGTCTGAAGGCTGAAATAAAGTCATCCTAATGGGAAAAAAAGAAAGGAAAAATCCCATAAATGGCAGAAATTGACTGAAAGAAAACAAATCTATTATGCTTTGTATTTTAGGTATTACCATTGTCCAAAGAAAGCAACATTTTTAAAGAACATTTGCTAGAATTGCTGTTTCAGTTAAACTTCTTATTTTTCTTGAAGTACTAAGCTAATCATAGATAGACATACTAAGAGACAACACTATTTGAGGTTATCTACATGTAAGAGAACATGCCAAATTTTAAATTTTAGCAGAGGTTTAATGACTTCAGAGTGCTGGAAAAGCAGTCTTGGTATAAGCCACTTCATATATGGCTGGTATGTTCTTTAAATTGAATTACAGTTTCTTCTCCAGGACATGGAGGCCCCACTGTGCAAAGGAACCTGATTTTGTGAAGATTTTACACTCGAGAGATTCTACATTTTATGCTACCATAATGGCATTTATAGAGGGAGGCACTAGAAACAGCTGGGCTTTCTATTGTTAGAAATATTTTGTTCTGGAAACAAATCCACATATTTTAAAAGAAAACATAATAGCAGTTTTGTTCGTGATCAGGCACAGATGAGTCCTTTGAAGAAAGCGTATAAAGTGCCCTTTCTGTAGCCCCAGAAAGAAACTTCAGATTCAGACAGCCACAGAACTTTAAAAGTAGGGGTTGGCAGGTTAGATCTATCACTATGAGTATGTGATACTGTCATGCCAAATGTAAAACTCAAGATTACGTGTTGGACAGTGAGTCTTGTCAGAGATGGAAAATCCTCTCAATGGGATTTACATTGCATCACTGAAGCAACATTCACATCAAGCTACTCAAACCCAAAAGCCAGCAACTGACAGGAACAAGAGGGAAAACTGACAGCCAGGTTTCCATCTACACTTTCTATTGACAACTCTTGCAAAAAAAGTGTGCATGTGCCTTTTTGTTGTGTCAGCAGAGTTAATCAAAAAGGCGCTTCAGCATGAAAGTGTTAATTCAGCATGGTGTTAATTTCCTGTGGTGAGGCTGCTTCATCTCACGTTATTCATGTGATGGCTGATAGATAATTTTCCTGCTCTTTGAAGCAACGCTTTGAGTCTGCCAGCAGTGCTATTGTCTTTTTGTTCATTTTATTGTCTCCACCTCTGCTGTTCTTAGGGGCAACTGTCTCTCTCTGAAAGGCAAGACTCTGAAATACCCTCTGCGATAGCTTTAGTTTAGTTAGTGGCACAACTTGTCATGGGACAAAGCAAGTTGGGATTTCTTTTTTTCTTTTACTTTGTGGAGGAACTAACCCACTCCTTAATTTTATCTTCCAGGCTGTTTGTCTCTCAAATCACCACTAAGGCTCAAAGTTTCCGGGCAGCAGAAGCACTGTTGCTACTGCCAACACATTATGCTTTTGCAGGCTTTAAGCTCATGGGAGTCTTGTTGTTTTTCATGGGAAAGCTGCCATGGCCGGCCAGTCTCTCATGGGCAGCAGCACTCCTCCAGCATGAGGCCACTGATGTATTGCTGATCTGTTCTCCAGCTAGAGTTCTCAGGTGCTGCAAGAAAGCTTGATAGATCTTCGTTTTCTCCTGTGGAAGTTTTGGGACTGCCTCCATCAGAATGTCTCTGAGCTGGGCCAAGCAGCAGGCAGCTCCTATTACTAGCCCTGAGATCAAATGAGTTTGTGATAGAAAGGCTCATGACTGGTGAAAACATAAAAAAAATAAAGTTGACTTAGGGCCTTCCCCTATGTTTGCTGTCTGCAGAAATTTGAGATTTGAACAAATATTTTTTTACGTAACAGTTTCATAAATTGTCTGTCACCATCCATCATCTTCAGACTATAGGTGACATACAGGTTAAAAGGCTTAGGGAAATGACTGCTACAGAAAGAAAAAACCCAAAACATTCTGCACCAATGAGAGTCAACGGTTCTTATTGCTTCTGGTTTCAAAATACAAAACCCAAGTTAATTCAGTCACCACTGTTTGTACCATCAGTAGAAGTAACTTGGAGACTTATCATCATTTGTGCTACTCACAACATGCATTTCTGGAATCCTAACAGGATGGAGAATGATTGGATGATAGGCACCATGGCGATTTTTTTTTGAGTCCTCAAAGGCAAAGTACGATAGCATGATTGGAGATCTGTTTAAAGAATTAAGCATATTCCTTGACACAGACACTGAAAAGTTCAAAACCTTTGTAACTAAGTAGTTTCAAGGTGTTATGTGATTTTTTTTTGGTGCAGCATCTTGAATATCACATTTTACTGCTTCTACCAAGGTCCACTTCATCTGCTTCTTTCTGCCGTCCAAAGGCTGACCTGAAACTCCAACATTCTCTTTCCTGACTCTTGCTTCTTGTTCCTCTGGACTGTTTTCTGGTCCTTTCCTATATCACATTCAGATTTCACCTCTCATCTCAAAGCTATACATAATTCCACACCTGCTTCATCATGTTTCTAGCTACTCAATCCACTTCCCAATATGACCTACATAATTCCCTTGTTCTCTTCTTGTGCAATGTCTTTAAAAAAACCTATTCCCAAACTTGTTTATACATGTAGTAACTAGATTATCTCATGACTTGTCTCCATCGTATACCTCAGGCTTTCTATGGTAGTCCTCTTTGCTATGCATTAACTGTTTTAGAGCCTGATCTGATGACAACAGGGCTTTCCCTTGATGTGAAGGGACTTGAAATTTTTAAGATTTAAGATTTGGTGCTTTGCCAAGTACTGCATCATGGGGGTATGTTAACTCAACAAATGCCATGCCCTTCACTGGGCAATGTACAGGTAACTAGAAGACCCAAAGGGTTCTCTTTTGATCTGTGCCTTTACTGTCCCACCAGTGAAGGAAATATTCTTACCAAATTCCTCCTGTCTGCTTACTCCCTCAAAAAAACAGTATAGTAACAATTTATAAAAGCACCATAATATCCATAATATGCAGAAACTAGGTATTATGACATATAGGGTTACTGTGCCCTTTTCATAGGGATTATTTATTTTGTGATGCTCAAGCTAACATGGATGTGAAGTGTTTGGTGCTCATCAGCATGAGTGAGTTCCTCCTTATTCACACAAATTGTCTTTCTGAGGTTACTGGGAAAAATTAGGCATCACACATCCTGGGCTCAGGTGATACTAGTCCTAATCTAGTTATTGACATGCTGCAAAAAATCAGAGGAGATTACATTGGCCTAAATATTGATGATCATTGTGGTGAGAGAATACATTTAGGATCCCCAGAAGATAAATTGCAAGGTTATGTGACTACTGCATAATGTAATCCCTGTGTCAAAAGATCTTTTGTCCTTCCATACCCACACTGGTGTTCCCCACAACCAGGGGTGCCTTTGGATACTTGGCTTTCAGCTCCAGAAGCTCCTTCAGGCTAGTGGGAGAAATCCATGTTGTTCTCTTGCCATGAAAAATCAGGGTTATTCTTTGCTGCTCCTGAGCCGTTCTCTGTGGTGGAAATGACAAAGACTTGGTAATTTTGACTAATGTTAATATAAACCACCATATTGTTAACTAGGACGCTGTGTCATGATAGACAGTGAGACATTAATGGGCCTTTTAATCTGAGGTTCCTGAAGTGCTGTAGCATGCTGAGCTTTTATTGTAAACTATATTCTTGCTTGAGAAACTGAGATGAGAACCATCTAAATGACTTGGTAAAAGACACACTAAATGAGTGTTAGGAGAAGACATCATTTGCATATGATGTAAACAATAAAGCAATGCGACTGGATTTTATGGGAAACCAGGATGCCAAAATCTCACTGCATATGTGACATAACACAAGAAGTATATTCTTATAGTCAGGGAGGATCACTGCATCCCCATTTGCTGAGTATCTTGTATCTACTGTACTAGACCTAGATTAGTTTCTACAATATGTAAAATGTTTTTTAAAATTAAAGTATCTACTTTCCCATTTGTCTGCAAGGACTAATCTCTTCAGAAATATTGTCTCCTCGGATGGCTGATTGGTATTTACATTTTTGTTTAATCAAAGTGTTTTTCAGGCACCTCCTGTCTTACAAGACTAAATATAACATTTTTTTCCCCCTGAGAATACCATATATGTTCTTTTCATATTTGACAAGTGCCATGTGGAATCATGGTTTCAAAATATGCAAAAGCAATCACGAAGAAACACCTGTCTTTGCAGTAAATGCAATGAACAAACAGACCAGTGGACAAGCCAGAGAACTGTTGCAACTATGGACTGGCCTTCTAGGTAAAAGACATGCCTGAAACACAGAAAAGGAGTTACGTGTCTGTGGAACCAGTCACAATCTTAGTGGTGTGGGCACCCCTCCTGCCATAGAAGAATCTGTCACTAAGTACTACTGCCTAGATATCTTTACAGGCTGCTTTTCACACGCTTTTTCCAGTACTCCAGACATTTAAAGCATATTCACCAAGCAGGTTTAATTTGTAAACACAGAGCTTAATGCCCAACCTGTTTAAAGCTACTGAGAGCTTGAAACAGACTCTAATGGGATTTGAACAAGCTCAGCATAATCAATTAATGTCATGTTAAAGATTGCGTTTAGCCTGGAGAAGCAGTTCACTCTTCCTGGCAGCTCAGTCTGAACATGTAGAACAACTGACAGGATCTCCCTTCTGGCTGAACAGCTTTTTGAGCCAGCAGCAGTTTAGCCAAGATCTTTAATCCAAGTATGAGTTGCAAAATGTCCATTTAATACTTGCATTCTCAAAGCATGAGTCTCTCAAAGGCAGGTCAAGTAGCAGAAAGGCAAATCTGCCTTCCACTTCATGGTTTCATAAAGGGAGCTTATGTTTTACTATGCATGTTCTACGCTGAGAGGCAATCATTAAACAAGGAAGTTTTACTCTATGCTAAATGTTTACAAAGCCAACTGCCTTTCAGCAAATAGCATTCTATAATGCAGTAACAAATCAAAGAACCATGCCATGCTTTCCCAGAACTCAAATGAACTTTCGTGCCTCTGAGTTGGTTGTGTAATAGCAGCAAGAAGTGCTGACGAATATTTGCAAAAGGAGTGCAAATAAGGACTTTCACAAGAAACTGTTGAAACAAGAGTGAGGATTAAAAAAACAGCCTGGACTTGCCTGCTTGGATTCTACTCAGTCTGATCTGGGTAAGTGCTGCACTACCATTTTCATAGCTCTCCTCTCCTGCCTCTCTCTGCAGATCATAGGCACTTTATGTCTCCCCCTTTCAAGTTTCCATCTGTCCTTCTGTGACTTTCCAATAACTACTGCAATAAGCCCTTTTATTTCCTCCTCAAGTTCTTTGCCTTTCCTGTGGACCTGCAGCACTTCCCATGTGTAAGTTCAGTCTCAGGTTGCCAGGTTCTATGTACCAGTTAGAAGGAAACAATGGGTCCCTGTGGTCACTTGAATCCAATGGAGAATCACAACATAGAAGAGATGGAGAAGTTCATTTGGGACTTTCCAAGAAAATACTATATTCCACAAAAAAGCCAACTGGTCCAAAATGAAATGGTTCTGAGTAAGGAGTTCTTTTGGGAAAAGTCTGGAAACACAGTTTTGCTTCTGGAGAGGCAAACATTTTCTTTTTTTAAAATATGAGCTACTTGTAATAATGACAACATATAGATTATCCACATTGAAATGCCTCATTATGTTTGACTAAAACTGATCTTTTCTGTTTATCTAAGGATAGATCTTTCAGCTTAACAAAAACATCATGTTTTCAACATCTGCAGGAACTCAGTCATACTTGCATGGTAACAAAAGTCAGTAACTCTTACTATTAGTTCAGGAGGAAATATAAATTCCTGTGTTGGATCCATGGGTGGGAATTCTTCTGGACTGCAAAGACCTGAATGAATCTGCAATGAAATTGAGGGGAAAAAAGAAGAATGCCTATTTTCAGAGTAAATTGCAACAAAAGAGATTCCTTCCTGAGGTGATGAGTTTTGACACTTTATAGGACCTTTATAGGTTGAGTTGCATTCAAAAATTCAAGATGCCCAAATTGATTTTTAATGTTTAGTTCTGTTATACTTATTCACAAACTACTGTAAAGACAGGAGACTATCATACTAATTGCTCTCAAGCCTTTGCTTGAAATACATCAAGCCTCAAGAAAGATCTCGCAGTATTTCCTGAAACTAGTCATAGCAATGTGTAGCAGCCACATTGGGTGAAAAGTCCACTGTGGAAAATGCAGTGCTGGATGGTATAGTTATGTTCTTCTCATAAACTGTGCTTGTTAAGGAGCTTTCTGACAGAGTTTGAGATGACAACAAATAATGTAGCAGCCCATCTTCTCAGAAAGACTTCTTTTCTCCTTAAAGAGAAACCTCTCCACCCTTGCATAAGCACTGCAAGAACCGAATGCTGACAGCACACCATAAAAATTAGCTTTTTCTACTTGTTGACAGATGTCTTTTTTCTGCTGAGGCCTCTTGTAAGGCTATGCATCTTCTGAGCTTTCAGAAGCTTATGTGAAAGGAGACTCTGGATATGCCATGTTACCAGCACTGGTTAGTTTTTTCTGCCTCACTAATGTATTTTCAGAATCAAAAATCTTATCAGACAAGATAGCACCAGGTCTCAAGTATATTGAATCGAAAAAGAGATTGACATATCTGAGTCTGAAGTCTCTTATCCCTTTTCCAAACAGTCATTATCTCTGGGCACTCTGAATAGATTGTGACCATGGTAACTGTAAGATCTGGGTCTGGATGACCTAGTCTACTGACTGACTCCATTGATGAAATGGCAAAAAAAATCTGGCTCTCCCTTGATCTTCACAATAATTAGGCCCCAGCTATGTCACTTGCATGAAAGCAACTAAGAGGAATGCAAATCAGTTAAAGCCAAGTAAGACAACACCCAAAGTGCTGTTTTGTAGCTGGCAACTGCTGCATTGCCAGATTCATGTTTCCAACAACCTTGGCAGCAGCTGGCCAACAATTCTCAGTTCTTAAAAGGGCAGAGACAATACACATGTGCACAAGTGTACACATAGATCCAGTTACATCCTTGGGGCTCTAAGGTTTTTCACTGTCAAATCAAGTTTTCCTCCAATCACTAAGGACATTTTACTTTAGAGGCTCCTTAGAGTTTTCAGTCAGAGGAAATTTATCCAAGGAGTTTAATTCCTCATCATGAAGCAAGATGGAGTCATATTAGGGCACAATGGCCTCTTCTTGCAGGTGGATGAAGACAACAAGTTCTGAGAAGCACACAGGGAATGGAGGACCTTTCTGAAGGCCTTAAGTGTACCCTTATACATAATAATTGTGGAACCTTTGCCAGAAGAAACATAAATGAGGTAACTTGGGATTTTAAAATGTGCATATGTAGAGTGAGAATAAAAGAATGTGTATTTTGAAGCAATACCAATATTGGAACAGAAGAAAAACACACTTCTTCCCTGAAGATCTTGGAGCAACTAACACACAGTAACGCTTACAAAAGGCTTTACAAGTACAAACTGACATTGCACAGGAATAGCTTTGTTTCATCTTCCAAAATTCAGAGTTGGTCTCTCAAGCACACAGAAACAAGGCATGCTGATGGCTGCAGAACTTTTGTAAGGGAGTTCAACTTCACATCAAAACCAGCTTTTTTAAGGAAGGTATCTCGGATCAACAGTTTTCTTCCTCACAAAACAGACTTAAATATTTAATACTGAAATCTACACTCTCACTGGAAAATGTAATTGAATAGGTCAAACCTGTCTGCATTCTGACTACACAGCAATACAGATATGCTTGTGGTACCTTTCTGTAGCACCAAGAGCACAGAGCTTAGGCTAAATGCCCAAGGACAGAAAAGTAGCTGCTTCCATAGTTCAAGATTGCCCTTTTCTACAAATTTTATAATGCAAACAGGCGATAATGGGGAAAAAAAAAAAAAAGTAATGTAACTTACTTGACCTCCTGTAGAAGATGAACACACACATTCTTCCTGATCCAAGCAACATTGTCCAGTTTCTCTGAGTTGGCAACATGTTGGTTCCTAAAGAAATCATATCCTACTCTATAAAAGCAATGAGGCAGCTTTGTGATTTACTTGTAAATTAATGTTTTGATTCTTTCTATTCCAAAGCCGATTTGTTCAGTCACTTGAACTTGCTCCAGTAGACCTCTTAAACCATAGGACCCCTAGGAGCGAGTTGCCTTTGGGTACCGAAGTATCCATAAAGTAAATGGAAAAAAATGAAAATTACTGCAGTGGTGCCTGGATCAAGTCACTGGAACTGACACAATGGATTCTTAAGTGCACTGCAAGGGTACATGTAAACCTAAAGTCAGTGGCAGCTGTAAGTGCCCAGCACATTTAAAAACTAAAAGAGCCCAATTTTCCAAAGGCTCAATCAAAAAGAATTTCCAAATGAAGCTAGATTCCAGGTAGGTACTTCAAAGAGGTGCAGCCTTTTCAGATACCACCAACTGTTCCAAAATAAGAAAATATTTGAAAAGATTGACATACCCTAGCAAAAGATGTGTAGCTGTCTATAATTGGCCTGTATCCTGTGCAACAGCACAAATTACCTGAAATAAACCATATGATAATCAATCATAAGAAACCAGAACAATGTTTGGGAGCACCAGTGTAATTTGGAATGGTCTGGCATAAAACCTGTAGATAAGAAATGCTGAAATTTATGTTTCTGCTCTCCAATGGGCAAAATAACATCTATAAAAATAAGAAATATTATTTTAATAGCAATTATGACTTATGATTAAAATTTATTAAAGGCCATTTCTAGTAATAATATGACCTATTTTTATGAATGTATGTAAAAAATCAAATTATGAAAAGCATCCAAAAGTAAATACTATGATTACTACTACCACCACAGTCTTTGGGTTTTATAATCCAATCAAAAATCTACTGCCAACCATCACTATTATGGTTTTCATAGACAATTAACAGCACCAGTAAAATTTCTACTTGGATTTCTGGCACTTCCCTCATGAAGTCAAAATCTTCTGATGGGAGGGTTTGATTATTTTGGGAGCTATGGGAGTGTAAGCAAACTTGGGACTAGAAAGTAAGTTGAAGTTGCTTCACCTATTGTAGTAAATCTTGCTTGAAGAGCAGTCAATGTTTCAGTGGGCTAAAATATCATGTAATCTGTTTCCCCTGTAACTCTTGAAATCTATATTAGGGACTTCATATTATTGGTAGGCAAGTACTTACACAGCAGACAAAACAGAACCTACTTTTTCACTGTACTCATATTGCACTATATTGAGGCTGCTGGTGTAGGATGGCTATAAAAACAGCCTGTTCCAAATGCAGGGATTTTCAGAAATATTTAGCCAGTGCTAAATGCCACTGTGTATCTCACTTGAAGTCTCCAGTGTGAGCCATCTTTTTATGATTTTGATATGTCCTTAAACCATCATGGCTATGACAAAATACCTCTTTGGAACATCATCTACTGCTCTTTGAGTCAAATTGTACTTAGGAACTTGGCAATCAAACGTTTATCCCTTTATTACACCTTTTACAATTTACTGTCTGAAACCTACCATCCAGAGCGGAAATTATCTGCTCCATGGAAGGTTCCGCATGGTTTCTCAGTAAAGCATATATGGACATCACCATTCCAGGGGTGCAGAATCCACACTGGGAGCCATAGCACTTGGCCAGCCTTTCCTAAAACAAAACAGAACAACAGGCCCTGAATCCAGGGTATGGCTTCATTGGCTTTCTGAATAGCCATCTTCAGGTATGTCATCTACTGGCTGTAGACCAGTAGCAGCATTTTGACTACCCCACTATGGCTATTTGTGGGAAAAATGCTCAGAGCAATCACCTAATTAAAGGATAATACTTGCTCCTGTTTAGACCCTAATTAGATTAGGATCTAATTAGGAATTAGATCCTTATTCCTTGATATGAGAACAGAATAAGGCCCAAGACTTTCAGTTTAGACATCAATCATATGTTACATATTTCTAACCATGAAGGCCAGAACACAGAACATCTCCTCAGTCAGAGCTTCAGCACAGATCAGTCCCAGTGTCAAGACCCTTGGAAAACAATATTGAGAAAAAAGAAGATGTTTAGAAAACATTCATAAATCTATGTGGTCAGACTGTGCTTTTCAGGGACGAGCCAGAGTGAAGGAAGTAAAGAGCTACCTAATCCAAGCGAAATCTCTGGCCCACAGGAAAATGTGTCTAATTTAATACCTGTCAATCTGTTTGCAACCTGGAGTCACTCATCCCTTACTACAACATACGCAATATGTTGTCCTTGATGACATGGCCAGATGCCATGCTGGTGACTAAATTAAACTGACATGCTCTTTGTTCTTCCCTATCCCCTTCTGAAAGCTGGCATTCTACATGGCATAGGGTTGCATAGCCCTGTGGTGTGGAGATTGTGATGTGCTCTCTGCATGGTAGTACGTTAGGAGGAGCTCCTTCCATATTCTGTACAGGGCCAATCACAACTCAGCAACTGCTGTATTAATTCCTAAAAACACCTGTTCATCTGAAAATACTAGACAACATTCAGAGTTTCTAGAATCCCTTCGGAGACTCTTCATTGCATAGATTCATAACACCTTCTC
Organism: Balearica regulorum gibbericeps; assembly: GCF_011004875.1. Lineage (NCBI taxonomy): Eukaryota > Metazoa > Chordata > Aves > Gruiformes > Gruidae > Balearica > Balearica regulorum. Next base: position 13,014,834 of record NC_046189.1, on the reverse strand, counting down.
ACAGATCCCAATTCATTGCAGACATAGGACAAGAAAATCTCATTATCTTGCAGCCTGACACAGCCCAGCTTACTCTCACCTAAATTGGATGAATCCTGGTTTTTATGCTTCCAACCGCTTCCACAGTAGTGACATCAGCACCATGCAGTGAGCATATGGGAAGAAGGCAGGACTTGGCAGGACGATGTCTTTGAGGTGTGAAGGAGAACCGTAGTGTTAAATAGCTTTGTCATATGGGCCCATGGAAGTAGAAACAAATGGTATATACTCCAGGTAATCTAGAAATGCTCAGACTGAGCAGAAAGGCACGGGGAGGAGGATATGCAAGCATACAAAATCCTGTACTTGGACTGTGAGAGTATGCATCCTGCTCCTACAGCTGGGACTTAGCCATTAAGTGAGAAGATTTTCTAATTAAAGAAGTGGAAGGTTAAGTTAAAAAAAAAAAAAGAAAAAAAAAGTGCTACATATTTTGTTGAAACTCAAAGTCTACAGTCAGAAGTGAAGTAGTCAGGCACAGCATTTCTAATAGAACAAAGTTTCAAATAGAACTCCTAACTTTGCTGTGGGCAAAACTGTACGATTACAATGTAATGTGTCTATTGCTGAAGTCCATGGAGATTTCATCAATGATTACATTAAACATCTAGTGAAGACTTAGTGACATATTCTCACATAAGCACAAAAGAGTCAGGAGAGGCAGATGACAAAAGGGCTGCTGAAATCTCAAATCATAAAGAACACAATTTAAAAACATCATTTCCCCAGAAAGTTGGGGGAGTTTGATGTTGGGTTTTTGGTTTTGTTTTTTTTTTTTTTTCCCCAAAGATTGAAGAGGGAGGATCTAAATCTCTGTTACTGCATCATAGTGAGGCTAAACCTGTAATCACCTTTGTAGAGGAAGGCTATAGGTAAGGCTTTTAAATATGTACCAGAACTCCCCAAAATCCATCTGTGGAAATGTAAAGAAACCCAGTATTTCCCAGTGAAGGACAGTTTTCTCAAAACACTAAATTACTATTTCCAAATATCAGTGTGAGGATATCATATCTGCTTGGCAACTGGATCATATGTGGATATCATCACCGTGCAGGCACCACAGCCTCCTACTCCACAGCCATATTTTGTACCTGAGAGATGGACTACAAAGGAGACTGTTAAAGAAAAAAATTTACAACATTCAAAAGTTACTTTTTTCTTTATATTCTTCTGAGTCTGCTTTGGTTTATATGCATGTGCAGAACTGGAGGGATATTCTGACCAGATAGCTTCAGAGACAAAAAAATGTGTACAAGATAGATGAAAACAGAGCACATACAGAGATGAGAAGGGTAAGGACAGAGAGAGAAATGAGTGTGTGGCAGACTTCTGATATAGAGTTCTTCAGTCTCTACTGTCAATACCTAGTAAATCCCCAAAAGACTGAAATCAGGACCCTGTAAGTGGGATGGGTTGAACAAATACAGCAATAGGTCTTCTTATTAGCCTTACTCATAATACTTTCCTAATCCTTACCCATAATTATCTGTATCTTGCATTTGCAAAACAGTACCAGCAGATCTCAATATGTTTCCAGTGCTGCTTTCTGAATATCCAAGGAGTATAGTAATTTACAATAGAGCACAATACTCAAGTGCACACACATAAATTCTGTATGGAAGGACTCCCTCCGCTATGTGCCTCCTATACTAGCACCACCTATGTGGTACCATATATTCGCTCCACCCTCAAATCACAGTCTCCTTCTGGTGTTGCAGTGCCCTGCAGTCCAGTGGAATTTACCATTCCCTTTCATTTTATCTCCTTTTCAGAATGATACGTAGTCCTATTACTCTTCCCACTGGGTGTGTGCATTTGCATCAATTTTGCGTAGGTGATGATGATATCTTCCATCGGATTTAACCATAGGTTTCTAGATTTCTTTAAATCCAGTGCAATTTCACCCACTGGTGCATTCCCACTGGAATATTACTAATCACATCATGCTACTTGACTGTTAAAAAGAGGCTAATTATTCCACTGAATGCTTGGACAATGCACAATGCGAACTAATAAAAAAGCTGCAGCTAATAAATTACTTTCTACTACTGCCCTTCTCCAGTTAATCCTTAAATTAATGTTGGTTTTCTTCTGGCATAGAAGGCTCTCAACAGCAAAGCTAAACACACTTGCTTAACTTTATAACCTGCATGGCAGCTTCTTAGCTGGGATAATTGCCACTGAAGTCAATAGAACCCTGACAGCAGTTAGCAACCTGAAGAGTCTCAAATGACAGAAAATAAAGATAATAAGATAATGAAATAAGCTTACGCAAAAGTCTTTGAAGGACTGTGGCCTAAGTATTTACTATGGAAGTAGTTCTATGTTGATTTCTTTAGTTAATATTTTTATTACAAATGCACTGAAAGGTTTTTCATGCTTTGGGAAGCTGTAAAGAAGATTTGGGCAGTATTTAGAAGAGTTACGCTCAAACTTTACAATGTTTTACCCATGTAACTAACACACACAATGCACATACAGCACTGGATTGCTCTGCTGAGAACAAATACAAGGTGAGTTGTGTTATTTCTACTTATTGTTCTGTTTACATTGGTTCCCCAAGAAAAGTGAAACAAATAATCTTAATCCCCGGTTGCAGTAATTTACATAATTATAGAACTCAAAGGCAAAGTTCAAAAAAAGGATACGTTTCTTTCTAAGATAATACAGCAGCAATTCTTCAGGATCTGCCTGCCTCTCTATTACCTACATTATGAAATAAAGAAAGAGATTATGGGTTAGAGAGGGATCTAATATTATTGTCTCACAAGGATTAACTATGATGTTGAAACGCAGCGATTGTGAATTAATGTGGTATATTTGTTCAGCAACAGGATCCTGTCACTTGATCACAATCTGCAGATAAATAAATTAATGGGTCAGGCAGTACTGGTCAAATACATCCTTTCAAAGTAATAGAAATAATATTTTACTCAGAGAACTGAAAGGGAAGAGAGTCTCAGTAAGCACTGGAAGGACAAGATTAGAAAGAAAAGTGGTTTTGGACTAGATCCTTTGTTGATTCTTATTGGCATGAAACAGAAATACCTTCATTTTAAAGCCTTGGACTTGTGTGTGTGAAAATTCTACATATTTTTCCCTCCTTTAAGTTGAAATTAATCCTTTCATTTGCAGAGACCCATCAGCATAAAAGCAGAGGAAAATCTTAGCATAAGAAGAGCAGGGAGGATATGTAACTAAATGTATTTTCAATGTAATGAAGTTTCATGTGTATGACTGGGGCTTATGCAGGACTTGCTTTTTAGCCTTGTCTCACAAATGTTGCTATATCATCCGCATGCTTCAAAACAAGATAATACAAACAACTTTGAAAACATTTTTTAGGACCCATTGCTGTAGAATGAAGAGAGACGGAACCTCAGGCTTCTCTCAACAGTTCTGCTATACCAGCAGCATGCTCCAATTTACCAGGTGTAAAACAACATGAGCTAGTTCAGGAATTTATTTGGAACTGCAGAGTGAAGTAAGGTTTCAGACTATGTCTTTAAGCACAGTTGACATGTAATGACAGATAAAACAGACAGAAAAAATTTAAATTAATTTTCCTTAATTCACCTGGTAAAAAAAAGTCAGTGCCCTCTCTAGAGTATAAAAATGTTGACCACACAACTGAAAAATGTCTCTAGAAAAATAAATAGCAAGGTTGGTTTGCTTGTTTGTTTTTTAACCAAGAAATAAAATTCCTTCATTTCAGGTTACAATGTGTTTGTTAATAGGAATTCTTATTCACTTGACCTGCAAAGTAAGAAAAGGTGACAAAATGTCTTAGAAAATGAAATGTGAGCTTTTGGCATCAGGAACAGAAAAAAATTAACTAGTTATTTTCTTTTGATTAATGACTGAAACTAGTGATGTATTTACTCCAACTGTATCAACTTTAGTAGCATATTAGTAATAGGTTTTAGAAAACAGCTAACTAATTGTAATTCTAAAAATTCTGTGATATGATGGGTGATACAAAGTCACTCAGACTATGTAAAAACTGTGATAGAAAGCAGGATGCTATAAGGAAGATCAAAGACAAGAGATGATTATCCATGAATAAACTGTTGCTCCAGAATAACAGCTTTCCTGAATAGGAACAGTGAACATTAAAACACTGCTGTTCAAAAAAAAAAAAAAAGCATTAAAAAACTTACCTTCCTGCCATTCACAAAAAAGACAAGCTCATCTGAATGTTGGGGGCAAGCCATGCTGTTGCATTAAAGTCTGAAAAATAAAGCTTTTCGCATCAAGAGAAATTAATGAAATGCTATATGCTCATAAAGGTCACCTGAGTTTGCTTTGTCCCACAGAATTTATTTTCAGACTGAGCATCAAATTAGGTAGATGGGGAGCAGCCAGTGTAATGTATGACATTTCCCAGCAATGTCTGGCTGCTAATGCATCAAACTTTCTACTCCTACTCTCCACCTTAACTCTTCTCTGGTGAGCTGAAATAATCTGGAAAGAATTTGAGCCCCTCTAATTCTAACCCTGTAACCTAAGAGATAAGGCACTTAACTATGAGGGAGAACTTCTGGGTTTGAGCTACAACTGCCAGGCCTGGGTTTTGGGTTGTTTTGTTTTGTTTTTATATTATCCAGTAACTGATGAATTCAGAATATATAGGAATGCCTGAAGCTAGAACCCAGGACATGCAACATTACCTGCTTCTGTAGGGTGTCAAACACTAAGCTGTGGAGCCATGTTTTTTTAGCTTGTCACTGACCTGAACTATCTGTATTTTTTTTCTGCAGAGTAACCACATTTTAACAAAATCAAAATTACTACTACATACACATTTAAAATTTCTTTCTAGGTATCTCTTTGCCATGCCAGCTCTATACCCTGACTGCTGTGGGTGCCATAAGATGACCATACCATATGTACCAGGGTTTTAGAGAGGGAAATCCCAAATCCTGATTTGGGATCTTAGATTCTTATGCATTTCTCTGGTTGTGCATCCAGGAAACAAAGTCATTAATCTCTAAATGCTTTGTTACAGCTGGCCTTCATTTTTTTTTTAAAAGAGGACTTACGTATATGTCTTTCAAAAGTCTCCATTTGTGTACATACATGTCTTTTGTTTAATTTACTGTTTTTATATTTTACAACAAAGGTCACTGTGTTTCATTTAGAGACAGTGTAGGCTTGCAGCACAAAGTAGTCAGTCCCAGATCTTTTACCACTCCCCATTAGAAGGAAAGAAAATGATTCTCAGGAGAGATAGGCTGCTTCATGAGGACAGGCTGAGGGAGTTGGGATTGTTCAGCCTGGAGAAAAGGCGGCTCCGGGGAGATCTAATTGCAGCTTACCAGTTTCTGAAGGGGGCCTACAGGAAAGATGGTGAGGGACTGTTTATGAGGGAGTGTAGTGACAGGACAAGGGGTAATGGGTTCAAGCTGAAGGAGGGTCGATTTAGATGAGATATTAGAAAGAAATTCTTTACTGTTAGAGTGGTGAGGCACTGGCATAGGTTGCCCAGAGAGGTTGTGGAGGCCCCATCCCTGGAAGTGTTTAAGACCAGGTTGGATGAGGCTTTGGGCAACGTGGTGTAGTGGAGGGTGTCCCTGCCCGCAGCAGGGGGGTTGGAACTAGATGATCTTTGATGTCCCTTCCAACCCTAACCATTCTATGATTCTATGATTCTTTTGTGTTTTAGCCCCTAATGTATGCCTGAGAGCTACCACAATGCGACCGCTGAAGCCATGCCAGTTACTAGGTCCTGCAGGCAAAAGCCCCAATGGGTCCTGCCAACTGCAGCACTGCTGTAGTATTCCACATGGGTTGCAGGTACAACAGTGCAGGTTCAAAGGCCTAAGAAGAGAAAGAACCAGACCCAATACTAGATTTTGGCAGTCCAATATCTAATCTTCAGAGTACCAGGCCTCCAAACCAAAACATAGTATTTATGTTAGGTGTGGAAGCTTACACACAGAATTAATGGGAGTGCTGAGGGCAGATAGTTATAGAAACACTTTTCATGAAGAAAATGAGTAGAAAAAGTTCTTCTCAACCATGTCCAGTTTGGGTGTTTCTGTACAGTGTACATTAATGTGTCAATACCCATCCAACACATTAGTGCCTTAAAGCTCTAACCTTTCTGCTTATCTAGCCCCCTGAGTCTGCATATTTTAAACAATACTAAAAATGTAACAAAACCCCCCTCTTAACACCTATAAAGCCTAAGAAAATTTCTTTCATAATATCCCATGTAGCCATAGTGTCATCCATCAGGATGTTTAATTGCTGATATTTCTACTTTCATGCTGTTTTTCAAACACCTAAAAGCCAGGAGACAGCTTCATATGTTTCAGCCCCAAAAAAACCCAGCAACCCATGTTTGATGTGTATAGATTCTACTGAGACAATCAGACAACAGTGCCACTTGTAAAGCGGCAGGGAGGAATCTTGGTTAATAATAACTGAGAAATACTGACAAGCTGACATGTGATCTGCACTGCAGAAAACAAAGTGAAGGTCTAGAACACGATGAATCCCTGGAGTACAAACACCTCAGCACTGCAGGTGGGGAGATGACATTGCCTGCAAGGGTTGGGCCACTATTTTTACAAGATTTGACCTGTCTGGAACTAACCAGCACCAGTGCTGATGCATAGGCACACAAGAGAACAACAGATAATGCACCTTTCTCCAGTTCAATAGATGTATATGCTCCCTGCTTCAGCATATCCCAGAATTTACCCACATTTTTAGGGCTGTTATTGACACATGGGGTTGTGAGCTGTCATTAACAAGCTCAGGCAGTGAAACTAAGAAGATGTTGCAAGTCAGAAAAAGTAATTATGGCACGAGCATTCACATTTAATTTGATTTATTGACTTTCTTACAATATATAAAAGCCAAAGTAATACAAAGTGAAGAAAAAGAAGTTAAAATCAATGGGGCTTTAGCTGCCTAAACTACACTTCTAGTGCCACTTCAGATGATTTGCTATAACCTGCTTGGCCTCCAGTTGCTATGTCGTATCTTCCAGTCCTGTGCTCTCCTATGTATCTGCTACCTTATGACATCTAAAATGGTCTAAACACCTATGTTTAAGCAGCTGAATTTCACCTACTCGTAGCAGTTACAGAGAGACAAACAAATTGAAACAGTAAAGATTTCATATCTTAATAGCCAATGCAAAACCAGTTTAACCTACTAACCTGATTTCTGTCACAGATACATTATCAACTCATAACAGGGACGGAAGGCAGGAAGAGAAAATAGTCTGTGGAAAACTGAGAGGCAGTAAAATAATAAGAACCTGCAGGCTGACATGTCAAACAAATTAGAGCCATTTAATTTCATTATAAATGACAGTCTTCATGTCTCTGGAGTAATCTGACCTATGAGTAACTTGAAGAGCAATCACCACTCTCATCAAGGAATAACTGATTCAGAGGTTCACTGAAAACACACCTGGAACATACAAACTATCTATTTTCCCAGATCTACTTTCTTATCAAAGAACCTGCTGCAATTTTTCAGGTGCTCCTTCAAGTAACTTCTGTAGACTTACTAAAAAAGTGAAGTGTTTTTTCTCTATTAGGATGTATCCCAGATCAAAGCCCCAAATTCAAATACCATGGAGATTTGTGTATTTGTGTGTGTGTGCATTCAGAACTGAAATCTCAGCTTTGCACTTCAAGATGAGGAAAGGCTGAAGTTCTCAGTCAGTTCAATATTGTGGATTCTGATGCTGAAATCTGAATATTGTGGCTGAAGATTTCATAATATATTAGCTTTGATATATTCCATGTAATTTCTTGGTCTCATCTTAGGTTACAAATATACACATACTTCAAATTTAATAACACCAGAATTTCTGTTACCATTTAATACAGTGCTGCTTTATATTTTCCTGTTTTCTCCAGCTGTTAGTGCTTGGGAGTGGTCTAATCCCACTGCACCCTAGGCAGCATCAGATGACTGACCTTGGCAGATCATTTTGATCTCATTACATTTTTCCTTTCTTCTTTATTACAGGAGTGGACAAGAGTGGGAAAAAGTTCTTAAGTGTACTTTCATGGCTCAATATAGTCCTGAGCAGAGGATTAAGCACTGCTTAAGAATCCTTTCCAGAGACAGGTTCATCCAGTGTCCTATTCAAAGCACACTGAACTCCATATGAGTCTTCCCATTAAGTTCAGAGGCTTTTGGCTTGCTCCATGAGAAAAAGAAAGCTTCTGGGGGAAATTACAACTGAGTCACTCTTCCAACTTTTGGGATAAAATTCATCTCCTATATATATAGGTCAGCCACAGAAATTTGCCTAGCACAGCAAAAGAAAATCATAAATCTTGTTTCTTGCATGCTTTTAACACAGATGTCTGTGCCAAAAGAATCTAAAGCAGCTTTACTACAAATCAGAGCATTACTTCTGATCAAAAAGGGACTGAATCCAACAAAACAAGATTCTGATTCTTCAACAGAAAAAGATCCCTGCACTCACACTCCACTGTAAGACTCAAAACTAAACTAGAAAATTAGCCGAAGCCATTACAAAATCATTTATCATATGAAGTTGTAAAGTGTAATAAGTGGTAGTAAAGTATCTAACATACCTTTATACTTCATCTGAACTTTCTTCTCCACCATTTGAGCTGAGTTGTTCAGCACATATTTCTTGTTGAATATATATGCTTCAAATGCAGGAGATGTATTTCTAGCCATTAAATGCAGTAATTTAAGCAAAGCACTGTAATGAATATACTGGATAGAGAATGAAGATAAGGATAGAAGATGTAATGTGCATATTTTTGGTACCTGATTCTATTCTGAAAATGAGAAAATGAGAAAATATATTTATCTGTGTCTTGATTAGTGTGTATTGGGGCAGTAAATCAGTTTTTCATTCCATTCCATTCTGTTCAGGTCTTGGGTACTCTGGTTTGTCACTCACACAGATATGGCCCAAGGAGTGGAGGAAGCAGATTCATCGTTTGTCATCTAAGAGAACAAGCAAGAAACGAAGACAGTGACTTGTTAATATTATTTGACTGGCAAGCTCCCATTATTGCCCTTATCAGGTGCCTCCAAATCGCTCAGCAGGGTGCTCTACAGGAGATAGCTATGGAAGATGGCTGGAAGGAAGGTCAGTGATAACTGGGGTCAGGGACAAACAGGGGTGGAGAAGCATGGTCTTTGCACTGGTGGACCTCACCTCCCACAGGCTCCTGCAATGACAGTAAGCCCATGAACCTATTGATTTGGAAGCCAATGATGCCCCAACGTGACCACAGAAATACTATGGGGCTAGTCTGCGAGTAAGAGCTCAAGAATTTCCATGGCAGAGCCCCAGAGGTTCAGGGCACAGTACGGATTTATATCCTGGCAAGGACCTTATTTCACAAATGCTGTAAACTAAATAAAAACTTAACAGGAGAAAAAAGTAATAGTAGTGGGAACACGACTACAATGAACAGTTGCAGAAAACATGGAATATAAAGGATCAGCATTGTAAGAAGTGTATTGCCTCATTTATTTTTCTTCTGTATCCTTTTGTTAGCTCTGAGTTAATTATTTTTCTCCCAAAGAGTACTGGGCATAGCAAAGAGTACCAGAATGAGGTGACAGTGTCAGAGTACAAGTCACTGGGGGAAAACACCTGGAAGGAGACTGAAGATGCTTGGAGGCTGATCTAGTATCCACTGCATGTCGGTAAGAGGAGCTATTTAATCCTCTGTGGGATTTGACATACAGAAGAAAGGAGGGAGCTTCAGAGAAAGAAGAGATTGTAAAAATTATGTAAATTTCAAAGGAAAAAAAAGGATTATACAAAAATCAGGGAAATTCCAATACAACACTTGAATGGCATTTGTTGGAATAACTTGCATGAGTGAGACTTGTTACCAGACATTTCAATTACAAGCCCTCCCTCCCTTCAAAGGAGGGAGCCATATGATATTGCTATATACAAAGCATGACCAGTTGGAGACATCATTAGGCATCCCACCATTCAAGGGTGTGAAAAGCAGCATGCACTTCTACCCAGACACTTCAACAGACCCTTCCCCCATCTTCCTATTACCATCTCAGTAAAGTCATCCGCGCAGCCTGCCCGTATTTGTTCAGCGGTCAGAGGGCTGTTCAGTGCAAAGGTCTTTTTCAGTCCTCTCTCATTCCTCACGCTAGTTATTGCATCTCTCAAAGCGAAGAACACAGAGCATCCCAAGAAAAATCCTGCCTCACCTATCCCCTGGGGGGAAAAAAAAAGTTAAATAGGTGTAGGTTTTGAGCAAATGAGAGGAGTACATGCCATACCAATATCAAGTAAAAAGCTTAAAAATCAGTGACTCAAAAAGTGTTTTGTCCTTCAGTAAGGAAGTTTCTCTTAGATTTAGTGGAAACAGGCTTAGATCACACCAAGTCTTCTGATGGTACCTGCTTCCAGGGAGCTAAAAATGTTGATTTCAAATATTGGCTATTAATTTTATTTATTATTTTATTATTTATCTCCTCGCTAAAGGTCTGAGAACCAAATGTCTTCCCCAAACATGCTGCATGAAGACAGAATCACACCTTCTTACAGTGAATTTTAGGGTTAATTACAGGGAATAAGTTCACAGAAAAGGATAAAAGCTCTGTTTGAAGAAGGATATTAGGATCAGCTCTCTAGATCAGCTCCAAATCAACTGTGTAACTACTTCACCTGGATAATATTTTTTGAAACAAATACTTTTCTAATTATGTTTCAATGAGACAGCTTTAAATAATTTTAAAAGACTTATTTGTTCTTTAATAATCTTTGCCTTAAAATATGCTTTTTCCTTCTGTCATGCTATTTTACTGTATTCTAAAAGCACACCTAATACTTGAAATAGCTAAAATTTGCAGAATTACCTTAATCTTGATTTACCATTACTACTTACATGTAACTGGTTAGAATATTTGCTGGTGTCAATTGAAGCAATGATTATACCAACTGAATACTTGAGCCAGTTTCTCATATACATACACACATACAGTCCTATTTCTTATTGCATAACACACATAAGCAAGCTGCACACACTCATTGTCAATATGTTTTCTCTATCAATTTCTCTGCTGTCTTTATTCTAACCCTTTAGTTTATCATCACATTTTAAAAGTATGGTTTTAAATTCAGCTTGCAGCTTCTGTGTATGGTCTGTTAACAAAACCCTAAAATTACTACTTGCCAGCCCGGAAAGATATACAGCAATATCCCACATTATATCTTTTCATATTAGCTTCCCTGATGTCATAAATAAAATAATTTTTTGTATACTTATTTGAAATGCTAAAGAAGAGGAATTGAAAACTTAGATATCTTTTATATCAGAGTAATTTCTCTGATTGTCGTGGGATCTAAGAATCAGGCCGTGTGATGGTTTGCTTACCTTGGATGCATAGATGGCATAAGGATTTTGGGAAGATGACAGCAGGGAAACACTAAACTGTTCTGGAATATCACAAACAGCAGGTATCTTATACTGATCTGGACCCCGAGTATAGAGGACTCCTTCTGGAGAGTACTTTAATTCCTCCATTGTGTACAGTCCAATGCCTTGAACAAAGGCACCTTCAATCTTTAAATAAGAAAAGAAATAGCATTTATGTTCTCATGTTTGATAAAATGGGTAAAACTTTGGCAAGAACTGATTTGTATCACTAGCCGTTAGAAGACCATTTTTTTTCCTGTTTGCCTAATGGGATTCTTCAACATTTTGGGGCTACTGTGATGGGAAAAGCTTTCACACTCCTCTCCTACCAGGCAGACAAATGCTTTCACAATGAAGTGATGAGATCTGTGGACCAGCCTTCAATGACGAAAGGTGTTTCCCTGCTATCAAGTGGGGAAGGCAGGTCAAACAACAGGAGAATTTGGAAACTGTAGATCACAAACAGGATTTAATTCCAGCAGATAGTGGGGCATCTATACATACAGGAAGTACTACAGGTTGACAGTGGGATAAAATTCAAGCTTCATTGATATCTACAAAGCTCTGACACTGATTCAAATGGGGCAAGTCTACAAGGAAAGGACTTTCTAATATGATCTATGACTTACAACGTTATCTAGTAAGAAATTAGGGTTTTCTGAATTAATGCGGTAATCTTCACTTCAGATAAGACTATCCGTGTAATAGAAATAAGATGGCAGAAAATTCTTGGTACATACCTGTCCTATATCCACAGCTGGATTTATGCTGCATCCAATGTCCATAACAATGTCTGTTCTGAGGTTCTGCCAATAAAATTCAAATGCATATTACTGAGAAAGATGCGTGGAGTGGAGGCATTAGAATATACTGTGGCTTAGAGTCAGTATTCAATGGAATACTATATACTAAGACAGAGGCCCCTCTCTGTACACAATTTCAGAGTAATTTCCAATACCCCATTACAAGCAAAATGGGCTTGTCTCAACTTTAACAGAATTTTAGCCAGAGACAGCCATGCCAGATTTTTCCCATTGCACAAGGAAATCCCCACGTAAATAAATACAGATAGAGGGCATATGATAAGCAGTCTATGACATTTAGCTGTCTAAATGATCAAAGGCCTGGAAATAAGACTATTCAGCTCTGCTGTAATTGGTTTGTTGGCAAACAAGGCGAGAACAAGCAAAGAACGTGTCAGATGTCTGCCATAACCCAAAAGGTGAACCCACATGGCATTAATACAGATGTGCCAAAAGCTGGTTAACACTGCACAGCTTTTATTCTGCTCCATCTGTAATTTGCATTTACACTGTTGATATATTTACTATCATATGAAGACAGGTGACATTAATGTAAAACCTGAACGGTTATTGGAGCACCCAGTGATACAAATCTCATTTACATCATTTACAAAACTTCCATGACACTCAGTTATTACCTTGTGATCTCCTGTTAGACAGTTAATTTCAACCTCTGAACAAGCAGCTCCATAAAGAAAATATGTGAATGGCTGTCCTTCCCCTTTCTCCCAATCCATATTTTCATTGTAACCTCTGATAGAGGAAACAAAGTCCACAAGAAGAAAATTAATGATTGCTTGCATCACAACAAATCAGATGAGCACATGAAAGTTTGAAACTAGTTCAAGTGAAATCTTAAATGATAGGTCAGAACCTCAGCAGTTAAGTTCTATGAAATCCTACAGAGCACTAGCAGTTTAGGTTTGATGGAGCTGGTATTTATACAACATTTAGCAGACAAGATATTTCAGTTCAGGAAAGTCTATAACCAGCATAATCCCAGAAATATACTAATAAAGACATGGTAATCAAGAACAGAATACAAATTCAAGGTAAAGGTTGCTGAGGTTGCACAGAAGGGAATTCAGAAAAAGGGAGGAAAACTGGTCTTATGAAAGAATAACTTACAAGAGCTAAATGAAAGAGTTAAAATTACAGAAACTGGCTACAGAATGAGAGGGTTAAAACAGGAATATTGAAATAAAGGTGTAAGGGAGTGGGACTAACTGAGGAGACTATAGTAGTCAGGACTGATGGGGTAAATTCAACGGACACAAGAGGACAGTGAAATGCAGTATCTCCCAACCATGTGAGCTATGTCACGAAGGCATATTTTTTGACCATATATGACTGAAATGTCTTTGTTGAACATATTTAAAATTATGCCCTGTAAACCAATTATAGTATAATTCAGGGCATTGAACTGTGTGTTGAAAAAGGGATATACAAAATCCACATATTCAGCTTCTCACATTCCATCTGCCTCAGCTGGCTTTTAGGTTCTTCGATGTGGAGAATATGACTGCGTAAGAACTAGATCAGTACAGGATTTGAGGCTCAGGGATCTGCAGATGGTTTTGGGCTCCATTAAATGTCAACAGCAAAGTATGACTGTTGTTCATTGCTTTGGAGATATCAACATTCCTAAAAGGCCGCATACTTGAACAGACTTAACAGCAGGAAGGGATATTGTTTGGTCTTTTCTCGGTGTTTTAAGTAAGTATGGGTTTGCAAAGTGCCTCTTCAACTTACTCCAGACGACATGAATATCTGAAAAGTTGATATTGATAAGTAGGTAAAAACAGGTGGAGAGAGAGAAGGCACAGCAGGCTGAGAGAGAAGCTTTGCTTGGAACCCCACCTGTGTTACAGCACAGAATTTTTTATTTTCTGGTTCTTTAGAAATACTGTGAAAGAACGCAAAGAAAAAGGACCACAAGACTGCACTGAGAGAGAGCAGTGGGAATTCTGTTTAAGATTACTGTGTCCTACAATAGCATGCTGTTGTGAATAAATCCATGTCTAAGAGTATATACGATGGGAATTTTTTGAGGCTCCAGAAGCAAAGAGGTCAAAACAGTGACTCTGAACCTAGGGTCAGTGAGCAACCCCACTTCTCATGTGAGCAGTAAGTCCCCCTCCAGCTTTCAATTGGTGCTGAATCATGGCATCCGATTCCTGAGTTAGTTTAAAAAAAAAACAAAAACAAAACCAACAAAAAACCAACCCACAAGCTTTCTTTTAAACTCAACGAGATGTTTTAAATTCTCCTTCCTCTAAAGAGAAATAACCTTAAGGTTCAGATCTAGAATTAAATAGGCCTAATTTTCCACAAGTGCACCAGCTTGCTAATTACAGGTGTGGTGTGTGCTGGATAAATATTCTAATGTTGCCACTCATTCTTCTTGTCATGGAACTCGGTGTGATCGTATTTGTGGGTAAAAAAGTAAATAATTTGTAGTACAACAATATTTATAGCTTATAGTAATACAGCTTCCAGTAAATAAACTATATCCCACTTTGCATACCTACTGTTATGGGTAGCAGTCACTTTCTTGATGCTTTCTGGTTTGCTAATGGCCAAATCATGGAGCAAAGATGGGATGAAATATTCTTTTGGTATTTTCTAGAGGGTCCACACAGGGCTTGACATAAATTAGCACTTACTCTTTATACTCCAACCATCCATATATCAAAGAATTACATAAAACATAAGCTGAGCTATTAGAAAGAACTATTGGAGACAGGATCTTCTACTCATGGCATACCTTATCTTCAGAAATCAGTCCTGGTCTAGCCTATGCATTTCTAAAGAACAAAAATATATTACCTAAAGTAGCCAGTAGCTGAAAGACTCACACTCTGTTCAAAAGCCTCTTTAACCTGTAAAATATAGCAGTGTTTGTGGTAAACCAAGGAAGGAATCAGGAAGGAACACAGCAGACATAGTCAATATTTCAATAGAAATGGGTCCCTCTTTGTCAATTGAACAGATCTAGTCGATAAGTCACTGAGATAAAAGATCTGCATGACCTATTTGCACAAAAATGATAGTTGACAAGATAAATGCTCTTTGCAGTGTTCTTCTGCCAGTGGTAAAAATGACAGGATGAAGTCCTAAATCTATTCCCTTTCAGTGATTCTCATGTTAGATTTACTCAATTTACAAGTCAAAAAGTATTTTTATTTTGTTTATCATTAATTGTAATTTATTGAACTCGCAAGATGTAAAATTACTTCTCTGCATATATTAACATTCTTTCTTAGGTCAGCCATTTCTGCTAATATTTTGGGTGTGTCTCAATTATCCAGATTAATTTGGCACCCATTAGAGGAGAAGTGGATTTTATCTTTGCGTACATAGCTGTCAGTTATCAAGCTACCACATGTATTCCAACATTATTTGCTATTGCTAGGAACTACTACTGCCAAGAAAGTGTTTACATTTTTTGTAGTTATTATAGTATTTAATCACTTGAAAAGAAATACCCTAGCATACTGGATCTGTAAATGCCTCAAGGCAGGGACTGTCCTTTTCATTAGGCCACAGATAACAAGCAATACTGGATAAGAAGACATAACAAACAGGTTTTCTTTTAACATCTCAATATACAGGACTAGATTCTCAGCCATACCTTCTTAAAATAGTTGATATTAGAGCAGAAAGCTTTTAGTTAAAAAAAAATTCAGTTTCTAGCCCTAAAATTCTATTCTAGTTTCAAGTGCGGCCGGGACAGGGGCCATTTCTATAAATGGTTTTAGCACTACTTCTATACTACTCTACTGCAAATATAACTAATATAACTAATTACATATTAGAGCAGTGGGAGCAAGGATTCCTGCTACCCTTCTTGCAGTTCTATAATGTACTGCATATGTGAGAAGGATAGAAGGAAGAAGTTGAGAAGGATTCTCTTTATTGATTTGGTAAAAATAAAGAACTGACATGGAGGAAAACTGACCCTGTACACATATACCATGACAATCTTTTGTTGACAGCTTGTCTGAGGATAAGCTGTGGTGGGTCATGTTATTGCACAAACTGATATTTTTTGTATATTAAAAACTTCAGTGCCTCCAAATGTGACTTCACAGATAGCTTCCCCTCCTTTCCAACTAGATATGATCACAGAATCATAGAATGGTTAGGGTTGGAAGGGACCTCAAAGATCATCTAGTTCCAACCCCCTCTGCTGTGGGCAGGGACACCCTCCACTACACCACGTTGCCCAAAGCCTCATCCAACCTGGTCTTAAACACTTCCAGGGATGGGGCCTCCACACCTCTCTGGGCAACCTGTGCCAGTGCCTCACCACTCTAACAGTAAAGAATTTCTTTCTAATATCTCATCTAAAGCAACCCTCCTTCAGCTTGAACCCATTACCCCTGTCCTGTCACTATACTCCCCCATAAACAGTCCCTCACCAGCTTTCCTGTAGGCCCCCTTCAGAAACTGGTAAGCCGTAATTAGATCTCCCCGGAGCCGCCTTTTTTTCCAGGCTGAACAATCCCAACTCTCTCAGCCTTTCCTCATCAGAGAGGTGCTCCAGCCCTCCCATCAGCTTCATGGCCTCCTCTCGACTTGCTCCAACAGTCTCTCCTGTACTGGGGCCCCCAGAGCTGGACGCAGTACTCCAGGTGGGGTCTCACCAGAGCAGAGTAGAGGGGCAGGATCACCTCCCTCGACCTGCTGGTCACACCTCTTTTGATGCAGCCCAGGACACGCTTGGCTTTCTGGGCTGCACGCGCACACTACCGGCTCATGTTGAGCTTCTCATCAATCAATACCCCCAAGTCCTTCTCCTCAGGGCTGCTTTCAACCTATTCCTCGCCCAGCCTATAGTCGTGCTTGGGATTGCACCAACCCATGTGCAGGACCTTGCACTTGGCCTTGCTGAACTTCATGCGGTTTGCACGGGCCCACCTCCCCAGCCTGTCAAAGTCCATCTGGATGGCATCCCTTCCCTCCAGCATGTCGACCACACCACACAGCTTGGTGTCATCAGCAAACTTGCTGAGGGTGCACTCAATCCCACTGTCCACATTGCCGACAAAGACGTTGAACAGTGCCGGTCCCAGTACCAACCCCTGAGGAACACCACTCGTCACCGTTCTCCACTTGGACATTGAGCTGTCGACCACAACCCTTTCAGTGCGACCATCCAGCCAATTCCTTATCCACAGAGTGGTCATCCATCGAATCCACGTCTCTCCAATTTAGAGACAAGGATGTCGTGCGGGACAGTGTCAAATGCCTTGCACAAGTCCAGGTAGATGACGTCAGTTGCCCTTCCCTTATCCACCAACGCTGTAACCCCATCATAGAAGGCCACCAAGTTTGTCAGGCACGATTTGCCCTTAGTGAAGCCATGCTGGCTGTCACCAGTCACCTCCTTGTTTTCCATGTGCCTGAGCATAGTCTCCAGGAGGGTCTGCTCCATAATCTTGACAGGCACGGAGGTGAGACTGACCGGCCTGTAGTTCCCTGGGTCTTCCTTTTTTCCCTTCTTAAAAATGGGTGTTATGTTTCCCCTTTTCCAGTTGGTGGGAACTTCACCGGACTGCCAGGACTTCTCAAATATGATGGAGAGTAGTCTGGCCACTTCATCCACCAGTTCCCTCAAGACCTGCGGATGCAACTCATCAGGTCCTGTGGACTTGTGCACCTTCAGGTTCCTTAGATATTCTTGAACTTGGTCTTCTCCTGCAGTGGGCCGTTCTGCATTCTCCCAGTCCCTGCCTTCTGTGACCTGGGCAGTGTGGCTCAAGCATTTGCCAGTGAAGACTGAGGCAAAGAAGTCGTTGAGTATCTCAGCCTTCTCCATATCCTGGGTAACCAGGTCACCCGTTTCATTCTGGAGGGGACCCACATTTTCCCTTGTCCTTCTTTTATCACTGACATACCTATAGAAGCTTTTCTTGTTGTCCTTGACATCCCTGGCCAGACTAATTTCTATCAGGGCTTTGGCTTTCCTAACCTGATCCCTGGCTGCTCGGACAGTTTCTCTGTATTTCTCCCAGGCTACCTGCCCTTGCTTCCACCCTCTACAGGCCTCCTTTTTTCTTTGACTTTGCCCAGGAGCTCCTTGTTCCTCCATGGGGGCCTCTTGGTGTTTCTGCTTGACTTCCTCTTTGTTGGGATGCATCGCTCCTAAGCTTGGAGGAGGTGACCCTTGAATATTAGCCAGCTGTCTTGGGCCCCTCTTCCTTCCAGGGCTTTGTCCCATGGTATGCTACCAAGCAGATCCCTGAAGAGACCAAAGTCTGCTCTCCTGAAGTCCCGGATCTGGGGATTGTTTCCCGCATATCTAAACCAAGCACCTACACTCCATCTTTCTGTGAAATAACCTATTTCTGCAGTTTTTAACTTTAGGATTATTAGGCTGAGCAGACTGATAGACTACAATACATATATCACAGTTTCTGCAAGCACGCAAATACATTTACCAGGATTCACTTGTCTTACCCAATCATTCCAGGTCCCTTTTGGGTTCTTGTTGATGATAGGCTGCAGGCGTTTCAGAAGAGTTTGGCAAGCATCCTGGTGAGACATCAGGAGAATATAACACAAAAATAACACATATATGTTTGGTACTATTCAAGATATGTTCTAGTTAGCACTTAATTAGTTTATGCTTTACTGTCATCTTGTTTGACAAAGTATGGCAGGAGGTGTCATTTTAACTACATAGGCACAAACCTTATAAAGGGTTAAGTTACAGGGACTGAAATCTACATGAATCAGTAGATTTAGAACAGGAACAGGATACAAAATTTGTATGGAACTAGTTAGATGAAAAAAAAGGATTTTGTCAAACTTAAGCCTTTCGGAGAAAGCTCAGATCATATTCTGAAAACTCAGAAGCACCATTACTGAGAAATTGTCAACACATCATGTTTCTTCTCAGCAATCTCCCGTGGTATTATTAGTAATCTCAAACTTGATTTCTATGGGATCACTAATGCTTAAAGTTTGGCAGGCATTAAATACCACGAGGGATAGGGTGTTTTGTTAAATTAAATACTACTCTTTACCTTCACAGCCATGCCATTGACATCTGTCCCTGCAGATCCTGCTGAGGCACATGCATTAGGAACAGTTGTTGTGCTTGTTTCACAGAAGTGAATACATGACATGGGGATGTTCAATTCCCGACTAGCAACCTGTTTCAGGAAGAAGAATATATTCTTCTCTGTTTTAGAAACATTCTAAACACTCCAATGGTTCCCCAGTTCTTGCTAGAAGTCAGTGATACCAGGCAAGATAAAGTTTTAGCAAGTTCTCTTCCAACCTCCAGCTGAAATCATTCTGCCCAGTTTGTCAGTACAAAGAGGCAGAAAAGAAGGGCAATGTTTTAGCTGTACTCAAACTCTGGATTGAGACTCTGGAGTCCAACATTAGGTTCCTGATTTTGCTGCTTATATCCTGTATGACTTAGGGCAAATTATGCAGGCCCAGATCCCAAGCTTTCATTGACTTGATAAATACCTTTAGAGATCTGTCTCTCAATTAATCCTTAAACAAACAAGATCATAATAACATTGTCCAGATTGTATACTAATCTGAATACTGTCTTTTTTTTACCATGGGTTTTAGGGATCAGCCCTCAAAAATCTTATTTTTAATAAGCCTCTTCACATACCACTGGAAGAATAAAACCTGTTTTTCCTTCCTGCTGTCTCTATGATTGTTAATGAAGACATCTTTGCTTTCTAACTTTATCAATGCAAAGAAGCAGTGGCTATGCTGATAAAGAAACTTTTCTACTGGTACACTAACCAAGAAGAAAACCTTCACACTGTTTATCTGCATGACAGATAAAGCACAAGGTAATATTTGTTGGGACCATTTGTTACCTGGATCATTTTTGTATGAATACCCTGCCCCATTTCAATTCCACCATGTGTCAGAAGCACAGATCCATCAGTATAAATATGAACCAGAGCAGCAGCCTAAAAGAGAAAAACAAAATCAAGATTAGACTAGTGAGAAATGTGTTGTATACGGTGATGAACTGATGAATCAAAAAAGACATAGTTTTGAAGTGTATTTCAATTTATCTGTTTAATGCTTTTGAATAGAAAGCAAAATTTGGAATGTTGGTCCCTGTTCTTCCTCTGTAATGAACTTCAAAAGAAAAAGATACAAATCCTTGGAGGTCGGCTTTTTCTGTTGCTAGATCCTGAAATAATTATACACCTTGCAAGAGTGTCTCAACAGTTCCAAAGGAAGCTGGAGGACCTCCCTCACTAGTGGCTGTACATGCGAATTGCTGCAAGTTCCATTTTCTCTCTCATTGATGTTTGAAAGTCTTTGGGCACAGGTTTTTCAACCACATGGGTTGGGCAGGCTGTCAGCATTAGACACGGCAGGAAGGTTCTGAATGAGATTTTCCTCCTGGACTCAGTTGGAAGTAGCATTACAGACTACAAAGGCCCTGTGACTTTTGTCTTGAACAGAGACAGCCAGTTTAATATGATAGAAGCCAGTCAATTAATTTTCAGTTGATAAAATGCTGTCTATTCCAGAAGCACTGGACACCTACATTAAACAAACTACAAACGCCAAAAATTCTGCTGTCCTTTTCTTTCTTAAACTTAGTCTTTGATGACATCAAACGGTTAAGTCTTTAAGAACAGCATCCCATTGTACCCCCATGGTTAGAAAGAGTAAGCTCAGAGCTATTTCTAGAATAGATAACTTATCCATAACTTATCCAATGAACACTTTGCCATCAGTCTTCAAAAATTTTTCATGGAAATGTACAACTCATCTAAACCAATATGACATCACAAGAGATGGGACTGGCCTTTAAGTATGCAGGGTCCAAGCTGCCTAGGTCCTGAAAACCAAACTTTGATCTCAGCTTGAAGAGAGCTAGAAGCTAGTGTCGCCTTCAGGGAACAATCATTAGGAGGATGATAGTTTTGCAGAAGTTGAAATACAACACATTTGTTTTGTATCCTAAGGTAGAGTAACTGTAATCTTCTATGGATAAAAAGCTTAGCTCACTTATTCTTTAAAGACACTAACCTGAGAAAGATAACGTGTGCCTAGTCCAAACGGAAACTTCATTGGTACAATGGCAATCCCTTTTTTCTTCCAGTAATTTTGTTTGTTAAATTCATTGACAGCTGTTTTCCTACTGTGGTATGCAGATTTCTTCATACATTCATTCCAACACCGTATTAAGTTTTGTGGATCAAGCTTTTGTTTGAAGTGTGTCTGCTCATTCTCCTTATACATATTTATTTCCCTAATCTGAAATAATAAAATTCACAGCTATCACACAATCCTGTTAAAGGTAGACTGACCATTTTGGGGAACTAGTAGACAACAAGATTATGGTATGTTTTTGAACAATGAACAGTTTGATTCAGTTTGTAAGAGCA
This sequence comes from Balearica regulorum gibbericeps, assembly GCF_011004875.1. Taxonomy (NCBI): domain Eukaryota; kingdom Metazoa; phylum Chordata; class Aves; order Gruiformes; family Gruidae; genus Balearica; species Balearica regulorum. The sequence continues at coordinate 12,993,189 of NC_046189.1, read as the reverse complement.
TGCTATTCATTCAACAATTAGACATCAATAAAAAAATATTAATTTTAGCACAAATTATGTTTCACTTAGAAAAGATTTGTTCAAACAGTTGAGCTAATCTAAAGGGTTTTGACTTTCCAACTGCATAGACTTCATTTCAAGAGAGAAGATGCCTTCATTTTGTCACCTTTTCTGGTGATAAACCAGTTTTATCTGCAACTCCTGTTATCCAAGTTTCTGTCACCAGTGCTGACTGGGGAAAGCCAAACCCTCGGAACGCTGTGTTTGATGGCAAGTTTGTTTTGCAGGCATAAGCCCAGCATCTCAAGTTGGGAATCTTGTATGCATTGTCCATTTTTAATAAGGATACTTCTGCTACCTGAGGTAGGGGACAAATAGGTATAGTTAAATGTTAGAACAGTGCTTCATTCAAATTCACATTTAGATCTTCCTCATCTCATATAAAGATCTTAACTTGAGACAACTAGCTTTAAAATTGGGTTTCTGTCAATCACTGCTGGTAAGAATACTGTTATGCACACATACAGACTTTATTCATACATTTCTCCTGCAGCATATCAGCTTTCAGTTCTTTTTTGATATTCACACAACACAGCTGATGTTACTAGTAGTTGAGTGCTAGTCAGTAGTTAAGGATGTAACAGATACTTCATTTTACGATTGATTGTGCTCCTACCTCAATATCAAAAGCCACACAGAACTAAAAATACACAGATTAGATTTTAAAGCAATAGGAGCTATGAAACGAACTGAAGAAAGCATTCTGAATTATCATGTCCTATGGAAATTCACAGTTAAGGTTTATTTCCACCAGAAAGCATATGTACTGCAGTCTACAGTGTCTTCTTGTTCCTACATTTTTCTTTTATAGATTTCACACGACAAACACAAAAACACAAGAAAAGGAAAATCCCTTATTAGATACCTCAAATTAGGCTCCAAGAGTCAGTACCAAAATAGATAAGATAAAAAATGTTTTGATGCCTTATGAACAGGCCACTGGCTCTCTTCAATGTTAAGTAGATTTCTTAGAATGGCAGCTACTAGATGTAGATTTTCCAACAACCCAGAGTGTCTACATCAAAAGGTTATATGATTAATAATACATGTCCAAGGGAATTTGGCCTTCATCATTGTCCAGCTAATGATTCTCCATGTTATAAGATTCGTCAGCTTATAAAACCCGTACCAGGACAGATTCATCAGGGGTGCATCCTCCATTAATGTAATATTTTGCATCCACAGCTCTGATTCTACCATCATTCATGAAGCCAACCTAGAAGGATTAACAATAACCTATTTAGATTTTGGCATTCATTCATTTCTTCAGTGCTTGTATATTTGAAAATTAATGTAACCCACAAAATTAGCATCATACTGAACTATTAATTTCTGAGCAGCATTCACTGAAACTATAGAAGGGCAAGAGAGAAAGAATGTTCCTGAGATATTGGCTTTCCCACCTGGCATCTGTGATCTGTATAGCTATAGCATATAATAAGCAACATCAGCCCATCGGGAGAGGAAGAAGCAGGGAAGCCCAGTGGCTTCCTGTGTATTGCCTGAGATGGCTCATAAATGCGTCACCAGGAGTGTTTACTGTAGGCAAAGTCATCTCCCACTCTGACTGTAAGAATAGACTGGCAGATGAAGTATGACATTTGTTTTTCTTAATGAAGCAATGTTATCTTTATCTCACATCTCTCTTCACCTGTTGCTGCTAATAGTTCCTGAATTCTCAACATGAGCTACAGCTCATTTTCAACTTCAGGGAAGCATAAGGCCCCTCTAACTTTACTTGTGTAGTGGAGATGGAAAAGAAGGCAGAAATTGTCCTAATGACTAGTTATGACTGATGAAAGTGCATGAGCAAGGAAGAGATTAATTTCCTCCACAGGGTGATTTTTCCTGTATGACACTATTTCTGTGAAAAACTAGCTGCTCCTTTGTGTGAACCTAACCATATGGATGGTTTAAAATAAAGTTCTGCAGAAGAAGTCTGAGCTAGTTTGGCTTCCCATTCCAGAAAGACAAACAGGAAGAGCTATAAAAGGAAAAGGACATAAAGGGACTAGGAAAAAAACAAAAAAACCCTGAAGAAATAGAGGCAGAAGCAGAGAAATGGCTTTATCTCTTGGTTTCCTGGCTACTAGTTTTGTTTTAAAATCAAATTGACTATACTCATTTTCATAAACAGAACAAATACTAACCAGTAACACTGAAATACTTATTCACAGAATATGCGCAGGCATTTTTTCACTGAATTCTTGTGGCACTCACTTTATATTTACCAATAAAAGGATGTCGGCCACCAGTGATTAACATATCATCCCCTCGGCTCAGAATTAGACGGACTGCTCTGCTGGTTCTAAATCAACAAAAGAATAGTCAAATTTCAGTCAAAATAAGAGATGTTATTAATGAGATGGCTGTTCATCATGTATCCAGATCTAGCCATGCATATAAACATGCATTTAGATTAAACTTAACTTTAATAGGCTTAAATATATGCTTAAAGCTATATCCAGAGTTCATATTTTTTTCCATTTACAATCATGTTAGAATTTTAATTTCACCTCTTGAAAGCCGAGATAACTCAGTGCAAACTTCTTCTGAAGAAATTATTTCATTAAGATCAAACTGTGTTAAGTGAGCTAACAGCAGTCAGCATTCAACCTTAAGCAAGAAATAGTAACCTCTTAGCTATTCAGAACTGTACTGAAATAGGGTGCCTTGAATAAAACCAAAACATGGATAATAATAAATATATGAAAATTAGTCTACAAATGCATATATCATTTTAAATAGTTACTTTTGAATAAATGAACATAAGATGTAAAATAAGGTCCTCACAATAAAAAAAGATTGTTTAAACTATAAAAAAGATTGGTTTTAGCATGGCCTGGGTAATCCAAAACCCAGATAACATGGCCAAAAATAATCAAGAACAGTTTGTACAAAAATGACAGTAGTAACAAGAAAAATGTATTGAGCTAACCACTCAGATTACAAGACCATTTTGGCTAAGACAGGATGTAACCTGATGTGCATTCTGCAGCAAATCAAGTTATGCTTATAAAAGAGGTTACTATCCCGACAGCTGATTGCCAATATTGTCCTGCCAAATTTGGAGAATGGGAGATAGAGCTTTATGTGTTAAGGTTCCTAAACTAATTCAATAGTATTAGCAAAAACATAATACCTAATAGATTTAAGCTAATTTTGACTGAAAGATGTTGGGGACTGAACTAGAACTACTTGTTCTTAAAAGCAGTTCCACTCATGAACTTCTGCATCCTGCTGTGCCAGTGAAGTTCACATCTGGATGGTTAATGTCATGTTTTGAATGTACATACAAAACCTCAGTAGTTAGGGATTGGTTCTTTTGAAATGCTCAATCATTTCAAGAATACTTCTAGCTTATGTTAGTAACAATTTCTTCAAGTCTTCAAGTCAACTAATTCAGTTGAGGCTACGGTTGCTTAACATAAGCAGTCTAACAAATCAAAACAAAACAAATAAATGCACTGAACAGTCTTACAAAATGTGAACAGTCAGGATTTTATGACTTTTTGGATAGCAGCTTTGGAAAGGAGAAAGCATTTTAGCCAATGTGCAAAACTTGTTCACCCCATTTTCTCTTCATATCCCAATACACACATACTGCACTTACTTGTTTGCTGCCACTGCAGCAACTGATGCCAGTAAGCCAGCTTTCAGGAGTTTCCCACCAAAAGCTCCACCAACTCTTTTAACATGGCACATGATCCTGTTGGCTGGAACACCTAAACTTGCAGCTACCATCTCCTGTAAAACCAGTTTTAATCTTTTATACCAACTCAAACTAAGCCTAAAAGTTAGGTTCTGAAATAAAAAATATTTTCTAGAAAAGGGTTCCATAGATGTTTCTAGTTTGTTTGGGGGGTTTGGGGGGTTTGATTTTTTTTAAATCAAATGAAAATAATTTTTCCTTTACCCTAGGTTAAAAAGGAAGAAAAAGATAACAACAAACACTCAGCTGTGTTTGCATTTAAAATCTCTATGATGGAGGCTGTGAAATGGCCATGGACAGAAGTGAAGAATAATACCCTTGGATTTCATTGTTGAAACAGTAAGAAGCTTCAGGTATAACAAAAAGGGATTAGAATACAGTTTTTATTATTTTTATTACTTATAACATAAATTTGATTTTAATTTTTAATTTAAATAAAACCATTTGTTTTTTAATAATCTAAAGTCTCACTAGTGTCAGGAATATTCTTGCTTCGAATCATTTTCTCAAATACAAAGTTCTTCATGCTTCTTGGCTATTGGCGATACAATAGTAATGGAATTGATAAAAGGAACTGAACTGGGCTTTGAACACAAAATGCCAATGTTGAGTCTGAAATACTAACAGTTTCGTGCACCATAGCTATTGCTTTGCAGACCATATGCTATGTCAGCATTTGCTTTACCATTTACCATCATGAAAATGATCAGAGAGCTGGAACACCTCTCCTATAAAGAAAAACTGAGAGAGTTGGAGTTGTTCAGCCTGGAGAAGAGGAGGGTCCAGGGCACCTTATTGTGGCCTTTTGATATACAAAAGGAGCATATAAGAAACAAAAAAACCCCTTTTTACCAAGATCTGTACTGACAGGACAGGGGGCAATGGTTCGAAACTGAAAGAGGGTAGGTTTAGATGGGACATAAGGAAGAAATTTTTTAAAATTAGGGTGGTGAGACACTGGAACAGGTTACCCAGAGAAGTTGTGGATGCCCCATCATTGGAAATGTTCAAGGTCAGGTTGGATGCAGCTTTGAGAAACTTGATCAAGTGAAAGATAACCCTGTACATGGCAGAGGGGTTGGATTAGATGATCTTTAAAGGTTCCTTCAAACCCCAAACATTCTATAATTACGATTTTGGCATGGAGCAGCAGTCTCACCTACGACTATTACAGTTGATCAAACCCTCAACAGACTGACTATGCAGGGTACTGATTGCTCCTCACCTCAGTGGAAAGCTAATGGGGATGGAGGAGCCTCAGCACTCCACAGGGAGCTTTTCATGCCTACAATAGTGGGGCATGACGTACTTTGTTCAAAGGGAAATAAGAGACTTTTACTTCTTCCTTATCCTCACAGTGCAGTTGTCAGTGTTTATCAGGACACAGCAGTACTACAAAGCAGCTGTTGTTGGATAATCCAGATGTGCAATTTCATGTTCATATTACTTCTAAACTGTTAAGATGGATTTGTAAACCAAACTTTAAAAGCTCTATTGTCACAGGTTCAACCATTTTCTCTGAGGATGCTCTGTATTACCTGAATAGTTGCTGGATGCTGTGTTGACACATACACATCCATTTCTTTATCCTCTCCTTTTGGAACAGCAAGCACACTCTGAGTCTCCATGTAGAAGTGTTCCTGTCCCCCAACGCAAATCTCTCCTGATCCAAAGAGAAAAACACAAGTGTTGCTGAGGGGAAAGGACAGAAGAAATGAACCAGGAAAGAACTAACTGTCCATCATCACGTAAATTATGGTAATCAGTGTCAAATCTTCTGATGCTTCTTGTATGAATAAAACCACAGATGACACTCCTTGCAGGATTAAATTGGTCTTGTTCCAGGGGCATCAACAGAACTTGATTAATAGTGGAACAATATCACCTACAAGTGGTGACAATAAAAAACATAGCATGGACATACTGAAACAGGTCAAGGAGGTGGCCACCAACAGGGCCAGGGGGCTGGACCAGAGGATGTAAGAGAAAAGGCTGAAAGAACTGGATTTATTCATCCATAAGAAGAAAAGAGTTAGGGGGAGATCTTATTGCTGTCTACAACTACCTAATGGGAGGGTGTAGAGAAGAGTGAGCCAGACTGTTCTTAGAAATGCACAGTGGAAGTATAAGAGGCAACGAACACAAGAAATTCCAACTTGATATAAGAAAAACAAACGTCACCATGAAAGGAGTCAAACATTGGAAAAGGTTCCTATGGAATCTCCATCTTTGGTGATACTCAAAATCTGACTGGACGTGGCCCTTAGTAACCTGCTTTAACTGAACCTGCTTTAAGCAGGAGGTTGGACTAGATGACCCCCTTCCAACCTAATTATTCTGTGAATCTGTTTCAAGGACAGAGGATGCAGAAAGCTTGAATGTAGCGGCAGGACCACAAGACCACTAGGTTTAATCACACTTTCTTCCAGGTGACCAAGAGCTTTCTCAGGCTTAATGGCTATATGGAAAGAAGGTAGAACTGGGACTTGAAGAACAGACAGACAAACTCAAATACTGACAATAACTTCTCACCAAATGTATTCTGCAGTTTACCTTCAATTATGTCATCTACAGTTTCAAATGCCTGATCAACATTTCCTTGTTCTAATTTTCTTTTTGGCTCAAAGAACGAGTTGTGCTTTATAGCTTCCTGCAGTGGAGAAAAAGAAAGAGTATTTTAAAGGTTCTCAGCTTGCTGTGGCATTTTACTCTCAGGAGAAACACCATTCTCTTCAGAGATTTGAACCACCAGCTATCAAAGTCAATGAACAACTGTATTTCAACACTTTACTGTGATTGTTGATGAGTTTGTGTATTCAGTTCCAGCAATTCTTTCCTGATATATCTTGTGTTACTGATGACAGTTTCTGAAGGAAATGCATTCAGTTTATTCAACCTGCTCTTCCTCCTCATACATCTAGCACAGAATAAGAATGCAAACACATCATCCAAAAAGTGATGCCATTGAGAGGGGAAGAGATCACAAGAACTAAGTAAAATTAGAATCTATGTATTAAGTATGATTTGCTTTATTTCTAGTAAGATTTCATTGGAGTTTCAACTGTAATGAATTATTAGTAAAATTTGTCAGTCTTTAAAAAGAGACTACTTCTATTTTTATACCAGAGAAAGTGTTCTGTTACACCCCACATGCATTATGGAAACAAGGTGTAAGGTGACTACCAGAACTAATACTGGTTCCCTGCAAATATGTCCTTAGTTCCTTACTTCCTCTCATCTCATTAAGACAGTGTAAGTCCATTTCCCCTATGACTCCCACATCACATTTCCAAAATGTTCTATATCCCTAACATCTTTCCCCTCACATTTCCCCAACACTTCCTACGTCTCCGGCCTAACTTTTTTGGCTTGCTAGCCTGACAACAGACACAAAATGCTACAGATAATGAGGAAGATTGTTCAGCCAATATACACATGTTGATTCACCAACTGGTAACTACCAAAAGAACTATAAACAACCAGTGTGCTCATTGCCTTTTCCTCACTGGGAACATTAAAAGAGTTCTTCTTTTTCTACTCATACGTTTATTATTATGAAACTTGTGGGACCTTAATACCTTTGAGACAGTTGCCTATCTATCACAAGTGGTCAAAATTATCCAAAAGGTTGAAGAGTTATTTACAGGGAGGCTGACAGACTGGTTAATTGGATGTTCATATTCACCTTGTTTCCTTAGAAAATCATGTTTAAAAAGCAAGTGAAGAGTGTGAACTGCTGCTTCCATTACTTGTATAGATAAAACAATAAAAAAGCAAGAGAAAAGAAATTATTAGTACCTCGATTGTTAAGATCACTGGTTCCAGCACTTCGTACTCTATCTTCACTTTTGCAGCTGCTTGTTTGGCATGAACATCTGAATCCGCAACCACAGCACAGACAATCTGACCCACACAAATCACCTGTAAAATATGCATCACTTAATAGAACAGTGGATTCAAATTATTCCCATATGTGCTGCTGCTATTCTTCTTTCATGTAACCACTATTCATGTTTCCTTTTTTAGAATTTTGTTTTGACTTAGGATCTTTGTATTTTTTAGATCATCCATGAAGCTAACACATTATTCAAAAATGGATAAATGATTTGGGAGCCTAGCTTTCAGTGAAATATAGTCTTCCAACAACTCAGATGGTTTTGTGAGGTTTATCTGTATTCCTCTGATTTATGTATTTTTTCTCTAGACAGAATATAATGCACATCAGCTATTCTGAAGTTGAAAAGGGAGTGGGAAAAAATTGTAAGAATTTACCTTGTTATGTACCTAAAGTGATTCCCTGATGTACACACCAAACAGATATTCAAGAGTCAGCAAGTAAAATTTCATTATAAAAATCTGAAGAAAAACAGTAAAAATGAAGAAAATCAGTTAAAAAAAGATTGTAGTTATACCTTGTTTCTTGCAAATATAATCTCTGGATCACTGGAGTAGTAAAACTCATTTGTATTTGGTACATCCTGGGCTGTTACGATATCGAACACACCTGGTCCTTTTAGAGCCTCTGAGGTATCTATAGATCTGATTGGGATATGGGAAGAGAGAAGTGTAATTCATTAGTTTTACAAAGCGTTGCACAGAGGAAGGGAACAGAATACAGAGGTATGTTTCTTGTACTGCCAGGATCTGCTCATAGGCTCAGACATCTTTGGCATGCGAAGAAGAGCAGGTCAAAGGGAATTTGAAATTCTACTGTCCTGCTTTGTTTTTAGGAAATACTGTAGATGCAACAGGGAAATTGTTGACCCATTAGACTGCATGAACTGCATTGATTTAATAAAAAATACTGCACAATTATGATGCTACAATTGCAACTTTCTAAGACCTCACAGCCTACACAAATATCAAACTGATAAAAATAAGCATCTACAAATGGAAAGTTCATGTAGAAAATTATAATGGAAATGGCAAGACCAGTATAAATGGAGAATGAATGGGAATATATGGGTGTAGAAGGATCAAAAAGAACTGCAGAAGGTCTATAAGAATGGCATGTTTTGATAACGCCTATTTTAGCAGGTCATGAAGATCCCAGCACATCTACAGGTGTCTTCTCTGGACACCCAGGTCAGAAGACAAAGAAGAGTAAACAAATCCTACTGACTCACAGAGATGGGGGTGATGTCAGCTCCTTGATGGTTCCAAAAAGAGCACATCCAAACCCAGCACACTATCACCGACCTAAGAATAACTCAGGAAACATAATAAGGACTCTCTAGCAGCCCCAGTCCTCTCTGTCATGACAATTAATCCTGACCAGACAACCTGGATATAGGTCTTGGTGCTGGAATGCTGGGCAGACAACTTGGATATGTGCATTTTGGTCCTGAATGTTGAACAAATTGCTAGAATAGGTGTATCTTGGCAGTATAAAAACATAAGTGAAAACAGTTTTCTTTCAAAATAAAATCCTCTTCCCATCTTCCTCTCCTATAAGGCCTCATATGAGCTTTGCTACCTTGTTGCTGCAATGTTGCAACACCATTTCCTACATTTTGAACAATTTTCTTTTTCCATAATAGAGCTGAGATTTCAAAGCTATGTTGGTAAAATTGAGTTTCAGTGCCTGCTTGCACTGCACAGCTCAGCACTTTATGGACGCACCTAGACTAGGCCTAGGCTGGTTCGTAGACCAGAAGCCATTCAAAGTTATCAGTACAGTAAGTGAGACATTTAAATCCAGGGACTTCTACTAGAGTGACAATATTGCTTCCAGCACCTGATCCAGTGTGGGGATCAGGTGTGCTGTTCTGTATACACATAACTCATTAGTCTGCTCTAAAAATCTCAGACAACATCCATAATAACAATTTGTTCAGATACACTTTGAACACTTACACAATCTTAGCATGAGCTCTGGAACTAGTGACGACAGCCAGGAAGAGCTCCCCATCCACAGAAGGAAGGTCATCAATGTAAACTGCTTCACCAGTGGCATGTTTAATTCCAGACTGGTGCATAATGGGCCGTCCTACAGGATCCTGGGGAGACTGACTTGGCTTTACATCCTGTACAGTCAAAAATACACATCCCACACCTCCAAACAGTTAAAAAAGGATAGTCATGTTATTCTTATAGTAATCAGAAAATCAGATGAAGGAACAACTGTTCACTTTATCATCTTTTGGTTCAATACTGAAAACAGATGTGGATACAGGACCTGACTGCTGCTCCTGGGCATTTCTTCAATCTCTTCTCTAAAGGAGCCTTCCGAGAGCCTCACACAGGTTTGTCTACTTGGACTTTTTTCCTTAATTGTTTACATCAAAGTGATACAAACAGTACTGCTTTTTCAGAAGGACAGTTTCCTCCTTTACTGATTGGTGTCATGAAGCTCTGATAATTTCTGAATTATTCCCACAAGACTCTCCTCTCTATTTTACCAGTGTCTGGTGTTTGTATTTTGAGCAATTTGCAGTAATTTGTAGGATTTGTCTTCCTTGCTGAAAGACTGCAACTGATCAATGTAAATCAGTGAAAAAATACAGTAAGAAAATGTTGTTTAAATATTTCCTTCCCAATATTATTTCCTTGGTCCTGTGCATGAATTTAGTGCCTTATTAACTTATTGTGCTAATTCTTTCCTGAAAGTTAATTCAGTGTTGCCAGTTAATTTTGCCACACCAACTAATTGTTGCCAACTTCCAGAACACTATTTCAATTTCTGGGTCAGTGTTCACAGTAACTTTTTCCTTTTCTACATTCACAACTAGTTAATTGCTCATATCTCAAAACCTTTTTTCTTCTATAGCTTCCAGCACACAAGTGTTCTGGCAACATGTTTCTACCTCCTGCACTTTCTGGCACACTGTCTGCTATTAGTCCAAGGCCAAGAACAGACATTTTTCACTGGATTGCCTGAAGTTCCTCAAGTGTCTGTCAGCCAAACCATCCCAACTTTTCTAGTAAAAGAATGACCAGGTATTTATCTTTCAGGATATGCATTCTTTTTCTTCCTCTTAATTTTAAAAGTTTAATAATATTCAGATGAAGAACTCCAGACAAGAGATAGGGACCTGCAAAAGTTAGATAGAAATTTTATAGTGAAAAAACCATATTTTCTGTTGCTCAGTGCCAACTGATCTGAATAACAAATTGTTTCTGTTGTTTAGTCACTTTCTTGTAGTTGGGGAATAAATTGCTGAAAGTCACAAAGATCTAGTTCCTTTGATCCTAGCCCCTTTTATAGGTCTGTACTGTTTGAGTTTTTTATGATAACTCTGAAGGAAGCTGAAGATAACAACTTGAACAAATTTAAATATTTAAAGCTAAAATGTTATTCTAAAGAATATCTGAAAACGGAAAAAAAATGTTTACCTAGATTTCATTTGACTTTTCTTTGGGTTTTAAAAAACTTGAGATTTTTACTTGTGTACTTAGGGTACCAAAATAACAAAAATCCTTGCAGGAGTTCCCACCATGATCCAGTCACAAGAGTGAGCTCAGAAAATCCAAAAGCAGTTCTTTGCTGCCCTCTACTGCTGACTGCTCCTTGAATCCTCTTGTTAATTTGATCAGACAGCCATCACAAACTCCATCTTGATTTCTAAATCTACAGTAAGACCTAAGAGCCCTCTGAGATCTTAAGAAAAGTGTATCTTGAGACAAGAATACTACAGTGATAGCTATAGACTTGGGCTTTTCAATGTTTTGTATTTTCTTCTAATTTTTTTCCAATTGGGTTGCCCACTGCAATATACCAAGTTTAAGCAATCTGACAATGTAGTTTGTTCAGCATATTTATCTTTTGAGAACTGTTTAGAAGAAGTGAGTATACCCATATGAGTCTATTTTTACACACAAGGTTTTTCTAACTGAGATACAGTTAAAATCAACCATTAAGAGACTGTTGCCTTCAATCCTTTGGAAATTTTGTACCTGAGCTTCACAGCAAGGGTCATGCTTGAACTGTGTGACTTTTTACCAAGTCTTACAGAGCACAGTACAATGTCAGATAAAATCACTTGCCTGGTATATTTGGATACTCTGGGGCATTTTGGTCTGGAAATCTTGTAGGACACTCCTATATTCCATAGGTATGCCAAGATAGTGGCAAGGATCCTGAAAAGGAAGTGAATTACTACTAAAACTCACATATTGAACATTCCAATTAAAAAAGCTAACAATCAAAATCATCAAATACAAACTCTCTATATAGAAAATTCCTTCATGACTCTCACAAGCTAGAAAGGCTCTAAAATAACAATTTTAAAATAATGTAGAGTTTTGAGAGTTCACTAAATAATATTTTAAAATATATTGGATTCAACAAATATGCTTGTTTAAAGGAAGCAGCATAAAGCAAGGATACTCAGAAGAGCTTTGTTCTAGTGTCTGATAAAAACTGGCACAGAATCACTCCTGCTAATAGTAAATTATCTAGTAATGGTAATTCAGAGGAATGAAAGTAACACAGAAGAAAAAGGCAAAAGGGATATTTTTCCTCATAAGAACAGATTTAAGACATAAATTAGCAAATTACACCTAGAATGTATTAGGACATTACATTTTAGAGCCCTCCTCTCTCAGTCAACAACTCTTACAAGGAGGGGGGTTGGTTGAACACTTACAGTTGCTTTCCAAAGCCTTTATTTCTGTTCTGTCTATTCATGTTTTGAACTACAGACATATGGAGTAAGACCTCATGTAAGTTTTCTTTGGGTTTGGGAGCTCAATAATGACATATTGTTGCATTAACACTGCTCAATTTTTTTTAAAGGCTAATGTCCAAGGTAGAGATATCCAAGCATCTAGAAGTTAAATGGGCATCTCCTCATCAATCTCTTTGGGAATTAAGTACTTATGTTCTTCTGTAGATCTGAACCCCAAAGACAATATTTAGCACATTGTACAAATTGCAAACATCAACAGACAGAAAAACACCTTTCATTTGCTTGCACAAAAGCAGATATGGAAAACTAATTTACCATTTTCTTCAATGACTGCAATACTTCCAGGAAAAATCTGTAGAAGAAACTGACTATCAAAGTTTTCTTATAGTCTACTTTTTCACCACTGGATGAGCCTGGAACAGCAATTTCTTTAAGAACTAGTTTGCAAGCTTCATCCAACATTTGTTCATTCCAGTGTCTGTCAGGAAGAATAATAGATACACTCAGACCAGGACTCAAAAAAAAAAAACCCAAATTGCAGTAATACATTTGTACCATGGACACAGGCATAATCCTGCTCACAATGAAGCCAAAATATTGATTCTAATGATGGTCTGCAATTTTGAAAACAGTGTAGGTCAATGTTGCTCACAAGTGAGGTCTCCTAAGTCAATGGAATTGAGTGCTATGCCAGCCTTTTTAAAATAAATAAATTAATAAATAAAACCTATTACAGCTTAAAAGCTGATTTAGCAGTCTTACAGATTATCACTATTCTGCAGATACTGTCCTATATTTAAAGAAATGTGGATAATGATATTGATGAAACTGTAGATGCTTTCAAGGGATCTGATTAGTGCTGGACAGTTGTTACATTTTCTGAAAAGGCTGTCTCCTTGAATTATCTCAACACAGTTAATTCTCCATAGTTATACAACCCTAGATATCAAAATATAAATCTGTTAGAATAAATTTAATCATGTAAAGCAGCAAAAAATTAGTACTTCAACTAGTGAAACAGTTACATATTAAATGGGATTCCGTTTATATATATACATGGTTTTATACTGCTTCAATTATTTGTATTTTTTTTCCCTCCAAACCTTGGGAAGATGCTCCGAAGTGGGATGGAATATCATGGATTAACTTCAGAGATTATTAGGATCTTGTAGATGAAAAGAGATTGAAAAAGTTAAGGCTTGACTTGTGCTAAGTTTATTGGGCACATCTGAAGTTCTCAAACTTTGTATCTATGAGAGCTAAACTGAAGGACTCAAGAACATTGATACTAGGGGATTATCAAACCTATGGGTACAGCATCATTTACCAATGCTTGGGTTCAGGTCCACAACTGACTATGTATACCTCATCCACCTTTCTCACAGCGCTTATCTCATTTCTCTCTGCATATTCCACACCAGAGTTGCACCCATGTGCAGACTCCAAAATGTAACAATCCTGAAAAGTCATCATTAAGGTTTAACCACATCATTCACTTGAATATACGTGGCATCAACCAGGCAAGCAAAATCTTTCTGTACTTTCATGCTCTGAGGAAGTACACCCAAACTCTGAGAGATATAGAGGAGGCAGAGAAATTGTACCTTCCAATCAGTGTCCAACAGGTTTGTTTTGCACACGTTGTGGTCAAGACAGCACCTCCATAGAAAATGCTTAAATCCTTTATTATGTCTGTACTGTCTTCAAAAAGGACTCTCATCCCAGCATTGGTTATTGGGAGAGCATTTTCCCGTCTTGGTGCTTGTCGAAATGCAGAGACATACTCCCCCTGAGCAAGATCAGACAGAAGTGGGTAACCTGCAGAAATGTAAGTATCTGAAAGCAGAACTTGTTATTCCACTATGTGAAGCAAGAGAATGAAAACTGAAGAGCACAAATTCAACTTCCTGAGCATTCAAAACTGTAGACTTCCTTCTGTAGACCTTTCAGTAGCTTTACAATCTTTGATTTTCTAGCAGCCAATACCCAATCCTCCATCACCTGCACAGTTCAGATGATCTAGATTTTTTCACAGGAGATAGCTGGAAGACAAACATCTTGTGGAGTGAAGTTGCATTTATAACAAGACCAAAAGCTTAGAGGTTTCGAAGTATTGCCAAACTTCAGTACTCAGATAACGTGACCCATAATCCTCTTATAAGATTCCATATCCACTCTTGCAAACACAATACCAGTTAAAGACTATTACTCAGTTCAGCAACATTTACAGAAGCACCATGAACTTGTCCAATCTTATTTTAAGAAAAATCCTCAAGAGATGGCAATGCTTTACCTGCTTCCTGCCAACCATATCACAAGTAAGCAGCCTGTCTTGGTGAGGACTGGGACAGCTTGTCCAAGACCCCTTCCTGCAGGTGGTCTAGACAATTGCTATTGCCTTCATCATTTTAGGGTACACTTTTGTCCGAATATCACTCTTTATATATCACCAACTACCTGCCAAGTTGTGGTATTTGGCTGAAACTGGGAGATAGTATAGTACTGATGGGTTCAAATATAAGGAATTCAGGAAGTGAGCCGTAATAGCGTTACTGAAACATAGGGATTATGACCTCTCCTGCTCTTTATTTCATAGTCTTTAACTCTGCATAAAGCAAATCTAAATAAACTAGTAACTTACCTTCCTAGAATGGGGAATATGGACAGAGACTAAGATCTCTTCTGGCGTAATGGTATTGTTATCAACTCCATCTGCAAAAATATCACTTAAAGGAATCTGTCGCTTTCCTCCTAAAAAAATCCGAAATCCAGAAACTTCTGTACAATTGTGCAATGAACATACATCAACCATATTTTAATTGTCAATAAATACCTGCAGCCTTCCTGAGTAAATAATAACTGCAGAGTTTACATAAATTATCAGTGGTATGCTCTATAAATACAAATGACTGCTCCATCTTCCATAGTATCACAACACCGGAGTCCTAACAAAGTGCCCTGAGATCAATCCCCATTCCATAATCCTCCCTTCTGATACTGCCACGATGATCCCATCCTCATTGCTGTCAGTCTGTTCCAAATCTCTGCAGCTGCTGTCATCACTACCTTTCCTTCTAAAACATTAAGAATAAGGAAGAAAACTGAATGGGAGACAACTGCTGCAAAAGTCATTCTTTTGAAAATGGATTTTCAAAAGGGAAGAGGACAAAATTCTGCAAGGAACCTAAATATGTAAGAGCCCTTTGAAGACTTAACTTCATCTTTGCTATATCAGGTTTGCCAATATCACTACACATTTAAGCTAGCAAGCCTTTTGATAATGCAACATTTTAAGACATATAATTATTTCTATTAATTAAACAAGCTCCAAGTTTTGTTGGTAGGACTGCAACTGTACCAGTAACATAACTGTGAAGTAGCATTGTTGTTCTGCAAGAACACAGAGGCATAAACATTGTACAGATGGAAATCCACAGTGATTCACCAGTGTGGAATTTAACCATGTGTGTTTGACAGATTAATTCAAAGTGTATTTTTTACTAGTCTTCTGTGTCCTTTGTACTTTGCACATGCTACCTAACAGGTTCAATGCATTTTTTAAAGAAATGATTTCTTATTACTAGACAATATTTATCTTGCAGTAGCCCTGACCTATGCCAAGACTTTCTATAACCAGATAATCTTCTGTGCCATTTTTAAAAGGTTCATATATTAAAATACTCCCCTCACATTCAATGGAAATGATACTTCAAGATTGGCCACTTTACAGCAACATTATTTTCTTCATGTTTTTCATGTTAAATGTGAGTATGACAGTATAACCTGCTCATCCTAGAATATCATTTCGCATTAAAATTGCAATTCTCAAATATAACTATTGTGACAGCAAAGCTTTAGTAAAGGAATTTTATTTTGCTGAAGCGTGAATCTGAAAAATAACACTGTTAAGAATAGCAGCATTGGTGTTTCTGGTTTTTTTGCCCTTGCAATTCCATCCAGAATACACGTGATTTACACACATAAAGATTATTGTCCAATCCCACCTGTGAGCCTGCCAGGATCTAGGAGGGTGCATTTCCTCTTACACTGTGACCTAAGGTAAATACTAAGAACTAATAGTGTTTCTGCAACCTCCTTTTCTTGAATGATCCACTTTTCCTATGTTTCACTGACTACTGTTAGGTAAAGAAATATGTTAAAAACCTGTGAAAATGCCTAAGCCCCTCTCCCAGCAGTAAAGTTCTGCCAGGTTAACAGAAAGAGATATCAACCTGTGATCCTATTCATCAGTCAAACAAGTAGGCACATCATTAGAATCATTGAGTAAGAAGATGCAAATGTTTGTACTTCCACTTGTCAGAACAACATTCTGACAGGTATTTTTCCTCTCAGTGTCAAAGTATGTAGGAAGAAGTCATGGAAATCACACAGCATAAGTTTTTGTGTATCTGTTCCAAGAAATCCTGAAACCCAAGGAATGTGAAACAGCCCCTTAAAGAATGCATATTTGGGGATGTTGAGTGGAGCATTATATAGTCGGAAATAGCAACATGCACTCTGTCTGGATCAAGGGCAAAAAAGCAGATAAGCCATTTAGAAGGGAGAGCATGCAATTCCAGGCCATCAGATAGCTCACATTTACCAATAATTTCATCACCTTCCAATGGTAAGGTGGTGCACAAGAAAAGGAGCAGGCAGAGGGGAGTGTATATACAGTGATGGAAGGAAACTGAGGAAATGGGCATGGAAAAAGGCGCTGGACTAGTGGCTCCTGTATCAGAAGTAAGTACCCGTAAGGAACGAGAAGCCAGAGTTCTTCTCAGGGCCAGAGGGTGATTTTAAAATCAGGGCAAAGATTCAAGTACAGAAAAAAACTACCAGGGAGGTGGGGAGGTAGTATACAGCTGCTCAAACTGTGAGGTTTTACGAGCACTTATAATTCATTGCCCACAGAAATACATGTAATCTGGTTGGTCCAAATGCTTACTCTTGACATGAGAATCTCTGACACGTTCTTCTTTCGCAAATTGCTTCTCTTGCAGATGTGATCTTGTATGAGAGTGGGAAAAGGGTTCCTTAACAAAGGCTCACCTAGTGTTACTTCTCCTCTCCCCATACAATAGGATCCTGCACCTCTGGCACTACTACAGAGACAGGCTATCTCTGCTTACCTCTTGAAGCCAGATTGAGCACACAGTTGCTGGCTGCCAGAATAGGATTCAAGTCTGAGGTTGATTTTCTACTTATGATGTTTCCACCTAATGACTTGAAAGAAAGAAACTTATGTCACCTTTCTCCATCACCTTCACATTTTTGTGTTAAGTGACAATAAAACATGGAGACTACACATAAATTTATACATATCAAAAGCTCAAAAAAGATGTATTGATAGAAAATACACTGCTAAAAAGATAATTGAAAATACAAGTTTTACATGTGGTCAGGAGCAATTTCACATTTGTTACGCTTTGTTACAATTGTTATTGCAAGTAAGGCACAACATACAGCCACGTTTCTTATCTGTTCTCCACCCAGAGTTCTTAATTGCTGCAAGACAGCACAGAAAACCTTTGTCTTCTCTTCAGGGGCCTCTGAGATTGCATTGGTCAAGATATCTTTCACTAGAGAGAGGCTGCAGGCAGCTCCCAGAGTTAATCCTGGAACCAAAAGATGATGAAAGTGTAACGTGTGCATTGCTTTATTGCCTGGGTTTTAAACTATGTTCAGACTGTAGAGCTAGGACTGCTCATGTGGAATACAGGCAGATGTAAGGAGAGGGGTCTTTGCATATTAAGGGGACCGTGACCTTTCATTTCAGGAGACTGAGTTTAAAATTTCAGGAAGTGCTGAAACTGAGGTAATAGCTTACCACTTCTACTAAAAGGGAAACCCCTTCTCTGCTTCCAGCTGCCCATTCCAACTGCTTCCCTTGCACCAACTTTGACAGAGTAAATGTTTAGGTGATGTTTCAACCAAAGGTGAGTCAACTTCAACTGCTTTCAACAGGCTCTTCCTATCTTTAAATACGATTTTTATCATAATTTGATCTTGCTTTGCATATGCACATTCTAGTTATTCTCCTAAGGCATGGGTACACAGTATTTGCAAAAAACCAAACAGTCCTAATACTGAATATGCTGAATATGGGATTTTTTTCCCCACTAGAAAGACGACCTATAACTATATGCATTTGAGTAGTTATACATTTGATTTTTTTTTAAGATTATACTTGATAATAATTTCAATATTATAAAATGGTAAATAATGTCTTTCTATTAAAAATTATTCATAGGCTTTATTTATGTAATGTATGAATGTTTTGAATGAACACTGGAATTCAATCAAAAATATAAATCAAAAGATACATAATTTTTAAACGGATTTTTATTAATCAAGTACAGCAATACTAAATTTTATGTATTTAAACCAAAAATTTAATCAAAACACATTTTGCATTTAAATGTGATTAAAGAGAAGAAATACTACTTCTGGATGGCAAACTAAACTGCATATCTCTTGTTTCAGAACTAGTAAGTCTCACCTTGTCATAACTAGATTTTATTTATAGATTAAAAGAAGCAGTAAACATTCTCCCTGCTTCTTTTCAATTCTCAACCACTTTTCAGCTAAGAATAAACCAGTCATTGACTAGAACTGGATGACTGATCTGAAATGAAAAAGATATTCTAAATGTAATGACAGAACTGTCAAATACAGTTTAGCACTTCAAAAAACTGGCGTCACGCACAGAACAAGTAACTTTCATCAGATATAGGGTTTGATTTTCCTTAAAACTTTGGCAGTTGTACAATGTAATTTATGTTTAATTAATTTAAGCTATTATAGTAAGTTTTAATCTATTTCTAGTTGTTATTTCTAATTTCAATAAAATTTATTTAAAAGGTAAACCTAGTCTAAATAAAAAAAAAAATGCTTATATTAAATATATAAATTGAGGTGCAAAATTTTTAAGCTACAATAATTAATGCTGTTATGATTGAGAATAAGATTGGTTAATGCATATTAGCTATGCCAGCTTAATCACAGCCTTTTTCCTAATGTAGACAAGCAGGCAACGTTGCTGACTCTCTCTGTGGTTCTGTATGGGTGTCTCTCTGCTATACAGCACAGTATGGTACAGAGGTCACAAAGCAAATGTTGCATGACTTAGCACCAGAACCACTATTACCAGAATATTTACCCTTGCACCCTTACGACTAATGAGGCCCAAGATAATATTGCTGGTCAGCACTGCACTGTCATGAAGACAAAACTCTCTATCATGCACTGGGATTGTGGCCACAGCCATCTCGACCTGCGAAAGAACCAGGCATGCTTAGGAATGACTTGCACAGCACTTCACACCTTCAGCACTATGGAATGGAGCAGCATCCCTTACTGCAGAGGAATCTCCTATGTCTGAACAAAGTAAAGTCTACTGACCGTCATCCATGCACTTCACCACATTCAGATCCGGGATCCTTGCAGGAGCAATAACAATTGGATGGAATATGCCTCTAAATTTCATCTCAGGTCCTACCAGATAGGAATAGACTTAGACAAAAGACATTTTCCATAATGACAACTCCAACAAAGTGGAGAGTAAGCTTAAGGATGAAAATGCAAAAAGAATTATAAATGTAGCCCCACCTCTCCCGTGCACACTGGAACTATGGCAACAGGAGCCATTCTGACTGTATACATACCCACACTGGTGTTCCCAACCACAAGAGGTGCATTGGGGTGGGCAGCTTTCAGATCCAGTAATTCATCTAAGCTTACAGGAGAAATCCATGTCATTCGCTCCCCATGAAAAACCAGAGTTCTTGGTGGATTTTCAGCCATTCTCTGATGGGGAAATATGGCATATTTAAATATTTAGATAGACAGGTGAAAGGTCTAGTAGACACTAGATTGAAAGTCAAAAGAAGTTCTTAAACAATGGCAGTTCTACTTCAAATCCTTCAAAATTGGGCAGAAATAGAACTGTTATGCTGGCTCTTTGCACAGTGGTGAATTTCTAGACTGCATGGGTGAAACCTCTTCAATTAATTCCAATGGGCTAATAAACAAGATTGATAATAAATTGCCCCAAAGCAAAAAATATAGGAATAGATCCTGCAATTGCTGAAATTATTAGAAAAGTGATAAAAAATACTTAGGGAGGTGTTTGCACGCTTATCTTGCTTGGAGGTCACTGATGACACTGGAACCAGCATCTCTTTCTAGATTAAGCATGCATGTGGATGTCTCTGGCTGTTCTAGCACTGTTCACTTGGAAATAGCTTGTGAACTACTGGTGGTACAATTACATGGTTAAGAACCCCTGCCCCACAGTTATCAACCTTTCTCCAAAAGCAGTCAGCTAGTTACAGAGAATTAGATTGACAATAATGTGAAGCAAACAGCTTTCAGGTTTTGTAGGGCAAACACTGCTGTCAGTACTAAAGGATGCCTCACACTTTCCATTCCAGTGCCCTTATTTCAGCTGCTTATATCTTTGTCATACTTTAATCACTGGGGATAAACACTCCCCAGGCTGGGTGGCTATCTAAGGCTGACATTTTGACAGAAAAGACCAACAAAACTATTAAGGAACAAAATGGGGAAAATGCATTGTTTTGCCAGTGTGAAAAAGTGTTTGCCATTCAGTTTGCTGAGAAGCATTTGTATCTTCAGGTGCTGCACTGAAAACACTGTTTAGGTTACTTCTTTGTCTTCTCACCTAATACCTAACTCTGCAACTTCATTTTCCCAATATGATTATTTTTTTGTATGTGAATATTCAATAAGCTTACTGGGAAAAAAAAAAGGAATATAATTTTGGATTTATACTAAAACATTACGACATTTCTTCTGATGAATCACTTTAAAGCAGGACTTCAGAATGAGTTCTACACTATGGACTAGTAACGAAAAGACAGAGCTAAAAAATAGTCTGTAAGCAGCAAAAATTACCATTAGTTCTGGAGGAAATATAAGCTCCTGGGTGGGGTCTAAGGGCTGGAATTCATCTGTTGAAAATAGTCTGGTGGAAACCTTGAAAAGAAAGAATACAAGCAAAGACCAAGAATTTTCTCTCATCATTAATTCCATTAAAAAAAAAAAAAGCAAAACCAAAAACAAACCATAAGGGTCTCACTGAAGTGAGTAGAAAATTAGTAATTCCATTATCATTTGGATTTGGTGCTAAATTACCATGCATCATTTGGAGCTGCTGAGGTGAAGGAAGTGTTCATAATAGTTTCTCAAAGTTCACTGCTAACACAAATGACAGTGTAGAGGCAGGCAACAGAAAGACTAACTACAGGCTTCCAGTAGTCCTACTACATGAGAGTAGCTGGTTTCATGCCAACCTACAGTACTCAAAAAGCAAAGTAAATCAGATATTATTGAAAGCAAATTGAGAACAAAGTCAAATATTCATATGGATAAGAGATTTCCTACAAAATTACGATCATAACTCTAATTTTTAAGATTGTATCGGTTCTTCAGACTCAAGCCTCAGATTCCTAAGAGATCAGTGATTACATTCAGATCATCACTGATCATTGATTTAAGACAGTTCCACATACGACCTGATTTCTTGCACAATATTATGATCATTGTATGAGTAGAGCTGAGACTATTAATATTCCTGAAGTTGAAGAACTGCTCAAATCTCAGCTGTGGAGATCCAAACTGCCTTAAACCAACTATGTGCCCCATCATCGCCTCATACAAATATACACAAAGAATCCTTAATTTTTAGAAATAAGTCCAAAGTACTTGTGAGGAATAATGAAATACCTTATTTTACAAATAATATTGTGTAAGGTGAATAAGATGGAGGATAAAAATGGCAGAGTATACTGCATTTACTTTAATTACAAGAAAAAAAACATGCAATATTCTTTCTATAAGTTTTATATCTAAATAGGACATTTAAAATACTTAAACCCCTACCTTCTCTTCCTTGTCAAACAAATAATCTTCCTGATCCAAACAACACTTCCCATTTGCTTTCCTTTGACAACAAACGGAATCCTACAGTAGGAATATTCCATTAGTGAAATATTGCCCAGAATGGCAATAAGTTAAAGCCTGCTTAAGCCGATAAAAGCGTCTCTTTCTGTTTCAATAAAGTTCTAGATGAAGTCTAATAATAAGCTAAACTGGAAGGCTTATGTGT
This sequence comes from Balearica regulorum gibbericeps, assembly GCF_011004875.1. NCBI lineage: Eukaryota > Metazoa > Chordata > Aves > Gruiformes > Gruidae > Balearica > Balearica regulorum. The sequence continues at coordinate 12,970,655 of NC_046189.1, read as the reverse complement.
TAAAGAAGTGATATTAAAAAAATAACATAAAATCAAAAGTCCTTAATACAAAATAATTCATACTATATGAAATTCAGTTGACCTTGTGAGAGCACACATAGGTGGTCTGTATTATTTCTTTTACCCACTGTTTACTCTCCCATTTATTTCACTGTAGGTTGCTGACATGTTGCTTTACATGATAAATTACTAAGAACATCGATCCAAATTCTGCTTGGATTTATGCCAGCACTGACCCACAGTAAAACACACAGAGTTACTTCAGATTATTCTTCATAATCCAGGCTAGACACCAAGTTCATTTGTGTTAATCAATTTTTGTAATGGTTTAGGTCACTATACACCTTACATGGACCTACCTCTCTTAACAGAGGAAAGAGATGATCTTAATGAAAATCTTGATGGTTTGTATACATATATATATATACACACACACACACTAATGGGCACAATCTATCATCACTACTTACCTTACAGAAGGTTTTACAGGCATCTAGGATCGGCCTATATCCAGTACAGCGGCACAAGTTCCCTGAAAAAAGGAAATCAGTAAGAAAACGCTTTGTTCTAAAGCATGTGGCTTTAAAACATCAGGTTTGCGTTTTTGAAGCTTAAAGAAAAGTGTTAGCTCTCCGAAAGACAAAAAATCAGTGTCACAAGACTTAAGACCCTGCAGTTCCTAAGGAAAAAGGCTATTGTTTCAAGGGCAGTATGAAATACCTGAGGGCTGCTCTAGAGGGAATGCTGACTACAGCTTAGTATGCAGGAGAACAAGAGATTGTACAATATTCTTCACCCACTCAAAATGTTTTTCTCCTACCTCCTGACCTATTTCTAGCAGTGAAGGAAGTTAGCATTACACCTCCATCTAAGTTCACCTCATAGGAAGAGGAAATGCCTCTGGCTCCACTGTGACTCTAGACCACAACAGATGACAGAAGGCTATTTTACCTGCAATAAATGCTCACGCTTTCCCTTAGTGTGGATGGTCTGCATCTCTCTACCTTATTTGACTGTTTTATTCCTACCACAAAGGGGCTGTCCTGTGAGGCTTATTACATTCTGAACTCCAGATGTAACAGGACCTCAGAGACCTTCAGATGCAGGTTCTTCTCTGATATGACATCATTTTTGCACATCTGATTTAAAGCACTTCAAAAGACATATATGGGGATGTTCTGAACACCTGTCCCTGAAACAATCCATAACTCCATTTTCCCAAAAAAAAAGAATGACAGGGAATACAAGGTCTGTATCTAGTAGAACTCTGCTGGGAAGCACAATTTGTATAGAGTATATACATACATACATGCATGTGTACTCACACAGACATGCACTCACATATACAAAATATCTGAAGAAATGGTTCAAGGACATACACACAAATCAAAAAGTGGCGATATTTACCAGCCAGAGCTGCAATCATCTGCTCTGAAGTTGGTTCTGGGTGGTTTCTTAACAAAGTGTATATGGACATCACCATTCCAGGGGTGCAGAAACCACACTGGGAGCCATGGCACTTGGCAAGCCTTTCCTGAAATGAAACACCATAAACAGCCTATCTTCCAGTGCACATCACCAGTCTAGCAAACTCTGTCTTAAATGGGAGATGCCATACTAAATGTTATCTTCATAATGAATCAGACTTTTTAAGTAAAACAATTTAAGTAATCTTAAATACGAATAATTGCATTCATACTAAAACATCAGCTAAAGGGGCATTGTCCAAGATGTGCCATTAGCCCATATAGAGCACATCCTGATCCACTCCAACAATTCTTACATACCAACTATTAGATCAGGCTGTCCGTATTAAAGCAGATCCATCACAAGCCATATCTCATCAGAAACTTTTGTTGTCTTCTGTTATCATTTAGCAGGGAGAATAATCATCATATGAAATTCCCATGCCCTAAAAGCACTGCCACTCAAGCCAGCAAAGGAATAAATTTCTAATCCTCTTACACAGTGATACTGTACTCTCACCTGAACTGGATGAACCCTGGTTTTTGTACTTCCAATACCTTCCACTGTGGTGACTGCTGCACCATACAATGAGCAAATGGGAAGCAAGCATGCATTTGCTGAATAATGTCTTTGGAACATAAAGGAGAATAAAGAACATGAATATTATTTTATTTTAATAAAGATGCATGAGTATTATTTTGCAGTCAGTCAAGACATAGTTTATACTTATAAAGCAGTCATTATCATCATTTGGAATGAGAAGAGAATAAGCTTTATAGAAAGGATCACTTACTAGCTGCACCTATTGTCCCCAGTAAAACTGTTATCTATAAGGACAGTTCCACAGAATTTATATCTTCCTTATAATACTTCAGTCTTTTCTAATTGCCCTCTTGTTTCTCCTGCCAACAAGCAACCTGTCAAGTGTGTTTTGGAGGAAGAAGACGGGGAAGAGAGGGTTGGCATAGTCATTTGAAGGAAGTAAAGAATTACTGCTGCAAATTTGTAACCAAATTTTGGACCCAAAGGAAATTCTGATGTAAAATAAATACCATTCTTCAAAGCTTTTCATCATTAGCAATAAAATGTTTTGCTTTACTGTAGTTGAAATGTTTAAAGTGTCATTCTGACTGTTTTAATTTCAATTCTTAAAACAACTTTAAACATTTTCATTTGCATTGCATTCCAATGTAATCCAATTGTCAAAAGGAACAACTGGAACATTTCGACCTTTTCCCCGCATAAAAAAGTTTTCAATTGACAATGACATGTTACCATTTAACAATTTGACTAGAGTTTTCTCAATTTAAAAGTAATTTATTCCAGTTTTTACCTTAATGAAACTCTGGCTTTGAGTTTCAAAGTCCTTCTTTTCAATGGGTGAGGTGTAGGGAGGGAGTTCAGTATGAAAGGGCTGGTAAGACTCAAACTTCTGTCTGCCCTATCTTCCCATCAGAAGATGTGACAGAGCTGCACATAGGAGCCACATTCCAGTGGTCAATACAAAGGGTGTTAAATGTATGCCTTCTAAAGAGAAAGCTCCTCACAGGAGCTGTCAGCATACATGAGCATGATATTTCAGCAAATTTACAATATAGCCGAACAGTATTTTTTACAGCTTTCTCTTTTGGATTAAAGTGACCCTTCCTTTGGATTCTTTTACTATTAAGAACAGATTTTACAGTTTTGTTTTTACAGTTTCACATCTGGAAATGGTATCTACAGGCATAAAATTCTGTGTGGTTTTCAAAATTTTCTGTTAAGGATACCGTATCTTCTTTGAAGTTGGCTCATAAGTTGAGATCATCACGGTGCAGGCACCGCAGCCACCTCCTCCACAGGCATACTTAGTTCCTGTAAGATGGACTGAAAATGCTGTTATTAGGGAAAAAAAAAAATCATCAGGTCTCATTTTGGTCTTTATTCTGCTCAAAAGCTTGAGGCTACCTGTACTGGGTTTGTGTGGCAAGGTTACTGGAAGATGCTAAAATGCCTCACACTCACTCAGGCAATCATTTCACATTATAAAGAGTTTTACAACATCAGCATAATATAGTCCTGTCCTACATTTTTGTTCCCTGACACTAATTTTTAGTTAGCTGTCCCCCTAGCTATGTTAACTCAACTAAATATGGAGGCTTGCTGTGAAAAGGATCAGTTCCTGTATCTGGGTAACAGAGTGGTCTCAAACACAGCTGGACAGGCACATCTCAGGGAATGGCACACCATCATACAGACCTAAGCAATAGAGGGCAGGAATACTACAATTTGACATTTAAATTGTATGGCAAAACCAATTAGCTCCTGCACACAAGTTAATCTTATCCTCATTTTATAAGCAGAGTACAATGATACAGAAAGGTTAAATGATTTTTCAAGGTGTCAGAGCAAGTCAGTGCAGAATTACATTCTCTCACTTACCAATGCACTTTAGCCAATAACCTACAACTCAGGTTGTAGGCACAACCTAGGTTCTAGGCAGGTACTGAGCTACTTGGTATTTCGTCTCTTCCCCCAAGCAGCAAGTGATAGGACAAGAGGAAATGGCCTCAAGTTACAGCAGGGGAGGTTTAGATTGGATATTAGGAAAATTTTCTTTCTTCACCAAAATGGTTGTCAAGCATTGGAACAGGCTGCCCATGGAAGTGGTTGAGTCCCCATCCCTGGAGGTATTTAAAAGACGTGTAGATGTGGTGCTTAGGGACATGGTTTAGTGGTGGACTTGGCAGTGTTAGGTTAATGGTTGGACTCAATGATCTTAAAGGTCTTTTCCAACCTCAATGATTCTATGATTTACTTTTCTACTTTTTATAGTCCGATGGAGCCTGAAGTTGTTAAAATTCCTGAAGAATAATTCATAAGCACCATCACTACAGCAACCTATTCTGTTCCAGACTCCTCCTTATGACTGATCAGTAACAAACATTTAAATTTAAGTTTTTCTTTTGAGACAAATATAAAACCTTTCTCCTGTGCAATTTCTATAGTATATGGTACATCACTTGCCCTGTGGGAGTATGTTTCATGAGACAGTCTAGGAAGCTGCAAAAAGGAGAGATTCTGCTCTTCCCTACATTTTCTCCCTGCTTCTGGCTGTGAGTCCTTACACATGTGTTCAGAATATTACACAACAGCTTCATGAACACTGGGAATAAGCTTGTGAGGCAGCAGATTTTGGAAAACTAACAACAGTTCAGAGCAGACATGCAGTCAAGCCTTTGGTCAACAGAAAGAGGAAAAGATCAGAGCAAGTCCTGCACCATTTATAGCAACCCAGAATGGCACTGAGCTGTGGACTGAAACTAAGGGTGAAAGAACCTTTTCTGCAAAGACAAAATTAGCAGGGTGAGAGCTCTAGCTCTCCCATCTTCTGTTCTGTCTCGTCTAATTTTTTTTCTGTTTTAAAAACATCCTTTTTCATATTTACTTACTATTAAACCTGGGGTTTGAGTTTAGAAATCTGTTTGGAATTCTTAACATAGGAAAAAATAGATTACCTCAAAATTCCACCAGACAGGGTCTCATCACAAGGTCTCCCCTTTCCTGAGAGACTTTTACAAAACTTGGAGACTGTCAAACTTTACATACACTAGCCAGAAGGTTCTTTAGGTTTCTTTAGGGGGTGAGAGGGGAGGAACACAGATGCACACATACACATCATGCCTCACGGCATAACTGTTTGTTTAGGAAATCAGGCTAAAAATATAGCAGTGACTGAAGACTATTTGGCTTAAGAAAGACATATCATTTAATATGGTTAGTCTATCTTAAGGGACTCCCAACTTCCTTAACCTGGTAAATCATGGTAAGTATAATTAATGAGAATTTTGCTTGAATAAGGCTTTCAGATGAGTGACTTAAGGGAACTGACACGAAAAGGATACGTCTCTTTCGCAAGTAAGACAACAGCATTTGTTCAGGATCAGCATTTTTCTCTATTATCTGGAGTAAGAAATGAAAAACAAGCTTTAACTAAGAAACCAAGGCTTTTCAAAATTCAGGGCACAGACTACATTCCCACAAAACTAGAAGAGAATCGTTCTCCGGTTCCCTCTCATAGAACTAGATTAATTGCCAAAGGCCACAGGAGAGTTAGGGCTCCTTCCGGACATACCTTCTCAGATACGTTTCCAGGAAAGAAGTGACAAGGCACCTTGCAACTACTAAAAATAACTGCTGCTCAGTGAAAGGTCATTCTGAGAGAATTTACCTTCAGTAACACTAGAAGTAAAAACACAGCAGTACTTTGCTACAATAGAGGCAGCACAGCATAAAGAATTAATGATTTGCAGATTTTCAAGTTTCCCTGGTGCTTTAACCTACTGGGATGAACACTAGAGGAAGCCTGTAAGGCTATCAGCAGGAATCACTTTTCTTCTAGCTTTATTTCTATAAACTTTCACTTGCCTTAATAGACTAACAACAGAGAGCAATAGAAATGCCTACATGCTAGATTGATTAGAGTATTTCTTATTCCATTGCTTAGAATCAGCTAGCTCCTCCCAGCTGCATTGAATCAACAACCAGTTTAATTTTGCTCTTGCAATATTATGTTGGCCAATAATCCGTATTTTGGCACCGGAGTCTTGCTGACTTTCTGTTGTGCCTCTGAAAACGTCTTCTCTGATACCATCAAAGATGAGAAGCCAGGCACGTACAAATGAAAAACTAGTTTGCTCACCAGCCAAATTTGATACGCAGCTGAAAGTCCATTTCACTTTGACACATTTTTTTCCCCCAAACGCAGCAGAGCTAGCTAAAATGGGATGTTGTAATCACATTTGTCCTCCTCTGCTGCTTCTCCCCTTCTAACAGCACTTGCTGTACGCAGAGAAGTGTCAGCTAGCTAAAGTAATACTTGGAGGCTGCTTCGCTTTTTACCCAGCAAGGAGAGGATGGGAAGGAATGCTTCTGGAGGTTTGTGTGAGGATTCCCTCCCATGACGGAGAAGTCCGAGGCAGCCAGTTCTGTACCCACACCCTCCGGGGTTACTTCTGGCACAGCAGCCCCCCCTCCCCCCCCGTCTCCACACTCGTTCCGGGCGACACTTACTTACCTTCCTCCCATTCACATAGAAAATCAGCTCCTCAGCCCCCGCCGCCCCTTGCAGAGACATTGTACCCCAGCCCCGGAACCAGCAGCGGCAGGAAATTTCGTGCAGCTGCAGCAGCCGCAGCTGGACAGCCCTTGGCCGGCCGGGGCGGGGCCGCGCTGCAGCGGGGCGGACACGGCAGCAGCGGGAGGGCAGAGCGGGGAGCTCGCCGGGGCACCCGCGCACGGCGCTGCGGAGCACTGCGCACCGCTTTCAGAAGCTGAGCTGCTGTGCCCCCAAAAGTCACAAGTCAGTTGTTCTTAACCTTTAGAGCTAACCACACAATTTATTTACTGGATCCTTTTAAGGTATATTCCCACGCTAAAACATACCTCACACTTTCTCCAAGGACATGCATGTTCCTCCAGAGCAAAATGGCAACGTTAGCAATGTGAACTGTTGTTATGGTCTAACAATAAACTCTCCAAAGGTAATTTTAAATTGTTATAAAATCCAGCAATGTAGTGATCATGAGCTGAAAGGCAATTTTGCATAAATTTGCACTCACAAAATAATCAGCAGTAACTTCCAGATACTATAAGCATTTGTAAGGGCTACTTGTGCAAGCAAAGGTTGGTAGAATCATAAATATTTTCCTGTTCCTGTTTAATCTAAGTATATAGTATTAATTTTCCTACAAATTTTAAAACAATCAAAATCTTTCTCAGTGGTAACCTAAAATATTAAATGTAAGAAAATTTAGATTGAATAAACATGAGAAAAAGCAACTTTGAAGCTATAAAAAGAAGTTCAAATTACCTTATCCTCAGCAAAAGAACCTTAATCCCTGTGACAGCTACAGATTAATTTTTATCTTGACTATCATTCCTGGCAAGAGCTTCTAATATATCAACTGATCTGGTAAAAGAAGCACATTTAGTGAAGATTCAACAGATAATGTAACATTATTTATGCAGCACCTAAAGTAAGCAACTATTTTGCAGAACAAGAACTGCATCCTAGCAAATAACAAAGTAAATTTTCTCTGTGTATAGAACATAAATTTGAGCAACAAAAACAGTAATGATGGAAAAAACAAGGAAAGAAGGGCAGTAGCAACAATAATATGATTTCAGAGTTACTTAAAGTAACTTCTGCGCATCTTCAGATCATTTTCTTCATCCTTTGTTACTTTGAAAGGTATCTATACTGAAAGGAATGGAAGAAACTAAGGCATAAAGCCCTAGGCCTTATACTTTCATTTGGAACACTGTAGTAGTCTAGCTGGTAACCCTGAGCCTGTGTGGAGTAACAGGACCTTCACTGAAAAAATAATTAAGACCATCTCCAAAAATATTATCTTTTTCTGAGAAAATGAAGCATGTGCTTCTGTTTCTAGCTTTCAAACCACAGGCAACAGAGAGAAACAACTATTTTTAAAAAAACTGTGTTTTGCTGCTGCGGTGCCAGCACAGGGAACACAAGTTGTAACAGATACTTCTCTCAGATTTCTAATGACACAGCTGGTGATGCTGATAAACACTGAAAGCTAGCAAGAATATTTCAATTTTACAAAACCCCAATTAATTACAAACTTGGTAAAAAAAATACAAGAAAGACTGTATTAAAATATTTTTAATGTAATCTTTTATAAATAACATTGAATCAGGATAGAATCTATTTTCCCAACCATTTCTACACCTCTTCATAATAGTCTTGTTGATACAGTAACACACATGGTATGTTTCAGAAAAAAAAAGTCTGTTTGCTGAAACTTAGATCAAATTGCCTGGTTGATAAGGTAAATTTAATATTGGAAGAATTTTCACATTGATGGAATACTTTTTTTTTCCTGTGAGGTTCTATATGAAAGCATCTTGCTGTCCTTATTGCTGTACATTTGCAACCTTTGCATGGAACTGGTGACCACAGCTAGACAAGCTCTCTGTTCAGAGGATACAGGTCCCCCATGTAAACTACCTTGCTAGTGGCATATTTAACTCCAAATTCATACATGGAATGCTCTACAGGTTCTTGGGGAAACTGCCTTGGGGCTACAGACTGTCATAAAAAAACAACTGAAAACAGTTCTAGTATTACTTAAATATTTGTAAATAATGCTTTTGTGCTTCTGTTTATGGTTATAGTTCAAGACTTATATGTAGAATGGACAGATCTGAAAGCTCTATCAAGGAGTACATTTTGATATGTATGACTCATTTTTCTGTCAAAATATGCAGCTGAAATTTTGGCAACTCACAGGAGAAGGACGTAGGTTCCCCTTGCCGAACTTCATGAGATTCTTCTTGGCCCATTTCTCCAGCCTGTCCATGTCCCTCTGAATGACAACATAACTATCCAGTGTTTCAGCCACTCCTCCTAGTTTCGTATCAACTGCAAACTTGTGTAGGTTGCACTCTGTGCCATCGTATCGCTCATTAATGAAGATGTTAAACAGTACTGGCCCCAGTATGAAACCCTAGGGAGCTCTAGTGTTTTGCCTCCAACTGGACTGTATGCCACTGATCACAACCCTCTGGCCAGTTTTCAACCCGCCTCACCGTGCGCTTAACTAACACATACTTCATCAGCTTGTCTGTGGGATGTTATCAGAGATAATGTTAAAAGCCTTACTAAAGTTGAGATAAACATCATCTCCTGCTCTCCCCTCAGTCACCAAGCCAAGTCACCAAGTCTCATTGTAGAAGTCTGTCAGGTTATTAAAGCAGGATTTCCCCTCTGTAAATCAATACTGACACCTCCCAATCACCTTCTTGTCTTTAATATGCATGGAAAGTTTCCAGGACTATTTTCTCCATCTCCATTCCAAATTACAATGGAAGCTACAATGAAGTACAAAGAGTACAGTTTGGTTTAGTATTTTAAAGCATATATTATAAAGAGTATATATAAAGAGTGTATGTTATACCTCTTAAAAGCAGGATCAGACCAAAGGTCTAGCTAACCAAAGAACTGGTCTCTGAAGGTTTCGATAGTGAATGCCCTTGGAAAAGGTATAAAATTTGGTCAAATGCATAGTAAGGCTTCTCCAGAACACTCTTCCAGCCTTCAACAATTTGCAATTCAGGGACATCCTGTGCCAGAAATGGTGTTTCTGGTAATTCCTCATAGATTTTTCTTCCATTAATTTGCTCAAATTTTAAGCCTATGTAAACCAATAAAATCTACTCCTGCAGTAAGGATTTCCTCAGCATAACTGCATACCATGTGAAGAAACACCTTCTATAAACCAAAAGAATTTAACTTATTTGTATCCCATTAAAAAAGAGCTATGGCTACTTTGGTTGCAAAAAGAACCTGAACCTTATCCAATGTAATCTGTAAAAGCTGTGTGGGCTGTGAGCTACTACAGCCTGCAGCTGGCAGCATCTATGATTCAGATAATGCCAGAAAACTGTTTGTCAGCTGACGGTGCATTATGGAATGCAGAAGTGATTAATGAGAATCCAGAGGGGAAGCAGTACAAAGACCTGACAGCCGAATGGTATGGTGTGGTCGTACTATTCATACTCTCAATTGGAAACTCAAGGTGTTGCTTTGTCTGGATCCTATTTACTATTGATTTTCTATTGCAGTGCTATTTTCTTTCTGGCTGCTTCTGGCACGTACTCTAGACACTAGACTTCTCTCTACTATTCTTCAAAACGAGACTTCCTCATTCAGATTTCAGGATGATTCTGTCATCAAAAAGGGACTGTCTCCATCTATTTCAGTATTTATTAAAATTTGGGATTTCAGTATTTATTAAAATTTGGGATGCTTGTGTCTGTTCCAACCAATACTGAGAAATGGTTCTACTCATGGTAAATATGAACAACTCACATTAAAATTCCCAAAGGTGATTTATTTTTAATTCTCATTAAAATGTACACTTTTCTTACAAATTAAGAAGTGCTGCAAACCCTTTGAACAGATTATAAATTACTGATCAGAAATGCAAAACACAAGAGTGGAGCCTAACCTGTCTTTGCCTTCATCAGTCAAGTATTCTGTGTCCCTTATATTGGGGCTTCTTTCCAGGAAATTCCACTTTGGAAGACCTTTACTAATCAAAGAACAATAAGCACTCTATGATGCTAAACATACAAATATATATATTAAAAATTGTACCCATTTTAGAAGTATTGTTCATAAAGGCAATTCTCTTGTCGTCTTCAAATAAATTTTGATTTACTTTTAAAACTTCTCTTATTTTTTACTTTATAGACTGGGGAATCCAGAAATTGTGTATCTGTAAACTGATCCCCACGCCTTAATTTGCTGTAAACAAAAGAAATAAAAGACATCATGTATGAATATCACCAAGCACCTATGTAACAATAGTAATTATGCAATTATAGTAACAATTCCAAATGGTAAATACTCTCAGTGAAAGCTTGATACACTAAAGAAACTAAATTTATAGAAAATAAATGCCTGAAATAGCAAGGCATAGGTCACTACTGTTTTCTAAAATAATGCTAAAAGTAGTAGTCTTTTTATGTGGCCTGTATCACATTAATATGTAAGTAATCATAACTTATTCCTATAAAACAAACCTCAAAAATTATTCACACCAAAAGCTTAACAGCATCCATTCAGGACAGTATACTTGAAAATAACATATAAATAGGAGACCGTAATCTAAAATCTTGAGTGATAGCCACATTTTTTTGTTGTGCGTTACTGTCTCTCTCCAGAAGCACTGAGCCTTATCATTGTGGGGTAAAAGAGGAGAATGTGTCAATATCCCAGTATTAAAGCATTTTAGCATCCAATTCAATTAGTAAAAGAAAAATGTAACTCTAATCCCTTTGCATTTCTTTTACAAGCTATCTGGCATAAATATTTCTGAAAAGCCAGTGGTAAATTGAAAAGACACTTCCTACATTCCTTTTAGATCCTATTTGTCCTCAGTCTCATTGCTTCCATTAATGTTTGCTTACTTACACAGGTAAATAAAAATATTTTGAGGGTGTATGAGAACATTGTGGTAATTCTTTCAGTTTGTGGATTTCCTTTCTTCTCCTCCCACAGTTTTGCCAGAAAAGGAAGACTTACTCCTTTTACACCTCTGTCATAAAGTAAGTTGCTATAATACTTTCACTCTCAGCACTGTTATGAGGAAATCTTGATACTGTCTTTACCTCATGAATATGCACTCTACTAATACACACACAACACAGCATAATTTTTCCTTAAATTAATATTATACTTTTAAAAAAAAACAACAAAAACCTCAATGAACTTTGTGGCAAAAAACTCAGAATATTTTCAGAAGTAATCAACTTAAAGGTCCACTGGGATTCAGATCTATTCATGTTAAGTGCAAAAATACTATTTTTTTAATGGAAGTTTGGCGTTAAAATCCTTTTACATTTTAATAGTTATTACACTATTTATGTCTTGTGTTTTTACACTCTTGGAAATCCTGTGCGACTAAATTTGCCAAGAACGCCGAGAAGGAAATAACTAATTATTTAATTAATATATCTTAAACTCAAATGATTTCTTAGATACAGCTAGTTAAAGCAAAATGACTGAATTATATAATATTAGTGCATAAATTATCATGCCACTTGACAATATTACAAAGACATTATTATGGTATGAGTTTATGTTATGTTATATTTAAATGTTAATATGTTATATTTAAATTTTGAGACTTGAATACTGTTGGTGTCTTACTTTGGCATTTGGAAATCTTGCCACACTGACAGGAAATGTTTGATATCAACATGGAAGTATCTTTGCAAGAGACATTTGTGAAAGAGATAGTTCAACTCTTTATTTGGGGGTTTAATAGCAAATCTTTACTGGGGATAGTTACATACTCCAAAAAAAACCCAAACAAAAGCCCTAATTTACATATACCTACCTGTTTAGTTTGGGTTCTTTGTAGCAAATAGCGCCTCTTCCTCGTCTAGATGGTACTGCTGAGTTTTCTTCTAAAGTTTTGGGGGATTTAGGTAAGGAAGTGTGAGAGCATAGACTACTATTTGTCAGATCTTGCAAAGCCTTTCTCCCTGTGAATACAGTAGTTTATATGCCTCAATTTGAATATTTTTCTGACTCATTAAGTAAATTTTAAATTAATAATTATTTTTAATCAGTATTTCTTAATTCAGGTACACTGGTTACTGCTCCTGCTCTAACAATGCTCAGCAAAAACCAGAATAGATGATCAAAGAAAATGCCATTACAGCAGCTTTCAAGCTACCCAAATTTGGAGCTGTTTGAGGTCTGCCATGGCTCTTTGGACATTTTAAGAAAGCCCTGTAAGTACTGTCATTTGCAGCTAGCTGCTTAGGACTCACAAGAGTTATTACAGTTAAAAAAAATAAAATTGCACACAGTTCAGGACCTTGAATGCAGGGGGAAGGCACACATGTATAATCTGAAGATCCAATCTATACAAGAGTTCTCTAGAACTGCATTTTCCAAATTTATGCCTGCTCTTTGAGTATATGTGCATAAAATGAGCATAGCAAGGTAAGCCTCCTTATCTTCAAAAATGTATACTACCAAACTATTTACAATGCCTCATATTTTGAACCACTGAACATGTCCAAGAGGCATATCCCATAATAAAAAGTAACGAGCCTTAGAAGAAGAAGTACTATTTGTGTTAGGTTTCCGTAATCCTTGCAGACCAATTCAGAATGCCAGACTAAACAATCAATACTTAATTCGAAGATAAATATTTTGATAGTTTGGAAGAAATATTGGAATTATTATTTAACCCACATTTCAAAACATTCTAAACCGTTTATAGATCATAGTCTCTCTGAAAAGCACTAAGATTTAATGCAGACAGCAATCCAAGATGAAATAAATAGTCTTAATCTGTATTCCTTAGAAGTTCTTCCAAGAGTGTACATTTGTCACTGATGTAAGTTAAGTTTTAGATTTACTACATCCAGATGAGAACATGTAGTTTTTCAAAGGAACTAAATTTAAAACTCTCTTATCTTCACTTCTTGAGTTTGAACGCTTTACCTTAAATCCTCTGGGGCAGCAAATGGATGCTATTGATCTCACAGAGGAAATTCATACACATATGGGATAAATGAATTTTTTGTTGTGCCTATCTTGAGACTAATAAATTATATTCCTGTATATTTACATACCTGTCAAAAAAGTGAAGATTTTATTATAGCATCTAAATGCCTTGTACAGTCTAGCATACATACTCTTAACTGATGGTCAAGCTGATAGTGCTAAATTACTATTTCCCTTTAGTAGAATTCTGTGCTGAGATAAAGTAAAATATCTCAGTGGGTAAGAGCGATCATTTTATCAATAGTATTCTGAAATGCGTTAAGCAGAGACATAAAGTCAAAGGTTCTTCATTGGATTTCTGCTAGCTTTACTTCTAAATATGAGAGACATATTCAGATGACTTTGGGCTGCTTGCAGCAAGTCCCTCCTGACTCATGGAGGCAAAAGAAAAAGCATTGTCTTTTGAAGGAAGGACATTCTTCATTAAGGAAGAGCAATGCACATTTGGATTAAATGAGAGGGCTTTATGACCATGAAAATCTCCCAGGTTCGGCTACTTCACAAACCAATCTTGATTTGTACTAGTTTTAAAGTGAAAGTAAACTGTTATTCTGAGTTTTTCCTAAAGCTTAAGGTTATAGATCAGGTCAGTTTCTTTTTAAGGAGGAAGAGTTTTGAGACATCTATGAGTCTGCATTTAGGAAAGCTGGATGCCTTCGAGTATGTTTAATTCACATAGATTTAACTATACAGAGACTGTCATTACAGGAGACTTTCAAGGTATATTTCTAAGTACAGCTCAACGTAGTGATCAGAAGAGCTGGCATCACCAGAAAGGACGGCATTTCCTTGCTTTAATTCAAGATAGGGATTTGGATGTAAGATGAAAAATTAACTGGTTTTTGAACCATGCTTCCATGGATGAAGGTCAAACTATTAGCTTGCTTTTTATGTCAGTAGCCTTTGATACTGCTGATCACAAGGGTTTACTAACTTATCATTAAAGCTAGCAGAATTATAGGATCCTTTTTCTACCTTACCAAGAAGGAATCGAAGATGCAACTGCAAATTATCAGGACTAATACTTCACATGGTGGCCCAATTCTGCCAGTATTCCTATTCTGTGGTCATGTAAAATAGGAGATTTAGATTTTTTTTTGCCATTGTGTCCTTGCATTCAAATGAAGCCAAGGTAGTAGTATCTGCTTGATAGTTTGGGATTCAAACTATTAATTTGAGCTAGGAAACTGTCTAGGTGTCGGGACATTCTCAGAGACAATAAGTAAACTGGAACTTGTAGAGAATAAATATGTTTACAAAATAGATCCCTCATCCTAGGAAACTTCAAAGCTACATTTTAAAGCATATTTAAACTCTAGCATAGATGGGTTAGTCAATATATCCTTTAGCTCCTTTATAGTAATTTCACTGTGTGATAGAAGAATCTAAACCTATCTTCCAGACTACACTATAATTTGATTACTTTCTTAACTTAGTATATCTTACTTAAAAAAGAGGTTGCCACATGAAAGTTTGCTCATGGGTAGATTCTAGAGAAAACCTCCTCCAAGTAGTTGGTTTAGATCTCAGAATTCCTATTGAATTAGTGTTTCTAAAGAAACACAAATTAAATCTTTAAGTCCAGCTATGATCTCCATTTATGAAGGGAACAGTGTAGTTCACTCTTATTTCCCTTGTATAAAAGCTCAAGCTATTCCATCTTTTCTATCCCCAACTTTCTGAATTCCATCACGTTCTTTGAAAAACGAATACAGGCTCCAACTATAACTGCTCCTCAAGAATGCAGACCACGTACATCTGCCCAAATAAATCTCATCTTGGAATATACTGAAAAGTAACAAGGATATTAGGTACTACAATTTAAAAATACATTGTGACTGATATATGACATCAAATATGAATAATTTTAGTGATTTTCAGTCTTACCTTTTTCCACTCCTGTTTTATCCACTCTAAGCAAACAGAGTAGGATCGTACTAAGAGAAGATAACTTACCACTATTTCAGGCACTACCTAATTCAAAATGCCATTTTTTTTTCTCTCACCCATACACTTACCATGACAAGGTGTCAGAGTGTTTTTGTAAGTCTCTTTAGAAATATGATCCAGTTTCTGTTCTGCTTTTCCAGCATCCAGTGCTTTATTAGGATAATTTTCTCCACAGATTTCAGACTTTTTCCATACAGAAAAGTTCACAGAAGCACTGTGGTTATCAAGAGCTGGGAGCTCTACATTGGAAAGACCTTCCTGGAAAAAGCTATCCACATTTAATGGCATATTCTTAGAACATTCAACAGGTAGGAATTTTAAAAATTCTGATTTTTGAACTGTAGACTTTAACTTGCTCATAGAGGAATCTATCTCATGAGGGACTTCCTGGTCATCCAAAATATTCTGCTCCTCCTGATCAATATGCCTGAAATATTTTTTTTCTGGTCTGGTCTCAGTAATATCAGAATTAAACCTCTGTTTGTGCTTTACCTGATTATCAGGAAAACTACTAATGTGAGAGTTTTCATGTGCCACTGATGAGGAATCTACTTCCTTTAACATATTAGCATCATCATCAACTTGTTCTTTAGCTTGTGGTCTATTCATAGCTACAGCATCCTGAGTAACTAAAGCTACTTCCATTTGCTGAGTTTCAGTTACTCTATTTCCACGAACAGCCTCTGTATGCAATGCATCCTTATTTTTCAGTTCTTCATTTTTACAAAGTGAGAACTGTGTAAGATTTTCTGTTGGTATTATATATGCTTTCCGGCTAGCCTTTGCCAATGAACATTTTAATCTGCCTGGCGAAAAATGGCTTCTCTTTTGGTCTGCTTTCTGAGTAATTTTATGAATGCTGTCACTTTCAGTTTCTCCACTTTGTTTGTAACTACTTTTTTTGTTGTATTTTCTCTTTATAATATTCTTCTGGTCTTGTTTTCTCTTGCTGTCATGTTGGCTTATCTCTGTTTGAGACTTTTTTGAAATGTATTCTCCAAACTGCCCATTTTCCTCTCTACAGTATTTTGCTGTGCCAATTTTAGAAGGGTTTTGAAAAGCTTTCCTGTTTATTTTTGGTCTGCTATGTTTCTCATTTGTATGCAGAAAGTCCCACTGTAAAGGCAATACATTAGAAGCGTTATCCTGCAATGGTAAATTTTCAGCACAATGAACTTCTGGTGGGATCTTATTGATAGATGAGTTTGAGTCTGCTTTTTGTATTTTGCTCTCCAGGTCTTTAAACATTTCTGAGAAAGTTTCTTTATTTGTCTCCCCTTTTCTTGGACTCATTAAGTTAACCTGGTATGTCCTGCTAGAATCTTTAGCTTTACTTAGAGAATTTTCTGCTTGATGGTATTTGCTGGTATGTAGCAAACTCTGTTGCCCTACAGAATTTCCTGTAGGTAGCTGTTCTGTCTGACTTTGGAATAGTTGAGTTTGTGAGTCAGTAGTTTTTGAAACTTCACTACTGTCAGCCCTAGTGTTCCTGTCTTCTGTATACAAACTTGAATTGCCTTCGGTCTTGCTTTTAATTTTCTCTTTATCCTTCTTAGAATATTTTACTTTTCTGAAATTTGAGAACATTTTATCAGAATTGGCATTACTATTTCTATTTCTGTGCAATTTATCTTTGTCTTTCGATGTAACTGCGAGTAGTTCACCTGCATCACTGGCAGTCAACTCCATATCAGCATCATAAACAGTTTCTTCGGGCTTCATCTTGTCAGTAAAATGCAGCTTCTTAAAATCTATCTTACTTTCATTGCTAAATTTAAGAGGTGAAAGAATAATGCAAGACAAGTCACTTGAACTTTCCTGCAAATTCATGTCATCGGGGTTGCTGCTGCTGTTGATACCATGAGGCAGATTACTTGAGCTACATTTTTTATCAAAATCATTTATATTAGGTTGAGGTTTTGACTTATAAAGTACTGCATGTTTCTTTCTTTCTGTCACATTTCCACGGAATGGCAATGAACTATCATTATATTGTTTTGTAAGCTCCTCAGATTGTCTTAAAGATTGTGTATTCTTGACACGAGTCAGGAAAGCACTACTGCAACTTAGTTCTGTGCATAACTGATTTTCTGCAAAGAGAAAAATTTCAGCAGCTTGGGGAAAGAAAGAATATAGTTATCGGAGTAAGACAGATTACTGAAGGTTGGACCAGAAGCGTGGAAAATTACACACTGCATATTCTGTGCTTGGTCCTTAAAAATTTAGTTAACTAGAACTAATTTAATATTTTACAAAGTTGGACTTTTGAAATTGAGTATAAGTAAAAATTTATTTTTCTGTAACTACTTCAGTTATTATTTGGTTATCTTATCAAAGTTTTATTCTGTTCACATTAATTTTGTTACATTTCAGCTGTGTTATTTCAATGAACTTTATTTTACAAGTGATTGTCAGGACACCTATACTTATGGGTGAGCATGCTATTTTTCATTAGTTTATCAAGCAATGAATTATTAAATACTAATTCTCAGATAGCTCTGAAAAATAAATCACCTGTACAGAAACACATTATACCTTTTAAAAATATATTTCCGTCAACGGTCGTTTCCACTGGGTCATTTTCAATTAACTTCTGATTATTTGTACTAGAAGGCAACGACAATGCAAACTTGATTTGACCTGAATGCGTTTCCTTTGACAAAACAGTGGTACACCTATAAGAATTTGGTATTTCACACACAGAAGGGCTATCTTGCTGTTTTGTATTAGCTGTTGCGATTAAAGGAAGCTTCACTGGCAATTCCACATATCTAAAAAGAAGAAATGTTACTGTGAAGATTTTTATTAAATTCTATGCCATAACATTCAATTGTTTAAAACATTCCCTTAATAATGTATAAAAGCAGAAAACAAGAACTCAACTATGAAATCTGGTTGTATCTTAGGGGCAAATATATTTTTTGTAATAGAGAATCCTGCTTTGTGCTGGTGAGATCCCATGAAGAAAGCAGCAAGCTATTAAAACACAAGTTTTGTCTACCACTCTCTCCACATATAAATTCTAAGTTGCAAATAGATAATTTCTGAGTTAGACGGGGAATTGTTTCTTACTACCTCAAAAATACCTAGGACAATATACAAAGATTAGCTGTAAAAAAAAAATAAAAAATCCACAGACACTTATCAATTTCTGCATTTAATATAGCCACCTACCTAGCTGACTGACATGTACTCCTGAACTGGTCATCAGTAGAGCTACTTGGACCAGGTGACAGAGGAAGAGAACTCTGAAGATTCTTTCAAAAGAAGAACAGTGGGGAAGTAGAAACAGTTGAATATTCTCTAATGTTTTAAGTATCACAAATAGCCACAGGAAAAAAAATAATGAATGGGCAAAAAACCAGAAGTACTGATAAAAGGTGCACGATATTCAAACACACACAATAATTTTAAAGAAAAATATTTTGTAGCAAAACTTATCAAAATCTGTAACCTACTTGTATCCCAAAGGAATGTGTAGACTTTTTAAACGTTGATATAACTAATGCAAAGTGCATTATACATATAGAAGCACAGAGCAAAACTAAGCAGCTGTTTAGAACAGACACTAAAATAATATTTTTTTAAAAATTAACTCTAATTTTGCCATGGCACAAGGACTAACATGGACTATGTTTTCTGGTAAAGTTTACACATGCAAGATATTTATTGCAGCACTAAGCAAGGAAGGCAAATAGCTCGCTCAGTGGTGAAGAATACCACATACTGAAGTTTTATGCTTTTTCTGGTTTGCTTTTAACCACATGACTTCATCAGGGGTAACTGATATTTAACTTTTAGATATTTTACAAACAAGATTAAATCCTAAATTTTCAGTGAAAGCAACAGCAAAATTTAATTGATTTCACTATACTGGGTTTCATCCCAGGTTTTAAAGAATTGGGGTAAATGTTTTAAAACGCATATATGATTTCAACATTGCACCGATTTAGATGCTTTGAAAATATTATCCTGGAAAATGAGTTCAATACGGTAACAGTTCAAAAAACATCTTACCTCAGAAAGACTGCTTATTTCTATTGCAGTTAAGAGGTTATAATTCAAAAATGCTTCTATTTCTATAAGAGTTTTATTCTGCATGTAAAAAAAGTAATATAAAAATATATTTTAAGTGGCTTCTGGCTTAAGAAAAGACAAGATATAAAGGCAAGTCTATGTTGCTTTTTTTTTTAAACACTCAGTTGAGCACAAACTTATTGTATTACCATCTCAATACCTATAAAGGTGAAGCTGACACTAAAATAGCAATGGATAGACATATACACTGATGGACAAAATAGTAAGTACAAAAAAATCCTACGAAAGAAAAATCAAATCTGAATACTATGCTATCAGATGATATAACTTCACAAATCTGAGATGTATATTTTAAATCACCAATTTCAGAATATTAAGTTTCAAAAAAAGATAAAAGCTTGGTTTAGCTGATCTAAGTTTAAATGATATTATTTACAGCATACCAAACAGTTTAGTTTTCGACGAAGCAAGATATTATGAAGCTGCAGCTTTTCTACTTCCTTCTGAAGAAAAATCTTCTCATTCTTTAGCTTCCGAGAATTTTCTTTCTCTGTACTCAAAGCCACAGCTAATGCTTTATTGTTTTGTTTTAAAGATACTTTAAACATAGATGAGTTATCTAAAGGAGACAAAATCATATTTATTTTCAACAGCTTCAATTTCAGGCCCTCTCTGCATGAACTATCACTATATAACAAAATTATTATCTGTAGGTTTTGGTGGAACAATAGCAAAGCCTAACACTTTCTAATATAAAACTGTTTCCGTTGGCTGTCATTCTGATGACTACTCTGTCAGCTTCATGTTCAAGTTTATTTCATGCACGGAATTCTGCTCTAGTCTGGACTTTTTGGAATAAGGTTATTTTAAGAAGAAAGCATTTAAGAATGGGTGATTTCACAGGCATGTTTCCAGATTTCTAAAAAACAAATATACATTTTACAAATGAAGACGTTCAAATATTTTAAGCATAAATGCAAGTTTTGACAACAGAAAGAAAAAAGCTTTAAATTCCACTTCCTAATGAAAACCTTCCACTGTCCTAATGAAAACCTGCCTACTCATATCTGTTAGGGAATGTCTTAGGAACTTTTTTTAGTGCAACTGCATATTACCAAGATGATTGCTTTTGCCTCACGTTCATAGTATACATAGAGTTAACTTGAACTCAAGGTAGAGACAAGTCTGACCATACTCTTTTATAGTACAAAAAGGAGCAAGGTTAGCTTGAAATCTGCCCCAACTACACCTCTTCATTGTCTTCTGTTACTACTTCTGTGATCTGTAACCCAAAATTTGCAAGGCCTTATTTCCTTGCTTTGAGAAACAGGCAACAACAGTGGAACCTTGCTAACCTAAACGTTATACTTTGAAATTATTATTTAGCTTAGTGAATTATTTATATTAGTGCAGTGTGAACTTTTCTAAAGGACATTAGTATTATTCATCTATACTGTTTACTTTTCACTGAAAATTAGTATTTTTGACATAAAGCCACAGTAAGTTCAAATACACATAAGCAAACAACAAAAATTCTTGCGGCATGGATCACAGGAGGAGAAGTAGTAGTCAACATTCACTTAACCATGCTGCTTGAATTAGCTCTGAAATAGTGGTGTTTCACTAAATTTATAGTTTCCTTACCTTTTGCAGAAGAGGATATGAAATGTTCCATAGTGTTCTTTTTGTCAGAGCCAGAAACAAACCCCAACCATCTACCGTGACAAACCTACGTTTGAATTTTAATCCCGATTTACTGGGAAAACAAAGTACCTTCTAGCAAGTGATTAAATCAGCAGATTAATATTTGTATTTTCCTTGATTCAGTAAATGGCTGAATGAAGAATTTTATATAAATCGGTACCTCAGTTTTTAGATGCCTCAAATGGACATGGATGCTAGAAATGCACTTGAGTACACTCCTTTAAAAAACACTGGTATGCCAAAGAACAAGCACCAAAAATCCTTCCTCAGAGAATTACATAAACAACTTAGAATCATGTGTTTTAACTTGCAGACACTCCTAAAATTCTCAACATACCACGTTAATATTTTTAATAGGTGGCAATTCAGCAAATCACATTAAACAGAATTACTATTCCTTTTGAAGTCATACATTCTAAGTACAGTAAATGGCTTCAGTTTTAACAAGACTTACTTATTAATTTAGTTTTGATTTTAGATGCTAAAGAAGCATTCCATTTTGCAGCTTGTAATGTTCTATCCTTCTTCTTCATATGTCCTTTAACAGCATCCGAGGGGAAAATGGTAGATGATCTAGCAGTCGCTTGTTTATCCATCATCAAAATGAACCTGTACATTGTCAAGAGGAATGTCCAAATAATACATGATCTTTCTCACACTTTTAAAAATTAAGTTTCATTACCTCTTATCAGGATTTGTTATCTTGAGAAAACTGCTTCAGTCTTTACCTTTGTTCAAATAATTCAAACAGGTTAATGAATCATTCCTTGAGACATTTAAGTCACGTTATAACAGAGTGGCAAAATATTTAACTAATAAACATGAAGACTAAAAGGATCACAAATTTTTCATCTCGTCCATTCCCTCAAGTTATCTATGCAAGTTTAGACTTAAAAGGGAAAAAACCCCCAAGGTTCTATCACTTCACAATATGACCAGACCAGCTTTTGCTTTGTCAGGACAAATTTTAAATTGAAGCATTTAAATAAACCGCATAATAAAAGCTATAAACAGTGAGACAGATCGTCCCGCAAGCACAGGTAGAACAGGGAGTGGTGTTCCAGCAAACCGCTTCCAGAAGGCTGGTCCTGCCGCCACCCGGCCCTCGGCTTTCTCCCCTCCTCACAGGGAAGAGGAAGCACACGCGCCCGCCTCGCTCCAGGGACCGCCAACAGCCGTTGGGCGGCAGCCGTTGGGCCGAGACGCTCGCGCGCCCCTACCGACACGCCGGGAAGGGCGGCAGCCCGGGGGGCGGTGGGCTGGCACTGCCGCCCGGCTGCATGTCAGGCGAGAGGGAGAGCGCCTGACCTTAAACCTCCGTGCTCATTCATGCCCACGTTTTGTATCCTATGAAGAGTTATTTAGAATTAAATCACTGGATGACATCTGAATAAAACGATATGTGAAAGCAAGAAATGATGACAAACTTACCAGACAATCAGTAACACTTTGTGCTTCATCATTCACAGGTAAAATACATAGCTAGGCTATAACAGCTGGATACAAACCCGTCCCATATCTGCAGCTGGATATACACCACAACTAATATCCACTGCTGTACTTTTTCTGATGGTCTGTTGATAAAACAGGAAAGGCATTGTAGCAGTTTCGTCACATACAAGCAAAATCAACCCTGTTGAAACAGTTCACAGGTACTCTACATACAGTCACATACATTTCTTTTCAGAAATGGGGTATGTCTAAATCGTTAATCTTTAATCCACAGTTCCAGTTCTTTAGTGACATTCCTGGGTGTTTTAAAAAGGAGGAGTGGGATGTGTGTAACTTCTCCAACTAGATGTCTTTGCAAACCATGTTAAATACCTATCATTAATAATACTAAAAAAAAAATAAATTGTATAAACACTTAGCATCAATCCTAGCACACTGTGCGGAAGGGATTAGGGAACTGCAGATATTCCACCTGGCTGTCAGAGATTTTTAGGAAGAGTTTGAGGTATTTGGCATTCTGTTCAAAGAGTTCCTTTAGGTTAAAAGAAATCCATGTTCCTTCTCAGTGGAAACTTAAATTTCTTTTTGGCTGATCTTTAGATATTAGTAATAGGTGAAACAACAAACAATTAATAGGCAGTCATCAAAACAGTTATGAAAACAAAAATGATAAATTTAAAAACCAATAAATTATAGCAAGTATGTGTCCTGCCTGCATACTTACTGACTTGTAAGGGTAAGAGTCTCTCATGTCAGAATTTGAGCAAGCCCACTTTTAATTTGGTTTAGGTAATACTATGACTGGTAATTGCAAGGAAGTATTGTAGTATAATAAAATGCTTTTCCCCAAAATCTGTTCTGAGCCCAAAATCCCTTGCTCTTTAACACTGCCTTCACATACATTCTCTTTCACTGGGTATGTCTGCCCAGTCCTACCATTACTTTAGGTGGGCATTTGTTCCTAAATTTGATCCAGGAATCAGTAAATTTATAGTAAATAGTTTTGTGAAAATCTTAAAAGAGCTAAAGTTTTAATTTATTTGAAGATTTACAGAGATGTGGAAGGTTGAAATAAAAAACAGCATTAGGTTCTGTAATGCAGTAATTGTCATGAAGATCTTCCCTTTCCATGTGCTAACATTACAATATGCTATAAAGTAAATCGAAAGAATTGCACAATAACTATCAATCAGTGGCATTATTTGACAATGTATCTTTATGAACTTATTTTCATAACCTGCTGCAAACTGCATCTGGAGAGTCTGTCTTTTCTACCTTTTCTTAATTTGTGTATGATATACGGCACAATTTCTCAGTGTGGCCCTGGAGTTGCAAAACCCTATGCTTCTATGCAATCCCCTTAAAATACATATTTGATCCAGCACACCTTATATACCTTTGGTACATTTCCCCTTACAAAGCAACTTGGAAGTGACTGTAGCCACTGTGAAACTCTGGCCAAATAAAACAGCAAATAACCTTATGTCACTTTAAAAATAGAAAGCCAATCAAATAAAACTTATCGCTTTATCCTTTCCAGAAGGCAGTGTTTTCCACCAGATCCAGTCATGAATTTTCATTTCCTCCAGTTTTACATCAGTCCCAAGTCCTGAAGGAGCAATCACCAATTTGCTTCCATTTAATGTTTATGTCACTACCGTGGGCAATAAATTTAAAGCAAAACATGAAGCATTGCGTTTCTACCTGTGGTCATACTTTCCTTTACACTCTGCTGAGGAACTCCCACACCGTAACGTTTCACATGTAAAACCTCCAGTTAATTGCCAGCCGCTCAAAGAGGGTAAGAGCTTAAAGCACTGCCAAGTTTCACAGCCTATATATCTTAAATATATCTTAAGAGCAGAATTCTGGTTTTCGGTCATTTGGGATCCTATGACTAGTCTTTAAACTGAATAGAAATAAGAGGGACTGAGGGAAAGATGAGACAGACCTTTTGTAAAAGCCCTAACCACGTGGGACGCGTTGTATTCAATTTGTGTCTTAGAAGATACCTGCAAATTCATCTTTGAGAAGAATGTTGGTTGACTAATTAATCCTGTAGGGTCTAGTAAAGTGTGAGCTATGGCTAAAGCACTTCTGGTGGGTAGATTATGTAGAACAGCTTCTCCCTCTGTGGAATCTCTGACATTCAACAGACCTGAGCTCACGCTATGGTTTTTCCTGAAATTATAGTATTAAGAACACATCCTCCTCCTTTCTTGCACAAGGTTAATGAAAATTCATTTCTTAATGCCTCTTCCTCTCTGCCAAATTTGACTGAAATTAGTAAATTGAAAGACAAATATACAGAGAATGAGCATGTAAGCCTGGTTTCCTTTGGAAACTGGTGAAAAACAAAACAAAAATTCCCTGTGTTCATTTCCCAAGAACAGGCAGCTCAAAAGGCGGTTTGCTTGGGCAGGTTGGTTATGCTGCATGCCTCTATACTAAGTACAAGCTGTGCTAAGCTTGAACTATAATGATATATCACATGGTTAAATCTGAGGTCCAAAACCTATGGCATTGTTTGTTTGTGTACATATATTAACAGAAACCATATACATTGTTCTGGTCTCCCAGTGCAGAAATACATGAAGGAATACAGTTCAGACTCTTGAGGCAAAACCAAGCCAGCTTAAAGGAAAAAACAAGCATGGAAAGCTGCAGCTTTATTAAGTGAATGTTTTAGACCAAGAAAGACTGGAAGTTAAAGTATATTCTAGTATTTGACAACAATGGCCGCATTTAATTTGCAATTGCTATGTATGAACTATTCCCAGTGAGTAAGGGACAACGCACATTATATCCTTACTATAGTTAAACCAGACACCAATATTCCACAAAATTAATCTATTATACTTTTTTTTGCTTATTTTATAGGAATTCCAACACCCATGAATTATCAGTCCGTATTGCATCCAGTGGCATGTTGTAACTTGTGTGCTTATTTAAATCATTAGATATTAAGCATTAAAGAGTAAGTGTATTTTTACTGGATAGGTCCTTACTGTATGTTATGGCAAAAAAAATATATTCTTTATTTGCTTACAAAGTGCGAACTAGACACAAACTTTTTTTTTTTTTAATAGAACCATTTTTCATGCATACAGAAAATTTTCATGAGGCCGAGACAAAAGCATAACAAGAATCTAATTTTTTTTACCTTTCTGTTGTTTTACACATGCATTTTGGTGAGCAAGCAACTATGTCAGACATAAGCAATTTTTTTGAATAGGACACTGTTTCTGCAAGTCTGAAATGGCTGTATGAGGGTGAAGCACCTTGCCTGCATTCATCCATGCTATTTTAGAACAGAATATTTCAGTTGGAAGGCACTGCATTAGTTTGCTCTAAAAAAACGCACACAAGTCTGAAGCAGAAAATGACCGTATTTCACAGGCAAGCAACAGAAAAGCAAATTAAAAGCTATGATGCCTGCATTAATACATATTAGCTAAAACTAAACAGACTGCTGCTGGCACACAAGCTAGAGAGTTGGTCTGCTCAAAGGGACAAGCAGTCATGTCAAAGTAGGGCAGAAAACACAGGCTGACCTCAGGCTAATTTTTAATGCCTTTGCCCACCATTTGAACCAAAGCAGACCTGACTGTGAGAGCACGTACCAGCACCACATCGCCCCTGTCCAAGCACCCGTCTTGGTGCTGCAACTTGGGGTGTGTAGCTGCAGAAGAAACCAGCGCCCATCGTTCGGGCTTCCACCTTGGGTCAAAGCCACTGGCGTGAGCTCACCAGAAAGGCTCCGAGACCACCGTGAAGTAAAATGGGAGCACTGCGAGTTAGAATAGCTCAAGCTGCGATATTATTGAGCCTACAGAAAAGCAATTTAATCAAAACCACTTTAAGTAAACGTTAAAAAAAATTATCAGGAAAGGTTTCTGCCTTACAGAGTACCCGAGTTTACGTGGGTCAGCTTCACTTCAGGGAGTGCCTTCAGGCAAAGCGGGGGAGGCAGGGGCAGCAGAGCCGTGAGGGTCCCTACCCCCGGCTGACCCGCCATACCAGGGATAGGGAAGCCCGGGCGGCCAGTGCTGCCCCCGGGGATGGCGATTGCGCCGCGGAGCACCGCACTGGCTGCCCCTCTCCTCTTCCCGCCTGGCTCCGGCCCGGCCCTTCCTGACGCCCAGCCGCCATTTTGAGGAGCCGAAGCAGCCCCTCCGCTGGCCTTACCCACTTCAGGCCCGGCGAGGCGACCCTACTGCGGGAGGCGGCAGCGCAGGTAACGCGGGATAGCGCCTGCCCCCGCCCCATATGACGGGACCCCCTACCCGCGGACGGCCCCGGGTGGGGAGCTCAACCGCCTTCTTCAGCTGATTTCCCTAATCGGCCAGAATAGGCTTCCCTCTTTTTTGGCGGAGCAGCGCCCCACGAAAGGGAGGGGGTGCCCCGACCGCTGTGGGGGCGGCTGCCCAGCTGGCGGCGAGTACATCAGTTAATTTTGGTGAAACGTTAGCAGGTGCCCGGGCGAAAGGTGCGTAGTGGGAGTTAGTAACCTTCAAAGAGTGTGCTCTAAAAAAAACCCCACGTTTGAACATTTTCTTCTACTTCTTGTGCCAATTTTTTCTGCCCAGACGCTCCCCCCCCTCCTGCGGGGAGCTCAAGGTAGGCGCAAGTAAGAGTATTTCTTGGCAATGTGGCATTAATGACGTGACAGCTTCAACAACTACTTAAAGCAGCCCTACTTAAAGATCGGAGTTTAAAGAAACCAAGTTGTTAGTACAAAATTACTGCATTTTTAGTGCTGTGAACTAAAAGCAAGATTTCCCAGAACGTCCTTCCAGTGCTCTGCTCACACACTGACCATGTAATTCTGCTTACTACTTTGTCTCGAAAGAGTAACCTTTGTATTTCCTAGCAAAGTAAAATGCCATGGTTTTTTACAGTAAAGGTGCAGAATGTTTGGCTACTTGCACTAATACATCCCCAGAACTGTTTTCAAAGCTGATTTACAGTATTGTGTAACAAACATGTAAAAGCTGAGCTAAGGCTTAGATGTTGTATATAGTATGTTGTCTTAACTAGCATTAGATTTACTTTTGTTTCTATCTCTTTCAGGTTTGACTAGCTTGTAATTAACATCATTATTTGCAAATGCTATGGAAGAGGCCAAGACTGAAGATGCCCAGGGTTTTCTACGACTTAATGTGCGAGGATGCGTATACACAGCCCGGCGTGAGTCTTTATGCCGCTTTAAGGATTCAATGCTAGCTTCTATGTTTAGTGGACGCTTTCCTCTAAAAGTGGATGAATCAGGTAAATATGTTCAAACTGTAAATATGACATTCTGATCAGGAAGCTCTGTGGCAAGTGCATGCTTTTATATACATTTTATAGTATATCTCTTTTCCCAATCTGCTGAGTATCAGTTGGCTTCTTTAATTCCAGGACATAAAACAATTAGGCATGCATGACTTTATACTTATGAGTAATTAATCTGAATTCCACAAGACTACTCTTATTTACAGACAAACATGTTCATACAGTGCTTACTCCTGCCTTGTCCCAGTGCAAACTGTGGCTTTGGAATGTCCTTCTTCAGTATGAATATCAAAATAGATAAAATTGAAGTTGCAGAGTATTTGGCATTTAACTTGGATCCTGTTTATGACCCCCTACATTCTCCAGAGGCATCTCTCTCTCTGTGTTCATTACATAAGGAGATTTGGGCCTAATCTTTGTTTCAGAATACTTCATTACACAGTAAAGATTGCATTTTTCACCACCATGGCTTGATATGAAAGCTTGAATAAAACTATTCATGGGTTAAATTTCATACTTGTTTGTGACTTGGAAATCCTGCCAAAGTATGTCTAGTTTAAAGATATGGTGGATGGAGAATAGCAATTCCTTGTTGTACACTTTTCACTGTTTAAAATATCTGAAGTGTTTAACATTTTTATGGGCAGGGCTTTGCTACCATCTTTCAGTTGCAGTGAACAGCCTATTGTACACAACCACATATATTTTGGTCAGTTTTGTAGTGGTCCTTGAGCCCAGCAGGCAAAGGAGAGAAAAAGAAACAAAAAAATACTGTAAAACTTGAGCAATAGTCAGGGAAGGTCAGACTCGATGTGTACTGGAGCTGATGTTACTTTTAACTCTTTTAAATTGCCTAGGTCCAAACCTGAAAAATTCTCTGTAATAGTGAGAAGAGATGTATCTGCAGTTAGAATTAGAAATGCATCTAGAATT
The DNA here is from genome assembly GCF_011004875.1 of Balearica regulorum gibbericeps. Classification (NCBI taxonomy): domain Eukaryota; kingdom Metazoa; phylum Chordata; class Aves; order Gruiformes; family Gruidae; genus Balearica; species Balearica regulorum. The sequence goes on along the minus strand of NC_046189.1, from coordinate 12,941,740 downwards.
AGATTTTAGCATTTTAAGTTGATTGCACTACAGCTGAGATTGTATGTTGGCATGGTCCTATGCAGATTGGTGATTTCACTGAAATTCCAAAGAAATGTTTACTGCATTAAGAATTTTATCTTCACATAACAGATATTCTGGGGAGTCAAAATAGTGGTTTTGAAAGAACAGAGAAAGTATACTTATTCCTCCTAAGTAAAACTAGTACAGAAGTTTTATATGAAGGCTTTTCTTGTTGGTTTGGTAGGATGTGACAAATCTGTCTTTGCTTGCTGGAATTGGTATTTTAAATGATTTTATTTATGTTTTCAGGAGCATGTCTAATTGATCGAGATGGAAGCCTGTTTAAATATCTTCTGGATTATCTTCATGGAGAAGTTCGGATTCCTGAAGATGAACAAATTCGAATTGCACTACAGGAGGAAGCAGATTATTTTGGCATCCCTTATCCATACAGTCTGTCTGACCATTTGGCCAATGAAATGGAGACGTATTCTTTACAGTCAAATATAGAGCTTAAAAAGGTCTTGACATTTCTTACATTTTTCAAGGTGTACTCTCTAATCCACACCATTCATTAGCATCAGATACTAAAACTACCGTACATGCAAGACAGCACTTTTTAATTCCCATGTTAAATCACCAGTAAATTCAGATTTTTAGGTTAAGAAATCCTAGAGTGGACAATGCAGTCATAGTAGTTAAGGACATCAGCTTTTCCCATGATTGTGATACAGCAACAGTTTAAAGTTGACTCTGCTTTACATGCAAGTCAGCTGTAAAGCTTGCGTAGTAGGAATGACATTGTTTAGTTCCCTAATTGTCTTCAGATTTTACTTGAGATTAGATTTGATTCCTTCAAGATGTTTGCTTTTTTGGTTTTGTGGTTTTTTTTTTCAGTTTTACAAATTAATCCTAAAACTTGAAAGGTACTTTGCCATTTTTTTAGAGCAAGAAAGGAGAAAAGAAAATGAATGTATTATTTAAAATCCTACAGTTTCTCTATTTTAGAGTATTGTCACTTAAAAGTAAATTCTAATTAACTGATTGGAAATTAACTCGTATTAGCAGGTGTGGTTGTGTTAGTCCTGACAGTCATCTATGTTTTCTTAGTAAGCTATTGTTCCATATGTTTCACATTCTCCCTTATTCATTTCCTTTTGAAAAGCATAACACATTTCCAGACCTTTCAGTTTCTCTTCATATTAGAGATGTGCCATGCCTTTAAGTATTTCTGTTGCTTTTCTGTGAATTTCTCCTAGTTCTACAATACTTTCTGTTAATGTCAGGTAAAAAATACTGCACACATTATTGTAGATAAACTACATCCTTGATTTACTTAAAAGAGCTCACCAGTACAGTTAAATATGAAAGCTTATTCAACTAAAAATATTACGTTCTTATTAATATTCTGTATTTTGTGTTTTATGTTTTTTTTACAGGCTTTGTTAGATTTCTGTGATTCTTATGACTTAGTTTGTACCACACCTACAGTTTGGGTCCTGCACTATCTCAACACTTCTGGAGCAAGCTGTGAAAGTAAAATTATTGGTGTGTACACCACAAGAGCTGATGGGATCGATGCAATTAATAAGGAGCTAGGAACAAAAATTCATAGTAAAAGCATTTACAAAAGGTAAGATGAATGTCAAACACATGAAAGCACTATGAAGTGAGAACGAACACTCACATAGTATAATAATACCTAAATACTATGTGTAGCATAATATAGCATTATTGTACTATACATCTGTGGAAGGAATCAGATTCTTTCCAACTTTGAAAACAGTTGGCTAATACAATGGTCACATTAAACAAACAAACAAAAAGATAAGAACAAAGCATGGAGTACAAGAATTTGAGAGAGTCCACAAAAGGTGGCTAGCATGCAGTTGCTGTAAGTTTTTATTATGTTTTACTTGCCATTTTTAAAATGTCTCAACCATTTAAAATTACTTCCTAATATAGGATAATATTCACGCTAAATACAGTGAATGAATCCCCATCCAGAAGCAGTTCCAGAAATATTCACAAAGTTGCTTGTGATTAATGGAATTGTATTTTGCATTCTTCATTTAACACCAAAAATAACTGAAGATAAAAGGAAATAGTTTTAAATCTTTAAAGGACGTGTATATCTCTATGACACTATTAATGTATTTTTGTGACAGTAATTATAAGTAATTGGTAGACCTGTACTTCTGAGTGTCTGGAAGCAATTTGTCTTTCTCTTGGTCCCACAAGACCACACATCTTGGTGTCAGATGTGTACTTCACTGTGTACCTTTTGAAGCATGGTTAAGATAGAGCTTCTGATGTTTCATCATCTTTATAATTAAGACACATATTTTCCTAAATTTAGGCTGGGAACATTAATGTTTATTCCAAAAGTATTTGGACACATAGTATCAGGTATCTGTCCTCCTACTGTGTTTTCCTTTGAATAAATGATTGAGATTTAGAAGAAAAGATTTTACACCATTAATTCTGTATTTATTCTTTTATGAACATCTCTCACGAATTTTTAGCAATAGGTGTTCACAGGCATGCAGACCATAGGAGGATGGCTATGTAGAACCTGTTACACAAATGAAATTTAAGTTACATTTTCCTTTCTGCTTTCCAAAACATTTACTATTAAGTCCTTATAGTTAGGATTTGGTAAAACGAATGATACATTTCACCAGTGTTACATTTTTAAGGACTTAGCTAGATTTACTACATAACTGTTACCTTTAAAACAATATTTCTAGAGAAGCTGGAAATAACATCCAATACATCTGGAGCTATTACTCAGTAGCTGAGCTGAAAAAAATGATGGATGCTTTCGATGCCTGGAAAGGGAGAGGTAGAGTATCAATTTTTTTTCTTTTATTTCAGTAGTACTACTTTTTAACAGAAAAATAAGAAAAATATTTGCCAATAATAAAAACTCTGTTTACATTTTCACTCATTCAGTAAGTAACATGTAAAATATCCCACAGTGGTGGCTATTTGGGGAAAAAAAAAGTCTTAAGGGATGTTCCAACACGGTGACATGAGTTGACATGAATGAATAGATGTAGTGAGAGCCACCACATGCAAGGGTGAGAGCCTTGTTAGCATTGGGCACTCTGCTGGAAGCCCTAGAAGCATATTGGCTGTAAGCAGTGTTTGTGTCAGCATAGTCTCAAAGCTGAAATTCTACATAATAAAATGCATGCATTCATTTAGTCAGGTGTATATACATGCAACATTGACTATGTCTCTTAGCTCATCAATACAATGTCCCTTTGAAATGCAGGTGTCAGCTACTGGAGAGTGCCTCAGGACCTGATTGAATGTTGGACTCTCGAAGAACGCCCTTTGAAAGGCAGTTTGCATCATATGCCTCCAGTCCATAAAAGGTGCACTGATTTGCATAGGTGGCTTAAAATAAAGCAGAAATACAGCGCAATCTTTTCTTTTTTTAAAAATATAATTTCAGGTTCTCTGAAGAGCAATGAATGTTGAGTTTTCTTTGTTTTTTTCTGTTTACATTTTTATAAAATGTCTTATCAGAGACCTTAATTGCAGAACTGAACTCACTGGAAACAGATTACCTTTTTTAGGCTGCTGAAACTCTATTCTATTCTACCTCTTCAGCCTTTAAAACATCACTACAGAGTGGGAAGGAGTAATTTCAAAAAGTAGAGAGCAGTATTAGTTAAATGGACTGCTAAAAAAGAAATTTAACTGAAAACTTTAAAAGGTTAACTGATTTTTATGTGTGAGATGCCTTCTTTTTAGGAGGAATTTCTAGACTTTCTTCTTTGCAGTTTTACAGTGATACTTTTGACTACACTTCCAGTCTCAATACATTACCTAAAAGCAGCCTTTGCAGGTGCAGCTACTCAGTTGATCTGAGCCACCTACTTTGCTGCTAGATAGAAGAGGATCTTGCTGACCTTCCTTGTCCCTGGCCACCGTCATTTCAGCAGCAGCCACAGAGCTACATCAGCACAATGATCCAGCTGAAAACTCCTGTCTCCCCATCCTCCCCTGTCCCCCCATTTTTGCTGGGGGGGATACTGCATTCTTTGCTTTTCATAGCTCAAATAGGAAGGACTGTGATCATTTGATCCCTGGATTGCCAAACATCCCGCATACGTTCCTGAATGCTCCTCTACTACCATTGCTTGTTTTATCTCCCGCCTCTCTACTTTGTCTTCTCTATTCTTCTGCACCCTCAAAAAAGCTACCTTCATGTTTCAGCTAAAACTCCTGATGTACCCAGTGATCCTGATGATACCATATACTGTCTTAAAATACTGTAAATGAACCTAGTTACTGATGATATTTTACCTATACTTCATTGCTACTATTAAAGCACCTAGTCTTTCAATGTTTAAGCTTCCCTTTTTGTTTTGGTGGATCCTTTGATCTAGGATGTGCAGACATTGAGAATATGTTCTCACCTTATGGCTCTGAGGAAAACCTCCCTGGACTCGTTATCAGTACTGGGTTATTTGCAGGCTTTCTGTTTGAACAGTGTCACCATATATATAATATAAGAGCAATAATAGGAAATATTACCCTCAGATATTGTTTATTGTTTTGGTATGAATCCCTGTGGCATTTCACAGATCTTTTAAAATCCAAAATGCAATTACCCTGAAGAATATCAATGCTTTTGTAGTGTATTAGTGGCTCTCACACTTCATAGCCTGTTTACAGTTCTGACCAGCCAGCTAAGTGTCTCTTCATTCCTAACAAACAGGTCAGTTAAAGCTACAGCTTTTCGTTGTCAGCTAAAAATCTAGAGATAATCTGATTCATACATGTTCTTTCTCCTACTACCAGGTTTTAGTAGCTTTACCCCATCATCCACGTTGGATGAGGCTTTGGGCAACGTGGTCTAATGGAGGGTGTCCCTGCCTGCAGCAGGGGGGGGTTGGAACTAGATGATCTTTAAGGTCTCTTCCAACCCAAACCATTCTGTGATTCTATGTAGGAGACAGCAACAAAGCCACAGTTTAACAGCTTTTGTTTTGATAATTTTTAAATGCGTTGTTAATATTCTCTGAGTTTAATTTGGTCTCCATGTTCTTTTTCCCCCTCTTCCTCATTTCTCCAAAAATGATTTTGATTTATGTTTACTGATCGTCCCTCTGACCTGGCCTGGTTTAGCTTTTGTTTTGTTGGGTATCAGGTTTTCTAACATCCTGTTCAGCTGTTTTAGCATGACCTGGATTTCTACGGCATCATTTATTATTTCCTTGGGAATTAAAATCATCTAGGTGTCTATTTTTCTTTGCCAACACTCAGAAACAGCATTTGTGTAGTACTTTAAAAAAGCTGTCTACTTGTATCAGTCAGAGTTGCCATGAGAGTCCATAGATTTTCTTGCATAGGTTCTAGTTTGGTTTTTTTAAATGTTTCCTCTTGAAAGATTATCCATAATCATCTGTATTGAAAAGAAATGGGGGGAGAAAGAAGCAATATCTTTCTTCTTTTCTCAAATTACATAGTGTGGAACTCTATATTTTGTGTTCATGTGCAGTTGGGTCTTGAATTTTTTGCAGATAAATCACATCAGACTAATATTTAGTGGATTTTGTATCTGATGGAATATGTAGCATTTTAAGATTTTCTTTCTATAACTCCCCCGGCTTGCTTTCTCACTGATTTTTCACTTAGCAGTTTGTGCATCATATTTCTTACAATTTTTAATGTGTAATACTAGTTAACACAGGTAGAAGAGATTGATAGTACTATTCATACAAAGGCAAGCCTGACTGCAGTGATGAACAGTTCAGAACCATAAATGATATTGTATCAAGTAAAAATTAAAAGAACTTGAGATTTGTGGATGGCTGTCACAGATCGTCTGTTTTGTAATAATGTTATAAAATGAATAATTTATATACATAGTTTATTTCTTTAATTTCTTTGTTCTACAGACGATTAATCGACTTTACTGAAGAGGAAGACTATTCACCATGTAAAGCAGGCCCCAAGCCAATTAGATTCTCAGGTCCCTCAACAAGTACCCACATCAAAGTCAAGAATTCAGCTTCATTAAAGGTAGCTGCTTGCAATGCTTCACGTTCTGCAGTGACTTTTAAACGATCCAACAGTGAAAGTTTGACGCTGCACAAAGTAGCTTCTGAAATTGTATCCGCAGCAGTGCCCAGCAATTCCCAGGTGCCTTGTGGGCAGCAGAGTGCTGACCATGGGACGCCACATCAAATGGCGTTCAAGATCACAGCATCCAGGAAGCCTGTAAGCAACCGTGTAGTAAAGCTGAAGCGAACTCCACTTTTTCTTGTGACACAGTCTCAGCCATCTTCTTCTGTATCCAGTAAACAGGACAGTGCTGCTGTTGAAATTCCTACTACTTCTATGGTACTGAACAAGAAAGAACCAGCTGTATTAGCAGAGAGTATCAAGCTTAAGAATGATAAAGTGGATGGATAATGTTTGACTCAGCCTGATAGACTGGATAGCTTTGCATTATCTGGTCAAAGAAGAGATCATCATCTCACATGGTCATTTATTCAGAGATTTGGTAGAAAATTATGATGAAAAAGCTTATGAAAAGCATAGGGAGAAATTGTTTTAAGTCAGCACTGAAGTGTGTTTTCTGCTTTATTTCCAAGTGTTTTTTAGATGTTGGGAGGGGATGAAGAAAAATGGATTAAAGAAACCCCCGAAACACAGTCTAATGTTCTAGTATCACATTTGTATTTCTGTCAGGCTGTACAAGTTCAAATGAGCTTTTCAAAGGGAGTACTTGCACAGCATGAAAGACCTCTTCATCAACTTTAACTACAGATAATTTCCTTAATTTGTATCTTTAAAGTGGGGGGGAAATAGACAACAATAAGTAGCTTTTATTAGATACCAGTTTGCCACAAGTGTGCAACGTACTGAGTACTGTGAAGCTTTCAGAAGTTGAATGTGCTTACTGGTACTTCTGGTGAGGAAAAGTCACCACTGTGTTATTGACAGCAATGAAAGGGACTGCCTTTGCTTGTACACAGTGAGAAAATTCAGAAATAGAGGAAGGGAACAGAGTCTAGGGAGCAACAAGGCAATTTTCTCCAAAGACCCCAGACATACACATACTGCTTCCCTAAGGTGGTCTGATGTGCCGTGGGGATGAGGCTGCTACAGTAGCCGGTGCAGCCTCGGCATTTTGTATTGCACCACTGTGGGGTGTTTCCTGCAGCTACAGGGAACCTCACAGGTTTGAATGACAGCTGGCCTTCGCACATCCTCCTGCTGGTCCTTCCAGGTGATGAGGGGACAACCTCAATTTCTGTGTGCAGCAAAGGAGTGTTAACAGAGGTGCCCTGGTTTGAAGGCAGATAAAAAACCCCCTCCTTCCCTCCCAGCAGGATAGATGAGACCTCCTTGTACTAGGGTAAATTCTGAGTAATGATACTGAAGAGCTCCTGTATGTTTCTGTCAGCAGAGGAAAGCTGTTTGGCTCACTGATTTTAAAAAGCCCCCTTTAGTTGTTTAACTCAGTGAACAAAACCTGGCTTTGTTTTGTGCCCTTGCTTGCTTACTGTTGGGTGCTCAGTTTTTTGTTAGTTTTGCTCCTGCTTTTGCTTTTCCAGCACCATAAATACAGCCCTAAATGTTGAGAAGTCCTATCATGTTGCCAAAATGCAATGTTCTTAAAATTCCTGAGACTATTAGAATTACAGAAGGGTTCTTTAAATGTTTTATTTTCTAGATCACTTAGAAGTGATCACATTTTCAGGCTCTTCTCCTAACCACAAGGACTTGAAACATCTTTCGCACAAATAAAAGCCCCAAATTTTCATGTACTAATGTATTTTTAAGGAGACACTTTGCCACGAACATTAGTCACATTTTCTGCTATTGGTGTGTATATTGAAGACCAGCTTACCTTTAGAATCTTTAAGCTAGTGGTTTTTCTTAAGCCTAAAGAGCAACAATCTCAAGGCTTTTCCTATCTCAGCAAAAAAGGTTTCACTGAAGAAAGGACAAGGTAGAAACTATGGAAAGATACTAACATCATGTAATCCCCTGTTCTTTGAGCATGCAATTCATCATTGACACTAAGTTTGTGAAATTTGTTTTTCATACTAATCTGATGGAAAAGCAGTTTTTAATACTTACCTTCTGTGTGACTTCTACTTCACTATTTATTGAATAGCTGAGCACTTTAACATGCACCTTTAAATTTTTTTACAATGCTTCCTAAAGCAGATTTCCTTCCTCTTCAATGTTTGATGAATTTAGAAGGTTTCTATAAACATAGCATCATGGAATCATAGAATCTTTTAGGTTGAAAAAGACCCTTAAATCATTGAGTCCAACAACGCACTAAAGCTCACAAAAAGCGTGGAGCTTTGCATGTGCACAAGAAAAAAAAGCTTTGAGAATAATCCTGCAGGACTTTCTGAGTTTGTACTAGCTCTGTGTTTATCTAACTATTCTGGTAGCACACTATTTTTTGAGTAACATTTGTATTTTGCATTACAGTGGCTTTAATGAGTCTTCTCTTTGTCCTAGACATACTGGCTTGTGGTTAAAAGAAAAAAAAACCCTGAAAAAATCCTCCCTTGAATTTCAGTAGATGAAACAGGAAAATGGCTGTGGTGGGGAGGTAGAGCAAGATTAATCATTTTTTGAGGGATTTATTTATTTTTAATTGGATGAGGTGCAAACATGGCCTTTTAACTTACCTGAGTAGGCACTGTCAGTGTGGTTTTTTATACCTGTGAATCTTGCTAAGTTTCCCATAACTGATGGACTGATATTAAACAGTTTTATGATAGCTGAATAGCAATAACCTTAATGGTGACTTTCACTGTAAAAAATAGCTTTGCCCTTGTCTACCCAAAGCCTTTTAAAATGTAGAAATAAAATAGAATGTGATCTCTCTGGGAGGCCAATAGCTGAAAACAAATGAAACTTGCCAGTCGAAGGACGAGTCATCCCTTAATCAGCCTAACAGACTGCGTTCTTTGAGGCTTGGAACAAGGAGCAGAAATTCTGCAAGTCCGAGTTTCCTGCAGGTTGAAACTTCCTCAGAACTGTAGGTTCCCAAGTTTCTTGAAAGTCTGCAGTTCTCTTCACGTTTCACTTGTCTAACTCAACTAACCAAGTACCAGCTGGTACTGCATTTGCACTGATAAACTGTGACACACTGTCTGTACACACCAAACAGTCTGACTGGGGAAACTGTTAAAGGTGAGCTACAGTTTTGTAGCTGGGATTAGAGGCACTATCAAGTGGTGCGACAATGGTTTACTTTGAATCTTTGTAAAATTATCATTCATAATAGGAGAGACCATGTTCAGAAAAGACCACCCTCAAAAGTGACTCCAATTTAGTAATCTAATGATTACTAGTATCTAATAGCTGCACTCTAAAGGCTGACATATGTATCGCCGGTGCAGTTTGAAGCATTCATTTTTTTTCCTCACAAATGCTGTCAATTTTCCAATTGTTTAGTTCTCCCTTTCACACTACTGTCTTTCCAAACCATCAGTGATATGGCATCATATGGGTTAAGGAGACAAGAAAAATATGATTTCAAATTACATTTTTAGAAAATTACTCCTCTGTGGTTATACAGGGGCTTGTGATGCAGACGGCCTATTAGCACCAAGATGTGATTCAAATAGATTTAATTCTATCTGTATGCTTTCGGAGCATGGAGAACTCATTTGTACACGATGTAAGCAAGCAGACATTATTTCATGTGATAAGCACATGTTACCACTGACCCTCAGGGAGAGTTTTCATCAGGCTTGTTTTTAGCTGAAGAGCCATGGAAACAGCAAAGCTACCTCTTTTCCCCTTATTTCCCTTCCAGCTCTTACAGAGCAGAAAAGTACTCTTTTAAACCAGCTTACATTAAATTGCTTAGATAATAAACATTATGGAGTTCAAATCTTACTATGGCTAAAAAGAAATACTAACATTACCCAGGAGTAAGCAGATTTCATCTACTTAGTTCTTCCCAATCCATGAAGGACAAATTCTCACCTGATAAAAACAGGAGGCCAGTTGTGCCATCAAAAACGTGGGAGTGAAGCTGTCTGTCCCTTAGCTGCAGTTAGAGTCAAAGTGTGGTTAGAAGTAAAACTCTGTAAATACTCCGTAATAAAGCCCCACAAAAATCTAGATTCATTTTGGGCAACAGCATTTAATAAAAGATATTAAGCAGCAGAAACAGGTAAGGCTGACGTTACAGACCTTTGCTGCTTTCTGAGCTTTTTGGGTATCTCTGACAGAATTTTCTTCTTGCCAAAAAAATCTGGCTGTTTATACCAGAATTGATAACTCTCGGCTGAAAATTACTTTGCAAATTCATGGGGTCATGTGATCAGCTGTGCAGCGTGCCCAGAGTTTGCATCAAAGATTTGGCCCTTTTCAAAGTTGCCCCTTTCCTATCTATAGATTTTTTTCACTCATTCTAGTCTCTGGTACAAAATACATGAACATTTTAGTAGAGTTTCTTGTAGTAGTTTGCCATAATAAAATAGCTGCATTGTCTCAAATTTCTGGCAAATTTCTATTATATCCTCATGTGGATTACTGGCAGCGACAGTGGAACTTGAGACCTCTGTATCCCACGGCGCCTCTGCTGTAGTGACAAGTACATGAACAGGAAGGACACAGCTGATTTATAAAATCTTGATACAGCCCAGTCACTACATGGGGAAAGAGACTCACAGTAAGAACTGCCATTCATACAAGCTCTGACCAGGTGTTCCCCTACAACAACAGGGTCCAGGAAAGCGCTACAAGATCAATGTTTCCCTTCCAGAGTTGTTAGTTTCTCTTTCAGGGTGACGTTTTCAAACATTAAGTAACTTATTTATTTTTAACCTTTTTTCTCCGAACATGCGTAAATAATGAAGTTTTCCAAATAGCTTGGCTGTGTTAAGTTGCTTTCTCTTTCTAGTTTTCCAACTGTGTATTTGGTCCTTTATTTTGCAGAGTTTGGCACTTACTCTGAGTTTTATCTTACACAGAAGATAAACAGATCCAACCTGCTTTAAAATACTGCCCTTTAAGGTGTGTTTCCACTTTTGAAAGAGCATACAAAGTGCAGTGGAAATTGTGTGTTTGAGTGATGCCAAACAGCTGTATTTGCTTTGTAAATCGAGGGCGCTTTTTAAAAAAAAAAGTTGGCTGGCCTGAAAGGCAGGCCTTGTCTTGCCCTTAATTCCCTCACTGCCCCCTGTACAAATCCCTTACATTCAAAGGAGTATCACTTGTAGCCAGCTCTGTAATTAGAAGGTTAAAAAAAAAAAAAAAAAAAAAGAGGTCTGTTGAAGATGGGCCCAAGAGCATCTGATTACTTACAAGTACTGTGAACAGCAAAACACTCCTGGAAATTGGCAGACATAATTCTAAGCATACAGAGACACAAGAAATGAAAGAAGAGACACTCTTCTGACACAGCCACGTCAGGGAGTTAAAACATGTATTGCGATACTAAACCACACCTGGTGTGGCAAGACTGCAGCATTCCCAGAGCCAGCCCACTCCCCAGCCCAACCAAATCCATGCTTGCATCTCTCAAAGAAAATGTGTTTGCATCACAGTCTGAACAGAAATGTTGTCTCCCACCTGTTAGTCCTGGGTCTGTTGCAAACTGAGCCTCCAGCACATCAAAGGTTAGCTGGTACTGACGAGTGCAAGATGGTCCTGTTGTGCTGTTATGACTTATGTTACAGATTTTATTTGCAGAATAAAATCTTTCCTGCTTGTGAGGAAGCTGACTTATGGAATAAAATAACTTTCAATAATCCTCTCAAGTGGAGAAGCTATCAGGAAGGAGTAAAAGTCACAATAGATACGTTAGATTTTCTTTTTTTTTTTTTTTAGGGGGGGTTACAAGAAGAAATGTAAGTTTCGTAAATTAAGGACAATATAATAAGATTCCTGTGTAATATCTGCATGGGAATTATAATTATGTATCTTACAGTGAGGTTACAGGTCAAACTGTACGGCAGTGCACAAATTTTGAAAAGCTATGTAGCTGATGGGTGTGTACAACACACAGATTCGAATTTTCCATTTAATTTACTCAAAACGTTCAGCTTAAAAGCATGATAGGTAATTAACTTGGATAGAAACAGTGCTTGCAGGGCTAAGAAGGTTAGTGTTTACCTATGCATGTTTGCTGTTGTGCACCTCACTTTACACTTTGAGATTATTTTTCAAGGGCCACACAGGAAAAGCAAAACTATCAGTACGAAGGAAGTGTGCAGTTAGCTAACAGAAATTAGGTAGGGGAAACTGGTAAAAACCAATAGCAAACAATAACCTAGGAATAAACTTTTAGAGATACTCAAGTGTCCGGCTCTTACTGACCTCAGTAGAAAATAAACTTTTTTACACCATTCTGATTCTGACCATTAGGCAGCTAGCTCACTTGATGCCAGATCTGGATTCTGACACCTTACTATGTTAAATAATAACTTATATTAAAAGTATGTCCAGGATGGAGGTGGCTCTCACAGGAAGGTTCTGTTCCATGCACTTGTGGCATTAGAATCTAGCTAAAAACAAAAGCCTCGTCCTATCCAAACTGTGCTGAAAGCCTCCCACTGATACCAGTTGAATTAAGCAAGTACAATTTGAATAAGGTCATAAAGGTTATGCACTGCAAAGCAGCAAACACCAGAATGTTTTAGAAAAAAGATTTTAATTTTTTGGAAGAAACAGGTTTTCTGAAATACAGAATCAGAACATTAAGACTAAGTAAGATTTTTACTGTAATAGAAAACTCGGAAGGATGTAGTATCTGCTCAAATATGTACCTCCACATTCTGCTGCATGTTGCTGTAACAAATTTATTAGTCATAGCTCTTGTTATGGATAGATGGTTCCTACAGCAAAAATATAAAAAAATAATTTGGATTCAAGTCTAGAATACCTGCAACTTTTCATATGCAAAAAAATAAATCCAACTAGTCATAGAAAAGTGGCTGATGAGGATGGAGAATAGGGCTGTGCATCTGAATAGCCATGACTATATACATTCCAAACTTAAGAAATGAGCAGTTTTCCTCAGCCTCATAAAAATAGTTTGTCAATGAAAAATACCAATATGTAATACATTTAATACAATTTATACTTGAATTTAAAGATCTCAGATTATGGAATAATAAGCTAAAATCAAATGTACTGCTCTTTCAAATGTTCTTGTATATAACAATACTCTCTGTGTATACAGTGTGCATGCATGTACGTGTATACACGCACAGAAAGAGGTGTATAGAGATTTGCAGAAAAATTCTATAGGATTATCTGATTTCATTGCAGACCACAGCATACAGACTTCCTGGGATCCTTCTAACACTGGCAGCTCTACAAATCAATAATATTGTCTGGTATTACCACATATCTACAACAGACCTTTTGCTATTATGAATTTAATTATCAATTTATTTTTCCAATCTAGATTTCATTTTTCTAAGAAGTAAATGCTGCTTTGGTAAGATTCTGTACTGTCATGACAAAACAACTGTGAATGTATTGGGCAAAGCCTTGAAAGTATGAATTAATCCTGATAATTAGTAAGGAATAAAGATACCAACAAGTTTTAAGCAGCAACAGATTTAAAATGACTATGTTCTGACTTATTTTCTTCACCAACAAGCATCTCGAGCAAGAAACTAAAATGAAGAGATTAAATTTCTCTGCCAGCCATCACCATGACATTTTAAGCCACCAAAGTCACAGCTGGCACGGAAAGAACAGTGGCATCAGCAGAGACCTCCATCCTTGTGGGGCATAAATTGCATTGCGACACCCTGCCAACACTGCCTTGGAAAGGCCTGTGATCTGCCGCGTCTGGTGTATGATGCTTTCGTCGGGTCTTGTCTGAATGCGTCGGATTCTCTGTGGTCCTTGAAGTTGTGGACTGCTCTTGATTTTTCATAGCTCCTTTATTTTTAGATCTGAAGCTGTTATGCTGCTGTCTTCTGTGTTCAGACCTGGAACCGCTCTTTGTATTATTTTGATCTGCCTCATTACTGGCACCTTGTGACTTAAGAGATCCATTGAGCCGGATGTTTTGGTGCTGTGGGTTGAACCTTCGTCTCTGGCTAGAAGGCCCATTCTACCCAGAAAGAAATTGGGTAACCGTTAGGTCAGCTGAACGTTTCCCACAGGACAAGAAATACAGCAATCAGAATTAACAAAAATTGCAGAATAAAGTTTTCAGTGTAACTAGGAGAGGGAAAACACTATACAGTTTTGATTGTTGCTGGAGGTCTCTATTTATAACACTTAAAAACTGAACTAGGAGTAACATATTACATCTGAGTAGCCTGGAAATATAGATGGCAGGTTCACCACTGATGCCAAATTACAATCTGCCATGATTCAAGAGAATATGGAAAAGGGAATGAAATACTAGACATCTCAACAGCAGCAGTTAAGAAGCACTGAAGAATTTGATACTGACCGATTTTTTCCAAAATCATGAAAATACATTTCCTAGTAAAGGATTGTGTAAATACTACAGTAAGACTGCAGGAAGAACAGAAATTCAAATGTAAATTAAAGTTAAGAATCCATGTGGTGGGAGAGATGTCCATTGTGGTATCTTGATCAGAGGAAGCTTTGATCCTTAGTAGGAAGTGGCTGAATTGCTTTATTTGCAAGACTGCCAGAGCAGTTGATTCTATACATGTGCTGACATCATGTAACGCTCCTACGTTTCCCTTCAGGCACCTACTGGAGCCTAAAATTCCTAGTGGGACAAAGCTCAGATGAACTTCAGTGGCAGCTTTACCTAAGCACAACAGTACAGCTCTTATAATGAAATAGCTATCAATATAGCACAATACTGTATCATACAGCTTCTGAAATAATGTGCTTTTAAACCTGGCAGGATTCCACTTTCAAAGTCTATCTAATAATCATGCTTCAACAGCACGTCAACTGTTTCTCCATCGTAGCATGTAGGGCAATTAGCTAGCATGGAGGGTTTTTCTTTTGCAGTCTATTAACTGCCGCTAGTCACTTCTGAACATCAGACAGCGGTCTTTGCTGGTATGGCATTTCTGGTATTTCCACCTTGTATGTTCACACTGCCTTGAAAACAAAGCTGGAAAATATAGACTTGTGTACTTTCAAAAATTATTAATTAAATATATGGACTGCAAATCAGTATTTGATTTTCTATTAAGAACTTTCAGTGCTGCATATTTTCCTGAAATTTTTGAAATAATTTAGGTTAGTTCATAACTGGTTTCTTACCTGCTTATTTGTTGGGATTCCGTGGGAAGATTCTGTAGGATTGGAAGAAGGATGACTTTGTACTTTAGTGTTGGCTGGTTTATTATCAGAGTTCTTGGCATTACTAGAGGACTTCCGGGTGTGCGTATTTTGCTTGCCAGTTGTTGCATACGAGGTCATTGAAGACAGCACTGAACTACATGGTGTTCTTGAGGAATAGTTGTTCTTTGGGTGAGAAACTATAAAACAAAGTATTCTGTGTTATCAGTTAAATGAGCAACATCTAAACATAAGGCTGTATTCTTACCCTGCTTACAGTTAATTTTGGTAGCATCCTTCTAGCCTTACTTTAGCTAGTGAAGTAAGCTAGGTGATTAGGGTTGGAATTAGGCCATAGCGCTTTACTTTGGTGAAAATGCCTGATCATGAAGCACTTCTGGAGACAAAAGAGCCAATGTGGCGGAACTGTGCTAAAACTGGAGGGAGCCTGGCAGAAGGCAAGGCTTTGGTCATCCAAGAAAACTTTTCAAAATTCCTGGTTTGCTTGTGAACTTTTAACCAGTTGAGCTGAGGAGACGTGCTGTCTGGACTGCCGCACGCACTGCTGTCCTATCAATAATGCTCCTAACAGGAGTCTTCAGGCAACAAAGGAAGAAGCACAGGAAGGAAGTGTGTGGTATGCCAGTAAGTCTCTCGACTGCTGAAGGTCGAAGGAAGTTGTGCCTGCACACCACAGACTAAATTTGATTCCAAATTATTCTTTGATCATGGAATGCTGAAGAAGCTGACATTTGCTATTACATGTACTAGCTACGACACAGGTAACAGTCATGAAAGCTTCCTTAGTATGTCTAAGTATTTATTAAGAAGGAAGAAAAAAAAAATGTAGTGCCTGTTGCTCATTCCTCTCTAAGAATACGGTTAACAAAGGTTCTTCTGACCATGGATATCTATAAAAACTGAAACTGAATGCAATGCACTAATCCACTTCATGTAAATCATGGTAGTCAGCACCATCAGGAACCACTATTGCTCATCTCAGTATATTCCTGCTCCCTACTTCTTAGTATTTTGAGACCGGCTGATTTCTTAACCACTTCCACGTCTGGATGTGAAGTGCACCAAACAAATCCTTGATTCCTACCTCTTTGCACTTCCACAAGCTCTTCAAGCTGCCTGCTTCTAAGCAGTCTCAAAGAGTATTCTGAGGCTATTGAAGTAAAATTCTTTATTTTAATTTGCTGTTCTGATTTTTCTGATTCTGGAATTTTCCTGTTTCCTTTTGATACAGATGACAAACCAGAAGCTCAATTCAGTGAGACACCTGTTGTTTTATCTAAGAGGTACTTCTATTTTTCCACTTTTAGCACAAAGAAAGAAAATAATTTTAGCAACTGAACATCATCTGTTAGTTTTTTTGAGGCTCTTATTCACTTACAGCAACATCAGCTATTTCTCCCACTAGGTGTCCTCTTCAGAAAAACAATACAATGATCTGCACAATGAAAGAAATTTTCTGTCCTATGTTCAGCGACGCTGGCTGTCACTGAACTCTCTGCTCTCTCTTGTCTAAACCAGAATGCTGCACGTGGAAGCCCACATAAAAATCCAGGTGCTTGTAATAAAAATGTATTTTTTACAAAAAAGATGTACAAGGAAGGGGCACAACCCACCATCAGGCATTCTGGATATATGTCAGTCCAATTATTTTTGATTCTTCCTGTCCTTCTTTATGCGTGTATGCTGCCTACCCTCTTCTCACGCAAGAAAATGGCTTCCTTGTACAAGCTCTGTGGTTTTGGTTATTGCTTTTGTTAAAGCCCTCAACAGTGGCTGTTCTTAGCTGTAGGCCTGGTATAATCTCTGTTTGAGGGGTACTCGCAACTCCTCGCAGGGTACGGGCCTCATTGTGAGATGCTCCAAACATAAAAATCTTTTGCACTGAAAATCTCTTATTAAATACATGCCAACAGCATGAGTTGCTCGTCCAAGGTCACTGAGGGCAGATTAGAGCTAAGTTCTTCAGACAGCCAGTGCACTATCTGTCAATTGTCAAATGGCACTGCTTCCTTGCTAATAGCTATTCTTTTGACTTCACTGACCTGATTTCAACAGGTCTGCAAACTAAGCTTAAGTAATGCTTTACTGAACTGAAATATAAATAACTAACTTGCAGAATTAACTGCAGCTGGAAGTAATTTAGGAAAGTAGTTCAAGGAGTTTAAAAAAATAGTCTATGGTTGTATCAATAGCAGCTGTGGTTATATTAGGATAATCTTTACAGAATTTTCAATCTCTTAAGCTTCAGGGTATGAGAGAGGGTCTATGAGGTGACTGTGAACAATTAGATACGTTACTGGGCAGCTTATGCCTTCCTTTGAAACATCCTGGGTTGGCTTCAATGAGAGACAGGATATGGGGTTAGATGGATCTTCAAAGTGTTCTGCAAAAGCAATTCTTATAGTCTAATGAATTAATCTGGTTACACTTCAAAAGAGTCAGTTCTTTTGCTGTGCAGTCAGAAGATCGTATTGGCAGACTGTGTGACATTTTTTCTTTTTTTCTATTTCTAGTAACTCCTTGAAAACATTCTTCTTCCCAAAACTGTTTTCCTTCCGCCAAGATGCACTAGTTCAGTATTGTGTTAACAGTTTTTCTCCAGAGTGATGACACTCATGGGATATGATGGGACAGGGTAACATTGTGGGCAAAGCATTACAGCATTTACTTTTTTTGCAGGGGCGGGGGGGAAAGCATGACAAAGATGAGCAATAGGCTATCTCCTATTTTGCAACAGGGACGTGATACTTGAAGCAGAAAATGAACATGAATTTCCAAACAGAAGGGCAGATGATTTGGAAACAGGAACATTTGGGACTACCTTTAGCTCCTGAAAAACCCAGTGAATACTGTTATAAAGCTGGGGAGTTACTCCCTAGCAGAAGAGATCTGAATTGGTCTCATAACATTATGCTCACACAGAGAGGCTTCTGATTTACTAGTTATTCATATATTACTGAATTTGAGTGCTCCCCAGAGCTGACTTTTATTTCCACTTGGAAATCCTGTTTAGATGGAAAACTCCAACTGGTCTGAGTAATACCTGGAAATCTCTGACAAAGAGGGCACTGTGCACATGTGGATGGACTGTGCAGCACATGTACAGTGACTCCAACATGCTGCATACTGCGAAGTTGACTTGTACATGTTCAGCAAGCCTGCTGCATCCAGATACACCATTCATGTCAGGCTTGCTGCACACACACACCAGCAGTACATATGCCATTATTTCTGCTGGCATTTCCTGAACAGGTATGTGGAACACTATGTTCTGAGAACTTCAGTGTGAGAAATCACCAGCACTTACTTTCTCCACAGAGCTGAATTTGGGTCTTCAGCTGTTCTGTATCACAGGAAAATCGGGCAGACCTGCCCAGCTCTTCATCATATTTCCGTTCACTCACAAAGTGCTGCAAAAATACAGACAAATTAACAGTGATTTGCATTCTGAGCAAAAGACTATATGGATGGTACAGAAACCAATCGATACTTTCCTTAAGTTCACTTTAAGGCTCAGAAAACTCTTGATCCTGCCCTGTACACAGGATCTCTATGCAGAACCAAGTATTTTCCCATCCTTACCAAATTACACGTGTCTCAGCCCAGCGATGGGTGGATCACTCCCACACTTGGGAAGTGGGTCATTTCATCAGAGTATATGCATTTGATCACTGAACCCAAAGCTATTGGGTTTACTCATTAACTGAGTCTGATAAATGATACACAAACAGCAAAGCTCTTTACTGCTACACTTACGAGGGGATAGCTTACACTTCTCTGATAGCATCGGTGCACTGCTCAGAGGTGCTATAAAGCTTTAAGATAATTATCTCCAAGGAAAGCTAGTTACGCTTTGGCCCAGGGTAGGAATAAACAGCCTGGGAATGTTAACATGACAGCTCTTTCTTGGCAAACAGTTAAGATACCCAAGCAGAAGTGAATGCCTGACCTTAATTTCAGCCCTGAGTTCAGACAGTTGTGCTTCAGCCATCTGACTGGCTAGGTCTGTCAGTTTCTTCAGCTCCTCAGCTTTCTTCTGCCGAGCAGTCAGGATTTCCACTGCCAAATACCAATAGTCAATAATTAATGCTAGGAAGGTAAATTGCTCTGTAATTCATTACTCTTTGGGCATTAACACGGTACATCCCATGTGAGACACACACGCATCTCGCATGCCTGACTTCAACTAGACTTCCAATATGCTGCATGCACAGATTAAGTCAATCAGCGTATTTAACTGAACTGCCTGACATTGAAAAAGATCTGGAAATGGGATAGCTGTCAGAAAAATCAAAGTTAAACCAATCTTCAACATTTAGACAAACAGGGGCAGAGGCATGTTGGTTTGAATTTTCCAGTGCTCTATTTTTAAGCAAAAAAATCAGGGAGCCTTCCATGGAGACATGGAAAGAAGCATTACACGGAGGCAACAGCCTGTTTCTGAAGAAACAGTATATTGTATTTACACAGGGGCATTTCAGTTCCTCTGAAAAAAATCTGTTCCTATATAGTTTACGTTAAAATCATCAGCATTGCAATTTTGCTTTCAAGTACAGAATATACACAGTTGCCATTTCTACAGCAAAGCAGTATTACAAAGGCTAATAGTCTTTATGAAAAAATACTACTCACTACTGCCCATCTGGTATATTTTATATAAGGAAGGGGTGAACAGTTACATTCTTATAGGAAAAGATTAATCATGAACCACAAAGCAACGATCTGATTATATGCAGGATAATCTGACATTGCATATATTTAATTTTCCACCAAAAGTGTAAACTCTGTTACCTACATGGCGACTCAATATAAAAGCAACAACTGATGAATTGGCTGGTCGGATCAGCACTCATGGCAGAGAGGAAAGATAGCATTTAAATGTAAATAAAAATCATAGTTTTTTGTCTACAGCTTGTGCCTCCAGTCAGAGTGAGTGGTAGTAGTTGCAAACTATGCTAAGACCACTGACTCCATTACAGCTGTGGAGACTATGGCTTCTTTGCCTTCTTTTGCCATAAATTTCCAGAGCAGACTTGGCAAGTCAGCTAACTCACTCATACTTTGTAATGCCATTTTTTAGGTAAGAATTAATGATATTTCACAGAGAGTTTGTTTCTCAAGCCATTATCATTTATTTAATCAGATGGCACCTTCTTTTGAAAGTATCATAGAATCATACAATAGTTTGAGTTGGAAGGGACCTTTAAAGGTCATCTAGTCTAAGCCTCCTGCAATGAGCAGGGACAACATCAACTAGATCAGGTTGTCCAACCTGACCTTGAAGGTTTCCAGGGATGGGGCATCTACAGCCTCCCTTGGCAACCTGTGCCAGTGTTTCACCAAGTACAGCATGGTCCAGCAGGCACAGGAGGCAGAGCTACGGCTGTGCAGCTCTGTGGGAGCAAACCATCTGACAGAGGAGCATGTGTCACGTACAGCAGGGAAGGCAGAGGGTGGCTACGGTTCCTTTAGCCCTGTTGGTGAATCTGTATCTACATTATTGCTTATGCTAAGAACAGGTGTGTATCTATCTCTCTAGCTGATCTTTTAATTTCATTTTGCGGAATACAGTCTACAAGTCTGAGAAACTTTTATCAGATTACATGAGCTAGTTTACTAGCTGGTTTTCTTTGTCCAATAGTTCTGCTTTATTGCTTATTCTAGGTAATACTAATATTGTTTCTCCCCAATGCCAGCATCCCCTTTGCTGAAGCGACTGCCCAAACCATATGAACTCATCTCATACTGGCACTTATTATGCATGAGATGCCATTTAAAAAAAAACAACCTGAAATTATCATATTTGGAAATTCTCCCAGTATTGACAGTAAGATTACCCACTGTAAAATAGCCCTCCAATGCAGCAAAGAGATGTGAACATAAATAATAATGTAAATCTTGATTAGCATGTTACGGTCTTACAACAACTTTCTGCCTAAAGTTCTGAAGGCACTTTACAAGCCTACAACAGCCTTGAGAGACAGCAGAAACTACATTATTAAAGGTAGGTACAAGGGCCATCCAGTGTCACCTGTGGAGTCGGCAGGAAAGCAGGGAAATGGAACCTACCATGAGCAAATGCAGCACTTCACATGCCTGTAGAGAAGAATTAGGTTTACTTTCCACAAAAATTACTACTATACCTGGCCAAGATTAATGAAGGGGCCCTATGATACCATCTGCCCTGGACGGTGGATTTCCAAAATGTGGTTTTGTTTATGCAGTTAGGGCTTAGATCCACATTTGCTGATATCACTAGGAATTTTACCACTGGTTTTCCTGGGACTAAGTGCATGCCCTGTAGCTGACTATGGCTGTCTGGTCTCTGCAGGTAACAAAAAAGCTGCTGCTGTTTCCATCCACAACTCCTCCCCAGAATAACACGGAACTCCTAATCCACATCTATTTCATGTTAGTACTAGAAAAGTTAGCATACAAAATTCCAAACACAAGCTAATGCCATTCTTTGCTGTAACAACTCATACCTTTTAGTTTTCACGCATACGCAATGGCAAGAGACTTAGCTAGCAACGGAGGATTTAGATTATATTTTTTAATAAAAAGTTAACTAGTATACATTTGTGAACTAAGTACGAGTTCTACATGCAATGAAGCATTCAACAATGTTACATATATTTGTGACCCTCCTTGGAAGGACCTTAAATTCACAAATCAATAAAAGGATCGTATGCATACATAGCAGTGATATTTTCATCTGCCAGGCAAAGTATCATTCTAACATTACTTTGGTTACTCTTCAGTTTCTTGCTTAGCGCTCTCTATTGAAACACATCCCCTTGATTACTGGGCCATGAATACCGTATCTCAGGTGGGGTATAAAACAGAGATTGTAGTATCCTACCACACGGCTCACCTTGCTTTTTTTTTTTCCCCCCAAACCAGAATATATACACCTTACCTATGCAAAGAACAGATTATATGAATGCCTGGAATCAGATCATTAAGATTATTAAGAAAACAGACTGCAGTAACCATCTAGGGTTTTTTGTTGTTTTTTTTTTCCTAATTGTTCTAATTCATAAGCTAGATCACTATCCCTAAAGCTATGCAGGGCCACACAATAACCTATTCCCCTAGCAAATTCCAGTATTTTAACTTGTATATGTAATTTAAGCAAGTAAACAGTGATTAAGAAATGGAAACAAAGTAATCAACAAACCATAGAAATAAGGGGAAAAAAAAGTGGTCAAAAAGCAGAAGTAAGCATAAGGAATAAATAATTTAAATCTACCTTCATATGAACTTTTGGTTTACCTTAATTTCATAATATTGAATTTTTGATGCACAATCCTTATAGATAGAAACTATACAGAAACTATCCTGGAATATCAAAGACTTATTTGATTGTAAACACATACAATGAAAGATGCTGAAATGCTGCTATCCAAATTTGTGTACTGTGTAATTTTCTGCCAAACAAAACAAATGTTTCCATCAGTATTCCAAAAGTTCCCTGTGTATTTTTTACTTACTGGCTTCTTCTTTAACTTTATCAATTTCTGCCATTAATGACACTTCTTTGTCAACGATGCTAAAAAAAGGAAAAAAAGAAAGAAAAAAACCACAATTTAATTCATGCTAAAACTCCATCAAAATCAAAAGCTATAGCTACACAAAGATGTCAGACCTTAGTTATGGGCAGTTTTCAAATTAGTAAGACTTTAAAAATGGAAGCTGAAGAAACAGCTAGGCAAACTGACTACAAGAAATTAGTGATTATCAGTATATGCTGATTTACACAAACATCTTATTGGCCTGTCCATGTGTCTGCACTGGTGTGGAAGTCACTCTGATTTACCTCTTCAGCACTGCCTAGGCACAGCAGTCCTCAAATGACTAAACAGCCTAATTAAGCCAGATATACCATGGCTGCAACCCAAGTTAATACAGCTTAGGTCTCAGTGCAATATTAAGAATAAATCCAAATTAAAGCTATGTGGAAAGAGGTCCTTCTCTTCCTTAAATAGAGATATTCTTGTTTACCCTGACATATTTTACAAGAAAATTGTTTGTGATGTAAATAAGCATTAATGTGTCTCCATAACAGAGATCTGCTTCATAGAATCACAGAATGGTTTGGGTTGGAAGGGATCTTAAAGCCCATCTATAGTTCCAACCTCCCTGCCATGGGCAGGGACACCCTCCACTAAACCAGGTTGCCCAAAACCCCATCCAACCTGGCCTTGAACACTTGCAAGGATGGGACATCCACAACTTCTCTGGGCAACCTGTTCCAGTGCCTCAGCACCCTCATAGAGAAGAATTTCTTCCTGATATCTAATCTAAATATACCCTCCTTCAGCTTAAGGCCATCACTCCTTGTCGTATTACTATGTACCCTTGTAAACAGTCTCTCTCCAGCTTTCAAGCTTCCTTGTCCCCCATTCTCTCCAGGACTGGCGAGGCGTGGTTCCACTTTTACCTGGCCTTCCTAAAGGTCCCGTGTTCCTCCCCTTTGACAAATCTCTGGTGCGCAATCCTTGACAGTGCTTTTAAGCTGTCAAAGGCCAAACTGATCAGGTGGGTCTACTGAGAGCAGACATCGGGTCTGGTAAATTGTTCACATCATCAACCCAGCAACATTGTTCAGTGAAATAACACCACTGCAGAATGGTCTCCAGTGGATAACGCTCTGGTGTGCCACTCCATTTTCCCCTCACTGGATTATTCTTAGTCATGTTCATGTTTAATAAACACCACCAATGTTAATGTTTATGTTTGCTAGGAGGAAATCACAAAAAGTAGGTCAAAGACCAGGAGTAAATCCAGGCACGCACTCAGGGGAAGACTAGAGTTCTCAGCCCTTTCAGTGCAATCATCCTTAAACGTAAGCTTTTCTACCCAGTGAAGACACTGAGTTATATGTGAACTAGCATCCATCAGAATGAAGATGTTACAGAAAAATCAAGAACAAAACATTTGTCTAGAATGCCCTCGGCAATAACGGAAAGATCCTATAGAGTTCAGTGGGCAGCAAAGACAGAAGACAGAGAGAAGGACTGACAGGTTGTTAACTAAAAGAGAGAAAAATTAGGGAGCGGGCAGCGTGGGGAACACATGGCAGATATACAGCTGACTCAACCACAAGTTTACCAGCTAGAGTGTGTTCAAGTGCCATTTTAAGTCCTCCTTGAAATCCTCCCATAAATTAACCAAGCTCATACAGGAGGTCTGCACCAGAAGTTCTGCAGAGTCCTACCCTTGGGTTTTACCAATCAACTGTGCCAGCTTTTAGAGGAGGACAGTTTACTACCTTTAGACTGCCTCCCAACAGTCAACAAGAGGGCCAGAAGCAGGTTGGCTGATGGCAAAGGATTCAGCAAGACAATAAAATTGCAGCGTAACACATTTTTCTGTTTCATGCATATAAACAAGACTAAAAATATTGTTTTGGCCTGCCAGATCAATTTAGTGTGACATACACACCAGAGGAAATAAAACAGCAGGGGTTTTTACGGTAGAGCAAATCAGTTAAGAGGCACACACTTACAATGAAAGGACACACTTGTTCCCGTTGGCCCTCAATATTCTCCAGGCATAAGCATTAAACTTGGACTCCAAATAGGCAGGTGATGATTCCAGCTTGCTAATCTAAATAGCAATAGCTTTTCAGAATTAATTTATTTTCAATCAGCTTTTTTAACTACATGTTATAATAAACTTCCTTGGCTTTCACAGCGAGTGGCTGAAATGAGTCTTGAAGTTCTCACACACTTCTACCCTCCACAAAAAAAAAAAAAAAAAGATTTTTAATGATCTTTAGTATTTCCCCCTAAATTTAAAAAGTCTGCACACTTTCTATTTTGCTGTCTCTGTTACAAAAGTGCCTCCCGAGTGTACTACACAAGTTATATAAACAAACTTTTGGCTGGAAAAAATAGTCAAGCAACAAGCTCACAATAGCAGAGCTCATCAGAACTGTGTTTTGGCCCAGTTCATTCCATGACCGTCTTCTCCCCGCTCCAACCACAGATCCTTGCTAAACTGCTTGGCTAAACATTTTACTTTGATACCAAATAAAAACACTTTTAATATCAGAATGAGAACAAGGCCATCACAGTCCTGTATTTATCATATTTTATAGTCAGATCTCATCTGTTACTAGACAATTTTCCACTTCTAATGTCTTAGTGTGGTCTCTGACAAACATTTCAGGAAAGTGTTTGGATGTTGTAATAGTAGAGGCCAGGACTCCAATGAATTTGATGGAGAACAACCACCTGAATACTTCCCCTGTAGCTACGAACGAACATTGCAAAAACTAAAGAATAAAACAGGAGAAAAAGTGTTTGGTGCCTTTGTCAATGAGACTAGCTAATGTGATAACCTAAGTTTAACAGACAAATCTTCATGGGGTTGCCCTTCCCGAAAGGCAGTGCAGCTTTACTAACTTATACCAGCTGAGGACATGGACTCTCTCTCTCTCTCCCCCCGAAAGGAAAGGAACACACTAATTCTCATCTGGAAGTGTATAGCCACATTTCTCAGCTTAGAAATCATGAACTACCACATGTCATGGAATAATGGGAAAAGACAACATTTCTTTAGAAATGTCATAGGCCAACCAGCAGGAAATGCTACGTTTCTTCTTAGTTCACACGAGGGTCAATTATTAAGGAAACACAGTAGGAATCAATTTGATTTCTTTCTAGTCACATAGAGCACTTCAGTGCCAAACTGACCAACTCCTCCATCAAGAACTTGGCAAAGTTACAAAGAAATTAAAATGACAGAAAGAAAGCTGGAAAACTGGATTGGAAAAGATGAAAGACAAATACAAAAAGAAAATTAAACGCTAACAGATATAGAAGGAGAAAGGACAAGAACGCTATGGGAAAAAAAATCACTGGATCAAATCTTGTCTCTTGTTCCTGCTAAGATCCCACTGTTTTCACACGAAGCTCAGAGAGCCACTTAAGCTGAACAGCTTCTTAACTCATGAGAAGTTTAGCTAGTTTTAATGTATTTTCTGGAAGAATGCCCTACTTGGCCTCAATAGGATGATCATGATCAGACCACGCTGCTCAAGCTCAGCTCAGCAACACCTTCTGGGAATGCATTTTCTTTCAATGCTTCTTAGTGTCCACTTGATACCAAAATGTTTATCAAGCTGGTACACTCCAGTGCACAGCCTGCAGCCAGCATGCTGCAGAGAACTGGATACTGGGTGCTATAGAACTTTCTGCGCACTTACATACAATCGGATTTGGGCTCTAGTAGAGCAAAGAACAGAATGCATTTCAGATCTAAAGACATCTCAGGGAAAACATGCTGCTAATTCCTTCCTCCCTAGTTATGCTGTTTCTCTTGGGTGTTCTCTAGATGTTAGGAACCAGGCTTAAAGTCATTAACATGCTTCTTTAGCTGAGGATCTGGAAAGGTCATACCCTTGTCAATTCTTTCTGATTACTCCCAGCACTAATATTCTATCAGTTTTCAGCCATCCCTTCTCCTTCCCTCCAACATCAGCACTTGACTATGTTCCATATACCATTTGAGACTCCTCTAACAAGCACACAACTCGGCCCAACCACTTCACTTTTTCAGGACCAGGGCCTGGGTACCAAACTAGCTATCAGCATCACATCACTGTTCACCACAAGTGAATATCTGTAGTTTGAAGCACAGGATTCAGCACTGCTGGATTTTAATAGCTAGATGAAATTTTGAGGTGGGGTTCTGGAAGGAGACAATTTTGTTGAAGGAACAAGCAAGGCAGAGGCTTAATGTAGAGGACATGCAAACAGAGCCAGGGCACAGCCAATGCTTGTGCTGTAGAGATATGAGATGCAGCAGGAGAGACAACAGCTCTCTGGGATTCATTTTGCTGAAGTGATTCTGAAGGCAACAGCGTAAGTGTCCTATTCCTGGTCAAATGGACAGTACTCATGCCTTGGACTTATGCAGGCTGGCAGAATTTACACTAGTATACAGTGGCAAAAGAGCTGCAAACACTAAACTGCAATTAGTTGCCAACACAGCAATGACAGGGATAAATTATGCTGACAGCTGCCTCATTTCACAGTTTCATACTCAGAACAAATTCAGAATTTGTTCTGACATTAGTGGAAACAAATTAATCTTCCTCTAGTTTACTACATGAAATTTAGTGCTTGCACAGTGAAAAAGAAAAGATATTTTCAGTCAGCTGCAATACCTCAAAATCCCACTAAAATGATTAAAGTTATTAGTGCCTCTTCAGAAAAGCTGCTTCAGATTGCCAGACTGGCTGATTTATAGCTTTACTGATGAGAATCACAAGGGTTCCAGATGACCAGAATCTCCTCTTTCCTTCTGCTTCTTCTATGCATTATGATAAACCTATTGTGCCTGAAGAGATGGGGAAATAAAAAGACCAAGCTGACACGGAGGCAAACATGCTGACACAACTCACAAAGGTAAGCCACAGCTGCATGGCACAGAGGTTACTGTTAAGAGTGTAATTCAAATGAGTTCTTTCAAAACCCTGTTAAACTCCCCAAACCATCAATTTTCTCCTTGAGGTATTTAATAAGTTTCACTCTCCCCTGAAACAGCTTTGTGCATAGTTTGAGAATTAATGTTGTTCTGGAGACTGAGGAAGACAGAGTCAGCTGTGGCATTCCGAACTGCTGCAGCAGGGCTCTTCACCTGGAAGGGGAAAGAGCTACTTTTTCATGGGCATCCTCTGGGGTTTGGTTCAGCAGGTGAGATGCTGGAACACTGAGGTACAATTCAAGTCCTTTTTTTTCATGAGGGAGCTAGTTGCAGGACACTGCTGGAGTTTGACAGCTTAGGCTTCAAAAGAATACAACACACCATTCTCCAGTGACTTTGCTCTGTCAGCAGGCTTTGGAACAGACCCCAGTAGCTCCTTAAAGTTCCGCTGATTAACAATTTGCTGACAAACTCAAGCAAGTTTGAGGGACATTAGTACTGTTGCTGTCTCTGCTATAGCTGAGCTGAAATTACATGCAAATTCATGGGACAGTCGTGATGAGCTCATCATTGGTCTTTAAGTATCATGCATTATTTCACGTAAACGCTTCCCTTTCAGCATGAAGCTATTTGACCCACGGGTGGGGTGAAAAGACAACTGATAAGAACCTCTAAGTTAATTGTGTATTTCACAAAGGAATCCCCCACCTCAATCCAAAACCCAGAACTGTCTCTGTCAAACTTTCAGCCCAAGGAACTAGAATGATGTAATGAGAATGTAAATATGAAGCCCAATCACCTGTAATGGGTGATTACAAGCTTTATAGGATTACTAAGTCACCATGAATTTTGTAATTGGAGAAATGATACTTCAAGGTTTTTTTATATTAATAAACCTGTAGAAAAAGCTGTTGTTACATTACATATTTTGCAATGTCTCAGTAAATTATATTCTTCCAGTATTAGCTCAACAGTATTTAAATGTTTGTGTTGCTTGAAGGCTGTTATTTGATCACTGTATTAACACATATGCAATGTTTACACAGCAAACCAGATTACATGAATTTTCATTCTGACCACAAACACAGTCTGACAATAAGCAGATAAACAAAAGACAGAATAAATCAGTTTCATTGAAGTCCTCCCCTCTGCAGTGTACCATCTGGTAAAAGTAAAAATGCCCAAAGGCTTTTACTTATTCAAGTTTATTTTGTGTTATTCTTTATCTACCTTCACTAATATTGTTTTCCTTAGCAGCCAGATAGCACAGTGGGGTCTGGTAAAGCCATATTAATTAAAGGTCTATTTGCATTTTTCTTTTAAGATCTCTTTACAAACAATTAGAAATTTATTGCCAGATCATAAAAACTTGCTTAAGCTGAAAACTGACACAGAAAACCTTTTCTTGAAAGAACACTTCTAAGTTTTATTTATTTAGAAATAAAGGCATCACCTCAGGATTTGGGAAAGTTTTAACAAACATGAGTATGAGTTGTACCGTGGCTGCATATTTTTACATGAATTTGTACAGTATTTCTTTCCTGTTTGAGTCTGAGTTCTGATCCACCTACTGAGGTACCTGAATATCTTACTGCTTTTATATATTTTAGCCTAAATACCCTCTGGCAAGGCAGAAGATTGTGGTCCCTGTTGATGGGCTCCTGCTACAGAGGAAAGATAACTTTCCCAAAAGCATCCTGGAAAGTAGCCACAAAGAAAGTAGAAGAGTCTGTCTCTTTGGTCTATCACCTGTTGAATTTTTTTTTGAGATAATTACTCCCTATATGCGTTTAGTAAGTTAGATTTCTCCTTAGTCTGACAACAATGAGACCAGAAGGGATATATTCACTTTTCATCCACAATGACATGCACAAAAGCAACAATCTACCTGCATGGCCCCAAAAAGCACATGTGCTCGTGTTTTACTGAGGATGACAAACACACCTATGAATGACCGGGAGGGAAGAAGGGAGACACAAGGCCATGAAGTACGAACAACAGGCTAAGAGACAGCGTAATCCACCTACAGGTTTCACTTCTGTAATTTGTCTTCACAAGCCTAGTAAAAAAACATGGGAATGAAGCAAGTACCTGTAAAAGACAAAGGGGCCAGAAGGGGTACATGATGTATCTCAGTGAATACTAACCCTCCCAATTTCATGAGCTCCATCTGTTCTCTCCACTAATACACAGCAAGGGTAATCCCAAACTGCTGGAGGCTGTGAGAAGAGCGCAAACACAAGCCTCTTTCCTGGTGCTGCAGCTCTGCAGGCAAGTAGCCAGCCTGAGGCCAGTGCTGTTGGATCAGGTCCTACCAGACCCCCCAGGCAGTAGGGCCTCAGTAAAAGTGCTGGTCTTTGAAGGTACCTGAAAACTCAGCTGGGCCCAAGGAAACCTAAACACCTGGGAGACTGTTTTTTTCCTTCTCTGCACTGACAAGGTTATGGACTGGATGGTGTGACTGATGGGCAAATATCAGAACAAACTGCAAGAGGATTTGAAAATCTGTACTTCAGAGGCATAAGGTCCACTAAAGGTCAGCTGGCAGACAGATGGAGACAGAAAGCTAATGAGGACTGCCTGGAAATGTAGAGAGAAACAGCACAGGAACTCTGTTTAGTGTAAAGCAAGACCAGTTCTGGCCTTTCCAGCCATCTGCCCATGCTCTAAACCACCACATCGCTAACACAGACAGGCAGCTCTTCCTCTGCTGCCATTGATTCTTGGCTATGGGAAACAAAACGATCACCTTTACAGTTTGCCAAGTAGGGGTCCCAGAAAGGGGACGACTGTTCACTCGCTGCTCTGCAACTGCGAGCACTGGCAGTGTTGCTCACACACTGAGTTAGTACAGACACATCTATGTTCTTTTAAATGCCTTCTACCCCCATTCAACCACTGCTCTGCTTTAACTTAGAAAACAATAGAAAAACTGTTTTATCTTCCCCAAATATACAGTACATGCTTCCTAGTTGAATGTTCCCTGAATGTATTTTTAAATTGTTAGTATTGACAAACTCCATTTTTCCAGCATTATGTCAGAATTAATTTTTTATCCAGCCTATGGTAGAGCTTTCAAGTGCTTTTTGTTTACTCAAAAAAAAATTTAAATAAATCGACTGTGTTGGTTTTCATGCTCTTTATAAAGCATTGGGCATACCAATGTGTTTGATATGCAAAAAGTAGAGGAGGCTTGTCTTTTGCTGGTCCAGTTCTGCATGCAGTGTAATTAAACCTGGCCCTTACTATTTTCTACAGACAATTTTCCATTTGTGGTTGGAAGCAGACCATATGGGCAAGTAGCAGATGTTTCCTTTTAGTTCTCCATATGACTGTGCAGATGCCCAATATGTGAAAATTATTTTCTGGCAAGAGGTGTTATGTGGCTCCTTTCGTGCTCTAAACATGTCACTCAGATTCCCTGAGGCTCTCTTTTTATCCCCAAGATCATTTTCAGTCTCTTGCTGGAAAAGTGAGAACACAATTATAGCATACGGGTTTTAACCTTGGCAACAAATGTCTCAAACGCACTCTAGTGAGAGAGGTATTCACCTAGCTTTTCTGACCTTCCCCTGCATCTCAAGCACTACTTGGTATTCTTCTTTTCCTCGCCCTACACCACTGAGAGACATGGCTGTGCTCTGACATGTTTTACATCCAAGCAGTAAATGGAGCAGCTTATATTCTCACTCACACAAAGGTATTCCTGTCAACCATACACCAAAGCTGGATGCAATGAGGAGAAATATTGGCTCAGGGAGTAGTTTGAAGGATCTTTCTCATCACTTTCAGGTGCACGTATGAGTCTGAGAAACAGTGCCCTTTCAGCTTGCTCCGCACAGTGCTCTCCTAGCCTCGGAGGAAGCAATGTCACAGAAAGCTCTGCAAGAGCAGGAGTGATGACAGTGCTAGGTCACAGCAGAAGTACAATCCACATGAGACTGCAAAAGATTTCTCACAGAGTGAGGCAAAGTGCCCTGCCTGGTTCAGCCCTTGGCCTGTAAAAATGCTCTGGTGTCTTCTGGTATGAAAAACACTGTATAAAAGCAAGTCATTATCACTTGTACTGAGCATGCAGAGAATTACTCCAGCTGGCAGAAACTCCTAGGAGGCTCTTTAAGAAACTGAGCCCACTGCAGTGTTTTTAAATAAACATCTTTCTGGAATTGTTTTTTGGCCCCATTAAGAAGTTAAACACAGAAGCGAGCGCTGACTCCCCCCACCCCAAGCATTTACAGGTGTTCATAGCACATCTGCTCCATAACACTCCTTTTTTTAGATCACAGGAGAGTGGTATGCAGTGTTTTGCCAGATAGGTGACTTTTTAAATAGCAGCATAGGTACTGACTGAGCATGTTCAGGAGTAACTTCCCTTCATTGGTTAGGTCAAGCTGTGAAATACTGAGCCAGAGAGAGACATGGACTTCCACTGGCAACTATCACCTCACAGTTTCTGCTGCTAAAAGGAAAAGTTCTCGTGAATCTTTTTGCTGAAGCTTTCAGAACATCTTAGGCCACGTGCGCTATTCATTTATCTCCATAATAATAGTTTCATATGCTATCTGGAGGTAGGAAGAAGGTATATGATGTTTGCGCTTCTTCACCCTTTCTGTGATTGGTAAAATCCATTATAAGATTTAAAAAAGATTATTAGAGAGTCCAAAAGATTACTGACTCTTGAAAAGCAGTTTTGATTGCGACCTTGATAGTAAAGGATAAAAAGGAGGACACAAAAAGGGTCTTTTATCCTATTGCCACAGGAAGAAAAAGAAAAATAAACCCAAGGGAGACAACAGAAAGTAGTATGTGTTTCAGCATTCAGCTGCAACACAAGATTAAAGCTTCTCTCTTCATTTAGCTTCACTAAAACCCCTTAGGTGGTGACAGCTGTGTGTAACAGGAACCAGTTAAGCTTCCATCTAGGTTACGGTATTGAGCCCATTCAAGTATTCCCTGCAGTTCTGACCAGACAGCACTTGGTTCTGTTGTATGCTTTTCTGTTTACATCTCAAGCAGTCCGCACGCCAGCGGCAACTGGGGGAAGAACTTGCAAAAAGCTTTGGAATCACTATCACAAAGGAGACCAGATATTGGCATGCCCTTGCTTTTGGTTACTCCATAGCATTCGGGGAACAACAGTTTAGCTGAATCGCTTCATTTTCCCTTGATAGACAAAGTTGACTGTGCCACAGCAAAATTCCCATGCCCAAGGAGGATGATAAATATGCAAGAGGTTGAGTGCTCACTTAATTATCTTATCCTCCCACCACCACTAGTGATGCTTTGTTCAACTTTGAAGCAAGGAAACAGCCATGTAAATAACACAAACTAAACCCATTCAGCCCAGAAATATTATGTGTTGACTGTATGAGGTCTGAAGGTGTACGTATCACTGGTTCTGGTAATTTCTACTCAAAACCAGTGAACTTACAGAAGTTGTCAGCAAGTTTTTGTAAATGAGGCACTAAATACAATTCTTCCCATCTTTTTCAGAGTTTAAGCCACAAGGTCACATGTAATAACACCTTCTTTGGTGTTTTGGGGTAAGTCATGCATTTTACTGTTTAAACCAATTTTTCCCTCCATTCATTTGAAGAAAACCCTAAATATTAGGCTCATGAGCTGCCAAAAGCAATGTAGCCCACATTGATACTTCCATAAACGCGTCCTGACGTTACACTGTCCTTGTTGCAATGTTATGCTACATGCATGAAATTGCTTTGTCAGGCCTGAATATTCAGACCACAGATCTGTTACATTCTAGCTGACTCCACTCCAATAATTTAGGCACTGAAGCTGATAGGA
Source organism: Balearica regulorum gibbericeps (assembly GCF_011004875.1). Taxonomy (NCBI): domain Eukaryota; kingdom Metazoa; phylum Chordata; class Aves; order Gruiformes; family Gruidae; genus Balearica; species Balearica regulorum. Next base: position 12,908,227 of record NC_046189.1, on the reverse strand, counting down.
GCCTATTCAAAAGTTTTCCAGGCTATTTTTCATCATTTTAAGTCTACTTGGCTTTACAAACTCTTTTGGGGTCATTTTGTCTGTTCCCCTATTAAACTCACCTATTAAGTAACACATTTTAGCATTAGGCAATACACTTAAGTGTTTTTCAAGCTAAAACATGAATACATGAAAAATGAAGAATTTCAGTTCTGAATTTACTAATATAGTCCCTCCCCCACATTCTTAGATCACGAGTTCTAAGCCTGTTCCATGACCAGAGTGACTATCATTTAAAGACTGAATTGACTGTGACTGCCTGCAAACAAGATTAGACATCTAAGTGACATTATATATTTTTAACACTGTTACAAAAAAAATTTGAGGGAGAACTACACAGCAAATGAGACCCAACTATGAGTTTATTCAGAGAAAAGGTCAGACCCTTCTTAGCAGAAACCATAGACATTTTACAGGTTTTCTAAAACCATACAAAAACACCTCTGAGAACTATCAAAAAAGGTGCAATGAGTTGATGAACTTTACTTAATTTTTCTATACCAACAATATAATTACTGCATTTTTGTTCGTAAGCAAACGTCACCATACTGGCTCCAGAGCACTCCTGACAACAATACACAGTTCAGTACAGCTGGCGATCACAGCCCACGCTCACTGGAGTAGAGAGACAGCAAGTAAGTTCTCCCTGCTAGACAGTAAGGTACACCAGCAGCTCAGTGCAACAGAATCTTCCACAAGATCAGCTCAGTAGAGCTTGGACTTTCTGCCAATACAGAAGCAGAGCCCCAGTGGCAGTGAAGTAACTTTGGATGCATCAATGAAGACAGTGAATACACCAGTGAAGTCCAGAGTTAAACTTCTGCCAATACTACAGCACTCTCATAAGATATGTTCATAAAAACACTGACAAATATTGTGGATGAGTTGAGTGAATGGGTTTTGTACTCTCCTGTGATTTGTAATCAAATTTTGTACATTTTAATACAATTTTTTCTGTTTACTGCAACACTGTATAATACACGGGTTTTATATGGCATCTATGCTTAGCAAAAGACTGAGTAAAATTCAAACCAGAAAATATTTTTCTATGACAAGTATATTCAAAACACGCAACTTGCTACTGCAGCAATTATTTCTGCTACAAATTTTCAAAGGGCATAGACACACATGCTGAAGATCAGGAATAACCAAAATTATAATGGAAAAAAAATTAGAAAAAAGGAAGAGATAAAAGAATGAGGGAAAAGAATGAACTGGAGATGAGAACTGGAAATGAAGTGATGGATGGGAAAGTTAGAAGAGACTATGGGGGAAAGAACAAAATAATGGTGGGATAAGAAACAAAGGTCATGGGAAATAAAGAAACAGCAAAAGACTGTCTGCCATAGAAGATAATATCAAAGAAGTATAGAAAGAATAAATTCAAAGAAGGTAAAATAGACTTCAGAAAACCCCATAGACAGGATTTTTGAAAGAGCTTTCATTTGCTCAGATATGCTGCCACTGAACTTGATACAAAAGAATTATGTCAAGATGAATCATTTAAGAAAAAACCCACAGTGAGATTTTTTTGAAAGAACTGTAGTTTTGTCTCCCTTTATGTATGTAAACATATGCATATATTACTTCCTGGTTGGTGAGGAGTTACTTAATGGCACCACATATTTTTTTGATGAAACCAAACGCTGCAAACAATGTGTAAGTGACCCCTCCCCACCAATGCCAGTGGCCTGACTAGCCTCTGTCTTCTCCAGTGGTGCTGATGGATCTCTCAAGCTGATTTACCTACCAGCTGTGTAATTCTGCAAAAGCAGCTTTGATCTTCTTCACTGAATTATCCACTTCCTCTTTGATCATCATACGATATCTGGTTAGAGAAACAGTGCAACGCTGCAAGTCTTTTACTGATTTTTCAATGTTTGGCCCTAAAATAGAAAACAAAAGTTGTACAAAAGTCAGAAAGCTAGTTTTGGCTTTTCTGAATGAGGGAGCAGGAATCATTCAGCATTTTATTTGCTCAGATGAAGTGGTTATCCCACTGAAGCCCATAAAACCAACTTTTCCATAGTCTTTCTGTAGTGCTCTTCACTTTCTAAATGTTTGCTCAAATTCATTCCCCAAATCAATGTTAAAACAGCACTATTAAAATTATTTAATTTAAATTTCATTTAATATAATATTAAATAGACCGTAAATTGTTCTACTCATTTTTGTTATGATTCTGCTCTCACTTTCCAACACATCTCTTCTTCATGTATATGCTTTTTTTTTTTTCCCCCCCTAGAGGCCTCAGCTGTCTGATCACCTCAGCACACAGCAACCAGGGATCCAATTTACCTCTTTTTTTGACTGAATCATCCGTCTTTGTTTCAAGCTGGGTTGTAGCATTAGATGATTTAACCGAGGAAAATTTTGACTTTGGCCTGCCTAGGTTACACTGGAGTTGAACTGATGACTGAAGAGACTCATGCTGTTCTACTCCATTCATAGTCTTTGGGTTGAATTCCACAGATACTCTCTGGTGTTCTTGTTCTTTGTCTGCAAGAAAACATTAAGGTAGAAAATAGGGAGTAATAAGATTAAGATAGATATGAAACCTTATTGTTGAGTCTGAATGACTTTATGTTTATACACTGGAAAAGTTGTTGTTTTTTTCCCCACTGGCATGCATTCTACAGAACCTCAGAAAGCAATGACAGAACACAAACAGAATGGTTTTGGTTATTAAACACTAATATGAACACATCTATGTTTCAACAGTCTGAAAAAAGAAAAAAACATTTAAAAAAATCAACTCTTCCATGCTGATATGAAAAAATACCTCTTAACAGAATGCATACTACCTATTGTCATCTTTGCCCAAATATTAGAGAACAGAACTAAAGATGAAGTCTGCTGTGGGAAAGCATGAGACTAAGGTTGACATACAAAAAACGTACATCATTTATCAGCATTTTAAAAGCACTACTTAAACATTCCTACCTGAAATATTTACCTTGCCTGACTACAGATTTCTATCAAGAGAAGTTTCTAAGAGGGACCAAGAAGGAAATGAAACAGTGTCAAAGATTAGACTCCTGGGTTCAACAGCTTCAGAGGGATAAGGTAACAATGCCTGAGCCTGTGTGGCTGCCACAAGATGACCTGGTTTACTCTTTCCAAGACTCTGAAGGGATTCAAGATATCAGCATCATGACAGAGGGACAAGCAGACAAGAATGGCTATCAAAACTGACAGGTAAGGCTAGCTATTCCTGCCACTCTGAATTTTAGTTAAGGAAACATGCATAGAAAATAATTCATTGTGTTAACCCATTTTTCTAATCATTGTACTCTGATAAATGAAGGATAGTTTGTTCTGAAGATGCTCTTTATGCATCACTTTATTCAGCTGAGCCCCTGAACTGACTCATAATTAAGTGAAACACTCCCTAAGGCCCCCCACGATGAGGCAGTTTGGCTTTCCAGGGCCTTGAATTCTGTACTTCACTTTCTCTAGCAGGTCTTGATTCCCTGTGGGAAACCATCACACAAAAAAGCAACAACTAAAGACTTTTCAGAAGAAGAAAGATGGAATAAGGGCAAGAAATAAGCAGACCTGAACTAGAGGTAATAGCCACATGTTCGCCCCTATCATTTTCTAGCATGGGAGACATTATCGAGAAACACCAGCTACACTGCATCCTCCCTTCTGGTCCCTGAAGTCCTTTCCAGGCAGACAGGATTTTATGGCTCTAAAATACCTACTCTCACAGACTATGAGTTGGCATTAGCAAAGCTTCAACCTCATGTTACTCATGGGGAGGAAAGCATAAGGGACTGTCAGCAGACACCTGACTATGATCCTTCTAAGGTGTGAACAGTCTGAAGGTGATGGTGAAATGACTACAGTATCATTAATTTGATAGGAAAGGAACCAAAACAAACATGCCGGACAAGGACAAAACAAAGGAGACTGCAACACCAGGGAGCAATATGAAATGGGTACACTTTGGACTCGCTTCAGCATTTCAAACTGCTTTAGAATAGTCTGTGTGACTTGCTCAGAAACCACAAGGGCCCAGCTGCTGACCCCTGAGGGATCCCGATCACCCTTCTCTTCTATTTAGTTCTGTGCATTTCAGCAAAATTTAACAACATGTACATAGGTGGCTTTTGACCTTAAGGAAGTAGCTATTATAGTGGCTGCAAAAACCAGGATTCTAGCGCAAATGAAAGTGAAGAAGAAACTCTTTCCTTCTCTGTATTAAACAAATTGCCAGAAACTTATTTTAGTATGTAAGGGAAACTTGAATATTCAAGTTTCAGGTTTTCCTTTCTCTCCACTTCCTTTCCTTTCTTTTCCATCTTTTTCTTTTATTTTCTCCCTCTCTCCCCTTGTTTTTGAAATGGGGGATATGTGTAAAAGTTTATAAAAATTGTAAAGCTATGGTAATATCTCATTTGTCATTTGTAAAAGCAAAGAAAAATTCTGATATACTTTTTGCCCTTGGTATGTACAACTGCACTGTATCATATCAAAAGAAATAAAATAACAAAAAATCCCAACCAAAAACACCACAACAAAAAAACCCCTACAACTGAATCCCAGTGCCACAGAAAAAGGTCACTAAGAGCACAAGTACTCTTCTTGCATTCAGATCTGTTAGCCCCTAGTAAACACTCCCCATGCACGGACAATTCAGTCTATGTATCTTTATTCATGCATGTATCATTCCAAAAAAAGTAACTCTAAGAAGTTTGACACGGGAGCTTTACATTATTTATATCACAAATGTTTTCATCTTGCAGAATAAGTGGCAAGAATACTTTTAGTATTATGGAAACACAGGATTTCCTGGCTTATGGCATATTTTATCCAAAGTAAGTGGGAGTCTTTAGCAAGGGCAGGAAGAGTATCTGTGATTCTTTGAAAGACACCAAATTCTTAGGACAAAATTTCTGGATAAGTAGTTCATCTATTTGGCTGCTATAGGTTGCAGAGTTTTCATTTTATTGACCAGAGGTTGGCACCACCAAAGTCATCTGGAAGCAGCAGAGAATTCATTTCAGGACAATTATCCATTTGGCACATTCATTTAAAATGATGTTTGAGAGCTGTATTTGCAACCGCAGAAAAAGGGATTTAAAGGAAAATTGTTTTAATGCAGCCTTACATGCTGCTAAGATATAGGAGGAAAATACTAACAGCAGCAATAATCTAGGGCTGTCAGCAGTTTGAAACACAAAGAGCTGAAAAACCATTATCAGTACTGACAGCAATTAAATGTGAGCTTTATGAAAGGACACTTGAAGGCAAAAGCTTTCACAAAGCTTTTCCCCCAGAGGAGAAGGTTTGTTTTGATTGATGTTGCTATGATCATAACTCTGCATCTACTACAGCCCAGTGGGGAACAGCTTTCTGTGTTACTGTCCCCCAGACTTTCAGAATCGGTATCTAGACCCTAGCAGAAACGTGCATCTACTAAGAGGCTATCAGACTGCCTTCCCTCAATACAAAGGCCCTCCATTCCCTGCCAGAGAAAGCCAGTGAAGATCTACTGCGACTAGCCTATTCAGGGAAGATGAGAAAAAGGAAAAAATTGACTAGTCTCTACTAGGTAATAAAGAAATCCTGTAATATGCTGCAAGCTCACACTGCTCAGATGACGTTGTTCCAGATGAGGGACTTCATGGCTTCTGTCACTATTTTACAGTCAAGCCATTTTCTAACCCTGCATTCTTCTGTATTTATATCTGTAATATTCTGTATCATCTAGGCCTGTAATTACAGTTTGATCTTTTTGTCTCTAGAAAAAAAGATTTTGCAAGGGAACATATTGCAAGGTGAACTGTGCCCAGACATAGATCTACTTGCATGACACTAATAGCTACGCGCATTATTTTGTGCAAATATCTCTCTCCAACTTCTTCTTCTTATATTCTACTTCCTGGCAATAAAAATACTATGATCTTTATGTAAATGTGGGCTTGGCTATTGCCAGTTAAATAGGTGTCTTGTGCCAGATGAACTGACCTGTGATTTCTGGACAGACCGGCGCTGACTCTACAAATCCTGAGCCTTTCTTCTCAAGAAAAGCAGCTTCCAGTTTCTGACTGGCAGAACCACTGCGAGAGTTGTCCTTAGAGCATCCATTCAGATGGCAGTCATATATTCCCTGGGGCTCTTGAGATCCCTTCTCAGGTCCACCATTCTTGTTTTTAGGATCTTTATTGCCTTGGTGCTGTTTAGATTTGCTTCTTTTTCTCCTATTGTTCTAAATGGAGTAATATTGCAAGAACAGAGACATCACTCAGTGCAAATGAAACTCAAAATATGATCAGTAAATTGTCCATGCTCTTAAAATGCCATACAAGTGACATCAGTGTAATGCAATTTATGGGCCATGCTGTGCTATACAACATATTGTATCTGTTCAGCTGAATACATAAACCATTTCAAATAAAACCCGAAGCCCCAAACTGGTTTTCACCTTCCTTCCACACAAAATACCTGCATTGCAAAATGGTAACAGAGCCTCTGCTAAAATGCTGCTCAAAGTGTTTGAGGATAAGCAGTTCCTAACCATCCATACAGTAACATGGACAAACCTTTAAGGCATCACTCTGATCAGGTAGAAAGTGGTCACAGAGGACATAGGTTGTCCACTGCTTCTGTAGCTCTTTGAACCATAAAGAGGAGTCTCCATGACAGTGACTCACAGGGCAGCCTCCTGGTACAGCTCCAGCTTGGAGATATGTAAACATGAAGATCATATCCCAAATACATACTTGAAGAATCTGACTTGATAGTGTCACTAATGCACAACTCCTGATGGATGACTTCTATGCATAAGGTTTTTTTTACACCTGCCAGCAAAAACTCGAGCACTGTAAGTGGCTGTGACTATCCAGGATACAATTGCTTATTAAAAGTGTTTCTGCACATGGGCCAGTTTGGGATTCATTCTGTACTTGTCCAGGGTCTGGCTCCCACACACATGTAGACACATGTGCTGTCCCAGAAATTCTCTCAGAACACTGGGCAACAGATGAACAGGTTTAAAAATACATACATACATTTGCTTTCAAGTATTCCTGACTACAGGTGTGAATGAAGCCACCTATATTAGAAAAGACAGACAAAATACTGGCCAAAATAAAAGTACTACATTCAACTACAGCAGCTGATAAATGGTCTGAATGCTTTGATTCTCAAGAGTAAGTTCTTACCTTCTTTTTCCCTGTCATATTCCATTCCTTTAGAACCTGAGTCGCGCTGCCTAGAAAAAGGAAAGATAAAACATTTCGGCAAAAGTTCAGCTATGAAAAAGAACAACTGTGTTCAAGAACGGTTTCTAGTCTCCTAGCTGGGCAGCATTTCCATTTGTCATTGCAAATTCTCTTATGTGAGGAGAACAAAATGGGTACTGCCATCTTTCTCCTTTTTAGTTATCCATTTTGATTACACTACGTACAGCGGATGGGCTACTTGGCACCACTGCGTTTTATGGCCTTCATTCCACAAAGTGATTGAGTGCCTAACTTAAAGAACTAGCAGGACCCCCAGAAAAATCAACACTCAAATCTCTTGCCTGAACAGGAAAGCATCTTAGCACCCTAATATAAATACCGAGTAAACTAGATGGTCCACCCTGACTCTACAGCTTCCAGAAGTTTTTAAATCTTTTGGAATTTTCATCATATGCTTCCTGTGTGTTATCTGTCTTATTCAGAAGACATAAGAACATAAAAATGAAGACTTAATTAGCATCCAAAAGAGTAATTTTGTGGGCTCTTGCAGAAATTCTGCATCATACAAACACAGTAAACTTAGGCCTGGCAGAAAAAAAGTGGTTAAAATTTATTTTTAAAAATTATTACAATTTTGTATACTTGAAATTCTGTTTGCCAGCCCTAAATGAGTTGGTTAGATAAGTTCATGGAACAAAGCAAGGGGAGCCTTGGGCAGACCAGTGCCAGCTGCCATGTTCGAAGAAAACTCTTCTGCATCTAGTTAACATCATTATTTTGTTCTCCTAGACCCTAAAGCTAAAAATAGATGATCTTGGTAAGTGTGCAGTCTGAACTGTCATCAAAACTACTGTGGCAGTATCTACCACAATAATCCTTTTAATCACAATCAGGTTAAAGGTCTTCTGCTTGAATTTAAGAATCATTTTACCATCACTGCATAATTCTAGTAAATATTAATTTATTATCCTTTCCAAATGGGTTTCATGCTCAGCCACTCTTCTCAGGCATTTCAGCAAACTCTTGACGATATTAGTATTAAGAATGAATGCTGTTTTCAGACCACCATGAGTTGTCAACTTGTATTCAGCCAAAGATGTGTGAGGTTTTCAAATGTACCAAAATTATTTTTCTATCACAATAATCCAGATCCAAGATTATCTGGTGAGTCTATCATGCACATTAGAAGACAGTACACATCTTGCTAGCAGAGCTAAGCCTAATTGGTTAAATTGTAAAAAAAAAAAAGTGTATAGAATCCATCAAAGCCATATTTTGTTTCCTAGATGACATGACAATGCAGACAGAATACTAAGAAAATTTCTGTTTATAACTATATATATTTAGTTATACACATACTTACATACATATAAATACAACCCCCTCTCCTAAAGGTATGCTATCTTTTGACATACACTGCCTTTCAGTATGAAGAAATAAACCCAGACATTTGCTACCCGTTTTACTCTGTGCTGCTGAAAATATGCAATTTCACTTGACAGCTTTGTTAACTGTTTTCACAGTATCGTCCAACACTCTTTTTGTGTTGGCTGGTGTTGTCTTAGCTTTGCTTCTCTCCGCTTCCCTGTGAATCCTTTGCACAGTGAGGGTTATTTTAGGGATTCACCCAACTAACCTGTTTCCTCCTCTTGGAAATGCACTAATTGTGCAAATCCCAACACCCTCATTTGAGCCCACCAGTGTATTTTCTTGAACACATGTACAAAGCAGCTGAACAGACCTTCTAATTACACTTGATTAGGTAAACACTAACATAGCAAATAAGACATTTGAACCACTATTTTAACTCAAATTTCACGCATAAAAGCAAATTCATAATAGAGACATCACCTATATACCATTCCAGATACGGAGCAAGATAGGAGCTGATCTCGGGAAACTAAATTTGAACATTTCCTGACTCAGTATGCAGCACCTCTGAGAGAAGCATTAAATGGAGGTGCTCAGCCTTTTCACTCAGCACAACTGTCCCCATGTCTTTCATTGCATGCACCAATGTGTTTTCTGTGATTGTGCTATTTCAATCTTAGCAGTTTTTGCCATTCATGTGAAAAGATACTTGAAGTGCTAGATTCATTCTATCCACAGTGGCAGTTGAATGGACATGTCTTTTCTTACAGTGTTTCCAGACAGTAACAAATATTGGCTGTTTTCAAATGCTCACTTGCAAAAACTTCTGAACTCAAGGCACAATGATCATAAACTGGTGAAGTTCAAACAAAGATCATTTGAGTTCAGGTTACAAAAGCTTGCTTTTCTTCAAGACTTTGTTGCACTCTTGCAAAGTTTGCTTTTGCCCTGCTTCTTCCTCACAGCAGATGATGACACATGGCTGTGAAAGCACTTCCCCTTTTGAGGGGCCATTGGGAACAACTCAGACCAGAAGCAAGCAATGGTAACAAGACAAAATAAATTTAATAAAAGGAACTTACTGAATAATCATGGAGCAACCCTCCACTACTTTCCCAGGACATATTACAGGAAAACAAAATTACTGTTAATTAGATGCATCACATTTTCCTTTCTCTGTGTGTGTGCACGCAAAAACTCTGATTTCCATACATCTACCAGAATCTGACTGTCTAGGCAGATGCCTGAACCAAGAGGCACCATATAGATCTGATGGAAGAATTCTGATGCATTTATAAATAGTCCAGTTTGCTTGTATCTGTCTTTTGCATATTGGTAAGTAATTCCTAGTACACTATCATGCTTTTTGGCTGATACATTTTAGTAAATTAATGCATACCAAACACAAAACTATTCTGAAGTAAAATAGATATGAAATAAGCAACTCTGAGATGACAAATCAACACTATGATGCATTCTTAAGATATACAGTGATTTCGAGATCACTGAATTTCTAGTATCTTTTAAGCAGCCCCAAGCTACAAGCATTTTTGAGAGGATTTGCTCATTTGTTGTTATTCCTGCAAAGGGTTTCTTACAGACTTTGGTGAAAGTTCAAAATACTTGCCATTATATATTTATCAGAAAAGTGTTACTTAAATACAAGTGACCTTTCATTAGAGATGGTCTCATGATGCAAAATAGAAACTCAGATCCAGACCTAGAATGGCTCAAACTTTCAATGGAGTCTTGGTTCAGCCATTATAAATGTCAAGGCTATTTGCAAAATTCAGATTGAGGTTTGAATGTCAATGTATGCATCAAGTTCAGAGGTTTAGGGGCCTGGTTATCTGCTTCAGAACTATCCCAAACTCTTATTTGTTACTGTATCTGCAATAGTGAATCATATTCTGACATATTTAAAGAGCATTAACTTTCATGCAGAATAAAGAAGGTCTGCAACAAGAATGGCACAAAAAAATGGCAAAGTCAGGCAGAACAGAAACAGCCATGTCAAACTCATTGTGAAGGAGCAAAGATGCAGATAGAGGATCAATTATTAAAAAAATGAACTTTCTAAGTGTCACAATCATTTGAATTTCAGCAGAACAACAGAATATATTTTGAGCCACTACAGACAATGAATACTTCAGCATGCATTTGAATCCCTCATGCCTTAGTGAAAAAGGTACATTATACTCACCATCCATGAAAGCTTGAACAGCCTTGTCTACATTGTTATCAAACTGCTGCAGCACCAGAACTATCTCATTATTGCTTTTGTTCGGAACAATTGATCGAATTGCATTGATCTGGAAGGGAAAAAAAAGGGAAGACAATAACATATGGGTTTATAATACTCCTTTGAACAACAAAGTACCTCTGTGCCAATGCATGTTTATATAAATGCACGTTGTACATGAGGTGCTTACAGGTATACAACAATGTATCTGTATGAAGCCATACTCATCCTCTCCTTTCGTGGCTCATACAAATAATGAAAACAATTTCTTCAAGAGACCAAATCATAGAACTGGTAGCCAGCAAGCCTGGAACCAAATCCTACCCTCAGTCACAGTGGGAGAACTAGTTTAACTAAACTGACAGAATTTGGCCTTACACTTCTTTCTTAAACGTTCTATTTGCTGCCACACAACTTGACAAGACACATCACCTACACGAACTTACCGAGTACACAACTACTTCAGCAAGGCTGTGGCATGGCCTTGCTACATCAAAGTTAAGACTGGTGGGTTTTTTTTGACATCTGGAAAACAGTCATGTGCATGAAAATAGTCACAGTCTAAAAGCAAACAGTATAATTTGTAACAGCTCTAGTGGCTGCTCAGCATAATTTCAGTTTGCTGTTCCATATATACGTGACCAGGAAGCTTGTGTAACAAAATTCTGAACAAAATACATGGGAAGCCAAATGCTTCCTTCAGGAAACTCTGCTGATGGATGAGGTGTTACACCCACAGATGATTCTGGCATGCCACGCTGCAATTTCACAGCATTTGCTATTGCTGTATTACCTTCAGTGTCCATTCATACCAAAGGGTAATTCAACCCATTATGTTTTAAATAAAATATTCCTACTGGAATCATGTCGATGATTTACTTTCTCATGCCTATGTAATATAATTGAAAGTACATGGTTACCTGAAATTTAAATTACTATATTGTTTTAATGCTAGACAAGCTTTACTGGGTAGTACCAAAATAAAAATACTTGGTTAAACATAATTAGCAAAACTAACAAAAGCCTACAGTAGTACTGTGAAAAAACAAGAGAATCGGTGCCAAAACCAGTCCAGTAGTTGTTCCAAATCAGCTTTTTGAGCTTCTGTGTCAAGCTATCTAGCATGTATTTACTATTAGAAACTTGTTATTGCACTGCAAATGTTTATTCAGCACCCTTCTTTGCCATCTCTCTGTGGGAATACATCTTTGATCAGGGTGTACTTTTATCTACTGCATCACAATGTCATCATACTAATTTCTGATTGTGAAGCACTGGTGGTCTTTTTATTGCACTATGAATACAATTGTGAAAAAATACTACAGGAAGATAGATCTGTTTAAGGTAACTAGGCTGGCTTACATGGTGAGAGCATTCACACTACCTTGTCTTAGCTGCCCATTTAGATGCCAAAGAACAATCTTTCTAGATTCCCTTTATGGAATCTCCATCAGTGCAGACACCAGAAGGTGATTCAAATCACTTAAGTGGTCAGATTTATGACCAAAAATCTTATTTTGCTGTATCTAATAGATAGACATCAAAGGCCTATCTAATCATTTGTCTGAAGTTGCCACCCTATAACTGGAAAAGGCTTGCCCACAAGCTGGGTCCCAATCCAACAACTAGCTGCTTTGGAGTCTCCAGTAAACACAGGTAAGTTCATACTTAAATAAGTTCAGACAGGCTAGGCTGTCAACTGGGCCGCTTGAACCAGAGGCTGTTGTTGCCAGAAACTATCCAGAAAATCTGTCTGCTCAATCTTATCTCTTCAGCTGACATGTATGCACGGCGAGGGAAGTAGCGAGTATAGCTCTCTATGCATTGCAGGCATTGAAGTGAAAACCACTCCAACAGGATGTGCAGAAAAATCCCTGGAAAAAGAAGTTTTAGTCATCTTCTGATTGTGGGTACAGGCCTGCTCTTTACTGATAAAGCTGCAACAAGTATGAACCGAGCTGGCTCCATAACAATAAAAGTTGGCAAAGACTCTAGGGTAGAGCAGGCCACAAGCTGCAGTTCGTTTTATGTGCAAGCTGGTAGCTGCCAAACATTTCCACCATGTGGATTACATCTTCATATTCTCACAAAAACCTCTGCTCTTCTTTCACAATCATGTGGATCATCTCTCTGCCTACTCAGAATTGCATAATCTCCTTGTGGCAACTGCTTACAGGAAAAATAGTAAAAGGAAATATCTAGAGTATTCTAACCATCTTTAAATATAAGCATGGGAATTTCATATGGCTTCTAGGTCCTTCTTTGCTATGAAAGGTCTGGAAGCCTCAAGAAGCATCTGGAAACAACAAAGCAAGGCCAAGACCACAGGATGGATCAGGCAAATCACCACACACTGCAGTTTGGAAACTTCTTAAAGACATTAAGAAGAACATCTGTGGGGTGGAGAACACTGACACACAAAAACTTGACCAGGCAGATTATGTTTTAGACTACAGAATCTACTGAAGACTTTCTGTTTACACGATGGTCTCTGTTAATCAATTTTTGATTAATAGAAAAAACAGAATTGAAAACTAAACTGTGCTTCATCCAACTGGTAATATTATTAAACACAAAAGGGTATGGAAACATTCTAGTTGTGGAAATAACCCCAAAAAAGCAAGATCATTATCCTAGGGAGAATACTCACCAGTACGGAGAAAAGAAATTAAGCATATGACCAACACTGTAGACTATATAAAAATTTGATTTTGGGAACATTAATGTACTGCAGAGCTCAATAGTTCTACTGCCAAAACCCAACAATATCCTTTGTTGACTGTTGTACAAAATACACATTTGTTTATCTTTCTATTTAGAAAATAAAAAAGTTGAGAAGTTTAATGAAAAAAAATCCTCAGGAACAGAACATCAGATTGCAAAATAAAGCATCCAGGACTTAGGAAATTCCAAATCAGGAGTTGCTTGCACTTTCTTAATCTGCTTCCCTTGTATCTATGATACCCAGGATACCTACGAGTTGTCAGTGTTTCTGCTTTCCAGATTTCTGCAGTGACTTATCTGGGATAAGACAGATGAAAACTAAAATTTTCAACCGGTAGGATATGTTAGTATTAAGGAAAAAAAAAAAAAATTTGCTCTGCTCAGAAACAACAAAAGCAGATATAAACTCAGAATTCCAACAGAGGGAAAATCCCAAAAAGTTTTGTTTTAAATAAACAATTTTGTCTTAGAAATTTTTAGGAACAAAATGGAGTAACATTACCATATTTATTGTGGAATTTCAAAGACAGACCGATCTGTGTGCTGGACATCAGATCTCCAACATATGCACTGTTTGATTGCTGTTTTCATCCAGAATACACTGGAACTATTGTACACAGGCAATGAAAAAGTCAGTGATTTCTAGACATCCAGAAATTATTGACAAATGGCTACAAGTCTCAAAACGTAACCTGATGGTGTATCTGGGAGGACGACAAGGCATGTTGAGGGAGACCAGGCCATATGACAGCCTTATCCTAAAGGTGCAAATTTCAAGGTCCCTGATATTCCAACCTTTTAGTCCTTTCACCCTGGTTTCAAAAATACATGTAGGTTTCTGTGTTTGAAGCTCAGGTCTATCCCCACATGCAAAACGTGTCCCAGATGTTTCTGGAAAGGGACATACCAATACTAAAGAAAAAGCCAAAGGGAGGGGTGACAACCTTCCTGACAGCACAAGCCTAACACAAAGGCACTTCTACAGCTGAAGGTCATACGAGACACATCATAGACCGTGATGAATGGAGGCACAGCAAAGCTCCAGGAATGCTTGACAAATACAAGATGACAAGTGGGAGGTATATTAAAGGGCTGGATGTGAGCTGGATCTAGGCAGCCCAGGTATGCTGGCTCCTCTCTGGTTCACCTGCTAGTTCAGGTGATAAGCTAGCCTTTTTGCTAGTACAGCTATACACCTCAACTGCTTACAAGTCTCCAGCTGCTTGAGAGAAGTCAGTCACTTCCCAATCCAGAAAACTATATAGAGCTCATTTTTATTAGAGGTATGACAGGGTGATTCAAGGACAGGAGATAATTACTACTTTTTATCTCTACAGTCCTCAAACTTACGAAGAACATCCATTTTCTCAACATGTAAGCAACAGATGATTGAAGTGGAATAATCCAGTATTTTATGACTTATCAACAAATTCCTTTTTAAAAATACTTAACATCCTAAAGAATGAAAAAAGTACAAGAGCCAAAGAATCTCCTAATGTGCAGCGATACTGCATTAATACCTAACATTCTGCAAAAACAAACTCACAACAGTCTACTTTATTAGATTTATTTCCATGTATGTGGGAGAAAACAGTTTTTTCCTACTTGCTGAAACCTGATCATAGGAAGAACATTACCAGACAGACTGCAGGGAGGTCAACTATTTTAACAATTTTGTGAATCATCCTGTCTTTATCCAGTGTAGATTCCCAGTGAACTTCTGTCATCATCTGGATGCTAGACAAGCATTCTGGGACACAAAGACAACTCAGTAACATACCTTCTGAACCACAGATAATTGTGCTGTTAATGTCAGCATTAGTTGAGAAGCTGTCACTGACAGTAGTTAAATTCCTGGGCTTTCCCTCCTGTAGCTTGACCGGAAAACACATTTCTTTGTTTACTACTAAGATGACTTGCTCAGAATTTCAGCTTACAAAAGTTATTTTAAAGCAATCACAAATCTAAAATATAAAGCTGTGATCTTGAAAACAAGTGTGTACACAAGAACATTGAAGGCAGAACCCATGTCCACCTCCATTTAAACCCACGATCCAGAGACTAACCTTGCAAGCATGCATTTAATTCCTGTGGACCTAGCTATGCTTCTAGATAAGGCTAAAGTAAATTCAAAGTTTAGAAGACTTTTAACTAATTTTCTGATCTGAAATCTTAAGCACACGCTTAGCTTGAAATGCTTGCTCAAGCCCTGTTAAAGTTGCTGCAATTTGAGACAGGTTGCATCTCATCAGGACCAGAACTCCACAAGAGGTTGTTTTTATCAGTCTCTTACAGAAATTGCTGAGGACTGCCCAGAAGTGATATTGAAATTGAAAAGGGTTCCACGTCCCTTCAGATAAGCTGCTTCTACCCCAAAATAAAATCCCCAAGGACTGATCAGATGTACTTGACTATTTTTCTGAGAATTACTGTTAAACTATAGGCAATCTCAACTTTGAGGCAAATTTTTGGCTCACCTAAAAAAAAAAATAAAAAATTCAGGAACAAGTTACTTTTGAGGAACACTGCACACAGGAGAGAAGGACACAAACTCCAGCCTCTCCTGGTATCTTACTTGAGGTTCTCATGAACATCCATCTCATGAGACTCTCCTGATAAGTCAAGCTCAAAATGAAATACAGCCTGCCTGAAACCTGTGACAGCAGATTACCTACTCCACACCCAGAACCAAGCCGACATTGGTGTGTATTCCTCCGAGTCCATTAGGTTCTCTGTCAAGTTTCAAATAGTTCCCAGGCAACTGTAACAACATGGAATCAATCGCTGCCTGTTTTCTGCTCTACTCCATCTGCTCCCCCTTGGCGTCATCTCAAAGAGGATGTTTCTGGTGAATAAGTAACATATCCGGGGTTCAGAGAATTTGTTTACGTATTTCTGACACAGTGACAAATTCAACTTCTTTACTGAAAGCTCACGGCTGTTCTGAAACTCCTGAACACAGCTGCTCTAATCCCCTTGAAGTTACTACTATGGTCACTTATTCAGTTAGAAATATTCTTACTTATGCTTGGTTAGGAACACTAATGCAGATCTACCTTCACTTTATACTAAACATTAAGATCACAGATTTTAGGAGCTAAATTAATTTAGAAGTATGGTTATCAACAAATACACAAACGTTTTCCTAATTTATTTTTACTGCATGTCAATAACAAATCTTTATGTACACATACACACCATATATACCCACTGCAACTGAGGAGAGGTAGCAATGTAGACCACATTCAACTAGATTACACCTCCAAACTGGGGTTGACACAAATGCTGCAAGAGCAGCAGGGAAGGAGAGCTGTCTGCAGAGCTCTGCTGGCTTCTATAATCTAAGAATTTAGCATTAGCAGATGTCCTGGCTACATTAAGCAGGAAAATGCATTTTAAAAAGCACTTCATGGCAGAATTTTTTAAGGTTTTGAAAGCTCCTACACAAACATATTTCATAAATACAATTTGACTTTGCTGCATTAAGAGCCTATTTCCTACATCACAGACATTTTTCCAGAAGCTTTATCGAGTTCATCATGACATACTGAACAAGCATTGCTAACATCCCCTGTGAGCAAAATAACAGCTTTGATAAGGTCTGCACCTCTTTCCACTACATGACCTGTTTATCACACCGATACCTTCGGATCACTTATCCCGAATAAGCACAAAACAAATTCTACTTGCTGCAGTAAACTACTTTACACAATCATAATGAATTTATTGTGTCGTCCCTGTCCCCCAAATTTTTAAACTAATGAAATGGAAAACCCACACATTTCAGAAATCCTGAAAGAACATTAAAAAGTTTGGCTCAGTCTGAACTGTTAAAGCTTGAATAATGACAGCACTGGTTAGAGACCTGAATCTAATATCTTTAACCTAGTTAAATGGCTCAAGTGACACAACCGCATTTTGATCAACTTTGCTGGTCTTTGGACTAAGTTCATCTACTTCAACACATGGGCAAGGAACAGCTGTAAGGTCAACTTTAAGGAGACCTAGTGAAATCATAGATTGGAAACTATCTGCTTTTGTAATGTATGATTTTAAATTTATACACTATTTCCTTCCACTATGAGTCCTACACTTTTGTTGCATGCTGACTATTGCTTATGAAAACCGCAGTTATGGTGTAATGTAAACAAAACTGTGAACCCCCCCCCCCGCCCAAACACATCTGAATAAAGTTTCTTTCTTGCAGTTTATGGAACAAACCTGCCCATCTGCTCCTACAGCTCTGGCACTTGAAATGACAAATGAAAAAGCAAGGCTGTCAGGAGAACTTCAGCAGAACTCCACTCCTAACAGAACCCCAAGAGGAGGATTTTAATCTGAATTTTTTTGCCATTTTGCCAATTCCAGCTGACATCTCACTTGTTCAAACAAGTTTAGACACACAATAATAATTAAAAAAAAAAAAAAAAGATAGGCTCAACAGCAAGTCCTGAAGTTTGAACAATTCCTGATATTTCTTTGGATCAAAACCAAAATCACGCACCAGAGCTAATGGCTATCCTGGGAAGTGCCTGATATTCACTCTCCTCTTGTTGAACTAAGAAGGTCTAATTGTTGCAGGAGACAATAAATCACTTGTATTGCTCACTCCAATTGTTTCTTCTTTGGAGGCCTTGTCATTCTGAATCTCAGCACTTCTTCTGGTGGTGTACTAGGTTAATGCCTGAATACCTCCATTAATTTTATGGAATTATTTTGTATTTAAGCAATGAGTTTGGCCCATTTTGTCCCTTAATCCAGTGAATTTGTGTGCATATGATCTGAACTATGTATAACTCTCAGTCTCTGAAAATCCTGATACTAGAAAACAAGTCCTTAGTTATACTGTACTTTCAGGCACAGAGATGAGTATAATCAGAGGCAAGAGGGAGAATGGCACAGTGAAGGAAGACTATAGCAAGTATCAGGGCAGAGAGAATCATCCTGAGAGAGATCCTGATGATAAACTTCTCCTTGTACTAGTTACGCAGGCACAAAATGACCCTTGCGGCTGCCGAAATGCAGAACTTGTGTTACTCCAGAAAATCTGTGGGTTATATGCATGAAAATATGGTAATTGGAACAGTCCTGGCTCCCCACAAGAGTATCACAGCTGCAGGAGCCTCTGCCAACTATGGAAACTTCCATTAGCCTTCCTGACATCGCAGGCCAACATTTATGTAAACCTCTCGGGGCGGTGAGGGGGGAAGATAATATATAAAATAGAAAGTTTAACCTATTGAATTTATGAACTATTTCAGCTGAAACACCAAGAATGAATTGTACAAGTATCAGTACTACAGTAGCATTCTCATGATTCAAATTAGGAGTAGGGTCTTACACAGCTCGCATGAGAACATAATGCCCAAAATGTCTGCCTCGGCTCACATCACCTTTAAAACAGTGGCAGAGGTCTTAATTCCTTGAATAAGTAGAAGCTGATCATGGAGACAACATGGGGAGAAGTCACCATTTAAAAGAAAATAAACATTATGCCAAAACTTCATGGGCTCTGTACTACATTTTTGTCAGTAGTTCAGTTTAAGGAGAAACTTGTGTTCTACTTTTGCAGAAACTTACAAGAATAAGTATTTGTGTGCAGACGTACAGCTCCTTTGGCTTCATCCAAGTCTTAGCAGGATCAAAGTCTTAATATATTTGTGATCTGCAAGCACTGAGGTAGAAGAAAGGGAGAACTGGGAAAAAACTCTATTCTATTCTGTTCCTTTTAACAAGGCCTGCTTATATTTGTGTTGATGATAATGGATTTCTGGAGCTCAGCAAAAGTAATAAGATTTATAAATCTTGGGGTTTTTTCCCAGAAATACTCCCTCCCAAAAGATGGGTAAAAGTAAATATTAATCTTACTGCTTCAATGTTGTGTAGCAGTACCGTGTCTTGCTCTGTATGTTTTCTAAGTGAGAAAGGGATTTGATTTGGACTTTCTTAACCGGGACACTGTAAATATGTTTGCTTTTCAAATGTGCAAATGAAGGTCTTATGTTTAGCAGTCTATGTGCAAATATAATTAAAGCCAACTCAGCAGGCCACATCTGTTGAACCCTCTCCTTGTATTTCTAGTGCATTACTCAGAGCGTTCTAAAACTTCAGTGGTTTTAGAGTTGCTCAGTTCGTTACTGACAGGAAAAGCCACCATGCTGTAAACCAAATATGAGATGTCAAATGGAAGTTCTATGCCATGGCAATCTCATTTTAAAATAAGACAGACTTCTTCAGGTGAAATGACAAACTGAGCATGCTAGCTCCTCAGCTGATGCGTCTAGAGTTCATGAGGTTTATGCTGTTCAGTCACTAAGCCTTTATTTAGTAGGTTATTAGTCTATATTTTCCAGAATAAGAAACAGCGATTTTTGCAATAAAATGTTAATTGCAGTTAACCTAGCTTTTCACTTTGGCCTAGGGATTTAGTGGCACTAAATACTGGTGGAAAACACAGGAACAAAGAGAGGAACAATTTATAACAGAGTGTATTGATCCAAGTATTTTCCTGCTTTAAAATGTATAGGCTCATAAACATTTGATTTTACATACTCCCAGCAGATACCAGACTTGGAATATCAGATATCTAATGTGAATAAAAGTCCAGTTGCAGTTCTTCATTCTTAAACTAGCAAAAGACAAATAGATGATTTGTAAAATCCTGCACTTGTAAAACTGACCATATTAATAAAAAATCCAATCTACACAGTAAATAGGCAGAACTTCAATGGATATACTGAGCTGCATTTTGATAGTTACTGTAATTTACCTTCCCACACTATGACTCTAGGAGATAGGATTTGATGACATTACTTTCTATTGCAAAATCCATCATGCTACTCAGTATTTAAAGCCTGTGCTGTTATTAAAGACTATAGAAGATACTCATCACTGAGATTCATATTGACACGCAAATCCTCAAGCACAATGAGTGATTTGGGAAGTAACAATGAATATGAGGAAAAACAACTCAAAAAGCAGGTACCTGGGCAGCACATCAGGTAAGGAATTGCTTCCCATCAGGGGATATAAAGCAAAAAGGTCCTACATCCTTTTGAAAGCAAAGAGAGTAAGCAGCGAAAGATGGACACAGCAGTCTGAACAGGAACTCATTCCCACCCGAACTACTTAGTATAAATCGTCACTTGCTATGCTGTTTCCTCAGCAGTTTCATTCACGTATTGGTGGGCAGGTAACAGTTTGTAACTGTCCTTTCAGGAAACATCATTAGCAATCGGCAACTTGAGGAAACCTATTTTCAGGCTCAGTAATTGTCATGGTTCATCAAATCTTTATAACCAAATGCGCTAAGCTATTAACTACTAAGTCATGATCAGTTCTGAGAAATACATTACCTGACTAA
Source organism: Balearica regulorum gibbericeps (assembly GCF_011004875.1). Taxonomy (NCBI): domain Eukaryota; kingdom Metazoa; phylum Chordata; class Aves; order Gruiformes; family Gruidae; genus Balearica; species Balearica regulorum. The sequence continues at coordinate 12,887,295 of NC_046189.1, read as the reverse complement.
AAAGTTCATTATTTGTGAACTCAGAAGCAAACAGGAAGTTAACTAAAATCTGACTACTGATCTCTAGTTCAAGGCTATTTCTTTTCTCTGTCATGCTGTAGTGTGTTATATTACATCTTTGTTAGCCATCACTTCTTGGGACTTTTCTGGATTGGAAAGGCAAATTTACAGTATCTTGCACACATTCCTCATGCCACATGATTTTTACCTTGTTATTGGTCCACCTAATTACAAAACTGAAGTTCTGAATTGCAAAACTGAAGTAAATCTTTTTTCTGCTGAATATTTTTTCTATCAACTCAGGAAAAGAGATAATCCAAGGAATCATACACGAATTTTTATTTTTTTCCTTTCCATTGATAGAGAGAAGAGAATATTTCACATGCCTGCTGCCCTGCAGGATGTGCAATGTGCCACAGGCAGGTCTTATGATACAGTGAAAGATGACTACATTTCTTAGTTTCACATTGCCCTCACTGTTCTGTATTTCCTTGATATTTAGTCAGTCTTGATCCTTTCTCCTAGTGCATCTTTCATGAAGCAAATGGGCCTAATTAACTTTTCACTGATACCTGGACAAACTTGGGCTCACTGACAGAACTGGATTCTGGCCTTCAACATTTATCACACTGCCTTAAAATCTGTATCAGAGAGCCCCACTGGGCTTAATAAAGCTGTAAATCAAGGAACCCATTAGCCTTTTCTGAACTTCCTAAATGCAAAGCTCCTTTTGTCTTCCCAAACATGAACCAGAACAAAACCTGATTTTATAAGAAAGTATGATTCAGGAGAATTCTCAAAATCTTGGCTTCTTTTAAAATACAACCCTATCACATTATACTCCTACAGTCTTCCCACTTTCTCTATCTCTCCTTTTTTCCTATTCTTTGACAAAGGTCCTGGTTTCCTATTTATGTTGGTAGGGACTATTTATGGGTTAAATTGCTTCTTCACAATCTACCTCATGGGAGTTACAAAAGATCTCCTGACCTACCTCATATTTGTATACTAATTAGCTTTAGGTCCTTTACTGCTCCTAAAAGGGTGGTGAGGCTGCAGCACTAGCCAGGATATGGAGAGGATGTACCCAAGTACATAGAACGCGGTTAAAAGCAGAGCTACTTACACAGGAAAAAAAAAAATTATACTCTTTTCATGCCCTGTAATTTTAGGAATTGCCCTTAAGTATTACAGGTATGACATTTTTGGCCAGAAAATTATTTTCTAAAGGGTATGTTTCTTCAAAGGTTGTATTCGTGCAGCAGAGCAACAATCACAAAGTGCTACTCTCCACAGCATCAACACGCACAGAAATCACAAGGAGTAAGAGAAGTCTGTCTGACAAAACTTTGTCTCTTTGCAGAAAGCAAAAAGGGTTTCTCACCAAACAAGATTAATATACTAATCCTATCAATATCTGCTTGTGTACTTGACTTTATGCACAGTCAATGCATATTTAAGTATGTGAACCAGTGTTTGTAGGAGCAGGGATGAATATGCATGCAAATGTCAGTATGGTTTATGCTGTACTGTACTTGAACCTACCTTTTCCTTGATATTTACAGGAGAATTGATTTCTGCCATCTCTCTTCAGGTGAGACTATTATCTGTGAAAGGAGAAAAAACAACACAAAAATAAAGATTCATTTGGAGGTTTTAATCCCAACCTGTCAAAGCTACACTTATGAAGACTAATTGCATGTGCTTACCTATAAGCGTAGAGAAACACGAGAACACTTCATGTCCTGCACAGCAGTACTCAATATTGCCAGAAAGCAAAGCTAGTCCAAATTTCATACTTTCCCCAGATTAGCTCTGCAAAAATATTTAAAAGATGCCTCACAGTTATGAATCTGGATAGAAGGGGTATCATGCTTCTCCCAGCCATTGTCTTTTAGACCCTATTCCTTCTTATTTATACTTTTGAGGCTTTAAAGAGGAGGAATACCTTAGATGAACTCAAAAGCTCCTCTTTTGTCATTCACCAGCAACCTCAATTTCTGCCAGAAAATTTGTCTGAAGATCCTGTCTTAAAAAACAGTTAAATGTGCCAGGAGGTTAGGCTGACAAGTGCTCCATGGCTGGGTTTTTTTCCTGGGGTTTTTTTTGTTTGTTTGGTTTTGGGTTTTTTGTTCAAAAACAACTTCAGAGGTTTTATCCACACATCTCCTATTGAAACTAACAGGGTCTGTACAGTTAAATCTCCAAGTCTGCTCTGAAAAAATTGGGCACATGAATGGAATTTGCATGTGATTAAGAAACCCTGCGATATGCTTTCTATTTCCAGTTATGTGGCTGGTGAGAGACACTGTATCACACGATGAAGAGTTAACATAGGGAAGGGAGTCCAGTTGCCTAATCCTTATTGAAGTCTAAGGCAGCTGGTTTGGATGGAAGCAGGAACAGGCTTGATCCTTCACATTTTAAAATTAAGTCACATATAAAGAATTACAGCAAAGACTAAGTCAAAAGGAACAGAAGCTTGGTTTCATCACCAAATTTATCTTTATTGTACACTGATAAGAAGGTATAGGTGTACATAAATGAGCATGAAATCTTACTTCTCTCCAAGTTTTTAAGTTGAAACACTTCCTCCTCAATTTGAGCCCTTTGCTATATGGGCTGACAGAAGAGCTCCCATAATTCTTCTAAATCTCTTCTAACGCACTTAAACAATCCTCCCTTAAGTCCTGCTTTGAAACATAACAATTCAGTGAAGTTCAAACTCCAGAAACTACGTGCTTCTATTACAGTATCCACTGATAGCATTTAAATCTTGTTATTAATTTTTGTATGCATCTGTTTTCTAATTAAAGAAATGAGATTCAAGGAAGTGCATTTTCAAAAATAATGTGACTTTGTAGTAAATGGGGAAAAGATGACAGGAGGAAGAAAAGGAATGAATGTTTGAATTTTGGTCTGATGAAGAACAAACAATGAATTATGGAAAGCCTCAAAAATAAGGTACCAGAAGAAAAAAGTAACCCTTTCCATTGCCTGTTATTAAAAAACATGCTTGAAATGAGTAAGCTTCCTCCTGCCATCACTATTTTACTATATGACAAACAGACACTGTCTATTAAAATTCACATGCCTTATATCTGTCTTTCGTCAGTGGTTCCACTACTTTGCCAAGACACTGAGCTGAAGTCTCACTATGTCCGATAAGACTTCTTCCTGGCAACTGGGCCCCTCTTTCACTCTGAATGCCTTACTGTCTGCTGGTATCTCAGATCAGAAGGTTCCCCCCTCTGCCTCTCCTTAAATTCAAGGATGAAAGAGCTCAAATTAGTTTCTTTGTTAAACCCACCCAATGGTTAAAAGCAGAGTTATAAAATATCTGGACAGAGCAGGCAGGAAGATCACACAGAATAGCAGCTCGGGGCAACTCCATTTCAAATATTTAGTGTGTTCCAACAACTAAAGGAAAGTGTTGAAAAATTACTGTAGTCTGTAGTCCCTATATAGCATTTTTTATGTACTACTTGTCTTTTGCTGTCAGTGTTTCTCATGCCAAATGGGCACAGAACATGAGATACAGGTCATCAATTTCCCAAGCAGACTGGAAAACTTAGTTCTAAAATTACTGTGTAAGTCTTCATCTCCCTTACTGTTTTTCAGAAAAGCATGCCTTCTACCTAGTGACAGCAAAACCATACTGGATGGATATTATTCTCTGTTAATAGATAATCGTGTGTTAAGGAATAGTTAAGGAATTTGACTAGTTCACCCTTATATCTACTATTCAGCAGCTTTTGTAATGTTACATACAACTGATGGAAGCCCTGCCCCTCTTGCATACTAATTTAAAATACACTTAATCTGATCCAACACCTTATAACAACATTTTAAAAAAAAAATAGGGAAAAAACTGTTCTTGAGAAACCAACACACAGCACAGAAAACAATACTGATTAAAGCTAACAAACCCTTCTGGCTTTAAAAGTCCATTAATTTATAAAAACCAATGAAGAAAATGGGAAAAGATCTTTCTGAACTGAAATCTTCAGGTTCTGCTTTTTCAGCATATATTTTACTAATTTTGTACCAAAACTATACATTTTAAAACTGTATCTTGTATGAAGCAAATTAGTCCCAATAATTGTACTTTGTGTAAGTCCCACACCTCTCCATTTATGTTGCTTCAAAGATACTAGCTAATTTTTCAAATTTAACTTCAATTTGCTGATATAAACCCTACTACCTCACTTAGCCAAATTACTCTTCGTAGCAATACTCTGACTCAGTTTAAAACTAGACATAAAAACTTCATACAACACCTTGCCACATTTTACTTCTCTTCTTTGCTGTACGCTCCAGGTATTACTATGATTACAGTCTTCCACTGATGTATGTGGTGCTGATTCAGCTAGCTTGCAACTGCAAGCTGTTTCAAGATTTGGCAAGCCACAGAAAACATATCCCTGGTTTCTCTCTCTCTTCCTTCCCCCCCCCCCCCCCCCCCCGCCTTTTTAAGATCAAGAACTAAGAGGACACCAGCTTTACAAATGGACTCATTCCTCTACACTTCAGACTCTTCATTAATATGCATATTACAGCTATCAAAGTGAAGATGCTAAAACTAAGTTGGAGCTATTTTTCATTCACCTTCTCCAAGGACAGATAATTGAAATAACCTGCATAAAACACTTGCTCATTTATATAACTCAGTCCAGCACTGCTTGCTACATAAAATACAAATGATACATTAAAAGGAAAATGTCAGTGTAGCACTAATTTTTAAAAATATCCTTTACAGCTATACTTAATAGTTAATCAATTTAATTTTCTCATTGTAGCACAAACTGATTTATTGAATTAACGGGTATTTTTCCTCTGATGATATTTTAATCTCTGTATTGAACAATTATTGCATTTCTAATCCTGTGATAAAAGATTATAGCACATGAATAATTTTATGAACAAAATAGTCCCACTGAAGTTTAGAAGCTTTAGCTCCAGGCTTGGATCTAAATTTGAGCTGCTACACTCTCACCCTGAACTATTCAGAGAAGTTGCTTTCTGCCTGAGCTGTGGAACATCAGAATACAGCCCTCAACTGAGCCGTAAAGCCAGGGGAGAACAGTGCTTTGCATGTCACTAGCAGCATGCGCACAAAAACCCCACACGTTTGGACAAAGATCTTTTACAGAAGATCTTCTGCCATGGCTAGGATTAAGTTAAGACAAGCACGAAATTTATAATGCACAAAACAGACCATATATTAGAGGTTGAATGTCAGCTTACATGCTTTGTCTTTCTCCACACCTCTCACTTGTATTTGTGCTCCTGAAAATGTCACTGCATGACATACTAACAGGATTTCCATGAAAAAGGAATGAAAGAAAGAAATACTATAGAATGCCTTATATAAACAGGTCATTAATTTCCAATACCAATTTCCAAATGCGTTACCTGGAATAGGAGATTACTCTCAGTTGCTTGTTACATCCTGACCTCAAATACTGATGGAAGGGTGTTATTTCTATACCTATTACATCCAAAAGAGACATTTTACTTTCCTTGTAAAATGAACCATTTTAATACAACAAAAAGAAAATATAGTAGAGGCACTCCAAGGGCATGTTGCAGAAAAGATAGGATTAAGTTTGGCAGAGCCTTACCTCTCTCCCCTACCAAATGAAGCAATTCCTCTACACAGGTTTAAGCTAACATGAAACTGAACTAGGGCAGCCAAGGTGTTGGTGCAAGCAGCACCATCCAATGGGGCAGACAGTTAGGAACAGCCTGTAACCACTGCAGCAAAATATGCCAGGGCTCACCTGTTACAGACTTCAGTATGTGGCTGCTTGCCCAGCCTTTACAGAAGATCCCTTTCTGTCTGTAAGCAGCTCTGAAATCCCACTGCTGCTGTGTTCAACCTCCAAAGAACACCTGCCACCTTTCCACTAGTACCACCTTCAGAGGTGTTTGGCTCACAGACACCTTCCAGCTAGACAGGCCTTGGGCAAAAGTTGACAAACACATTTTCTACAACACTTTTCATGGGTGGGATTGCCTCTATCTCAAGCATCAGAGAATCACAAGACCAAGTCTGTGTCCTGCCCTGACTGCAAAACCTGGCAATTACTACCTGGCACATTTAAATTTCAGACTTTGAAACAGTATTGGAAAAAGAAGAAATATGCTACCCTCCAAAAAAAAAAAGAAAAATAATCTCCTTGCAAATATGCAGATAGGGGAAAGGAGTTTATGAAAGCATAAATGTTGTCAGAAAGATAGGATTTGTGAAAATACCCAGGCAGTAAGCTCTATCAGAGTGGAGAAGATTGCGTGTGACAGCTGTTCCACCATTTCTGATGTGAAGATACAACTTATCTTTGGCAATGGGGAACAGAAAATTCCCACGAAGCAGCCTAGAATATCCCAGTGTTGGAAGGGTTTTCCATCTCTAGGTTTATGGATTAGTCATCTCCTACACCTCCAAAAGGACATATTTCCTCATCTGCCTACTCCAACTGTTTCCTTTTATAATGCTCCCCCCCCATACCAGCACAACAGGAATCCCAGGTCTGACTGGACCCTGACCAAGGCTTCTCAAATCCCTATCTGCTTCTGCAGTCATCTGCTGCACCTTGTACTAACCCAGTTCTTTCTTTCACTGTGCTCATTTCTTTTAAACATCCCACAATTAACCTTTTCAAAGTTTCACTCAGCACCCCAAAAAGCCCTCTGCCAGGTTCTTCTGCAGTGCCCTCCCCTTCCCTTTTACAAGCCAGGCAACCCCATGACTACAGATAATTTCGGTGACAGTACAGCAACAAAAGGCAGGAGATAGATACATGGCCCTACCACTGATAAGTTTATCAGCCCTACTAAGCAAGACTAGACACACTCAGTCACTGAGTAAGCTTTCACTGTTAATAGAACAACTGGAGTTTACAATTTTGTCACTCAAATACCTTCATAAAGTAGATCAATGCTAGAATATGGATTTTTTTTTTAAAAAATTTTAATTAAAGATTATTTATTCATTTCCAAATAGGTCAGTCAAATCCCCAGCTCCAAAAAGCTAACAAGCAAGGTACAGGCAGAACAAAACAATCACAATTTAGATTAGCCAACTTCAAAAAAATAAGACGTAAATGCTACGTATCTAATGAGATTGTAGCAGCCTGCACTATGCTTTCATCTTCTAAACTTCTACTTCCTCTACAGAATTACATTTCATTTTGAAATGGGATTCCTGTTTATTCATGTGTACTATATTACCCTGTCTTGTCTGCAGACTTCCACATGCCGTAGGTAAAGAGAAAACCAGCAGAATCAGATACACATGGTCTCCATTGCACATTTGATTTTGGCTTTTATTATAAAGAGATGCTACCAGAAAATTGCAGATGAAGGCTGGGATGAACACACCTTTTCTGATGCAGTTTTAAGTTAAGATTTTTGTATCAGAAAGACTGACAAAACTGCAAAAGTGTGATCCCAAAATTCAAACCTTTCAGAAAGGAATTCTTCTGGTCTTCACTCAGATTTTATTTAAATAGCAGAAGGAAAAAAACCCACCTTATTAGATCAAAGGCCAAAGATTAGTGTGTATATGATTGTTAGTTACAAAAATTAGTGTCCTTAGCTGTGCACAAAGCTGTGCCACTGTGGTTGCAAAACTACTAGAGATAGCATGAGATTTAGATGCTTGTCTTCACTATCTTGAGATTAGCAACGGGTATGATTATCTTTAGACACTAGACTACAGCAAATAGAAAAATATAATAATTAATAATTCCTCACTTTTACCCTTCCAATTCTCTCCCCATCCCACTGTGGGGCAGGGGAGGAGTCAGCAAGTGGCTGTATGGTGCTTAGCTGCTGGCTGTGGTTAGATGACGACATTAGGTCATTAACACCATCCTGCTTCTGAGCAACAGAGATCAATTTAAAAAAAAAAAAAACCCTAAGAAAGTCTAGATATTGGTACCTTCAGAATCAGCCTTTACACAGCAAATACTGTTCAAGCTTAAATACAGTTTAAGTGGCATTACATTGCAGAGAAATAAATCAAAGTGATTATCATAGTCTCTGGCTCACAAGGGAAAAAAATTCAGGAGAACAACTGAACCCAGACAGCTGCAAAATATATGCCTACATTTGCAATAATGATAAAAAAAGGTAGTAAGTGGTAACATTTTGCTGATCTTTTCTTGCACTTCTGAACAATTCATTCATTTTTTTAAGTGTCTGCCAAAGAATCATCATAGCATCATTAAGTTTCACTGAAAAACACATTAACTTCCCCTGTCCAGCAACCCTCTTATTGGAATAAAGTTGGTGTTCTTCTAATGATGCATACACATATTCCATAGCAATACACACCAGCACTCATCTTCTGTACTTAACATAGTTAGTAAACAACTATTTGCTTCCATGCCACATGAACACTACTCCTTCCTTGGATAGCTACTTGGCTTCCATCCAAAAAAGATCTTTGATTCATTACCTCACATTTTGCACCTGTGCATTAAAAATACACACAATACAAATATCCAGATTAATTTTGTGTGACCTATTATGATCCATTTACAGAGTCCAGAGGATGGCAGTCAACTACTCTAGGGTGGCAATGAGCTTACGATGAGTGATCCTCAATCTCATTGCATGGTGGGCAAGCGATTACAAGTCCAGAGACCTGTAAAGTTGTCATTACTATTCACTTTCTCTTCTCTGTTGTTTGACAACCTTGTATTAAGTTGCATTTAAATTCAATCATGGTAGTTCTAATGATATCATGAATTAAAAAGATTATATCATACTGTTGGCAAAAACAGAGATAAAGCCACAAGGCAGATCAATCTCCCATCCTCCATCTTTGTTTAGAAGAGACAGTAAGGATGAAGAGGTGTTCAAACTCTATGAAGTCATGAAATAGCCTACTATAGAAAATCTAATCAAGTCTTTGCTAAATACTGGACACCAAAAGTTTAGTTAACTTGGAGTGTTCTAAGAACACATTCTAGTCAGTTCAGTAGTAGTTCAATGGGTGGAAACTATAAATATAATAGAATGCATTATGAAATAATCCTACTTTAGTAAAATAAATTTGAAAATAAAATAATATGCACAATTATTTTTTTAAAAAATAGCATTCTAAACACTGAAAAACATCCCCAAAACACATGTAACAGTATGTTTCTTAAATAAAACCCAGGAATTCAGATTTGAAAAATATTGCATTTCTGGGAGGGAGCCTTGTTGCACAGTACCAGGCCTTTCCACAAAAGGTATGACATAAGAGCTGCTTCCTAGCGAACAGCCAAGTCACTTAGGCACAACCTCTGAAAATTCCTCACATCCTCTTTACCATACTGATTAGTAGCCAAACATTTCTTTTCCAGCCAGACCCTCTCCAAAGTTCCACGCCTGTTGCCATTTGAAGCAGAGTGCCAGTAATTGAAGCCAACAGTTTTCCATCTCATTTGGTATACATATCATCATGTGTTTGAACTCTCTGTCCATTTGGGTTTGTGTCCCAGTTGAGGTACGTGATCTGATTCAACATGAACAACTATCAAGGATATCACTGAAAGGATGTGAGTGGTTGAATGCATATTTAGTTCAAGACTGAGGTGACAGTGCTTCCCATTGCTCTTCTTTTCAACCCTGCAATTTATACCACTCTTTTACTTAAGAAACACTCACCAACGGCACTGAAACTCTACTCCACATTAAGAAGCTATACTGAACTACAAAAAATACTAAAACACTGAAATAAGAAAAGCCAGGAAGTCTCCCAATAACTTTTAATTTCAGAGCAGGAAGTCATCAATTCATTAAAATCAAAACTTCTGAAAGAATGAGGAGTCCTGCCCTATAAATCCATTCACTAAATGTTTAAATAAACAAAATGAAACAGCTCAAATGGAAGAGACTAAAATACTCATCCCAGCAGCCCAGTGACAAGGGAATGTCTCCAGCCTACAGATACTGAAGATCTAGTGCCTGTTCTAAACCAGCCTGTACTACACTAGAAGTATGCTTTAACCCCTGGGCCACTCTTAAGAAAAGGAATTTATATACATTTTTCATCTTCCCCTCAAACTCACCTATTAGTTTCCTAAGAGAGCCAGCAAAGACATTTCCCCACTCCAGAGGTCCAAAGGCAAGAATCCCAGCACTATTCCATCAATACCACAGCTGCCAGTGGCTGCTTAGGATGAAGCAGCAACTTGTTTGGCTCCCAGTGCTCTCCACTTTAGGGACTGCACCCAGGGGTCTCTATATCCTCCCCACTCTCCAACAAAATCACTGCTGAGAGCCTAGAGCCTACATTCTGCTGGCTGGCATGCTAGAAGACCATCTGAAGAGCATCACTCTGATAAACTGAAGACATTCAAAATTTCCAGGTTTACTATATGTATCTCACTAGTAGAGCTGAGCCCAATTCAGAATAGCTGGATTTAGCTACATGGCCAGTAAAATGGTCCTCTCTGATACACAGGAGGGAGGGATGGGTGATCTAGAAAGAAAATTTCAGACTAAGAAAACTCACTTTCCACAGCAATGCTTGCCAAAATAAACATTAGCATCTTGCTCTTCCTCAAGTGTCTGAAGGAATCTTGCCAAACATACTGAAACAGTAAAACAGTAAAATACAATCTACTCAAACTCTACATTTACATGAACCCCCTGCAAAACTTTAAAAAGTTAACTTTCAGTTATTGCAAACTAGGTACTATCTTTCACGCCATTCTTGCCAGGGGCTTGAGTCATTAGAAGTCATTTATGTTGGCTCCTGTTTCAGCTCAGAATGGCATGCCAAGAGACAGTGTCAGTAATTTGCTTCTGTGATTGTCCAGATATGGCCTGCTACAAGACTATGGCATGGGAATGCTAACAGAAAAGTATGTAATGTAGTAGCACACCTTGCCTAAATCACAGTGTTTTCTCTAAACAGTAAGAACAGAAGGACAAAAGTGAATGTCAGGAAGTGTTCAAATTCACAGTTGTTTTAGATGTTAAGAAATAAAATTATCACAAGGAATCAAACTTCTACCAGCAGACTGGTACAGTAGTAAATTTTCATAATTGTGGAATAAATCTCAAGTTCAAAGAAAGTCCTGGAGCTATTCACATTTCAGCCTTCTTTCTATTAAGTGTTCTAAGTCCACACCATCTTTTGTTCTCCCTAGGTTAGACATCTTTGAAGAGCCAGTTTACCATTGCTAGAAGTGCAGGGCTGATTCTCAACAAATACAGGTCGAAGCAACTCCTTGGAATTCAAGGAGCTACATGGACTTTAACCAGCTGCTTGCTGGGCTCACAGGACAGGACGGCAGAGCCCCCCTGCCCCGGCTGCAGACATAGAGAAGGAGCCTCTGGGCAGTAGCATTCTGAACACAGTTGCCAGAACTGCCCTGGCCGAGCGCACAGGGAAGCAGAGCACGCATGACGATGAATTGGCAAGGTTATGGTGAGCTTGGGGAAGGGAAGAACTCTACCAGAGCTCTGAAAGAGCTCCATGAAGTAAACTGCTTTTGATGAAAACTGATAAAGCCAGATACTCAACTGGAGGCAAGACAGACCTAAAGAAGCCTTATGCAGGTAAGCCTCAGGTTGACTAACATATGTTCAAAGCATACTTTATGAGTCAGTGAGGTTATGCATATGTTTGAAGGTAAGTACTTGATTTAAATGTGCCAGAGAAGTCTGAACCTTCCAAAACTGAACACTGAAATTAAATGCAGCCTTTCATTTTCTAAGACCGAGTCACCCCATACAGGTCCTTTGAAGAAGATGCAAGTTTTTCCTTGAACAGTATTTGAATTTTTTTTTAATATATATATGTACACACACAAAATGTATGTACATAAAAACTCTAAAAAAAATGCTTACAAGTTCTTCTATTAAAATGACCTGATGTATGCCCACAGTAAATAGACACAGGCCCAGCAGCGTTCCCATGTTAATAGTACCCATAGAGTCACACACTACACTGGAAGCAATACCACTGACATTTTGGTATTCCGAGACTTACAACAAATGCTAGCCTTCCTCTCCTCCCCCACCTTCCTACCCATAAGGAAAAAGCTGATTTCCTCTGTTAACAAAAGGTATTCCTGGAAACAACAACAACAGCAGCAGCATATAAATAAGTTAACCTATAATTACTTATTGTTCATACAGTCCTTCAGCCTAATTGGTATTACACATTAAAATAACTGGCTATTACAGTATTTACTGGACTTTGAACTGCACTTTTTTAAAGAAAAAAAACAAGAAACCTATTATTCTTTTCAGCTGAAACCCACACTAGCAAGGTACATCAAAACTAATTGTCAAAGTACAGTCAATCAATGCAGACTGGATAGTGCCAAAAATATACAAAGGCACCTTAACCAGCCTCCGCTCCTACACCCACCCCAATAGTCAGGAAACAATGCCAAAAAAACTTTTCTGCTTCTGAAGGGCAACAGCCTATGAAGTGTTGCCTGACATGCATGAGCTGAGGCCCTTGTTTAGTCAGGCATATAAGGGGCTTTTTAAAAAAAATTACAGATTTCTTAACTTGGCAAGGGCAATCCTGATAAAGCAAGCTGTTTGACTAGCCATGGAAATGAACACAACATGTAGACAACAAATGGAGTAATTTTATAAACAGAATAAAAAGAAGGTATTTTGTTCATCTGCTGAGGAACATTTTAAAGAAAATAAATGTATGTTTTATTTTGAGGGTACTTTTCTCGAAGACAGGTAAGATCAGTTACACTGCACAGAACAGATACATACTCTACAGCATTTCTGATCTCATCCAGTTTTGCCCATTCACTAGACGCAATCTTTGGCATGCCACAATCCATGAATTGATAAAATCTGTGGCACATTAGACAGACCTTTACTTTGCATCTGGCCAGAATTTCTGCAAAGGAATATTTAACATAGCTTTGTAGGATAAAGTAACATATTATTTGCTCCACAGAATCTAGTGTTCAAAAGAATCAAATTAAGGCCTCATTTCCAGTTACCAGCAATGCCCTACCTGTTGAAACTGTCAGCGTGCTAAAGGATACCATACCCACATTTCTTGGCAAACGTAGATACCAGCACATTTCAGATAAGTGCACAGAAAAGCACATTTTGTATGGGAACTTCAAAATTGCCCTAACTGCTAAATCTCTCTTCCCACTGCAGTTAATTAGCAACACTGCAATAGCACTTACAAGCTCCTATATATTGCATGGAGGCACTACCAAAGAAACAGTGCCAGTTAACAGAGTTATCGCACTGAGCAAGCCAAATTCTCAGCATCTCAGCTTGCTCTAACTATCCTGTAAGCAATAAGAACTGGCAGACAATAAACTGGGCTGGCTAGGAATTTTCCAATCATACAGGGATTTTGTTGGGGCGGGTGCAGTTACTTCATCATAACTGAAACATTTCTCAAACATCTGCTGATCGAGGCTTCTCCAAAAAACTAACTGAATTCCCTATAAGCCAGTTATCCTTCCCCAGAGAGCCCAAATCACAGTGAAATTTGGGATAAGCAAAGTTCAGCTTATCAAGGCAGGAAGTTACTGTGGCTTGTGCAGTCATAGAAGAGCTGACCACAGTGTCTGTCGTCAAGTAAGGCCCTGTATCAGTCATGCCTTTCCTTTACTCTGCTAGAGCCACCCCAAGTAAAGGCAAAGGTGATTCCTGAACAGCTAGTCTTTTTTTAAATGTCTATCTATATTTTCATGAAGCCATGCATAAAGTTATCATCTTCATTCACAAAAAGCAGTTCTGGCAGTCATTCAAACAGATTTCTTACCGTTGACAAAACAACACAGTCAGAACTGCCACAAATTCACATCTTCAATTTAGCCACATACCAAAACATGCAGGGCTGGCTCTGCAGGCAGCAGATGTGAGCTGCAACTAGATTGTGTGGTTAACAGAGCTCTATTGCTGGCATCCATAGAACCAAGGATCTTGGCTGAAGAGAGATGGCTCTATAGTTGCTCAATATTTGGATTTTCTTCTCCAACAATGAAAAAACAAAAAAAAACCCTCATGTATGAGAAATAATTTAGGCAGGACGAGATTCAGCTCCACTGGCTGTCTTCCTTAAATATGCAGAGTTCCTAATAATATTGACACAGGTAGAGTTGTTCCAAGAGCTGAACTTTATCCATCATTATTTTTCCAAGGGTTCTGCTCATTAACTGAGACCAGACAGTCTAGCCACCTTGCTCACAATCCGAGCGCAGCAAACAGGGAATGCTTTGGCTCTTTTTAAACTGCCTGATGTGTGAATCTGGAGGAAAAATACAAGAACCCTTTCACCACTTTATCCCCACATACACCCTGCTTTTGGCCAGGGCACAAATTACTGCCTTGGTCCTCCATTCTACCACAACACACGTTCCATCCTACTGCCCTCAGAGAAGGTGTTTGTTCCTCTGCTGCTGAGGATAAAAGATATCCACAGTTCTTCCAACCTGCTCTGAGTGCATGGTTCATAAGAGAACAAAATACAAACTATCACTGGCAAAGAAAAACTACTTGCTCTGATCCTGAAACTTTATAGCATGAACTATTTCAGACCATACCGGAGAGGACAATTCTGTCCTGCCTTCACTGTAGGCTGCTTTTTTATTAATGTGTTCACTCTTTCCCATCATTTAAGGAAACCTTCATTCAAAACAGTGCTTCAGTATTGAAAAGCCATGAGAAATTGCATAACACCTTTAAGAAGACACTGAAGTTTCAGTTTCACTGTGCTTACCACGTGACCAACCAAATCCCATAATGTCATTTCTCTCCTGGAATTGGACAGCATTGACTGACAAATCCAGTAAGAGATTTGAATATGGTCACCTCAAACTCTTACATCCAAACCAGTCACACTGCTATACACTCACCAAAGCCTTTGCGATGCTTTTCACCACCAGGAACAAATGCTTATCCATCTTAGTATTAACAAAAGTGGAATAAAAAAGGGCCAGCAGAAACAACAGAGCAGTCCAAACATCCTAAAAATAAAAAATCTCTTCAAGAACGCAAGAGTCTCCTTTAACCTTGATGATTTCCTCAGAAAATTCTGTGAAAGCTCAACCTTTCAGATTCAGACTTTGATATTGATCAAAGTGATCAGTGAAATCCAATCTGAATTATTTCTTGAGCTCTTTGTGTCACTTAGCTGCCAGTTATTTTTCAATGACAGCAGCGTACATGATAAAAAGTGTTGCATGGAAGAACAGGGACACTGACAGTAAAGTGATTCACTGATTTTTTTTTTTTCAGAAGTGAACCAAGATTTCATTCCTAGTTCAGATCTTTTTTTCAATTTCCTAGTATAATCACATAATTCTAATTCTTGATGTTTTAATTTTAAAAGCATTTTCTCTGTCTAGTCTCATGATAAATGCAAATAATTCCATCTCAGAAAACTTGTAGAGTTTATTATTTTAAAGGCACAAAATTACATATTTAACAAGACAGTAACAAGATGCATTCTATAGGTAATTACAAAACTACCCATTTCTGAGATAATTTGCCCAGTGTGAACACCAGATCTTTCTTCAGAATTGCTTTTGCAGGACAGAGTCAGCTTGAATACGTGGCCCCTATTCAGAAATTCAGCACTATTAAGTGCTACTGAATTCCATAAACTTAAACAATTGTTTTGAGATATTTTTCAGAGAAAAATGAACTTCAGCACATACTTAGGGTCTTTTTGAACTGTTTCAGAAGTGCCCATGATACTAATGAAAACATCACATCTGCACATGCAAGAAAACATTTTTAAACAGGAAAACTCTGTTCCTAAGATCTTGCAATAGTACTTTGTTCTTTTGATAATGCTTTTTTTTAGTACTACATTAAAAAGTAAGCAAGCATACCGAGTCTGACTGGGATGGAGTTAACTTTCTTCACAGCAGCCCATACGGTGCTGTGTTTTGGATCTGTGGCTACAAGAGCACTGATAACACACAGTGTTTTGGCTATTGCCGAGCTGCACACGCACAGCGTCAAGGTCTTCTCCGTTTCCCACTACAGCCCACAGCGAGCAGGCTGAGGGTGGGCAAGTGGCTGGGAGGGGACACAGCTGGGACAGCTGACCCAGACCGGCCAAAGGGATATTCCATACCATGTGTCCTCATGCTCAGCCATAAAAAAAAAAAAAACAACCACCTAGAGTAGTGGAAGAAAAAGATGGGGGTTTTCATTTCCAAAGCAGCTGTTTAGAGTCTGGCTGGGCATCAGTCTGCCTATGGGAGATGGCGTGCCACCTCCTTTGCTTCACTTGTTTTCCCCCCCCAACCCCGCATTTTCTTCATCTATTAAACTGTTTTTATGTCGACTCAAGAGTTTTCTTGATTTTGTTGTTCTTATTTTCTCCCCCTGTACCACTGTGGAGAGCTGGTGAGGGGTGTGAGTGAGCAGCTGTGTGGGTGCTTGGCTGCTGGCCAGGGTAAACCCGCCACAGCGAATCATACAGAAAACCCATTCCAGACTAGTATACTATATTCTCTTAGATTCCAGCATAGAACTTGCCTCAATATTCAGTATCTACAATATTCTATTTCTGTAGATACTTGTATGGCACTTTACATCCTAATATCTGAGCTGAGTATAATCCTCAACACTACTCTACAGTCTGGGGAAGCATTTATTATTATCATTTTACTGACAGGTAGAGAGGTGGAAAAAGACTATAGGAAAATATTTTCAGAGTTGATTAAAAATTTTAGCCACATTTCCAGTAAGAACATTAACACACAAGACATCTTTTAATAGCAACCTGAAGATTTCTCAGAGTTGGAAAACCAGCCCTTTACAAGTCTGAGAGTTTTATTGACCTCCCTACTACTGTCCCTCCAAGTACATGATCTGGTCACAAATTTGGACCTTCACTAAAAAGCCAGCAACAATTTCCCTACTTTCAGAGCCACAAGACATTATTCTGATGTGAAAGACCAAGCGTAGCTAAAAAACTACCATCTTTTCACTGAAATCATTGAACATCAGTACCGCTTTTCTGAGAAAACCCTGTGCTGTGTAACATTGCTGACAGGGGTGGAGATGCTTCCAAGGTATCTTGCTCTCTAGGCAGGCCATCTGGTCTGACAGTTCAAGGTCTGGTCAGGAACTGACCTAATGATTCACTTAGTTGTACTAAATAGAGCTTGTAGCCAGACAAGCAATATTTCATCATGTACTTGGCCACACTTGGGACCAGCAGATGGGTAAGAACCACTTTAGACATCCGTATCTTTTTTCTTCTTTCCTTTGAGGAAGTCACATAGCTCACCGCTACTGAGTTTAGCATGCTAAACTATTAACTAAACAGATCGATTCTGTTCAGCCACTCCCTGTAAACCTTCCACCACCAAAAGATTTGGAATTTTGCCATGTAGCAAGTCTGTAAAAAAAAATTTCAAGCAAAAACGGAAATCCTTAAGAAACAGCGTACCTGCTCCCCACCAAAGAAACAGAGTGTGTGCAGTGAACAACATGCACAAATGAGTCCTCCTTCTGCCTATTTATTACAATGTTTGAACATTTCACAAACCTCAATACATAATCTATTTATCAGTCTGACATTCATGCTCAAGTGCAGGAGTATTTTTATCTCATTTTACAGATATAAAATTGAAGTATTAAGTGATTCACTGAAGATCTCTCAGGAAGCTATTCATAGGGAACACAATCCAGATGTCCTAAGCTGTAAGTAAAGTGGAGAACCTTAAAGCCATTTGAAAAAATGGTCATCGACATTAGAATTACACAGAATGATGAGGTCATTAGCTCACTTGTTAGACTCAGGCTTGGAACAGACTGAGCTTATGCTTTAGTAACATAGAGAGGAACTGCCTACTTTATGATACAACAGCAAAAGGAATTACTTCATATGTTTAAACAAATATTTTCTTCAAAATAAGTGACAAAAACCATTGGGTTCAGCCCACCTCTGAACTGAGGCAATTGCAGAGACCCAGTTTCTCAGTTTTGTAGTCTATAGGTTTATCTATTAATTTCTTTTTATTACTATGAAGCTGCCATTTCCTACCATCCTCTGAACATCACCTTGGACTATACTTAATGTGAGATGATTTCAGAATATCAGTTCAGCAGAACTTTCAGTTACAAACCATGATAAATCTTCACAGTGGATTGGAGAATTAAAAAAAAGGATGATGAGAAGCACTAGGACAATATAGTATGAGCTGATCAACTTAATGACACAGAGAAAGAAGATGAAAGAAATTTATCTAGAGCGGTAAAAGATTGACTCTGCAGAGAAAACAGGAACCAAAGCAGCTTCCGAGATGTTCAAATAGGCTGCACTGCCCTGGTGAAAGAAGCCCCTAAAGTTCCTCGCTTTTTGTTCCCGCACCAATAGACCTTTAAAGTACCTCCTATTTGTTATCCATCACACACATGCACAATGTGAAAGCAGGCACGCTTACCCACTAATCTGTGTCTTTTTACAAAGACACTACATAGTAAGGAATTTAGAAAGCACCATTTTACTAATTGTTGCATTTTTTTTTCCCCCTGCGATCACTGTGGCACATGGCATTATGATCAGCTTTAGCAGGATAGCTCGAGAAAACTGATGAACTCAGTTGTAGGTCATGCTTTTAACCTATACTTTACAAGTTTCTGAACTTACCCAGTCACAATGTTTAGCAAAGTTATAAAAGGTATCTTACCACTGAGAATGACTCCAGTTTCTGGTTTTATTTTTCTATCTTCTCCAACAGACCGTATCTCCTGCAAAAACAGCTGGAAGTTAAAAAGAAAGTAATTAGTTAGTTTACCTTTGATTTACTTTACTGCTCTCTCCTTATAGGAGACTTTTGTGGAAAAACATCCCTCATCCCCTTACTGCTCTGGTCAACATATGGGAGTGCTGATAGATGCCCTTACCAGTTTTTATAGGTCTTATCTTCACTGCCATGCAAGCTTAGGCAATTACCTAAGTCTTGTTGTTAGCCCCATTCCTGACCACACACACAATTCTGACAGCTAAAACAAACCCAGTTTTAAAACTAACTCATATTTTAAATTAAAAGTAGCCAGCATATTGGGACGTGCAAAAAGATAAACCTTAAGCAATATGACCCATTCTAACCATTAATGCAAGAAGGTTTTAGGTGCAAGTTACAGTAACTCACCAGTTACTAACCAAATCTCTCCGAGCAGCACCAATGCAGCTTCAGTGTGGTCATTCTCCAATAAGCAACATTATTATCTCAAAAATACTAACTCAGCTGAAACAAAGGGTGACACCAGCACTTTGCCCACAGTACAAGGCATTTGCTGATTTGCATATAAGTTTCAGAGGAATTCTCCCTGAAGTTAAAAACATACAACCAAATGGACAGTTGAGTGTCTGTCTACGTCCATTCACAGATGAATGGAAACTTATTTCCTGATTTCATTAGCAGAGGGGGGGTGAAAAGTAAGAGGTAAGTTTTGTGCTCCTGCAATTGCAAGGAGAAGGCTGTCATGAACTGGTCTATGATTTAACCATGCATGCCAGACAGGAATTATTCCTTTCTAGTTGCTACTAGAGTGATTTGCACACTGGTCCTTGTTTGTTTCGGAATAAGATCAGTTCAGCAGCCCCTCAGCTAACCCTAGACGCATAACATGACATTTCTGAACATGCTGACTGCTGAAATCAACCTCTACAACTGCATTGTCTTTGTAGACTTATATTTCCTTCTGTATTACAAAATACTCTCTGTAATAGACTAAAGTGTGTGACTGCTGTCCTATTTCATCCATTTTATCCTTACTGAAACTACACATTTTGCCAAAACGAAGTTTTAGAGTGCAAAAGTCCTGTCAGAGTCACAGGTTTTATTTTAAAGCAAGGCAGAAGGCTCTTAATTGCTTCTGCATCTGAAGCAGCCAGGTGTTCCCTGAAGTACTTCACCTAGCAAGTGTTCCCACAACAAAGGCTCTCGCAGCTTAGGTCCCAAAGTCCATTGCAATCTAAACACATATTTCTGCATGGCTTCCTGAGTCACAGTTATGTTCAAAATCAAAGGAACAAACGGAGCAATTTAGAATGCGATGCTTCAGTGAAGAAATACAAGTACTCACACATGTCAAAGAGCACTTCTGGGTGTTGGAATCTACACAACAGGCACAGATCCATGAGATGAATAGAGAGGCTGGAAACCTGGTGAGGGAAGCACACCCAGTTCCACGCCTTTGGGCAGAATACCCTAACCAAGAGCTTGGGAAGAGGCCTATGCTGCGGTCCTACTAGTACTTTGTTCTTTGGTGCAAGCTAGGGCAAGACTTGGCTATTTATTCCCTTCAAATGGACACAAGGAAGGGCCGAGACTGAGGGAGATGCTGTGCATCCCTTTTGTCTAGTGAGCAACTGAATTGAGACGAAGACAGCAACGTTCCTAATAGTTCCTGCATTTCTTACACCAACATATGGATATCTAACTCCTTCCAGTAATGTCTGTAGTCTGCAGGTGGTATTTTTAGGATTTAAACGGAACAAATCAGATCATGCACATTACTATACTGAGGCACCCTGCTGATTCTGCTTTTTTACTGCATAACACACCACCTGCTAAACCCCAGTTCTGATGATCTTCAACTCAAGTTGTGGGAGAGATTCCTCTCCAACTTCAGTGGAAAGTTAAAATCTGAAAAATCAAGTGGGAAGAGTTTTAAAACTTAAAAAATATATTTCTTTTTCCGTGCTCAGTGAGATGTTCTGACAATTTTTGTCCTCTTGAACTTCATGAAGTATTGAAGACCAAAGTGACAGGTAATCTCAGAATTTCATTTCTTGATGTGGTCTCGGGTATAAAATATGGTCACTTGTATGAAATTATTCAAGTTAGAATTGTAATTCTTGTACTTTGAGGGTTGTTACTATTAAGGACTATTTTAAAAGACAAAGGAACACAAGCAAAAAATTAAAGTAAAAAGTTTTTTGTTTGCATCACTGAAAAAAAGCAGATAACCAAGATGGCTATATACCATATGTAAAATTAAGGGAAAAAAAAAAAAAGGTTTATTGCATGTTGTAAAGGCTTGTTCTTTCCAAACAATACCACATCTATCAAGTTTGACCAAATGAGATATAATAGCTTGAAAAAAAAATAAATGGATTCTTATGGGACATCTCTCCATAATTTGATTACCTTCCTAACTCACCATTTTGTTCTTATTCAACGTTCCATGGCATATTATCAAAGAAAACATTATGCAGGAAATAATGACTCAAGGGAAGAGAAAGGAAATAAAGAGTAAAGGTACAACACTTAAAAGGAAACTTATTTTGCTTCTGTATTATCAAAGAAAATACTGTTGCTTAATGTCTGCAAACATTTAAGGTAATTTCCCATCATAATGAAAGGTCAATTCTTAAAATGATTTTTATTTTCAAACAAAAAAGACCCTGAAATAGGAAAGCATGCTGTGACTCTGCAGATGAGAATATAGACTTTAAAAACTGTGGCGCACATCCCTCTGTGGCAGATCTGTGGCCAATGAAGGCCATGCGTGTGGAGACGACATGAAACATCCTCTCACAACCTTCAACCCACTGTCCCCCACTGCAGGGTATGAAGAGAAAAGAAGCAGGGATTCAGATATCACATCCCCAAACCTCACATCAAACACAGCCCAGTGACAAATAACTGCACCAAAACTAACATAAGCCAAAAAAAAGCAGCAGGAATCAGCGCTCATCACAGCTCTGCAGCCCTGAAGAGCATACAAATAAACCAAGCACTTAAATCCCTCCCCATCTCAAAGTCTAACCTTTTTAACAGTTCCCTAATGCTAGTACTAATGTGACACGACACACACAAGCACTAGAACCAGATATTAAGATTAAATCTAGATCATAACAACTATTCATAGAGATGCAGGCCTTAATGATTCTAATGAGTATACCATGAGCTATGGGACAGGAGTCTTCATCCTACATGTATCTTCTTTACTCTTTGGAAAAGTACAACAAGCTCTTTGACCACTTCTCTTCTGATGCCTAGCCCTGACCCCAACTTTAACCTAAGGTTTTGCAATACACCTGACACACAGTAGAGATGAAAAAACTAAACACTGCACTCTGATAATTCTACTGTAGACCTATGAGCCTTCTAGATTCTAAGAATAAACATAACCTTCAGTCCCTCCATCCCTGAGTACATATCCTAAACAGTCCAAAATACAGTGTTAAGTATAGCCCAGTGACAATGATTAGCACTGAAATCAACTGAAAGTTATTTGGCTCTGTCTAAATCAGCCCTTACCTTTACGGGAGCCAGCAGTAAAATAAACTCCTCCAGTCCTAAATAAAAACCTCAACTTAAAACATAGCTATCATCCAACGACTCCAAATTTAAGCAGAAGCTATGAGACCCTGCCTGCAGGAGCCTGCATACAAGCAGAAAGATATGCAGGGCTGAACATTAAACTGAACTTTGCACAACATATTCACAATCTCAACAAAAGACTACCATAAGGAGGAGTGGAAGATCTCAGTTCTGCTAGCTTGCTCACATTTAATTCTAATGTCTCTACCTGTCACTTCTACATTTAATGTTAAGAATAGTTTGTTTGGGTTTTGGTGGTTGGTTTTGTGGTTTGTTTGTTGGTTTTCTTTTCAAAAATTAAAAGCTAGGTTTATTGCTGGAATCAGAGGCATGCCAACCTGGGATGAATGGCAGTAACACAAGGATACAATGAACTATGGCTAGTTTTCATTCCAGGATATTTTTCCTGGTGAGGCCACTGATGGAAGATCTAGTATGAGAAACAAGTCGACAGAAGACAGGGAACCTTCTATCAAATGCTGACACGACCAAGTGCAGCGAATATTTGCAGTCTGCTGGTACATACACAAAAAAGTGAGAATTTGTTGAGTGCTTTGGCACTTTTTTTTTTTTTTTTTACCTTTTTCAGTTTTTTATTTTGGCCTACCTAGTGAATCAATCACGCTTCCCTAATTGCCAATGCAGCTATTTAGTGCATGGAAAGCAAACCGCCATGCATTTGACACTTAGTCAAACCTTAAGACATTTAGTCTCAACCTTACGCCCAATGCAGACTGTAAGCTCTGATGTAGTCAAAGTAAATAAGGGGTGCTCCTTGCCTGTCACTGCTGCACTTCAACACAGTTGCAAGATTCCCGTTTTGCATCTCAGTCAATTAATAACAACATCCTCCAAAGCTGAGCTCTGCCTGCCTTTACAACTAAAGCAATATATTCCATCTTGTCCACTGCAGTTTCTAACTCCATTCAGGGAATGCAGTGTTAAGGATACTCAGCAGAATCCAGCCTTCAGAGGACAATTCATTTGGACATTTATAACGTGCATTTCTTATTACAACAAAAGATGAATACGATTATAAAACAGCATAAGCTCCCAGACTAAAACCATCCTCATCTGATATTTGCCAAAGATTTTATAGCTAAAGAATCTGTTGACTTCAGGATTGGGAAACAACCAAATTAAAGTTTCAGGTTTGGACCAGCTCTCATCCTATGCCAGATTTCTGTCCAGTGACACAAGCAGGATAACAATACCATAGAAGGGTAAGGGAGAGGATCCATGTTCAACATTGGTCCAGGAGGGAATGAGGAAGAAAACCTGTAAATGCTGCGTGGTCTTGTCAAGGAGAAAAATTGTTCTTGAAGGCCCTCATAGCAAAGAGCCAGCAATGCAATCAGACATAAAACCGGGCACTACTTCAGTTTCAGCCAGCAGGAAATAGCATGGTTTAAAAACAAACCAACTCTGGTGTCTGCTATGATCTATACATCTTAACTGATTTGAATGTCCAGTCTTTCTAGCCTATGAAATTCTTCCTGGTTGCATGGGAACTTTGGTGTGAACGAGAGCATCAGGACAGGCCTCGGACTCTTTACAGATACATTTTTTAAAACAAGCCCAAATGTACAGTCTGTAAGCACCTTAATGACAGAACACTGTTAGGAGAATAATTTCAGTCTGTTATTCCTCCTAACTTAACGTCAGTCAACATTTTCCTTCCAAAGCATTACAGGCCTAATACAATACCTACTGACAGAACTGGATCTGGAACGGACATGTAACAGACACATACCTGAGCCATATGACACTGGAAATTCACCACCACGCAGTTAAACACCTAGCATCTCACTGTATGAGAAATCTCTTAGAAATCCACTGTCAGAAGAACCAGACCCACTGGAAGTCCAAAATGGTTAGAGGACTGAGTTGTGGGCCCCACTAAAGCACTAGCTCTCAGACAACAAGCATACGGCAACACCTAGAAGTTCTACTTCCTACAAGAATTGCTGTCTGCTTCCTACACTTTCCATACTTCTGATAGATGCGGATAGTTTTTTCCACAGCTGGGAATGTTTTACATGGATGTGTTTATATATTTCCTCAATCTCTGGCTGACTCACAGATATCTCCATTTATTTTAGTTTTCTCCACTCTCAGAAAGGGAGAGGGTTTCTGTAACCAAATCTAGGTACACTGTTAATGATCCTAGCAGATTTATGGAAAGCTCTCAGTTCACAAGGAACTCATCCATACATTCCCAGAGAAGCCTTATTTTGGGAATTAACTTCATTAGAAGACACTTATTTGTAACATATCAATAGAATAGCTGTCTCAGAGTTGTTATCTCTTTCAGCCTGAGGGTGATTAAAAAAATGATACTTTTCTTTTTTACAGAATTCTTCTGTGGAACAGGAATGACAACAGAATAGCTACCCAGGCACTCATGCTGCATTCAGTTCTGAGAGTGTCTGTATCCTTTGTTAAGACCAGCTAATTGGATTTAAGATGAGAATTTTCCCTGAAACACATGAGCCCACATGCCAAAATTATTCCCCTAAGGGCAGGGGAGGACTTCTGAAGCTACATTCAGAAATATTCACAAAATTACATGAGACCCTCAGTCAAATGGTTGTGACAGTTCTTCATTATCATTACTAAAGAAAATATTCCCTAACGCATTCCAAGTTAAGCTTTGCCCTTTTCCCTGCCCTAAACTGAAGATGCACGTAAAGCATATCTGAAAAAGCAGTATCTCAACTAGAGTTGGCAAGACTGCGTGATGACACAAGTCATTATTTTTTATTCCTTGCTTCCAGTCAGGATTCCAGCTTCTGAACTTAACGAGTTTGTGCAGAATACTAGAAGTAGTCCAACTGAAAAAACATATTTAAAATAGAGAGCCTTTGTGAGTAGCCAAATGGAATACTTAAAAAAAAAAATCATTAAAGAAGCTGTAGAGGACTTACAATTCTGTTTTGTTTGGATCTGTACAGTAGCCCAGCCTATAAATAGAAAATGGGGTTTTTTTACATTTGCTTTGCTTTATTTGAGAGTTGTGGGAATGATGGTAACCAAGCAACACCACAAAGCTGGAAAACGCTCGTTAAGACAATTGCTGATACCCGGATGAGCCAGGATATGTTCAGTGCCTTGAGGAGCTATGGGATCTCCATTTTTGTACATTTCAGGGGCTACAAGATCTTAAGAAGAATGAGAAAGATTCCATACAATCTGTGGACTCTCCATGCCTCTGTGTGAAAACTGCCTCCTCTGAATTGAATTCTGTTGCCACCTGGCAGTCCACTGTGAGTTTTACTCGCCACTTTTGCACACGGAAAGGTCAATCTGCCAGGAAAGCTTCCTCTTACTGAGGCTGAGGAACTAAAAAGTGCTGTGTCTAAGATATCATAGGTGTTAACAAGTTAAAAATAACATCCACAGATTTAATAGAAAAGTCAGCACGGACCCATGTAAATTTGAGTATGTTTACACAAACCATAACCTTATAATTAATTCAAAAAGACAATCATAAAAAGTGTAACTAAGTTCAAAAAAATATCCACAATGTCATTTTCTGGGAAAAAACTATCCTCTCATTGATCTGTAGCAAATCAGAACAACTAAACATTTTACAGCTTCTACGATTAATGACAGCCGAAATACCTCATTTTCAATTAAAGTGCAATCATCACTATTTTCAAACTGGCACATTCTCCATGTAATTTGTCTTCAGTCTCCCAACAGAAAGACAGAAGTTTCTGAAGGAAGCAGTACTTCATATTTTGCACACTTAAGCAAAATCAGTTGTGTCCTCACTCTGTCAAATGGGTTTTATTCAGCACTTTATAAAGCAATTTTTTTTAACTAGTCCAAACACAAAATAGACATTTTCTTAATAACAAAGCCAATGTGTATATTTTTATATACACATTTCAAGACATAATTGTATACTGAAAAGAAAAGCATCACTTCCACACTTTTCTAAAAAGTTAAACTTATTTGCTTATCCAAATAAGCAGTAGGCTGAGAAAATATGTCTGAGTGCATATGCTTTTAACTAAATGAGGGATTATTTTAGGGGACAAAGGGTATCTGTGAACATAATGTGTGGTACTGAACATCAAGGCTGTGGAGGCTGAGTTGATGCCGCAATTTAGTAGACAGTGTTACAGTGTAAAGAGCTCCTGGAATTAGATACATTCCTTCTTATATAAAACTCCAATCCTTATTTCTCTCTGTTTAGAATTGGGAAATACCTTCTTTTCTTGTTGCATACAAAGTCTAAGAATGGGACCATAATGAACAAAAATGAATAATGAAATCAATTTACAAATGTAAATATAAAACTCTAGCCTCTTATGAAGTTTTAATAGGAAGGAGGAGCAAAATTACCCAGGGGATCTTGGTCAGACTCAGTCATGGGTGTAAATGAGATCTCATTCCCATGTGGTACTTCACATCACAAAGGAAAGTATGAAGAGCTCTCCCAGCCCTGAGACAGAAGGTTCCATGAAACTCTGATTTGTATGCCAAAGCAGCCTTTTCATGGGAATGACATACAAATAACAAAACAACCCCCAAATTTTGAAGCAAATTTCTCACACTAGAACTTACTGCTTCTTTAGCAATTTAAAGTATTTTGGCCTGGGCTTCAGCTGAAACACTTGTGTCGGTCTTTTACTTATGAAGGAATTTGACTAAAATAACGCAAAAAATATAGTTTGGTTTTCTGCTAATAAGTTTAGATAAAAATGAGTGAGTGCTGGTGCAAATCTAGGATGCCTTCAGTGAACTCAGGTATACCCTATGCTAAATGAAACCAGAGTTTGCCTCAGTTTATTGGCATAGCACCTTCTCTATGGATCATTTATTCAGAATTCCTGTCTGTATTTACTTTCCTAGTAACAAACGTGTCTTTATTGCTGATACTCAGCCTCAGCAACTGACTTATGACTTTGCCCTTCTGCTCCTACTGCCTTTGAGATACCAAGAGTAAAGTTTGTTCCAGTAATATCCACTCACAAGACAGTCTGCATATTTTATGGTATGCTAAAATAAGCAACATGTTACATTTAATGACAGAAAGTTGCATGGAAAACATTATGTGCATGCAACATGGCCAAGTTACCATCTCTAATCCAACCTTTGCTTTGTGAACTATCAGACTTCTGCTTGGTTTAGCTTTGCAAACTCACAGTACATTGACGATATTTTTCCCATTTTACTTCCCAAGATTTTTGCTGCTTAAATAGATGTGAGGAGGGGCACAATAAAAATAAACATGGCTACAATCTACCTTTCTTGTTTCCAAGGTCTCCCTACTTTCACAGGTGAACCTGCATGGTATAGGCTCTGCTCACATCACCCATGATGTCAACTCACCATCATCCTTTTAACTTGCGTCCTGAGTATGAACATCTGAAGCCTTCACATACCTTAACATCCATACCTGCAGATTTCAAACACGTACATTGCCTGACCACCTCGTATCACCTTGATCACCAATATGTTATCTCACCCACCTTAGTACATAAGTACCTCTCTTCTAGTGAATTACTGATGTCACTGAACTTGGGAAGCCATATGAGCAACTCCTGCTGTATGTTCAGGACAAGAGTACATTGTAAAAGCTGGCCATTAACAGCAGAATTACCAAGTTACAAAGTAAGAGTGAAATGATTACATCTTTTCATATCTTGTCTATAATGAAACGCCTCATTTAAGACAAATCATACTAACAGTGAACTATCAGTATTCAAGCCAGCCCTGAAGCATGGCTGAAAATGCAGTGCTGTCACTCCTCACTGTTATTTCCAGCCAGCAGAATCTGATTAGGGAGCTGACATACCTAAAGGACTATGAGACCCTCTAGATCAGAAATGGTGTGTTAGGTGCATGCTACTATGCATGCAGAATTGACTGGAGGCATGACATGATTTCCAGGAATAAGCTTAGAATGAAAAAAAAAAAGAAAAAAAAAGGAAAGAAAAAATGCAGACTTTTAAAATTTTAATTTCAATTCCTATTTAGAGTAGAAGAGTTTCAAAACACTACACACTTTTACTTTCTCTTTAGGAAAGACAGAATAAAGGGAGATGAGAAGAAATATGATTTTTTTTCCTAGGAATTTCTTTTAAGGCAATGCAAATTTTTTTTTTATATGGGAAAGAAATTTTATATGTGGGGCTGATAGCTGGGAAACAATTATTTTAATATCTCCTGTTTTAAAAAGAGTAGCAGATAAAAACAAAACAATCACTCTTCATTGTATTAGAGGCCCATTTTTTTACCCAGTTCCCTATGATTGTTGTCAAAACCTCCAGCATAAGGGAAGGAACAAAGAAAAAACTCAGCACACAACTGATTTGTCCATCCCCACACACCAAAGCATGCTGCAAATGCAAAAAAGAACCGTGAGCTATCATAGAACACAGTACAAAACATTAGCCCACTAAGGAACAAACACGAAATCACAAGCCATCTTCCTTCAGTGCTGATACCTTATGGTTAAATAAAAAGATCACAAAAATTTAAGGAAAACCTTCAAACTTTAGGTATGTCTAAATATACCAATATATAGTTATTTTATATTCTTTATTACATAAAATAAAAATGTTTTTAAAATAATTTAAAAGCTTGAAGACAGAACTAGAATATAAAATCTGGTACTAGAATATAAAGTCCAACAGTTTACCAGAAATGCCATTAACTTGTCCCTCTCATATGCCTGGCATTTGAGCAAGAGAAGACTTCTGGAAACATAGCCGCTCCTTTGGATACTACTTAGACTTAAATTTGACTACTGTGATATCATGGGAGGGTAAGGGATAGAGCCATTGGGAAAAAAACAAAAAAACCCAAAACAACCCCAACAATGAATCAAATAACTCAGACCCTGGCTAAGGTAAAGCCCCAGCAAGCGAGCCAGGATGAGAGAGGCAACGTAGCCAGGGCTGGGCAGGACCTGCAATCCAGGTCACTTAATAAACATGACTTAAACCAATACAATGGAGCAGTGCTCAATCGTGTATTTTTTCATGTTTTATGTAAGAGACAAACTTCGAAAGTGGCAAATCAATTCCTGTACAACTAGAACAGGAATTCTTACTAAGAAACTAACACTTAATAGCAACACAGACAACTTTCCAGAGATCAAAGTGTTGCTTTGGCTCTAGTCTTTACATACAAACTGCACATGAAATGGAATTGCAGAACCATTTTTGTAAATGGTTCTGAAAGACACCCTCTCCATATGAGCATTTTTCTTCTGATGGCTTGTCATTGTAGTGACAGAGGTTGAACACACTTAAGCTCTCTATGATTCTCACAGGAATGCTCACATCTGTCAGTAATCACATGACTATTATCGCATGGCTGTTAACACATAATGGTAAGGACCTTATTAGCAGTTCTCTTCTTGGTTTCTCCTTTCAAGGAATTATGAGAACTCATTTACTTCACACAACTTCAGGCCAAATCTTTCATTTAAATTATCAGCCTGGATTCATTAGCCACTTTGAGGCAAAAATTAACATCTTTTTTTTTCATATTTTGTTTTAATAACAACAATGACAAAAAAATCTAATCAAAAGCAAATAGACTCCTGGATGGCTCCAGGTTTCAGCCTATACCCTGAATATGAAAATCTGGGGAGACAGCTAGAAACAGGCAATTTCTCCCCATTCCTCCTCCTAGGTAGATCCTGATGCAGGATCAAGCTGTGGGAAGGTAAATCTGGTAGGCTCTTTCAAGGAAGAAGTTACATGAAAATTTAAAACTGTCATGTATAAAAGCATACAGAGTCAGACCAGAGTAAATCATACTATCTTTATGTCTGTCTGTATAACATGACAGATCATACACACACTTCTTAGACTTCCTTGTATCACATGTTCTGAAAATGTTATGTAGCAGAGTTCAGATAGTGTTGAGTAAGAGTGGCTGACATATTCCGACCCCATCACCGCCACCTGACTGCTCTTTGGATGTTTCCTTTAACTACACACGGTTTGTTTGTATACCTGGTGGGGGTGGGGGGGTGTTGGGGTAGAGATTGGTTGGGTTTGGTGAGTTTTTTTATTTGATTTGGTTTTGTTGTTTGGGCCTTTTTAAACTTTAATCCATGACGAAGTATCTTTCTAC
The DNA here is from genome assembly GCF_011004875.1 of Balearica regulorum gibbericeps. Lineage (NCBI taxonomy): Eukaryota > Metazoa > Chordata > Aves > Gruiformes > Gruidae > Balearica > Balearica regulorum. The sequence goes on along the minus strand of NC_046189.1, from coordinate 12,856,882 downwards.
ATTTGTATCAACATGGAGGACTAGGAATTTACGGCCTGTCTCTTAAGTAGTCCATCTGCTGTTCAAGGGCCTACATACTGTATTCCTATATTTTCCATTTCAGTTAACAGCAGATTCCTTCCCAAAACTCTTTTCTGTGGCCAGTAATGCAATGTAAAAATGTCAAAATGTAGTTCATAACAGCCCCTGAGGTTCCTCCCAGAAAAATCCTAAACTAGCAAAAGGCAAAGCCTTTTATGGACTCCGGTACCAAATTTGTTTAAAGACAAAATCCAACAAAACCAGCACACTCAGCAACAGTCATCCCAAACCATGCTGGCTGCCAGCTGGCACCATTTCCAGTGGTTCCCCATGCCTGCCATAAGGCCTGCAGGAGGAATGCAGCTCTGCAAGAGCCTTGCTCTCATACATGTGTGGTGAAGTACCTTCATCACACTCCTACCTTACAGCCCAGGAGTTCAAAATGAGTTATCCTTGCCCAGGTCTTTTGGCACTGCAGACAAGAGCCCTTGCTACAAGGCTGTTTGACCATTTCCCTCTATTAAAACACTTCTGAAGAGCTGGGCTCCAACTTCACAGGCAGCTCAGTGAGGATGCAGAGACTGTTAGGCTGAGTTCAGCCCAGAATGAGCACTATCCCATGATACAAAACGTCTATTTTTTTGTCACAAGTAACAGTAATCTTGATTTTTTTTTTCTTTTTTAATTTACAGAAAGGGAATCTTTAATATCAGGCTGAACTGCGCTCCAAAAGGAAGAAAATATTATTCACTTAAACTAGTGAATGATAAAGGTGTGCTATTCGGTTTAATTAATGACTGCATTTACATTGCTTCATTCCTTTACTATGATGCAACAATGGTAATGACTAACCTTTTTGCAGTTTAATAGACCTTGCAACTGCAAGATGATCCCTTTTCCTTTTAACAAGACCCTTGTTATAGCTTAATAAATCTGGTTTTGCTCTTTGGCAATTCGCATTAAAATGCTTTGGAAGGTACCACCATTCACCTACAGCCTAACAGAGGACCTAACTGCACACAATTCAAATTAAAACTTTCTGCACTCAATATGTCTGAAAATCCAACACTAGCAAGGCAATTAGAAGTTTCCAACCTTTCTTCATCTAAAGGGTAACAGGCAAAATAATCAGGGTCAGATAGCATAACTTAAGAGAAGGGTATCACGTGTTAAAACGCTAACATGGGAACCTCAACTCATCCTGTTAGCGTAGAGAATAGCAAGCCATCATTCTTTGTCAAGTGATGGCAGTGCAATGCATGAATTTACATACATGACCATCTGTTGCCAGATTAGGCAACAGCTGAGTGACTTTCCAGTCTGCCAAATGCCTGACCTTGTTCAGAACTTCCTTGGTTTTGTAGGCTTACTCTCTTTACTACAGAATAAAATACAACACTTCACATTATAGCGTCCATCCCAAAACACTCTGTGGACTGTGAACCCTCACACAGAACTGCCAGAAGTTTCAGGACTGAGCACTACACAAACACAGGACTAAGCGGAGTGAAAGGCAGCAGTACACTGCCACAGCCTGCTCCGCAGGTGGCTGTCTCATGCTGTACTCTTGGATAAGCACAATCAAGCCAAACTCCTACTCACATCCAAAGTGCTGCAAAGCTTCTAATATGTATAGAGCTCTGACAGAGCCTTTGTTTGCAAGATCCCTTCCCCAGAAACTAGCTGCAGAGGGCCTAGACTGCTCCTATTTCAGACATGTGAACGGCTTGTGTCTCATGACAGGAAAAAATTGTGCAGTTACAGGCCATGCTCTGATGCAGACCCAATAATACACCACTAGAGCCATCTTGTATCAAAATGCCCAGTAAACTTCATGTAAAAAAACCCTACGCAACAAAAAGGAGTATTTAATATAAATATTTAAAAAGATCATAAGGCAAGATACTGATTTTACACCAGTATCACAAAGTGCAAGCCCACCAATGTTGAGGATTTCCTGTCTTCAGCCTGTGCCAGAAAAATTACAACATTTTCCACAGTCCCCTTTCACACAAAGATAAACACTAGACAGTCAGAGCTCTTCTGATGTAAAGCTGATTGTCTGCTCAGCTCAAGGTTTCCCCAACATGCCAATGTTTGGATATTTATTTTACTTCTTTTAGGATAAAATAATAAATTATCACATTTTAAAAAGTCAGTGCAGCTATCACTATCAACTCTATGCCAACCATGTTCTCTAGCCTGCTGCAAAACCTTCCAATCCACCAGCAATTTGTTAAAGAATCAGCATATGTAGGTCAATGAGGCACAAGAACAAAGATATTCAGGACAGGTGTGTGGTTTTAGCAACAGATAATAAAGGGAGAATTGTTTTTACTGAGTGACAAGGAAGCAATGATAATGGGCCAAACTCTGTACTCCTGGATTTCAGCGAGCATAAGCCCCAAGAGAATGTGGCTCTAAATCAGTAACATACGAACAGCTGCAAGCCCATCATTTCCATCAGAACCTTAACCAAATGGCCAAACCTGAGGAAAATGCCATCAGGGCCAGGGAAGCCCTGATCGTGTATCGCCATCACACACAAAAGATATTCTTTGTAATTCCCTGCTTTCATCCTCACCTCATGAGCTTTCATTCCCACTTGAGTATCTAAACAGACATGGTAAAAAACCTGGTGCCCTCTGACTGCCAGAGCTCCTTCTAGCCCCTGAGATCTTCCCCAACCTTCCTTCCTCACCAGGGCTCCTTCCAACCACTATCTTCTGCTCTGTTCACTCCTGCAAGCCTCTGGGCACTCTTATATAGCCACAGCAACTCCTCTAGTTCATCCATATTTACCTGGCACTGCAGACCTCTTCAGGGCACCGTTGGCAGATACACCTCTTGCCCTACCCACACTGCAATAGTACACCTGATCTTTTGACTGCCTCCTGCTGCTCTTTCCTTATGTTTCAGACTGGCACCTCTCTGTTGACCAGATGAATCATCCAATCCTTTCTGCCTTCCACTCTGGTTGTACACAACGTAATTTGGCTACTGTGGAGGAAGAAACCCTCGGGTACTTTGGGGATTTTAATGAGAAGTAGGTATCCCTCTTTCACTCTAGTAATGAGGTGACTGCAGTACATGGGAAACCTCAGGAGCTGCGGGAACAGATGGGGAAGCCTCTGTCCACCCGAGTGCTGTGCAAACAGTCTAACTCCAGCGCAAGGAGCACAAGCTCTGATCCTAACACCAAAGCACAACTTCATGCCAGCAGCTTAACAAACCAGCCAGCTCAAAACAATTTCTAGCCAGAATGAAGTTATTATTGGAAAACAGAATTACAAAAAAGGCAACATTTCATTCAGACCAAGTCCTAAAGATCACTACATCAAATTCTGCATAGGCTAGTATTACTACTGCAGAAGATAGTTATTCCCTCCATCAACACAGAAAGGAGAAGGGCCACAATGACGACATTTTTGGACTCTTAGGTTTTTCCACCACTAGTATAAACCAGTCTCTGAACACAGTCTCACTCAGAAGTACCACCACACCCAGACTGCACGTGCAAGGCTTTTATTGCATTTAATTTTACAGAGAACCATACACAGCACTGTAATTTAAATACTAAAAGTGGATAGTTTAAGTGTAGTGCACAAGTGGAAGCCACAAACTGGACACGTGTAGGAAGGACAGCACATACTGAAAGCTGTTCTTATATATTACTAAGTAATTCAGTCTGAAACAACCATTTGAGTACATGCTTGAGCTTAGAGGTCTCCAAAGCCCAAATACTCTTTCTTGACAGATGTGCCTAAACCAGTAAGACAGCCTCAAGTCCCGATCTGCCACCCCATTAGCTGTCACCATGCATCAGTCTTCAGCAGCAATAAAAGCCACGTGCCACGGAGAGCACTCAGGCGCACACCCCAGCCCTGAACCTTCAGGGCAAGCTGCGCACAGGTTTCTATCAACCAGGATCCTGAAGAGCTACCATCATTCAGAAATGTCTCATAGCACAAACACTATCTTTTGGTGCTGTTCCAGGTAAGATTCAATCAAACACCGTAAATCCTTGCATAGATTTTGCATAAGGTTGGGACAACAAACACCTGCCTACCTGCCCTGAATGTGGGGTGTTTATTTTGAAACACTGCCAGGCAGGCTGGCCTTACCGGCACAGGAGGATAACAACTCAGCAAGATTGCACTGTTAATACAACAGTGGTAGCAGCTTCTTTAATGCTAACTCAAAACACCCCCACAACTTTCGAGGATAGTCACTTCACAGTCCACTTGGCCATGCACAGCACCGACAGATAACGCTGCTCAACACCGCTCATAACATAAAATAGCATCAGCTGTCTTAAAAGCACAGTTCACAGAAACACCAGGTTTAAGTTACCACTTAAAAAACAAAAAAGAAATAGAACAGACCTTCAGTCAATGAACATCAGATAAAACTGTACCAGTTTGCACAAGCCTAACCCTGAGCAGCAGCACACTGGTGTTCACAAACAGGTGAGGCTCCTTTGCCACCTGAACTCTTACCTTTTCAGCATTTGGAAGATTAGATTCATCAATAATTTAAACACTGGACACAGTGCACAGCCATAGGCATTTTTTTCAGTCAGCAAACCACTAGAAAGAGTACTGAAAGGCCTATTATGAAGGCCAATCACTATCCTTTTCTTGAATGACCACATGAAAATCAGTGACCATTCCACGATGGACTGAAAGGGCCTTTTGTCTGAAGGAAAAGGACAAGGAGTCACAAAGTATTGCAGATTCATATGTAACTCATGGTTTTTGAAGAAACTGTATAGCTTCAGTTAAGAGCTAACCAAAAAAAGAACAGGCTTTGAAAATGTTATGCCACAACCCTTTCCTACTATGTATATGCAGAGCATATTTTTAGATTAGTCTCTTTTGTATTATAAAAAAAATGGGCAGGCATTCTATATTATTGTTGTTTTATGAGAGAACTTTAAAACACATGCAGAGTTTTGACTCTATTCCAAAACCCTAATTAGGGTCTGCAGCACTATTTGCCTTGTTTAAACAGAAAATCATCAGAAGCTTTTTTGGTACAAGATGTAGTAAAAGTATAATTGCACTGCAATAATAACTGAAAGCATTGTCACTGTTGCTTAATAATCACTTTAGTAATCAAGCAAATTTGCCATCACCCATAAAGCATATGGTGGCCTATTCAACCAAGACATTTTTTATATTGAGAAACCAGCACTTGACTCTTTAATTTTGAAGTCTGTTTCTGAAGTGTCTCACAAAAAAGGTCAATTATATCTGCTGACGACTTCTCAGAATGTTTCACTTCTCCACCCGCCCCAATCACATTTTCAGCTCTCAGGTTTTACACGCAAATGCACACACCCCCAAAATGGGATTTGCACACATGATTTCATTACAGAGTTTCTAAACAAGCTTCACATGGATAAACTTTCAGCAGGAAAGACAGTGGGGGCTAATAAGCAAAACCAGATTTCTCCTAATCCATATCCAGAACTAGGGAATTACTGTACTTCCATTCAGAAACAAAAGTCACAGCTGTCAGACTTGCCCTCTTCACCCATCTGTTCCACCCACGTACTGTGAAATCAACAGTCAAAAAACGTCAGTTTTCACTCTCCAGCTTCTTGCCACATCTCAGAATTATATTCCTTGTCCTCCCACGACCCCCCTTGAAATCAAACAATATATTTTGCACATGCCATTGGTCAAGGTGCAAGTAGGATTTAGCTCTTCTGTCCACCCTGTCAAATTATATCCGGCAAGGAACTGGTCTTTGGCACGTTACAGGACAGCACTACCAGGGCCAAAATCTTTGCTGTGGGAATCACTCACGATGCCACTTTTAGATACATAAGTGGCATTCGTGCTGTGCAAATGTATCCTCAAGGTAACTACACACTCCATCATCTCACACTCTGCTTACACGCGCTTTTAGTCCTTAAGACTGTAAAGAAAATTTTGCAAAAGCAAAGTAGAGGCAAAACAACATTGCACTGTCTTCTTGAAGTTCAAGGTGCTCAGAAACAAACAGGACAAAGATGTGAACTGCACAGCACCCTGCTAATCTCAGTGAAGTCCAGTGCCAAATTCTTTGATATAATAATGCTATGGAGTGTTGCTTTCAAACAACTGTTACAAGGGGGAGGTGGTAGACTGATGCCAGAAGCCGAGTCTAAAATAAAGGCACTTTGCTATCAAAGTTAACTATTTCTCTATTGTTGATTTCTGTACACAATGGAGAAAACTGCAAGAGAAAGCTGGTGAAGCATCTGAGGAGGGAAGAAAAAGGAGGAAGAAGAGAGAAACTGAAGGATTGGGACAGTGCATAAAAACGTAGAGGATGGAAGAGACAGTAGCACCAGCCATAGATATGGGGCCATATTTCTCTGGAGTAACATGGATGATAAAATCCTTAATATTAACTACAAGTTAACTACAAGTTATTTTTCTTCCCTTGATCTTTATGCAAAGCCCCACTGCCCCTGGGTCTCCTGCTCCAAATTGTTACAGAGCTTTACCCTTATCCTCCAGTGCACAGTGAGGAGTGGAGTTTGACCTTTCCTTTGGATGTGTAAAGCCTCACGCCAGATTGTTTTGAGGAAACGATTGAGAATTTTTTTGTATTCTGCACGACTAGCATTACTTAACAGTGTCCAAAGACCTCTCAGACATGGTCCCTGAAAACATACTAGGAAATACAATCCCTAGAATGACAACAGAGGCAACATCTATGGGTGAAAAGGAACACAAACATAACAACCTGGGGAAATTAATACCAAATACAGGTTGCCTACAACTACTGCCAGGCACATCTTTCTTCCACCATTGCTAGAAGAAAACTCAAAGAAAACATAAAATGCATTGCGGGCCACTGGAATCTTGTTGTGCTTACTTTTAAAAATAGGCCAGAAATAGTTTCAGTTTTGGACACACATTTCCTCAAAATTTGGGAAATGCCAGGAAGGTGTCCTGACACAGCCTCATTTCCATTTCTTTGCGTGAGAAAGAGTAGATAAAAAAACTGATCTAGATTTGGAACCAAACCTCCCTCAACACAGAAAAGTACTTGGAGATACTTGTATTCAATTTTTTAGGCTCATTACTGCATGTCAGACAAAACAGTAACTCTCAAGCACATATTCCTTCTCAGGCATCTGCCTGGGCATAAGGACTGTTGAAACAGACCTTTCACTTAAGAATAACCCTGAGAACATTAATTTACTTCATGTTAATTGTAACACTTTCTTACACAGTAAATTTTCCAGAGTTGTGACCCTACCTCCTTACATATTTCTACAGCACCTGACACAGTACAAGCCTTATCTTGATGGGTGTCTCATTACATTTAACAGATCCTGCTGTTCCCATAAAGGGCCAAACTCCTTCAACTCCCGTAACACAATTAGAGGGAGAACACTCACCGCCTAGCAGCAGCGTTCAGCTCCAGCAGGTTGTGATGGCACCTCACAAAATTGATCAACCTGTTCTGACTTGGAAATCATTCTTCATTTACACAGTTTGACTGCATTCACAGAAACAATTGTGGCAAGGGCACAGTGTCCTGCTCACAGCAGTTTAAAGACTCCAGTCAGTGGCATTCAACAGGTTACCACCCAGGATTTCTTTCATGGCCAGTGCAAATATGTTCCTAGTTAACCTTGACATTCTGCATGCAGCAGTTTTTTCCACTTTCTGTTTTTAGTTTACTTTCCTTGAATCATCACATTTAAAAAAATATTTTATAACTGCATCAGGACATCAAAGAAACAGAAGAAAGATGCTTTACACATACACTAGTAATTCAAATTTAAAAGTTAACAGAAAAGGGTTCCCGTGGAAGACCATTAGCTGCCATAAAGTATATAAAGCATTTGCACATTTTCAAGCTGGAATAAACCAAATCAATCCAAGGGAACGTGTCCTGTAATGAAATACATGGATTTTCTGTGGCGCCTCTTAGCTCTCCTAGAGAAAATAAATCTGGTAGTACAAGTGATGCACATCTCAGGATGATGAGGCTGACGGTAGGGAAGAAGCTTACACTATTCATTTACAGCTCAACAAAGAAAGCATTGCATTCTGATCAAGAATAAAAGAATATTGCCAGCTACCACTGCTTATCAACGAATTGCACACCTAATCATTAAATTTTTCATGCAGAGTAAGAAAGACAACAAACGTTTAAAAAACCCACACAAACCAATCCCATCACCTCAGTTGTCTTTTACTTTGGTGCAGATAAAACAAATCCTCAAACAGGTGCATAACATGCAGAAACAGTAGCTAGGGCACAGCAACCTTCGTCCCTACCTTGTGGTACGTCAGCACTCGCAGCAGCGCTTCACAGCCTGTGCGAAAACGTAAGGCAGCGTTTCAGGAACAAACGTATGGCTGGCTCAGCACGCCTGGCCGCGAAGACAGCCGGGGATAAACGGCCGCGCTCGGAAAGACCCGGCTCCCTGTTCCCCGGGCGTGCAGTTAATCATTTATGACCAAGGCTGTTACTGAATAGCCCCGAACACCACAGCACTGCCCAGTTTCGGCTCCGGCGGCGCCTGGGGGCCAGCGGAGCGGCGGGAGAGGGCGAGCCGCGGCGAGCAGCTCCCGGGCGCTCGCAGAGCCGGTCCCGGCGCACGCCGGGTGGGGTCCGAGGGGCCGGGCCTGGCGGCCGCCCCCGTAACCCCAGGAGGAGCCCGTCTGCCCCCGCCCGCAGCTGGGTGTCGGCGCCGGGACCCGAAGCGTTGGAGCAGCGGGTGGGGTGCCGCGCGGATACCGCGGCAACCGTCCTCCTTCCCCGGCACCCCTCGGCAGGAAACTCCCGGCGGGCCCTCCTCCGCCCCCCGCGGGCCCGCCGCCCCGCGCAGGTGCCGCCGAGGGGAGGGCGGCGCCTTACCTGGTAGCCGCCGGGCCGCAGCGAGGCCGGGCCGCCGCGGCGGAGAGCGAGGAGGAGCCCGCAGACCCGCGGGGCTCGGCGGCGGCCGGTACTGGGTCGCGGCTGTGGCACCGCCGCCCGCTCGCGGGAACACGCCTCGCGCCCCTCCCCTGCACGCGCGCACCGCCCCGGGCCCGCCTCAGTAACGGCCGCAACAGCCCCCGCCCACAGCAACGGCGGCGCCGCGCTCCCCCGGCCCGCAGCGACGGTCCTGAGGGAGGCCGGGGCGGCCGCGGGGCGCTGCGCGGGTGAGCGCCGGCGAGCTGGGAGCGTGGGTGAGGAGCCGGGCGACGGACCGCTCTCCCGGGACGGGACGGCTCGGCAGCGGGGTGGGTGACCCGCCCGAAGCCCGGCTCCGGCAGCGCAACGCGTGTCGCGCTCCTCCTGGGTGCCGGGCGGGAAGAGTTATGTGGGACGGAGAGCAGCCCCCCAGGTTCCGGGGATTTACTTCTGCAGCGAGTTCAGAATTTATGCGTGCCCTTCCTGCCGCGTACAAATAAATGCCCGACACGCACAGTAACACCACTAGTCCTCACGTAAAGACCTATTCAAGAACTTTGCACTAAGCAAAATGAAACAGGCAACATGAATCATTGCTAGTATATGGATCTTCCTCTCTGTGACTACTCGGGGCAAACAACCACAATATAAAAAGTTACTGCAAGTTTTTCCGTAATCAATGTTTTAAAATACCACCTAAATACTCCAGAGAAAATACATGGTCAGGGTTGTTAACACAAAGCCAAAGGAGCAATAAATAACTCTCCGCTTAAACACTAGAATATGGGTGTACAACCACACACTTGGAACTAAAAAAAATCAGAATAAATTTTCCATGAACAACTGTAATCTGGTGGGGTCCTACACCATCATCATCAGTTCCTTCACCCAAACGCACACCAGTGCTCTTTTTTGCTAACAATGTGAGCCACAAGTACTGGAAAATCACAGCATTTCCCCTCAAAATCATTGCATACCTCTTTTCTTGCTAACGCAGAGGAGACTCCCTCGGTCAGAACATACCTCTACTTGAACTCCCTACCCTCAGCCAGAAAAATAACTTCTTACATCTTCAAACACAGTTTGGAGGCAGCACTCAATCCTTAGTATTTTCAGCCAAGGATTCCCAAACTGCAGCACGGAAAATAATTCAAAGTGAGATTTACGACAAGTATGTATCTGACCCACCCTCCAAGGCAGGCAGAGCTGGCAGCATCTCCTCAAGGCTGGCAGAGAACCACCTCAGTGTGGTATGTCATAGCACACAGCGCTCTGTCACGTGATGCCCAAGCAAACCTCACTGGGCAGTTTCTACTCTATTGAGCTGCAGTGGCTTTGTGGAATCACTGTCTGTTGAATGGGCTCGTCCACCTGCTGCAGAAAGCTGGGAATGAATTAGATATTCAATGTTATGGCGAGGCCACAGGTTCAGAATTAACATTCATTTGGAATCACGTCTTCGAAACTATTCAAATACTTCAGTAAATGTAGGTTTATTTTAAACAATGTAACTTTAAATGTCCAGGGTTGTATTTGTGTTCTGAGAGTGCTCTTTAAATTATTGCTGACATTTATCTGCACCCTGAGCTGTATGAATTTTGCCTGGGAGTTTTGGAAACGATTTTGAAGTTCAAGAGAATGGTGCATTATATTCATAAAACAAGGGTGCTGCTGACCTTTCAGCACAAGAGAATAGATGTGAATCATGGACCTGAGACTCATCTAAAGAAACAGAGTGGAAACACATAGGATGAAAGGCTCTAAAGGCTTTACAAATTATATTTGGATGGGGGAGAGGAGGGAGAAAGAGAATGTGGGAAAAAGAAGAACGAAAAAGGATCCTGCTGTTTAACTCATGCATAAACTGTATGTGCTCAGCCAAAGGTCACTCCTTTTATTTTCTCATTAATTTCAATGACAGTAGATGGTATATGAAGAACAATCTAAAAATAAGAACAGCCAGAAATAGCTTAGGTTTTTCTGTGACAGTGTAGTGGGAAGAAAAACCTGAGCTGCAACTCCATTCCGTATCTTTACTTTTAACTTTTTAAAAAGCAGTGACTTAAATAATTTTCTTTAAATTTATTTGGAAAAGTTAAATAAAAATTCAGTGGTCTACTTCTTATGTATTTTCCAATAAAGTTTTTGTACCCTGTGTACACTGAAGTTAATTAATTCTTGGGTTGTTTTTTTATCCACGACTTGGTTTGAAATGGTGTATTTTGACAGTTTTGAGGGCGAGTTGTCTGGGTACTAAACACAAGCGAGGAAAACACTAAGTACTAGGCTGAGTTGTAAACACATAGAAAAGGAACAGCAGCTTTGGGAAGCATGCAGGTACGTGCAAAAGCTGGCACAAGGAAACTGAAAGTAGAGGCACAGCAACTGAATGTAGAGGCCGGAATGGGAACACAGAAGGGATCATGAATATTCTGCAGTGAGGATCATGAATGGCTGCATCAAACCTTCAGGAAACAGGAGCCCTCCATACAGAGATTGGTGCAACATCTGCCAACTTTTTTCTAGGGAATAAAGGGCCAACATCTAGAAGCTGATCTCCAGATGACATGCCACAGATTCTACATCAGTGTTGAAGAAGTTTTAGCGTTACTCCACCGGCTTTTAAATTTTCGCAGAAAATGTGCAAACCTGCCTTGACTTGCAGTATATTTGGCTGTACACTGAGCCTACATTTTCAAAAAGAGGACACCAGCTGCCCAGAGTTTAGTTCTCATCCTCTGTTTATGTCAAATAGCAGTATAAACCTTATGGTCAACACATGTTGCAGTGCTTGGTTCCTCTGTAGAGGTTATTCACTGAAAAAGGTAAAATGATAATCAACAATTAAACATCCCAGCTGGCACCTTTGGGCTATATTAGAAGTGAGATGGGCTGGTCAGAGGACTGGCTTTGGATTTTGCATTAAATCCTCAGTTCACAATATTTCCTATATAACTGTAGTCATATTTCTGATGGGACCACAGACAACTCAATTTCTCTGGGCCTCAGTTTCTCATCTGCAAAAGAAGAAAGGAATTTCCAAACCTCAGTGTATATGACAAAGATTATAAGATAGTCCAGGTATAACTGTACAATGTAGTAACTTTGGTAGTAAAGGTGCCTTAATGATTTCTTACTCTTGCAACCTTCCTGTCTCCATCTTGGCACTGTAATCTGTTATTTTTTTCAGTTTGTGAAACTTCCCTGCAGACCAGACCACTGAAATGACCTGGGCTAAAAATACCACCCCCTTTTTCTTTAAAGAATTTTTTAACTGAGATCCAGTTGATAGTGAAGCTCCAGCAGCTGGTGACCTGTCACAAAAAGGACCTTGAACACTGATGTGTTGTAATCTAACATCAGTTATCGAGCTGCAGTAATCCAGAGGAATGTCATAACACAACATTCGTAAATTCATTGTTTCTGAAGGGGAAGAACACACTGCCACACACGATACGGCTTTGTATCTTGTGCCACTTGATTCCTATTGCTTTCCTTAGGGCTACGGATGGGACAGGAACCAAATGAATGCAAAGATAATAATATCCTTATGTAATTGTTCTATCTCCTTGCTGCTTCAAACACTGACTGCTCCCACAAGAGCGACAGACTCCAGAGCTTCAGTTACATCAGTAACATCACGTCCTCTCTTGGACTGCTTCTCAGCAATCAGTTTCACAGTACTACCTGAAGCAGGTCACTGCCATTTTTCCTGGCTTGCAGATAAGAGACAGCAGCACAGAAAGAAACAGTGCAGAGAACCTCCCAGCTGCAGAAATGAGACACAGGTCTTCTGAGTCCTGCCCAATGCACAAGCTACAAAGCCTCACCTCCTGCTATTTGGGGCCTGTTGCCTCACCAAAGGGACTGGGTACCATGTGCAGCGACCACAGAGCAGGGAGGAGAGGCATCTGGAGGGGAGCTGAGGTGTCTCTTGAAGTATGTATTTGTTTGTTGGTTTCAATACCAGAATCAGTAATTAAAAGTTTGTTAATTGGCAACAAATTACATCAGTTGAAATTCCCCTGGCACAAAACTGTTTCTGGCTCGCAACAGGGAAATCGATTCAACACAGAAATTTTGAAATAAACTCGTACAGTCACAGTGGTCTGGCAACAGATCTGAGGGTGAAGATACAGAAAACAGCAAATTACGTAGCTCATGTTGTACAGCAGTTGCTGATCTGGGGCATAAACGTAACATGGCTCTTTTAAGCCAGGAGAAGGGCTGATAATAACATTTTATCCTGGCTTTTGTTAACTGCACTTAAAAACTGCAACATTAACAGAAAGAAGTTCAAAGAGAGGCACCAGAAGTGATTAACAGCGTGTATTTCTTCAGGAGATAGATGTTTACATGCTCAGCTTAGGAGAGAGCTGCCAAGCAAAGAAAAGACAGAAGGTCCTTTCAAAGGACCTGTGTGGAGACATAAAGAGCATTATATGAAATATCACCGTGGAAAGAAGAAAAAGATTCATGATAACTACAAAAAATTCTGACAGTCAGTCACAATGGACCAAAAAAAACTAGAGAGGCTGGGTTTCTACATGTTATCAGCAGAAAGTTGTATTCAACACTGAAATTTTTTTTAGAAACAGAAAAGCCCATGCATTTGCATGCATGACCCCAAGCAAAAAAAAAAATCACAGAAGACAGCGTTTTTGGCTCTCAAAGCTACAGGTCAAATTCAGAAAGGATAATTCACAACCCACATGTAAGTTAACGGCCATTATGTTTGCTCAGACAATGCCTGAATTTGATTAAATGGTTATGAGCACACAGACTATATACTACGTAAACAAAAATCTGTTTTGCAAGGAGATTATTTATATCAAAGATAATTTCAACTGCTGCTCTGAGATCTCACATTTGGTTAAAAATACAACGCCCTCAAATGACTGTGACAGTCAAAGTACAATATTCCAAGAAAGATTTTTACTTTTTTTTTTTTTTTAAGATTGGCAAACAGGCTGGTTAAAACCTTCAGAGACATGCAGTTGAAAAAAGACCCTGAGCATATTCTGATTTCAGAAGCAATGCAGCAGTATCTTGTGGTGTCTAATGTTTCAGAGTGAGTGGACTTGAGCAGGGTGGTAAACACTTCAGAATGACTGAAGTTCAAAAACAAACAAAAAGAAGCCTTGAGCTCACTCTTGTAGTAAATGGCAAAGAAGTGAGGGAAAGCTTGGCAAAAATCAGCATAATAGTAGGCTTATTGTTGAATCTGAAAGCTTCATTTTCCAACAGTGTCCCTTTTCTGGGAAGCTGCACAACCACTCTGAAAGCGCTTTCTATAGAGATGATAAATCTATGGTGGAGATTTATGCACATTCAGATTAAGTCGGGAAATCAGTCCTGAAAAGGATAATTAAATAGAGAGACAAAAACCTAGAAGAAAAATTACCCAAAGCCCCCAAAACAAACACAGCTAACAATACACCATGATATATCAGGTCCTGGGATTCTGACTCTGACTTTGGCACCTATTCTTGCTCAAGCAACTTACAGGGTGAGCAACCTCATCCTCTTCCTCACTGCGGTTCCCAGGACTCCAGAGAGTGCACAGCAGCGCATTATGGGCAGTAACAGAGTGTGTGAACAAATGAGGCCTGATATCTTTAGTCCTCCCATTTTAGGTGTTCCTTGTTGCACAAGCTCTTAATTTGTCAATAGGTGGAAAGGCATAGGAAGAAAAAATATTCTATATCTATAAATGAGATTAAGACCACAGCCTTCTTGCTCCTGTGTGGGCATCCAAACAGGAGGGGAGAGATACAGAGACAGCTCTCAGGGACACCAGCGAACCCAAGAGAAAGGCTATGGTTTGCTGGAAGAGTTTCTGATAATGGCTTGCAGTCTCAGGATGTTGAGGCTGTGTTAATTTAATGCCCGAAGATGTTGAAGCTGTGTTAATGCTTAGCTTTTGATGACTTCCACCATGCATTTAGGGTGCTGGTATGTGCTCAGCACTAAAGGAACAGCTGAAGAGGTACTTCCTTTAGTTAGCAGTGGTGGTAGACTTTTGCTCTGTGGTTGGACTAGACTGAAGAGAATGGCCTCACTGTTTAGCTTTAGGCATTCAACTTGGGTGCCAGCAGCCTCGGTGCCGAGGTTTTCAGGGAAGCATAGGTGTCCCAGTGATTCTACAGGAGCTTTCAGCCCCATCACCACCAGAATTAGGTGCCTGAAGTTAGACTGTGAAAATTCCCAGTACAGGGATGACCTGAACAGTTCCAGTGTTACTTGTGTTGCCTTCCTGTAAGGAAAACTGCCTTCAGTAACCCAGAAACACTCTGCTACTGTCTGACTCGGCAGCTTACTGCTTTATGTTCCAAAAGGGTTTGGTCCACCACCAAAACTCCAGCAACAACAGAACAGGGAACATCCGTTAGCTGGTAGCGCTAGTAGATTGCTATCCTCTGTCTGGACTTGATACTGTGAACAGAAAATCTGAGGGTTCATAAGCAAGATGAGAGCTTTTGAACATTGCAGTCTCCATTTTATAACCAACAGCCTGGTCTTTCCAGGCACAAATAAGTGAGGTGCTGTGAGAGCTGGCTCTTTTGACACAGAGGTCAGTTCTCCCCTTTCAGCTTTACAAGATGCACAGCCGACTCAGAGTACTGATGGTAAAGCAAACACACTGACTGAACAAAATTTAGTGAAAAAGCCCTTCTCTTTCGCATCACTGCAACTCTAAAACATGCAAACTCAGTACTGTGTCATAGTCCAGTGAGCAAACTACTCCAGCTTTGAAGATACAGTATACAAACACTGCAACTCTGTGAGAATCTTTACTTTGTGCACCATGACTTTATAATTCATTCATTTATTTATTTGTTAAATCTTGTCCCATTTCTCCAAAGTGGATTCAGTCCTAGTGCCTGATTAATCTCATGTGGGATCTAAGGACAAATGCAGATGAAAAACTTGACATCTAAAAGATGTAGATCTGCTTCCAAGTTTTGCAGTAGTCATTTACAGTCCTTTCTCTCATGCCACTGGACAAAAAAAATGTTCCACAAAAAGCATAGCAATTCTAATTTCTACCTAAGAGTTCTGTCCTAGGTGGTGTACAAAATGGTGCTTCAGCCCTTGCCCTCTTCTCCTTTCTGCTAACAAGAATTACTTAGAACGCAGGGGCTGGGTGAGTTTATAAATGGCAATTTACTTTCTGCTACTATAGTAAGCCAGGCTGAATTCAAACACTAATCTTTAGAGTAAATGATATGGTGCTTTTTACCTCATATACACAAATCAAGACAACTCCCCTTAAACACTGAATCTGATAGCAAAGTATTCCACTGCCACCTTGGAGATGTATGGGAGTTTAACTGACACACTGGTGTAATGAATGAATGTGTGTAACAGGGAAAGAAGCAAAGTAGGGACTCCACTCGAGGGCTGACTTTGCATACGGGCATTAGTCCGGTCTCCTTCACATAAAAAAAAAGTCATCTGCACAAGATAATCCCAGCCAGAAGGAAGAAAGAAAAGAGATATTCTGTACTTTAGAATGTGGTTTCAAAATCTGGAATTCAACATAAAACTTATTTGGGAAGTAATGTAAATAATAGAAGTTTGATTTATGATCTAACAATTGACAATTATGATTTAACTACTGGAGTCAACAGTTTGGAAGTTGAGGTTATTGTTGTTGATACAGTGACATGTTTGACAGTATTTGAAGAAAGGGTTGGCCAATAGGCAGAAATAAATAATCAAGTTGGAAAAAACAATAAATGCAAGGATTACAGCTTTAGTGTTGTTACATAGCACACAGGGAATTAAAGGAAGTAAAGTAGTGAAGGTAGTAGTTAAAGTAGTAAAAATAGATAATAATGACAGAAGAAATTAAAAGGTATCAAAAAAACCAAGAGGTAACAAGGTGTGATCGATGCTTTAGAAGTACAATGGTCATAACAGAAAATAGGCCAGCAGCGCGATTCAGAAATTGCCAAGGTAACTTGGTGACTTAAGGTTTAATTCGGAATGATGCCGAGCACAGATTTGGTTTGCCTCTGAAAAGACTCAAGAGAAGTGGAATCAACATGGTGGAATCCAAATCCTCAAAAGCAAAAGGAAAGTGTCCTCTGTGCACCGCTAGTTAACGAGGAGGGACTCCCAGCTCAGAAAGTGCCTCACCCATGGCTGCATAGCAAGGCTGTGTGAGAACCGAGGACTGAACACAGCCCTCCAGCTGGACCCTACCTTATAGCAGCTGTTGAAAGTTACTCTAAAATTAAATCTGCTTAAAACAGCACTCTGGCTAAAAGAAGAGCAAAATCTGTCTAGGTGCAATTACTTGATTTAATGCACAAACACAACTTGCTACTTTCAAAGACCAGAAAGGACAGCTCACAGGCTCACAGAAGACAGAGCTGACATTAAAAGAACAGAAGACAAAACTGAAAAAGGGACATATATATCATAGAATCATTAATTTTGGAAGAGACCTTTAAGATCATCGAGTCCATCCATTAACCTAGCACTGCCAAGTCCACCATTAAACCATGTCCCTAAGAACCACATCTACACGTGTTTTAAATACTTCCAAGGATGGTGACTCTACCACTTCTCTGGGCAGCCTGTTCCAGTGCTTGACAACCCCTTCTGTGAAGAAATTTTTCCTAATATCCAATCTAAACCTTCCCTGCTACACCTTGAGGCCATTTCCTCTTGTCCTATCACTTGTAACTTGGGAGAACAGACCAACCCACACCTGGCTACAACCTCCTTTCAGGTAGTTGTAGAGAGTGATAAGGTCTGCCCTCAGCCTCCTGTTCTCTAGGCTAAACAACCCCAGTTTCCTCAGCTGCTCCTCATAAGACTCATTCTCCAGACCCCTCACCAGCTTTGTAGCCCTGCTTTGGCCACGCTGCAGCACCTCAATGTCTGTCTTGTAGTGAGGGGCCCAAAACTGAACATAGTACTCGAGGTGCAGCCTCACCAGTGCGGAGTACAGGGAGACAATTGCTTCCCTGTCCTGCTGGCCACAGTATTTCTGATAAAAATATATACATATATATATATATAAACAGACACACTCTATTAAAAAAACCCAAAACTTTGGGGTCATCCTTCATACAAGTGCCCCACTGCATGTAACAGAATTCAGACAACAGTCATAGTCCTCAAATCTTCTAGAACATAATAAACATGTCCCATTTGTGACCCATTTTATTATACAAGAATATCATTCTTTATTAACTAAAATCCTTAGGCTGACTTCAATATTTTATGAGAAAGATATTGTTGTTATATGCCAGAGCACTTCTCCCTGAAGGATATGTAAGGAGTTAATGCAGGCAGATGTGTATTGTTACTTATCAGCACTTCACTGCTATTACCATGACAGCAAGGCAAAGACCATTTTGTTCTGCCCCATTCCTCCCTCAGCAGAACTGCCAGTTGACTTCCAAATTCAGAATCTTAACAGAAACTAATGTTTGAAGTCATATTTTGCATTGTGTCCTAAAAGCTCAATCTGATAGGAAATTTAATGAAAAGGAAAGGTGGAACAAAAGGCTGTCCTTTCATAAGGCTAACTGAACATTAAGAGACTGATTATGCTGTTTGCAGTACAACATGTATGAAAAGAATCAAACAAAACTCAGAACAAGCATTTGCTGGGGTAAAACATGCCAAAAGACTACCTGCGTCTTCTTTTGTTGCTCACGGACAAGCACAAGGATCCGCATATTGCTGCTGCCTACGGGACATGTATGCCTGACAAAGAGCATGGTACAGTGAAATGAAAGCAGGTTCATGAAGAAAGTGTAAAATGGAGTGCACCAAAGGAGTCATCAAGAACATGTAACATGCCAGCCATCCTTATTCTTCTGATCTACATATCCAATATATTATAAACATTAACATGACAACTGGTGCAGGAGGCGGCTGCTAAGGCATCAGAATTGCATTTTCTGATTTATTCTCACACTGCACACTGTCCATGTCTAAAGAATGAAGAGCAGAGGGAGAGAATGCTACAGACAAATAACATAAGGGGTTTGACCACTTCCTAGCTGGTTCAGGCTCCTACCTGGCTCTACACAGGTCAAATACTTAGGGAGTCCCTCCCACATGAAGTAATTCCTCCACCAATCCCATTCATCAAAGCTGCATGAGTAAAACTACTGATACAAGTAGTATCAAGGAGAAGGTAGAGAAGTCAGGAGAGCAAGGCTCAGTGAAATGGGACTCTAGCACAAACAGGCTAGACAACAGCTGGAAGGGAAGGATGAGAAGACAGAGAGGATGCAGGGGAAGCAGAATGCAGCAGGCCTTACTCTCCTGGAGAACAGGTTCAGAGTGTGTGTGTGTACACAAACACATATCATGAAAGATCCTGATGGTCTTCTCCACCCAACAGTGTAGTTTGGTCATGTCGGTCTTGGAGGACGCAGTTACCTGAACAGCCTGTTCCCTCTTGTAAAACTTGTCATCTGAGTTCACCCTGCTGAGTTGACCACAAAATAACAAAGTACTTAGCAGTTCCTTCCCCCCATTATGTCACAAACACCATATAAACTGTGTTTTGTCTACAGCCAAGGAAGAGTTAATCTCCCCACAGCAAGAGAGGCAAAGATAAGCAAGGAGATAGAGCGAAGCTGCAGGCTGCAAGTTAGCCATTTGATTCCCAGCTTTAAATAAACCCTTTGAAGTGGAACAGGTTTTTTATGTTACAATAAGCTGCTTTTCAGTATGCATCATTGTTTATGGTTGCAAGAATGACTCCACTTGAACTTGAAACTGGATATTCAGTGTTGAAAAAAATAGCAGAAAACTTACGTGCAGACCCCCACCACTCCCACAGCTCACATGCTGCATCCAGCACTTATTAGCTGCAGCAGTAATAAGTGTTACAGTAACAGCTGACATTGTTTTGCAGGCACAGTTCAGAAACTTTACCTTGATCTTTACAAACCATGAGCTGAATAGCATAGCTCCACAATTGAAAAGTCTAAATTAACTACAGAAAAAAGTAATGTACCATCTTTGTGAACTTCACTTGTCAAAAAGACCTTCAAGAGCCACAGAAGAGAATATAACATGTGGACAAATAAATGCTGTCACTGCTGAGCTGGGTTTCAAAGCACTCTCTTCTGTCTCCTACACCTTGTGAAATTAGACTATAAATATCAAGCAGAAGTGCTAACAACTTTCTACATGGAGATTAAGTTTGCACTTAGTTGAGGAAGTTTGGCAACTTTGCCAATCAAATCCACATAACTGATTCTTCTGTTAAAAACAGAAAGTTGATGAAGTGGAGGCATATCTAATGGAGCTCTCAAAATGATGGGTAATGTCCACAGAGAACAATGGGAGAACGTCATTGTTATTTCCTACCATATAGATCTTACTTCAGTATTTAAAGGCTTCACCCTTGCCGCTTATGAGATGTCCAGGACTTTGTAGACTGGACAGCACTTAAATCTGTGTCAGAATTCCCAAAGTTTTATCTTCCCCATAAGAAATAAAATGTGTCTACTGTGTACATCAATAGATGATGAAGAGGACCTCATCAAATGCCTGCTGTGCATTTGTGTTTCTGTAAGTAACAGCTGTAAATTAAGGATTGCAAACTTGACTCCACGCAATATCAAACCTTAAGTCCCAGAAGTATTGAGCTGTAATGAAACAGGCTAGGAAGCAGTGGTTAATTTTAACTAAATTATGTAAAGGAACAGCTGCATTTCCAAGAGCAAAGCCCCAAACAACAGAGCGCAATGAAAAAAAGACAGGCCTATACGTATTTCTTCTAAAATGGCTCTATGAAAGGAGAAAACATCAGATTTAGAATAAAATCTACGGTAGGACTTAAAGGTACAGTAAAATGTAGTTCTGGTACTTGTTCCAGGGATCCCAACAATTGGTTACAAACCCCTTATGTGTGGTTTAACCCCAGCTAGCCACTAAGCAGCACGCAGCCACTTGCTTACTCATCCCTGCCCCTGGCAGAATGGGGAGGAGAATGGAAAAAAAAAAACCAAAACTCATGGGTTGAGATAAAGACAGTTTAATAGGACAGAAAAGGAAGAGAAAATAATAATAGAATATACAAAACAAGTTATGCACAATGCAATTGCTTACCACGTGCTGACTGATGCCCATTCCAACCCTGAGCAGTGATCGCCACCCCCCCACCCAACTCTTCCCATCTTATAGACGAAACATGATGTTATATGGCATGGCATATCCCTTTGGCCAGCTCGGGTCAGCTCTCCTAGCTGTGCCCCCTCCTTTCTTATGCACCTCCTGCAGAAGGCTCATGCCTCCTTGCTGGCAGGGCCTGGGAAGCTGAAAATCCTTGACTTAATTGTAAGCACTGCTTAGCAACAACTAAAACATCAGTGTGTTATCAACATTATTTTCATACTAGATCCAAAACACAGCACTATACCAGCTCCTAAGAAGAAAATTAACTCTACCAAGCTGAAACCAGGACACCTTATCAAAGTGTTGTGATTAACAAGATAGAAAGCTACACAGTGGCCGAGTAAGATGAAATGCTGGCAGTTAGCCAAGTGTGGGTTCAGGAAGATATCATTTGTCATGCTCAGTATTCGTTGCTATTCAAAAGCTGCTCTGAGATCAAAATCCTGATTGTAATCCATCAAACCAATAATCACAGTGAGTCAAATGGCTGAGCGATTGTGATGACACAGCTGGCTGCAGGGATGGTGCTAGGATTTAATATGCAAACCTGCCACCAGCGTGTAGAAAGCTTTAGACGAAGGGAAAAGCGGCATGGTAATTGCTTATAACCACAACACAGGAATGAAATCAAAAGGGTTATTAAAAACAAACCCAATCATGTCATGCTGATTTTTGAAGGAGAAATACTTAGGCCTACTGCTCACAATTTAAACAAAAGGTGTGTCTACACATCCCTTCATCTGGTATAGGCAAAAAACCACAGTTCTCTTCCCAGTCTACAGTCATAGGCTGTGTTCAGGGTGGGAGCGTCGGGAGAAAGAATCAGCATGCTGGACAATTCAAACTAACTGGAAACGGCCTTCGCAGGTGAGCAGTAAGCATACCACTATCACACAAAATTGATTTGGCACTTCATCTCTATCTTGCCTACTAGACAACACGTGAGAGCGCTACATGGACTATCTGTGCAGAAGCAATCTGGCACTTTTGTCTCCATGAAAGCAGGATCGATCTGACATTCAGCAAGATTCTGACCAAACCCAGCTTAGTTTGCTCTGGTAAGTCACCTCAGAGAAGCCTTCAATGTGACTGGAATCCAGCAACAGCATTCCCCCTTTGGTTTCTGCTTCCTATTGCCTTTGTTGCTTTGACCTTTCATCTCCCCTCCATGGGATTCTTGGCTTTCATGTACATGTTTTTAATCTAAATATAGCAGTTTTTCAGCCTTTTTGTATCTCTACTACAGCCTTGGCTGCCTTTAACGGATCCTGCATGAAATTAGGCCTAGTTTGCAGTCTAATCAACTTTGGTGACTTATGCTTTTAATTAGTCTTTAATATTCCCCCAGTCTGCATGGATGGTGCATGATAAAGAACCCTTTCTACGTGTCATTGTGGTTTCAACTTGAGGGGAAAAAGTATTTCGCAAATGGTACGGATACAAGAAATATATGCAATTTATCATAAACCATTATGACTTTATTCTCTCCAGCTGGAGCAGCAGACGTGTTAATACGTTTTTCCAATTGAAAAAGTACTATGTGATTTATTATTCCAAGAGGAGCAGGGGTCCGACAAGGCCCCTACTTGGATACAACCTCTATGGGATTCTCAGCATATTGTAAATTGCTGGATCTGAGTAACCCCTCTCCAAAACCACAGTGGGCCTCCGACTGCCTTGCACGCAAAGATTTAACAGGTTAATTGACCAAATCATGCTCACTTCAATAGCCCCTTTGTGTTCAAGATGTGACCCACAGAAGAGCTCTGAAAGTTTAGAGCACAACATAAGTGGTAAGTATTACTGGGTCACATTCTGAGGTTCAGAATCAGTTGTTACTTAATGCTTATTGAGGCAAAACTTCCATTAAAGTAGAGCACTGAATCAAAAACCCAGTAAGGGCCTCCAAATTTCACCCATTGTTAATCATTTGATGTATCAATTAAATGTAATGTTCTCTGACATCTTTTACTCTTGCCTGATTAAATATCATTCCAAATAAAAGATATTGAAGTGTCACTTAAAAAGTGTGATTTATTGCTAGCCAACGTGCTTATCTGATAGTTGAATGAACAGAGAAGTTTCTATGAGGGTTCTTGAAACAATCTTTCATTACAGTTGTATTTATTGCCAATTTCTGACAGTTTGTGTTTAACAATAGTTAGAATTATCACTCCAAAAATGAAGCCTGGAAAAACACATATCCTAAGAATACTAACTGTGCATAAACCAGCAACTTAAGACATCAAGACCTTTTCCCATCATATCGGACATATGGTACTGACATTATATACTCACAAGTGGTTCAGAGCAGTGGGAGATTTCTTCATACTGATAAGAGTAGTTCTCAGTATTTCACATCCCCTACAAAACACGTTTTATTGAAGTATTTGTTTCCCACTTCTAATGTGGAATAGAAGAGTCAAGAGGTAAGCAGGACAGTAAAATTTTGAACCTATCATCTAAAACACTTGGCCTTAAGAAAATAATATGGAAAAAACTAATGGGCTCACTGCCACCAGGATTTCACCTTCTGTGCCCTGGCAACTTGGCAGTTTGCAACACCAGGACTAAAGGCAGATTTGTCAGTCTTATGGTTTTCAGATATTATTTGCTTGGTAAAGCAAAGCATGTTCATTTCTAGAATTTAAAGATGAAGAGACTCACCTCCTGTCAGCTGAAGAAGTGACATTTCAGCCAGAAAAGAGCACTTGAACTTCTTAACATCAGTGGTACAGGTCTTAACATCACAGGTCTGACCTCAGTGTCTCACCTCTGAGCCACAGTCAGTAACTGATTCTTAAGAAAGAGTGTGACAAGAAAGCAAGTGCCCAGTGCAGCTTCTCCACTAAACTTTCCCAGTTTCCAGAAGTGCAGCTTGGGCACCTTTCTTCCGGTATGGTAGAAATTATCAGGATCAAGATCTCAATCTTTCAGGGTTTGAACAAGGGAAATGTCAAACAGCACTTGAGTGTGTCGCTTTATAAGGGTGAGAACTCCCAAAGTCCAAATAGTTGCCTGGATCAAAGCCAGGCTCCTAAGCCCTTGCAGAACTGAAACATTAAAGTTTGAAAGAGACTGGGAGAAGGAGGACATTTTCTTAGTCTTGGCTGATTTTGCTCTGAGGCTGCCAGAGTTTGAAAGAAGGCAAGCCTAAACTGCATTATGTTCTCAGGGTTTACAAAAGCCGTCTTTACTCAAAGGTATATTCTGGAGAAACACTGGGCCAGAGTCTGGAGATCTTATTCTACTTCTGCAAACTTCAAAAGAGCTTTAACAAGGTTTTATGCAAGCATTATAATATTTCAGCCTAAGGTAAATGAAGCTGACAAGGAAAACTTACTTTCTGTTCAATCCTAGGAAAGGAAATAACCCAGCTTCTTAGATTAAATCTAACCCCTTTGAAGGCAACTGACTTCAGTAAGGGACAACTTTATCCCCAATTCCCGAACACACTAAATATATAATCTATTGAATAATTATCTCTTGCATTATTTCTTGGAATGTAGGTTTGAGAGACCAGAAGAAGTCTGGGATTCTGAGCTTCCTGCAAACGAGAAATACATGTTTTTAAAAGCTATCAGTAAAATGAATCAGAAAAATACTGTCCCGAGTGTGACATAAATGAAGGAGAGATACTTTTCTATATTAACCTAAAATATGTACAGACAGAATTAAAGGAAAAAAGAAATTATGACTGTTACATACTCAAATTCCAGGGAAAGAGCCAAACTATCAGGGTTGGCTTTTCCTCATATGTAGGACAGAAGTATTTCATAATAATTTGCAAGACATACAAAAAAAATGTTATTTTCCCATTTTTCTCCCCCCTAAAATGTAATCTCAATATAGCAGAGGTGGTTCTAATCCAATGCTGCTATTTATCCATGGAGAAAGCTCCTTAGAGAGGCAGTATACTGCAAACAAACAATACAACTTAAAGCCAAATTATGTAAATCAAATACAGAGCTGCTCTCAGCAAGCTGTTACCCAGAGATTTCAGTGAAAGCAACTTATATCACTATAAAGTTCTCCGCATTTACAAAATCCTTGTCCTGACAATCTTTTCTTTTGCTTTAACAAAAGCTGCACTTTTGCCATTTGTACAAAGGCGAGACATTTCCTGTTTGCTGCAGAGGAACTGAAGCAAGAAATCATGTAAGTGCCGGTCAGCTCTCCTATCTGGAACATTGGGAAAACTTTGCACACTCTAGACAGACTCAGCACTGTCTACCTCAAAAATTGTGATCCAGGCATACTCAAAAGCCTAAGATTATCTTTGAATTGTATTATCTTCCAAAAATAATTTGTTTATCTCATAGGTTTTTTCAGGCTTTGCTGTGATTCAAACACTCCCATGATGAATAAATTTTTTAACTTGTTTAGAAAAATCGGAAGCAACATTTCACTGGATCATATGCTGCCAAGGAGCTGGAACTCGAAGAAAAATATAATATATTGCAAAAATCAAGATAAAATTGTGAGAGAAGAGTAACGTGCGTTTCAGGAAAACTCAACTGAATGGAAAAAAACCCTCAAGTGTTCCTAAGCATCCAAAAAATTAGAAAAAAATCAGAAAATTAGAAAACCAGAAGTTTCATACTGTTGTTATTACTCAAACATTACCAATACTAAGAATTAGCTTTCCATGAGAGCAAAAATGGGAATAATCTTGCCTACACTGCAGCATTAAGAGTCACATTAGCATGAGAAGAGATGGGAAGCAGAATGGACTCCCAGAGAAGACCTAGTCTATCTTGGCAGGTGTCCGCAACATTGCTGAGGAAAGTTCCGCAGCCTCTTTGAATATTCCAGCAATTCTGTATAGTCAGAAAATCTTTCCTCATATCAAACTTCTGTTTCTTTGCTGTAAAATTAAACTAATTACCCCATGTCTGGTGGAACGTAGCTTATCATTGTTCTTAGAAGAATTTTTATATTTTAATTTTTATCATCAATTAGCTTTTTCTTTTTTAGACTAAAAAGTCCTTTTCCCTCACTTTATCTCATAAGCTGTATTTTCTTAGCTTTCGTTATCATCCCAGATTCCCCAGGCTCAGGTTCTTTGCACAGTTCTCACAAAAACTGGTGACCTACTTTCTGTATGACTACCTAAAAAAGTACATGTATAAACAGCACCATAACATTAAGTCAATCACAAAAGTATACATTACGGTTTAATATAGTTCTATTAACTTGTCAGTCAACAGTCTCATCACTGCCAAAAGAGTCACGACCTCTCCCCAATGATCTTTGTCTTGTCCTGTGCTATTTTTTCCAATTACATTTGGCATAGGAACTTTATTGATGTCTATTCTGTAATGCACCTTCCACATTTAAGACAATATACAAACCCCAGGCATAATATCACTAGTAGTTTTGAATTTTAAACATTTTAAAGTTACTGGAGCGTTTAATTTTCTCATAAAGGTGATGAAATTTGGAACAAATGTAAATGTTTTCTCCTCAGAGAGAAGTCACGGGGTAGTTCAAAAGTCCTAAGCCATGGATGCCAAGGAAAGGAAGAGAGATCAAAAGATTTCTTTCTATAGATTCAAGAAGTATTTGTAATATCTTTCAGCTAATAGAGGTGAAGGGGGCAAATTATACAGCTCATTTCACCCCATGTGAAAACAGAACATAAATGTTTTTAACCTAAATATGAAAAGCAGAAAAGCTGTAGGAGAGATTATAACCACCTGAGGAAGAAGGAACCAGCCATCTATTCCAGGACCACAAGGAACATCTGAGGCTGGGCAGAGTAACAGGTATGTGTGGGTTCAATGCAAGGTTGGGATTGTTCCACAGACAAATAAGGTTACAAAGACTCCTTAGCACTGTGAATTAGTGAGTGAAATTGGTATCCAGCTGCTCAAGCCAGTAACCTGAAAGAGTTGCTGTGCAAAGACAATGATGGATGTGGGGCTGTCGATTTAATGAAGACGTTGAGAAACTGAAGGAATTAAGTGGATTGCAGTTGTGGGGAAATATGACAGTAAAGGCAAAAATAAGTTGCTCACAAATGCCCCAAGAAAAATACAAGAGGATATGCAAACATGCAATGACACAAAGTCTAGATCTAGACATTATACACAGCAATTTGATTAAAAAACCAGACACGCCTTGTCTGGTAGTAAACTGTAACGGGGATGCAGCATTGCTCCAGAAAATAATGATTTTGACAACTGACAGAGTGAGCCTGTTCTCTGTGCCTGCAAGTCCATGATCTGCCAAGACAGGGACAGAAGCCTGTCTTAACAGAGATCATTTGGAGATACCGGATAGATAACAATCATAAAAGAGAGATTTAAAAGACATTTGGGGACTGAATAAAACAAAAAGGATTAGAAACTTTTTCTACTGGCTCTAAATGAATAGTTTTGATGAACCTGTGAAGAGCTACAACAGAGAAGAAAGCCAGGCTAAGCAAAACAGATTTTGCTGGTAACAGAAAAAAATATGGGACCAAGTGTGTTAGTGGAAAATAGTACAGAAATAATAACATATGTGAATATGCCAAGGAGTCACAGTAGCAATGAAACATGGTAATCACCTGAGAGAAACTGAGTATTTGATGTCTCTAGAGCAAGAAAATGATCCCAAAGAAAATGGGAAATTGGAATTTGTAAACTAGAATATGCGAAGATAAACTGGAAAAAAAGTAGTATGATTTGGAGTTGTGCTGGGTCTGACTGGGATGGAGTTAACTTTCTTCACAGCAGCCCATACGGTGCTGTGTTTTGGATCTGTGGCTACAAGAGCACTGATAACACACAGTGTTTTGGCTATTGCCGAGCTGCATGCGCACAGCGTCAAGGTCTTCTCCGTTTCCCACTACAGCCCACAGCGAGCAGGCTGAGGGTGGGCAAGTGGCTGGGAGGGGACACAGCTGGGACAGCTGACCCAGACCGGCCAAAGGGATATTCCATACCATGTGTCCTCATGCTCAGCCATAAAAAAAAAAAAAACACCACCTAGAGTAGTGGAAGAAAAAGATGGGGGTTTTCATTTCCAAAGCAGCTGTTTAGAGTCTGGCTGGGCATCAGTCTGCCTATGGGAGATGGCGTGCCACCTCCTTTGCTTCATTTGTTTTTCCTCACCTCTTTTCTTCACCTATGAAATTGTTTTTTATCAAAACTCAAGAATTTTCTTGATTTTGTTCTTCCTATTTTCTCCCTACTGTCAGGAGCTGGTGAGTGGTGTGAGTGAGCAGCTGTGGGGGTGCTTGGCTGCTGGCTGTGGTCAGCTGCTGGTTAGAAGATAAGGCACTTTACTTAGTACTGTACTTTAACAGAGCTTAGCTGGCATTAAAAAAAATTTTTTTTTCTTTTTTTCTCCCCCCCCCCCTCCCCCCCAACTGCAGTGCTTGCATTTACTCTAACTACCCTGACTTTCAACTACTACTCCAGGCAGAACAGAACCTGCTTGGGTTTTCTTCACCTAGTTCAAGAATCCTTAAACATCCAATACTGCACAATTTTAGGTGCACTTACCTACATATACGCCTATTATAAAACCCTAAGACATAAACAAGCAAAACAAATTATTCTCCAGTTATTATTTCATTCTCCAGAAAAGCAATGAACGCATCACCCACGTAGAAGAAAATTATGAATACGGAAAGACTAATAAAATATCTCATCGACTAAGCTCATGTCCTTGAAATGCAAACAATAAAGTTCTTTACCATATCCCAATTGGAGGAGTAACATTTATAGCATGACATGGTCCAGAGCCATCAGTGATGCTTTATTTAGTGCTGATAAGGAAGAAGTATCATATTCTTTAAACAGATAAATATTTGGCAAGAAAAAGGGGAAGAAAGCAAGCCAAAGTGGAAGATTTAAAGGGGTTAAAAAGGTATCACAAACCAATAAACCCTTTAAATGGTAGGACGCTGAGAAGTAACGCATCTGTTTCACCATTTTTCTGTATATAATACTTTCAAAAAAATCCAAATGAAAAAGATGCAACACCTTAGATTTCATTTCAGCAAATACCTTCCAGCCACTCATGTAGGTCACACACATTTGGCACCCTGGGCCAGCCTCCAGCTGCATGCTGCAAGTGGAGCCTGGTGGTCAGTTCTGCAGCACGTCAGAGCGGCCATTTCACATTCACACTGACATTGCCAACTCCTGAAGAACAAACCAAGTTCTTCCATTTGTAGTCTGGTTAGCTGAGCAGTTGGTTTCACTGGAGATCTGATAAAAGTGAGATTTTTTCCTCATATCCTCCAGCTGGAGGGTTCAGGAGTATATAACCTAATCTTAAAAAGCTTATGTAACAGTTTATTTTGCCATCTACCTTTTAATGATTTTTAAATCCTGTTAATCTTTGGGATTTACACTGATGGAACTCATTGCCAAAGGACACTATATATTATACAAAAGCATATTTATTTTAACTGGTTTTAAATATCTGTATTTCAGTCTCATCAAATAACTATAGTTCTGTTCTTCTAGTTTACAGGAGAGGTAAATTGTAAAAAATAATAAGATTTAAAAATCCAATATAATGCAGAATTTCTTGGCACAGAAAAAAATCCTGAGAATTACATTATACTCTGTTGAGAGAAATAGGAAAGCATTTGCAACCCCATGCTCTCTTCTGGCACACACACTGGATCTCAATTTCATTTCCAAGGAAGTTAAATTGCAGAGCTGACAGACTGCATATGCCTGCGTCTTATCCTGATTTACCCTTTTTAAGCCATTCATTATTTCTGCAGAATGGCAAAGGCAAATATACAAGTGAAGTCTCATCCATCTATTCCTCAAACACCAATTTTAATGCAACAGAAGTTCTAATTGAATTAGTGACTGCCTTCTAAGTAGCCTAATGGGTGCAAGTTAGAAATAATTCATACCTGTGCTAAATGGAGCTTCTGGCTTGATAGTGATGTACTTTCCAGGGAAACAAGGTTTATTTGGCTTGTGATTTCTGACATAGTAGGCACCGTATTGTCCATTTTTGACACAATGGTGGAACTTTTACTACTTCCCTTTACATTCAAAGGTTCCCCTCTCACCTGGCTTGTCTGGCAAGGTTATAGAGGTTTTCTCCTTCAGTCTTGTTGAATTACCAGCTGAACTACAGAACCATTTTTCTAAAACAAAGCCCTGCTAAAAGTTAGCTTCTCTAGCAAAACTATTTTGTGCTTATATCATCTTTCCTTGCAGATTTCTGTATAAATATTAGACAGAGACAATTATTGTCCATCTGTTTACTGTGATTCAAGAACACAATGAAGAACAGGACCTGGGAATCCTTGCTCACTGTCTTAATTATGCATTTCTAGAGAAACAGTCTGTCTTTTCACTCAAATGCATATAAAAATATATATGTCCTGGTTTTCTATATATATATAATAGTGAGATTGTCTAAGAGAAAAAAGATTTTTGCTGAAAACCAGGGCAATATAGAAGCGATAACAGATTTGATTAGGAGAGGACGCTGGAGATAACCGGCTCTTGGCTGCTGGCTGGGTCAATGTACCCCAGGAGTGTGTGCGCTGATTTTCCACTGTGCCCAATGAAACGGTTACAGGCAAGAGATATAACCACATCTTCTCCCAGAGATCCTCCATTAATCATGATTATCAATTCATGAGTTCACAATAAGCCTCTTTTTGATCAATCTGATTTTTTCTTCCTCCTTGTTTAGAAGTTGAATTAAAGCATAATTACTTGCATTATGCCACTTGTGAGAGTATGAGCTGATTAGCTTGTAAAGCACTGATTAGTTTGAGGCTACCTTAGTAGAAAACTATGACTTATAATGGAATATGCAAATAAGCCTGGAGAGGTACTTATGATATGAACTAAATGAATTTTATATGTAACTATATATAATTAAAAATGAGAATATTTCATAATTGCGATCTATTATAGATTGAAAAGATGACACTATATGAATGATTGTGCCAATCTCATACCCAAACAACTTGCATCATTCCATAACCAGTATACCTTTCTATTTTCTAGTACAGCAGCTTTGTGTCACAAAGGGTCCGTCTGTCCATCCCTCCCTCCCTCCTCCCACGTGCTTCAGCTCCTAGCAATGGACTCACTACATACCTGGCTGATGGAGGAACACCACATGTTTGTTAACATTTTGGTGGAATTGCTTACCAGCGGGTTACTTTACAGCATGCACATCCTGCATGTCAGCACAGATCAAATGCAAACCAGAAAATTTTGCATTTCATAGCTGATTGCTCTGCTCAGTGAGCCACCAGTTCTCTCAGGCCAGGGCACAATGGGTGGGCTAACCATAGCTCAGTGGGATATTTTCTGCAAGTCCTATTGGGTAATGAGATTTTGGAACAGAAAACAGAGTCATAGCACATGTTTTTTAGTGCCTTTTCAACAAGGTTTTTACTGTATTGCAGTGCTTCAGTTTGCATTTGTGGGATGCTGGTTTTGCCTCCATTGCAACATGACATGTAACATGCAGGTGGAAAAAGAGCACCAACTTACTTTCAATCCAGCACCAGAAAGTCACTCTAGATTACTTTTAAGTGATTAAGCAAAAATTAATAGTTCAAAATATTTCTTGGGCAAGAGAGATTAAATCCCATTAAAATTTCTCCGTGAACAATTGCAAGGAAGGAATCAGCTTTGGAAGAAGTCATAGGATTCTTCACCTGGCTGAGGTTTACTGTTTGAAGGCCCAATATTGCTCCCACACCACTACAGCAAAGAGTGCAGAATCCCATTCAAAAGGATTCAGGGCTGCTTACACAGACAGAACACCTTTCTTTGATGACAGAATCAGTGGTACGTTTCTTTGACTGCCAAACAGACTATCCATTGCTCACTGTTTTTCAAATTCCCACCATGCTCTTGCTTCAGATATCAGACTCAGTCTCACAGGCTACAATTTATAGTAGCATAAGACACTTAGTATTTCTTGTAGAATTACATGTTATTTCACATGAATTTGAAATGACTTTACACTGTGACTAATGCTGGTAGAACAAGAATAGACAATACCTGAATGACTTGCTGCTCCACAATTCCCACAGCACAGATTGAAGCTATTCAGAGTGTAATGCTAGGACATTAAAACTGCTGAGAGGGAGGGGATGGGAGAACACAGGCACAAGTAAAGAGCAGGGTCTCTTCAATTAGCAAAACGCATTTTCTTATTATTCTTGAAATGACTAAAAGTTTGTGCCACACCAGGGTCCAGATGGCTACGTAACACATCACCAAACTGTAGATCTGATGCCACTGGCCAGGTCCTACACTGCAGCAATGGATTTCATTAGTATGGAAAAGCATGTAGGAAAGTATATGACCTCTCTATAGCATAAACACAGGAGTAGCACAGGGTCCCTACCCAGTCAAGGGAGATGCCAGGAAACGTACTGCTGACCTGCAGCTTACAAATGGAGGCCGGTGGAGGGATGGACTGCTGATAAACACCATCACTCCTGGCATCGTGTACATTACGGACAATCTGCCTCTGTTTCCATGGACTGAATCCTATGCAGATTTTTTATTCCTGTCAGCTTTTTTCTAAAGCCTCAAGTCTGAGCAAGTGGAAATGTTAAGCAGTTGTCCTGTGATGTGAGAGGAATGAACTAAACTGAACTTAAGGAGTTACACTAAGAGGGCCCAACTCTTGTTTTCTTGAAAGTTAAGCACTCATTTTTCTGCATGGCCTGGCAGATTAGTATGCTGAGTATGTAGAAATCCCACTAATACGAGTGGGAGAATTCAATTCTCAGCACCTTCCTTTGCAGTTGCCCAAATATGAATATCATAATCTATTGCTAAGTATCCATTTTAGAAAACAATGATCTATTTTTTCCAGTTAAGCTGAAGTTAATTTTACAGGATGTAATCCAACAGTTTCTTCATGAGTCTACTCCCCTTCATAAACTGATCGCGTGCTTTTGCTATTAGTATTAGGATAAGAGAATACAACATCCTCTGAGAGAGAGCGTCAGCTTGTGCAGAAGAATGCAGATGCACTGACAGTTTTGGAATGTGGTAGATTTACAGCAGCTGAACAATTGACTGTCCTGCAGCAAAACTGTTGCAAAGGTCACACATACACATATCCAAAACAGTATCGAACAATGCTTGCACTTCTATTTTAAGCTAGATTCCTCATAGTTGCTAAGCTCACAGTAATCCACATCGTATTATGTAGCACAGATTACTATGAATCTAGTGACTATGCACACACATACGGTGTAACCTTGGTTACATTACTACTCAATCAGTCTTTTAAGTAGGCCTAAGATTAGATCACAAACTGCAGTTGAAAAATCTGTCATGAGATGGCTGGTTTACATTTACAGAAGTCAGATTTGTTTTAACAGCTTTTTCCAACTATAGCTTATGATGTGATGTGGAATAGGAATGTTACACTTCTGAAGTGTTCTTCATCCACTATTTATTCTTTTTCACTAACATCCTTTGTGGATTTTTTTCTTTAAATTTGACAGCAGATAAAATGATCTTTAAAATTGCCTTACTTTCTAAGAATGTGAATGGCACTTTCCCTATGGAAAATATTTAGTAATTTCAAACAATTATGTAGCTTTATGCACACAGGAATCAATGTGTAACCTGAGGTTCTTCCCTCCCCCTCATGAGTAAAACAATGAAGTCAGTTTTCAGCTTTACTGGGAAAACCTACTACTCCGTTAGAAAGTCAGTAAGAAAATTAACATGTGGATCATCTATAAATTTAAGTTAGTTACTTTGGACCTGATACAAATCATGCTATTGAATTCAGTGGACTTTGGATGACACTGTAAGCTTTGTTTAGTTTTCTATTGACTTAAAGTTATTCCCTATTCCATACAAAATCTTTTGCATTTTTTAATGCCATTAAGTCCATTGCAT
This sequence comes from Balearica regulorum gibbericeps, assembly GCF_011004875.1. Lineage (NCBI taxonomy): Eukaryota > Metazoa > Chordata > Aves > Gruiformes > Gruidae > Balearica > Balearica regulorum. The sequence continues at coordinate 12,822,920 of NC_046189.1, read as the reverse complement.
ACAGAAACTAAGGGACTGGTTTTGCAGCATCATATTGCATATAGTTGTGAAGGAAAATTTATAGAGTAATGTAATCACATGATAACTTATTGGGTATAATAAGTCAGCCTCCCTCTGTCAGCACTATTACTCCTGTTTCAAAGCAGAAATTCCTTCTATATTCTTATAAGCTCAAATGGATTCCTGCTAAATGCCTTCCTTTTTTACTTCCCTAAATGGACACATATTTTTCTTGCTACACTCACTGTCATAATATTCACAGCATAGTGAGGAAAGTGTTTTGCATGTGTGTTACTATTTTTTTTAATAAGAAAAGTATTTGGGTTGAAATCCTCCTTGAATCCCTTAAAAAACAGCAAAAGAACATTTCTCCCAAGCACGGCATCCAGAGGAGAGAAAAGTCTTGGGATCAGAGAAAGAGTAGTTCAGGCATGATGGATCTAATTTTTCAATGAATTCCCTTATGGCCAGAGAGATAGCCAAGAGCTCTGAAGAAGCCTCAACCTATTTTACTTGGTCACAAGGAATTCTCTGTGATGGACAACTTAAAATAAACACGCCAGAGGAAAGCACAGTGCGTAAATCAGAAGGAAAAGGATAAAATAACCAAGCATCTTACAGAGTCCTACATCACAGATCTGCAGCAGCAGCTATGGTAGAGACTATTCTACTTGGAATTCAATACTTTGTGCCTTGGTATGTAAAAGGGCCCTTTGTCCTTCAAGTTTTGAGAGTTATCTGAAGGACACATTCTTCTCTGCTATTTTTAAGAATCCTATGCTAGTTACACGTCCTGTTCTCAGGTCTTCAGAAGAAGCAAAGACAGTCTTTGTTCAGACTGTCCACAGCTACCCCACAGAGGACAGACAGTACACATCACCTAGCAGTCGTCTTTGCATGGTTTCCAGTCCAACAATGGACCCCTCTGTGCTTATTAAATGACACTGTCAATCAAAAACAGCATTCTTAAGCCTTATCAGTTACTCCAACTTGGATTTTAACTGATCATACTCTGTCCTTATGTGCCATTTCACTATCAACAACACAACCCATCAATGCAGAGGAAAATGAGTACTCAGAGGACATCAATGTGTTAATTTCTCTTTAGTGCATTTCATTAATGAGCTAGTTTGCCTGGCTACCACCTAATGCTTGGTCAGAGAAACAATCGCAAATGCAGCCCCATAGCCTCAAAGGACAGACTAAGCCAGCTAAGTAAATACAGATACAACTAGATAAACATTTAGCAGGAAATGTACATTACTTCCAGGGTACATGGTCCCAGTGAAGTGCATTCTCTGTATGGATAATTTTTTGCATACTTCTACAGCCATTGATATGCTGTATATACACTTGCAACTACATCCATGTACTTAGTACCTCTCACCACACATATATCTTTTATAAGCCTTGGAAAAACAGAAATAGAAAATTAATTACTGACCTGTATTTGGTCTCCCATTTGCTCCTGTAACTCTCATTCCTTATTCTTAAAGATGAAATAATGTACTTTTGATAGTAAAACAAGAAGAGTTCACATGACAATACTATGATGTAAGCAGCAAGGTCTGCATGTGCAGACCATTTGTGAATTACCAGGAGAGGAAACAGACATTTCAGAAGCTTTCACAAGAACCACGTGGATCCTGGGGCTGCATGGTTTATGTCCCCTGAGCATTACATAATGCATGGACTAAGCCATGGTTGGGATGCAGGTCAGACTCTAATAAATCAACACCAAATTTTTGTTGAATGTAGGCAAAGATCATGACAAGCTATTTTCTTTCCATGTTACTTCCCATGTTTAGTCCATGTTACTCCTTCACAATGTTTCATGGCTTATTTTCATCCACATTTCTGCTCAGTGTTTTATCCATAACCTGATGTTTTTCTGCACAGTTCCTCTCATGTCCTGCAATTTAAACTAAAAGCTGTAGCAATCACTTTAGCAAATTTTTACAGAAAAGAAGCTTCTGCCAGGTCCCTGGAACTACGCTAGTCAGATTACTTGACAGTCCTGGAGCGAGAGCTGGATAGCTGGAAATGTCATGTGCTCCTCAGCCTCTGGAACAGAGCTGTCCTAACTGGACCTCAGAAATCTCTTACCAGTGTGCTTTGCTCTAATTTGAAAGCCATGCTTCCTCTGGCAGGAAGATACAAAGCCCATTCAGCTAAGTACTGAAGTTACCTTAAGGCACTAAAGACTTCTTACAAGACAACCACCAAGAGTCTCTGACCTATTTTCTTCAAAAATCGCCAACTAAGCAGGATTTTACAAAGCCATTCCTGCCCTGTTCAGAAATGTTGGTGCTACATATGCTTCAGTTACACTGTACTAAGGGATCTCATGTCAGTACAACTGTCTTTCCAAACGTTTACAACAGGGTTTCACTTTTATCAGTTAGCTATGTACTGACTGGGCACACACTTGAAACAACTTACCCATTTATTTGCTTTACAATACCCACAGTACTTGGTAAAAGATTTAAAAAAAAATAAAAAATCTCAGCTTTTTTCCTCTTCCTTGTACACTCAACTTTTGAAGCCACATGTGCTGGTCTGTTTTCAGTTATTTAAAAAAAAAAGTGTTGTACACAGCACAGTATCAGACCAGTTACAGTTTATATATGTGAACATATGTGACTACATTCTTTCTCTTTAAGTAAACAGTGAGCAACAGCGTAGTCCGTGACCTTTCGGGGGGGGAAAAAGTCACCATTGGAAAAAATTAGTAGATGGCTTTATGCAATTGTGGCTACAATTCATTATGTCAAAGATGGAAAATAAAAAAAAACCAACACAGCAGTCTATCAGATCCTGCTGAGGCAAACACATGAGAATTATCACACATACACATACACTCCTAAAATAATCTCAGAGCCTAACTTCTGGGAGTGGAGGTGGTAACTTCAAATTAAGTCTGAATCCCTGGACAAAGTCCATCTCTGATGCAACTCACTGGAGGCCTCTGAAACAGTCAGAGCCAACTAAGCAGAGCAGTCTGACAGCACAGACGGAAGATGCTGTTCTGCAGGCAGGTGCAGGCAGTGCTAGGCAATGGCACCCCTGCCTATGGCTGAGAGAATGCCAACACTGAAACGGAAGACAGGATTTTGAGTACCTGTATATTGAAAAATATGTAACTATCTTCCAGTCTCTGCAAGATATTAGAGCACCAATTAAGTAGAATAAGCAATAGCTGCAGACAGTGGATTGCAGCCTCAAATCCAAACTTTTTTCTTTGCAATACAATTTAAATCAGAAGGTGAGCTCTTTTCTAAGTTAAGTTTTTGACAGATCTTCTGCTGTCTTGCTGGAGTTACAATTTCAGCCATCAAGAGGAAAGAAGATATTTATCAAATGTTAATTTCACCATTTTGTCTCAATGCCCACCAAAAGAAAGGAGCATTATGAAGTACTTTATTATTTTTTCATAAAGAGGCTTCAGGAAGATTACATATCTTTTAGCATACCACTTGTTCTCCATACACTCCACAGCAATGTCAAACACATAGTGATACTTGTAATAGAGAAGTTATCTGGGCATACATTCAGCAACATCTTTGTATCTAGATTAACATCTTCTATCTAGGAGAAAACTAAGATGTCAAAAAGCTCATGACAGTTTAAGCCTGAGGACAGTTTAAGTAGCACGGGAAGGCTAAACAGAGTTATCTGAATCCAGAATGCTGGCCAAAGTAGTTGCTGTTGTAGAACTTTCCCAATCATTGAAATTTACCTTTTTGATCAGACAATATGTGCAAAAAACCAAACCGCCACTGCCAAACAGGAATGGGTAAGGAATGGCAGATGTCACGCAGCTGAAACACTGCAGAGACACTATCATCATGACTACCAATACTGCCAGCCCCACTCAGGCCTCTAGTTTCTATTGTGTTAGGACCTATACTTTCAAAGGCCCAATGGGCAAGGAGAAAAAAAGCACGAGAAGAAAACATAAGAGACCTAAAGTGATTTGCCTTCAGGTAGGCACCAAATGACAGGTATGGCGACAGGATCTATGTCTCTGGCCTCCCAGAATACTGTCCTCTCCAGCCTGTCTTTCTGTTTTCTTGAACTAGGCCGTTAAACTTTGTTTTCCCCTTCTTCCGCATATTGCTAAAATGGAACAAAACCAGACAGTCCACAAGTAAAATTCTCAAGACTCCTGAAATGAAGAAGGACGCTAAGTCCTTGCCAAGGGTCTAGCTGCCTACACAAGTTGCACATAAATTGAGAACAAGTTTTCAAATTTCCTTTGCAATTACAGAGAAGTAAGCTCATATCCCATCCTATCCTGTCCCATTCCATCTCCCCTCCCCCCCCAGCACACAAAGTGTATGTCTTTTTGGGGAAAAAACACATTGAAAAATCCACCCTTTAGCTTGTATTGCTCATTTCCCCACACAGAAAATTAGGAGATTTAAATTAAGCTAACAGTCACAAAAAAAAGCTGTTGGAAATTTTACCAGGATGTGTAAGCCAGCCAGGTAATACCACATCCAAAGGTTCTTGTATTTTATTGGTGATAAAAGTAACACCCCCACCATGGAAAGTCAAATGGTTGGAGACAGTTTTCAGCCAGCTGACACCTCATGCAAGGAAAATGCTTTGATAGGGAAAACAGCTGCTAACACGGATTTCTGCAGTGTTCATTGGACCAAAACCAGTGTCAGCAGCCATGAGTAAAAGGACTATCTCAGAAGCAAAGTTATATAGCTCTTCCTTTTCCCTTCGTGCTTTCCTTGCAAATTTGGAGAATCAGTGGAGACATCCACAGTTCTGGCAATCGCACTGCGGGTGCCAGCTCATGGGACGGCTCCACAGCTCCGAGCCGCTGCAGCTCAGTGGCATGCTTAAGTTGCAAGTCCTTGTTCTTCTCTTCCAGGGGAGGGGAATGGTTTTGCCATTGCCTTGCTAGGGCCCAGACTTCTTGTCTAACAGCCACTTCATTTTTGGAGAGATGTTAATTTTATCAGCAGGCTCTGCAAAGAAGCTAGGTTGGTGATAATGGTCAACACTAGCCCAGAGAGGGTAGACTGGTTATTCCACCTATCACCCGAGTTGTTTAATAACATTTCGCTCTGTAAACAAACAGGATCTACAGCAGCAATAAACATACACAGAATTTTCCTTATCATATGCAATCTCCCACAGATGTCTCAATGCCATTTTAAAGAGCTGGTATACAAATTCTCTGTACCTCACATGAGAAAATTTGAAAGACTAACATATCAAAAAAAGATGAAAATGAAACCTATAAATGTTCCAGAAAACAAGTAAATAAATAGAAATCTGACATCTGCTAACAATTGTCACTCACAGTTGCTAATTTTGAATTTGGCAGAAATTCTGTTTGCAGCACTACTTTTCTGTATTCGTACAGTCTTACTCATCTCTGAAGCCAAATAACTCTCATTTCAGTCAGCAATGCTGCATGATGTGGGGCCCATTGGCTCTGCAGCATTTTTAAGTTTTCTATCCAGGTACGGGCACTCCAGCCTTTGGTTTCTGCCTTCTGGCTTGTCTACAGTGTAAGTCCCCACACGCTCTCCCTGTCTCACATACCACTGCTCACTTCTTGCCCAGTGCCACGTGTAGGTTTAAAACTAGCAGCTCTGCTGCAAACAATCCTTGTGGCCGCAGTCTCCACAGCACTGCCTGGCAGGTCAGCCTTTGTTTTACAGGCAGCTCCCACAGACTGTTCTGGTCCTTGGCAGTCTCTAGCAGACACTTAGTACAGTTTGCCTTCAAGCTTGCTCCTGTCAGCCTCTGCAACCCCGCCATACCTGAGCGCTGCAGCTCAGCAATCCACTGAGGTCCAGAGAGAAAACCAGCAAAAGATACTGTTCTTAATTACCACATGTATCCCTAGCTTCTTAAAGAGATGAAGAGTCTGTTAAGATGACTATTAGATTCCATCAAGAGCTAACCACAAGGATAATAACTTTGGTTTAGGAAATCCCTGAGCTGCAAACTGCTGGAGGATGGGAGTACATACAGGGAAGCAGTGTTTTCCCTGCCTTGTTCACCTTGTTCTCCTACATTACTCTGCTGCAATGGGTCACTGAGCGGTTGTGGTGCAGAAGGAAGATGGAGCAAGCCCACAAGCAGTAGCCCAGCTCCACAGAGATATTTAATAAGAAGTCCTCATAGCAAAGATCTACCAGATATTAAACAGACAAGAACAGACATGGCACTCTTAGCCAAAAAGCCAAGAAGAATAATAGGCTGGATGGACATTTGGTAAAACCCAGCACAGACACAAAAACTCTTCTATTTTGGTCCAAGGCCTCTGGACCTTCCCTGTTAGACAGGCTGGCAGGAGATCAGGTGATGCCTTCCTCTCTATTTGCAGTGTTTGTGACTTTCTATTTCCTACTGAAGCTTTGCTGTCTCAAAGCAGTTCTGGGTCTGGGACTGCAGCAAGGAAGCTTTATCCAGAGGGCTAAAAACCATCTGGGATCTTTTGCCGAGCAGCCAGTGTCAGCTGCAGTTGTCTGTCCTGTCTTGACTGCCTATTCTTACAGGCTATCATTGCAGCAAGACAAAAAGCCATGCCTGCTGCTTCTTGCCAGCACTCAATGAACAGATTACTCTGTAACTTTCATAAATTACTCACGTCATCCAGCAAAACTAAGTTGGATTTTCGTGATCTGTCAGTTTCTTCACTACCAACACTTCATAAGGTAAAATTCACCCTGCATTTCTAGTTATTTACTTGACCCTTAAGAAAACAGATACTTTTGACATGCGCAAGCTGGCTGATACTCTTTCTAAAAATCACTAACCTCTCAGCCTAGGGAGATATCAGATATCTCCATTCATACAGATTTTCTATGAACAGTGAATAGGGGGTGAGGCATTTTACTCTGCATTTTTCCTTTTCAATTGTGATTTGGATTGCTTTTGGCAGAATCACTTACTAATGGGAATGTGTCAGATATTAAAAGCTAAAATAAAAATCAGTGAAGCTTTCAAATAAATTACAAGCACATTAAATACAGTGCTGTATGAAGGTCAGACTGGTTTTGTGAAAATTTACTCAATGCAACAGGAACTGCATATGTAAATGCTGTTTTCTGTTGTATGCCTTTAACTTCCAGGCACAGAAATCCTTTGTCCCACGCAGCTGACACACCGTATAATACAGCGAAAGAAGTATCACAGACGCAAAATAAATAACAAATCAATCAATTGGCATTTGCCAGAAGGTAGTCTTCATGCCAACAGAATAAGTTACACCCTGTAGACAGGACCATGTTACCAATCACTGAAATCCAGGACAGGAACACAAATCAACTCTCCAGTTTGCTAGCCGTCAGGCGATACTTTCAAAACTGTCAACAGCCAGACTTTTAAGTATATAAAGATGCATATAAGTACCCATGGGACTTTCCAAAAACACAAACACGCTCTATTCCCATGGAAGTGAAAAGCACCAAATGGGATTTTTCTAATGCAATGGGGGATTTACCTGCCATTTCTAAGTGCCTGGATATCTTTCAAACTTAAGTAAACTCCCTTGTGAAAACAGTTTTTCAGAAGTGACTTTGGATTAACCATGAACTACATTTCACTCTCAGTGCACTGTGAAAAACTGAAGTTAGTCACCACAGGAATACAGGAACTGACAATAACTGCTTCATAGTGGGATTTGTACAAGGTAGGATGCTGACATGTCCCCTGAACCAGATCCTTCGCTGATGTGTAAATCAACACCAATCAGACCTTTCCAAGGTCTGGCTTTATATGCTTAAATCTAAAAGAATAGAACGCAAAAGACACAAAATTTGGAATCCACATTCTAATAACAATTTTATGTTATGTCAGGCTTGAGGGATCCATGTTCCTCTTAGTACTTACTGAAGGAGAAAGTGGAAACTAATGTTCCTTTCAGTGTTCACCTAGCAACAGTCTCTGCTGCAAATTAACCTTCAAGCTTGATACTACCAAAGCACTTAGGTCTGAATTGATTTGTAAGCTGGTATGTATTGTTCACATGCCTAAAATAGCATGTGAGCTTATGTGTTCCTGCATATAAAGATGCAGCATACATGTTTAAAAAAATTGCACGAAGAAAATGGCTAGCCACTCTTTTGTGATGGATTTATCAGTTCCTTGCTTAAGCATATTGCTATGCATTTCTTAGCAGTTAGCATCTTAGTATTCCCTATATAGGGGATGCCAGCCACTGGTCACGTGGCCAGCATCTTTGTAGAAATGGAGAGGAATTTTTCTACTCCTACCTATTTCTGCCTCTCCCACTCCCACCAGCAACTGAACTCCATTAAACCCTCATTGTACAGTTATTACATGCAATGTAAGTAAAACATTCCAGGTGCCGAACTAAATGTAGAATTTAAAGCTCATCCTGAATCTGAAACTTTCTCACAGGAAAAAAAATCCCTGGAGGTTTACATGATGCCCAGCCCTGCTCATGCTGCAGACACTTAATGTTTCTCTGGGTGACACTAGCATGAGGCCAGCGCACCCTTCACCTCACCCAATCAAGCCTTTTCCCTGGTTTTACTGAAGCTCAGTTCCTGCTCATGTGACTAGGAATTCTTTAAAACTATTAATAGAAGTGAGCTCTGTATTACAATAGCACCTATAAGGACATACTCTGCCAGGTGCTATACACATAATGAGTAGGAAGGAGACAGCAGCTTTGCCTGGAAGAAGGTATGATCCTTACAGAACAACCAAACCAACAAGTCTAGGAAAATGATCAGCCTCTTAAACAGATGTACCTGAAGCACAGAAAGATCAAGTAAAAGTTGACCAAATTCACATAGGAAGGCTCATCAAATCCAGACCTGGCTGTCCCTTGCCAAGAACATTCACGTTACAACTGCACAAGCTGAGCAGTCACTTTTACTGCTTGACTGTGTTGAAAATGCCTTCATTTATTCACCCCAGGTACAGTCCCAAAAGGTGCTGCTCTGTTTGCTCAGACAGTAGTCCTTCACTAATTCAGATTAGATAAAGTTTCAGTGCCAGTCTAGAAATTAAAGCAATTATTGAAATAAATAAATAAATGAAATCACCACTATCACCCTGTTATTGTCTTTGAAAAATATTATTTTTAAAAGAATGATTTATGATACACAGTAATTTAACACAAATATCTCCAGTCCAACTTCACCAATTGCTCCAAGTCCTCTTTGGTTATATGCAACAGGGGCTGCCTCCTCCACTCACAGACATCCCAGCTCCTAGCCTTTAACTGAGCCACAGGGAAGCTAAGCATCAAGGCTTGTAAGGACAAGTTGAAATGACCATGTGTTCAGTCAGAATCCAGGACATCTTGTGGCAACATTTGATTTTTAAGATCACAAAATAACTACAATTTTTTTTTAAGCATGCTGTTATTACAAGATTTTGAGTCAGCAGGAGCATGTGCATATTTTTCAGAGTATTTTTTCCAGTGACTTAATGTCTGAATGAATCCATCATGAAACACAGAAGTGCCATTAATATTCATCCCAAGCAAAAGAACAGCTTTGAGAGTGTCCACACACATTTGCTTCACTCCAGCCACGGTTCACTACCTTGAATACTCATTGCACCAGACTGTTTGGTCCTGGTAAACACTGGACAAGTTTTCCTGGCTCCCGTACTTACTAAACCAAAGGAACATTTTTCTGACAAGTGTGTAGCTGGTGTATTTCAGAACCCCAGAAAGCATTCACAGGCTATCTTTGATAAAGTCTCTCTCATACAAGTTCACAAACCAGGTTGGCACAATAAGGAACAGAACTTTGGACTTTACAGAGCCTTTCAATAAATCAGAAAAGTTTTTTGAATATGAAAAAAGTGACTCCCCAAGAACTTCCCAAAAATGGAAGGTAGCTATGCAGCCCAGAAGGTGCAATGAAATTCTCCTTCTTATCAATCCCCAACATCTATGCCTTACCTACATGGCACTGCTGCATCTTTCCAAACAAAAATGTACAACTGAGAGACATTTTCGTGAAGCCAAGTTTAATTTGTCAGTTTTTCCCACAGGCCAAGCTAATTTTGTTCCCATCCAACTGCAGCCAGAGATCTGTTCTGCATCAAATGCAGATACTCCCAGATGCTTCCCAGCACTCTCCCCAAATGTCAATGGCATGCAAATGAATTCCACATGCAAATGAGCAACTCAGTGAATGGTGACAAAAGTGTCCTGTTATTCCAGTTCTATGACTCAAGAAAAACAAGGCAGCCTCACTACATGTATGTTACCTTTTATCCAATACCTCTGTTAAACATTTAGTGGACAGATTCAGAAAAATGCACACATCTTAGACTGCGTCCTAGTCCATGAGCTGACTTACTGGAAACCTGGGATTTACTGCTCTGGTGGCAGGTAAAGGTGGCAAAATCCAGTTCCTAAAGACAATAAAATGTTTCTGTATGGGTACTGATGATTCAGTTTCTTCTCCCTGTGTAAAAACCTGAATTAGCTCTCTATGAGTTTATATCAGGGTATTGGAATGAGGAATCCTCCTCTCCCTGACTTGCTAGGCAGTTGAGAACTCATAGTTCCAGTGATCTCCACAGCCTGCCCCTACAGATCCACACTCATAGGCCAGGAAAGATCTACCTCATTCCCCCCCCAACCTCTTTCCACGTCAGAGACCAGCACCACAGAAGATCAGTCACAGTCCATATACAAAGCAATTCATGACAAAGTCTTAAATACTTTGTGATGTATTGCATTATAAATGCTTTATTGTTTAGTTGTACTAAAAATTTATTGTGCATCAGAAGCAAGAGCAGCAATCTCAGATCCCTATCTTGCTTAATAGTTTTAACTTCCACTGGATAAATGTGAATGAAGAGGTTGTATCAAGAGAGGACAGACCTATAATTTTTTAAAGGAAGCTATCAACCCCAAATTATGAAAGTTTCCAAATATGAAACCACTTTGCATAAGACTTTAAAAAACTACTAGCAATTTGTAGCTAGATTCTATTCCAGAAACTTCACAGATCCTCTTTCACAGTAAGTACACATTGTACTTTAACATAGTGGTTTTACAGCTCTCAGCAGTTTTAATTATATAGATTCTCAGAACTCATTTCACAAAAGTTGTACCACAGTATATGGCAAAAATTCAGATACCTTATGTAAGCCCATGCAACAAAAAATTGTCTCCTGTCGAATCAAGTCTTTGCAGGAAACAGCAACTTATTGGGTGACCTGTTAAACACATCCTGTACCTGAACAATTCCCTACTGGTTTCAGTACAGTATCAGATACTTCAAACATACCAACAGTTCTCACATCAGGAAAATATATAGCACTTAAAACTGAATCACTTTGGCCATAATAAAAATTATTCAACTCTAGTGTTACCAGTACCAGCACTTCTTTTAACTACTCAATTAAGTCCCAGCAGTTAGCCATTATATCATTAATTTCAAAGAACAATTTGCAAGGGCAAAATTTTGCTTTTCCATCTGAATCTACAATAACTACTAAAACTTTAGTAATTCTTAGATGCTAGCATCACCTGTTTAAAACAACCAGCATTTACCAGGTAACAGAAACAGAGTTCGTTATGCTGCAGAAGTAGGGCACGAACCTGGTATTAAGGTGATCTCAGGCAGTTCCCACTATTGTAAGTTTCAAGAACAACAATTCCTCTATTTTAAGACATTTGTATGCAAGTCATGCTCAAGTCTCACAAATCACTGGACTTCACCCCATCCTTCTCATAAAAATTAATAAAAATCATACTGCATACACCAATGCTATACTGAGAATGTGCTGATAAAAATGTTGATTCAAAAACATCAGTCTGATTTAATTTTTGCATTAGTAAGAAAGATGTCACAGTCCTAAGATGTACCTATGTAATACTATTCCAGCAAAAGCAAATATTGAGGCTGATGAGATTCAATTTCAAGAAATCCCCCACCATCATCGCCAAGGGGTTCCAGGAAATGTAGGTATTGATTTCAGAATAAGTGAGTTTATGGATCAAAAAGCTTCTGCTTCCTTTACCCAATTGTTTTGTAAAGCTTAAAGGTTAATTTCAACCCAAGAGCAAGTCTGTTGCAGCCACAGTATCTAGTCAGAGTCCCACATCAGGGGCAGACTTAGAGAAGATTTGAGAAGGCTGTCCCTTTCCTCTCAGCTCCTGTCACATGGGGTATGTACTCCTAGGACATTTGGTGGACATGCTACAATGACAATACACAGCTCTTTTGTGCCTGCATCCACATCACAGCCACATCAGCCAATGCTGTTATACTGGGGAAGCAGTCTGCTAGATGGATGCCAGTGGTCCTCCTGCCCAGCTACACAGATATCCAGTTCCTTTCCTCCCCAAAGAGAGTATTGGTGCGTACCCACGATCAGATTCCTCTGCCTCAAGTCTCATCAGGAGCTGAGCACCCACCTCTTTAAAAGAATTGCCCAGCTGGTATTCATAGCTGTTTGATCTTTGCATTCAAGAGCAAGGCATCAACCATAATGATCTCAGAGACCAGTCTGAAGTATGCCAGGATGCCTTAAAGCATCCAACTCCATGCAGCACAGTGCAGAAGTAAAGCCTCTGCCTTGGGTGTACGCAGAGCCCTGCTGTGGACAGAGTCCTGACACTGCACATCAGTGAGGAAAACACGCTGCAGAGCAAGACTGAAAGCACTGTGTGACCTTGGAAGAACCTGGTGTCCCTGGGGAGATGCACCACAGGAGGATCTCTCCCACGGAGCCCACAGCGGGATATATTTGGAACTCTAAACACAACCTAATGTGAAGGCATTATAATACATTTCTTATTTACAGCTACCAGGAACTTGCTTATATCTCTGAAATCTCATGGGTCCATTCTTCTGTCAGCCTTGCAGAATGGCTAGGAGCACTTCCCTAAATTACTAGAAAACCAGTAGGAGCAAGCCAAACTAAAAGAGGTTTTTGATACAGACAGCTAGTTAATCATTTGCCCATTAAATGAAAAATGTAAACAAAGCTGCATAGCAGAGATGTTTGTTAGGGAGCATTTATCAGCTCTTTGATGTTTGTAATCTGAAAAGTTATTTTATTCTTCCAAATTGTATCTTGATGCTAATTTTGTTACAATCAGCTCCAGCAACATGATCTTGTAGTATAAAGCAGCAGCAGCAGCTACACAAGAAAAGGAAACTAAGAGTGGGCTCAAAGGCACATATGTGTGTTACAAGCTTTGTCAAAAACATGCATATCCTGACAGATGCTGTGAGTTGAGTGGTTATTACATATCAAGCTGAGATAATAGCTCGGTAAGCCTGTGTAAAGTGATCTGGTGATCCTACCTGCTCATGGTCTTAACCAGGAAGTTCCTTTTATTACTACCTCACAGAGCAGAACTGATGATAGACTTGGACTCACTGTGGTTGTTGTACTTTGATGTATCTCTAAATTCAGTGCCTGACTTTCAGCAGCAATTCTGCTTTCGTCTGTCACTTAAAAAGTCCCACACCTACTGACTTTAGGAATACTACATTTAAAAAGAGATAAATGGTCATGACTAAAGATGAATTTTTTATTTTTTAACTCAGTGGCTAAACTGCAAATGTGTGTATGAGGAAGACATTGAGTAGTGATCTATCAAGAGGATAGCTTAAAAAAATCCCACCAAATATTTAGGATCAAATAAGTAAGTACTAGTTCAAAGATGAGCTGAAAATAATATATAGTTGTCATTGACACAAAGAGTTGGAATGTGCTCTCTAAAATGTTAACTATACAGTTCAACTTAAAATTCTTCAGCCTGCCCTAGCAAAGACTGCAAGGTAAGGTCCTTTTCGGTTACAACATTGACTGTGCTGGTATGACAGATGTTTCATGTCCTATTGGCTCTGTTATAGTGCTTCACTCAATTTTTATGTTTTCAACAAGCATTGGCTAACTAATAGGTTTTAATCCTTCTCATTTGTGCTCTTGCCTCTCTATCAGGCCAGCACAGATACCTCCAAATTAGCTCAGAGCATTAACATTCCAGATTCCTCATCTTTTGCACAGAACCCATGCATTGTATTTTCTTCCACAAGTCTACAGAGATGAAGAGGTTTTTGTTTGACATATCATGCTTGTATCAAGACCTCTGTACTTTCAGATCTCCACTACTTCAGTTCTTCCAATTTTCTGTTTCCATTTTCCAAATATGCTCTTGGAATTGTCATCAGGAGGGAGGGTCGACAGGAAAAAAAACCCCATAACTAAGTGCTGAGCTCACTTTACCATATGTGAAATTGCAACTAGAAGCCAAGGCATTTTTTTGTATATCTAATCTATTGCAGAAGATGCCAGAAAATGGAGGAGCCAAGGACTTAGCAGGTAGCAGGCCAATATGTGAGCACTGAAGGCCTATTCCAGCTGTCAGCAAAAGCACTGGAAAAACTGGATCAGGGCCTAAGGTTTTTAAATCTGAAGCTGGAATAGTCTTGCCACAAGAACAAAAGTCTGGTTCACACTAGAAAATCAACATTATTTCAACACTAACAGTAACTCCCAATGTAAACTGCCTCTTGAGACAATGATGCCTGGTGCCCATAGACAAAAGTTGTGGTAAACTGACAATATTTAAAAGCATGAAATACAGAGCTCTGTGTGTGTGCTTATTCATCAGATCACACAACAGACTTAATGACCATGGACATTTCTAGATGACTTGGATAGGTCCTATAATTTGGGAGGAAATAGAGCTTGGATACTCCTTCCAACACAGATTTTTACAGCTCTCTATTCAGCAATACTTTTTGTAATGGTACTCTCTTTGAATAAGGGGACAGACAATCACAGATCAATGGCACCAACCAGCACGTCAAATTACGCATGTGTACATGTTTGCAGGACTCAGGCCTTACAGTACATCTAGAAAAAATATATGTAACAGATTCCCATACAATAGGTTAGATTCTCACATGGCAAAATTCAGTGTGGCTCTTTTTCAGAAGAGCTCATAAGGTATTCCTTTATGCTCTCAACACTCTAGGTAGTGTTACGGCCACTTAAGATGCGTTACAAGGATATAAAAAATTTGGGTTTATGTTTTCAGCAATTTAGGAGAATATGATAAGGTTGCAGCAAGCTACAGTAGGTAATTAAAAAGAGTAAAGGGGTAGCACAGTGGTTATGAATGCATGACCCATCTATTAGAGCTACACCCACCTACTGAAATGAGGGAATGTTTTTGCTCAGTTGAATAGGGGAACTGGAAGGCAACAAGCAGAAAAGTAGATAACAGTCTAATAAGTAACAACCCAATAAACACCAAAAGAGAGCGGCTCAGCCATTGTCTATGAGTTACACTGCTGTACAACCTGCATCTCACAAAGGAACATCCTAGAGATGAAAAAAATCACACTGAACCTATTGAAAGGTCCTGCGGGAAAGACAGGGAGTTAAGGTGTCAGCAGATGCTCTTGAGATGTTCTTCCCTACAACCACATGATGATCCTTGCTTAAATGTGCAACAATCACTCTACTTCATCGAGCTGCAGAATCACACAGAAAATGCATATGCAATTGCTCATTTGGACAGCCCCTCAGTCCCTTCCAGTGTGACTTCACACAGCACTCTATCAGGGAATTTTGACCAACATACAGACCTTGCATCTCACCATATGATCTCTTCCTCCCCAAGTAAACCCTAGAGGACAGTACCATATTGATTCTTGCCAAATACAAGAAAACTTAACTGAAAAAATATTTTAGAGAAGTATTTTTCAAAAACTTCCTGTTGTCACTTTTAGCTATGACAGATAAGTTTTGAGACAGAAGAACGACTTCCAAGTCCTTCATTGCAACGCTTACGCATGGTAACTGAAAAGTTCTAGTCCAACATTCAGAAAACCATAAGCTACAACTAGCCCTTTTTTGTCAAGCCATTGTGAGTAGAACATACAGCTGCTTAGTACACAGGAACACTCTCCAGATCTTGCAGAAAAGCTGTAACACACCTTTGTTTTGTGTAGATACAATTAAATTGGTCCCAAAATCCTGTTGCCAACACAATGGAACAAAGCACAAGAGTGGGATTTGTTACCTTTGTGCTATTATCCAAACCAATCTCCTGCAGTCTCTGTGAAGGTACTTATCAGAGGATAATCAGTTCCTTATTTTCTCAACTAGTTGGACAGACTTTCACCTTAGCTTCTATTGTAAATGTACATATTTCAGGCAGCTGCTCCATCATTTGCACCACAGATATCTAGTATCGCACGCAATGCTCCCATCACACCAGTCTACTCCACTGGCTACCAAATTGCCGATGAGGTGAGAGCCACAGAAAGATAAATTAGGAGATTCATTTGCAGATATATCATCCCTAGAGACTGCGCAGCCTCTACCGCACAGTGTCCAAGATCCTCTCCTTCCTTTGCTACCCAGATTTTTTTTTTCCTAATCAGGTGCCAAAGAGCCCATCTCAGTCTTTATGCCAGGCTTATCCTGCTCTGTGTGCACTGTACCAGCTCTGGGCAGATACTCAGGCAGTGAAGATCTTTGTGTGTCTTCAGGTCTCAGCACCTTGATGTCAGAGATCCCTTACCATGAACCACCTGGTAGCAAAAGCGTGGACAACCCAGATATTCCACCCCAGCACTGGAAAAGAGCATTTCAGCCCCAGATCTCCCTGAAGGGCTCTCCAGAGCCAGCCCTCTGGAAGTGCTCAGTAAAAGCCTGATCAGATATGTGAATGGCTTTAATTTCTCATTTGAAACTACCATTTGTTGTTTTTTTTCCTGAAGTTAAGGTATGGAGGGCCCAAGACTCTCCATATCTAACTGCTTTTATCTCAGGTTTCACTGGGTCATGTATATGGACAATGCCAAAGAGCCTCCTGTCTTCCAGAAACAATTCTTTCACATTGAGTCAGATGACATGGCAATGGGCTCAGAGACAATGTTACATCTCACATTTGTACATGTGTCCTTTGGGGACATGTTCCTGCTCATGCAAAAAGTGGAAACCTAGCGCTTCACCTCCATGGGAACCAGCAGATTAGCTTCAGATCCCTCCATCAACTTGTCCCTACGTCCTTTTCCCAGTCTAGCTTCCAGGGTTTCTTCTGCATCGCTCTAAATATGAGCTGGGCTGAGGTTTTAAATTTCTCAATGCCTTTTCCCATCCCCTCCCCAAAGTTTCAGAGAACTCATTCCCACCTGCCTCACCACATGGTTTTTGCTTCTCGATATAGAAGCTGTGCATCTTAAGAGGGTCAACATAAGATCTGCAGACCTAACACAACTTGTACTTCATTTCAGCATTCAGCCACCTTCACCCCTTTCTATCTGGGCTAGTGAGGACGGGTGAACTCCGAAGGCTTACACAGGCAGGCAGGAAAGCAGGACCCTCCACTCCTTTCCAGGAGCTGGACTAGTCCAGAACCAGTCCCACCACCACATTACCTATCTGTCATTGTACAAAAAAAGAAAAGGACAGAAGCTTTCCACATGGGAAAAAAAAGAAGAGAGAGCTAGGATTCACTTCATAAAAAGATGTAAATAAAAAACACTAGCAGAAAACCCACATGCTGGCTGCTGCTAACACCTGTCAGCACCACTGCTATAACATTTGTTTCACACATGTCCTGGCTTGGCAGGCACCTGATTTACATTTTCACACTTTGTATCGGCTTTCTACACACTTGTTCTCTAGCATATTGTTCATACATCAGATACCACTGTCATATTTTTCAGTGCTAAGTGACATAACTAGGTTATTGCACAGGACAAAACTCTTGCTCTGAAGTACACCTGCATCAAAACACAATAACCTTGAGGTAACGTATGAATTAATGACATGGCAATTTTATTTTTAAAAGCCATTAACCTGTTAATAACTATGAGTATTTAATTTCCAGATTTCTCCGTACTGTGCTGTAATAATGAACTCTGTTTAATTAAAAATGGTATCAAGCAACTATAACTCCACTTGTCTCAACCTAATTGCACTAACTTCTAGCAGTCCTAGATTTGGCCCAAAAGCTGCTGAACTCATTTGTCCCATTTCCTGAGGTGCCAAGGTAGGACAGACCTGTACCAGAACCCTTTCTTTTTAATAAATGACCTAGTGAGCTGGCCTCCAATTACAACAAGTGGCCAAAACTATTCTTCCAAGGCATGTGTTTACTCACCCTGAAGGATGCAGTGGTGGTAAGAATGCTTTGTATCATTTGCAGCTACATAGGCAAGAATGATGGACTGACGAGCAGGCAATGATGTTTCTGGCTAGTGTCTTAACTAAGTTAACTTTGCTTTTCTGTGACCACTATAGATTTGTTACTGAAGGAGTACTGTTAGACACTGGTGGACTTCAGCTTATTTGCATACACTAAAAAGTTTTATTTAATTGCATTATGGCAGAGGCATAAGTCACATAACATATATAACATGGCACCACACTCCTCAGAAATTATGATCTAAACAGACAAAAGGTAAAGGGAAACAGATCATACGAGAAGCAAAATGATCTATCCACGGTAAGTCCATTGCAGAGTTTGTAACAGCACCTAGGTATTTTGGCTTTCAGTTCCTGTTCTACTGTGTGAGTTCACGCTTTTCTCCAGAACCGTAAGTTTTACACTACAGACAGGTAGGGATTTTAAGATTTTCCAGAGGCATCTGTTCACTGTTAAAAAAGGGGCACTCCCAGGTAACATTTAACCCATACATGAGATAGCAATAACTAAGGTACTATGACTGATAGCACAAGACAGGAAATGTTAGCAACTGTTAACAAAGGAGGCTCCATATCTGCGTAGGGGTGGTCAGCAGTGCAGGGACACAGCAGATCAAGAGCAGCAGCAGCTATACACCTTGAGCATAAGAACCCTAACAACCCCCATGCATACACAGATGTGGAAAAGATTATTGAATAACATCCAGATGGCCTCCCAGAGAACGGTGTAGGCATGCAACTTGGAAAGGCCTTCAATCGCATTAGTTTTTGCGGAACAGCTAGTTACTGGGCACTCACAGATGCATCAGCAGGCAGCAACCAACTCCTTGGCTCCACAGAGTAGCCTGCTCTGAGCTTTAGGGAAGATTAGGAACCATCAACTCTGGGGAGAGGTTATCACTGACCACTGAAAACAATGTCCCTCCAGCAGCAGGATGGACACTCCTGTCAGGGCTAGCAGAGAATTTTCTCTCCTGTGTTTTAACCTTGTGAATCAGGTTATTCTCATATGAAACAGGTCTGGAAATTCAGAGAGCTGGAACCCCTATGAACTTGCATCTCTAACGCAGGGAACAGCCCAGAAGGTTTAGACATTTGTGTGGAGTTTGTGGTAGATTTTTATAACAGATTTTGTAACTCTCTCACCTTTCCTGTCTGAGGTCATAGCTGAGGCATTTTTTGTAGAGCAAGCAGAATGACCTCATCTATAAGAGAAACCAGCAAGATCTTTATTGTGCCGTTTTCACAAGTGATTGTCTGTGCTCACTGCAGGTATCTTTGAACCAGTGTGCAGTTATATCTCACTCATTAGCCCCACTTGTTTTGTTAGAGCAACAGAGCTCTAGGAATGAGAGTGTTAGTATGGCCATGAGAAAGTGAAGGGGATGAGGACATAGTAGGACATACAAGAGGGAAAAGAGGATTTCACCTTGATGGAGAAGTGGGCAGAAAAGCCTGGGTCCATCAGAGTCTGTTCCCCTCCAAGGGGCACATAACAGAAATTGGATGATATGTCACAGGCCTTGCTATAGGGAAGAAATCTGTATGTGCCCTGCTAGGATAGTGTTTATTAGTGAATTAAACACAGCTGGTAAGTTAATACTTTACATCTTCCTCTATGACACTGAGGCCAACATACTCTCACCTGGATATAACTGATAGTAAAGCTTGCAACTTTCAAAAGTCTATGGAGTATTACCAAAATCTTCTGGTAACAGTAGGGAAGTTCTGAAAATATCTTGCCTGGGGAGATAATGGAGTTATTTGAGAATAAGAAAGGCAAATGACTACAAATCATGATATAGGCATGTATCAGCCCACTGTGAGGTGGGAGGGATGGCCTTTCAGACTCCAAAGGTCTCTTGGAGCCCTGTTTTCCAATGAGTATGTTACAGGATATGGACCTATTTCTACAACAGACGCACAGGTCTTTTCTACACACCACCACGCATATCTGACAACCCAGCCTTCAGACAAACAAAAAGATTGACCTGACTCAGTCATTGAATTGATATGAGAGTGCACTAATTTTCCAAGCCATGCAACAAAGTTCAGCCCTCAGCTATGAAGTATCTCCTAACAGCTCTAGGAGTTCTCTGTTTTGGGTTAATCAGCTGGTTCCCAAAGGAAACAGGACTGGAACAGTCACAATGTAGGAGTAATTTTTTTGTGCATGTAGGCTCATGTCCTGTGTAACTTATAAAGTATTTCAAATATAGTTGACAGAGAAATAGGCAATTCAGAAATAATTAAGAGAAAACAGGCAGCTAGACAGACGACACCATCTTTAGCATCTAGCTGAGGGAACAGCTTTTGTTAGACATCAGAGAACATAGTTGGAAGACTACTCTTTTAAATTTTGCAACTGAAAAAAAAGTCGAAGTTTGCATAAATCATGAAGCAGAAATCTATAGAAACCAGATTTGTTACTTCAGTTGCTCATTTTGTCCCAAAGGAAGAGAGAAGTTCAAAGCTTTTCTTGACGGGATACTATTCTCACATTGATTTATCAGTGGTACATAAATCCTATTACTGTATCACAGCACATGTGAAATGTGGGACTAAACGCTTCCCTAAGTGACTGAATGGTAAGCAACAAACAACAGCCTTTTGCTTAAGGGGCTAAGAGGTTACTTTGGTACAAACATAGTGGCAGATAAAGGTAATTTCCTTTCTCCCTTTAATTCTTGTTTTAACTCAGTTTTCACTTTAATTTTGCCCTTCACCTTTATGGAATTTCATTGAATGAATAAAGCAGAAACTGTTTTCTTTGCTATCTGTGGTAATGAAACACATTGGCTTTGCTCTGAGATGTGGATGTGTCACTAACAGAAGAGCTTGCTGCCAGTATGACAGTTGATATCACTGACAGTATAACTAGAATCATGTTCCATAAATGTGTGACCCTGGGATCAGATAAAGGCATCTAATTATGACAGAAGGCTTTGTGTTTTATAGAAATGATAAAGTTCTACAAACAAGAGGAAAACAAGACCATTTCATGAAGGGCTGGGTAAAGGTCATTTGCTGATTTTCACCTGATACTGCACATTTTCAGTGGTCAAAGTGCCACGTACCCTTCAGAATGGAATTATGCACCTCAAGCTTGGCTAAAAACATGTCAGAGCCCTGCTGGCCTTCTGCCTGACTGAGGTGCTCAGGGTGTTTGGTGTAACAAGCAATCTGTCCTTTAGAGGACAAGAGGGAGGTTGTCATTCTATAGTTTTATTTATATAATATTTTTCATTTAATTTCAGGGTTATAAAAAGATATTGGGAAAAGCTTTCAGATCTCAAACTAGAGTTTATGGATCTGATGTACACTTTACTGTCATTCTTCTAGTGTCAGAGGTAAAGCTTATAGATGATGCTGAAAAACAAAAATATTATGTTTGATCTTGGTACTCATACATCTTCATCCTCCTCTAAGTCAGAAGATGCCAGTCACAACCTCAGGCCTGCAAAGTCACCCCTGGAGAACTTCCTGTGAGGAAAATGTGCCTGCCTTGGTGGGTCCTGACTGAATGCAAAGACATTGCGCCTTTGCAGAATCTGTGTTCTGTACTTAATGAGATGAAACTGGACATACAGCAATGCAGGTCACTAAAGAAAACAAAAAGGCTTTTTTCACCCAGGTTTATCTCAGCCTGAAAAAGGATGTGAGCTCTGATGTGTTTCCACTGGACACATATGAATCAAACATCTGTTAGCTTTCCTTTTCCAAACACCTGATGTGGCCATGTTGAATTCATATTGCACACTCCTTTGCTAATTAAACTCCTGTAAGGTTGCCTCATGAATCAGATGCTTTGTGGAAAGAGACTGTGCTTTGATGCAGATGCATAGAGGACTGAGCACAAATAGGTAGCTGTTCACACACTGGCTCAGCTGAGACTTTGAAAATATTTAGTGTCTTTTGTTGTTTACCAAAATGTTAATTTTCTTTTGCCTATCTGCACTGTTAACATGGAAAGTAAATTTCAAAAAACAGTAGGATTTTTGTAATTTTTATTGCTTATCTGAAAACTGAGCTGAGGTACGTAATTATTATGTAAGAGTATTTTATAACCTGTAGAAGGAAGCACAGGGAATCAGCTCTGTTTTCCTTTGAAATTACCCATTCTTATAAAAATATATGATAGTACAGTAACCTTCTCTGCTACCTGACCTACAACTAGACCATGCTATGTTAAATACAGCCATCTTAGCAAAATTAGTCTGAAGAAATTTGAGTGGAAAGCCTCACCTGGCATCCCTGGCTCTGGGAACTCTTTCCATTACTAGCACCTTAGCACAGGATTGAATAGATGCTGGCTTTCAGGTAAAACTCTGTATTTTGTGCCAACAAAAACATGCTCAAAGCACTTGGCTATTGGGATGAAGCAGATACAGAATTGAAAAGTGAATCAAGCTACAGGTACCAAAATTAATGCCAAATGACATAAATTAATGCCTACTGTCGTGGTTTTACCCCAGCCAGCAGCTGAGCACCATGCAGCCGCTCGTTCACTCCCCCCATCGGGATGGGGGAGAGAATTGGAAAAGTTAAAGTGAGAAAACTCATGGGTTGAGAGAAAGACAGTTTAATAGGTAAAGCAAAAGCCGCACGCACAAGCAAAGCAAGGAATTCATTCACCACTTCCCATGGGCAGGCAGGTGTTCAGCCATCTCCAGGAAAGCAGGGCTCCGTCACGCGTAATGGTTACTTGGGAAGACAAATGCCATTGCTCCGAACGCCACCCCCCTTCCTCTCTTCCCCCAAGCTCCTTATAAACTGAGCATGATGTCATATGGTATGGAATATCCCTTTAGTTAGTTTGGGTCACCTGTCCTGTCTGTGTCTCCTCCCAACTTCTTGTCCACCCCCAGCCATCCCACTGGCAGGGCAGTGCAAGAAGCAGAAAAGGCCTTGGCCCCGTGTAAGCACTGCTCAACAATAGGTCCATAGAACAAAAACATCTCTATATTATCAGTGCTGTCTCCAGCACAAATCCAAAACATATCCCCACACTAGCTACTATGAAGAAAAATCAATCCTCTCAGCTGAAACCAGGACACCTACCCTACACTGAAAGGCATTTTTATCATCTTACCTGACTGGTGTCTGGCGTCAGGGAAAAGCAGCATGCTTGAAGGCCAAATCAGAGCAGAAACCTCCTTCACAGCATCCAAATCAGTCACCTAGAGAGAAGAGTTCACAAGGTTAGGTAGATGTCTGTGAGTACTGTTTGGTGAGTCAGTCCAAAGATGCTCATGCTTCTGAATACACCAGACTTGAAACGGCAGTGTCACCACAGTACCACATAATTGCATTGTTAACCCAACTGCTACCTGTAGAAATGACAGATCCTATCTGAGTGAGATCTTTCAGTCTGACTAAAGAAAAGTGAAGGAGAGAAAAGTGACTGGATCCTTAAAAGCCTTACAGCAAGTAGCAATCAAACCCACTGAACAAACAACTGAAGCCCACACATGAGCACTCTCTCTTCAGTGAGAGAGAGTTCAAAAGAGGGACAATATATCATGAGCACCTAACACTAGCAAAGTGCACTGCTAGGTCAAGAGCAGGCAACTTATCAATGCTGTATTAGGGCACTCTGTGGTAGAACTTTTATTCTGGCATACCAAGTGTCAGCGTTGCAGAGAAGCACCTGCTCTGGACAACAACCATCCAGCACAGGAATCAGCCATACTGAGGAAGTAGCGAAGTGTGACCCTGTTGCTGCCACAGATGATACAACCAGGCACATGCTGAAGGGTAGCAGAGGTCATGACCAGATCAATAAGCACAAAGAAAAACTGACATTTAAAACTGCTTTTACTGCTTTTTAGGCCCGTGCTTTTTACCTGGTGTCTGTGCCCAGTTTCATTTGCTGTGGCTAAGCTGGTACAGGAGTGATTCAGTTCTCTCTCTGAGCCTTAATGGTATTCCCGATTCAACCCTGAAGCAATGATGATACTACTTCCACTGCAAATGCCAAGGAAGTGGTAAACACTTTGTTTAGTTTCAGAAAAATCTAGGTTCATTTTCCATTGCTCAAGTGACAAACACTAACAAAAAAAGTGAATATTTTAATTTAGAAAAAACAGTACAGATGGAAAAGGATACATGCTATTCCAGTTCTATTTGCACAATACAATTTCTTTGGCTCCATCTATGAAGGTGGAGTAAAAAAAATCCCTCATGACACACGGGCTTTATTTTGCTGACTAGCATTAGACAGATGAGCCTCTCTCTCCAATTCTCTGTTAGAGCCAGGGACAAATGGCAAACAAAATCAATCCAAGAAAAAAAAAAATGCAGCCTTTACTCTGCTTTAACCAAAGACTCTCAAGAAATGCTTAATCTTCTTGTAGTTTGCACAGAATGGATGTTTATTTAACTAACAGTGAAGCGACAGACGCCGATTGGGAAAGAAAGCTTGATACTCCATCTCTCAACACCAGTACAATATATCTTGTCAAATGATTTCTATCCAGTATGAGTTTTTGAACTGACACTGTTAATTATGGTATTTTAGCCTCAGTGTAAGGCAGTTTTTGTAGAACTAACATTATCTTGCTATTAAAAGGCTTTTTTAAAAAATAAAAAGATACCTCAACCTAATCATCTTAATGCTGTACAAACTCTAGTATAAGTATGAACCTTTTGTGCTTCTTCAGAAGTTAGTCAACATCCATCCTGCAGATTAATCTCCTAAATTAATGCTTCCTTGTCAGTGTCATGCTTTTTCATTTATGTGTTGTAGCTAATTGAAATTCTTCCCAATCTGCTATGCAGATAATTATCTAAAACAGATTTCACTGCCAGAGTACTCATGCTCCCTCTGTTATATGGTAAACTGTACCATCATTATTTGTATCATCATAGTGTTTAGATGTCCCAAATAATGCTTTGCTTTTCATCTGCTAGGTGCTGTACAAGCACATAGTTACATTAGCACTTCAGTATCAGTAAAGCCATGTTCACCTTTAAGTGCCCTGTTGCTTGGATCTAAGCACACATGCGCACTCATACACACCAAGTATTGGATGAAAAACAGAACCGTCAGTATGTATTGTCTGGAGGGAGAAGGGGCATAAAAATGAAACCATTTTATCAAAGATCACATAAAAATTTCAAGAGAAGGAGCAGAAACTGAACTCAGAATCTTTTGATCCATGGTTGCAACTTCACAACTAGCTCACCTACAAGCCTTTATATTACACACATGCCACAATCCAGACTAAGAAAACCTTAAATTGAGTTGTGATAACACAGCTAGCATTTCTTAATTACATAGTCAAAAAAGGGGAGAGAAAAATACAGTCCTAGTTTCCACAATACACTTGAAATACTTTCTCTCTAAAGAGAGATGAAGACATGGCGAAGACAGACAACCTGCAAAAAACAACAACATGGTACGAACCTGCTGTCTTTATACATAGCTTTTTCATGTATTTAATTATCTGCCTTTTTCTTGACTGTAATCAACAGAATCAGCCTTTCACATCAGTGCAGTAAACCAAGATTCCAAAAGAAACTCCCATGGGTGTACTAAAGCAACTACTTGAAACAGCTATTTTTACATCTTCCTGAAGAAGCACAGAGGTGAATTACAAAGCACAAAGAAAAATATTCCCGAAAAACAAGAGAGCTTGAATTTTAAGGACTTTGAGAAAAATCACACAATGTTTTCAGGTACAAAGTAATTTAAAAAATTAAATGGAAAAGTTCACCTGGGATAAATGTTACTGTCCCATTCACACAAAGCAGGACAAAGCCAGAAAGATTTATCTCCACTGGAGTAGAAGCCTGGTGGAAAGGGAAACTTAAACAAGAAAATATTCATCTGGTCTTTTGGGGAAGTTTAAAGTGGTATAAATCGGAGATAGAAAGTGAGCAGGACTGAAACAGATGCTGATCAGTTATTGAAGGGAACCAGATTCAACTACATGTACTAAGTCAGCCTGCGCTGTTATCTTCATGAAGATCATCAACATTTGAATGCACAATTCATCAACATTTCTGGCTTCTTCAACCAGCTTAGGGAATTTTTATCAACATTTCTCTGAATTTCCCCACTATTCTCCAGTAACGTTACAGCCACAAGAGATGGGTCTACTAAGAAGGTGAAATCTCTGCTTGCATTACCCCCATCATCACTGCAACTTGTAAACATACCCTTTCATGCAAGAGAGGGCTTGCTTCATTACTATGTGCCTTCTCTCACTTCTGTACCACCTACCAGTCTGCAACTCATGTGACACCAGTGCACAAAAAGTTAGTTTGTGGTGATTTATAGATAAAAGAAATTTTGAAAACTATTTGTTTGTTAATTGGCACAACAGATGAGTAGTTTTTATCAAGAAATTCTTAGACTGTTACAGTCAAATCATGTCCACACTTACTTGTGCCAGTTTATCTGTCAATAAGTGATCAATAATGAAGTCATTCCCCATTTGTCCAGAGTTAAATTGGCCACAGCTATTTTATGTACTTCATGTTCAAATGTCACCATATTATGAAGTAGTGCTATAAGATAAAAGCTACTGATATATATTCTAACATATGGCCAACCTGAAGGACTTTTTATGTGGAGATTTATATAATTAATAACAGATTGTTCTCATATTTTTATTTCAGTAAACCACAGTGCTGTTGCCAATTCACAAAGCACCTTCAAGACCTGTTCACGCTGAAAGACATTAAGACATAAGGCCAAGAAAATATTCACTCAAGTTTAAGGTCAACAATATGCCATGTGAAATATATACTGAAATGCATGAACTGTAAGTATACCACATTAAATATTCCAGGAAGTTTTACTGGTTATGCTAGTTTAACTTTTTTTATATATATATGTGTGTGTGTGTGTGCATACACATACACGCATATTTCCCAAAATATAAGCTTCAGCTCCCTGGCAGTATTATCATAAAACCATTCAGATGCTGTATGTGCCTCATTCTTTGGCCTGATTGCTATCACATGAACTTTGAAAGAAACAGGCTCCTGTTTCTAATTAGTAAGGATATAAAAGTGTTTATGTAGAAGGAGAACCTATAGAACTGATTATGCTGAGTGCTGTTCAGAGCCAATGTGGTTTTGTCATGTGTATGTTAAAACCCACACAGCCAAGTTTGGTTACAGTCCGGTAGAGCATCTGCAAGTAATTTCCATACTTTCAAATGCCACAATGATAAATACATACAGCTCTGTGGCAATCTGAGTATTATGTCTGAAAATGAATGAAGAGAAAGCATTCAAAAAGGAGTAAGACAATTTATAAAGGAAGCCATCATGGAATTGCTTAGACTGAATTTGAGGAAGGGTGAGAATGGAGAGAAGAGGAAGAAGTCTAAAACATACTTCTAAGGACTTCAGCAGAACTTATATCTTGCTCTCCTTATCCTAAACAAAATTACTCCTGCCATGTGCTTACTGGTGATACATTTAGTTTATATTGAACAGGCATAGCTTCCTGCCCATGGAAATACATTCAGACAGATAGGAAGTGGAAATGAGTTTGCTGATCACACAGCTGCCATCACTGTCTTCATCATAACTCCCCAAGGGAAAGCTCTTTTTAGGTAGAGATTCATCCCAGCACAGATCTTGTCTACTCACAATCAAACTTCTGACTTGAGCCAAAGCTAAGGGCTTATTCCCTCTCACACACTGGACAAGACTCCTCTTCTCAGATGTTGATTTTAATCACAAGAAATAGCCTTACTAGCAATCCCAAATCAATCACTTCAGACTACATATTATTTAGACTTACCCAAGGGAGTCCTTTTTGTTTGTTTTGCTTTGAAGTTAAGAATCTCTCGCTCTTATTTTGGATCTCCTAAGGAGTGAGAAAAGCGTCCAAAGCTGAATCTGCATACACACTCTTACTATGGCCAACTCCAATGAATAAACTGCAATTCCACCACCAGGTCTAAAGTCTTTTGGAAAAAGCTTAGGGTGCTGGTGATCTCGATTCTGCTTTATCCATCATACAAGCTCTAGGAAGGGACTAAAAGGATGTGGTGTAACAAGAGGAACGTGTTTGGACAAGCAGTTTGCATTATGTACTTCTTGGCTATTGCTGTCAACCTCTTTTTTTTTTTTTAAATGAGCAGAAAAATTCCTCTAAATATTCAATGTATTTAAAAAGCCATTAACAGCCCCCTTTGAAACACAGAAAAATGTCTATACTCGGAAGGAAAATTTTAATTTGACAGGCTACAAGTTATATTGGTATTTCTAACTTTCACATCAAGTGGGACTATAAGCCAACACCTTGTTGGTGATCTCTCTTGTCAGGAGAGTCAGGTGATCTCTGTACAGTTTCTACTTAGTCAAGCTTCATGCTTTTATCAAGGGAATGGAAAAGAGAAGGCATCTTTTTTGGTTTGTATGCTCTCTCTCATCTCATTAATGGCCATATTTTACTATAAATTGAATCCCGCTGTGAGTGCAAACGTACATCCAGCTTTGGACATTTTTCTCACTCCTTAGATGAGACCTAAATTTATCTGGGCACAGTTTGCTGAAGTGCTGCTGGGAAAAAATGTCTGAAAGAAAAAAAGAGCAAAATCAACAGCAATAAAGAAGGTTCAACCTGCACAGATGAGTAAGGATATGTGATCTGAGTTAATGTCTTCCTTATTGTTCTGCATATTAAAAATATAAATAACAAACCACAAACATCAGCTCTGTAACTCAAGCCATGACATTTCCATAGTTTATATTTTGAAGACTGAAGCATTTACGGTTTCTCTGCAAACTAAAATATGCTTTCATGATGGTAAAAAAAATTACAGCCCACAAATTGAGTTCTATCACTTTCTGCTCAAAAGTAGAACTTTCTGCTCAAGTGCCTTCATGGTGGATTAACCTAAGCTATTTTACTTCACATTTGTGATGGACTAGGCATACACTGCTTTAGCTCCTATTTCTGATATGCGAGGGCCTTGCACAACCTAAATTCACAAAGAATTTTACTTACTACCAGTGCAGCAGAAGCACTGCATAGGATCAGAGTGAAAGGTGCAGGGAGAAATCAATGCCCACACAGGTTGCTTTGGCAAGAAGACGACACATCACAGTACAGACCTTACACTCACTCTTCCTAGCTTATTCTCGTATGACCTCATTGCTTCCTATAGTGCTACTTGTGATTTTTGCAGGTCGAAGCAGGAGTAGAAAAAGGTGTGAACTGCCTGGAAACAGTCTTGAGAGAAGTCAAAAAAAAAAAGGAAATGTGGAATTTCTTCAAGTAGGACAAATTGCTTGCTGTGCTAAAGACAGCCAAAGCCACATTAAACACTTTTAATTATTCTTCTACATAAATGTTGGAGCAGTACCGTCAAACGACTCATTCTACAAAAAAGTTTTGCACATGTGGCCTTGTGACTGAATACAGGGATAAGTCAATCATAAGCCTAGAAACGCTCAATGAACTAAACAACCAAAGGTTTTACGTATTAGTGAACATTGATAAAACACATTCAAAAGTCATCTATAACCATTTTGTCTTTGTAGGACTTGTGATAAAACCCAGTACTTCTACAGAAATAATTCTTGTTCTGCTCAATTCTCTTCCCTGTAATTGCAGGTTTGGTAGGAATCTTAAATGCCTTGGCTGAGAAAGAGAAAAAGGTACAGACTGAAATAGTCAAAACTGATCACCATTATCAGCTATGCCTGGTATAGAGTATTGCAGCAAAAATATGGGCTTCAGTTGAAAAAAGCTCCTGCTTTTAAAAGTGTATTTCTGGGCTCCAAAATATACAGACTAACAATAAGCATTCAAAAAAGCTTCCAGGAAGATATATAACCCATAGACAAAATTATAATTTTGTCCAGTATAGAAAATTATGCCTGGTGGGGAGGGGAGGTGGGGGGTGTGTGGGAAGGAGGTCACCCATGTTGACATTCCAAATTCAGGATATTGGCTTTGTCTGAAACTGGCTAGTTAGTCTGAATCTATGATGTCTACTACTACAGCTACCCATCTTTCTCTATTTTTGTGCACTGTGCAGTCTGCTGAGATTCAGTTAAGTACATAACTTTTGTGTGGCAACTCCAATGAGGACAGGATTGGAAGAGGAAAAAAAAGGACAGGAGCTTGATTTTTTTGAACTACTCGTTGGTGCACATCAAACAACTATACCCAACCTACTCATACCATCACCCACAAAAATCTGTACTTCTGTGAAGGTGCACAAATATATCTCAAGACAGACTCACTCTTGTGCTATTGTCAAGGTGCAGCAAGCAGTGAAAAGAAGGTGATGTCAGGGAAGTATCAGTCAAGCAACACATGCTCAGGTTAGGCACCTGCTAAATCTGGAACAATCTCCTGTTAGTATTACTAAAAAAACCCCTACCCACAAAACTTAAAACCAAAACCCCAGAACTAGTTTAAATAAGAGAGTCCTATAATGTTAGATGTAGCCTCTGGCAGAGCAAGGGACTACACGTGATTATTCAGATAACTGCCAACTCAATATTCTAAGCCATCCCCTCAGTGTCCTGAACATCTCTGGGACCAAGATGACTAGTTCTGGGAGCACATTTGCCAAATCAATTGGCACAGGTTGTGCCATAGCTGCTCTTTGCACAAAGTTTCAGCACCAGTACTGGGGTATGCCCACACAGCAATGTCTAGTGCTCTACAGTATGACTGGAGCCAGCCAGGCTTCCTGCAGCTGCCACAACCATGCCAGCCAGCCTGGCTAGCTTGCACTGGTGTTTAGAGTACAGGCACTACAAACAGGATAGTCAGAACCATATCCAGAATGCCTGTACTTTCCCCTTTCTAGCTCACCTTCATAATGTGCTCCACCATCAGTCTTGGGCTCCCATTACTAACCCCTGTTTTGTTTAACTGCTTATACAGAGATCACAAAGGAAAAATTCCCTATAGGGAGGATTACTAATTTAGTGAAATACTACAGGGACTCAATAAAATAAAGCATGCCCTGGAGTTTTCACAAGACTAGCAGGGTTTGAGAGAAAACAGCTACTCTCAAGCCATCACTGCTGCTCTTTGCAGTGATTCAGCTCTGAGGAAAAATGCAACATTCCAATTTATGAATCTGATCCAATTTTTTAACTGGGCTGCTATCTAAAGCAATGTATTAAAGAACTTCCAGAAAGCTAAAAAGGGAAAATAATTTGAATCAAGGAAGTGGACTCTCTCCACTGACCAAATTTGTTATTTTGGTTATTCACCATTTCCAAAAGTAATGAAACGTTATTCATTTAAAGGATGGAGTGGCAGCTTTAAAGCATGATTCTTCACAACAGTTAACTGACCTTTTCATTTGCAACTGATCGAATTTTGCAAGGAAAGTATGAAACCTTGTTCAGCTCTCAGTTCATTATTATGCAGTCATGATTAAATCAATCAATCATTGATGTGAACCTGAAAACCTCAGAATTTTATTTTTAAAGTGCTGCTCCCAGCTGCAGTAGATTCAGTTTTTAGTGCGTTACAGAACATTGCATTAGAAGTATGGCAGAACTCAGACAGAAGCTTTTTAGTATGCCGCTTCAGACAGAGCCTCTCAAGCCTCTCTCCCCCTCTTCTTGGATTAGGAATATTTCCTGGATGATCATTCAGCACATAACTAATCCCAGTCACCATCTATCAAGAACTGAAAGAATTAAGCTAGTTGATATGCATAGATCACTTCATATATCAGACCAGTCTCAAAGGCATTGCTTGCCGACCAGTTATAGAACATATATCCTGAAGAGTTACATGTGGCATTTTAAAGCTAATGCAGTATTTACTAAACTGAACTAATGGGACAAATACCTTCACTCAGTGTATCAACCAATCACAATATCAAAGTGCTGAAAACTGGCATACCAATTCTCAATATATCAGCTTTTTGCAAAAAAAAAAAACCAAAACAAAACATTAAGCCATTAGTCATTTCACAGGAGCTACACAATGAAGTCCCAGACGACATCAGTTCAAGACCAAGCCCAAGATTCTTGAATACAGGAAGCACAAGTCCCTACTGCCTCTACCCAAAGACCAGGGACTTAGACATACAAAGCAGTTTAGATATCTACTGATATTTCCAAGAGCACCTAGCCAGGTTTGGTACTTGAAGTTAGGTGAAAAAGATTGGATTTTAGGTACCTCCCCTGTCTGAGCACATCAGAAAAAAGTTTCTAAGCAAATATCAGCTTAATTCAGTGACCAAATACCATGTAAGGTCCAATTACAGGTCTCAACTAAAAGCTGAACTGAGTATCTATACATGTTCCTGTTCCAAGAAAGTAGCAAACAGCCACACTGTATTTTCCAGTGCAGTCCAGCCCTGCAGAGTCTGAGCACATACTATTTGGTACAGAGAAACCCTCTCTGTTCTTTATTGATTTTCACAGTATGCAACATGGACAGACATCAGCCTGAATAATAAATATGTGCCAGGCAACCCACACTGCTGAGAGAAGGTCCCTAAAAGTCCTGGTGTCCCTAGCAAAAAAAAAGTAATTCATCCATGAAATTAAATGCAAAATACGTCCATATCCCAGTATTTATCCAGTGCTCCAAAAACCTCAAAGACATGATCAGAGCACCCTTTCAGGAAGGGTCTTGCCAAACAGACTGCTCCTGGTAGCTTGAAAAGGCTTACCTTGTGCAAGCTCTGCCCAGTTCTGGGACAGCAGATCACATAAGGACATGCTACATGTTTATAGCAACATAGCTTTTAAAGGACACTAATGTACCTCGAAAAAAAAAGGATTGAAAGTAGAAAGAAGGAATGCTGGTCCAAAACTCCCCCCCACCCCAAGCACAGACCTGTAACTCAGCTACCATTTCACTGAAGAGGTTAATACCTTGTTTGCACTGCAAGTTTTGTCAAGAAGAGGTAAATGATTATTATGCAATACAGTGTGAGAGACTGTTCTAATCTGTGCAATGCCTTTAAAATTGCTGGCTCTGCAGCCAGCCTCCAAGATAGAAATAAACAGTTACCACAACCATGAAGAAAAAAATGCAGCAGCAATAGTTATAGAAGCTTGAAGATCCCTTTGAAGGCCCCAAACTCCTTATGATGCAGCTGGCAGCACAGCTGCCACTACCAGTTGTGGCCCATGCCCAGCACTAAGCTAGAACTGCTCTTCAGACTCTGAGCAGTGGTGGCCACAAGACAAGGTGCCAACAGACAGCCTAGCTTCTTCATGTTGCTCACACTGCTTGTCTCCAGGTGTAAAACAAGAGAATCAGAGCTTCATAAACTGTATGTTTTCATGTTAAACAGGCAGAGGAAAAGCTTGCTTTGTGCTTAAAGAAACAGGAAAAATTTTGACGTTACTAAGTTACTAGGGTTAACTATGCCTTCCATAATGAGCCACTGTTTAGCTTTTTATAAAACACAGCAAAAAATAACCAGAACAAGAGAGCCCTCTTCTTCAGAATGACATGGCATGATTTTGTATTTTTAAAGAGGCACATTGATAGACATATAAAATACATAAGCAGAATCATAAGAAACTTGTTTGCTTGTACCTCTAAACCCTTCTCTGGGTTTTAAAATGGAGGACTCCTTCCTTGTTTTGAGCACATTTCCTCTGCATTTCATGAGGTGGGGGCTCCCTGCTGCTTGAGAAGGCTCCCTTTATAGAATGCTGAACAATGAGTTTGGAAAAGTTTTGATTTATAATAGCTTACATATGGTGCTACAGAAAAGGAGTCTATTTTAAGCATCGTTCTTCTCCGAGAAGAGATTTTAAAGAGGCACCATGTGCTCCAAACTTGCTGGCAACACGTTGAGCCTCCTCTCAGAGCCTGCCTCTGGAACTGCTCCCTGGCTTGTGATGGAAACATACTAGTTCGCCATGATCTTTACTAACATTCAGAGAGTGGTGGAAGTACATTTTATTTCCCACACTTGCGAGGTTTTGAGAATATGGCAGGACTGGTGTGTAACATGCAATTCTAAAGAGGATTCCTAGAGGATATTTATACACTGTTGTCAGGTATACAGATCCAGAGCAATAGATACATTTCTTCCACATAAACCCAGAAAAAGGGAAAAACACTTTGTCACCGTTCAAGCCTACTCTGCTCCCTAGTGTTTGAGGTTTTAAGATTTATAATAATTAGAAGGAAAAATGAATTTTAGTTAAAGAGACATTTTGAAATGTATTTGACCAAGTATCAGGGAAAAAGTGCATGAAACCTGTTTATTAAGATGAGTCTTCAGGTCTTTCTCACTTTTCATCAAGATCTAAATCCCAAGCATAATGTTAAAGGCATCATACTGACACGTGTTGGCTTTCAGATAAAAAGTTCATGTTTCTGACCATAATCAAGGATTCCAGGAATTATTCTTTCAACAAATAATAGGCAGGAAGGACACAGTGACCTTGCCACATTTCAACCTGCACTGAGAGCTGTCTGCCAGCTTAAATTTTGCCTACGACTACACAGCATTTCCTTTTCTAAACAGTTGCATTGCTTTATGAAACTGTTTCTAATATTATTCACACAGAAGGGTGAAGTAAACCCTATCAGCTTTAGTGATACAAAAATTTCCAAGATCAAAGATTATCCTTATTAAATTTTCTAAGAAAAGAAGTATTACTTTGTAGCCATTTATAAACACTTTTGTTAATGTCTACACCTATGACAAGTCACTTGGAACAAGAGAAAAACCCCATCTTCTGTGGGTTTTTTTGCTTATGAAGTCTCTCTGAATTAAATATTTTTTCCTATATTATCAACATTGTTCATATACAAAACAATTTGTTCATGGTAACAAGACCACTAACAATTATCTGTCACTGTAACAGGTCACTTGATAAAGCAGATGATAGTGTTCCTGTTTTCTGGGTATCTACAACTTTGTGTAACAGAAGCAACACAGAGGACTTCAAAGTGACAGGTGTTGGGAACAATGAAACAACCTACCTTCCTTTAACCATAAACCAGGTTCTTAATTTTCTTATACTGATCGTTAGAGATATGCATATAGAGTTAAAGTTTAAAATATCATCTGAACTACATTTTTCCTCTATATAAGTGTATGCTGATAAGTGATAAAAATACTACAAAGGAAGTCATCTGCTTTACTTACCCCACAAGGCTTTTGACATTGTGATCAAACATCAGAGGTTAATAAGATGCTTCTTCGCTGTGATGGAAAAAGATGGTTGTTATTAAAACAGCAAACTGTGTTACCTATTTTTGGTTAAACTTCAGTGCTTGCATACTTTTCCTAGCATCAGCATGAATCAACTACAGGCTAATTCCATAAATACACAAGGCTAAAGTTATCTCTAAGGTACAGCAAAGATTATTTTGGTCTAAATTAAAACCACCTGAATTTTAATGCAAAATAGTCACATGCACATCAATTCATCTAGAGTTCAATATTCTTGAAATTTCAAGTCAAAAACAGTATTGGTGCCTTCTGCCTGATTCAAAGAAGTGTTTTATTAAGGAAGTTAACTTCACTGAGCTCATAATGCAAGTAAACAAGCAATGAACAAAACAATTTAGTACTGGACAGTTCATAATGTTAGCAGCATTGTTCACATCTATAACTAGAGACAATCGTGTTCCTCAGTCTTTTAAGTGATGGGTGACTGTACAGCATTCATAGCAATAGCTTGTACTGGGAACATCGAAAGCATTAGTTTGGGCAAAAACCTTGGCAGAAGGAGAGACTTCAGCTTTACATCATAATCCTGTGCAATTAGTCATGACGTTATGAAGGACAAACACCGCAGTGTCTCACTGCCAGGTCTTGTAATTTTAGAGATATTTTACAGTGTGGTATTTTCCTCACCCTTGTGAAAGCTCTTCCTTGCCCCTCAATAAAACTTCCCTTTTCCCTCCTGGGCAAGGATGCAAGTAGAATCTTTTAGACATGTGGCATAAAGGTATTCTGCAGATTCAGGGAATATCAAAGAGCCCACCCACAAACTCCTTTTCCCTGATACTTCCAGCTCCAGGAACAATGTTTACTAGAAAGGCAATTCCTTTCCCTGAAAGAAAACAGGGAGTGGATAAATGCTACCACCAGGGAGCATTTCATAGTCTTCATAAACAGTCAATTCAAATTAGTACATGCAGACTCACAGAATGTAACTGCAATGCCAAGGAAAGACATATGCTTTCCATACAGAAACAAAAACTTTCCGACACTGTCTTTCAAGATTCTCTTCTTTAGCCTGAGCCAAGGCAGTCTAATTACAGGGAGATATTTGGGAGAATCATGCAAAAACGTCTGCTTCAACTAGTGCTGCATTGTTCCTTGCAGGATTATGAAGCATTTCCTTTTCAATGGGCTATGCTCATTACATCCTGCGCTTCATTTCTTTTTCCAGGAAAGGTTCCCTAACCCAAGCCAGTTTCTCTGAAACACTATTGCTCCATTCGTTGCCTTGGCTTCCTCAGCATGTGAAATACAACCATTTCAGGGACAAGAGAGACACCACTTCTGTTCTGACCTTCTTTATTACAAGCTACACAAGCTGGTGGCCCAGGTGGTAGAGGTCAGAACAGAGTCTGGGTCTTGCATAGCTTGAAACTTTGCATCTCAAAACCTAGAACTGCAACTGTCTGAAAGCTTCAAACCAAAACCTCAGCCACTGTTTCTCTGCACCACCCTTCCCATAAGCATCTTAAATGGATAATGCTAAAATTAGTGTCCAGAAAAAGCCGTGTCTGTCTTGTAGAAAAAAAGGAGTTATGGCTTCTTTTCTTTTTAAAATAATAAAGATAAGACCGTAAAATGGCTTTTTGAAGAGAGACACCAAACAGATTTACCAACTGGAAGTTCAATTGTAACTAAAACAGTGACATATGCACCCCCACATGGGATGTTTACTTACTCAGGCAGCTAGGAGCATAGGCTTACAGTCATCAAGATAACACCTTTCCAGATCTTCTAACAGCCACATTAACCAATAATAACATTCTTAACAATTTGATCACAGTTACCTTAAGCTATCCCAAACAAACCATTTTTCAGTTTGGGGCCTGCCTCTTTCACTCAAATCTCTAGAAGCAGTAACAAATTCCAGGTAACAGGCAGGCTGAGGATTAAGAATTTATTCTTAAAAATTCCCTGTATGACTTCAGAATCCTTGTTAATTCCTCCAGCCTTCCACAGATGTGTTTAAGTGTGTATATACACATATGAGTAGAGGTGAACCATACAGATTTTATTCTAGGGCAGGAATTAAACTAGTCAAGGGGATTTTCTGTTCATTGGAAAAAGTGATCCAGTTTCACTGGGTAGCCTACTTTTTTGTCTAGTGAGAAGTAAATTCTCTAATGATTACAAAAAAAGTCTGTAATATTCTAGATAGGGGAAATACAAACTGGGTAAGTTTAAATAAAGGCATCTTTTTTCCATTTGCACATACATCGAACATTTTGAGGAACAGTTCACCATATAAGAACATCCTCCTGCACTCTGAGCTGCCTACCAGAACAAGTGGTGACCTTGCTTATACCCAAGGGACTATTAAGAATTCTGGCCTTATGAAAGATGCAGTTTCAGGAAGTAGTAGGGAGTTTCGTTAATATTATATACATATAAAATATATATATATATATATATATTGAAGGGGAATACCGAGAGACTGTCAGTGTTCCCAGTGCATTCGAATTTTCCTGGAGTGGGAGAATTAGAAATGCTTTCCCTTCCTAAATAGGAAGGTAAGGCTGAAGAAAGCACACAGGATAAACTCCCTATAGTAGCAAAAAAATCTCCCTTAACCAGAAAAGGTAGAAAAGTTTAAGCCTCAGGAGACAGCAGCTAGCAGAACTGCATTTATAACACTTTGACTTACAAAGTATAGTTTGGACAATAATGCCACCATCTCCTTAAAGTAAGGTATATGCCACTTATGAAAAGGAAAAAAGAATCTCAAAGGCCAACACACAGATGAAAAGATGTAAAGCCCTTTTTCCCCATTAGCAAGGCTGGTCAACTAGCTCATGTTTGTGTATTGTCTCCACCTGCAAACATAAATAAGCACTGTTATCAACTCCTGTAATTTTTATCATGCCTCACAGGGATGCCTCCTAAACCCCCATTTCCCACAAGCATGTGAACTAGGGACAGTCTCGGTGGCACTGGAAGATACGCACTTCTAGCCTTCAACGTCACAGAGAAAAGTTTCAAAAAAAAAAAAAAAGAGATGTCTTTAATAAGCATACAAGCTCAGAAAGCCAGAATAAAAAAAGCTGTCAGGGTTTAGTCTGTTTTACAAATAAGTTTTACAAATATTAAGCTGCTACTGTCATTTTTGACTGCTTATGGTCAGCAATATTGCATCAGAACAATGACAACAAAAAACTAAGGGGGACGATCAGTATGTGATACCAGGACACCAACAAGTATGCAGATGATGGTCTGATGTAGCAAGATTCATTTGAGAACAGTGGGCTGCCCAAGCACTGGTTCAACTGCAGAGACTAGGCTCCAAAAGGGAGAACTGCTGCTGAAAGAAGGCACAATCCTGTAACCCAGTACTGCAGGACTGATCAAATGCAGAGGTGGAATAGAAATGATTTCTCATGCTTCCACAAAGCTCATGACTGCTGGACCAGGCTCATATCTGAGCAAAGAACTCAATGACTTCTGAGCAGTCTGTACTTCTTTGGGAGCCCAGTCTAGGACAGTTTTTTAAAATTAAAACCAGCAAAGAAGTAACAGAGGTAATAGGTAGCCAAGGGGTGCAGGGGAGAAGGAGAGAAGTAAACCTTTCTTTGCCCACAATTAAGTTGTTTGCAGCATGGAACACTTAGGAGCATTGTGCTGACTCCTGCCACATGAGGATCCTGGGGAGAAGAAGTACATGCTGCAGCACTACTCTGCTCGTGAGGGTGAGCATATTCTCTTTTCTCCAAGGCACAGTTGTTGACCAGAGAGCTACAAGAAGCAGGAATTACATTCTATGTTCCTTCTCTAATATTTCAGGAACATTTAATGAGAAGTCTGTGTCAGAGCTTATAAATAACATTAAGCTTTAAGGTAAGCTAACAAATACAGGAGAGAGCTTGCAAGAGAGATGTGTTTCTTCTGTTTTGACAAGTAGTACAGTACACAATTTGATTGCTGAACCAAAATACTCTGTGTTGCACTGTAATTCAAGCTCTACCTCTTTTTAGCAGTGTCCTGCACGTCTTTCCTCTCCCCTTCCCCCCCCCCCCCCCCCCCCCCCAATCTTGACTGCCAGGAAGGTGCAGCTTTGGCCCTCTGCATATCCCAGTGGACTGTTAAATAGGAAAGAATTATAATGTAGAAAAATAAGCCACTGATACTTAAGTCTTAAATCAATATTAGAACAGGAAGCTTTAGTGTGGAATATAGGTCAGGGAAGTATTTGAAGCACAAACACTGGGCAATTTGATTCATGGAGAGGGCTGGCTCAGAGAGCTCTGCTGCTCTGAGGAAAGCAGCGTACAGCTGCTCTGGGCAGTGAGACTGTCCCCCATGCAACACCACAGAGGCTGTGTTACTCTCCAAGACCATGCTAAGGTAGAACAGGTCCGGTTTCACACCAAGCTGGGCTTTCAACTGCACTCAGTGAAGAGAGGAAAGTCACTGCTCCTGCTCTGTGACAAAGCAACACACAGAGTACAACTCAAGAACATGTTCCAAGTAGTACCTAAGAAAACTTAGCAAACTGGGAAACTGAGGCTCAGATTTATAAGAGGAATGTAAAATTGGAATTATAAAGTCTGCAATGTGGCAGGCACTCCGGTCATAATTCTGAAAAAACCCAAAACTAAATAACCCCCCCCCCCCCCCCCCCCAAACAACCAACAAACCAAAAATTCCTAGGAATCCACAAAACTTAAAAAGCAAGAGTCAAACTAAGCAATCCATGGTACTTGTACGGAATATTTGGCAGGACTGGGACGAGTACACTCAGCAGCACCTTATATTGTTGGGTGCCCAGGCTCCTCAGTGAATTGCAGCCTATTCTGAAGCATGCTGAAATCAAAGGGAGTAATTTATAAGACTGAATAGGTTTTGAGTCATGTCTTATTTGAGCTGACTTCAGCAGTGCAACTGCCTAATACCATTCACTAAGTCATTGAAAACCCCTAGCTACTCAGGCCTTTGGAAAAATAGAGCCATCAGCCCTCAAACAAGCAAAATGCATGCTTTAAAAGAACATGCTAATGAAGCACAAATACCAAAGGTAGACTGTGACCTGACAGAAA
Source organism: Balearica regulorum gibbericeps (assembly GCF_011004875.1). Taxonomy (NCBI): domain Eukaryota; kingdom Metazoa; phylum Chordata; class Aves; order Gruiformes; family Gruidae; genus Balearica; species Balearica regulorum. The sequence goes on along the minus strand of NC_046189.1, from coordinate 12,782,572 downwards.
CTACACTAGGTTGAGACTAGAGAACTGCATTCTCTCATCAGCTCAGCAAGTGAACCTGGACATTCAGGACCTCCCTTCACCCATCCACCATTTCCATCCGTAAATGAACACATTAAATAAAATGCTCTGAAAGCTGCATGCAAACAGGTTTTTCTTTTCTCGGTGATTTAGAAAGACTGGTTACAATGGTTGCCTTATAGGGCATGCATACATTAACATTTCTGTATGTATACAACACCTTTTTTTAGGAGTGATACATACTTGAGGTTTCTGTACCTTATCCTCATTACAAATACACTGAGGAGTTAGCGCATGATATGTGCTGTTAAACCACTATTTCTGAGCTGGTTAAACAGCCATATACTTGGGAAAATATGAAGCAGTGTAGCAAGCATAAAGCTCAGTTGTTCCCTAGGAATTTCATTACACCTGAGAACTAAGCATGAGAAGGTGAGCAAAATGGAAACAATACTTTAAACATCAGAATTATCTTGTCAGCATGTCATATATTTACACATGCCTTCCGACCCCTCTGAAGCATTTAGGTCTTCTGCCACATGCAGACTTCCTTTGTTGCCTTTTTTTTTTTAAAAAAAACTGCCTAAGGATGCCCACACACAGCTCTACAGTGCATGGTTTAAGAATTTTGACAGACCCATCCCTGTATAACATTAATCATGCAGTGGCTTGCACACTTGTCTGAAGAAATTCCATGCAGCACAGTCTGCTCTTGCCTGGGAAGACAAGCCAAAATGGGAGCAGTTACAAAACCATTTCTCTCCTCAGTGCTCTTCCCAGGGAGAATATTCCTGTATTCCCAAAGTGAATTTTCTTCCACAGTTACTTGGTGTTGCTCTTGTCTGCATTGGTTGAAATCACTATTAAGAATACTAAGATGGAAAAAATAATAGGGTAGAAATTATAAGTTGTTTAAACAAGTGAAAATAACCATGCTACACTGAAATCCCCTGAACACATACAGTGTTTCCTATTTAAGATATCTGATTTGCATTTAGGGCCAGACATTCAGATATCCACTGAAAATGCAATCTTCCTGGACAATTTCTAGGGGAAAGAAAAAAAAAGAAGAGGAGAAAGTGTGGAAGACACAGAAGCTAAAACTCAAAGCTAGAGCTGTTTCACAAACTAAGGAACATAAGAAATTAATCTAAATTAAGCTGCTACAGCAGACTAAGACTAATGTGCAAGTGTTTGATGCATACCAGAGAACCTTGAATGAGAAAAGGCATGTGAATAAAATATGACTCAATAAAATAATTCATGCTGAAATGACAGGATTTTAATTATGTGCAACTTCAGCCCTGTGAATACGAAGCAGGAAGCACCTCAGGCATTTAGGGCCGTGATGACAGAAGTTACAAATTTAGTCAGTGAAATAACTTTATGAAACAATGTTAGATGCAGCATTTGTGGGGGGCGGAGCAAACAACAAGCCTCCAAACCAAAAAAATCAATAACCCAAACAAAACCCACAAGGACCACATATCTAGATGTGGTCTTCATCAATAATTACAACTACCAGTTTAAGAACCCTCAAGTGACAGCATCAAGCCACTTCCCTCAGATACCTGTATGCTCCAAATTGCTGTGGAGTCAGTAAAGGCACCCTGCAGTAGCGTGGTCAAGACTTCACAAAAAAATGCCACAAACGTGGGCAGGGAAAATGGAAATATGTGAAAGTGCGTATGTGGATTTCAAACCAGCCTTGTTCAGGACTAACTTGGGAACATGGAGAGCTGACACAGTTGGAAGAGAGATGTATATCTGGATAAAAGCTCCAAAATAGTTCCTAAATCATTCAGGAAGAAAGCAAGAATGGTAAAACAATTACATATGGTGCTGTTCACAAAGAAAACAGGAAGTATAGTCCACTAGGGAGAAATATAGAAGACTACTAAAACAGGCAGCCTGTTGTGAATGCAAACAAGAAATTGAGAGATGAGAAAGTGACTCAAAAAACTCCCCCACAACAGCTCTTACAAAGTCCAGCAAACCAGCTAAGAAGCAAGCAAGCTACACTACGTATCTAATTTAAAATCTTCTTTGCTTTGTAGCTCATTCTACAACCAAATGGTATAGAGATGGTTCTTTAAGTAGATGTCTAGTGAAAGTTCAAGAAAAAAATAGCAATAAGGAAAGATCATGTAAATGAAAGTTACTGGGGCATTAGCTTTTGTGCTGCTTTACTAAGACAAAGCAATTAGGTCTCTTGTGCTCAAACAATTGGCTGGATTAGTGCCTGTATGGACACAGAAATTTTACACATCAAATAAACCTTATTGAGAGTTCAGATATTGATTTACATAAGAATATGACAGAGATATGTGAAGGAGGAGGCATGTACAGTGGCATGGTGCTCTGGTCAATTTTCAGAATCACTTGCATCCAGACAGGCCTTGACTTCAAGTGACACAGCTATGCCTGTCCCTGCAGGGACATGCAGATAAGCAGTAAGATAAAAGCTCATGAAAATCTGAGAACAGGAAACTAATGCTGGCCGCCTTCTGGCATTTTTTGAATGTCTGAATCAGAAATTTTTTTTAAAGTCGCTTTGGGCATAATCTTTGAAACACAGATTTTTATTTTTTTTTTTTCTGGGCACAGGATGAAAGAAATCATCACTTAATGCACCATAAAGAAAGCAAAAGGAACAAGAAAGAAGATCATATTGAATATAGTGGAAAGACTAGGAACACACAGGGTTAAAAACAAAGTGAAAACAGACTATGGTGGTAATGTGTCATTGGACAAAAAACCCAATGAAACAAGGAACGAAGTCTTTTCTGGTCACACACAGGGTCAGAAATAATGCTAGGAAGAAGTCTCAAGTATTCTTTGCTACTGTGCTTAACAGCAGAAACGAGATCCTGCAAATCAAGCTTGAGAATACATGAATAGAAGTATGAAATCAGAGGAAATTATTCCAACACTAGATAAATACAGCAGGCTCATCTGCAGTAGTATGCTCAGCTCTGGTGAGGCTACTAGAGACACTGGGATGTTTGGAGTCTCAGAATAATTTGATTTTCTTTTCTCAATGAGATTAATGCGTCTGTGAACAAGTATCACCAGCTAGCCTCTTGAATTAGCTGCTGTACAAATGCTAGATCTGCAAGAAGGTTAGGAAAGAAGAGGGTTGTGTGAAAGTAAATAAGTAGAAAAGCAAGAAGGCCATTTGACTGCAAAGTGAATCTATCAGTCTCATGAGAAGGCACTGACTGCTGCTAAAGAGAAGCAACCCAGGGTCTTGCAAATGAAGGCTTCAGCAGATGTGTCTTCACATTTTAAAGCTTTCTGAAGACTTCCCTCACAATGGAGGCAAGACACCATAAATCTTCTAGACCTAGTTTCTCCCTGATAATGCACATTATCTGACTTTTATCATACAATCCAGACAAATTCTATTGCCTATTTAGGTTGCCAGTATGGTAGCAGAAATAATTTATTATAAGATTCTGAGGTGGTGTCCTGACAAGAGCAGGTACAATGCTGCGATTTCTGAGAAAAATTAATAGCTACCTTTTAGCAGAGATGAGCAACTAGAGAACAACATCCAGTCAGAACACTGACCCTCTCGCATTGTTTTTATTTTGCTCAGTTTTTCTAAACTTACATCCATTTCAGGGCTGTTACAGCTTCTGCTCTAAGGAGTCTGAATACATACAGCTTCCTATTTATATGAATCTTGCATTACCATCCACCTTTGAGCCCCTTCCTCTCTCTACTGTTATAATTTCATAGATTTTGCCAGAAGGAACCATTAGATTAAGCAGATCTCCAGTATAATGCAGGCACTACCTTTCACCCAGCTACCCCTGCCAAAACCCATATAACTTCAGTGAAATGAAAGCAAGAGATTAAGCTGTACACTGCAGGAGACCCTGCAGCACAAGCTGTACCCAAGGACACCGTACTGGCAGAAAACTGGGCAAAATACACACAGATGATTCCACCAGGAAACAGCCTCCACTGCAGAGAAAGATAGTGAACCTTACCAATCTGGCATTCAAAACAAACAAACAACACCCCCCCACCTTCCTTCCGACCCAGAATCTGAAAGTAGAATATGAAACATGTAAGACAGACCAAATAAAGAATCACTTTTCCCTAGTATAGATGCGTATACTATCTCTTAGCAATGGAACACGTTCTTCAGCCTTGACTAACTACTGGTGTTTACAGGAAAATAAACAACAAAATACAAACAAAACCCACCACAGAATAATGTGAATAATAACAGAAAAATCCCTCCCTTACAGTAGAAACCGGATTTTATCAGCAGTGCTGTTTTCACGCAGCTGAAGGCTGATATAAATTCAGATTCAAAATATGATCTGTTGATGTGTATTTACTTAAAAGTTTCAGAAGCAAAAATCTAATAGTTTATAACCTAAGCCACAATGAGTCTACCATCTTTACAGGTACTTGTAAAAATGTTTTACTATCCTCTTAGACAGATGGCTGGAACCTTACGGCAAGAGTGAAATCACACAGTTTAATTCTCTCACTAGTGGGCTGCACCATGCTTTCACAGGCAGAGATTGAACAGCAGGAATGATGTTTTCCAAAAGCACTTCTCAGTAGAAGTCCATGCAGAATTCTGTGTATTAGTAACAGAAATCCCAACCTACACCAACAAGTAGTGCACACTGCACCCAGAGGATCAGTGATTTCTCCATTGTTCTACCTTATGAAAAATACATTTTATCTCAGAGGGGAAAAAGAGGTGATTTAATGACACTAATGACAAAAACATAGGGAACAGGCTAAGAGCTCAGAAGGTTCTGCTATAGGAGGCTGACCTAGAGGACAGTCACACCACTGGTAATTAAAAAGCACAAAGTGCCTGAGCTCATTACAGATTTTAGTAGTATCTCATTTCTTGTATGTTCAAGGTACATATATTTCTGGCAGCTGCCAATCCAAGGTAGATCTCCTCACGACTTAATTTCCACCCCAATCAAGCCAGTGGTGATGTTCATCTGTTTAATGGTCAACTAACGCCTTGTACAACATGAGTTACAGATTAGACAAATTCATTTTTATTAGCTTGCTCTTCAGTTTATATTGCAGTCCCTCAACCTTGTTCCCTCTGAAAGTATATGTAAAAATCTCCCAAACCATTTTATTAGTTCTCAGTTTATAAAGTGATGCACATATTACAAAAAAATAACATCACAAGTAATGACCTTGTTGGTCTGTACCATAGATAAGAAGCCTGAAGGTCCTCAAACAGCATAACACCACCAGCAAGCACAGACACCAACACTCTGACAGACCCATGGGCTTTAACAAGGCTATCCACATACTCACATTGCACCACTGAAGCTTTAGTCTCCAGACTTAGCAGCTAGCACTTAAGTTATGGATGCTGCACTTGCCAAGTGGTTCCAGAAAGTTCAGAAGAAAGGGATTATGAAGGCATTTCCCTCCCTCCCCTTTTTCATTCCTGATTTCTAGGGATGTGCCAGCTGCTAATTAGTGTAAAGCAGAGACAGCCTGTAGCTGGCTCTGATTTACCACAGCTTTACCTAGGCAGCCTCCCCCATGCCTCCCCAATCAGATTGTGAAATCTCTGCAAACTTAAGGTTGGACTTCAGTTCTAATCTTGGAAACTCAGGTCCCTCCCTCATACACAAATCAGAGTAGAAGTATAGCTTGTTATGTAAAAGGTTATTGTCAACTGCAAAATACAGTTTAGAGGAACACTCAAATCACCACTTGTTTCCCTGTATGTGCCAAATCTCCCATGTCCTTGAGGCAAAGGGCTGCATCCTTCACAAAATGCCAGGTGCAACAGTAGCAAATCAGGGATAGAAGCTTTCCAAAGCCAAAAAGTCAGATTTGTCCATATGGACAACCTTGTCCTAACAGCCTGACACTACTGTGATCTGACCTTGCTTACGCATGCACTTTGCTTTGCTTGTCCTGCTTCTTTCCCTCACAGATCCTGAGCACTACAGTAACAAGCTATCAGAAGTCTTGTTCTGTGGCAGCAGAGGAGGGAAGAAATAGCACACAAGAGAAACTACGGCGCATCTAATTTTAGCTTGCCTCTATTTCTAACAGAGTAACTTCAAAGGCAGCAAAAAAGTTGCACTCAGTCTGCTCCCATTAAAATCCATGACAGTCTCCCCATCAACTTCAATAGGAGAATCTTATATTAGGAAAACAATACATCACTGAATTAAAACAAAGTACACATAAGAGACAGAGTTGCAGCAAAGGGGGTGTTTTCAATAGTGCTATAGATATACATAGTGACTTACTCAACCCCCATCCTGTTCAGCAGGGCTGTAGAAACCCCAGAACAGCACATCAGCAATGGGTCAAAGAAAAAAAAAATTAAAAAATTTTTAAAAAAGTAAAAAACAAGGAGGGAAACCCCTGTGACTTATTGTGGCCAGTACTCACTGTGCAACTCTATTTGGCCCAGCTGCCTTTCCCTTAGAAGAATAAAAGCACAGCTATATAGGCAATACTTCCTTTTTTAACAGCTATATACCTCCTCCTGTACCCACACACCATTCAATGCTTAGAGAGCAACTGTCACACCCATGTATGAAGAAGGAATGAAGCCAAAGCCACTTCCCATTACACACACTTGTATCCCATCTCATATAAGCTGGAAGCCATCATGTGACTGCAGCCTGTGAGGAATCTCAAAGGCCCCCACCTGGGGCAGAAAACAAGTTTAACCACACAACGAAAAAGAGAAGCACGGCACTTGAGAAGTTTTGAATGAGTACGATCACTACATTGTGACAAACAGTATGACTTTTACTGCTGAACAGCTTTCCAGCCATAAGACCTGAAAATAATTAACTAAATATAACCTGAAGTGAAGGTAAGGTCAAACTTGAACATGCCTTAAAATCTGGAGAAATTTGAATGTGGCCCCCGAATTAATCAGAAAATGCTGGGACAGTTGGGAAAGGAACCACAATCAACACGATAAACACACTTGAAGATGTGAATACAAAACTAAGGTTTGCTACTGTTAGATACTAAGGTGCCTGTGTGAATTCACAGGTACAACTCATCTTGCCTATATTAAGAACATTGTTAAATTGGCCCTTTAAAATGGGGAGGCACTGCAAAAAGAATGCAAGCCATTAACTTGATGAAAGCCAGTAAGAATATCACGACTTTTTAATAAAACAAGTTTAAATTATTTAAATAGCACTTAAATGAGAATCAATGCCTCTACCATTTTTTCTTTATTCCTCTTACACTCTCACTATTGCCAGTCACCTCCCAGCCACACCACCTTTGTGACCAAGGCCATCTACTGGTGAGTGGGGTGTGCAAATTTACAGGCTTTTTGTTGGCCAGCTTTAATTGTCAAGATTTAGACACATACACCAAAATTGTGCCAAGCAGCTGTGTAGAGTTGAGCACTGTCAGTAATTAGTAAACATGACCACAGTTTTGGATGAACAAATAAATAAATAAAGGCTGCCTAAACTCCGCGTGAACCCAAGGAAACATGATTTCACCCAGGCCGGGCGGAGAATGTGGTGCTTTGAATCTCCATCCCAGTTCAAGCGTAGGCCAGACACCTTGAGACCTCCCTGTGGTGTGTAACATGAATCAGAAATGTCAGCATTGCTAACAGAGAAATGAATTTTACCGTAAAAATCACTACTAAACCTGGTAACATTGTTTTCAGGAATTACTGGGATCTGAATAAAGAAGTATGCATGCTCAAACTGCAAGTATTTTAGATCAGCATGTATGGGGATTTACAGGCTGTACACCATAATTACAATTGTACTTGTTCCCCTGACTTACAGCAATAGAAATGGAAGCCAGGCAAGGAGATGGAAGGGAAATAAAGCACACCCAAATCCTTACAGACTATGATTTCTAAGATGATGTCTAAGACGAATCAGCAAGAGAATCTGGGAGCAGTAGCATGCTCTAGTGTTCCCCATTCAGCATCATTACTCCTAAATCATGAAGATATTTCTAATAAAATTCTTTCTTTAGAAAAAAATTCAGTAACAGTTAAGTTAGTATTATGATTTTTAGAGTAAGGTGTTTGAACAGCAGCACTGGAAATCCCCAAATTATAAGACAATATTCTTCTCCATCTTTCCCTGTAAGTCTTTGATCAAGATGAAGCAAACTTAACCCTTTACTTGTCCTTTTTGCCATAAGAATTTGGGACAACTTTTATAGTACATAGAAATATATTCACTAGGAGCTAGCTTGAAGACACTAAATACATTTCTTATCTTAGATAATAGACGTTTGGGTAGATGTATTTGGCTGGCAACATAGAAACTAAGTTTCTGTTTTGCCTGAACAGGTGACATGGCAGAAAAGTATTTCCACAAGAGAAAATGTAGGTGCCATAAGATGACAAGCACTGACATTCACTTCAGTCTGATTAATTCCTATGATGATCAGATTTATGACAGAGAATTTATGGATGGCAGGTAAAAAGGAGGCAAAGCTTCCTGTAAACTTCAATGCCGTCTTCTTGAAGATGTACACCTGCCCACTCCTTCCAAGCTGGGTTTGGGGTTATTTTGTGGGGTTTCTTTTGGGTGGGGCAGTGGCTTTTTCTCAAGCCAGTATTACACTGTAAATCCAGTTTAATTATAGCAGTTTTATTCACTCTGGAAGCAAACCACTTTCAGTAAGCTTAGTAATTTATGTGCCTTTCCAATTTATTTTTGGTGCAATAAGGCCATGGGTAGTTCTGCATCTGATGGAGATTTGTAGTCTCCAGGATAATTTTAAGAATGAAGATTAAAAGGGAAAAATACCCAAACATCCAACAGCCACCCCCACCCCGCAACCCACAAGACAAATAAAACTTTGAAAGAATAAAATAGTGCATGTAAATTTCCAATGACGACTTTTTTTTTTTTTTCCAGCAAAACTGTGTTATCATCAATTTGGAGCATGTTCATATCAAGTCACAATTTTATAGTGAACAAAACAAAAAATCTTTTTTCATTATTAGTCATACAGAAGGGTCTACTCTGCCTTTGCTTCCAAAGACGGAGCACTCACTAGTAAAAGGGCAATCCTTCATCAGTCATGACAGATACTCCCGTTTTGATATATCCAGTCAAACAAACAAAAAAAAATACTAATAAAGTAACCCAAATTAAAAATGAAGATATACCAGCACTTCTAGATAGATCTCTGTTACTTTAATGTGAAAGCAGACCCTCCTGAATATAAAGATGGCTTCAATGGCTTTTGTCGTCTTTTGCTCCATAATAATCACTTCTCATCTAAGTGCATCTTAGATCTGCACAATTCACTAGTGTTCTGCTTGTTTCTCCTGTCACTATGTTAAATACGGCTGATTGCAGCTTCTTGCAGGACATCATTCAGTGGCCCAACTGGACATGCTATCATTTAGCATCACTCAGCAAATGGCCCACAGAATAAAAAACATTTTTTGTTTTGCCTCAAACTTTTGCAGACTGACTGCGTACAAAATGGCGATATGTAATTTCAGATACAGAATTTTGTTCCTCTCCTGAAGATGAGACACTCTGTCATCACTTAACTTTGTACAGAGGACAAATCACAAATTCTCCATTTCAAGGCCAGGCTGCTGCTGCTAAGGCAGAGCAAAATACCATAATTATTTTGCCAGGATTTGACAGAAAAACTTGCTGATAAGTGTTAAACATTCTTCTCATTAAATCACTGCATCAGAAGAGCTGAACTACGGAAAATTTAATTTATAATTATCAATAACAACTATTCTGAATCACAGTAATTATACTTATTTTACACTTCCAAAGCACTGCACAAATCTGTACAACATGCTTGGGTGGACAGTTAGCTTTAGCTTTAAAATTGAGATAGGGGATAAGAAACCCTGTTATGATGATCTCCTGTTAATCTGTATATAAAAATCTCAAGCTACTTACACCAGGGATCTCATGTTCCAGAAACAGAGATAATCTGAGAATTGAGAAACCGTTAAGTTGCAACACCTAATTTTAATGATTTGCTCATTTCTTCAACAGGTGTTTCAAACAGAGGACTTCATTTAGTTTCACTCCTTTAAATTCATGCTTTCAACTGATTTTTTTTTCCTAAACCTCCAAACTTGGAATTGCCTGTATGTTATTGAATTGAAAGAAATGCTGTTTATATTTTTCAGAATATATATATATATATCTATCTTTGATCCATTTTCCCAGTGCAATGCTAAAAGTTTTTTCTTACTCCAATCTTGTACCAAATGCTGATAATGGCTCTAACTTTCTTAATCCCAAATATATTCAAAAGCAAGATTACCTCAAAATGAACTGCTGAGGCTAGACAATCTAAGAAGTCCATCTACCTCTAGTTCATCTTGCATATTATTCAGTTATATATTGTACAGTCCCTAGGGGAAAAAAGAAACATATGAAAATAACTCAGAAGGGCCACTAGCCATAAAAGTGTTATCTTCAAGTAATACCATTTCTTCTCAGAATATAAGAAGTTGACACACTTGTAATACCAGCCTGCGTGAAACTGTGCTGTGTAAATGCCTTGGACGAGCATTAGCACTAATTAAACTTGTACTAGCCTGCTCCAGGGAAAAGGCTTTATTGTAATGCCACAGCACAGTGTGAGTTTCAGAAACAATTCTGGGAAATCAAACATACAAAATTCATCCCTCTTTTGAAGGAGAAGGCAGGAAGGGAAAAGAGAGACAAAAAAGCCTGATATTTGTTACATCACAACATTTACAATGGTACATAAAAAGACTGTAGAAGGCATTTATTCCAATAGCCTTGGATGTTCAATCCTTGTAATTGTCCAGTCTGGTTTTGCTCCTTCTGTAAATTCCCTTTGGAACCTGGAAAAAAAAAAGACAGTAAGTGAAGAGTTGTTAAAATTTACTTGATCCTGAAAGAGCTACTAACTCCAACAAGAAAACATGAAGAAATATTTTACTTCAAAGTTATCCCTGTAAAACCTCCTTAAACTGATGCTTGTGCCCCAAAATGGAATTCTATAGTAAGGAACAAAGTGCACTGACTTCAGAGTATTTTGGTTCGGATCCCACAGACAGGACTAAGCAGCAACAGTAAAGATGCTGATACCAAGAAAGCACTCAGTTTTCATAGCAGTAACTATGCATATAGCTTTGTGGCAGATCTTCATCTCTAAATAAAGGGTTTCGTTTAATGGGATGGTAACTGCATTGTAAAGGGAAATCACATGCTACGCATTCTACCTGAAAATTTTCATTTTTACTGAACTATACTTTACAAATCAATGTTTTCAGAAATACATCAAAGATCAAGCTAACAGTAGCACTGAATCTCCCTGAAAGAAAACTACGCAGCTGTTGATAGGAAAATGAAAACATCCATCCCTATTTTCAAAGAATCTGTGTCTTCCTTTTGTAGTCGTTAATGTCTTTCTCCCTGAGCATGTCAGTTTTGACTGCTTGTCATCTAAAGATAAGTCTGAGCTTCAAGCTGAATATTCATGCTCCCAAGTAACCGGTGTATTGTGGACAAGAGCAGTATAACCTCAGTGCTTTGCAATTACACACAAATCCACTCCTGGAACCTGTCTTCTCCAGACACCCAAATACTTAACACTAGGCTTCCAAGGCCTGTAGTATCTTTGCCCATTTGCGGTTAGCACTGAAAACAACAGAAGGAATACATACTTTAGGTGTTTAGGAACAGGTATTTAGGGCGTTCAGGGGAGGTTCTTGAGGTTAATGGAGCTTCAGAAGACTCCAACTGTAAAAACCATGCTGAATTCGGCTAAGGGATGGATCCACAAAAATCCACCCAAGCAAAAAGCACTGGTGTCCTCAGAGCATTTCCTTTGTTTCAGAACTCCTGATCATCTAGACCCCATAGTCTCTCCATTTCAAACATGGTGTAGAAGCCATTAATTATATTGCATTTGTCTCACAAAACCCCTCATTTTTTCCAACTTCTGAGAATGTTATTTTCAGTACATTTTGCCAACTGTGCGGATGTTTCTGCACTGCTCTGCGATCAGTACACTAATACAGACATTATTTACAAGCATTTCTATGAGAATCCATCTACCTAATGTGTGCTTTGAGGGCTTGGATCAGAGTGGTATGAATTATCTGAACACCAGGTGATGCCTGCTTTGTTCTGCCCTTCTGCAGAAAGCATTTGGCTCAAAAATTTCCTCCTTCATGAGCTACTTTTTCAGCTAATTGCAGTTCTGACTTCTGTGCAGGAAGTGACAAGTCAACAGCATCACACTTGACTGCTTGGCTTGACTTCATTGCTGTTAGCTGTGCTGCAAGAAATGGGAAACAAGGACTGATGTTGACCTACTTCCTGAAAGCTGCAGGAGCAGTATAGGAAAGGATCAGAAATCTCATTCAGTGCTCTAGCTATTGCTCTTCCTGAGAGAGAGAGCTCTCATTAATCTCAACTCACAAGCAAGGTAATAATATAATGACTTGAAGGGGTATTTAAAAAAATTTGGCCCTAGAATAAAAACTAGAAAGCTGGATGAGAACTAACTTAAATTAGCATCAAGGTAAATTAAAACACACCAAGTTCTGCACTGGCACAGTGTGAATGCTTTCAGTTCCTAAACTGCTTTCCACACAGCTAGCCTGTGTACATGGAAGAAAAAAAAAAAAAAAACCACCAAAAAAAATCGAACAAGTAAACTTACTCATAGTTTGCTGTTAAAAGATGTCTTTTCTCTTCTGTGCTTTCATCTCCAAACACAATCTGGAAAACTTTGGTTTCACCTGGTACTTCATCAGGTAGGTTAGCACCATTCAGATACCAAAAACGCATCAGGATACTAACAAACTTTCTTCCTGTTGGAAATAAATCAAAGCATAAGGTAAATCTCATTTTTCTCATTGCTTAAATACTCCTGTTTGCTATCTAGCATACATTCTAGTGAGACACTGGAAGGGCAGCTGACTTCAGCCATAAAGAACGCATGATAGAATAGTGACCAATAAAGCTATTTAAAGCTATATTCATGCTGTTTAGCAACATTAAAAATACATTCTGTAGAAAGGTATGTGTTTTATCATGAGTGCTGGTTGCATGACACTGTACATAATCAAACCATATGAAGAAAAGCTGATTACCACAAGGTCCAAAGCCAACTACCGATACTACAAAAGTATGTAGAGTAGGTGAAACTCAGGGGAGCTAATTAAGAGAAAAAAAATTCCCTATTCCCCCAAAACAAGAAAAAAGCTTACTATGTCTGACAATTTGAAATGCTCTTTGGAAGACCCATGGTTACATTATAAACCATGCCAACTGTGTCTGATAGTGAACTGAGCATATAATGCTGGTATTTAACCAGAAGAAAAACTTGTTTGAGCTCATCGCTAGCTTAAAAAAAAAATAATCAAGAAGTCCTAGAATAAAGCATATTCCATGAAAGCAGAATAGAAGTGAAGATAGCAAAATTTATTTCATTATCCAGCCTTCACTATTCTTCTTGGAAGATATGTTTTCATTGCTGAAGCAACAGCTTTCTGCATATAGTAGAATAATTGTTTTTGAGTGGTTTGAGATTGCTAAAGGACTAATAATGTAAAAGTCTGAAATTACAAAAGAAGCGTAGTGGGCAAGACCTAAACAGAAGTCAAAACAGTCCCATGATTTATTAAGAATAATCTCTCAGGTTCTGGTTTAAAAGGAAATCTGGGAATTATATATAGATGAACTATAAACAGAAGAACAAGGAACGAGCAACAGTACTCAAAACAACATCTGCAAGGAGAAGGCCTGCTTCGTAGCAAAACCAGGAAATAAGACTGCCCATTGCTGAAATGTTTTAGAATTCTAAACATACCATCATCATCATAGTAAATGCGAACATCTCCTTCTGTTGTGTACATGATTGCATCAATGTCAGCTGCTAAAGCATCCCTGTGGTTGTCAGGGAGCAAAGACAGCTTTTCCTTCAGCACCTGAAGTACCTAAATTCAGAAAAACTGTCAGTTTTTCATTAGGAAATCGAAGTAACAATCTTTTCTACTGCAATTAATAAAATGAGCTGTATCACTAAAACATTTGTATAACATACACAACAGCAGAAGTGAAAAAGCACTGGGAAGTTTGAGCACTCCCAAATCCTAATTCAGTGATATTAAAAAAGATCCATTTAATGCTCAAATCAATGAAAACAAAGTATTTTTAAAAATGTTTAGAAAAGGTAGTGTCAAAACAGAAGTTGCAAAGCAAGGGAGGTAAGCCCAGAAAATACCAGTTAAGCTTGCTTCCACAACCATACTTACACTCTGCCTTTCTCACTGTGTATTTCTTAGCTTTTCGTTCAATTATTTCTTCATTATCGTTCACAAATTTCTTTGAAAATCAGTTCTGTTATGACTAGGTTTATCTTTGCCATTTTGTGATCCGCATTCTCATTAGAAGAAGTTTACACACAATCAGAAAAGACTGAAAATTCATTGCTCTGGGACTTAAGTTCCATATTGCATTCACATCCGTAGTATTTGAGTGTCCTAAAACCTACACAGCTGTGTTAAGTAGAAAAAGGGTGTGGTGCACAAACTGAACAGAGGCATCACCTCAAACATTCTGTGAGAAAGACACGTCAGAAGGAAGGATGAAGCTGCGCAGCACTTATTTTTCACTTATACTCAGTTTTTAGCCTCACTTGAATTGCCATTTTTTAGTAACAAACAAATCCAGAGGTCACATGGAAGCAAGAGGCGATCTTCACTATAAGGTGTTGTTTCTAGTACGTTTTGCAGGTATAAAATTCGCTGGCCAAAGCAACAACAAAGTAGTGTGGTATCACAGCCTCATCCGCTACATGTTCTGGTTACATGAGGTCTCTGGATCAATGTTAACCTGATCACCTGAAGAATTTAAGATGAGCTGAGGAAGAGGAGATGCTCAAAACAACTATAAGAAACAAACTCACATTTTATTGCTATATCTGCTCAGAGAGAGGAGGCAAGATTGTCCAGTGGGGATGCACTAGAACAGCACCAAAATTTTTGCTGCAAAGGCATTGGTGGCAATAGGGCAGGCCAAGCTGACATCCAGTAACAAGGCAGACATAGACCTGAAGTATCTCCTGCACTTGACTCTCAAGCATCTGCTACCTCCGTCCCCTGGGAAGGCCAAGACAACTTCGGCAATTAAAAATTCATAAAAACACAGAACACACAGCACTGATGTTTAACTAGCCAGGTCAGCCACATCCCTGAGACCACGATGTAAAACTGAGGCCTTCCAGCAGTAACCAGTAATTGGCTGTATGATCTGCTTGGGAGTGGGAATGTACTAGTGTAGCAGGGATGAGCACAAAATAGTTCCTTTCCTCATCTGCATTCTGGTGCACAGACCAAAAGCGTCAGCTATCTGCCTACACCAACAGAGCTATGCAATTCCACCTGCCATGCAGAACCCACTGCCTTTCAATCCTTTCTGGTACACCAGCAATCTTTTTGGCAATTGGTCCTTATGCACAATGGCAAGAATATTTTGGGTTTTTTTAAATACAGTAACTTTAAGTTTCAAGCCTTGAAATTAAACATTAAAAAGCTGCAGGACAAAATTGCCCTGTTCTGCATTATCCTGTTTTTCCCAAATTAAACCAAACTGGCAGTATTTATAGATAATGACAGGCTGAATACACGTGACTTCATAATGGAAAATCAATTGCTAGAATAAGAGATAAAAAGCATTTACCTCTGCTGATACAAGTTCATCCAGCAGGTCAAGTTTACGCTGAGATAGCAGCTTTGAAACAACAGAAAAAGCCTACCAAAAAAAAGAAAAAAAGAGAGAGAAATACATGAACCAATAACACTAAGTTGGCTTATTTTTCTATTTTTCAGAGAAATCCATCATTATGTGGCAAGCTACCCAACTATTCCATGATTTAAGATTTCAGTGTTTGCAGAGTATAGCACCATTGAAATGCAAGCCCTCCAGCATTAAAAAGAGTGATTTCCTGAACTGATAAAAACATAAGGTTTCTTTTCAGTCTCTCATTTTTTAAAGCATCAAACCTTTTGATAGCTATGCATTCACTTGCGTGTTTACTAAAAAAAAAAAAAAAAAAAAAAAGCATTACAGTAATCTATATAAGTTGGTTTTACTCTCTTTTTGATAATTCAGTCAGTCTATGTCTTTTTTCCCCTGTAAATATTTTGTTCTCCTGCCCCTTTTCTCAGCTCATCTCCTGGTTTTAGTCAAAAGAGAAACTCCAGTTTATAAAATTTCTTCATAAATCTGGTTTAGTCTCTAAACTTCAGGAAACTCAACTCCCCTTCTCCCCTCAATTTTGCAGGTATATTTACACACAATAGTGCCTCTACATATTCAGGTAGCGTACTTGTGAAATACTGACAGAGTGTTTAGGACTCTACAGCAAGTAAAAACAAAAAAAACTAGGATAAGGCAAAACAGGTGGTTCTGTGGGCATGGCAACTAACTCAGTGTAGGGTTATTTTGTCTCTTGAATTGATCTTAAGCACTTTAATATTTTGTCCCTTACCATATGGCGTGTTGGTTTGGGTTGGGTTTTTGTTTGTTTTTTTAAATTAAATACCATAACTGAAGTTTCACAGCAGGTAACTATAATTTTTACTTGATTAGCTTTGAGGTCACTACCTCTTTGACAGATTGCATTGACAGAGCTTATTGGGTTCATAAATTTGGAGAAACAAATACATGCACCACTTCTACGCCTGCCTAAGCTTTGTCGTTTTAGGAAAATCGGCTACGAGGCAATACATTTCTGCTTAAAGTCTCTAGAACACGCGGAAGGACCTTTCTTCGTATTACTTTGGGGGATGGCTAAAACAGCTCATTTAAATTCCACAGTCTGGGAAAAGAAACCAAGAAAAGCCTGAAGAAAAGCGCACCTCCGGTTATTCTCACTTCCTCCAGAAATGAGGTACCCGGAGCCCAAAGTGGGGAAGTCCATCTATTTTACACACGAGAGAATCCAGGCGCTACCCGGTCCGCCTGTGAAATCAAACCCGGGCACGGCAGCCCCCCCGGGGAGGCTCAGCGGGGCGGCCCTGGGCGCAGCCAGCGCGGCTCGGGCACCTCTTGCCCTCAGGCCGGCGGACGGGCCCTTCTCGCCTCCCTGAGGCGCCGGGCCGGGTGACCCAAGCCCCGCCGCCCGCTCGGCGCTCACCTGCTTGGCCCCCCGCGTGAACTCCTCGATGCTGAACTCCTGGTCGAAGTAGAGGCGGATGAGGAGGTAATAGAAGCGGGTGCGGAGCCAGGCCAAGGGGCTGGTGATCCTCACCACCACCACCCGCCGCTGCGGACCCTCGGCCTCCGGCCCCTGCCCGGCGGTGCTGGCGAACCGCGCGGCGGGCCGGAGCGGGCGGAGCGCGGCCGGACACAGGGCCGGGGCCGGAGCGGCGGCGGGCGGCGGGACCCGAGCCGTCCCCGGCGCCGCGAGCGCGCGCGCGAGCCAACGGCAGCGGCCGGTAGCCGCGCGCAGCGCCATGATAGCCGATGTCCCCCTCCGCCCCCCGGCTCGTCCGTCCGGGGCGCCCGCTCCGCGGGAAACAGAGCCGCCGCCGCTGGTTCCCTCGCCGCGGCGAGTCCTCCGTAGCCGGTGGCGGTCCGGGTGACCGGCGGTTCCGCTCGCGCTGGCTCAGAGGAGCGCGCGGTCACCGCGGGACCCGCCCTCCGGAGAAGGGAGGAATCCGCTGTCTCCCCGGCCCTTGCATACCGGGAGCACCCTGAGGGGGGAACGTTTCTGCGCGAGCTCTTCTTTCCGGGGGGGGGGGGCGGGGGAGCAACAGGAGACGGACGCGGGTCACCGGCGCGGAAGCGGCCATGGAGCGGCGGGAGCAGCCGGTGGCGCCGGTGGCGCGGCTGGCAGCGGTCACGCGCGAGCAGTTCCTGCGAGACATCTACCCCCGGGTACGGCTCTGCTGCTCTCCCCTCCGCCCCCGCGCACCCGAGCGGCCCGGAGTCGCTCCGCAGCCACGCGGGGGAGGATGGGCCCGGGGCAGCTGCCCGCCCTGGCTACGCGCGGGCACGGGTGTCGTGAGCGGGGCCCCGCTGGGGCCGCACGGAGGCCTGTGGCAGGGCCAGCGCTGACAAGCCGCAGGTTTGGGGTCTGTGCGTTTCCTAAGAGGTATCGCGATCCATTAAACCGCGTGTGAGTTCAGGAGCACGGGGCTCCCGCAGGCAAACCCGCTGCGAGCTGCTGAGAGGCTCATTTTCTTCTTCTTAAAAACCCATGCGATTGCTGGTTTTGTTTCTTTGTCATCGCTGCTTCCTTTTTTCTCCGAGGTCCCAATTCAAAGCAGAAGTGTCTTTCTACTCATTTTTTTGTGCGCTCTGGATGAAACCTGTGCATTCTCAGCATCAAGGAGCCTTAATATAGCTGGAAAGAGCTTATTTCCTGAGAACATATAGCACCACCATAGCTCACAGTCTACACCATAACTCTATGGTCTTTTGTCTGGTTTCTGCTGGGCTCTGGCTAGTATGACTAAAACTATTCCTTAGCATGGCTAGATTTCTCAATGGCCCCAGCTCAAAGTTGAGTGTTAAAATTTTCTTTCCCTCTCCATATCTTTCCTTACTCCACTAGGACAGAGGATATAGTAAATAGAGAAACAGCCCCACGATTTACTGCATTTTGTTTCTACGTTCAGCATTCTGATTCGCTTTGTGAACAAATCAGTTGTGACTTCGTGTAGTGGGTCCTGGTATTCAGCTGACTTGTTTGTGTGTACTTTGAGAAACGAATTCTGATTTTTTTTCCAGTGGATGCTACGAGCAGTTTACCATTGAATTTTTTTTGTTCCTTAGAGACAGCCAGTAGTGCTGAAAGGAATGGAACTAGGCACTTGCACAACCAAATGGACAGTAGATTATTTGAGCCAAGCCGAAGGATCTAAAGAAGTAAAGATTCATGTTTCTGCAGTGCCACAGATGGATTTCCTCAGTAAGAACTTTGTGTATAGGTACTTCATTCAAGGCCTCTTGTATTTAAAGCTATGCGCTTGTAACTTTCACATGTACGGTGCGTATGTTTGAAGCTGAAAACTTTAAATTACGTATCAAAGTGCTGTCCTTGATTTCTCCTTTTCATTCCACAAATATCTCAAAACCCTGAATAAATACTACAGGCTGAAAGGACGGGCCAAACAGGGCCTTAAAAGTGATGGCATGAGAAAGTGTTATAAAGATATTATGATAGTGCACTCTTGTAGGAAATTCGAGCCTGGTATTTGCTGGCATTAATAAAAAACCCAAATGTTACTGAATAGTGCTAGTTTCTGACTCACCATGTGTCTGAACCTCTTAGAATGCTGGCATCTGGCAGGCAGGCTATTCCACTCTAGAGGGATGTTACTAATTAAACCCAAGCTCCTTTCAAAGTCAGCATGTGCAATTCGCAGAATGTTCAAACTACTGGATACCACATATTTCACCACCTCTTTAATCTTGGTGTGGGTCACGTAAACTCTTCATCTCCTCTGAAGTTCCTCTCATGTAGCTGCCAAAACATTTCTTCAGAGTTCATCTTATCCCAGTCATTGTGTTGCTCTTCAAGGGTAAATGCCTTTATTTCAGTTGTTGTTTGTTTTCCATAAGTGGGAACAAGATGTGTTCAGTCTGTTAAAACTTTTAAGAAGGCTGAACATACACTCTAAGTGTAAACAAGCTCCAATTCTCTATGAGCGGAGCCTGTTGTTCAGGGGAAAAAACACCTATATTCTGCTCACTGCATAATGAACTTTTGAATCTTTGAAATTAGGTTGTACTTGAATGACTTTGCCTTATCTCTGTATTTTCCTTTCACCACTCTTATTTTGTTTCTTATTATAATATGTCTTACTGTGAGTTCACATACAGTTGATCTGGCGTGCTAGTTTTAGCAGGTTTGTAGACAGCTGTATGGAGGTGCTCTGATGGTGCTTCATTATAGCAAGTGTTAGGACTTTCAGCTAATTCATTTGAAATTCAGGAAGCTTTGAGCCTTTCCACAGCAAGCCCCTCATTCTGACATGAAGGGAGAGTAAGTAGAACTAAAAGAATAGAAACACTAAGGACTTAGCACCGCAGTTCCATGATTTTAAACTGATGCACGTGAGTAGTACTGCACTCCTGTTGTAAGCTGCATGCTCCCACCCTGTCTTTGTGTTGGTTCTGGAACTCATTCAGCCATGTTGTGATGCGCTGCAGAAATCTGAATGTTTTTCTGCTGTTTTAGCTTTGCTAGCAGGTTCACCATGAGGTCAGATGGGCGGCAGTGCTAGCACAAGGGAGGAGATGGGACGATTAGAGCAGACAGCAAGGGCAGAGCTGCGGCAGCACCAGCACGCATCAGTTTAAGCTGTCATGGAGCTGTGCTCTCACTTTCTTCAGTACTAAATGCAAATGGGCATGATGTAACAGTACAACTGAAGTCAGAGGATTGGGTTTTGTTTGTTTGTTTTTCCATTGACTTCAGTGGTTGTTGTATTTGGCTCTTAAAAAAAGCCTAAAATGGTTAGAGAAGTGGTCTAAGCACTGTCAGGTCCAGATTGTATTCTGGTAGAAGGGATAATAGGATCACAAAAGATTTTGCTTTAGGATATTTTCTTTTTAACCCTGGGTTAAGATGGAGCCAGATTCTTCTCCGTGGTTCATGGTGACAGGACAAAAGGCAATGGGCACAAGTTGAAATACAGGAAATTCTATTTAAATTATTTAAAAAAAAAAAAAAAAAAAAGCCTTTTTTACAGTGAGGGTAGTCAAACAATGGAACAGGTTGCCCAGAGACGTTATGGAGCCTCCATCCTTGGAGATATGGAAAACCCAACTGGATGCTGTCCTGGGCAGTCTGCGGTGGTTGACTGTGCTGGTCAGCCTGGGTTGGACTGGAGGTTCTCCAGAGGTGCCTTCCAGCCTCAGCAATTACGTGATTCCATTTGGATATACATTGGAACAATTTACTAAAGCAGAGAGGTTTGTATCTCGGTCGAACTTTTCAAACATCCACTGCAAACATTGATTAGTCACCATGTTTTTAAAAAAAAAAAAAAAAAAGGCAGCATATTGCATCTTCAGTTATACTAGATATGGTAAGAGAGCTTATGATTTTAAATGTGGCATTTAGACCATAGGTTGTTACATTGATCATCGTATAAATTTAAATATTTATATTTCAGAACTCTGCCTTTTGATGTATTTGTACAAAGAGCAGCTGAAGTCAAACACAAGGAGTACTTTCTTTCTGAGGTAATTTCCTTAGTGTCACAGTGTCTTCTGTCGGTTGTTTTGCCAGTATATGGAGGGGAAAATGATTGATTGTAACTTAAAGTCTTACTCCAGTAAAGCACTTGATGCTAGCTTTAACTGTTTTGTGTGGCTTGGAGCCAAGGGAAAAAATGTGGGGAGATGGCAATTTTTCTCGGAAATTGCTTTATATGTGTATGGTGTGGTTAACTTCAGTGGTCCTGTTTCTGTTAACAAATCTGCTTACATGAGCAAAAATTCCAGCATAAAATTGAGACATCAAACCTTGCTTTAGAAAAATAACTGTATCATTTACATGTTTTGCAAGAAAATGTCATGAAGATATTTTAGAGTTTGATTGTGTTTGCTAACAAAATACAAATACAGATTTATTGTAACATAATTTGTGAGTAGCAGATATGTGGCTACCTTTACATATCAGTGTTCAAACTAGGGATTTTTCAGATAGGTGTGATTAGCAAACATTTTTGAATGCAGACATGCTTTTCACCTTTTATGCTACGTAGGGTGCTGTAGGTTTTGAAGCTAATTGAAGTAACTTCCTGCATCAGTGTTCTGAAGAACTTGTTATAATCTGCATTTGCTTTGAATCCGTTCAGTAACAGCAATGCTAAAGCAGTTGACAAGTTTCCCTCTGCTTCACTCTTCCACTCTCAGTCAATTAACTTATTTTTCCCGTTTCTTGAGATGAACAGCAGGGAGCGGTAAAGGCAATATAACAAAGTACCTGCACTTGTAAATGCCATTTTTTTTGTACCATGTTTCAATGAAGCCCTGCATTAGATTAATGAGAAAATACAGGCTCTTTGTTTAAGTGTATTTGTAATTCTTATTAAAAAACCAAAACGATTCTCTTTTTGTGTTCTTTTCAGGATGAAAAGTACTATTTGCGATCCGTGGGTGAAGATGCTCGGAAGGTGAGTTACTTGAGATTACAGTTCTAATATCGTAAAGTCGCAGTTTAGGAATACTTTAAAAAGCCTGTTGTCATCCACTGGCTGCATAGTACAGGCATGCGATTTGTTTATGGTCCCTTGGCCTATGAATCTGACTGGATTTAGGTCAGAATATTTAAACCTAAGTGTCTAAAATAGTTGTTATACAAGAGCTTAGCTCATCACTGAAGAGTACACTCCTCACCTCCCAGTGTTTAGTTTTTGTTCTAAAATAATATAAAAGGATTTCTGATGATCTCTTGCTTCTTCAAAGTGATTTCTAGCAGTCACAGTTCAAACTACCTCTCTGGCTCTCTTATTATCGTTGACCAAGTCAACGCTGAAATGGTGACTGCCAAAAAGCATTGCCTCAGCCAGTGCTGACGTTGTGGCCCCATGTTTCATATGATGGGAAATGATAGTGAAGTGCTCCCTTATTCTAATGTGCATCTAGGGTTCCCTAAGAGTTACGTCCTTTTTGTTTCAGGATATTGCAGATATGAGAAAGCAGTTTCCTATTTTGGCACAAGATGTTCAGATTCCAGAATATTTTGAGAAGGAACAGTTTTTCTCTAGTGTCTTCCGCATCAGCTCAGCTGGATTACAGTTATGGACACATTATGATGTAGGTAATACATGTGTTTAGCATAAAATGTTGCAGATGGCATTACGGAGTTGAGATACTAAGGTACAAATCTCTAAGATCTGTTAATGACAAATTTCACATGTTTTAAAATAAATTAAACGCTTTCAGTGGTACAGTGAATTTTAAATAGATGTATTGTGTGGGCATAATATCTTACTGTCTAATTCCATACTTATAAGATTAAATGTTGTTTGATTTTGGGTTTTTTTTTTACTGTTTTGAGTTTCAGTTAAAAATCTAAAACACAGTAACTTTCAACATTTTTGTCTTGAAGATTACCTTATTTTTTTATTCTAATAGCCAGATTGTTGGTAATTGTACAATGATTTGGGCAGTCTGTTGCTGCAATGCAATAGATTCCAGCTAAGATTGTCTTCTAACACTGTGCAGTGCAATTCTGACTAAATTTATTTATAACAAAAACAGGCTTTTGCATTATAATTAGAAAAAAGAATCCTTTATCAATAGAAAGTCAGGAAAATGAGGTAGGGGTAACATTGAAAAAGAAAAGGAATTCCACATATATGTTTTATTTTGTTTTGCTGGTTTATATGTTTGTGTTTTAAGATGGAACAATTTGATTCCTATTTAGGGAAAAAAACAAAGTTGTTGGAAAGCAATGTTGTGTTGCCAAATGTACTATTTGTCAAGAACATGCAGCTAAGGAATAAAGTAACTTGCATTCTTGAGTTTTTTAGATTAATTATATGGGGAAGCTCATTTAGCTAATTCTTAACATATGAAGATTTTAATAATTCCTTTTTTTGAGCTGATGATATTCTAGATTAGTTGCAGGTTATGTAATAATTCTTAACTCTTGGCTGACATCTCTCTTACTATGCTCGTTCCAGGTAATGGATAACTTCTTAATCCAAGTAACAGGGAAAAAACGAGTTGTTCTGTATAGTCCTCGAGATGCACCGTATTTATATTTATCAGGTATGTTATGTCACATCATCTAGTTCAGAGGTTGGTGATCATAGTTGCCTTTCCAGCTCACAGGTGCTGCACTGTAGAAAAAAAATGACTAACAGACAGCTTGATATAAAAGAAGTCAGTTGGGCCCGTAATTCTGATGCTGTTTGCTAATCAGGTCAGTGGGGCAGGTTAAGAAATTTGCAAAGGAGCACGGCAGCTTTGCTGGGTTCTGTTTTCAGCACCTAACTGTGGAGGAGTACAGCGCTCTGGATTCAAAATGGTGGTTTAAATGTCAGGGAAAGCATCTTTTAGTGTTAATAAGGTTGCAGTTACAGGGGAGGTATAGGCAACAGAAGAAGGGAGATACAGACAACAGAAGAATATGTCTTTTCAGTAAATAAGGAGTGCCATCAGGTTTGCCTGGTTTGTAGAAGAGTTATGGAACAATAAACCAGTATTAAAGTTGATTCAAGAACTGCCATTTCCAGCAATGTGATAATGCTTTGTTTTTGTTTGGAAAAGAAAGAACGTTTATTCATTACTTCTGAAAACTTTCCTAGGTACTAAGTCAAAGGTGCTGGATGTGGACAACCCGGACTTAGAGAAATATCCCCTTTTTGTGAAAGCCAAGCGCTATCAATGTTTTCTGGAAGCAGGAGATGTGTTATTTATTCCAGGTAAGTAACAAATACTTCCTGACTATGTTTTGTTTGCAATTTCTCATTTCTAGGGATGGTAAGAGGTTACTAAAGCATTTCTGTGTTGTAAGTAGGAGCATCTAAAGACACTGGCAAAACTCGTCTACTTCTTCCAACTGTAGTAATTAGCCTAATAAAGGGTATTATTATATCTACGTACAAATCCTACCTTCCCTAAGATTACAATGTATGCTTCTGACTTGGTGTCTTAATAGATCAGCATTATAAAATCAACTTGTGAAATCTGAAGTTACCTCAGTGACTTCAGTTTTCTAATGACAGAATTTGAGTTAATTTCTGTTCTTCTGTAGCTCTGGTACTTAAGAACTGTGAGGCACGTAATTTGATGAGAATTATGGATGATAGAGTTATTGGACCTTCTAGATATTTATAATCGCCTTTGGGGAATGGAAAGACAAATCCTAATCATTTTTCTGCACAAGGAGAAAATACAAAGCTGCTTTCTGGGCTGAGATGACAATTCTGGTGATCAGGGAAGGCATTTGAATTAATCCTACTGAACTATTCCTACTCATTGTTTATTTTAACTCATCATAAGCTTGTGGCAGATACTTATTTTGTTCCTTTTCATGTTATCTGAGCAATATAAACAGGCCAGTAAACAAGAAGGCAGTAGGTTTTTAGGAAGATTTGGAATAGATTCTTAGCCTTGGACTCGTTACTTAATTTTGAACTTACCAATTGTGTTTCTTTCTTTAGAAACTTGGTTACAGTTAGTGAAAGGTATGTCACACTATTGCTAATGTCAGCATACATAATTTCTGGTTTGTTCTGTGCAGTACAGATACTAGTTTGTCTTTGCCAGTAGGTGCGCTGGTCCAAACTTAAGACATGCTCAGCACTCTTATACATGACTGGGGAGTATAGGGATTTCTGAGTCCAGAGAATGGTGCTAGCTTTGTCAGCATTCTAGAATGCTTATTGCTGAAAAAAGGAGATGCTCTTTGAGAAATGTGTGTTGTTATCATGGAGAAGGTAGAAGCAGCTCCTTTTCCTAACCTGAAAGAAACTGCTTGTTCATTTCTCAGAATAAGCTTCAGCACATACAAGCAATAAGCTGCAATAAGCACGGCATTCAGTCTTTTAGCTTAAAATTGAAATAGGGTAAATATACCATATTAAACTTACTTATAAAAAGTACTCAATGAGGCAAAAATGTCTTTGCTTCCTTACCACAGGCATGATGATTCAATTGAAAAGCCTCATGATTTTACTGTGAAAACATTAGCAACTTGCATGGGTGATCTGGCTGATGCTGGTGGTTTACGTTAATGCTTGAACAATCTGTTAGGGACTAAATCTATGAAAACAGGTATCTGCAGTCAGAGTAGAGATGAGTGAGGGAAGATGTCTTATTTGCATCCTACACATGCTTGTAATTTGCTTACATTTGAGCATCTCTTCATACTACAGCAATTGTTACTTTTGTGTGAAGTTATGGATCGACACAAACATCGTGAAGAACTTACTAAATTTAGCACACTGTCATATATTCAGGGATGAATACCTGTAAAAAAACCAAAAAACAGTAGTTGAGGCTTTTCCTCTACTAGATTTAGTTTGGGTGATTCTGACACTTGTTATGAGTCATCTGAAAGTTTCAGATGTTAAATTTCATCTTAGACATTCTTCTTTCTACAGCTTTGTGGTTCCACAATGTAATTTCTGAGGAATTTGGAGTGGCACTGAATGTCTTTTGGAAGCACCTTCCTGCTGAGTCCTATGATAAGAGTGACACTTACGGAAATAAAGATCCCACAGCAGCCTCTAGAGCTATACAGATCTTGGACAGGGCCTTGAAAACACTTGAAGAACTGCCTGAGGAATATAGGGATTTTTATGCTCGGAGAATGGTGTTACGCATCCAAGAAAAAGCCTATAGGAATGATTATGGATAAAATAACACATTGTAATTCAGCAAGCTCCTGTGAAAGTAGAGAATCGTATGTTAATATGGAAACTGTCCATGTGCACATACATACACTTTCTGTAAGACTAATAAAAACTATGTTGATAAACTGTTATAGATTGTTTATCTTGTTTTTTCTTGTTTTTCTTCATATGCAGTGAGTGCACAATCTGCTTGATCTGGAGATGGTCTGTCTTCTACAACGAGGCATACATTCGCAGCACCAGCACTTGTAACTCTACTTTTTTGGAGTGTTGTACTTAAATTTTTCTGAACAGAAGTTTTGGTATCTGGGCTGGGCTGACAGCATGTATGCTTACAAGTAACTGCACATCTTCCTGAATTCCACCTCGTTTACTAAAGTTTAGGAAAACCATAGTGGTTTCTGAGAAGGTCCAAGAAAGCCATTGGTGGTGGTTCTAAGGGTCATGGGGGTTTTTTGAGCAGTAGTCTGGAAATAAGTGTGGGGAGTTTCTGCTCCCTCTTGTGGTGAAACTGAGACTGGGCACGGAAAAAAAGCAAAAGCTAACCGTGTAAGGTTAAGCTTAGAATTGTTCGGCAGCTTGACCGCGAAGTAAATGATTTACCCCTTTCCTAGCTGAATAAGGTATTGTGTAAACTTTGTCCCTGCCCCGGTGCGGTTGGGCAGTATTTGCAGCTGCAGCAACAGCAAACACTTGCAACTAATGTGCCCACAAATCCATCCAGCTGCAGTCCTAGAATCTGAAATGAAGTTTATCATTCTGGAGTAGATGTAGAATCTATTGGGAGTGGTGTTTGAGATGCACTATGTTACCACATGGAAGGAGGTTGCATTGCACCTTTTGGGATGGAGCCTGTTGTAGAGGCATTGCAGATGGTTACTTTTTGGCAGATTCCAGTGCTTACAAAAGCCTTGTGAAATAAAGACAGGCACCTCACAGGAAAGATAGGTTGTCATTGTCCCTTTGAAATCCCTCTGACGTTACTTGTGCTTTTTGGGGAACGCAGCATTTATCTGACATTTAGGTCAGTCTGTTACTTCTAGCAGTGTTTTTTGAGAACTGTAACTTGTCAAAAGCTCTTAGACTAAATAGATATGTAGTGTTAATAAAGTGCTGGAAAAAACTTTCTCCAGAGGAGCAGGGGCTTGCAACACTGTGCAGATTATTCTTCTAAACCTGTTCTTCTTGGCAGTTCAGCACAGTGAAAATAGTCTGCTACCATGTGAATGGGCAGCCGGCCATCTTAATGAATAGGCATGAATGGAACCAGCCAAGCGATTCTGATGGGCATCATTGTACGTTCTGAGGGTAGAATTTCAATTTGGGATCACAAATAGGTCTCCCCAAATTTTTGTTCGAAAATGAACAAGGATTGCTTGTGCATACTGCTGAGACAGAACCCTGTGTCTGTTAGGCTGGGGAAGCCTCTTGGCTTTGTTGGACTGGTAACATTGAGGGTCCCAACTTAATAGCTCTGCAGAGGTGTACAGGCCATATGCTTTGTGTGCTAGGACTAAAGGGAGAGGCTTGGAGAGCCTGCAGGGCCCAAGTTGTGTTCTAGCGTTGTGCCTGCACACCTATCTCTGTTAAATCTCACCACTGGCAGATTCTCAGTATGTGAGTAGAGTACTGTGCTGATCCCTCGTTCTGCTGTTTCTTCGTTCTCCATTCCCAAAAGAGAGATGCTAGCTGGGTGTGCTTGGCCGCCCTCAACACTCAAGTATAAGGAAAGCTTCATGGAGCAGCAGTCAGTGTATGAGTGATCTGCTTACGTCTCAGATGTGAGAAGTGTCTGCTGTACTCTGGAGGGAGGGAAGGAAGGAGGGAGGAAGAAAGGGAGAGAGGCAAGGAGCCGTTTGGGGCTTGGGGAGGGGAGAAATAAAAGGAGGAAAACCCCATGGGTCAAATGTGTTCACTGCTGTGCCATCTAATGGTGATATTAAGATTTTCAATAATTCTTGTTCCATAGCGTGCATGTAAAAAGCATAAAATCTGTTAAGCCACAAGTATTCAAAATGCCATTTTGAGCATTTTTCAATCCCCCTTTTTATTTTGTAAGGGAGGCTATTAAACTATTCATCTACACACCTTAGGCCAAATGCAGCCCTCAGTGGCAGTTACTAGCGCTCAGGGAGGCCAGCAGGAAAGCTGCAATGATTCCCTTGTTTAGGCTAGCCTGAAGTTGGGATTGGAAAGTGCGTATCTGGCTGGGAGGAGTGGGTCATGCTGAATTCAATGTGAGCCAAGTGCTATAGCAAGTGCAGCTATTTCCTTTTCACACTACCAACTTTAAAATGAAGTCTTTATTTTTATATGTCAGCAAATGAGGTTATCTCACCCGGATCAGCCGGTGGATAAGCCAGCCCGGCTCATGGTTCTCTTCCAGTGCTCTTTGAGAAGTCTCTGCAATGATAGTGGGTTGGTTTTTCCCCTCCACATGACCCCTTTGGTTTTTGCTTCTCTAAGACTGTCAGTAACCCCCAGATGTGATAGATGTGCATATTCAAGAAAGATCAACAAAAACTATTCTATGTAGATCAGTGGGAAGACCAGCACAGTAATTGTTCTGTCAGTGCCATGCTTTTTTTTTTCACTTTGAACCAGTTTCTTCAATTTCTCATTTAATAACTTCTATAAAACAGTTGTTCTGAAATGCTATAAAAGAAACCAAGCAGTCTAAAAATGTATTTTCTTAATTTGAGCATAATGTGACTAGTGATAAAAATCTTGAAGTTTCTGTGTTAAAAAAATGTACTTGGTACTTTCTAACCACTGTGCTACATGGCATGAAACAGGCAACAAATTGATGAAGGAGTGGTGAAAGCATTAAAGGAATAACTTCCAACTAACATAGTGAAAGAATACATGTAATCACACTTAAAATCCATTACTGAAATAATACAAAGAATTAGAGCCGCTGACATTTTGTGGAAGTTTGTCCTTTACAGACCTAAACCAAAATGAGATCACGCTACAATAAAGCAGATGAAGCTATGGTAACAAGTATTAGAAAAACACCATCTTAAGCATTCAAAACAGCCACTTTGAACAGTGTATTCAACAGAGGAGTTAGGTGATGCAGACTGCCCAGGACTGAAAGATGAGTTAAGATATTTAAATATACACAGTACCTGAAATCAGCAGTTTAAACTTGGCCTACCCCAATTAGTCTAAAAATTTGATGACTGAGGTTTTTAAAATGTAAGTTCATTGCAAATCAACACCTGGAAAGAATTATTTATTCTTGGTCATATGAAATATAAAGGATGACAAATAATTTCAGAAGATAAATGGTTTATACAATTTTTCTTAATGTGGTTGCTGTGGACTCAAATAAAAAAACTGATGTCAAAATATTCTCTTGTCAAACTATTACACAGGTCATTAAAAAATCTGCCTATCATGTATATGCTGAAGATTTGATGCACCTAACCTAAGAACCTGTTTCTCTCCAAGAACTACACAGGGTCCAGGTTCTTAATACACTGTCAAGTTAAATGCCTGATGTGAAAGGGTTTGACTTGATCATGAAGGATCAGAAATATAATTGCAATCCTTTACATGCAGAATGAAACTATTTGCTTCATTCATCCTGTTAGTCCCACAACAGCACTATGAACTTGACTAAGATGAGGATGATTTCACCATAGTAGAGCTTATATTACATATGGGGTGATCCCAATATGTATTACTTCACAACTTCAAAAAAAGTCCTGTGCAGGCTTGATTCTTTTCATCTCCGGCCAAAACATATCTTCCCAAAGCTGAGACATTTAGCTGTTTCCATGCAAACACCACAGGTGCTGAAGATACACATTCTGAGACAATAACTTTTACAGGGATTCTCTGTAAGTTAGTATGACCCAATAACCAAAGATTCCAGTGTTACTAGAAGGATAGATGAAATTTTGAGTAATTTTTTTTCCCACAGTTACCTAAGTTTGCGGTGAAGGTGCACATTAAGATTTCCTATTTTGGTTTGCGTCAGACTCTGGGCCTGGGGATAGATTCCTGAGAGCAATGATCTCTTTTAAGTGGCAATTCCTGAGAGCAACAAGAGCAGATTACTTCCTTTCCAATTGTTCAGATCTGTTCCTAGTCAACATTTTTAAGAGCGGATTGAAAACATTAAAAGAACTGCTCAACCATGTAAAACGTGCAGCTCCGCGTGTGATGCTATGTTCATACAAAAGTGCTCAGAAGCTATCACTTGCAGTAATAACAGAGATCACAGTAATGGACAATTTTTGCTGTGAAAACATTTATACTTCAGCTGCCAAGCAGTACATGAATTGCTTAAAACTTCTATCACACAAAATCAATGTACTTCTCATGCTGAGCGTGTGAGCCAGCACAGGCAGGACACAGGAACAACCACAAAACCACAGATGAAATGCAAAGAGTAAATTTATTTTTGTTACCTCACCAACCGGGGTATCCCCGAGGCAGCACCTGGGCAGGGGCACGCAAGCGGGGATGCAGGCACCGCGGGGCTCAGTCCATGCTAGAGGATCACCAAACCTGTGTATCAGGGATTCACGCAGGTACAGCTTACTGCCGTGCTTTGATCTTTCCCACAGCAGGGCAGGAATCTCAGGCGTGTTCGATAGGGAGCCTCCCATGTTCTACTAATCAAGCACACAAGACTAAATGACAACTAGTATATGTGTTTTTCTACACTCGAGCTACAGGTCACTTGAGCGTGTTTACAATCTTGCGTTACTTTCCCACAACGGGGAATGAGGATGGAGAGCTCTGCAGATAGCCTGTAAGGGATGCCATAGCTTTATCCACACCCAGGCTTAGGAGTATTGCGCAGGGGGTCAACCGGTGTGGGAGATGTGAAGAGCCTTGTTTTGCACTTCAGCACTGGTATGTCTCCTGACTGTTTCCTGTGTCTTGCAGCAGTGCTTTCTTTAGAAACAACTCAGGTCTCAAGTGCCAAGTTTAACAAAGGAAACTAAAAATCGTGACTGAAAGTGCTCTCTGAAAACTTACTAAAAGAAGGAAAAATTATTTCAAGCCTTGAAGTAGCAGCATTCTGCTCCTTTTCAGTACATGAGATGTTTATACACAGAAAGAAAAACAGATAAGAATATATTTTCCCCTTTTGCTCTACCAGATGCTTTTCCGGTCATTTGCTTCAACAGACTTTGGTACTTCTTGGGTCACTTGGAAACACGTAAAGAAGCCCTAATGACAACAAAGCCATCACTGCTTTATAACCCACACTACACTATATGCAAAAGGACTGCCTTACTCAGTGTTCTGTGATTTCCACAGTGACATGGGGCAGCTAATCCTGTGCAAGTGTTTTTGTCAGCAGGAGGAGTGAATTATGCTGTTAATGCTGATAGAATGAATTTAGTCAGGAACAGTATGCCTGGCACTGGGAGAAGCAGTGCCTGTCTGCCACATGGTGTCTTATGATCTTGCATTACTGGCTTAATGACTTCACGTTACTTTATTTGAGTTAAAACCAGTCACCTTGCATCTTAACAGAGTTAAGAGATCACTAATTCCAACAGAAAGCCAGCCTTGCTCTTAGGGTCTTCATCATCAATATTTAAATGTGTCTAAATTTTCATCAGGTTATGAGCATCAGAAGTAAACTTTTTTCCTTTACTCTACCATCCTTAGAAAAATAAAATCAATGTAAGATTAAAAAGATTGTGAAGAAGTAACTCCAAAGGTGATTTAAAGAGGCTGTCTCTTGTGGATTGCAGTCTGAGACATCCGCCTTTGCTTCTATATTGCACAGGGACACCAGACACACAATTCATGTTTGTGGATTCTGCTAGGCAGTGACATACCTAAAAATGTGGCTCACAACAGAGCACACACATTCCAAAACTTCTCCTGTTTTTTAACTTCCTTCTTATATTAACTGATAAGACCCCATGTAATTTAAAATAAACATTCAAGGTAAATGGATGGGTATACTTTTACCTCAGTGCTTCAACTTTCAGTCCGTACGAGACAACAGATATTATTTATCTACAGAGATGAAGTAACTGTTAGCTTAGGAAAGACAGCATTGTAAGAAGCACCATAAAAGGGAAGAAAAAACAGGTGATGTTTTCTTTCTGCAAATAGCTCAAAAAGAACCTGTTGGAAACCTTGAGAGCATAATCATGCACAAGCACTTTTATCCGTGAATATCCACAGTTGTAACATCCTAAATCCTAAACTGACTTACAAGTCTTATTTAAAATAATTTCTGTAACTATTTAAATACATAGCACTCCTGTTAGATATCTCTATCAGCAACAACGTTAATTTAGTAAGATAGAACGGCTCACCATAAAGCGCTTGTGCTAACATAAGGGAGGCGGCAGGACGTTATCAATGGAAGGACAGACAAGATTGCTCCTTTCAGCAACATGCTAAGACTTGGATCCTTAATCACCTTTCAAAACTGAGGGCTGATGCTGATTTATGCGGCAGTGTTTACAGAGATGTGATTAAATTAGTCCTAGATAGGAAGAAGGTTACCAAAGTTTCTAGTATTCAAGATGCACACAAAATAATTTAAGTCATACAGAATCTGGACAATTTCACAGAATCAAGCCTTATTTTAAAGGAATTTAACAGGCACAGCTTAAAACATTTTAGCATTTCTCAAAATCTGAAGAATGTCTTTTCTATTGTACAAGAATGAAGCATGTAACGTAAAGAATACCAGCTATTACATACTACGTTGTACTAAGGACTGTGTAATGTTGCTAACTCCATTCAAAACCAGAAATGTCTTGAACTAAACGACCATAAGCATGAGAATCACTTAACTTTAGGCATTTACATCTAAGCTTATTAAAACCCGACTTTACAGTTAACGTCGAAAAACAGGCATATACAAACTATGACCCGTTTCTAACAGAAATGTTCACACCCTTGGGTACTTCATGCTAGCTTTCCCATCTATGCGAGATGCCAGTAAGCTGTTTTAGAATTACAGATGCTGACTACACAAATACAAAGCCTCCTTGAAGAAAAGGTATCAAATAAATCTCATTTTTTTAACTAGGTCTCCACAACCAGCTAATAAAGCTTAATCCAGAAAACTTAACTGTACATTCCTTGTTTTACATTCACATTGGTTTCACCCATTAGAAATAGTTTATTTTCTACATTGTTTGCAAAATTTATTTTTAGCATGCATTGTAGTGAATGACAGAGGCACATTCCAACAGAGTACTACAACAGTTTAGAGAATGAAAAACAACCAGTCAGTTTTCCCTCCACAACATGAGGTCTCACAACAAGATTAGTTTTACAACAAAGTGCTTATTCTTCAAATTAACACAGCAACACTTGAGCCTATGTTATTTAATGGTTATTGTAAGCAGCCTCCACCAAACAGGTTAATATTATTTTCATAGGACAGCCATCCAGAAACTTCTGAAGACAATGTCAATATTTTAATAGCTGTTTCCAAAAGCTTGCAACAACCTACTCCTGCTGTTTTGGCTGGCACAGAATTGTTTAGAAATTGGTCTGTGATCTGCACTATTAGTGGCTAGGGCAAGTTTTAGCATACCCAAGTTGGCCTGGCCAGTCTGAAACTGAGAGGGAACAAGATCAGTGGTGTGTTTCGGGGTTTTTGTTGTTTATCTTTTAAATTTTATAAGTGGATAATTAAAGATATTTCAAGCAATTTATAGGCTATTAAAACCACTTTGTTAGGTGACCCATATTTCCTTTACAGAAAAAAGTCCTTGCGTATGCTGCAAGTATTACCAAAAGGACCAAAAAATGGAAATAGCCTTCTTTGGAACACATAAACAAATTGTTATAAGCCCATTAAGAAGGTAATCAATAAATAAGATTGAACAAAACCTCCAAGAAAGAGTTTTTAAAAAAAAAAAGCAGATGGAACGAGATTTCAGATTCTTTTAGAAAATGTTGAGTTGATTTGCATGTTGCACTTATGTCCATCAATT
This sequence comes from Balearica regulorum gibbericeps, assembly GCF_011004875.1. Taxonomy (NCBI): domain Eukaryota; kingdom Metazoa; phylum Chordata; class Aves; order Gruiformes; family Gruidae; genus Balearica; species Balearica regulorum. The sequence goes on along the minus strand of NC_046189.1, from coordinate 12,748,279 downwards.
GAAATAGATTATTTCCCCTTTTGATCAACTAGATACATTAGTCTAATTATTATTAAAACTTCAGTTCACTTTCACAGTGTAAGGTGCACACTGTATACATAATCCTACTACCCTTAATATTTTGAGTAGTAAGAAAATTTTCTACTAAAGAGTTCAACACACTTTTCTCATTCTTCAGTGATCTCTAACATGAGTGCAACTTCTGCAAGAATTGTGAAAATACTGTCTACAGCGAACCTTCTAAGTTTTAATGGTGCCAATAGAAGAAAGATGACACAGGACTTTCCTTCCACGGTGTAAGAGTCACAGGAAGCAGGAAGCAGGGGGAAGATGTTTATAAGCCATCAAGCATAGGAACAAAGCTGAGACAAATGCCTTTTTTCAGAACTGAGCCACATTTGTTTGTGTAATCTTAAATGTGTTTTCCCAACTTGCTTTTGTATTCCTATACTTCCAGGAAATCCAAACCCATTTTAAGCTACTGATTCACTGTTAATAGCTGCAGTTGTCTTTAAGAGTGATTCTGAGATTTATTTGTAGATAAATGAAAAAAGTTACTTACAACAGTAGGAAAGTTCTACTAATACACTAATTTAGCCATCTTTCAGTAATTCTTTCTGAAGAACATTCAGGTTTGGGGCCTGAACTAGATTACATCTTTTGGATCTGATTTGTCCAGCTTTGTATTTAATTAGAGGTTGGGGGTTTCTTCCTGTAAGAAAAATTAGGCTCTGAAAATAGATTTTTTTGATGAGTCTACAAGCAACTACTGCGATACATTTAAAGGAGATAATAGTTCTAAAATCTGAAGCATTTTGAAACAGCTACAGTCAACATAGCCTAAATATTTTTATGCAACTTGTAATACATTATGTACTTAATGTCTCGATCTAGATTGACATCAATACAGCAATTATCAAGAAAAACCTCACCAGTCCAAGGCAGAGGTAAAGAGACCTCTTGACTGGAAAATACAGATATTACTGCTGGTCCTTATAGAAGTTAGTAAAAGCAATAGAAAGGTATGTTGAAACAGCAATAAGCTACACCCTCACGAACATTCTTGGTCACTTAACATAGCTATGTCAAAATTTTCAAGCCCCCAGGTGAAATGGCTATTCACTAGCAGATATCACACAAGGAATTAATGAAACTACAATGACAGAAAAGGCAAGGCACGCATAAGGAAGAAAAATGGATTGGCACTATTATTCCAAAGGTAAGTATTTGTGACTTTGTTTCTATCGGGAGAAATGTTACAAAACCAGAAGATTTAATTAACTAATTAAAACAATTCTCACCAAAATATATAACTAAGATTGTCCTAGCAACCATCATTTTCTTTAAGCCAAAAAACTAATGTTAATGTCTGTTACTGACACAGACCAAAGTTTTTAGCCCTGGAAGCTACTAAATAGAAGTATCCAGACATTTGAAAGTCTTGAGTACTTTAAACTCCCATTAAAGGCAGTATATGACGTTAGACATCCAGGATGAAAAAATCTGCCAACGGGTTGAGACTAAGTGTTCACATTTAACAAAAAACATCTATAGGATAGTTCTTCATTTTTCCAGAAATCAAATGACAACATCTGTTGTAGGTACAGGGTCCCAGTCCTCCTCTTTAAGCTACTGAAATTTATATATAGTATCTATCAGCAACACAGGACTGATTTAGTATTCTCTTCAGACAGCATCTGCTCAAAGTTGTAAATCTACATCACAACATTTACAGCGTCAAAAGTGCTTTTACAGTGAATATACTATTCAGATACACAGAGTCTCAAAATACCTCATGAACTCTGAAATGGTTATCTAAGGAGGGAACATCATCAGAAAAATGCAGTTGATCATTTATTTCCACGCCAAATTCTTCAAGTATCTGTACAAATTTCTCATGCTCTCTCCCAATCCATGACCTCATTGTGTCAAACACTTGGTATGGTGTTACATGAGCATGAACTTCAATTCCTGTCTGTGCAAGTTCTTTCAGCACTTCAGGGTAAGTAACCCAAGTATTGCTTCCTCCCGAGTGACCACCATCCAACCAGTAAATTGCTTTTATATTTTTTAAGAAGGCATCTGTATTCTTGTCTTTTTTAGCTTCCTTCAGCTCATAAAGCAGCTGGTTCAAAACCACACAACCTTTACTGAAGCCAACCAAAGTAAACGATGCTGCACCTACAGCAGACGGTATAATGAAGTTCATAGCAGAATTATTAGAGCATTCACAATCTCTCTCTCTTTCTGTGGATGGGCAGCCATTCGCTGTAGGAACAGACTGCAGCTGTGATTTACAAGCAGCTATTTTTGCATCCTTGCTGACACCATGCACACTTTTCTGGGACAGCAGAATATTCTGAGAGAGTCTGAATGCATTAACTAGCAATGCGTGGAGATGCTTGAAAGCTCCAAAGTCAGTGCTGTGCTCTGGTGCTCCAAACATGTTGCTCGCCACAAAATTGTCATAACAACTGAATTTGTGCAGGTGCATTCGAGAACACTTTACAACCCAAATAAAGCTATTAGGGAACCGGCGAGCAAGTATGGTAGCAACATTTTCAAAACTCCAGTGCTCCCACTGAAAGTTTTCTGGGTGGCAAGACATGATGTCATGATAGTTCTGAAAAATTAAAAAAAAAAAAAACAGAAAGACACATTACTACATTGCGGAAAGACTTCAGCTCTGCCTAGTGTACTTATATTCATAAGAGAGAACCATAACTAACAGAAGCATGCATTAAAGAGGCGCTCGCTTGTTAGGCTTCCAGAAAGAAACTAGCATATTTAGATTTACTTATTGTACTTGAATATCTTTACCACACATTTTTAATACCTCCAAAATTAGTACAATAAAAGTAAGCACATGGAAGTATTCATAATTTTTGTTGACTTCACTCCAAGAGAAGATTAAAGTATTATTTGACTTAGTATGGCACAGAATACATCATTTTACTGTATTATCTCCATCTGCAGAAATACTGATTGTCCTTATTACAAACAATTGACTTAAAACTTCATAATAAATTTTCTGTCTCTCATAGAGAGAGACAGAAAAAATTCCCTCTCACACAGCTGCAGGGAATCTTTATTCCCCTTGTTCACATCCACAGATGGAAAAAAACTAATCCCCAAGTCACGAATGATTCTTACCTCAATTCGTAATGGCAGAGAATGTTAATTATTTTATTTCATTAAGGAATAATAAAGCCATACCCAGGAATGGTAATCAAAAAGGTTTTCTCACGCCATTCCAATCCTTATAATGAAAATCCTCAAAAGTTCTGGATCTTTACCTTCCAGAAAAGGAAAGCCTTCTCCCTAGAACAAAAAGACGCTACCCCTGCTTCGGAGAAGTAACGACTTCTGAGATTAGCCGACTACCCAGCGTACCAGGGCATGCAAAGCTACAGAGAGGGACAGCGCTTCAGAGTCTCTCTTCGCTTTCTTGACAACTCCGAGACAAGCCGTGCCTTCTTCAGGACACGCTAAGAAAGCGTCGGCACCTGCGAAACACTCGCAGCGCGGTGCCTTGGATGTCTGTACACCTGCACAGGGACGCGGTGCTGAGCCTGCTGACGGAAACTTGCCATCTTAGGATTTGTGTCACGGCCTTCTCTCCAGACACTCTTTGATACCATTTCAGGGTTGCCGTCACCGCCAGAAATGCCAATTCCGGGCAGCGCTACGGCAGACTCCCCCTCCATCGCCGCTCCCCTCCAGGTTTCAAGCACGGCCCACCACCGCTGCGTTTACCCGAGGGCAACGCGGGGAGGGCGCGGAGGAGCAGACCCTTCCCCCCGGGAAGAGCCCTGACGCCGCGGCGGGATCCCCGCAGCCCGGCAACGCCGTTCCCGCCGCGGGAGCTGCGGCCGCCGCCCCCCCTCCCCACCGCTCAACCCCCGGAGAGCCCGCGCCCTCAGCGGCTCCCTCCGGCGCCGCTTCCCCGCTCCCGCCCTCCTCGGCCGCCCCCACCCGCCACTGCTTACCGCCCTCGGCCGCCCGCAGCACCCCCGCTCCCCACCGTACCTGCACGTCCCCCGGGAAGTAGACGACGTGATGCTGCGGCGGGGCCGGGCCGCGCGGGGCCGGCGGCAGCAGCAGCAGCAGCTCGTTGGCCCGGTGCGGCTCCGCGCCCGGCACCTCCGGCAGCCGCAGCCACGGCGGACTCAGCCGCGCTGAGAAGCCCGCGCCGCCGCTGCCGCCGCCGCCGCCGCCCGCAGGCCCCGCGGCGCAGGCGGCCGGCGCCCCGCAGAGGCTCATGCTCCTGCCCAGGCAGAGGGCGGCGGGGCCGACAAGCCCCCGCAGCAGCGAGGCGGCGGCCGGCGGGCAGCGTCTGCTCATGGGAGCGCCGGCCCCGCGCCCCGGCGACCGGTTTCCTGCCCAGCCACCCGCCCGCCTGCGGCGCCACCGCCGCCGCCGCCGCCGCCACCACCACCCACTGCGCCTGCGCCTGCGCCCCGACCCCGCACCGCCCCCCCTCCCCCAGCCTCCGCCTATCGGCGCCGCCCGCGGCCCCTCGAGAGACCCGGCAGGGGGCGTCGCACGTGCGCACCGCGAGGCCGCGGCCGAGCGCCCGGGGGCGGGGCAACGCGCGTCTAACGGCTGCCCACTTCAGCCGTGACGTCGACGAAGCCTTTAAAATGAGCGTGGCGGGAAGCGGGGAGCCGTTAGGCGGCCGTCGCGCGGGTGGCAGTGCGGTTCCTCGAGGCGCTCCGCGGCCTCTGAGGGGGCTGGGCCCTCGGGGCGCTGCTCAGAGCCTCCTGGTGTCCTTCTCCCAGCGCTCCCTTCGGCTGGGCTCAGCTCTCCTCAGGCTGTGCAGCGCTCCAGGTGAGCCTGCACAACTGCCGGCCCCTCAGCCTCACCCTGCCCTTGCTGAAACAAAGCTGAGCTGGTGGTGCCTAGCTGGTGTTGTGTCTGTGCTGCCTTAGCTAGAAAATAGCGCTGGCTGATAAATCCTGAGGAAAGGTAGGCCAGTAGATGCCTCTGAATTTGATAGTGTGACTGCAGAAAGCCTCCTGCAGTGTGGTAGAACCCCAGAGTGTTACTGTAGCACAGTTACAGCTCTCTGGGATGCCTTATTCTCCATAGGGAGCAATTAATTTCAAAATGAAGAGGTGTGTGTATTAACATATTTCCTAAAGGTGTTGGTTGTGTTTTAAAAAAAGCTTAGATATGCTTATTTTTCTTTGGTTACACCTGTGCTACCACATTGGAGGAAAAGCTTTCATGTGTGTTTCATTGTGAGAAACTCTGCATTTTATATGGCAAACAAAGCAAGAAAACAGTCTTTCCTTTTTTCCTAAGCATTCCTGGTCAGTGTGTCTGGAATTTTCCTACTTCATTTACTCATTCCTTTATTCTGTTTTCGTAGTCTAACTAAAAATGTTTATATCCAAACCTGGGAAACTACCAGATACCAAGTCTGACTCTTACTAATTGAGTCAGTTGTGCAAGAAAGCAGAGTTAATTGGGCAGTGATTGCATAATCAAGTAACTTGCATCAAACTATTGACCAGTTATCTTGTTGAGATATTCAACAAATGAAAAGGAAGTATGGTGATATTAAGGTTATTTGTCAGTGTAGCAAGCTAGTAACAAGGAGGGTACTTTAAAGTGGCTTATTTTCTAGGTATAAAATCTGACCTGTGTGTTTTTGTGTAGTGTACTCATGGAGATTCAGTTTGAGCAATGCTGTGTTCATGGTCTATTCAGCATGCTTGTGTATTTCATAGGTATGTCTTTGGGCTCATGCTAGAGCAAGCTCAACAGTTCTGACTTTCCATATTCTAAAGCTCATCCAGAGGTTCTTCCAGAAAGCAGACCTTGTGATTATGGTCCACATGCAAGCTCAGAAGAACATTCTGTTATGATGTATACTTTGAGATTACATTGTTTATTATGTGAGCAATAGTTATTTTTCTTTACTTACAGAAATCAGAACAAAGTTGCTGCCTGGCTGTCTTGATGAAGAGGGTAAGACATGTTAAAGGATATTTTTTCACTTTGTGTGTTTCTAGGGATAAGAGGGGTTAATAAAAATTTTTGGTGACTTATGTGTTTTATAGATTTTGTTTAAATTGCTTAAAGTTAATATTAGTATTTCTTACATGAAAATTATCTTTTTCTCAAAGCCTGAATGAAAAAAAAAATCCAACTTTTTGCTCACCAGAAGATGGTGCTGTGCAGTGTGGTTTGAAAAACCTGTATCAGAACAGCCATCGGTTATAATTGCTTTCATGTCTTGGGAGCCTGATATTAGAGGTGCATTTCAGCTATGCTTTCTTTTGTTTACGAGCTGATTAATATAGACAGTCTTTCCAATACCTGTACAGTAGAGCTAGCGGTCAGTTCCAAAGTCTGTCTTTGGAACTGGAATTCCTGTGGAAATTCCTACCTGTGCTCCTGGGAGTTTAAAGCTCTAAGCACTTTAGAACCATGGAGTGGCTGAGGCTGGGAGATGCCTCTCGAGATAGTCTAGACCAACCCACCTGCTCAAGACAGGGTCAGCTAGAGCAGGTTGCTCAGGACTATGTCTAGCTGGACTTTTGAATGTTCTATTCCAGTGTTTGATCACCCTCGCAGGAAGAAAGGTGTTTTGTTAATGATTGAACGCTTTCCTGTATTTCAACTTGTTCCTGTTGCTTCATGTCCTGTCACTGGACACCACTGAGAACAGTCTGGCTCTGTCTTTGCTCACCTCATCAGGTGTTTGTACACATTGATAACATCCCCCTGAACTTTCTCTTTTCTAGGCTAAACAATCCCAGCTTTCAATCTCTCCTTGTACAACAGATGCTCCTGTCTCTTAATCATGTTGCCAGATTTAATTGGACTGGCTCCAGTATAGCCATGTCTCTCTTGTAAAAAGAGAGTGGAAAGTGCAGGATTGGACACAGCACTTCAGTACTGGTGATGCTACATCTGCGTAGAAGGGAAGCACCACCTCCCTTGACCTACTACTGAAGCTGTTTCTAATACAGCCCAGGATGCTGTTGGCCGCCTTTGCCACAAGGATGCATAGCATGTTGTGTCTTGTATATTTATCACTTATATTGCATATTTATCATTTTTCTGTAGCATGCATAATCTAGGAAGTCTCAATGATTAATCTGTTCACACAGCCACCAGGACAACAGACTCCAAATACCAACTTCGAAGAGCCACTTAATAAGTTGGGTATAAGAACTTACAACACTTTCTGATGAAATTTCAGGCTATGTTTGAAAAAAGGTGAAAATGGAAGCCTCAATTAGCTCTTAGTTATGCACATAAACCAGTAGTTTGATTTTTCTGAAAGATTTAATTGAGCTATTTAACATGCCACCCGTACATATTAGAAATCAAACTATGAAGATCCAAATCTGTCACATATTCAGAAAGATACTTAGCTTGACTATCTGGAGGAGCAGTAGTACAGTTAAAGATATAAAGTAAATGTTATGCAAGTGTGGGACCCTATTTCACCCTTGCTTCTGCACAGGCTGTGGTGTGGCATTTCCTGCAAGAAGGTGGCGCTGCACTGGACTTAGTGGGATTCTGTATGTAAGCAAGATTTATTTAGGAAAAAAGTTAGGGTCAAGGTTCCTAAAAGTCTTGTGAGGCACTTGCATTTGTTGGGAGTGCAACTTATTGTGCCTAGGGCGAGCTAGAAATAGTCAGGTGTTCATTTTGGAAGCTCCCCAAGCAAATCCTCATTCTTCTTCTGGTTTGAGTTTTTGGGGTATAGCTGTAGAATGTTTTCTAGATTTTTCTCTATGAGCATGTCCTGAGGCTGAAATCATAGGGGAAACTTTCACAATGCCTGTGCTAATGAAGCAAAATTACTGAGAAAAAAATCTATAGCTCCCTCCGTACAACTGTTTATTTCAGTTAATGGAGGCAGATTTTTCTTAAGCCAGTTTTGAGCAGTTCTGGTCCATGCTGACACTAAAACTTTTAATTAGGAGGTTTAATGAAACCTTGCACTTCTGTTTCCTATTAGGTTCTGTGCTAAGGAAATACTGGGAAAGACCTGCTAAGTGTATAAGCATGAGAAAAAACACAGGTAGTCTGCTTTTCTCATATGAAACAGATATTTTTAAAAAATTGCCCACAAAAGTATAGAAACAATATAATGCCTGTGCCGTGAAAATCTAGTTACTTGGACCTTGATTGCTAAGGTTTGCTCACACAGGCAGAGCTCTGTTATTAATGATATCTGATGAAGTAGTAAGGATCCATCTAAGACAAGTGGCTAGGAGAATGAAAGTTTCCATTTTAGTAATTATTTTTTAGAAATGTGAATAATTACTATTGGTAGTGTGAAAAAATTCTGTGTTCTTGTCCTCTTGTTGCCTATATGTCATTCTCTGATTTTTCCAGGTGAGAGATTAGCTTGTCCAGAAAGATTTACAGACATTATTAACATTCTAGTGACAGTTATTTATGGTGACCAAAGGTGATGCTGGTACTTCTGCCCAGAAATCCTTGTACAGTGTGTTCATGATGTGACTGTTAACCTAGAATTAAAGCTAATATATTAGGTACTGTATAGGCTTTCATCTTCATCCCAAATGCTACATGACCCTTATGGGAGAGCATGAAAATTAGTCTATTTTAGCCAGAATTCAGATACACACAATTACCAAAAGAATGAAATGGGCTCTCTTTTGGTTATAGGAAATAAGTGGGAACAACGTGTTATTTCTACCATTAAAATAAACACCAACCTATTCCTACTTTCCAGAAGATACAAGAAATCTTCCACAGCATATGATAAATTTTAATGGTAGAGTGATTGCTTAGTTTGCTTCTAATCTTTGTTGTGGTTATTGCAGTATGGAAACAGATACAATAAACTTGAGTGAATCCTTACAAATATCACCAAATGTAGGCACAAAATATAAACTGTGAGGGGCCTTTGTCAGCCTTCACATTTGTCCTGTTCTCTGTGATGCCTCATTCCTCCATTCTTCAATTTTCATAGTCTTCACAAATTTTTGCTTGCTATGCTCTCTATCATTGTAAAAGGAAAGATCCTTTCTTTTTACATTTTCTTTTTACCACATCTGTTCTTTCCCTACAGCAGCCCTCACTGTTTTCATGTACTGAATCAGTCATGAGCCAACCATTGAGTTGCGAGCCTGTCCTGCATCCCTGTGCTGTGCAGTTCATTGCTTACTTTTGCTGCCTGCTATAGGTTGGACCGGGAGATCACGTGCATAGTGTTTTTTCATGATTCTGCAGTAGTCTACCCATATATCTCAGAGTTTGGCAGAAACAACTGTATCATGGTTGATTAGCAATGATGAAAGACATGCATATCAAAATTAATTCCTCTGGAGAGAGCTAATGGCTTATTCACCACATCAGTCTCTGAGCTCCCATGTAGACCTCTGTGGCTGCCTGCAGAGTGGTTAATTAGTTTCATCTATCAGAAGCTACTATATCTGCAGCTTCTAAGTAGAAAGGGTGCTACTGCAAAAGTAATCTTTTTTCCAATCAAAGCACTTTTTCTGGAATTGGCTATGTTCCTTTGCCTTTATAGCTTGTATGCTAATCCTGTGCTTTCATTTAGAGTACGTGCAAACAGTACAGAACATAATATAATATGGTTGTATGTATTTTCTCAGACCAAGAAAATATGTTGTAGTTTGTTTTAATCATACTATTTAAATTAAAGCATTTTGATACATGTTTCACCAAAATTCTAGGTAAAGAACAACTGTCTGGTGATGTGGCAATAATATCTTTAGCCAAGTATCTAATATATATGAATGTCTAACTTGTCATATGTAGCAACTGTGATATTTCATGGTACTTCTTCAGAAAAACATGCTTCCTGCCCAACGAATGTGCATATATACACATTTGCATGTCTATGTATTATATTTTATATTTGAATTTCCTTTTAAACATTTTTTTAGCTGCATATGCATTCAAATTGCTAGTTTGTATTTTGGCAGAGGATTGGAATAGCTGTGGAGACACCTGTTAAATACTGATAGGAAACTTCTTTGCAGTTGATATGCAGCTGTGTCTTTCACTATTAAGAGAATGTGCCAGGCCTGGCTCATCATTCTTTCAGGTGTAGTAACACTTAAAGGACTGAGTTACCTGTCTCTGTGGTGAAGTGTGCACAGAGAAATTCCCAGCAGCTACGCGGTGATGAATGGCTAGGTCTTGACTCGTAGTTTTATTAGCTTATTAGTGGCAACAGTTCAAATGAAATTACAGCTATTATGCTCCATTATAAGTACTAAAACAATTTACTTCTGCTGAAATTCCTACTGACAGCTCTGCCTGCCAGCATCCATCTTTTGTGTGTATATGGATATTCAGGAGAGCATAGGGGAGAATAAATTACACTCTTGGCAATTTACTGAGTTGTATGGAAGTGAGAATAAAAGCTTTTCAGCATGAAAAATAAATCCATGTTCTTTTTCTGTCCACTGTGTGGTGAAGCTACTAAAATAACAGGATATGTGAGCTCATTTCTGGTTTTTTCGTTGCTGAAAAAATTAGGGTGTATAAAGAACAAAGAACAACTGCTACTGGTTGAAACATTTTTCTCTTGTGCTATTTTTCCTATGGGTATTGGTTTTGTGTAATCATGCAACCTGTCTACCTGTCAGTCCTTCCCAATGGCCCTATTGGCCACTTTAAAGGAAGAGTAGGAGTTGTAGAGTAAATAATCTGGGAGTATTGGGAAAACTGCTGAATGATGAGATGAGGATGACTCAAACTAATGTCCCTACTGAAGGAAAGTTGGGGAGAATTTGGCCTTTGTGTTTGAAAGCAATAGGCTGAAAATTCAGTATGTGTTGGCTCTGCATACTGGAGCCAGCATGTGCTGTCTCTGTCCTTGTCCAGTTCAGAGGACATGGTGAGTAGGAAGGGCTGGAATGACTTTCATAGAAAAGTTAAGGACTAAGGACATGAGTCTGTAAAAAAAGCTTTGGTAGTTCTCCTATTCATGGAACACATAGTTGAATGACAAGCAAAGTTTCTGTGCTTTGCAGTTTGTATTAAGTATACAAGAAAAACTTGTAGCTTAAGGTATAAATCTGGTATAAAACAATATCAATTGGGAAATCTCGTTGGGATTTAAAAGAACACTGCGGCCCAGGAAATGGAATAGAAGAGGATTCTCTAGCTTTTAAAAAATGGACTAAAGCTCAGTCCCCTAACTATTTCTGCAGTCTGAGGTTTGTCTGGGAGTGAAATTATGAAATTTTGGCCTGTGCATGCTTTGTATCTCAATTTCCCTTCTTTCTTTTCCTTAGAATATTCTGGCTTTGTGGATGGGTACTGCAATGTATTCAACATGAGACTAACTTCTGCCATCCCATTTATTAACTTTGCTGCATGCACAAAAATAAGGTTAGAATTTGGCCTCAGACAATATCTTTGCACCCTGGGTTTCTGGAATTTATACCACATCCTCTGCTCTAGTTTTTCTTTACAAAAGTGGTTTGGAACACTGTTTGCATGGTACATTACACCAATAGGAAGGAAATAGGTTCTCAACTTGGAATTAGTTATTTGTCAGAGAACAGTATTTGCTTAGGTAGAGCGCTGCAAAAGCTCAGGACTCTGTGCTAGTTCACTTGTTTATGGGATGCTGATCTAAAAAAGGTATTATTCAAGTGGAATATGGTTATATGAAATGAGGGGCAGATTCAGCTGTGTGATTTCCAGTGGATACAGATTCTTCAGCTTGCAGTAATATTCTGCAGTAGTTAATGACAATTGAAAGTATGCAACAGGCAACATTTGTGAATTTACAGTATCAGGCCTCTAAAGGCAATTCTTCATTCTTCTTAAAGCAAATGATCGTGTTGCAGTTGGTGTGTAATTTGGATAAGGAATATCCTTTTTATTTGCAAATAGACTTGAAAGATTTCAGCACATGTAATATAGATACTGAAAGGTATCTCTAACTTAGCATTATCATTCAGAGTATTTAAGCACATGCTTCTGTTCGGCTTTATCAAAGGACTTGTCTTTAAGTGCATGCAGAAAATTAGATATATGCTTGTGTGATATGGAAAATTGAGGGGTTTGCTATTTGCTGCATATTTGAAATCTTGAATTTTTATCTTCCCCTAGGGCAGAAATGTAGTCAAGTAGCAATGCTAAATACATCTCCAGATTATGTGTGTAACAGTCTGTTTTTAATCAAAGCAACTCCTGTTGATATGTTAGGTGAGATCTCTTATTTTTTTATGTTCCTAAACCCCTTTAACCCTTGTCCCAAAAGAAACTTCTGACTAGAAGAAAGATGCTGCTTATTTCCTGCTTGTGTGGTGTAGCTGCCACTGGCTTTCACTTTCTCCGTTTGCAGTTTTGCTATTGCATGTACCAGCCTTTTTGTAGTGAACTCAGACTTACTGATGATAGGTTTACTTTTTTCTGATCTTTCTTTGACACTGTCCACAGATTTGCAGGCCTGACTAGAGATTTACTGAATATATCAGGAGTCCTTCCTATGATAATTTTGTAAGAAGTATTAAACACATAGTTTTAAATCAAAGTAGATACTAATTAATTATAACATTAAACATGATGGAAGATGTTTGCATGAATGGTGAAATGTGCACATCTACCACCAGAAGGTAGCTAATTCACATGTAGGGTTTGAATACTACCAGTGAGGTGAAAAGACTGTCGTCTACTGAAAAGACGCTATCTATATCAGGTGATATTAATCTGCCAAGAATTTTGCTTAGATAATGGAAATAAATGTAAATAGAAGAATGCTTGTGTTTAGATTGTGAGTGATGCTGTCATAAAGCTAGACATTTTTAAAAAATAATTTTAATGTTATATAGGCATTATTTAAATAACCAATAGACTGATATTTTACCGTAGTCGTCACAGTATCAACATCAAAACAACTCTTCTATTCAAAAAGAGCAAAAAAATTTTCTTACATTAAAATAGGCACATTCAGGACTCTGACAGAACTATTCAGATGCATACAATTTTTTAATTAGGTCAAATATTAAAATGGCGCAAAGGCAATCTGTGAAATTAAGGTTTCTCTTTGCAGAGAATGGTTTTTATGAAGGCAATAAAACTTGCCCTTACTACTCATTTCTTCTTGTTGAAGTACTTGAGATTTGCAGCTCATGTAAGTGGTTTTTTGTCATACCAAGTCAAAGTTGCTTTTTAAATTCTTCTGTTTGATAGAGAAATAACTGGCCTTTTTTCTTTAAAAGGCATTTTTTTTGCTATTTGACTTATACAAACATGGGCTATTGATAATAAAGCAATATGTGAATGTCAAGAACTATTGAATACGAACATTCTAATATTCAATGCCTGAATAAAACAAACTGTTACTGAGTTTTGTACAATATTAAACCCAGCAGCATAAAATGTTAATTGTGTTCTGACAAGGCTTTATATCCATCCAAAAGTTTTTGAGTAAATTCCATAGCATATGACCAGCTTTCTTAAAATAAACACATTTCTAAGAGTTGTAAGACCTTGTAAAAGTCTTTAAAACCTCTTATCTAAGATCAGGTTGAAAGAAAAAAAATCAAGCTATTGATGTCTTTTCCAAATGTGGATTCATGTGGAATCCATTGTCTTGACTTAAAATGCTTCTTTCCCCTTTCCCAGTACTTCACACACTCTGCATTATCTCACTTTTATGTTGGAATTATAATTCCTCTTTTGTGGGCCAACTAGACCTTTCCTTCAAGCAAAAAGCCACTGAACTCATTACCCAAATGTCCTAAGAGCACCATTTTGCACAGCAGTCATTTCAAATGAGTTAAAATTACTTCAGCAAAAAGTCGGGTATTATTTCTAGCATCTTTATTGAGAATCTTTAGTCCTCAGTCAAGAAAACTCTGAGGCAAGACGCTGGTGTCTGCTAAAATTTAGACTTAGTTACTGAAAGGGTGTTGAAGCAGCAGTGGAATGATGTACCATTTTGGCATTGAAATTCTGGCTTTTACTGGTCTGTTATATTTTTGCTTTATTAGGCTCATACAGTTAAATCTGAAAGTTGAAATTGAATTAAGTGTTTTTTTCCTTTTTCTTCCTACCTGCTCTTTGACCCATTTTTCTTTGTTTTTCCTTTTCCCCTGTTACGTAGCTGAACATTGACTTTGTCCTGGGAACTAGTGTGTTTCTTGGGCAGGCTGGCAAATGAAGTATCATTCAAAGAAAGGAGTTGTTTTTAAGAAAGGATTTCAATTTACTGGGACTTTAACCTGATGTAGCAGTTCCATCTTCCCAATGATAAGGTCCAAGAAGTAGGAACTACAACACTTTATTCATGGAATAAAGTGTACAAATTCGGTGTAGTCAGCAATGTTTGCTCTCTGCCTAATGTGAAGTCAATTAGACTATGGAGTTACTCCCACCGAGTTCAGTGAGGCTTTTGACCATGCTTGCTGGAAGACTTCTAATTCCTTTTTCTCAGATTGTTATTCAGACAGTGAGAGCAAGTGATGAGGTCCATTGATCTTCATAATTAAATAAAACAATTTAGGGTTTGACTTTGTAGTAAAATCTAAACAGATTATGCTGACAGTCGTTAAAAAGTACAGGAGAGAGCTTCTTAAGGTTATAAAAACCTCAATCTAGAACAAATTAAAAAGTTTTGGTTTCTAGGAAGAAAGTGAGGTGAGTACATGATCTGAGTTATGAGAACTAGCTTATTTAATAGCTGTTGAGCCATTATGGAAAAGGAACAGAATCTTCCATATGTTTCATATGAGAGCAGGCAGGCATCACTCCCTGACTGGCATTTATCATTATTTTCTCAGCCAGCAGTTCCTGAGAAGAAAACATTGAGAGAGAAGCTTCTCTAAGCATTTAAATTATTTTCCCCATGGTCATGTACAAATATGCAGAGAATTTTGGCTAAACCATCACTGTTGGTTTTGGTTTTATTTTAAATTTCTATGTGAATCTGCTAATTCATAATTTTATCCTGAATACTTTATGGAAAATACAGATATGCTTTCTCCCAAATAGAGTAAAAGTCTGTGCTACAAGGCACACCACTTAAAAATCATACAAAAGGTTCTTTTTTATATTAAAATGTAACCATAAGCAAACTTTGTCCAGAACAGATTTAATTAACTGTCATTAGAACTTCAGATAAAGGACAAACAAGTAAAATCAGTAATGTTCCTCATTCCCAGATCTGAAGTATTCAATGAGTGTCAGTTAAACTGATGTGTTTTAATACTTCAGGTCTAGTGTTTGCAAAGGAACATGAAGGAAGATAATTTTCTTTCATTCCATAACAAACAAGTAAACTTTTCATGAAATTGAATAAGGAAATGGCAAGCAAATTCCTACAGGCCGTATCACTTTATCAGAGGATGAAAGTTCACAAAATAGGTTGCATGTTTAGGATTCCAGAATGTTATAAATGTTAAATGAAATCTGGAACAGGTTGCCCAGAGGGGTTATGGATGCCCCATCCCTGGAAGTGTTCAAGGCCAGGTGGGATGAGGCTTTGAGCAACCTGGTATAGTGGAATGTATCCCTGCCCATGGCAGGGGAGTTGGAACTAGATGATCTTTAAGGTCCCTTCCAACCCAAACCATTCTATGATTCTATAAAATATGCGATGAACAAAGATGGAAGAATAGTCCTGTTACAAGGTCCTGTTATAAACTTGAGTTACAGCTTCACTGTGAGTGAAGTTTTGTCAGTGAAGTTTAATACTGCAATGGATTCCATAGGCTAGTTCTGGTTTATGTGATAGCTATTTTATTTGCCTGTATTGCATCTAATATTGTTGATCATCTGATACAGGATTTTCAGTTGTTGTCTTCCACACTCTGAATTTTCCACAATCCGTTAAAAAAAGTGATGTCTACTTTCTGACTTTTGACCTCTTACAATGTTGTATCATTTGCAGGTGTACTATTGATAAAAATACTTTAGTAATTATTGCTGAATTTTAGTAAATAATGCAAGTGAAAAAATGCCCAAATACTTTAAAGCTCTTATTTGGAATACATTTTGATCATCAAGGAAATGCATAAAAATGTCCAAACTAATCAGACTTTTGAATTTTAATTGAAACTTAGCACTGCAGTAAAATGAAAAGTACTGTGAAATCTGCCAATGAATTTCCACAGCATCAGGGATTCTGACACTGCCACTACTGAGAACCTGATCTCATTGGTCTTATGATTGTTCAGGATATATGCAACTTGTGAGCAAATATAAGCATGGACTAGAAACTGAGGCCACTTTATCAAATGCAAACTTGTATGATGACACTGAAAGTTAATGTGAAGAAAACTTTCCACAATTCTGGTTGCTAGAATGTCTGTGGGAAAGAGATATGTGCACCTGCAAGCAGGTTGAAAACACCTGTGACAGTCATTCTGCTCTAGGACTTAACGCTAAAATTCTGTAAAACCTCTAGTTTTTGGTTTGTCTCCCAAGCTTTGCTTTGAATTTTAGGGTTTTGAAAACAAATATGTGTGGGCAGGGAGGGAGAGAAGAGGTGAGGGGAAATGGCCAGGGAGGAAAGAAAATTCTCCAGATGCAACTCACCTGAAACCACTGTTTTATTTTACTTCAAAAAAGGGGTATGCAAAGTCTTGCACCTGTGGAAGAGGCTGACCAGCTGGATAGCAGCTTTGCAATAATGCCACTGTGGGTCCTGGTGGACACCAAGCTGACCATGAGGCAGCAGTGCACCATCATGGCAAAGGCCAGTGACACCTTTGACTGTGCCAGGAAAAGTGATGACAGCAGATCGAGGGAAGGTGTCCTTTCCTCTCTACTCAGCACTGGTGGTGCCACATCAGCAGTGCTGTGTTCAGTTGTGTGCTTTCTGCTGCAAGGGACATGGCCATACTGGAGTAAGTCCAATGAAAAGTTGGCAACATACGGGACAGAAACATCTGTCATAGAGGTTGAGAGAACTGGGACTCTTTAGCCTAGAAGAGAGAAAGCTCGAGGGGCGTTGTGTGTATAAATACCTGATGAAGTAAGTAAAAATGACAAAGCCAGAGTCTTCAGTGGTGTCCAGTGACAGGACAAGAGACAGTGGACACAGACCAAAGTACAGGAAGCTGTGTTTAAATAGAAGGAGAAACTTCTTTCCTGTGAGGGTGATGGAACACTGGAACAGGTTGCCTAGAGAGGTTGTGGAGTCTCCATACTTGGAGATACTTAAAAGACCAGCTAGACATGTTCCTGAGCAACATGCCCAAGCTGACCCTGCTTTGGTCTAGACATCTCCAGAGGCCCCTTCTGACCTTAGCTGTTCTGTGATTCTCTAATTCATCTTAAGCAACCACATGTGAAACCTGAGACAAAGAAACACTTCAGGCCACATTGACCTGAAGCTAAATCTGATACAAAACTTTCCTAATCCTTTTACTCATTGATCTAAGGGCTTTTAATGACATTCAAGATTCTGTTTTGTTCTGTTAGGATTTCCATATCCAGACTTCACTCAATTGCATTTGGAATGAAAGTCCATCTTCAGAATAGTTGGTGATATAAACAAGTGTCTCTAGCTGGTACACTCTCACCCATTTTTTTTCTGAAAAAAAAAAACCCCAAACCAAACCCCATAAAACTTAAAAAAAAAAAAAAGAAAAAACCCACCAAAAAACCCCCACCAAAACCCAAGCCTTAATTGATTACAGATCAAACAGAGCAGTTGCTTTTCAAGAGGAATTTGGTGACATCTTGTAAAGCTTTGTTTTTGTTAAATCTCAGCCCAAATTAATAAATGAAGCCATTAATGCAGCTAGACTCCTCAGCTTGTTTAGTACCAATTTAACCTGAAAAATGTTCAGGGAAAATTAGCAAAAATGGTACTAAGCTTTCTTTCTTCTTTTAAATAAACCAAGAATTTGCATATACTTTTAAATATATATCCTTACAGAAACTTAGATTTTATTGAGAATGGCATTGTTTGGATCCATTTTAAGAAAAGTTATCTGAATAACTTTGAGAGAAAAATACATGTTTTTGTTCTGTAATCACTGCTTTTAATTTTCTTAATGCACTTTTCACTGTTGCTTTGTCTGAATACATTTTTATTTTTGTTCCTCCAGACAAGATCTTGCCACAAGTATTTTTAAATCAGACATTAATAGCATAGTTCACAGTTGTTAGTGCCAGTGCTCAAACACAAATACTGCATTTGTTTTCAGAGGAAAAAGCAAACATCAGATCTTAATTATGTGCATTTGTGCTTTCTTCTGTGCTTAAACAATCTGGCATAAGGAGTTTACATCACTATCAGTTAGCTGTAGGTCTTTAACTATCAGGATCACCAGCTGTATGGTTTGCATTGGTGGTGCTTTTGTCCCATTTTTGCTTGTTTTTAAATGGCAGAATTGCCAGGAAACTTGAAGCTTTGTATGATTCCTTTACCCAGAAGAAAAATACTAGAAGAGACTTTTGTATGGAATGCTTAACTAAAATTAGTTGATTTATTTTCAGATTGATTGCAAACAGTTTTTTTTTTGTTTGTTTCTTTATGGGATTCAGTATGATTGAGCAGAGATCAGAATTACGGTGTCTTGTCTTCATTACTGTGACCTGCACTATAATCTCTTCTTGTATTCCTGTTTCTGAACAGGCAAATGAGTGGTTTGTCAGCTCTTTGGAACATGGATTGAGTTTCAGTCTGTCACAATAGGACTGTCCTCTTGGCATTTCTGGGCACATTTCTAGTGATAAGCTTTAAAACTTGAAAAACATGTAGATCATTCAGTCTTTGGATTGCTGATCAGTTGTTGAAAGCTATTTATGTGATTCATCATTCCCTGATGGATCACTAGTATCACATCATAATTATTCATTCTTCCATTTTGGAAGATATGAGAGGTGCTAAACTTCAGCATGAACTCATATGAAGACATCTATTCTTTGTAAAGAGCTATAAACAACAAATCTTGAAGATAAGAAAGGTCACAAAGAAAATTCTATTACTTGTGCAGCTTAGCCAGATCTCATTTGAAGAAACAAGAATAGAATTGGACCTATTATGAGTCAAGCGCTAGGGAATGCTCAGAGAACATCTAGAAAGGAGTCTCAGCAAATAACTGCTCAGAATAAAAGAAATACCAGCTAAACCTAAGCACAATTGTGTGCCATGCAGAGCCCCAGGCCTTTAGCATTAGAATCGCAGCAAGTAAACCAGCAATGTTGTTACCTGAGATTCCAAGTATTTGCAAATTGTACCACTGAACAAAGTAAAACTTCAGTGTCCTACTTTTGGGTCTATGTAACTCCACTTACACTTGTTTCTCATTTTAAAATCTGGTCTTCTAATGTACTAGCATTTTGGTTTAGACTGGTATTGTAAACAGTTGAAGGGGTTTTTTTAATTATTTTGTGATATATTTAACCGAGAATATGAATCTTATAGCTGGTAGTGGAGAGCAGAAGATTTAGATTTGGTTGACTTGTCCCCCTTTTCATATAAATGGGAGTTTTCATTTATTCTTTTGGTTAGAAGTTTGATTACAATCTAAAGACTCTTGTTAAAGTGGCTAAAAATTTTGTTACAAGCAAGCAGCTAAGAAAGATTTATTAAATGTACTGTTGTGCCAAAGCCATAGAAGTAGTTGCTTTTTTCTGCAGTGTAAAGCTGAGTCTAGCAGACTGAACATTAAGATCTTAAGCAACAAACATTGGTGACTTGGAGATATATGCTTATTAATTGTGTTTTAAAGTTTTGGAGATTGATCAAAACAGAATCCATGTTCAAGGTTCTTTCTAAAACACAATGATACATCAATTTGTTGCTGATCTTGATTGGAGAAAAGTCTATACCAATTATTACTCACCGCTGAAAGGAATTTGGGTAGATATGTTTTATGGTCCACTTTTAAGTAGTAGAAAGAAGTTTAGTATTTATGAAATCAGCTCATTTTTTTTCTGGCTCTTTCATGCAGAACGCTCAACAGAAAGACCAAGAGGACCATCTTTAGGTTAATATTTAGGTGTTACTTTATAGTACGGACAATGAAGCTGATACGGGTGGATAAAAGGGGATGAATGACATCTTGTCTGTTTTCAATAAATGCCTTTGTGCGAAAAACCTTTTTTTTAGCACATTGAAGTAAAGGAACAAAAGAAATATCAAAGGAAATTGAGTGTGTACATATTGGATATTTGTGATTAAGTCACTTGAAGACAATGAACTTTGAGAAACAAAGGTAAACTGAACTTAAATACTAATGAGACAAGTGGAGACATTATCAGTCCAGGAACTCTTACCTGAGTCAGATGGGATGTCAGCAGGAATGGTTTGGAAAAGCTAGAAACCAATCTTAATTTTTTATAAATATGAAAGGACAAGTAGAAGTGAGGATTTTTGTTCTGACAAATCTGGTTTTCTAATGATTATAGGTATTGGAGCCAGCTCATATGTAATGAGGTGCAGTGTGACTATGGATGCTCAAGACTTTGCTACACAAAGAAATAGCAAGTGCTATCCAAGGCAGCGGTACAAGTGGTTTGAAGGATCTGTGGATGATCACTTTTCCTCACAATGTGAAAACTGAACTGACTTGTGGTATGGAAAGCTCTAAAGATAAGGCAACAATATGCTGACTTTACATGAAGACTGAATATATTTAATACTTTGTTCTTGAATACTTCTTGTATGTCTGTCCTCAATCAGCAGAGGCTAACTTTAAAGAATTGGCCGATGACCATGGAAAGAAGACTGCTGGGATGGCACTAATTGGAATCACTCCATAGGACTGTAAGCATTGTGCATCATGTGCATTAATGAAAGGCACTGCATAATTTTGGAAAGTGGAAGCAATTTCTGTATTATTTTATAAGATGTATATATGTATAATCATATATCTTAAACATATGGACTTTGTATCTCAGCACTGAAAAACTTTGTATTGGTGAAGTATATGAACTTAAATAATCCTAACTTGCTGCGTTTGGGGAAGCACAAATGAACAATGTGAATCTGGCATCATTCCGTGTTAATGACTCTGTTCCAATGGTTTAATTGGGGAACAATGTCACATATTGCCTTAGAATATTGGGTTTTATCTGCCCCCATCTGATGATCTTTTGGCTTTAACAAATAAGATCATAGCCCTCTTTGGAATGGCTTTGAAAGCATGAGATTAAAATATTATTCAAAGATGGATAAAATTACCCTTGAAGAAAAACACAGTGAAGTTAAGTGACCTGCTCAAGATATATTAGCAAAGTGTGTCAGTAGTCAAGGACATTTAAATTTCCTGATTCCCAGTCCCTCTTTTTACCTCTTTTTTTTCAGATCAGTCTACAGAATCTGGCTCTCACCAGTGACTGAGGCACTCAACAGAACTGAAATATTGTGTATATATTTTTCCTACAATGAGCTTTCTTCGTGTAAGTAACCTCTTTAGGACTTTCTGGTTTGCTTTTTTTAGATGAGAGGAAGAGGAGGGGAATGAAAGAGATAAATAGGGAGGCAAGTTAAATCTGAAAGAAAACTTTTGACATTTCTTATTGATACTTATATTTCAGAAGGAAACGGACATCACTGTAAGTTAACAAAATGAGAATGTATGTATATTAAAAGCAGATTTTTGTTATTCCTGCCTTGACTAACAATAATTGGTTTCATGTCTTGGAATTGGGGTTAGTGGCCAGGAAAAGTTCGTAAAACAGACTTGTCAGAAATTTACCACTTCCTCTGGTTATCTAAAGCAAGAGTTCATATGTTACACCTACTTCAGATATGCTCATTTGATGATTTACTTTGTGGGATGTGAGATTGTCAGTGCATTAAATCCATGCTTCTTGGACATGTTTTTGACCCCTCTTTATTTACAGTTTATGTAGCAGTGATTTCTCTGCTGCACAGCAAATTCAATTTGCTATCTAAAAATTAAACTTTGAATCCTGTATGAATATCTGTGGAAGTAGACCCTGTATGACCTCAAGTTCTTTCAAAAATCTTATTTGCCTAGAATTACAAGTAAGAATATAGCTTTGTTTTGGAGAATCTATGCTGTGTTGCTGTCATTTAGGTATTGCAGAGAACATTATGGAATGTACTGATGAACAAAAAATGCTATAAATAATCCTGTGTTTACTAGCCCTCTATACTAGAGAGGGATTACAGTGAATCAGACAAACTGGAGGCAGTATTAGCAAGGATGCAATGACCCAAATTGCATTTTCTGTTGAAATACTGTTAAAGATTGCCCTGTTTTCATCTGTATGGTAAACTTGGGACTTACTGAATTTGCAGGTAATTTTGCCAGTGATTCCAGCAGGACTAAAATTTTAGTTACAATGTGCAGCACTGCTGGGAATTTCTGCTGTCTTTCACCTTTGAATACCTGACACTCTTATGCTTTTTATTATTAATACTGTAGATGGCTTTAGTCTCTTCTGCTTGTGAATGTTTAATTTTCTTTCTTGATTTACTTGTTATATCTATTTTGATGTTAAACACATCCCTTCTTTTGAACTGCTTCTTAGCAAACATTCACAGTCCTTGTCACAGCCATGTAACAAAACATCCAACATACCTCAATATCCAGCAAAGTTAGTGCACCCCACAGCAGAACCATCAGAAGGCATTGACCCCGCATGTGCTGATCCAGTGTGATGTACCTCATCCAGTGCACTCTAACTCCTTACTGCTTCACTACAGTTGATCTTACCTGCTCCAGTACTGTTTCTGTGCCACTGGTACTAACTCCTTTTTTTCCCTGTCAGGTTGTTTGAAATAATTGGACCAAAATAAGAGACATGTTTTCTAACCTGGTTTTGGCTTCCAGTTTGCTGCTGCTATGTCAGATATGATACAAGTCTTTTTCCTGAAGTCCATTCTGTTTAAGTGTAGTCCTTACTCAAGCATTTTCTGGAAATATTACTGGAAACTCAGCCGCTGTGGAAGAAGCCACAAAAAATAAGGTTTTCATGACAAATTTGTACACCAAGATTTTTAAAGCTTGTGAGTGATCTTGAGTGCTTAATTAGCACTAACTGAAGAGCTTCATTTCCTAACTTTATTGTCTGGTAACTCAGACACTTTTCATATAGCATGATATGATTACTCCAAAATTAAGCCATGGAAAAGCATCAGAAACATTTGAATATGGTTGTAAAATGGATCTAAGTTATGGAATCTAAGTTTTACTTCAGAATTCAGATTTCATTGAGGCAAATAATCTTCTCAGGACAAATAAACCTCTTAGTGAAATTGTGCTTTTTAGAAAAGCACTGCCTTTAACAATGTTATGCAGCTTCATGTACTTTGTGGTTTTCATCTCCATGTATTTAATACTTTTCAACTACCAGACAAGATAACATAGATGAACAAAGACTGCTATGTGCTTTTTGACAGCTTTGGATGAAGTGAGTAAAAAGCAGCATAATTCATATGAAGAGCTTACAGGGAAACTTTGAGTGTTGTCATAGCTGTTGCCACTCAGCTGATCTCAAGAGTTATATTACCCTAATTTCAAGGATGCATTTTGTGCCAGACCTTCTTATTCTAGAAGTAACATACAGGATAGTTCTTTTCAGAAGAAATAAAATTAAGGTGGGAGGGAAGGAAGAGCAGAGGAGCTTTTTCTGTGTATTAAATTTGTGATGTATGACTTTCAAATTTCTAGTAATACAATTATTTAAGGTGCTGATAGCTTCTGATAGTGCTGGATTTTCTGAAGATTCCATGCATAAAAATTGTCCTGTTTGCAGGTCATATTAGTTTCAGTAATCTTCCAGTTTAATACTTGCAGCATGAATATCTGTATTTGCTATTAACCTATTCTTCTAAAACTAACCTGAGCAGGAGTATAATTTGTTACTGAGATCTCCTGAACACTGGAGCTTTTCAGCCTCTTCAGTAAGAGAAGCAGAGCCTAGCTTTTTCCTTCTTATTCCCTAGCTTAAATATACAAAGAAAAAAAGTAAGCTATTATATCCACCCCAAGTGTATGCTGTTAACCACTCCAGCACTTTTCCAAATTCCCTAGTCTGTGTGGGTTTCAAGTTGCATTGTCAGAGCTAGTCACCAAAAATTGCTTAGCAATATATGACAGTTAAAGTTGGTATAGTACTGTGCTCCTCTTTCCATGATTTTACCCTTTGCTGACAGTGGTCCTGGCCTTTGTGATTAGAGCCTGAGTTTATTCTGCTCAAGATTAGTCACTTTTCTGTAGGCTAATTTTCTCTGAAGTGCTTCTCCATTAGAGCAGAGTATGTTGCTTGGGATGGAGAAATGTGTGGGGGCAGCAGCTACAATTCAGATGAGTGAACTGCTATGGGACCTCTTCCTGAGAACACACCAAAATTATAACCATGGGAGAAACTATTCCCTGTCTGTTTCATCATGGTATGGCTCAAACTTTGTTTTATAATGGCATCTTTCATTTTCACTGAAAAGGACTCTTAAATTTGTAGTAAGCTTCCCAAATTCTGCTGAATAAAAAGTAAAAAGAACAGTATGCAAGGTGCACAGATGGCAAAGCTGCAATTTGAAGCAAGCAACTTAGCTTTTTCCCACTCTTCCCATATTGTGAGCAATTTATTATTTTCTCCAGCTTATTATTCAGAACTATTAATCAAATAGCTATGGGCATTTGTTTGTGGTATGTATTTTGCACATAGGTGATAGCATACATTTGACAACTCAAATTCTGAGCTGATATTTTTGATTGGATGTTTAGGTCACATGATTTGTTTCCTTTCTCTGACTTGATGACCTTCACTTCTTTTGATTAAAGTTTCTTCAATAAATGTTTGGTTCTTAAATTATCTGCAAATACATTTTTTCCATTTATAAAATTCCCTATTTTCATAATTTTTGCTGATAAATTGGAGTGTACTGCTAAGTATCTATAAACAATGTCCATGACCTGAGAGATTGAGACACATATTTGAGTGAATATTTGTGGGTGAAAAAATGAAACAGTTTGAAAGATCACGCAGGTCAGTGAGGTTGGAGCAGGATGTAATATTTGTGCCATTCTCCACAATAATGCAATGAAGATGCCTGAATTAAACATGGGCCTTTATTTACTGTTGTCACAGCACATTGATTACCATACTGTAAACAATGCTTTAGCATTGTGGAAGAAATCATGGTTTTAAGGAACAAGAGTAATGCCAGTCACATTCATATTCTACGTGCTGGTTACTTTTAATACTATGGCCTGTGAGGGTAGTGCATCTAGCCTGAACCACAGAAATGAAAAGTTTTTCTAAAGAGGTAGCAGTGGGAGAAGAAAAATATGTGCTCAGCTTTAAACATCTTATTTTACCTCTGAATTGTAGTGAGAAGACTTGGTTATAATAAATCTTGTGTTTAGACACTCCTTTTACTGTTACTCAGTTTAATGGGTCTTCATATTTTCTCTGCTGAATCCTCTTTTCTTTTGTAGTTGTTTAAATCTCATCCATCCTCATGCATTGTGATGGAAATTGTCATTGTAGACCTGATTCCAATGTTTCAGTAGTGCCGCTCAACTGACTTCTGCTTTACAGGTTTGTAAAGTGAGATCAGACCTGGGTCACTACTGAAAGTGCTGTTTCTCAATATGCTACACTACTTCAGTAAAGAGTAAGATATTACCAGTAGCCCTCCAGCATCTGTTTGGAGGGAGGTGCATCTATGCACCCTCTCCTCGTTCTTCCATCCTGTTTGCAGGTAAGATTTGATAAAAGCATCTGAGAAACAGTAGAATTTACTTGTTATAAAGGCTTTTTTGCTTTTGTGACCTCAATTACTCCTAGCTCACAGAACAATACTGGTAGCAGAGGTCTTTGAGTTAGTCTTTTGGTACAATGCATTGTGTGGTTCTAGGAAGTGGAGGAACAGATGGGGAGATAGCTCTCTAGACCAGAAACTTTGCATTAACAGAATTCTTTGTTGAAATAATTCCCCCAAATTATTATTAATGGAAAAAAAATCTTAAAAATTTCCAGTAATGAGGTTTTTTCTAAAAAATACTTTCCTCTACAATTTCTGTGAATCCTTTCTTGTGTTTTACTTAAAACTGGAGCCCATCCCACCCCATGGATTTGGGTTTCGTGTTAAATTCCACATTCTAGGAGTAAGCATTTAGAATTAGAGAAGCTCCGCAAGGACTCACTGATAATTTTTTTTTTACCTTGAACTTTGGCTTCTGTTTTGTCACTTGTTTCCATTTACCTGTCCTTGTTTAATTTGTGTAATTGAATTGACTTCAATGCCTCCGCATTTATCTCTGTGCAAATGAATGTTGGCTCAGACTTTGGGTTATTTTTAAGTATGTTAGATTTCACAAGATTGTGAAAATCAGGGTCTGCTCCTTTTCATTTTGCTCATTCGTTGTGGTTTTTTCTAGAACTAAGTAGCACTGAGTACTTATCAGAGTGTGCAGGAAGATGGAGTAGTATATAACTTCAATTGCAATACAAAAGCCTTGCCTGCTTTTTCAGCCATTTTATAAATTGGTTTATAGAGCTATGTGGAACCCTAATTACTTTCAGCTTCTCAATATTTTACTAATCCAGAAAATGCAGTGTGCCATTATTCTGGAGTCTAAGGAGCTATTGCTTTTTGCATCGCTACATTAGAGGACGGCAGCTAGCTACTAATGTTTGAATCGCACGGACTTAGCATGATCCCTTTTGCTGTCATCTTGCCACCTGGTGGCAAAATGTGGAAGGCTGCAGTACGTGAAAAGCGAGGACTTCCTGCTTTTAGACACAGCCCCTCTGCTGCTTACACTGAGCGCAGTAGACCAAGTCCTACCTGTTTCACAACAAATGTAGGCTCTTTATGTCCAAGTGAATCACTGTATTTAAATACCGCAAGACGTTTCAGAAGGGTTCAAAGGCATTAAGCATTCAGCTTGAAAGAAAGGATGAGCTTTCCTAGGTCCTTTTCTCAATATCGGGTTAAAATAGTTTTGTGCTCTGTGTTTGAGGACTGAATCTAATTCTGCTTTTGCTGAAGTAAACACTAAAACTTATATTGACTTAAGATTTTGTGCATGCTGTGTATATTAGAAGCAAATATAAAGTTTACTTCTATCTAAACTTTAATTTTGTGTTATAAAGTGGTCATGTAAGATCTTTCCTGTTAATTTTTTTAAACAGCTACCACAGTAGCAGCTGCAACACTGAAACTTTCTCCAAATTGAAACAGACAACAGCTCTGGTGTGTTCGATAGTACACTGTGAGTTTGCAAAGTTCTCTTTTTAATGGCAGCCACTGCAATTTTAAAATTCTTAACTGTTTCTAAATCACTTAAAATGCAGCCCTCGGTTCACCCTCAATTCTTTAGAATATACTAGTGAATCAGTGCCTTCAAAGTTAATGAATGAAAGCTACGATGGAATTCTCGAAGTCTAGGACAACTGTTCCAGGGACTCTTGTGACATTTCTTAGAAACTTAATGTTTGCAATATTTTGTTCTTTTGTGTTTTTTCCTGAGTTTTCTTATTACAGGATCCTGGTTTTATGTAATTTTCAGCTGTTTTTTAACCAGGGAAATAAGTATAGTCTTGGTTTTTAATAAGCTATTTGGTATACTACTACTTGACTAATGCAAGCCTTATCCCCTCCCTAAGGATGCCATTACTAAGGCAGGTATAGTATGCTTTAATGACTACCAGTAGTAAATATATGCTTATCTGATGGAATGTAAAAATAAAGCAGGATACGACTTTCCCATATTTTCATGCGTAAGATTGTATTCTTTGAAATTTGTAATATAATGAAATGTGGTGTAATACTACTTGAACTTTTGTTTTTATGTGTATGTATAAATATAAAGCATATGGGTATACACACAAACATTCAAACACACCTCCTTCGGTGAAAACTATTACTTCATCGTATGCTCAGAAATGCTCCCTTCAGTTAATGCTGTTTTGCTGTTGATTCTGTTTAATTTTTAATGAAATTAAAATGTAGCTCTTTCTTTTTTCTTGGACTATTTCACATTGAATTCCTCAAGGAACTGTGCAAGGGTGACATTAGGTTTGCATTAGTGTTATTTTTTAGATCATGCACATTTTGCAGTCATTGAGGGTTCAAAGCCCATGACAGTTTAAATAAGGTGGCCATTTAAATTGTAGACTTGAGAGCTTTTCAATTTTTAATGTTTGATTTCTGAATAAGATGCTGGTGTAATTTGAGTTATTGAATGGAATACAGTGAACTGCTCATGATGAAGTAGGCTTCACTGAGGTAACCTTGGCAGTGGGGCTGATGGGATTCATGCCAGTTAATCAGTCTGAGTATATGAATTTGAATCCCCAGTTGTACACTGAAAGCTGGACATTGGCTTTGGATAATTATTGTGTCAGAGGTATCAGATAACTGGATACCAGTTATCATATAGACAGGTTTTATATTTACCAGCAATGACTGGCAGAAGGACATTCATTCTTCCAAAGCATATAGTCAGGCTGTTAATCTGTTATGTTTGTTTAAGCAAGGCTACAGTGGCTTCTCAAAGTACTTGAAAACATCTTCAGCTTGCAAATGAACTTTGTAATTCCACAAACTGCTTAAGCTGACAGGAAGCAATGCTGCTGCTCAGAGGTAATTATACTGTCATTCTAACCAGCTGGTCATTCCAACTATTTAATTCTCCTTTCCTCTATTCCAAGTCAGCTGTTTACACACATGGTAAATCAGTAGAGAGTGAACCATCTTTAAAAACAATGCACTGGCAGATCCTGGTATAAAAGAAACTAGAGAAATTAAAGCTTGTAGCATGAATGAGTTGATTTCATTGTGTGAAGACAATGATATGGCCAATTTTTAAGTCATTTGTGTAATCAACCTCTTAAGAACGTGGTAAGATGATAAAATAGTACTAATGCAACTCTTAAGGAGACATATATTAGATCAATCACCTCAAAATGAGTTTTCAGTAAGCGTGCACAATAGCTGGCAATTCAGCTTAAAGCTGCAACTTCTTAATTTTGGTGTGGTAAGTCAGTGCCTATAAGAAGGTATGTGTTAAGCTCTGTCACCTTAATCATCCAATTACCCCTCACCAGCAAAATGCAAGTTTTCTTGACTTCTCTAATACAGAAAAGCAAATCTGAGTTCTGGTTTTTTTATTTACTGGAGGAGGGGGTAAAGACAAACATACATGCTACACTGCAAGCATTGTGCAATGTAGTTTCATTGGCCATGTTTTTCCAATATCCTTCTAAGTAATGAAAACTCTGGTGTAATACCTAATGTATCAAAGATCAAGTGACAAAACTGTCTAGTTCAGTGGAACCCAGGTATTCAATTCAAATACCTGTTAAGGGAATAGCTCTGCTGTTCTTTGCGATTGGCTGAAGACTATTGATTTTTTTCATGCAAATAGCAACTGCTAACTGTGCTTTTTAGGGGTGAC
Organism: Balearica regulorum gibbericeps; assembly: GCF_011004875.1. NCBI lineage: Eukaryota > Metazoa > Chordata > Aves > Gruiformes > Gruidae > Balearica > Balearica regulorum. The sequence continues at coordinate 12,718,952 of NC_046189.1, read as the reverse complement.
AGTGCAGCAAACCTCCATCTTTGAATATGTCTGAAACACTCTTGCAAGTCTGTCCAGTTGCATTCTAGAATAAATTTCAAAAGTGAGCTGAGATGAAGGTTTGCTCGTTGTTGGGCTGTATCCCAAAGAATACACAAAATGTTGGATTGCACAGAGATGGAGAATAGTATGGGGAGGTTAAAATGCCATTGTAGAAAACTAAGACTTGTATTTACTTGAATTGCTCTGATCTGATTCCTGCTTTGCAAGAAAAAAATAGTGGTTTTGGTGACAATAGCTAGAAACCACAGTTTTTCATAGGAGAGGAGGCTGAAAAATGAAGTATTTAGTTTCAAATGTGGATGATAAGAAAGTACATGGTAGTCTGAAAAGAAATAATTACTAGCATGGATTCAGAGGGTAGACTTAGCAGCTCTTGTTTCCCATTTCTTTTATCAAAAAGAATCCAGTTAGTGTTAAGTGATGCTCTTAAAATTTGTAAGAGCAAATTTATAATTAACCCATGGAAATCTGCTACAAGGTACTGAACAACTTGAGTCAGAAAAATTTGAGGCTGTTTTGTGGCCATGAGAATTACTGTTCCATTTCAATGGGGAAGGGCACAAAGGAAAGAGATCCTTAGTTTTCAGGGCATGAACAGAATTTATAGGTCTTAAACTTTCACTACAATCACCTTTTTGTGAAGTACTTTGAATTCTAGGTACTACTAGACATAATTGCCTTTCCCAAACTTGTTTGAATTATTCCTATGGTAGTTATACATACAAGCATCTCATTTTTATGCATATCCATATGCCATTTCAACATAATTGATTGACCTTTATCTCAATGCAAGCAATGAAAGTAGTCTATAAAACTATTCTCACTTATGAATTCACATTTTTTTCTTTAGTTATATAATCTGGTCTGACATCCCATTCCTTCATAATTATGTATGTATGTGTGTATATACACTTATAAATGTTATATATATTTGTGTGTGTATAGTATATTTCATGTATGTATATATATACACTTCAATTTTATTTATGGCTTGTTTAGTGTAGCAAAGTGAAAACTAAGAGAATGTGATAGCTTTCTATATGGAGGAGCTAGAGACGGAATAAATACCAAAGCAGGAAAAGTTATTTAAACTGAAAGAAAATGTTGGTGAAGAGCAAAAAGACATAATATGGTTATAAGTAAGTTCTGACAGGAACTTAGAAGGAGGCTCCAAACCATCATTAGAGTGAGGCTTTAGAATGACATTGTTAGAATAGTGGGAATAAGAAAACCCTGCTAGTTTTAATTCAGAACTTGATAAATTTGAGTGGGATAAGATTAAATCAGCTGTAGATTGGACCTGTAACCTAAGAGATCCTCTTCCCTGTCCCATATCTCTAAAGGAATAGTTTCAAGTGCTACAATATGATGTAGATGTAATATAAAATTCACATTACATGTGATAACACTCTTAAATGTGTTAATACAACATATTAGATGACCCTTTCTCTTTAAATTTTAGTATTCAGCATATTTGTTTTGATAGTATGAGAGAACTGCTAGAACCACTCTGTAAAACTGCTTTGCCAGTTGCCATAGCAATTAAATCATGGAGTTCTACAATGTTCCTTTCTTGAGTCTTAATTTTGTTGTATGATTTTTAAAATAAGCCAATGTTTCACATTTTATCCTTGTTTTTCTGGCTAGTTATAGAACCACATCTTTTTGAATTCTTGTGTTCCTTGCCTTAACTGTGCTAAAACATATCAACTGTTTTAATTTACCCATAGTTTGGATTCTGTCATCTTGGATTGCTCATGTACGGGGCAGGGCCAATGATTTCCTAAGGTCTCTAACAACTTGGGGATCTGTTTTAGTGTTTTAAATTTTGTCCCTCTGCATGGCTCCATTTGGCAACACTTCTAAGCTGTATTTCTACTTAAAAATAATAATTGGGTCTCTCTTTTTCCCCTATATGCTTTGCTGTTGATCTTTACAATTATGAACTCAGGTAGAACTTAATAAGGAAGCTCTGCTTAGACTCTTCACTTACTGTAGCTTTTCCCAAAGGCCACAAATTAGCACTCAATAAAAGATAACTTCTCTCCTGGAGCATTTTCAAATCAACCAAGAAAGGGTAATGGATGGAGAAGAGGCAGTGATAACTGCCATGAGATAGAGGGGGAACTGAAACACTAAGAACTGTATTGAGTATTTCTGCTACAGTAACCAAGGTGAAGAAAAGCTTTCTCAGTTCAAGCTACCTTCTGTCCTGGATCCGTTGTTCGTGGAGACATGGAGTCCTGTGTTGGTGTGGAGAGACTTGTGGTATGAATGGGACACAAGCTATGCCAACTGAGCATGGCCCAAAGAGGCTGAAGGGAGAATCAGTGGGAATTCAGACCTTTTGTTCTATGGAAAAATCCACAAGAACTTCAGGAAGCTTAAGAAAGTTATTCTCATTGGGAGAAAAATGTAGAAATTCTGAAGCTTCCCAGACTTTTAGACACTTCTAGAAAACTAACATTCTTGAAAGCCCTGAAAATGTTTTTCTGTTGTTACTGAAATGAAGCAGACAGCTGCCCTCAACTCCCAGGAGACATCCTGTGAAATCTCATTACATAAACAGGACCACATAGTAAAACTATGAATCTGTAGATCCCATTCTTGCCAGCTGAGCTGACAGGAGAGTGGCCAGTATTACAGCAGAACCTTGTTGAACATGCAATAATATTTCATGGAAATTGTTTTTATGAATCAGTATTTTCCAATGAAAATCCATTCAATGAGAAAATTTCCATCTATAATTAATTCCTGGTTGTAATTAGAACATTTCCTAAAGGCCATTCAAGAAGTCTGTGTCAAGGTTGAGAACTGAAACAAAACCTTCTTTGGGTCCTTGCCTTATTGGCAAGACTAATTCCAAGCTGCTGGAGATGAGTAAATGGGTGTTTCCTTCTGTATTAGTAAGGTGATTAGTGATGACATTTGCTAGAACATGTGTATTCAATAGAAAGCTTTTTCAGTCTTATGTGTGGTAGGAAAACAATATAGGCTTTTCCAGTAACTTACTTTGTACTAGGTTCCATTTAGCAGTTACCTATGAAGGGCCCACAAAACCTGAATGGGTTGTTCAATTTCTTATTCCATAGATTTTTCTGTTGAAAGATTATCTTTTTAGGTAACAGAGCTCTAATCTTGTTTTCTAATAAGCTACTGTGTTAGCTGTAGCCTGATGTCTTCTGTAAATAAAAAATACTTCATGTTCTGAATTTTCATTCAGAAATGTTTCTTCCCATTGAAGTGAGAGCCTGTCTGAAGTGACTTCCTTGTCATATGTCAGATCTACATCTGTATTTGGAATTGGTCAGGTGGTACTTCCTCTGGTTTATATCACCCTATGTATTCTGGCGTGCATTTTTGGCTGTCGAAAAATGGCTGCACTTTGTGCTGCATTCCTGAGCCAGTCAGAAATAACTTTTTTTTCCTGTTATAAATCTCAGGAGCTTGAGCTGTGTGGTTTCTGGCACAAATACTTCCAGGTGTGGGCCTTTGCTGATCAGTTGTACCAATAGGGCAATACCCCAGAGCCAGTCTTGGAGTAGGAAAGCTGTGGTCCTAACTAGTGTTTCTGTTTCCTGGTTGATGCCCTTAGGAGGAAGGGTAATTTGTACATACCTCAAATCCTAAGTAAAATAGTATCATGTGCCTCTCCCTGCCTGAGAAAACAGGTAGGGAAAGGCACATGGTTAGTGCTTTTGGAGAGTGTTCTTGCAAGCCCTTTAGCTCAAACTGGTATTCTGGAAGGCTAAGCTGTAAGAAGTAAAGGTCTGTTTGTGAGGTCTACTGGACCTTTGTAAGGTTAAAAGTACTGATATTGAATGCAAACCTTTAATATTCTCCGATTTCTAAACTTCCGTATTGTTGCTTTTCTGCAGTTAATGTGATTTTTGCCTGTAAGTGCATACTCTTAGTGTTTTTCTAGAGGCTTACAGTACAGATGTTGAGCATTGTAAATATCAAAGTGATATAAAAAGAAATAAGGAACAATTTCAAGAGAAACAGATGTACATTTCTCTAGCAAGAATCAGATGTATAGAATAGGTCCTGTTTTTATTGATGGTGTTTAGGAGATAAATGGGCTCCAGCTGGAAACATGCAACTAGTCATCTCAACAAGCTGTGTCTTAAAATATTTGCCTTACAGGCACCCGCTTTTCTTCTCATTTTCTAGCATTAACAGTTACGGCAATCAGCACAAACAAGGGACAATTCAGCTACTGCAATTTTTTTGAAGAATAAAAGCTGTTCTTTTCTATCAAAATTTTCCCATGGCAATGCCAGAGAGAGGAATTACTTTCCAAAATGTGGGAAGTGGCAGTCACCAGCTCCAAAACAGTACTTGCAGCATGTGGCCTCTCTTTTTACCATGCATCTGAGATGCCTGTTCCTGACCTCCTTCAGAGAGAGGCTCAGCAGCTACCCCCAGCTCTAGGCATAGCAGGTATTGCAGTCCCTGCTGTGGCAGGCCTTCAGCCAAGATGAAAAAACACGGAAACTGGTCTCTAAAGGTGGAATACCCTGTCGGAAGAAACTAGAATATCTAGTTACAGATGTCTTAGTTCTAGCTCTTCCCAATATTTAATGAAATATCTCCACTGAACAGAGGAAAGTTCCTTGTGTCAACTTTTGGTTTTGGTAGGGTCTTGAATACCTGAAGAGCCCAGATAATATTTTATACCTGAACTCCCTTGTACATGTAGAACACACTGTATATGTACATGTTTATACATATATAGACTTAGATGTGTGTATGTGTGTGCATATATAGACACACAGAAACATATAAATCATGTGTGTCTTCTTAGGAATCTTCCCAATCTGTTTTCCCAGGCTTTTTCTGGGAAGGAGTGGGAACTGGGTAGGATTCTGAGACTAATGGATTGGAGGAGCCATCTGTTGGCTCTGATCCAGTTTGTAAATGTGTTTGTATTGTTGCTGTGCCAAATGTAAAACATGTGTTAAGAAAGTGACAATCAATGCATTTAGTAAGGGCATTCTTATGCATAAAGTCTGCTTAATGTTTACTTTTGAAGCAAAAGACAATGTACTTATGGTTATCCAGTATAATTTAGTTAATCCAAATAAGAAATCATGTATTCCTTTATTTATACAAAGAGTCAAAGTGCAGCTGATACTATAGTACAAAGCTGATGGAGCTGGAGGCATTTTATACTGGCTGAAGATCTCATCTTGTGATCTCAGAACAGTTCCATGTCATGCCAAATGCTTGTATGGTTTGCTCACAAAATAATTTTTGTTCATATATGCAAGCTCCAAGAAATGTCTCAAATGTAATAATCTTATGTTCTGAGGTACTAACTTTTAAATTACTAAGAACCATCCAGAACTACTTATGAATTTACATTATTTTATTTGTATTCAAATTATATAGTTTATAGAGGGAGTTAGATACAATGTGCTACTCTCTCCCCATTCACAGCACTGTACAGAGAACATCAATAGTGCCTTGGAACTGACTGAATCACTTCCACAAAACTCTTGCATTGACCAAGCAGAGATAAAAAATACTCTAGGGGGAAAAAAAAGCATGTTGATATAATATTGTTCCTTTCAGAGGTAAGTGCAAGTCCTGCTTTCCAGAACAAAGGAGTCGGTGAACAACAGGAAGCAGGTTCCTTGTATATAGCTATACCAACCCCCTTTCAGCTACCACCTCAAGAAGCTTTTTCTTTTCCTTCAGTGTCATGAAGCTAGTGTTTACTGAGACTACACTTGACTTGAGGGCTCTTTCTTTTCTTCCTTTCATGCTTTGCTTGTCCTATATCTTTATTTGCAACTCCACCTACACAATTCAAATTTCTGACCAATTTTTCAATTGCTCTTGCTCCATATGGTGCCATACACTAAAGTTTGAAAAAAATTTCATTTTGCAAAGAAACATTGCAGTGTTTTAGCGCAAGTGAGGGCAGCAGTGTTGCACATCAACAACAGCAATGTATTTTTGCAGGAGTTTCTCAGTAATGGTGCAACAGTGAAATGGGAGATTTGGTCTTTTTGGGGGATTTGTCTTGACTCATGTTAGCCTGTGATGCACTTACATATATGAAGCCAAAGATTTACTTTAGGAGGAAGCCTGCTTGAGTCTCTTATGATTTGAGACCTGATCCAAAGCCACTTAAGTTGAAGTAACACTCCTGTTTGCAGTAGGCTTTGGCTCAGACACTCAAGTGTCTTGGAAGAGTTAAAAACCTGATGCAGATTCTTAATTTGGGACATGTGTTTTTAATGGTTTCTTTAAAGTCTCCTTGGTCCTTCCTTTGTGCTACTGTAACTAAGTTGTGCTTTTCAATGCATTTTTTATATTTATAGCCTATTTTTTCCAACTGGAAGCTTAACATCAAGCCAGTGTTGTATTCTTCCACACACAATAACCAGAAATATTAAGCATTTTTAAGGCTCTTTTTGTGTTACTGCATAATTCAGTAACAAGAAGACAGAAATAATTGTTGCAAGCGAAGTATCTTCTGGGATTTGTTTTCAGTATTAAAATAATTAAGTAGAACTGAATTACAGAGAAACAGAGACTTCTGTTCTTTAAAATCAATATCAACAATATGATATTAATTACAAGGAAAAAACCCTGTTTACTGGAAGAGAAGCTTTGTCTTTGAGATTTCTTTTATTCTTTTTGGGGGGGAAAAAACCCAACCCACAACACTATAATGCTGTGTATAGCTGAAGATAGGATCGAGTGAACATTATATGCCTAAGTCTTCCATGGGACTACTTGGTATGGAAAATTAAATAGATCACTTCTGTTTGCAGACTAGAGGCTATTCTTTGGACATCTGATTCATTGGTTAATAATTGTATTTTGTCTGTGGTATACTAGACAAAACCAAAGCCATCTAAACAGATGTTTCACTGACTCTACAATGAGTGTAATTTCAGATTAATTTTTTGTGAACTTCAGTGTGAGTACTCTTAACATTAGTTTAGTTTGTCCCTTTCTATAGCTTGGTATGCTGGCTAGAAGTCATTGTCACTAGTCTTCCCAGCCCAGTGTTTAAGGCCACCATCAAAGCTGCTGAAGACACCATCTCCAAATATATCAACACACAACAGGGTTGCTCAGAAAGATCTATACTTGAAACAAAATTAACCCAGCTGACTGACTGTAACAGGGGCACTTACACAGCAGCTCTGCTGGTATAATGCAGTGGGAAATAAGAGAAAGAAAAAGTAGAGAGTGCCAAAGCATTGCAAACTGCTCCACTGGCACAGCTGCTTGAAGCACAGGCCTGTATACACCCTAAATACAGCAACAGAATTCCAGCTGATGCTAAATCACTTTGGAAAATGTCCTCACACACATTTGTTCTAATTGATCAAAAGGACTTTGGACCAGACTCAGCTTAAGTTTTAAACATTTGTAAAATAAAATGAGGACATCAACAAAGGAGCTGACTTGAATCTAACAATAGTTTGCCACTGAATGTTGCTGAATGCAGGCAGTAATCTTGCTGAACTGGATACTGTGGTGATTTCATGTGGTTCAATTCTAGGGCCAGTCCTGTTCAATGTATTTATCAATGATTTGGATACAGGAGTTGAATATACCATAAGCAAGTTTGCTGATGATACCAAACTGGGAGGAGCTGTTGACTCGAGGGACAGGAGGCCTTGCAGAGGGTTCTAGATAGATTGTGCATTGGGCTATGATTAATGGGGTGAAATTTAACAAGTTGAAATGCTGGATTCTGCACCTAGAATGGAGTAATGCTGGCCACAAGTGTAAATTGGGAGAGGAGTGGCTGGAGAGCAGCCCTGCAGAAAGGGATCTGGGGTTGCTGGTTGACAGCAGCTCAATATGAGTCAGCAGTGTGCCCTGGCAGCCAGGAGGGCAAACCACATCCTGGGATGCATCAAACACAGAATAATCAGCTGGTCAAAGAGGTGATTATCGTGCTGTATTCAGCGTTGATGTGGCCTCACCTTGAGTACTGTGTGCAGTTCTGGGCCCTGCAAAATTAAGAAGGATGGGTCCTTGAATGTGTTCAGAGGAGGACAGCGAAGCTGGTGAAAGGGCTGGAGGGAATGTCCTATGAGGAGTGGCTAGGGACTTTGGACTTGTCTAGTTTGGAGAAAAGGAGGCTGAGGGGTAATCTCATTGTTCTCTACAGCTTCATGAAGAGGGGAAGTGGAGAAGGAGGTGCTGATCTCTTCTCCCTGGTATCCAGTGATAGGACATGTGGGAATGGTTCAAAACTGCTGGGGGAGGTTCAGTCTGGACATTAGGAAGCATTTCTTTACTGAGAGAGTGGTCAAACACTGGAAGAGGTTTCCTAGACAGGTGATTGATGCCTCAAGCCTGTCAGTGAGCCATTTGGACAATGCCTTTAATAACATGCTTTAACTTGGTCAGCCCTGAATTGGTCAGGCAGTTGGACTAGATGATCATTGTAGGTTCCTTCCAACTGAAATATTCTATTCAATTAATAGTGGAGTCTATCAGTTTCTCTGCTCCTAGAGACTGGGACTTTAGTTCCATTCTTTATAGCTATTTTCTCTCATTACCTGAGTTATCTAAAGGAACCGAAAACTTGAGACCTAATGTTCCTCCTGGTTGCTAGTTTGCTTCTTTCATGCCACCCCGAATGCTGTGCTGCCTTGCAGGATGTTTTCCCATGGCTGCTCCCAGCATTGAACAAGCTGTAGAATCAGTGACAATGCAGTGCAGACAGCACTGCCTTCAGCAGTATGTGCCTCTGAAGTGCCTGCTTGTTAGACTGGAACTGTCATCTCCATCAAGTAGCTCTTTAACTGTGATTAACAGCTACTACTTGAGATATGTTGTTCTACTGTATCCTATTGGACTTGTGACAGGCACTCTAACTATTTGTACTGGATTAGCAAATCTATAGCAAAGCTGTCATGGCTGATTTAATGATTTTTCTCCCAGTGAAGCTTGTGCTGTTTTCAGTGAATAAAATCAGGTGTTTAACGATGTGGAATCTAGGAATGAGTAATTTGTAAGGCAAGTGACCTTGGATTGCTAAAACACCATGGTCTGTGCAGTCTGCTTACACTATGGAAATACTAGGGAGGTTTGGTGGTGGTGTACTCTATGTGCTTGGTTCAAATTCTTGAAAGTCTTATTAGTATGCTTAATCTCCTGAGCAGAGTGAGGAGAGAATAAAAATTACATGAATTGTGATGTACTCAGTCACAACTGGTATTGAGAAGGGGCTGAAGCAGGATCAATGGGCTGATCTGGAAGTGATGAAGTGGTTCGTTGTTCTACTGCTTGGGCCTAAAGAAGTCTCAATTTCTGTCATTCTATAGGAATGAAAATAATCTTCCTGTCACCTTTTCTTTTCAGAGGGTTTTAGTTAAGATTTTTAAAGCCTATATTAGCAAAATGGATTGTAAACTCACAGTCCAGAAGTGCTAATAATTGAACATATAAATGCAGATTACTTTCTTTTTAAAGGCTGTAATTTTCAAAGTATATTATTTCTCAGTTCAGGTTATTCACAAAAAGGACATACCTGATCATTCCCCATTATGGTATTTTGTACCAGTTTTGCAAAGCTAAAGAACTTTCAATATAAAGAATGACTTATCTATGAATTCTGAAGTGATAGACTTTGTGGGGCTTACTATCTGTGTGATAAAGGGGAATTTTCAAAGTTGGCTGGTAGATGGGAGGAACACTGTAGGAAACCATTTTCATTGTCTGGTGTGGCATAGCACTTGGGTCACACAGTCCATCAGGCACTGGCCTCTCCCAGTTGATTACCTCTTCAGTGATGGTTTGCTTTTTCATTTGAAAACTTCAGCTTGTGAGCTGCCTTTTTTCCATTCTTTCACACTGCAAGTAGGAAAACTTCAGCAGGCCAGATCCATGCGCAATTTATGCTCTGAGACATGTGCCGTAATTGTAAATGGGTTTATGAAAATTTAAGGTAATAATCTGAAAAGGACTGGACTTTACAGTTTTCCTTCCACACATATGGGGTATGTAAGGAGTAAAAGTGATCGAGCTGTGGAACTTTTTCCTATGGGTGAGTAAAGCATTCAGCATCTTAAGCATTGCTTGGATGAAGGTGGATTCAGAACTGTCAGAAACAAGTCCCTAAGTAAATGTCCTTATAAGTCACTTTGATATAGGTTTATTCACTTTTGCTATATTATAAATAATGCAAATTTAATGTCCATCTGGACAGTAGGTTTTTGCCAACTGCTACCAGACCAGCTGCAAAATTCACTGACTACAAGCTATGCAGCTGCTGTGTGCAGTCAGTGCCAAGAAGGAGCATACTGTTAATGCTCCTTCAAGTGCTTGGGCTGGTATGCTGTGCTGGAAAACAGATTAACGAGGAGTGAGACATCAAGCAGGGAAAGTAAGGGCTTATGTAGGGGCATGCACCTTTGTTTTAAGAAGGTCACTTGGAGAGAGAAGCCAGCTGAGATCTAATCCCTTTTGCTTGCAGTGGCCCCCATGATTCTTGATGCATCAACTTGTTTTCTGTTGTAGTGCATGTTCCTGACGTATTGTCTGTACTTTGTGGCATGTTGTAGTAATAAGAGCTACGCAAATGTATGCATAATCTCTACATACCTGTGATTTTGACGTCTCATTCTGAATGCTTTTGGTTTTCATTTTGCTTGGTCTTCCCTGGCTTGTAGGCTGCTTATCTGAATGAAACAGTAGAAGTCCATCCTTAGGGAGAGCTCCCTGTCAACATCTTCAGACTGTTCTGAGCGCTATGGTTTTGGATCCACTTGGCACTTTTAAATATTGGGGATATATCCCATTTCCTTGGGCAACTGGTCTGCTTTGTCACGCAGGCTTTTGTTGACACTCTTCTAGCTGCTCTTTGGAATGCATGTCCCAGTAGACCTGAAGATGCTGATGAGGAGCCTAGGGCTACTGCTCTGTAAATTGAAACTGAGAGCTCATAGCAAAGGCAATTGAAACTCTGACAGGGGAAAATACAAGGTCTAAATTGGAGATGGATCCAACATTATTGCAAGTTTTTTTCATTAAGAGGGTGTGCTTTACCTTCAGGGAGAGATCCATGCTTTTTGACCACTCATACTTATTAAATTGGCTAATATATTTAGAATTCTCCAAACACAAAGCCTATGCTTTGGACACCCACTGCATATATTAGCTATATAAAGCAGTTGCAAAAGGAATATATCTTTCTAATAAAGAGTTCAGCTGGACAAATGTAGTTATTTTGAAGGCATCTGATATTCATCCATGTTCTCCAACTGTTTAAGGCTCAGGGCAGATTTTCAGCTGGCAAAAGTCAATGTCAGCTTTTTGACTGCTTTGGATCTATGCAGGTTAATGTGAGCTGAGAAGCCAGGCATTACTTTATTGTCTTGGCATGTGTGCGTCTGGATGATTATGCTGCTCTGTTCATGTTGTTCAGCAACCCTAGCATTGCACTTGGGAGTTTTCAAGAGCAGGAGGAGCAAGCATCTTGATTATTTATTGTCTTCTTCCAGACCATGGTGCATGGTCTGGTGGGACTTAGTCTTCTCTGCTGCAGAAAACAGCATCATAGTACCTTAGTGGGGAGGCACGCATAAACGTATATACGTATGAAATGCATAACTAGCCTCTTCAGCAATAAAGTTTTTGAAAAAGTCCTGATTCTGGGAGATTCATATGTTATTGATGAGTGATTCAGAAATTTTCTTAATGTCAGTCACATTACACTTCATAAAAAGGTTGGGTTTTTTATGAAGGGGGCTAGGCTAGCATGCAGCTCTGGACACTTCAGCGTTTGTGTTCAGCTCTGTCGTAGTGGTCTGGCTTTTCATACACGGGATAGGGGGGCAGCCCTGAACCCTAGACTTTGGGAAATACAGATCATTACCTCACATTCATTGCTTGCCTCACTCCCACATTTTCACTTTGCTTTGGAAGGCTGTTCATATTTCATCAGGTAAATTTTTCCTGCTACACAGTAGTTTTAATCCAATGGTTTTCAGTCTTATACAGGAGACTTGCCATATAATGAATCTGGTTTTATTAATTTTAATAGAAATTATCTAATCTCTTATGACAGGAGATGTATCCTGAATGTTTTTAATGGGATTAGATAAATATTTAATTTCATTTTGATAGCAGATTTCACCCAGAGAGCTCAGGTTGTGTTATACATTGTCAGTTGAGAAGAGGATGTATAGCAGAAATTACTTGACCAACGCACAAAGCAAGGAGAAACTATGGTAATAGTTCTGTTGTGTCAGTGCGACTGCCCTTGGGTTTACAGTTCAGGATGTGCTTTGCGTAGTGTACTGAATGAAAGCTCCAATTCTGCCATGCAGCTCTGAGGTGTGTTGGCTTTCCATTTGTATAAGCTCAGTGAGGAGAGGCTATAAAGCATAATCTGGATAATACAGAACATGCGTATCAAAATGGAAACCCACAAACATAACAGAAGTGATCTCTAGATACTTAAAACAGTGTGATATAGAGGTTTTAAGTCAGAGGATAATCTAGGTTGAAAGGGACCTCTGATGGTCTCCTGGATGAAGCCATACTGAAAGCAGGGTCAACTTCAAAGATAAATTCAGCTCTAAAGTTGTATCAGATTGCTCAGGGTCATAGTAACATAGTTCTGAGTAACTCCAAGCCTGGAGATGCCACAATCTCTCTTGGAAGCATGAAGACACTAATTGGGTTCTGGCCTGTTACAGGAGTCTGAAATGAAACTTTATTTCTTTTGACTGTAGATATATTGAACAGAATATATTGGGAAATGTGACCCTGTTAGGTTTCTTAGTCCTGGTTACCACTGTGTCCCCAGATGATTCTGTCCCAGATTACAGTAATAAATACTTACAGGTAGTAAACAGGAATGGATCTATGTTAAAAGTGATGGCTGTATTGCATCAGAGGTTGGAAAGCTGTGTCACGTACAGAATCTTATTCATAAGGGTTTGAGTTGAGAATCACTTCTTTGCAGTTGATGTTATCTCTGTACTCTAAGTTTGTACTGGTATTTGTAAGAACAAATAAATGCTAATATTGTTTCAAATTATGACCTCTCCTAATGGAGAAGGATTAAAAAAAGAGAGTTTAGCCCCCTAGGCAATTTAAGCCCAGTCAGCACAGCAATGAAACTTGCCTTTCTCCAGCCCCTAAATTAGCATTTCTGGGGTTACTCTGTTGTGCTCAGGCTGTCCTATTCAGAAGAGAGATATGCCAGAAGGATTATGAATAGAAGAGCTATGAGACAGAGCTGGATGCCAGTGCAAAGGCTTACCAGATTTTGGAACATCTGCATGTCTGACACTTGCTAGTCCTGCTCTGTCCTCTTCTGAGGTCCAAATGCACTAGAAGTAGATTTTTGGGGCAGCCTGTTTAAGGATGATCTGTTCCTTGGCTTGTCAGTTGCTCAAAAAATGCTGTGATGAGAGATTTCACATTCAGTCTGAAAGAAAGAGCTATCAAAGATTACCTTGTTTTTAGAGACTGTCAACCTCTGCTTGTATTCATCTGTGTGTTCCGATTGGGAGCTTTCTCCAAGTATCTTTGGAGCTGGGCTGTCATTACTTGGGAACAGGGCCTAGACAAACTGCAAAATATTGAGTTTAGTGCCATTCATCTTTTTCTAAAAGAAAGAATTATGAACAGTGGTTTCAAGTTGCTTTTTCACAATTGTTCCTGCAGACAAGAGAATTCTACCAGTTAATGAATCAATTCAAGCTGCTAAAATTCTTAGTGATGGTCCCAAGGATTTAAACCATTTCAAGGAAAGCAAATTTTTCGTTAATACAGTGAGCATAGGTGCAATGCTGTTTTACGTGAGTAGAAAAGAGGAAGGTGGAAAATTTTTTTTTTTTTATACAAAGGAAATTATACAGTTACAGATGAGCATAAGTCTCCTGCAATACTTATTATATTTACCCACCATTGTAACATAAGTGACTCTGGGGGGAATGTTACTTTCTAATTAAGACATCATAAAATTTTGGTTCTTCTATTATAAGTATTTTGAATCAAGTAAAAACACTATTTAGAAAATCAGCAGAATTCTTTCAAAACTGAACTCAATGTGGAACTATTTATTCCAAGTCCTAGGTGCTGGAGCTGGCTGCTTTTAAAGCTTCAGAACTTCAGCTACCCCCAGTTTTACAGCTTTCATGTTTATCTGTCCAACATATATGGAGCTTTGAGCTGGTCATTCAAATAGTTTGTTTACTGAAGTCCAGTGTCAAAACTACTAAACCCTGGGATCTGTGCACACTGAGATTTTATAAAACCTCCATGTGTTTATGCTGGACTCAGCCAGCCCTCAGAACTGAACTTCCCCAGGTGCATTCAGCTTGGCCCTGTTTCTGTTAAAATCCATTTGTAAGAACAGATGCTAATATCAGCTTGTTACTAGGTAAAGCTAATGAGTTGGAGACACCCATTGTGATGATGGTATTGAAGTCCAGTAATGGACTTTGATGGCCAAAATGTGCCATTATGGCCTCTAATATGTGCCCTAGAGGACTTGCAAAATATGAAGCATATTTCTAAGAGTTTACAATTAGTCAAAGATTGCTTTTGAAGAAAATACTTCAATATAAAGTAGCTAATTGAGCAATATAAGCCATAAACACCTCAGGGGAACTCTTAAGGGACACTTTTAAAGCTGACTTTAGAAATCTACTGGTTTTTTTGTTTAAGTATTCCTACCTTTAGCAACACTTTTTTCAAAAGCTGACAGGCAATGAGGAGATTGGAGACACAACTTTGCTTCCATGAAAGGAGGTGGTAAATTCCCATTGACTCCTACTTCTGGTCCACTTTCATAAAACAAGAAGGTAGAGAGAACTGACAGACACTAGTGGAGTGAGGAATAGCTTTTGGGGCCTCAGGAGGCTTTGTTTTTATGACTTTGTAAAAGTTAATTTCACATGGCGGGAGGAGATGGAGGGAGAAAGCATGTATTATTTTCCACTGCTAAATTTTGAATCTAGGTCTGGCAATAGGAACAAAGATGATCATGAGATTAATATCTAAACTTGAGGAAAACTTAGCTGTAGTACAACCATTGATGAAACTGGCCCTTCATCTCTGTAGGGCCAAGGCTTCACCTCTAGTTCATGCAGTGGTTGTACCTTTTGTCAACTTGCTTAATCTCTACCCTCGTTACCTGCAAAATGTAACAAATTTTATGTAGCTCCCAGAAACAGTTGTGGTTGCAATATTATCTGCAATCAATGGATGTTATGTAGGTTGAAGATGTAATATTGTTTCCATTGGGGAGTGTTTGTCAAACTACAAATGGACCATTCATCAAATCAGTGAATTCTAAAGCTGCTCAAGATTACTACTTTTTTCCTCAGTCTCTCTGTTCATCAGAGTATATGGCAAAAATGAAACAAAGTTCTTAACATGTGCATGTTTTTAAAGTACTTAAGTTGACTTGACACCTTCTAAAAATGTTTGATAATTTTGCAATGTTTTCATTTTGTGTTTTTATTCACTTAAAGTTTACATATATATTGTTCCTTAATTACAGTAGGATTTAAAAATGTATTTAAAATTTATTTTTAAAATACTTTTCTCTTGAGTTAGCAGTAAATGAACATTTTTGGACAAATTTCACTTTTCATGTAATAAATGGAAAATAACACTTCTAAATGAAGTAGTTTTTATGACAGTGAAATATGTTGGGCAAAACCATATTTTGAAAATGCTGACCAACATTGCTCTTTTAATGGCAAATCCTGTTCACTGTACTGTGCCAAAGTGGTTGGTTACCTGGGCCTGACTTCTTTTCAGGTGTAGTTTCTCACAGGGACTTTTAAGATCATGGCTTTCCCTGGCGAAGCAATTATTCTGATGATGATTGTAATCGCTCTTAAGTTTGAGATCTGTAAATCACCCCATTTGTTTGAATTCTTCCAGTCTTTGCTTTGTACAGGAATGCAAGGAAGGTCTCTATGGAAATCATTATTCACATTCTAACAGCTGCTATGGACATATTCAGAACATAAATACAAGTTATTGAAGCCCCTGTGATATTCTGGCTCTGGTGCGATGGTTAAATAATTCACCATCAGATTAAAAAGCTGATTTGACAGACTTGAGCAGCTATAGGGAATTGGCTGAGATATTGCCAGTGTAATTTTACCCATATAGTAGGATTAATTATAAATCCCAATCAAGCTCCCTTTGGAGACAATGCAAGTTTCAAATAAGCCCAAAATGAGGCTAGAGATTTGGGCTGAGATTTCCAGTGTTACTTAAAGTATTTGGGAATTCAAATCCCACTGAGATGAATAGAAACTAGGCATCAAACACTGTAGGTGGTTTGCAAATCAGTCTTGAATTTTAACAGTGATCTTTGAGTCCTACTGAGACTTATAATAGGAGGTATAAGGGAAATAAATGGGCTCTGTCCCAAGTCTGGCATCTTCATAAAGACAGACCATGCCAGAACACATGCAAACCTGCAGATACAGCAGATACGCACTCTGCCTAATGGGTCAGCCTATTTGACTTCCAGTGATGTACTGTCTTTATTAGAAAATTACTGATTGGGCAAGGAGCTTTAATACATTAATAATTAGTGCCTTAGGCCAGGTATCGGGTGGCTTTTATTATGGCAGTCTGTGTGGTCCCACATTTAACTTCATGGATATAGAACCGGTGAAACCACTGTCACTATTTATTTTTCATATCAGATAGCTAAATAAACACCTTTCAGATCTCTGGCCCATCTCTATTGCTAAACAGTTCCCTTCAGCATTATTTCAACAAGTAGGATCTTAAGAGATTTCTGGCCGGAGATGGTTAACTATTTGCATATGGACAATCCTGTTGTTAGCATCAAAGCAATTGTGATCATTCTATCTTTATTTTCATTTTTTTAATCAGTGTAATAAACCACCCAGAAGCAACTCAGCACTGTTTGTTTAGTGCCTGTTAGCACTGGAATGGACTTCAAGTATTATATCAATTAGCACTATATATATCATGATGAACTTATATCCTGAAGGAAGCAGATAATGCCTCATCTTAAAATAATATTTAATTAGGAAAAATAGAAAGCTAAATTAGAAGTGGTTTCATTCTTAAAATAATGCCAAGCAGCAGAAAGTGCTGGCTTATTTGACTACATTGCTCAAGAACCAATTGTGTGATGTGGGGCAAACAGGGGACATTAAAACATTTAGCATGATGATAGTTTAGTACTAGTAAAATAAGAACATTTTACTTAATAAGACTATTTTCCCTTTTTATCTTTACCCGTAGACTTGCATGAGAATCTCATTTTTCCTTAAGAATTTAGTTCTCAGAGTAAACTAAATTAGACTTAAAAATGCACATAGAAGGTGCAAAACAGGAAGAGCGATAAAAGGAAACCCAGATTTATTATTTTTATGAAACTCTTGAGTTGGGTGGCCTGGTCCATGATCTTTTAATTTTTGGCATAGGCAGTGCAGTACTCCCTGGTGCTTTATATCTTGAGCTGTACATGCACTGCTAATTCACACCAGACCCTGGAAAAAAGATCAGCTCCTTCATATGTAGAAAACTGAGAAAACCTAAATGATTTGCCGAAGTGTGGGTGCCTGGAGGAGCAGAAGTTGGTGCTCTGCTCAGAATTCCAGCTGTCCGAGGCCCAAGGTTCTTGCTTCTGCGCAGCAGGTCAACTTTTCCCTCCTGTCTCTCATCTTACATTCAGGTTTCAGGTAGTTAGCACCAAAACCAGAAGAAAAGTTTGTACAGCCCCATGAGAACTTAAACTTTTTTTTTGTACTGTTCTTGTCCGAAAGTGAAATGTATCAAGAAATAAAACCTTTGTAGTACCATCTGAGTGAAGAATGATACAGACGTGAAAAATTACTTCTAAAAATGTAATGATCTGATTTGAGTGGTCAGCAGGACCACTAAGGAAGGGATAGAGTCAAGCTTGGGAGCAGGGAGGAAACCTTCACCATTTTGAGTGGGGTACACTCAAGGTATGATTCAGACTAGACTGCTGTGGTTCAAATTGCAGTGAGTGAATGAGGAACTCAAGTTCTGGATGTTTCAAAGGTTGACATTGCAACCAGAAACTGGATTTGCTCTTCTACTGTAGGTCCCTCAATTAACAAAAGAGTCTATTTCCATCGAAAGGCCTCAATTTCTTTTTTTTTTTTTTAAAGGGCATGTTGTAGTCCCCTCTCCCTTCTCTTCTTCACTCACCTCCCTGATTCATTAGTAATTTGCATTTATCAAATATACAAACATATTTAGGACCAGATTGCAAACTCGAGATGGATGTAAACAAGTTGCATGAAGAATCAATTAGCTCACCCATGTGGGTTCATCATTCACAGCACAAGATTCACTAATATGCCCATAATGATTTAATTGTGAAAAATATTATTAATCAATGACTGGCTTAATTTCTTTCTGAGACAAGTTTAATAATTGCATTGTGGCATCAGAATAGAGCTCTAGCAAAGATTATACTTTACTAAGTGCTGACCACAATCAGAAAAAAAAGGGTAGTCCCAGCCCCAAAAGGTTTATGGTTAGCATAGAAACTGCAGTGCATAGGTGGGAAAGCACAATAAAGATAGTACTGAACACATCTCATAGGCATTACAGCAGTGATATGGAAGAGAACAGTGAAATAGTTTTACAGTTACATCCTATCATACATGAAAGGCCATGTGGGATAAAGCACAAGGAGGCTTTTCTGGAAGTGCAACAAGTGAGTAATGAATGCATTGCAAAATGGAGGGCAGAAAGCTGTTGTCGTGACAGAATATGAGATGATAAAAGTAGAGTAAGACTTGTCCTTGAAGGCCTTGTAATAAAGGTAGTGTCTTACCCAAGTCCTTTCTAATAAAAGCCATTCAAAGTTGAAGAGCTATGTGAAATTAAAAAGAAAATATTTTTTTTCTTATTTGCTGATTGCTGTATAACTAATTGCCTGCTTTCTGAGTGTCCTGAAATTCCTGGGAAGTGACTGTCATAATCCAGTGTATTCGGAAGAGGGCAGCATCAACCTAAACAACAAATGGGAACACAATTTAAGGATTTCAATCTAAATGGGAGAGACTCCAAAATGTAACGTAAGTACAATTAAGTTTGTTAAAACCAGAATCTAGTTTGCATTCTGACATTAAGACAAAGCAAGTCCATAATCCAGAATTACAGGAGCATTATAGTGTCTCTGCAATGACATGATAATATTTGTTTTGTTATCTTCCTATGGTAACACATTCCTCAGAGTAGTGGTTACTGCACCTTAGTTATGATTGACACCTACAGCCTTCTAATTACAGGTCTTTTGAAACAAAAATTGAAGCAAAATTAAAAAAGGACCAAAATTCTGTGCATTCTGTGACTGAAATGCTACTGAAGTCACAGCCACAGCTAACACAAATTAGCTATCAATACAGGTGGTGACACGCTGGTCCTAAGGATATCAGTTGCTAGAAAAGCTCTCAAGAACATCAGTTTGGCTTTGGATCAGGGATTGAGTCAAATGCAAGATTAGGACTAAAACCGGCAAATATTCATGTGATGACATGATGCTTTTAGGCTTAAGTGAATTTGCTAGAAGTTTTGACTGAACAAGGACTGGACTGAGTCCAGTCTTATTGGGTTAGCCATTCTCCATCTAACTTCCCGTGACTAATAATACTCCATGTGATGAGTTAAATTGTCTTCCCATTGAATGGGCCCATATGAGAATTTACTCATTTTACCACAGGATTTTACTTTAACAAAGCACTTGCAAATATGCACGAGTCCCACTAGTGTCAGTGATGCTCACATATATGCTGAAGTATTTTGCTGAGACAATTGCAAAAGGAAGTAAAAATCCTTAGGTCATCAGTATAAGACGACTGTCAGCCTGCAATCTAGGAAAACCAAGTGTAGAAGCTTTTCTTGTAAGAGTTAACTAACTGTATTCTGAATCAGGACACAAGGAGATAAAAATATACATTGCAAACACTATTGTTTTCCTGCTGACTGCATTTTTTAAGTGTCTGGGTAATTACAGCTTTTTCCTGGATGTATTCGGAGTCCTTTGGCTGAGGAAGGTGCATCATATTTCATTTGATTCCTTTCTCAAAAGCTAAAAGAACTGGAACATGTAAGCTATTCTGTTTTGTGAATGTCAAGGTGGGTTATTTAACCTTGAATTATGTGTCAAAATCCTGTTTCAGCATAAAGACTGCATATGTATACGCTTAATGAACAAGACCCTACAGGTTTGTAAAGAACTGAAGTTTATATATTCCATTAAATATGATCTTCACAGGCTAATTAGTTAGAAATTTCACCCTTGCTTATAGTATACACTATTTTATGGTCAATAACAGTAAAATCTATGTAAGCCATGCTCTTTATTAATACACATTATGTGCTTCTGGCTTTCAAGTAAGGAAATGGATTACTTGTTTTTCTCTTGTGACTGGCCTGCTGGCATAGTAAAATTCAAGCAACATTATGGATAGATCACTTCATGTGAGAGATGAAAGCTGTACAGATAATTTTGTTTTCTATAAAAATAAGGACACTGGTACTGTGAAGAAAACTTAGCTCAGCAATATCCAACCTCAGAGACTTCAGGGAGGGTCTGAGGTCTCTGGGGATCAATATCGAGTAGCGTGACTTTCACCTGTATGTTACAGGTTTGGATTGAACTGAGATTAGTACTAACTAGAACTGGTTGTTAACGAGTTGTTGTTGGATAGCTTCTGTCTGATTTTTAGCAGATAATGCATATACGTCTAAAACCTCCTCCACAAATGGCACTATTGGCCTTGCTAACTGAGACAATGAAATGGAGCGATCCAGGATGTGCACCACCTTCCCCATCCCTGCAGGGGCCTCTCCGGGTTAGCATTTGAAACAAAATGGTGAAATGAATGATTTCTATGGAGCTGTAAACTTCTGTGATAAGCTATTGTTCTGCTCATGCTCACAGACATGATTATCCTTTCCATTCCAGTCCAAGATCTCCCCAGATGATGTGTACTTTGGAGATGTACATAAATGATCAACTCATTTTAACTTTTCAGCTAATAGGATTTTCAGTTTAAGCCAGCAGAAAATACCAGTGACCTAATGTTTTTACCCCTTACTTCCCCAGAGAGTGGCATTACTGAAACAAAATGGCCACTCATCCTAGAGTGTCAGGTTTACTATGTACAGTAACAGGCACGTATGTTGTATACAAAGACCTACAAACATATGGCAGAGATCAAATATATTAAATAAAGGTCTCTCGTGATAGTGGTCTTTTCCTTAGCCATACTCTATAAACAGATGCTGCAAATATTTTAATAATTTAGTTAGAAAAATCAACCTAGAAGTTCCTGTGGCTATGAATAAAAATTCAGATTGCCTTTGTACTTTACAAATGTAGTTGTTTAGCACCAAAGCAAGACTTTGGACTGGATGAAGAACAATTGCTTTTTTGCAAAGAGCTTGTCAATAGAGCCTGTCTGAAGAAAGCAGACTGTTCAACAGGTTATGAATATGGTTTTGTTTAAAACAGTAAGGCTAGCAAATAGTCCATCGCCCTTCTCCCTTGAAAGATGTTTCCTGAGCACCAAACATAGATATGTGGAAAAGTATGCGAGCCGATATCCAACTGAGAACTAATCACTTCAACATTTAGAAATTGAGCTGTTAGGTATAGGAGACTTCTCTCTCTCCTGTGCATTCCATTCTTCCATTTTCTTTTTTATCAAGTATAAAGTGTATTTAGGAGGACACCAGTTCAGGAAACTTTTCCTACCTTTTGCTGTCCTATAGCAGTTCCTCCAAAAAGCCTATGCTGAATTAACTTTATGGGTCACAATTATTGCTGAATTGAGAATCCTGGGAAGTATGAAGGAGGAGTTAACCTTTTCCATGAGTGCTTTTCCCTAAGAAGCTTTGCAGTCCTTGGATCATCAGTGGATACTTTTTTGCATTACTTCTTCACTAGGCTGTACAATGGCCAGTCCAAGGCAGAGCTGGAAATAAATAGTTCACTCCTGTGTGCTAGGGCAGTACTTAGTCATGAAGCCAGATAATTTTTTTCCAGAGTTTGGATCAGATTTGTGTCTGATCAATTCTCAAACAGGTATCACGTATATCCACGTGCTGTGAATGTGACTGAAAAGGCCCTGTGTGGTGGATGGATGTATGTCATTCTGCAGATATCAGAATATCCTCTCATATCCTCTCCTTTCTGTTTCAGTTTTTCTTCCTCTAAAACAATCTTCTGATCATTCACATTTTTAGACGCAGTTGGAGAAATAGTATTTGTTTTCCCAAACTCTTATGGCTGTTCCCGACCCCTTACTCTCACAGATACCTAGCCTTCTTCAAGTTCTTCCCCAGGCCATGGGACCTAACTACTGAAGTCCTACTGTATTCTATATGCTATCACAGCAATAGTTGAGAGAATCTAGGAACATAATACAGGTGTAGGCAGAACATAGTTTTTTTCAGAATACAGGTTTGGAATGGGTCATTAAGCAAGCTGATTTTATGCCCCTCAGTTTTAAAGGAAAGCTGCTGCTTCTGAAAATATGTTTCTAAAAGTAAATCACTTTTTCTTTAGAGAAGCAAAGGGAGGTGTTCAGACCACAGAGCTCAACTTCCAAGTGCAATAGAAATCATCTCAGTGTGCTAAAACATAGGGGCTGTGAGCTTGCATGGATGCTTTTGTTGCTGAACATGAAAGCAAAATCATATTGCTACTTGGATGATGGATTTCCCTTAGTAGGCAGCCACCATCTTGTTTACAAGGAAATCTCAACCATTAGTGTGTATGCAAACTGCTTATGGTTGGCTGGGTGGCTTTTAGCAGAGATGACACAAAGAAGAAATGAGACATATATTGGCTTGAGGTAAGCAGTCTCTATTACCACAACTATATTACTAACTTATGTTTAATTGCTCAGCATTTATGAGGTTCATAGTTTATTGTCTTTCTTGCCACACAATAGGCTGGGCAAGTTAAAAAAGCTCCAAGTTTCAAAGGCTAGAGTTTTGGGTGCCTGCCAGCACTGATCTGTTTAACAAACAGGCAGCAGGGTGCTTATTAGTAGGTTGTGGTTTGCAAACCATGAAGCCTGTGGGGCCAGATGCGCTGATCAAATAGCGAATCCATAGATCGGTAAGCCCATTAGATGAAAAAGGGGAGCACCACTGAGTATAAATATATTTTTCATAGGCTTCAATTAGGCCACCATAAATGACTCTTGTAACTCTTTCTGTTGACCCAACAGTCTAAATATTAAACATTAGTATAAGCAACATTTGTTCCAAATTGCTTCTCTTAGAATTTCCCAATGACTTATAATTATATAGTACTTGGTAGTAAAAGAACAAGTGCCAAATTGCTCTTATTATTTCTGTTTATTTCAGTGTAACAAATAATGCCTACTCGCAACTCAAGGTGCTTATATATTATTCATAAAAGCACAACAAAGACTGGCACTGAATCAACCACTGCATAAGACCAGGTGATTAGCTGGTCTTAATCGGCATAGTTCTATGGAAACCAAGATGAGTCTAAGAGTTCTCTGAAGTCAGTGGGCCTATGAAAATTTCTAGTTGTTAAGGATCCAGCCAAAGGACTCTGCAAATGACATTTCACCCCTTTAATTTTCCAGCTTCAGTTGGAACAAATGAAGCAGCAGTCAATGAAACTTCAGCCATGAAGTTTCCAAGAGCAAATTTTACTATTTTAATTACTTGAACTTGTCTGACGATTGATTTTTTTCAATTGTTTCAGCCTGTGAATCGCTTGTGAATTCTTTGTGATGACTACTGCTGAAAGCAGTTGATTTTCATGCTGTACTTCATCACTTAAGTCATGTAGCAGGGTTCCCTCTTCCTGACTGCCTGCCTGCTGAACCCATGGCACTACCATGACTTGAGCATTCTCAGTCTTGCTTCTTTCTATACATGTTCTTGTGAACACAGTTTTACTCTTCTAAATATTTGCAAGGAGAAAGTGAAAGATGCTGTAATGCCACTAAACAATTGCTTTTTTTCCATGCAAAAATCTGTGAATTCTTTTTGTAGTGAGTACTCAATTCTGGTTTCAGTTGTCTCCTCCAGCAAAGATTAGTAGAGAAGAAGGACCTGAAAGAGTATTTTGAAGGTCAATCCAAGATTATTTACATAATAAAGAGAAAAAATAATTTCTGCAGCTGAGAATCTTCTGTTGAAAATGCTCGAAGGCATAGAACAAAACCAAAGTACTCTCCTCTCGGCCTCTTTCCACTCTGTTGTCAGCATCTCCTCTTTGTTTTCCTACAGTTGAGTAGCTCAGGGCTGCCCTAAATTTTAAGTAAAAAAAAAAAAAAAAGACCACAATAGAAAACATGATGGCAGTATTCTTTCAACAATTGCCTCAAGCTTTGCATGGTTGACATTAATTTATTTAGTTAGAAGGTACTGATTGTGGCAAAAAAGTCTTCGTAATCTGTGCTTTCCGTGTCAATAAAAGTGATGTGCTGCACCAGTTTGTAAAAGAATCATTACAAATAGTATTATCAGAAAGATGTTTAGTTTCAGGTCTTTGCACACTGCCAGAGAAACACATATTCACATAGTGTAAAAAATAATCAGAACCCATGACTTGACTTTGCAACTTATCAGTTTGAATCTATTTAAAAGTCTATGATGACTTTAGTGGCATGCAGCTTTATTTTGGGTCTCAGGCTGGCAAGATACTTAAGTACATACCAGGTGTTATGTATTTCAGTAGTTCCATGCTGACATGCTAAGGAGAGTGGTATGTTTAAAATTCTATGTGTCCTTGTATTGCTTAGACTGGTGCAAACTGGGGTTTTGCAGTAGTGGAAGTGAGAGCATGTTCAGCCCCAATGTCACCAGCTCAGCAAAATGTAAAAAAAAGTCATGTTGGCATTTTCAGAATGTGTGATTTACTTGGATGTTTCTTACGTTACAAGTCTACTTTAAGTCATATCATCTAAGAGTTACATTAGCTCTTTTTAGGTAGGAAACCAGAATCTATTGTTCTGAGACTAAATTAGGACTAGAGGCCAGAGTAATAAATAATGATTCACTTTCCAGAATTCTTAAATGTCACTAGGCAAGTATACATCTGTGAGGTTTATTAGCCTCATTATTCCTGTGCAGAACTGACATCTAAGAGCACAAACAGGAACAAAGACTAACTGAAAAAGAGCCTAATGCTAATGCAGAAAATGTACATACCGTTGAATATAGGGCAATCTAAAACCCAGGAATCTATATTGCAAGCATCTTTATTTTTCAAGCTCTAGCACTCCAGGAAAATGCAATTACTCCATGACCCTTATATTAAGTTGATCCTTAAATTAAGGTATTTTGGTTCCCATTTTCTCTTTTTGAGGGCCAAGGACGATAACCCAGCCAAAGCAACCACTCACTCTTCCATGTGTGTCAGCACTGATAACCCTGTTGCCCAGTCCAGTTCACAAGAAATCTGTTTTCAAAGCCAATGAATTTTCAGATGCATTGAGCGGGAGAAGGGTAAGAGCCAATAGACCTCACTGTGCTGGCAACTTTTTCTATAATATTCCCAAAAAGAACTGGAGGAAACCACTTTCTCTTTTTTTCATGTCAAAGGATGTCTGTAGCTGGAGAAGACTCTTCCTGCTTCTATAGCTGGAGTAATAGGAAGTCCTTACAAAATGGCTGTGCAGGAGTTAATGCTTTCCAGTGACTCTGGTCCACTGAAAGGTATCCTAAATAAAAAGTAGCATCAGTTTTTCTTTGCTAGAATGTCTCTTCAGAATAAAAAAGAGCACATTAATCCCACACCTCTTCATGCCGACGTCAATACCTCTGGCTGTAGCCAGCAGTTAGTCCAGTATGGGAAAACTTCAGGTGCAGTAAGTAACAAAGTGATGCAGAAATTAGCTCAACGCAGTCTTTCTCCCATCTCGGGTCTTGTTTGCACGACCTCACACCAGAAGAGGGCCGGAACTATTTGGATTGCTCGGATAGAAAAGTCTTACACTGGCAAAATTTGCCATAGCGTGTGTTAACTCAGACTGGCTAAACCAAGTTAACTACATTGATTTAAACTGTCAGAGAAAAAGGACATCTTGGGTTTTAACTTGGGATAGTACTTATGATGAACTCCAGGTTCCTCAATTATCTGTTATTTAACTGATAACCTCAGTTAAAATCTTAGTTGTTTTGTTTTCGCTGATATTATAGTCTCAGGTAGGAGGTTCCAGCAACCCAAGATAAGAACCTCCCCCCCCCTCCTGTTCAGCATATCATTTGAATCTGCTTTGCTAAGGGGTAAGTGTTTGCAGCTCCCAAGAGTTTTTGCTGAGTTGGAGATGCTCAGGGCTTCTGAACTTCGAATCTTTAATGATGCATAGGAAAACCAAGAAAATATTGACGCTCCACAAATGCCACATGCTGCATGTCTGTAGAGAAAGAAAGATGAAAACTCTTTTCTTCTACTAAATCAGTGGATTACAGATAATGCCATGAAACTGGACCAATGTTTTCACAAAAACAAGTCTTCTTTTTTGAATTCATGCCATCTTGCTTTGCCTCAAATGCTCTATTTGGCTGAAGTTCAGCAAGGGTATTAGGAACTGCTGCTAGCTGAATGCAGAACAAACTCTTACAGCCAAAATTAAGAACAGTGCTGTCTTCTGCAGGGTTTTTAAAACCTAATTAAAGTAAATACTTTGGAATGATTAAAAGGCACACACCATTTTAAGATAAAAGTTTATTATAGTTAAAAAAGGAAGCTCTGTAATTTAAAATGGAAAGTTTATGAAGCTTCAGGATAAACCTCAGCTAGGAAAAATAACAGGTTTCAGATGTTCCAAATATCATACGTTAACCCCAAATGATCGTTCTATAACACAAGTTTCCTTAGTCCATGGTGGTCAGAATTAGAACACCCACTCTGCTTAAAGGCACAATGCTCACTACAATCAGCCATTAATCACCCGATTCCTGTCCCATATCAAGGCTCCAAGCTTCATGATTTAAAAAGGGGATGATTGTGTAGCTATCCTAACTAGATCTGATTTCATCATATCTGGGCCTGCTTTGATCAGGAGCTTCGACTAGAGACCTCCCGAGGTCCTTTCCAACCTGAATGATCCTTGGGTTCTAATAAAATAAATGACTGCTGGAACAATATCTAATGAGACCAAACAGCTAGGAAATGGTGTGTTTTGCAAGGTTGTTAGTATTTCAAGTAATGTCTGTGTATGACAGAGAAAGGGAGAAAATATTCAAATGTTATTTACTTAAGAGTAGCTGTTATTTAATCTACAGAGTCAGATTTATTTGGATAGTTACTATAATTAAATTCCAACTGACTACTAGAAACATATTGAAAGTTAACAACTATGTAATAAACTTTCTAAGCAACAATTAAGTGTGTTGGGGAGACAAGTCTATAAATCTTTTAAAGGTGCTATCAGAAAGGAGACAGAAAAAATAATATCAGAAAGCAGTATAGTTAAAAGTAAAGGATGAAATTTTAAAAATCAGCTTTTGTTTTGCCCTTTTGGGTGCACCCTCCTGATAGTGCACAATAAAAGACAGTGCAGGAGGCTGTTAATGGAAGGACCTGCAACCCACTGTTTGAGGCTTTCAGTGTGCTGTAATTATCTCCCAAAATACATCATCTGGAGTCTACATGCTATAAGCAAAAAGGAGTAAACAGAAAATTTTTGTCAGGTAGGCTACTAAAGGTATTTCCTGATTCAGAATTTACTCCCTCAGCTTAGACCACTAGTGCCTGGCATTTTTAAGGCTGTGAAAAAATGCAAAGCCCATTCCTCTGTCTTTTTTTCCCCCTCAAATGTAGACTGCTTGAGCGAAAACCACCTCTCTGCTTTTAGTGTCATACCTGCTGTTGTATTAGACCTGAACTATTATGTTTCTACAAGTGATAATCAATGAAAAGCTCTAATGAGATCTTCTAGTGATAGTCATTTGGCTTGTTTACCTTACCTTGCTTCAGGAAGATCTGACAAGATATTATATCATTTGTTCCCATACACTGCTGGGATAACTTTTGTCTGCCTAGCTCACTTATTCAGAAACAGTTGGTGTTTCTGTATGGTCTTATGGTTGCCACACAAGTGGTTTTTTCCTCTCCCTTTGAGACTTAGAAAAATTAGCTAGGCTAAGAAGTTTTTTTTCAAGAGTGGGACTTTAGGAACGACATACCATTTTTCAGCACATTTTTATTGCCCTTCATCACTGGTCATTCCATTTACAGTGCATAACTTAATCCTGTGACTGCTTGTCATTGGGCGTTGTATTTATTGTGGTGAGGGACACCCTCACAGTAGTGAGCATCTGTAGGATTTGGCCTTCAACATGTGATGTCCTTGTGGTTGCAATGTTGTCATTCCATCTTTTGCTTCACACACTGTACCGTTTTTATAAGCAGTAATCCAGAGCAACCCTTTGCAGCTACACAATTCAGTAATACATTGTCAGCAATCAATTACAGAAACACACAATATTCAAACACACTATTTGTGTCATTATTAAAGTACAATAAACTCTCTTACTCTGAGGATAGTAATAGCAGATCAGATTTTTACAAAAGATACGTTAAATCCCCAGAGCTCAATCAAAACAGCCTCTTTTCTGTCATGTTCCCTTTGTTAAAAGCTTCCGCTGCTCTTTTGAAAGAGCTTTCATTCTTCCTTAGAGAACGCCTCAATTTTAAAATCATCACAGTGGATTCATGTCACCCATATTTTATATTCTCTCCCATAAGAGAGAAATTTCTTCATCTGCTAAATCTTGACTGGTAGTTAGCTCCTTCTTTCTAGTCCAGTCAAGCATTCCTGCTGTGTTTCTTTCTGTGTTGCAGTCTTTAGAAAAAATGCTGCAAAACCACAGGCTTGAGGAAAGGGTACACACTGTGCTAATACAAGCTTCATTTCAGGATCAGACCTCAGTCACCTGAAATTTCTTATTCAAACTTTTAAATAAATGAACTTAACCCATTTCTGGGCATGCTACTTTAAACAGTTAGGTAAGATCCTTACGCCAGCATATCCTTACCTAATGTATCTACCTCCCAAATGAACTTCATGATCCATGCCCCCTCTTTGCCAGCCATGATGAGCGTTTATTAAATGTGGGTATTAAAACACTCTCTAGCATGAAGAACTTGTATGATGAGCCCTGGAGATGGTATAATACGCTTCTCAACTGACTCCCTTAACTCCTGAAGAAGCTATCTTTTAAAAGTACAGCAAAACACTAGTATTTCTTGACTAAAACTAATGACTAGCTTGAGCTTTTTTAGGCATATGCTAATGCAAATAGCTGCTAAAGACACTTCTGTGATTATCCAACCAGGCTACCCATCATTTACTATTGGAAATTCTCCCAACTCAGAAAAATGAAAAATTAATCTTCTTATAAAGCAAATGAGCAAGTAGGCTCTCAGATGCTTTCACATAATTTTATGGCTGATTTATTTTACAAATTTTTCTTCCTTTTTCTTATGTTTTCCAACTATTTGATCATGGGAATATGTGCTGTATTACTGCTAGTATACATAGTGGATGGTATAGCAAAGGCCAGTGCTATGTAAATGAATCTGTGGAAACTACCAAAAAAAAGGATTTTCTGCTTTGATTTTGATTTAGATCAATTCCTAATCAGTCAGAGAACCCTGGAAACTTGTCTCATATACTTTTGTTTCATAACTGGCACATTTACTTATTTTAAAGGTTAGACATAGTATAGGTAAAGATTTCATCCTCTGCTTTGTTGCCAACCATGCAATATTATGGCCTTCTGTTCTCTCTCAGCATGAAGGTGGTACTGGTATCACAATTTGGATGGGCTTGTCAGAGGAAATGACACTAAGGGACCTTTTATAATTTTTATTTGTTTTTAATGTGACGATTCTCAGTTTAGAGAGGTCTTTGGAAAACTGTCTGCTTGTCCATTTCTCAGCAGGCAAAGTTCAAATAATTTTCACAACTGTAGCAAGCTCCCGTTTGAGGCTGTGCATGTGCATGTGCAGAACAACTGGAAGGTTAGTTGACAGGTGGAAGTAGCTTTCCATCTCGCCCCATTTCACAAGAAAACAGCAGCACTCTCAGCCCGCAGAGTGTGATCGTGTTACTTTTCAGTACCTATCACTACATATTTTTGTAGGCTGCTTACTTTAAAATCAGTATCTTCATTTTTTTGTCCTCAAAACCAAGTCAAACTTCTCTGTTTCTTGAAAACCCACTTACAAGCGTAGGCCCTCTCAATCTTTCTTTCAAGAGTAACTGCTGTGCTTTCATAGTACTCAAGGAAATGCCTAAAACCTGGAGGAAAAAATCTCTAGCTAGCCTACTTTAAGGGACCTAGCCAGATCCTTCCCACAACTGCTTGCTTAGCAGGCAGCTTAGCTGTATAGTCATCCATCTGTAATTTAATGAAAACGTGAGGAATAGAGGTTCCTTCCAAATTGTTTTTAGAAAGCCAGTATTGTTTGATGAAAAGATAGCATAACCATTATAAATGTCTCCAGTCATTGTTAATTTCCTAAACTGCTTATCTTGTTCATGATAACTTCTGTGCTTATAGTTGATGGTACTATATTTTTGGCTACAACTTTTTTCTGTTAAAGTAGAATGTCTATTCATGTAAAAGTCAGTTCTAATCAGCAGATGCCACATGAGGGTGTTACCTACCAGTTATGATTCTCTTAAGTAACATTAAATTTTGGTGCTTTGACACTATAATGTGTCTTTGGTTAAACAGCCTAATAAATAAGATAAATAATAATAAATTGGATATAAAACCCCATCAACATTCATGATAACAGAATTTTTCTAGGCTTATTTTAATATTGCTTGTGGTAGGCTGGATTGGCTTTTTGGACTCTAACAACTGTATCATTGTTTAGGAATTATCTTTCTGAGCAGTTTTGCATCATTTATGCTGAATTAACTAATGAAGTATAATTTTCTCTGCATGTAATTTTGTATAATCTGATAATAAGCACAGTAAAAAAAAATTGGCACATGCATCATGTTTTCAGGGGTGCAGTGTAGTTTTAACAGCACTTCATGACCTGCTGTGAATTAGTGTGTGTCTGAATGGGACTGAGGACTGTTGTATCCATGGGATCTCAAAACACTCTACAGCACATTTTTTGAAGTAACTTTATACGAACTGGGAACAGAACACTAATCAACAGGCTTCTGAGTGCCCAGTTTTATCCACTTGACTCCTGCATCTCTCATGGTCTTATGCATAAGGAGGTTTATTGATTTCTTGCTAACAGCTTTGACACAGTTCATGTTATCAGGAGTGTTTGCTATATTTGGGGTGGACATCAAAGGATTTTTCTACAGCAGACTGAATGGAAAAGCATAGTCACTCACTTCTCCACCTTACAGATTCATAAAGAGAGCTTAGGTTAAGGAAAGACTCCCAAAGTCTTTCTTCTGTGGCTTTTTTACTAGTGATAGAAGAGGAGTGGTATTTCCGTCTCAGGAAAAGGTCCTAGACAACCTGCTCTGTTGGCCTTGCTTTCAGAAGTAGTGTTGGACTGGGTAATATCCAGAGGTGCCTTCCAACCTCACCCATTCTGTCATTCCTTACCAAGAAACAGGACTGATCGATCAAGAACAAGAAATTTTTTGAACAAACACTTGTCAGGCTCTTGAGAAATACAGACAAATTTGCTGCCTGCAGCCCTCAGCAGTACCAGTTACACAACTGGAAACCTTTCTTCACACAGAAATGCTACTGTTCTTCCACTCATTGAGTTACTGGTTTTCTGGTGCAAGGTTTCTTAAAGTGTTTTAATTCAGTTTATACTTCAAAGTGGCAGGAGCTGATTTAAGATATTTTAATTAAATTTGAAGTGGCCTATATCAAGCTGGCTAGAAAAAAGCGAGCCCCAAGGAATAACAATCTTACATTGCTTTGTTTTGTGTATGGGAACATAACCCTTGCAAAAGTTGAAGTTAATGGCTACATGAGCACTAGAAGTCAAAAGCAGAAACTCTTGGCTGCCATCACTGACAGGAAGTATCAGCCATTATCATTTATAATGCCTTGTATGGTAGAAGCTATGTAGCAACAGCAAGCAAGCCCCTTTTGTGCTTGGCATTGCAAAAACCATTCCAGATCAACTCCTCTTCATGTTCCCAAATGGAATGAGATAGCTGGAAAGGGACTGCATCAGTGAGAGGGTATCCATCTTGGCCTACAGAGTTGTGCTGGTGATTGTGATTTAAACAGGAGTTGGTTAACTGACCTTAGAAAACAGCTACAAGTTTACATCTATGGAAGTCTAAGGAGTCTGGCTTAAATACTGGTAACTACTGTTGGCTTATCAGTAATTATTTCTGTTTCTTGTGAGCCTTGGAGCTTGTGAAGTTTAAAAAAGTGTATAGCTACATCTAGGAAATTCATTGAAGCAGGTTACTGTTCTGTACCTATGCAAAGCCTAGCACAACAGTGATCCCATACTTTGGAATCCTCGGTGACATGGCCATACAAATGAATAGTTGACAACAGCTGATTTGCTTGCATTTGAAGTGAGTAATTCAGACTGAGTGCCTGGGGTGTTAGTATGTACGTGTGTCTGTGTAAAATACAGGGCAGGCAAGACAGAACAGTGTTCATACTGCATTTACAAATAGCATTTGAATGATCTTAGGTATGAAGGCATAAGCAAACTGAGCAAAGGCATATATTCAAACTTCGGTGCAAGGATGCATGAACCTCAACTGTACTTTTTGTATGTAATAGCATTTGGATTTTCCATTGTGAATGTTCATAACTGATTCGAAGGAATAGTCCTTAATTGTGCTGTTGTTGAAAACTGTAGGGATTTTTTTGAGGGAATGATATTGTTATAAGGCTGTGGTTAAAATCTTACTAAATACTAGTATATAACTGTTTATGTCGGTGGAAAGAGAACTGAGAGTACAGCCTGCTTGTTCTCATTGGAAACCCTCAAAAATCCAAGGTCAAAATTTCATCGCCTCAGGCCTGTGTGCAACCAATGGACCTGTGCTAACATGGAGGTCTGCCTGTGAACACCCGTGCGCAGCAGCATTCGTTGGGGACAATGTTTTTTGACAGAATGGTTTTGTACAGCTTCTTTGGTGTTGCCAGACCTATGTAGTTGTTCCCTATCTCTACTTACTGGGAAGGAGAAAGTCACTGTGGTTTTAAAATACTTTAAGGCAAATTAGCTTACTTTTCCATGGTTAGAGCTTGCTTTCTGTATAAAGTAAGCCATTGGTAGCAGCAAATATCAGGCACTGGTGCAACCACAAACAATATAGCTGCAAGCTTTGGAAGGAGTGAACCTGGTTCAGCCTCATTCACTCCTGGCTCTTTCTGTCAGTAAGGATTTTATTATAGGTCAGTGCTTATGCTTATCAACCTTTGCTCTGTGGACCCTTGGTTGTCTTTAAAAGCGTGAAAAAGCCCTGCACGTATACCTTTGCCCACAAGCAAAGAAACAGAACACTGGAAAAGAGAGGTAAAGGACTGAACTCTTTCAAATTTGTATTGGTTTGTAAACAGGGTAACTTTGCACAGGATGATGCTTGTTCTTCCCACACCCCCGCCCCAGGACTTAAAAATATTTCTAAATTTTGAGAAACCCTGCACTAGAGTTTGCTAGTATTTAAACAGCCCTTTCCAGCTGTGGATGCTTTGCCAGAGAGATGATATTTTGAAACAGGTGTACATATGCCAGGAGGCACCGAGATTGATATGACCAAGACCACCTTGCAGCTCAGTGGCAGAGAGATGTTTCCTGGTGCTTGCTACTAAAATGCCTCGTTTCTCCAAAGAGGATCTGATAGTGCTCTGTCTCTTGATTCATCATGCAAGTAGCCCTTTAATCTCTCTGCAGACTGGACAGTGGAAGAAATTGCAGTTCTCTGTCTCCACAAACAAATGCAATTCCTTACCCTCAGTATGCCCTTAGCCCTGATGCAGAGGGGCCATTAAGGGCAATTCAGCCCACATTGTGTATTTGATTTTTGGTTTCTCAGATGAGGCTGCCAAAGCAGGGAACAGTTAATGCCAATTACAGTTAATGCCAATTACAGTCGTGGCTTTTGTGTGAAGAACATTAGTCCAGTAAGAGCTGTCCTGGGACCACCAAGCTGTTTTACAGAAGCCAGCAAACAACCAACCCAATGGAAATCGTTTTCAGTCTTGAAAGTACAGTGTCTTGCCAGAGTCTTTGGAAAAGCTCTTGCAAATGCAAACTTTCTTCGCATCTTGAAACCAAGACATTCCTTTCAAGGCCTTGGTGATGTTTCCACCTTGAATTTTTTTTTTCTTATAATGCACTTCTGTTTTTTCACAAGTGCTTTAAAATGATCTTCTAAATGTGATTAAATTGTGTATGTGCTTGAGGCTTTCATGAACAAAACTGATTTTAAAGCAACTTTTCCTGTTAACATAAAGTTACATGTAACTAAGAGGCTGTGCCAGAGTGTGCTGTGTGAAAGCCTCTGTGCCAGGTAGGTTCACATTTCACCAGGGTAGCATTTATTTCTTTTCACTCCTCAGTTTACATTTCCAAACCTATCAGTACACAAGTACTGGGGGATTAATTTTACATCTTGTAAAGAGGTTAGCGTTGTTCATGATAATGCACAGCCTTTGTTATAATTACAGCAAGTCATGGGAAGGTTCAGCTATTTCATTAGCTGACTGAAAACAACGAAGTCTAAAGTTTCATTAAAATCAGATGTAATACTTGCATTCCAAGATCAGTTGGAAACTAATAGGAATAATCTAAGCCATAATATCCCAACTAAGGCTGCGTTGTGCTAA
Source organism: Balearica regulorum gibbericeps (assembly GCF_011004875.1). Lineage (NCBI taxonomy): Eukaryota > Metazoa > Chordata > Aves > Gruiformes > Gruidae > Balearica > Balearica regulorum. The sequence continues at coordinate 12,684,122 of NC_046189.1, read as the reverse complement.
TCACATTGGGGATCATACTGCAGTGATTCTGCATTAAAATATGTCGTATCACAATCCCAGCCTCTGGATGCAATCTCCAGGAGATCTGGGGAGTTAAGACAAGATGATGTGTGCTTTGCTTATGAAAGCACCTTTCCTGCAACCAGGAACTAGGTTAAGGAGCTGACTTAGGTACCTTGGTTGTATTTTTCTCCCAACTTAAGCTGTCACAAATGGCAGCTGGAGTGCATGGCAGCTTGCCTGAAGATGCACCAGCAGTTTGTGGGCTCCTTAGTTTGGAGGCTGTGCAGAGCTGATGCAGGGATTCCCTCTCCAATTAATTTTTCCAGGAAATAATTGTGGTGGTGTATAGAACTGAACTACAGCATCCTGATGATTAATGGTCACATTTGGTTTTTTATTTATTCTTGCTCAAAGAAGCCAAGTTGGCAACTCCTCCCCTTGAAAATAAACAATAGGGTTTGATCATATGTACTTTATGTTTAGAAGTCTGGAACTCAACAGCAGCTCCTGATGGCAAAGAAAGGGGACAGGGGGATCTGATTGCTGTTGTCCCACAGAAGACAAAGTCACTTGAGTAGCAGCAGTACTCAGTGCTAAGCTTTTAGCTCCTCTTTCTGGACAGGGAGTCATACCCTTCACACTAGTGTAGGCAACAGGGAAACACAACTGAAAGGTTATGATGGACTCTTCCAGATGGATTTCTCTTGCATCAGTTTCTACTAAACTGAGGCAATAAATGTGGTTAGGGGTTAAGCCAAAAAAATGTAAACAGACACCTTTTAACAGGACTCTACATGTTACAGAAGAGAGAGTGAGCTCCAGTTTCCCCATCCCCATAGTCCAGGCAATAAAATCTTGTCCTGCTTTATTCTCCCTTACAGATGGTTTTGCCTGTGGAAGGGCAAGATTTTAAAATAAAGGAAGCAGAAGGATTTGGGTTGTTCCTTATATTTAATTAAAAAAAAAAATAAAGTCTTATCCAACCTGAAAGGCAAGGCTATAATTGTGAAATGAATAAAATAATTGCACATAATCTAAGAGAAAAAATTGAGCCCTTTAAATGTTTTGGTTTTTGAATATTTATTTAACTTTAGTAGCTAAGACAGCAGAGGAAAGATGCCCTTGTGAGAGAGTGGAGAACAGTGTCTGTTGAGTTAAGTTGTAAAAGCTCTCATTCTACACATTCTGAAGAAATCCCAGGAAACAGGAAAGTTAGATCACTATAACATGTTTAAAATTAAAGGCCATTCTGATAGGAAACACAACAGCCACAGCAACAACACATTTGAAATGCAACAAAAATCAAGAAACTCATGACCAGCTTTCAGGTCTCACTGTTAAAAGGTGTGTTATGACTGAAGGGTTTGGTCTTACTCTGTTTTCTATCAGTAAGCCTCAAATGCTGAAGCAATGGAGGGTAATGCAATTCGCAATCCATTGGCGAAGTAGATTGAGAGCTCAGTGAAAAACCTACTGAAATCAAGAGGAAAATCCCAGAAAACGCGGTGGATTGAATCTGATGCAAAATCACTTGTGATCTTTCTTCCCAAAATGTAGGAGCTGGAACCTTGCCTTTTCGTTACCTCCCGCAGGAAAACATCTGTGGTGGAGCAGAACGAAACACAATAGAACAAGCCGTGTCTGAAATTCAGCCAGACAATGCACCCCCCTTTGGATAGATACGAAGGAGGCTATAAGCGAAGAAGAGATAGTACAGACAAAATCAGTCTTTCCAGTGGTAGCTAATAGTCTGTTTGCAGTGCAGGAAGTGAGAGATCAGCTTGAGGAGCTTGAGAGACTGTTCAGTGGGGGAACAAGATCTTTTGTGAGCTGCTAAACAGGAGGTTTATTAAACTGCAGAAGTCTGAATCCCAAGGGAACTTTGATGTGCTGCTGGAAACGTGATTTGTTAGAAAGTGTGCCTGTGATAAAGGCACCTACATCATGAAGGAGGCCTGACTGGGTTAGAAGAGAGCTGGGAATATGAAAGCGAAACAGTATAACCTGTGTTTTGATTCAAGAACCCCCTCATGGAATGAGCTGAAGTAACAGAACTTCACAAGGCATTACAGCCTTAGTTGTGTCTTGGTACCTTTCATCACATAAAATGATATTCAGCCCAGAATTAAACATTAAATCAGGGGATATGAAATGAAAAATAAGAAGCAGAAAACATGACTTTTGACTAAATGAATTGGCTGTAAAAACTGCAGTGAAAATGTGGTATAAAATTATCAAAGCTTTCTTTGCAATTTTTGCAGCACTTTCTCAGCCACAAATATGCTTTCCCACATAAGACAGTAACTGTGTTTCTTTGTAGAGCCATCATTAAGTATAGCAGAATGCCAAGTGAGTATCAAAGTTTGAATGCAAACTATTGGTGTTTTCTTTCTTCCTTCCTTCAGAAAAAATTGAGAGGTTTATTTCAATTATGCATTTTCAACAGATTCAGATTACAAAATAATATATTCTACATACATATAAAAATGAAGATGCTGAGAATTTCTTTCAAAAAGATCTTTCTAAAAGATCTGCTCTTTCCTGTGGAATGTGTATATGAGACCTTTGGAAAAGTGAAGAATATTTTCAGCATGCAGATGGCATTCTGCTTTCTAATTCCACTTTGCCTGACTGGCCTGGCTGATCTTTCTTACTGACCAGTAGTGACTGGATTGTGCATGAATGCAGACTAATGTACAGTGCTTAAGCAATGGTAGTTGTCTGAGAACAAGTATTAAAACTGTACATCTAAGGTGCATTTCAATCTTTGCGATTTTGAAGCCCTGTTAAGTTTCTTCTTCATAATTAGATTGTTGTGAGCAGCATGGTTGATGAAATGTAATCATCACAACTCCATCTAGGACTGAGGTTGCATTACAAGAAATGTGAGTTATGTCTGCAAGGCACAATGCAGCGTTGTGTAGCTATAGCAAGCTAGCTCTGAGGATCAGAAGTATAGCCTTGTTAGCTGCAAATATACCCCTAGCGTTGTGCGACAGAGGAAGCTCAGGAATGCAGGCTGGTGGCAAGGTGGCCACAGGCAGCCATACTGAGAAGTTTGTGTAGCCGTGACCTTCCTCCTACTACTCTGTTGACCTGCACTGTTTACTTCATTGTTTACAAGCAGAAAAAATGGCAGATGGTGGCAGATGGCTGTATGTTCTTTCTACACTGAATGTAGACTCCAGTGCTGAGTTCTTCAAAAAGGTTAGATGATATAGTGCTCAGGAAGAGGATTCTCTGGATTCGTGGCCTATGTTCCTCAAGGCCCTGGCATCTAGGAATTGGTCTGCCAGTTACCTCTTAAACCAATTGCAAAATTCAGTAAAACATGATGTGTTTCAAACAGTGTCTGCTTCTGTCTTATCTTTAGGAAACACGTAAGTTTAAACCACTTTCCTTTATCTTTTATTAACATACTGTTCTATTGGAGCTGAAAAATCTAGCTGTTTTATTTACTGACCCACGTACAGTTTCACCCAGTTATACAACGAACTGCCTTGCTGGGGAGTAACCATTTGAGGGGGTTTTTGCCTGTGTGTCAGCTCTCATCTGGAATATTTTAGAAGAGGATTAATCACTTCCCAGTTTTGTTGAACCTGAAACAAGACTTTCTGACTAAAATGCAAGTAACTTAATTTTCCTGTGGCTGGCTATAAAAAACACCAAGAAATCATGCCATCCAGTGAGGATACTTTAATTTGGTTTTAGGGAGAAGGAGACTCAGTTTGGCACAGAGTCATGGGGTAGTAGAAATATTCATACAGAAATAATAGACAGCCTTTTTTTCCCTATACCCTATAACACTTATGCAGTAAGCTTATTTTCACTTGCAGAAGCATGGACTCTCTTGCAGGGGTTTCCTTGTTCTGAGAGAAGGTAGAATCACTTGGCAACAATCAAAATCTTGCCTTTTCAGTTTCACGTTGCTCGCAAGGGTAGCAAAGGCAACAACACAGATTCAGCACTGGAGTGAAGCAAGTAATTAGATTACGAAAATTAGGTACAGAAAAGAGAAAATCATTGTCTGCATTTGGGAGTAGAACATGCATAACATGTCAAAATGCTCTGGGGAAAAGGATGTTTTTCCACAGATTAGTTGCTGGACCCTTTCCTATTGCATCTTCACTGCAATCATTATCAGTAGATGAGGAAAATTAGAGGTAGCCTGAATATGCCATTATTTCCTGTAATCCATGTCCAGTGCAACTGATTTAGCACACGTTAGGTCACACACATCAAGAGGCAGATTAACAAGTTGACTCTCACCTGATGCTTTCGTGTAGTTAGGATGTTTTTTTTCTCGCAGTGACACAGTGCAGAGCCACAGCCTTTTCTAAGGTGTATATCCATGGGCAAAGCACAGGTAGTCAGTAGACCACTGAAACCTATCATCTTGTGGGTGTTGCACATAGTGTCATGGAGCAGGAGGGAGGCTGAAAAGCTGTCTCATGTCTGAGGCTGGAACCAAATATCAGACTGTACTGAAAGTGCATTTGCTAGTACTGTCTAATACAATGACGTCTTCTCTGATACATAAACTAATGTGTCAGATGCAGAAATCAGCTCAACAGGACATGGCACTGTCTTGTGTTAGAAAATAATTCACCTTCTTTCTACAGAGGAATTAGAAATCTGCTCTTGTTAAGAGCCATCTTCAATTCTGCAAGTAAATAATCTTATCAGTTTATTCCACAGCTCCTCTTGTTCCACTGTTCTTGGGATGCAATGAGGAAAAACACAACAGAAGCATTGAAACAATCTCTCAGTGCTGAAATGCTCAACTTGAGGTGGAAATTACTGCTGAAATGTGCTGAGATACTCTTTATGCCATAAAACACACTGGAAACCACTGACAGCTCTGAGACAGCAAATTCTTCACCAAAAAAAGGCCAAGAAGCTTCTAAGAGTAGGGCTGGCCAACAGCTTCCTGTCAAAAGATTTTTAAACCTAGCATGGACTACTTTTTCTCAACAAGAATTTTCAGTTTCTGTTAAATGTCTCTATTTTTTACCAAAGAGGTGTAGTTTTAAGGAAAAAAAGAATCCAGGTTTTTCTAAAAGAACGAGTATGTAATATCAAAACATTTTCACAGGAAAAAAATGGAAATAAATTGAGGGGTTTGGTTTCATCGCAGTGAAAATCATGAGAAAACTGTTTCTTCAAGTAACATAAAAGATATTTTCTGTATTTGAGCTTTTCCTGTTACTCCGTGCTGAGAGCAAGTCTTTATTTAATCATAAATATCATCAACAGCCACTTGTATGATAATCAAAGTGCCTCACAAGCAAGTAATAAATAGTTTGTATATCTGGACGATATCTCATTCACAAAACAGCATTTTAAAAATGAAACTTTAATTGAATACTTTTTCCATAATGTAGCTGCTTCCATAAAACCCCAATAACACATCAGTAACTCAGTTTCCATTTCTTAAGCTGCTGGGACATCTGTGTTTTAGCATTAATATCTTTACGGACATAGAATTCTGACTAAAGCAAAGTATCATGTTAAAGGATCTATGTGTTTAGTGTAGTGTCAAGTGCAAATATTGGCATTTAAATCTAGTATTTTCCAGACTGCCGGCCAAACGTGTGCTTAGGATGTCTGGCTGTAGTCACATAAACGGCTGGGGTTTTCCTTCTGTTGTCACAGGTTGCTTTCTATGACTGACTATTCAGCTTGTTATGTCAGTATGAACATTACTTTTTAAAATTTGAATATTTGAAATAATTTCCTTGTTTTATCCAAGTTGGAATTTAGATATCTGAAATAGACAGATTCACAGTATGGTGTATATGGTGTGAGTGTATTCTAAGTGTCACAAGATTTATGCCTAATTTGAAGTGCTTGAAGAAACTGAAACCAATTTAAAATGTTTCAGATAGGCCACCACAAAATTGAAACACTGAAATCACTTCATACGCTTTCCATGTACAACTCTGCCTTGATCTACTATGACTTACCTTTGAGAAGTCCAACTTCTCAATGAAAAGATAAAAACTATGCTCATTACCCAATGCAGTAAGTAGCATGACAGCCAAAGAGCTCTTTCCAAACATAAACGAACTCCTATTGCTCAGAATAATCATGGTTGAAAGAGGGACAGTTAAAGAAGGGACATCATGAGAAGTGAGCCCAAAATACACGGACATGTTAAGAACTAACTGCATGTGTGTAGAGCTTATCACTTGTAAATATTGTTCCTCGTGTGTGTTCCATCAGTGATGAGGGCTTTGCTGGCTTTCACAGCAATGATACCTTTCCAGAAGTCCCGAATGTGGAGGGGAGGAATGTCTTGTGAATGTATGTATGCTGATCACTGCATCAGTATCAACTCAAATCCCTGCTTTTCATATATTTGGTATTCAGGGGTGATAGCACCTTCAAACAATCAAGGCAGATCATGATCCTAAAATAAGATGCATTTCTAGATCTTCTCTTTTTCCCAGAACAATGCAGTGTATTCTCAGTGGTCATGTGGCCTCTGTACTTCTGGAAGTCCCATCAGAGTCCCATCTACCCTCTGACTTTGCGTAGATTATTTGAAGTGCAGATATACATGTGAAAGTATGGTAAATATTATTTTTAATTACATGAAAAATTGTACTTCTACATAGAAATAAGAATATACATTTCTGTGGGACATACTTCATGCTTGCTATGTTTCTGCCGAAGTCTCTGGACAAGGTTGACTGTATTTCAAGGATGCAATAGATGATATTTGGAACAAAATGGTTATAGCTTATTTAGTACTCAGGGGTCTCAGCATGATATGTGAATGCAAATATACAGCACTTTGCTTGTTCACTGCACTTTTTTCAAAGTTATGTTAATATCATGTAGATAGAAACCAACATTTCAGAAGAGGATTATTTATCTTATTATATGATATGTAAAGAGCATAATTCTCAAATGCCTTGATATAGAGCCTTCATGTGTGACTTTCTTACTGTGTTAAGACAAAATCCTTGCATTTCTAATCAATTGCAAAGATGAACAGGAGAGAGTACTGTGCGGCTGCCTAGTCACCTAAAGGGTGATGATTACAGCCACTGTAAAGAGGTGAGGAAGCATCTCTGCCATGTTCTGCGCTGCAATAGCAGAAGCACGGGTTTGCTCATCAAATTCCTTCTGCAGTTGGTCCCTCAGGGAGATAAGTGTGGTCACGTCCCAGGTTTGCTAGTTCTGACACATCTGCTTTGAGAGTGGCAAGTTAAAACATCTGCATGGAGTGGAGACCGCTGCCGCCAGGGCACATGGCTTGCATGTGAAGCTGTGGTCTTCTCAGGATCTTCACAGGGCACTGGCATGGGCCAGCCCTCTTTAGGACTGATGCAAACAGGAGTTTCCAATCTCTGCCAGACAGTTAAAAGGCTACAAAAAAATAAAAACTTCTGTGGGTTCCTGGAAAGTTTTCTGCATTGCCCCTAGCTGGTCTGACAGACCTCCAATCACTCCCTGGGAGGAATAGCAATATTCTGCTAGCATGCAGTCTGCCTCTGGGTTTGTAAACTTGTGCTAGAGCCATTAGCTGAATATGAGGCCTCTAGAAAGTGCCAGAAACCATTATTAAAAAAATCCATTTGTTGCAGATACTGCAGCCTCCTCCAGGAAGGCATGGGACATTTGTGATAGCAATTCAGTGATACAAAAGTACTTTAACACCTAGAAAACATCTCTGTCTATTCCCTGCTGGAAATGTGTTCAGCATCAAATTAAATGTTTGTGACAGTTCACCACAAGTTATTATATGTTATTTGCTGCCACTGCCACATTGTGAAAGCCTCACTGGTGGCAGAGTAACATGCATTCATAGCATTTGATACAAAGAGTCTTTCAGAAGACAGACATGCAAAGACCTTTAGCTTTAAATTATTTCATTCCTGTCATTCCCTTAAACAGATATGTGAGATGAATTAATCCATCGTCCCTCATCAAATCATTTCTCGCTGCTCAGCTGTGGAATTTTAGGATGTTAAGAAGCTTGTGAGACAGGGGTGTTGATTGCCAAGTCAGTGGAAACTTTAGAAGTCTGTGTCAAAACTAAGCTTGTTTGACATGTGAGACCAAAATATTTGCAGTTGTATAATGATGAGGAGGCTTTGGCTTTTGTTTTTGGTTTACGTTTTAGTAGTTCTGGGATAGCAGTCGATGTCCTGTTTTGCAAAGCACTAATATTAGAGGACCCTTTGATGTGGTGAGGAAACTGCAGAGTTTCTTGGGCTGAAACACTAGAGGTTGTTGCTTCATGATGATGAACAAAAAGTAATGAAAACTGTAGCAACCAGACTGCTGGGATGGAGGTCTCAGACATACATGGTTCACAAATGAGCATGTACTGCTTTGAACTGTAGATACCACATTGCTTGTTATCGTATGTGCACTGCACGTCTGTGACTCACGCTTCCCATGTCTGCACAGCTGTCCTCTGGTAGGTGGAAGCTGGGGCTCACTGAAGTACATGCCAGTTCCTTGATTAGACTGTCTAGCCTGTAGATTTTTAATAAGCAGCATACAGGTCTTTGTCAGTATGCTAAGCCATGAGGATTCTTAGTGACTGATATGTCATCAGGAAGGCTTGAAGCTAATCTGGCAGTGGCACAAGAAACTCTGGTCTTCAAAATTTTGGCCTGCTTAGTTAAATTTTAAAATGAGTGCTTCTTATTCATTATAAACTATTAAGAAATTATCTATCATAGTAACTACTACTGTATGTATTCCAGCACTACCTATAACAGCAATACAGACCTGACAGTTATTCCAGGTGACTCATGTATTCCCAAGGAAAGATGTTCTGGGAAAGGGAAATGAGTAGTGGTGGTTGTTATCCTGTCTGTTTTCATTGTTTCAAACAATGCTATCTTTAGATATGTGATTAGTGGAATTGTGCTGCTCTTTGTATCTTCTGCAGCAACCTCGCCTCCCTCCCACCTCCTAACAAGCCTTTTCTTGGTGAGAGACTTGCATGAGGAAATAGGCAAATCTGTATACAGCGTTTGTTCCCCTTGGCAGCAGCCAGCTGTCAATCCAGGGAAGCCACAGTCTCGTGCAGGGCTCTGGTTGATGGCACTAGGAACAGAGGATCCTGCGTACAGTCTTTCAAACATCAGTCACAGATCCATGGATTCTTGGGATTGAGCCCTGTGCTGTTCTAGAGAGGGGTGACTCCCATCACTGCTGCCATCAAACTGATTAAAACTCTACAAAATAACATGGCAGAGAGGTTCCCAGAAATGGTATTTCAGCCACCAGAAAATATATGGTCTTAAATAAGCACTTTGGTTAGTCTGAATACAGATAACAAGTCTTGCTGGCATAACTTGTGGTGGGTTGACCCTGTCGGGAGGCCAGGTGCCCACCAAAACCACTCTATCACTCCCCTCCTCAGCTGGACAGGGGAGAGAAAATATAATGAAAGGCTCATGGGTTGAGATAAGGACAGGGAGAGATCACTCATCAATTACCATCATGGACAAAACAGACTCAACTCGGGAAAATTAATTTAATTTATTGCCAATCAAATCAGGGTTGAGTAATGAGAAAATAAAACCAAATCTTAAAAAGATGACAGGTCCATCTTGGAGCTGGCTGGCATTGGCTCTATTGGACACAGAGGAAGCTTCTAGCAGCTTCTCACAGAAGCCACCTCTGTAGCCCCCCCTTGCTACCAAAACCTTGCCACACAAACCCAATGCAAACTGCTTCAGGTCCCTTAAACAGAAGAAAACCTTTGTAGTTAAGTTGCTGAGCTAGGACTCAGAATATCTATGTTCATTTTGTTTTGCTGCAGAATTCCTAGGTGACCTGGACAAATTCTTTAATCTCTGTTCCCATCTAAAAAGGCACAGTGATAAGACTTTTTATTTATCTTAAGTTTTTGAATTGTGAGATTTGACAGCAGGGATTGCCTCTTCCTACAGGGATAAAGGTATTCAGTAGGAGGGAACCTCATTTCAGCTGAGCCTTACAGTCTGTTTTTGTTGTTACACATTACCTGTGAAACACAACTTTCCTATTATTTAAATTTAAGATTATAGGAGAAAGTTACATACCGACTCCAAGGCTTTTCATGTTGCCAGGAGATTTCTTACACCTCCTAGAAACCTGTATTGTTACAGAGTTGGCTGGAGGCAGAGACGGGGAGAATCATAGAATAGAATCATAGAATGATTTTGGTTGGAAAGGACCTTAAAGCCCATCTAGTTCCAACCCCCCTTCCATGGGCAGGGACACCCTCCACTAGACCAGGTTGCTCAAAGTCCCATCCAACCTGACCTTGAACACTTCCAGGGATGGGACATCCACAACTTTTCTGAGTAACCTGTTGCAGGGCCTCACCACCTTTATCATGAAGAATTTCTTCCTAATATCTCATCTAAATCTACCCTCCTTCAGCTTAAGGCCATTCCCCCTTGTCCTATCACTACTTGCCCTTGTAAACAGTCCCTCTCCAGCTTTCTTGTAGGCCCCCTTTAGGAACTGGAAGGCTGCTATAAGGTATCCTGGGAGCCTTCTCCAGGCTGAACAACCCCAGCTCTCTCAGCCTGTCTTCATAGGAGAGGTGCTCCAGCCCTCTGATCATCTTCATGGCCCTCCTCTGGACTCGCTCCAACAGGTCCATGTGCTTCTTATGTTGGGGACCCCAGAGCTGGACACAATACTCCAGGTGGGGTCTTGCCAGAGCAGAGGAAAAGGGGAGAATCACCTACCTTAACCTGCTGGTCACACTTCTTTTGATGCAGCCCAGGATGTGGTTGGCTTTCTGGGCTGCGAGCACACATAGCCAGGTCATGCTGAGCTTCTTGTCCGCCAAGTCCTTCTCCTCAGGGCTGCTCTCAATTAATTCTCTGCCCAGCCTGTAGTTGTGCTTGGGATTGCCCTGACCCATGTGCAGGACCTTGCACTTGGCCTTGTTGAACTTCCTGAAGTTCACACAGGCCCACCCCTCAAACCTGTCAAGGTCCCTCTAGATGGCATCCCTTCCCTCCAGCATGTCAACTGCACCACTCAGCTTGGTGTCATCAGCAAACTCGCTGAGGGTGCACTCAATTCCACTGTTCATGTCGCTGACAAAGATGTTGAACAGTGCCGGTCCCAATACCAACTCCTGAGGAACACCACTCGCCACTGGTCTCCACTTGGACATCAGTGGTTTCCAGGAGGATCTGCTCCATGATCTTGCCAGGCACAGAGGTGAGACTAACTGGCCTATATTTCCCTGGGTCTTCCTTTTTTCCCTTTTTAAAAATTGGTGTTATGTTTCCCCTTTTCCAGTCAGTGAGAACTTCAGCGGACTGCTACAACTTCTCAAATATGATGCTTAGCAACTTGATCCATCAGTTCCCTTGGGACCCGTGGATGCATCTCATCAGGTCCCATGGACTTGTGCACCTTCAGGTTCTGTAGACGGTCTTGAACCTGATCTTCTCCTACAGTGGGCGGTTCTTCATTTTCCCAGTCCCTGCCTTTGCCTTTCACAACTTGGGCAGTGTGGCTAGAACACTTGCCGACGAAGACTGAGGCACAAAGTCATTGAATACCTCAGCCTTCTCCATATCCCAAGTAACCAGGTCTCCAGTTTCCTTCTGGAGAGGGCCCACATTTTGCCTAGTCTTCCTTTTATCACCGACGTACTTATAGAAACTCTTCTTGTTGCCCTTGACATCCCTGGCCAAATTTAATTCTATCAGGGCTTTAGCTTTCCCAACCTGATCCCTGGCTGCTCAGACAGTTTCTCTGTATTCCTCCCAGACTACCTGCCCTTGTTTCCAGCCTCTGTAGGCTTCCTTTTCTTGTTTGAGTTTGTCCAGGAGCTCCTTGTTCATCCATGCAGGCCTCCTGTTGGTTTTGCCTGACCTCTTCTTTGTTGAATGGACTTTTGTAAACAAGGGAATGGACTCTTGTATTGAAATAAATCCCATCAGTGCTCATCTTGTCTGTGGGTGAAGAAGAGAACTGCTACGCACACCAGAGCAGGTGGGTTACTGAATTTGGTGCACAAAGAGCAAAGTTACTGCTGGGACACAAGCTGGCTTCATTTCATGTTTTAGGTGGTAAAGGCAGCCGTGATTTGAGAGTCACTGCGTGGCTTTTGAATGAACACAAAGGGGCAGATGGTTCCACTTAGTTCTGAAATGAGACGCAATCATATCTGTGAATCACACAGCGCCAAATCACAGTAATCTGCCTTACAATGCATCATGCTGCCACACTACCAAACTGCAATGTACTGCAGCAGCAGAAAACCCTCCTCACTGACCTGGGCTGTATTTGCCTAAGGCATAGTGCCACACTGAAGCAGTAAGATACAAAAAGAAGTGCTTTCTGCCACAGCAAAGAGCAACCTTAACAGAAGTCAAGTCTCACTAATCTGGGACTAGAATCATTTTATTCAGTTTGCATGATTGCATGTTGTGAATAGTTATTATTGTTGGGTTTGTTGTTCTAAAAATAACCTAGCATTTCCTAAGTTGGCTGTTTGAACATTAGTTAGGTACATAGTGTGAAGAAACATGCTATCTTAGAGCTAACATTTTCAGAATAAATTGAATTTCTCCTGTATTAGCTGCCACTTCTGTTTCTGCTGACTGGAGAAACCATGAGAGCAACTGGTTAATTAATCTTTCCTGATCAGCAGTAGGAATAGGATAAGAAAATACCCCTACCAGCAACTTTCTAGCCCCTTCCTCTTCTTGTAGTGTTTACTCTTATTTAAATCATTCAAACAGCAAATTGAGGTCCTGTAAGCAGAATGGAACTAACACGAAAGCCAAGTCAACAGCTGATAAAGATCACAACCCAGGTATTCATAAATACTGCCCTTCTCACCACTTTCTTGCATTCTCTTTTAAAATAGTAGAATGGTATGTAAGCATTAGAGCACTGAAAGGAAGGAAACAAAGATCAGCCACCTGATCTGAAAACCTTGAACTCTATAAATAAGGAAATTCAGTAGCTAGCAGGTAGAGAATCAGTCATAGAAATCTGTAAGAATTCCATCTAAGCTTGTAGAGTTTGGGAATTAGTCTGCATACCTTCCATGTCCAGATAAAATCTGCCTGTTGCTGCCAAACTGACATGCCTGTGCTGCAGTGGTGGGAATGACCTCCACGGGAGCCACTGATGGCATTTCATGGAGGCCACAGACTATGTTTGGGCTGAGGCTTGCCTCCATCATGGTGTTCACCATCAAAGCAGTAAACCGCAGATCCTCTTTTCTCCAGGAAAAGATTCCTGGAGAAAACTGCTTTCCTGCAATTTTATAAGCAATTGTTACTTATAAGGAAGACATAAGGAATAAGAAGTGAATGAGAAAGACCTATTCTTGACTGGAATAGGGGATGTTAAATGAAGATCTTTCAGAAAGGAAGATTTGTGTGGCACATCACAGAAATATGCTCTCCTAGAAGGGATTCTGAATGCTTTGTTAGACGCTAAGGGAGCCTTTGGTAGTGGGATACTCACTGAGGATCAGACAACCACACTGTAATTCTCTGGTCAAGTGTTTTCTTACTTTTTCTAAATTACTGCCTGGGATGACTAACAGGCAGCAGCTTCACTATTGTGACTTTCTTTTTTTCCTTTCTTCCTTTTCTTGAATGTTGACAAGCATTTTTAGTATGTGCTCGCAGTTTTGCTTTAAGCTGTTGTGACAATGTGGAGCACTGATGTTGAAAGTAAACATGAGGAGTACCAGGCTAGCTGTGTTGGATGAGCTTTTGACAGATGATCTTCACTCAGGTCAGAGGAAGAGTCTGTGGCAAAATCCCGTATAACTCTCTGAAGGCGCAGCATTGGCTGCTGGTAGGAAAGCTGAGGAATCATGGAATCATAGAATTGTTTGGGTTGGAAGGGACCTCAAAGATCACTTAGTTCCAACCCCCCTGCCGTGCGCAGGGACACCCTCTCTGTACAGAACTTTACCCTAGCATCGGTATATGAATGTTATTATGTTAGATTCCATTTTATATGGAAGAGTAGATGGCATTTTCTACAGCTGACAGCATGCAGCTTTACAGCTCCTGGTGTGCACTCATGCAGCAGCACAAACTTGTACACAATTATGTCAGGCCACTGCAAGTCCTATTCAATACTGTTGTGGAGCATTCAGTGCTGTAGATGCTTGAGCAGCACCCTGGTGTAGAGAAGCTGTCAGCTGGCAGGGGCACACACTTCTACTGCTGAGTATTTTTCTGTAACAAGGCAAGCAACTATTTTATCTGTTTAACTACACAATGCAGATGCCTCTTGCCAAGAGCCTGTCTTCTCAGTTTAAAGATGTGTTAATTGAGTAATATTCAATATTTGTCACAAGGGAACTGTATGTCTCAGGGATGTCTACCACTGGATCACGACAAGTTCTGCAGAGCAATATTTTTTTTAAGAAGCACATCCCTGCTGCACCGTGTGGGTTCTGCTGCGGCTATCATTCCAGACAGGACTGGCCATAACCCCTGGAACAGATCAGCAGTGGGAGCTTTGTTTTGTTATTGTGGTAACCCCTTGTAACCTGAGAAGTCAATAGCTGACTTCTTTAGTTTAATTTATCTTATAATACAGAAATGGCAATATGCTTCTGGTAAGGAAACCCAATTCTGTTTATTTTTTCCAATCCATAAAGAAACATTGTGTTCACCAGATCTTGCTGCTTCAATCATTTTGAGATTATGCCCCTCAAAAAGCCTATGAAGGATTGCTCTGTCTAAATATTCTCAGGAACTGGTGATCTCCAGGTAATTGTTGTATGTTTTTAGTGCCTGTCTCCATCTAGGATATCAAGTCACTAATCTTCAAGAACTTTTGGAAATCAGATTGCAAAAGACTGTCTTGAGATGTCTTAAGCAAGCTTGCCTTTCTTATGATGGATACTAGAACTTATTAAGATGAGTCTCCTCCTTTCACATAGATACTCAAAATCACTAGTCAGTTTTGAAAGCTAGAGACCCTCACTGAGTGCTTTTCCATGATGTATCATGTTGACATATTACTTGTTTTCTAAAGCTTATAATAATTTAAGACATCTAGAATTATATGAGCTGTAGTTCATAAAAATGTATTTTTTAAAGTTGAATTGAAATTAAAATTAAAATCAGACTACTCCTGCTTCTGGGATATATTTTAAAAGTATCATACCAAGTTTGTATCAGCAATGACTCAGTTGATTTTGATGTTAACTTCCCATCTGCTGTCTGGAAACACTGAGGTGTATTTACTACTCACATTAAAAGATACCTTGATTGGCCCCAGCAGCAAACTGCTCACAAGTTAGTAGATCACTAAAACAAATGGGACACGCAGGCACAGTTCCGAGGACCTATGAGGAGACAGAAAGCAAAATGCCAGAGCTGTGTAGCCAGGAAGGTCTTGCTCAGACTTCACAGCTGTTGTCACTGTTTCATTCATGGGAAAGCTTGTGAGGCAAAATCCCTGTTGCTGACAGTGCCTTAATAATTTTTGCAGGGACGTGTCGCTTCATCTTGAGTAAAGTTTGATGATAAGAAAGTTAAAATAGAATCACGTTGCTGGAGACAATGAAGGCAAAGTCCTTCAGTTAAAATCCAGACTTCCTTGCACACAGCTGATTCTAAAACTGGTTTGTTCTTACATACCTTTGGGTTTACTTTTTAAGACACACTTATTGGTGAAGAATGAAAAATGGTCCATTAAAAACAGTGAAGTAGAAAATGGAAGAAGGAGAGCATAGTGAGAAGGTACCAGTGTGAAGATAAAGAGGCAGAGAAGAGCCAGAACAGGAAAACTGGTGTGGGAAAAGGAGCAAGCATGAAGGGTAGTCCCTAATAGATATTGTGCTAGAGGATATAAGGTATTTCTAATAGACAAAAGTTTTGATGTAGGTATTTAAATATGTTTTATAAGGAGGAAAAAAACCCACAGTGCATGGCTTTTAAAACACAGGAAAAGAAAATTACACTCCCATTTAGTTGGGTCAGCCCTGCAAAATAAGTCTTAAGAATTTCCCAAAATCACAAACTTAGAGAGGTTCACCCATCTCTAATATTAAACCTCTGGTTTGTCCAAGGCTGAGTATTGTTTCTGGTTGCTTGGGTGATAAGATAGGTTTTGTTCTGGCTGACGAATTGAGCAAGGACTTCACAGTGAAAGAGTTTTGTTAGATGACAATATACAATCCATTCTAACACTGCATGTTTTATATCATTTCTTTTTGAGACATATTATTTTTCTTAACAAAGAGTTGCCTAAAGACCTTGAATATTCAGTTAAAATAATTAACTTAAAATATGTCTAGAATGTGCTTTTTACTTCTACTGTTGATAGCTAGTCCACTCAGTTAAACGAATGTAAATTGTAAAGTGCATAACCTCTCCCACTTGGTGTATCTGAAAAGTGTACATATTGGCCCCAGTAGCAATAACTACAGTCTGTTTATTTGCCTTTATCTTCCATGTGCCTCTGACCAAATACCTTTTATAAAGCAACAGAGATTATGAAGTAGCATCAGAGCTGCATTAAGAAACATTTCGAGGATGTCGCCTCATTTTTGAGACTCATCCTGAAGGCTTCCATGGTAGGTGTAGCTGTTTTACCTAAAATGCTTTCGCCTTAGTTGAACCAATCCCTTAACTCTTGAAGGAAAGAAGCAGGCATTTTTCAAACTACCATGTAGACTTTATGCAGAGAGAAGAACTGTACTGGTAACTATTTACTGCAGGTGTAATACATTTGGGAAAAAAAAAAAAAGAAATTAAATTGATTCTAATACTAAAATTAAGGAAAGCAGATTGGTTTGATGCTGGCAGTATGGAAAAAATGGGCAGCATGGAAAAAATTGGCAGCACCTTCTGGAAATGATGTCTAGGATGAGGGCAGAGGGCAAAGTGTAAGTGTTGAAAGATTATCTCTTTCCTTCCCCTCTGCTGGCTCAAGTTTTTGTTTAGATCTAGGCAGTAATGGGAGTCTGGCTTTTGAGTGTGTTTTTAAAATTTTATTACACGCAGGCATTTATTAAACCTAGAGCTATCCTGAGCATGTTCACATTTTTTGGACCCCAACTGATCCATTTCCAAATGGCCTGTGATAAATGTAAGACAGCCAATTTGAAAGTAAACTCAAAGCCACGCAAGGTGTTTCTAAAAATGGGAGCTGTTTTGCATGCTGTGGGGAGAATTTCCACTTAAAGAAAACAAAAAGAATCAAGGAAGAATTGGCTGACTCCTCTGGCGCTCTGCTGGGCAGAGTTGTAAGTGATTTTGCTTCCTTTGTGGTTTATTTGTGTGCCAGCCAGTATTGCTAAATCTGCTTCTCCAAATTGCACTGGGACCATTTAAGAGGTCAGCAGAGCAGGACTTGAGGCACAGTTTCCACAGTAGCTCAAAGGTATTCACCAACTGTTCAATTTCTTGGACACTCCAAGGCATCAGATCTCATGGCAATGAACACATTGTCTCAGGTGAAGGATTGGATTGTGTGACAGAGTAACTGGGAATGCATTTTGTGAAGGGGAAAAAAAGGCAAATAGTTTTCTGCCAAGTCATCAAGGTGAATTATCTCACCAAGGAGTCCTTGGCCCAGAAGGAGAGAAGGCTGTGTGGTCAAGAGCAGCGGCAGAGGGGAATCAGGTGGGTGTACGAGGAGCAGCTTCTTTCCTTTTCAGCAATGGAGAGCAGCTAGATAGGGTCAGCTTTAATGTAGACCTTCACCCTGGTAAAACATAAGGAAAAAAATGGGTGATGGGAATAAATCCTAATGGAAAAATAATGACTGGAAGTGTTAAGATGCTCAGAAAGAGATGTTTTCTATGTGGCCATGGAGAATACTTGCTGGTTCAGAATGTGTAAGGTCCCTGAAACCAGAAACCAGGGAATGGAAACTGGATCCACAGCTAGTTCTTCCTCAAATGACAGTCTGTTACTGCCATCTTGATTATAGATATGAAAAATGATGTAGTTACAGATACAAATCTGCCACATGAAGGAAGCAGTTTTAACTCCCTGTTTCATCACACATTTCCAGTGTTGCTGTGAGGAATTATCAGTCTTTTTGTTCTTTACTTCTTCTTTTGACAAATGATCATTAGAAACAACAGAAATTCCACATTTTGTGGAGTGTTCTGAAAATAAATGCATAAAAAGTGGAAGGTACTCAGACCCTTTGCTAACAGAGACCATACTGAGACATTAGCTAGATGGCATTATGCATTAATTCCTCAGTAATGAGAAAGAGGATTCATTTCTCCAACCCTTTTTTTTTTTTTTTTAGCTTTTTCACTAAAGTATTGTAATGTCTCAAAAATACACATTTCTTTCCATCAAGACTTTCTAAGCTAAATGATTCATGGAGGAAGGGAACAAAACCCCATATTTTAATATGATTATAGATAATTCAATTTCCATGCTGGTGATCAGCAATTAATTAGTAGCTGAAAACATTAATCCAGTCTGTGAACCACAAAGCTATAGTCTATTCCAATGACTCCAAGATAGAGCAAACCTTTGGAGCCAGTTTAGTAATATAAGTAGAGCACAAATCTGACCAAAGCGATCTAATGAAAAAGTTCAAGCACGACCCAATGGTCTCTAGAAAGTTAGAATTCCAGAATAATTGAATTCACAGTAATTTCATCCATTTGTGTGGGCTTCTGTGAAGTGGGAGATGGACAAGAGCTTTATTTCATTCTGGCTCATCTAAAGAAATCTTAGACTTTTCCTTACTGATCAGATTACCTTTAGTTTTCAGTATGACATTTTATAAGAGTTTGTTGGTACTGTCTGCTATTGTTCCTCACGTAATCTTATGGAAATTCTGGGCAGAAGTAAGCACAATGGTTTTACCACCACGATTGGTACACATTTTCCACACATGATAAATGTGAGTGATTTGCTAAATGCCTGCCAATTACATACTGTAACTTTCCCTTTTATGCAATTATTCATATAAGCTAGAGACTCCAATCAGTGCTAGTTCGCAAATCTGCCTTTATAACAATTAAACCAGTTGTGGTATTGAAATGAGTTCTTGTATCTTCTACTGGCAGCTACAATTTTGGTTAAAAGGATGGTGAATATAATCTACAACAGTTCCAAGAGGGGGAGGTACTGCAAGCGAATTCCGGTGCAGTTTTTTGTCTGGCTATTTGCAAAGTTCCCAGCAACTTCCATCTGTCTACCCTAGCTTCCATGTAGTAAGTTAATAGTGCAATGATAGCTGATGAACTGGGAGGGAGCAGAGGAAACAGCAGAGCTATGCTAAGAATGGAACGATGTGCCCTTACGATGATAAACTGATGCCATTCCATTAAATCACAAAGCTGTCTCCACTCTTCTCTTCATCCCACATGAGCGGCTGAAGAAAAAATCATGGAATTGCTATCGCTCACTGCAGCTGTCAGGAAATGATACTAATTAGTTTTATTTGCAATAACACAAGCACTTAACTCTCCAAATAATCTAAGTTAGTAAGTCAGTTTTTATATTACGACAATGACATGTTTAAGAGCCTCTGGAGCAGTGATTTCTTTAACCTCTGACTCAAATGTCTTACAAAGGAACACGGCAAAACTCTTTGTCCCACGTTATTCCAGTACCTGCTCATGAGGGCAATAACCTGATAGGAAAGTGTGGCAGCATTACTTAGAAGAGAAAACCTGACAGCTGTCATATGCTGGTATTTTGCAAGGCAATGTCAAGTAAAGAAATCTTACTCAAAACAAAAATGCTTGTCCTATGGTATTAATTACTATAAGATGATACCAACAAAAGATGGTCAAACTGACTTGTTTTCCTTGTCTTTGTGCTGTTTGTGAATTTGGCTGTAGTTTCTTATTTGTTTCATTTTCTGGTGTTCACACACTTGTCTACTGGTATCGTGTGTGAGTTTCTAATTCTTCTGGCTGAGGCAGAAAATGTTGATGAAATATTTGGAAATACTAGCTAAACTCAAAAAGAAAAAATATATCACTAGATTGGCTTCAAAATAATGAGATTTTTTTAAAAAAAAAAAAGACCAATAAATAAGTTTGGTTTTCCTTCCTCTCTCTCTTTAGACCTCTCATATTTCAGGCTGGACAGTCATAGGAGGTTGTTCAACATTGTGAAACTCTCTGATATAATCAGCAGCAATTTAATGTATCAACATGCTAGCTTTAGAGTTGTAGAGTAATCAAATCTTGGAAATGAATGGGGCACTTCATACCCCTCCAAGCTTGCATTTCAGGCTCTATGCAAAGTCAAATACTACATTAATTAATGCATTGCTTTTGATTTCAGTGGTTACTTTGCATTTGCTTAAGATGATGATGATGATGATGATGATGATGATGTGCAAAAAGAGGAGAAATGAGCATACACTGTCATGGCTGATCTTCATTTTTGAATAAAGACTTAAATTTTGCAGCAGAATTTTGTACAAAGAGGAAAAATCAGTGGCGAGTTCACCAATGATGGAATTGTGAAAATTGGTGGCTCCTGAAAACAGACACAGTAAGCTGATTTAGAAGCTTTGACTGTATTGTCTTTTAAATGCTTCAGTCAGACTTTCAAGAATGGATTTTAAGAGCTTTGTGTAATAAGTACATTTTCACTGTACAGAATCAATCACACCCCTCTCAGAATCTGCTCTGCTTCCTAGATTTCATTTCAAGACATCACTTAGAGACATGCTCTTCCCAGCCTTTACAATCCAGTGAGGGTCTGAAAAACCTGAATGCAAGGAACAGTGGTAAGAGTTTTGAAAGTCTCTCAGTATAATAAACAGGAAAAAAAAGTCTCTGTAATCAGGGAAAAAAAGTAAGAAAACAAAAGCTTATTTACTTAAAGAAAAAAATCCTAGAACTCCTTCTTTGTCCTAGTTTCTTCAAACCTCGTAATTCAGTTTATCAACTGTCAATAACCAAATGCATGTTTCTCTTTTCCCAAGAGCTGATTAAAGCTGTGGTCTCCTCCTGTAATTCATGGCATTCCATTGTGTTTGTTTCTGCTGGAATTTTCAGGCTGAATTACTGTAACTAATATACCACTAACTCTGTACTGCAAAAGCCCTGACCTTTTGAATCTCTCCTTCTTAGCAGAAAATTGGCATAGAAAATTTCAACACAATAAATGCTTTTAACATTTTACTTTATCTTGATCCAGAAATACATATACACCATCTTATTAAGTTAGTTTGCCACCAGTATCAGGTTGGGTTAGAGAGCTCTGAAGATGAGGAGATAGGAAAAGATGGACTATTCCATTTGCAGTGGATTAGCAATAACCCGGAAAAGACCAAAAACATAGTCCTTTTGGCCTCAGTCTGAAATGGGACCATACAGTTAACTCGTGTACGAGTACCCATACACACACTCATCACAAGTCCTCCCAGAAGCCCCTTCCCTTTTGGAAATACTTGTTTTTTCATGTCTGCTTCAGAAACAGTTGGAGAAAGGTTTTGTAGCTGAAAAAATTATCTGAAACATGGTTCTGATTATGCCTTGAATTGAAATCATGGCATTAGCTCATTAGACCCTCCACAAATTGAGAAAGTATTCCAAATGACAGGTGCTAAATAGCTTTGCCAGGGAAACAGATACCATCTTCTTGTGGTCATTGGTACCATGTCAAAACTGCTGCTTATGGCAGAGCCTTAGCAATGCAGTCCTGCGTGATATGAAATGGAGGTAGTGGATTTTTTCAGAGAGGAGAATGTCTGTTGTAACTGGAGGGTTATAAAATGACAGTCATCTGGGGGTGCTTATGTGCTGGTTGAATCAGTGTAGAAAGTTGATGTTGCTGTTGAGTCTGCTTTCTTTTTTCCTAATGTTGTGAGGCAAATGTTGGTATTTTTCAGGCTGTAGTTCTGTGGTGTGTTGCTTTTGCAGATACATCCTACACTGAGAAAAAAGCAATAAGCTTTTGATCGGGGCAGCAAAACACATAAAGTGAAATTACCCTTGGCTGGGGACTTCTGTGCTTTCTGGGTAGCATTTTCAAGCAGAATGACATAATTTTTCCATGAGTTTAGGCTAGGCTGCAGGCATGGTGTGTGAGGGAATAGACAAATGACTTGAACCTCTGTATGAAAAAGCAATAGATGATGCTAGCTCTTCGTGGCGGTATGGAACTGCAGGATTCCTTTGAAGAGTAAAATGTTGCTCAGCATGTGAAACAGAAACTTCAAACTAAAGGTGACTTGCCACTGGAGGACCTCACTGCACAGGACTAGGAATAACAATATGCTACTTTTTTCCTAAAGGAGTAGTTTCTGACACCTTCCTCTTTAAGCTGGAGTTAGTAATTTCAGGTAGTAATATGGATAGGACAGCTTGCTTGTTTTCCCCCACACCTTTTCTTATCCATTGTTGCTGATCTGCGTCCTCAATATACACATTTTCCAGTGCTGACTTCAGTGTTATAAAATATTTAGCTTTTTGATGCTAGATCAAATAAAACACCCAGAGCCACTTTACAGCTAGACTAGACAAATGCCTGTGCAGATGGATGTCACAAAAGTAAACAGATAAATCACTCAACAAAATTAAAAGTCTTAAGATTGTTGGTCAACACCACAAATTCACTATTTAAATACAGGATTTTAAAAAAATTTATGTTAAACAGAGTTAAGTATGTAAGGGAGAAACTTTTTGTAGCCTTTGCAATGTTTGTACGTTTAGATAGAATCAAAATGTGAAGTAGACTTTTTAATGAGTCTGCTCTCTGAGGACAGCAACGTAGCTGAATTGAAATACCCACATTCTTTCTGCTTTTTTTTTTTTTTTAAATAGGTTGTTATGTTCTAAACCCACAATGAAAAATATCTTCTCCTAAAGTGCGTAATTACCCTCTGTCACTCTCAAATCTCCTCTGGTTTCTAAGCTCATTTAATAATAGTGAACAGATGAGCAAAAGTTAGAAATGAAGGTACTATCAATTTGATACTCAGCACATAAATACCTATAATGATAGCGTGCTTGTCAGCATCCATTGTTTCCAGTTCTGCCCATTTTCTGTTTCTACAGGGAGTGCCATCCTCTTGTGCAGAAAGCGAGAGACAAACAGAGATTTCAGACCAGGCAAAAAGGGCACCAAGAATTACAGTGTGTATTCCCTGAGGTTTTAGATTGCTGAATCGAAAAGTTTTAACTTGGAGATTCACATCTGCCCATACCCAAGTCAAATCTGGACTGATTTGCCTACTAACAAGAAGCGCGTTGAAAAAGTCAATAGAGGCAAAAGGCACAGGCTTATCTCTAGTTTATCAAAAGCACAATCTCATTTTGTATGACATGTTCCCCTTAACCTGTCTTCTATCTAAATGGACACAATAACAAGGAAATGTTCAGAGAAGCGCAGTGGAAATCTCTGAAGGGATGACTGTGAGGAGACTCACGGACAGCATTATTTTGTATGGGAGGGAAGAAGTGAAAGGATGTAAATCCAAGTGTATAAAACAAAGAATCCCTTACTATCTCCCTTACAGATATTTTGACCTGTGACTATTGCCTTGTTGCTGCCTCTCAAAGCTTCCTGGCAGCCATCATGCAGTCATAACAAGCATTTAATTGCAAATATTAGACTAGTGATTGTCCTCTAGTGGGCTGTTCCTCTGATAGCTGTGGGCATGTTTGGCTTGTTGTGTTGATGCCATTACAATTTAGAAAGTTGCATGGGCGCATAGAGTTTTTCACTATGCGCAGTATGCATGCAGGGCTGGTGAAACACTGTGGTGGAAGGAACTATGCTGCATGCTGCCTTGCAGGTTATATACATGTGGAATGCTTTAGCCAATAGATTGACTTGGAAGGTGGTATCAGGGCAAGAGGTCCCATATCCCGTTTCAAGTGTCCTGGTCTATAGAGGCAGGCCTGGTGAGGCTTTTGGCCTCTGGTGTCACCCTGGGAGTGCTGTACAGCTTTGGGGTTTTCCTCATTTTCAGACATGCTAATTTTGCATCCATATCTTACAGTCTTTTCTAAGAAGAAGCCTTAAATTGCACTCCAGAGTTTGCTGGAAGTGAAGAAACATCACAGACCCAGACTAATTTTGCTCATACACTTTACATCCAGAGGGTTTTGTGCAGCGCGACCATGGGGCACACACATGAGTGAATTCAATGCCTGGACCCTGCCACATCCTACGCCAGCCTTGCTAGAAGTACTTCTTGTGCCAGACCTCAGATCTCCCTACATCCAGCAAGGATATGAGATGGGCCAGACTGGGCAGATTCATAGAATCATAGAATAGTTCGGGTTGGAAGGGACCTTTAAAGGTCATCTAGTCCACACACACACACACACACACACGCAATGAGCAACTAGATCAGGTTGCTTAAAGCCCCATCCAACCTGACCTTGAACACTTCCAGTGATAGGGTGTCCACAACTTCTCTGGGCAACCTGTTCCAGTGTTTCACCACCCTCATTGTAAAAAATTTCTTCCTTTTATCTAATCTAAACCTACTCTCTTTTAGTTTAAAAACATTACGCCTTGTCTTATCGCAACAGGCCCCACTAAAAAATCTGTCCCCATCTTTCTTATAAGCCCTCTGTAAATATTGAAAGGCTGCAGTGAGGTCTGAGCCTTCTCTTCTCCAGGCTGAACACCCCCAACTTTTTCAGCCTTTCTTCATAAGAGAGGTGCTCCAGCCCTCTGATCATCTTTGTGTCCCTCCTCTGGGCTTGCTCCAACAGCTCAATGTTTTTCTTGTACTGGGGACCCCAGAGGTGGATGCAGTACTCCAGGTGGGGTCTCACCAGAGCAGAGTAGAGGGGGAGAATCATGCCCCTCAGCCTGCTGGTCACGCTTCTTTTAATGCAGCCCAGGATACAGTTGGTTTTCTGGGCTGCAAGTGCATATTGCCAGCTCATGTCCAGCTTTTCATCTACCAGTACTCCCAAGTTCTTCTCTGCAGGGCTGCTCTCAATCCCTTCATCCCCCAGCCTGTATTGATACCAGGGATTGCCCTGACCCATGTGCAGGACCTTGTGCTTGGCCTTACTGAACCTTATGAGGTTCGCACGGGCCCACTTCTCGAGCTTGTCCAGGTCCCTCTGGATGACATCGCTTCCCTCAGGCCTGTCAACTGCACCACTCAGCTTGGTGTCATCTGCAAACTTGCTGAGGGTGCACTCAATTCCACTGTCTACGTCATTGATGAAGATATTAAACAGTCCCAGTACAGACCCCTGAAGGTCTGTATTGTATTATCGGGTGCAATTCTAGCAGAAACTGTATGATGGGCCATGTGTGTATGTGCAAACACACACATTATTTCTCCTGTTGATTCTCTGTTTTCTTCAACCTTTCACTTCAAACGAAGATCTGAATCTGCTATTTCACAGATCTGACCCTGCTGCTTTTTGCAGGTAAAGCACCATTTTGTGCTCTGCTTTTAATATATTCATTTCTTAACATTTAAAATGGAAAAAAATTCTCCACTGTTCTGTGTAATGTTTGAAAGATCAGCATTTACAGCATAGGCTTCTCCAAATGGGTTGCACTGATGTTGCCTTGAGAAAGCACAGTACAGATGGGACAAGGCTAGGCTGTGACATTTTTTATGAGCAGTGGGAAAATCCCCTCAGGGCAATCATTTGCTTTGCTACACACAGACATTCCAGGGCAGAGTCAACAGTAGTCTCTAAAATACCGTCCTCCAGAATACATCCTTGTTATTGGGATGTAAAATGTCAGGCTTCATCAGTGCTATATAGGCAGTGCTCCCATAAAAAATACTTATGCAGTGCTCCATTGTTTGTTTCTGTAGGGAGATACCCTGAAAACCCAGATGCCCAGGAAATCCAGATGCTATTGTCTGCCTTGTTTGCCCTATTGTATTTTCCAGAATTGAAGGTGGAATTTGAGACATACGTAAAACCCACAAAAGAAAATATTCTGAAGGCAAAGTGGAATTAACCTCCGAAACATACCCCTGCTTGATATTATTCGGGCTTTTTTTTTTTTTTTTCTTAATAAATAGGTTTTATCTGTCAAAGTCAGGCTGGGGGGAAACAGTTTTTAAACTGATGAAAATTTTGGGACCAAAATTTTTGTTAATAATGTAGATGAGTACTGCCTGGCAGGTGTCATACTAATGTTTCTGAAGATGTAATTTACCTTTTACTTTTCACTTGCTTTCAGTAATATCTCCTTAAAATGTTTGTTAAACTGCCAAAACTCCTGGCAGTTAGAAAAGAGCATGCTTGCCTTCTGATTAAACCTGACCTTTCCATTGAAACCTGCCCCTGCTCCATCTCTCATTTCTTTGGGTATCAGAACTGCAAGGCTGTGAATTCTATTTTGGTATTAAAGAGGGGTGTTTCAAAGAATCAGGCTGTGAATAAAACCTGGAATTTTGGTAAGAGTAAGGAGGACAAAGACGAGCTCTGCCCAACAGCAGTTCTGCTCCCAGCCCTTGTTTCTGCTCCTTCTCTATGAGGGTTACTGTGTGTGTAAGCGCACATACGTGCATGTGTATGTGTACAACTCCACAGGAAAGTGAAGCTATTATGTTCTTCATTCACTGTATTCTACCAATTTTAATTTAATTTCATGAGGTGCACAAGACCCTGACATGCAGATAATAAGCTATAAGCTATATTCACAAAAGACAAAGAGGAATAGCAGCCTTTATTGTATTTTTGTCTTTGTCTTTTGTATCTTCTTTCCTTTTGTTCAGATTAGGGTTTTTTTTGTAAAAACATTTTCTGCTTTTTGTGTGTTAGTTTTGTTAGAGAACAAGCTCTTTGGCCACTTCTGTGAGTTGGAGTGAAGGTTAAAAATGAATACTCTCTTCACCTAATTTGATAAAGCCTTTTTTCCATATCTGTTGGGATTATCATCCACGTCTGATTAGTCTGTTGTGACTAGGTCCAAACTCAGGGGCTCATCATCCAATCCAAAAGCAGCCCAGGTGGTAAGTTCCCAGTCCCAAGGCCCAAAAGCCACAGCGTGTGAGTCCTTGCTGCTATGTAAATAGTCCTCATTGATCCCGTTTCCCTCCACTCCCTTTCATTGCAAGTTTTGATCAGGAACCAAATGCTGCCACAAGCTCTATCAGAAGGATTTCTCATTCGACATCTGTCCCTGCTGGCTAGTACAGCAGCACCAGTGGGCTCAGCTCACAGTGGGAAAAAGGTGGTAGAGCTACGTGATTCTTTGTGCATTGAGCCATTCCTGCAGCGAACAGGATCAACTGCAGTGCTTAACTTCACTTCAGATGTAAGGTATGGGATGGCAGACTCTGTGACTAGATGAAATAAAGGAAAGAGTTATGGTTTTTTATTGATTGAATAGATGTTCAATCAATATGAACCTGAGGCCAGATTTGTGTTGTAACTGAGCCCAGTGATTAGTATCGCAACTGTGAATACCACAATCAAATTCTCACTGATTTTATACAGTACTTAAAAATAACTTGCAAAACCACGAGGTGATATTACCTTCCTATAGATCTTTCTTCTTATTAGTTTCTAGGTTTAATTATATTCCTACTTGTTCTATACCTCTCCCAGGCCTGCCTCCCTCATCTCACAAACACATGTGTACAAATGATGTACACAATTTGTTGAAAGGACCCAGAGGTGTTTTGCAACTTGTGGACTTGATTCTCTCTTTAAGCCTTTGCCTTTTCACCTGTGAAGGAGTGTGATGAGCCAGCTAAGCCAGCTGTCAGGCTGTGTCACATAACTGCAGCAGTTCAAGGCATTTGAAAGCAAGAGATTTGGTGGTTTAGATCTTGATGTCCTTTTCTCCAAAGAAATGGTCTTCTCCATCCCCATCATAGAAATGTACCTAGAGAGACTGTTAGAATTAGCGCCCTTTATATGTATGTACACATGGGAGAACAGATGCCAAGTTCAAAAAAAAAGGTGAAAAAGGAATAGAAAAGTCATCTGTTTCAATGACCTTCTAATTCTGCTGTACTGGTACTCCAGAGGACATTGCTGTCAATGGCATTTACATCTCTGAACTGAAGGGTGTGTATGGCCATGGGATAAGGACATTCATCTGCTCCTTAAAAATGTTAGGTAACTCAGTTCCCCCAGTTCCTGTTTGCACCAGAGGAATATTGTTGTCTCAAAGCATTTGTAAGACCTAGCTTTCATTTTCCTCAAAATGTAAGTGCACAAGAGCCAACTATCACGGTTCATCATGATCTTTCAAAGGCAGCAAGAGGCAGCATTACAATTAGCAACTGACCAGCTGCTCTAGGATGAACACAAATTAGTCTGAAAGCGGGCAGGGGGAGCTGGACAAGACTGTCCTGACCGCATCGCGTGACACAGACACATGTCCCAGGTTGGCCCGTGCTCAGCGAGGGCAAAAGCTTCATGGTAAAGTGTAAAACTGTTGTCAGGTGCTAGCCTGACAACAAAACGTGCAAGTTGATTTTCCATCTTTCAGAAAGGAAGTACGAAAGGTAGAATTATGTTTCAGAGGCAGTTTCAGCAG
The DNA here is from genome assembly GCF_011004875.1 of Balearica regulorum gibbericeps. Lineage (NCBI taxonomy): Eukaryota > Metazoa > Chordata > Aves > Gruiformes > Gruidae > Balearica > Balearica regulorum. The sequence goes on along the minus strand of NC_046189.1, from coordinate 12,655,713 downwards.
TGAATTAAATCTGTTTCTACTGATATATTTTATTTTTCTCTTAACTATCCCCTTATGTAACTGTGTGTCCTGTGACAGAACAGATCCCTAATACACTCTTTTAGATACTTTTTCAGAAATACTTGTTTTTCATTCAAAGAAAGCAATAAACACATCTTTTGGGGTGAAAAAACCCAAACTTATTGTACAAGTTCACGTAAAGTTTGCTTGGTAACAGTGACCAGATTTCGCCAACTGAAGCTTGTGTGTTGTCAGTATGTCTGAAGAGAACTGTTCTTGCTATTCAGAGTTCATACTTTGACAACACATTTTACCCAGGAAAAAAAATTAGTTTGAGCCTTCTTTGAAAAAGCTCCTCAAATATGGCTTATCAACTAGGAAAGCACTCAGCTATCATTTGAGATTATAAGGTTTGTGCAAGTTTGCATATCAATAAATAATAATACATCTGCCATTCAGGTCTTGTTCCTGAGAGCTGGAGTGGAAGAGCATATATTGTAACTTCTGCAGTTTTGCTTTTGCCTGAGGCAAGATCCTGGCTCCATGGAAAGCAGTGGCAAATCTTGCATGAGCGTGGTGACACAGGATTTCTTCTCTGATTTTCAGTATTATAGTGGGCATCGCAGACCACTGTCCAAAGTCTGGCTCAGCCTTCATAGCATTTGCAACTGTTACATGAAGTTCCAGCGCTCACACTACCAAACAAAATCCTTCTGATTAGAATTATTAATATGGGGGCTGAAGAGAGATCGTATGATGCCTTTGCACCCTAGCAAAATATGCATATGCACAAGTACTCCACATCTCACCTGGTCTAAGGCACTGGATGAGTGGGAAAGTACACATTGCTTCTAGAACACCAAAACCTCATTTTTAATTTTACTTTAATTTACTTCCACAGTTTAGAGCTAGATGGATAATTATCAGGGCCCTGAGTGCACTAAGAAGCTTTAATGGCCCAAATCAGCCTCACCTGGGGCTTCCCTTTACATGCCCTGCCTGTGGGACTGAGGACTCTATTTAAGCTCAGCCCTAGCTAGTCTATGCTTCTTCTTGAAAAGAATCAATTTTGTGAATCAGGAAACAAACAATCCATGCAGGAAAAGAAACACTTCAGGTCAGACAAAAAGATTTTTGTGGTTGTTAGAGATTAAAATTTTGGAGGTGGTTAACCTAATGTATTCCAAATATATATATTGAAATCAAAAGTAAATATTTTTAGGTTGTTTTTTTTTGGTTCAGTTTGTTTGGTGTTTTGGTTTGTTGGTTGGTTGTTGGTTTGGGTTTTTTTCCCATTTGGAGCTATTGGTCTCATTTTTAATTTAGTTACATTTTAACTGAAAAAAGCATGATAACAGAATGAAAAGTGTTGTCTGGAAAATGTTGTGAAAAAACAGTTGTGTCTAGAATGTTATTTGTCCCTGAATACTTCATCTGCTGGGGGAAAATGGGGAAAAAGCAGGTAGTGCAAAGATCTCTTAACCTTCCCTATCGTTCCTATCTACAGTAGGAGCTGTATGGAAACTTGATGGCTCCTGACCCTCACACTGCAGTTCACGATCTTCTCTTTTCAAGAAATTATTTAACTGAATGCTAGACTCAGTCTACTTCTTTACAAGTTCAAGAATATAGTATATTATACATGCTGAAAAATGGGTTCTGTCTGTGCAGTTTAGCTCCTGGTATTCTTCCAACTTCTTCAAACTGTTTCTTGTCAGAACAGTACTTCATAGCATCCTTATCCACTGACTATCCCTAACTGTTTTTTAATAATCATCCTGGCTGACCATTTGGAACTTTTTCCACTAGCAACTGAGCATTTGCTAAAGACCCACTGAGAATGAAAGGGATATAAGATTAGAAATGCAGTTCATATGAAATTAGAAATTAAATGCACTTACAGTTTCACTTTCTTGAGGTAAGCAGATTTCCATTTTTCACATAAAACTGCTTTAACGGATGTTCTTAAAATATACAACTAATATAAACCCAAAGCATTTACAAGAAAGAAATTTCTCACAAAGAATGCCAGCCTACAGAAACATTACAATGAGCTAAACATGGGTTTTTAATCACAAATACCCCAAACAGCATGCAGTTGCCTTATTTTTGTATAATGCTTATTACTAATACACCATCAGTAGAAAAAATCCAAATTCCTAAAAATAATTTTGAATAATTAATTATAGCCACCTGTTTAAACTGAATGTCTCTAAACCCTAAGGCAGCAAGATCTGCAAGAGAATAACTCGCCAAAAACAACAGCATCCATCTAAAGTCAAGGTGAACATCAGCTGGAAACTAGCAAAGGCTGATGAGTTTATCCAAGACCTGTAGCTTGGCCAGTGGCACAAAAATGAAAACTGATGATGTCTTCAAAGCAGGTACCTCAGTGAGGTAGCTCTGTCTGAATGGTAACTGAGTGGCTTTGTTTATTACCCTACTGTGTATCCCAGAGGAATAAAACTCTTCAGGTCTGCCAGAGTCATCCTTTGGAAGTCTTGAATCCCATGCTTGGCTCCTACGTTCTTCCAGGCTTTCTGAGTTTATTCATAGCTGAACATTATTCATCTTGCTGTAGATACTGGTAAATAAGTTCGAGTTTGTTCACTGTGTATAAGCCCTTTCCCTCCCCACCCCCCCCCCCCCCCCCCCCCCCCCGCTTTTTTTTTTCTGGCAGGTTCCTTGTATCTAGTCAGGGTTATCTGATTTTTCATTTTTGTTGCACTGATAATATTTGATGGTTTTGGAGTTTATGACCTGAAAGAAGGAAGGTAGGAACACAGCAGTAAATGTGTCTGTCTGGCAAAGTTTGCTTAAAACCTTTCCTCTTTGATATTAGCTACTGATTTTGCCTGTGCAGAAGGGGCTGCATTGTTTTGCTGATATGGCGATACTGACAGCTCATTGACTCCTTTTATTTAGGAACAGCCTAAGTAGCTTTCTCTGAGACAGAAATGACTTGGTGTGAGTTAAGAAGGCCTGATGAAGTAACCCAAAGAACAACAGAAGACAGGAAGATTAGGCAAAACTTTTTTTTAGTGTTACTTATTCCAAATTTTAGTTGACTTTATCAACAAGATTGTTTTAATTTATATCAGGCTGCACAAATCCCAGATTTCAGAAACTGAATAAATGAGAAGTGAATCATCTGAAGGCTTATTCAATGTTTGAACATTCTCTACAGCAACAATTGTCGGTGTAGAAAAAGAAATACTTATAACTGTATTTATTGTGGATAAACTTTCAGTAAATTGGTCCTTAAAATGATTGAATGGCAAAAGGTTAGTACACTTTAGCTTAGTTACTTCTGCAACAGCACAGAAACCTACTCCTGATGCAACTGTAGAAATGAGACTTTTGCCATTTATATGTGTAAGATTCAGCCCTGTTTCTGAAGCTTCTTTCCCACATTGAGTTGCTTATTGATTCAGACCAGGTGATGAGCCAAATGAAGTTTTTAAATATTTTAAATGTGTGAAAGAAGAGATAATAAGCACATAGTACTTTTCCTAGGGAATTTCTAGATGTTACTATTAAAAGAGACCGACAAAATGTGTAATCCAAATATTTGTGTCCCGACAGACAGTTCAAAATGATTCTAAATATGGAAAGTTTGCAGATCATCCAAAATCAAATGAAAATCTGAGAGTCTGGATTCTGCCTTGCATTTTGGAAATGTTTTCCCAGATTGGGAAGCAGCCTGGTCTGGAAGAATGCACAGCATGGGGAATCAGGAATGACTGGGGAACCTGCCAGTGACCGGCTGCGTAGCCTTGGGCAGTCATTCAGCTCCTGGCCTCGCTACCCCCTCACACAAACTGAGTTTCAGTGCACGTGGAGGGTGAAAAACTGGGGAGCAGCAGGGCAGGGTCCTGGTTGTCTTTCTCAAGCCTGCCTTCATGCGGAACAGAAATGGGACTGTTGTGCAGGCAGTTGGCTCTTTCTTACTGGGGAAAAGGGCAAGAGCTGCCTTGGCAAGTTCACTGTTAAGACTTTACAATTGTCAGCAAACAGGTCATTACAGATCTCTCTGATTGCTAAGTGAGTCGGGTTTGTTTCCTTTTACAGATGTAGAAAGCAAGAGGTGAGTTGAGACATTCTCAGTTGTGCTTTTGTGACTTAGGAGGATGCATGTGGCAGAAGATTAGTCAGACTTGTTCTCCTGTGTCAATAATGTGCTTCTGAAAACGCCACCCAAGCAATCTCTCTGTAGACAGAGAACTGGAGCAAAGCTAAGTATGTAGCCCAAGTCTCTGAGCAGCCAGGCGGTGTACCAACAGTTAGACCATCTCTTTAAAATGGGAGCTAATGAGACTTCAGTTCCACCAGACAATAAGTGCTCATGTGGAAGCTGTCAAATAGCAATACTACATCCCAGAGGATAAGTTCTGTTGTTTGTTATGTAGCTTCAGCCCTACTAAGCCTTAACCCACATCCGGCAAAACTGTTCCCAGACCACTCTGGTTCTTGTGTGGGGCAGATATAACCCTTCATATCATTGCAAAATCTGGGTCAGTCTTTATATCTCAAGGCCAGATTTCAGCTGGTGTGGGCTTACTATCGTCAGTGACTTGTGCTGGAGAGTGGAGGAATACGTCCGGACTTGCATGTGCAGCATGCATTTCATCTGGTTTTATAACATTGGCAGAAAAAATGTCTTGTGTACTGTACCTAGTTCTTAGCAAATCCTCTTTCTTCACTGAGAATCTGTGTGCTTTTAAGTATCTGAGAGTTATCTGTTAGCATCTCCTATTTCCAACCCCTTCCTCTTCCACCAAGTTCTGGAACCCTTCCAATGGATGATAAAACAGAATGGGGAATGAGTTAGACTGCCAGTCACTAATCTAGGCTCATTGAATCTGATGAGGACCCTTTGCAAAGACCCTGGCACTTGCAATCAGGCCCCAAAAAAGCATGCTAATATGTCTCTTCTGTTATCTCAACCTTTGCTTTTGAGCACTGAAAGTACAATCAGGAAACTCTGCTTGCGTCATTGCTCAGATGTTGTAAGTCTTGTATAATTTTGTCTCATCTGCTGTGCTTTACTGCATTGTCAGTCGGAGCAGTTTCTCTTTCTACTGAAGGTTTCTCTACCTTTCTATTCTCTATATAAGCACTGACTTGCTGTCACTGCTGAAAACATGAAGAGGAAAAGTCTAAGGCATAGACAGAAGCCTATCTTCTCTCAGGTCTGTCTAAAAAACTACCAGTTCAAAAGCAAATATTGAGTGTGTTTCCAAGTCCAAATATTTTACTTAATAGTTATAATAATTATGGCTTTTAGCCTTGTAATGTCTTTTTTTTAAAAACTAAGTTCTGCTCACAGCATTGTAACTGAGCTAGCTTCTTGAGAAGATTCTCTTTATACTCACTGGCAAAATGAGTGTAAAAGTGTAACACCAAATCCTAAGCGTTATTCTTCATTTTATTTTAATGGAACTGTGCTGATTTCTACTATCCAAGAGGCTGTGTCTTAATACTTAGGATGAAATCCTGATGCTGTTGAAGACAAATTGAAGTTTTGTCACTGATTTGAGTCAGACTAGGAGTTAACCCTTAAAAAGAAAAAGAGATTTTTAGAATGGTATCCAGGAGAAATAATAGATCAAAAATCTGAACTAATTTTAGAATGGATCAGTTTATGAAAAAGATCTGGTTATGTGGTTGCCAGCCATTCTCTGAATGGTGAGAGCATTGACTGAGGGTTGAAGACCAATGAGGCCTTTTTTGTCTGTTTGATGTAAAAGAGAAGCTTTGGGGTTCTACCTGTATTAACAAAACTACTAAAAGTAGGTATGTTTTCACTAAAATGTTACCTCATAGATTGCCACTCTGCTGTACCTGAGAAAGGACAGATGTTGTAATGAAATGGAGAATTAAATATTGATAGCACAACACAGAACAAAATTCTGATTTCCTCTGCTCTGGTACAACTGTACAGAAGCACATTATGGTGACACTGAGTGGCCATGGTCGTTCATCTTCAGTGCAATACATATAAACCAGCTGTACTGTATATTTTACAGCACTGTGCAGGAGCTGGGAGTTCAAAACCCTGAGCTAATGTTTGACCCGTGATACTCCATCTCTCTTAAGCATGTCTGACAGAAGCAGTGTCTGTACTGGTGTATCAGAAGGGTTCTGTCACTGAGGCTAGCTTGCCCACAACAGGCTCTATCGACACTGTTATGTTGTCTTGCCCACCAAAACAAGGTAGCCTCATGTGAATTGCCTTTTGATGTTAAAGTCTGGCCTAACTAATTCTTGAGATATGCCCAAGAGCTGTTTCAGATAGTGCTGGTTGGCTCAGGCCAAAACCATGCCAATAATCAGTCTCAATCTCCGGTGGCACAGGCCGTTGTGTTCTGGGGCCCAGGAATGTTCTTAAAACTGAAGTATTTACTATTATTGATGGATCCCAAGCTGGTACAGAATTCACCTTGATAAATTTATATTAAAAATATTTAGAGAGTATTTAAAAACTTTGAAATGTGTCAACAAATGTAGTTTTGACTTCAGTGGAGAGGCCCAAGTGTAGCAGGAATGTCAAAATATGGTGGTGTTGAGACTACGCAGAAAGTAAAACCAGTGATAGCTTTCCTGGCACTCCCACACTCCAATGGGTGTTGAAGCTTTCACCAAGTCAGCTGATGATAGGAATAACTAAATGTGCCGCTTTATCATGGCTGTGCGGTGCCTTTACTGGAGGAGGGGCTTTGTGCTCTTTTCTTAAATGACAGGAAAAATAGAATGGAGAAGGAAGGACATGTAATTTAGAAAGGACTTGCAGTGCAGGTTAATTTTTTTTCCTTAAAAGTATGAAACATTCAAAATGTCAATTTTCTGTTGTGATCTGAAATGGGAATTGGTTTTTGTTATCCTGAAAATTTTATTAAAGCAGGAAAACATTTTCTGCCCAGCTCTAGGCAAAGTATTGCAACAAACCTCTAACACAACATCACCAACAGGCCAAAAGGGATTCTGCAGCCCACCAGAAGTCCTAGAAAAGATTTGGTGGTGTGGAAAAAGTTGACTTTAATTTGCAAGAAAAGAGAAAGATTGCATGACTATAGAAGTGATGAAAGATAGCTGAATTAGGGCTCAAGGAGCTGTGACTGCAGTGAGGGAAGTGGGTGGACAGATCCCTGTATACAATAGTGCTATGAGATGTGAAATTGCTAAAATAGCCCCTGCCTAATGTAATCACCTTTCAAAGAATATTTGAGAGGCATTTTGTCAGTCAAATATAAACAAAGACAATGTTTGAAATTCAAAACTTGTCCAAAGTAATTTTTCTTTCAAAGGCTGTTTCCCTTGCTTGTACTCATTCTAGTGCTTTGAAAAGCACTAGAGAAGCCTCCTTTTTAGAGGACAAGCTATTTTTAGTTGTTTATAAAAAAAAAAAAACCAACCAAAAACTTTTACAAAGCAGTAAGGAAAACCAAATGCATCTTCCAACAACTCCACTCTTCTAGGAGCAATAGTGAGCACAATAGAAACTGCATAAAAGCAGTCATTACCCAAGAACTTTTAGGAAATGCTGGCACTATTTCTAGAGCAGAGATCTCATGAGAATATAGAGAGAACAGTATGCAATGGTACCAATAATTTTTTTTACCATTTACAAAAAGGCTGTATCAGGCCAATAACTTCAGATCTTATAACAATTTCTTATTTTAAAACATTCCAGATTGCACTACAAACTAGTGGTGTGATCCCTTAGCTGTCCCTGCACAAGACTCCTGTTGGCTTCAAAGGCGGTGCTGTGTTCAGGCTGACACGGGATCGTGACCTTGACCCAAAGACAAATTATTCACTGTGGTCATTTCAACTCATGCTGAACAGGAACTGCTGAAAGGAAAGGGAGCAAACTGCCTAATATTGTCTTTATTAGCTGTGGCTTAAGGCAGAAATGAAGGGGAGGGGGGGAAACAACCTACTTAATTCCCAACACAATTTTAATTGCAAAATGGAGGACATAAGTCAGTAGCATTGAGATAGGGTCCTGAATACAGTTCCATCTAGGGTATCTCGGGTATTTCCTGATATCTCTTGTAATCACCTCTTCCATTTTGCATCTTGAGCACTGAAGTTCATGAACACCAGGCAGAGTGACATGTGGTTTCTTGTGGCCTTGTGGCTGACTGAGCCATAAGAAGGAGTTTCTTTGCAGGTGGTGCATTTATATCTGCTATCCTTCTCAGCTGATTGTCTAATAAGATGGTTTGTCTTGCAGCTTTTCTTAAGGCAGGTCACACCAGGGGAGTGCTGACAGGACTGCCCTCCTCTGCCCATCTCCTCATCACTCATTACGGACGGGAACTTAGTGATCTCGCTCACTTCTGTCACAGTTCTTCAGGTCTCCCTGTTCACTTTTAAACCATGGCTTGTTTCAACCATCAGCTGCAAGTTTTTAGAGAGTTGTGAATGTATCATGACTGTGTATGATTTCATTTATAGGAAACTGGGGAGGGGGGAGTCACTGATGTTATTTGCAGGCATTGGTGGAAATTATCTCAAAAGGAAACGCGTTGATCTGTGGGCACTAGCATAGTTTTTCTTGGTTGCAATGTGAATTGCCAAAATTAGATTCAAAAACTGTAGGAGCCCTGTTCCAAGGAGGCCTCTGGGAGTGTGCACAGTACAGATCTCCTCAGATCCTCCACTGTCTTGCAGGGAAACCCTTGATTGTACAGAATTGGGGGGTGGGGGGCTGACTTGTGAGCTACCAGTGGCCCCCACTGCCATCTCCAAGAGAAAAGTCACCCTGTTGCCAGTTCAGGGCCTTATCCTGCTATGCATGTCTGCTCAGATGACCAGCTGCAGCCTAGGCCTAATCTTTAAGAACTTGGGGAAATGAGTTGCATGTTATCCATCAGTCTTGAATATATGAAAGAGAAATCCAGCCTGGCAGTTGCACAGTTACTTTCCATGCCTGGTTTCCCATGAAGCCTACCTCCTATTTTGCTTCTTTATTAGCTGTTGTTTCTAATTTTTGTGAAGGGATCAGGAAGCTTGTTTTACCACAGTGAGTAAACTGTCTTGGCAGAAATGAGGAAACTGTTAAGAGGGAGGGGCTGCTACATTGTGTGGGTTACTGAATTGTCTTAATCGAAAATATATGAATATAAATAGACTTCCCCTCCTCTCTTTCTTTTTCCAAGCTAAAAGACATGCAAGGCCGTAATAAAACCGAGGGCTGTTGGGTGGCGGAGGGGAGGTACATGGGGGCGGGTGAAGCCAGCCGGGGCCCAGGGGCCGGCCCGGCGCTTCGCTCCCCTATTTGCTTTGTGGGAGCGGGCGGACGCTCGGAGTTCGTTGGGATTTTACTGTTGAAGCTTTCGAAAGCGGTGTAAATCTGTGTGCACAGGCTGCCGGGCAGGCCCATAAAAGCAGGACCATATAATCAAGGTGGAAATTGAGAAAGTGATTTATTTGGTTCTCTTCCTCGTCAGCACCCCCCGCCCGCCCGGCTTACGGCTTCTGCCGGCGGTAACGGGGCTGAGAGCTGGATGGGGCGGCGGGTGGCGGCCTCCGTGCTGCTCCGGGCCCGGCCGCGGCACACCGAGCCCTGCGGGACCGGCAGGGAGCGGGCAGCAAACCGGGCTTCTGCCGCCCCGGCTACACGCGCCCGGGAGCCGGGCTGCTGGAGGTCTGGTTTTGTTCGTAGGCTTGCAACTAGTCTGCGAATATTTGTGTGTGGTCACCCCAGAGGCAGATGTGCCAGGAGAGGCTCTCAGGGCCCTCGGTTCCCAGCCTCGGCGGGTCTTGGGAAGCCTGCGAGCGGGAGCGCTCCCGTCCTCGCTGCCGGCGTGGAGCCTCGTTGTGCGCCCGGCGCAGCCCGGGGCCGGTTCCCTTCCCGGGCACCGAGGCGGAGCTCCGCGCCCCGCAGCGGGGCCCGGGACTGTGTGCTTCGGTGGCCGCTGACCCCTCGAGGCTCCTAGTTGCCAGGCAAGGGGCAGTGAGGGTGGAGGACATGCCTACTCCGGTGGCAGCTCTCGGGCAGGCGGGTAGCTGCTGACAGGCTCCCTGCCGCAAGCGCAGCCAGGGGCCCGGCGAGCTCCGGCGTGGGGAGGGGGAGCACAAACGGCAGCAAGGGGCAAGAAACAGTGAGCGCGGGCAGGCTGTGTAGTGGAGACATCCGTGCCTTCATCTTTCTTGGAGCTAGACTGGCCGTGCGATCCCCCTGCACCCCCCACCCCCTTCTCTAGCTGGCACAGATGCACATCCCTGCAGATCGGAGAAAGCACCCAGCAGTGAAAATCTGGGACAACTGTCTCCATTTGTAGACAAGCAGATGCCACCATAACCTGCCGGAGGGACCCTGAGTGGGGTGAGGAGGCTGAGGGCAAATGCAGGGACAGGGTTAGCAATGCTGCTCGCACCGTCCCATCCAGCTGCAAGGACCAGTCTTTGCAGGGAGAATTGACATGCTGTGATAGTGGTGGCAGGGTTTTGTGAGAGGCTGGGAAGCATCCACGAGAGAGAGAGAGAGAGAGAGAGAGCACACCGGGGGAGTGGGAAGGCCATGTGCCCTGGGCACTTGGCAAGTTCGGGCCTCCAGCCTGATGATGCTTCAGCTCGGTTGTACTGATCTGTGGAGGGCCAGGAAGAGGGGAGAGGCTGCCTCGGTCCCCGGGCTCAGCCCTCCACCCCAGCGGCCTCTGCCAGACACAAGCAGCGGGGGGCGGGGGTGGGTGTGTGCCCATCTGCAGGGGCTCCCTGCTCTCCCGCGGCTCCCTTGGTGGGGTTGGACCCTTTCCCGTGGCCCTGCGCTGTGGCAAAATGCCAGGGGCAGGGTTCGGGAGGGCCGGCTGGCCTTCGTAATGACTAAGAGAAGCAGCGTGGGGGACAGGCGGCTCTCAGCGGGCCGGGAAGGGGTGGTCTTGTGCCCGTGCTCCGTCCCACACACTTGGCCCATGCCTGTCCCTCTCGTCTTGCCTGAGAGGTGCCTCGAAGGGCTACCAGGGCGGACGGTCACCCTCGGCACCGGGAGGATGGGGATCACTTCCAGCCCTACGTCCTGCCGTGCTGGCCTCGGACGTCACCTCGCCCCGCAGCACCTGTCGCCCTGCTCTTGCTCGGCTCCTGTAGGCAGTGGTGCTGCGCCGGTGGCGTGGAGAGTTGCCGAGGCTGAAAGTCTCAAAGCCCGGATGCTGCTGACACTTCCCTCCCAGGGTGGCAGGAGCAAGTCTGTCCTCTCCCCATTGCATAGGAGCCGGACCTCGGCTTCCACTTCATTACGGCTTCCCCGTCAGACCGGTGCCTGACGAAGCTCCGTGTCCCCTTCCTACTCGATGCATCATGCCGGCAGGGCTGTGGGCTCCCACTCGTACGAGCAACAGTGCCCACTCGGGTAGGTGCCGCTGCCCGTTTTGCTGCCAGGCTGGCGAGTAGTCGGCTCGGCTTCGGACCGGCCCGAGAGAGGACCGGAGCTCCCTGGGGCCCCAGGAGCGGAGCAAGCGGGGGTAGACGCTGGAGCCGCCTGGGCGCGGGGTGCCCCTCCGAGGAGTGCGCTCCTCTCACGGGTGGGCGCCCACTCGCGGCCCCTCAATCGGATCGGAACAGTTCTGTGAAAAGCTTCCGGAGCTGGCCCGCAGGGTGGCCGGGCTCTTGAGCAGCCCCTCACTTGTAAACGATTTAGAAAAAGCCCAGGGCTGCGAAACTTTGCGAAAGTTGGGCAAATTCCTCCCTGTTGTGCGAGGGGAGAGTGAAGCCGCACGCCACGACCCTCTCTAAGGGAGAGCACGCTCGGGAGCCACTGCACCTCTGCCTTGTCCTCGTTGTGAAGGGACATGCTGCAGCCCGAGAAATCCCGTCGGATCTGGTTCAAAATAGCTAGTCACGACGCTGACAAACCGCCTTTCCCCTCCACTAAAAGCGCGCAGAGACCCCCAGAAACCGAGGGGCTGCTGTTGTTTATGTCCATCTCAGCGAGGCGGGATGTGCAGAGCTGTTCCCAGGGACAGAACAAATACCTGCTAAGAACCGAAGGCGCTACAAGTTGTTGCACAGATGAATTGATCCAGTAATCGCTAGGGCTATAACACCCTTATTTATGCTAAAGCATGTGACACAATCTTGAAAATGTGGTAGCTCCAAGTTACCACCTCTTTATTACTTACACAAGCTAATAGGTGAAGTGACTTTTACCTTCTTTACTTGAAGGAGGCACAAAGAAGCAGACAGGTAATTCCACGCTGCTAATTTTTATATGATGGGTAGGGAAGGGAGAGGTTGAAGTAAAAACTGGGAAGACCGATTATGAAATCTCGGAGTTTAGGTGGTAGTGACCAGCTCGGATCTCATGATTATTTTTTTTTTTAAACTGCGGCTGCAAGTATGTTAGAAAATCTGGCACCTTATCTGCCCATGTGTGAACCGATGTGTTCTGTCCGAAATTATGATTTTGATAGTAGGCACCTATTTTTGTCACTAATTAGAAATCTCGCCTTAACGTTAGCATTTTAAATTTGGTGTTTAGCTGTCGCATTTCAGGGTGCGGAGAGAGGGAAGTGGTAGCAGTCTCTCCCGCTCGTGGGCTCTGCGGTGCTGGGGAGGATTGCCACTCAGTTCCGAGAGCGGAGCGCTGGTGTCTGCCGCCCGCCGCGGTAAACTTGCGGTAGTGTTACAGTTCCTCTTGGGTGAGACTTGCCAGGCTTAAGGCTAAAAAAGTGTCTCGTATACAAAACGGTCAGAATATTTACAGGTAATTGTGACTGTCAAATACTCCGGCGTGTTGACAAAGCGCAGAGATCTTGGAGCGTTTCGTCTTTCGGAGGGTGGGAGGCGGCAGCGGCGTGGAACCCCTGCGAGGGGCAGCGGCGCAGGCTGAGCCCGCCGCCCGTTCGGCCGAGGGACGGGGATGCCTCCGGCTCCCAGCGAAACGCTGGCCAGGAGGAAAGAATCGTGTCACCCCGCAGGGGCGGTGTGGCCGAAAGGCATTTCCCGGGGCAGAAGTGCAGCGGTTCACGGAGCAGAGTAAGCGAGAGCTGCCGTCCCCGCTGGGGACAAACTCGCTTGTTAGATGCTGATTTAGTTGGAGTGATTCCGTGACGGGGAGCAAACGAGCACTGCGTCTGGTCTGGTTTTGTAATGGGATTTCAAACGGCGGATGCCGCTAACCCGTCCCTTTGCAAACCTGAAATTTATCACGGCAGCGCGCTGCCTGCGCTCAGGTCGGCGGCCCTTCGCAGAGGGGAGCGGGGTTGGCCGGGGGGGCTGCCGGCGCCGCAGGCCGGGGGAAACGCTTGGGCTGGTATGAGACGAGGCTTTAGGCGGGATCGTGCTCGCTATGTGACAGCAGTGCGTGGCGCCGTGGGCACGGTGGCCACGCAGCCACCGGGGCCACGGCGGCTCCACTGCCGGCGGCTGCGCCCGTACTTGCGGTGCTGGGAGGCGGCAGCCCTCGCAGGCGGCGGGGCACATCTGCCAGTCCGCTCCGCGCCCTGTACGCCGCCTGGGAACAGGGGACTACGGGGACGGCGCCGTCGGCGGCTGTGGAAGGGAAGGACGGCCGGCTCCGCGGAGCCCAGCGGGCACAAGGCAGGCTGGCAGGCTCTGGGCGGTATTCCCAGGCCCGCGCTGCCCCGGCATCTGCTGGGGAGGTATCTGTCTCGTTCCGCCGCCTCTGCAAGGCTACCGGGGCCGCCCCGGGCGGCGGGTCACCTTTCGGCCACCCTTGAACCCTCTGGGAGCGGGCAGCCCTAGAGCGGGAGGGGTCCCTTTGTGGGCCAAGTACCAACCCTGGCCCCGAAAGCTCTTTGTAAGTGTTTGCGTATATAGGCAGGCAACGTTTTGAGGCCACGGGAAAAGACGATAGGATTGTTTGCAGGAGGAAAAGCGACCGGATTTGGCCTTTTTCTACCCCGGTGCCCTATGTGTGTGCCCCCTCTGCAGAGAGCGCCCTGCTGAGTCCCGTCAGTAACAGTACAGGGCTTGCGAAAGCCTGAAAAAGCTGAGCGTTACGGATCAGCTTCTCGCAACTTTCCAGCTGCAGTGGTTTCGCCAGGGACAAGCCCCGTCCGTGGCGCGGCCGGGGAGGCTCTGAGCTGCCTGCCATTTGCTGGAGCTGGGCTGTGGGATGTTTGCTGCTCGTGTGTATTAGGGTGCGTTTCCTCGATCAACGGCGTTTTCAGCCTTTACAATAAAACCTCTGCTGTTTATCTTCACTCGAAATCCCCTGCAACTGTCTGCCCCTTTTCTCTGAGCAGATCCGCAGCCTTCAGTTATTTGCACAGAAAACTATAAATCCCCAGCCCGGATACCCCAGCTGCCGGCTGGGCTCAGCGCTGTCACAGCCCGACCTGCCTTGGGCTTCAGCGGAGCGGCGGGAGGTGGGGGCCGGCAGCGAGGACCCGTGCGGTCTCACCACGGCTCTGCTCCTTGAGCACCATTTCGCGTGGAAGGAGCCGCCGGGAGCTGCTGCCTTGTGCCGCAGGAGCGGAAGGTTCTCCGTACGCATTTGCTGGTGGCTTAATTTACACGGGCGGTTTGCGTACGAAGATCAGTGTGTCTGTTGCGGCAAAGTTTGGATTTAGGAGGAAAATGGCACCCTAGTCTGCGCAGAAGTCAGTCGCTAATGAGCCGCGCCGTCCCGGGGAATGAGCGCGGCTGTGACGGCTGGGCTGGGGCTGACTGCTGCTTCCCGGGAAGCTCTCCGAGAGGGCGGTCAGAATCGGCTCTGTTCTCCCGGCTCTGTCGGGGTCTCTACTCCCATCTGGTCTCTGCCGGCCGCAGGAACTTGGAGAGAGTTTGGGAGGCGGTAGTGTCCAACGTGGGCGGGTGATGCTGTGCTTCCAGGTCGGAGTCGGGTGGGGGAGAAGGGCTGCTATCTTGCTAATTTACGTAAATCGTTGCAATTAAAACGATTTGTGCCTCGAGGTACGAGTCCTCAGCCCTGCACTCTCGGCATGTCCTGCTGAGCTCCGCCGTCTCTTGCCCCCACCCCGAGCGAGAGCGCGGTTGGAGGGAAGAGCGGGCTCGGCGCAGAGTCTCCCTCCCCCGACACCCCGCAAACACCTTTGGGGTGAAAAGGCAGGCGCCGGGCTGGCTCCCGGCCCGAGGCGGGCGGCTCGCCGCTGCAGCCCCCTCCCGCATTCGTTCATGCCGCAACTCGGGCAGAGCGCGACGGGCGGGACGCTCGTTTCCCCGCGCGGCGCGGCCACCTCGGGGTGGGACCGGGGGGCGCCGCCCGGCCCGGGCAAACAGCACTCGAGTGGCCTTGGGCTGCTGCAAAGGAGCAGCCGCAGCTGGTGCTCGGGTGGCGGGGCTCATCTCAGTACTCGTTAGCCACTTCTTTCTCGGATCTAGGGAATTTTCCTTAATTGCAACGAAGGTGGCGAAACTCTTCCTTCATTTCCAGCTATGAGCTGCTAATTTGAAGGAGAAGAGCCGCAGGGCACAGGCGGTTCGGTCTGTGCTCTCTGCTCCTGACAGTTTACAAATCTAAACAGATTTATTTTAGAGAAGCCGTACAAAACCGAAGAGTCTCGCAAGTCTGTTAAGGTGAGGCGTGTCGATAAGCGTGAAATCTCACTGAGGAAATCTCTTGCGGCTCGCATTGCAGCGTGTGTGATTGCGGGAAAACGCAAACCCGCGGCCAGGGGGACAGGCAAGAGCTGGAGAGGAGTGTGAGGAACAGGGGGGAGCTGTGGATCGCAGGGGGGAGCAGGAGGGCGGGAAGCAGCCTGGCAGGACCCCGGCAGCGGCCGGCTCAGCCCCGCAACAGGCGCCCCGACGTCCCCGCCGCGCTGAGTCTGCCCGGCGGTGAGCCCCTCTCCCTACGCCCGCCGCGGCCGGGGCTGCGCCACTTTCTGGGAACCGAAATACGGTGTAATAACAGCTCCGGCCGAATCCTTCTCTTCCCTGTGTATGTCTCGCTGTAGAGATTTCCTCTCTATACTCCGCAGCTCCTCCGTGTACTACCGTTAGCGACAAAAGACTTATCAATAAAATCAGTGAGGGGAAGGATGAAGGCGAGGGTAGGATCTACAGAGATAGCGCTGTCCCGAAACCGTTTGGTCGGAACTCGGATGCCGTAAAGACGCTTTTGGGTTTGTTTCTTTTTCAATTGGCGCACTAAGAACGAGCCGCGTGGACCCCGAAGGGGCTGGAGGCGGCCGGCGGTGCGCAGGGGAGGCAGAACCGCCTCCGCCGGCTCCCGCGGGGCCGGTGCGCTGTGCGGCAGAACCGGGGGACTCGCCAGGCGCCCCGGCGGCCGCCCCGCTCCCCGTCCGGGCAGCCGCACGCATAAGGCTTGGGCTGGCGGCAGGAAGGCACCTGCGTGCGGCTGGGAAACGACGATGGCCCGACCCGTGCTCCCGCCGGCGTTGTCGGCTGGAGCCAGAGCTCTCCCCTCGAGAAGCTGGGCTCGTCCCACTGTTGGGATCAAAGACATTTTCGTTTCATTTTAGCTTCATCTCTTAAATCTGGCGCCGAGCGAGGGATCGCGGTAGTGCTGTGCGGCTCCTACAGTGGCCGGTTTAGACGGCTCGTCCCCGATGGCGAGAGGCTGATAGAGGGGCCGCTCTGCAGAGGCGCTGGGGGGGGGGGCCGGCTCCCCCGGCTGCGCAGCACCTTCCCCGGTCCGTGGGGGGAGTGCCAAAAACGTGCAGCCGGGCAGGAGGTCAGTCCCCACGCGCTGCCTGCCGCGGGTTTTCCCTTGTCGGCCTCCCCGCCCTGCCGGGGCCGCGGGCGAAGAGCGTGGCGCTGCGGGAACCCCGACGGCATGTGGCGCGGCGGGCGAGGCGGCAGGGCGGAGCGGCGCTGCCGGGGCGAGGGCGCAGCGGAGGAGGGTGGCGAGGCCGGCGCGGCCCTAGCTGCACAGGAGGCCCCCGCGGCAGGTGCTGCTCGCCCTGCCCGGCTGCACCGGACTGCCGAGGCCGCGGGCGGGCGGGAGCCGCGGCCGCCTCGGGCTGCGCCGGCGCCGGTGCCCGCGCGATGGCGCTGTGCGAAGGGGAAGACGGCGGGACAGGTCGGGCGGGTGGTCCGGTCCCGGCCCCGAGGAGCGGCCGCGGGCTCTGATCCCGCCGCTGGGAAGGGGGCCCGGGCCGAGCGGGGAGACGGGAGCCCTCGGCTGCAGGAGCCGCCCTGCTCCTCCCGAGCCCGCCTGCCGCGGTGGTGCCTGCTGCGGCCGCCGCCCCCGCGGGGACTCGGCGCTGCCCTGCCGGAGTCGCATCGCTCCCTCCGCTCCCATCCCGCCGGCTGTCGCGGCAGCCCTGGGCCTCCGCCCTCCGAGGTGGTGGCCGTGGGCGGCGGGTCGGCACCCCCCCCCCCCCCCGGGACCCAGGTGTGCGGCGGTCAGAGGTCCCGCCTCGGCCCAGGCCGCAGCTCTCCGCCGCATCGCGGGGGTCCAGCCCGGCCGAGCCGCGCGGTGAGGCGGTCGTCCCACGGACGCCGTGGCCTCCGGGAGGCACTGGGTGGAAGGGGGGTAACGAAGGAGGCGAGGAGAGCGCCCGGGAGCCCGGCGGATCCAGTGGATCCTGTCAGGCACGGCGGCCGGCTTTCGGCGCGGCTGCGAGGGGCGAGGGCGGCCCCGGCCCGGGGGGCAGCGCGCTGCGGCATCGCGGGCGGCGGAGGCGCGGGAGCCCACGGCAGCCCCAGCTGCAGCCGCCCGCCTCTGAAGCCTGTGCAGGCACGGAGCTGCGATCGCTTCCATGCTCTTTGGCTATAAAAGCGATAGTTAATGAAACCCAAACCTTTCCAAGGAGGTGTTTTTGTTCGTTTGTTTTGTTCAAAATTTTTTTTGGCAATCAACCACTTGAGGCGTCCACAAACTTCAGTAACGGGGAATGCTGGGGAGACGGAGCGCACCCACTCCTGCTCTCACTAGAGTGCGAGAGCAGAAAATTCTCGTACTGGAGTTGGTGTTAGAAAAAGAGGTTATTAATAATAATAATAAATAATCAATTATTTTTATAGGGAGATTGAGGACGGATGGGGGAAACCGATGGGAAATAATTGCCCTTTTTCCACTGGAAATAAAGACAACATGTGAAAATCATTCAATGGGGAAAAAAACCCCATTTGTAATTTGAAACAGAAAGAAAAGGCTTTTATTGGGAAAAATATGTAAAAGAAAAATAAGCATCGTGTATCATAAAATCTGTCTAAATTAAAAGATGTTTACAAAACAGAAGTTAACAATCAGCAGAATTTATACGCGCTCGGTTCAGTTTCCCCTCAGTTTCACTAACAAGCCCCTTTGCTTCCGCGTCGAAATTTTCAAATTATTATCGTTCCCGATTTCAAAGTTAAAAACGTATTTTCTGTAAACGTTCGGTTTATAAATACAGGCATAAACACGTATTTGGCGGTCCTGATATTCCAGTGAATGCGCAAAACCAGCTGCCGGTGGGGAAAAAACCGAACGCGAGAGAAAGGTGCAGGGGATTCATTGCAAAGAAAGCAATCGCTACGTATATATTTAAATGTATTTAATTGTATGCATTATTCAAATGCCCTTCTGACTAGTTTAATAATTTAGAATCGATAGTTTTCCTAAAAACTTTATAAAATATTTACACTCAATAAAATATTAATCGATTAACAAGCCAGTCGTACTCTTATAGGAGCTTTACTAAAGTCCTGTAATCGCGCTGTCGCCACACGTCTCCGCTGTTAAGGAACGGATCACTGACAAAATGTAAATGAAGATCTTCAGACGGTGGTGTTTATAAAATAGCTCATTAATGGGCTTGGATTGAATCTCTCCATCCATCCACATCATCAGATATAATAATAGTAACGAATCAGACAGGGAAGATCCTGGCTAAACCATTGGCATTTTTTTTTCCAGAAGTACTGAAGTCCTAAATCACCATTTCTTCTAACTTTCTGGCCATTGATCCGCGGGAATTCATAGTTCAACGTCAAAGGTAAGAACAAAACATTATTCAATTATTCGATAGCTGGTGGAAAAGGTTAACTTCCATGTAAGAGCTTCTGCTGAGCTTTATCAGATTTAGGAGAAAAAAGAAAAAAAAAAGGGGGGTGAGAAAAGTTAGATCGGGTTATTTTAAGAGAAAAACGAGAGTTCTCCAAACTTTGAGGCTCCCTTCGGAAAGGGACGGCAGGAAAGGCAGCCGCTGCGCTCTCTCCTCCTCCGCAGCCTGCGCGTTCCCGGCACCGGCGCTCGCTCCTCCGACTGTTCCCGGAGCCCCGGCCTGGCGGCGGCCCCCGCGCCCCCAGCCTTCTGCTGTCCCCCGCATCTTTTCTGGCTCCCCCAAACTTCAGTCGGCGGTGGCACCCGGCTCTCCCCGTTCACAGCTTGCTGTCCTGGGGCAAGGCTGGCACTGCGTCCAGACTTTGGCGGCGGGTCCCCCTGCCCCTTCTGAGGGGTTAGAGACACGAGTCTTTCGGCCGAGGCGGGGGAAGCAGCACTCGGCGCTGCTTTTCGGGGCCGGGCCGGGGGTCGGATGTGGAGCGAAGCGATTATTTCTCTTACCCTGCCCGGGAATCCGCTGCTTCTCCCGGCACCGCTTCCAGGGGCGGCCCGGAGCCCACCGGGAGAGCCGAGCGCTCGGCAGGCGGGCTGTCACTGCGGCTCGGAGGGAAGGAGGCGGGCAGCGGGGCCAGAGGTGGCCGAGTTTCCGCAGGGGGACCTGCCCTTTCCCTTCTCCGAATCCCGGGGCCGCACCGGCGGGGCTCGGGACGGCTGCGTGCGGGCTCGGGGCTACCGTTGCTGCCCACACTTCCCTCCCCGGGCGTTTACGGGCGGACGGAAACCTGCCGCCAGGGCTGCCCGGTGGCGGTGATGCTCCCGCCGCGACCTGGTCCCGCCGTGCCCGCTGTGTATGTGGGGGCCTCTCCGCTGCCCCCCCCCCCCCCCGAGTCCCCTCTTTTTTTTTTGACCCTCCGGCGCCACCGTAAAAGGCAGAGCTCTTAAGGGGGCACGGCGGGGAGGGCGGCGCCCTGCAGGGAGCCAGCGGCGGACGGGCAGCGGGGGAGGCGGCGGGGTGGGGGCGGCGGGCACCGGTGCCCGCCGCCCCCACCTCGCCGCTTCCCCCTCCTCCTCCGCCGCCAGTCCCCCGCGCCGGAGGGGATTTCCTCGGTCTACCTTAACGCGGGGCTCGTTCCGCCGCCGGCCGGGCGGGGAGGGCTCGGCGGCGCGGGGCCGCCGGCTCATTCCCCTGCGCCCCCCGGGCCGGGCAGGGGGCGCTGCGAGCTCTCGGGGTGCGCCGCCGGCATGGCCCCGCCGGGGGAAGCGCCCGCTTCGCCGCCGGCCCCGGGGAGCGGCGCGGGTGCACCTTGCACCCGAGGGAGAGGTGACTGCCTGCCGGGCGACCGCTGACCTCCCCGGGACCGGCCCTGCTGAGACTTCCCCGCCGGGACTTCCCCGCCGGAGCTTTCCCCTCCCTGCTGGCCGCACTTAGCCAGCGCTGTCATGCCCTACCCGGAGCTCCGCTATTAAATAATTTAGCGGCGGCAGCAGCAGCAGCGCTTTCCTGCCGCTTCTCACCTCCTCCCGGCCCCCCGCCATCAATTATTCAGGGCCACCCCGGTAACTGCCTGGAGCCAGGCGCGGAGAGGAGGGCGGCTGCGCGGCCCTACCTGGAGCCGGGCTGAGCCGCCTGCCCGGTCTCGGAGCCCCGGAGGAAGCGCGACCGGCCCTCGGGGCGGCAGCCCCCGCCGCACCGCGAAAAGTTATTGCTGCCTCGCCCCGGCGGGGAGAGGTTGCGGGAGGGTCCCCGCCGTCGCTCGGCTCCCCAGGGGGGACCCGAGTGGCAGGAGGAGGCGAGGCCGCACCGGCTGCATCGGACCGACCCGGGCGCCTGGACTGGATGCCGGTGGCAGCTTTGCTCCTCCCCGGTCGGTCCCGTCTCCCCAACTCCGGCTTCCCCTCTATCCCCCCCCCCCACCCCCTTCCCCTTCTCCCGGCCCCTCCTCCTCTCCTTCCCCCTCGGCCCTCCCCCAGCTCGACTGCCCCCTGTCCTTGCGCCCTTCTGCCCTGGGTCCCTCCTGTCATCACCGCCTCGTCCTGCCGCGCTTCCCCTTCCTCACCCAGCCCGCCCTCCATCCATCCATCCCTCCCTGCCTGCCTCCCTCCCTCCCTCCCTCCGTGCGGCATCTCGCTCGCTTTTCGTGTGCGAGATGTATTATTTATTTATCGGTGTTTCATTTCCTGCCAGGTGGGTCTCTGCCTCCCACCCTTGCGCGCAGCGGGGCCGGCCAGGCTGGGGCTGCGCGGGGCGGGCCGGGAGGAGGTGGGCTGCTGCGCGCCCGGCTGCGCCCGATCCCGAGATAGCACCGAGACTTGATTTTTGCGGGGGGGGGGGGGGGGGGGGGGCGGGGAGGGGGAGGGGTGTCGGAGGCGAGGAGGGGTGGCGATGTTTGGGATGCACAGCCCTGGGACGGGAACGCCGCGCAGACAGGCAGACACACACACACACACAGGCGCGCACACACACACCAAACCCGAAACCAAGGACAACCCCAAAAAGGACTCACTCTGCCTCGATGACTCAACGCAACTAATAACCGTTTCTCCGCTCTCTGTGGCGAGTCCCTCCTGCCGCTGCTGTCGCTGGCAGAGGAGGGAGTGATTGAAAGTGACACACCGGGGGCCGCCGCCGCTTCCCCGCGCCGCCAGGCACCCGCCGCCGCCGCGGAGCCTGGGAGAGCGGCGCTCCCTCCTCTTCTCCTACCCCCGTTTCCCCTGGTATTGATTTTCTCCGCTGAAGGTGTGAGAAGTCGGCTCCCTCTCCCCTCTCCTCCGCTCCGCAGCCGGCGGCCCCCCGGCCCCCCGCCCCCTCGCCCCGACCTCCCCGCTCCGCTCGCCACCCGGGACTCCGGGAAGGGGCTCTGGCCCCTGCCGCCCCGTGCAGCGCGGGCAGCCGCGCCGGCCCCGCCGCCTCGGCACCCCCGGAGGAGGGCAAGGAGGGGGCTGGGGGTGGGGGGAAGGAGTAGAAGGGAAGAAAGCGGCGTGAGAGGAGGAAACAAGAAAACTTTCCACCCTGGATTCTCTACTTCTGATCCATGGACAGAGCCCAACTCAGCCAACTTACAGACAGGCTATAAGCAGTAAGTACAGCGGCAGCTCCCGGGAGCCGCTCGCTAGAGGCTTCCTCGCCAGCAGCCGGCTACTCCGTGGCTGCACAGCTGGCCGGCGCGGGGGGCCGTGCCAGCTGGGCCGCCCGCACTGGCAGCCTCTTCCCCGCGGCCCCCGGGGGCGGGCCGGGCCGGGGCTGAGGCTAGACCCGGGGCGCAGCACCTGGCTGCGCCGGGCGGGTGGGCTGCCTGCTCGCCGGCCTGCCTGGCGCGATGGGGGCCGGGGCGCAGCGGCTGCTTGCCCCCGTCCGCGGCAGGTTTGGGGCCGGCCGGCGGGACACGCGTCTCCGCTGCGGCGGGCCCGCAGGCCGGGCGGGTAAGGCGGCCGGGCCGGAGCCGTCGGGGCCGAACTGCTCGCTTTCAGCGGGAGCGGGGCGGCATCGCGCCCGGCCGGCGCTCGCCCGGCTTCGTTGGGCTGAGCCACCGGGCAGACGCGCTGCGGGGGCGCGGGCGGGCGAGCGGGGCCCGGTGCCGGGCGGCGGCGCGGGCCGGCGGCGGCTGAAGCGCCCCTTGTTTCTCTCGCCCTAGGTCCGTGCTCCTTCTACTGCGACCTGCCAGCGGGAGCCGCGTCTCCGAGCATGGAGCGGAGGAGTGAGAGCCCCTGCCTGCGGGACAGCCCCGACAGAGGCAGCGGCAGCCCCGATGTCAAAGGCCCCCCCCCCGGGAAGGTGGCCAGGCTGGAGCAGAACGGCAGCCCCATGGGCACCCGCGGAAGGCCCAACGGCGCCGTCACCAA
The DNA here is from genome assembly GCF_011004875.1 of Balearica regulorum gibbericeps. Lineage (NCBI taxonomy): Eukaryota > Metazoa > Chordata > Aves > Gruiformes > Gruidae > Balearica > Balearica regulorum. Next base: position 12,632,924 of record NC_046189.1, on the reverse strand, counting down.
GCCCGTGGGAGGTAACTGTGCGGCCGCGCTCACGGCGGCAGCGCCGCCCGGCCCGGCTCGGCGGTCCCGCTGGCCGGGGCACGTAGAGCGGCGTGCCCGGGGTGGCATTGGGCGGGCGGGTCGGCATCGTGCGCGGAGGTGCCGGCAGGTTCGTGTGGGAGCTGGCGGGCTGCTGCCCGTTTTCCTGGAAAGCGTTTAGCTGCTCAGCACCGCTGCGGTGTTAGGGGTCCGCGGAGGGACTTCTGCCGAGGTCTGCGGCGTGCGGCACTCGCTCGTTAGAAGGCCTCCTTCCCAAAGAGGCCACCCCTAGGCCCGGGCCCTAGCTAGGCGGCTCACAAAAGGTCAGGCCTTAATCCTGCTGAGGGTAACTGAGGGAGGGCTGGGCCCTGCACTTGGCGCTTTCTGCGTGAGAACCGGCGGATCGCCGCCGGGGCAGCCCCCGGGCATCTCCTGCGCGTCGCCCGCGGCTCCCGGAGGGCACGGCAGTGGCCGGGGCGGCGGGCCTGGGCAGCGCCGACAAAAGAGGGCATCGCCTCCGGGTTAGGTACGGGCAGCCTGGCTGCGTTCACAGGCGCGGGTGACATGAATTAGGTGTGTTGCACCCGCCGTCACAGCTCTGAGAATGGGGTGTCCAGGGTGGAAAAGATGGCAGCGTCCATGTTTGCATTTAGGGATTTTTTAAATTTTTTTTTTTTTTTTTTTTTTTTACTTTCTGTAGATAGCATTTTGTAGCAGTTGTTGTAAAAGAGGACAGGGCAAAACACGTGCAAGGTTCAGATCTTTCAGCGCAATTACTGAGTGTTAGTTTTGCGGCATTCCTGCAATTTGCTAGAATACTTCAACTTTCATATTTGCTTTGCTATCTAGTTGCTGTTCAGTTTTGTGTTTAGAGCATGTTTAAGTGACACGCGTGGTTGCTTTTTTTTTCCCCTTTTCTTCCAAGCAGCTAAACTTTCCAGTCAATTGTCCTAAAGGCCCTCTTTTTTTCGTCTTAACTCTGATACTGTCACATTTAACACAGTACAGCCTCGTGTTAGGAAAAATATGTTTAAAAATCTTCGAATTAGCCAGATGTTGTGAGCAAAATAATGCAGGATAGGCCACAGATAACTTTAAGGGTTTCTTTTTAAAAACACCTCTCTGTATTTGTGTTTTAAAATGTGCGGAGTGGTAACATACAAATGTAGTTGTTGATACATAAAGAGTTTGTGTAAATGACATTTCAAGAGATACTTTGATACGGTCGTCACATGACTCTCTATTACGTGAGGTTTATTTAGCGATTTTACCATTAGATGCTTGGTTTAGACCTCTTTGGCTCAATAGACTTCCTAATTGCTGGAGTTTGCTACAGATTTTATTTTAAAAACATAGGATTCATTTATGTACCTAATGAAGGGTAAGAGATCTCATCGGTTTTTTATGTTTCTTGGATGACTATGTGTCTGTTTTTTTAAACCTCTTCTCCGTGTTCTTCCAATGTATGGAAAAAGAAGAAACAGCTTTGCAGTGAAAGACTTGTAATACTATTCCACTTACAAATTAGTGGAGGAATAATTTGTTGAATAATTTTAAAAATTAACTAGTTAATCATATAAAAAGTAATATGCGTAGTTTTGGATGCCTTTCTTGAGACTGAGGCATTATAGCTGCTTGATTTTAAAGAGGGCGTTAGAACTGGAACTAAAATCTTTTTCCTTGGGGCATTTATAGAAATATACTTTAAAGGAAGGTTTTAAATGTTTTGGAATATATATGTTGCTTTCTAATTGCAGCTGTGTTCGCCAAGAGAAATCCACCGGGTTTTATAGTTGTATCGGTGGTTCAGCTTGAATCTGGCCTGTTAAGTTATGGAAGATTTCTTCCACTTCAGACAAAGACTCTCATTTCTGAAAGTGAACTTTTAAGAGCTTACATTTTCATTCATTACTTTTCAGCCCATTTATAAAGTTGGTGTAGACTAGAGTGTAAAAGTGTGGGGGAATAGGAAATGCAGGAGTACTTTTTTCCTTAGCCAATGTTCTTTAAACAGTCTCAATCTCTTTGGTTTTAGGCTATTCATAATAAAGTTTATTCATTGCTTCTTATTGATACTGAAAGCAAGCAGAAAATTATTCTTGTCTAAATACTTACCTAGGTTCTATAATACTCAATACTAAATTAGTTAAGGCAGATTTTTTTAATAAGATAATGGTGCTGTTTAAAATTGATTTCATTTTTTTTTCCTCCTGGAAATGCTCTCAAGATAAATCAACATAGCTAATTTCCAGATATTTTTTCCTCTGCTCTTTTTCAAGTTTGATCTTTAAGAACCTCTGTGACCAAGTGATCTTCTGAATGTGGATCACATCGCTTTGGGTATTTCTGGAAGTGTGTGTATTTGCAGTAATCGTTGCGGTGTTAGTAATTTTTTCATGAGTTGTGAAATGTAGCTGTAGACGTTTGTGGAAAGGCTTACTTTTAATATACTGGCAAATTAGTATAAAAATTCTCTTCAAATAAATATTAATAAAGGCTCTTTTAGTATTGTTCCTAGTGTTTGATAAAAAGGAAACTATTTAAAGTTGTAGTGAAATAGCATCTAAGACTTCAATTGTCAGTCTTTCAGTTTATTGTTATTTTTCAAGCTTTAAAAAGCACTAATATTTATTGAATGTAGACTTCATTTGGGAAAAAAATTGAAATACTGTACTGGAAACTGGAGACTGATTTAATTTTGATTATTTTTTTTTTTTCATTCTGTAAAGTGTCTCTAAAGGCTTTGAAAGCAAAGACAGATGCTAGCAGTTCTTTTTTTAATCTCATTTTGGGCCTTAGATACGTAAATGCTGAAATTCCTTCCTACTTGTCAAGTGGCTTTTTGGCATAATAATATCTGTTTCTGAACTTAATCCCTGTGAACAGAGCAATAAGCTCTCAACCAACTGATGAGACTGATGACCTTTGGTAACAAGTTTTATAATCGTGGTGTTTGCTACAATCATTTTTCCAGTGACTTCCCTGAGAAATAGAGAAATATGATAATGCTGTAGGTGTTTTTAGCTTTCTCTCTAGATTTATGAGTGAAAAAGTGTTTTAAAATAAGCTTTTGTAGTGCAGACAGAAAATCAATTGTTCTCATGAGAAATTTTGCCTTGTGACTCTCCTTTTTTTTATTCCTAACCTGAATGTGCTTAATTCAAAGGGCCATTACAGCAGCTATAATAAACTAGTGAAGGTCACTAAAAAGATAAACGGCGTCTTAAAGGTTGTGTTTAATAGGGGATTTAAAAGTTTCAGTGCTGTTTACGATGTTGTTAGCGTCAGTCCAATGTGTTAGAGTCCAATTTTGGTTTGCCTGACTAACTCAGTGCTTTCTAAAATGCTTCAGCAGTTGGTTATCTAACCAATCCGTTTTAAAACCTGTATGTAATAAAGCACAAGTGCTCAGATGTTCAGGAGAGGCAGGTTTTATAAAGGTCCTTGGGAAAAAAAGGCTAATATCGCTTTAAAAAACATATGAAGCCTGGGAGAGAGTTTAGAGCAAGCAAGAGCACTATGGTGTTGACAGCTTTATATCCCTGTTGGGTAACATTCACTTACTAGAATTGGCGTCTCCTCTCAGTTAGTAATTCACTCCATAAGGATTAAAAAAAAAAAAAGGGGATGATTAATGGCTAGGCAACTTATATTTACAAAATTGTTGATTGCAATTCATGAACCTGTTTGTGTATGAGTGGATGTGCATATATATATATGTATGCATTGATTTTGAAGAGCATAGAAAATAAGCATCTAAAGCCTCTGTGTGAAACTTAAAATGCCACTATGCAGAATGAGCTGTTTTCAAGTTTGGTTTTGCTGAAACAGAAACACAGAACCAAAATATAGCCAAGACACACATTCAAATTTTGGGCAGGAAATGATTGTAAAAATTTGTTGGTTAGATTAGTTTGACGCAGTCTGATAGTAATATGTTCTTATTCATTTAACTGTTAGAATGTGTGATTTAATTTACAGAATATTAACGAAGGAGAAAACTTTCAGACATTTCAAACTAAATTGTATGCTCGGGATGTTAATCAGTAGCTGTCGTTACTGTGCTCGTACGAAGTCGGTGTACCAGAAATGTGGATGCAGTGACTCTTCAGAGCACCGCTGCTAATTGCTGTAAGCCCCATAAAGTTTTGATGTATCATGGTCTTGTCTGCTTAGGTGTAGTTAGAAATCTGTTTTAATATATCTCTGGGGCAACAGAAACGCCGACCGAGGATGGTTAAAGAGCTGTTTGTCAAAATCCATTCTAAATATTTCTGCAAAAATGTCGTACAGCTTGTGCTACCTCTTCTATCTTTCACAAGGATTTAAAGTACTTTACGGGAGAGAAAATCCACTTCTGTGCTGATGGAGGAGTACAGCTTGATCAAATTTGCTCCTCTGTTCTAAACGGTTAGTTAACATTAAGCTCTAAATGGCATCCTGAACGGAGTAAGGAAGCATGTTTCACTTCTCCTTATGAATTGAGTAAAATGAAAGGTTAAGTTTTAGATAGTCTTCCTGCCTAGATCCTAGATGAAGAATATCTTCCTGCTGCCTGAAAGAAGTATGTAGTTATTTGAAAGAATTAAACGCATCGAGATACAGTAGCATGAAAGCCGCAAATCTTTGTTAGTTCAGGAACCAGCAGCATGTGAATATGTTTTATGGTTTTTCTGTTGCAGAATAGTTGGAAAATGTTGCCTTGTACTTTGATATATTTCAATAGGGATTACGAGGAAATGTAAATTCTTGGATTTTACACGTTTCTGATACATAATGAGGAAGAAATCTCTAATTTAACAGGAACAGTAAGAAAAGCAAGACAGTGATTTCTTTTTCATGACTGATAGTTAAAAATGTATTTCTGGTCTTTTTGCTGATTTCTCCCCCCACCCCCCTTTTTCCAATCAGATTATGTCATGTAAATAGAATAAACAGAGCAGTGACTCCTGGAGGGTCATGTAGTATATCAGCTGCGTTTTTGCTGAGGTGGAAAAATAGTCTTTATGTGTTTTCAGTACTTGGTCTGTTATTAAAATAAAGACACAGTTGGTTAAATATACGTGCAATTGAACATACGCATTAAACAGAATATAGGGTATCCACCCATTCGGTGACCTAGGCATAATTTGATGTTTAGAGTAATTTTGGGACTCTAAGTTGCATCTGCAGAAAGCCACCGACAATTTTGCATTCAAGATTTAAGATTAGCTGTAGTAAGATTTTATTTTTTCCCACAGCAGTTCCTAAGTGTTTCGAGTCATCTCCCCGCTTCCTCCCCACCCCATACCCATGGCCACGTTAGTTAACTGGATGCTATTATTCTCATCATGAATCAAAGGAAAGGAAAAGAAACCAACATCTTTTAAAAAAGTCCGTGTTAATTCTCCCCCCACTTTATAAACTGGGTCCTGCCTTTTCTTACTTTCACTGGGATAGAACAGAGCAGATTTACTGCCAATTATTTATAGGGCGATTATTTGAAAGCTCTTGTTAAGGTAATTCTATCAGTGACTCCCCAGAATTGTTTTTATGCCTGAAGAAGATGGCAAAATCATATTAAAAACTATAAAGATGCCATTGAGGAAACATATTTTCAAGAAATTAAAGAGCGACATATTTTTCACTCAGAATTTAGATGAAGGATTCGGACATCGAAGGAAGAAAAACAGTATTAAACTTCTATTGTTATGAATAAACACTTAAAGGTGAGGTTTAAAGATTTCTTTCATAAATACTTAATTTTGGGGAGTCTTTAGATTTTATTTGAATTATTTTACTGTACTGAATATTTTATCTAGATCTAAAAGTAGAAAAACCCCCAGTGTAATGCAATTGTAATCAAGTCGTCATTTCAACAGACAGCTATGTCATATTTAAAATTTCTAGTTTGTAGCACAGAGTTTCAGATGGTATCAGTTACTCTAAAATACTTTTTAAAGTATTTGAGTTTAATACTCTTCATGGATGTGCTAGTCTGAATATTTATTTTTGCAGTTACTTTCCAGTATTGCTGTTTTCCTGAAAGCTGTCTGTGTGGAATGGGGAGGAAAAGGGCCACAACGGTGACTTAGAGCTTAAGTAAAATACTTGGACCAGTAAGATTTTTGTCACCCGCGTTGACACAGAAGATGGTAATACACTATGGCATCTATGATGTTGTAAAATCAAGACAGTTTTACTGCAGTCATGTATTTATATTCACCAAACAGCTGTGTGACCTGTTTAGGAAAATTCTTATTTTTGTGATTGAGCAGTCCCCAACCTGCTTTTAAATCTTATTTTTAAACTTTTCAAAATAACTGTAAATCTGTAAAACTTCGGAAGATTTTATTTCGAATCCCAAATTGCAAGGCATAGATAAGTTAGGCCTTTAATTACCATCCCTCATCATAATTTAGTTAAATTAGTAACTACTGCTGTGTTTTAGGATTAAAGGCCCAGTCTTTCAAGGTATAAAGTATTACCCAGTCCGTTTGAATTGATACGACAGGGGTTTGTTCAAGATAACCTGTGCCTGATTCAGACTCTGTAACTACCGAACGAGCGTGCTTTCCTTTTGAAGCTCAAAGTGGTTTTGAAACCAGCCCGCTGTGTTGAAGGAGGAACTGATGCCCTTTCTAGCTTTGAAAAAATTGTCTTGTCACTGGTTCCTACTGTACAAAATGTCCTGGGTCAGATGCGTTGGTCCCCACGATGACACATGTCACTAACGCAGATGTAAGAAATAGTCACAGCAGACAAAAGGCAGCTGAGTATTTGATGTTTTCTAGCCTCTAGCCATCCTAAAAAAAAATTTCTCTCCAACAAGCTTCGTACTTGTTGCAGAATGCTCATCAGCGACCTCTCTGCCGTGGGATTACATACAAATGAGTTTACATTGATCAGTGGTACGAAAGACAGAAAATATGCTTTGCCGTTTAATTCAGGGGGGAATTGTTAGCCCCTCTAGATCAGGTTCTTGTGGCCATTCATAAGTGCTGACTGCTTTAACATATGATATGTTCTCAGGCAGCAAGTCATGTTGTCCATATTGTCACAGTTCTATAGTTAAGAATTAATTTTTTTCAGAGTTCCTACACTTTGTACAAAAGCACATATTGCAGCTGTTGTGTGTACTTTGTCCCCTGCCTTCATTTGCATAGATGCAAGTATTAGTATGGGAAAAACATTTCATATTTCTGATTTTATTTCCTTTATTTTAGAGAACTTTTTAAAAAACATAAACTAGTATTTTAAGTTTGGTTTGTTTTTTTTTTTCTTTTTGAGTACCTCTGCTGCTCTGCTGGTATCCCCTGAAGATTTACAAATATACCAAGATGTCAGCATTTGTCAATTAGCAATTTAAGGCTGTTGGCATTGTGAAACCCTTACAATTGATGTTGGAAAGGTTATTTTATTTTTTTAAAGTGTAATTTTTACTCTGATTTTTAAAGATGTGTATATTGATGTTGCTAATATCTGAGGACTTACATAAAACCTCTTTCCAGGAGGCTTTTCTACTTGGAATAAGGCTACACAAATAATTTACAGGATTGCTTAAAAGACAAAGTGTGAGCCCTGCATTGCTAGTATCGTAAGCTGGATGCTAGGGCAGAGATCTCGTATCTGAACTCAAGATATATTTTACATTTCCTGGGAAATGCTGAATGATTGTTGATGTTACATGCAGTGATGTTAGGAAAAAGAGAAGATTGTGATTATTTGTAGAAGCTGTATGAAGGGAACAGAAAGAACTTGAAAATAAAGAGACAGGTAGCTCTAGATAAGAGTTTAAGCATCTGACTTGTTTTCTAAATAGAAAATCACTTGGCTAATAGTAAAAGATGTCAGTCATTTTGCTCTAACTGATGTCCTTGTATCAGACGGACATGCAATATTGAACAGTCTGAGCACAACTGTGCCTTGTTAGTAGCGATGTCAGCAAGGTAAAAAAGCTCAGAAAAAGATTAATAAAAATAATCTGTCAGACTATATTTTATATGAAGCTGCAGCATCTCTTGAGATAACCATACGCCCACTGCATTTTCAGAGTGCAGTAGAAATGTCTCCCACTTAAATATGCTCCCTCCTCATTTGTTCCGCAAAGACACATGCTGAGATGAAAAGACACTCTATTGACAGCAAACCTTTTCAAAAGTACTAAATCTGGCAAGAAATGTCGCAAGGGGAGTTTCTTGTATCAAAACCCATGATTTGTATCCCTGCATGCAGCCACAAGGTTACTTGTGGCTCGCTCTCACTCAGATGATCTATTTCTATTCGTATAATGTTGAGAAGCGGCTGGCTTAGTCTGTCTTTCCTTGTGTATCACCGACACTTCACTCTCTAGAAGTTGCTGACTTTGTCTGCATTTGGACGGAAACTTCAGATAAGTGAGGCAACTCACATAGAAGTATTTACCATCCTGGTAATCTAAACTTACACAGAGTGTTTTGTCATAAATTTGGCTGACAGGCATATATTGGAAATGAAGCATGTCATTTTCAAAACTATAACCAGACTATTTTTTGAAAGTAATATAAATTCATATTTTCAGCATATTTTGGTTTATATGCATTTCCATTATTTATATATTAAAATTAGATGTGCACAATTTCCAGCCTTATTATTTTGAATGGTTATTAAGAAATGTAGTTATAATTTATGAGTTATACAATACTTTGGAGTAAAAGGTGATTTTCATAATGTCTTTTCCCAACTTACAAATAACTTTTTTGCCATAATACAAACATGCTAGCAGAGCAACATGATAGATGTCTCTTTAAGTATCGTAGTAAAAGAAAATGACTTGTATTCTGAGGCTGTGGATAGTTTATGTTGTTTTGGACCCATTTCCCAAGCAGTGATCGAAAACAGATTACAATAACAATTATACAGTCAGAAGATGCAATATCCATTTCTGTTTTAATTGAGTGAAAGAATAATAAAAACATCATTAAGAAAAATGAGGTGGACCTGTCATACACTCTACCAATTTTTAGACTTGGAGAAAATGCAGAGTAACAGAAGTGTGGGCTGTTTTGGGTTTTTTTTAATTTTATTTTTGCCTTTTTTTTTAAAGTTGAGTTCGTTGCTCAGCTTAGAAGTCTGAATGGTAGACTTCAATGGGCTGCTATGAGCAAGTATGCAGTAGTAGGCATACTGCTTGACAGTAAAGCTCAAGTTAGGCATTATCTGAGTGTCTGGGTTTGGCTTAATAATGAATGTAATATTTCTGTCACTAGTTTGAGCTTTCCTGATAATATGAACACAGTGTCATACAGACCTGCCAAATAGATGAGCCCAGAGAATGCCATGGACAGGTAGAAAATAGTTAAAAAGACTTCTTTCTCCTTCAAAATAAAGTGCTGTGCTACTTTATGCTTTTTTTTTTTCCAGTTTTTTGCCTCTCCAAATCTGTGGACATGTATGCCGGTAAGAGTACTCAGTCTCTTAAGCCATTGCTACCTGGGATTGACTCTTCTGTGACCCTTTAGCTACCTCACCATCTCAGTCTTCTGATTAAACCCCCATGGATGGAAAGGCCCCATGCTGGGTGCACACTGCAGCTGTGTTCCTCTTGGAAGAGGACCTAATTATAGTTGAAGGCATGAGGCTGAGGCAACCTGGCTCTCCATTTTTGCCGAAGCTGGGTCCTAGAGCTGTAAGCAGAAGTGTCCTTTCTGCTGTACCATACGTGGAAAGAGAGATCCTCTCTACGGTAGCCTTGGCTCTATTCGTGTACCATACAGCTTTATAAATCAACATTTGGAATGGCATCCGGAAGTGAACCGGGAGCCAGTTCAGCCTTTGAAGAGCAGATGTAATCTGCTTTCTTTGGCTAACACCTCTCAGCAAGCACATGCATTTGCACTAGCAGAAGTATCTGATTCTCCGGTGTAGCTCTGTGTACGTAATGTTGTAGCAATTCAGCCTGTTGAGCCCCAAAAGCATGGATTGCTGACTCTTAACGAGTACATTCACACACAGTAGCTCAGCCTGTAGGTAGGTCCTTTCCACTCTTTCCCCAAAATAGCACTTAGTGGCTAAACAAGTGTACTATGCATACCTAAGGAGGAGGATGTACCTGTTAACTCTTGTTCCTGGACCTCCAGATTTCTTTGATAAAGATGTAGTAGTTACTAAAACCTGTTAGATTAATGTGACCTGCTGGCTGATAAAAGTAAATGTTCCTGAAAGAATAATGTTCAGATGGATGGTTGTCAAGTGTGTGATCTTGTCTTTGTGAAAATGTGGAGTGATATCCCCCACAGCTCTTGATCTTCTGTCAAGAAGGAATATGAGAGAATGCCACTTGGAAGTTGCTCTCTCTCTGCAGCGGCACGGGGTGTGGAAGATCAGAGTTGTGAGTAAAGACCAAGCCCCAGATGCCAATTCCTGACCCATAATGGGCTGTGGGTGCAGGCTGTCTGGACACTCTCTCCTTAGTGACTGCTGAGAAGGGAGACAGAGAGGGAAGTTAGCTGCTTTCTAGAGGAGGGAATGATGGAGCAGCTTCTACTCTTTCTTGGTTGTGGTTCTCTCCTCCATTCATTCTCCTGCTGAAGATCTGATAAAGATTTCTGTGGTCCCCTTATACCAGAAATATACCGTCTAGTAACGATGTTGCCATAGCAGTAGCTGAACCCTAGCTGAAAGCGAAGCAGGATGACGGACTCCATCAGTAACCGTTGAGTTTGATATCATTTATTCTGAGACAGTGTTTTATGTGGCTTGTCTTATTGCGTGTGTACTTGTGACTTTTGCCCGTAACCAGTTCTGCCATATCTGTTGACATTGCTACTTAGAAATGAGGTTTTCTAATGCTGCCAGTGTCTAAAAGGCATGAGGGAAGGAGGCAACGATTGCAACGATTACAGATCCATTCAGCTTGTCTTAGGGCTGGAGCCTGCAATTGGGCTTGAAGCAATCGTGCGGTAGTTAAGTTAGACTTTTCCTTCAGCTATTTATCTGCTAAGATGAAGGAGAGGTGATACGGTTTCTGCTTTTTCTTGCCAGGGAGTGGTTCACAGAAGAATGGACATGAAGGAGAAAAGAGCTTGCTGATGGGTCCCAGTGGAGATCCCAAAACAGGCCTGAGTGTGGTACACAGCTCTTCTCCAGAAATAAAACCTCAAACCAGCTATGAAAGCTTTTCTGTTACATTCCAGGGGACTTATCCCAGTACCAGGAGACTAGTTAATAGAACCTTCATTAAAATGCTTTTGCTGGAAGATGGTTTTTTGCTTTAAAAATTACATAGTATGGTGGCATCTGCTAGCACCACTGAAGTTAAGGGCATATTAGTGTTTCCAGTTTTCAGAGTTTAAAAATGTTGGTCATTAAAATTAATTCTGGGTGGAACTTGGCATAGAGAGTCTAAGACCCTTAGGCGAGTTTTGTTACGTAGTTGAGAGAAAAACAACAGAAAGGCAGTCCCCCAAACCAAAAAAACCCCTCCCGAACCCTGAACTTGTTTTTAAGTTATAGAAACCAAACCCTAAAACTTATAGGAAATTAACAGCTTAAGATGAATTTTTTAAAAAACGTCAGTTTAATTTGAAAGTGTTTCCTTTACTGGTTTTGAGTTAAATGAGTATATTTTCCATTAGTTCATATTATGCTGTGGGGTATTTTTTTCTTCTTTTTTAACTGGGAAACAAGTTGAAATAACTGCACTGTTTTATTTAGGAAAAACGTGACTATAGTGTCTTCACCTTTGCCTTTAAAGGTGAACTGGAAAGAGTGAGAGTGGTTCTGGCTGAACGCATGGCGCCGGTGCTGCCATAGGTGTCCCTGCTTGTCTTGAGGGGCTGGCTGGCAGGGGAGGCTGAGCTTTCTGCTGGAACAACAGGGGTAGCTCCGTGTGCCCTCTTCTGACTCAGGCTCCCTTAAAACCGTATTTTGAGGTCTGGGTTATCATCACTCCCACTTTGCATGTGTTTGGGTGGAGGGCTGGAAGTGCTCTATTCTCCTGTTTAATTGCTTCTGCCTCCTGGCTGCCCTGTGCCTGGCTGTCCCTGGGCTAACTGGGTGGCACAAAGCCCTAGTGGCTTCTCTCTTTCTTGCCCTTTGAACCCAACTGGTGGGACAGATATGAAGTGTAGGTTGAGTTAGTGCAACTAGCGTAGCAAAGCGGGTTAGTTACCAGAAGCAGCCGATCCACTTTGATTAACAAAAGGCCTCATATCCCGTGAGTAACGCTTCTGTCCCGGACACGCAGCAGGAGAGGCTGCGCTAGAGGTAGATACTTCCTATCCCTCTTTATTTCATGTTTCTTGTTCGTCTCAGCACATGCTCTGAATACTACTTTTCTTTTGCACTGTTTTCTGAGAAACTCAAGTATTATCAAATCAAGTTATGAATTTCATAATATATTTCTGTGGTGGGATAGTGGCCTGGAGTATTTTGTGTTAAACAGTAAAGCTCTTATTTCAGCTCAGAGAAAGATTCTTTGGCTAGTTAAGCTGTCAGAAGCAGGGGACATCTGCAGAGACGTTAGGGACTTCTTTATAAAATTTCCTGAGATCTGGGATAGTTGTGATGCTTGGGAGACTTGAAGCCACAGAAAGGACTGGAAGCTGAAGAAGGATGTAAATAATATCTTGTGGTTTGCATTCACCATTGACTAAAATATAATATGTAGAAATGCATTTCCTGCCTACAGATTTATTGAATATGTAAAGCCAGAAAAAATAACTGAGGAGGAGAAAGATATTGTCCTTAGTTTTACTTCCTCTGGCCCTCCTAAGAAGAAAAATTCTACAATGTAATGTTATTTAACATGATTTTGTTTCTTTGGCAAACATATTAAAATCATCTGTGGACTGAGCTCTTCTTTACCAAATTGCATCCTGGAACAAATTATTTGCGTCGGGCTTATAAACCCGTGAAGAGTAGGAGTTTAACAGCATTGCATTACTGGTTATATGCAAAATCCGATCTCTCACGTTTTGTGTAGAACACATTGGAGAGCAGAGGATTAGCAAAAAGTAAGGTCCTTGTTTTTAAACAAAACCTTTTGCTGTAATGAGGTGCTTGGCGCTTTCATTTTGCATAGGATTGTACAGTTGCAAAGATCCTGATACGGTCTCCTGTATTTGACATAGAGATTTCCCGCTGGCCTCCTGTCAGTGTGCACACACAGCTTTCTTCACGTGGTTCCGAGTGGTTAGTGACAAACAACTGCAAAGTCATTCCTCTAGTCCCCAGTAAAAAAAGATTTACGGTGGAAGAATTCTCAGCCTCACAATGAGACTATTGTAAGCTGGTGCTTGATACGTAAAAGGCTGAAACACAGTCCATTTACCCAAACCAAGCATTTATTGTAAATAAGTTCCGTGCCAACAGCTTATATTCTGTCCGATTTAATAATATTTATGATTTATGGGATAGCTTGAAAGTGAACCTTAATGGACGTGACTAACCCTTGCTGAAATGTGCGAGCTCTGTCTCTTCCACCTCATCACTGAATTGCACAGGCATGGGCTGAGCCTGGGATCTGCTTCAAGGCTGATCCTGCTTGAACGTGCATAGTCCTGTATGTGTGGCACTGTGGAAACCTACGGCTGTGCCTCTCTCAGCCTGTCATTGCGTATCCTGGATCTGCAGCCCTCAGTTGGACTCTGCAGGATTTTCTGGGGAAGATCTCACACCACCACCAGCTACAGCTACGCTGCGATTTAAATAAAAACGGTGTTGAGATCAGAATGAAACCCTGTTTTTTCAAATACTATTCGGTGTCCTTCCTCCTAGGAAAAAACGTTTTGGAATGCAGTTGATCTTTCCTCATTATAAATTTATCTTCTCTCATTATATGTGATCTTAAAGGTCTTTTCCAGTCTAAATGACTCCGTGATTCTATAGTTGTTCAGCTAGTTGAATCTTGAATGGAAACCTCTTGATTATTAGCATACGCACTAGGTTTTCATTTCCAATCACTTCAGGATTTGCAGTTTACACTGTTTTGAAGAAGTGGCACGCTGAAGCTTTGAAGCATCGCTTCTTTCTTTCTTTCTTTTTTTTGTGTGGTGGTGATAAGTTTTTTCGGAATAGAAATTCTGGATTTATGTTGCACTAGGATGTAGGATGGCTATCTTTGGTGCAGAAATGCAGGTATTTCTGAATAACTGAAAGCTGTCAAAATTAATTGGTTTCTGCCTTTTCAATTAGAGCTGCGGGATGCGAGAACTGGCAAACCTCTCCTGTGCCGCATGGATGCTGATATCTGCCTTTTAAAACAGCTTCCTCAATTTAGGTTAATTTTTCAAATTTCTTTAAAAGAAAGGGAAAGAGAGTTAAATACCAAATTGGTAGAGGTAAGGTCAGGTCTATTGCAGCCAAAGAGAAATAAATAAATGGACTTCTTTCCCTTCACTGCTTTTGCTGGATAAAGGGCTCTCACCTGAAGAAAAAAACAGAAGCAGATTAGGTTTAGGAAGTGTTTGTAGTTTGATTGCTTCCTGTGGTTACTGCCAGTTGTGGAAGCATGCTTTATTGTTAAATATATGGAATATTTATCCAGATAACTTCTTCAAGGCGACCCATGCTTTGCTAATTGAGCTTCCTAGTCTCTGTACCAGGGTAAGGGTCTCATCTTGGAAGTCCAGCTGAGGTTGCTCGTAGTTTAGTGTTTTGAGGTGTGCTTGGGGATAAACATTTGAGGATTCTGCTTGCTGTTACCTAGATTTCTTTTTTTTCTTTTTTTTCTTTTTTTTTTTCCCCTTTTCTTTTGTCTGTATTGGAAAGACTAGCTTAGAGAACGACCCACGTTACAGTCTCTGCTAGGAAAAATGTTTTCTGCCTACAGTAATGAAGAGTTTTCAGTAGTTTATGAATTTTCAAATAAATGTCCTGGTTTCTGAACTCCTAACCATACAAATTTGCTTTGTCTTTGAGGGAGATTACTCTGCTTGTGTGTCTGTGTTCTGTTTTTTTAAAAAAAAAAAAAAACACAACCAACAAACAAAACCTAAAAACCCAAAGCACAACAGCAACAACAAAACTTTATTTTCCACTTTCTTCATTTGATAAAAATCTCTCCACTGTAGAATGATTTCCTTTGGGTTTGACACCACCATTTGATCTCAGTTTTTAATAATTTTGGTGGGTTTCACTCCCAGAAGAAAACATGCTTGTGCTGTGAAGTATTCCCACTAGAAATCTGGGAAGTCTTAAAACCTCATGTTACTCAGGGCTAAGAACTGGCTTCTTTATTAATTCCCTGCTAGACAACCCCTGTACAGTAAATCTTTCCATAACACCATGCTGTTGAAATTAATCAAGCTGATGTTTGGAAATTGTTCAAATTAGATTAAATTAAATAACACCTAGATGGGGCTCAAAACTTGTGCTGATGGAAACAGATTTTAATCTAAAAAGACATGAATTTTATTGGTGCCTCTTCCTATTGGTTGATCTTCATATTATACTTATTAGGACATGCAAGCGCTGCTCCCTATTTAATGGCTGGAGAGGTGGGTGGCTGAAATAGTTTAACCTCCTCCTCAGCTTTCTGTATCCTTTTCCTTTTTTTTATGCTTTAGGTGCCAAGCCTATGATGGTTATGTGGAAGTGGACAATGCATGGAAGTTCAGTGCTGATAGTATCCCGTTTATTACTTGCTCTAAAGCATGCACTGGACAAAGTATCATTTGCGAATGAACAAAACAAACAGTGCAGGACTTCTTAATATCTGCTCTGTCTTGTCCTTCTCGTTGGTCGTTAGAAATTTACAGCTTTTACTTGCAAATTTTACAACTGAAAATATTTTTCAGGGAGCTGCATGACTGCAGTTTGATAATACTTTTAACTGGCTTCAAGTATTTTTGTAAAAATGAATGTTTTATGCAGCAGAGTGTCCAGAATGACTTCTTGAATGAAATACCTTTTTCTCTTTTCTTCATTTTAAAGAATGGATTGCTCCCTGGTGAAATAAAACTATAGATTCAAATGGGCAAGGAGGAGAAAAATGTGCATTTGGACACAGGTCTCTGATACAGATTTAATTTCTTCTTAACTTCTCTGCCCCTTAGAAGAGTCTCAGCAAAAAATGAACTATGTTTACAAAGTCTTCTCTGTACATTGCAGCTTTTCTGTGAAAGCAACAGCGGACCTTAAATCCCATCTCTGATTTGTTTTAAAAACGTGTGTTATACAAAGGTAACCGGTCACTGCTAACCATTCTGTTGTTCTGGGTAATAGCGGGAACAGTTCTTCCCTCTTCTCTTCCATGGATTAGAAGGGATTCTTGCTGTGTGTGGATGTCCTTATAAAAGCCTTTATGGAAATCTTGTTTTATGCTCCCCTAACATTTTGTGCAGATGCTATCTATATGGGGTCAAAGCTCTGTGAGAAGCACGCAAGAGTTGCTTATAAGTTAGTTAAGTGAATTAACATCAAGGAGAAAATGTCTTTTGTATAATTTGTGATTGCTATTAACATTTCGTGTGCATTCCAGCACACAGATTTGTGTTCATCTTTTAAGGAAACAAACCGTTTCCTTTTTAGCCCTCAGATTACCCCTTGTTTTCTCCGCGTGTGAAAAATCAGTGCCGTATGTCATCTACCATGAGCTGTACAGCATCATTCACTGCAGCTTCTTTCTAAAGCTGGGAGAGTGAATGCACAGAAGTTCAGCGCAGAAGGGACCTAAGCCTTTTTTTGTGCGTGTGCATGGGGGAGGGAGGATGCTGGTAGCTCTGGCTGATAGGGCTTTGGGGAAAGAGCTGAGGAGTTTCAGCATTTATGAGTGAGGCTGGCTTGCACTGCTGTAGCACTGCATGCAAAGCTTCATTATGGATGCTTCGTCTCTTGCCCTCTGACTATTGCTCTAAGTTCTTCAACTGGAATGACAATGAGCAGTGACAAACTTGCATTGCTCTTCTGTACGGGCCCTGTAGCGAGCTAGAGGTGTAATATATGCATCTAGGAGCAAGACATGGTATATATCAGTGTGTAAAGAGCATGTTGACTTCTGGCTGCAGATGTTTTTTCTTCTGATTCCAATGTACCTAAAGTACGTCAGTTTATTTTCAGATAACACCAGGAAATGGCGAAGTTTGAGGCAATAAATACATTGGAGGCATTATAGCTTAATTCTCCAATGCAAAATAGAGGGCAAAGCAGATAGAAGTTCCTTGGAGTGGGATTTGCTTGGAAATAAGTTGGATTACTGTGGTATTTTAGTAAAATAGGATTGGTATTAAGATTCCAGACACTATAGCGAGAGGCATGAGAATGGGTTAGCAATGACAGATGTGGTAACCTGCCCTTTGCTCTCTGTTTTTAAGGTACTAATAGCAGTTTATCATCAGTTACGCTGGGTCACTAGTTCAGAGATGTTTTTGCAAAAGCAGTTTCTGTAGCAGAATCCCTGCAAGCATGGGCAGCAGGAGGAGGCAGGGAAGTCGTCATGGGCAAGAGTCCTGTAGGTACTTCGTGCCATCCATAAAGTGATGTCATGTACAGCATCAGTTCTAGCATTTGAGATCCTGTTTGTACTGAGATGGTAAACAAGCGTGGAGAATAGGCGCAACTTCTGTGCTGAAAAGGTGGAAAGACTGTTGTGTGACAAGAAAAGCATCCAGCAGGAGGGTAAAAGACACTGTAGCATCCCTCTCATCAGTTTGCATTCATCTCCTTTTTCTGCCTTGCCAACATGTAATGTATACAACCGATACCACAGCCTCAGCATTTGGCCAAGTATCTGAATCTTTTGTTAAGACATGAATAACCCCATCACAAGTGCTGTGACGGACTGTATGTTCGACAGGAGGGCAAGTTTGTTGCTTGTGGAGGTTATATTTAGTTTGAACTAGTTAAATGATTTATGGACAAATAGAATTCAGTTTTTAGTTCATAGGAATAGAAATTTTGCCATTGATTTCAGAGGAACAGGATCAGCCTTGCACTGTCTTTTCAGGAAAGCATCTAGAGATTTTTTTTCACTGAGTTTTTTTTTTTTTTTAACACTGTGTGTTAGAATTTGGCTGCTTGAACTTGCAAAATGCATCAGTTTAACCCAGAATCAAGCAGTGAAGAGGAAGCAGCATCAATGTGATGCCATAACCTACTTACACAGTGCTTCAGGATGTGTTTTAAAACAACGAACTAAAACATATCAATTTGATATTGCGGCTTGTAGCTACTGCTGGCCTGCAGTTAGAATGTCAGATCGGGAGCTACTCCATGCCAGATAAGTCACTAAGTGAGAATTGTGTATCTAAAATATATTTTACAGTAAATCTAGTCTCTTCAAATTCAAGACAAGGAGGATTTAAGTCCCTTAGCAGTTGTTACTGGCGTGAATGACTGTATCTATTTCAGGGCAGGATGACTCCTCTGAAGGGGTATATAACTCTTCATTTGTAGATACTGAAGCTACTGATAGTAGAAGATCTTGAAGATATTTAACTGACCTTGTACGGAAGGAGAACTGAAATGTGGCTTTCTGCTCTTTTTCCCTTAAAGAAGGAATACAGTGATTTGTGTCTGGGCTTTCATAAATACACTCAGTTATTTTTCATAGTTGTTATCTACTGGAAATGGTTATATTTCATTCTGAAGGAGTGAGAAGTGAACTTTCTGGCAGTATTATGAGCCCTAGATAGAACATTTGGAGAACCACTTTAGGCTGAGATTTGTCTCTGCCCCAGTATTTCCTAGTTTATCTAGGGGCTAACAAACTGTATGTAACAAATAAATAAATTTCTGTGACTGGAGGTAAAGGTTTTGCTTTTGCCACCCCCTGACTGCAGCCTGGCCTGCAGCAGGCAATGGAAATGGCTGTGCAGTTCTGTAGGTTTTCTGTCTGTTCCATCTTCCATCTGTGCAAGTGCTTCGAGTGCTGTAGGGACGCATACTGCAAATTGGCTTGTTTCTCTACTGTCTGTAGTATTGAATCCCTTTAAGTTCATGCCCCACAATTTATTGCTATAGATGACTTGATCCTGTAACCACAAAAGTAAATTTACAATAAAACAGAACAAAATTTAATCCAGACCACCCTGAGTTTTCCAATGCTGTGGTTCTTCCTCATCCTTGATCCTCTTTTGAAGAGAGCTGTTGTCATTCTCTTCATACGTGCAGCGGGAGAACAGCCACTGGCCTCTCTGGGTCTGCATTACCATCAGCAGCCAACACAAGATTATAGTTTTCAGCAAAATCAATGCAAGGGTGTTTTCCTTGCACAGTGAGAAGACTGACCATGGTCTGAAAATGTGCAAATAAGCCTATCCCAGCCAAGAAGTGTGAATGGGACTAGCCTCTGCTGATTCCTCCATAGACTCACTGCATGGAGAAGCAGCAGCGTCATTTGTGTGTCAGGTTTTCATATGGCTGAATGCAGAGAAGCTCTGACCTGAAAGAATAGGGACATTCATGGGACTGTAGAAAACTTCTGCAATGTTGAAAAGGTCTTATTAGGAAATCTTGTTTGTCCTCATGCTGACTGGGATTCTGTTCCTGAATTGTATTCTCTGGAGCTTTTAGTGTGGTTTTTAAATGAGTCAAGTGATGAGACTTCAGTATTTCCCTTGGAAAGAAAACAAAAGCTATCCCACAGGGAAGAAAGGCAGATTTCCACTTAAGATGAGCCTTCTAGGAGGTGTTTTAATTTACAGCTTTAATCAGAGATGTATGACACACTTCTTGTTCCTCTCTTATTGATGCTTTGTTGTTTTTGGTTTTTGTTTTTTTTTTCAACTAGGTTTGATGATTCCAGTCTTTTGTGTGGTGGAGCAGTCGGATGCCTCTCTTGAATACGATAATCGAGAAGAGCATGCTGAGTTCGTTCTGGTTCGCAAAGATGTGCTCTTTAGCCAGCTGGTGGAGACAGCGCTCCTGGCTCTGGGGTATTCCCACAGTTCTGCAGCTCAGGCACAAGGTATTCAATAAAGTTCTTTTCCCTCTTTTCTGCACTGGCAGAAGACAGCACCCGAGGTTGTTCAATGTCAGGAGAAAGCAAGAAAATTGGTGGCAAAACTTGGAAGTGGTTATATCAGTTGTGTTGACTGCTTAATGTTAAACTAGGTGTACAACAAGCCCTACCTTGTTAGCCTGCCTAGAAAACATTAGCTGGACCTTGCTGAAGTGTGAAATAATGGTGATAGTGATCAGTCAGCATATCCATGGCACATTTGTTCTGTACCATGAGTCAGGTTGCTGCTTCGAGGAAGTCAGCACAGAAGAGCTGGACAGAACCTCTACGTCTACAGCTAGATGGTACCTAGTATTCCTCCTTGTATTGCGGCCATTTTGAACAGCATATTGTAGTCTTTCATTTTTAAAATTATACATTGTATATAATGGTGTTTTATATATATATACCTGCTTTCTTTATGGCCAATAGTTGTAGTGCTAAACATGCAGAGTGATTTCTCTGTTCTCATTTACCTACTACGTTGCTGCAAAGCCCTTTGTAGTCCCTTCCACTTAGAGATGATTCTCCAGGAGCAGTGAAATCTTAAAATAAACAAAGCTTTTCTCTCTCTACCCAGAATATCAGCTTGAAAAAAACAAACCTAACGTCCTAATCTGGATGGGGGGACGGGCAGGAGGCGGTGGGTTGGGAAAAATCTTTCCAGAATGAACTTTGCATTTCAAGAGGCTTTTTTATACTAAACAGGTTATTTCAATGCTTATTCTTTTGGCTGAGAAGCCTGTAAGTTTCAGTTTCATCTCCATGTCATCAGTAAAACCTGTGCACATTTGGAATAGTTTAATAGAAGCTTTGCCTGGGGATTTGGATTTTATCTGTTGGTTTTAGTTATTTTGGATAGCTCAGTATTTGAGTGTGCGAACAGAGGGAGCAGCAGTGGTGTTGAATCCGGGAGTTCCAGGCAGCAGTTAATAGTGCAGTGTTCCTTGTGCAAACTTCTTTCCAAGCAGGGTGATA
Source organism: Balearica regulorum gibbericeps (assembly GCF_011004875.1). Taxonomy (NCBI): domain Eukaryota; kingdom Metazoa; phylum Chordata; class Aves; order Gruiformes; family Gruidae; genus Balearica; species Balearica regulorum. Next base: position 12,612,028 of record NC_046189.1, on the reverse strand, counting down.
ATGATTCATTTCCTCTGTCAGCCTCTGCTCTGTGAGGAAGGCTCAGGTTCTGCGTACAGGCAGAACTCATGCACATGTGTTTATTTAGACAATGCGGTAATAAAAGCTCTTCGAGAAGGTAGTTGTTTTGTTTTTTAATAGGAAACATTTCATGTCATTTTAGGGATGCTTTTTTTTTTTCCTGAATGTAAAAGGTCAGCATATCCCACTGTTTCCATCCTGGTGAGCCAGCTTCCTGTTTGACAGCACTATCCATCTCAGTTAACACAGTTGCTCAATGTGTTGCGAGCTAACATGTGGAACACGCTGCATTAGGTGGCCAAGATTTGATTCTTGGCACTTACGAAGGGGAGCGGGCTTTGCGAGAAACCTGCTCCAAGGAGGCATGCCATTCAGTGCAGTGATCCACGCTGGCTGAGCATCTCACTTGAGGGAACCTTGCTTTTGCAGCATCTCTCTGTTGTGAGAATAGCAAGGAGGAGAGACAGATTGACTCACGAAGGAAATTAGTCACTGTGCAGGGAGGAAACGGCCACTGTGTTTTCGAACTACAGGCTTTGACAATGAGCAGGTTCAGGTACTAATCTGTCGCTTGATGTGTTGCTCAAATAATTTGTCTAGAAAATAAAAGTTGAATCTCTAATTGTTGTAATTAGTCTAAAAGAAAATACTTCGGCATTTTTGTCTTTAAGGCAGCAATTACCTACTAGAAAATATCAGATGGTATAATACTTAGAAATGACAGAAAAACCCTGAAAGGTCTGTCAGCTTACAAATCTCTGATGTGGTCAGTTTATTTACCTTCACACTAAAGGACCAATTCTCCAAAGTCTTTTATGCATCCTGGGCAAATACTGCAGGTCATGCTGATTTTAAGATATGAAGGTGGAGTATGCAGCATGTTCTATAGTATCTTGCTTCTGTGCTAGCTGTCTGCAAGCTGAGAGATGAGGTAGAGGCAGAGACAGAGTGCTAATAGATCTCTGAGATTGTTTAGTTTAATGAGAAAATTTATAGAATATTGGGCTATAATCTATCAACTAGGGTTGACAGAAGCATGCTGCTAAATTGTTGATAAAAGGATTTATTTGGGAACACAATTTTCTGATATTAAAAAGGGGAAAAAAAAAGCTTTTTGCTTTATTCATTACAGTTGTAGAAAAAGTCTGCTTCTGTTCTAGTGCTTGGGATTGATTTCATTTAGCAATATACATTGATAAACAGTCACTTAGTTCTTCTTTATGCTTTATGATCAGCTGAATTACAGGATCTGCATGAGAAGTTCAAGATCCTCAGGTGCGTTTTTCAAAAGGGTAAAGCTTTGAGCAACATGCTGTGCAAAACACTGACATGAGTAGGTGTCCCTGTGTCCTCCAGGGCAAGGTAAATGTGGGCTTGTCAAAGCTTTTGTATTGTAAAGGCTGTCTAAGCTGTAATGTAGCATGTAATAATTGTCACTTTTGGAGTTGGGAAAGTGTTTTGTTGTTCCCCCCCCCCTCCTTGTTTTGGATGACTCTGAGAGGAGTAGCAATGTTCACTTCATCTTGTGGGAAACATCTTGCCTTTGCCTGTTCCTTTTAGAACAGGGGCTCCAGTGGCAGATAAAAGAGCTAGTTGTGGGGGAAAAGAGGAGTTGCGGCAGCAGAAAGAATTGCTGTGCAATTTCACACCGCCTTCTCTGCGGTTCACCATGGCACTTCTACAGACCTGCTGAGGCTCGAGCAGGCGGTGTGCGACTTGCGTGTAGGGCCCTGCCTCACACTTGCCAGCTGTACGGCAGCACGGCATAGTCTGGGTGCCAGAAAGGAAACGTGGCACGGAGGAGTGGGTGGTGCGTTGCCTCCCCGAGGGGTCTGTGAGCCCATAGGGGCCCTGCCGCGGGGTTCCTGCCTGGGCAACAGCCTCAAGCTCCAGAGCTCCCCGAGGAGGTGATGCCGTGTCCGAGCATATGAGCTGTAGCCTGCGCACTTGGCTGCTGCCTGGCCTGGAGCCTCACATACTGGCTCATGGTCACTTGGCTTATGAGGGCTAATTTTTAGTCCTGGTCATTAGGTAAATTGAGTAGTCTTAGCATAAATAATCTTGAGACAAATATGTCCCAGGATGTATACACGAAGGTGGCCCCATGCCTCACTGGAAGAAGCTCTTTATTCCCACACAGTTCGGGCAGGACACGTTTATTCCACAAACAGCTGGTTGTGAACGTTTCTTGTTGATGGTGGCAAGAGCAGAGGCTTTTCCAGCAAGTGCTGCCCTCGTGAAACTTCCCTTTTCTGACAGGAGCTGTGAAAAGTCTTCTGGAACAGCATGGGAATTCGTTAACAGCTTGGCACTGGGGTGTGAAAGTTGGTGGTGAGAATGGCAACAAAGGTTTAATAAACATTTATGTATTTTTCTTTCATCACTTGAGTCTACACCTGACACTAGGGAACCTGCTACATGTGCCTTCCGGAGAGGAAAAGAGTCATGCTTTAAAGCGGTACCTGTTCTATGTGTAGTTTAATAAAATTTACATGCCCTGCTGCAAATTTTTTTAAATTTTTTTTTTTTTTTTTGGTGTGTGGGGTATTCTAACTGGGCTATGCAAGAGAAGGGAACTAGTAGGGCCTACAAACAGTATATAGTGCTGAGTGTTGGGACCAAAGTAGTATGAAAGTAGCTGCAATCTGGAGTACCCTGAGTGCGGTCCTGCAGCTTTGGGACGTGCTCTGTGTGGGGTGGAGGAAGAGCAGTGCTAGTTTGACACTTTTAGCAAGTTCTACTTTCTTAAAATCCATATGAAAGAGAAAATGGTGTGATTTCTCATGGATAAATATATGTATGTTTTTTCTTTTGAGCAGTTCCTCGTTAACTGTCGTGAGTATATAAACAGAACTGGTGTACGTTGTCTGCAAAAGGTCGCAAAGCTGAATGGGCCACCAAAATGGAGTTTGCCTTCTCCTCCCAGGTGCTTCTGCTAGGTGTGTTGGCAGGGCAGCGCGGAGTGCCTCCCCTGACCGCTGTTTGTGGGCAGCTGTAGCCGGGCACTGGTGAAGTAGTTGCTTGGGTTAGTTGCTCTGTGTGGCCACCACAGGGAACAAGGGGCGCAGAAGAGTGAAATGGTACTGAGATGCCGAGTGGAGCAGAAGGAGGGGTGGGAAAACAGCGGAGGGAAGTTAACACAAAGCGAGAGAAACATTAGATCTTTTCTATCCCTGTCACTGTAGAGATTGCCAAGTCCTGGTTCTTAAGCAATGTATTGCCATGAGCAGAGCCATTCCAAGAGGCAGTGCGTTGCATTAATGCCTTGGAGGCCCCTCTTCACATTGCCCTGTTTCTTCTAGTTCTGGGTACTGACTGAAGAGTGGGAAGCCTTATGGCTGCAGAGAGCTGGGGGTGGCTGGTTGGAGTGGAAGGCTGGAAGGAGAGTCTGGCAGTGTCAGTGGGGAACGTTTAAGACGAGAATGAGAAACAGAAAAGGTTTAAGTATCTTGCTGTGACGTGGAGTTGCAGTAGCTGGGCATGGAGGACAGTGATGCTCTGTGGAAATTGTGACTTAGCGAGCTGAGGTCAGACAGCATTGGCCCTGCCAGCCTTGCACAAGTGGAGTGGAGAAGAGGTGAATTTTGTTGCTGCCAGTCAGTGCCTGGCCAGAGTAGCTGATGGGGTCGTGACACCCAGAGATATATCTTGGGACCAACTGTTCTTCTCCAGCTGCCTTGCCTGTGAGGCTCTGATGTTGCTTGCAGCCATGGGAAGTTGTAAGACGGGCTTGGCTTGGCTTTGATGCTTCTGCAGTGCACTGCACTCTGGAGCAGTAGTGGAGCTGTCCTTGCAGTGACCTGCAGCGAGAGAGAAAGGTGGCTCTCCTGACAGGATAGCAAGGAAACCGGGGCACAGACACACGAGGGCTCTCCTCTGGGTCCATACTGCACATGGCTGGGGCATGAAGGAACCCAGACTGCAAGAGCGCTCATTTCCCTCAAGAGACTAAATATGTGAGCTTAGCCCTGCTCTCTGCTGTTAATTGGAGGCCTCTTGCACGTGTGGCCTGCATTTAAGTAGTATTTCAAAGCAAAGACCAGATCTGTTTGATATGGTGACGTTTAGCGCATCAGTCTAAACCTCAGGCTGCTGTATGAGAGAATGTGGCAGCCTGAATTCTGGGCTCCTTCACTCTGGCTAGCCTTTGTGAGACCAGCATGACCGTCTTTTCACTTACAGGATTACAAACGTGTACAAATACATGAGGGGTGTAAATACCAATGAGGGAGAGGATTTGCCTAAGCTGATCCAAGAGGGTAGGGCTCTGGGACAGTTGGAAGGACCTGAGCCGATGATTAGTAGAGAAAGATCCTATGAGATATTCCCCTCTGTGCTGTCTCCAGGACCACAGTAGCTTCCAATTGAATGTCAGGTAAAGGCAGAACATACCAGCTGGGGGCTGTATTGAACATGCACAAGCTGGTTTTATATTTCTGTATCAAGAAAGGTACAGTAAAAGTGTAGTGAAACCCTGCTTAGCTGTGCTTGATGTATGCAGCTAAGTTTGCTGCAGCTGGGAAGACCAGCTTTTTAACACAAGTGCAAGTGCAGGGTAGCAGTATGGGAAAAATGAGAGGAAACCCGGGTTCAGGTTTCTCTTGTGAATAATGTGCAATAAGTTACAAGGGTGCTTTAATCTTCTGACTCCTCAGCCAAGTGCCCAGGGTTGTTTGTATGTCTGAGCATGGCTCCCTGTTCATGAGATCAAAGACCTTCTAGTCAGTATTATACTGGCTTTAATGAATAGGAGAGACACTGGTGATACAATCCAGCAATTAACAAACTAAACGTTGGATCATTTCCTGGCACTGTCACCATTTGCTGTTACTTTTTTCTTTTTCATTTGTGCAGAGAGACCATAGTGGTCTCACCTAACAGAGTTGTCAGTCCATGTAGACTTGCTCTATTTCTCCCAGCTCAAACTCTTTTGCAACACAGTATGATCACCTTGCTAAACCAATGTGTCTTAAAACAAAGCAAAAAACCACAAACCAAACAACAAAAAAACACCCCAAAGTAAACAAAAGAAACCAATCCAGCCCTCTTTTCAGCAGTTTGGTCTTACTCCATCTATAATTAACAGCTTCTTACCCTTAGTAATCCCCTTTTGTGCCACTTGCTTCTACTGGGGACACTTTGTATGGGTACGCTCTTCCTTCTTCTCTCCAGTTTTGCAGGTGAAATTGTAAAAGACCCAAATCAAATAATTTAACAGTAGTATGTCTGAGGGCTATGACTCAAACGGACATCATGCAGTAAACTCTGACATGCAATTTCATGACAACTTGTCCAGGATTGTTAAGCAGACTGGATTTCTTGCAGTGATACTCAGCCATCTAGATCAAAGTTTTCCTTGTAAAAGCTGCTCCTTCTTCAATTGTACGGTGCTTGAGTTGAATTCTTTGTCTTTCTTCCTGATGTTTGAAGAAAGTGGGCTGAGTACTTCTCAAATATTTATTTCTCTCCCTATATACAGACATTTACCAGCAAATCACTGTTTTGTCTACCCTACAAAACTTCATGACAACTGTAAGTGAAACTCAATGACAGGAACCATGAGAGAAAGTCAGAATTTAATGAGAATGCTGAAAACCTCTTCCTTCTTTGTTTTTTTGATAGGCATTTCAGTGCATAATGGACACAGGGTTTGAAAGACACTGTTGTTAAGGGTTCAGCATCTCATGCCGTTTCAATTAAAGCCCCAGAGTTCTCTTTAAACATTGCCTGGAACTCTTATCTGAAAAATAAAAGAAGAGGTAGGGATTGAGGCTGCTTATGTTTGTAGGGTTTACTAAAATTAGTGTGTTTGGTTTTTTGTGGAAAATATAACATATAAAGAAATGTTAGGATGTCATTTATATATATATAAAAATGGGATATATTTTATGATTTATGTTGTTTTATATACATAAATACATATATAATAGATTATAGTTTAATCTAGAATACAAAACACACGTATTTCATACATATACACACATACAAATATATATTACATGGAAGTATAATATATATATGGAAACAAAAGATCAAAATAAAAACACAACCTTTCAGGTTACTTGTCACCCTCATTCTCCTTCTGTAGTGTTATTTTAAGTAACCTCTTTATCCCAACAGCATGAATTCTAGTGAATACTTGATTCTTTGATAAGCTTACTGTGAAAGTTCTTAACTTCTAACCAGCGGTCAGGAAGCATCTCTTTTCCCTTTCCTTCCCCGCCACTCCCACCATGCTGGTGTGTGTAAAAGTTGCCACATGGTGTTGGCTTTCTGATCCCAATATATTGTTTACAGGATTCTTGTGATGGAACAAAACCTTCTACAAATAATAATCTGTTTTTCTAGATGGCAAACATCTGGGTAGTATAAGTGAGTGGGTAATGTATTAGCATTTGAACAGCTTAAAGGAGGGTAACCAGAGGTAGCCTTGAACAGCTCGGTGCTTGAGGGCCACTTTCTGTCTCATTTGTGGTTTGTGCTCGAGCACAGCATGGCTCCTAAGCAGGAGAGGAGGCAGGGGCAAAAGGAGGGAGCAGAGTGGGCTTGGGCAGTCCTGGTGAAACGCCCTTGCTCCCTTCCCTGCCTGTCTGTGAGAGTTCACATACCTGCCGTGGGAGTTTGAGGCCAACTGCTCTGAAATGCATCACATTTTGGGGACGGCTCCAGGGGCTCTTACTGGACTTGTTGCAGTGCCGTGTGTCATTTGTTTGTTCCGTGTGTCATTTGTTTGTTCTGCAGTCATAATGGATCAAACTCAGACTGTGCTATGGGTAGAAATCATTAAACCTTTTGTTCCTCTCTCTCCCCCTTTGTTTCTGAGAGGCCGTAACAGCAATTCAGTGCTTCTTTTTGATGAAAGCTTTAGTGCTTTCCATTCGCTTTACGTTGCAGGCTGTGTGCAAAAAGATAATGCTGCAAGACAGACGTTTCTTCAAGCTTTGCACTCTTCAAGGAATGATTTTCACGTATTCTGCCAGTTTTATAAACCAATGAAGAAATGCTGGGGAAATTGAGCTATGGGCTTTTTTGTGTCACAGCAACCCTTATAGTAGTTTGGTGTAAAATTAAAATCAAGTTCAATCCAAAAGGTCTGTGTGCACTCAATTAAAAATTTAGACCAGCATACAATAAATTCTGATTTTTCTTGGCCCCCTTCCCAACCTCTCAGCTAAGTCCACAAGCCCATGAACCACTGGTATTTTTGAGGAAAATCGGGAAATTATCTTTATTAATTTTACTTTAAAATAAAATTTTGTTGTCTTTTTCTTGCATGAATCTGATAATGAAGCAGCGTTGTATTTAAAAATGAGAATGAATTAGGTTAGACTAGGTCTTCCGCTGTCCGGAGAAGGAAAATGAGGTGCAGTTAGCAGCCTGTTAGCTGACAAGCTAGACATTTAAACATTCAATAGTACGAGGAGAGCAAAGCCTGGTGGTGGTTCACATGTTAGGGTAGCTTTTTCCTTTCCTTTTTTTTCTTTTCTTTTTTTTTTCCTCCCCTGTTCTTTTTTGGACATTCTTGTCTGCTGAGATTTTTTTTCCAGTCCCTGCTCTAGATAAGAGAAGCAGCATTTTAACCCCGTGGCACGAGGGGATGCTTTTTGCTCCAGCTGCAGAGTGCCTTGCCCCATCTGCCTTCCCCACAGAGGCACAAAGCTGAGCCCACCTCCAGCCGCTTCTTTCTTTAATCTGGCAGAGGCAGGGCTCATCCCCTGGATTGGCTTCTGCTTATTGGGAAGCACATCCCAACTTTAGGATCTCTGGTTTGCCTTGGGCGTAGGTTCCCCTGTGCAGCATTTCTAATGGATATGCCGCTGGGGAGAAAGCAGAGGTCTTTCTGCTGGCCAATCTGTCCAAAGTCCATTTATCATCAGTGGCCCGGTCTGGATCTCGCTGCATGTGCAAAGGGGAATTGGTTTGAGCATGTGGAGAGCAACGGTGCTGGCTGCAGGGTCCCTTGCAAGGCCATGGCGTAAGGCAGTACTTCTCAGTCCCTTTTAACCACATAGACAAGCTAAGCATGAAAACCAGTTTGTTTTGAAACTGCAAACCTAACAAAGTAAGGGGAGAAAATGTAAAGAGGGTGTCTGTAAACAGAAGGTGTTTCCTGGTTTAAAAAAGAAAAGAGAGAGGGCAAACACACTGACCCCTGTTCTGTGTCTGATCGTCTCTTTAGGAAAGACCCTTCTGGCATTGACAGCAAAGGGTCAGTTTGGAGGGTTTCTCACCACCTTGTGTGAGCGTTGTAGAAGGGACCCGGCTTTAATCCTCCTGGCCCTTATTGGAATATAAATGAACCTGTCAGTCAGCAACTGTATTTGATGTTTACTTCTTTTCATACTGGTTGAATTTTACAAGGGCAATCTGCCCTCCTGCATTGTTTGTCATTGGGGTCTGCAGGAGATTAAATTTACAGAATGGAAAATGATGAGCAGAAGACAATGCTGTTAGTGACCTCCTTTTGCCTACTGTCCTGCTCATTGGAAACTTAGAGAGTACCGATGAAGGTTCAAATTCAAGGTGTGGCTGAGAGAAGCGGGTGTGTACGTCCCCCTCCTGTCCACCCAGCTGCTTGGTTATTCAGGGTGGCTGTCTTTTCTTCTCCATACTGCTACAGGGCTTGTGGAGAATTGCTCATACTCTGTCTTCCTTTCAGCCAGTGAATACCTTTGATTTATGCAGAGAACTTAAAAAAATATATGTTTATACAGGTGTGATTAAACAAAAGGCATTACATCAAGTTGAATGAGATGAGGCTGGAGTATTTTTCACTGTGTATTTATGGGCAATTTTACTTTCAACTTTATTCTGACAGAAAAACAATTCTTCTAGGATGAAGTAGCTGTCAATTAAACAATAAAGCTATAGTAATCCTGGGATCCGGGGTCTGTATTTTATTCTGTTTTCACTCCCCAGTTTTGTGTGTGCAGTATCTTCGACTTCACCTGGTTGTTTCCACAGCTACCAATAAAGAGTTAAATTCAAAAAGCAAGCTAGGAAGAGAATGCGTGTGCCAGTCAGGATTCTTAGCTAAATTGCTTTCATACTTTGTTTTTATAATATATTTGCTGCTTAGCCACATTTTGGCCTTTTTCCTTTTTCTAACGAAAATCATTATGTGGGATAGCTAGTAGATAGTTCCTGCTTTCACAGGGACAACTCCATGTTAAAAATGTCCCTTGGCATAGGGATCGTTAACTGATGGCAATTTGTCTGCTTTTCTGAGTAGGGTTTTTTTTCCAGCTATAGAATCTATGAAATAGTCTGCGGGGGGGAAAAAGTGTTTATCTTGTGTTGAAACTGAGGATGGACCAAATGCTTGAGCAAAAGAACGTATCAAGTAATGAGCTGTAGATAATACTAAATCTTTTCAAGAAGATGTTTAGGCAGAATTGTGCGGCAGTCAGCATGAGAAAATTGGCATTTTGTGAAATGCTACCGTAGAACATGTTTCAAACGTCACTATTTATGTATGCATTTATATAGATAGCATCAATTACATATTTTTAAATGTTGATGATGGGTCTAAAAACTACATGCATTACGAACATAAAAGTTTCTTTTTCTGTGGCTTGAGTGTGGAGAACAAGTCTCTTTTTTCTCAATCTGAAAGCTGTATTTGTTTGCTTAAAAGAACGAAGAATGGTATTTCATTGGTAATATTCAGAAAGATTTATTAATATTTTGTTGTGGAGCTTTTAAATAGAGGGCTACATCATACAATTTTTTTCCTGATATCTCTGCTAAAAGAGCATAGCAACGCCATGCATTTGCATTTTCTGATCACTAAAAATCCCCCCTACCATAAATGTGTATGTGAAATTGAGAACCTAATTAAAATATTAACAGCATGTACAGTACTTTACCCAAAAGGCATGCGTTAATTTGTTAAAACACTAAAGATTTTTATGCTGTCTTTTTTGACGCTATCAAAATATTTTCAGTGGAACTGGTTGAACCTGGTCTCTTTATTATAAATTCTTCTGCAGAGTAAGACAACTTCATTTCATATCTAATTGCATAAGGAATTATAAATTATCTTTTCTAAGAGACCTATGACACTAAAACGCAGAATGAACAAATAAAACTGATTTGTTCTAGTACAAATGAAGATATATGGCAGTATTTTTATTACAGACACCATTTGTTTGGGTTGAGTGTCTGAATATTTTACAATAAGATACAAAGTGCACTCTGTCGAGCAGTTGTTCTAGCAATGCATCTTAAGGTGTTTTACAACTAATTGCCATGAAATGAAGAAACCCAAATCAACAAAAACCAGCCCCACCCATAAAATAAAACCCTATGCAGAATGAGATAAATCTGTTCCAAAGGAAATACATTTTATATGCATTCATAGAAGCAGCGGGATCTGCCTCTTGGATCAAACATGGAATTTTTCTTTTGTTCCCAGAGGAAAGACCTGTTGATCTCAAAAGTGTGCTTTAGCTCAGACAAAGGTGACTTGCTGTATGCGAAATGGTAGTTTCCAGCCACAGTCTAGAGCACACAGGCGAAGGATTACGAGTCTGGTTTCTAGTGAGGAAGCACTGCTGATGTATAGGACAGTGTACAGAAGGTGGGCATTTCTCTGATGTAAAGGGCAATGTAGGTCCTGCCGTGGCCCCGTTAGTGCCACGTAACCCAAGGGGATGCCAGGTGCTCCCGAGTTAGGATTTTCTTCCCTCCTGGGGACTTCTGGAGGAATCTTGAAGAAATCCCCCTTCCTGCCCCTAAAGCACAGCCAGTAGGTATTCTCCTTCGGAAACAACTGGGTATTTACCAGTACAAAGTGCTGTATTACTTTAAGAATTGAACATTACCCCTGTGGCAGAAATTAGTAGCAACTGACAATTATTAAAGATTTGTGTTTTGTAACTACTCTCCATAGAATTTTATTCTGTCATTGAACGATTAAAATGGTTTATAGTAAATTTGCCATTTTGTACTGAACTGTGTCAGTGTTGGTGCCAAGGCTGTTTGAATGTTACTGAACGTCTATTTAACCAGATTAGATTAAACCCTATTACATTATTTTGTGCAAGTATAGTGTTCATAAAGGAAAAAATTAATACTCTACTGACCTTTCAAGGGTTGAATTAATAAATTTATCTCAAGGATTAGTTTGGTATTGTATAACACAGACATCCTTTTATTTCTTTATCCAGAAGTATTTTTATTATGAAGTTTACTGATACAAAGCTGCTTCTGTTAAGCTGATTGTTATTCCCAGATACTAAAAGACCAGTGCCAAATTGTCTAAATCCCAACGTGTGTATGCATTTACGAATTTTTCTAGAAGGGGGCAAAAAGGGTAGTATGGCATTTCATAAAGGCAAGTAGGAAAGAAATGTAATAATTTTTGGCTAGAGAGCTTCCATGATCTCGTATGAGTGATATAAGATGAAAACTGCAGCATTTATGGTGAAATGTGGATTACACTTTTAAAAAACATTTTTGCCTAATAATCCAAAGTGATTTCAATAACAAGGTTAAGGAATATTTTTATTACCATAAAACCATGAGAGTTTTTCCCTTACCTTTCTGTAGCTCTCTAGTAGATTTTCATTTTGCAAGGACTTTTTGTGCTTTATAATTTTGAGTGTGTTTCTGTATTAGCAAGTGGGGAGGGAGAAAGCAAAAAAAGAAGAGACAGCCAAGACAGCAAGTATTTTTACGCTGTTTGTAGTAGCAATGTCATGTCTCTGTGAGGGACAGCAGTGGGATTTTTGGTAGTGTAGTAAGCACCTGCACCATCTCACAGAGGTACAGCAACTGCCACATCCCACTCCTCTCTTTCCCTTTCTTGTTGAAGTGAGGTTGGGATGGAGTTGCAAGTACAGCTGTAGTACTGCCATGGCACTGTTGGTGCTCCGTAGTTGCAAAGTGGATTTTGTGGAAGGAGGGGCTGTTACAGAACAAAATTGCCATCAAACGTTTTCAAGGCTTCTCCTGAATCCTTCTCTTTTTTATCTGTGTCTCTTGTGCATCAACTCTGGTTTTGCATGTAAATGTGAGGGAGATGGAGAAATCTTAGCTGCAGATGGAAAAAAACTCCAGTGTCTTGGTATTTTAAAAAAATCCAGAATTAGAAGGAGATAAATTTATGTAGCCTTTGCACCATAATAATGTGGAAAGACCTGACACAAAGCCATAAGGCTTTTTTCACAGATTCAGTTGTCTGGAAATTGTGCAATGCTGTTTAAATGGAATGACTTTTAACAGATCGCAATAAATTTAAAAAAAAATATCATGTTTTCACCAAGGATTACATGATGGCAGTGCTAACTCCCATGCAATTAATAGACACCGTGTACTTTGTTTTCCTTTGAGTGTTTAGCATGTTGTCTAGATTTTATCTGGCCATGTATCTAGGAACTGGGTATGGATGCAAGCTGCTGTTAATTGGACTGTATTTAGGACTATTAAAACCATCCTATGTGCTGTATGGCAAGATGTGTATCTAAATTTGCATTTGCAGCAATGTAGCTGTAGCGTGCATATCCTGTGGTAGATAGGCAGCCCCTAGTCCACATATTTTTAGATACAAAATGTAATTGGTTTATGACAAAATAACTTCATATATTGACATGGCATTATCTTTTACAAAGCTTGCATTTATTTTCCCAGAGCAGTTGTGAGGTGCAGTTTGTAGCTTAACAGGAAGAAAGATGGAATATGTTCTAATTTTGACATGGATCATTGACTCATTGAGTCAGGTCTTGTGTTGTAGCAACTTCTTTACAGCGGAAGGCTGGTCCTGGTTTCCCTGATCTCATGCACCTACTGAATGTCTTTTTACATCCAGCTAGTTGTGTGATATAGTATTTAGGAGGAAGAAGATGCTGTCTGATACAAGGAGTGATGAGTTTCAATCTGGAAGCAAAAAAAATAAAAATCCCTTATTTCCATGCTTGCTGGATTCAGTCTTTTATATAACATGCTTTATAGAAAAAGGGCTACGTTTGTACAGAAGGAGGTGCCAGAACGCTAATAGAAGTATAATAGCTCATCTGATGGGTGGGACAGATTTCTGCATGCTATTTGGAAACAAAATTAACCCTGTGTGGGAGTATAATACCTAGTATTGTTAATTCTTGAAATTTTCTTTCCCATACTTTTGGGGGTCTTGATGAGGGGAGCTTCGGCTTCTCTTTAAAATTTAATTTGTAGAGATAAAAAAGAAATCTTGGAGGATTCCATCAGAACTTTGTGAGCATGATCCCATCTTTGGCTTGAGAACATGGAAGAGAAAAGAATCCAAGCATTTCAGTTCGCTGGGAACAAAAAGAAGCTGGCTGGTAACTTTGGGACACAGTATTGCTCTCTGAAGCACAGTACTTTGCGGGCGTGCAGGCATGTGACAGTGTGATCGTACGTGGGTCTGCGTTGGGTTCAAACATGCCTGGGGCGCTTTCGTTATTTCTGAGCCTTTGGTACTGAGTGCCAGTGGGGGATCTGTGGAGATGGTGAAATGAGAGAACTAGATATTAGAATTCAGTAGCAGATTTAAATTAAGCAGAAACCTCAGTATGTTATAAACTTGTAAGGCTATATATACACTATGGCATGTGGCTGGACCGTAGTCATGCTCAGCAAACCACTCAATATTATAGGACAGTTCATATGTTTTCTAATTCTTCCCAGAAAAAAGAGGATTTCAGTACTGAGTAATATCTTATTATCCCATTCCTATTGTCGGCAGCACAGCAATTTGAACTTGCAAAAATAGCAGATTAGATATTTCCCTGAAACTACATGTACTGTTTTGCATCTTACTGTTGTTCTGGCAGAACAGCATAGGGATTGACAGAAACCGTGGCTGAAAGTGACTTAAGAGAGTTAACAGTTTAGCGAAGGTTATGAAAAAAGCATTGCTTTCCATTACACGTCCCGTGGAGAGAGAGATGGGAAAGTATGAGTGATGCCAAAGTGGGAACTACACACTATGAACATGGCCTTTTGAGCCAGGAGGCATCTAGGCTGACCATTTCATTTGGGACTTTGCTTCCTTAGTAGGAAGAGTTAAGAACAGAAGTAAAAAAGCTTGTAGTAGTAGACATGATGTCCTGACCTCTTAAAACTTAAGTGTAAAGTGCATATCTCAGAGTCACATATTTCTTGCAATGGTGGAAACTTAAATGCAGTGTTCTGGTATTAGTGTAGTAAGGTCAAAAATGGAACGAGAAAGGTTTGGCTCTGTGTGAAGGCTAAGTGAAATACAAAAGTTAAGTGGGCATCCAGTTGTGTGATGTAGAGTCCAAAATCAGCACACACAATCCTGTTAGTGTTCATAATTGTTGGTGCTGTAGCTTCAACAAAGGATTCTTTACAAGAAAATTAAGCCATGTTTTAAGTTACAGCAGTGTAAATAAAGTCAAATGCTTCTGAAGTCAGTGCAGTTTTTGATTTCCACTGATGCAATTGAGGGCAGAGGTTGAAACGTGATTTTTATTTCCAGACTACATTTCAAACTTGTTTTATGTGAAGAAGGAAATAATCTGTTGAGAGGCAGATTGGGAGCATAGGTACCACAGCTTCAGATACGTTTTATCTGTAGGATCAGTGACCACTGTTGATTGTTTGCAAAGAGCTTGTTTGGGGTGTTCCATCCACATAATTTTTCAGCTGTGCCCTAATGTGGAAAAACAAATTCAGTACGGCTATTCTGGAGTGAGTTATTTAGCTACAGGAGGGATAGGCCAAAGCCATTTTACTGCAGAACATTTTTTCTTATATGAAACCCATCCATTTGCAGGACAATTTTTGTTTAATGATCTTCAGAGTAATTTATTTTTTATAATACATTGTAGAAGCTTGGGTTTAGGTTCTTGCTTGCATATGTGAATACCTGAGATACAGTGACTTAGACTGGGACAACAAAATAGAAATTGCTTGCAGGAATCCTCCTACCTCTGCAGTATCATTGAGAAAGAAGACGTGTGTCCTTGGAGGACAGAAGCACTGGGAGCTCTGAGGTTGAAAGTGGGGAGGCATGTTTGGTTTAATATATGTAAGATATGACCTTGTTTCGAGTACTTAAGACTGGAGGAAGGAGAAGGCTTCAGAGAGTAAGGAGACACATGAAGCCTGAGGTTAGGAGCCTTACAGTAGGCTAGGGTGTTGCTTTAGTTGTGTGTATGTGTGTGCCTGTGTGCGTGTGTTTGACTGAAGGTGGGGATAGCAAATACCCACCTTTTTGGCAAGGACTGAGAAGCTGGTCTTCAGCTTGAGTAATACGTATGTGTATGTAGGAAGGCTTTAAAAGAAGGGGAAAATACTTGTTAATTTGGACTATTTGTGGTTGAAATACCATAAATACGTGGATGTAATAAGAGAAATACAGTAACTTTTTGTTTTCAGAGAACTTATTAGAAATATTACTTGAAATTAAGATTCATATTTTGCAGAGGAGCTTGCCTTGTGAGGTTTTCATGTAAAAGCAGGGTTCCCTGTCTAACTGCATCCATAAATCAAGATGGTGCCTTCTTTTCTTTTTGGAACTTAAGGTAAAGAGTTTTGGTTTTAAAGCATAAGGTGGTTAGTACTTGTCTGTAGACTTTTAAATAGTGCACAAATGCACAAGATTTTTCTTTGATTAACTTTTTTTTTTTCTATTTATTAACAAGGTGGTTATGTTGGAACATTCATCAGAAGTTTTAGAAATCGTGGGAGATTTATGATGTCATATGATGTCATTACAGTAATACGCTGCATTGTAAAACTTCAGAGCAACCACTGCTGTACCACCAGGGTGAATAATGGAGCATTCATTCACTCCTACCAAATCCCAACATCAAATATTCCACAGGCTCTCTTAGAACAGAAATTATGCCTATAGGAACATGTAGTGAGAAGTTACGCTTGGGAGGGTGTAATCGGAGTACCTCAAAAGGAGTGGTAGATATTTCAATTCCCAGAAGTTGTTGTGTTAAGACTGCACAAAAGCTAGAGACTCTCTGAGGTAAAAGCTCTTCGGATGGAAGTGGCTGAAAAAATCTTGGCTAGCTCATGGGGAGCTTGTGAGAACAAGTACTAGAGGCCAAATTCTGCTCTGTTACACCATCCTACATTTGGACTAGCGCCAGAGACGAGTGCTTTCTCCTCTGTGACTAGACTGGAGGGAGTACAACTCTGAGGGGTCTGAGCAACCAGTGACTCTACTCTAAACCACACATAAAATAAGTTTAGCAATCTTGGACTGTTGAACAATGATTCATTTTATAATATGACCGCAAAATGTAGCTGAGTTGGTAATGATTGCTTGAAACAGCTCGAGAAACTGAATGAGCAAGGAGGAGTCAGGATTACCCTTAGCCCTACTAAGTGTCCTTGTTGGGCCGGAGGTCAAGGCTTCCCGGTATAGCTTTTGCCCGGGGCTGCACGGGCAGGCAGGGGAGAGCTCTGCCTGCAACAGAGGTAGACAAAGGTCTCCTTCTTTAGTGGTAAACGTGCTTTAACAGCCACCACTGTATACTGACACTTAAAATGAAAGGAAATGTTAAGTCGTCTGCACGTTCCTTGTTCAGGATGTTAACAGCTGTATGGCAAATACATCTATAGTATAGGAGGGAGAGGAAGATACAACCAAACTTTCACAGCCATCCTTTTATATCTGTAATTACATCCAGACTCAGCAACAGTGTCATTTCATTTTGCAGAGGAGCGTGGCAGCCCTTGAAGTGAGATTTCTTGGTGTTCAATCCCACATGGTAGAAAAGGTCCATTGTGCTCTGACCTGCTTTACAACAAACCATACTAAACTGTGCATGCATGCCCAAAGACTCCCCCCTTTTTATAGACAACTGCCATTTGTTGCAGGGGTTGCTATGGCAAACCGGGGCAGAAAATCCTGTCTTGATGTTAAAGCGAAATACTTAGAAATTGTAAGGAGACAGATTTTGAGAATATAAATTAATTAAATGGCAGTAATTGCATTATTGCACTACCTTGCCAGGGAAATAGCTATTCCTGTGAGAGTCTATTACTGTGTAGGTCTTGGAGCAGAGTGTAATTTTTTGAAAGTACTTTATGTTTTCCAAATCTGTCTTTCTGCTTTTATTTAATTCTGACTAGCGGTAAACGGCAGCTTATCCTTGCAGAGGTGGTTGTCATCCTGCTTGCTTGAGTTGTTAAAGCTGTAAGAAGACTGAATAAGCATTTACGGTTTGAGCGTAAATTGACAGAAGTAAATAACTGTAATCTCACCAATCTGGCCCAAGTAGCTGCTTGATGGATTGCCCTGTTGGGATCAGTGTCTTTGGACTGGGACAGGAAACATGAGGCTTCTTCCAGATAGGAGTCCTACGCAGCTGTCTAATGTGCCTTTTGCTCCTTGGCTGCTGGTGGTGCAAAGTGTCGGGCAGGTAGGAGACTTCTATGGTACATTGCTTCATTTGCAAGAAAAAGAAAAAAGCCAAGGTTCTTTTCTGTTGCTTGCCTTATTTTTTTTCCCTGTGTCCTGACTACTTAATGGCTCTGACCTTACTGTAGTTGTGTCCTTCTTCAAATCGCCAATGAAAGGATGAAGAGCATGCTTCAGAAACAGAACTAACAAACTGGATGTTGCCTAGCATATTTTTAGTTCAATTAGAAAAGCTGCTTGGAAATATTTTTTTGCTTTTAATTTTAATGCTGAAAACAGGCAGTTCTATATCCTTGCATCTATAATAGTTATTCATTAGAGTATTTCCTTACATTTTTAAGTGGGGCTATGTTATGGCCCTTTGGTAATGTCTGAGGAGAAATGAAGACTAAAATGCCCACATCCCATGTCTGAAAGAGAAATTCAGATTTAAGAGGAGAAAGAGATCAAACCACTACGTACGAAGAGAAATGAAAAATGTTTTTTGTAAATATGTAACCTTGGACCATGAAGAACCTTACTCGCTTGACCGGGTGAATGAAGTCCTTTCTTTAGGTGTTCTCCAGGCATCTTTCGTCTCTGGTCAGTTGATCTCAGTTGATCAGTCAGCCTCTGGTTGGCTGAATGTGGGCACAGGTCAGTGACTCTACATTGATTATGCCAGTATTGCCAGTCTTACGAATTGCCCATCTGCCGTTTACTTTTGTGTGCACATTAAGAACCAGGCAGCAAGAGCATGGCAGTAGACTAGGATTAACGCCTACATCAAAGTTCAGGAACTCTTGAGTCTTCTCAGTTTTGCCACTGTCTGTTTGTCTTCAAGAAGTCATCTTTGGCTGTGCTACTCGTACAGCTTGCTGCAGTTGGTTGTGCGGCTGAACGAAGGTAAATATGTGTTTCTGTTGAACTTCCAGAGTTCATTTCAGTGCATCGACAGTGTCATTTTGTACATTCCCATTGGGTTCCTGAGTAGGCAGCAGACTGTCCAAGGAATGGAATGGAATGTAACAAAGCTTTTGCATTGCGGATTGAATTTGATATGTTTGGGAGAGGGACCAGCAGCTTCCCAAATGGGAATTAAAAAAAAAAAAAAAAAAAAAAGAGAAATGTAAAAATGTTTATAACTAGCTCAAGTCAGCATCCTCATCTGGAATTGGCCAAGTCTAATTCAAGATGCTTTTCATGCCACCGTGTTTGCCAGCTACCTCTTGGACTAAGGCATTTGGAGTGATTCAAGAGTTCAACTCTGTGTTAGAAAAAGAAAGGCACTTCTTGTGGAATATCATTAAAAGCCGAGCCAAGTTTTTTCTCATTTAATATTACTTACTTGAATCCACTGTCTTTCCTAGTATTTTGTGCAGCATTATTCTTTCTTATGTTTACCATTATTCAGTTGAGAGGTTTCTCACTGCATTACCTGAGTTAAAATGATCTCATGTTCAAGGCTAAAATTAAGCAGTTTTGAAAACCTTAGTATTCTGATTGTCACTAGTGCAGAGATTAGGTATAGATGACTGAGTGCTTTGAAAGGGAGATTTGTATCCACTTACCAGCTTTTCTTATCTTCATAAAAATGACAAAGGATCAAATAATTTCAAAAATACAAAAAAGGTTAATTGAAAACTACTTTTCCATACATGTTGCAGTCATTCCTTATGGGTAAACATATGCATAAAGCATTGTAACTACACCCACAACATTCATTCTTATTAGATGAATACACTTTTTTATACTAACTCTGTATGGTAAGTGAATAATTTCTATCTTGAATTCTACATTTTCCCTCTGTGGTTATGACCAAAATTATACAGATTCCCTGTGTGGAATTATATCCCAAACTACTTTCCCCCAAGGTATTTTTAAACTTTTTGCCTAAATGATGTGCATTATTTTAATTACAGCACTTAACAATTATCTGGAATCTATTGGTTATTATGTTAGTCCGAGGTGCCACTTAAGTCCTTTTCTTTTCACAATTAACAAAATAATAATTGTTTCAAAGGCAGGCAGGGATATGAACCCCAATCAAATCCTAGCAGGCATGTCATTATCGTAGCAGGGGAAAGCAAAGGAGCAGGTCCCTCCCTGGGTGAAAGCATCGGGAAGAAATGGGTGGTTGTATTTGTTTTGGCAGGCTGAGGCTGTCGTGAGCCTGGAGTCCTAGCCAAAACCAAGTGAGCTTTGAGTTGACTTGAGCCATTTCTCAAATGTTTTTGTGAATTCTCGCTTTTTTTTTTTTTTTTCCTATTCCCCATATTGTTTTAATTATACTTCTCAGTGCTGGGAACATCACACCAGATCTTCTATGTTCCGGGATTATTTGTGAAAGAATTTCTCATCGGTTAATAACCATTATTTCAAAAAATCTTCACTGGTTGGGTTAAAATCTGAGCTCAGATGTGTGATCACATAAGGGAAAATTCCGTGGAGACTTGGAATGGAATGAAGCCCCCTCCTTAATACTTTTGTCTAACATATGTCACTGTATTAAAAATAATTACTTTGATTCCTTAGAGGGTAAGAGGAAGGGATTATTTTAAAACTTGGAATTCTATATTGAGTAGGCAAATAAACTCCTGAGATTGCTTTCATTTGAAAAAGATATTTTAAATGGTACCTTTTACTTGAATGTTGGCCAGTTTAATTTAGATTATTGCTTCTGACAATTAACCTCGTGTTGGGCTGCACTTGTCTCATTAGCAATGTGGCGAGTGATGAACTTGGATTCCTGAGGGCTGAGCTCTCACCTGGGAAACTCACCCACCAGGGCTGCGCCGCTGCTCTGACAATTAACAAATCCACATAAAAGCTGTCTGTGGAGGGCTGGGGCTGGAGGATGAAACAAATATATTAGTAGTCTTATTAAATTCATTGGATAGTTTTGGCGGGAGAGAAAGTTAAACAGCAGAGGAGGCGTGGGCATGACATTTAAAAATTCAAGGCGGTCTGGTTTTGATATTTTCCTTTTTCAACTTCTTCTAGTTTGAGACAGAATTTCTCCTTCAAAATTTATCTGCTTTAAAAGCAAGTTTTTAAATAAAAAGGGAATAGACTGATAGGGAGTAAGGATAGGACTAAATAATTAAAGAATAAAATTCTTAAATTTTGTTTTAATGTAATGCTTCATCTGCCAGGAAATGATCAGTTGATTTGTTTTTCATTTAAGCAAAACCAGTTATGCAAGTTGTGGTTTCATGAACTGATTTCCCCCCCACCACCACCCTTTTATCCTCTGATTTTTATCCACTGAAGCAAAATATATGTTAGTTCCACAGTCTACTGATCTTACACAGGGAATATTCAGGGAAAAATGTCATCTTTTGGTGGTGATTTGATGAACAAAATGATTGAAGATAATTTTCTGCAATAGAAATAATGCCTTTACCAACTTTGTATAGTTGAAGGTTTCTCATCTAAATATCATCAGAGAATGACTACAAATGTTCAAACCCCAAGATGAAATGCAAAGAATTTTCTGGCATTACTAGGAGAAAGAACTGAAAAAAAAAAAAAATTTGTTTCCAATATTTTTTTTATTCTTACATTTTTAATTTCTGAGTTATACTAACATGCTGCATACCTGTGTCTAAATTTACATACATACATATATATCAACTGCATAGTGTCCAGAATTAAGACAGATAGACATATCTTTAGGTGCAGGAAGGCGGAAAAGTGTTAGTCCCTTAAAGTAAGTGTTTTATTTCTTCCTTTTAATTTAAATTCACTTTGCATTTTATTATATCAGCTCCCTACAAATACTTTAGTACTTTTGCAGTGAAAATCAGTAAGGGGAGCATGATTTAAACTGACTGATCTGTTCTCTCCTGTTATGTGGCTATGCATATAATATTTGCAGCCACTTAAAAGGTATCATACGTGTTATTTAGAAATAGTTTTTCCATTGAATATTTAATAATGTATACATGAAAACTGATCCAGAAGAGACTGTATGAAAAAAGATTTGCTCTGGCAGTAAAGTGGGTTATTTTAGTGGAAAAATGAAATATTTTTTTCTTGTTGACTGCAGGGAGAGATGCAGCCGAACAGTTAAATGTGTAGCCCATATGTGCAGAGTGGAGAAGGCCAGCGCTGAGGTGTGAATGTGACTGGCAGAGATCGCCGTGCCTGCCTGCCGTGTTCCTTTCGCATCTACAAGCGTAGCTTCGCCCTGCCCTGGGAGCTTGCACCTTTGTGGTTTCTGGGCTGAGTGAGCATGCCTGGTGGTGGTACCCTTGGGCACGGCTCTCGTGGCACAGGCATCCCTCTCTCATCCCGGGAGACTAGACCCATGGCAGTCTCTAGCGCGCTCCTCTTCCTCTTGTTTATAAATTTGGGTAACATGCATGGTAAGATGATAGGAGGAAAAGTCATGACTCAAGCTAAATAGAGTGTAAGTCGTTGCCTTGGGGGTAGGAGGAGGGGATATTAGAGGTTTGTGGTTTGGAGAATTATTCTTGTAGAGCTGCGAGGAGGCTGGCCGTCATTCAGAGACAGGAGCAGCAATGGCGTGGGCCGGAGGAGGAAGGCGACAGTGATGTGGCCTGGGGTGGGTGGGTGAGCAGGCACTGACCAGCAGAGCCGCTTGCCACGAGGGACTAGCAGCCAGGGTTGAAAGCATCTCATGGACTGTGATGAGTCTGAGCTCTATTTTAGCAGGAAAGAAAACCTGTTAGTTTATTTGTAAAAATTAAAACTATTTTCCATGTACAGAAGGACACCTAAAGGGCTGGCAACGAGGTTGAGACCATTTTCTGGCTGGGGCAGTTGTTGGTGGAGGGTTCTGCTGTCTCACTGAGGCCGAGGGAGAGTGTGCATCGTTCTTGCCCATCACCTGTCATGTCTGCCTGTCTCTCATGAGATACGGCACTGCAAATTCCCTTCCCCCCTGCTAGCAGAAAACACCTCAGCCACGATAATAGCATAATTTTGCAGTTCTACCAAGATCACTCTAAAGTTGTGACATTTTGTTACATTTGCTAATTTTTCCTTCAATATAAAAATTACTCAGAAGATGCTTCAGATATGACATTCCTCTTATTTAAACAGGATGCATGCAGGCACATGACATAGCTAATGGAATATGAAGCCTTTCGTACACTACATATGTGGATAAAAGCTGGCTTAAGTCCTTAATGCCTTGAAATTGGCACCTCCATTTCACTGCTGTTTGTAAAGAGCTTATGATAGCACAGCCTAAAGATGGAGTATTTACATTAGAAACTATTATCTTAGTTTCTATAAATTAACAGTGTTCTTTAGATATTTCCAGATGAGGGGCCTCCAGATTTTCAGTTCCCTTCTTTGGACATGTAATGAAAAGCACTTCACCTCAGAGTAGGTAAAGGACATAACAGAGAGGCCAATATTTTGGGCCAATGGCATTAAAATTACTCCTTATTCTGAAGATTGGGTAGAACTTCATTTTCAGCACAACTGGATTGAACAACTTCTCAGATTACATGAGCAGCATCTTTAGTCTAGAACAGTGTATCTAGAGGAAGCCATTTCTCACAAAATACTATATATTCATCCATAATTTATCAATTTTATTTAATATCTAAGATTATTCTCCTAAATGACAATTTAAATGGTGTGGCTTTTACCTTTTATATCAACAGCACAGTGGTGCCTGGTCACACTGACTGGGACCCTTATTGTATTAGCTCTTCAAATGAGCTATTCTGTGATAAACTGTAAACCAGGGCCATCACCTAGGGAACATAAGAGCTGTTTTAATGGCCATAGGCTCCTCTGATTGGATTTTCATCCACCATAAACTCAAATGTGAAATGGAGAAAGAAGGGTATTTCTGAGGCAGTGGATTTTTCCAGGTAGACATGCATTATTATGGGTGTTTGGTCCTCACCTAGAGTGCTGCCAATCAAAACGGCAGGCAGAAAAGCTGAATTGCTTCTACTCAGAGAGCTACAGACCTGAAGAAGTGCTGGAGCATCCCATGTGGTGGGTGTGCTGCATCACCTCTTTACTCCATATACTTTTTTTTTTTTTTAACTGATTAGAAAAAGAAGAAATTTCAAATGGTTTTGAACTCTGAATTATTTTACTATTTTAGCATCTCAGACTTTTGGGATAGTTCTTTAGTAATAAAGTCTCTACTTACTCAGAAAGTATTTCTTTGCAGTTTATACCTACCTTAAGACCTACAGTATGAAACAACTGATAATACTCCGTATCTCCAAATGAACACCCGACTTTGGGGGAGTAAAATAGACTTTCATTAAGATGCAGATACCCACAGTGCAACCCACATCCCACCACCTGAGTGAGTGCCAAGAGCAGGGAATGGTTATTGGCTGTGGGAAATGACTGTGTCGGCAGAAACCAGATTGAGACTTTTCCTCCAGGGTGACCTTTGAAATCAATCAGATTGTGAAAGCGATAAACCTCCCAAAGCTGCCTCTTTGTGTCGTGCTTGCTGTGCTGGTAGTGCTCCCACAGTGCTGAGGTTTGCTCTGGTTCCCTGTGCGAGTAAGGAGAGGAGAGTACATCTGGATTATTGAAGGGTCGTTCTGCCTGTTCTTTTGGGAATGCATGTGCATGCAGTGTCTTCATCTTCCTACACAAGGCTTCGGGAAGTACTGTTATTTATATCTTATTATATCCTTTACTATGATGTTATTAGTTGAAATCCTCAGTCAATTACTGTCTATTTGTAGTACAGAGGAGAACGCGGGCAGCAGTATAGGTTGTACCTTATGGTGAAATCCATCTTCGGTAGTTTCCAGAGATTTTCCAGTATTGGTACCATGTTCTGAATAAGGCATCATCCAAGTGTATCTTTATTTAACTGTATTCCTCAGAACTGTGATCGGGTCTCTGGATTCCCTTTCTGCTTAAAGTCATGTAGAAGCCGTGCATATGTGGGCCCAAGACACCTGGGGCTTTGGGAGATGGTTAGAAATCACAGTCTTTCCTCTCTTTTTCTTGAAATATTAACATGGGATAATTTTTAGGTCTTTGTGTTGAACATGAGACATAGTTTAGGAAAGAGAAAGAAGCGGTGGGAGCACTGAGCTCCAGAGGAATAGAGTTCTGGTACAAAAATTGGGTTAGTACAAAAGTCTTGGTATTAAACAACAGTTTTTTTCACCAGAAGAGCCATCACTGGGGCTGTTGTGATAACCTATCTCTTAAGGTGTCTGCAGTGCCACAAAGAAAGAGGCCTGAGTGCGCTGCTGTGTTGCCTTCCAGCTTAGTGGGTTGTGAAGCACTGGGAGGTACTCACTGGAGGATGGATCTCAGGAGGTAGTAGAGCTCTCCACCAACTCATGAGGGTGTTTGCAGTGCCACCAGTGCTTGAGACTATTGTGTCTTGCAGTGGCTGATGGTGTCCCTTAAACTCCCATACTGGTTTTGGCTGGGATAGAGTTAATTTTCTTCATAGCAGCTCCACAATTTCTATGTGCTGTGATTACATGAGAAACTTTGCTGCTACGTAAAGAAGCAGTAAACTTTTGGAAATGCTTCAAAGCGTGACGTGCATGTGCTGCAAACCTCCAGATCCAAAAAGTGAAGAACTCTTTCCAGTCTTTGCTATGTGCACAGAAATTTATCATTCGATTTAAAAGAAAAAGTTCTTTCAGTCTTTTGGTCTTTCATTCACAAACTGACTAACGTGACGATGAAAATGATAATAGGATCCAAAAAGGATCTGGAGGCTTTGTAAGAAAATAGGTTCAGTTCTAGGAAGATGTGGGCTAAGAAAACAAATCTGGGTTCATCTCAGCGTAATGTGGGCTCATCAACAGTACAAGGGAAAACTGTTTTTTCTGCGTCTGGTAACAGTTCCTGCTTGCTCTGAGTCATCTCCTCTAGTGGTGAACTACAGTCTCTTTTTTTTTCCTCTTTTGTTTTCTGTTGATAGGAAATGTAGCATAGTTCAGTAACCAGCAAATCTTTATTTAGACTTGTCAGAAATGCAGAATTGTTTTGCTCTTCCTGGGAAGAAAAGAGGGAGATGAGGAACCTGAGAATCAGGTTATCAACTGAAGTGAGTGTCACTGAAGGAAAAATTTATATTGAATTTAATTGAATGTATCTAAATTTACAATGCTGCCCAAATTAATGACTAGGATTATTAAAATGTATTTTGAAAAGAAATATTGCAACCTTGAAGATACTATTCTCTGTCTCTCTCTAGTAGATCAATTTGTAAGGGAAGGTTAAGGTTTGATCTATTCCCTTTTACCTGTTTCTGACCTATGAGAGAGACCTGAGCCTAAAGATCAACAAACCCTTAGTCTTTGGTCTATTACATATTCTTAAATATATGTGTGCATGCACATTTACATATGGAAAATTTTGCTTCCTTCTAATTTTTTAATATAAAAATGCTAGAATAGAAGTCTTTCCTCCTTTGTTGACTGCTTCATGGTGGATCTAGTTTTTAACTGAATGTCATTGAAGATACTAGGTTCAAGCCTATGGACATTGTTTGGTCTTGTATGGTCAAATTGTAGAGGTAACAGCAACCATATCTTCTCATATTGCATTCACGTTCAATTAGTGGAAGCAGTCATTGTTTGGGATTTTCAGCAAAGCCCTCAACCCCTCTCTTTTCTCAGCAGTACGTGCTTTTCTATCCTGCTAGTTAGATGCTGTCCTACTAGTTATTCAGTTGTTCATGTTGGTTTTTTTCATGGAAGTCAAGAACTGAATGTCTGGTGGGAGGAAAGAAAAGACAGAAGGCAAGCCAAAAGTAGTAATTTAGTGAAAAAATGTTCTGCTAGTCTTTATAGAGCATAAGGAAAACCCCAAAAGACACAAATCTTAAACTAAAGAGATTAAGCTGTTAAACTACATAGGCCAAAATATGAATCTGCATTCAGTTTAGGGGTTGGTTTGTGCAGCGCAGCATGCTGTGTGTCCTTATTTTTCTTTGGACTTGAGACCCATGAATTTTCAAATCTACTTGTAGTTGACTCAACACAAAGATAGTTGGCTACTGTATGTCTGCAGATTGAGCCAGACTTTCTGTGCTTTCTGTAGCTGTGTTACTGTGAGTAGGCAGGATATTCAGATTCATACAAGGCCAAACAATGTCCGTAGGCTTAATTCTAAGCCTATTAGCCTCTACAATGTCCTATTAGCAATGCTCTTTTATAACCTTTAAAATGTGTTTTATGTATTCAGTTGCAATGCCATGTTACTGTGCTTTTTTCCTGCTCAATGGGTTGTCCTTCCATGTGAAGCTTATAGGCAAGCATTGAAGCTGGGTAGATTAAAGGAGTTTGGGCACTGGCATCTTTTTAAGAACATGTACAGGTTTTTCCCCAAAGGCGGCACACATCTTCTGCTTCTCCCTCGCTTCTCCATTCAGAACCATCACAATATAAAATCCAAGAAAGGCTTCTGGATGGTGGGGGCCAACAGCTGTCCACTCAGATGCCTTGTTCTCCTTGCTGGAGGTGTTGTGAGGCAGGTTGTGTCGGTGGCATTGAGCTGGCAGGAATCTGACAAAGGAGGTTGGAAAGAAAATGCTTGTGTAACGTTCTGGTCCTTTTACTCACATGCAGTCCCTTGTAGGTCATGAGGTGGCAATACAGTCACCGAGTCCAGAATTTGGGGCGAGATGATCCAGGCATCATTTGTGGCTGTTAAAGAACATGTGCAGTGGAGAAAAGCACCACCTGTTGAGTACACTTGCATTCATGTTTCTTAGCAACTGAGGCAAATATGCTAAAACCCCAATTTTCAGCCTGTAAGGCTGAGGTGGAAGCATGTTACAGGTCCCCACTAGCAGTATCTGCCTGTGTTGGCTCTCTTGGAGGCACTAATTTATACACAGGAGCTGTGTGATCCACCACGGCACCAGGCTGCAGGATGGTAGAGGAGCAGCCAGTGTTTTGCCCGGCAGCCTGGGACTCCAAGAGAGGCACCTGCTGTCCCAAGCAAAAGGAACAGTGATGGTTTTAAGATGGCAAAGCAAACCTCCGGGCATGGGAGCAGCTAAGGAAGCTCTTTGATCAGGGAATAGACTGAGTTGTGACACCCCTGGTCTGGATTTCAAAGACATTCAGCAGTCACTGCTCCCTGGGAGGAGGCACAGCCTTTGCTCCTGTGCAGCTGAGCAAGCTCAAGCATTCTCAGGATTCAGCTGGAAGGATCTTACCATGAGAGTAGAGGTTGCCCAAAAGACAGTAATTTCATGCAAAAATGGGGAGAATGCCATGCTTTGGGCTTTATCCGGGGATGATGCTAGTGAAGGAGCGGGTGCTGCAACCCTATGAGCATTGGGGCTACTGAGTAATATTGCTGAGAAAAGTAGCCCTGGTGTGATGGTGCCTCTCAGGAGAGGACAGCCTGGTGGAGGGTTGTCGTGGTTTAACCGGGCCGGCAGCTTAAACAATCACAGCCATTTGCTTACTCCCTCTCCCCAGTGGGATGGAGGAGAGAATCCAAAAGAAAAACATAAAACTCGTGGGTTGAGAGATAAAGACAGTTGAATAGGAAACAAAAGGATGATAATAATATAAACCGTGTGATGCACAGCACAATTGCTTACCACCCAGAACCAATGTTCAGCTCGTTCCTGGCCACCCCCTAGTTATATACGGAGCATGGCATCATATGGTATGGAATATCCCTTTGGCCAGTTTGGGTCAGCTGTCCTGGCTGTGTCCCTTCCCAGCAGCTGGCCGCTATGAGAAGCTGAAAAGTCCTTGACTGCTTGGCAACAACTAAAATGTCAGTGTGTTATCAACGTTATTCTCATCCTAAATCCAAACCACAGCACTATCCCAGCTGCTAGGAAGAAAATTAACTCTATCCCAGCTGAAACCAGGACAAGGGTAAAGCTGAGCTCTAGGCTTACAGGGTTATGAAGGACAACTGCTAAGAGCTACTTAATATCTTGGATGCAGTAGCCTTTCTGTCATGAGTTTTCATGACTGATAAGACTTTGTTTTCATGCCATGGAGTGGTTTCATGCTTAGGGGAGTGGTTCTCCCAGACAAGAGAGAGACAAAGAGGGCTTCTCTTTCTTTATTTATGTATTACTTCTTGCCGTCCAAGGTAAGTGTAGACTTATCCCAAGAGTCCCAAAAGAGAGATGTTACGCAGGGCTAAATGTGTTTTTCTCAATGGAAGTAATAGTTTTAAAAATAATATAGAAAAACATAAAAGATACTTGTTTTTCTAATGTTTTGTACCTCCTTTGCTTCCTTACTTTTCTATTTATTTGTTGTATTCGTGTTCTATCATATAACAGTTTTAAAAATAATCCCCTGAAGTAAATAACATCAACCCTTTTTTTTTTTTCCCCCTTACCAATTATTGGCTGTTTTTTCAAACAGAATAGGGGGCTGGAAAATTAAATAAAGACTTCCAAAATAACAAGCTCCAGAAAATTTTATTTAATTTGTGGGTTCATTCTGTTGTCTCCCTCCCCCCCCCCCCTTTTTTTTTTAAGAAGATCTTTATTAATTTAGTCTAGTAACCTAGTGCCTATATTAAATTAATCTAATAAAAGTCAGGGTCCTCTCATAATGTTTCCCAAATGTGAAGCAGCATCTATTACATGAGGCACAATCTTTTTACAGTAAAATGTAAACCCGATATGTAGAATTACAAGGCATCAAACTGTTTGGTGTATGTTATTTAAGTCAAATACTTAAGTACAGTCATGCTGGAGGAAAGGAATGGGCAAGACTAGCATTCAAAAAATCAAAAACTCAAACCAAGCTTCATATATCAAAGCGATTTTCATCTGTGAAAGTACTCTGAAGTTCAGCAATTAAAGCTTGTAACACTAACAAGCTTTCTATTGACAGTTACTCACATCCATGTTTCTATAAACATTTTTATATATAGTCACACAAATATCATATATAATCATGTAACTGCACAGTCTATATAAAAGTCTGTGTATTGATACAGACCTGAAAGCCAGAAAGGCTAGATACGCACGTTTAACTTGACCAGCCTGTAGATGCGTTGTTGCACCACAAAATTTCGTTCTGTAAACCACTGTTGGCACACATAGTTTATGACAGCATTTTAGAACTGCAATAGCGAAGACCTCCAGCAACAGCAGTACAAGGGACTCTTGGGTGAAGGTCACCCTTCTGTGCAGAGCCCTGAAGTTGCACAAGTCTCGTGAGCTGGGGTGGAGTGTTCGTCATTCAGGGAGCGTGGGTGTTCCTGTTGATTTGTGGATGTATACATCACAGTGTAATCACATAGTTTATTCCTCTTCTCTCACTGAATTATTTATTATGGACTAAAATGAGGAAGGAGGGGGATTCTTTTGTATTGGCATAAACATAGGATTATGTTACTGTGTGCTTTCAGTCACTAAATCACCGATATGTCAATTGGCATAATACAGTCTACCTCACAGGGATGTTACAAAGCTTAATTAATTAATGTTTTTAAAGTGCTTTGGGATCCTCTGATGAAAGGCGCTTTAGAAGTGCAGGGGAGGATTATGCTGATTATTTTTCCCATCTATTACCCCAATATGTCACTGATTGACATTCAGTAGAATAATATGGGCACCCTTATAATGATGGGCAAAGGCACTGTAATATTGTCTTTTAAATTACCATAAGAGCTAGAAAAGGCAGCTCAATAATATAATACAAAATTAATATAAACAGTGGGTTTTTTTAATTGCTCCCATTGCTTTTTTTCCTCCTTTCTGCTTGAAAAGTCATTCCCTTTGCTGGATTAGCAATAATAACTACAAATTACACCTTTATGTTGTTACAGTTTGATGATATACTACAGCCAGGGTACATGTTAGAAGCACAGGCTGAGTTATTATGTACTGCAGGGTAGTGATTTCCTGCAAACTGATTTATGGATAAATAATTCTATGTACTTATTACATGGAACAGGCAGTTTTTAATTTCTCTAACAAAGCACAGCTGAACAAAGGAAAATTATGTGCTATAGCATAGGGACAAGATGCCTCTGAAGAGGATAAACAGATGCAATCAACATCACAAGAGTCTACCCGCCTTGTAGGGGGCCCTGTCAGTAGTGGCTGATAGATAGATAGATAGATAGATAGATAGATAGATAGATAGATAGATAGATGGCTTGATGGTCCCGGAAGCGAGGGTTTTATTGAGTGATTCACTGAGGTCTTTCATTTGGAGTCATAAAAGGAATCAAAAGTGTTTGGGTGCTAACACTAATCTGCAGTTTCTCCTGAGTTTCTGTTGTGTTGGTAAGAGCTGCTGTTAAAAAGATGTTTAAACAAAACTATTTGGTTGAACTCAGAGCACAGCAGCAAATGTTGGTTGCGTTCTTCACCCAGCCTTGTGTTGGCAGTTGGCCACCCTCAGGCTGTGATCCTGTGACGCAGGGAAGCTGTAGTAGGACACCTAGTACAGCTTGGAATGGCCACAGCCACGTGAGGCACGGCTCCGGTCCAATAGAACTCTGCCGGTTCAAATTTTCTCAAAAGGTATTGAAGGAGTAAATATAGCCCAGGAGATCATATGCAGGGTTGGGCACTGCCTATTCCCTCAGCCTTTCTGAAGCTCACCTAAAAACCACGGTGTCTGCTGCGTCTGACTGTACAGGCATGTGTTCTTGCCTGAGCTGGATGTAACTTGTACTGCCACAGCCTGCAACAGGCTGTCCCGGCGTTAGCGGGCGCGGAGCTGGACTGTAAGAAACAACCTTTGCGCTTCTCCAGTTTCCAGCCTGTGTCCGTTAGTCCATGAGGAGAGCAACTGTCTGCTTTAACACCTCAACCTATGTGAGTCGCAGGAGGTTACATTTGCTTGTACTGTGGAAAGTGAGAGATCTTGGTGGTGTGCATCAGGGATTCGAGTGGCTTGTCTGCTTAGTGTTGATAAGCGCTTTTCTTAATGGTGGCTGGTAAAGGCAGTATTCTCTGCTGTCCTTCTTTTCCCCTTTAGGCAAAGAACATCACAGTGGTTGTTATCTATGAACCTGACGCTTGAGCTCATAGAAATTTGCCGCCGGTGTGTTCTGGCGTTCTTGTGGGTAAAGGGAGCTATGCAAATTTCAAACTAGGTTACTCTGTCTTTTTTCCCTATCTGCATTTTGATGAAGCTGAAATGTAAACTTAATAAAAAGACCTGTCTGTAGAAGACCGTGCCATTCAAGAACCAACAGCCAGTGTGGATGGAAAATCTCTTCTAAGATACGTTTTGAAAACAGATCAAACAGGTTTCTCAAAATAATTTTTTTTTATTGCCTTTAGTTGACTAACTGTCCTGGGCTGCATTCAGCCGTTTCTAGATGAGTTCTCGAGAGCTGTTCTAGTGTACGGCCATTTCTTGAATGTGTGCAAGCTTTGAAATCTGCTGAACTTTCCCTTCAAAAAAACTCTTACAGGAAAAGAGTCCCAAAGAATCATTGATACAGGAAAGAGAACCAGACTCATTAACAGCACAGTTTTGTGAGTTCATGAAAGAGGATCTTTTGATTTCCTGAGCAGTCTGATCTGCTACACCTTATCCACACATAATTTTCAGAAAGTCTGGAGCTGACAGAGGAGTGATATTCCTGGAGCAGTAGTATATTCATTAATAACAGTGACCTTTGCTCATTTCTCTCCCCACTCCCAAGTCTCCCTCGTGGTAGCATAAAAGCTCAGTCAGGCCCATTAAAGTGATTTCATTAAAAGCCTGAGCTGTACCATTTGGAGTCAATGAGAGGAACAATAAAATCCGTGTATGTGGAAGTGACTCTTTGCTACCAGGCTGTTCTCGTCTTGGGGTAGCTGTTACACTAGAAACACCCAGTCCTGGATGAGAAGGGACCTATTTAAGGAGAAAGTTTTGGTCCACTCAGATTTTACTGAGGAGTCATTCAGAGATGTCTTCTAGCGAGCAGAGAGTATGTTTGCTCAACAAGCTGGCATCATCTTCCTAAATGCAGCCCAAGAGTTGTCTTAAGTACAGTGTCGGTGCCATGAAATAACCCACCTGTGAAGTGTGCTGAGGAGCTGGATGGAAACCATGGCTTCTGGCTATCGTTTGGACCAGCTTAATGTGCTCTGGAAAAAAAAATTTCACACGTCATATCACACCGGCTGAAAAAACAGCGCACATCAGCAGTGCTGTAACACAGAGTAAAGGACTCACAGCAGGTGTTAACGTGCAGAGGCACGGAGCATTATGGTAACACCTGTGTTTGTCTAAATCCAGCCAAAACAATTTCCTCTCCAGTTGTAGAGGAGGATTAAAAAAAAATAAAAAAAATCTACCTGACTTCCAGTAGTAGCAGACATTTCCTGTAAAGCAATTTGCATAGTATTTCCCATCGTGCACTCTGGCTGTGCTGTGGGTTTTCTCTTTAAACTTTTTTAGTTTGAGGACACCTTTGGTAACTTCAGTGACCCCCCCGACTGTCTCTCTGTCTCTTGCCAACATTGCCAGGCCCGAGCAGTTGCAGATGGTGTGCTCTGAGTGCTCTCCTTAATTGAATGAAAAATAAAGCCTCTTGTAAAATATTACCAATTTAGATGTGACTTATGGGGCACATATGATGCTTATTTTTTCAATTACATGAAAACTTGGCGTGGTTAAACATAGGAAGCCAAGTGTTCTGTGAAGCTGGTATAGATTTCTGGATTTTTAGGTGATTTTGCTTTAAATTATTATATAGCAGAAGGGGTTGAAGGAAGTCAGCAGCTAAACTGTGTTTTCCCAGCATGTATTTCACTCAGTGGACCCTTGATGCTCATTTCATGACTAATATATGCTGTACTATATGCATTTCTTGTTGTCACCAGAGATAACATTAAGTAAACTATCCCCTTAAGAAAAACAGCTTTTCTTGGCAAGTGGAATATGACTCAAGGAGCCAGCACTGGAGACATACGGTGCTGTGAATGAGTGCTGTGTGTTACTCTACTGGATCTGAGTCCAGGCACTATTTATACTGCAGCATATTCAGCACCAGATTGTTAAATCTTAATACTGAAACAGTGCATCATTTAAATGTTTTTGTTCTGTTTATGTCCCATTTTCAAGCATTGGATATCAAGCAACACTTACTAACTTTTTGTTTCATTTGGACAAGATCTCCCCTTGCCAAAAGCTTTCTAATCTGCTCTTGAAATATTAGCCCATCCATCCCAGTATGTTACAGTGAAACTTTGTGCCACTGAGGATGAACTAGGTCACTTCCAGCTTCTTTTAGTACGTGGTGATAGAATACTTGCAAAGCAATACAGCAATGGTAAATGCAAAGATTTAAGTACTGTAGAAAAGGAGTCGTACTAAAATTATTTCCTCTTCAACCTGTGTAGGAATGGGGAAAAAAATATTCCATAGCAGGTACTTCATGGGCTGATAAGCCTTGTGTTCTGTCATTGTCTCTGTGAAAGAAGCTCTCTTTCACTGTTTCAGAGGTGGTATTTATTTTGCGATCATGTTTGGGAGATCAGAATAAAAGGCCTTTGCCATTTATTTCAGTTTGATTTGTTCCAGAGCTAGTGAAGAACTGGGAGTAGAAAGCGAGGAAGAGAGGGTTGAAGTTTCTTGGCATCACAGCATCCTTCCAGATACCCAAAGAGGGTTCATGGAGCTCCTGTTAGCACAGAGGAAATCCTTTTCTCATCTATTAGTGTATTTTTGGCAGTAGAGTTTACAGATGATCTTTTTGAAGATCAAAAAGTATATAACCAGACCTCAAAAGAAATGGGAGAAAAGGTGATTGGTGTCTTGTAGGGCTGCGCTGAGTAAAGTTATGTGAGCAGAGCAGTGGGGCAATGGGAATGCAGTGGAGGAGGGAATAAAAGCAGTAGTTGAAATAGTGCAGAACAAGGCTGAGCTGCTTTGCTGTCATGTTAAGATGGCACTGTGGCTTGCTTTGTTTGGCGCCTTCCTGGAAGTCACTCCTGGGTATTAGTCATTGGTTTTGGTGTGGGTGGGCCCTCTGCAATTGTCTAAACAGAAATAATACCTCTGCACCAAATGGTTTACCATCCAAGTTTACAGTCTTTGTGACAAGCTCATCCAGAAGAGGTGATGATCCCTATTAAAGCATGAACAGAAGTAGAAATAGGACTTACATCCTTCTCCCCCACCCCCAAAATGCTATTTTGGATCTGTGGTCAGCGGCTTGCAGTTGGTTTGTTGGTTTTTTTCCACAAAGAAAAGCAACTGTCTGCATAGTGCAACTTGTAGCTGGGAGTGAACTCTTCCTACTTCGTGGGTTTCCAGTGTCATCCATCCACACTGGGAATCACACCATGCTTAAATTGTAACTGTGTGCTGAAAGCCCACACACAGGAATTTTCCCATTCGAGTCAAAACCAATGCATTTATTTACTGAAGGGTTTTGTAGACTGCAAAATCAGGATTACAGAGTATTTAAAGCTTGTTCTAACTTAGAGAACTAGGCTTTAGTGGGATGATGAAAGATGTGAAGGGAGGAAGCCTCCTGTGCTTCCTTGAAGTAATTTAAGCGCCAGGAACATGTCAGCAACTCTCTGCTAAGAATTTAAAATCTATTCCTATTCTTCCCCATTGTTTGCTTCAGGAGTCAGTATAACACATTGCAAGACTGTAATAAACCTCAAGGCAGATCTTGAATCTCATGAACAAACAAGCTTATCAAAGGGTTTAGTAAATGGCCGATAAAATATAAAGTATGAATTTTTTGGGTTTTTTTCAGGAATAATCAAGCTTGGGAGGTGGAATCCCCTCCCTCTCAGTTATGTGACTGATGCACCAGATGCGACAGTAGCCGATATGCTACAAGATGTCTATCATGTTGTGACATTGAAAATCCAATTACAAAGGTGGGTGTTTCTGAACATCTGTCCTTCTCTATTCTCTGAGCTGCTCTGTCGATTACAGTGTTACTACAGAGATTAGCACATCCTGTCTTCATTAATTTCTGATCTTTTGATGAAATGAAAGGAAAAAAGAGAAGGGTGGGTCACCTGGCAGCTTTTTGGTGCGTGTTCCAACTGATTTTGTGTCTTTTGTGAAGTAGCAATATGGTAGCAGAGAGGGAAGGGGCAGTAACTGAATCAAGTAAAGATATGGGGCCTTTAAAGGCAGACCTTTCCACAATCCCAATTTAATGGATTCTTGAGGCCTTATGGTATAAAAAACCCCCAAAACCTCTGCCTTTTTCCAGCGGCTGCATTGTGAGAATCCAGGTGTACTGCCAGTTGCTGAGATGGGGAGGAGGGGAGCTTGTTGACTTTCCTTTTTTCTCCAGCGGTCTTCCCAGTGCGAAGGCGAGATGAGGAAAGGATGTGTTACTGCAGCTCCATTTGGCATTTGGAAAATAGTTTCCTTCCCTGAATGCTAGTTCTGATTAGCAGAGCAAAAGCTCCTGACACTTTTACACTTACTTGCCCTCCCTTCCCCCCTCCCACTTTTTCTCCCCCTTTCCTTCTGTTGGCCTTCAAAAGAATCCTCTAATAGTTACTGATGTCTGTGTAAGGAGTTGCGGCAGGTCCCTGGCAGTGCGCGGCATACTCTAGCCCTGCTGGTAAGCCTGCATTGCACAGTCTGCTGTAGCTCTATGGCCAGGACATGTCAGAGGAAAGAGGCAAAAATAACAGACAGCCTGGAATAACTTGCCCACAATTCTTTGAAGCTCGTCTTGAACAGAAGAGTCTAATGGGGCATGTGTCTGTGTCCTTTGGTGGCAGGTACATACCCTCCAACTGTTCAGTTCAGTTTGGAATTTGGAAGTAGTTGGTGCCTCACTGACGTTAACCTCCCAAGCAGCAACATTCTTCTCCTGTTACGTCTCTGATGGGGCTGTGGTTTCCATTTCCCGCTAACAGGCCTTTCCTTGCTTTTATATACTGTTATCATTTCTCAGCTAGACTGCATCTCTGCAGCATAGTTGTAAAAGAGCATCTAGAACCTATAGCTGCTATAAAACGGGAGTGCAGTAACTCATCTCCTCAGAAGTATGAGCTACTAAGAGTCCATGTAGCCTATTGTCACGTCTGTATTACCAGAGGGTATCAACCCAAGATCAAGGTCTCATTCTTTATCTTCAAAGTGCTTGAATGCCTGGGTGCCGTGTAAATAAAAGATAGCCCGTGACTTTGAGATAAAGATGATCATTGACTACTTGAACTCCTCAAGCACAACTGAACTTTCAACTCTGAGGGTAAAGCCGGGCTGTATAGGCAGAATGCAGAACCACCTCAGAGGCTGATTGGAGAGCGTGCATTAAGTCTCTCAGGCATGTATGGCAATGACAAGCTTCTCCCAACTCTCTGATGTGCTTCTCGGGTCTGTCCCCATGTATGCAGACACAGACCATAAGCTTGTTAAATTAAAAAAGGCACAAGTCACATGAAGACAAAAGCTATACTACATATGCAATTCTTGTAGAATGAAAGTGAGAATGAACTACATGTGACAGATGTTGGGCATATGGCTTAATGTGTTTCTGAAAGGCTCTCGGATACTTCAGCAATGAAGACAGTATAAGAACCGGTATAAAGTAAAATTAATTTTTCAGACTCACTGCCCAAAGCCTTGCCTCCACACAATGTGGGCCCTTACTGTGTAGGGATTTTGTTAGTGGCAGTCCGGCCTATGTGTTTATTTTTCTATCCCAGCAGGAGTATCTTTTTCTGTCTGGCAAGGATGGCTTTATCCAGCCATTTCTGGGGCTTGCTTTACACAGTTTCTTTGCTCTCCACCAGGCCCCAGAGGGAATGGTTATGCACACACACAATATCATAGTAGGATTAGCTGCTATTCCTGCCATGTACTGTCATTCTTTTAGTTGAACTGCATGTCTTCTGGGAGTTGGGCTTGGTGGGGAGGGGAAAGAGGGGAGAAAGACATTGATGGGCTGGCTAAGCAGGAAATTCTAAGGTTGTGCTCGCTGCTTAAAGGTCTGTAGCACTTGCATGCAAAGAGTAGGCATCTATGAAGGTGATGATGCTATCTGTTTTTTTGCTTTCCGTTTTAACAGTTGTTCAAAGTTGGAAGACTTGCCAGCAGAGCAGTGGAACCATGCCACAGTTCGCAATGCCTTAAAGGAACTGCTCAAAGAGATGAATCAGAGCACATTAGCCAAAGAATGCCCTCTCTCACAGGTCAGTGTTTTTAACAGGCTTAGGGAGAGCCTGTTAACAAGATCTAAAGCTCATATTTGTTCAGTAAAGGGCTTAGACTAAACAATTCCATAAATATAAAATCAATTTCTTGTTTTCTTTAGAAAGGAGAAATTCTAATTAATATGAAAAAGAATATCTTTATACTTTGTTTTCTTAGTGGGTTGCCAGGTGGAAATCATGAATGAATTGGTTGATTTTTATCCTGCTGTTCAGAGAGATTTAAATTCTTCATTTAGATCTTTATCTGAACCTTTAGCAACAGGACTAATGATCCTCAAATGCAAGATTTGAGTTGGTTCTTCCCACTAGCAGAGGCCTGCCTCCCCCACTAACCTGTAGGTAGCTCTCATCAGCCTCCAACTCTGATAAAATGTATGCTGTTTTAACAGTTGTGCCCCAATTTCTAGGAAACAGCAACAAAAAGTGTATATGTAATTATGTTAAAAAAAGAACAAAAACTCAGTCTCATTTGCCATGACTCCTTTGTTAACGACAGTGATGTCATGTCTAAGACACTAAGACACAGGTTCCTACAGATACCATGAGTTCTATTTGCACTTCAGATTGTCATAACAAAAGATTAATAAAATTTTCATGACTGAGTCCTCCTTGCCTCTCAGAAAAAAACCAGAAAAACACTTCAGCACCCAGACCAAATAACTTGGCTAGGAGTGAAAAATACGTTGCCTTCTAAAAACTTTATTAGACTCATAGGTTAATATGTCTATTACATCTTAAAAAGCCAAAACATCAGTAATCCCTGCTTGCTAAAAATCTGTTGGATTGCGAGCCTGTATCCAACATTTTTTCTCCTGTGGTTGCCTGTCTTGCATTGTACTGTACACTCATCCTGCAGTTCATGATCTAAAGCCTCCATGAACCAAAAGAATTCTTTCTATATATAATGAGCACAAATTTGCCTCACTGTGTTACGATTACAACCCCAGGGAAAGCACAGAGTTGAGATACAGAGCAGAATTTAGGTCTTTGCAATTGGTAGGAATCACATTCCCCATCTTCCTTAGCTATGTTGGGTCTGCAGAACTAACAGGAATGGAAAGGCAGTGTAGGGAAAAGCTATGTAACTTGCCTTATTTACTAAAGGAGTAGCAATGACTCTAGATATGCACAAAGTGTAAGTGCGTTGAATACGAAAGTATTTTTCTTTTCACATAGTTTAAGTGTAATTTCTTTAAATAGAATTATCTGTGGAATCTGGTCAGCTAATGACGATTGCAGCATATGGTTGTCTCTGCCCGGTCTTCTTCAATATCCAGTATAACTAAACTATGCATCATTTCATATGCAGAATTCATTTGTTGTCTGGATCTTTTTCCTCTCACTTCAGTTTCAAAGCCTATCAGGTGAAAATGCTGCAGTTGGTTTACCCCTTCTATAACCTCAGTCTGAAATATGTTTACAAAATTACTGATGACAGGACTGTAGCAGCAAAAATCCTTGCCCCGGTATTTATTTAGTGGACAAAGCTAAAAGGAGATCCTTCTGCAGAAAATTGAGCTTGCTTACTTTTAAGCAGAGGTTTAAGTGACCTTGAGTAGTGACTAACCCTTGAACTGGGACTGCAAGAATGCAGCTTGTATTTTTATTGTTATTATTGCCATAGAAAGTTTCAGTCTCTTTTTTTTTGGCTCACAAAATGCAAAAGATACAGTGGAAGGTTGTATAGGAGCTGTCTATTACCATCATCTGAATATGCCACTAATACAATTCCTTCTCCCAAATCAGTTTTAAAAAAAATATCGTGCCAAATGTGAAATGTCATTACAACCCCCTTGTGGTTAATATATTATTGACAGCAGCAAATTGCAGAGTGGTCTCTTAGGAGTCAAACTGCAGAGTAAATGCTGCTGTTTATTAATGTGTTCACAGTGCCTCAAGTACAGAAGTGGAGAGGGGCAGCGCGGGGAGCTCTCGCTCCCACCAGCGACGGGTGCTCCGTCTCTGGTTCTCAGTGCCCAAGCTCTCCATGCAGCCCAGATGGGGATTCTGATTGCCACTAATGGGAAATGTAATCATTCACTTTGATTTAAAATTGTTCTGGTTTTTCTGCTAGGTGTATTATGTGGCTGCAGCTCAGCTACCCTTAGCATACGGCTCCTTTTCAAACAAATAAATCCCAGTTAACCAAGCAGGGGGGAAGGAGGGTAGGTGGGGGGAGTGTGTGTGGCAGAAAGAAATCCAATTATTTCAGCATTTCCATCTTTGCATAGAGCCCTCTGTCTTTCCTGCATATTGTTTAGCTCATTTCAGCACTGACCATGAGTTTTGTCTCTTCTCCGGAGCAAGATTTCTTGGGATGTGAGCACATCCCATATTTTTCTCCTTGAACTTACTGCACCAGATTTTCTTTGTGTGGATACTTAGCTCCTGATCTAAGTAGTTTTCATTCCACATGGCTGTCATGGCCACATGCATACCAAACATACCTGCTACTTTATATATTCTATTCCTTCTTTAAGGATTTTCCCAGGAATAATATGCATTATTTAGAAATTTGCAATTAGTTGATTTTTTTCTGCTTCTCTCCCTTGAATGGATATTTCCTTTTTGTGGACTTATCAAGATTCCCAGCAGAAATACCCCTAGGATTCCTTTCCATTTAATAGTGAGGATATGCAGTCTGAAAGTTGTTATGGTTCCTTCCCCTGCTCTACTGTCAAGCAGATGAGGAGAATCTGTCCTGGAATTTTTCACCAATGGTTGATATACTATTTTATTTTACTATTTAGTTTAAGCTTTTCTTCCTCAAATAAAGGTTAATGGGTTAATATATTTTGTGATATTTAAGAGCCCTACAATTTCAGTAATGTTGATTTATTGTAGAACTGGAGGATTCTGGAAAAAAAAAAAGAGGGGGGAAACCTAAATTCTTATGTAGATAGAGCTAAACAATTTCCCCACGCTTCCTTAGTGACTGGAAATTTATCTACAGTGACTCAAAAAAAAAAAAAAGCAAGTTCTCTCACCTCAACTTTTTCAAAATCCTTCCCTAGCAGAGGCTGTCTCCATGTCAGGCTTTCAGAATACTTTTGCTTGTTAAAATGACTTGGAGCAAGGGAGGATTTGTGGGGAGGGAATTGCTGCTGACTGCCACAATGCTAGGTTTATGTCTCAAAATATTGATTTTAATTAGAAAATTGAATCTCAGTTTTAGAAATTGAAGCTGCTACTTAAAAAGGCTCTTACTTCATAGCCTTCAGACTCTACTGCAGTGCACCATAGCAGCCTTCAAGTGGAAAAGTTAAAGTGAAAAGGCACAAGAGCTTTACTGAAACTGAAATTACCTGTTGAAGACAAACTAATCTGCACCACCCAGTTATCCTAAGTCTCTCAGTTTTGCTCACTTTTTTTAAGTCCCCAAAACTCA
Source organism: Balearica regulorum gibbericeps (assembly GCF_011004875.1). Classification (NCBI taxonomy): domain Eukaryota; kingdom Metazoa; phylum Chordata; class Aves; order Gruiformes; family Gruidae; genus Balearica; species Balearica regulorum. Next base: position 12,571,189 of record NC_046189.1, on the reverse strand, counting down.
AGAGTTCAGGAGCAGCTGGAGTCTTGTGATATTGGAGTGAATTGGGTAGAAGGCTGGATAAATCAGGAAGGGGGAGGGGATGGTTTTGTTTTTAAAGCATTGTTAAAATTGAGTAAGCCAATGTGTAAGCCTGGGAGCTTTCCAGAGATGGCCAAGATCCTGTTTTGCACAAGAGCCTGCAGGAGCCGGTGGGCCAGAGCTTGAAGCTGCGGTAAATAGCTTGTTCGAGCTGTGAGATCATCCTCACTCTCTCATCTCTGTGCAGAAAGGTCACACAACGTGCCAGGGCTTTTTCTGAGCTTTGATGGAAGTGAGGAAGGAGGGCATAAGAAAATGTGATTCCTGGAGAAAGTGCATTGGCTCCCATGTGTTAGTGGTGTTATTGCATTTCCTTGCGGGGAATGAGTTGACCCTGGAAGAGTTTGGAGGGGGGAGCAAAGCAAAATGTCGTTAAAAAGACGCCTCCTCTATAGAATGGATGAAGGAAAGGGCAAAAAAAAAGAAAGGAAGAACTACCAGTAACCAGGCTCTTTCCACCCTATGGGCAGAAACATCCCAGGTATAAAGTATCATTTTTATGGGTATCAGGTGCTGCAAAATAACTCTGCTCCTCTCAGCTTCAGTTGGCTTGTACTTAGAGTCGCTTACAGGGAATTCGCAAGGAGTAGAGAGGGGTAGTGGTTAGGCAAATTATATTTCAATTTTGTTGAGCTTTTTTGTGGGTTTTGGCTGTTCTGTATTGTAGTATGTGTAGTTCCCTTCACTCCGAATGGCACTGTTAATTTCTCTTTTGCGTGATTTTTCACTCAAGGGCTAATCACATGTTTCTATAAATTATATTAATTTAATTTATTTCGCCTAACTGTTGTTCTGCAGCGAGTAGCACGGATGTTCTCCAATTCTTGGCCGTGTGGTCTCACTGCGTTTGGAAGCAGAACAGAGACATCTGAAAAGCATTATTTGGATTATGCATGCTGGAGCATCTAATCTTACCTTTAGGATCTGGTTCCTAAATCATGCTTGTTCTCACCCGGGTGCAGTGAGCATGTGTTCCCCAGCATGGCACTGCCTGTTGTTATGCGACTGAAGTTTAGATATTGTAATACCGCAAGAACAAAGTAAAATAGAACTGCCCCTCTTGCGTGAGCTGCAGTCTAGGTTTGTACTGCATCTTTTTTGCGTTATTATGCAAAATAATAATTATTTTTTTTCCAATTTTAATTATGGCTGGGAATATAGAATGGAGAATAAAACTAATTTTGTGTACTCATCAGACACTTCTTTTGGTTTTAAAGTTGCAAATGGATGATCATTGTGTGCTCGCATGTCATTCACTTTCCCTGGAGAAGATTTCTAATTGTACAAAATATTTTAAACCACTTTTTGTCTGTCTTCCTCTACTTCCAGAGTATGATTTCATCCATTGTAAATAGCACATACTATGCCAATGTGTCAGCAACCAAGTGCCAGGAGTTTGGGAGATGGTACAAAAAGTACAAGAAGATTAAAGGTAAATTGATTTTTTTTTGCGACTTTCCAAGTTCTTGAGCTTCTGCTGACAGTTTGAGATTATTTGCTTTAAGTAAAAGTGATAATAAGCTATAATAATATTAGTGAATTTGTCTACAAAGAGGGCACAGTCACAGCACATTTGAAATTAAATCTGATACTTTACAAACAAGGCTGGCGTGAAAACACAGACCACTTAAAACATGCTTAAAATACCCCATTTAGCTGTGCTGAAAGATCAACTGTGTTTTGAATTAAGCTACAATGTTTTGGAAAAAAAATGTTCTAGTAGCTCTGGATTTAAAAGTTAAATTGCTACGTAAATTACCTTAGTCGCCTTTTATTCATGAAAGCTAAAAAAACTGTCTAAGTTACATGTGCCCTTGCTCTCTGTTTTCAATACCACTAAGTGTACTGGCATTCCTGCCATGTTTTATCCTGTGGAATCTGGATACCAGCGGTGCATTTAATACCTGGTTGTTAGGAGACATCGCTAAATAACAAGATGCTGCACCCACTGAAGTTAAGGTGAAAATAGCCCATTGTTTGTGGTTTTTTTATAATGAAATTGTATTAGCTGGTTAGCAGCAAATGCCTGAGGCAGTAAAATTATTCTGCGTTAAGTTCATCCCACTCTCACCAGTGAACTGTCTAATCACCTTCTAGTAGTACACAAAGTGATATGATAAGCATCCGTCATACGTAGTTTGTTCTTTTATTCATCCTTTCCTTTGGGAAGGATGTGTACTGGACCATTTGTTTTGGCAGAGTTTTTTGTTTTAAAACACACATGTGCTTTGAGCAGGAGCTTGGGGGTAGTCAAAAGCTTTTCCACAATACCAACTGGCTCCTCTCTCCCCAAATGTCCATCAGCCTTGGAGATTAGCTTTACCACGTGGTAGGTTTTTTCATAGTTTTTCTCTCTATTACCCTGCTGAAGGGAAGATTCATTGTCTGAAAGAAGACATAGGCTATTTTTGTTGTTTCTGTCTGTGATCATTTCAGTAGCCAGGAAAATCATAACAGGATTCATAAGCATTGTGCAGAAATAGGGTAATGTCCTGTCCTTCCTGAGAAGCCATTGTATTTTTAGTCTTGTGAAGATTAGCATCTTTCAAAAAGAGCCTGCCGTCTTTTTCTCTTAAAAGGCTGGCATACATGAGCTATGAAAGGTTGCTTGTTTAGTTTCCACAGGACAGACTGGAAATCTGCATAATAATACCATAAAGAGTCTGTTGCTTGAGTTAGGAACACATGAAACAATATTGCATAAAATATCAGAACAAGTTCTGGGGCATCTGGTTTTCCTCCGCACGTCTGGCTTGTGCGGAGCGTACCTGTAAGATGTTCAGGCCTGGGCTGTGCAGTGATTAGATTTTTCACTAGAGGGGAAAAAAAAGAAGAATGTTTTACAGTAAAATTATTTGTGTCTAGAAGGAAGATTGTTCAGGCAGAAGTGGGGTAACAATGCAGATGAGCAAGTGGAGGTGTTGCTTTTCACCTACTAAAATGATTTAGGCTTGAAGTAAAAATGTTGATTGGACGTTTTAGTACATGGTTACCCTTATGCCAAATAAACTGGATAGTTTCTTCTCTGTCTAAATTGCCATCGTGTGATTCAGAAGTGTTTCTTTATTCTAAACAGTGTCTCTTAATAAAAGAATTTTGAAGTGCTCTAACATATCCTCTTGGTTAAAAAACAATCAAAGGAATCAAACAGCTTCAAGGTCATCACCATTCACTTTTACTTGCTGTTCGAGGAGAACAGAGACGGGCTTTTTTTTTTTTTTTCCTTTTTTTTTCTCCTTTTTTTCCAAACTGGGCAAGGGTGCCAGTTGCAGAGGCACTAGAAGCCCTCAACTGTAGTGTTCTTAGCCGTAGAGATGCCACTACGGCTTCTGAGTGTTTCTAGCACGCTGCTGTCTTCCACTTTCTTCCATTCTTAGAGCATGGAATTCTTTAAGCTCTTACTTTTTTTACTTAGTAAGTGCACAGTTAAATTGTTAAGTGCAGTAAAAGCAGAATGAGACCTCAATCAAGAGGTCAAGGATCCAAACCTGAAGAGTTTGCCAGATGACTCTGTATCTGTGTTATTCAAGGAGACACAGCCAGTCGTTGCTGTTTGGAAGTGTGTGTGTTAGTAGGAGGAGAAAAAGGAAGGTTAAGGTATGTGTGAAGTAAACACAAGCTGCTATAAAGCAGTTCAAGTAGTGTTGATTCATCAACCATACGAGTGGGAGAGAAAACAAAGAGTCTATGGCAGGTACAGTGGTGCATGGAGAATAAACAGCCGCACAACTTCAGGGCAGTAATCTAACCCCCCTGAAAACAGGAAGACTTCTGCACTTCTTTGGGTGGTTTCAATTTCTCAGCATCTCTGTTTTCATGACGTTTTGTTTCTTTTCTGTAGCCAGATATTCCTACAGACCAGCTCAGTTAGTACGTGAAATCAGTGACTTGAGTTATATGCGTTGGTCATCACATAGTCCTTTAATAATAATTAAAAAAAGGACTTAGGTTTTCCATGAAGGTGGATGGATGATGCAGCAATTCATTTTTTGGGTTGTAGTCTGGATAGATTGGGTAAAACTATAATTTAGAGTCTTTGGGACCAGCACCCATATCCGTGTGTAACTCTAGAGCTGGTTATTAGAAAGTAAAAGCAAAAAAACAATTCACATGAGCTGTGTTAAACACAAAATACGAAGGGGCTTCAAAATAACTTTATTGACGTTGCAAACTAAATGCAGCCTACAGTGTTAAATGTGTTTCCTATTATCTGCTAATGTCTGTTTTAATAAAACAGTGGGAACTAAATGGTTGCTTCTTAATCAAAACCATGATTTCCTAAACATAAGCTATGTGATTCTGTTACAAATTGCCACATATAGATCTCCTAGGTCAAACTTTTTTCCTTTCTCATAGAAATAAATAAACAGTAAAATAATTATATACTCTGGAAGATCAAAGTAATTACAACTGAAGCCAGGCAAAAATAAAAAGTTCTCTGGAAAAAAAAAAAAAAGAAAAGCATCAGGTTGCCGAGTATGTAGTTAATGTTTAAATAAATATAAGAGAGTGAACAATCAATAATTTGATATCATTAGCAACAGATGTAAAAGCTGTACACAAATGGAATTGTATCAAATCTCAAGTAAACATTCTCAGTGTGTATTCTGTTGAACTCACCGAAAAGACAGCTAAACTATTTATGCTTGTAATTTATAAAAAGTTTTCAGTTAGTTCAGCTCAGCATGGTAATTTTGTCTTGTGACAAGACGATGCTAGAATAAAATTCTGCTTGAATTTCTTCTCCCATCCCACCCCAGCCTCTTAAGGTTTTAAGACATTCACAGTTTACTCAGCGGCACGAGAGTTAGTATACAGACAGATTCGGGAATTGGCTGGTGTGAGGACGGAGGCTTTTTGTCTCCTCCTGGCTCGGAGCCTACCGCTTGGGATACATGCGAGCACACGAGTGAGTTTGTAAGAGGATGTCCACTCTTTCCAGTCTCCTTGGGATACATGTATATATTTGAAAGAGAGTTTGTATTAACACAGTTCTAATGGAAAATGTACAGTAGTTGGGAGACAAAATGCTTACAGTTCTTCTGTGAACTTTCTCTTCCCCTCATGGATGTCTGTAATTATTTGGGGTGGTAATTAAGCTATCTAGTTTGTATTGTAATTTGGTATGCACCATAAATGAATTTAATATTACTATGTGAAGCCTTTTATATCTTTTTATTTACTTTTAAAATTTTTCTTCTTTTTGAGGGATGCAAGGTGTTTTAGTACACAGTTTTGCATACATAACAGGGTTTAACTGTGTTTAAATCTACTTGAATGAAGAATCAGAGTTCCCGCTTTTTAATAAAGGTTCCATATTAATTGATGACAACTCTACAGCAATGGCTTAGTCCAGTGGTTCTCAAGCTGTCTATCTCCTGCCCCGTCCCACAGGGATGCTCCTCTCAATCTTATGAGAACTGCTCGTCCGGTTTCTCTAGATGCTGAACTTGGTGAAGCTGGGAGAAGCAGGATTTGAATAATTGTTTAAAAGGCTTGCATTGGTTCTTAATTTGATTAACAAATGGATGCACAAATAAAAATAAGACTTTAAAAGTAACTATATACATATATATATGTAACTATATATATAAAACCCCCTATATATCTATAAACTATATATATATATGGAGAGAAGTATTTCAGAACTTTGCCGTGCAACTCAGATCACTGTCAAGGGATAAAACTTGTACCAGTTACCCACTCATTGCCCAGTGTTTTGGGTTCGTAACATTTCAAATATTTTTTAGCTCTGTTTCTCAATAGATACTTCACTTGAAAGTGTCATGCTTTCTATTTTTATCAGGAGGACTATCACTCTATCAAAATTCTTTCACAACTGACACTCTTAACTGGTGTGAATTTTTTTCTTTTGCCTGATGACACAACTTAGCTTGGTGGGAGGAAGTTAGGAAGGCAGAGGGGAGAAATAAATACATTGTGAACTTAAAAAAAAAAAAAAAAAGACATATTTTCTTTGTCTGTGTATTAAGAACATTTCATCTTTGCTCCTGCCATCAATGGCTGTCAAAATATAGCTTTCTGTGGATCTGAGTTTTGGGGCTGTGGCTGTCTCAAAGTTTTTATGGAATGATGAGGCTTTTCAGTTTAAAGGAGGAGGGCTCAGTTATTTCTATTTCAACAGATGAGGAACGTAAGAAAAAGCTTTCATAGCTTCCTTAAACTGAGAATCTGCTTTGGCTGCTCTTTGATTTTTCCACTATTACTGATTTGTTGTTTGTGTGCTGGTTTATTCTTGCAAGTATGTTTGCTTGTTCCCATAACGGATAGACAGAGCAATCTTGTTTTCTTATAATGTGTTCTAGAGGCTGTTGTAGGTTGAGAGAGGTTGGAAACAGGATTCAGAAGGGCTCCCAGCTTGCTTATTTCCAGGCTGAAGGAACCTAGGACTGTGGCACAGTGATAGTGCCAGTGCAAGTCTGGGGAAAATTGTCGTTACGTGCTTTGAGGAATAGTTTTTAATTGCTCCTTTGAAGCAGATGTTGTGGAAGCCTCGTGAAAAGGCACACTAGATCTTCCCCAAGCAGTGTTTTTGACTTCTAAAAACATCCTATTTATTGATACATGCATGTGTATCTCTCTCTCTCTCTATGTAAATAGAGGGGGTTATATATATGTATATATGCGTATATGTATGCATATATAGATCTTGATCTTTTGCCTTTTTAACTAAGTTTGAGGCAGAAATGTTAAGTTTTTTTAAGAAGAGATGATTTCATGTCTTGTTTGGATATTAGTCGTGGCTCTGGCACTAAACCAGTTTAGGGTCATTCAGGTCAGCTGTGTGGCTCTTGACATTACTGTAATTTTTCCGTGGCTTACTGTTACACTCCTGACTCTGTATTTATTTCACTAAAAATAGGACTTTCCTCACTTTCTTAAGGAAAAAGGAAAGAAAATAACATCATTTGCAGGCAAGCTTTTCAGCATCTAGATGACATACATGACCTGAAGCTCATCTCTAAGAGGATGTCTCTGAGTCAGTCTGCGGACTGCTGTGCTGTTTTATGAGGAAAGTAGTTCATTGGTTTGCATTGGTCATGAGAAAGAAGTGGCATCTCTCTTTAAATATAAGTTTAAAGTTGTCAAGATTCAGCAAGAGTTATAGGCCCCTTCACTGCTGTTTTCCACACCCACATTAGCATTTTGTATTTCAGCATTGTCCCTGATGTTAAGTGCCATTTGGGGGATTTGTGCATGTGTATTGTAAAGAAACTATTTACTCACTGCAGTGGTTCCAGGAGCTTTATGAGTTGTGGCCCTCTTGGCTATTCCTCTCTGTAAAGAGAATTAAAACACACTCTTTCTTTGGTTTGTTGTTTTTTTTTTTTTTTTTAACTTAAGCTTAACTTTTATCTAAAGTAAATGCATACAATATAAAATTCAGCTTTGCAGAATGTCTTTCGTATCTTCTGGCTGTTTTGAAGCAGTGGCTTTGTCTTAATAGTACATGAGTCGTGGCAGAAGGGTATGTGCGTGAATGCCATCTCTTGTGCGCGCGTGGCTGCCATTGCTGCTTTAGGGAACGTGTGTCAGTACAATAAGGGTTGGAAACCTTTCTGTAGAGAAACTACCTAGCCACTTGTCCTGTGTGTTGTCCCTGGTTTTAAAATGTCTCCTGTTCCAAGTACAGTGCTTTTCTCAGTGAGGACCAGTTGTGCTCTGAGGCTGGGACTTCTGTCTAGCCACTTTCGAATCCTTAATGCAGAACAGTCTTACTCATTTTCTCAGAACCAAACACTTTTTTTTTGATCTGCGGAATCTCAAAATTAATTTTCCTTCATATTTAAAAAGTAAATGTGTGCTGCCAAACAACAACAAAAGGAAAGGAATTTTTAGAAGGTAAGCATTAGTGGAGATTAGATTGGCAAGAGAGGAAGACCAGAAGCTTAGGTACAGGCATAAGCTTTCCTGGTGTGAAAGCTGCAATGTGGCTGGCTGTGCTCAGGTGGATTTCATGGAATATATAACTCTGAGAGCAGAACTGAATTCCGTTCACTCGAAGTATCTGAAGAGTTTATAAGTCTGCCTTAATGATGTTTGCGTTCTGTCTCATTCCTTTCACTATCTTTGATGTTAGGAGTCAGAAAGAGATGCATACGTATCTCCTGGAGGGATTGCACGGTTGACTTGGGTATTCTAGGAGGTTTGCACCTCCCTCTTGAGGTGCCCCTGAAAGCTTAGTACTTAAATAGCAGGACAGACTTCTGTCACGGTAGTTTGGCAGAAAGGAAGATATTTTTATATCAGATGAGAACATCAGTCCATCTAAACCGGTACTCTCTGTGTTTCTTCAGACAGTTCTGAAAATGCTTGCCCTGCTTCTCCCTTTCCATTTCACCTGACCAGCATTTGTGTATTAGACCATGTGGTCACTAAAGCACCTGCAACTTAATGTTTTTCTCTGCCAGATGGATCTGGCATGCCCCGTCTACAAACGATGTTAACATGGTTATGAAGAACTGAGTTCATGCTTCTATGTGCTCTCTTGAACCTCTACAATAACCCCCAAAAAATCTAAAAATAAGATCATGGGTTAAATTCTTCTTTTCTGACAAGCATCTTTGGAAGCGATGCAATCCAGGGACAGCCCATTGCAAGACTGAGACTTACTATGTTTAAGCAGAACTAACAGAAAACACACTAGCATCTCTGTATCCCAAGGGATGCCTTGGATCTAGTCTGTAGGACAAGGGAAGGAGAAGGTCAGCTGCCCAGAGAGAGTCAGTAACGTTAGTGCACTCTGCACAGTTCACCTGAAACTGATGCTGATCAAAGGCCCGATTTTAATGATGGTTCTTCTCAATACAAAAATAGTGATTTGTGCTTTGGTGGGAACTGAACAATTTGCAACACAACGAACAAGACAATGGCCTTTCCTGTCTGTTTTCCATTAGGCTTGGATAAAGGCCTTTGCTACCCACAGCCAGCGGCCAAACAATTTCTGTATGCGCACTATGGCTATTTTGAGGTTATTTGCTATCCTGCAGGAGTAGAGGAAGGGAACGGTTTTAAAAGTTATGACTTCTTATCAAGTCTGCCTCTCCAGTCAACCTGCTTTTTCTCCAGTCCTGACTGCAGGAACAAATGGCCCAGCACAGATCAGACAGTGAATGAAGTCAGTGAATGACTTCGGGTAAATACGAAGATTAGACGTTGAATGAAAACGAGACTCCTCAGACCAGCCTTTTGCACTGAAGTGGTTAAGTGGGCTGTGATTAAAAGAAATAAGTAATTATCATAATTATAGATGAAAAGATACAGAATTACTCCTTTAAAAGCACCTCCTGTGCTCTGGAGTGGTTCTGTTATTTACAAAGTGGTAGTTCATAATTATGTAGCATAAGCAGGAGGACACCCTCTCGGTGTAGTGCAGCAGCCCTGTCTCTCCGAGGCAGAGGGTGGTACTGTGCCGGAGAGCGCTTTGTCCCCCAAGCACAGCTCCAAAGTTCAGGTCTTGCTCCAGTGAGTAGGATGGTGCTAAGCCAGGAGAAATTGTGGGAACCTTTCTATCTCAAGCTGAGTGCAGGGCACACTAGAGTTCACAGATCTCTCCCTGCTTGGCCATGACCACTGCTGGTAATGGCTTTTATGATCACCGGGTTTTAAATAATAAATAAAACAAAGAAGCAAACTCTGAAGCACTGGAGAACAGCCCTGGGTGGTGACATCCTGTCACAATTGAAGCCTGGCAATTCTGCCGGCTAGTAACTTATTACAAAACGTTTCTTTACCAGCCTCTTCCTACTCTAGGGCAAAGTGCCCATATGCCTGTGGGACTGAAAAGTTCAGGACTTGCTGGGTCATGGGTGCTGGCGGGTCCTGTGTCCCCACTGCGGTGCAGTGCTGGGAGACGTGTTATGCTCTCGCTCTCCCTGCTGCATCCGTTATTGTGCACAGGAATTTGGTTTCCAGTGCCGTCAGTCAATTCAGTGCCACTCATAAGCCCTAAATGCCCCACAGGCTCTTTGTCAGAATGTTCCTATTAACAACTCAGTGAAAATAAAGGGTGAGGGGAAGGGAAGGTGGAGAAATAAATATGATTTTAAATCTTTTGAGCTGGTTTTATTTCAAATGGAAAGTTGCATGTGGACCACCCCAAGCTATTGTGCTGCGGACTGCGTCAGCTGCTTGACTGTGCAAGGAAGATTTGGGTAGAGGTTAAGAGCATCACACAGGGGAAGGATGCACTGGATTGCTTTTGTGCTGTATCCAGGAAGTTTCTAACTCAGTATGGAGTTGAAATACATTGACACACGTGGTAATCATTATAAGAAGGGAAAGGAACATTGAAATATGACAATTTGCTGCTCCCATTCTGGGGATTATGTTGGTTTTTGACTGGCTTGTAGAGGTAGTGACATGTTGTAGGGGGGTATAGGAAAATGAAGGGCAGACGCTGTGCTGGAGTGTGCTAAGAGCTGATTGCTGAGCTTGACACAGTACCTGTTGTCCAGACACCTTGAATCCGCTTACATAGTGTATGGCTTCAGAAGGGTGGGTGGCTCTGAAATATGGCAGTAGCATTGTACCTGGTTTAAAAGAGCTGTTCAAGCACAGAGCTGCAGAATCGTATACCAGGCAGTGCGATGCAGGGCGAAGAGGGAAACACTGCCATGTCTTTTGCTGTGGTCACACCACAGGTGGAAGCGGGTAACAGCCTCCTGGACCAGCTTTTGTTTAACTAGCCCAGGCGTTGGTAGCAGAGGAGGGATGTCAGCAGTACTTGAATGTAGACACATGTCCAGGGAGCCCCTTCCCTTCCTTCCCAGTTTAAGGTTCTGCTGCTCTGTCTTCACCACTTTGTATTCCAATATATTCCAGTCCGAGCCAGTTCTTACAGGACTATAAGAGCTGTAAATGTATCCTCAGTTTGAGTGGAGCAATAGCAAACAAGGGAAGGATAAGGGAATTCTGTAATGGGGTAGGAACATGGAAAATGGAGGATGCAAATGGAAAAACCCTGGCCTAAGAAGATCTGAGGCAGAACATCGGTGTCCCAGCAGCTTTGTGGCTCCTGTGTGCCTTTTTTCTTAGAGCATTGCCGGCAAGCTGGCCTGTCTCCCAGGGCTGTGCCTGTCTCCAGCACAGGGCTGTCGCAGGCTCGTTCCCGTCCAGCCCCGCAGAGCCCTACCAGTCCATAGTTACTAGAGAAGAACAGGGAATCTGATACGGGCAATGTGTTAGAGAAGGAAAGAGTCTTGAGGAGTTGAGTAATGCACATTTTTTCCATCCAGCGTAACTGTTAATGGTAACCTTTTATTATTGAAGTGGTTGAAGTGACTAGAATCTGGTTTGTTTATTGGGAGTATATGCATGGCTGTATAGTCTAACGTGATCGAAAAAGGAAACTGATAATAAGGGAAAAATACACCTAGGGAAGCAGGTCAGGTGATGGCTCTGTGTAATTGTAATTCCAAGTAGCATTGCAGAGATTAACAGCCTGGCAGCCTTTTCATCTTAAACTTTATTTTTATAGGGGTTTATAACTTGGCATTAAAGTCAGGAGTGGGTGGAAACTTGGCAAATGTGGTTCAGCCCAGAAAGTGAATGTTATTTATATTTATTTCTCACCAAGTTTTCAAAAACACTTGGTTACTGTTTCTGTGTTCTAACAAGTAGTAATTTGTTGGTTTCAGTGACTTATTCTCTATGTGTTTCTTAAACTACGAAATAGTTCAGAACTTATTTCAGCTCTTCTGAAACTCCTCATGGAAGGACTCTAGATTTCCAGGAGTGTAAATGAAGACCGAATGTAGTTCTTATTGTATTTTCTTTTAGCAGGATGCTCCAGGTATTTCACGTACACTGAGCAACATCTTTATTGTATTTACATCAGATTTATTCCTGATTGCCAAGTAGCTACTGCATCTTTGGAATAATGACATTTGGTTTTGCTGGCAATTGTGTGTATTTAATGGCATTACTCAGGTGCGGGCTTACCACAGAGAGGCTGAGAAGGCAACACTCAGTACAGCCACATGGGCTCTGGATCGTCCGTGACACAGAACATGGTCTGGGACTGTGATAAAGCAGCCCCGCTTCCCGCTCCCCTGCCCACACGTGACATCTCTATATTGACGCCGGGTCTGTCCCTGCTATTAACACTGATCGTATTTCATACTTCACATTGATTTCATGTCTGTTCCTAAAGCCGGAGACTAGTGGTGTAGAGCCTTCTGTGCCTGATTTTCAGGGAGGCCTACTGACATCGTGAGGAACGGCGTTTGAATAGGGATTTTCGGTATTTTCAGCAAACTGAAATACTGTGTTATGTTTCTGGCAGGCTGTGAGTAACATAGCAAAACGGTCAGTTGCTGACAATAGTGTTTGTGTATTGCATGTGTCGCATTGCATTTCATAGTTGAAATATACTGCACAAATAAGCACTTATTTAGAACATCAGTTGGGTTGAAACATTGGCTTTTGTGGAAAAATGGAATTAATAATTTTCTTAGAAATGCCTAATTTTTATTTCAAAAGTTTTTTTTAAGCAATTATTTTATAGCAGGTTAAAGATGTTGCAGGTTTTTCCTTTAAACGAATGGGAAGAGTGAGTTAAAATTTCTTAAAAGAAAATCCTGGGTACTAATTCACCCAGTTGTAAAATTCAGTACTTGTGATGATCCGGAATGGCAGCTCTAAAGATAGTAACTGTGTGTGTTTGTGTGTGTTCAGGGCATGACTCCCTCCTCAGTGAGAATTCAACCCTCTCTGTCTGAGATTAACTCTGGAAGGTGAAAAGAGCTGTCTTTCTATTTAGAAGGAAACAGGGAAAGTCAGCAGTAAACTGTCATCCTGAGTATTAACTGTGTAAAGCTTCAAAGCTTTATATAGATTAAGTTTTTAAAAAGAGTTCAAAGCCTTGTACAGTTGTTAATCATTACGCAAGTTATAATAGTATTATGGCATTTATGAAATAAATCCTATCTCATTACTTGCTGAGAGCAACACAGGGATTGGGTGGTAGTTTTCTAGTTGTATGGTATGCGTCCCTGAACACTTTTGTATCGGATGAATTTATAAATGCCTATCCAATAGCATGTAGTGAGGCTCATGGAATCTGCAACCTACTGTAAAATGACTTCTGATTGCTTAAAATTATCTCAGTAATAGTTATATTTATGTGCTTTTAAAACTTAATTTCCTATTTCAAATACTACTTTTAGAGGAAATTTAATTTTGTAATATGTGCATTTAGTTTTGCAGTTACATGAAAAGATACTGCAATATTGCTGACATAAGATATTTAAAAGGAACAATATGTATAAGTGTATAAAATTGTGGTATATGCATTTTGTGTGTAGCGTTTCATTTTTTGTAGCATGGTGTCACTTAGGGATCACGGGTCTTTGTTAAACTAAACAAAGGTTTTTGAAGAGAGTGAAGCCGCTTTCTTTAAAGTGGGCACTCATGCAGAGACGCTTTAAGGTTTCTGGGCAGACTCATAGTGAGGAGGCTTTGGATATAGGAACCATTGCTTTAGCATTTTCTCATATGTGAATTGCATGGGTTTGTAGCATGCTCTCACACAAGCAACGAAATTCTGCTGTAGTGCACCCGGGTGAACTGATGCTACCAGATAACTGTATCCATGCACAAGGTAAGGTGGAGTGTATGTCGGAAAAGGTAATAGTTGCTGAGTCTGTAATGAGAAGCTGTTCTATGGTCTGGTTTCCATTGGGTTTGTGCGAGTGGATACTCATTTGGGTTTCTTTCCTTCACCTCGATGCCAGTGACTCTGAAACATTCACCCCTTTTTGAAAGTTATTCAATTTGCTGGGACAGATTCAAAAATTAGTGACAGTGTAAGTGGAAATGTCCAAGCTTATTTCTTTAGGAAATGAGGCCGGAGAGGATACCTGCTACCGGTTTCATAAGGTGGTTCCTGAGCAGCGGGTGACACCTAAGAAGTCCGAAAGAATGTTAATGATTGTTGTTGCTTTTACTTTGTGCTGCTTTAGCTTATGTTTCTGTGAAGCTTTTATGCAAGCGTAGATTTGCAAACTAGAGGAGGTGCTGTTGTGTATAGTCCCCTGCAGTAACCCTTACCCTAACAGTCCTCTTCTAAGTGCAAACTGAAATGACAGCAAACTAATTTTTCTCTTTTAACAGTGGAAAGAGTGGAAAGAGAAAACCTTTCAGACTATTGTGTTCTTGGTCAACGTCCCATGCACTTACCAAATATCAACCAGCTGGCAACCTTGGGAAAAACTAACGATCAGTCTCCTCATGGCCAAATTCATCACAGTACTCCAATCCGAAACCAAGTGCCAACGATGCAGACAATGATAAACCCTGGGCTCCTGTCTCCTCAGCTCAGTCCACAACTGGTGAGGCAGCAGATAGCAATGGCCCATCTGATAAACCAACAGATTGCTGTCAGCCGGCTATTGGCTCACCAGCACCCACAAGCTATCAACCAGCAGTTCTTGAATCATCCACCCATCCCTAGAGCTGTCAAACCAGAGCCATCAAATTCATCGGTGGAAGTCTCTCCAGATATTTACCAGCAAGTCAGAGATGAGCTGAAGAGAGCCAGTGTGTCTCAAGCTGTCTTTGCAAGAGTAGCATTCAACCGCACACAGGTATCAATTTCTATTCTATAACCAAGAAGTGGTGATGGGGCAAAATTGTGGCTCTTGTGGGGCTGTATGGTTCTTGCAGGTCAAGGCAGGAGGTGTGCCATAGAAACAGGTCAAAACACCTTCCATTTCTTTCCCCCAGTCTCTTTGTCACATTGAACAGGATTGTTTCTTCCTGGAACAGCTGATCATTTGTGTTTGGTCACCCCTGTGCCGTTACCTGAGGGTTGTTCTCTAGCAGTAATTCTGCTCATACGAGTTCTTCCCCGAGTTCCTCTCCATGGTTATAAACTGCTACATCTGCCCCTGCCTGATGTCCAGGAAAAGGTAACAAGATATTGTGATAGTCAGAGGTGTCTTGGGGCTTCTGTCACTTCTTCAATTCCTTCTTGTGGTACAACTGATGCCACAACTAGTGCCAGAGGCTACTGCTGCAAGAAACGTATGACACAAGTGTGCATAGGCCTACAGACTGACTGCTGGGAGAGATGTCTGCCATTTGCAGCCGATCGTGTTTGCTTTCATACATCTGACACAGGTTTTCTCACTCACCTAGTGAAATGCAGATGTTGAAATGATTGTGTGATAGTGTCAGCTTAAGCCGAGCACCTGGAGTACCCAGAGTGAATGTATGTTCAAAAAGACCATTTACACTTATCCTGCTGCCATTCAGGGCATACAAAGTATGATCTCTCAATTGTGATACTCTGTAGCAAGGCTAAAGAAATGCAAAGTGGCTTAATATTTAATATTGGCACAAATTTATTTTGTGCAATTGGGGTTGGTCTTTGAGGTAAACTTTACCAGCAAGAGAAAAAAAGGGTGGGTGGGTGGGTGTCCCTTGCCCCATACAGTGCCTTTGTCTGTTCTCCTGGATTAATGATTTTCTTTGGCACTGCCATTTTGGAAATGCCATGTTATGAGGGAACTAATTAAAGTATGGAGCACATTTTTATTACTTCCCTTCTTCCATTAAATTCATAAGATGGCTGCACTCAGAAAAAACATTCACTTCCAATCAACATGACTTTGAGTTCTGGGGTTAGCCTTGAGGATATCAAATGAAAACTACATAGGAATGTATGAGTATTTCCTCTTTAAAATGCCGCTTTTAATTTGGAAAAGCTTTTCATCCCTCTGGGATCATAACCCGTTGTATATAAAGCCTGGTATAATCAAGGTAGATGGTATTGACAGAATGACATAGTCTGAACTTGAGCGAGAGGTCAGCAGTAACATTGCCGGTGAGGGTTTTGCCACTGTCACTGCACATGAAGCTCTGCTTTAGCCAGATTGGGAGAGTTGGGTTGGTAACGCCCAAATCTGCCATTAAACCAAAAGCTCATTCCCCAACAAGAAAGCTGTCATACAGCTTGTGGGTTAAAGCGACAGTTCTGCTATAGTATTTAAAAGGAGGCAAGGTTTTGATTCTGTGTGTCTAGGAAACCCCAAGCCTTGCATACTACTGCCCAAACATTGCATACTGACTTTCCAGGACAGCAGGGAAAAGGCAAGTATGTGAGAGGGACCACTCTGGCCTCTGCCTAGCAGTGGCACAGCATTGCATCTGCCCATGGTGGTTAAGAGCAGCTATGGTAGAGACTGTGCCACACTCTTGATAGATAATCTGAAATCGGGACTCAATCAGCTGCAGTAAGGATTGGAGTTTGGGGGTGATGGTGATGATGTTTTTACACCTCCTGCAGTGTTCTGGCATAGATCTAGTGGTTTTGGGACACTAAACAGGTCTTTGGGTGAAATGTGGTTTCTTCCCAACTTCAGCGGCTCCTGGCAGTGTGACTGTGGGCCAGTCACACCTGATGGCATTTTCAAATGCCCTGTACGGCTCTAGGACACCAGGTGTGTAAACATTCAGACTGGGCTCACTCATTGGGAGCACAGATCTGAGTGGCACTGAGTGGACATGCCACGGCAATGTCCTTCGAGAAGATGCCAAGCACCTTTCCTGAGCAGGGCTGCACCTGGAAATGGGATGTGATGCTCTGTCTTCTGACCAGTTTAAGTTTGAGTTCAGTATATAGAATGGGGTCTGTAATTCAGGGTGCTAGTATCACTGGTTTTGTCAGTCTTCCTGCTGCCATTTATCTTAGGGTGCACTAACTTCTCTAGCTTTTCTTTAAAAAAAAAAAAAATCTTCCCTGATTTTGATTGCTTCATTGCAAGATATCCGATATGTAATTTTATATAAAAGGAAAGAAATTACCTACTTTTTAGCCCTCCATCATAAGTAATATGATGTACTATACAGTCCAGGACACTGATTCCATAACAGGCAAGTTTTAAACATCCATAAAAGATTTGCTCATCTCACAGCTTGTTTCATTAGTCTACAGGGCCTTAATATAGAAGACCAGTGGATTTTACATATAGTGCGTCATGTCCCTAGGAGCCATCACTGTAGCAAAAGAGTGTCGGTACATATTTATGCTTCCCTGTCCTCAGCTTTTAATCCCAACTCAAATCAAGCCCCCCTCGTGTCAGAGACTGTTCAAGGTATTAAGAAGAGGTGCCTTGCACTGCACAGTAGAAGTGGGAAGTTCCCACACACCCACGGTGAAGAAGCAAACTCTGCAAAAGGCACTTGAAGGGGAAGTTCAAGTCCACTCTCACGACCTTGCTTTCCCCCTGCTGCCTCCGAAGATCCTTTCCTCGGGAGGTGCAGAGGCGTGCGTTTCTTTCTGGAAATGTTTGGGTTTGTTGCATTTCACAGGGAGTGCCAGCCTTAGAAACTGGAGGTCTGTTGTTTCTCATGATGGTACCAAATAATAGATGCTGTATGCCAGCCAGCTAATAACTGTATTAATCACTGCATTATGGGCCACTGCTTAATCTTTCTTCGTGGTAGCTCTGTGGTGCACATTAGCCTATAATTAAGTATAGCTTCATGAAATATGTACTGTGAGGCTTGTTTAATAGATAAACTATTCTCTAATTTATTTTAAAGTCCAATGACCTACATACTCAATGCTGAAAAAACCCCTCTTACGAACATTATTTCTCCCCTGAGACCTTCCATCTAAGCAAATCTGTTAAATGAAGTAGAGGAAGCTTTGATCCAAACTAGGGTAAATCCATCGGAACAAATGGCTGACACATGTATGTATGCACGTGTGTGTGGGAAGGGGGACGTGAGGAGGGTCAGAAGAAGGAGAGGTGCAATTATATGGTTTGTGAAACATCCAGATCTTCCTCTTAAAGTTGGAAATAAGTAGCTTAAGAGAGCAATATTTGCTTATACCTGTGGCCACGCTGTCTGCACACGTGAAAACAAAGTGCCTCAGGCTCTGTGACAAACCCTGTGCATTTCCTGGGGCACAGCGCTCCCACTGAGGTCCCACTCTGAGACGGGGACTGGACATCAGGCAGCTTCGTACCTGCCATGCGCACGGGAGAGCTGCATGGGGTGTTTGGCTAGGAGCTGGCCCAGGCTGTGTTAACCATGAAGAGAGTTTCTTTCAAACAGAAAGTTCCAAAGTGAACATTTTCAGATTTATTTAAAACTGGGTATGAAGAACACTCAAAGTGTGTATGACTGATTTTTTAGTAAATGCCTTGGGCTAACCTCTGGCCCTTCTTTTTATTTTATCTTTACAGAGTCAGTGTCACAATTTCAATTCACCTTGCGGTGGAATCTAAATGCCTATTTATTCAGCAAACAGGACAGGTAGAAGAGAGTTCTCAGACCCACAGAGACAATATAGTTACTGAAGGTGGTTTTAATGACACACTTTCCAATGAGCAGGAAATTCCTACATAACTTTCAAAACATTTAAAATGGTGGTGCATGCTACCATGTTTGTCTAATCTGGGGTTGCCTACAACCTGCTCAGCAATGACAAGAGGGCTCTGTGTAGCCCTCCTTTCTCTTGTGGAAGCCGGCAGCACTGCAGTTTTTAACTCCAGGTATGATCCTCTCTTGTGCGCTGCAGTGAGTTGCTATTCAAACTTGTCAAGCAGGTGGTGTAGCCCAAGGAGCGGAGCTGGGGCTGTTCTGTCCTGTTCCAGGAACCCTGTGGAGACAGGTACGATGCAGGCAGAGAGGACAACACACAAGGGATGTTTATATCCTACGCTTAGCTGGCCACCATTTCCCTCCCTCCAACGCAACCAGGAAGCCCACTGGCTCGTGCAGGGAAGAGTGCATCAAGGGAGTGCAAAAAGCTTGCCATGACTAAGGTGATTAGCAGTTTTGCTGGAGCAGGAGGTTTAGTTTCTTGTTTGTGTAATTGCATAGTTTGTGCCCAAGTTCTTCATGGCCAAGATCCTTGGCCCTGGATCCCTTTTGCTGCTCTGATGGCCTGTGACCCATAAGTTGGAAATTTGCAGGCTCCTTGGTTTGAATGTGGTGTTTACTGAAATAGTTTGTTCCCTTTGTTCAGACTGCTGCTATGAACTAATAGCTTGCTAATGGAAAGCCAGGCATCCTTGTCTGGGTCTTAAAAACTGTGTGCAAGAGTGTGAGTGGGTTTGAATGGAAGGCAGAGAGCTGTATGAGGCCCATCAAACACTTGAGAGTTACACGGTCATACCTGATATATTTCTTTTTAAATGGAGGGCATCTTCATAAAGCATGTTGACGTGCAGCCAAGCTGTAAGCTGAAGTTGCTATTAGAACAGTCATTACTGAAAGCTTTGCTTTCTGTAAGACTTTGGCACTTTTTGATTATGTAAAACCATTCAATCTTGAGAAAAAAACAAGGAAAAGTCTGATTAATACTGCAAATGCAGAGGAGAAGCACAACTGTCAGAGACAGAGCAGATGCACCTTGCACTTGGAATTGCCCTCTGCACATTTTTAAAAGCAGTCAAAGCTTTGAAAAGGCCAGAGTGAAGGAAGTGCCTGCAAGATACAGGCTGCAGAGGGTGAGAAGGGCTTAATGCGCAGGGGGAGCAGCTGTCCCTTGTTGGTCTTGAACAGTGCGGTAAAATCAAAGTGGCTCTCAGTGCAGGCTGGACTTCTCCAAAAATGTCTACCTGGCTCAAGCATCTTTAAAATCTGAGTAACTTCTAGGTGACTAGTAGCCTCTAAAAGCACGAGCACCTTTCAGGTTGGGCAGGAGAGCTGCTGTGAAATGGGAGGCAGGACAAGGGGGCTGCTGGCCAAAGCCATTACCAAGGCTATGGACGACTTCTGGGAGGAGAATACACACATGGATTTTGACCATACTCAAGGCAGAGTCCTTGTGCCATCTCCCTCTTGCACTGTAGCGTCTCTTAATACAGCATTCCGGTTGCAACCAAAAGATTGTAATAACCAAAGCTTGCTTATCTCAGGTTGTAATATATTGAGAAATGGGCAGGTGGTGATGGTTACTGAAGAAAAAGGACTATTTTAAAGCAAATGCATGACAATGCTCTCTCGCATTTACCACGTCCTTCTCTGGAAAGTTTTTTAGCAAATCTGGAAGTGCTGAAGAGATCTGTGCTCTTCAAAATCCTAGCTGGAAAATAGGTCATTTGAATCCTGCTTTGCATAAGGAAAATTAATGTACTCTCCCTCCTCTACCTGTTTGCTGAGCGTCCCTCTTTGCTGCAGGCTCGTGGAGCTGCAATCAGGACGGTTGGTCAGGCTGTTTGTAAGAGTCCAGACAGTCACTGGATCAGGGAACTGTGTCTCTCCTCCTCAGGAGTGCCCAGTGGACTGCAAAGCCTATAGGCTGAATGAGTGTTACTGTTTATATCTTTCTTTTTTTTTGAAGCATCTTTTTTTGCCAATGTTTTGACATAATAGCCAAAACTAGTAAAATGTTCAGGCGAGTGGCCAGTGCTTGTTTTACTGAACAGCCTCAGAAACTAGAAATATTCGTGAACCTGAGGCTTTTTGAATGAAACAGTTGTGCTGCCAGGTACAAAGAGGGCTGGGTAAAAACACCAGGCATGGTCAGGCTGCTTGTAACTCTTTTCCCAAAGAGCACTGCTCCCTCCCTCCCGCCCTGAGTAGCTCCAGGTGAGAGCATTGGCTTTCCACCCTGCAGATAGGAAGGCAGCGCTACCCAGCTCGGCTCCTGCCCGCTTACCTTGTCCCTAACTGTGCCTCTTGGGATTAAAGGAACCAACAGCACAGGGAGGAGGAAATTCTACTAGCCTTATGATGAAATAAACTCAGCTGACCCACCTTGTTCGAGGGATTTAGCATACCTTGGCTGCAGGAGTGGGTTGAGGGAAACGCCGGATCGATGCTGGATGGTGCCCCAGCTTCTGGTGCGACTCTGGGCAAGTCCAGGCTCCTGCAACGAGGAAGGGGGAAATGATGTTTATGCGATGCGCAAAGGTGTTGTCAGTCAGTTATATAGGGGTTGGGGTCTCTGTGAGCAGGAGCGCGGTTGGTAAGGAAGCTCCAAAGAAAGGCTTTGGAGGCAGGCAAGGAGGGAGGCGGGTGGTGACTTCTCATTTATGTCCAGTTCTCCTTTCTTTGGCAAAATTCCCCCAAACTGAAGTGGGATCAGAAAAGGGCCCTCTAAGAGGCTTTAAGATTAGAAAAGATATGGTTTGCTGAAATAACTGACTCTTCCACCTTTACTTGCTTGTGAGCCAAATCCTGGACAGAATTCCTTTTGCAAATAATTTTCCCTTTAACTTAAGTGGAGGAAGACAAGCAGCTTTAATTCTCTGCCTGGTGTCTAGTGAGACAGTCATGCTGCATTCATCGCTATGGTGTCTGCCTCATTGTGCACAGACTTTCAATTAGCAAGGGTTCTGGTTTTGGTTTTGGGGGGGGATTTTTTGTTGGTTTTTTTCACCATAGAAAACTCTCTCTTATTGCATGAAACCCTTTCATGCTGCCTGCTTGTTTTATTCTTGTGTGTAATGTGGCACAAGCAGCGTTCTGTTGTACTCACAGGAAAGAAGGCAGTCTGTAAGGGAAGTGCTTAATTTAATAAATTGCAGATTTTTGGTACATGGGATATTTGTTCCAACAGTGGGTTTCGCACTGCCCAAAATTTCAGTTTCAATTAACTTAATTGTATTCAATAGGCTGAATGAAAAGATCTTAAGTAGCATGTGAGTCAGGCTTTCAGAATGTGTGCTTGTAGGAGGCGGCTGCTGCCTGCTCAGCTGATGCACAGGAGTCCTGAGCCTTGGAAGCAAATGCACGGATATACAGAGTGTGCACGAGCTGTGCATCTTGCTCATTTCCCAGCATATTTCAGTATAAAGGTTTGATATGCATGTCATATAAATGGTGGCACTTTGTGGCTGCAGGTGGTCGGTCTTTCTCTGCCTCCTTTTCCCTATGCATCCACATTCAGCTCCTGCCTTCCCTCATAAAAAGAGATACCATAATAAAAAAGAGGCTATATTAAACTAATGCAATAAAGGCATTTTCTTTGAGGATTTAAACACTTCATTTTTAATAATAAAAATCAAATTGTCATTGTTGCACCCTGTATAAGTTTTATTCAAATCAGCCTCTAAATGCTTTGTGCCTAAGCAGCTCTCTCCTGAGATGTATGTATTTTAGCATTAGTTAAATGAGTTTAAGAACGAGGCTCATACTCTGGCTGTAGGCAGTGAATCCAGAGATCAGGAGATTTCTTCTAAATGAGGGACTAATGGGATGCATTCAGCTACACTGAAGGGTACTGGGAGACAGCTGGTCTCCCATTCACTCCCAGTCAAAGTCCTTTGGGTTCTGAAGTACTATGAACTCACACAAACGTGGCACTGCACATTTTTGCCATTGACACAGAAGAGTTGGTCAGGGAACGGGGTGCAAACACAGTTTTGCCCAATGGAAACTGTGACAGGATGGATATGAAGGTGCTTGGTTTGGCTAACCACTCAAAAATTTCCACTGATTATCTAAAGCAATCTTGCTCAGCAAAATTGGACTGGACACATTGCCAGGATAAGCATTTCTAAGAGACTTCCAGCACTTCTGCTTCATATCCTAGCTGGAATTAGGAAGAGATGGAAGGGAATGGAAACAAAGCAGTGAGCGTTTGAAAAGGAGCTTGAGTCCTAAGAAGCCTACAAGTACTTCACATAGAGGTTCTTGTTGAGTGCTGTATACTTGGAGGCAAAGAGAAATATTTTTAGAATTGTTGAATGTATCTTATTCAGCCCAGAAGACAACATTGGAGTAAATGCAGAGAGGCAAAGAGATGTCATGGTGAAAGCCTGCCTTGATGTGAGAAAAACACAGCAGGTGGAGATGCTTTATTCCCTTGAAGAGTTATGAGAAGTTAATGCTGCTGCTGCAGACTTCCCCGGGCTGACCTGCCTCCTCTAGCTTTCAATTGCAAGTAGCAGACAATTTTAAATATAAATGGTCAACAAACAATCAAGTTTGTTGTTGTACGCTGAAGGTACGATTTCAGTGTAGTTCAGTAGGAACGAGTAGCTAACCAGGGGTTCCCTGAGTGCTGCCTTCCACGCTGGAAATAGGCCTTGCGTGCTGAATGGGGATGCTGAGAGGGGACAGGTTTACATCACTGATCTTTAAGATTCAGGTGTTGAATTTGAATAAATCTCTACATTTTTCTGATCCTGTTTAGAGTTGCATCTGTACCTCGTGGAAAGCAGAATAGCTTTTCTATTGAGAGTGTCAGTTACAAGTAGTGGGCTTAAAGCACTTGGAGCTTTAAGTACTACAGGAGCAGTATTTTTCTAGTATTTCAGCATTTTCTCTGTTGCTTTTGGCAATAGCTGAAATATGGAGAGGCACAAATAAACCGAAAGTATGAAAAAAAAGTGTTTATGTTTTTTAGTCCTTCATATATATAATCTCCTTATACAGAACATAAAAACTGAGGTTTAGCACATTAGTTGGGTTTATTTAAGTTTTTGCCTTGACCAGCGTTTTGATTGTCCAAAACCTGTTTTGAACCTTAGTGCCTGCTCTTGTAGACACATTGCTTAGGTCTGTATGAGGGGGAGCACAGCTGCCATCCAAGTCATTGGACCTGACACGTGTGAGGTCCTGGCCAGTGCCTGCGAATCTCCTCTGTCCCCAGGACATCGCTGTCTGGGCTGCACTCCAGCATGACCTCCTCACCCCCATCCAGATTGCTGTTGAAAAGCTCTGGTTGCAAAACTGTCCTGCGTTCGATCACTGGTAGTGCAGTCTGCTGTCCCACTGAGATCTCATTTACGCCCTTTCCAGGCTGGAGCCAAAGCCCTTTGGGAAGAAGGCAGAAAGGCTTCGCTCGTCTTCTGCGGGCTTTGGTTGAGCCTTCGTGTTGGCCCCGAAGGCTGGTCAGTTGGTCCTTTGGATGTAGGAGTCAGTTTAATAACATTCGCTCTGCATTGTACTGCATCATCTTTCAGAAGTTGCTTAAAAAAAGATTTCTTGCCCATGAGGTTTGGGTTGTTTGTCCTGGAAATCCTGTAGTTAATAAAAATAAAAGAAATTAGTTCACAAATGGGGTTTCATACAATGAGTGCAAAGCAACTCAGTCCCTCCCGACAGTGACTTTTCTGGCTCGAAGGACTACATTTCAGCTAGTTTGAAAAAACACTGTCAAAATTATTCCTACCTTAAATGGATCCGATGACTTTTTTATTTTGATTGGACATGTGCTCCTTTCTCCACCACTGGTATTATTTTTTTAAAGTCAATTATGGATCCAGTGTGTAATTTTAAAAACGGTGCAAGTTCCAAGGGTAAACCAAACTGTGCCTGTGCAGAGTCCTTGTCTCGGGGTGAGCGCACACCTCGTTTGCGAGCATGGCCTGTGTTGAACATTAAACTTTTGATCAGTTGCCTCTTCAGCAAAGCAACTGGTTTAAAAATGATGCACAGGAGTAGAAAAGCAAAGATATTATCAAGCTACATGTCTTAAAATGTATCCTGAGAGCTGTGTTTGGTATAGAAGATATGTTTGGCTATTTAAAATCAGTTTGAGACTTTCTAGTCCCTGAAGATCTTATTTTAGATTTGCAGAGCTGGTTACTCTGCAAACTGCCAATTTTTAATTTTTTTTTTTTTTTTTTTTTTTTTTTTTAGTATGTGAGATGTAAGTAAGTCGGAATGAGCTAATTTAGCCAATGGAATTTTATAAAAAATGTACGAATGCTGTGGGTTTCCCTCCCTCAACCCCTCCAGCAGAAACATAATTTGCAGAAATGAAAACAGTCCCTGGTTGGCTTTAGGGTTTTCTCAAAAATAGAAACAGTAGGGTTTGTCTGGCTGGGCCAGTTTCCTCGCCACACACCTGGTGTATATCACTTTAAAAAATACATTATGCCTCATTAAATTACAATTAAATGAAATCATGATCATTTGTTTTTCTGGAAGGAAGATGTTTTGCATATTGAAAGCCTAATTTGTTGCAGGTGACAAAAAGGCTGAACAGATTATTTAATATCACTTTATTTTTTATAATGTTGCTCACTGGTTAGTTTGTGTATAGTTCAGTAGCTCAGAATTATATTATTGTAAACGTTATTGCTCTCAAGATACTTTATTTTATTGTCCTACCCTATCACTCGGCTATCTAGCCACTGTTGTTTACCAGCGTTGTTTATCTTCAGTTGCAGGAGGACATGAGATTTTTCCCTCTGAGTCAGTTTTCTTATTATCTGCCCTGCTGTTTACATGGTTCCTAAGCTGCCAAAGCACTTGGAGGAGCTGCAGAAAAACCCTCTTTGCAATCAGGTTTTCTACCTGCGGACTTGGAGCTGGGCACGGGGGAGTGGGGCAGAGATGAGACCCTCGTAGAAGCAAGAGGCACAGGCTGGGGTTCAAAACGACTGAAACTTCCCCATGATAAGCTGTTCCTGGTGATGAATCGGAGCCTCCAAGCACGAGAGTTGGTATCTCGGGCAGTGAGATGCCTCTTAGTGCCATGACCAAGCCACTTGTACCTGTGAGCCACTGATTTACGTAGGCAGTCAATGACTGCACTGAAAAGTAATTGCTGGCATGCTTTCACATATGTTTCTGCTCTCCATTTTTGAAATTGGACCATAAATTTGCCAGGCTGAGATGAGAGGGAGAAAAAACTGCCTCAGAGTCAGCTCCAGTAGCTTTCGTGTACCTTTCTTTCTACCCATACTCATAAATTTTTGAAGTTGATCTTTTCTGTAGAAAAGAGAGGTCATGTATCCTTTAAAAGACCCAGGGAATTAAGAATTTAGAGAATCTGTGGAACTGATACTTCATTTATTTACTGCATTTGGAGAATTCTCCACTGACTTTAAGAGAAAATTATAATAGGAACTTGCTGTATCGGTCTTGGGATCATTCAAGTCATTCAAGCTTCTGTAATGTCCTTTTTTGGTTAATCACCCTCAGCCCGTCAGCTTGGCAAACTTTGGAAAGGTTTTCAAAACATCCTTAGCTTCCCAGTCTAGACCTTTTTCAGCAGCCGGCTTCTCCCTCCGATCCCATTTCTGACTGGAGGGTCCCACCATGGCTCCATTCCCGGCTCCATTCCTAGCTCCAGTCCTTCTGGTAACTACTCCGATAATTGCAGGAAAATATAATTGGGAATCTCTTAGCTTGATTGCGTAGATGAGGAGCTGAAAAGCTGGAGCTGTGTGCAACCTACCTTCAGGTTGTGCGTGAAGCTTGTTTTGAGCACTTCTGGCGTAAACAGTGCTGAAGTAGAGCTTTCATGTATGTGTTTTAATGTAGGTGTTTAATAGCAGATAAATGCAGATATAGATAAGTCATTTGCTGGTCTGTTGATTTTGTCAGGAAGTCTGGTAAATAAGATCAATATAGACTAAAAATGCAGGCATTTGGTTAATTGGCCAACTGTAGTGGCAGTGCTTTATCAAGGGTTTTTGGAGGAGACTCTCTCATGCGGAAGAAAATAAACTAAGACTAAATATTACAGGGTTTTGACTGCGTGGTTGTTTTCTAGTAACATTTTTCTTACAAGAAGGGAGTGAGCCTTGACTGTACTCATGAGGCAGCTTGCCTCGGTCGTGGCTGTAAAGTAACTGCAAAATGCTCACGTCAACAGCGACAGCTAAATCATGTCTGGGGTTCTGCGGCACCCCTTTGCACGCGGTTGCTGACTGCTGCTCCTCTCACAGCAGCAGGTCGAGGTGAGCCCTCCGAGCTCCGACTGGGATTTCATGCGGCTCCTGTGGCCGGCGTTCCTGGGAGCAGCAGTGCAGAGAGCCGCTGGGTGCTGGCCGATGGGAAGCGGGAAGGGTATGGCACCGCTCAGGGAAACGCTGGCAGAATAGTTTTTTAAAATAACGATAACGACCACCATTTCTTACAATATATTACAAGTAGTCTCGATGGGTAGAAATGATCCCTCTCTGCTTCTTTGCACACTGGTACATTTAAACATCTATAGTTCAGGAAATTGCTGTCACTGCTTTTTAGAGTGGAATACCCATTTGTGAAGTGTTGGATGCAAGGGGGTGCCTGGGGGAAGCTGGTGGATGGCACACGCCGTGTCCTGGTAGTTTCTGTAGGCCCTGACCCAGGCACATATCACATATGTTGTGCCTTTAACTTCTAGATAATCTGTGGAACTGTTGAGTGCGTACAGTTATCCATAAATTTAATCCCATTGGTAGATTTAAGCTTCTTTTAATGACATTTTCATCTTTCCAACTATCTTTTTTTTTTTCTTTTTTTTTTCCCCTTTTTTTTTCCCCCCTTTCCTTTTTTTTTGGAAGTGCTGTGCTGGTTACCTCCCAGAATAATGGCTTTTGTAAAATTTAGATTAATATGGTGTTCAGTCATGGTTGCAACGTGAAGCCTGTGGTATTTTAAAACGAGGCATGAAAGAACGGGTAAAATCCCTAAAGCTAGATTCTAAGGCTTTATTATTGATCCATTTTTCTCCTCTCAAAAATGACTGTCCAAACCAAAATGAACGGACTATAACATCAAAAAACAGCCAAACGTTTTTCTTTATAAACCTCCTGCACTGTTTAAATGTCGAAACTAAATTTACCAACCTTGGCAGATTTGTCAAAGATGAACAGGATTGCCAAGTGTTCCCAGCTTCAAGTGAAAAGAGAGAGAGATCTAACAGCTCCTAAAATATTTGCAGCAAGCACCTGGTGGTAACTGCAATTTCTCCTACCCAATGCACCTACCTTCCTATCCAGCATCTCATACTCAGAAGCTTATTACAGTGCCAGAATAGGACAGTCCCAAAATAAACCCCAGCCCCCAGAAGACAAATACTTTCCTAAAAAATATCCCCTCTGGGAGAGCCCATGAGATTCTGCTGTAGGTTCTCAGTATTGCAACCCAGCTGGTTACACTAAACAAATTAAAAAAAAAAACAAAAAAAACCCCAAAACCCAAAAAAACCCAAAAAGCAACAACACATGACTGGCTTTTTTTTTTTTTTTTTTTTTTAAATTTTTTTGAACCAGGGCTTGTTGTCAGAGATCCTGCGTAAAGAAGAAGACCCTAGGACAGCTTCCCAGTCCCTCCTGGTAAACCTAAGGGCAATGCAGAATTTCCTCAACTTGCCTGACTCGGAGCGGGATCGTATCTACCAGGACGAGAGAGAGAGAAGTATGAACCCCAATGTGAGCATGGTGTCTTCAGCTGCCAGCAGCCCAAGCTCCTCCAGAACCCCCCAGGTAAGATGCGATCCCTTGTTACCTCTTTGTTGTGTGGATTAGTCCAGAGAAGGAGTTCCTCTCCACCCTTCCCCTGTCTGTTGCTCCCCTCGCCCAGATGAGTTGTGGAAATCCTTTTGTAAGGTTTTGGAGTGGCTGTTAAGAGGCATTTAGTGGATTTCAGCAAGACATTGTGATGATGATTCTAGCTTTAATCAATGCCATAAATGCAAAAAAGTATGTACCATTAGTGCCTGAAAGAGTGCGTGTGGGCATTACATGCAGGCTGTTGATGTATGTCCACTAAATGGCTATTCTAGAATATATTATAGAAAGACAATGCACATAACTTTTTATCTGTGTCCATTCATTCTGTAGAATGCAGAGGAAATTTCTGGGCTTGCAGAGAGGCTCATATACATTCCAGTAAAAAGCGTGTAGTCAACAGAGGTCGACAGTGAATTAGATAGACATTGCTAGAAATCAGTGCGTTCTGTATCCTGCATAGGAAATTGCAGTCCCTGGGTTAGAGTTTTATACAAGTAATTATTTGAAGTACAGAAAGTAGAGATGGGCAGGGTGCTGGGAAGGAAGATGATGCTTTGCAGCTCCAAACCAGCTGTCATCTCATTGACTTAACTGCACGTGTTTATTAACGTGCTCTTGCCGCCCACTTCCCTGGGTAGGTTGTTCCTTTGCACTAAGAAAGAACATCCACATACTATACCGTAATAGTCATCCCCTCCCCTTTTATCAGACTGCTTGCAGTCCCAGACATATACTTTGAAAAAGCGAGGGTCCGTGCACAGAGGTGATGATTAACTCCTGTCATGACATTTGCCAAACTTGAGTTTGAAATTTCTAACCGTGCAGACATGACGGGTCAGTTCTAGCACTTCTCTTGATCTTTAGTAAATGGGCCCATATAACCCTCTTGCTTCAGTGCTTTCGGTCGTGTAGTCTGCAAAGTCTCGGGCTGTGTTAGCCGTGCTTATAATAGTGTTACCGAGCACTTCTCAGATTGAGTTCTGTGGCCACAGCTGCTAAAAATAAGCAAGGTGGGGGGGTGGTAGTTTTACATGTGAGCTGATCATCCTTAAGGAAGGTGTGTTGATTTTGTAGAAACTGATGAGCTTATTCAGTTTAACCCTGGCATTTGGGTGCATTTCACCACAATACATGACATAAAGAACCATTTTCACTGAAAGCAAGTGTATTCTGCCAACCCAAATTTGACACTGAATTTTTATTACATGGGAAACTCATTGTGTAACTCTTTATCTTTTTTAGTTACCTATCAGTGAAAATAAAATTATAAAGGAACTATTTTAATGTTTAAGTAGTGTATCCACTTTATGCATTTATATTTATTCATGAAAGAATTAGCTTATTCCTACTTATTGCAATAGATTTCACAACTAAAATCTAATAACAGAAGGAAATGGAGAGGTTAGATGCAATCCGGTGAGAATAAAAATTGGATCTGTTGCCCCATCTCATTCCTCTGTCAAAATACGACATTTTTCCTATGTTCTAGCTAGAACATTATTTAAAATAATGGAAATTTTGCCTGCCTTTTTAAGAGCTGAGTGTTGCTAGAAAACCATGCTCTACAAGTATAAAGCAGCCCATCCTTGCCTTACTACAGCTTGAAGAATCCAGTAGAATATTGTGAGGTTTTTAATCAGCAAAAGCAACACACAAAGGTTTGTGTACCCAGTGCTCGCCTTGTGCCCGCTGGATAACATTCCCCCAGCCCTCGGAGGGCCAGCACCAGTCAGCACAGGTGCTGTTTTGACAACTTGGACACCTCTGCAAATGAGGCTGCTTCCCAGCTCCCGGGCAGGCAGCACGGCTACTGCGCTTCCCCATATGCCTGGTATTAGTTCTGACGAGACAAATGCCATCCTCACACGCGGTGCAGTGAGTCCCCGCAGCGTCACCTCCCCAGGCAGGTACGTTAGCTGCCCTGGAGCAGGGTGCTTTGGGGCAGCAGTGGTAGGAGCCGTGCCGTCCTTTCAGGAATTGTGTTCGGGTGCCGGAGAAGTTGATGGAATGGCATTTGGAAATGTGGTTTCCATAGATACCGATCTCCTGCGGCAATACTTCCGGGGATGATGCTTGAGCACGCTGGGTAGGAGGAGAGCACTGGCAGATACCTGTGGAAGTGCTGGTGCTGGGCAGTCGTGCAGGCAGGTGTAAAGGCACGTGGAGTAACCCGGCTCGGCTCTCCCTCGCTCTGAGCCAGCCCCGTGCCCCCCTCGCAGGGTGTCCCCTGCTCGGGACCTGCCCCGAGGTGAGGATGGCAGATTGATTGGCAAACGGGCGCGAGTGCCGTGGGGAAGAGGCTCTGGGCTGTTGGGGGCTATTGCGTGCACGTGGGAGGCCAGCAGTAACAGCTCTGGCACTGTGGTTGCAAACACTTCTTTTTCTTTTTCCCCCACTGTTTGCAATGGGGCATTTCAATAATGGCAAACTCCTTCTTAATATCAAGACCAGTTTTGAATCTAGGCCTCTAACATAAAATACTTTAGTTTAGTGACTGTGATATTTTGGTTTGGTACTTGCCCTACCTATTTCAGTGATTAAATAAAAAATGGCCCAGCTTTCAGGGTGGGTAGGGCAGGCTTTTTTCTGACGTGTGGCTGTAGAACTAGCAGTGTAGGAAACCTATGCAGGACAGAGCTGTATTTTAAATCTTTCTTTTACGTGCTAATTTTGTTCTTCCCAGGATCTCAGGCCTCTGTAACGGCCTTTGAGGCCGTGGTGACCTCGGCTGCTGCACTAGCCAAAGGCTCCAGTGACTGGGAAGGCTTTTTTTATAGCCGTCAAAGCACTGCAGGGCCTTTCGTAAAATTAAGCTCTGTTAGAGTCCTGACAGACTTGGACAATCCTCTTCCTTCCCATGATCTCTTTGTTGTTTTCTTATGTTTCCCACAATTGCCCTAACTCTCATCTGTCTGTGAACACTGAATTTCAGAGCGTGGTGTCCCTGTCAGTCCACCCATCGGGCTGTACCCCCGTACACCTGTGGATGGCGGGGGTTTAGCACTGGCTCCCGGGGGTGCGGGTGGCTGCAGTCTGCCCCAGCTGCCGTCCAGCTGCCCCCGCCTGAATGCGGGGGGCCAGCCGTAGCAGGAGCAGGAAAAATTTAGTCCCTTCCTACCTGGGTACTGCCTATGACAGCTGGGGAACAAGCCCAGAGGAGCGCCTGCTGAGCTTTGGGGATAGGAAAGGGAGAAGATACAGGTTGGTTAAAGCTTTATCTGGAAGCAGTAGGAAGAATGATTAGTCTAGATTGTTGTCTTGATTGGATTTTGACTCTGTTATTAATGTGGCCTTTGGTACAAAAAAGATGTTAGGGAGAGGAGGATTTGGAGGACAGCAAAACAGAAGTTCTGAAGGTTTGGTTTTGCCTAGTTAACCTTCCCATTAACAAATAGGCATTTGGGCATGTCTGCCTAGTTAAAAATTAACATTAGATGTACTCTAGCAGGCTTCAACACTGGCACAAAACCAGGAGCCAGCTGAAAAGGTTTATAATTGGGCCAAATATCTGAATATCACCAGGGTTTATGGGAGGTTTGGATCTATCGGGAAGTGTCAGCTTTGCCACGTAGGTTGTTTTGTTTCCTAAGACCTTTACATCTCAAGAGAAAACAGAGATTTTATATCACTAACCTACGTATTTCCCATAAAAGGTGTAAGGGGTACCTTCAGCCCTGGTATCTCTTCTCTTTGAGCTCAGGAAAGCAGATGAGATCTGTCTCTCCAAGGGGCTGCTGGTGCCCAGAGCGCTCGGTGAGCATCACACCATCCTTGCTCCCTTGCCTGTGCGTTCTGGGGACCGCCACAGCCAAGGGGCTTTAAAGTAAAAGTCTTGTAGCAGCCTGCTGAACTGTATTGATAGCAGTCTTGTAGGGGTAGTCCAGCCTGAGGAAAGCACTGGCAGCGTCCGTTATTGTCCTTCATTTGTCACAGAAGCTGATGGGAAATCATTCAATTAAAAGGAGTGCAGCAGAATACACAAAATCTCAATATGAGTTTAGGAGAATGAGGGCAGCACATCAAAGGCATGCCAAAGCCCAGCTTTATGAAATGATTTTTTTTTTTCATTTCCACTGATTTCCTAGGTGAAATTAGGTGACTGTCTGGCTAGCATAATGATGATAAGGCTGGGAAACCCTACATACTCAAATGACATACGTATAGTTTTAATAAAGGATGAGGGAGACTTGAGGGAGTGCATTAAATTGAGTAATAATTTATTATTTAGAGACCTCTACCCATTTACTCATTTTTTCTGGGAGAATTGCCTCTTCCTCCAAGGTGTAGGCCACTTTTAGAGAGGGGGGAGAAGGTAGAAGCTGGTGCCTCTGCCGCAGTAGCTAGCTGGCAAAGCCAACTTCAGCGACTGCCTGCAGCCGAGCGCCCCGGCTACCTATCCTGTTGTTGAGCTCCTCAGTAAACATGCTGGGAGAGGGAGAGGGGGAGAGTTGACAGGGCCTTGCATGTCCTATAGGAATGCACTGCAATTATTTCCAATCACAATTAACCTGATTAGAATAATGGACAGGAAGTGTCCCTCTGTAGCTAATGCAGTTTGGCATCAGCTGACTGAAATCCTTTGATAATTTCTGCACAGATGGCTGGGCTGAAAGCAGCACTTTTTTAATTATTATTTTCATGGTCTCTTGGTAGGCCAAAACCTCGACACCAACAACAGACCTCCCTATTAAGGCGGACGGCGCCAACGTCAACATCACAGCTGCCATTTATGACGAGATCCAACAGGAGATGAAAAGGGCCAAGGTATCTCAAGCCCTGTTTGCCAAAGTGGCTGCCAATAAAAGTCAGGTGAGTGGTAGAGGGGATTTCGTTCTTGCGGGGCTTTTGGGGGTTTTGTTTTTAAAGCAAACTCTGGGGTTGGAACTAGACCCATCTCCTCCTCCCACCAATAAAAATACATCTGTTCCTACAATAATAATAATCTTCATCTCTGGGGAACCTGTCGTGTTTTTGGCTTTTGCCTGCTTAAGTGGTTTCCTTTTCCCTTTTAAAATAGGCTGAGGAAAGGATCAGCTCACAGCCAAGCTTTTTCTCTCCTTTTGTACAAACACTCATGTCTTTTCCCACTTGCGGTATATAACTTACACCTCTGATAGTGGGACAAGGACCTTTCAAAATGATGGTATCTTTCTCATTTGGCAGGTAAAGAAATTGTTTTCTTAAATGATTAACTGAGGGAAGGCAATGGGAAACCGCATATTAGGCAGGTGTTTCCTTTTCTTTGCATGTTGCATGTGCTGCATACGGTATTGCCATGTGAATAATTCAGATCAGATCCAATCATTCTTACAAAAAGGCATGAGAGGGCACTGCAGTGAGTTCTCCTGGATTAATTTCCACCTTGGGTGTAAAAAATAGATGCGGGCAAACCTAGGTCGTGTGAAATTCTTGAAGAGAATCCATTCATTTAAAAATTTCATCCAACTCTTTAAAAAAAATGTAATGTACCAGCAGGGTTTTTGTGGAAAGGAGGGCAGACAGAATTTTTTGTAGGAAGGGCGGCAAGTGGATTGGAGACCGTTGGAAGGAATTGTTTACTCAGTGAAAAGGGCTGCTTCTGATCCTGGATGAAATTACTCCATTGTGCTAGGAGAGGGCATCAATATGCACACAAAAATGCACAAATGTGTCTGTGACAATGAGAGAGTGGGATAGAAGTGTCTAGATGCATGCACTCTGCAAAATACATGCTTTCTTTTCCTCTGTGCAGGGAAACAACATTGCAGTCATTAAAGTAGATGCAAAATAAGAGGTTGAAAGGCATATAAACAAAGCATCAAAGGCTATCAAAGCACATGGGAGAGCCTTGTCCTTGTTATAGGTATTTGTGCCCTGACACATGGAGGTCTGATTCATTTTTTCTTCTTCATTTAATCGTTAATTTTCTTTGCCTTTTGCTTTCTCTTGTCAGGGTACAGAGGTTACAGTCCAGAACCCCTCTACCCCCCAACAAAATCCCAGGCGCAGTATGAAATACATAAAAGGAAAATACCATGGAACCCTCTTAAACTGTTAAATGCATAAAAATCTCATGTACCACATGGCAAAATATAATGAGAACTGGAGCTGTTAAACGAATAAAGCTGTTAAAAGCATAATGCCACTTGGCACAACTACTGTGCATTTAACGGTTTTCCACTGTGTAATAAATGACATATGTGGTAAACGTGCAGTAAATATAAAAACTGCACAATTGATTTTGCAAACGTGCCCCTTATTCTTTACTCCATGCAGATATCAAAGTTCCACCCAGAATCCGGACTGGACAGCTTTTAATAAGGAGTGTTTAACACAGACTGAATGCCAGTCTCTCTGAGGTTTGGCTTAAAATTGCTTGCAAGCTTCCTGTCATTATACCCAGAGGCTTCTTGAAATAGAGAGGGACTGAACCACCCAACAATAATTTGGGTGGCTCACCAGCTTTGGCCTGTGCCAGCTTGAGCGCGCTTCTCTGGCAGCATTGCACACCAGCACCAAAACAAAAATAAGCTCCATAGTCTTTCACGCGGAAAAAGAACAGGGCAGATTTTGAAAGCCAGATGCAAAAGGTTAAGAACAGGATCCACAAATGGTATTGTTTAAAGCAAAGTTACTGCGCAGAAAGGTTTTGTTTCTTCAGCAGCAGCAAATAAAGAAGTGTTTCTGAGGCTGATGTTTCTTTGTTTCACATCCTTGCCAAAGCAATACTGGCTCCCTGGGATGACCCAGCGTTCACCATGCTGAGATGTCATAGTGCTCTGCTGGAGCATGAAAGTGGTTTATGGGGGCACTGGAAGGCAGGCACAGAGAAGACGTAGCCAAGAACTGTAGCAGTACGGGGCCTCCCTCTGCCCCAAAGCCCACCTGCGTGCCTGCCCCCAGCCCGGCTTGGTGTGCCTGTGGCGTGCCATCGCTGTCTGGGGTGCCCCGTGGCCAGGAGGAGTGCCAAAAGCAAGGACACAGCTGCTTGCGTAGGGGAGAGCCTCCAGCATGGTGGGATGGTCAGCATGTCGCCTTAGGTCTAGCTTGTGTAAAAGCTAGCGGTGGGGCTTTCCCAGCACTTTATGCAGGCCAGTTGTGCCAGTCGTGGGCACTTCTGGTGAAGATGCTGCTGATTTCAGCAGCTGAGTTACATGGTGGGAAGCGCTCATTGAAAACTGCCCATGTTTGCAGAAGAGAGAGTTTGAAAGAGGGGAAAAAAGAGCTAGTCTGAGGGTTTGCTTGGACTCTCCGCCAAGGTTTGTTCACTTGCTGTTCTCCACAGGCCTGGCTTGTGTTGCGTTGGCTTCCTCTATTATTCCCTCACCCCAGACTACTGAGAGGCTTCCAGTTTGCTAACAAGGCATGTGTTATGTTGGGCGCTGCTGTTCTGTCAACAGCAATCCACGGTGCTGTGAGATCTTCACAGTTTTAGCAGCCAGTGAATCTCCGACAGGGCTGTTTTGACATTTTATACACAGGGCTGTATGTCATGTACCCGAGAGAGCATCCAGAGCCAATGGAGGCCTCATTTCGTCTTCTGTCTTCGTACAGGAAGAGTGGTACCCACTGAGAGCAGTTATTGCAAGCGGCATCATCTACTGGTGGAGTTAATTGACCTCTAATTTAACAAGTAGCCATCTTTATTCTTAAGTCATGGCAGAGTCTCAGTTCAGCAACTAAAGGGAAGGGCAGCTGCTAGAAACTGAGGTTACAAATCACAGAGCTCACAAGTCAACATAAATGCAAGGAATGTGGCCTCATGGAGGTACCAAGGTAGTATAGTGAGATTTCTTTAAGGGAATCTACCTTTGTAAAGATCTCAAGCCATTCATTTTAGACACTGACTTATTCATCACTTATTTACTTTAATATGCATTTTATTCCTTGCAACTTATATCTAGACATTTTTAGTCTTGTTTGAGAAGTGCTGTGCATCCCTTTGTATTTTTGAAGGCAGCAGGAGCTGAGGGGCTCAGTGTCCTCCAAACACAGCCTCCAAAGCTGTCATCCTGTTTCAGTTGCCAGCTGTTAGTGGAGTACCCGCTGGACAGCATGCTTCTCTGGGGATGCCACCTGCTAGTGCCCTTTGTCCTTTAAATGGGTAAACCTGGGAACTGCATTACCACGTTGGGAGTGTTTCTGAGTGTGGCTGGAACACCAGGATTTGGTTTCCAATCTGTGCTTTGGGCTCTCCTGATTATAGTTGAATCACAAGGAGATGGGTTTCCAGTGTGCCATTTTGGAGTGGTTCGGATGGCCTGTGTGTCTCCAGAGCTGGGCAGTGGGACAGGAAGAGACTTAGACCTTGGGTTGCTGCAGGTTTGGACTGTTGGTCGTGGAAGGTGGCTTCTGTGTCCAGTTCTGCCACTGCTCTGCAGTACGACTTCAGGAAAACCATTTCCCCCGCGACCATGTGCCAGTGCTTCTGTAATGCTTTGCAGCAGCATCACCCCTCTGACGTCTGCTAGTGAGAGTCCTAGCAGGGGCTGTGCTGTTTTGTTCATAGTTGTGCAACGTACGTTTAGGAATATAGTTCTGTTCACAATAAACAGTCACTATCAAAATAAACAGTGGGCGTAGCTGGCTGGAGCCCCTGTTGGCAGTCTGAGGGAGGGCAAAGTTTGTATGAACATGGAGACTGAACTTGCCATAGTTCTCCCAGGGCAAGAGATTCTCCTTAATCAGGCTGGGGCAGTGTGGGGGAGTGGGGTATGTGCTGCTGGGGATCTGCCCCAGGCAGGGTAAACGGAAGAGTTTGACCTTCACCAGTCCAGTGAAAACAAAAAGTAAACCCTTGAAACTGAAATTCTTCCTCAAGGGACTGGAATTTGTTCCAGTTGCACCACAGTAAAACAAGAGAGACTCCATGGAGCAGCATTTGAAAAAACATTAAGCTGGCAAAGGTCAGTCTCTGGTTCATATCTTTGCCCTGTTTAAAAATGAACAAATGAAAAATAAACTTGACCGGGGGGCGGGGGAGGCTGGGAGCAGAAATGCCCTTCAGTTGAG
Organism: Balearica regulorum gibbericeps; assembly: GCF_011004875.1. Classification (NCBI taxonomy): domain Eukaryota; kingdom Metazoa; phylum Chordata; class Aves; order Gruiformes; family Gruidae; genus Balearica; species Balearica regulorum. The sequence goes on along the minus strand of NC_046189.1, from coordinate 12,533,954 downwards.
GTCATTCGGGTTAAGAGAAATGTAGGACTATGGATGGAAACCATTCGACAGTTCCTCACCTTTCCTCTGACTTCTCATGTTCGTGTTGAGATCCCTGCCTCATTGCTAGGATTGTCTGGGAGCCTCTTCTCTGCGCAGGGCAGGTGTTAGCCCCGCAGTAGGAGCCCACACTAGATGGGTCTCAGCACCGTGCCCACCTGCCCATGCCCTCACCTCCTGCTCATGCTCCGAGAAGAAAATAGAGGTCCTGCGAGAGGGATGAGCAGCGTCGCTCTGGGGCAGGGTTAGCTCTAGAAACCCCTTATTTTGTCCTTTCCTCTCTTTCCCTCCCAGTTTATATTCCCTTGTATTCATTTGATAGGACGGCATGCCTTCTCTCCCCCTTTTAGATTATAACAGGTATTTTCTGTGCCCTTAAACTAATTAGCTTCCAGTGATGATGAACAACAGCTAGAAAAAACAGCTGGTGGTGAAGATGCGTAGCATATATAGTGTATGCATATAGGGCACTTCTTAGTGTTGTAGCATCTCGCTGCCTTTATGATGATGTGAATCTTTACAGCTGGGGCATATCTGTTGTGCTGATATTTCAACGTTCTTGTTACATATGGAGGAAATACAGAAAGACATTTCTCTCCTTGACTGAACTTAAAATTTCTTTGAAGCACCTTTGGACATTAGCTTCTTTTTTACAGACTTCTGTACGCAGTCACAGTGTGACCGCCATCCAGGACAGGACCTGCAGCAGTGCGTTAGGCTCTCAGCAGCTGAGCGAAGCAGGGACAGTTGCGGAACTGGGGCTTTGCTCAGGAAGTCCTTGGCAGACCTGGGAGCTGATGGCGGGCTGCTTGCCCTAACCACAAGCCCACACTTCCTCTCCAGCGTGGGGAGAAGCTAGTTTGAACTTGGCACGCTGGAAATATCCTCAGTGCACAACATCCTTCCCTCTGAGGCCAAGAGCTGTAAGCGGACTTGGTGTTCCCATGAATCTAAGATACGTCAGGGCTCGTGTACCTCTTTTTTTTTTTTTTTTTTATTGTTTTGGGTTTTATAAGGCTAGTGAGAAACTGTACCTCATGAAAGTGCTTTGCATTTTGCCTTAAAATTTAGGGGGAGGAAAAGTACCGACTGTTTCAGACAATCCAGGCTATTGAGTGATTAACCTTGAACTGTATCAAAATGCTCCAAGTAAAGCTGCTCAGGTTCCATCCCCCTCCCCCGGCCCTCATCAAGAATTCATTGAAGCCATGACAGAACTCTCCATTACAGTTAGTCTTTTATCCATTTCAGCTTTCTTGATTAGGTTATCTTGAATCATTAGGGGGTTTATTTATTTTAATAGACACTTATTGGATTCATGGAAAGAGAGTTTGGCGACTAAGGAACAAGAGCTGAATATTATCTGGCTCATTTCGCACTGCAGAGTCCCAAACTGAGCGGAGGGCAGAGAGGCTGAGGAAGTTTGTCCAGAGGACTCCTATGATCCCATGTAGAAGGGAGCTTTCTCTCGGGAACGCAGCATTTCTTTCCTAATCTTTCAAGACTTGCATCGATCATTGCTGCTTTTTTTCCTTTTGTCACATATGTTGACATTTTCTGCACTGATGATGTGGGTGAGGAAATGGCCTTTTACTTTTATTTTTGAGATTTATTCCTGAATCACTCTTACTAAAAGCTCTTCGTTTGCCTACTCATGCTTTCACAGAGATCCTAGAAAATGTCAGCACAGAAAACTAGCTGTATTATTATTATTAATTTCAATGTGAGTGCAGGGAAGCACGAGGTCAGTTTAATTGCAGTTTTATCCAGGCTTGAAGTGCCTGGTGGTCCAGCCCGAGCAGGAAGGCTGCCTATCACTGAGTCACCGTGGACACCCAGCTACCACCTCCTGCCGTGGCTTTCAGTAGCGACGCTGCTCGAAGCGTGAGCGTTGGCCTGTAACCCCAGCATAACTCAGCCTGAACTCTTCCCACATGCCTTCTCATCCTTTAATCAGAAATTTGGTCCTCGGCTGATGTGCAAGTCAGCAGATCTGCAGGAAGCAGTTACGGGAGTTGGGATATTTGTGCATGCCTTCGCTGAGCACTAGAAAACCTGACCTTATTGTGGTCTGGTACCTCCTGGCTGCCGGAGCAGCCTCCCCTGCTCCAGGGTAAGTCTAGCAAAAGTGCGAGGGTGAAGCTGCTAAGAAGGGTTCAGGGATAAGTGACAGAGAATGCAGCTCGCCACTGCTGCATCAGCTAACTGTCCCTCAAGGGGGTTTGAGTGCGCCAAGGCTAATGCTTTGGTGTAGTAAGCACACTGTTTCTTTAACAGCATAAAAGCACAATGGGAATGGCTAGCTTCCTGCAGATTTTTGTTGTTGTTTGCTTAGCTATGTGGAAATGTATTTGATTAGGAGACAGAGAGAGAGGTTAAAAATAGGACATTAATATGATATTATTTGTTTTATCAAATAAAATGCTTAGAAAATGTTTATCTTGTCTCTTGAGAACAACAAAAATAGAGGCCAGCACTTCTCTGCAGCTCTCCTTAATGAGCTAAATTGGGCTGCATTCTCGATGCCTCTAGAAGTTTTGGGGTGAAATGAAGGAAGTTCTGAGCAGAATTCCTTGTAACCACAAGCACTGGGTGTGCCTGACTGTAGAGCCAAAAGCACCCTTTAATTGTGCTGGTTTTCCTCCTCTTATTTTTAATGGAAGACATTCCCATTTGAGAACCTTAGAAGCTGGCATTAAGGGCCAGATTCTGCCACCCATCTTGACACTGGCGCGTATCAAACTCTCCTGGTAACTCTGTGGCAATCAAGGGGGCTGTTTGTGCAGTGGAGCAAGAGTTACGATGTGCAGAGGAGGCAGGGTCAGAAGCACAGCGTATCGTGGATCTTGGGGAGGATGTGTTATTTGTTAGGTTTTCGGAATATGTTCACAAAAGTTGGATTTACTCGTTACGCAGTGAGCTCAGATGTTGTGGATAAGTGGGGGAAAAGGTGGTGAGATAGCATCTACTTCTTCACTTTTCCTTCTTCGTGCCAATAAATGTAGCTATAGATGAAAATTCACTGTGAATGGCTGTAGCTCCAAGAATTTCTGTATGTTAGCATTTCTTAAATGAAATAATTCTCCTGGAAAGCTCTGTGTAACATACACAGACCCAAAGAAATAAATAAGAGAAAATAAAAAAAATTGCAACCAAAAAACCCCAAGTTGAGATTTTTAACAGAAAAAGGAGATTTGCATATTAATAATTCATGAGTTCTCATTGAACATGCACGAAGAAACGGTGCTATTCAATAGAGAATACTGTCATCTGTCACTGTTTTATTTGACATTTACACTTTTTTTTTTTTTTTTTTGCCTGGTACTGCAAAACTTTCTTGGATGGCGTGCTAAGATTATTTAAATAAATAATTAAAAAAATCTGATGCAGACTTTTCATCTGTGCATGGGGAAGGCAGTTACTCGCAGTCATAAAGAATGTGTGAGTAAGCTGCAGTGCTGTGTTTTCTCATGTATTAGCCGAAGCTATCGCCTAATAAGGAGCCCCATAGATGGATAGATAGGGTCTTGAATGGATAGGCAAGAGAATGAATGCTTGAATAAATAAAGGAAAGGATAGGAAAAGAGCAATGAAAGGACAGATCTGATGCAGATAAGCGTACACATGCACACAGTGGGTACGCGTGTGTATGTGTGGGGGTGAGCGAATGATGGCTGTTGTGAAGAAAGCTGCCACAAATACATTGCCATTGCGGATGCAAAAATAAATATTTATAAATGGTGTTGGGGGAGATCCAGTCCCGCACAACGTGGGAGAAGACAGGGCGTTTAGCACAATGACAATTCAGAGTTAGGCGCACCTTGCAATTTCTTGCTAATATTAGGCTCATGAAAATCTTTCTGCTCTGTAGGTTAGTTATTATTTATAAAAATCACAGAACCAGCTGATACATTCATAAGCTAATTATTGTAGCAGCTGGGTACACATGGTGCAATATGTCTGAGGCTGTGAAGTATCACAGATTTCTTGGGGCCTGCTGTGGTGGGGGTGTGCTGTTGAAGGCTAGATCCCTTAATCTGATCAGCCAAGCAAATACTTTGTGGGGAAACTGGATTAATATCTCTCTAAATACCACGGATGTGCTTCACCTTCAGAACCAGGCTCCTTTAAACGTGCCATTAGCTTATCTCCTTTGGGGAATGGAGAAGTTCTCAGGTGTCCTCAGGATGGCGGGGTCTTTGCCTGGTGCCTCCCTTTGCCAGAAATTAATTTGGTTTGCTCATGTCTGCACACATGGTCACACTGCAGTCTAATCTTTTCCCTAATAGCTCCAAGGTCAGGACCTCGCATGTTGCCAGGCAAATTGAGCACTATCCTTCTTAAAGACTAATGGCAGCGAGTGCCTAGTCCATAATGAGACCTGTGGTGTTGCTCTAAGTGATTGTAATGAGTGCTGATTATAACGGGACAGATAAATCAAAATGCAGCAGTCACCGTCGGGCTAGCCGGTCCAACTTTGGGAAGGGGAGGTGGCCCCACCAAACTGTCCCCAGGCTCCGGTGGAGCCGGGCACCGTGCAGCCTTTGGGAGAGCCGCAGGAGCTCTCCTCCCCCCGGGGCTGCCCTGAGCTGGGCTCCAGCTCCACCAGGTGCGGGGTTTTGTGTGCATTTTCTGTTAAATGATTGGTCTCCGTGCTGCAGCATCCCTCGGGAGATGTTAAACATACCTGCTTGAAACATTTGAAAGAGTTCAGTTGGAGACTTACTCAGATCACTGAAAATAGGGAGAAACGGGAGTTTGTTTTTTCCACAGATGTTTATTTTCCATTTCAAAAATTATTTCCTTTGTATGGAGGAACCCCTGAGAAAACACTGTGGAGCTGAGAGATTTTCTTCCTGTCTTTGCTCTAAAAGAGAGAAAGTTTTGGGGGATTTCTGAGTGGAGGAAAGGGAAAGAGGAGAACTGAAGGCAAGGGATGTGGCCAAACCACATTATGCAGACATCACCTGGCTGAGAGATTACTCAAATACCAGTCAAAATACTTTGAAAATATAATACAGAAATTTTTTTCCCTAAGTAAATGATTAGATATCTTGTTTTCATCCTTGCCTCCCCCCCCCCCCAACCCTCCTAGTTTATTGCAAGAAAAGATCAGGTCTGCACAAATGTGGCCTCTCACTTGTAAAAACAAGGCAGTGTTGTGTTACAGATTAGTTTATAAATCCCTGGTGGCTTCACAGTTCAGTGCCTACAGCTGCTGCAGATGGGCCTGGGTTTTTGTCTCTTCGCTGTGCTGCAGCCGGCAGTTGAAGGAGAAAATGGAATGATCAGGTTATTAACATGTAGGCCGTGAGGAAGAGGCTGCACAATGAGAACAGCTGGTGTTGCTGTCTTGGCTGATGCAGCGGAGATAATCAAATCTTGCCTTTTTTGGGGGGGTGAAGGCAGAAGACAGTGGAGAGTAAGACAAACAACGGCTTATGATATTATATACGGGGTTCAGAGTGCACGGTAGAAGTTGTCAATGGCTTACAAGTTGTTACACAAAAAAGCAATACCAAAAAACCCCACGTGGGCTGGTAATGAACCTGGCTGTTCAGCTTGCTCTAGTCGCTGTTCGGAAAAATACAGTTTTGGCTACTTCTCGTACCGAACATTTTTAACATTAATCAAGCTATCTTTTAGGTATTGCAAGGTGCCTGTCAAAATGGTGTCAAAATGCTGAGTTGTAGCTCGAAAATGATGGGTTATAAAGCTACTAGGTAAAATATTTTGACAGGAGTCAGTAAGGCGCGTTGACAGCATCCTCAGCATTATCTTCTCGTGTTCTGTCATTTGCATTACGTCTCCTTGTGCGCAGGCACAGGAGGGGACTCGCTGTCCCCAGCCCCAAGTGGACCCCGGTGCTGGCAGGCAGGACGGGGCTGGCTGTCCCCCCCAAGGCGGGTGTCGCAACAGCCACCGTAGTCCCTGGTTAATCTGCTGGAGATGCCGGGTCACCACCACACCTGCTCAATGCACCGGGGCTGTCCTCACCTTAACAGCTATTGCCATCGTGCTCCCTGCTTGGCTTTGTGGTTTTAGGGTGGTTTCTTCCTCCCGAAGCACTGGTGCTTTCCCCTTCAGCGGTGTGAGCTCTCAGCCCCTGTGGAGAGGTCCTGCAGGATTTCCTACAGTGGTAACTTTTTGAAGGCGTTTCAAACCAACCTTAAAACAATATAGCAGGAATAAAATCTACTATTATGCTTTGTAGTTGGGTTTAGAATTACCTCCACCTAGTATCTTGATCTCTCTAGTAACTTCTGCAGGACCCTGTTTGCTGCTTTCGTGCTGAGTACTAGAGGATTCCCTTTCTGTGAGGTTGCGTCTTCTATGTGGCCATCTGATTATTTAAAGCTGTAAAATTTTGGTGGGGTTCAGAGCTGGGAGAATCAATGCAACATGATGACAGCAGATCAGAGGTCTTTACTGGATGGTATCTTCTTCTAAAAGTTTCAGTAGTTGTTGAATTTCTGGTCCTGCAGCTGCAGCCCTTAGCATGAGGTTGTTGGCAAGTCTCAGGAGTTATGTCTCCTTTTCCCTTGCTTGGATGAAGAAATAAAGGGGCTCTGAACGGAAGTGGAGATGTACCTTTATTTCAACTCTGGTTTCCTATAGGAAAAATATTTATATCAGAGCATTTTAAACATGGTATGATTATGACAGGGGGCAAGATGCTGTGCTTCCTGGTTCCTGTTAGGCACTACTGGTTGTGTCTATTTCTCCAACTTGCAGGAAATATAATGCATCAAGGATTTGTTGAGACCAGAGGGCATCTGAGGGTAGGGGATGTTCTGTGTGAAACGAGCCCAGCGAAACTCGGAGCACAGAGCTTTAAGTCTAGCTGAGCTTCCACTCACATCTGGTTCCTCAGTGCTTGGTGAATTAACTGTGATGACTCTACCGTTGCAGGGCTGGCTGTGTGAGCTGCTTCGCTGGAAAGAAAACCCAAGTCCAGAAAACCGCACCCTTTGGGAGAACCTCTGCACCATCCGCCGCTTCCTGAACCTTCCCCAGCATGAGAGGGATGTGATCTATGAGGAAGAGTCCAGACATCACCACAGTGAGCGTATGCAGCACGTTGTCCAGCTCACTCCTGAGCCCGTGCAGGTCAGAGCGCTAACTTCCTTCTCAGGGTGTCTGTGGGGGAGAACAGCTGTCAGAGGTTGGGAGAAGCAATGGGTTCCAGCTTCCTTCTGCTTTGCAGGTTGAGACACACCAGTTTTCATCTGTCTGTAGGGCCACGTGCAAGCCACAGCTCTCAGGTTCAGAGCTCAGTGTGTGTATGTTGCAGCATATGTGTGAGTGTGTGCAAGTTTGTGCTGATGGTTGAAGAGGAGTGTGACAATCCATACCACCGATAACAGCAAGGTCAGCAGTAGTGATATTATGGAGCTCCCCTGGTGTCAGTAGTTGCGTTGTGGCTGAGACACAATTTAACTGTCTAAAGCTGCCAACATCTAGAGGAGTATAAATGTGTTCCTCAGCAACAGCAAGGTTGTATGGTTATTTAGGAAGCAGAACAGGAGTGGAGAATTGGTCACCCACTCCTCACAGAATCAGAGCACCACTGATACCCACTTTCTAACAGTGGCCAATGGGCAACTGCAGCCATACATTTGCTTTTGGTCGAAGGAGCCGGATAACACTTCAGGAAAAGTAGGAGGGTAGAAGAGGAAGTTTGTCCATGGGTAACACGAGGGTTTTGAAAAGTATAACATGGAGAAGTGTGTTTTATATATTTGCTGAAACTTAAAAGTACTTCTAAAATGACCATGGCGAGTATTCTGTGGGGAACAGGCCTTCATTTCACAGCCTCCTCAGGATTGTTTTGCTCCTCTCTACAACCTTTGTGACTAGTATGAATTTTTGGTTTGTGCACCTTTGTTCTGTCCTTGTCTCAGGTCTTAGTAGAATGAAAAATAAATAGGTACAAATATGCGTAGGGAAAATGAAGTGAAAATACTACAAGATTTTTCATCTTTGTGGTTCCTGCTTCAGTCAGAAGAGAAAATCAGCCTTATGTGTATTCCTAATAACTAGTGATGCATGTCAAAACCCCAAACATCTGCTGATGTTCAAGAGAGGCTCAGGGGATGTTTTTTCAATCTAAAAAGCTGAGGTGATGCCTTCCACAGCAGACCACCCTTTTGGGTTGCCACTGCCACTTGGTGCCTCACCCAATCCCATTGCGTGACCCCTCTCACAGAGTTGTCCACACTGCATTTCTCTCTGATAATCGCACAGTTCCTCCTCCCACCTTTGCTCTGCCTGTTGTCTTTTGATGGCAGCTTGCACTGCTTTGCTACCCTTGCTGTGAACCTTGGCATTCAGCCTCTATTCTTTGTCGCTGCTCTTGTTCTGCTCCTGCAGGCATTGCTGCCAACTATCTAGTCACCTTTTTGTAAAGGCGGGAGGTTTTTCTGTCTTGTAGTCCTGCCCCTTCTGAAACATGCTGGTCTCACCCAGATTAATTATTGCCTAGTTCAGTCTCCTTTGTCTCTTCTGCTACCGACTTCCTCCTTGCCTTCCGTTCAGTCTTTGCCTGGAAGAAAAACTGTGTTTACTGGGGTTCAGATTCTCAGAGCTGTAAAGTAGGGGAAGTGCTCTAAGTAATTAACGTTGCAAGTTTTGTCTTCCATGTTCCCAAAAGTTCGTGGGATTGTGGAGGCAAGGAGCTACAAAAGGGTAAAGGGCCGAGCCAACGTGTGGGAAGACGACTAGACCTGTGTAGATTTGAACATACTAACCTAGTTCTGGTGCCCACAGCGAGTCAGAATATCCTCTAAGGGACAGTTTGAAGAAAAAGTTTCCCTGAGCTCTTGTGGGTGATGTTGATGTTTAGCCTACTTTCCAAAGCTTTCTGCACATCACTTTTTTGCATCGTGCAGGTTGGCTCTTGTGAGTGACACATTACACTGCGTTGGAATGCGATGCATTTGTATTTGTCAGCAAGTTACAAAGCCATGGATTAATTATTTATTACAGTCAAAATATGAAAAATGAAGAAAAATAAATGGAACCAGCTGGCAACTACATACAGCAAAACTCTGGGGACCCTGGTATACAGTTGATACAGTAGGCTTGTGTTTTGGGGGTGCCGCATTTTAAAGCTATGTTTGCCCATCCAAAAACCCCAGTAGGTTTCCGAGTGGCACGCAACCAGTGCAAGACACAGGAGGCTGGCTGTCCACCTGCTCCCTACTGTCAAAAGATATCCTGCACCAAGCAATTTTTTGCATAGTTTTCGGTCTCTGGGACTTGAATTGTTTCAAGCGGCGAGGTTTGTTTTTTGGCTTTGCTGCAAGGGTCACTATTAGGTAATTAGCCATGAAGAATCAATGACAGCAGCCAGAGACGTAAAGCTGAGGTCCTCACACTTGCAGTCATTGGAGATTTTGTGACACTTTACATCAGGGTAGGGGTCTTGGGCCCCGCTCCTGGCCGAACTCCAGGCCAAGTAATTACATTCTGCCTATCTGAAATTCCCTCCATAGTGTCAAGTGGGAAAGCAAATCTCATTTCCTTCTCAAAGCGGTGGCGGGTGCACAATGCCTGCCACAGTGCCTGGCTGCATTTTAGCAGGGGGTGGAAACATCCAAGAGCTGCAGTCACCGACCTACTTTGCTTTGCAGGCTTTGCTAGTGAAAAGTGCGCTGTTAAGTCGAGCCCTTACCTTCACCTTGATGTGAAGATGACAGTCCTTTGAAGAAGATACAAGTGGCAGCGCTGCCACTAACAGCAGGTGCAGTACTGTAACACTGAAGCAGGCAGGAGGCTCTTGGTTCTGCTTTCTCCCTCTGCCCGCCCCATCTTTCTCTCTGCTCTGATGGATTTGACGTGTGTACAGTAACTTGTGTCCGATACTTGATCCTCCTGCTTCTCCAGCTGTGAGACTGGGAGAGCCTGAAAACAGGCCACCCCGTGCTGCTGCCAGAGCTCCCTGCCACCATGACTGAGCCCTCTCTGGGCCAGGGCTGCCCCTCCGTCAGACTGAAGGATTTGGAAGAAACTCCTGCCTATCATCACAAGAGGCACGACCAGGCAAAAGATAACAGATAGATAAAATTCAGCCTTTTTCCCCCGGTATGGCTCCTTGGAAATGGCAAAGGTTTCATTGTGATGGGCTTTGTGTAGTTCACTTGGTGATTACAGGCTAGACACACCTTCAGTGAGGGAATCACCCCAAGGCTGGGTTTGGTTTCTGTCCTCTAACGGCAGGCTGTGCGCAGCGCTGTAGAAGATCTGCTGGACAGAATTTGGCTCTTGACGTTTAGGGGATTGTTGCTTCTTCTGTGGCAGGTTCTTGCCCTCTTTTCAGTATTACTAGCCCATACCTCACTGTTTAGTTTTAGGTGTCTTTCTCTCTTCCATTAGATTTTTGCTGGTGGCCATATATTAATCCATTTAATCAAATATTTTCCTGTTTCTGAAATAAAAAATGTCTATAGTGGAAGCTCAGTGCACAAGAAATTCCTCCCTGCACACTTGATTTATTTGTTATTGTGCTGAGGAGTCATAAAATGTGAGCCCTGTGGAGCTCTGTGACATGGCTGTGTTCTCTGGCAGCGTCGGGTGTGACCATATGGACACGCCGGAGCATGGATTTTCCTTCACATGCTGGTTGCAGAGCATCCATGCTACACCTACACGTTGCTGTGCATGCAGGCTGAGCTCACCACAGCTGCTTGCTTGGTTTTTAAGGAAATTCAGGTGTGCGCTAAGTGACTTTTTCTCCCTCCTGTTCCGTGCAATGTGGTGTAATCACAAAGTACTGCAGTGGGACTAAGAAAAAGACCTGTGAGTTTGTTGCTAGCTGGATACCACAGGGACATCTCCTCTGATTTACGGAGTGCCTGAGCCACAGGTTGCTGGAGGATGGAAGGGTGTGCTGGAAAGCATTATTGTATTTTTGGCCTGTTCTCATCCTCTTCCACCACCATCAGACGTGGGATCCTGGCTTGACCTCTGACCTGGCCTGACCTGGCTCTGACGTAGATCTGTTGGACAGACCTCATGCAAAGTAGTCACTTTGCAGCAACCAGTCCTCATGCTTCTGCGTTTAGCTTCCTACTCTGCCGAGGTGAGGGTACGCTGCCTTACTTTCCATCCCGCGCTAAATCCCACCGTTCCCGGGCTGTTTGCTGGCATTGGACTCCCCTCTGGAGTGTTAATGCTGAGAAGTGCCTACAGCCGGTTCCCGTTGCCAGCCAGGGATTCGGTGTTTGTTACGCAGGCATGCTGGGACACAGTAAATCTAATTTCTCTCCCTTCTCCCACTGTTCGTCTGCAGTCCAAGGTGACTACTCCAGAGAATAACCATCTTGCCTGGCACTTTAATATAGTGCTAATTCATTGTTAATTGTTGGGGCAGAGAAACCTGACTCAGTTGGGGAAATGATGAATCCAACTGTTGTCTCTGGAGTGTTGGGGTGGATAAGCCGGTTCTCTGGAGTAATGAGCCACCACTGCAGCAAAGTACCTACTATTCAGAGAGCGGGGAAACCTCGCCTTTCATTTTCTGTATAAGCTGACGGATAGGTCTGCCGAAGCTGGTAGGTACATATTGATTTAAGAGCAGTCAAATGTTGACTTAAAGAAACAGGAATGGTTTTCATATGCTTTCTGATACACTGTTACTTTTGTCAGTTTTTAAAAATGATGTCCCTCTGCCCTTTTTTTCTCAGAAGCTTCGATTTAGACAAATCTACCAATTTATAGTAGTTCAGATCATAAATCATGGAGGAACATTAGTAAATAAAAGAAGGCATAGCAGAAAGCTGTAGGAAAGCTCTTTTGTATTGTGTGTTCACTGCAAACATTGTGGTCTCTCTTTAAATATGCGGAAAATAACATACCACAGAAGTAAATGAAATACTAATTTTGTCATTTTGTGAGGGATGGATGGGAACAAATATTTTAGAAATGACAATGAAACACAAAACAGCAGAACATGGAGCCCTCGTAAAAATGGGTCAAGGCAAGTGGCGATGGCTATCCAATAAAACTAATTTCATATTCTCTTTCTAGAAGTAATAAAGAGGGGAATGAACACCACAGTAGTGCTTCCTAATGAAATATTTGATTCTAAACAATGTCTTGGAGTTCATGGGTCACACAATGCATAGCATGCAGATGGAAAAAACAGTGAGGCTTTAAATTTCTTTTCTTAAAAAATAGTATTAATTAATCATACCTAGGGAATCATAGATTGTGAGTGAAGCAAAGCTGTGTTATTCCATAGGGGAACACGGTGCGTGCTTAATGATCTATAGGTTGATGTGCACAGTGAGTTTCTGCTGCGTTTGTGTGAGTTACAGCAGGGGATTTCGCATACTGGAAATCAGGACTGAGTTGTCTGGGAGACTTGGACAAAAACTACTTTCCCAAACCATGCTAGCTCTCTGACTTTGGTCCTTACTGTTTATCTAGACAAGGTTTTTTTGTGGGGATTGTGTGCCCTGTGATTCATTCTTAATGGCTGCACCCTGATAGTTTTGCTTTTTGATCATTTCTCTGCACTCACAAGACAGACCGTAGATGGATACCATTCCTTTTTGATTCCCCCAGCTCCTTATTCTGTGGCTGGATGTGATGTTTGCTCAGACAGGGGTGGTCGAGACTGGTGAGACAACTTGTACTCAACAAGCCCAGATGGACTTTTAGAGAGATTTGTACTGCAGGTTTATTCATTCCATTCAGAAAGCTCAGAGCTTTGCTTTGGGTGGGTTGCGGCTGAAGTATTTATTTTGTCTTTGATTTAGAACTACAGGGGGAAATGCATGTCAGAATGAGATCTGTCATCTCACCCTTCTGCCTTTCACACACAATTTGACCAGATTTAGCCCTCATTTCTTCAGACCTGGCCCTCTCATAAGTGCTAAGCTGCCAGCATTGTAAAGAGTTGTAGTAGGTTGAGGATGAGCGAACATCTAGAGCAAGATTACTGAATAAAGCTCTTTAAATTCACATAATCTTTTGTCCTGGTTTCAGCTACAATAGAGTTAATTTTCTTCCTAGCAGCTGGGATAGTGCTGTGGTTTGGATTTAGGATGAGAATAATGTTGATAACACACTGATGTTTTAGTTGTTGCCAAGCAGTCAAGGACTTTTCAGCTTCTCATACTGCCCTGCCAGCGAGAAGGCAGGAGGGGACACAGCCAGGACAGCTGACCCCAACTAGCCAAAGGGATATTCCATACATTATGACATCATGCTCCATATATAACTGGGGGTTGCCCAGGAGGAGGCACGGCTCAGGTACTAGCTGAGCATTGGTTCTGGGTGGTGACCAATTTTGTTGTGCTACGACTTGTTTTGTATATTCTTCTATTATTATTTTTTTCTCCTTCCTTTTCTGTCCTATTAAACTGTCTATCTCAGCCTACAAATTTTGTTGGGTTTTTTTTCTTTTGCATCCTGTCCCCCATCCCACTGCGGGGGGGGAGTAAGCAAACGGCTGTGTGGTTGTTTTAGCTGCCGGCCGGATTAAACCACGACACCTTTGAAGGCTGGCAGCAGGCAAATCTTGAAGGCTGAAAAGCCACTAGATGAGCCTCTGTTCCATTTACATTTGAAAATTTTTGCAGGTAGAAATATTGCTCTCTCTAATTTCATTTTAATGCTCTCTAAATACTCCCTGTCCCTCGCACTTGTACATAAACGATAGTATCAGGCTTTAGAGATGCGTAAATGTTTACAGGCTATGGCCGTATGCAGCGTTTTATTCTCAGGCTCCTTACCAAAAGCATAGGATAAAGTTAGAGCCCTGGATCATTGCAGCTGGCCTTTCTGTGCAGATAGGCAATCGTAAAAAATACATGGGGAGAGAAACAAGACTGTATTGTGCTACCAGAGCACATTGCACTGCTTGTCCCCCAAAGATCTCTGAGAGCGAGCGAGCTGCTCTTCGTCCTGTGTCGCGCAGCATCCCCCAAGGAAATTGTGCAGCTTCTGGGCAGCGCTGGGAGTTAGGCTGTGACAGAGCAGGACATAGATGCTCGGTCTCCTTGCTCTGGGCCAGTCTTTTTGGAAATTCATTGATGTGGACTTTTCTTTTGTTGTTGTTGTTGTTGGTTTTTTTCTGAATGGTTGGAAATACCCAGAGACTGTAACATGTGCAGGGATATGGTTTTTTTCAGGGTTAGTGTGCAGTGTATGTTGTTCCATGTTTGTATGGACTTTTACAGGAATTGCAGATTGAAACGGGAAATGTTTTTGTGTGTATGCACTATTCTCACACATCAAATATCCAGAAGAACAGTAGCACATATTTTTTCTCACAGTCATCTATGCTTACAGTGTTTCAAAGAATATTCCAAAATATCTTGGCACAGACAAAGCGAAGCTGTTTGCAAGATCCCTAGCTGTGGAACAACAAAGGCTACATTCTCAACACACATCACACATGACTTTAATAAAAGTCTTAAACAAAAATCAGATAACGTATTTAGAAAATTGAACTTCACCATTTATGATGCTACTTGCATTGTGAAAGGAAGTAGGTATCCCCTTGTGCCTCCTTTCCAATGTCTTTTCCCCCAGTTCTATTCACTTCTTTGTGTTTCAAATTAGAAGGTAAAAATCTTATATTCAAGTACAAATAAATACGTTTTAAAACCAGTAATTTGGGACTAGCTCACATCGTGGTGCCTAACTTAAAAGGGACTTGGTGTTCAGAAACCAAGGAATATAAGCACGTATAAGGTGCCTCTGGTGGAACACTGAGAAGTTTGAAACTTCTAAAATCATTATTAAACTCTTCCCATTACATATGGCAAAAAGGATGTGGTAAATCACAGAACATATCCTGGATATTACAGACCCAGCCATCTCATTAACTTTGTGTCAAAAAACATTCCTCGGTTTCTAGTTTGGATTAAATTTAGTTTTATGCTGTTTGTACCATCATAGTACAAAATAACATTGACACCCTTGAATTTTCTAGTTGCTTTTTCTCAAATTTATGGTTCGGATCTCTACATTACGTTCTTATTAGGCCATGCCCATTTGATGTGCTGCGCTTGAATCCAAGGCACGTGGGCAGGGAGGATCGCGAAGAGCCCCCTGCCTTCCTGCCACAAGGACGTTGAGGAAGGCGAGCACGTTCTGCGAAAAGCCTTACTGCGGACCCGTAGCTGTTAGGGCCTTTTATGAGAGCTGTGCTTCTTGGGATTTTGGTAATTTTTAGATTTGAAACATGCAGAGTATCGCAGAAGCCCCCTGTGCTACCACAGGATACAATAAGGAGTTATATCCTTCCCATGACGAGTAAGAGCTGGCTCCCCTTTCCGTGCTGTGTTGAAGGAAGCTGCGGTAGCAACAGCAAATCCACCCAGTTGTAGCAGAAAGAAAGAGACACGCTAAAATTCCAGGACTCAACAGGCCCCCAAAAAGATCTGTCTGGACAGCACATCACTAGTTAAGTGCTAAGTTATTATTATTATTTATTATTTATTTCCTCTGCTATTTTTCCTCTTAGTGAACAGGAAATATCTTTGTTCTTTCATTGTAGAAGTGAAATAAATGTATTCCCTGCAGCATTTGAAATTTTAATAATCCATAATAAATAAAATCATATCTAATAACATAACTGCTTTCAATTGGCAATGCGATCTCCTAGATGCATTGGAATGGCAGAAACATAAATAGTTGCAGCCTCTGAAAGCCTACTTCCTATTTGCTAAATATACTTGGCTTGCTTTAAATTCCTTTGTGTGCAGTCATTAATACAATCCTCTTTGACAGCATTTAATTAAAGTGCTTTTCTCTATTAAATTCATTAAAACTTTTTTTTTTTTATATACAACTGTTTCCCAGACACTGAGTGTTGAGGACCTGTAGGCCTCTCTTTAAATAACTTCTCTCTCCTTGTTGTAAATTGTTAATTAAATTTAACTTAGACTGTTTAAAGATGGCTTGGAAAAGAAAGCCAGATTTCAGGATATGGTCTCAATCATGTCTGATTTTTTTTAACACAATTTTTTCCATGTAGTTATAGACTGCGTGTTATATTGTTTATGAATGTTGCTGTTCTTTCAGCTGGAACCAAGCAAAGAAATACCCTAAAAAGCTCATTTCCATCTCACTTAAAAAATTTCCATCTTTTTAGTGCAGTTTCTTAGCCTAAGAGTATTTGCATGGGGGAATAAGGAGGGAGGAGCTGTTTAGTATTAATAGATTATTGACAGTTTAATGTCTTGGCACCTAGACAGCCCATAAGGTATAATAAACAGGAAGCTGTCTGATGTGAGCGCAGTCAATAGCGTATTCAATCAGAACCTTTCAGTTAATTGCTGGTTGACCTCAGAGATTTCCTTTAAGTGAAACTGTCCTTTGCTCAGATCTCATCTGGGTTTCAGGGTTTAATTTCAGAATGCCCTTTCCATATGGTAGCTTGTGCATACGTTCCTGGTTGGGTTTATGCTTTGCTCCACACACGGCATCGCAAGAGCCAGCGTCTGCCCAGAGCTTTGCAAAGCACGTAGAGGCGCGCTGCGTGCGTGCCACCCCTGCGAGGGCTGCGAGCGTGGACAGGGATCTGCCAGCGGGCAGCGGCACCACAGTTCAAGGAGGCAGGGCTGTAAACTGATGTCAGGGGTATTTGCAAAGCAGCTGAGCTGTTTCCCAGAGTCTTTTGGATAGAGTTAGGCACAGCTTTGGTGCCTGGGCAGGCACCGCGGCGTTAATGAGACCTGACCCGACCTCCGCAGATGGGATGTGCCACAGCCCGGCGTGGCTGCCCCGGCACCGCTGCGTTCATCCCACCCGCAGGCACGCATTCCCCTGCTCGTCTGCACAAGTGCAAGCCAAGGCTCATTTGTATTTAGTTTCTCTAATTTCTGTACTTACCCATTCTAATTTTTTCAGACTGCATATCTTGATGAGATCTAGATAAGCTACAAAGGCAAGCAGGCAGGAAACCGCACGGGCAGTCCCTGACCCTGACTAACTGGAAACCATCTGCTTATTTGGGGAGGGAACCCCCATGGAAATCTCTTCCAGCGAGTCTGCAGTGTTTGGGTTTTCCTTCCTTTCCCTCCAACCATTGACTATGAGCGTGTGTGTTTCCCTTAATTGAGAGCAGGGAGGGTCAGCTGCGGCAGCCCTCGTTTGCAGCAAACGGGTCTGGATTTCCCAATGGCAGTGAGTACTGCCCTGTGAAGGAAACGCTTCTGTACCAGAGCGAGTTTAATTTACATTTCATTCAGTCAGGAGACGACATTTTTTTGTCTCTAGATCTTGCAGTGATTGTGTCTTTTAGCTGCTTATCATGCATTCAGACTGTGGTTTGCTGAAAGGAGTATTATTACTTTTAATCTCTAATCTTTCTCTGGTTTTGATTCATTTCTGTGGTTGTCTTTCTCCCTCTGTGTCAAACAAACTGCTTAGGCCTTCTTAATGGCCTGATTAGCACCAGGGCAGCCTTGCTGACTTGGAGTAATGTTATTCCTGGTGTTCCCTTGTTTAAATGAGAGCAAGAGTAAGAGTGCTCTGTTGCTCTGTTTAGGATCCATTAAAGTCCAGTTCAGAGCTCTGACTGAAGCAGGTTGTAAATTTTTTGGGTTGGTGCATGTTGGAAAGGCGAGAGGGAGCACTTTTGAGATCATGCCTCCTTTCCGGGAAGATTCGAGGATAAGAGAGGCTTGGAGTCATTCTTTCTGGAGAGAATGGAACAAAACCATGGCGAGATGGAACAGAACCAAGGAAGAAATCCCAAGGTACATGTGTGCCCCTGGGGCCATTAGCTGCAACACGCACGCTTCACTCCCAGGTGTCTCTGGCCAGAATATATTCGAAAATACTTTCTGGATTTTATCAGACTTACTGGCCAAGCTGCTAATCAGTATTACATAGACCAAAGGACTCCCACATGCAATAAAAATCATAAGCTTTATTGGATTTTGAGAGAGGAAAGATTCACATCCAGCTTCTTTTATAAACTGCATTACATTTCATTCTTTCAGAGCTCCCATCAGTACAACCCTTTGTAAATATGATGGTGAAGGAGGTAGGTGGGTAGATAGATGGCTATGAGCCTCTGTTCCTTGGGTGGTACAGCCTAGAGCTATAGAAGTGCTTGAGCTGAGTTCAAGGGGTTGCTGGCATTTCTGAAATGCTGAAAAAATATGTCGGTGCTTTTAAAATTATTATTTTCAGTTAAAACAAATAAAAAAAAGTCTCTGGCAGTTTAGAGCAACATAATGCTTTAAGGGAAAATAGGAAGAATTTGAAGAGCAAAAGTTGTTCTGAATAAAAGCAACCAGAATATGCTGTTTCATGAAAAATCCCTAAATAACTGCTTGAATTTTGTCAGAATATCCACCACCACCACCTCCCCAGACAAACAGCTTGGCAAAGTAGACTTATTTAGGCAATACTTTGATGTCACCCAGTCGACATTTTTGACCGAAAGAAAGATTTTTGGCTGAAAAATGCCACACAATTCCAATCTTAATGAAGCAAAGAATGGTGTTTTGCATTTCTAGCAAAAGCCTGGGTCTCCTTGCACACAGATCTACACAAGCTGCAGGCTTGTGTTACGTGCGAGCTTACCCTTGTTACGCGTGTGCAGCCAGCCACAGGCTGAGCGGTCCACAGAGCTCCCCACAGCAGGCAGCGGCAAAGCCGGGGATGGATCCCAGGGCCAGAACAGCGCCATCCTAATACTTTGGAGCTTTGTCCTAATACTGCCTCGCTGGCTGTATATTAAACCATTTTCTTAAAAATGAACAACTGCATATTTTCCCCAACTGTGTATTTTCTAGTACTGTGAATATAAACTGCAGGTGCTGTTTACTTTCCGTGAAGCCTTTTTCTTCCAGCATCCAGAGCCTATAAAATAGGTACAGGTCAGAGTAGTGAGACATGGGGAGCAGTAACAGCAGCATAGCTTCCTCGGTCTTACGGATGTGCGCACCTTTTCCAGAGTGTAATCAGGAAGACAAAGGATTTCAGATCTAATTCTCCAAGGCCTCCTGTCCTCAGAGCCCTAATCCGTGCGGGAGACTGTACTTTGGTCATTTGGTTTTTATTTACCCAGTTTCAAGCTAAGGGTATAATAAAGCACATGATGCCAGTTGCGTGTGTGGTAATGCTGGATATTTTGCCTTTTACCATGGTAGTTGATTATAATGCAATTTTTAAGACTTGCTTTCTAAAAAAAGAAATATTTATACTTTTATGTGTTTGATTCACACAGTATAGTTTGCTCAAGTCCTGTTATTAAGTGCATTGGTGGTTACGTCTAGAAAGCAAAAAACATGCTGAGTAGTGTTTTATCAGTACAAATCTACTATTTTCACTAACCATAACAGTCAGGTTCTTCTGACTTCTAACTGCCCCCATTGTAAAAATTAGCAGTACAGTTGGGTATTCCTGGAACCCCAAACAGCCATCTGCAAGGACCTAAAACAGTTTGATGGGACAAATAATTACCCCCCCATACACCCCCCCAGAATCCAGTGTCTAATCCAAACATATCCTTCCTGAAATAATGCAGCGCCTACTCCTGATCTGAGTAACTGGAAAACAACATGATTATAGTGGCGCCATCCGTGCCACCATAGTTAGGGGTTTAGAGCTTGGCCTTAAGCGTGGTTCTAGGTTGGGGCTTGTCAGGGAAGATCTTGCTCACACTGCCCGCAAATACTCTTCTGATTTTTCAATGAAAAGGAGAACATGTGTAGTGTTAATTAAACAAGAAAATGTAGAGGATACAAGCAGTATTTTGTCTGCAGAAAAGCTACCCAAAAAGCCTTTTGTTACTTCGTTAGTTCCTGTGGCATTCTGCCAGCTCCTCATTCGAATTAGCAGGGTTGGGATGGGGAAACTCAGACCAAGCTCTGTCTCTATTTGGAAACTGCCAAGCAGGGTGCTACATGCCATAGCACCCCAGAGAGCCTTGCTAGGGCTGCAAGAGAAAGCACGGAAGAGGCAAGTCAGAGGCCCCGAAAGCTCTTGGTCTTGTTTTGAAGAAGGTGAGTGTTAACTGGAAGGTTTTGTGGCCCTTGATGCGTTCACAGATGTTCGAAGTCCCGCTTGAGTGGGACTCCAGTCAGCATCATGGTGCAGAAGGGTAGCGCAAACCTTGATGGGGCTGTTGCTTTTTCCCTTGCGGGGGGAGGCCACCTCGCTGCCGCAGGTTACAGGCAAGAGAGGCTTGCGTGGCTTCTCCGAGGCTGGCTGAGGCCTGCCTGCCTGCCTGCCTGCCTGCCTGCCGGCCGGGGGATGCGGCAAGCCAGCCCCTGTGCCAGCTGTGCTGGCCGTGCCCCATCCCCAGACAATGGAGTCATCCATCACCCATGCCTTCAGGAGAGAGTCTACAGCGGCGTTGTGCAACGCTTCCTGGCCACATTGGCCTCTCTGTCACCAGCGTCCTGGTTTGTGCCAGCAGAAGCTGGAATGAATCTGGCCTGTCGCGTATTTATACAGTAGGTACGTGCCGGCTCCACCTGTGGGCTGGATAGTTGTTGCTGACAACCTTCCCAGGCGGCAGCTAGGTATTTCAGAAAGGGATGTCCACTGCTGGCCACAGTCACTACGCAGTAAACCTTAGAATCTGGCTTCAACCAGCCAAAGATGGGAAATTCAGAGCTAATGCACTAACGTTCATCAGCATGAGCTCATTTATGCTACCCCATAAAATCAGCCAGTTCTCAGGCACTTGTGCAGCAATGAAAGTTGTGCCTGTGCTTTTGTGGGAAGAGTTGAGTTAGCATTCGAGGGAGAGCAGTTACCCGAGGAAACACCGGGACACCGCTCTGTATTGTCAGAGTTTTGTGATTTATTTTTTTAACATTATACAGACAAAATAGTGGCTATTGTGTAGGCACGTGCTGTCTATTAACAGAGATCAGGAAAGGGAAATAAACCACGCATTACTGAAGAATAAGATCATGACTGTGGTCAAGTGATGGCAGAATTTTTTTTTCTCTTTGTCAAGCTGATTTGTAAACATTCTTCACACAACTGTGCAGACAGCAGTGCCACGGCTTCTTGAAAGGAAAGCAAAGACAAGGAAAGATTCCTCCGCACAGATGTTTTACGGTAACCTTAGACCTGTCCAGAAGTTATCTGGTCATCTCCAGTTGTCACTGCGAGCTACGCGGCACATGTAGCCTCTTAGCAGCACAGTGTAATCAGGCTGTAATTTATATTTTATCTCCAGTGATGATAGCTCTTAAAAATGTTTTGTGGTGTATTTGCTCTTTGATGCGTGCTAAGCTCCTGTTAGCATTAATGGGAGCAGTGTGTGCTGGAGGGGGGAGACACCTTCCCCCCGCCTTCAGGTCAAGATTAATTGCATTTTGCTAATGCTTATCGCTTTCTGTGGGGTGGCAAAAAACAATGCACAACGGAAAATTTTGGGTTGGGGGCGCTTTTTTGGTTTGTTTTTTTTTTTCTTTCTTTCTTCCTGTTGTCTTTTTAGTCACCTTTTTGACCAATTTTGACAGTTTGGTCCTGGAGAAGAATTGCAGGATGGGGCCACTATTTCAGAGACTAGGTGTTTTTTCTGTGCCTTGCCATGTTTTCAGATCACTGCCTATTTCCTGCCCTTAAGCAAGGCGACCGCCATAAAGCAAAGGGAAGCATGTGGTGAGTGTGCTCCAAAGATGTTGAAATGAATCACTTCAACCAGCTCACATTCCAGCCTGGAAACCAAACTTGTCTTTGACTTTGGATTCCCTGTGGAACTCATTTCTCTCCTCACGGTTCCCTCTGACTCCCCTTTTGTGTGGCTCAGAGAGTGACTTGTACCTCAGAGCTGAAAGATTTAGGATTTGGGGTTTGTCTGATCCCATATTCTGGCTCCAGTGGTGGTCAGGAGCAGATGAAGGGTGATAGGAAAGGCCTGAATATTTGGGGGATTTTTTTACTGTGTGACTGCTTTGTCTTTGCAGCTGAATAGGACCCAGGGCTGCTGGGTTACAAGTTGTTGTAGCCACCAGCCCTGGTTGGCTGATTTGGTCTGGCTTGCATGAGATGGCGTACATCATATCACAAACATGTATTATCATTCTCTCTAATAACGGTGTTTACTCTTGTGAAACAATTACTAAGCTGCATTGGAAAATGCACAAAATGTGCAGCTAGCATTTGAGCTACAAAATTAAAAGAAGCTCAGACTGAAGTTAGATGAAAGTGAACATATTTATCCATGTCAGACTTCCTACCATTTTGCACGCTCATATTGATTTCTTTTGACACGGTCTTCTTTTATTGAGTACCATATATTTTTTTAAATCCCTTACCGATAACAGTACCTGCTAAGGGCAATTGTAAAAGGAAACTAAAGTATATTAAACCTGCCTGGAGTCAAAATGTAATCTAACACCTGTAGTCTGCAATTTGTCATCACTTCATAGATACTTTTTCTTTTTTAATAACAGTTTTGGATTTTCCTGAGTTTTGACCTTAGGATACTGTATAATCCAAGAAAAGCAAGGAAACTAAACCACAGTCTTTAACACAGCTTTATGGTGTCAAGGTGTGAAATCACCACTGTGAGAATGAGCCCAAAGAAAATACTTCATTTGGAGCTGCGACTAGTGCTGCAGCGTTACCTAAATGAATGTATTTTTGCAAGGAAAAAAAAAAAAAGAGTAGTCTAACAACCACATTTTTAAGAGGAAAGAAATGAACACAGGTGCAAATTGTAACTTCTGCTACAGTTTCTTGTACAGACATTCCTAGGAAACCTGTAAAGCGTCTTGGCACAGTGATTGCGTCTAATTAACGCTCTTACCCCTGCAAGCCCCAGACTGGGAGGCTGTTGGGGTGCAAACCTGTTTATGGCAGCAGTTTGCTCTGTTCTCTTCTTGCAGGTTTCTGTATATGAAGATAAGCTGCGAGAGACAGTGAGTAGCGAGTGTAAGTTGGTTGTTTGAATAGATAATCTCCTGTGGGTTATTCCTGTAAGATCTGCTAAGAGGGACAGACAGTTCCTCCTTCTAGGAATAAGATTTCTTGGCAAGGTGATGGAGGTTGTCTCCTAAGTAAACTGTTAACGTGATAGGTAGGCACTGCCTGGGAGCTTCGGCTTTCAGAGGTGAAGTGTTGCAATTTCCAGCTACAGGTCTCGGTAAATGCAGCTGAACACCTTGCCTAGGCTTGTCCTCCTGCCCTCCCTTTGACATCAGCTGGCCATCGGGAAGGAGATTTTCCAAGGGACTTGCTTACATGAAGTACGTAGTGAATTCATTTTTGCATTGAGTCAAACCGGTGGTAAATCCTGCTGACTCCTGCTGACTGTAAGGGATGTAATAGATGACCGGTGTCGGATGGACCAAACAGAGGTACTGAACCTACTTTTTGTAAAGTGTGGGCATTCTCTCTGGCTTTTATTTTGGGCTCCTTAGCTGGCTGAAAACTTGCTCTGTTTGGCATGAAAGACCTTGGTGTGATACAGCGTCATGGTTGGCTACGACAGCAACGTAAACGTGAAGGAAAGCTAAAAAGTGAGACCCCTTCCCACTGTGGAGGAGCGAAGGCCAATCCATTCAACTCTGCTCCTTGTGGGTTTGGGTTATGAGAATCGGTCCTGCTCAGGACACGCCACTTGAGGTACCTGTTGGAGCTCACTGTTCAGAAGGGCAGTCTCTGTGGCAAATGTACAGTCTTGTCTTCTGAGAATGTAACATTTTTGGCATTTCTCATAGTAAGGAGCACCTCATCATCTCAGCAAAACTGGTCAGAAAGGAGCTCACGTGACTAATCCCATCTGCAGAAGGAAGAAGAGCAGACCCACACTACGAAACAAAAGAGCTTGGGGTTTTCACATAGAAATGCAGTTCTTGTTTCTAATCCACTGCAACAGCTGTTCAGGCAACGAAAGGTGGCATTTCACTGAGTAAGTGTTGTCAGCCGGTGCCGTGCTGCAGTTGGTGCCCGAGTGCGTGTGTGTACCCTGCTCAAGCGTCCTGCTTGGCTCCCCTTAGCCGCTCACTATTTTCACGTGTCTAGTTCTAGCTAGAAAGTGGGTGGAAATGGAAACAAACAGCAGTGGGATAGTGAATCCAGCCAAAATTAAATACAGTGCAGACACAGACTGCAATTACATGACGTTCATCGTTCAGTTTGGGTTTGCTCACCTCTCTTTTCTGTGGGAACGTGGCTGTCCCAGTCTGCCCCAGTCAGGTTTCTCCTGCAGGAGCATCCCCAGACATGGGGAGCAGATACGTGTAAAACAGTGCAGTGATCCCTTCCCCCCAATAACTCTTGGCTTTGGATTTGAGAAAGACCACAAACCCTTAGCTTATTACAAGTAATCCTGATCACTCCCGTAATGATACACTACATTATATACTCTCCTAAACTTAATCATTCAATATCTCACTTCCTTCCCTGTAGGCATGTACTATTATATTTTACACATGGCTTCCAGCTGGTTTTCATTGTGGCCTTCAAATCATATTTCAGTACAGTGCGATTTAAGACCAGTCACTTTATCTTTTAAAGTCAACCTCCATCATACTCATTTTCTTGCAAGTTTTCTATCAGGGCTGGTTAATTTGTTTGAAAAAATGGGTTTGTCTGTGAAGTTAAAGTCTACCTGAATGAACCTTCATAAAGCAGCATCTTCCGTACCCAGGCTGTTCTGAAACGCTGAGAAGGCAGCCATGCCTGTAGAGTTAAAAAATGAAATCTCTTGAAGGGATGGAAAAAATATGTCCTGTGGGCATGGAAGGAAATCTATATCTTCACATTTGATTTGAAAGTAGATGGGGAGTCGGTGAGGAGGGAGGGAGGGAGGGGAAGGGAAGTCAGCTCCAGATGGTGGTGGCTGGAGGAGGAGGAGGCTGCCCCACCTGTGGCCAGGGAGCGGTGGGGAAGGGCACGGAGGAAGGAGAGGGGAGTGGGAAAGGAGGGCACCAGGATGTGCCCTCAGTTTTATCCCTTCTCTCTGAAGCCCACCATACGCCTGGCATTTCATGGTAGGTCAGACCATCATTTGGGGGGTTTATCTTATCTGCACTGGAAAATGTGCTGCAGCCTGTACTTCAGTCACGGAAGATCAGTGGGGCTTCTTTCTTTGCAGTACGGAAGCAGAGCAGCGCCGACCCAAAAACCAAAGTGTTGTAGCAGAGTCCGCACAGCAGTTTGTGTAGCCACTGGAAATTTTACCTGCAGATTTAAGAGCATAATAATGACCCCAAAATCAGAAAATCTGGAACTGCCAGGTTCTGGCAACACAGGCTGCCCGGAGAGGTTGTGGATGGCCCTTCCCTGGAAGTGTCAAGGCCAGGTTGGATGAGGCTTTGGGCAACCTGGTCTAGTGGAGGGTGTCCCTGCCTGCAGCAGGGGGGTTGGAACTAGATGATCTATAAGGTTCCTTCCAACCCAAACCATTCTGTGATTCTGTGCCAAAAATGGGCAGTTTCCTCTATGAGGCTGTGGCGTGCAGAGCTGGACATGAAGTAAGCAAACTGCCCAAATCAACCAGTTTTTACAAATGCAGGTCAAAATATTTAACAAAAAGGTAATTTAGATTTCATATTGTATCGTGTGTCTTAACAGTTGAGTTTTAAGAAAAGCATGCTTTTTTGTATTAAATAGCCCATATTGTCGGAAGGAAATACAAAACTGATCACAGCCTAAACCTGAAGGAAATTCTGCACGTTTATCTGTCTCTCTGTATATGGGTAATGTTGTGTTGCTGAAATCCTTTGTTAATGCCACTGGAAATCCAGTGCAAGCCCCAAGAAATTAGTGAAATCATGAGATTTATCTGTTATAAGAGTAGCTTTAGGGTTTTGTCTTATTTAGGAAAACAGTAAGTCAAATAAAATTCAATCTTTTTCTAATGTTTTACACTGATAACCCCTGAGTTACGTGTTTCTCTTTTGGAGAGGATGGAGAGGTCACTCCAGAAAAGGAAGGGTTAAGTAAAATTATTCTTTCCCTCCCGCTCTCAGCCCTCTCTTTGGTTGATTGCTTTATGGATGCTGTAGGCATCTCTTCATCTCCTTCAAATTAAACATTTTACTGCTGCTGATCCTGTATTGTTGGATTTTTTTTCATCATTGTATTTGATTGGAAGTCTTGTAACATTTTTCAAGCTGGATCATTTCTCATGCTATTTGTCAACTGGAAGGGGGAAAAAAGCCCGCTTCCAACTCCAACAGGAATGAACCGAGTAATTCGCACTCTTTCTGGATATGTTTCTATCTCTGTTAGCTGCTACTTGAATTCAGCTTCTGATTAGCAATGCTGCTTGAGGCTTTTCATATGACGCTGTCTGTAAATTCCCTGGCAGTTTATTTGTAGTGTTAAATCCTTCTCTTTTTGGCTGCTCTGGGCTTTACGGTGTCCGGGGACAGGACCAGAGGGCACAACAGGGGAGATAACGTAGGTAGGGGCTGTGTGACAAATGTATGGGGCTGGGGCCTTGGCTAGTGTCAGCGATCCCGGCTCTGCTGCTTCCAGTGCTCCCTGCCAATGTAGGTACAGATCTGACCTCGTCTGTAACCCCTCTATTTGGAAACGTCAGTCCTTCTCTTTGGAAACAGTCCATGGACAAAAAAGAAATCCTCAAAGAGCAGCCGAGTGATTATGTTCTTTGGAACATTATGCTCTTTTATTACAAGAGATGTAATAAAACATAAACCAGAATATCCATCATTCCCATTTGAGTGTCTCCTTTCCCCCAGCTCCTTGGTTAGCTCCATGTCTATGACACCCTGAGTATTTATGTGCTTGGAAGGAAAATGAATCTATTGGCACCAAAAAACATTTGCAGCGCTTCTTGCCAGGAGCGTGGCAAGCCCTGCCTGTCACCCGTGGTGACACCTGCTTTAGTGAACAGCATGGAGCTGCCACGAAGCTGCCTCCTGGTTCGGGTGCTTTCCGTCACTGTCACAAGCATCGCTCCACGGCAGCGGTGGCAGTGACTTGTGCTGCAGTTGGCAGGACGTGCAGTTGTGTGTCTGCACGTGCCCGCCCTCGCACACACACCCGCCGCTCATCAAGACACTGGGGATGCGGGGCTGAGTCCTGCCTCTGTGACTGGTGCTGAGCAGCAGCTGGAGACGTGGCGCCTCTTGGCCGGCTGAGTGCCTCCTGCTGCCATCAGGTGCAGCAGAAGACAGGCAGTCCCTTGGCCAGGCTGCAGCTCGGGTCGTTTCACACCATCTCCTCCAGGTTCGGCTCCTCGGCCACGCGTGCGTGGTGGGCCGTGGCTGGGGACTTTGATGTGCTTTTCAAAAACTGTGACTGGAGATTGTTGATGTTATAAATTACTATGACAACAACGTTTTATGAAGGAAATGAATAAAGGGCTCTTCGGCACAGAGCCTTTTTATTTATTTGCTTAACAGGCTGATACTCCACAGTGGACTTCCCTCTTGCAGTAATAACTTGACTAGTGTAGCGTTTTACTGGGGGCTCCGTATGTGTGTAAAATTCAGCGCAAGTTCTCAGCACATTTCTGTTATTTATCTTTATTTTTTTCCCTTTAGAGAGCTTTAAGGTAGGGTTGATTTTCTGGATGTTACAGTTTGCAGCAGTTTTCTTCTTTGGGTGAAGAGCCAGAATTCGCTCTTATTTGTGGAAGGAAATATTTATCCATATTGATTTTGTTAGCTCTGTAGCGTTGAGTTCTAATAATTATTTCTCTGCATCTGAAGAAACCTCTGGGCAAATAGAGCCCTCAATCCTGTAGGGGATTTTTGCCGGTAATTTCTCTTCTACAGATTTGGTTTTAAAGAAAGCATGTGGAGCTCCTCTGTATTTCTAACAATTCAGAGCAGGTATTTTTTCCCTGGAATAAGGGCTGCACAAGGCCCTTTCTTAGTCATTTGAAGTGGCTGTTAGGAAGATTAAGAGCTACATACGCTTTCTTTATGCTTGCTGAAAAGGAGATACTGCTGGTGAAAATCTGTTACAAGACTGAAAACCGTGTTTGCCTAGAGGCTTTCTCAGAATGGAGGGATATAATTATTTGAACTCAGAACTCTTCAACTAGTGAAATTAATACAGATGTCATACGGAGAAATCTGTTCAAGCCAGCTCTGCGAAGCAACTGAACTGACTACAGTGTCGCTCTTCATAGAAGGGAAATCTTAACAAATGTCTGGACTTTTATTATACTTTTTTTGGTCATAAAGCAGCTGTGATGGATTTTAATGCCAAATCATTACTCATGATAAAGCAGCACCTGACAATCCCACGTGTGATTAGGCCTTATGTGGTACTCGGCATCTTGTAGAAATGGTGAGAGTCTCTAGCCTAAAAAGACAAGCGGAAACAAGGAGGGGGGAGAAGAGGAGCAAAGTGGGAGAATGACTTGTCTGAGATGGGACAACTGGCCAGTCATCGTGACCACGAGACTGTAATACCTTTTGACCTAATTTTTATTTTGGCTATTTTTTATTTCTTTTTATTACCTACATTTTGTACTTACTATTTGTGTTTTTATATTTATTTTATATCGCTTGCCTTTTATATCACTTTCTCCTTTCAGTCTGTAGCTAGTGGTGCAGCAGTCTTACAGGTAAGAAAGGTAGTGCAAAATGAATAGCAATTAGTACTTCACCAAACACAGCAGACCCTGTGTAAAGACCTGTACAAGTGCCCTTATCTCAAGCACCGAGGGGGTCAGCACATACATGAAGTCTGTGTCTGTTTGATCTCGTAGGTGCTGCACAGACAGCAGTCCCAGCCCGCGAAGGAGAATTCCCCACCTAGAGAAGAGGCTCCTCCTCCACCCGCTGAGGACAGTTGTGCCAAAAAGCCAAGATCCCGTACCAAGATCTCCTTGGAAGCTCTAGGTATCCTTCAAAGCTTTATCCACGACGTGGGTCTCTACCCTGATCAGGAAGCCATCCACACCCTCTCTGCTCAGCTGGATCTCCCCAAACACACCATCATCAAATTCTTCCAGAACCAACGTTACCACGTAAAGCACCACGGGAAGCTAAAAGAGCATTTGGGAACGGTGGTTGACGTGGCAGAGTACAAGGATGAGGAGCTGCTGACGGAGTCGGAGGAGAACGACAGTGAGGAGGGCTCTGAGGAAATGTACAAAGTGGAGCCTGAGGAGGAGAACCCCGACAAAAGCAAGGCGGCTCCAGCGGACATCGACCAGAGATAATGTGAGATAGGAGCGCAGAAAGCAATACATTGATCTAAGGATTTTCTGGTTTTAATTTTTTTTCCTCTTTTTACTTTTGTTTGTTTCCGTTGCGCATGATCCATGTGCAAACTGAATGAATTCAGCATTGCCCGATCAGACAGCGCCTTTACACAGACACTCGAGTGTTACCCTTCCTACGTTTGACTGAAGTAATCATTGTAATCACATAGGATTATGCCTTCATTAATCTTGCACTTATGAAAGGGACATCTAGCAAGTAAATGGGAAGAAAAAGCCCTATGAAATCAATGAAGGAAAATTTACAACTTTGTGTGTATATATATATATTTACATAAAATATATATATATTAAAATTGCATGGGACGGAACTTTACAACCTGAAAGTATAGACTGTGAAATGAGTTCTTTAAAGATGAGACTTGTTTATGTATTAAAACCACTTCACAATGAGTTGCTTTGGCTTTTTGATAAACTGCCGCCTGCTCTCAGGGTGTGGTGACTATTTTTGAATTCCTATTTATTTTCTATGTTTATCCCTGATTTTTTTTTTATTATTATTATTATATGGCTTCCTATCTGGCAACTTGATGGGTAATTTTTGAGGTATGTATTTAAAGACGTAAATCAACACTGCCAAAAAAAGAAAAGAGGGGAAAAAAATAGAGAAAATGGAAAAACAAATCAGGGCACCTTAAAAAGAAAACTAGTAAGTTAAAGTACTTTAAACACAATGCACACTTAAAAGGATACAGCATGTTCCACTCTCCAGTCAGTCCTTTCCGTAGTGAACAGATAAATTTTCATGGGATTCAGAATGACTAAACCTGAAATTCAGTGCATAGAAGACTTGTCCGTTAATGAGGTCTTTATAGAAAGAGAAGATAATGTGTTGAGATTTGATGTATGGAATTCATACTATGAACCACATTTTACTGTGGATTTTATTTACCTGTTCTCTGTTTCAGATCTTAAAATTTATAAGCTTCCTTCTTGTTGTTGCTTTTTGTTTATACTGAGGTGAAACACACACACAAGTGTAAAGTTACATCGGGACACAAAACGCCAGGATCCCAACAACCCGTCCAGGTAAATTGCTGACAGACCGAGCGTTTGCGTTGCTGACTTCCCTTCGCCCTTCTCGCCAGCCCCCCCCACCCCCCGTGTTTCTGTTTTAGCTGGGCTTCCTCCGTGTCGCGCATGTTGTGCCAGTGAAATGAAGTGTTTTCAGCCACGGGTCCCCCAGGCTGCAGCCCACCCCCAGTGCGCAGCGTCCGAGGGCAGGCGCTTCCCAGCCTCCCTGCCGCGGGGGGCTGCGGGCGCGCGAGGCCCTTCGCGCCCACCCACCTCCTCCTCGAAGGGTTTCGCAGCGACCTAGCTAGCAGCTGCATTACATAAAGCAGAGCTAATGCCAACCGACTCTTCAATGGCGTGAGTACTAAAGCTGCAATCTACTATAGCATCCACCCGTTCTGAGGCATCATGTCAAAAGAGCCACCAAGTAGCATTCACTTTTCACTTCCGTGCAATGATTTCTGAGACAAGACCTCACCTTTGCCGCTCTTGCAGCTGGATTGATTTCAGACGCCGGTTCAAACCGCAATCAGAACCGTACCAACAAGGCTTCTGGGTTTTTTCTTCCTTTTTCACATGGGCTTTTCATGTAACCTTGACAAAGACCTCATGCAATATCACTTTGAAAGTTACTTTCTGTTTACTACACCAGGCAATGTAATATAACTGTTAATACTATTTATATATTTGAAAGGTATAAAAGGTAGGAGTTAAAAACGAAAAACAAACCTCTATGTGTAGATATTTACTCAGAACAGACAATATACAGGGAGAAGACGTTGCAATACAAGCTAATTCTAGCTGCTCAGTAACCTCTGGAGTTTTTAAGGGATTTTTTCAAAACTAATGTTTGAAACGTAAGAGTATCTCTGCATAAATTTCATATACCTTTGCAACATGATGGTGGGTTGCTTACTTAATGCCCCTTTCGCTCTTCATCTGTTATTTCTGTAGTATGCTGCAGCTTTAATCAGAATTTCGATGGTTGCTGCTTTATGTTTCTCCGAGAGCTACTCTTTCAAAACTGTCTTCTTATCCTGTAGCTGAAATCACTCCATACATTTGAAAGGAAACAGAATTTTGCCAAGCTCCGTAAGGTTGTTCATCTGATGATGATGGCATCAACATTTGGTATCTTTTACACTTCGACCAAAAATTTTATTAGGTATTTTTTCAATGCTGAGTCTTGCCTTTTTAATTTCACTGCCAATTTTGCAGTGGTTCTAAGTGAATCTGTGGGCATTTTAGCCTGTGGTCTTGCCAGAACTTTGCGAATTACAATGCATATATGTCTATTTATTCAATATCCATCATATAATATCTATTTGGAGAAAGAAACTTTTCTTGTAGTGCCTCTTAACAAAGCACAATTTTCCGCCTTTTTTGTGAAATAAAAAATAAAAAAAACAAATTGTGTTTTATTGCAGTATCAACAATGTGAATAAGGATTAACATATTGTAAATGTTCTTTTTTCCATGTAAATCAACTTTATCTTTGTTATCACTAAGTGATAATTAATTTTTAACTTATGTGCATTGTTAGGCTGTTAGAATTTTTTGGTTGTTGAAATAAAACGCATTCAATAAATATGACTTAATTTGTCAAGTAATTTACTGGGCCTTTTTTCTGCTGAGTTCAAGAGGAACAAAGTCTGCAAAATGGAGGGGGGGTGTATCTGCATATTGAAAAAAGGGTTGATCAGTTATTGGGGTTTGAAAACCTGCACAAGCCCCGTGGGGTCGGCACAGCTGACAAATCTGTACCACCTGAGGCTCATCCGTCGTGTTACTGGCTTTTTATGTACACGTATGCGCACATGCAGAGCGTCTCTGATGGGACCAGGAGGAGGGTGTGGGTGCCATCAGCCTGTCGGAGAACATACGCAAAACACACACAGAAAGATCCTCTTCCAGTCTGCTGTCTTCTTTTGCTGGTAGATATTTTCTGTTTATAATTAAAAAGCCACAAATGACTGCGTGTCAGGAAACTTTTGGAGCACACATGTCCATGGTTAATGGACATAATAAAAGGCTTTATTATATTTATAGCAGGGCATCCTACTGAGTGTCTAGAGGAATGCCGGAAGGATTGATGTATCTGAGAAATGTGTGAAAGGATTTTGGGGAGAATACAGATAAATGGAAAAAATTGCTCAAAATTCTTAAGCTAACAAAGTGGTGAGTGCCTGGATTCAATCCTCACAGACAGATCATATACTCCACATCAGACTGGAGTTGTCTAGGAATTGAGGTAGAGCAATTTTTAAAAGCTGGGGGTTTTTTTCGGTTATTCCAATGCAATAGTCCTTCTTTTCATGGCTTATTCACATCCTATATAAAATATTTATGCACTCCCTTGAGAAAAAAAATAAAGGCAAGGGGGAAATAACCACATTTTTGGATATCCAGCCACTTGCTTGTCACTTGAGCTTCCTGTTTGTATCAAGAAAGCACTGTAACTCGGAACACCTGGAGCCTGGTGCTGGTGAGCTGCTGCTGCTCTGAAGTGTGGGCACAGTGCCGATGCACAGGCCAGGCTGAGGTTCCGCTGGGCTTGTGGGCGTGGGAGGCGACAGAGAGCATGAACTGGCCTTTGAGCCCGCGCCCTGGGCAGATGCTGTGAAGATGCTGATGGTGTTGGATTGGGTGTCCTTTTCTGCCTGCCAGTGGGACAAGAAACAAAAGGAGAAGCAGCTCTCACTACAATTTTATACATGCACTCTGTGTGTGTGTGGCTAAATAATATTTAGAGAAAGACACACTCACACACACACACATATTTTAATTGGGGGGAAAAAATCCTATAAACATATGGGTTCTTCTTCCAAACCGTAAAAAAAATCATTTAATAGCTGCTATAGCAGAAATATTTCTATTAATGCTTCTACTTCTCTATACTTTACATGCTGCTGCTCCTATTTGTTGTTCATGTTTTAGTCATCGAGACATATGTATTTCCAATTTCAAACCTGTGTGAGTGAAAAACAAACATTTTAAGATTAGTTTAAAATGGTTTTAAGATTATGAACATACTGTCTATTGCCTGAAGTTCACTGTTGCTTAGATAAAAGTATCCGCTCAATCTCTTCCCACTTAGTAACCAATCATTTGCTCTAGGCTAAATGGATTAGAATCCTTCATTGATGAAATTTTGTTTCTATCCTGAGCCTGTTAAACATGCAGGGATAAAAGCTAGATACATTTGACAGTGAGCAAATGGCATCTTAAAATCATAAACGAATGATTACAAAAAATCTCCACTTACAATATAAAGTGCAGTGATTAATTAAAGATATGGTTTTAACTTATTTATAGCCATTAAAAAACCATACCGGTTTTAACACAAAATAACATGAGCCAAATTATCCAGGGGAGAGATGCTGGCAGCCTGAGACTTTGGGAGCAGGCAATGTGACAAAGCCAACAGGGAACAGCAAATGCCAGGCCACCCTTGAAACCTTTGGAAAAGTTCATGAAAGCAAGGACGGAAAGAGGTGGCTCTGGCACCCCTGCCAAGGTCCCCTTCTTTTTGCTCACATACAGACAGTTCAGGAGTGTGAAGGCCCCGTCTCACCACAACGGCAGGAAACCTGTGTGCTCACTCCTTGGCTGTGGTGCAGACGGTGGGGAGCTTGCTGTGGGTGAGTCAGCCCTACCTCAGTCAAAAAGATTATACGGGTGAGGGAGACACAGCAGCAGTTCAAGTACAGATTTCTGCAGGCTTTCCCCTCCTTCCAAAATTTTTGTTTGTTGACAACCAAATGCTGCTTTTGCTCAACTGGCAGGTGTGGTTCACTGGAGCCAGGGGGAGTAAAGGTGGTGGGAGGCAAGGTGGGGCTCACCTGGTGAGCTGCGGCTGCTGTTCCCCCGGCTGGTGTGGCTGTGTGAAAGGCTGCCCTGCTGCTGAGCAGCTTGGCTCTGCCCAGGGATCCTCCGCACGCACCAGGCACACCACGCTCCAGCCCTACAAGCACCAGCTCTGTCTGCAAGGCAGCACATGCTCAAGGCAAGAGTCATCCCCTCTGTCCCGTGTTAGCGTTTCAGGAGCTAGAGCCTGTTCTTCCTAAGAGGAGTGGTGTAATTTACCCTTCAGAAGAGGTCTGGTCTTGATTTGAAGACCTCAGGAGCTGGAAAATCTACTGTTGCCCTCAGTAGTTTGTTTGAATGGTGGTTTCTCTCTCTGCTAAATCTGTACCATATTCTAATGGGAATTCATCCGGCTTTCCCTTCCTGGTTTTGCTTTTTGTTAGGCTTTTCTCTTCTGGGTGAAAGTCCCAGGTACTGAAGGAAGTTTCTACCCTCAGAAGCAGCTGTTCTATCAGATGAATTTTCTTGAGGCGTTGGTGTTCAACTGAGGCTGGTTGTGGCTATTTCAAGGAAATATCTGCTTTGGCTAGTGACAGAGTTCCCCCTTGAACTCCTGAGAGTGCACCCAGACAATGACAGGAAGAGAAGCTTTTTAATAAAAAGATTATTTGCTGCTTGTGAACCTTGAATGTTCACAGATACTACTTGTCACTGTTCAAGTTACACAGTTTTATTCTGCATATATGCTACATAGTAGTAGCTTTTCATCTCATCTTATTAACCATGAGAAATGAGGTACCTTGGCATGGGGTAAAGATCTCCAATGAAATGTTGTCAGAGAGTAGACTTTATTTTTGTGTCCAATCCTAATCAACAGTGTAGTTTGCAAGAGCAGAAACGCAGGTAGTGTTCACTAGCAAATTCTTATCAGATGAGATATGGGAGAGGCACAGGGTGGTTAAGCATTCCTCCCAAGCCCAAGTGAACAGTAGGGCTGCCATAAGAGCAGGGATTATGGGACCAGGATGAACAGAAAAGTACGTGGGTCAGCATATATAAGGCTCCTGCAGCCTGAGAGATGGATCAGGTGCCTTCAGGCAAAAATCAGAGCCCTACTGAAGTAAAACAGATGTTTTTGCTCCATAAGATAGCTCAGATATCCAGACATAAGAAAGATACTGGCAAGGGAAGATCAGAGAAAAAAATTTCTCCTTTGTCTCATGTGGCATTTTCACACTTGAGCAAGAATAATAGAAGGGGATTTTGCAGTTCTGGGGCAACATGTAAAAGTGCTTCGTGCCTCTGGCACGGCCAGGGCCTGGCATGCGTCCCCCTTCTAGGAGTTTTTGCCTGGCTGAGACCCAGGTCAGCTCCTTTGCTGGCACGAGGTGTGGTGAAGCAAGCAATAACCAGTGAGAATGAGCCTGATCTGAGCTACTGAAGCGAGACCAAGCATGAGTGTGCCCTGTGGAGGACCATGGTGGGTGGCTCTGAAGGCCCCATGCTGTAGGTGTGGGGACATTTCCAGACCTGCTCCCATTACAGCACCAGACTAAATGTGTCACCGGCCAGCATCCCCAGAAGGACTCTGGGCACAACCTTCAACGTGGGGCTTTCTAAGGGACTGACTTCCTTCAGCATGGAAAGTGCCAGCCAAACACAAAGTAAGTGCACATGCATGGACCACAACCCTTCTGAGACAAGAAGAGCTACAGAAATATAATATTCCCCTGTGAGGACCCCTCCAGAGGAAGACACCAGTCTCAGCCTTGTTGAGATGCTGTCAGCAGGCCTGTGCTGGCATGTTTCTGAACCCATGTGCTGCAGGTCTATAAAGCTCATCTTTGAATAGATGTGCTTCATGCCGTGGTGGACTGCGAAGTATGAAGTTAAAATGCTGGCATTACCCCAAGGGGCAACCACTCCCAGAAAAGCTATTTTCTATTGCAGTTCTTCTCATCTGTTTCATATCTCACTTCTGCACACTGCGGAGCTATTAAGGTAGCATGAAACAGTGTTGGAGGTAATGTTGTGCCCTCCTCAGACACCCAAAACTCAGTGGAGCCATTTTGTCCACAGCTGTACAAAGAGACTGCAGCTCCTCTGTCCTACTTTGTTACTGTGCTTTTCTTTTATAAGGATGGAAGTGGGAGAATGAGTCTGCTGGAGGGACACCATTCATGGTCGCGTAAGCCAGCATGCTGCTGAGAGCAACAGAGCTGCTCTGTCACGACCTCAGGACATGTGCTCCCAGGTTGAAATAATTGAGCAACCTGCGCACGAGCCGTGGTGCCTGAGCAGCAACTACCACCACGATGTCCCCAAACACCTTCCTTACAAACAAACTTGAGAGGTGACCTCTCCATATCCCAAGTCTGACCAGATCAGTAGGAGCACACGCCATTGGCCTCGAGGAAAGGTACCAGCTCCTTCTTGCCTTAACAGACTGCTTCCTGTTCACACAGCCTCAGTCCATCTTTACCATGTGATGAAAGTACACGCTCTCATCACAATCTCAGTTACTGATGATCAGAGATGACCAGAAGCAGCATTTGGCATGTGCTACCCCTCACGGGAGGACAAGATGCAGCAGATTGGTCTCATGGACACAAAGGAGACTCTTGCAAGGAAAGGGGAGTAGGATGTGACCAGCAAATGCAGTCCTTCACCACATGGTCCAGCCATCAGTTTCACAAACCAATCAAGTCTCCCCTGTTTGTATTTAAAGGCTATTTTCCCCCTCTATTTGTATTTAAAGGCTGTTGCAGAATATCATTCCCTTAATGGATCTATTTTCACAAGCCATTTAGCATCATTTGTTCTGTGTCAACATTGTCCTTTCATTTAGTTTCCCCCACCCAGCGTCCCCTCCTGACCTCTGGCCACCCATCACCCAATATATTCATAGACAGCAACTGCACCTCCTGCAAGCTGAACATCACTGTGCCAAGCCAGCTCTGCCCTGTCCCATCATGGATATCTGTGGCTGCCTGGAACTGAAATGACAGGCAAGCCTGTTGTTTCCAGTGCTTGCTTGTCCGGTGCAGGGCTGCAGGCCCTGGCCCTGAACCATGCCATCTCACGTCTGTCACCACAGGCCTCAGCCATCCAGTGGCTCCTCATGCCTCAGCAGGTCCACCCAGCTGTGGAGTCACCAGAACTGCCCACAAGCTTCTGCTCTTGCACCAAAGTCACTTAGGGACAACATATGGCCTTCCAGAGCCCAGACTGCCAACAAGGCAGAACACACCTTCAGCCCAACAGCCTGACAATCCCAAGCTGGCCCACGATCACCTGCATCCCCTCACCCCACCCTCCCCAGCAGCTGCAGCCCCTGTGCTGCTGAGATGGACCTCAGGCACAGCCAATCAGAAGCAGTGTTACCAGTGCCCCAGCCAATGGGATGGGGAAGAGCCAGGGTGGGTGGGGCTCACTCACTGCTGAGGTGGTGTAGGTGGTCTCTGTGGCAGCCATTTTAGGACCCCTGGCGGCCATGTTACTCCACTGATGGAATCCATGTTGCTGGGACAGCCCAGCCCCACAGCTGCCAGGGTCCTCCCTGCCTTTGGGAGGGGGTGCCTGGGGCAGGCGTAGGTCTGCTCTGTCCTGGTTTCCTGCCTGCAGAGCTGGGGGTCCTCCTGGCATGAGGCTGCCAGGCCCTGTGCGGTGGTGCAGGCACAGCCCTGTCCCACCAAGCACCCCGACGGGCTCTGGCAGCGTGCTTCAAAGGCGAAGTTCATCCCTAGAAGAAAGAGAAGTGCTTGCAGCTGCCCCAGTAATGAATGGCTGGGACACAGTCCAGCGCAAGCCTGTACTCCAGCTCTTAGAAAACTTCCTCGGCGGGAAGAAAACAAAAATGCCCTGTGCAAGTGAGGTAATGAAAGACCACAACAAATAGCTACCAGCAAGAGAAGCACATCACAACTGACTCGGAAGGTAGCTGGAGTCATTAACTTTTCTCTAAATGCACAGAGATGACAAAACATGGGTTGTGAGCATATAGGATACAAACCATGGTACAATTACCCAGTGAGGCCAGCTGCTCTCTGCAGGAAACAAACCCCAGTATAATGTGCATGGATAAACAGCACCATTCAGTCCTACATGACCACGGGCACTGGCCACCCTGCCCAGGCAGCTGTGGCCCAGCGCACCAGGAGCTGACCATAAGTCTCCATGCTGGAAAATGAGCAGGACTATGGGGCTGAGAGAGGTAAGCCCACCTGCACCACCCTGCTGAGATCTCAGCTTTGCTCTGGCTGGGGACAGAACCCACCAAAAAGAGGGAGGAGCTGTAAGTAGGCCTCAGCCATTAAGGC
Source organism: Balearica regulorum gibbericeps (assembly GCF_011004875.1). Taxonomy (NCBI): domain Eukaryota; kingdom Metazoa; phylum Chordata; class Aves; order Gruiformes; family Gruidae; genus Balearica; species Balearica regulorum. The sequence continues at coordinate 12,495,623 of NC_046189.1, read as the reverse complement.
AGTGACCTTATATAGACCCTTGCCCACCATGCTGAACTGGGGTTGCCTGGTGCTGCCTCAATAGAGCACTAGAAATGAAAGACCTGGGAAGTGTCTGCTGCTATAAACTCACAAGGCTTTTGGGGCTTTTTCAGATCTCTCATCCATTTAAAGCCACAGAGGATTTGGCCTAGGACATTTTTGTGGGTGTTTTTGTTCCTCTGGCTGACTTCTGGTGTCCCTGTGTATGGCCATGAAGCTCTCTTGGCCTTTGACAAGCCTGTCTGCTGTTGTAGTGCCTTGTGTGTTTTATCTCAAAGGCCAAGGGATCTTTTCCTCTTTCTTGTCATCTTTAAAAATGGGTGTGTGGCTGCTGGGTGAATGTTGGTTTCATAATTGATGGACATGGTCTTGGCAATCTCCTTTTTAAGAGCCATTCCTTGTCACATAACTATCATCTATCAGTGCCCATTGTCTTTATAGCGATCTTGAGCAAACAGTTTTATTTCCAATCAGGACATCACACATTGATCTAAACACTCATCTGTAATGGATCAATTTACATTAGGAGAGCAGTATTGTAGCATTGCTGTTCATTATATTGAAAGAAGTATATGTTTAGTTACCGGCTAAAATCAATTAAACAGTCTTGTGCCTTTTGCTATGAGAAAGTCAACAAGCCAGTCTGTCTTGGACAATTATCCAGCTACAGCTCCTTGAAAAAAGGGCTTCCAGCATCATCCCTTTCCTCTGAGTTCTCGGTTTCTCCTTCAGAGACTTCTTCTGCAATGTTTTGCTTGTTGTGCAGTCTGGTAAAACACTATCAGCTAAAGTGCACACAAGAGAAATGAAGGCAGTCTTGCTGCTGCTGTTGTGAAGGGAGCTTTCTCAGGGCCATGCAGAGTCATGCATCCGAAAGGGAAACCTGCACTTTCACCAGAAGGCTGCCTGATAACATGTGACGGTGTATGTGGGAGATGCTGAAAAGTGTAGATGGTGCTGTTTGTATCTTCATGGGTGAGATCATTGTCTCCAAGTGGTCCTGATTTCAGGGGAGGAGAAAAGGAGGAATTGGGAGGCGGGGAGGAATTTGTACATTGCTCTGCTGTTTCTTTCCTTACTGCAAGGAGTGCTGGAGACTTTCTGATAAAGGGAACATGGTTTCAGTTGGTGATGTAGCTGCAGAGAGAGCAGGAACCTGCAATTTCAAAAGCAAAACACGTAGGGGAACTGCAGGGCAATGCAATGATGGGATTTGAGGAGCACGTCTCTTGGAGCTCTGGCAGATGAAGGCATTACCTGCCCCAGCCCTCTGCCAGAGGTCAGTGTCCTCAGTGGCAGAAGGGAGCATGTGCGCGTGCCCTGCCTGCCATGCGCTGTCACCGCAGCTAGCGAGCAGCTGGGCTCTGGGCTGCCTAATCACTAACTGGCTCCCACTGGCTTCTGCGTGCTAGCAGCAACTGGCCAAGCTCAAGGGCTAGGGTGAGCCCGTGGCTATAGTGGCAGTGCTGGGGAGGCCTGGCCAAGCCTCAACACTGCCACGCTAAGTGACTGTAGTCAAGAATTTTCACTTTTCCTTGTGCAAAAACTCTCATAAAGTGGTAAAAGTGATCAGCGGGGGTAGGTTCTTACTTTGTGGTAAGAATCCCCTCATTACCTGGTGGGCCTGTGCTGTGGAGGACTTGTACAGCCTTCCTGTTTTATATATATATATGTGTATGTACATGTGTTTTGGCTTGAGACTTTGCCCACTCCTTCTCTACCACCCAGGCCATTCCAACCCTTGTCTTACTCTTTCATTACATGCACAAAACACTGCTGCAATGCTAATAATAATAATGAGAGTGAAGGAATAGCAGATATTACAAAGCTTATTAAGAAATTGATCTTTGTTTTGCTCTTGAATAAAGAGGCAGACCTCGAAACTGCTGAAGCCATTCAGTTAATTGGTTATTGGCTCTCTTGAGTGATTATATCCACCCTGGTTCCACCAAGTTCAGCAGGTCTTGTGCTGGTCAATTAGCCTTTGGCATCCGGGAAGGGAAATGCTTCATTCAGGTTTTCTCAGAGCCTGTTTGTGTAGCATAAGGTGACTGAGCAGGAGAGGTTCCCCATGGGCAGTAGAGAAACTTATTAGCACTCACAGTCTGAATCCTGCCCTTGAACTGGCACCAAAGGGCATTTTTGCCTCTGACCAGCCCTCTGAAAAGGTGAGTGCTGTTAAGTGGAAGAATCTGCCCCAGGGACTGCACTACAGGAGGACAGCTACAGCAAGAGGGTTTTTGGAGGACCTCAGTCATTTCCTTCAGCATGACCTTCGCCTAGTGTGTACCATGGTCTGGTTCTCCCACAGGCTGAGCAATGCCAGCAAAGCCTGTATATCAGCTTTTTTGCCAGCTGTGCGGATGGATGCCCCGTTGCTTGGTCACAGTTGGTCTGCAAACTGACTAATCACTACTGCTCTGACTCCTTCGGCATTACCAGGGCTATGCTGAGCTAAACAGCTGACGCCATTTAGTGGCTTTTCTTACAGAGTGCTCAGTCCTGCCTTCACCACTATGGCTTGCCAAAGGGCTCCAACACTTGCATTGCTGTGATGCAGACCCTGTAATAATAGTTGGTTACATTCAGAGAATTCAGTTCAGATTTTAAAACCTCATCAAATAGTTAATGACTGACTATTTCAACACAGCAGTTCCTGCAAGACTTGGGAGAGAAGAGAAAGGGAGATGGAAAAGTTATTCATGTCCCATCTGTCTGGAACGCTTGTCCCCTCCCTCCCACCCACTGAGTCACTTCCTCCCTTTATATCTCACTTAAATTTTTTCCTTTCCCCTTTAGCTTATGATTAACAGGCACTCACCCTCCACAAATTGTTTCTTTTTTTTCTGATACAATGTTAGTTAAGGTTCTATGGATAAATAGAGCATATTGTCTTGCAAATGCATGTATGGGGTGAAATGCAGTATATACTGCATATATGGCCACATTAAAAAAATATATTAACCACTGCAGCATCCAGTTGGTGATCCAGCCTTCCAAACTGAGCTAAGGAACTTGCAGTGTACTGCCATGGTTATTTTGTCCCTGCTGCCCAAAACACAGTGGTAAGGTGTGCAGGGAGAGGCATGTTACTTGAACTGTGAGGTGGAGGTGTTTTAGCATAGCAGCTGCCAGCCCAGAGAAGGGTTCACTCAGCTCTGGGATCTGATCCTGGTGGGTGTGTGGGATGCGACCACTTGCTTAAATGCCTCAAGGGGTGTTTGGAAGGAGGCTTGCCTATCCCAGCCCACTGCCTTGCTGCTAGGGCTCTCTTTTAAGTGGTAGGTGGTGAAGGGCTCTGAAGGGGGTGTCATGCAAGGTAAGAGAAAGAGGTGATCTCTGGGGCAAAGAGCTGTGTAGTCTGTAAGTATGTGCTGAGTTAGTATTGCAAGAAGGGGAGAGTGGGCTAACTACAGCTTCCTGATGGAGAAGCAGGAATGGCTGCAGTAAGAGGAGTATGCTGGTGAGTTCATTCTGGAGGCAGCTAGGGTAAGGAGGAGCCTGGGTGCTTCCTGAGCAAGCATGTGAGGTTGTGGTGAGTCTGTAAGCTGTGGAGTAGATGAAGGTTAAGAAGGAGAAACTTGAACCTCCTTGAACAGGTTATTTATTTGAGGTTTCCCAGAGAAGGGAGAGAACATCAGGTCATATTTTAAGTACTGCAGAAACCTTGTATGTGTTCTATCTGCTTCAGCCTTCTTGTACGTGGCTCAAAGGTGGGGTGTTTTATCTACTTGGTACCTGTACTGTGGTGATACAGGAAGTTTTGTTCCTCAGGGATGTCAGGTTGATACCACTCAGAAAAAAAAAAAATCATTTTGTTTTAAAGCCAAATGCTTGAGCAGCTATATGTGACTGGGGGAATTCCCATCCCAGAGAGACATCAGTATCACTGTGTTAGCTACTAGTTGCTGTCTCCTTTTGTAACAAGATCCCACCAGTCTTTCTGGTTCCTGCCAGTTGGCTATAAGCTGATGGGTGATGCAATAACCTGTGTAGTCCACTCTGGGATGCACTGAAGGCTGGGGCACAGATGTATCACAGAGCCTCTGCAAAGAGCCAGCTTGGCTCCTGCTGGAGGCTTTAGCTGCGTGCGGGTCCTGTGGAGCCCTGGGCTGGCTCTGTACCAGCTTCCCAGTTCCAGAAGCTCATGGCAGGGGTGCCTGGGCTGCCTCTGTGCTGGGCTGGCACTGATCCATCAGTGCTTTTCTTGGTTCTGACTCTGTGTCCTGTGAAAGTAGCTGTTCTGCCTGCAGACCTGTGAGTTATGCTGAGCTGGGACTGGGTTTGCGAGCTGTGGCCAGGCCTCTGAATATTTGGCATCTGAGAAGTGTCTTCATCTTATACATGTGGGTGATGGTGCAGGTGGGCTGAGACATGTCCAGGAACCGAGGCTGGGCCTGTATGTGCTGTAACTTCACAAATCGTGGACTTGTGTGCACTGAAACCCCAGTAGTTTCCCTTGAAGAGCAGGACTGGGGAGGAATATGTGGGTCTTGTGGCTTTTATGACACCTAATAGGAGATTGTAAAATGGCCATTGAATTTTATTGCATTTGTGGAAGACTTGATGAGTCCAAGGATGGTGTGCTGTGTTACTGGAAGTTGAATAAGCACTGGTGCTGATGTTGCTGAGTGGTTTGTTTGTTTGTTTTTAAAGGGAAGTTTGCTAGTTTATTCTCCCATGCCTTAGCTCTGATGGGTAGCTATGCATTCTTTAAAGATTTCCTCTTCCAGCTTATTTTTGGAACCAATTTTACACATATGCATGTGGGGACACTATAGCTGCCCTTGTATTATGTATTAGGGCAACCTTTGCAAATAAGACAGTAGCCTTAGTTGTTTAGTTCCCTGGAAGGTGTTAATGATTAACTCTGAAAAGAAAAGTAATTCTTCTACCTGTCCTACACAAACTTTCATAGCTCTACACAACAGCAAGGTATCTTTAGGTAGTATATGTCTTGCAAAAAGCTAAGCTGTGTAACATTACTGTGCAGATAGATTTGGCTGCTGGAGAACTACTTCAGCCTAAGATTTTAGTGCTGCCAGCTGGCAGAAGTGATCATATATGTAAAACCTTAAGCTGAGCCAGAAAAACCTGAGTTCAAATCTCTTGCCAGGGATTGTACGATAGAATGATTAACCTGATTTTATATTTTTGGATAACTATCAAGCGCCCGAATATTTATAGTAATAAATGTCTTCCATATGTGCTGATACTGCATCCATGGAGTGCAATAGCATGATACAGTTATTGTCTTAGTTGAAGACACTAATTATAGCTAATCCTATAGGCACATGAATCATGAAACACTGGCCCAATTTCTGCCAGCTTCCGAGACACGCATCTGACTTTGCTCATGTGAGCAATGCAGGTCAACAGAGAGCTCAAGGCAAAATTCCAAGAGTGCTGAGGATCCTGAGCTTTCTTTTCAGAAGTGATACTGCCACTTGATATTTAAGCACTTAAAGCTGCAGGTGGGCACTTTACCAGCTTATACCTTCTGAGATTTAATCATAGGTGTCGGGATGCATCTTGAAGTGTCAGCATGCCACTGAAAATACAGTCTTGGACCTACAAGCCATTGTCATGTAGCCCTGTAATCCTCCAAGTCAAAATTGGTAGGGGGCTCTTAAGTTCTTAAATTCATTTGGTGCCTGGTACAATGGTACAATGCTTGCAGCAATGTGGGTGCCTGTCAGGCTGTCTCAGTATGGTACTGAGGGTGCTCACCTACTGCAGAGATAGTGCTTCTCTAGGGATGTGGTAGCGTACCAGGTCAAGCTCTTAAACACACCTTAACGTAATAAAACCTCTTTGGTGCCAGATTGTAGAGCTATTCTCCATTTGGTTAGAAAAAGCAACAGAGGAACTGTATGACGGTTATAATGTTGTAATAAGAAGGCTATAAAAACAGAGAAAGAGAGACTAAACCAATGTTCCAGTAGTTTTCTCTTCCCTTGAAATAGAGGTAAGCCCGCCCAGACGTCTTCCTTTTAAATACTGACTACTGCATCTGTTTTAAACCAAAAATAATACCTTTTGATTGGAAATGTTTCAATAACATTATTTGTGCATTTTATTGAGGCGGAGGTTGCAATTATTAGAGTCACCAGGAATTTCAGACATTTAAACACAGCCTTTATTTCTCCAGAGTAAACCACATCCCTGTACAATTATTCTTCTATCTAAATGCTTTCAAACCAAGTCCTAAACCAGATCTGACATTTGTTACTGGTGGTCCCTTTTACAAATCAGCCCTTGAAATGAACATGCGGGGTTAGACAAACGCTGAAGAGGTTGGGCTGGTCCCTAGAGATGCTGGGGGAGGCAGAGCCAGTGCAGCATGCAGCCCTGGGTGGGTCCTGCTGCTCTGAGCAAGCTACTGTTGGTCTGGACAGGTACTGTAGTCTGGACCCTGCAGACTTTAACAGAATAAGGAGGAGGGTTTGTCTGCTCATGGAAACTGCTCCTTCAGCCATGTGATCTGTTCTGGCTTTTTTTTTTTTTTTTTCAGCTGGCTTCTCACCAGGAAGCAAACAACTGCATCTGTGGCAGAGAAGAGACTTGGTTCAACAGCCAGAACACTCCCCAGAATGCCCTCAGTGTTGCCCCCTAATCTTTTCAGCAAACGTTTTTGGAACTTTAATTAAAAACCAGAGAATGCTAAGGAGCCTCTAAGGCCTGAATCTCCTTTGTTTTCTGGCCTCTCTACATCCTCTATTGGCAGCACAGGGTCTAGGCATTTAAGCACTTTCAGTTTCAATTTCTTGATGCTTCCAGCACAACATAAATAAAAATTTGGGTCTAAAAGGCCATTAACATTCTGACATCAATGAGAACAACAAAACTTAAAGCCAAAGGAGATCCCCAGCTTACAGCTTAGCTTGAGGCATAAGGAGGTAAAAGTTTGCTTAGGAGATGACTCGAGGCAGCAGTAGTAAAAAAGGAATCTTCCTCACCTGACCAAGGAAGTTTTGCCACCTGCCTATTTAAATCTCTAGCAAATGCTGGCTGGCTTGGAGGGAGCAGAATTAGGCTCATGGTGGAGTGCAACGATGACAATCGTGACTTCTGTCCTCTGCTGTCTGTATTGTCTGGATGTGTTTTCCCCAATGAACTCTGTAAGAAAAGATGCTGTGAAACCTGAATGATGCATCAGGATCCTGGTATTCCCAGAGAGAGAGGCAGTTGCCATCTCACCCTGAAAGCCTTGTGGGAGTTAGTTGCTGTCCCATAGTACTTTGATACTGGTTGTGCACTTCTCCAGGGTCTGGGGTTTTGTGACCCTGTCTGAAGTGTGTGTGCCCTCTCCCTTTCCCTGGGATAGCAGCATGTTGACTGTCCTCCCCTGCATCTCTGAAACCTCAACAGGTCTCAGGAGAAACATTGTTCTTGCTTATTCTTGTAATGATGGTGAACCTGCAGTAACGAAGGAGCAGAGAAAAGTACAGTACACTAGTTAAAAAAAACCAAACAGGTGGGTCTCAAGCCGTTGCTCATCTAAGGGCAAGCAGGTTCCTGGCAAGAGTATGTGTGTGCTAGTACTTTGAGGCTTTTGTCTACAAAACAGACCGGGTCTTGAGTGCACTGTCAATTAAGGGCAGCAATTCAAAGTGATTCACAGCAGATTACGCCAGCCTGTCTCTTGATGGAGCACACTCTGGTCCTGTGCCTGTGGGTGCTGCACAGACTGCCAAGCCTGGAGCTAGCCCGCAGTTATGCTGTCAGCCTTGCTTAGATCTAATGCTTTATGACAACTGTCTACCTGTAATGTGATAATGGGCTGAAAACCTCTGCAAAATTGATAGGGTCTCTCGCAAAGAAGGAGAAACTTCTAATGTGGCAGGCCTGATCTTTCTTAAGGTTCATGTCAACTGCAAAGATTTCTTTGCATCTGGGAGGCCTGGTTCTCCTTCTGCCCCTGATAAGAACGGTAGTTGTATTTGTGTCTCTGAAGCTCGTGGTTTACTTACCCCAAGTGCAGGGGGAATCAACCTGTTCCATTTTCAGGTACTATAAATGTGTTAACTCTGAAACCTAAGTTGCTGTTGGCTTTTAACTCCTAGGGCTTCCGACATTCTCTGCTTATACTTTTGATGTTCTGGGTAGAATCACCTTCTGCCTTCAAGATGTTTCCAGGGTTTATACAATAAGTTGGTTATGTTTAATCCCTAAAATATGAGTCATTGTCTAGAATGATTAACAGGTAGTGTTCTAAAAGAAATGATGCTTAACATTGTGTAACTCAGCCTGTGCAGAAGGGGCCAGATTCCTATCTACCTTTTACTGGTGTCATCCAAGAATAGCACCAGTGACTTCGTGCTAGATCAGTGTTAAGTGAGAGTTGGGCCTAAAATATCCTAATGTAGTTTAAAACCCTCCAAATTTGTTATCCAGGTAAACGCACTGCAACTGGGAAGTTGCAGTCTTGGGAGGGGTGGTCCCCCTCACTCTGGAGAGGCCCAGGTGCATTCCCTGTACATAAACACATGAGCTACAGGCCCTTTTCCCCACAGTCCCTAATGCAGCTGATGGCACAACATTGTCATCATCTTGGTCTAGTACCTGGCACAGGACTTAATGGCAACCAAAACCTATTTTCACAGCCAAAGTGTTGTCATTTTAGCTGGTGTAACTAGTTGCAGCCTGTCCTTTTCCAGCTTCCCAGCTTCCATTCCAGCTCAAACAGACCCATGGCTGGTGTGAGGTGTTGGCAAGGTAGGCACTTGCATGGGGACAGCAGAACAGCTGTGATCTCCTGATGTATTTTGGCTGTATGGGAGACTGGCTAGCACAGGTTGGGGGTGACTGCTGTGGACAAGTGCCAGGCCCTTTGGGGTGCCCCTCCATGCAGGAACAGGGACTCTGACCCTTGGGGCCAGCTCTCTGGCACAAGGGTCCAGCCTTGTCCTTGTGTATGCTGCTGTGAAGCCAGGAACTGGCTCCTGGGGCTGTAGTCTGCGCTCTCAAGATCAGAGTCCCCTCCAGAGAAAATGGATGTTTGCAGGCAGCACAAGTATCCTAATGGCCATGTGATAATTAAGAGGCCTGAGGCTGCAGAATAAACCCGTTCCTACCACCTTCTAATCCTCCAGAGTATAGGCTCACGTGGTAGCTCTGACCCCCCATGCCATTCATCGCCACATCTGTGGGCTTATCATGCTTCTTAAAAAGCCCATAAACCCATTAACTCTGGGTAAATGATTTCTCGGCTGTCTTTAGAATAATTAAAACCACAAGGCAAACAGTTACTCTGGACTATCAGCAGCATATCAACAAAACTTGTGTCTTGAAATGTGTGTTCAATTTCTGTTATTAAAAGGCACAGAGCCATATGTGAAACATTATCATGCATCTTTGTGAAATTAGCAGAACTATTTGGACAACCATTTTGTCTCTATCAAAACAGTGCCTTATTATTATTTTTTCATACTGTGTCAGAAGGTGAGAGAGCCTTTGGAGAGCAGGAGGGCTCAGGCAGTCATTCTGATTTCTGTTGCCCCTGACTACCTTTTCTGTGCAGAGGTGGACGCTATCCAAGAAGCCCAGGCAATGCTGGTCCTAAATGGGAAAAGAAGACTGTCTTGGTTTAACCCCAGCCAGTGGCTAAGCACCGCACAGCTGCTCACTTACTCCTTCCTGGGTGGGATGGGGGGAAATCATTGGAAGAGTGAAAGTGAGAAAACTCATGGGTTGAGATAAAGACAGTTTAACAGGTAAAGCAAAAGCCACGTGCAAGCAAAGGAAAACAAGGAATTAATTCACTACTTCCCATCTCTATATTACCAACACTGTTTGCAGTATAAATCCAAAACATAGCCTCATACTAGCTACTATGAAGAAAACTAACTCTATCCCAGCCAAAACTAGCACAAGGAGCAAGAGGAAGGGTCTTGTGTTGTTAATCCTGAAAGTCACGAGATTCTGCTGGTTTCATCTAACTCCTTAATTGTTGTACTTTGAGGCTTTCACAGTACTTACCAAACTCAATTCCCATTAGGGTCAGTAGAAGTCTGATTATTGATTCAGTGGGAAAAGAAAAAAGACCAATGCTGAATGTGCTTTGAAATTCCTACCACTTATGGTTAGGAACATATGTTAGAAAAGTGATGTCACTTCTGACGACTTATGAACTTTCAAAATAGCATTAGACATTAAAAAAAAAAAAAAAAATCTAGTCCTTAGTTTCTTGAACTGGCCCTCTGAAAATGGCACCAAAACCACTTAAGGGCAATGTGTCCTGAAGAAAGGGAAAAAGGAAGAGGAGCTATTTCTGATTAATAGTGACCAAGAACTGTGGGCAAGGTCAATGTGTGGCATACAGCCAGGCTTGAAGCAAAACATGGTGTGAAGTGTTCTAGCATTAATGCACACTTAAAAAAAAACTCCTCCCAAAACAAACAAACCCCAAAATTACTGATCTGTTTGGCAGTGCATTTGGCAATTGACGCTAGCATACAAGTCCCTCCTGTGGACCAAGTGCCTTTAGTACTGGCTTTGCATGGCATACAGAGGATTTTTGACTTTTAATGGATAGAGTTGGGGTCTTTTTTTGGTGTATGTCTGGTTTTGTCTATGTCTGGTTTTGAGGGTGTTGAAGATGAGCGAGATCATATTTGGAAAAGATGATCGTTAAAGAAAATGCCAGTGCTTCTTGCCAGGCCTAGTTATCAGCCAAATGGATTGAGATAAGGCAAACAAAACTGAAATAAATATGCAATCCGTTGATTTAGTCTGCTTAGTTAAATTGAACAAAACATCCCTTGATCGTCAGAGCTGAATCAGCAAATATAAAAAAACACCAAAGACAGTCAACCCTACACTTACAACCCACTTGAGGTTTTCACGCTGACAACCTAGTCACTAAGTATAAATGGCCCTCCCACTACTGGTTTGTCTGAGTCTCGGGTTATATTTGGGGATATGACTGTATCACTAGCCTTGCAATCTTAACTTGATTTTTTTTTTTTTTTTTAAACTGAACAAATACACTGGAACTTTTTTACTGTGCCAAGTATTTCTGCTAGAAAATATTCTGGAGGATTCATGTAATAACAAACATGTGAAGGATTTCTGATATGAAAGAGTCTTGCTTATATTCAGTTTTTAGCTCCAGAGTGAGATTAACTTTGTTCTACAACTGGTTAAAATCTAAACCTATATGCCTCTGCATGTGCAGTGGCCAGAACTACAGGCTCTCAGTACATCTATAACATAAACAGTAGGTTTAGCATACATAGTAATATGTGATATAAGCCCTGATTGCAGACTCAGTTCCACTCTTTATTAATATAGAGCAGTGGCTTTTCTCCTTTTTCTGGAGAGCTGTGGATCCTGACTGAAATTTGACATGTTCTGATTTTCTAAGAGGATCTTTTGTGGATCCTTTTAGAAGCAGCTCACAAGTGCCTGGGGTTGAGGACTGAGCTGAAAACCAAGAAAGGAGAGAAAGGCTTCAGACTTAGCTATTCAGCTATATTTGTGTATTAACAGCTGTTAATATGTAATTTCCCCTGGTAAATAAATTTATAGTCATTGTTTTGTACATGAGGATTTAGTCTCTTTTCCTCTGACATATTATGCAATGCCAAATGCAGAGAAATTAGGACTTTTGCTCTCTGGAAAGGGAACTGAACAAAAGTGCTTTCAGAGATACCTTCTGAGTCCATAGCAAATAGCACCTGGAGCTTATATGAAGTAATAATACAATAAACAGCCAACAAATCTCTAAAGACTATAAATTGTCACTGTTAGCAAAAGGTAGACATGTTTTGGGGTGGCTGAGAGCAATAAACAGCCTGAAAGCCATTATTTTGTGTTAGCTCTGGAGGCTCAGCAGCCATTAGAAGGGACTTTTGCACATTCCTTTGTGTGAAATCAAGCTAACTCACAAAACACAGCGAGTTTTCTGGTCTCACAGAAAGATCTTTTGTGCCCAGTGCCAGCAATGCTGCCCCATTAGACCTGAGGAAAGGGAAAACACCACCCAGGGCTGTTGGAACTGGCCACCAACTTGGCATTGCCCCATCTTGTCACCTTCCTGAAGATGCCATGGCAAGAAGCGTGTTCTGGTTTTCCCCAAGCAGGGCTCAGCCTGTGCCTTGTCCAATGTCCTTCTTCTGCTATCAGGTATTTCGTGTGCTGCTCACCAGTGAGTGGTATACTGCAGCCCATGTGTGCTCCAGCACAACCATAAAACATCCCTGCTCCCCCATCATCCATCCTGTAGGGCCACTGCTAATTAATTGGCTGGGCTGCACAGAAGAGCTGGCTGAACAGCGTTTGTATAAATGGACAGGGCCTTGGCAAGACACTGCATTTCCAGAGAATATAGGGAGAAAAGTCAGTACAGAGGGAAAAAATCCACTAATCTCTTAAAGGATAAACTTCTACCTTCCTTCCTTTATATGACCTTACTGGGTACCTAGGCAGTAAAACTGGGAATAGGGGTTGGGAGAAATAATGTACATGCAGGGTGTGTATTTCAGGCAGCTAATGCTGTGGTTGACAACGAGCTCTTTCATGGGACTGTCAAGCAGGAAGGAGTCAGAGCTCAGGCCAAAATAAGTGATTCTTATGTTTCCTACCTACATCAGGGAATGCTCCAACCACCAGCCTCTACAGCTGTTCCAGCTTCCCCTGCCTTTCAGTTCCTTCTCCACAAATCCTTTCCACGCATTTGTCAAAAGTTGGCAGCCGCAAGTTGCGTGAGTGCCCCTGCAGCTGGGAAGTGACCCACCTAGGTCTCCGTTCCCCTTGCCCCAAATGCAAGTGCTCTGGACAACAGATTACCTGTGGCCTATTGGCATTACTAAGATGGGTACTGTTGCTCATTTTGCCTACACAAGATGAGTTTTGCTCTGGGTGCGGTGCCTGAACATGGGCATCTAGGAGGAACAACAACTTCATCAATGTATGCTGCTATAGGACTTAAGTGCCTGAAATATAAAATCTTATGGTTCCCGAGACCTGAGATTGAGGTGTGGAAACGTCTCCATTAGGGACAAAGTTAACAGTAAGAGTCTGATAAACAGCATTTTGGCTGATTGCAGTGGAGATACCAGTCTGGAAAACTGCCCAGTGTGCTGTTGCAAGAGACCTGTAATTAGCACGTGACCACAGCTTGTGGTGTATGTGAGGGTAATAATGTGACAAACCTCATCTCTCTTCAGTTGTTGCAGGCCCTTGGTCTTTAGTTCTTTACAAACTGTGGGTAGTCCTTTAATTAAAGCTCCCAATTATGCATTTGACAGAGATCCTGTAGGCCAGCAAGCTGTAATGTTAAATGCCAATTGATTACGGAATGTCTCTGCAACTTTGCAGCCCTGTGTTCCACCCCATATCAATATTATTGTTGGATGTCTTCTGAAATTGTGTATAATCAGTGTCTTATTAAATCTACGCATCCCTGTTAAATTGTGCTGTGCATAATGGTTTCTAGAGAGCTGGATCTCGGTGTAAGTGCTGCGTGTATAGGGAAGTGGAGATGACTTTTACTGATAGGACCTGCGACAGGGAGGAATGCTTAAAATTCATCTGGGGACACCAGGGGAATCTCTCAGGCAGACAGATCCTTTGAGATGCTCTACCTGGGACAGCTCGTCTGCAGCAGGCCTGTATTCAGAAGAGGTGAGTAACCAGGGCTGTCATGGGTACAGTGAAAACACCGTTTTCATCACAAATCCAAAACATAGCATGCTACAATCTACTATGAAGAAAATTAACTCTATCCCAACCTAAACCAGTATAGCTGGTAAAGCCTTCTGAAGGGAGAACATGCAGTTGTCATGAAAAGCTTGGCTTCTCTGTGCTTTTGTTTTGTGCATGCTAGTTACAGTCCAGGTGACCTGCAGCCAGGCTGGGAACCTGGCATTTGAACAGATGCAAAGAGCAGCTAGCTGTGAGCGGGCACTCACCCTGGGAGCAGCTGAGCTGTCTTAATTCTTTGTAGATCAACTAATTAGCCTGGGCAGAGCACCCTGCTGCTGTGGCAGCACCACTTCAGGTCCCCAGTGATCTTGGGTGTCTGTCTTGAACCGAATTGCCTGATGCAGGCATTCCCCATCCTTGTCAAGTGCAAATTGGCGGTGGAGAGTTGGGTTCTGTATTCTTATGTTTTGGGTAGCTGTACATCAGTAGATGCTCAATTGTACTTGACATTTATAGTACAGCCAGCTGGAAGTAGAGAGCACAGCAGCTTTCCATGCTCTTCCTAACACAGGAAAGTTTCAGGTTCTTCTGATCCAACCTCAGTATGAGGCAGGAGAGCTCTGGTAATGTTGCAGCTGTATCAATTCACCTCATTTAGAATATATCACAAATATGTTTGTGATTTAGAAAGAAAAGATGTGTCTAGAAATTATCTCTTCATTTGTGTTTATTAGAATGTTGTGTAAAAATGCATGCTCAATTGCTGCTGAATTGCTATAATTTATTACATTATACCTTGAACAACTGGTAAAAATGTATGTGTTAGAGCTGGACCCGAACTAAACTTTACGTCTGAGGGTGCCTATGTTCTGTAGGAGTTTGGGTACAAATTTGAGACACTAAGTGCTTTGCAATTAAAAAGTCCTTTGAAAAAGTTTGGACCCAAGCAGAGGAGCTGAGATGCACCACTTCCCCCCCCCCCACTCCCCCCCCCCCCCACCTTAAAACACTGAGTGTCCGTCAGCACCATCAGAAATGCACTGGCAGGAGTTCTGTTTTTTTCATTGCTATGCAAACCTAGACATATTTGTAGCTTTGTTCATAGTTCTTTCATATATTTGAAGCTGTTTCACTAGCTACTAACAAGAGAACCATATCCCTGCTGCAGTCCTAGCCAGAATGTATTTTCTCCTCCTACAGTTGCTTGTTTAGGGATTTGATTTTCCTGTTCTGTAACACAGGCTTTAAATCTTAAGGACTGAACATATCAGCACATCACCAGGAGAACTTGTGTTTAGATTGTACTAAAATGTAATCCCTGCAGACCCATATAAAGCTGGGAACCTTATAAACCATATAAAGCTGCTTCCAAGTTACCTTAGCAAAAAGCTTCCACCAAGCGAAGGAGGCAGCTCCACTTGCTCAGAGCAGGATGGACCTAATCGTCTGCAGTGTGATTTCTGGGTGAGCACAGTGGCTGCGGGCCATAGCTGCAGTGCAGTAGCCCTTTGTGCAGGTGTGGTAATATTTAGCTCCTACAGCCTTTCTGGTTTGGGGAGGGGATGTGAGAAGTCAACACAAACTGAGGAGATGGTTAAAAGGATAGTAAGAATGGAGAGTTTGGCGAGGTCCCATCTACAACCTGGTATCTGACTTGCTGATATGGTCTAGCTCTGTGTGCAGATGACAGATGTGCCCCTGCTCTCCCTCCAGCACAAATACTCCTGGGTTGCTCTGTAAGTCCTCCTGCTAGGTGCCTGGCTCCCTGCACAGACTGTTGGGCAGATGTTGAACAAAGATATTTCTATTTCCAAGGCAAGTCCTTCCCTCCTGTGTTGAGGGTCCTCGTGCATTGCCAGAAGCTTGAGCTGTGGTCTTTACAGATCTTTTCCAAAAATCCCTGCTTCAAACTCTGTGTTGGAGTGTTCTGCTGTCCACTTCCTGTGCAGAGAAAGGGGAGGTTGTTACGTTAGTCCGTGTTAAGAGTTGTCTGTTGTCTGGCACGTGTGTGTGCTATAGCCCATAGCAACTCATAGGAGTTTCACTATGTCTGAGTGTTCCTCGTTATAGGAATTTTGTAACATCCACAGCACATCACCACAAGCTGGCAAGAGACAGATTCCCCAAAGCGCCAGCCGGCACAGCGATTCATCAGGAAGCCAACACTTGCAGGTAGCATTTCTTCAGTTCACGGACAGCAGCGGTTGCGTGGGACTAGCCTGGCTCCCTGTTACATTCACAGGCTTGTGGAGGGGAGGAAGTGGGCAACTAATGTGCTCTTCTGCTTCATGCTCCAGTTGGCCTCAGATCCCCCATTTAGCAGAATAGGTACTTTTAATGTGATTTCAAATTGAGGGTCACAAATGACCTGCCAAGTTATTTCCCCATGTTAAGTTGGACTTTAGACTTTCATTCTCAAAGGTGAACATTGGTATATTTATGATTTTCTAAGGGACAAAACCAGAATTTAATAGAACTTGCTTAAATAGAGCAAATGAGGCAGCTATACACCCTCTCTCTGTTATATATTAATCTGGTGTTATTAAGTGTTAACTTAACAATGTATTGTATGGACAGCTCAAAGGGGCCAGGAAAAGTCTGTGTCAAACATGTAAACGGCTAGGTTTTTTTATTGGAATCATTAACTGCACTGCAGTTAAATCCTTTGTTTTCATGGCTGGTTTAAATTAAACTAGCAAAATCATAATTTAAAAAAAAAAGTGTTGTTTTTGGTACATATCAAAAGGTTTAACAGAATAATTTGACTGTATGTCTATTTAAATGGTTTCGTAATTTTAAAAATTTTATTTACTCCAATATCCTTTGGTAAAAAGCTGGGATTGTCTAAGGCCAGCTCAGGGGAAGCATATTTAACACATCCTCTTCAGTGACACTCGTAATGCAATCCAGTGGTATTCAGTCATTGTAAGCACACATATAAAGGTGAAGATGCATAGAAACTGAGAACATGCTTGTGAACTGGCCCCTGTGAGGCTTAAGTGACCAATGTCCATTGAATTTCAAATATTTGGGTATGTAACACCATAGGTTTTCCAAGGGAGTGCTCAAATAGTGTCTGCAACTAACCAGACAGCAGAGATGCCTTGGGTTTAATGATACAAGGATATGTATTGAGAAGAGGCTTTTCTGGCATAGGCCTGCTGTCCCTGAGCACCTTGGCAGAGCCAAGGATGGGAGCTCTGAACTTTCAGCTTGGGCTTTAGCATGTTTCAAAAAACCTCTTTCAAATCCAAATGAGATGTGTGAGTTAAACTCGTGAAGGTGCTGGATTCTTTGCACGCCAGCTACTGTTCTCCGACAAGTTTGGGGTCTGGCCACTCTCAGGGCTACTGTAAATCCTTGCCTTTCTCCAGCCAGGCCATTTGTATGGCAGCAGACGGCAGTGAGGTGGACGAAGATGGTTGGTTGGTTTGGTTTTTTTTATTTCCCCTCCCAAGGATAACAGGCAGCTGCTTCCTTTCCTACTCTTTCAGGCCTGTTTGTTCCCAGTGAAATGCTATGGCAGTCACAGTGCAGGGCTGCCGGACACTCTCAGGGTGCATGCCAGACTTGCAGAGGCCCAGCAGCTTGCAGAAAGCCCCTGAGGAGTGAGGCTTGGTGGTGGGATTGTAGGATCTCACCCACAGCACTGGAATTGCCCTTCCGCTTCACACTAACTTCAGCAGCAGCGACACAGGTCAGCCCCATCTGCTGCTGAGCCATGTTAAGAGGGTCTGTCCTCTTTCCTCCTTCCTACCTCCTCATGTTGCAGTCAGCTAGTTGTTCCTGTTTTTCCCTCCTTGCTTCATCCTTCCCCACTCCTGTGTACGCACCTGGCCATTGCTGCCTTCCCTATGTGCAGATGGGGCTGTTCAATAGCCTATGTTTGTGGAACAAGCTAATTTAAAACCACACACATTTCTCTCTTACATAAATGTGTTTATATTATTCTTAGGTACTTTTTCATAAAAGCCGGATCAAGTCATCCTGAGCCCTGGGAAGGGCACTGATAACTGCTGGGTAGGACAGGCTGCTGGGGTCCAGTGGCTGGAGTTAATGTAGAAGCTCCTGACCTGAACGTGTTGCTGACTGGGCAGTAAAGTACCTGTACAACCTTGGCAAAATCCTCTACCACTCTGTTTCTTGGGGGTGGAATGTGTGTGTGTGTTTTGGTTGCTTGGGGGTTTTTGTTTGTTCAGGGGGACGGGGAGAGTTGTTTGTTTTAAATGTAGGTTGGCCTGGTGAAGCACCTTCCACAGTTGGCCAAAGGCTGTTGTGCAGGCAGCTGGGGGAGCTTAGAGTGGTGTTGTGGCAGGAGTTTTAAAAGGGTGATGGTCCAAAGGTGGCTCATGTGCCTCTTCCAGATGTACTGATGTGAGCTACCTCTGTTAGGGGTCACTAATCCCCTGTACGCTCCTACAGCAGCTGCTCCTGCACATCTTCCTAGGGCAGCTACCAGGGGAGTAAAAAGGGCAGTGGTGGGCAGCAAGAGGCAGAGACAGAGTAATTACTCTTTTTCACTAGGAGAGGAAATTTGAACAAGATGTAAAGCCAAATATCTTAATGGTTGCAGGTGGAGGAAAGACAATATAGGAAAAAGTCCCTGTCCTTTCCTCGCCTTTCTGGGAATACTTCAAAAGGAATGAAATGGGCAATCAGTAAATGATTCTGCAAAATACGTTCCTGATTTATCAGCAAAGTCAAATGAAATTACCTAAACAATTTAGAGATTAGGAGCATTGCAGAGCTCTAACCCTTCCTTGAGGGAGGTACACCCACAGTTTGTATTTACCAGAGCATGAAAATACAATTTGTCTCAGTAGGAGACAGTAGGACTTTCCAGGCAGTGCTGGGTTCCCTTCAGGAGGGTCTGAGACTTGCACAGAAGGTGCTTCTGTGGGCTGTGTTTGATGGTATGGGTAAGGTCAGTGTTTCCGAGGTTATGCTAAAGAAAGAGCCAGGACGATGGCAGTAACTGATGCCCCAAATAATTTCTAGGGACTCGTTACTGAAATATCTGCCCACAGAGCTGCTTGCTGGGTTCCCTAGACTTTAAACAGAATTCATTTAATGCTGGAAACAACAGGATTCTTTGTCTTCTATGTTTCTTTGAGGATGAGACTGTCTCTCCTGTGTGTTTCTGACATATAGTTTGAGGTTCAGAAAAGTACCTATGACTTCCTTGTTCCCATACAATAATCACCAATAACCTGTTGAAGTAACAGACTCCACAGTGCCGTCCCCCTTTGCTGGAGGAGAATGTGGAAGCTTAACAACTCTGAGCTCAGGCAGGCCCCAATCCCTGCAACAGGAGCTTGTAAGCAAAGCATTCATGCATACCCTCACTAACAAAAAGATACTTTCCTTGAGCCAAACTATTATTCATCTTGGTGTCCAGAGCCTTCAGTGAGGTTAGCTTGCTCCTGCCTCAGATACAGTAAGTGAAACTGTGTAGTAAGCAAAGGGCAGGCATTCAAAAGGCTCTCTGGGGACCTGCAAAGCCTGAAGGAGTCAAAAGATGAAATATTTGTGATTGGTTGGGGAATAATCTTATTGCCAGATGCACCATTGCCCCTTTAATTCTCATTTCGGTTCCTGAAGTTTGCTTTAAAATTAATGAAAGAAAATATGTGAAGGCACTGATAAATATGATGGTAGCAATGTTCTGTGCTTATAATTTATTTTATTTTTAAGAGAAGCAGTAAGGCACTGTGGAGCTATATTTTAGAGGCTTATGCCCTTCTCAGTGCCAGAACTGACTTCTACTCTGTGGGGCAATAACCTAAATATTTATAAAAATTCCTTTCCTGACAGTGTGTATAAAAGCCTTTGCTGGTCTGGGGGGGAAATAATTAAAACATATATTTCCCTATTTTTATTCCCCACTACTTTCCACACACAGAGGCAATTTCCCATCCTCCTCAGCTCATTCCAAGGGATATATAGAAAAGTTTTGCTGAGAGATGCTTGGAGCAAAACATAAATTCAGAATACCCCATGCTTTGTGGATATTCCAAGTCAAACCCAAACAGGAGTCTACATGCATGGGTTGGTTTTTTGGGGTTTTTTTGTTTTTGTTTTGTTTTGGTTGTTGGTTTTTTTTTTGTCCTTGGGAGGTGGAAGCTCTTTCCTAGAGGATAATACCCTACCTTTTTTGATGGCTATGGGGAACAATACAAAACCTCTTCTTTTCTGATTTAAATTATGAGATTGGGTGCAATCACTTTTTTTTTTTCTAAAGGCATATGGATTCCAACCCCCCTGCCCCAACCTCCACTAGACCAGGTTGCCCAAAGCCCCCTCCAACCTGGCCTTGAATACTTCCAGGGAGGGGGCATCAACAACTTCTCTGGGCAGCCTGTTCCAGTGCCTCACCACCCTCACAGTAAAGAATTTCTTCCTAATATCTACTTTAAATCTATCCTCTTTCAGTTTTAAACCATTACCCCTTGTCCTATCACTACATGCCTGTCCTATCAGTACGTGATCCTTCTATCAGGTAAATGAGCAAAGAGAGAATTGGTAGGCAAATGCTCAACTAATATGAATCAAAGCAATGCACTACAGCAAATCCTGGCTGCTGTGGTCTCCCTGTCACTTCTCGCCCAGCCACTGAAGTTTCTTCTCTGTTGTGACTTGCAAACCCCACCCCAATGGATGTGAGGGGGGTGATGCTGTGCCTCTTAGCCACAATGGGTGTTAGGTTGCTTCAGGAGGGGTCCTCAGCAGACCCTCTAGGTGCTGTAGCCCTGTGCTGCACATCTCTACTCTGCTTGTTGGCCTTGAGTGCTGGCTGAGGCCAGTTGGCTGACTTAATGTGGCAGCTGCATCTATCCAGCAAAGTGCTGGAAGGGTTGAGTGGCCATTTCATGGTGTTTGCAATCCTCTTGCACCATGCAAGGCTAAATTCTCCTCTTGTGCCCTCACAATGTCCATGGAGTTAATCCCAACCTACAGTGATGCTGGAAAACTCTGACCTTGACAACTAATTTCCAATTGTAATCCTAAAAGAAGAATGGTTGGCTAGTTTGGTTTTTCTGCCCGTGCCTAAGTGCATTTTGCTTTCATTATGGGGTGTCAAGTTGTTAATATTTATGGAGTACACAAAAGAATGAAAATTCTGTTTCGTGTTCAATCTGACATCTTTTGGCACCACAACCCTCTAGTCATGGTAGTAGTTCTGTTTCAATTCAGCAGTGCTCTTTTGAGATGAAGTCCTTTAAAGTGTGGTTTGGCTCTGAGGAGGGATTCTATGTAAATAGTATTCAGGGGGTCTGTCTTTATTGTCTCAAATATTAATAATTTCCAGATCAAATGCAATTTGCCTTGAGTTTGTTTTCTTCTTTCTTCCTGTTCTGTCAACTTGGTTAAATGCATCGTGATGCTTTTAAAGTCAACCTGCTTCTTTCCTTGGCAAATGCCACCCTGCATGGTGAGGTTCTGCAGACCTCCTCCAGCTCAGTTACTCCTTCCGCTCCACAGGACTGGGAGCGAGGCCTCCCATGGGTCTGCACAGCCACAGCTTGGTCTGTGTTGGTGTGGGTATAAAGCACAGGCAGTTATAGGTGTGGGATCAGAGGTCAGTAAGTAAACAGCTCCTTCTAGATAATCCTTGTCCCCACAAGGGTGAAAGGAACTTAAGTGTGAGTGTTAAAACAATCCTATACAGAAGGCAGAAGAAGCAGAAAGTGGCTCCTGGGAGCTGTACCAGAGGCACGTGCTTCTCCAAGTGGGCGCGCTCAGGCTCCGGGGCCCCATTTGCAGAGATGCAGGATGCTGTGCTCCCGTGAGCCTGCAGTGGGACAGTATTTTGCCTTGCTTTTGGAAATCTCTGCTTGACCACACACTGACACTCATCCAGATCTGCTCAACCCAATCCAAACCTATGAGGTTCTTGCAAAGGGTCACTGGGGGATGATGTCATTGCTGGAAGTGATACTGCTTTGAAGGTTCTTACATCAATGAAGCTTGTTCTTGTGGAAACAAAGGAAGACAAAAGCCACCTTAATACTGTCTTAACTGGGTACATTTTATGGCTTGGCAGCAAAAAATAATCAAAAAATATCAACAAAATTCTGCAGAAAGCTGGGGGTAAGGAGAGATTATTACTGAAAAGGGTATTTAATTCTCTTGTTAAAACACCCCATAGATCTTCAGAAAGTTAAAGAACATTGAATACTGCACACTGTGTGCCTGCAAGCACAGGTATAGTGCATATGTTCAGAGAACATATGTTTACATATTCATGAGCATGCGTAATTTGTAATGTATGCTTTGCATGCAGTGCTGAAACTACGAAATATATCAAGGATGCACCATGAAGAAATGTTGACTCTTGAGGTATTTTATAAATCTAATGTAACTGTTGAAATCAGTCTGGAAAACCTTCTTCTAATAAGTGCGCTATATTCCCTGCTAAGATTTCATTCATTATTTGGTATACTAGTTTAGGCATACATTGCATAGCCATAAGTCACTACATGCAAAATAGTCATTTAGACCAAATCTCTCCTGGAATAAAACCCTTTTGGATAGAATGATAACTCCCTAAGAGTATATGCTAGATAGTTTCAAATTCTTAGTCTTTTTTTTTTTTTATATATATATAGTTTGTTACTGCACTGTATATTCTACTATTGATCAGATACTGTAGTCTTAACAGATTTCTAAGTGAGGATTGGTGTATGAGGAAAGAAACACATGTATTAGTAGTAGGACATAACCACAAATACAAAAGAAATGGCAACCTTTGTGCTAGAGGCTTGGGTCACTGGGCACTTAGATAACCACTTGTTGTTGCCAGTGACCCTGTAAGTACAGATGTTAACATTAAATGTCCTCCATCGAGTATGCTCTATGACACACTCCATGGTAGCATTTAATGCATTCTACATCAGCTGAGTGGGACGTAATGTAAAAGTTAATTTGCAAACTTTCACATTTTCTGGCATATTTCAAAGTCCATCCAGACACTTTAGCTGAGGTTATGGTGCCAATGGATTGTGCCCTTTGATCTGGAGGAAACCAAGCTTAGCTTCTGCCATGCTCACCTCCTGCTGTGGTGTGTGTGAGTTGCCAATGACTGTGCCAGACATCCAAGAAAATAGAAACTGTGTCTTGGTTTAGCTCAGTAGGAGGATCCTGATGTAAAGCTTGGGCTGAAGTGTTATGGGGTGATTACACAGTTTGTCTCTCCACATTTTAGTGACCAAATGTAAGAGCAGTTGAGAAGGGCCTGGCCCCTAACATGCAGACAGGATGCCCATCTCCCCCCCCCCAAACAAAAAGTACCAAGAATTAATTTATCAGTCTTTCTTCCACTTTCTGACATTTGATAGGAAAAACACCTGTAAGCGTGATGAATGCTTGGTTTGCTGCATGGGAATGGTTATAGTTTGAGGGGAGCCTAGGGGATACTTTGTGAGCTGTTAAGTAACTCATTAACTAGGAGGCTGCGTACTTGACAGGAGAGACTGGGGTGTCTTCTGATACAGTGTGCTAAAGATGCAGTAAATAAATGTTCACCTAATGGTACAACAAGGTCTCTCTCCTACAGTCTTTTTAAACGACAGAGACAACATTTGCCTTTGCTGCTGGACCTTTCCCAGAAGGAACACCTATTTCTCGTATCACCAACATTAATGCTAGATAAAGCTTTCTGTGGAAGTGGAAAATGTGTTAGAAAATGGGATTGTTCTATTACTACAACACCTTTTTTTTTTTTTTTTTTTTTTTTTTAATCATTAGGTCTGACCATATAAGCTAATCCTGTTAGTCGGTAGTGGTTCATACCTTTACCCTGGAGTTCCTGGGTCAGCTGTAGAACATGCCATTGCAGTATTCCTACACCCCCCCGTTTCCTGCCATCTCAGCAGCTTTCAGTTGTAAGTTTGGTGTAGGGAGGAACTATTACAGATAGGTTAGATTTACAGAGAAACTGAGGCACGGGGCACCTTAGGATATTTCTCTGCTG
The DNA here is from genome assembly GCF_011004875.1 of Balearica regulorum gibbericeps. Lineage (NCBI taxonomy): Eukaryota > Metazoa > Chordata > Aves > Gruiformes > Gruidae > Balearica > Balearica regulorum. The sequence continues at coordinate 12,471,979 of NC_046189.1, read as the reverse complement.
CAGCTGAAGGAAAAAGCATGAGTGTACATACCCTCATGAGCTATAGCTTCTTAGCACACTTAACACAGTGGTAGCACATGGGAGTACAGACAGCAGCAGGGTAACTTGAATACAGCCATTGCTGCTGCATTACTGTGGAAGGCTGTGCCCCCTGGATTGTAGCTGCCAGGGCTAAGCTGTTGCTTACGTTGCGAAGCCCCTTGATTGCATACTCTGCTGTCTTCAGTCCAGAGGGCTGGTAGAAGTATTGGTAGCATCTCCTTTAAGTCTTCCCTGTTTCGTTGGTCAGATTGAGGAACTTGCTGCTCCTCTGCTCAGGCCATCACACCCCAATGACACAGGAATAACTGTAAGGTCAAAGCCATAAAGGACCAGCAACAAGCAAAGTGTGGAGTGCATAATCATGTTGGGCCAGGATGGGCTGCCAGAACAGGAGTGCAAAAGCCTTTGCCCCATCTTACACAAATGGTGGCATGCACCTTCCTGGGGGAAAACAAAAGATGAGCTTTGTTTTACAGGCCAAGTGAGAACAAGAGAAAGCCTCAGCACAGCACAGCTCCATTCACCAAGTGAGCGCTGGGTGAAGCCATGTCAGCATCTGAGCTGCACCCTAAGGTGTTCCTTCTGCTGTCTGTGATAACTCACAGCCCCAGATCCCGGCCATTGCGCCTCACTGCTGCGGTCACAAATGCCAGTGGGTGCTGGCAGGGGAGAGTGAGTGGCTGTATGCCAGCAGGGAGAGCGGGCTGCCCACAACCAGGTGGGGAGTCAGGTGTAACAGCTGTCAGGCAAAGATGCAGTGGCTTGAGTTAGCCGCAGGGAGTGTGTGGGGGTGTTTAGCCCCTGAGCACTACAGTAGTTCAGGGCAGAAGACAGGCTAGATCCATTCCCTGGCTCAGCACCCTTGTTCGAGAGGGAGCCATTTTGGTTAGAAGCTGCTCCACCCCTGCTGCTCATAGTGCCAGTTCCTGCGATGTGTTTGGGGCATGACGCTAGAAGGTAATCTATTGGCTGTGTGATTCCAGCACATTAAATATGCAGTACCATCTATTTTGCCAACTGCATGTGGAGGGAACGGGCGTAGGAGAGGATACACGCTACAGCACTCTTGGTGCTGGTGTCTCAACTTTGGAAACCAGCAAGGAGGAATAGAAACAGTATAAATTGTGGTGTGGACTGCAGGTCAGCTGGGTAGCACTATTAAGCCATTTGTGCCAGAAACAGACACTCTGTGTTCTCAGCAGCAAAAGATTGTGAATGCTTTTAGGGAAATTCTTGATGAGAATGGTGATTATATGTTAACTCAGCTCTCCCATCATTGCTAATGGAGAAAATGGGCCATACGTGTTTTTCGGGCTGGGGAATTAGTTCAAATACCAGTTTTGGGGGCTTTTGATTTGATTATTTCTAGCTTCCTAAGAAAACATAAAAATTGGGATAACATTGTAAGTATTAAGCCTCACTTCCTTGTAGATTGTCATGATTAGCAGGAAGTGCAGATAGAAAGGAGAATAATGTGCAATATAATTTCATGGTCAATGTAGACCATTGCAGGCAAATTCTCTTGATAAATTGACATCCTGACTGCACCCACAAGCAGTAGAGATGCCCTCCTCAGCATCCCTACTGCTTGTGGGTGACTTCTTATTGTTTTCAAAAGCATCTAAGGTAGCATAGAGGTGTTTGTGCAGTAAAACAAGTAAACCAAAAGGCATGTCTTTCATCCATCTCCTGAATAAAATTTACACTAGAGACAAAGAAAGTAGGATTTGGAAAAATCTGGAAGGCAGTTCTTAGCCTTCAGTGTGGCCAAAGCAGATTTGGGATTCCCTAAACCATTGTATATATGCAGTTTGGTCAGAAATCCCCTCTAGGGTACTGGATTTGTGGGGACTCAGCATAGTCACAGTCCTTTGGTTGAAACAAGGAGGAAAAAAAGCTGCTCAAATTACCCTGCAAATACCAGGAAATTAACTACGTCTTTTTTCAGCCTACTTTGAGTCCTAGGTTTCCTAATCCTGTTAAAATATTTTATAATGCATACTGTATGCAATATACAAAAATTATAGTTATAAGGCAAAGCTATTTCTTTTACATTATAATGTTCAAAACCAATCTTGATTGATAATATCAATATTCTCAAACCCAGCTATTGGTAAACTAAAATTCAGGTGCACCAAAACAGTCTTAAAAATTATGAGACTTTAGAGTAAAAGCCCCTCAAATGCCTTCCTGATTTCTCATTTTTCAGGCACACCATGCTTCTGTTTTAAGCACTCCCCCTCTACAGTAACTGGGACAGCTTACCAGTGTGTGGTTTAAACAAATGCAAGTTAAAATTCTCCCACATTCACCTGACTCACAGTTGATGCTGTAAGTTGCTTGACAAATATTGCAAGACTCCCAGCTGCATCCAGCTGATAGATAGACATCAGGTTTTGACTCTAGGAACTATTGGGGGGTATTCTGGAAAAGGGTGCAGTAGCAGGGATGTGAACGAAGTAGTAAGAACAGAGTTTGTTCTTTTGGAAGTAACCATTTTTATTGTTCATATTTTTCTCCCACATTGGTTTGGTTTTGTTGTGATAGGAAACAGTTGAGGCTGGAACCTTGAGACCATCTAGTCCAACCTCCATGTGCAAAGCAGGATCAGTTAGAGCTTTCTGATGGGAAAATGAAGCTGGTTACACCAGGCAGCGCATGTGGGTTTGAGTGATGGAGGAAAATGCACTTGGCATTTCAGAAAATTAATTGCTTGAAGTCAACTAGCAGGCAAGGACAAGGAAGAAAGTGTGGTGGGCTCTTAGGAAAGAAAATGTGGATGGCTTCAATGACTGCACTTCAAGTGTTTACTCTAAACATGCTTTGAGTGCCTCTGATCAAACGCCTTTACATGTGTGTCCACCATTAAGGCTGGAAACAGATACAAAATCCCAGAAGTATTTTGCTGGGCTAAACAATGACAATGGGTATATATACATTTTTTAATTTTTTATATATATATAAAATTATATACTTTATATAGATAGAGATATACTTAAATGAATACCATGCTTAAGAAAGGTAGGTGGCAGCTGTGCAAAAAATTTAGAAACCTTTTCTTCAGATGACTTCTCTAATGACATGTGTCTTGCTGTGGGGCACAGCAAGAAGCTCCCTACCTCAAGAGCTCAAGCTTGCAAGTAGGCACTTCAACTGAAGAGCAAGCACAACAAATAAATCGCAGATTAAGCGTGCATCATATGTGGTAGCTCTAACACACTTCAGAGGTGGTGTCTTTCTAGCTGCTATCACACTCCTGGCTCCTGGCCTGTGCTGCTGAGGCTATGACTTAACATGGTGCTTTTAGTGATAAGTCTCCCAGTACACTTGGGTAAAATGGGGTTGTTTTTAATAACATATGTAAATCATAGAACACCAAGTTGGAAAGGACCTCAATGATCATCTGGTCCAACCTGGGAAATGGTAATCATCTGGTAAATGTGACATGTGCAAGATGGAGATCAATGGCTGTTCAGCAGGTAGAAGGGAGCAGTAGTATCTTGAGGGACAGACTGACAAACTGGGACAAAATAGGAAAAAAATGCTGTGGTCAAATACAAGTCTCCCACTGCCTACACATGATGAGAGGCCATTTGGCAGACTGAGAGGTGTGCTAGGAGCAGGGTCTGCCCAGTAGTGCTGTCTTTGACTTTTCACTTCTGGTATGCTAAACATGTCTACTGTGCCGAAGCAGCCAGCTCTCCCCCATAATAACCTGTTTGGTGGACTGTCTCCCAGTCACTGTTGCAGGAGCAAGAGGCTTGAGGTGTACCAGCAATGCCAGTGAACTACTCTGACCTTAGACTGTAGGTGGTGAGCAGCCAAAGTTCCTGGCTGGCAGGAAGTCTAAGTGTTTAAAAATTAAATTTCATTTGTAATTGAAGTGAAAAATTAAAATCTCAGCATCTTATGTGAAGCAAATTCAGGGAAATGTTGATTATTTCCCTAGAAATTCTTCTATTAGATTTAATGTTAAATGTAATAGTTATATTAAATATGAAATGCATGGCTACAAAGGGTCAATGTAAATATTTACTGTAGCATTAACTATATGATATGATTGCAATAGAATGTTTGGACTATTTTCCCCGTTACAGTTTTATCATAATTGACATGTTTCCCCAAACATTTTGGTTTGAATAAAATGATATTGATCTTTTTCAAGAAAAAAACATTTTAGTCAGCATTTCTCCAGGCAGCTGTGACATACAGGGGCAGAAGTCAGGCTGACCTTGTCCCTTCCAACATTCCACAAACAGCCCTTCTGTTGGGTTGCTCTTCCAAACTAGAGTCTTCCATAATGCTGGGGAGACATTGTACTCCAGGGGTGGTTGGACTGAATCAAGTGGCGCCATGGAAGGAATCTGGGACTGTTTAGGAAGCGAAATGCTTTTGCTAAGGACAGAACAACAACAGAAAGGGGAGATGCTAGAGCCAGCTCCTCACAAACACTCACATTAGGGTTTTTTGAGTTAAATCAATGGGAGTGCCTTTAGGGATCCATCCCTCAGTGTGTTGCAGTCTTGTGGGGCTGTGGCAGGGCTAGCCCAGCCAGGCATGCTGGCATGGGGTTGTAAACTCTGCTGGAAAATCCTGGACACTGGTTCAAAAATGCCCAAGTGCCAGTTTGTCTTAAGCTCAGGCTGCTGGGTCCAACTTGTTCTGATGCTGGGGTGGGCTGGTTCTCCATCAGCAATCACTGTAGCAGCTTTGCTGGCAAGGGTCTGTGCCAGGGCATGATGGGGTCTCACAGGTATGCTGGACCCCACTTTCACCTGTCTGCCTCTTCCCAGTGCACCTCAAGGCCAGTGTCCCTGTGTGTGCCTGGCTGTTGGCACCCTCCCATAGATGCAGCTTTACTTTCTTGCTCTCTCCGAGTCTTGCCCACTTCCCAGGCAGCCTCTGGGATGGCTCACATCTGTGCTTAACCTGTCAAGGGATGATCAGCTCTCTATGCAGAAGCAGCCACTGTAGGAAGAGGTACAGGCAAAGCTGATTTGTACCAGTTTATGGTAGGTTTGATCATTTTCCACTTCTGCAAAGAGGCAAAGCCTCTCCTACTGCTTTTGCTGTCTGTGTGTGGTGGAATAAACATCTGTTGGGCCAGTTCTAATTTGCAAGTGAGGGCAATTACCCGTGTCACAGGTGTGTTATCCTCTGAAAGATTTTATTTCTCTCAAATGTGGACATGTCTGCAAATAATTTGAGGCACTGCTGTTTTATAGCCTTACACTCTATGGAGGATAATTACTGAGCTTTTTTCTTCACCTTACTGTATCTTTGTTTTATTCACTAGAGGAAAACTCCCACTTACGCCCCTCACATTTGCCACATAAAAACTCTCTTTGAAGTGGGAATACAAGTCACAATAAGTTTATTGTTAAAGTAAATTAGCACTGAATAAGAATACAGTGTATGTTTATAAGCCAATACATTTTGGAGAATGAGCCATTAAATTCCAGTAGTTTGGCTCCCTCTTTGTGGTTCACAGCTGGCTTGTGTGAGGGTTTGATAAGAATCAATGGGAGAATGAACTGACCATCTCCTGCAAACAAAACACATTTTTTGACCTTTCTGTCTGCAAAAGACAGAACGTTTAGGGATCTGTCTCTTTTCATTGCAGGCTGCATCTGCAGATGATTGGAAACATACCTACAAGTCCCAGGATGTTCAGATCCAAAGTCTTGGAAGTTCAGTTCTACATCAAACCCTTTGAAGTTCATTTCCATCTCTGCAAATGACTGATGGAAATGACTGAGCATCTGAAACTTGTTAAGAACCTAATCCAAGGACTCCCATTTAGCTTAGTGGCTTTTGGATCAGGCCCTTGCAAGTGAGCTCTCCTGAAATAAGGGACATTCATTTTCCATCTTGGATTTGCTCCATTATTGATTGGTAGGAATCTGAAGTGGTCAGACAAAATCTAATGAAACTTTTCTTTTCCTACATTCATTTAAATAGTTTTCAAATGGCAGCCTGGCATAAAGTGATGTCTGAAACAAGGTAAGCATAACAAGAAATTTGTGGGCTTCAAAATTCCGAAGAAAATTGAGATCCTTGAAATTTGGGCTGGACTCCAGGGCTAATTTACTCATCTGGCCATTTTCGGGGTCCTGAGGCTCATCCTGTCCTTGAATACGGCAGCAAGTTTGGCTGGATGAGGGACAAGAGGGAACGTGGAACGTAATTGTTAGCTCCACTCTTTCTGGCCCAGGTCCCCTTGTTTTGGGGTGGCTTTAGATTGTGCTGGTGGTGCAGAGAAAATCTCCTTACCACAGGGCGTTCCTATATTGCCCAACTTCCCCATGATCTCTGCAGGGGACTTGAACAAATTCTCACTGTCTGCTGTACCTGGCTCAGGAGAGAGTAGTGTTTGGGGTTTGCTCACCTGGTTTGGCGTACTGGTATGCACAAAGCAATGCCAGGATCTGGTGAGCCTGGAGATGTCTTAAAATGGCATTGTGTGCATCTGCAGTGAAAGCTTAGGAGAAAGTTGTCAACTTTACTGCTTTTCTTTCCATGGGCTGTTTAAAGATGACACAGAAAAACTGGAGAGTTTATATTTTCTGCTGGTTTAGTCTCTCTGAATTCCCTCTCTGTGCAGTCTGTTTTGGTATGGCTGTTACACAGGGAGGAAGAAACCTGGCTTTGCCCATCAGACCTCTGGTTGAGGTGAAAGAACAGTTTTCTAATTTTTAACAGTTTTCCCTGAGGTGGTACCTTGGAGGTGATGTGAACATGGAGTCCTCTGAAAATTATATTGTAAATTTGTTTGTCAGAATAGAAGGATACATTGATCTTGACTGGGGGGGGGAATCTGTCACACTTCTTATGTCTGAAGAAAACAAACCTTCTGAAGTGAAATATTGATTCGCTGAGGTCAATGTTGAAGCTAACACCTAGAGGTAATATATGTGAGTCTTCTCTTGAGCTAGGAAAGTGTCAGCCCACCTGGTGTGTTGGTTCCCTGCAGGGTCCCATACCCCAGCTCTGGGGGCACTGTAGAGGCCACAAGCCCAAAGCCTGGCATCCAGGACTCGATGGTGTGAGCTGATTTTCCTTGGGCTGTGACAGTTTCTCAGGCTGCAGTAGCCCATGACAATTGGCAGACATTGCCGCAGCCCTCAGGTTGCTCTAGTTAGCAAAGGGAGACCTATGCAGTGAAATATTTCATGCTCTAGGAACTGACATGCTAAATGCAATCCACCTGGGAGCACAAGGCCAAGTTGAGCATTAACACCAGAGTTAAGACAAACTAATTCAGGAATAACTAATATTGTTGACTTTGCTTGCACAAAATGTCACTTTCTTTGAGCTTTTATTCTCTCCCCCAAGAGCAGGTTTAAGGGCAAACACAAATATTAGTCATCTTTCTCCTATTAATTATTGTTAAAGATTTAAGGGATCATAGATTTTGAAGTTAATGCCCCATTCAATGTGGGAAAAGGCAAAACTCTGCATCCCCAGTGGTGGTGTTCTTTCTGGCTGGCTGGTTGATCACAGACCAACTGTCCTGCCTTGTGACATCAGCAGCATGTTGCTTTACTTAGGGGCAGTAATTGTGAGATGAAGCAGATTTCAGATGGAGTGAGTAAGCAAGCATGCTTGCATGTGCACATTGCACGTGTATGTATGTGCACTCCTGAACACGGAGATGAATGAATGCAGCAGAGGACCTGCTTCTAAATCCTGATGTGGCAGGCCTGCTTTTTTGCCCTCATGCAAGATTTTATCTTTGCTTATCCTGTACAATCATCTCTTTCATGTCATGTATACAAAAGAACTTCTGAAATCCTGGATTAACTTTGGAATAGAAGTTTTTATTTCCTCCAAACACAGGTGGCTTCCATGGCTTGCTCTACTCTAAAAGTGACTCTCTCCAAATGGCATTGTAGGACTCCCGGGTTCACATTTGTCAGTTCCAGATTGGATTTCTCTGTTTTACAAAAGTGAAGATGTATTTGGTAACCCTCTGTGCTATTCCTTGGATCAAGATGAGCAGAGTTCTTCCCTTCTTAGGAATCACTTCTGTCAGCTGTTTGACTGCATTTTATCAGCCCTACATAGACATTATGAAGGATGGAGTTTGGATTCTTATTTAGAGTAATTACAGGGCATATGCTTAGGGAAAAAGGACCCGACCCTGCTAATGAGATTTTAGGAAGATTTGAAGAATGGAACAGTTTTTGTAAATTTAGTATGCTTGTTATATAGCATTGAATATGAAGCTATTGAAAGACAAACAACTCACCTAAAAAACTGGATTAATTATTTTTACCTAATCCTTCCCTTTACCGAAAAAATCTTAAAAAAAAAAAAAAATTATTGGACAGTTTGAATTGATACCTACAATCCTGTTCTGTGCAGCAATATTTTTAAGAGTGAAACAGCACTTTTCACTTTTTTCTGAACTCTGCCTCTTCTGTGACAGTGGCAGGCTTGGAAATTACTGTTGATTACGACAGGTGAAATTCATGAATACAGAGGGCCTGGGAGGAAAATTGCATCGCAATCTGCCATGCACCCTGGAAACCAGAAGAGAGATGGTGCTGTGCCAGCACGTCCTCTGTACGCACTGTTTAAGGGCAAAGGGGGAGCTGGACTCTTCCAGGGACTGACACTGAGCTTTAGCACGTTTCAGAAATCAGCTCTTTAAGCAAACGAGAGAACATCCTGGAGGCAGCACCGGTTCCGCAGCAGGGGTGGGGGCAGCAGGAGACCATCACCTGGCAGTCGGCAGGTTGAGGCAACGCTGGAGAGAACCACTTGGCAACGGGCAGGTGGACCAGACAGCAGGAGTGCGGCACCATTTGCTCCACGACTTGGCATTAATGAGACACCTATTGGAATTCTACACACTCTTTAAAGACCTTCTGTGCGGAAAATCGTTACGTTTACCATAATCCTTAGCAAGTGAAAAACCAAACTAGATTCTTTCCTGCTGTACTTATTTGTGGGCTTCCTAGGAGGCTTTTGGAGCTGTGCGAGTCACATTGCTTTCTGGACGTAGATGCTGAGAGGTAGACAGCTACTGCAAGTGATGCACAAACTGGAGAGCCTTGTGCACGAAGGGGGTAGGTTTCAGCATGAAGGGCTGTTATTTGACTTGACAGTCAGGGTTGGGTTTTTCTAAGCAGTTTCCCTCTCTGTGTGCACAGTCTTAAAAGCACTGTTGCTGCACATGCAGGAGAGAGATAACATGCCATGCATGGAAGCACACATTGGAGAACACCTCTTAGAGATGTGGCACCCCTATACTTTTAAGTGGCTTAAATATCCAATATACTGAGCTCTTCCTAAAAGACTGGTTGTAGGATTAGCAGCGAAGGGGTAGACCGAGCCATCCAGGCTGTGTTTAAAAGTACTTTTTCTTAGAGCACCTAAAAGCTCTTGGATTCCTCAGTGGTGGCATGCAGTCTGTGGAAGGAGGATCCATGCTAGCGTAAAAGCAGCCCAGGTGCTCTCTGGCTTATGCAGCTGGACAGTAGGAAAGAAAGATACCTTTTTAATTTCATGTTGCTAGTGATCACTTATGGGGCCTCATTGTTTTCTTCCCAAGGAGACCTCCTTTTCCTGTACATTTTGAAGCACACCATTGCTCTCCTGCCTGGGTCCTTTTCTTGCACTACCATTACATGAACACAGCACTGATCTACAACTCCTGTTGGTTCAAATTTGAAACTCTAGCTCAGCAGCTGGAGAATTCAAGTGGAGCTCCTGGAGCCCTGCCTCAGAGAGCTGGCCCTTGCCAGGGCACAACTAGAAGCTCCCTGCTGACTTACATGGGCTTTGCTGGTTCACGGCAATACAGGAAGCATCCCTGCAGCCTCAGCCTCCACACCTCTCTTTGACCTACCTAGAGAGAAGGATGGGGAAGCAAGAGGAAAACCAGAAAGGCAGAGGAACTATTCTTTTGTTGGGGGGCTGGGGATGCCCTACTGCTCATTGTAGCTGACAACAAGCATAGCATCTTCCATAGTGCCAGAGCCGGGACGGAGCAAGATAAATGTGTAATCTTGTGCCTTGTGTGGATGGGGGAGGGGAAAATGTCTTTTAAAGTGTAATAACACCTAGGTTTTATAATCCTGCCCAGCTCAGGCTTGACAATTCTTCCGATAGCCCAAATACTATAAATTTAGTTGAAGATAACAGAACAGATGGGAAAAACATATGGTTTGTAGGTAGTGTGTGGTGGCTGATATTTGTGGTACATTAGGGGAATTTATTTTATTCTCTCTCTTTCCCTGTATAACTTTTTTGATACTTTCTTGAGTTCTTTGTGCCTTGAGGTGAGTTTAGGGCTTTGCAAATGTCTGATAACTTGGCTTTGTTCAACCAAATTATCTGTTGCTTTGTAAATCTCCTTTAGAGTTTATTGTCTGTATATTATCTTCAAACTCCAGTTTGAGCCAGCAGAAGCTGGATCACTTAGAGCCCAATCACTTACTCCGTCTGTCCCATTAATATCTATGGAGAGCTTGAATGGACAAGTGATACTGTACCAAGACTTCCTTTTGTTTGGCTGCTTTACCAGTCCTCACCATGTGCGCTGGACACCAAGAGATGCAGCACACACAGGCGTGTGCCATGGGTGCAGAGAGTGTGCTTGTTTGCACGGGCTGGGAGCAGCATGGGATCTGCTGGGCAGAGGCTGCCTTCCCACCAGTGCTGGCCTTACCCTGCTGTGGCGTGGCTCCCCACCATTGTTGTCTGTAGGGGAACTGGAGGGCACCTTCAGTGGTGTGAGCTGCTGCCAGCAGCATGGACTGCTTCCTTTTTGGTTTTGTTTGGAGAAAGCCTGCCTGTTCTGCAGGGGGCTACTGGAAAAGCACCAGAATATTAACTCCCTGATTTACCTGCCAATCTCCTCCCCAACAAATTTGTGTGTTATGCTAGAGCTAGATAAAATGCTCAGCTTTCTATATGATACAAAACCTAGGCAAGTCACACTGGGTTTAGAGCACAAATACACAGACATTTCAAGTATTTACTTATGGATACCTGAGAAAAGCTGCAGAAGATTACAAGTTGTGGTTACAGCACAGATTTAGATTTAAGGGAAAAGGACTTTAAACAAATATACAAGAGACAATACATTTGCCCATAACTTTAAGACACTTGAGAAGACCCCTCTTTTCCCTTGGAAAGGACATGTGACAGCTGGTCTTTCCATGTGGCCATAGTTTGAAGGGAAGGAGTACATCTTTGCCATAGTAAATGAACAGGATAAAGTCCAGCTTCTGATAAAGGATGAGATCAAGCTTGAACAAAACTCAGCCTCAACTGTCAGAATTTTCTGTCCCTGAACCCCACCTAAGTGCTGCGAGGTCTGAGAGAGGCTGCTGACTGACCCAGCAGTGCCCACCTTGTGTCTTGAATGTATTCTCATGATACGGGGATGTTGCTTGGACCAGAGCTCCTGAATGTGTGTGAGACTTTGTTTGCTATCCACTGATCCCCTTTGGTTTATCACCTGCACACCTGCCTTCCTGGATGCCCAGAAACTACATGTGTCTGTACTCCTTCTCACATTCAGTAACAAAACTGTGTGCAGTAATATTCTCAAGGTATTGCTGATATAATATGTCCCACTTTAGTGAATTTATCTGAAAACTGTTTGTGGGTTTTTGACCTCAGCTTGAACCAAGGCTCCTCCGTATTATCTAAGGCTCCTCAAAGCAGCCTGGTGGTCCATGATATGTCATTAGAGATGTGGAGTAGGTGAACACCCTGATAAAATGAATGCTACAAATATTTTCTGGTTTGTAAACACTGTAAATACGTTGCCCTGTGGGACAGATGGCATGAAGTGCATGGCACCAAGCTTATCCTGATAAGAAAGCCAAATGTGCCATGGGAAAGCAGCAGAGAGTTTAGGTCAATTTAGCTGAGACGGGTTTGGATTGATGTCCATGCTGCTGAAAGCAGGATACCAAATAGCTACATTTTTGTCCAAACTGTGGAAAATTGAGTGGAAGAATACTACTTTAGACAGCATCTGAAAAGATGTGCTGCAAATTAATGGAAACCAAGGATCCGATCCTGCAAAGTATTTGGCATTCCTGTAATCAGTGTGTGCTTGATGCAAAGATCTGATCCAGCCAACAGGATCAGTTCTGGGCTCCCATTGACATGGATGGGTTTCAGATTTGGCTTGTGGAATTGACTGGGGACAAACTCATTGATGTGGATTTGTATTTGAGGATCAATGGTCAGGTTCCAGCTGGCAGAAGGTCACTGTGAGTTGTCACTGACAGCACAGTTCAAAGGCTAAGGAAATTGTAGGAGAAGGATTATCTTGGCAATGCAATTTGGGACTACCAGAATTTTAAGACTATTATAATGTGCTCATGCTGATCAAAGAAGATCCCTAACTCTGGCATCTCCCCCTTGAGGCCAGACTTTAAAATTACAAAACTCTGAGGATCAAAAGAAATGGTTCAGAACAGCATTGAAGACCCAAAGCTGCAGTGCCTAGTAGAAGGGCTTGTGACTCTCATGTTAGCTGGGTAACCTTTATGTTATGTCTGCCTGGGTAGTCCAGGAAACGAGGGAGTCAAGTTGTGGAGAAGGCGGCTTTTCACTAGTGACTATTGATACCAGCATGAGCAGAAATGGGATCCAGAACTTGGAAAGGTGAAGACTAAATAACGGGCATGACATTAGTGGAGGGTGTACGTTGTGCTGTGTTGCTTAGTTCAACTCTGAAGGCCCATGGAGAGATGCTGTGGCTGGGGACAGGCTGACCATATCTGGGGAGTTCTATGGATTGGTCTTGCCTTTTTACCTGAGTGGAGAACACTTCTGCTCCAACACACAGCCTTTGTAAAATCATAATATGTTTACAGAGTGCTTTTTCACACCTAGAGTACCTTCTTAGGAAGGGAATGCTCTATGGGTCAGAAGTTTTAAAAAAATTTATTGAGTTTCTGATGGTATTTTATGTATATATTCCACCTTAGAAATGTTTCTTTTGGAAGGATACAGAACGTATAACTATTCAGTTGGTCTTTAACTGAGGTGTTTTTTCAGCTGTAATTGTGTCTTTTATTCTTAAACTTACTCTTATAATTAAAAGGATATGACAAGCTTTTGCATTCCTAAACTCTGACCTGTTTAATGTAATTGGTGGTGCTTGATGTCTTTTCTCCATTTTTCTCTTTCCTGAGTTCTTAACTCCTAGGTAGCCAAAATTATTTGTTTGCTACTAATAGCTTTTCCACCCACTTGCCACACCTAGTTAGTGGTTCAGCAATGCAGTACTTTAAAATTAGCCAGAACCTGATTCTGCTTTGGCTTACACTGACTGTACGGCTGTAGCCCCAACAGGGAGAAGGGAATCAGTCTCAATCCATAAACAATATTCCTCTGAAATATTTGGCAGTGACTTCTTTTAACCTTGTTGCAGAAATTTCCTTTGCAGGACCATGCAAAATGTATTTTACATCTGATAGGGCATTTAATGAATCCTTGGTTCCCTCAGAGTTTCAATAAATGTACCTTGCTGAAAACTTTATAGACAGCCCCATTGGCAAGGGAACGGGACAGAGCAGAGCTGAGCCTTTAAAGGCCTGAGGCTGGAATCGCAGTTGCACTGCATCTGGCTGAAGTGGGGGTGGTTTCTTGCTGCGGAGCAAGCAGGTAGCAAATGCCATCCTGATCCTGAAGCAATTTCCATCTGCTTTGAGCTGGTATAAATAACTGCACGTAGCCCATGGAGCAGAGCTTGGCATACCTTTCTGGGTGCCAAAGAAATTCACAGTTGAGTAGAGATACATCGGCATCAAATAATACAAAGAAGAAACAGAATTAATGCTCCATGGCATTGCTGTGGAGAGACGATAAAACCATTGGTAACAAAAACTGCAATGACGTAGACTTTAGCTATTGGCTTCATAGACGGCTGTGGGTCCCATAGCTCTTGATTCTGCAGAGTGTGTTGTAGCAAAGGTACCCAGGACTGCAGTTGTCCCTGGTGTCCCTGATGTGCCTTGACTGTGTCCAACCTCTCCCTGAGATCTTTCATTCAGCTGCAACCTTGCAGAGCTGAAGACTTGTACGCCAGTTTGTTTGTCCCCTTCCTTAGATGTGGTGACTGTGATTAGCTATTAAAAGAGGCTCCATTGTAAGAGAAATGTGAGCTAGTGAATGAAAGGAAAATGTTGACTTTCAATTCCATAGCACTTATAATCTGTTCAAGACCAAAAATGTCATTTATTACTGAAGACTTGTGTTTTTGCTGTGCTTTGTATTGTTGGAAAGACAGTCTAATTATGTCTCTCTATTTATTTATACTGCTTGTACATGGGCCTCTCTTTTCCCTGCCCTTTAAGAAAGGGAAAGGCTAGGAGAATCTGGTAGCAGAGTGAAGCTGTCTCCATCTCCTGGGAGGTCGTATGTGGGATAGCTCATGTCCTGACAGCAACGCTGTTCCCTCTGTATTAGCATGAGTATGTGCCTGGCCCAAGGCGAGGACATGCCTTGTTTGCTGTCAAACCTGTCCTGGCTCTGCTTTGGCCACGATATATTTTCCTCCTAATATTTTCCTCTTCTCATAAATTCATCCTATAGCTTGAATTTAGGCATCAGAAAGGGAAGGGGAAAAGGACACCCAAGAATGGGAGGAGAAATGAAAAGTTTATAGACGTGTGGGGGAAAGGGTTGATGGCTGGCACTCAGGGTAAGTGGAAATGGAGTGGACAAGGCAAATTGTACAAGTAGGTTTTCATCTGCCCAATGCAGAGTTTATGGCATTTAAATTCGTGTTTGGAGAAGGATTCCTGGTCTGGCTGGGGCACAGGGTAAAATCAGTGAGGATATTTTGGTGTTCTCGTACTATTAGCACAGGGAACCCACTCTGCAGAACCCTTGTTCCCCTGCTGCTGCTGGATTTCTGTATAAAAGTGAATCTAAACAGGGTGGGTGTTTCTGTTCACCCTAAGTAAAATGAAGGCATAATAGATAAGTCAATAAAATATGTCTTGAGGAGGAAGTAAAACAGCCACTTTGTGTATGTACATGCCAACGCCCAAAGCAGTCTCGTAAAACAGAAGCGGCAGCTCTTCTCTCAGTCCTTTCCTGGTGTCAATGTGACAGTGGGTGCGATCTGCACCGGGCATTTCTGCTCACACAGAGCACCACAAGAGTTAACGCAAAGAGCCAAATATGCTTGAAAGTGAAGAGGCAGCAGGAGCTTGGCATGTGACTTGAGAAAGGAGGAGGTATGAGTAAATATTTGAGGGGAACAACCATTTTAGTCTTTTCATTCAGGGGCCCAGTCTATCGGGTTTTGCTGAGGCCAGAAGGATGGAGCCCTGTGTTTGTCATTAGGACTAGGTACACACGGTTCTGTGGATTTTGTACTTTTACAGCTGCTCTGTGATAATCTAAGAGAAAAAAATAATCCTTTATAGTCTCTGATTATCAGGTTACAGTTTATTAGAGATATAAATGCCAGCAATTTAAATGACTCTGTATTAGGTTGTCCTTGAAAAAAACAGAATTTGTAACTAAAAGGACAGTGCAAGGAACTCTGTATGAAACAATAATGACATATTAGTTGGAACAAGCATTGTAGATTTAGAAATTTTTAGTAATTTAGTACTTTTAAGTAACGTATATGTGCAGTGGTTATCTTCTTTATGGACAAAAATATTTTATTGCTAGCTATTATGAACTCCACAATCTCTAGCCAGAGATTATAATGGACTAGATACAGGGCACTATCAATAATCTTAGTTAACGTTTCAATTCTATTAGCTCACTATACTGATAGCATTCATTGTGGACTGAATGACAATCAAAAGTATACCACAAGAATAACTGGACATTTACCTTTATGAGGAATTATTCTACAGGGCCGTATATCACACTGATTTCTGAAAGTATTACTCTTTGTCATATTGCAGTTTGCTACTGCCATTTCACTGTGCAAATGATTGTAAAGCAAGAAGGTTACAGGAGGACGCTTGTGTGAAGCTGTGTTGAATGCCGGCTGTAGTAGCTTGTCTGTACTTGGTTGTCTTCCAGATCTCTGGGGTTGGGCTCCACCTGTGCCAAAAAAGTGTGTCGTCTAGTGGTTCCCATCCTTTCTGGAGCCAAGCCTCATGTTCGAACCCTGGCAGTGTCCCATGCTTCCTTGGATGGAGCTCCAACTGGATCAGGGCTTGGAGTCCTGGTTTGCTGCTTGCGCATGTATGTGTGCACCTGCTTTTTGATGTGAAGTGTTAGCAAGTACAGTTTGGCGTGTTAATGCAAAATCTGTCAGAGCAGGTTGCCCACCTGAAGCCAGTTTCTTAAATGTATGGCAACCACATTTCTGCTGTGATTTCTGTGATTCTGGAAACCCTGTTGCAGTTTAGAAGGGAGAGGTTGTGCCATCTCCAGCTCTTTCTCTCCCTTTAGAAAGAGGGGGTGTACATTAGAATAGCCTGGGACTTATGTGCTCTTACTGCTGTCCTCAGAGGTGTTCTTGTCAAAACCTCTGTCCTTCAGATCCCTGTATGGAGAGAAATGTTTATCTTGTGAGCAGCTGCAGCATGAGGTGTTAGTTGAAGGCCTTCCTCTGGAAAGCAAGGTTGAACTCTGGTTTCTGGGTAGTGCCTTTTGGGGAGCTGTGATGTGTAGCTGGGCTTCTAGCAGAATAATGCAAATCTAAGGTCCCATTTTTATTCTAGTGTCCAAAGGAGTGTAGAAGATATTACCATGCAAATTATGAATATTCAGATTTCCTTCATGCTTGCTTTATTAGCATTGTTTTGCTTTGCCAAATTCTAGCTTGAGTTGGAACCGTGCTGCAGAAAGGCAAATTATGTTGTGTTTGCTTTAGCCCAAAGGAGCACACAAAGCACTGGAGCTCTCCAAACCCACATCAAAGGTGAACGTACCCTCTGCTGCTCCAGACGTGTCTGTCAAAAAGGATAAGCATTTGTTGCTGCATGGAAAGATACTTAACCTGCCTGCTAATGTAGCAAATTACTTCTGCCCCTCCTGGCTTGGAAAACGCACTTGAAAACTAAACCTGTGTAGTCTGGGCAAAATGCAGAGCAAACTCAGGTGGCAAACAGCTCCACAGAGAATATCGGAGTGAAAGGATGTAAGAGAGACAATGTAAGTTCTGAAGTGATTTATTTCGTGGCAGTGTCTTCAAATCTGCAATAAAAGAGAATCCCCTCAACAGAGAACTTACTCTGCTGCTGCTTACTGTACCTGGGTAGGAAGAAACTGTGGAGTCCTTCCAAGTACTGCACAAAGCAGGAACTTGTTTTGCCTAAAATCTGTCCCACTCAATTACCGTCAGGCTGAGAACTGGACTTTGCTCAGTTTGTACAGCTAGCCTTAAGCTCGTGTAAGTTACTTTGATCTACATGGATCCCTGAGGATCTCTTAACTTGTGAGTTGGGCTCCACAGCCTGTTCCACAAAATGGGAAATCATGTCTTACTGACAGGGGTCTTGCTGCAAAGCTCCCTTCCGTCCACCCCTTCTGATAGCGACAGCCTGTTTCACACTCCTGATCATAGGACCTGGTAGTTCTCTGAAAAGTGGCTTTCCAGCAGAGTAACTACAATTAACAATGCACTGTAAATGCCATAGATGAAACCACAGCATCTGTTTAAATTAAAAATATATATTATTACTTTATAAATATCTGTTTTCTTTCTAAAATCATCACCCCAGTTGAGGGTTGTGGCATTTCCTGGAAATGATGACCAGCTGGGGTTAATAGCCATTCATTGTACCAGAGGTTATCATCTCTCAGCATGGTTTTTATTTTTTTCCCCTGGAAATTTCCTGTCTTTAGGTCTGTATTGCTGAAATGATACTACTGCCTTAAATGTCAGCTGGCATACAGGGATGCTCTTCTGGCTTACTCAGTTTAGTCTGTGAGTAGGGTGGGAAATTTTCTGTCAGTTTTGTTTCTCATGGAAAATACACTTTTGACAACATAGATTTGCTTCTGTTTGGGGAATGCTGACTTTCTGGATTTTTGGTTTAAAGGTTTGTTGGGGTTTTTTGTTTGTTTGGTTTTTTAGTTAGTTTAAAGCTGAGAGCCGAAGGCTTACATTTGTTTTCTGTGTGGGAAATACCAGTTATTTTGATGGTTCCCCAGTTTTGCAACAGGAAAATACTATGTTGTAAAAAATGGGTGGGGAAAGAGGAGATTAGTGAAACCCAATGTTTTCTGCAGAGAAATTGTCAATTTTTCTGCAGCTGAAATAATATGTATTTTCTTTTTTGTTTGTTTGGACCATTTTTTCTAGTGCAACTGAAATGTTTTCCTTTGGGGGAGTGTGAGCTTCCCTTGGGCCCAAGTGAGCTCTTGGCACCTTCAGGGACTTTGGGTCTGCAGTCCATATGTCCAAGGACGGTGTTCATCCTGGGGTTCCCCTGCCCACAGAAACAGCTTCCATCACCAGCGGCCTTCCTCAGCTGGAGATGTGTTATGGGGTGTTGTGGGAAACTCAGGTGAGCCAAGCAGGCAAATGAGGCTCTTTGGACCCTAGAGCAGCTCATAGCTTGAACTGTTCTGTAGTGAAACATTTTCGCTTCTCTGACGAGAGTAATTTTGATGCCAATTATTACACAGGTGTTTTCTGTGGGCCAGCTTGCAAAATAAAAGTGATTTCTGTATGTCAACATAGCAAAATAAATGCTGAATACTGGCATTTTGCTCAGGATCAAAACTGTGCTTTTCAGCCAAGAGCCCAGGTTTAGATGATGGAGTATTTGTGGTTTAGCTTCCTAGTTCCACTGTTGAGGATTTACAGTACTGTAAATCTAGACTAACATCATGTAAATCCATAGTAATGTAACTATATTTATTTCCCTCCATGGAGCTGTCTAGGTTTACACCAGTGAGAATAAGAACAGTATTTGGCCCTTTAATATCTATCTTCAGTTAATAAAAGTCATATGAGGGTTTCACTAAATATTTGGCAAACCTACTAAAACAAGCCCAACAAACTACGCAGGACGTAGATTAATTTCCTCCACCAGCATCTGGGTTCAGCATTATAATTAGCAGCAGATCTAGTGATATGCCAAACAAAGATGTTTATGTCAAATAGCTATTTCTTAGAAGAAGGAAAAAAAAAGAAGGGGGGGGGGGCGGCGCTTAAATGAGTCGAATACCACAAAACAGTTCACATTGCTAGCCTGGGTGATAAGCAGTTACTGCCAGAGGTGTTTACAGATGGCAGCTAGCAAAATTTTCAGTTACATTATTCAGTTCAGTTCATGATTGTATAGGCATTGCAGGGGTGCCGGGAACTTTAATCTGTCTTTACTTTCTTACCTCTCCTAATGGCTGCGCTTCCCACTGGAAACTTCTTTTGATCTCTTGACATGTGAATCACACTTTTCACTTGGACTCACTTAGGCTTTGGCTTTAAATCAACTCTGCATGTTGAGTGCACTTCATATGAGTGACAGGCAATGCTTAGAAAAGTTGGCATGGGAGCTTCTTCAAACAACAGCCAAAGCAGACATATCCACAGCCCAGTGAAGTCTCTGCATCCCCTGAACTGCAATAGCGGGGCTGTGTGTATGAGGAGGACAAAAAGTTCCTATTGGTTTTTTGGAACATGGAGATCCCAGTTGCTGCCAGGGACCTGGGGAGGGGGAAAAGAATTGATTATTCAGACCTCTGAAGAAGTCTAAATTTAGCTCTGCTGCTAGAAATAGATACAGATCTATGTGTGGGCTTGATAAAGGAAACTCTGATCTTCCTGAGATTAGGTGGGTCACTCTGTAACAAAAACAGAACTGCAAAGAGTTAATTTAATGTGGAGGAATTCTATGAATTTCTGGAAAGACTGAATGAAATCACCATCCAAAATGATCAAGAGTAGTCCAAAGACAGATTTGGAACTCTTCTAGACTGCTTTGCCACAAAATGACCTTGGGCTGACAACTGTGTCATGCTAATGTTTGAACCTTTAGTTTGTGTGCTAGAGGGCTGTACTCCACCAGTGGCAAAGGATGCTTTTACTCATTTATAACCTAGAGATATTAGACATCATAAAAAGTTCAATATACCAGTGTGATGATAATATATCTGTTGTCTGTACGACAAACTTTCCAGCTAGCATTCCAGGATTATTTGTCAGGCAGTAATTAGAATGATGCATTTTAAATCTTCTGAAATGGTGCCAGGAAGAGAATTGCTTTCCATTTTGAACAGTGATAGTGGTACAGCTGGAAATGCTGCCTAATGAAAATACTTTTAAACATCTCTTGATCTGTGTTTGGTCCCAGCCTGCCCAAGGAACACAGGCAATGTCTTATGTTTGCCTTGCTGGGTTACAGAAGAATTACTTAACAAGCTGTCAGTGCTTACACATGGAAGAGTCCGGGTTTAAATGCCACTGAATCCTATTGCAAAGAGCTCAAAATGGTACCAAAGTACCAAACCTCAAAATGTTCAGGGGGATTTGTAATTTTGCCTGATTGTCAGGGTGGAGCGCCTTCCCCTGCAGCCAGAGTGACCTCTCAAGACACTCAGTGGATTGAAGCCCCAGTTCTCAATCCTAATTTAGAGAACAATCATACTGATTGGGATGTTTGTCACCAAGATTTTAGTTCAGCATAGTAAAAGGTGGAGAATTAAGTATCAATGCAAAGATATGACTAGAAGATTGGTAGACTTGTCTGGATTCAAACTTTGGCAGAATAGGGATGAGTATCTAATATTAAAGTTTGAAATAAAGCTTAAAAAGATATCAAAAAATAGAAGGTTAAAAAGGTAGATTGTTTAATGGACGTTTTCCATAAAGAACTTCTAATTTGTGATCAAAACTGCCATGTCTACAATGAAAGAAATCTTAATATTTCATTTGTTTATAACCTACAACCAGGAATGAAGGCTCTGGGTCAGATCATGTTACTGTGATCAGAGTGTTAAGTTACAATAAAGTCTGACTCTAGCTGTATTATCTCCTGCTCAGGCTTCATAGCAGTAGTCTAGTAATCCTGGGATTTAGAGAAAGTTGCTGAATGAACAGGTGCCTACATGGCCTCCTTCCTGCCCAAATCAGTAAGAAAAACTCTCAGTAAAGTAGAATAGAAATAAAGTTATCCATTTAAAATATTCAGATGTTATCTTTTCATCACACTAGCATTTCTTAGAGTGCAAGTCAAATAAGTGTGCAGGAAAAATAATTACGTGTGTCTGTGTTTTCCACTAGACTAATCTTCAGATTTCTGCCCTTCCAATATCCAGTCCTTGTGAACATCATAATGGTTTATCACACATTCTTTATACTGAACACCAGGTCCTCAGCTGATGTAAACTAGCACAGCAAGACTATAACCTATGCTGATTTACCACAAACCAGGGTAAGACTGAAGGAGATTGAAAGGGAGTCATCATGCTATATAGCAGAACCAAACATATGCATGTTGGAAATTGTTTCAATTCTGAGCCCAGTTTTGTTTTTCTACTCATGAATACTTGTGCATGGCTGTCTCAAAAGGTGAGGATTCATGTGCTGCACTGTGATACCTGGTGTCACTAGGAAGTATTTGCAGGATAAATCCATCTTTGGCTTTTGATCTGGAGCTCGCACACTGTATATGTTCTTAAATGTGGTTCCCGCTCAAACACTGAAATCTTCCCCGGGGTCACCCTTCCCACTTTTACTTTGAGTTACATGATCTCTACAATAGCTTCAATTGCTTCTGTGCTTCTCTACTTCTTTTCAACCACTTCTACAGGGATTCTGCTGGAATCACAGTGGGGATGTCCACATGGGTTTTTTTTTCCTTCAGACTATGGGAAAGAAATGGGGGGCACTGGTAGTGCCAAGGCTGTTGGTGACTGTTGATGAATGAAGGTCCACTCACAGTGCTGCTGCCTGTCCTGCACTGGTTTTCATGGTCCCATTTGGCAGTGCCCTCAGCCTTGCAGGGCACCTCTCCCTGGGCTGGCTGAACCCCACAGTGAAGCCTCTTCTTGCAGAGCTTTTGGCCTGGGGAACTGGAGGCTGTCTGAGGGACAGCTGTGTTGACAGCTCTCATCAGAAAGTGTTTGGGGAGAAAATAAAAACAACCCACATAATTTCTCCTGAGGAAACAGAGGGAATGCTGTCTATCTGTTTCCCCTGGCAGAGCACAGGGGGACCACAGCAGCATAAGTGGTGAAGAGGCTAAATGTGGCTAGTTCTTTGATGGTGAAGTGGCCTGATCCTGGTTTGTCCTGCCCTGCTTTGAGATCCGGCACATTCCTCAGCACAGCCCAAGTGTCACTGCAGCGTGGCTGCTGAGCCTCACAGGCCAGTGTTGCCTGCTGGGGGTGAGGTGGCGCAGTTCAGATGTCTCTCCTCGGGACCCTGACCTGCAACAGGATTGCTGGCAGCTCAGGATGCTGTTCATCCCTCTGCCCAGAGAGAGAGAGACCCTGTCCCTGCGTGTTTGCAAGGTAAATGGGAAAGGTGGCTCTTCTGCATTCTGTTTTCTACAGTGCAAGGTGAACCCCAGTTTGGCGGTTGGCATGCAACTTCATTCCTTCTGCTTTCTTTTCCTCTCATTTTCTCTCTGTAGTGCAAAAATAGTATCAGTAACACATTTATATCCTGCAGGAAAGGTAACATGTGGACAATGTTGCAAAACTCCAGGTGGGAGCTGTGGCTGTCGTACAGAAATGACATATGTAAAAGTTACCAAATATACACAGAAGCTTTGAAGGAGAAAGGTGTGATTTCAGAGAAAATTATTTCGTGCTTCCTGAGACAAATGGGAAACCAGGTTGCTTGCCCCTCACGGGAGCTTTCATGGCACTGGATTACTTACAGTTAGCCCTGAAAGTCCTTATGTGAGGTGAAGGACACCTTGCCTATGTCTGTCTCTCCTTAGTTGGTACAGATATTGCTCTGTATCTAGGTGCAAGTGAAGATTAAGATTAGGTCTAGTGATGGCACAGGAGAAAGGAGAGACTGTGGGGAAGACAGACCTCTTGGGAGCATGGAAGGCCTCCAAGTCCCTGGGATGACTCTGAGCCATCTCCTGTCCCGCTTTCTGATCCGAGAGCTGTCTCCTGCCTGCATGTCCAAGCCCTGCTTGCTGCTGAGCCTACTAGCCCCTGTGAACTCTTGCCTTCAGTACCTGGTGTAAAAGGGGCAGGGAGTGGCCAAGGCTGAAGTGACGTGATACATCACTCTAGCACACCAGGCCTCTCAATAGCCACGTGTGCGCTCTTTGCTGGAGAGGTTCCCTGCAGGCAGGGGCAGCTGCATGAGATGACAAAGAGCTTGGCTTCCCAGTGCCATCTTCGTGCAGAGCTCATGCATGTGGTAGCCAAAAAAAAAAAAGGCCTGCAAATCCTACCCACAACGAGCCTCATCTTCATGTCTATAGCTCTGAGCACATCCCTCAGCAGTGCCTTGGTTTAGAGATGTGAATTCAGAGGTGTGTTTGGGTCAAGACAGGGCAGCTTATACTTCGTTTACAAGTTATCTGTGTGCAAAATTACATATAGGAGAGTCAGTTGCTCTGCAGATTATTGTAAATATTGCTCCATTGCTTCTGAGACACTCAACACGCTTGGCCTGAGGTCTCTAAGAAATGTCATCTCCTTTCCTGGTTTCTGACAAGCCATTACTATGGGGGCTGGACAGACCTGCATATGCCCAGTGCTGCTCTCTGCTGATTGACAGTAGCAGCATTTTGGAGCTGGGTTGCTGAGAAAATGCAAATGCTTTGGTGAAAAGCTGCTGCGCCTTTTTTTTTTTTTTTTTTTTTGAAAACTGAGGGTTTAGTTAAAGTGGTTTATATGGATAGAAAATCTTAAGTATTTTTAAAAACTCACAGACAAAACATTTTATCCTAAACCAGAAATATTCCCATTGAAGCTAGCGTTCTGTCTACTTCATAGGAACTGTAGCTACGTTCCCATTCTCCTCTGTGTGTAAGAGTTGGTTGTTGGTCTACACCTTCCCTGATGCACCGCAGCGAGGGATCTAGCAGTGACAAACTCCTCTTTTTCACAGGCAGTGCTGTATGATGAAGCATGAAACCTGGGCAGCTAACCCACGGAGGAGGATGGTATATCCAAACTGCAGTGCTTATGTGGCACTGCTGCTTTGGTATGAATGGAAAAAATTCTATTTTATTTTTTCCTTCCCCCGTCCCAATATGTAAAAAATCTGTTTCAATAAAAATCAAAATTTTCTCTAGAAGAGAAGAAAGCAGTTGATAAGGAGGAAACCTAATAATTATACAGAGCTAGTTATATGGATTGTCCATCTGTTGGCTTTTGTCCTGTTAGTGACTCCTGGTAGTGTCCATTGCTTGTCTGCCGTTCAGCAGAGAAACCCGCACTTTCATGAGCCGTGGCAGTGAATTTCAGGCTCACAGCAGAAACCAGTGAGTATTCACTTCAGCAGGAACAAGGCCCAGCCCTGAACTCATCCCACTCTGCCAGATACCTCCAAAAGTTGTGATCTTTTCAGCACAGATTTTGTCTTCTTTCAGCTCATTCTGCATATAGACATTGGAGCATAAGCTAGCTCCTTAAATAAAAATCAAAGCAAAGCACTTGACTTCAGAAGAATAGAAGACCCAAAAGGAAAGAAAGAAAAAAAGGAAAAAAAAAAAAAGGCTGCTTAGGTAGTGGGTTGAACAGATGCCGTGGGTTGTTATAGCAACTTCAGTTCTAAAAATGGGAGAGAATACCCACATGCTGCCACATCTCCTGAAGAACCCACACTCCAGATTTCAAAATTCAGGCACTGAGGAAACACCTATTTCCTATTATTAAAAAAAACCCCAACCAACCAAAAACAGTGCGTAAGGCATCCTCAGAAAAATCAACATACATTATCCTATGAAAGAAAAGCACTCTTTAAGACTCTTTGAAAAGGCTTGTGGTATCATTTGTTTCTGATATTTAAAGCAGTGTGTGTGCATGCCTGTATGCCTGTGTGTGATGTGGATTTCAACTTGCAAAGAGAACTTGAAAGCCTTCCAGCAAAAATGTAAGCACTCTGACGAAGAGTTTGTGGAGGCAATAAGTGGCAGCACCAAGGTGACAGTGAGCAGTTGTAACATCAAACCTGAAACACCAGTTTTGTGTACTTGTATGAGAAATAATGAATCCTCAGACACTGACTGTCTCTGTCAGTGCAGGGAAAAAGCACTGATTAGTAGTAAATCTAGGAGATAAAGCTTCAGGCAGGTATAATGGAAAGTTTTCATAGCAAAATATAATATTATATGTGAAAATGTGTAAATCAAACTCCATGTTCTGGCAAAAGCACACTTAATATGGCCTAGGGAAGTGAACAGGTGTCTTGATTCAGCTGAGCACTGCATCAGGCCTCATACTTGCACATGAAATATTGCTTGGTTTGGGATCCTTATCTGTTCCAATTTTACCTGAGTAACTTGTGTGGGAGTGTAACAGCCTGAGATGCTCCCCTGGAAAAGGCAAGGGATTTGAAATACCACATTTGGTTATTATTCCATAGCTTTATTTTGTGGGGGTTTTTGTGTCAGACTGTTTGTGCTAAAAATCATCTCTGAATTCATGCCTTGGGTAACCCATCCTCCAGCTGGCTGGACACAGCAAAAGTGGAGTGGCTTGCAGTGGTGTGCTGAGATCAAAGTCAGTGCTGAAATAAAGGCCGGCTGCTGGGAAGGGGGCAAAGTGAGTGCTGAACTGTCCTTGACGCTTGGAGAGCAACATCTGGACAGGCAGGTATTCTTCCAACAGAAAGGCAATAGGAAGACTGGACGCAACCATCGGTCTCTGCACCATGGAGACAGCAGCCCCACTCCAGGCTAGGCTGGCTGGCTGGTCACTAGAGGGTGGCAGCCTTGGAGCGCTTGTGTGCATGCTCCTGCCCCCCAGCTGGAGTGGGGCAGAGCCTGGGAGGCCTGAGGAGCAAGCCTCAGCACCTGCCCCAACCCCTTCTTCCTTCTCTAGCAGGCATGGGACAGCACAGGAGAGTTTTGAGGGTATTAATCAAAGTAAAATGTACAAGTTGCTCAGGTATGGCAGTGAGGAAGCTCATACATGTGTGTCGGAGAGAAACTCTCCATTAAGGCCCATGGGAGTCCCCATAGGAAGGAGGTTTTGCCTGCACAGAGCTCCTTTAAGAGAGAGGGCTGTGCTGAGTTTAAACGGTGGAGAGGTTCCCCTCTTACCTCTCCATTTGGTTTTACTCAGCCCACCAGTTCACAGTGCAAAAGTAGTATTTGTGGCAGAGATCTGTATGTGCCAGCAAGGAAAAACCATCAGAGAACGCTGTCATATTTGTGGCAAGAATGACCAAGTCATGAGATCAGTGGTTTTGTCTGTGATTTTTTTTTTCTTCCTCTAGCTCCTAATATTTTACTGTATTTTACTGTGTTTATTGATGGATGCTGGGGTGTACCCCTTTCCCTGAAAGAGCTACAGCCCCACTGCGCAGACTGCCCCAAGCACTCTGTGGCCCACTACAGCTGGATGATGGAGCTGGCACAATTCTGCAAAGGGCTGAGGACTTGTTTGGCTGCAAGAGAAAGAGTTGGTAGCTCCTACACGGGCCCAAAAGTCACTCCTCAATGGCTTTGAACTTTTCTCTCCTACCTCACTCTTTTCCTAGAGGTATAATTTTCAGTAGAAGCTAGCTCAGGCCAGCTGGGTTTTTTTGTACTAATTCTTCCAAAAATAGTGCATCTGGCTAGAATTTTTGTTCTCCCTCCCTTTAATTCAAGTACGGCTGAAAGACATTGCCCAAACCTACCTCCAGTAGTAATAATATTTAACGATACATCTTCAGACAGAAAAGAATATGGAAGCTATTAAACCCAGAGGCAAATATTTTCTGAGTTATGAGTGTGAGAAAAATGAGTTATAGGTAGAATGTGAATGGTTTTGCAATCTTCATAGCAGGTGTTAAAACCAATCTGCTAAAATAATTATTTATTTCTCTTAAAAGTGTAACCTTGGATTTTTAAAGCTATTCTAGAAGGGAGTATAGAGAAATATGTTTTCATCTGTGAATAAATTAAGCAGGAGTTTCTGGAGAAGGGGTGTGAAGGACAGCTAATAGAGTTAGTAGAGGGAGGAGGTATGGTTTTAAAAATTCTTATTAAATAAAACCCCAACAACAGGAAAATCAAATGAAGTGTTAGATTTTTATTTTTTTTTTAATTTGTTGGTGAATGTCCAGCCACTAGCGGAGAGCACTCCATGGTACAAACTCACATAAGATCTAGCATTGGTATGTTGCGGACCAGCTGTCAGATTTAATTCTGAGAGATTTGAGACAAAATAGGCTTTGAGATTTCTCCCAGCAAACTGGCACTAGTGCTGTGTTAGACATGGTGCAGTTACTGTGTGAGTGAACTCACAGCTTCTGTGAAGTCCGTAAGTGAAAACTACCATGTAGTGCTTGCTCTTGTATTCTATAATGGATTTGTCAGAGAAGCTTTTCTTAATGGTCATGTCTGTCACACTGGATGAGAAACACAGGCTTGTTTTTCCTCTCTGCAAAATTCAATGTCAGGGATTCAAACAGGAGTAAAAGAAACAGAGGCTCATGCTTACACAAAACCAGCACAGCACAAGGAAGGTGTCAGCAGCCATGGGTATACCTGGAGGACCAAGGACAGCCGCTGCACAAGTGAGCAGTGTGGCCGTGTCCTCCCAGGTGAGCTTGTCGGGTCTCAGCAGAACACCCCTTTTGGGGACACAGGGTCCCAGGGCCTCAGGCAAGAAGGTCCCACTCTGCACTCAGGAGGGAAGCTGCAGACTGGGCCCACCTTGGGCCTGCTGCTGCAGGTGCCTGAGCAGCAGCACTGCTCTCTGTGGCATGAAAGCCCCCACAGCCAAGTGTAAGTGTTCTGGCACTGGAGATCTAAGCAGTGCCAGGTGGGAAGCTGAACATTTCCATCTCAAGAAATGTTTCTGAGATGGGCAAAATGGAGACCAATGAAAGTTTCATTCCAGAAAAAACAAATCAGACCAAAGAACAGTCATGAAAAGGCAAATCCCCGTTCTGCCTGATGAAACCTTGAGGTTTTTTGATGAACTGTCCATAGTTTCACTCTCAAGATTTCCTTTAGACAATCTCACTGGGGCTGAGGAATACTGTGGGAAGGAGGGTTTATCTGCTTAGTAACCAAAGAGATCCAGACTCCCATCTTGGAGGCAAGAAGATTTAATTGTTGAGTTTAACTAAAAAATGGGATGCAGGCTTCATTCTCTTGTTGGGTGGTGGAGTGGGGAAGGAATAAAAGACCAGATTTTGTCCTTGAGCTTACTAAAAACCCTTCTGAGCCTTCTTTGAAAATAATTCCTGGCACAGTCAGCTTTAAACCTAAGTTTGACTTTTTTTTTTCCCTCTCCTTGTACCAAACATGATTAGAACATAGTATGGATTAATTGCTCTGCCAAATGTCATTCCTATAAATCAAATCTGTTTTCTGACATATGAGTGAGTGTCTGAATACTCCAAAGCCATTAAAAATATCTGCATAATTTTAAAACCTGCTAAATGTTGTTGTTTTCTCTCTCTCTCTCTCTTTTCATTCTTGGTACAGTATGGTATTTTACTCCGATGATGAGAAGTTGAATGGCAAGTTTCAGTCAAATTTTTTTTTTTTTTTTTTTTGCAATCCAATCCTAAAATCTTGACAATGGCACTTACAGTGGAAATGCCACCAACTGTAAATTTACACACGGACAAAACTTGGCATCCCTAACCAGCTCTTCTTCAGGCATAACTTGTGGGATCTCAGCCCACATTCTCTCTGCAGGAATTGGTATTATCCCACTACTGAAGTACTCATGTGTTAGTGCTCCAGGTGTATAACAGCATGCGGGCCAACTCTCCAGTGCTCATCATATTATTCTGTACTGCATTTCCTATGTAATATGGCAGAAGTAAGGGCCCATAGTAATAATGACCACCCCACCATCTGATTAGCTGTATCATGCAACTGGAGCTGGTGAAAAATTACCCAGCACAACATCTTTTTTTCATTGGTAAAGGCTGATTCAACAGATCCAAAACAGTTTGTGGGACTTCATCATTTCAGTCAGTTCTTGAACAGAACCAGCCACTCTGGCAGACAGATCTGTTCCTGGCAACCTGGATGCGCTCCTCTTGAGTCCCATGCATTTTTTTGCAAGGTTCTGGGGAATGAGGTTTGCAAGTGGCTCTTTCCCTGCCTCTGTCCATGGCCCCTGGAAGCCTCTTCCCCCTGGCTTGGGGACATTGTCAGCCTGGAGCGACAGTTTGTGTGACAAACTGAAAAATTCACTTGGGATCCCTTAAAATTAAACTTATTTTAGCCTTTTTTTTCCACATTTCCCTTCCTGGGGCAGGGGGGACAGTCATCTTCTAACAGTTCTTGTCTTGATTTAGAGGAGGGTTTTCTGTAATCTTTTACCAGAGAAAATTGGGTTTCCCACTCACATCTGTCTGCTCAAGTGCCTGGACAGAAGGACGAGTTGCTTTATCTGGCCTCAGCCTTCTCCAGAGCCCACCAGCACAGATGGGGGCGTCTCCTTGCTCAACTGGGTTTGTGAGCAAGGCCCAAGGGGCCAGGAGAGCAAGCACGCTGAGGAATCTGACAGCTTTTCAGGTTTCCCCTCTCAGACCTGCAGTGGTGTCCTTTTGCCACAAAGGCAGATAAAAAGGTCTCAAATCATTTCAGAAAGGGGCCAGTCTGGTGAAGAAAAAAGTTATGTTTCTTCTCCCAGCAGCAACTGCCTGCCTCTGAGATGGGCTCTCCTAGCTCCCCTGGTGCCATCTCCTTCAAGGCAAATGTTACTTCTGTTTTATGCCACCAGCACATCTATGGGAAAATGGGGCAGCTGTGGCCCCTGGGGAGAAGGGGCACCTATCCTCTGTGTGCAATGGAGAGTGATTCAACAGCATGTGAGCCTGACCCCACAAGCCTCTTGTTCTGGGTAGCCTGCTAACTATTCTTGGAGGCTCATAGGGGAGTTGTTTTTTTGTTTGTTTGGTTGGGTTTTTTTCAATTTTGGGACTTCAGTTCTTCAGATCAAGCTCATATAATTCAGTTCAAGAAGTCTTCCATGCCCACTGTTCTAGGATTTTATTGCGTTTTGTCTATTTGCCCCTCTTTAGTTAGTTTCTTTCAAAGGTCTATCTCAAAGGAAATTCTGCTTCAAAACTAAAAGCTGGAAACTTGATATTTCCAGTAATTTTCTCCTTTTTTGACAAATTGCTCAAATTGGACAAAATTCTCAAGCACTTTTAGTTGTTCTAATTTTTTTTACCTTTTTTTTTTTAGCAGATGAGTTATAAGAATAATTTCCCATTACACTTTTCAAACTATTTGTCATTGGTATAAATTCAAATAATAACCACCCAGCATCAAAGGGGATGCCACACTGCTCTCTGATGAAAATGGAGACAGGGTATAATGTAACTCAGTTCAGATCTCATGAGCAGTGTGGCTAAACACAATGCTATGATATGGAAAATGAGGTTCTGGCCTTTTTACTCTCTGTGACAAGTTATTTCTCTGAACTGAAGCAGCACACTGGGAAACTGTGTTCCTCAATTTCAGAATTTGACTAAACCCTAAATCTGTTGACACCAAGATCTAAATAAAATGCGTAGAGAAGTAGAGATATCTGAGGGAGCAAGTAATTTTTTTGTGTCTACTAACGCTATAAGACAGTGTGAAAGAGTCAAAAATAGTCCTTTAATGGCAAGCATACCCATATCGCCTCCTTGCCAGTGGTGGGTTCCACCTTTAAAGATCTACTGTTGGTTTTAAACCTAAGAAGGGAACAAAACTATTTCAAGAAGCTATAAGGCCTGCTAAGATTAATGTGAAGGGCCCAAAAGAATCATCATCTTCTAATTCAATGTGGCTTCGTTAAAACTGTCTGGAGCAATTAAAGTAGTGCAAGATAGTGTGATCCAGCAAAGGGCAGTGGGGCATGAGAGTGGAACTGGTTGATCATCATTGATCTTGGGCAAGAGGTTTCACCTTTCTTTTCTGTTCCCATATCTTGATGTGTCTAATTTGTGTATTTAGACTGTGAACTCTGTAGGTGAAACTATTCTGTACTATGTAAGAAACACATGTGTATACAGTTTCTGGGGTAATAAGAACAGGATTGTTTCCATGGAATACATATAAGAGGACCCACTGATTGTGAGAGCTTCTGGTGAAAAATACTTGCGTGAGTGCAAAAGTACAAAGTGAGGGTAGTATTATTCTATTTCCATATGGGTGATCTAAAACATTTGGGTCTGGGCTTATGCAGCTACTAAACCAGAGTTCATGTTATGGGCAGATGAGACAGGCAGAGGATGCAATAACCCATACAAAATCTGGCTGTTGCTGGGTGAACCTCACTGGGTTAGGTCTCTCCTTCCATCTCTGAGCTGCTTCCAGGACACTCAGGAGGATGTGCTGGGGGCTGTCACCCTGCCATTCTGCTCTGTGAGCTAGGTAAGGGCCAGTAAAAGTGCTGCTAGATATTCTGATGTCTCAGGTACAAAATACATTCACTATCTTAATTTGAGTTCAAAGAGGTAAGTGATTTGCCTGGAAATGACAGTGCAAACCACATCTAAAATTGGACCTGCTGAATCAGTATTCCTCCCAGCCTATCCTGGAGAGAAGCCCTGGGATACAGCTTAGCCTGGAGCCTCCACTAGCACAATCCAACACCTCCTGGGTGGAGGTTAAAGACCAAAAGCCTCTTTGTGCGCAATTGTTCTTCCTTCACTTGTCCTGCTCTGTGGAGCCAGAACAAGGCAATAGAAGAAGTACCAAGAAAGGCTTTATCAGCATCAGCTGTCAAAACCACCTGCATTTGTAACCCAGCAGTGTATTTTCCTCATTATAATTCTTTGTTTCATAAAGCATATTCTTCTCACATCTTTTCAGCTCAAATTTCCAGCAACAGTCTGGGAAACCAAAGCTGGTAGAATAACTTTTTAGCAAAATCCCTCTTTTCTTTCAAGAATGTGTCTTTGTCCAAGCAAAAAGGTAATTAAGACAGAAATTAATGTTTTTATTAGCTTGTTGTCTCAAGCTGAAAATTACTGTTACTCTGTAAGTTGCTTCCAGCATCTGGAATCATAATGTAAGGTAAGTTTCAACTTGAAACAAAAGTGTTTTCTCCACTTGAAATACATTAAAAAAAAAAAAAAAAGCTTGGTGGGAATGCAATTGTGCAATTGTACCAAGCTGCGTGGCTGGTGTCTGTTCCAGACTCAGGGAAAATGAAGGTGAAATACAGAAATGCCCAGAATGTACTAATCAGCTGAGAGGGAGAACGCAGACAAGCCACTGGTGGATTCAAATTTCCAAGAAAAATAAAGATTTTTGAGCTAGTAAGGTTTTATGTTAAACTTAGTTTGATTAAAGCATTTCACCTCTTCTGCCTGAAGTGAACCCTCTCCCCACTACAAGGTTTTGCCACACCAAGATACCCAGAATACTCTGCTACTTACCATTTTAGCACCTGTGAACGTTTAAATTGGCTGCTAATGGGCTGGCTGGAGCCTGATGGGAGTTAGGCAGGGGGGAAGCAGCCAGTTTGGAGCCTGTTTTTCTTCCTGAGGTAAGACCTTTTGCCTTAGTGTGGAAATTCCTTCTGGTTTGTTTTTTTGTTTGTGTTTTTTTTTTTAAATTATTATTTATTTATTCATTGTATAGTCTGGATCCCAGTAGCGCTCCTTTGGGAAAGAGTGAAGTCTTGGATTTTTTTGTGCTCTGGATGAGGTTGGAGAACTTGGAAGGCTGCACTGTATTAAAGGAGAAAATGTATGCTAACAGCTTTACACGTGTGTGATGTGAAAATGAGTCCTTTTGCAGAAAAATAGAGGTAGTGATTTGGACACAGGAGTGGTTGGTTGCATGTTGTAAGAGGCTTGAGTCATGTGTGGAGTAGATGCAAGCTGCTTTTTGTGCTGCCTCTTCACAGCCTTTCTTCTATGAGTCCAAAGAAGAGATGAAACCATGTATGAGCCAGAGAAGCTGTGCATGAAGTGTCTGGTTTGCTCCCTACTGGAGTCAAATCTGCTTCTTATGTCTGGGTGTTCCAGGCAAGTGAAACAGAAAAAAGCTTTTGTGTGCTGGGAAGAGCAGGTGTAGGTGTTATTTTCAAGCTATCTAACACAAACTTGCCCAGGACAGAGGCTTGGCTGGGATGTGGGAGCCCTTTTGATGCTTACAAGGAAAACATGGGTTCAGGGAGTTTTTTAGGTGGTGCTGGTCATGTTGGCTTTCCTCTCCCCAACATGTACAGACAAGGAAGCATAAGGCTCTCTAATGGCTGAATTTGGCTAAGAGCCAGATTGAATTTAAATTCATCAACAAACTACTGTACATAAGCTTATTTTTTCCTAGTTCCTCTCAAAACCCAGAAATGTCTCAACAAAACTTGGAAGGTTTAACCTTAAAATTTATTTGGCCTTTAAATAAGGTAGTCTCTAGTATGAGGAGATCTGGCAGAGGCAGGCCTGGCTTGCTGCTCTCTGCCAGCAGGTTTGCAGAGCTCCTGGGTGTTGCTGCTGTTAGGATGTGGTTGTTGTGGGCTTGTTACAGCTGTGTGAAAACAACAGTGGACTTACTTCTTGTCTCAAGGTGGCCCAGAGCTGTGTTTTGAGAAGCCAAAGATGTGTATTGATGATGAGGGCTATAGCAAGATGAGACAAAACCAAGGCTTTTAAAACAGATATTCTTTCTCCTGTCTAATCCAAGCTCTCTTTTTCTGCTAGGAGGCTGGCTTTTGATTTCAAAAGACAAGTCCCAAAATGCTCTCTGTTGGGAAATAGATCTGAAGTCCTCCTATGGCTTGCACTAGTGCCTGGAGGATGAGAAGAGTCTGTGTGTGCGAGCTGGAATTCTGCAGTTGGCAAAGGGGGACCTAGCATGAAGAGCAGAGAGAGAACAAGAGGGTCAAAAATCGTCAGCTCGGAAACAGGGAAGCCTGAAGCCGTTCAGATGATGGAAGAAGCTGGTGATGATTTAATACTGAAAGAGAACTTAGGAATGCTATGTAGTGGGCTAGAGCATGAGAAG